>NC_084649.1:4435000-6917500 GCF_019802595.1 Syngnathoides biaculeatus
CCACCACTCGAGTCATTCTGCTTTGAACTTTTTTGCTTACTACATGGAAATTCCTGTGTACCTTCTCGTTCTATTCTGACATTTGTCCCTCTGCATCTGAGATTGAGGCTGCTCATTCTTTTGGATATGTTTGCTATTTTGGGCTGACATCTTGTGAAATCTCATGCATGATAGTATTTCAAAATGGAAAATGTTAACCGATAATTTCGATTTGGGACTTTTCCCTTTATGAGTGCAGTCCATGAAAAATATTACTATTTGTAATGGTACTTATTAGAGCTCATTAGATTCAGTGTGCTCTCACCTGCATGGATGGAGCGGATGATGTTGTTCTCAGCCTCGACAAAAGATACGAGGGCCATCATCACACCCATGGTGCTGGACAGAGCCTCCTCTGTGCCATAACGGGTATAAATTGGCTTTCCTGCCTCGCTCATCACAAACATGTGCTTTTTGTGGCTCCTCCATGCCTCGCTGGACACATCTTCCTCTTTGGTCCTGCAGTCTGATGGAATATTATGTTGCTTTACTCTTTTCTCTTCCACCAGCACTTTAATATCCTGGGAACACTCTTGGGATTTGAGCACCTCAGCCTCCTTGCTAGCCTCTTCGGCCTCAGCAGTCAGATCCTCAAAGGACTGTGCATGGACAAACATGGCACTTTTCTGACCTGCACCTGTTTGAATCAGAGTCATTTACAGATGTATATCTAAGTATATCATGTGGGATGCGTTTGATCACGCTGAACAAAGTGCATAAGCTGGGTGGGAAAAACAATCAAGATGAAAAAGTCTAAAATACTACAACAAATTCAGGCAATGACAAGAACAGACGCAACAAGGACAAAAGTATTACCCTACCACAATAAAATGAAAATGGGGTGGGGGGGAATGGATTTAGTCTCCATGTATAGTATTCATTCCTTTCTAAAGGTTTTGGACTCTGTTATGGGCCATTTTTGAAAATTTATGAGGTCAGTGGTAACTCATGTTGGATGAGAGGGTCTAAAATATAAATGAACAACCACTGACACATCACATTGTAAACAATGCACAATTTAGAGTCTTTACTACTGTTGTAATGTCCGAGCAAAGCAAGCGTACCTGGAAAACCCAGGTAACCCCAAAAAGAATGAAAACTCCACACAGGAATTGACTCAATTCTTTTTGAGGAAGACGTGCTAAACAGTAAGCCACCTTGCTATCTGGAGTAGAAAGAAATCAATCGCCATAAGGGTCCACAATATTATAATAGGTAAAAGATTCAACCTGGGGTATGTGCCAAGACTTCAATCCATGTTGAAACAATGACTTGCTATTCAAGTGGTAATGTAGAATTGGTAGTAGGATAAAACATGTGAACACTTTTCACACCATAGGGAGGTTAATAAGTGACAATATCATTCTGTGTGCACGTTTTTGTCACACAACAAAATGGGTACTTTTTTCTAGCAAACACTGTGACTTGTCGAAGTAGAAGAAGCACTGGTGGAAACTTGAATGTTAACTAATGATGACTTTGTTCCATTTGTGGCCCCCATAAAGTCTGTTAGAGACTGAGCATGCATAATTTCAGGAACCTGGAAAAATACAACACCAACGTGACAACAGGTCTATCTATACCCATTTAAGATATGAAGGATTGTGTGCTTTTGAAGTAAACATTTTGTTTGCTTGCAAATGACTTATCCTCTACTTCATGAAACTTTATCATCAAATCATTTTTGAGGCAATGATACATCAAATTTGGCTAAAAGGTCATATACAGTAACTGATCTTCACTGAGACTTGGGAAAATGAACTTCAGTACACAAAGCAAGTGGAAAATGTCCTTAATACTCTCAACACAGTGTCAGCAACAGAACGCTGGCAAAATTTTCTTCATTTTAATGCATTTACTAGTATTTATGATCAATGTTTCATTGTTCTCCATTGAATGTGATTGGATTGGAATTGTGCTTTGCTTAGCTAAGAAATAACTGAAGATAACCAGTCGCAAACCATAATTCTCCCAGCTCTAACTTTTGTAATCACAGCCAAAACGCTCAGGCTTCATTTCATCATCCATTTTATCTATTTGGAGGATTTCAAGTGATGTTTGGCAAAAAGTAGCCAGGATTGGATGTTTTTCCAAGACTTCAATTTTTCCACACAACTCCTGTTGTCTTCTTCTTCTTCTTCTTTTCCTTTCGGCTTGTCCCGTTAGGGGTCGCCACAGCGTGTCATCTTTTGCCATCTTAGCCTATCTCCTGCATCTTCCTCTCTAACCCCAACTGCCCTCATGTCTTCCCTCACCACATCCATAAACCTTCTCTTTGGTCTTCCTCTCGCTCTTTTGCCTGGGAGCGCCATCCTCAGCATCCTTCTACCAATATACTCACTCTCTCGCCTCTGAACATGTCCAAACCATCGAAGTCTGCTCTCTCGAATCTTGTCTCCAAAACATCCAGCTTTGGCTGTCCCTCTAATGAGCTCATTTCTAATCCTATCCAACCTGCTCACTCCGAGCGAGAACCTCAACATCTTCATTTCTGCCACCTCCAGTTCAGCTTCCTGTTGTTTCTTCAGTGCCACCGTCTCTAATCCGTACATCATGGCCGGCCTCACCACTGTTTTGTAAACTTTGCCCTTCATCCTAGCAGACACTCTTCTGTCACAAAACACACCAGACACCTTTCGCCAGCTGTTCCAACCTGCTTGGACCCGTTTCTTCACTTCCTGACCACACTCTCCATTGCTCTGTATTGTTGACCCCAAGTATTTGAAGTCGTCCACCCTCGCTATCTCTTCTCCCTGTAGCCTCACTCTTCCCCCTCTACTTTTCTCATTCACGCACATATATTCTGTTTTACTTCGGCTAATCTTCATTCCTCTCCTTTCCAGTGCATGTCTCCATCTTTCCAATTGTTCCTCTGCATGCTCCCTGCTTTCACTGCATATGACAATATCATCTGCGAACATCATGGTCCAAGGGGATTCCAGTCTAACCTCATCTGTCAGCCTATCCATTACCACTGCAAACAGGAAGGGGCTCAGAGCTGATCCCTGATGCAGTCCCACCTCCACCTTAAATTCCTCTGTCACACCTAAGGCACACCTCACCATTGTTCTGCTACCATCATACATGTCCTGTACTATTTTAACATACTTCTCTGCCACACCAGACTTACGCATGCAGTACCACAGTTCCTCTCTTGGTACTCTGTCATAGGCTTTCTCTAGATCCACAAAGACACAATGTAGCTCCTTCTGACCTTCTCTGTACTTTTCCACGAGCATCCTCAAGGCAAATAATGCATCTGTGGTACTCTTTCTAGGCATGAAACCATACTGTTGCTCGCAGATACTTACTTCTGTCCTGAGTCTAGCCTCCACTACTCTTTCCCATAACTTCATTGTGTGGCTCATCAACTTTATTCCTCTATAGTTCCCACAGCTCTGAACATCCCCTTTGTTCTTAAAAATGGGAACTAGAACACTTTTCCTCCATTCTTCAGGCATCTTTTCGCCCGCTAGTATTCTGTTGAATAAGTTGGTCAAAAACTCCACAGCCATCTCTCCAAATTGCTTCCATACCTCTACCGGTATGTCATCAGGACCAACTGCCTTTCCATTTTTCATCCTTTGTAGTGCCTTTCTGACTTCCCCCTTAGTAATCATTTCCACTTCCTGGTCCTTCACTCTTGCCTCTTCAACTCTTCCTTCTCTCTCATTTTCTTCATTCATCAACTTCTCAAAGTATTCTTTCCATCTATTTAGTACACTACCGGCACCAGTCAACACATTTCCATCTCTATCCTTAATCACCCTTACCTGCTGCACATCCTTCCCATCTCTATCCCTCTGTCTGGCCAACCTGTAGAGATCCTTTTCTCCTTCTTTCGTGTCCAACCTGGTGTACATGTCTTCATATGCCTCTTGTTTAGCCTTTGCCACCTCTACCTTTGCCCTACGTCGCATCTCGATGTACTCCTTTCGCCTCTCCTCAGTCCTCTCAGTATCCCACTTCTTCTTCGCTAATCTCTTTCCTTGTATGACTCCCTGTATTTTGGGGTTCCACCACCAAGTCTCCTTCTCCCCTTTCCTACCAGATGACACACCAAGTCCTCTCCTGCCTGTCTCTCTGATCACCTTGGCTGTCGTCGTCCAGTCTTCCGGGAGCTTCGGTTGTCCATCGAGAGCCTGTCTCACCTCTTTCCGGAAGGCCGCACAACATTCTTCCTTTCTCAGCTTCCACCACATGGTTCTCTGCTCTACCTTTGTCTTCTTAATCTTCCTACCCACCACCAGAATCATCCTACATACTACCATCCTATGCTGTCGAGCTACACTCTCCCCTACCATACTTTACAGTCAGTAACCTCCTTCAGATTACATCGTCTGCACAAAATATAATCTACCTGCGTGGTTCTACCTCCGCTCTTGTAGGTCACTATATGTTCCTCCCTCTTCTGGAAATAAGTGTTCACTACAGCCATCTCCATCCTTTTTGCAAAGTCCACCACCATCTGCCCTTCAAAGTTCCTTTCATGGATGCCGTACTTACCCATCACTTCTTCATCGCCCCTGTTTCCTTTACCAATATGTCCATTACAATCTGCACACAACTCCTGTTGTCACATATACTAAAAATACCCCATACTTATTAAACGTAACCACAACATTAGTAAGAATATTGACTTGTACCTTAATATCTGTAGATGTTGGAAGAGGCGTACATCCTAGAACCTCTCTTATTTGCTCCTATATGGTTTGGAGGATTATCAAAATTCCGGTTTATAGTAATTTACCAGCTTTACTGAAGAATCCTAAAAACCCTATGCAATGTCAAACTCTATATTTAATTAATCAATTTGAAATCATAGTTTTTGGGGGGGTAATTTATGAAATGCAAAATGTTAGACTGCATGGAACTGCGTAATGGAATTTTGGACAGCCTCACCTGGTTCAGTTCCCTCTACCAGACCTGGCGTGGGACTGTCTGCCCTCTCGGAGGAAAACCGGTGGACAGGTGTCAGGGTACCATTCTCCCATGGTACAGAAGGTCTTTGGCTTACTCCATCCATCACGATCACAGAGAGCATGTACACACACCTTGGGGAGAGTACATGGAAGAAATTAAAGTGATCAAGACCAAACTTCTACTGATATATATTTACATGAAAACCTACTGGCTTATCATTATACATAATTACAAAACTAAACAAAATAAACATCTCCTTTTGATTCCTTTTACAGTTTTTGGGATGGCAAATTTCAAAATACCTTAAATCATACTGACACTCCAAAACCGAAAATAACATTTGGATGGAGTGTGAAAGCAATAGTTTTTCTGTTCAAAACATTCTTGGGTAAAGAGTACAAGCCTTTCAACTTTATAAAATTTGAGTTTTTTTTTTTTTTTTTTAAAGTGGGTCAGTGTGAGAGTAGAAAGTGTCTTTTTATTAATACGGAAAACTTTTTTCCAGAACCACAATTGCATTTATTTGTGAGTAGATCCCGAACAACTTCACAAAAGAGGCCAGATGGAGAAAAATCCCTCGATTGTCTTCTTCTTTTCCTTTTGGCTTGTCCCATGAGGGGTTGCTAAAGCATGTCATCTTTTTTTCATCTAAGCCTATCTCATGCATCTTCCTCTCTAACACCCACAGTCTTCATGCACTCCCTCACAACAATCAATCAACCTTTACTTTGGTCTTCCTTTCACTCTTTACATGGCAGCTCCATCCTCAGCACCCTTCGACCAAAATACTCACTCTCTTGCCTCTGGACATGTTCAAACCATCAAAGTCTGCACTCTCTAATATTGTCTCCAAAATATCTAACTTTGGCTGTCCCTCTAATGAGCTCCTTTCTAATCCTATCCAACCTGCTAACTCCAAGCGAGAACCTCAACATCTTCATTTCTGCTACCTCAAGTTCTGTTTCCTGTTGTTTCTTCAGTCTTCTTCTTCTTCTTCTTTTCCTTTCGGCTTGTCCCGTTAGGGGTCGCCACAGCGTGTCATCTTTTGCCATCTTAGCCCATCTCCTGCATCTTCCTCTCTAACCCCAACTGCCCTCATGTCTTCCCTCACCACATCCATAAACCTTCTCTTTGGTCTTCCTCTCGCTCTTTTGCCTGGGAGCTCCATCCTCAGCATCCTTCTACCAATATACTCACTCTCTCGCCTCTGAACATGTCCAAACCATCGAAGTCTGCTCTCTCGAATCTTGTCTCCAAAACATCCAGCTTTGGCTGTCCCTCTAATGAGCTCATTTCTAATCCTATCCAACCTGGTCACTCCGAGTGAGAACCTCAACATCTTCATTTCTGCCACCTCCAGTTCAGCTTCCTGTTGTTTCTTCAGTGCCACCGTCTCTAATCCGTACATCATGGCCGGCCTCACCACTGTTTTGTAAACTTTGCCCTTCATCCTAGCAGACACTCTTCTGTCACATAACACACCAGACACCTTTCGCCAGCTGTTCCAACCTGCTTGGACCCGTTTCTTCACTTCCTGACCACACTCTCCATTGCTCTGTATTGTTGACCCCAAGTATTTGAAGTCGTCCACCCTCGCTATCTCTTCTCCCTGTAGCCTCACTCTTCCCCCTCTACTTTTCTCATTCACGCACTGTTGTTTCTTCAGTGCCACAGTCTTTAATCCCTACATCATGGCCTTAGCACTGTTTTAGAGACTTTGCCCTTCATCCTAGCGGAGACTCTTCTGTCACATAGAACACCAGACACCTTCCGCCAACTGTTCCGCCCCGCTCGGACCGGTTCTTCACTTTCTTACCACACTTTCCATTGCTCTGTAATGTTGACCCCAAGTATTTGAAGTCGTCCACCATTGCTATCTCTTCTCCCTGGAGCTTCACTCTTCCCCCACCGCCCCTCTCATACATGCACATATACTCTGTTTTATTTCGGCTAATCTTTATTCCTCTCATTTCCACTGCGTGCCTCCATCTTTCTAATTGTTCCTCCACCCGCTCACTGCTTTCACTGCCTGTCACAATATCATCTGCAAACATCATAGTCCAAGGGGATTCCAGTCTAACCTCATCTGTCAGCCTATCCATTACCACAGCAAATAGGAAGGGGCTCAGAACTGATCCCTGATGCAGTCCCACCTCTACCTTAAATTCTTCTGTCGCACCTACGGCACATCTCACCGCTGTTCTGCTGTCCTCATAAATGTCCTGTACTATTGTTATATATATGATATATTTCTCCGCCACATCAGATTTCCGCATGCAGTACCACAGTTCCTCTCTTGGTACTCTGTCATGGGCTTTCTCTAGGTCTACAAAGACACAACGTAGCTCCTTCTGACCTTTTCTGTATTTTTCCACAAGCATCCTCAACGCAAATAATGCATCTCTGGTACTCTTTCTAGGCATGTAACTATACTTTTTCTCGCATAAACTAACTTCTGACATGAAACGAGCCTCCACTACTCTTTCCCATAACTTCATTGTGTGGCTCATCATCTTTGTTCCTCTGTAGTTTCCACAGTTCTGAACATCACCTTTGTTCTTAACTCGGAACTAGTACACTTTTCCTCCATTCTTCTGGCATCTTCTCTCCGAATAGTATTCTATTGAAAAAGGTGGTCAAAAATTCCACAGCCACCTCTCCAAATTGTTTCCATATCTCCACCGGTATGTCATTAGGACCAACTATCTTTCATCTTGTTCAGTCCCTTTCTACCTTCCCCCTTACTAATCATTGCCACTTCCTGGTCATTCGCGGTTGCCTCTTCTACTCTACCTTCTCTCCCATTTTCTTCATTCATTAACTTCTCAAAGTACTCTTTCCATCAACTTAGCACACGACTGGCGTCAGTCAACATATTTCCATCGCTATCCTTAATCACCTTTACTTGCTGCACATGCTTCCCATCTCTATCCCTCTGTCTGGCCAACCTGTAGAGATCCCTTTCTCTTTCTTTCGTATCCAACCTGGTGTACATGTCGTCATATGCCTCTTGTTTAGGCTTCGCCACTTCTACCTTTGCCCTACGTCGCATCTCAATGTGCTCCTTTCGCCTCTCCTCAGTCTTCTCTGTGTCCCACTTCTTTGCTAATCTCTTTCCTTGAATGACTTCCTGTATTTTGGGGTTCCACCACCAAGTTTCCTTCTCCCCTTTCCTCCCAGAAGACACCCCAGGTACTCTCCTGCCTGCCTCTCTACCTTCGCAGGAGTATTCCAGTCTTCTGGGAGCTCTTCGTGTCCATCTAGAGCCTGTCTCATCTCTTTCCAGAAAGCCACACAACATTCTTCCTTTCTCAACTTCCACCACCTGGTATCCACTACCAGTGTCATCCTACACACCACCATCCTATGCTGTTGAGCTACACTCTCCCCCACCACTCCCTTACAGTCAGTAACCTCCTTCAAATTACATCGTCTGCACAAAGTATAATACATCCGCGTGCTCCTACCTCCGCTCTTGTAGGTCACCATATGTTCCTGTCTCTTCTAGAAATAACTGTTCACCACTGCCAATTCCATCTTTTTTGTGAAGTTCACCACCATCTCACCCTCAAAGCTCCCTTGCTGAATGCCGTACTTACCCATCACTTCTTCATCACCCCTGTTTCCTTCGCCAACATGTCCATTGAAATCTGCACTGATCACAACTCTCACTTTCTCTCTCTCTCGGGTTTCTCTTTCAACTCGAGGTCAGACGATACCAGTGGGGCATAGCCGCTAATCACATTATACACAATACCCTCAATTTCAAATATAAGCCGCATCACTCGATCTAAATCTCCTTTCACCTCCAAGACATTCTTAGCCAGCTCTTCCTTTAAAATAACTACTACTCCATTTCTCTTCCCATCTACTCCATGGTAAAATAATTTAAACCCTGCTCTTCAACTTCTAGCCTTACTCCCTTTCCACTTGCTCTCCTGGATGCACAATATATCAACCATTCTCCTAATCATCATGTCAACCAACTTCTGAGCTTTTCCCGTCATAGTCCCAACATTCAAAGTCCCTACACACAGCTGTAGGGTCTGTGCATTCTGCTTCTTCTGCCGACTAAGCCGCTTTCCTCCTCTCTTTTGCCTTCGACCTACATTATCTGAATTTCTACTTACGCCTTGCAGATTAACACTGCCAGGGGCAAAAAAAAAATCCCTCAATTGTAGTAGTAGTAATTTATATGTAAGGTCTTAAAATGAAATCTACATCTAAGCTTGTAGAGTAATGTTTCTGTATTTGAATTAATTTGACTGTTCACATAAGATAGGGTTCCATATTAATTTATCATCTACGAGAGCTCCAAGGCATTTCGTTCCAGAAACTCGTTCAGTGAAGAAAATAAGTATTTTAAAATACTGCTATATTGCAAGTTCTCCCTCTTGGAAATTATGGAGGGGGTCTGAAATTTTCATGGTAGGTGCATGTCCACTGTGAGAGAGACAATCTTAAAAGAAAAATCCAGAAATCACAATGTATGATTTTTTTAACGATTTAATTGGGTGATACAGCTTCAAATAAGTATTTGAAGTCCACCTCCACTCCATGTATTATCCTGAATCAGATGCGCCTGTCGGTCGGTAACTGCATAAAGACACCTGTCCACCCCATACAATCAGTAAGACTCAACCTTGTAACATGGCCAGGACCAAAGAGCTGTCCAAAGACACCAGAGACAAAACTGTACAACTCCACATAGCTGGAAAGGGCTACAGAGAAATTGCCAGGCAGCTTGGTGAAATTAGGTCCACTGTTGGAGCAATCATTAGAAAATGGAAGAAGCCAAACATGATGGTCAATCTCAATCGGAGTGGAGCCCCATGCAATATTTCACCTCATGGGGTCTCAATGATCCCTTAGAAAGGTGAAGAATCAGCCCAGGACTACACAAGAGGACTTGGTCAATTACCTGAAAAGAGCTGGGACCACCGTTTCCAAGGTGACTGTTGGTAATACACAAAGGCGTCATGGTTTGAAATCTTGCATGGCACGGAAGGTTCCCCTGCGTAGACCGTAGACATGTCAAGGCCCGTCTTCAGTTTGCCAATGGCCATTAGGATGATACAGAAGAGTCATCGGAGAAATTTTTGTGGTCAGATGAGACCAAAATTTAACTTTTTGGTCATAATTCCACTAACAGTCTTTGGAAGAAGACGAATGATGAGTTCCATCCCAAGAACGCCATCCCTACTGTGAAGCATGGGGGTGGTAACATCATGCTTTGGGAGGTGTTTTCCTGCACATGTGACAGGACGAATGCACTGTATTAAGGAAAGGATGAACGCGGCCATGTATTGTGAGATTTTGGGGAACAACCTCTTTCCCTCAGTCAGAGCATTGAAGATGGGTCGTGGCTGGGTCTTTCAACATGACAATGTCCTGAAGTACATAGCCAGGAAAACCAAGGAGTGGCTCCGTAAGAAGCATATCAAGGTTCTGGCGTGGCCTAGCCAGTCTGCAGACCTAAACCCAATGGAAAATCTTTGGAGGGAGCTGAAACTCCGTGTTTCTCAACAACAGCCCAGAAACCTGTCTGATCTCAAGAGGATCTGTGTGGAGGAGTGGGGCAAAATCCCTCCTGCAGTGTGTGCAAACCTGGTGAACAACTACAGGAAACATTTGGCTTCAGTAATTGCAAACAAAGGCTACTGTACCAAATATTAACATTGGTTTTCTCAGGTGTTCAAATACTTATTTGCAGCTGTCTCACTAAAATAAATCATTAAAAAAAATCGTACATTGTGAGCTCTGGATTTATTTTTTTTTTTAGATTATCTCTTTCACAGTGGACATGCACCTACAATGAAAATTTCAGACCCCTCCATGAGAGAATGGGAGAACATGCAATATAGCAGGGTGTTCAAATACTTATTTTCTTCACTGTACTAACATCAAGAGACTCCATTAAACCACAGCTTGAGAATTAGCTAGCTGTCTTTCACCTCCACTCAAAAGTTATTTCCATTTTACCGGAACGAAACGAGTGATTGTGAGTGGGACTGTTGTGTGTTTCCATGCGATTGACTGGCAACCAGTTCAGGGTGTACCCTGACTCCTGCCCGATGAGAGCTGGGATAGGCTCCAGAACTCCCGCGACCCATTTGGGGATAAAAGGCTTAGAAAATGGATGGATGGATAACATTTCTCAATATGACTATAAATTCACTACTGTGATTCTGGTAAATCTAATCTAACAAAAATATGGAGGAAGCCCATCAAAATGTATGCAGTCTATTGTATGTAAACTACTCTGATACACTCGTTGTTGTTTTGCTGTTGTTTTAATAACCGAAAGAAGTCAGACATATACGGAAGAAACTCGATCGACAGCTAACTTTCGATTAGATCAGTCAGTGAATTCGCCAACATGACTCGTGATCGTGTCGCCTTTTATATGAAGGGGGGGGGGCACGTGAATAGCTCATGTTGCTAATTTTTAAATGCCTTACCTTTCATTTCCAGAACTGTCTGCAGCAAAAATGAACACAGCTCCCTTCGAACAGTTACTGGAGTAGTAAACATGCTAGAAAATGAATCTTCTTTCCGTCCTCTTCCTGCTTCTCAACCAGAAATTGGCACAAATACGCCAGTGTGAATTGTGGGATATGTAGTTCTGCTCCATTTGAGAAAGCAAAAGATACGAACAAGGATAAGAAATGGAACTAAAACAGAGTATGATGATGGGTAACAAGAAACCTGAAATGCAGTTGCACACAACACCGTAAAGGCACAACACAACTGGGAATTACCTTTCATTGACATTTTTTCCCTCCAAACGTTTACTATTGATACCGCAGTTGTATTTTTGGGGAAAAAGTAAAAAGTTAACCACACGAAAATCGGTAGAGAAGTGAGAACGTTCCAGACTTCACTTTACACGCATTGTTTTTGATGGGAACACTGCCCCATCAAACATGGGCGCAACAACTAGCTGTGGCATCCCTAACACCAGATTTTATGTCTCACCGCCGAAAATGCTGTTTGGCTGAGTGAGGTCACGTTGTGTGAGCTTCTGACGTCTGAATGGCAGAGAAGGATCACGTGGGACTGCTTCAGACACAAATAATTGGTCTATGTTTTAATGGTACTAAAGCGACTACTGTAAACCCGGTAATGGACGCCCCAGTTAAAGTAAAAGCGCCCCGTAACATTTATCAGAGATCTTAATACTCCTTTTTTCTTTTTACGTAGGTCCAGTATTCCGTCGAACGGTTTGTGCGTCTTGACCCGGACTGCCGTCCTCCGTGTCCTGTATGATCAGGAAATTCAGGACAACGGCTGAATAGTATGACAGAGGAGCCCGGACGCAGCCCTTGAACGCACCATATGAGGCGGGCCAAGTACTGTATTTGAACGTAGAGTGGCGAAAGAGGACTTTGTCGTAGCCACCTTTAGATTAACCGACACAAACACAGAAAGATGGTCTGAAAGACACATTACAGATAACACACGGCAGGTGTTTATTTACAACGGACAATGCAGTAACATCACGTTGTCCTTTGGTAGGTATGGCGACAACCGATCAACGATCCGGCGAGGCTAAACATTACTGTGTTGGCTAATGTGGCCCAGACTCAGCAAATGAGCCCAATGCATTAGCGTACATATTTCATGCATAGCGTAGCCCCTTTTGACGTCGAGAACAGGACGGTCGTTAGGGAATTAAGATGCCTATTCAAGCGCATTGTGCAATTTGCTGCGATATCTTCGATCAGTCCAGAGATGTTGCTGCTGTCCCCTGCGGACACACTTTCCACTATGAATGGTAATGGCAGCTATGAAAATGAATACTGTATTGGTTTTTTTTATGTTTTAATTGTTTCATTAACTCAAACCCACTAGCCTTCTTCAATGGTTTCAACAAGGCCCAAAAAAAACATGCCCACGATGTCGGAAGCAGGTAATTTACGCATATGGATCAACACATTAGAAGCACATATTGATCGGAATTCAATAGGAATACTTTCTCCTGTATGTGTAGGTCAGCAACCGACAAATCATCACCAAGCTCTATTTTGATGCTGAGGGAGAAGAAACGAATTCTGCATATCCAGAAAGTTTAGAGGTGTCAATGATCGTGAAAAAATGTTTAGTAAAACATTGACATATTTATATTTATTTACTTACTTTGTTTCCCATTCTCAGAATGATCCTAATAGGCTAAGGGTCCTTTTAAGTGCGAAAGGTAATATGTGTGTATGTGTGTGTATGTATATATGTGTGTGTGTGTGTGTGTGTGTGTGTGTGTGTGTTTGTGCGCGCATGTGCATGTGTGTGTGTATGTATGTGTGATGATTCCCAGTTAAAGAAACTGATGTTTAATATGTTTTTGGTTTTGAAGAGCGAGACTGTCGCGACAAACAGAAAACAGTAGATAGTTTGAAGGAATCTGTGGACAATCAGAAGAAAGACCTGGAAAGTATGCGGAAAGAGATTTCAAAGAAGGACATATTATGTTCTGCTCTCAAAGTATGCAATTTGGTCCTCATCATTTAAATGCATTTTCTTTTCGAACGCCTATACCACACTGTCAATGTCATGTTTATGATTTTGCTCCTACTATAACTTCAAAGAAACAAATGGGTTATCTGGAGACTCAAGTTGAAGATGTTCGGGCTACTAAGGACGAGGTCCGTAGACTGAGGACCAAAATAAAAACATTTGAAAGGTAACTGCACTCAAACTTTGTCTTCAAGCATACGTGTTGTTCTGCTTCCTCCTTTGTACCTCAAGTCTGCTTACACTTCTGTTGTGTCTCCAGTCTGGATGTTTTGTTACAGGGCCAAAGAGCAGAAGTGGAGTCCATGATTACAGACATGGGTGTGAGTCAATCTGCTGTGGAGCAGCTCTCCATTTACTGTATCTCTCTCAAAAAGTACGTAAGACTAACGCCTGGTACACACTTTTGGACGATTGACCTGATTTTGGCCTTCCCCAGCCATGTATATTTCAGTGGATGGTGGGTTGTATAAAAAAGTGGGTGTTTTTCGAGGACAATACCATTTTATAAGACTTACTACAACCACTAGGGACATTCAGAAAGCATTGGCACAAAGCCAAAAGAATGTTTTTGTTCTTCAATTTTGGGACATTGTGTTATCATGTGAGATTTCGACTGCCGCATTTTTAACATCTTTCTGTGTGTAGTGTTCTGTGTTGTTATTATCGGAGCAAACCACACATACAACACGACCAAAACTGTTAAAATGCCAGATATTTTATCTTTTTCTGTCCTGTCACAGACAATGTCAAAGAGACTGAGCTTTTTCATGCTTCTTCAACTGGAGCTCTGGGTGGATCTATGCTTCATTATAATTAATATATTCGCTCAGTTATACAGTTTAATAAGCCACGATCCATCTTCTGTACCGCTTATATTCACCAGGCTCCTAAGCATGCTGTCTTTGCTGACTCTAGGCAAGAAGTACACTAAACTGGTCGCTAGCCAATAACAAAGCACACACAAACGACCATTTGCACACCCATTCGCACCTATGGGTAATTTAGTCTTCAATTAACTTCCCATACATATTTTGGGCATGTGTGAGGAAACCGGAGTACAAAAAGAAAACCCATGCAGACACGGGGAGAAATCCAAACTCCACACAGGAGAGGCCGGATTTGAACCCGGGTCCTCAGAACTGTGAGCCAGATGTGTTAATGAATCATCCATCCTGCCCCACAACAAATATACATAAAAACACTCACTTTTCATCTATTCTACAAAAAAAAAAACAGCAATACCATCTTTTTAGGGTTGATACCAGTCTTTAGTCTTTAAGGAGGATGATAATTGACATATGAAGACATTAATTTTCAGTTAAAGGGAAAATCCTGACGTAAATAACTGGAACACTCCAATACTATGTATCCACTATGCCTTTAAGCATGTTTATTAAATAGGTTTTCAGATTTCCATGTTGTTTTAATTGTAAACATAAGTGATCGGTCGGTTTCTTTCGGCTTGTCCCTTTCGGGGTCGCCACAGCGTGTCATCTCAGATGAACGCACATATATGTTTGACACAATTTTTACGCCGGATGCCCTTCCTGACGCAACCCTTCTCAGGGAGTGGAGGCCCCAGTGGGATACGAACCCACAACCCCTGTGTAAACAGAAGAGATCATTGTTTTAAAATTCTACCTAAAGGGAATTGGATGTGTTTGGCTGGCAATCTGTTCAGGGTGTAGCCTGATTTTGCCCAAAAGACAGTTGGGATAGGCTCTAGTACACCCGCAACCGTAGTGAGGATAAGCAGTATAAAAAATGGATGGTGTATATTTGTGTCGTCTGGGCACAAGTAGCTATGTATTTGTCACCAATCTGTATTGTGATGACAAGCTGACATTAATGGGGTATTGTATATCCAATCTGCATATTTACACTCCACTTGTATTGGCAAATATCCCATATGTTTCAGATTTTTATTCACAAATGTACGAGTCCTGATTCCACTTTAAAGCTATCCAACTCTATGCATTCGTCATTGCCTTGACTCATATCCAATCTGTGGCACTTGAAAGTGTAAAAATCGTAAATGTCACTTAAACCTCACAGTGGAAATCCAACTTAATTCGCCATGATTGACTTGTTGTTGTCCAACTTTACATCCCTTGCATTTTTATTTTATTCAATTTTTTTTTAGAGAGTACGACAACTTAAAGGGAAGCTTTAAGTCTTCTAACGACATGTGTGAGAGACTGAAGAGAGAAGTTCTCACCTCCAATGACAAGGTTAGCGCAATTTAGCAATTCAATAATCATACGGGTAGTCAGTAACAGTAGTGACACCGGGAGCAAAATCAAACTTTGCAGTTTTTTTTTTTTTTTTATGCTGCCTTGGTTCCATATAGACACAATCACACACATTTGCAGCTTCTATTGTTAAGAAGTAATGGTACTTTTAATGTGTTACGATGATCTAAATTCTGCTCACTATTTTTATTCATCAATTATTGCTTATTTATCAATTATTTTGTGCGCAAGACTGAGACTTTGACTTGCGCATTGGGGACTGTTTGCGCCAAGTCAATTTAAATGCAAGTGACATTTAAATCTAGTTCACCAATCGAACGACACAAGAAAATCACAGGACCTCACGCAAATTCTTCTGTTGGGCTTCCCGGGCACGGTTATTAGCACAGGGTTAGACAGCCTGGCTCATCGTCGTGCCTCAATGGCAGCCATGATGGGAAGGTCATTGTTACCATGAAGGTAATGGCTCGCTACTCCTGTTTACATTTATATGAGCAAAACAACATCTTTTATATATTGTAGTGTAGCTTGACCAATTGGATCTAGAGGACCAGATGATACATTTAATTATGCTGCTAAATCACTCAAGAAGATGGTCTGTGGGAAGAACATTGAGTACATCATCAGCATGGGACTAAAACGGACCAATCACGAGAGATGATCTCTGGAGCATTCTACTCGCAGCAACAATTTTTAGAATGTGCGCGTCAAGTCACGCTGAGGAGCTGCGTTGGTCATGTGATGCAATTGCACTGTCAGCTACGCTGGAGTATAGAGCTCGTGCACCTATGTCATCGAATCGCGTCACTGACAAAGCATGGCTCAATGCTAAGTCGGTTGGAGACGACACGGAAATGTCTTGTAGCACGATGCCCAGAGTCTTGTCCTTTACTGTCAGACATTTAGAAGGTGAAAGTAAACAACGGTACTTGGAAAATTAGATCAACTCGCAGGCCTCAACGTAAGCCGCGAACAATCGTGTAGGTTACGCAATAGCAAAAACCCCGCGAAAGAAATACCGTTCGCAATGAAAATTTCTGTAGACAGTAGACATACTAAAACGAATAAGAATAATTTATAGATCTACATAGAAATTTACTGCTGGCTTCCGCCAGATGACTCACAAATGGTTATCAGCAGGTTAATGTCGTCTTTCATGACACGCGAGATCACGCAATATCGCGCGGCCCGTATCGCGAGAATTCTCGATTATCAAACAAACATGGCAGCTCCCAGTAAGAAGGTGCAGTTTCAAAATGTTGTACGCGGGGAAACTGTTACTGTTAAAACGTTTCAATCATGGGACTTTCACCAAGATTTTGTGTATGAGACAGATAATGAAGGGGGTCGATTAAAACTACTTCAGTGTAAAATGTTCCAATCATGTTACGGAAATACGAAAAGAAGTCAAAATGAGAGGATTTTCTGGTCAGGTATGTGAATCAGATTCCGAGCATGACATTGACGTTTCGTTTTTCTTTTTAAAGTATAAGTGCGACAGCTAAAATCTCTCAGTCTCTGTTATAGCTCCTTGTTCATAGATAATAGCTGAAATTGATAAAAATTTCACATTTGGAAAAACAATGTAATATATTGATTCAATTCATGTGTAATTATTCATATGCAAATGTCCAGGATCATACTATGATTTGTTTAGAACATCTGCAACTTAAAAAAAAAAGGTAATTTTTCACAGTATCACTGATCTTGCTGATACTCAAATACAGACTATCATTTGTTCAGACTATCATTTCAATTTTGTAAGAAGCAGTCCCATTTTGCAATATTAAACATTCAAAAAGTTTCACTATTATTCATATCAACATAGATTCACCTAAACTTGATATTTATAAGAACTCGAACCATCAAACAAATTGACGAAAAATTCTTCAATGTTTCTGTTAATCTGTGAACAAGTCATTGGAAGATTTCAGTTTACATGTATAATATTAGCAAGTCAAGATATAATAACATAATTAACAAAAAATCAAAAATTCATATTAATTTATGAGACAAATAAATGAAAGTAAAACTTTATTTCATATATTGGGCATCAAACAAAGATAATGGGTAAAATAACATGAAAGACATTTTAAAATTGTTCAACAGTCAAGAAATTATAATATTGTATTTTAGAGAACATTGTTCCGTAACCTACAGGCTACGATCACAAATTTACACGGAACCCACAAACCGGTTACCAGCAGCGGGCCTTGCATTGAGGCCTGAACACGGCATAGAGGACCCATATTTAATACCGAAATCGATGTTTTCGCCGATAAGAAATTGGACTGTTAATTCGCTTCCGCTTGTCTTGGACAACTGGATATACACATGGATCTGGTGAGTAAGTCGAGATTTACACAAAAAAGTTTGAAAGCGTATAAAAGTCTGGACGCATACGAATACTTTGTTGCTGGATCTGTTCTCACCAGGAATAAATACCACATAGTGATGGTTTTGACGGCTTGTGAACGCGGAAGTGTGTTCGGCAACACGTTAACCTTTGATGGAATCCATTGATCTTTTCAGCTAGTATTAAATACAAATACTAATATTTCAATAAACAACCTCTGGTTTTACACAATCTCGCATTCATTAACTATGATTGGACATAAAAGGGGTGGTCGTCATCATGGAACGTACATAGTCGCGGTCACGCTTAACCTCTGTAAACCTCTGCCACAGACTTTTTTTTTTAACATGCTATGTTCTCAAATGACCCAATTTGGTATTATAAATACTTTTTGGTAATTTGAGATTGAGAAGAAGAATTCCTACCTGAAGTGAAGCCATCGCTACACAGGCATGTGTGTATTTTGGTTGGGCACTATCCATCATGTTTAATTGCCGAAATCCATCAATATTTTCTGGTGTTTTCAGCTGGTATTCCATAGAATGATCTCTTTGAATATCTGTCTCGTCTGTTGTGACAACCAACAGCATAAGAGATCTTGGGTTTTGTAAATATTCTCCTCCGGTTCAATGTCTCCCACAATGTTAAGCAGCTCTGTTTGACCGGCAATATGCCGCCGTGAAATTGTGACGTCACATGCACGAGCTCTATAAAGAGCCCGTCAGTGTTCCAGACTGTTTAATTTATGTAAAAAAAAAAAAAAAAAAAACAAATGCATCTCTGCAGGGGCCCTGAAACTCCACTTACATTGTTTTTGTTTGAGATACAAGGATGTACTTGTGTTAGTTTTCATGGAAGAAGCCTATTAAGCAATCAGAGAAAAATCACATATATCCAAAAATGTAATTAGCATCTTCCAAAATCATGTATTTTATGAAACTTAATTTGGGACGCCGAACAGTAAAGACTTTTTGGCATTAAAAGTTTTGGAAATATGAAAAAATAAATTCAAAACAATTATGGCCTTTTGATGCCATTGCCAATAATTCAAATACTCATCAGTAAAATTATTTAGAAAAGGATATCCAGTGGGCCATATCTTAACCGTTACATTTATCAAATTGTATAAAAATGACTGCTAACTATGTTGGTTATTATCCTTATGTTTACATAGCATTGTGTGTGTCATTAGTTCCAAAAAGCTTCAGCTGAAGTGAATCAAAGGAAAGAGGACACCAAGTCGCTGCAACACGATCTCGCTAATGCTGACAAAGAGATATCTGTAAGGCACAGCAACAGAATTGTTTGCATTTATGCTTCAAAAGAATCCTTGTTTTTATGCCTGGATCTATCTGTGTCTTATCCCAGAGTTTGAAGAAGAAAGTGGAGTTTCTTCAGAAATCTCTGAGCATGCCAGCAAAGACAAATGAATTGCTTAGTCGGCTTGTCTTTGAGAGGTACTGTCCACCTATGAGACCTGTATATAATACTCCATACATTTACTTTATTTATTTATTTTTTTTATATATGTACTCATCAGGCATTTCTTTGCTGCTCTTTCAGCCCTGCTCCAATGGAGCTGAAACAGCCTTGCCTCCACCAGCCTATAGATGGTGACGACATTGACCTCAACCTAACCTATGATATAACTACACCAGATGCCGCCAAGAAGCCAATAAAGGTCCCGAGCAAGAAAATGCGTTTGGATCATCAAATGTATGTATTTTGCATATCGCATTGCAGGAGTTGCATGTTGTTGTTCCTTTTGTTTTAACTCAAAATTAAATAACTAATGACTAATTGAAGTTTAATACACTAAAATTTGTCAGGTCATTGGTGTCTAAACACAACGAGAGGGCTTCAACATTAAACAAGGTACACTTTAGCATTTCACAAGGTCTGTTTCCAAATCAAAAGTATTTTTCACTCAGGGGTCTTGTCTCTTAGGCCCGAGAGAAGGATGCAACGATGGATCCTTTTATGAGGAACTCTCTGCTCTTCCGAAACAAGACTTTAGGTGGCATGCTTGAGCCTCAGAGGAAACTCGGATCTGTATGTAAAAACTGGCACCCAGTGCCTTTTGTTTTGATTGTCCAAGCCAATTGGATTTTTGTTTTTTATGCCTTCTTGATAAATTAAAACCCTTTTAATTTCAGGTGAACAGTGGTTATGATGGATTAGGAGGACGAACCAAATTCATCCAACCTGTATCCTCCTTTTCGGCTCCATTGTCTTGCATCAATTATTGGTTTCTCTCAAATGGCTGGAAAATAGTTTCTTCCCTTTATTTATGAAAGGGGTTAAGGGTTTAAAAAATGTTTGCAATAACTCAATGTTATTCGAAGTTCAGTCAATTTGTAATTCAAGGACAGATTTTAAAAGGAAAGATGAACCCAGATGCACATGATTTTCTTTAGTGCACCGCGTGCAATGACTTGGTTGGTCATTCCGGCCCCTGGGCATGGAGTTTAAAACCTTGGCCCCAAGAAATCGATGACTTCAGGACCATTTTGTCAACTTTTGACTCGCATCCCAATATGCAATAACTTCATATTAGCAACATACCTATTTTTACTACCATCTCCAAACAGCAAAACCAAAACGTATGAACATTTTGGATAGTTTGTTACATGACCTCAGTAAGGTGAATAGCAAGATTCCTTAACCCAACCCTCTCACACAGTCTCCGTTGGCAAACATTCGCCAACTCAAAAAAGCTACAAGAAAAAAGGTGTGCAGGCCTCCACCCAAGATGGCACCATGTCTGACGTTGGACAGTTTCCTGGAGTAATGAGTGACTCACATGACAAGACGCAACATGACGTGCAGCACAGGGATTTCAGCATTTATCCTAGAACAGGACTCTTTCCAATCACAATAAATTTTTTAAAACCAGTGAGGTGGCTGACCACTTCATGAGTGGATTTTTTTTGTTTTTTTTTGGTAAAGGCATGTTTTTATGTGTGTGGCTGTAAGTAAACGTGCTTACGTTTTCTTCGGGTGACTGCATCAGAGAATGTGATAATCATGAGATTGATCAAGGTTAGTTTGTCATCTAACCTATTTCAGAGAGCATTTTGTGAGGTGTTTTTACCAACAGTAAACCAACTCCAATAATAAAGATATATATTTTTTTTAAATAATGTATGCTCTTGCCTGTGCCTCTTTGATGCCTTCTGATGCAGTGGGCGGTAGAATTCCCCCCACCCTCACCCTGCAACATTAAGAATGCTGAAGGTGCTGTATATGCGCATTTCTTGCTGCATTGCTAAGTTACATTTTAATTTAAGTTCTTCTGTGTTACAAATGTACACTGTGGTCATCATTATGATGATGAACCATACAATTTACTCCATTACCTTTTTTGTCCAAGTGATTGTCTCTTGGTGGTAAGGTAAACCACTGGGGGTGGCACGGTGGTCTGATGGAAAACGTTAGCCTCACAGTTCTGAGGTCCCAGGTTTGATCCTGGACACACCTGTGTGAAGTTTGCATGTTCTCTCTGTGCCTGTGTGGGTTTTCTCCAGGCATTCTGATTTCCTCCCACATCGCAAAAACATGCAACATTAATTGGACACTCTAAATTGCCCCTCGGTGTGATTGTGAGTCCGGTGTTTGTCTCTATGTCCCATTCGATTGGCTGGCATCCAGTTCAGGGTGTACCCTGCCACTTGACAGCTGGGATAGGCTCCAGCACTCCCCACCCTTGTGAGGATAAGTGACTAAGAAAATGGATAGATAAACCACTGACATTTTCCAGCTATGATGCTTCCGACTATGCTGAAAAATTAATTCAATCCTGAAAGTGTTCCTACTTTTCAATTATGAATGTGCTTGTGTTCTTCCCCCATATCCACCGCCCAATCTGAGTAATATATGACACTTAATTACAACGAAAATTTATACCGTGGTTCCAGAGCCAGTAAATACGCCCTATGAACCTCAAGAGTGACTGCGCATCTTCCTGTGAATGAAAGGTGACCAGACAACTTTTTTTTGCTTTAGACAGCAATTTCAAAACAATTTGCAACATTGTCTCCTTGACAACAGTAAATGAGCATGCCTTCTTATGGCAACATATTTCCACGACGCTGTGATGAGTTGGTTGTGCTGAGGAGCTGGACCCCTGAATTTCAACATCCACTAATTACAAATAGTTGGGGAGCTCACTTTTAGGAGAAAATTTCATCGTGAATGGGCTACTTGTAATTTGTTAGTGAACCTCTAAACCTTTGAATGCACATCCATCTGATTGAATTTTCCCAGAACTGATTTGTTTGTTTGTGTACTGCATATGTTACATGCGATTAGTTGAATCAATGGTGTATCCTATCCTCCCCCTCGCCCAAAGTCAGCTGGAATAGACATCGTGGTTGTAGTGAGGAAATTATAGATCTGTGTCCATTTATTCTTTTTCAGTACATTTTGCACAACTTGCCGTTCTCCAAAAAACTGCCGAACAGCATCATTCATGTTTCATTTGTGAGTGGACTAATGCATTTCTGCAGCCTTTTCATGGCAATGTTTACGTATTATTTAACTTCTAAATTGATTTATTTGATTGGCAAAGGAGCATGAACTAAAAATGTTGATAGGGTGGTTGGTGAGTTTTCAAATTTCTCTTGGCTTGACTCCTGGGGCCAGCGCCAACCCCCGAACCTGCTTTTGCTTGTCATGCCTCTGAGGGATGGGGCGTCTGCCCTCTCTTTGGTGCTTAACGTGGGCTCCCTTTTTGCAAGCTATGGCAGTTTTTAAGTGGTGGCTGGCTCCTGCATTGACCGCTGTAGTGTATCTTCTGTTCAAATATCTAGACTGTTTCATAATTGTTCTGATGTGGTTCAGACCCGTATTCCCCTTGCCCACTTTGTCTCTCTGTCCATCCCCTAAATTGCTTTTCTGTCAGGTTTAATTTTCAAAGTCAGAAAAAATTTAAAATTCAACATCCACTGTTACACAGCTAAACAATTCCAGCACAAAAGGCATACAGATCCACCATTCTGCAAGGTCATGCAACTGAACAGGAAAAGTTTAAAATCTGCAGTATAGGACATCACTTTCTACTGTATTGATTGCGTGTAATCATCAGGCCACTGCTTTCATACTAACCAGCATGTGGCGCCTCCACAGCAATAGTATATGCAATAATTTGTTCTACGCTTAAAGAAGCCGGTTTACAGATCTCAGCCGGACAAGAATATTCCATAAAATAAAAGCCTTATATTGGTTCTCCTGATGTTTGAGAGATGTAACATGGAAGCGCATGTGTGTGGCTGCCGGAGCATATGGAGTTGAAGCCAGATGTTTACATCCACTGTGCCAAAACACACACTTCGTTTATTTTTAACTCACTGTCTGATTTCAAATCAGACTAAACCTCTCCTGTTTTAGGGCCAAAATTATTTAATTTTGTTAAATGCCCCAATGGGGGCACTTTGGTGCAAATGCAGAGTGTTGGCCTCTGAGGACCTTGAAATCCCGACCCGAGCTGTGTTGAGTTTGCATATTCCACCCCATGCCTGCGTGGGTTTTCTCTGGGCACTCAGATTTCCTACCACATCCTGAAAACAGGCATTAATTGAAGTTTCTAAACTACCCATAAGTTTGAATGCGAGCATGAATGGTTGTTTATTTCTTTGTACCCTGCAATTGGCTGGCAACTAGTTTAGGGTGTACCCTGCTTCCTGCCCAATGACAGCATCCTCGTGAGGATAAGTGGCTCAGAGAATGGATGGATGGATAAATGCCACAATCATGAGAATTTTAAAGTCCATAAAAGAAGCCCACAGAACCTTCAAGCTTTGAAGACTGCTTGTGTGTCGGAATCACCCAAAATCCCACCTGAGCAATGGATGCAACTAGTTTCTCTACATAGGATGCGTCTTGAAGCACTCATTGCAAAAAAAAGGCTTTTGTACAAAATATTCAATACCCGTTGGCTTGTTCAATACTTTTCCCTGTCATTTCACATAACTACACATAACCTCATTTGCGATATTTGCTCTTTCTTTGTATGTATGGATAAATTGCCTCGCTCCCACCTGGGGAAATTTTCACATCAATAGCACCTTTGCATATATATTTATTGAGAAAAATCGTAATGTGTTAAAAATACTTATTTCAGCCAGTGTATAAGGAAAAAGAATGTCCTTTTATTTTAACTATACACAATTTCACTTAGATTGAAATGTGATGTAGGATGAATCCCAGTTTATTGTGCAAGCAATACTAAGTTTTTTTTTTAAATTGAATAATACACAGGTTCAAATATTAATGAGTTTTATTTTAAATATAAGAATTCGTGACCTGGAGATCTGCGCCAGGACGAGGAGGGTTGTTGGTGCTGAGCAAGCTATTAGAGGTGCATCATTGATGGATACGTACTCGTACTTTTCCTGCCAAATGAAAGAGGGCCATTGTGTATTTTGATGTGAGTTCCTTTTGTAGATTATTTAAATTCCTATCCAGTGAGTGACTGAAGCAGCGGCGTTTGCAAGGGTTAGCTATTTGTTACCTTAGCTCATTGCAACAATTGTATTTCTTCAAATGGCCAAACCACCCCCACTTCCTCCTCTGTAAGCTTGAACCTTTAAGCAAGGCCACTGCTTTTTATGGCAGTGGTCTTGCTACAAGCATCACAGTTACAAACACAAAGTCCGTGGATGGTTGCAATTTCAGGAAGTGCTGGCCATAAAAAGCTAATTTACTGCAGAAGAATAATTTGAACCATGACATTAAAGACCAATGCAACAGGCTGGAGTGTGCCAATCAATTTGATAAGTGTCGACTCATTCGACACTTATCAGTCTATATTTTCCCCCCAATAAAGATCGTGCACGTGACATCACAGTTTTCACGGCGCTATTTTGCCGGTCAAACAAAGCTGCTCGGCAATTCGGGAGTCGTTGAACCAGAGGAGATTTTTCACAGTGCACGAGACCTATAGGTTGTTTTCACTGACGTCACATTTTTTGCTGAATTACCCATTCACCACTGGGTGCCGTCATTTAACCTCTCCACCTAACGCCTACCAGTATTGTAGACTCGGGAGTGCTCTCCGTTACTGTTTGTATTTTTGTGTTTCACGGGCCTCTGGGGACTCAAGTACACAAGAGAGGACTTGCTAACCGTCAGAGGGCCTTCTTCTGACATTTCTTCGACAAGTCTCGCCAATTCGCTGAAGCTTTTTCCAGAGTTACTAGTCGGTGCGCTCTTCAAAACCTCGTGATTCGGTGCACAAGTCCGGCTGCGTGAACGGGGACATCGTCTAACGCTTCCGACGAAAAACTTTGGTTGTTCTGCGGCTCTGTGCTTCACGAAGACTTGGTTTTGTGGACGATTCGCCGACGCTGCTATCACGCTGCCCAGCTTCAACCTCCATCGCGCTGATTGTGTTGCCGAGCTAACAAGCTTAATCAATACTCTCTTCAAAAGGCCAACATTATAGTTAAGATCCTTTTGTGTCAGTCACTTGAAAGATTGGAGAATTTTGTGAAATACTGGATTTGTTTATTCTTTTGTCTTGATGCCATCGTCATCAAATTTTAAACAAATAATAAACATTTCGCTTTGCTTGTGGTGAACTAATATACATGTTCTACTTTTTGAAAAAAAAATTCATAAATGGAGTTTGCCTCAATATTGAAAAAAATAATATTCTACCGCCTTTCGTTTTCCGTGTTAGCATACAGGTAGGTGCCCATATAAATCAACGAGGAATGGTGCACTGACGTTACAGAGCTCAGCACACACTGTAGTTATTTTTGTTAGCTACAACAACCTAACTCTAAAAAATCATAGTGAACTAACAATTTATGACGTGTCTTGAGCAGACAAGTTTCCATCCCACTGCTCCTCCTTCGTCATTTCTGTCGAATAGAGTAAAAGATCACAGGCAGACCCCTCCATGATTTCCAAGTGGGAGAACTTGCAATATTGCCTGTGTGGGTTTTCTCCGGGCACTCCGGTTTTCTCCCAGGTTCCAAAAACATGCAACATTAACTGGACACTCTTAATTTGCCACCAGGTGTGATTGTGAGTGCAGCTGTTTATCTCCATATGCCCTGCGATTGGCTGGCAACCAGTTCAGGGTGTACCCTTCCTCTTGCCTCTTGACAGCTGGGTCCAGCACTCCCCGTGACCCTCGTGAGGATAAGCGGCAAATAAAATGGATGAATGGATGGATGGAAATCTGAGTGGGTCCATCACTTATGTGGGATTTATTCCTGATTGAGAACAGATCCAGCAATGAATTATTTGTATGCGTTCAGACTTTTATACGCTTTCAAACTCTTCTGTGTAAATCTCGATGACTTATTCACCAGATACATGTGTTGATCCAGTTGTCCAAGACAAGCGGAAATGAATTAACAGTCCACTTTCTATCAGCGAAAACATCGACTTCGGCATTAAATATGGGTCCTCTGTGCCACGTGTCTCTCATTTTTCCATGTACCTTGGTTTATATATTTATTTATACCTTCTAAATCTTTACCGAAATTGGACAAAACTCTGGGTGTCGTGCTATAAGACATATTTTCGTTTTGTCTCAAAGGAATTCCATTTCAACAATGCTTTGTTGGACCGGCAATATGGCGACATAAACAAAAATCACGGGATTTTTGGACATAGGTACACGATCTTATAGGACCACTGTGATCTCATTTTTTCCCCACAATATTGTAGTGCCCTGGTAATTGGTGAGCATCTCTTAAGTTAAAATGTGACAATGCCCCCCCCTACAAAATCAATTGAATGGCCATCTATTGGACACACCCTGGCTGATTGGATTTAGTGTTGAGGCAGTACTCTTCACCATGCAGTTTACATTTTGACATCACAAGAGTTAGACAATACCAATTAATTGATCAACAATAACCTGCCATTGTTAGGCTTTAAACAGGATGTTCCCAAATGGAAGTGGCCACTAAAGTTAGAGTGTCATTAGCTGGTTGCAACAGCGATACTAAGCGATTGGAAGTATCACCGAAAGGCACAAAAGTGGACATTGGAAATGAAAAAGAACTACAGGTGAAATTTGCAATTCAGCTTTGTTAGAGAGCAGCATCTTGTGCAAAAGTACTGAAATTTTAACAATTTGACTTGTGCATTCAAAATTTACAGGTCAAACAAAGTTCACCTGTGAAGGTCATGGTACGTTTCAATTCATTTTGAAAGTTCACCCAAAGGTCGGCTATCTCTAACATCTTGTGAGCATTGTACAAAGAAAAAAATCCTTGCTGTGATAGTTAACAGTTAACTTATCTTCAAGAAAAGCTGTTCATTTTCAACCATTTCAGTTTCCTCAAGGTGAGCTCTTCAGAGCACATTAGTCCGGAGTTATTTAGTCATGGAGAATAAAGAAACCCAGGGACATTTCTGGTGTCATTTCTGAATATGGAGGGCTGGGGGAGAATATTGCCCTCGATACCGTAAATGCTTTTTTGTCTTCTGTTTGACTGATAATGTCTGTAAGTGCGCTTGTGATGTGATGGATAGAGTCTCTCATTTAAGTCTCTTTTACTGTGACCTGTCTGGCTCAATCTTTGACTCTCCGTTCTGTTTGTCATTAGATTTCTGTGATAGGTGTGTGGACACAGTGGCTGCCTGCACCACTGCTTTGAAGCTACGCTTTCGCTTCTGTACGTTCTGCTCTGGGTGGAAGATGATCACGTAGACTTTGGGGATGTAGAGCATGCCCAGGGACACTGTGGCACTCAGGCTCATGGACACCGTCAGGGTTGTAGTCTGGATGAACATCTAGAAAAGGAAGAATTGTGATGAAAAATCTTTATCACCCACACACATACTGGACGCTTCATTAGGTACACCTGAGAACCCATACAACTTACACTAACACAGCAGATCAAAATCGGAGCAACCAACAAACTGAAACAAAAAAATAAAATAAAAGCCAAATTTTAAGGGGGTCAATAGAATTCAAGCATCCAAGCAGAAAGAAAAGGAGACAGAAGTTTAAATTGAAGTCTGTCGGGCTGTGGCACACTGCATTTACCATTAGGTGTCATAATACTGTCTTCGGCTTTTATGTTCCAAAGCAAAAGTGGCTTTGATCCCCCCCCAGCGCCCTTTGTCACACGCCCACAGTCTGGTGCTGGATTTATGTTCTGGGGTATGTATGTATTTAGAAAAGGAGGCTTTTATATATGGGCTTTGACTGACATCAACTCTCAGTGGCTCTTGCGAAGCCAACAGCAATAATCAAAGTTGACTTCCACTGAGATTGACTCCAATGAATTATGAACTCATTATTCAGCAAATTGTACTGCTTATAAATAAAGCAACGCACATGTGCCAGAAATAAGATATATTTATAGCATAAATAAGTCATAAATTGTATGCGACCAGATTCACATCTTTGGCAGTACCTCTAGTTTACGATCCTTTCAGAATGTTTTCTTTTATTTGCGGAACCATGCTTTTTACCACTCACTCAATGAACTCCACCCCATCTCTGAAAGGATCTGTGGGCATTTAAGTACAGTATTGAATTGATGTGCTTATACCCCAAGGCAAGCTAATACACAGCCTTAAAAGCATGAATGGTGCCTCCATATACTGTATGAATACAGAAAGCAAGCAGGTAGAAGACCAGCTCTCACATGCTCCTGCACAGACAGAAGGGATAAATAATATTTTCATGAGATGGACAAACGTCTATATTTAGAACCCTTTTTTGAGCAATGATTTATTGAATGGGTTGTGAATCAAGAGGGTTTGTGTCCATCTCCACGTTCATATGACCCATTTTCTTTGTCATTTCATATTTCCCTTTATTCCTATTTAGAGGAGATGAAAAGAATTTGAAAGCACTGTGGGCTTTAATTGTTTAGGCCTCACTGGTTTATAATACAGCTCTCTATTGGTGAAAGTATCTGCTGTTTTTCAAATACTTTCCCAACACTCGTGTATGTGTGACAATAGAAATAACTAACGTGGTCAAAGGAAACACTGTATCTCAATAATAGGAGCAAGAGCATCCTGTAAGCATAACAGTAAGAGGGTTGTTTTTATTTTTCTCACTACCATGAGTTCATGACAACTGCATTGTCAAGTCTCAGTAAAGCATATGAAGGGTATCACCATTATCCATCCATCCATCCATCCATCCATCCATCCATTTTCTGAGCTGTTTATCCTCACAAGAGTCACGGGAAAGCTGGAGCCCATCCCAGCTATCCTTGTGCAGGAGTTGAGGCTACACCTTGAACTGGTTGTCAGCCAATTGCAGGGTACATAGAAACAAACAACCAGGCACAATCACACCTAAGGGCAATTTTGAGTCTCCAATTAATGCATATTTTTGGGATATAGGAGGGAACTGAAACGCCCGGTGAAAACCTACCCAGGCACGGGAAGAACATGCAAACCCCACAAAGGCGGGGCTGGGATTTGAACCCCTATCCTCAGAAATGTGAGGCTAACGCTTTTGTCACGTCCCATCGGAACGAGAGTAGGACCCAAATGCAGGACTCGGACGATGCAAGGTAGTTCAGGGAGAAATGTTTATTATATGCCGAGGTCGGGGATCGAGCAGGCAGTTAGGTGCAGCAGTGGTAGTTGGGACGTCGGGCGAAGAGATTCAAAATCAAAGTCATCGGAGTCGTACTCAGGCAGCCGGTCATAGAAATCATGGTCCTCCTCATATTCCGAAAAGTCAGAGTCCAGAAGTATATGAGGAGCCGGACGGGTCATGTTCGGGATGTATTCATACCTCGCTGGCGGAGCGTAAGACACGGAAGCGGGGGACATCATGGAGCCTACCCGCATCAGACAGGCTTGGTCCTCCAGCAGTTGGTCTACCTTGCGTCGGTCCCGGCGACGCCGGGTCTTTCCTGCTGGGCCCTGTTTTGGCCAGACCGTTCTGTTACGACCCATCGGAACGGAGGTAGGACCCAAATGCAGGAGTACACGGGAGACGCAGATGTAATTCGGGAAAAACATTTATTATTCAATGGTCGGGGATCGGGCAGGCAGTCAGGTGCAGCAGCGGTGGTCGGGACGTCGGGCGTAGAGGGCAGGTCTAGGGCAGGCAGGAGTCGGTACACAGGAGATCGATCAAAGCAGGCAGAAGTATCAAAGGAGTCGGGCTTACAGGGTTGGTCGGAGAACAGACGAAGGTCGGTACACAAGGGTTGTCAATCAGGGATACGGGAGTATTCGAACGGGACATGAAGCTCAACAATCTGGCGCGGACCAGTCGTCATCGGGGTCATATAAATACACAGGGTAATCAGCCCGCATGAGGGACAGGTGTGCGCCTCCCAATAGGCGCAACCGCGCGGGCACCCGCACAGCCCGGGCTGGAGCGGCAGGATCATGACAGTAGGCCATGAACTTCTCAACCTCACACACCAGCTCAGGATCATTACCTTTCAGTGAGTGGCCCAATGGCCCCTCCCAGAGGTGGTGATCTCATGGGAAGGGGAACCCATATTACCCTTTCAGGCTGTGTCTAGCCAGGCCCCGAGGGTGCAGGCTCAGCCATCAGGCACTCACCTTTGAGCTCAATTTCCAGGCCTGGCTCCCGAGTGTGACCCACATCCCGGCATGGGAAACCTACATCCAATTTATTTTATTCATCATAGAGCTCCTAATGCCGGGCTTTGTCTGGTTCCTCACCCAGAATCTGTTTTCCATGAGTAATCCTGACAAGACGAATGAGAGGCTAATGTCTTTTTTTTTTCTGTTTTTGCGGGGCACGCGGTCACAACCAAAACTGCCTCAGCGAGTGACTGGTCGATCGTGACTGAAGCGTTGGACACCCAATTTTTAGAGTGTTACCGACTTACCCATCTGTTTCTGTTTCAGCTGTATTCTGATCTGTTATTTTGCCGACTTATGTCACATTATACCTTCATTCCCAGCAGAACTGAACAAAATGCTTGGAAATTACCTTCTCTGTAGATTGTGCAGTGCCAAAGAAGATGGGTACAAAAGCCAGCCAGATAATACAGGTGGTGTACATGGTGAAGCCAATGGGCTTGGCCTCATTGAAAGTCTCAGGAACTCCTCTGCTCTTGATGGCATACACTGTGCAGGTGATCATCAGAAGAATACTGTAGCTCAGGCACAGGATGAGCGACAGATCGGACATGTCACACTTGAGAACTCCTCGGGCAAATTCGGGATTTGGAGGCTTCTGTTCTTCATAGTCTATGATGGTGTGAGGGGGCACCACACCAAACCAAATGAACACACCAAGTACCTGGAGAGAAAGTGGTGTCATTACTTTGGGTCCTAACTGAATTTGAGTGAACCCACTGAAAGTAGCAAATCTACCTGCACGCAGATAAGAATGAAGGTGATGATAAGTTGAGAAGTGGGACTGATGAACTTTGGTGGTGTGACGGACTTCTTGCCCTGTTCAAAGATGCGGTAGATCCGGTTGGTTTTTGTCAGCATGGCAGCGTAACTGATACACATTCCAAGCCCCAGAAGCAGCCTCCGGAAAGCGCACACTGCCACACTGGGCTCCGCAATCATGAGGAATGTAATGAGGTAAATGAGGAAGATGCCCGTCAGTAGGACATAGCTGAGCTCTCTGCCGGAGGCACGAACAATAGGGGTGTCATTAAAACGGATGAATGTGGCGATAACCCCCGTGGTGGCCAGGATGCCCAGAATTGCCAGGAAGACGGGGATTATGGCCCAAGGAGAGCTCCACTCTAACTTAATGATCGGTGTGGGTCGGCACCCTGTACGGTTTTTCAGGGGCCTCATGTCGAAGGGGCACATGTCACAGCTGAACTCGTCCAGAAGATACTGGTAGCCATCACAAAGCTCACAGTGCCAGCAGCAGGGAACACCCTTCACCATCTTTTTCCTCTCACCAGGCTCACATGGGAAGCTGCATACAGAATCCGGGATTTTACGGTCCCCGCCTGACCACTGCATCTCCTCTGGCTGGAAGAGAAGTAGTTACCGGATTGTTACTGCCATGTTCTAACTACACCCCTTGTAGGGAGCTAAAATTGTGTTTCTAGTCACCAAAATGAGGGTCAAAATACGTTAATGGTAGAGAGACAGATGCCAATTTTCCCATTTGCTGAAATTATTCTCTTTAAGAAACTGGAAACAGGAGAGAAAGAGCTACCTGGTAAATTCTGAAAGTAGTTTGGGACATCTATATTCATCAATCCAAAATGTTTTTTCCCATCAATTTAATTAATCAGATTTAACAATTCAATGAAGTGATGTGAAAGGAGTTAATTAGTTTCAAAAGAGAATCATTTTAAGCAACTGCATAGATTTGAAGTACTGCAATAAATAGATACAGTAAATCAATAAATAATCTACTAAATAATTTCCTCATCAATGGCACAAATTGAAAATTCAGTACTATTCTCTAGGGCCCCCGTCAGTCATGCCCCTTGAAATTGTCACTTTCTCCTAGTGTAAGTAGTGTAGTAGTGTGAAATCAGTATTGGGTGGTGTGAAGGTATACATTTTGGTACTGTTCCAAACTACAACTTTTCATTCTTGGTGACTCATTTCTAGTCTGTAAATCAATCAGAATATGTAAATCAGTTGTGATGCATGAAAAACAAATATTTACATTGAGTCGGAGGTGGTTTGTCCATTGGCCAATGACCTTATAGCCAGGGTTACTGACATTGGAAAGTTGGTACTGGAAGATGTCATATCGACCAGGTGCATCTCCATTCTCATTGAACATCACACCTGTTCCTGCACTTCCTGTTGGATGGAAGAACTATTTTAATAGCCTGTAAACTACTAAGATATACAAACTTTCCAAACGTCTTGAAAAGCAAACACCCACGTTATTAAGTATGTCTAATGCTTGCTTATGTCACTCTTGGCCATCCTGTGAAAGCTAAGTGCATGATGTGCTTTAGTGAAGGCTCTCTTGCACTTCAGTGGTCTTTCAGTATATTGTGCTCTGTTTCCCTAACGTGATTGGATGTTCCTTTCAGTTGCCCGTGGGCGCACAATCAGAGAAACCCTCTGTACAGGCCAAGGACATCCAGCAAGAGGCGAGCAGTAAACACGTATGCTTTCACAGAACACCTTTTTCCTTTTGCAAAACTGACTTTTTTTTATGAAAGATGAGGGCCCCGCAGAGATGTACAATCTTCTAGTCTTGCTTGATACATTAGCGGACACATTTCAAGGTTTGCTGAATTCTTTTTAACAGTTTTCTTTCCTCCCTAAAGTTCCTCAAATCAACCTTGCAGAAACCCAAAGTCAAATAATTTGTTCATGAGCATCACCACGCATTATGCAAGAGGGGTCAGAGAAAAATCAATGTTAAAATCATACCATTAAAATTGACAGAGCGAATGTATTGGAGTAGCATGCGTCCCTCCACTGGATCCATCTTGTCGCAAACGCCCATAGAGCCAGGACACAGGTCCATGTGCATGCTGTGTAAGGCGTGAGCCATTGCATAGACTGCATCCATCACAAACTGCACCTTCCCCTCCTGTTCATACTGAGAGTCTCGACTTATTCTTTCTTCACCTAGCAGAACACAGACGTGTCACGTGAGGAAAAAACATTAGTCCTTAAAAACTAGATTTATAATTCCTCAGTTACATTGTATTGTCCAACTTACCTGTACATTTCCTTCGGTCTGCTTCATATTTAATGCCGGGCCGTGTTAGTTTGCACTTGAAGTCATCCTCCCAAAATTCAGCAAACCAAATGTTTCTTCTATTGTTTTCCAGCGATCTTGACGTGAAGTACTGGTCGAATCCTGAATTATTTTTCAAAATTTGATGAAATGTCAGACATCAGATGACATCATCATCATCAGACGTCAAAACACTATCAACGCCGTTCAGGTTTAGCTTCCAGTAAATATTACATTTCTTGATTTCATCTACCGTCAATGGAGGCTCTTTTTGGCAGGATTGTGACGGCACCCTCCGCCACTTCCTCCTGGTCTTGGATGGGGGAATTCTTGGCCCCCCAGCTGTCCGAGCCAACAAATAGAAAGTGGCCGGTCAGATTGGCTGTTTTGGCAGCTTGCAAGACTCGCCTGAAAGGAAACACATTCCAATAAAGACTTAGGTCAGTTTATAGGGCTAAGAGGGATTAGACAGGATGCATGAAAGTACAGCAAATTACAGTATTAAAAGATGCTGCTTTGCTCAAAACAAAGTACATCAATATTTTGCCATCACTGCCTCACTTCTCATCCTGATTACTCTTGGAATCTGGGTTAACCAGACACCATGACCTTTTTCCTTTGCTCGAGAAAAATACAAGATTTAATGAAGATCAATTTTGAGTAATTGCTTCAAAGCTAATTAGACACGTTATCCTGATAATGGAGTGCAGTGTCCACATTGCTTGTGTTTCCTTGCACTGTGCTTCGATTCTGACACTATTGATCGTCCTGTTATGATTCTAGTCACAATTATTTAAGATTTTTATCCAACCCCTTTGCCTTCCAGAAGATGATGTTGCATCGCCAGAATGGACAAATATTGCCAAATATTAGTGTTTTCATCCACGTTCTGTTTTCTTTGTTTGATGCCTTGTAATCATTGTACTCTTTCGACTGTGATACTGTGCTGCGTCTTTCGTAGTTTCTTTTCAATGCATATGTTCTTCCCCACGTCAGCATGAAGATGACCTTTTCTACTCACTTGATGTCATCCTCATTGGCAAAGATGATGACCCCACGAGCGTTCGATGTCTCCATTAGTCTCTTGATGATCTTTTCAAACTCCCCAGGTCTGGGCTCTCTTGGAATTTTTATGGACTGTGCAATACACAGCCCCCCTGTGATGGACATATAGAAGATCTTATTACCATTCTTTATGTCTCTGCCTGCCACTGCATCATGTGATGCATACCGGTAATTGTCTACAAAAAACAGAAAATATTACACAATATCCCCAATAAACAGCACAGGCTACTTTGCTGAAATATGGTGTTGTTCATTTGATGAGTGATTATTCTTTTTGTGATGAGATATGAGGATTATCTTAACACAAGCACTGTAAGTAATGGCTGCATGGGACATCTTACGGGTTCATATAAAAGCGTAATATAATTCAATGCCCAGTAAACCTCCACCTTGTGCTTTCAGATAAAACCATACTCCTCATTGGGCTATACTGTACTGTATCTTCTTGAAATCTTTGTAATGTAATAATGGGCTTTGCTTGATGCGATAATGAACCATGACGCTACACTTAAGAAGGTGTCGCTACAAAAACAATACTGCATAGCTGTGTTCCACTATTACTCTTAACGGCACATACTGTGTTTGGGGATGCCTGGAATAAGCTTTTAGATTTTACTGTTTTGATATTGAAATTCTTTGGGTGGGGGTTCTCATTTGGTCTTCTTTTTAAATGAGTTGAAAGAAGCAGTGAAAACGTTTTCTTTTTTGTTTAAAATGGTCCAGTGTAAACGGGCTCTAAAGATGTTGCTCACATTTAGCTCAGCTTCTCTCATTGGTAAAAGAGTCACTAAAAGCAATCATGATGTCGTTTTGATGTTTTAAAGATTTACTAAGCCAAGCAAATTTATTTGTATAGCGCATTTCATACACAAGGTAACTCACTGTCCTTTAAATGATGACAAGCATTTAAAAACGGAAATGAAACATGAAAAAACAAAACAACGTACAGTGGAAGAAATATTCAAATTGGAAATATTCTAAAAAACATGAGAAAAAACAAGAATTTTCAACCTGGATTTAAAAACATTCATACTTGGGGTTGACGTCACCTCAATTTATTCCATTTGTGTGCAGCATATTAGCTAAATGCTGCTTCACCATGTTTGCTTTGGACTCTCCACTCCATTATTAGACCCAAGCCTGTTGGTCACCGGAGGGGACACCCGCATTGTAAATCTAATTTTTGATTTATGGGGAACCACATCACTTGTTTTCCATGCATAATATAACACTTGGGAAAAATGACAAGAAACCTTTTTCTTTTCATTAATTTTTGATAGATCTCATACCCTTCGAAGGTTTGCTACAATAAATCCATTTACATTTTCCGTTACAGCGGTTCATCGATTCTCCTCACTCAAATACAAAAAGGAGGACTATTGTTGGAGTTCTAATAGGAACTGACATGGGAATTTACAACAATAGACAAGAAGACGAGTTGTGACTGACGTAAAGGGGGTGGAGGGTCAATGAGCATAGGATGGCCAGACGCATAGTAGGAGTCACTGTTCTCGTTAACCCAAATATGTACCAATCTGTACTTTCAGATGGCTGCAAAATTGCACTTGAGCATCGACAAAGGTCGAGGCAGGTGGGTCGAGCTTCCTTCCGAGTTCAGCCTGAGGGCACAGATGCCCACAGGAGGTTCAGAGCATGCGTGTGGTGCCTGTTTCTGTCTGATTTGTGCGCGGACAAGTATGCCTGGCCATTGAGGCTACTCTTTTGAAGGGTCCATGTCATCTCGATGAGGGTGAGACAATGCGGCTTGATCGAGAAGGTCTTGGCAAACCTCAGCAGACCCGAAAACACAGAGCACCAGCCTGGAAGAGAGCATCCAGAGAGGGGGGCCAGAGAGCAAGCCTGTCGTGGTGTTGGCATTTTCTATCCCTGGAGAAGCGTTAGTGTTTTCACACCCAAGGTTGAACTGGGGGGCAGACCAAGCCTCTTTTGATCCTTATTTTTCATCTTAAGATTTATTTGGTTTAAATCAGTGGATTTATATAAAGTATCACTTAATGGGTTTCAGATAACGAGATTTTTTTTTTCCCTAGCATTGACTAGTCCCACTGTAGTAGTCAATTTCGGGTTTAGTTTTTCTCTAATTTTATTCTGCTTTCCTACACTTTGATTTAGAGCTCTTGGTGATCATTGTGCTCCTCCACAGTGTTCTCGGTGGCCTCAAGATTGTCTTAGTTTTAACAGGAGCGACAGCATTCATGATATTTAAGCTTTTCCAGGTAAATTTGTCCAAAAAATAATCTACTGTCTCAGCACTGAAGGCTTGTGGTACAGCTACAGTCTATATAGACTTAGTGGCAGTACTCTCATTTGTCTCTGACTCTCTCACTACCAGACCAATAATATTCGGTATTTTCAATGATCAGTACTCCACCCACCTTGGCTGAGTAGCAGGTGAAAAATATGAATTGCTTTCATGCATGTATGGGTGCATGTCTGTGTGGTCAGTGATATCAAGTATCTGAATACTGGTAATATCTGAGGAGCTGGGGGGGGGGGGGTTGCCCTGTGTGCTGTATCTTAAATTAATATGACTGACTGCTGACTGCAGTGGGCTCCGAAACGCAACCTGCTTCTCTGGATATCTGGAGGAAAGCATCGACTCCACTCTCGCCGTAGTTGCCCTCTGACGCCAGTGTTGAGACGTAGTTCCAGCCCATGGCTTTCACGATGTCCACCATGGCCTGTGCCTGGTAAGAATCAGGAGGTACCACTCGGGAGAAGAACTCGTATCGGCTATTGTCGCTCAGCTCCGGCGCAGTGGAGGCGTAGCTGATTTGGGGGATCTGAAACACATTCATGAGAAAGAAAAGTGGAAAAAGTGAGATGCTAATAACCTTGTTTTGAAAGTGGTACCCCAGACCTTGAGTACCACTCCTATTCTTTATGTACTCAATGCCAATAATCTCTGCAAAAAGATCTCCGGAGACATTTTTCACATGCCGGCTGCTTGCCACTTCTATTAAATGCAAAATCTCTTGTATGTTTACTTTTGAGACATTAAATCTCATTTAGCTCAATGTAGGGTGCTTTTAATTAAAGAGACAAAACCAAAATTGTTGCAAACCAGAGACAACCTAGTTGCAATTGTAGTGGTTAAAAATATCAATTATTGCCGTATTTTTTATAAACTCTTATAGGGGTGCATTCAACATCTTAAAGGAGAAATTATTGTTTTCATGTGGCCCAAAACACAAACCTCTACATCGTGTTTAATCTTTCAACCGTGTTGGGTCTTTTGAGTTTATTATGTGCCCTGTACTATATGTCTATGAACTGTTCTTGGCCAATAACAATAAACATCTTGGATCTCAATAACGATTTTACCTAGTTAAATAAAGGAAGAAATCAAATTATAGAGTCCATACATTGATGCATGTGACATTAATGTGAGGTCTCACACGCTGCAGCGGATTAATATCTAAAAAGTGGACTATCATAGAGAGAAATGTGTCTCTCAGTAATTCTCGGAAAGAAGGCAACTTTGCAGTTTGATCTGCCCTGGTTTGCGCTGAGGCTATGGCGTCATTGTGAAGTACAGATGGTCGGAAACGCAGCTGTAATATCATTTGTTTGAACTAGATGAGATTATTAAATCAAAGGTGTACCACATCTTTTATGACATCGCTTACATGTCCTGTTTCTACCTTGACCCTGCTCGTGCTGGTGTAAATGTGTGGCTTAATGGTAGAGCCACATCGAGAGAAAGGTAGGCGCAAGGGGTAGTGAATGGAAAAGAAGCGATGGGCGGGAGAACCATTTCACAGATTATCTGGAAGGATTAGAGGGGTTTTAGTCAAATTATGTTAAGCACAGAGGGAGAGACAGAGATCAAGGGACTCGAAAAACGATAGCATTTCTCAGTTGTAAGCCATACAACATATTTAATTCTGTAGTGCAGTTTGCTGCTTTGCGTTTAACCCATTGAGCTCAAGTTAACCGGTACTCCATTCAGTTCACCAAGGGCTGATCTTGCAAATGAAAACTCTCCAAGCACAGTGGGATAGTGTGACCATGGCCCAACAACAGTGTTGACTCCAGATTCCATGCTATGAGCAATTTATCTCTACATGTCTCACAATTGATCATGTGACGTCTGTCAACAGTCATATAATCAATAAAGACCAGTTAGCCTGAGAGGTAGTAAATTTTGGATCATGAGCTTTTCCTCACCTTCTCACTGCCTTTTTTCATGAAATAAAGTGTTCTGGAGTGGCACGGTGGTTCACCTGGAAAGTGTAAGCCTCACAGTTCCGAGGTCCCAGGTTCAATCCCAGACCCGTGTCTGTGGAGTTTGCATGTTCTCCCCGTGTCACGGATATAAGGTGCAGCCAACATGGCTACCACTTGATTGGCGAATGAGACTTCCGCAACTTTAGACATGGATGACGCACTCTCCGCTCATATTTATTTTTTCGTATAGACATTGAAGTGAATAATGTTATATGTATTTTTCATTACAATATCTATTTTAGAATGTTTATGGGCATGACACTTGACCTTTAACTTTTAACGGTTCTCAGTGTCTGGCTTGTCTGTACTATAATTTTGTCAAAATACCCCAAGAATCAAGAATTACAGCATGGCTTTTACACCAAGCCTCACAGCCTGTTTCATGCCAGACTGGCAGGAGTCTATTCTGATACTTCATACACTGCACATTTTTAGTACTCACACTGTACTCATTGGTAAAACTCATATCTCATTCAGGGACACTGGGGGACTGGCACCAAGAATGGTGGGGAAGGAGGATGACCGGGTGCTGGCACATCTGTGGTGGTTTTCCACTCTGCCCCTCCCCCACACCCACCCCACCCCAAATTGTAATGCATCATACATGCCCCTTCTCCACTCTAACCCTTTTCTGTCTGAATGCATTTTCAATAATTATAATAATACAATTTTAAAATAAGCACAGGGAGAGTTTCAAACTCCCCTCTTGGACAGCAAAACTGTTCCAGCACAAAAGGCTTAGAGATCCACCGTTCTTCAAGTCCATCCAGCTAAACACCACAAAATTGGAAAAAAATGCATTTCATTTAGCATTTAATATTCTGTGATTGGAGGCACGGTGGCTGACTGTATTAACCTACCCATTCATAGTGGGCCACTTCACAGTGGGCTCGTCAAACTCACCATCATGCGTGGGTCATCACCACAATGACACGAGCCCAAATAACACAAAATGCTCCAGGGAAGATGCATTTTTCTGGTTTGTAGGTATAGCTTGATGGCTAACTGCACAATGTAGTGGTGGTAGAAATGGGTCAGCTATTATTCCTAAATAATTCTCGCTCTCTTTCATCATGGGGCTAGCTTTTAGCTTTTTGCCCCCCCCCCCCCCCAAAAAATAAAAATCTGTCACCCTGTGATGGTGAAAAGGCATTTTTTTCTATATCTCAAAAATTGAGGACTAAATTGTTCTGTCTTGGCACATGTTGTCAGTACTCACGCACATCACTGCAACTAGGCCCTCTCTGTCTTTTTTTTTAATCTACATTGTATAGTGTTGAAACGATAAATTGCCCCAACTGGGTATGTTAAACAGTAAATAGCCAGTTCAATATTTCTGAAACTTTGCAGCATGCAGCGGTCTTAACTATTATAGATCATTTGTGTAGATTAAACCTACTCTGTGTCTGTAATGGTCCATGCTACTCTTCTTCTTTTCCTTTCGGCTTGTCCCGTTAAGGGTCGCCACAGCGTGTCATCTTTTTCCATCTAAGCCCATCTTGTGCATCTTCTTCTCTAACACCCACTGTCCTCATGTCCTCCCTCATAACACCCATCAACCCTTTCTTTGGTCTTCCTCACTCTTTTGCCTGACAGGTCCATCCTCAGCACCTTTCTACCAATATACTCACTCCCTCACCACTGGACATCTTTCTAATTGTGCTTCCACCTGCTCCCTGCTTTCACTTCATATCACAATATCATCTGCGAAAATCATGGTCCAGTCTAACTTCATCTGTAAGCCTATCCATTACCACAGCAAAAAGGAAAAAGCTCAGAGCTGATCCCTGATTTAGTCCCACTTCCACCTTAAATTGTTCTGCTGCTGTCATACGTGTCCTCTACTTTTCCAACATAGTTCTCCGGCACAACAGACTTACGGATTCAGTACCACAGTTCCTCTCTTGGTTCTCCGTCATAGGCTTTCTCTCGATCCACAAAGACACAATGTAGCTCCTTCTGACCTTCTCTGTACTTTTCCACTAGCATCCTCAAGGCAAATAATGCATCTGTGGTACTCTTTGTAGGCATGAAATCATACTGTTGCTCGCAGATACTTACTTCTGCCCTGAGTCTAGCCTCCACTACTCTTTCCCATAACTTCATTGTGTGGCTAATGAGCTTTATTCCTCCATAGTTACCACAGCTCTGAACATCACCTTTGTTCTTAAAAATGGGAACTAGTACACTTTTCCTCCATTATTCTGGCATCTTCTCGCCCGCTAGTATTCTGTTGAATAAGTTAGTCAAAAACTCCACAGCCGCCTCTCCAAATCACTTCCATACCTCCACAGGTATGTCATCAGGACCAACTGCTTTTCCATTTTTCATCCTTTGCAGTGCCTTTCTAACTTCCCCCTTACTAATCATTACCACTTCCTGGTGCTTCACACTTGCCTCTTCTACTCTTCCTTCTCTGTCATTTTCTTCATTCATCAACTTCTCAAAGTATTCTTTTTATCTATTTAGCACACAACTGTCACCAGTCAACACATTTCCATCACCCTTAATCACCCTGACCTGCTGCACATCCTTCTCATCTCTATCCCTCTCTCTGGGCAACCTGTAGAGATCCTTTCCTCCTTCTTTCGTGTCCAACCTGGTGTACATGTCATCATATGTCTCTTGTTGAGCCTTCGCCAGCTCTACCTCTGCCCTACGTCACATCTCAATGTATTCCTTTCACCTGTCCTCACTCCTCTCTATGTCCCACTTCTTCTACGCTAATCTCTTTCCTTTGATGACTTCCTGTATTTTGGGGTTCCACCACCAAGTCTCCTTCTCCCATTTTCTCCCAGAAGACATACCATGTACTCTCCTGTCTGTCTCTCTGATCAACTTGGCTGTCGTAGACCAGTCTTCCTCCTGAATTTCCTCCTGTGCATAGAGAACCTGTCTCAACTCTTTCCGAAAGGCCGCAAAACATTCTTCCTTTCTCAGCTTCCATGACATGGTTCTCCGCTCTACCTTTGTCTTCTTAATCTTCCTAACCACCACCAGCATCATCCTACACACCACCATCCCATGCTGTCAAGCTACACTCTCCCCTACCACTACCTTACAGTCAGTTACCTCCTTCACCTTATATCGTCTGCACAAAATATAATCTACCTGCGTGCTTCTATCTCTGCTCTTGTAGGTCAATCTATGGTCCTGGCTCTTCTGGAAAAGTGTGTTCACTACAGCCATTTCCTTCCTTTTTGCAAAGTCCACCACCATCTGTCCCTGAAAGTTCCTTTCCTGGATGCCTTTGTCTTCTTAATCTTCCTACCCGCTCTTGTAGATCAATCTATGTTGCTATGTGCTGTCTCTTCTGGAAATAAGTGTTCACCACTGTCAATTCCATCCTTTTTGCGAAATTCACCACCATCTGACTCTCAAAGTTCCTTTGCTGAATGCCGTACTTACCCATCACTTCTTCATCGCCCCTGTTTCCTTCACCGACATGTCCATTACTATCTGCACCAATCACAACTCTCTCTCTGTCTGGGATGCTCAGAACTACTTCATCTAGTTCCTTCCAGAATTTCTCTTTCATCTCTAGGTCACATCCTACCTGTGCAGCATAGCCGCTAATCACATTATGCATAACACCATCAATTTGAAATTTCAGCCTCATCACTCGATCTGATACTCTTTTCACCTCCAAGACATTCTTAGCCAGCTCTTCCTTTAAAATAACCCCTTCTCCATTTCTCTTCCCATCTACTCCGTGGGAGAATAATTTAAACCCTGCTCCTAAACTTCTGGCCTTACTACCTTTCCACCTGCTCTCTTGTATGCACAGTATATCAACCTTTCTCCTAATTATCATGTCAACCAACTCCTGAGCTTTTTCTGTCATAGTCCCAACATTCAAAGTCCCTACACTCAGTTGTAGGTTCTGTGCATTCCTCTTCTTATTCTGCCGACGAACTCCGTTTCCTCCTCTTCTTTGTCTTCGAGCCACAGTAAGTGAATTTCCACGAGGCCCTGCAGGTTAGCAGTGCCAGGAGCCACGACCGATCTGGTATGGGATTCTTTAGATGAGCGCTCATATTTGTTTGGCACAGTTTTACGCCGGATGCCCTTCCTGACGCAACCTTCTGCATTTATCGGGGCTTGGGACCGGCCTACAGATTGCATTGGCTTGTGCCCCCATAGGGCTGCATTGGGCCATGCGACTAATATGAAAAAAACATCTCTCTTATACATCCATTATAGACAACATTCCATTTTATTAGGTTTTTCATTTTTATACTTTAGATTCTAATATGTTTTGTGTTTTAGTTTTAAATTGGGTATTATTATTTCATACAACAAAGACAAATTTAAAAATAATGCTATCGGATTTCTTTTGTAAGTGTATGTAAATCACAAGTGTTAAAGTCTGGTGCCAAATAAAATTTAGCCTATGGGGCGCCACATTAAGGCTGATGCATGCATTTCATCATATTATAGTACGTTATGTCTCCTTTAAAGACATATTTCCAGTGACTGGTGTGTCACTTTGTTCTCTTTTGTCTATGAACAGATGCTCAGTGAGCAACACAGTGTACGTGAGTGGAGTCGCATGTGCAGTACAGAGTGCAGCACATATGGATAGTAGGGAGAAAGAAACCATTTAGCTAAATCTACTCCTCTTTGGTGAGGCTGCAAGTTGCTGTTATCCTGGAACCAATGTCATCCTCTGGGCTGATGCTCTATTTTCAGCCCAGGGTCCTGAGCAGCTGAGAGGGGCTTAGTGGAGGTTGGGATCTATAATTCTGTAGTTAACATCTGCCATGTATGTCAGCTGCAGCTCCTTGGCTCCTAGGGGCCATCCTTGACATAAAGAATGCAAATATAGCCCCCAGGAAAAAAGTTGAAATCCACTCCATCATTTCATGCATCAAAAACTCTTCTCATTTGAAATGGCTTTCTAGATTTGCTGCCTTAGCATGGCAGGAATTTAATGACATTATGTGGGATTTAAACTCTGTGTCTTAACATTGCATTGATCAGTGTCCTCATCACAGGTCAGTAGTCTGTACAACCATGAAAAATTCAAGAAACAGATTAGACAATTGTGATCAACCACAACAATACAGATTGTTTCTTAAGAAGTACTCCTATAATCTACATTAGGAGTCACCAACCATTTAGAAACTGAGTGGTACAGTACTTCTTCATTTGTTTGATACACATTTCTGAAACTACAATCTTGCTCAAATTACTTTTTATTAAATGCTATCACAAATAAGTAAATGGCAATATGTGAAGTGTCAGTGAACAGAGAGATGACAGTAATTGTTTCTATAACTATAAGCAATGGTTTAACAGGGAGGGGCGGTGAACCAGCTGGAAAGCGTTGGCCTCACAGTTCTGAGGTCCTGGGTTCAATCCCGGACCTGCCTGTGTGGAGTTTGCATGTTCTCCCCGTGCCTGCGTGGGTTTTCTCAGGGCACTCTGGTTTCCTCCCACATCCCAAAAGCATGAATGGTAGGTTAACTGAAGACTCTAAGGTAGATGTGACTGTGAGTGTGAGCATTTATGCCCTGGGATTGGTTGGCAACCAGTTCAGGGTGTACCACATCTCCTGGCTGTTGACAGCTGGGATAGGCTCCAGCACTCCTGCAATCATCGTGAGGTTAAGCGGCTAAGAAAATGGATGGATGGATTTAATAGGGAGGAAGCAGATAAACATCAATATGTTACACTTAATATAAATCTCTTTTTGTTTATATTTTCAAACATTCACTACAACATTCCAAGGAAATCTTAATGTCCATCACCGATGAGCTACTTGTAGAACAGGCCCGTGGGCGACTCCTGTGGTACTCGTAGCAGTAGTTCCCATCATTTTGGAGATTAAATTTTCAGCCCCCAACCCCGCTATCTTGAAATGTTTCCAATCGGGAGGGACAACAACTGGATGTAACTTAATGTAAGTTTTTCATGTTGGTGGATGGTCGCCCCGTGCCCCCAAGACCCCAGGTTGAAAACTACTGCCTTGGGGGCAACATGATCCCAGCAAGCAACATGTTAGTGACCTTTGCGCTATTTGCGATGATTTCAATTTAATCCTGTCAGAATTAAATGATCCTGAGAAAGGTGAGGAATCAGCCCAGGACTACACGACAGGGCTTGGTCAATGACCGGAAAAGAGCTGGGACCACTGTTTCCATGGTTTCCCTGCTTAAAACAGCACGTCAAGGCCCGTTTTAAATTTGCCAATGACCATTTGGATGATACAGAGGTGTCATGGGAGAAATTTTTGCGGTCAGATGAGACGAAAGTTGAACTTTTTGGTCATAATTCCACTAACTGTGTTTGGAGGAAGACAAATGATGTGTTCCATCCCAAGAACACCATCCCTACTGTGAAGCATGGGGGAGGTAGCCTCATGCTTTGGTGGTGTTTTTCTGCACATGGGACAGGATGACTACACTGTATTAAGGAGAGGATGACCGCGGCCATGTATTGTGAGATTTTGGGGAACAACCGCTTTCCCTCAGTCAGAGCATTGAAGATGGGTCGTGGCTGGGTCTTTCAACATGACAACGACACGAAGCACACAGCCAGGAAAACCAAGGAGTGGTTCCGTAAGAAGCATATTAAGGTTCTGGCGTGGTGTGATTTGAGCAGGCATAAGTGTGGACTTTCATTCACGAAACTTTCCTTCCACCAAGAAATATTAAGAAGGTTAACTAACCCTAACCCTAAGAAACGTAACTCACACTAATCCTAACCCTAATCTATAAAAAAACCACCCTAACCCCAATCCCAGCCCTAAACATAACCATAACGAAGTTGCTTGAATTTTGTAAAAATGTCATACATATTTGAAATGATCATCTCATTACGTCTGTGTAGCCTGCCCTTTCTGCAATGCAGGAATCAGTCGTGTACAGCGGGGAGGGTTCTGCCTAGAACACGAATGGCTTCCTAATAATGCCTCCACATGAGGCTTCTCCAAGGACATACCCTTGGTATATCGGAATGTCCAGCTTTGTGCGGGCCGGGCTGCCTAATTGGTGAACGAGCACAGCAAGTCTTGCGTTTCAACAAATATATTGCCATAGATGCACTGTCTGCACAACTCGAGCCCCTACTCTGGAAAGAATCACAGTACAACTCAGCTTCTGGCTCCAGACACCTAGCAGCTAGTTTAGATTTTTGAAAAACTCGTTTAGTGCAAACACAAACTCCAGCAGCTTTTAAATGTCCTTACAAAGATAAAGTATTTATGTTTCACTTTGCTATAAAAAGTAAAAATGTAAGGTTATGATATTTAATTTAAAAATATCTATTTAAAAAAACAAGTATGTTCCTCTTGAGAGTCACTGATGGTGTCGTGGTACACATGCCTGCCTTTGGTGCAGGTGCAGGCAGTGTGGGAACAATTTCCGCTCAGTGATGGTGTTGATATCTATCCTGCAACTGACTGGGGACCAGTTCAGGGTGTAGTCTGCCTTTCGCCTGAAGTTAGCTGTGATAGGCTCCAGCTTTCCCGCAACCCTTGTGAGGATAAACAGCTTGGATAATGACATGACATATGTTCCTTTTTGCACAAAAGTCAGACATTTGTCTTGCATTTTGATCCCTTACTCTGAATGTGAACCAAATCCTGAACCAGTGTAACAAACCGTGATAACACATTTCTGTGGTTTCCATCTTCTAATCAAACCCCTCAGGGGAATCATAACAATGATCAATTGTCAATTGCGATCTTGTGAATCCCTTTGAGATTGTTTTGTGATTAATCATTATACAAATAAATTACTTCATTTGATGTGATGATGTGTCCTTTGATGAAGACAAGTCTGGCATCCCTGCTTGAAATTTTCCAATGGTGCGAGTGTGAACGCTTGCCCAGCAAGACTGACAGAGCAAGCGGTGGGTAATAGGCAGATTCCATATTCTTCTCTCCATCATCTTATTTACTAAAAAGGATCGTCGTGTGTCTCTGTCTATCAATGAGAGATAGTGAAAGGCATCTTACCGAAAACAGCCGAAGCACGTTGGCCACCATGATGGATACCGAGCTGCCAGACGCCCCAATTACACCCACCACCCTCTCAGGTTTGGGGATGATTGGAGGCTCTCCATTGGAACAGCGCACGTCGGATGTGTCCTTTTGAATGAGGGCTTGGACAAAAGTGAGCGATTGCTCCAGTGCGTAAGTATCTCTTGAGCAAGTATCCAGTATACGGGCTCCCAACGTGATGTTGGGCAGCAAATCCGGATCGCTGTTGATCTGGTCCAGGGCATACAGCATGGCTTCCAATCGATGGATTCCCTTTTCCCTCTTAATGTCTCCACAGGGCACTCCCACTGGGCCTCGGGAGTGCACTGGGAACAGACCCCCCAGGGTGATGTCACCCTCAATTTTGAGAGACTGAGGCTGGGTGCCCTGTTGGGCCCGCAAACCCGGAAGGGTCCCTACCACTAGCATACACAACAGTCTGGACAATTTCCTGAGCCAGCTGCCCTGATGCGATGAGAAGGCTTCTGATGTCATGATGCTAAACAGCAGAGGTACTTGGAGCACCACACCTCTCCTTCTACCTTTGACACCTGTGGGGACATTCACAGATGGGCTTTTCACAATATTTTTACAATGTCTGACCTCATCACTTAAAACACTGAGTCATTCTTCTGCATGTTTAGTAATCCCAGATGGCCAACAGTTTATTATTCCTTCACAGGGGTGAAACTCTAGCGGGTTTTAAATATACTGGATGCGTACAGTGTACACTGAATACACTCCCTGGGCACTTCATTAGCTTCACCGATGCAGTCTGCTGAGATCTAAAACTCGATGTACCGGCATCATAATGGCGATTTTATTATTATTGATAGTGCCAGAGAGGTAATAATATAAAAAGTTGATTATTTTATTTTTATATTGTGGGTTTCTCTTATCACAAACACCTGGACTATGCAGTCTAGTTGTAAACCACTGCAAACAACAATAATGAACACTTCAATTTCTTGTCTCACATTCATTTTGAATGCACTTTTCCTTTTTTTAATGAATCTCTTTCTGGTACTCATTAACTTGTGAAGATATACAGTGAGTAATTAAGCAAGTATTTTCTTGAAGTATCTATTGGTGATCGTGTGAACTTGCAGCAGGTGTGTTAAATAATGACCATGGGGGGGGGGGCTGATGACATGCGACATTTATCATTTAGATTGATTGTACTCTAATTTAATCTGTGCAATAAATACCATTTGTAATGGTTCAAAATGAATTTTCAAATTACCTGCAATGGCAGAAAAAGTGCATCTTTCATATGCACTTGTAACAAGTACATATAGGACACTGTTATCGTTGGCAACTGAAGGCATATCATGATAAACTTTATGAATTCAGAAAAACAGAAAATGTCTATTGAAACATTTCTCAATCGCATGCACAGAGAGAAGAGGTCCGAAATAATCAGGTCAAAAATAAGCTTGCAGCATTTTATTTTTTTATTGATAGCCTCTAAGAATAACAAAGTTTAAAAGCACACTGATATTTTTATATATGGTACCATCACATATGACAAATATCAATTGCAACAAAGTGTGATCTCTTTATTCATGTACTTTTTCCAGTTTGGTGCATGCACCGGAGCAGTAAAGTTGTTATGACACCTTTACAACAGAGCAATGTTAATTACAAAAAAACGAAGAAAAAAAACAAGTCACTCACCTGCCCATTCTTCATTGACCAATCTTGATTTTCATCCCTCAAACGTGCTCTTATGCATATTTTCTCCAAACTGTGGTTCTATAGTATCTCAGAGGCAAAACTCTCTTCCCCACACAACACTTTCTCATCTCACTTGCAAAAACACCAGAGCGCACTACTAACTTGTAATTGAGGTTCACCAAGCCCAAAATGAAAGGCTGATATCTCAGCGTCTAGCATGATATCATGGTAGAGTCGAGGAAAAGTGTGAGGAACGGTGGGGAAAAGTACAATATCACAGCAGTGAGATTCTACAAATCACTGGCAAATCCCTTAAAAGCTCCCTCGTGCTCTCGCTCCTTCTTTTCCCTCTGTGTGCATCTCTGCCCGGGTGCTCCACCCTCCTCTTCCTCTATTCAACTCGCTCGCTCTGTGAACCCTCTCCACACTCAGTCTCTCAGAGCACTTAATGGCCACAGATTGGGATTATCATGCAGGCGTCTGTGAAGAAGCCACGAGGTGGACTAGCCCACTTTTTTTTTTTCATCCATCTGAACCAAATGCAGAACGCTCTCCACTCCCCACTATGATGGAGCTCGGTGACTTTAAGAGATTAGATGAGTGATTTGATTCATGCTCTCTCACTCACACTAAAAGGCCTCGCACACACAAAACACACACACACGCTCTCTTGTTCTCTTTCATTCACTCACCTATTAATGATAGCTTTGTGGGAAAAGAATTAGGTTGGAGCTAGTTTATATTTACAGTTCAACTTTGGAGTCGGCCTCACAAATCACATATACAGAGTGAGAGAAAGAGAGAGAGCAAGAGAGAGAGAGACAGAGGGAGAGAGAGCGAGAGAACAATGTTGTAGAGAGGGTAGGTGGGGATGGACACACAGACAGGGTATACTGTCGAAAGGTCCACTTACCTGCCCTGGCTCATACATTCCTAACGCATAGGGTTCAATATGACTTCATCCAGCCCAATGGTGCGATTGGTTAGAGCAGGGGTGCCCAATGCGCTGATCGCGATCAGGGCCAATGACTTCAGCAAATTGAAGTATTTATTTATTTATTTATCCATAATTTGGGTTTCCCACAAATCCAAACAAACGAAATCAGGAATTCAAAGAAATTTAATTTGGTGAAGAAATCAGACCACACTATGCAGGCCATAAATATTTAACCGGAGCATCACATACTAATAATAATCTGCTAAACTCAAACCACCTGCACAGGTTTGCCCAGATTTTCATTAAATTGTTTCAGTTTGGTCCAACTTTCTAATTTAGGTTTCATATGTGGAAGACTGCCAATTTACAAGTGGCCAGAAGAACATCATTGACACACTCCATAGTATGGGTAAGATAAACAAAAAAAAAAGTCCATAGATAAGGAGGCTGGCTGCTCACAGAGTGCTGTTATCAAGCTTATCAATGGAAAGTCAAGGGGAAGGACAAAATGTGTCAGGAGAAGATGCAACAGCAAAAGAGATTATCATGGGCTTCTAACAGAAGATTTAAGAATCTAGCAGGGATCCAGAAAGAGTGGAATGAGGCGGGAGTCACAGATTCCAAAACCACTACTTTCGGATGCATTCGGGAGATGTGCAACTATCACACCACAGTTGTACCCGAAACCACATCTGAGCCTGACCCAACATAGGAAGTGTCTCAATTGGGCCAAGGAGAAGAAGGATTGGACAATTGGCCAGTGGTCCAAGGTCCTCTTTTTGATGAAAGTAAAGTGGGCCTTTCATTTAGGAGTCAAGGTACTGGAAAGGATTTGGAGGAAGAAGGGTGAAGAATGAACCAAGATGCTTGAGGTCCAGTGTGAAATACCCACAGTCAGTCATGATATCAGGTGCAATGTCCAATGAAGGTGTTGTCAAACTTTGCTTTCCTAAATCCAAGGCCACAGCAACAGTCTACCAGAATGATTTAGGGGACTTCATGATTCGTTCTGCTGAGGATCCGTATGGAGATGCAGATTTTATCTTCCAGCAGGACCTGACTCCTACCCAGACCATCAGAAGCACCAAAACCTAGATTGATGACGCCCATGCCAACAAAGTGCTTGACTGGTCAGCAAACTCATCGGATCTAAACCCCATTGAGAATCTATGGGGGTATTGTCAAGAGTAAAACGAGGGGCACCAGATCTAAAAACAAAGAAGAACTGTCAGCAAGCATCAAGAAAATCTGGCCTTTCAGAACTCCCAAGCAATGATTGATTGCCTCAATGGCATGATGCATTGAGACAGTGATCAAAGGAAAGGGATTCCCACCATGTGTTGATTAACATATCGATTTGAAAGTACCATGTTTGATTTAATTCACCCTGATTTCTTTTTTTTCTTTTTTTCTCAGAAACAAAACTGAAATGTAAATGGTGGTTTCGTCACAGTATTCGATTTTTTTTTCTATTCCTGATTGAATGGGTTTTATGAGCTGGAGGCCCTTATGATGTAAAAATATATTGATAAATATTTGTAATGTTGTAAATTGTTGCCGCTGAATTGATCGACACTGAACACAGAGATATGAAGTTTTGTTTCATTATGGCGCTCTGCGGGGTCAGAAAACCATTTGGTATCTGGTGTGACCACCATTTGCCTAACAGCCTATGCAGTCCAATACATTTCCTTTGCATCATTGATCTGGTTCTTTATTGTGATGTTTGGATAATTCAGGCCAAGGAGGCGATGTTCAGCTCCATAAGTTTGGGACCTTCCTGGATCAGCTTCCTTGGGCCCTGTGGCCTACTGGGCACATCATCAAAGTTTGCCCCAGCCCTGATGGTCCTATCAGATCTGCAGACAAGAAGATTAAAGACAAGAGCTACACCTGGCCAGTTGCCCAACTGGTCAGCCTACCTGGCCTTCTGGCAGAAGACGTCCGCCACCCTTCAACTGGTTTAGACTTCAAGCTTGCCTTTTGTTTGTTGCAAATGTACGGTATACATTTGTGGGTGGCTGTACAAAGGACTCGAGTATTTGGATGTTTGTGGCCAGGCAGGTGATGTTCAGCCAGCCAAATTTGGGTCCTTCATGGATCGTGTGTGCACGAGCGGGTGGGCAAAGAAGAGATTGGAGAGGAACCAGTTGCAATCTTAATTACACAGTTAAATTTACAACCTGTCAGTTAGGAGCGGGAGGTGTTTGTGTTCTTTTACCGGATGTCTGCCAATGAGAGGTGAGTTGTGCCGCCTTATTCTTCATTCATCCATCCATTTTCTTTGCTACTTATCCTCACGAGGGTTGCAAGGAGTACTACAAGGAGCCTATCCCAGCTGGCAACAGGCAGGACTCAGGGCACACCCTGAACTGGTTGCCAGCCAATCGCAGGGCACATGGATACAGACAACAGTCGCACTCACAATCGCACCTAGGGGTGAGTTAGAGTGTCCAACTTATGTTGCATATTTTGGGGATGAGGGAGGAAACCCACGCAGGCATGGGGAGAACATGCAAAATTTGTGATCGAGAATATAAATTTGGACAGCGCGGTTCTGACTGTCAGCACATCTGCCTCACAGTTGTGGAGACCTGAGTTCAAATCCTGCCTTGCCTGTGTGAAGTTTGCATGTTCACCCCGTCCCTGAGCGAGTTTTCTCCGGGCAGTTTGGTTTCATCACTAACTAACACAAAATTGCCTGTAGGTGTGAATGTGAGTGTGAATGGTTGTTTGTTTCTATGTGCTCCGCGATTGACATGCGAGCAGTTCAGGATATAACCTGCCTCTTGCCCAGAGTTAGCTACGATAGGTTCCAGCACAAACAAAACATGGTGAGGAAAAGTGACACAGAAAATTGATGTTTATGATGCCCCAATTTGGGTCGTCCACTAAACGGTCTATCAAGGTCTAAAATGTTTGATCAAATTTCCGAAGGGTATATCCCCAAATTCAGTGCGGGGCTCAGCTCACCCAAAGTACTTCATCAAGACTCACCCCTGGCGTGGATTGTCACTGGGCACAGTTGCCAACCAATTTCAACAGCCAGTTATGAACTTGAAATTCACTCGTAGACTAAATCAAATTTAGCATGGCAACAGTTTGAGGCTGGAACAAACTGATTTACATTTTAGGTTATGGAAACTGTCTGCAGCCCATTATCTGTGGATTATAATATTGAATATGATTAATATCACCCCTGACAGGTTTGATAGAACCACAGCATCTGCAGCGACAAAGACCAGGTACCTTACCGTGGTGTCCCGCGAGGCGTTTTCCTCCTGGGGAGCCTTACGAAGCCTGGTCACTTAACTCTGACTCGCGCCGTGGGAGGCGTCCTTTTCCCTGTGGCTTCGCTTCGATCACCTGAACCGCTTGCCAACAGGGGTTCCACAGAACCTGCTACAGCCATACCCAATATGCAAAGGGACTTCAAGGCTTCGTTTGCAGTTTTTGCTTGGGTTCTCCCCCCGCTAGCCCCGGTGACACTGGGTGGTCACAGTGCCCCCTCTACCCCCATATCTATCACCCTGCTCCCAACATTCTCTCGTCATCTTCTTCTACTTCTTCTTCTTCTCTTCAGGGGACTACGGAGCTTCCCACATGTGAGTCTAGCACTTCTCAAGACCATCCTCTAGCCCCTCGAGTGACTCATCAACAGCAACAATAACAACCACAGCATCTCAGTTATAAAGAAGCCATGTGCATTCATCTATTTTTCAGTTTATTACACATTTCTGTGGTATATTCAAAAAAGTGCTCCAATTCTTGCCTATCCAGTCATTCAAAGACAATGAAGGTCCACAGGTACAGTACTGTAGCACACAGGTGGTATACAAAGGGCCATTGGTTTATAACAGCACCAACATTTAATGTTTTAAACGACTAACAGAGCACAATGAACTGGTTAGAATAGAACCATCCCAAGGCACACTCAGTTGCCACTTGCTGTATTTACCTTGTGATATATTTTTGGCCACAAATGTTTTTCTTTATCAAAAAAAAATAATAATAATTTTGAGTTTACTATACTACCTTAGTGGATATTACTAATTGACTACAGCTGTAATTCTCGAACTTTTTACCCAAAGTACCATCTAAAAAAAAGCTCTCCAAGTAACGCCATCATGACCAACATTAAAACGGAGTAGTTTATTGGGCCTAAAGTTCATCTAAAATGAGACACTAGTTTTATTCCTTAAAATTATCTTTAAATGTTATTGTAAGCCAGTAAGAGTTTGAATATTAGCATTGCTCTTAAATATTTTATACTTATACCAGCTGAATCAAAATTTATTTTAAGGACCATTGTGTGCCTGTGGTCTGCAAAATATATTTTACCGATAATGCTCACGTACTGCAGTGAAGGCCCCAAATATTACCCTAGGTTTCAAAGCACTGAGTGAATCTTTTTCCCCTTGAAAACCGTTCATCAATGGGGAGGAGGTCATCAAGTCGTGTTGGGTGACCGTCGCTGTGGTGGCCTGTCTTCAGTCTCGAGTTGCTGTGCCCCCCACCAATCCCCTAGGCTCTGCTCCTTATAACAGTGTTAGTGGGAAGTAATGTATGACCCAAATCATCACAAATTTAGGTTCCGTAACTGCAGTAAGAATGGAATTCCCTCATAAACCGAGGACCCCTGCAATGAATGCTGAAAAATCAAAAACTACCCTAGGAAGACTGACTTTTCTAGTCCATCCTCTGCTTTTGTGTACTCCAGGTGAGATTTGAAGTATTGGCTTTTATATTGAGGGCTGTTCCGGACGTACTCCAGGTAGTCCGGCGTGCCGGGGCAGGTGACGTTGTCGGCCAGCAGGATGCTCCCTTTCCTAAGGAGGCAGCAATCCTGATGAAAGAGCGTCAAAGTTTGTGTCATACAGGGTGTTAGTGTCACAACGCCACCACTATAAAGTGACCTGCCTCCATCAGTTTGGTATCGTGAAGGTAACGATTCTTCCAGTGGTCCAAGAAAACCAAGTCAAAAGTTGCTATTCCAAACTGCTCCTTCAGTTTTGGAATCCACTCTCCAGATTCTCCTTCAATTAACTTCACCTGGAGAAGGAAACACATTCAAGTGACCGACTTGAACTACTCATTGCAGCTTATTTGAAAACATATTTGTTGGTTTATTGATTTGGATTTACCTTATCACCAACACCTGCCCATGCAATGACTTGCCGAGCGATAGCGGCATAGTCCGGATTCAATTCAAGAGTGATGAGCTTGGCGTGAGGTGGGAGCAAACTGGCGATGCGAACTGTGGAGTAGCCACAGTAGGTGCCCAGCTCAAGCACCCAAACAGGGTTGGCCTCAGACACCACAGAGTCAAGAATGCAACCTAGAGCAAACGTGATCATATGATGATGTGTGGAGTATACCTTAATGTGATGGCTAGATAAGATGGCAATCGTACGTGTGCATGAAAAGAGTCACCAGTCGTGGGAAGTAATGAAGTAAAAATATTTCATCACTGTACTGGAGCTGATTTGTCAAGTGTCTTTACTTGTCTTACAAAATTTTATTAATTAATTTGATGACCTTTTACTTGTATTCCCTGCATTGAAATATATATATATATATTTTTTTTTTTTCTTTTCTTTTCTTTCTTCAGTTTTCAACATTTGTAGACCTACTTTTAAAAAGTATAACAGAGAAAAGTAAAGGGAAGTGTGGTTTAGAGCTTGTTGGATTAAATACGCGACTGAGAGCTTGGGAATGAAATGTGAACCAGAGAGCATCGGCAATGATGACACAAGATACTCTCCAACTACTGACTTATTTTAGATCTGATTATTTTCATCAGGTACGAGATTGATTTGTTTGTCTTCTGGAGTTCAAAGATTCACATCTGAAAAAAAACGCATGGTAAATTACATTTTTTCTAGTTGTTATTACCAAATTTAGCATTTCTCTGTTAGTTCACAATGTTTCAAAGTTATCGAAACACATTTTCAAAACATAAAAGTCGAGCCAATTAACTTGCAGATTTTGTCCGTATTGTGTGTAGTCACGCAGTTTGGGCTCGTCAAATACCTTTTTCGTCGCCTACATTCATGGCCCACTCCTTGTGTTTGCAGAAGTCATCGATGGCCGTTATCACGCTACGAGGGTTCCCTCTCGTGGCTGTTAAATGTACTGCAGCCAGGAGCCGCTGGGGGGAAAAATCGAAATAATTTAATAATAGGCCTCCTGCTCTGTAAATAGAGATAACTTGAATTTTCGACTACAAATTAGCTCTTTAAAATAATTATTTCAATGAAAGCAGAGAAAAGTTACAGTGAAATGTGGTTGATGTTGCACAAACATTTGAAGATGAATGTAATTGTCATTTTTGTGCACATTGGAGGATTGCATGTGTATGCCTTATTCTGGACATTTATCAGTCATGTCTCTTTTGAATAGAGTTTAGTATGATTGAAATATAAATGTAAATAATTTTTTGTAATGCGTTCTTAATGGTGAGAAGATGTGATAAACGGTAAGTAAATTACGTTACATAATAATGTCTTGTGTTGATAGATCAGCGGCCGGCACATCTGCCTCATTATCAAGAGGTCCTAATTTGAATCTCAGCTTGTGTCTTCCAGTGTGGAGTTTTTGATCAAATATTCTCCCGGTGCTTATGTATTTTCCATTCATCAATTTTTCGAGCCGCTGCTGGCTGTAGAGTGAAGTCACACCTGAGGGCGTGTGGACCGGGTCAGCGTGTCCAGTACGCACTCCACAAAGACATCATGCCAAATGAGCGCCAGGCCTCCATGATACTGTACAGCAGTGGGGATCACCCACCTGTACAGGGCATAGAGTAGAATTGCTCCGCCAATGCCGTAAACGGCTACCCACCACATCCTACAACCAACGCAGGAAGAATAAAAATTATTTTAGCCAAGTTGGGACTGTGCTACTGTATATATACATGTAGACTAAATAATACAGGCACACGTAATCACACATCTGCATAGAGATGAATGGAAGCTCTCAGACCTCTTCCCAGCCGAGCGCTCCCTTTGTACTACGCTAATGAGATGGGTGTTTACTATGCAGTGATGCTCTTCCCTCTTTCCATTTTGTTCTGGCGGCACGATTTGATGGATATCACATTTAATATCAACAGCAATAAGAAGAGACTGCACACGCCCTGTGTTGGTGTATTTTCACCACACAGATAACATACAGTTGTGGAAAAAAGTAGACCTTCAGATTCTTGTTCACTTTTTATGCCTTGGACACATAAAAGTGCATTTGTATGGACAAATATATTGGTGACTGCTAAAAAAAAAAAAAAAAAAAAAAAAGCTCAGAGGAGTTTCATCTGAGAGTTGATATCCAGCCATTTTCTACTGTTTTCTTGAGAGTAACCAAAATCACTGGGAATATAAATCATCTTAAGTGTGGCTTAAAGGATAGCATAGGAAAAAATTGTTACAAAAACAGCTGCATTTTTTGTAGTGGTCATTGTTTTCTTCATGTAATACACCACTAGTGGTAGGAGGCATGGAAATAGATGGGAAATTTAGGAAAATTTAGGTGGTCTATATTTTTTTTTCCTCATGACTGCTTCAACTTGAACAAAAGAGTGTGCATGAATAGGTGAGGAAAGAAAAGCAACATCAGAAGGCCATGCCAAGCTCCTTTTGAGAGAATAAAGAGCAGATATGGCAGGGAACAAACGCTACTCGAGCACAGTAATGCAACTTTGAAAGACTAGCTGCCACGGTTGAGCTAATTCCTTCTGATTTGCGACATGAGTTCCATGGCAACCGGCTGCGGGTTAGGAGCTGTGTCACAAAAGGCTGACTATTCGGATGTTAACCTTTACTTGTGCACTGCACAATCCCAGTTTGCCTATTTATACACACACACACAAAAACAAGAAATATAACTTGCCACTAGTAAATGCACGCATAAAATCAGTGGAATGACTCAAAACATGCAAATGTCAGTCAAGACATAATTCCCCTTGGGTGCAGTAAAGTAAATTAATTGCTCATAAAGAAATAAATACATGAATAAATTATAAATAAATAAACGCTCTTTTATATATTGTAACAAAGGCACACCTGCTGAGCATTGAACTAGCTCATTTGAAGCCAGGAAAAAAGAAATAAATCATACTCACATTTGAGAAATGTCTGTGTCTCTTCACCGCTGGAGGCAAAACTTGCCAAAGGCAGGATCACTCATTTGACATGTGTTTGCTCTCACATTGAACTCCTCCTTCTGCTTCCGTCCACGCCCTCTCTGTGCGCGGCTCAGTGTGAGCATGCAAGGAATGCACTAAAGACCCTATTTCAAGGGTTGTTCAGCCCAGCAGACGCAAACACACAGAGTTCCAGGTCCTCCTCTTCAGCACAATTTATTATTATTTATCATTTATTAGATTTGGTCTAGTGAGCTGTGTTTCTTTATGATGATACTTAATTTCACATGTATTACAGAAACTGGCCGTCAGTCATTTTATTGGTGTTCTTAAAAATAAAAATAAAAAAAAAAGCAGGCAAACCTGAAGGCAATGAAAAATTCAATCAGAGAAAACCAGTTGGAGTTGGTCATTCTGCCAGAAATCATTGGGACTCCAAACGATATGAGAGGAAAACGAAATCACAAATATTTGCCAATGATGCCAGCACCAGACTTATTCAACAGCAATATGGCCTCCAAGTCCAAGGAGGGTGTTAATTTGGAAACAGAGCGTGTTTAGGGTGTGATCCACGGGTGCTTCAAACACTGAGCAGCTGTGGCTCTTCTTTCCGGCTGAAGATGCAACATGGTGGAGAGGAACGAACTGAACCAGGCGGCTTCGTCCCGTGGCCACTCGTACTTGTCCAACAGAATTTCTAACAGGCTCCACGGCTTCAGCTTGGAGATGCGTCTCAGTTGTCCTGGATGGAGTTGACAAAAGAGTCTTTGGTTCACGCATTCTCAGAATATGAACAAGGTACCTTCATAAACCCTCTAAAGCGGCCCATCAACTAGAATTTGTAATGCGCCGTAGGAATTGCATGTGACAGAGGGCACTGGTGGGTCGGGACCAAAAAAGTAGGATGCTGAGCCATTTTGAGTGCGTCGCAAATGAGCAGTAAAACATAATCCAGACTGTTAAAACTGATTCCGTTGCTTTTAGTCTGCAGCCTTCATTTCCTACAAAGACAAAATATTGATTTTGCACTTCCCTAAAAAGAGATCAGTTCCAAAACTGAGAAGTTTCTACATGCATACAGCCATTATTTCTTCACAAGGTCCGCTTTAAACGTGAGCATGAGTTGTTACACTCAAAAATATATTCATAGGTTTTCAAAAGTTTACTTTTGAACAATCCATACACTTTATTGTTTCTTAGTTCATAATAGTGGGTCACAACTTAAAAATCGAAAAATTAGGTCCCGGGTTAAGAACCATTGTCCTAATGGGCTCAAAGCACCAACGCATGAGAATTTAAATTTATTGTGCCATCACAACTTTGAGGTTGTAATATTGTATGGAAATAATTATACGACAGATCTGTAAAATCCCACATTTTGACTGTCAATACTCTGAATTTCATCATTGGCAGACATGTCATCATCTTCAGTATGACTCGACATGATCATCTTCATAAAGAAAAACTGAATAAACACTAGAATGCAACTACTGGATCTGGATTTGACAGAATCCACCTAGTGTTGTGCTCAGGTTATGTACGTTGATATGTTTTACCTTTGTGGTTGAAGAATCTTTTGGATTTTGTCCCTGACAGGGCAAACCGGGAAGGAAGAGGTCCCAGCAGCTCGATAATATGCGCAATATGATCTAAAAGGAAATGCAAAACAACAATATCATGTACTATCATCAGCACATCTGCCTTACAGTTCTGAGGACCCGCATTCAAATCTGGGCTTGCCTATGGAGAGTTTTACGTGTTCTCCCCGTGCCAGTTTCCTCCCAGATCCCAAGAACATGCATGATGGGTTGATTGCTCATAAATTTGCCTATGAATGTGAATCATTGTTTGTCTTTATCTGCACTTTCCGATTGGCTGGCGACCAGTTCAGGGTGTACCCTGTCTCTGTTCCAGTTTGCTGAGAATGTCGCCAGCACTCTTGTGGTAGGTCAGAGAATGGATGGATGATTTAATGATTATAGTAAGTTACTACCATGTTATTATTATGATTATTATTATTGCAACAACAACAAAAAACTCAACCTTCTTCACGGGAGAATGTGGCACCTGACTGAGGGTCAAACAGATAGTCGCCTGTTGCCAGCTCAAAAGCCTACAGCATACACAAACAGACATGTCATTTTTATTGACTTATTTTTTTATTTTTATGAATTGCGTTTCCACACTCCTCACCATGCAGGCAGTGCTCCAGATATCCGCCGGGGTGCTGTAGTCGGCACCAATCAGGACCTCCACTGAGCGGTATTGACATGTCTGGATGTCCTCAGTAAAATGTTTGTGCTACAGGATCACAGGGATTGCATAAAAGAGGACAACATGCAGTTTAGCCAGCGAATACTACGCCACCAACATGTATAACTGCAAATGTTTGTTCTCTGGTTGTTATGCCATTTACCACCCAGCAAGCATTGCCCAGGTCAGCAATTTTAATGAGCAGCTTGTCAGCATTATGTGGCAGCAGTAGGTCAAGAGCCCCCTCACAGTCACTGACTCCTAAATGAAAAAAAAAAACAAAAAAACACAAAGGATGTGACTTTTTACGACTTTGAGAATGCCCATGTTTTTTTAAAAAAAAACTGGATTCATGTTATTGGACGTCATCCTTCTGTATTTATGTTTTCCCCCACCTATTCAAGTAAACAAAATAAAACTCACCTAATAGCATGTGAATAATGTCAGCTTTTTGACCCAAATTGAAATGACAAAGAAGGAAATGATGATTAGAGCTCAAGTCTCACTAAAAGCAATCTCCGGATACAAGTAGTGTACAGTACAATGAAAACAGGCTCCCTTATGGCCTCCTCGAGGATTTGGTATATAGCTCAGTACAGTAGATTGTGCTAGGTAGCGTTGTTCTCCATAAAATCCTATTGTTAACATTTTAAATTTCTTTACAGTAACTCACAGCTATATCGCAGTCCAGTTTTCATGCTCCCAGTAATTTAGATTTTGTTTGGGGTGGGGTGGGGGCTATGCCTTGCTCTTGCTCTCTCAGTACATTATGTTTAAATGTGCTTTTTGTCAACAACACGATGACATTGTTGGAGCAATCTATTATCTATAATGTATTTAAGAACATCACTGACCATCAGGGGATGATTGCTTTTCTTGCGTCTGGTGTAAAAATCGCAATCTGGACCTGGAAAAGGTCGTGTCTTGGGTGATGTCTGGCAAAGAAGAGCTGAAGTTTCTGTGACTGAGCAAAGGTGAGTCCACCCCGTCAGACACGAACATGGTCTGCCGCCTTGATGTGAGATCAGAACCCGGAAGCAGTGATTGGCAGGTGGTGCTTTGTGCGCTTTGTGCCTCTGAAAGGCCACCACGAGCTTGTTTTTGACTGTGGTCAGCTGCATCCACCTTGGCTCGCTGCTTCCTCTCCGTCCAAATCAGTCCTTTTAGATGCGACCTTGAAGCCTTGCTGGACTGCCGAGGAATGAAATTGAAAGAATTATCTCATAGTCAGATTCGTACTTACCAAACATTTAGACATATTTTGCATGTATTTCCACAATTTGACATTCATTGGTCGAAATATTGAAATGGTTAAAATCTACTGTGAACTCCCACATGTTGACGGTTCAGCACTCACAAATTTGCATTTTCACAGATTTCAGGAGGTGGGGGCTGTCCTCCATCACTTGCTGAGAAAATTAACACTTTTCTCTTTTGATGCTCAGACCACAATCATGTCGGATATAAAAATATTGCTTCGCCACTATTTGTGAACCTTCAGGGCCAAGAAACTATGTTGAAGTTAGGGGAGAAGCTTCACTTAGTCAGGCCATGGCCTTGTCAAATAGAAAAAAGTGCTTTGCTATCATATTGTGGCATCTGTAAACAATTAGACTTCTTTGGGTGGGCAATAAATCCCTTGCGACAAGGGGTGGTCTCTATGCTCCTGCGAATAGCAGTGGGAACATTTAATATCCGCTTTTCACACTCAGGTTCTAATCTTGTCATTTTGGTGGGAAGGTTCCATCTTCTGCAAATGGCAAGTATGGCTTTTGTAACCATGACAACCAGTTACTGACCTCGGGCATGTAATTAAGTGAGCTTGTCACTGTTGCCAGCTTAGCGACTCTCTCTTTCCCATCTATTGAAGTGATTTTGTTTCTTTTATTTTATTTTTTTTTTTAAACAATTACTTTTTGGAGGGTCATGGTGGAGGAAATGGTTAGAGGATTGGCCTCTCAGTTCTGAGGACCGGCGTTCAAATCGCTGCCCCACCTCAGTGGAGGTTGCATGTTATCCCCACACCTGCATGGGTTTTCTCCGTGCACTCTGGTTTCCTCCCACATCCTAAAAACATGTCAAATTAATTGGACACTCTAAATTGCCTGTGGGAGTGACGGTGAATGAGACTGTTGTCTGTCTCTATGTCCCCCAGGATTGGCTGGCAACCAGTTCAGGATGTACCCCGCCTCCTGTCCGATGACATCTGGGATTGGTTCCAGCCCTCCTGCGACCATTATGAGGATAAGCAGGTCAGGAGATGGATGGATGCATAATGACTATTTGTGGTGTTATTGGAGACTCGGAGATTTTCTCTGGGCCAGGAGATGTTCAACCTTCCACATCCAGACTGTAAATGAATGGCACGTCCACAAAGCCACCATTGGCAAATTGAACTAGATTTGAGACCCCACTGGAAACCACTCCAGAACACACCGTTCCTAAAATCTCTACACTGGCATCCTGTGAGGGAAAGAATTGACTGAATTGACTAAAATTTCACTGAAGCTCTGAATGTTCTTCGGGGTAAATACATGTAAGACCTTCTACTTCCCTATGAGACTTCCAGAACTTTAAGTCAATAATAATTATAATAACGCATTACACTTACTCTATAAAGTGGTATTTCGTTGCACTCAAAGACACTTTACAATTTCACGCCACCTTCAATTACTTTTCAGTCAGACCCTTGTCGTGGTAAGCTAATTGTGTAGCCACAGCTACCAGAGTATTGCTCCAGTTCCCAATGTTGGGATAAGCAGTATTAAAAATAATTAAATGAATATATAATAATATATTGATAAAACAACAAGTGACCCAACAATGACCTAAGCATTTTGCACTGGACTGTACAATTGTCGCAAACATTTTCTGATAAAATTTAGAATGCAGCATGGAATCTTTAGGTGACTCCTTTTTTTACTGTAAATGCTATTTTTCAGTGCTCACAACATAAATCCTTACCCAACTCCCGATATTGTGGAAAACCCCTGTCAGTCTTCCCAATAAGTTGGACAAACTCTAAGGAGGTTTGAAAGAAATTCAAAAGTATTACTTAATGTATCCAATAGCACAGGATTTCCAGTACAAATGTATGGTGATTAAATGAGACCATCACACACCTTTTTTTGTTTGCCCCGTGAGCTCTCTGGAGAGGAAATAAAAAAAATAAAATAAAACTCATATTGGGAACAATATACAGTATAACAATATCACTAAAAAAGTCCATGTCGCAATATAGTTTACTTTGACACTGTTAGAGGAAATATAACTATTCCAAGTATGATATTATCTCCAAACAGAAAATATAAATGGCCGTGAGACCCACAGACTGCTTACCGCTGAACCCTTAGGCAAAGCAAAGAAGAGCAAAGCAGATGTATTTGTATAGCGCATTTCTTACGCAAAGTAACTTGATGCGCTTTACATGATTAAAAGCATTCAAGTACATAAATACAGGCATTTGAAAAAGCACAATTAAAACATCTTTTAATGCGAGAAATATCACTGAAAAGTCAAAGTATTGTAAAAGGCATGAAAAAAAAAGAGTTTTTAATCTGGATTTGAAAACATTCACACTTAGAGCTGATGTCACCTCTATTGGCAAGTTATTCTATTTGTGTGCAGCATAATATCTCAATCCTCCTTCACCATGTTTGCTTTAGACTCTGCACTCCATTATTTGACTTGAGTCTGTCGATCTCAGAGCTCTACTGGGTTTGTATTCGATTAGTTTGTATTCCATCTTTCATATATTCAGGACCTAAACCATTTAGTGATTTATAGACCAGTAGCAGAACTTTAAAATCTGTTCTAAAACTGACTGGAAGCCAGTGTGAGACATGAGAATTGGAGTTATATGCTCTGATCATTTTGTTCTGGTCACAACCCGAGCTGCTGCATTCTGAATGAGCAGCAGCCGTGTAATACTCTTTTTGGGGTGCCCAGTCAGAAGAGGCAGATTACAATGGTCAAGTTTACTTGAGATAAAAGCATGGATGGACTTCTCCTGGTCTGCATGCAAGCCTTCACTCTCAATATGGTCTTCAGATGGTAAAAGGCAGTTTTAGTAATTGATTTGATGTGACTGTTGAAGGTCAGGTTGGAAGAACATTTTGGCTCATCCAGTTATTTATCTGCTTTAGATAGTCTCGCAACACCTCAATAGATCTGTAATCATCTGGAGACACTGTTACATATAACTGCGCGTCATCTGCATACCTATGATAGTCCAAAATAAAGTTCTGGGAAGTTGGACCCAAGGATAACATATACAGGCTGAACTGGAGAGGTCCAAGAACTGACCCTTGAGGGACCTCATATGTCATAACCATTTTTTGAGATTGAGCACTTTCAGTGGTTACAAAGTAGATCCTTCATCGAGGTAGGACCTGAACCATTTCAGGATTGTTCCATTTAGTGCTACCCACATTTCGAACCTGTTAAGGTAGATAGGGCCAAAGTCTGGACCACGGGCATTTCTGGCCTACAGTTGGGATTTTAGAGGCCTTAAAAAAATAAAAATAAAAAATATTTCATACAGCCTGTTTGTCACCATTGTGTTTTGACATAAGTGTAGAAGAAGAGGAGTAGGAGGAGGCACAGGGTCACTGTTGTGCAATCTATGGTAATGTATAGTAATGATGTTGCGTTGGATATTTTTTTTCACTCAAGACAATGGCTTTATCTTTTCACCTTTTTATGTTAGCATTATTAAATTATATTATCAGAATAAATAGTACTAAGGTCAGACTTTGGACACCTCTGGATGTTTTTGCAGTACAGTAATTATAGACTATGATGTTCTGAATTTGTGCTTAAATAGAAAAATATACATTTGAATATCATTTCTTTTTAAGAGTAACAAATGTTCTTTTTTTTCCTTAATATTTTTTGTGTTTAAATTTAGCAGCCTAGTGAGTGCCTACACTTCTGTAACAAAAAGCTGTGATGTACTTGTAATGAATGAATAATAAATAGTTATAAAATGTTGTCCATTTCTACCATGATTGAAAGTCAAACTTTTCACCAACTTGGTTCTCTGGTGACTGCGGTGGAATCTGGCAGTTGCCACAGTTTGGTGTCGGCTGCCAATTTCTGAACATAAACTTCATCCACCCGCAGGAGGATATTCTCTGGCTTGATGTCAGTGTGTATGATCTTGCACTTTGTGTGCAAGTATTCCAAACCCTCCAGAACCTACAGAAGTGACAGTTTACAGAGTTACAGAACCAGAATATGCATTTTGAAAATATTGAGAGGCTTTGCATACTGTCACCTGTCTGATGATGCTTTTGACACAAGGAAGTGGAAGACCAGTGTAGTTGGATTTGATGATCCACCTCAGGAGTTGATGGCCCAGCACCTCCAAGACCATGCAGACATCTGGTAAGCAGTTAAGGACATTGTTTTCAAGACCCTACCATATTTAAATTTTTAGGTTTGTATATTATTTTGGATTGTATATTAAGGCACTTGTATTTTGGATACGTTCTCCGTTCACCCCAGAGATCCTGAAGTCATCGATGAGGTGCACAATTCTCTCATGATTAGGATCTCTGGCGTCACTGTGCATCACCTGATGGCCAAAAATGCATTCAGCTTGAGAAAATATTGACATAGCCAAACTGTGACGGTTCTGACTGACACATTTCAGAAGTTTGATCTCATCTATTGCTGTTTCTGTATACATCTGAGCACTCTTCACCACCTTCAGGGCGACAAAATGCCTTCTCCTGCAGAAAAATCAGCAAATTCAAAGCCATAATCAATTTGATACTTTACAATACTGGCTATTTTTCCATCAGTCAAATCAGTGGTTGCAAAGTTTGAATGTTAATAATTGAGCAGTGCCCCAAAAGCGTTTTCAGGCTACAAGCTGTCGTTTGTTCAATTTTATGCTTTGTGTTAGAGTTTCTCAATTGTTAAAACACACTTTTTGACACCCATTTTCTCAATAGCGTGAATACAAATCCCAAAACACAACATACAAAACCTCTGACTCTTCCTGCAAAGCCAAACTACTGACTCCAAGCTGACCCCCACTCAATCAAAATGAAAAACTCCACTGATCAGTAACTACACACCACATGGGAAAAAAAGGAAAACACAATCATCAGATCATAAAACTGCTGGAGTAATCATAATTACTCAGAATAATACATTGAGAAAAACAAAATAAAAAGCATCGTCTTCACTTCCTCCCAGTTCTGATGGTGCATGTGGATTAGGTGGTGTCCCCTAGCATCACCTGCTGTCTCCTGCCCATCAGGGAGCTGTGATTCCACTGGCAGATGGCAAGCGAGATGCTAAGCTAGAGAAGCTTGAAGGAGAGGAGATCGGGGATGATGCTGTTGAACGCAGAGCTAAAGTCCACGAACAGCATCCTCGAGTAGGTTCCCGCACTGGTGAGGTGTTCTAGGATGAAGTGGAGATCTATTTTGACTGTATCATCCGCAGACCTCTTTGTTCAGTAGGCAAACTGCAGAGGGTCCAGCTGGGGTCCTGCGACATTCTTGAGGTAGTCCAGCATCAAGATGGTCATTCATTCGACTTCACTTCATGATCTATTGGACCTAGCTGGTCTGCCCAAACTTTGAGGCACGATGGGTAAACAAAGTCTGGGCCTGCTGCTTTGTTCATCTTTTGTAATTTGAAGATGTGACTCACATCTTGTTCATGGATGGTCAATGCAGAAGTCAGAGGTGTGACGGTGGTCGGTGGTGCAGCTGGGTGGGTGTGGGGTGTGAAAGTATCCTTTTCAAATCTGCAGTAGAAGGTGTTCCAATTTGTCAGCTACTCACTTATTGCTTGAAAGGATGTTTGCTTGGAGTCGATTCTTGATTTTACTTTTTTGTCTAATTTCTCTTTGTAATTTGTGGTGACAAACAGAACAGTTGAATACATTAAAATGTGTGTGTGTGTGTGTGTGTGTGTGTGTGTGTGTGTGTGTGTGTGTGTGTGTGTGTGTGTGTGTGTGTGTGTGTGTGTGTTTGTCTGTCTGTGACCAGTGCTTGTTTTACTAGCTTACATGGGTTTATCAGAATCAGCTTTATTGGCCAACTATGTAAACAACACACAAGGAATTTGTCCCCGGTAGTTGGCGCTGCCCCAGTACGACATACATATTGAGAAGGACAGCAGTCAATTGACAGGGATTTTTTTTTTTGCAGAGTGTAGAGATACAGAGTCTTCTAGCATTTAGAGCAGTTAGAATTCCAATTAGAGCAATAGTCGGGTGCATTGACCACTGTGCAAATTGTGTCAGGGACTTTATGCTGTTTAAAGCGACTACTTGTGCAATACTCTATTGCAGGGGTGCCCAGACTTTTTTACCCCAAGATCTACTTTTTAAGTGGCCAGCCTCTCGCGAGCTACCTTAGGGGGGGTCCTATATTTAGAAGACAGAATTAGTTTTTATGCACTGTATTGTCTGTGCTTTCATCCTGGATCAGGCTGTGCCAAGTGGAATTTTAAAATTAACACCATCTCATCCTGCAAATTCTACTTTGGCTTCAGACCAGACCTTTCCCACTCGGAAAAGAGAAAATCTCGTCCAGTTTAACCACTTTCTCTTTGAATATTCACATACTCTGACAGTCATTACATCTTTAAACAACAGCATTTCTTTTTTAACTTTATAATATCGAAAGTAAACATAAGTAGCATGTCTAGCTCGTCTTTTCTCTACACTCTCGAGCAGGTGTTAGAGAAAGTTCCGTGTGCTGTCATTTTACGTATGTGAATTGTGCCATTTGATGTAACGACCAGTCATTCCTCACTCATTGAATCACATTGCAAAATCCCACAAACTGAATAGCTGTATGTTCTACTTTCAATCATTGGATTTTTTTTTTTTTTTGGCATGCATCAGCGGTGGACAATTGCACACGTGCGCAGTTTAGAGGGAACATTGGCTGACATCTTTTTTTTTTTTGGCACGGCGTCCCGTGATCGAGATTGAGCGTCTATCGCATATACTGTAATAATAATTGGCCCAGCAGGATGTGACAACAAAGTCGAGGCAGAAAGTTAGAAGCAAGTTGCAGCAGAATTGTAAGCTAGCTGTTCAAGAATTTAATCGCAAGAGGGACGAAACTGTTCCTGCTAGTTTTGGTTTGCACTCATCTGTAGCGCCTACCCGATAGAAAGAGCTGGAAGGTCTGCTGCTGCCTGCTCTTGTCCTACTTCAGGTGCCATGCAAGTCCTCAAGGGGTAGGGTGGTGCCAACAATTCATTCAGCAGTTTTGTTTTGACCGTTGCAGTTGGAGTTTGTACTTTTGCGTGGCAGCCCTAAATCGGACTGTGATGGAGGTACACAGTACTGATTCGATGACCTCTGTGTAGAACTGTCTCAGCTGCTCACAGCCCGTGCTTCCTCAGAAGCTGCAAGAAGGAGATCCTTTCCTGGGCTTTTTTGAGGATAGAGTTGATATTTGTCTCCCACTTCAGGTCCCGTGAGACTGAAATTCCCAAGAACTTGAAGGTCTCGACAGTTGACACAAGACAGTTGGACAATGACAGGGGTAACTGGTGAAGGATCCCTCCGGAAGTCCACAATTATCTCTACAATCTTTAGTGTGTTTAGCTCCTGGTTGTGCTGGCCATACCAAAGCTCCATCCTCTCCGATTCCTTCCTGTGAATATGCAGACTCGTCAGCATCTTTGATGAGCCCAATGACTGTGGTGTCATCTGGAAACTTCAGCAGTGTGACACATGGTTGCGTTGAGGTGCAATCGTCCTTGGAGAGCAACAAGAGCAGCGGGGAGAGGTCACAACCTTGTGGTGTCCTGGTGCTGGTGGTGCATGTGGGTGAGGTGGATTCCCCGGGCCTCACCTGCTGTGTCATGCCCAACAGAAAGTTGGAGATCCACTGGTAGATGGCAGGCGAGACGCTGAGCTGCAGAAGCTTGGAGGAGAGAAGTCTGGGGATGATGCGTTTGAACGCAGAGCTGAAGTCCACAAACAGGATCCTTGCATAAGTTCCCACACTGTTAAGGTGTTCAAGGAATAAGTGCAGACCCATGGTGACTGCATCATCTGCAGACCTGTTAGCTCAGTAGGCAAACTGCAGTGGGTCCAGCTGCGGACCTGTGACATGCTTTAGATGGTGCAGCATGAGACGTTCAAGGAACTTAATGACAACAGAAAACAAGGCAACAGGCCTGTAGTGATTCAGACTGAGATTGCAGGTTTCTTGGGGACCTTGATGATGGCATAGCGTTTGAAGCAGGTAGGTACTTCACACCATTCTCGAGACCTACTGAAGATATTTGTGAAGATTCTAAGGCAGGATTAGGACACAAGGTCTGGGCTCGATGAGTTAATGTTTTGTTGTTTGAAGATGCGTCTCACCTCCTGTTCGTGGATGATCAACGGAGGACTTGGAGATGTTGAAGTGGTCAGTGGCGCAACTTGGTTGGTGTGTGGAGTAAAAGTGTCCTTTACAACACTGCACTAAAATCTGTTCAGGTCGCCAGCTAGCCCACTATTGTCATCTACTGGGGGGGGGGCTTGTCACTTGTAATTAGTTAGCAATTGTCATGCGCGCCAGACTGATTTGGAGTCAATGGCGCCAAACTGTTTTTCCATCTTTGCTACATACTCTCTCCTTGTAATGTAATTTCTTTAGTCAACTGGTTTCTAGTTCGATTGTAGAGGGCCCAATCCCCACTATGATATGCAACCTCTGTAGCCTGGCGGAGTTACTTAAATCTGGCTGTTATTGAACATGTGAAAAGTTTTTGTCGATGCTCACCACCTCCTCACAGAAACTGACATACGCTGTGACAATATCCGTGTAGTCATCTAGAATTTTGAACGACACTCCAGTCTGTGCAATCAAAACTGCTTTGAAGTTCTACTTTTGCCTTAAATTCTTCTCTGTATTTAGATATTAAGTAGATTAAGCAGTGATCAGTGGAGCCCAGGGCAGAGCGGCCAATGGCGTGGCCACAAGTGTGATGATTTTTTTAATTGCCGTCTTTATGTTGAAACACGTTTGCTTTAATTGATTGACTTTTGCTACCTCTGCTCATCATAATGCAACACACGTCCATCAGAGTGTATAATGTGTCGTAGTGGGTGGGTGAAAATGTGTTCAGAAGTTGTGTCTAACTAAGTGCAAAGTACTTAGAGTTCTATAAAAAGAGTGACTAATTCAATAAGTGGGTTCAGGGCACTGAGGATCTGGTCCGGGAAATGTTTTACGTGGATTTATGGAAAATACCAGTCCAATTGTTTTTATACTTATGATTGAATAAAATACCCCCATCCATGCATTTTCTTTGCCTCTTATCCTCACGAGGGTCACAGGGAGTGCTGGAGCCTATCCCAGCTGACAACGGGCAAGACACCCTGAACTGGTTGCCAGCCAATCGCAGAGCACATGGAGACAAACAGCCGCACTCACAATCACACCTAGGGGCAATTTAGAGTCTCCAATTAATGTTGCATGTTTTTGGAATGTGGGAGGAAACCGGAGTGCCCAGAGAAAACCCACGCAGGCACGGGGAGAACATGCAATCTCCACACAGGCGGGGGCGGGATCGAACCCGGGTCCTCAGAACTGTGAGGCCAATGCTTTTACCAGCTCCTTCACCGTGCCACTTGGATAAAATACCTTTTCATTAAATTATCCTCAATGCCCAGTCAATTTCTATAAATACCCATTCCCATGGAAAATGTTCAATTTTGATTATTTCCAAAATCCCCCATCTCTGAACCCTACTTTAAACCTGTAAATTTACCAAAGGTTTTGCAGATCTTTACACCACTAATGAATTTCATACTTACACCATATCCCAGCAGAGCCACACAGTTGAAAAGTGACCCCATCCCAACTTTTTGACCACCTGGTATCGGTCCTCAAAAATCTCTCCAATTTCTACAGGATAATAACCACCTGCAACACAAGGTGTCTTGTGCATCAAATGTCAGGGTTCACCCAGGCTAGTCGAGGTATGGTGTTTGTGTGTCGTCTACCTATCCCATAATCTGCCGGGTTCTCCTGTTCATCGTCTGACCCTCTGGGGTCAGACGGGGCAGGATGCACTTCGACTGGAGGACATCGTGGATGAGCAGGGTTGGCTGAGGGCTCAGAGGCAGAGTGATCGCTTAGTTGAATACGTTGATCAGCGGAGTTGGAAGTTATGAGGGCTGACAGAGCGGCAGCATAGGATGATGACATTTTTAACAGGAGCCTGCTGAATTAAGATGGCAAAAAAAATATAAAACATGGACATCATCAGCTCCAATTATGAACGACTCAGTAATTATCTATACAATGTTTATTCATTCGTGATTCATTTGAGTTAATAAAGTGCGCTAAATTCCCACAATTGTGGTTACAGTTCTTTCGTCTGTGGCCTGACCTGCCTCAATAAACATACTATTGACTCATACAGCCATCCCATTGTCTGAGCCGGTTATCCTCACAAAGAAAAAAAAATCTGTGGCCCACAAGATTTATATTTGATTACACTGTTTTTTATCTGGGTTAGCAAATCTACCTCACAGTTCTGAGAACTCGGGTTCAGATCCAGCCTTGACTTGTTGGTTGCATGCTCTCCCTGTGCCTGTGTGGGTTTTCTCAGGGTACTTCGGTTTCCTCGGACATCTCAAAAGCATGCATACTAGAAAATTGGAGATTCCAATTTGCCCTGTTAGTGTGGATGTGTGTGCTGGTTGTTTGTTTATGTGTCTTGCAATTATCTGGCGACCAGTTCAGGGTGTACCACGCCTTTCACCTGAAGATGCCCTGGTTCGGCTCCACCGGACCTTCAGCCCTAGTGAGGATAAGTAGTGAAGAAAATGGATGGATGCATGGTAGACAGAATTGTGTATTTTACCCTTGGTAGTTCTAACGTTGAGTCACACTGTGCTCTGCTGTCTTGGGAGTTCCAAAGGTTTAATTTTTTAGGGAACCTGATATTCTTTCTGCATTTGCTGCCCCTGGAATCCATCTTGGGAAGCTAAACATTTCCTGAGATTGCTCTGCTGATGATAGTCAGATTTCTTGTGTGTGCCACAAAAGAAGAAATATTATTTCTCCTCATAATCACTTTTCTTTGAGACATTCAAGCTTGGACACTTTTAAACTCTTTAAATTTCAATAGAAGGAAAATCAAAACAGTAATGTAGTTTCTACTGGTGACCACCTTGTTCCTTGGGGTCCTGGTAGTTTACAAAATGAGAAATGTTCGGAGGTTATGAAGGTTTTTTGTTTGTCTTGTTTTGTTTTGTTATTCTATGTACAGGAGCTAACTTGTGTCAGTAGTTGTGTAGCCCTGTCTGCGATGACATTTCTAAGGAGCCATGCAGTGAATGATCACATATATTTTTAGCCAGACAAATTGCAATTCAAGCTTGCAATTGAAACTGAACTCTTTTCCACTATTGCACACAATGTTGAATATATTTTTGATGACTTGCTGTTGTATGACAAAAACAATACTCAGGATACACAATGGAAAATTGATCTGACAGACCAGATCATGCAGTACATGTACACTGCCTGGAACGCTACAGTTTGTGCGATGGAATTGTAAGTTTTAGAAGAAACGCCTCATCCACGTGCGGGCACGTGACTAAGAAATAATGAAAATTTATATAAAGAAAAAAAAAACACTATACCCTACATAGCTTCAACTCAACCTTTCTAAAACTATTTTTTTCTAGCTTCGTCGGCCACTGTACATTATAAGTAAGAATGTGTTGTTTTCTTTCTCCGGAGAGTGAGACTATGACACAGGTTGTTACATTGAAAGAGTTGCCTAGTAAGTGGCACCAAAGATCATGTTAAGTTCTCCTAAAAATTCAGAAATGTTGCTGGAGGAACCTACTCACCCAGTGTCTGATATATTCCGTTATAATATATCGTAACAAGGCAAGTGAAACTGCACGAGGTCAACCATGCACACAACAGTCCCTCAGCTTCATGTGTTCTGGACCTCTTTCTCGTGGGACTGCCAACATTCAGTCAGTCCAGGAATAGCCAACCACTTGACCCGCATGCCGTGTTCTTCTATGGCTGCTGCTACCACTCCACACCGCACTCATGAGTCTATGCGGGAAACAGCGTTAGGTAGGCCTGGACACACCAATGACAAGTGTGTGCAAAGTTCTTTTTTTGTGAAAGTTGCAATGAGTATCTCATTTAAAGGGGGCATATTGGAGACAATAGAAACGTATTTCATGTGGCATGTATTATTGTGTGTGTGTGTGGGGGGGGGGGGGTTGTCACAAATCTATTTATATAGAATAGGAGCAAGAGATAAATGCCCAAGAGCTAGTACCAGGTAAGTTTGCCAGCCATCATCTCCGTCATCTGAGCTCCTTATCCCCACAAGGGTCATGGATGTGCTGGAGCCTAACTTTGGGCAAAAGCCAGACTAAACCTTGAACTGGTCACCAGATTGTCACAGGGCACATATTATCATCAGCATCACTAAGTAGGAATTGAACCCAGGCTCCCCGCACCAACGTCACTACACCATCAGTGACTACCAAGATAATTTAGTCTGAGTCAAATATTTTTCAGCATACTGAATATTATTAATATTTCATTGTATGCAGAGACATACAATGACAGTGAAGGCCTTTGATTGATTGATTGATTGATTGATTGATTGATTGATTGATTGATTGATTGATGATTGATTGATTGATTGATTGATTGATTGTGGTGTTTTTCTTCAATGATGGGGGATATTATTCAGTGACTTTTATGCACCAAATATATCCTGGGAATGAAGCCTCCCCTGTCCATAAAACCATTTTATATGAAAACAGCATGTTATTTGATTGAGGAGAGGGGTTCATCTTCAAATTGACAATAATGCCGTTTGTTCTTTGTCACAATTTTACAAGGCTCACGCCACTGTTTCTTTTTATTAGTGTGTGATATTTACACGGGTGAATGTATTTGTGCCTCAAGATTTTTTTTTTTCATGTAGTTATTACAGTATCAGTCAACCGGTGGAAAGAAAATTCCACAAGATGTCGCTCGTGCTTAAAAAGAAAACTTCACGCAGACGCCAATCCAACGCTGTGGATATTCATTGCTTTTAAAATCTGCCTGATACTTTCTTGTTACATTTTAAAGCAATTAAACTTTTATTTTTGATGATTGAAACGTCCTACCAAGTATGGTCTGATGCATGCACTTCAGTTATTTATTGTAGATCTACCATGTCTGTAGTTTTGATGACAATTTCTATAATTTGGAAAAACTGAGACAGCACGGTGAAGCAAGTGGTAAAGCATTGGCCTCACAGTTCCGAGGACCGGGTTCGTTCCCGCCCCCGCCTGTGTGGAGTTTGCATGTTCTCCCCGTGCCTGCGTGGGTTTTCTCCAGGCACTCCGGTTTCCTCCCACATCCCCAAAAACATGCAGCATTAATTGGACACTCTAAATTACTAAATTCCCCCTAGGTGTGATTGTGAGTGCAGCTGTTTGTCTTGATGTGCCCTGTGATTGTCTGGCAACCAGTCCAGGGTTTACCCTGCCCTCCTGCCCATTGACAGCTGGGATAGACTCCAGCACTCCCCGCGACCCTCATGAGGATAAGCGGCAAAGAAAATGGATGGATGAATAGAAAAACCGCTGATTGCAACAAGAAATTTTATTTTCAGAGAGTGAATGCACAATTTCATACGTACGTGTACATACAGTATAGGGAAGGCCTAATGAGCCCGATTTTATAGACCTGGATAAAAGAGTGGTATGTAAATATATATTTAAAAAGAGACTCAAAAATTAGCAAGTCACACTGCTGAATATAATGGTTCTAACATTAATTCCCACCACACTGACTGATGAGAACAAGCTACAGTAGATTGCTACAAAGTGTTCAAGTTTATGAATATACTATAGGTAAATTTTGCTTTACAGCTAAATTCATAGCATTTTTTTCTTTCAACTCTAAGAAAAATACATTTCAATTCCCAGTGCACAGACATTTGGTCTTTTCAGAAAATTGTATAGATGTTTACATTAGAACAATTAAATCCACATGGTGCTACAGTTTGTACCAGAGTAGAAAATAAAATACAGTATAAAACAAAAAATACATTCAAATGAGTCCAGAAATCAATATGGCAACTAATAAGTCAAAAAATATGCTTAGTTCTGTACACAACAAATCAATTACAATTTCATTTGACACTCACTCACTTTTTCTGAGGTTCATGTTGCAGAATGTTGGTTAGCCTTTTATTAACAAATATGACAACACCGAGAGATGATCCAAAAAAAAAAAACATTTGAAATAAAAATGATATTAAACTCATGAACAAATTTTTTGGTGTGAGACCTGCTCACTCATCCGGGTTCTGGCCATGCCAATAGCCAGACTTTTTTATGTTAACAGAAAACAAAATTAAAGCCAGGATTTGTGCCTCATTACTTGTAGTTTTTTTTTTTTTAATCAAATTTTTAGTTCACGAATAAAACATCTAGGTGAAACTCTTCAGCACAATCCACACTATTTGCAGACTCAAGACAGGCTGATCATGACTGCCAACACTCCAGGCTGTCATCTCTCGTGGGGACAAATCATAGGGAATTTAAGGCTTAAGATGTTTATAAAGTGCTCTGTATGACAGACCGAAGAAAAGCAACACAGTAGATCTCACAAGAGCCCTCAGGTTTGTTCTTAAACAAAAATCAAAGCATCCCATCAACCTAGAGAAACAAAGCTCCATTTATCAGCTGGGCCCGAGATGAATCAAGAATCTGACATAGTTCCAAATTCCCCCAATTTTAATGACATTGTGAACTGCTTAACTTGAGTAAATTCACAGAGGCTTAATATCAGCAGACCAGGTCATTAAAAAGCACTGTAAAGTCACCTAACCGAGGCTTATTTTTGCTCTGTTAGCAACATAGAGGCACTCCAATCTGCTACTTCATTCAACTTGAGTTCACGGCCCATTTTGTGGATCAACATTGATAAATATGAATGGCTGTCAAATGAATTACAAAGATTGGTCTTTTTTTTTTTAATTATCCATAAACACACATTCACTGGCATGTATTAATACTTGTATAACATACATGGGTAATGAGCAATATATTATCTTTTCAATATAACTGTCTATATCTGAGAAGATACAAAATAGTGATTTAAACTTGTAAAAAAGTATATCTTGGGAGACTTCTCTGTGTTATTACTGAGGATATTGTGAAGGATTATGGAGGTACTATAGAACAGCTTGACCGTTTGTTATTCTTAGTAAATGCTCATCTTCTTAGGGAGCACGAGTTTCAAAGTCATGGGACTTGAAAGCCACTTCAAACTGTACAGCTACACTGTCATTACAGTCGTTTTTCTGCTGAGGTTGCCACGTTTTGTTTCCCTGTTGAAGTCACATTGGATCAAGTGGTCTGTACTTAGGGTCAATTACTAGTTGGTTGGAGTGTGAGCCGCTGTGTGGTCCATCTACTTCAGACAAGAGTCCCTGGGTCTGCATTTGGTTCCTTTGGGCCCCCATCTTGTGTGTGGGGGTGAGGAGTCTCCTGATAGAGGGACAGCTCCATCGACCTGTTGGGGAAGCGACACACGTCAAAACTCCACATGTGTTTTGCTAGCTCAATAGGAGTCTATGTAAGGAACGAACAAGTGTGGCAAGACCACCCAAAGAGACAAATAAAAAACCGCAGCCTAAAAGTGCAAAGATAGCAATACTGACCTGCCATGCAGTGGGTGCCCATGGAAGCTGGCTGACTGAGGCATTTGAGGCCTGTGAGGGTTGGTTGCTTCAGCTTGAAGGGACTGGGCCTGGAATGCCAGAGGGTGGGGCTGTGAGAGTCGTGAAATCCCAGCTTCGTGGCTTTTAGGAGGATATCCAAGGGCGTTCCTAAGGTACCAGTCTCTCAGTCCCTCCAGAGCCAGGGCTTTGTGGAGGCTTCGTGTTGAGTCCTCTGGGGTGGGAAGGGAGAATTGCGGGGGTCTTCGACTGAAAGCAGGCCCAGAGATTTCGGTTTTGTAGGGGAGCAGGTTGGGAATGGAGGATGTGGTGGTACCAGAGGCAGGAAGGTGCGACTCGTATTCTGAAAGCAGGATGGCATCCTGGGGATATTGCTGCAGAGGAATAAAGGGGCCACAAGATTTGGTTCTGGTGACCTTGACCCTGCGCATGTCTGCTTGAGACCCTCGGCCAACCATTGGGCTGTAAGGGGGTGCGGCGCTCGGAAGATGCACCTGGGAATGTGAGAAACCATTAGCGTGGGGTGCAACTCCTCCAGTAGAAGAGCAGTGAGAGGCTAAGTCCTGCCAGATTCTGCCTGTGGACTGGAAAAGGTTTTGCTGCACTTGCATCCGTTGCTGCTTGGCCCATATGTAGTCCATCAACAGCTCATTGTAGCTTACCCCAGCCTCTCGGCCCCCCATGGAAAAGCGCATTTTGGTCTGTTCCCCAGATCCATCCACACGTTTCTCTGGGCTGCTCAGGTGAGTGTGTCGTAGTTTCCCATCTGTCAGCGTTTCCGAGCTCTTGTAGGGCCCTCCTTTTGGGTGCATAATGTTTCTGGGCACTGGATCATCTGAAAGGCTGGACCGATCTAGCAGGGCCTCTGAGCTGTTACTGCGTCGGGCTCTGGCGTTGTAAAGGCAGCTTCTCCGGTCTGAGGAGGATCCCTCCTGGGCGAGTGGTATCATGTAGGACACATCAAGACTGCCAGACCACTGCTTCAACCCACTGTTCCCTGAAACATCGGACCTAAATCAGTGAGAGAGAAATGGGGAAAACAAAGTTGAATTAAAGCTACAACCCGCAATGAACAGGCCTAACTATCCCTTTTTTTTTGGAGAGTTCTCATAATGTTCAAACCTTTACACCGTAATCTGCCCACATTAAAAAAGGTAGCCAAATAAGCATGCTAATTTAAAATAATCTGTCGGGATTGGGGCAGCACAGTGGAGCAGCTGTAGAACATTGGCCTCACAGTTCTGAGGACCAGAGTTGGAAACCCAGCCCCGCCTGTGTGGAGTTTGCATGTTCTCCCTGTGCCTGCGTGGATTTTTTTTTCAGGTACTGCGTTTTCCCCCCACATTCCAAAAACATGCATTCGTTGAAGAGTTTAAGTTGCCCCTAGGTGTGATTGTGAGTACGACTGATGTCTGCCTCCATGTGCAATAGCCTGGCAACCAGTTCAGGGTCGCCTCCTGCCCAAAGGTAGTTGGGACAGGCTCCAGCATTCCCGCACCCTTGTGAGGATAAGTGGCTCAGAAAATGAATGGATGTTTGGATTGGGTCTTATCTAAGGAATGCTCTTTGAGTATGAGCATGAAATAGGTGTTCCAAATTAGTGACACACCAAGATTCTGCGGCAGAAATCTTTCAGTCGAAAATAACCCAAAAGTTAATTTTTGGTGAGTTTCAGGCACATTACAACCCCTTAAAAGGGGGAATTTATTCATCGGTGAAATAATGATAACACTAATCCCAAGAGGGCCTTTGTGTCGCCTAACTCTCAGGAGTGATTCTTTCAACTGAGATTATTATATTTACATTTTTACGTCTATATTTACATCAGAATATGACTATGTGACCTCATCACTTAACCCTTAGTTGTTAAATTTATCAGCACTTGCCCACAGGCATCCTAAAACATAAAAAGAAAAAGGGGGGAGGGGGGGTTAAGCCCTTGCTGGTATCTAAATCCAATTCCTTCTTAAATTAACCCAGATGTGAAAAAAAAACATATATATACCTGACATGAACACTGATTGGTGCAGTTCGAGCCAAAAGTGGTGTAGCTGGAACACTTCTGCCTTCCATATTAGAAGTACTTCTTGGTAAAGAGTGAGTTGGACTGTGAAAAGTAAAAATCAAAATAAGGAGCTGCATTGCGAAGAACAAAATAATTCTAAACAAGAGAAAATACAGTGTGCTGTACTGTACTTATGCAAACACACATAAACCAGGTGTTCTCAGTAGTCATGCAAAAGTACCTGACAGAACTTGTGAGAGAATTGCGACGAGTCCTCATTTCATAGTAAATTTCTACAGGAGAGAGTTTCCTGCTGATCCTATGGTCGGGGCTGCCTACACTTAGCCGAGGCTGGGACAGAGACCGCTGATCTGTAGCCACACTGGGAGAGGACTCTAGGCAGAAACATTACAAAAAATATAAAGTGAGTAAGGTCTGTATACGGAGCCGTGGAATAGTATTTGCCCCCTTCTCCAATTCTTTTTTCTTTCCAGTTTAAGTTCATCAATTAAATGTAACTATGAGACAACGATAACACAAGTAAACATTTCAAACTATTGAAAAGCACCTGGTCCTGCATGAAAGGAAGTAACTGCCTCCTAAATCTAATAACGCTTAGCTTGCCTCAGCAGCAGCAACTGAATTTGAGTTTTTATGTAACTGGAGCTGAATCTTTTCAGATCACTGTGGAAGGAAACACTTTGGCTACTCTTTATTGCAGAATTGTTTTTATTCAGCAACAACTGTTTGTTTTGTTTTAGCATGAACTGGCTTTTTAAGGTCATGGCATAGCTTTTCAGTTGAATTGAAGTTCAGACTTTGACTAGGTCACTCCCAAACCATCATTTTATATTGCTTTTTTAGCCTTTCAGAAGTTGAGTTTAGTCCACAGCATATTCTCTCAAAAGTCTAGGGAGTCATTCTGAAGGGTTTTTTTTTTGTTTGTTTTCTTGCAAAAGTAAGACAAGCCTTTCTTTTTAGTCAGAAGTGGTTTTTGCCTTGGAACGCTGCCATTGGGTGCTATTTTTCCCCCCAGTGTCTTCCTTATTCCGGAATCAAGACTGACCTTAACTGAGGAAATGGAGGTCTGGAATTCTTTTAGATGGAGTGAAAATACTTCAAATAAGGCCAGGGAACTTTGAATATTTTTTTTCCTCCACCCCGATTAAAGCTCCCATATTTTACCAAAACAACTTTTCTAGGATTTGGAATGTAATATTTGCTCTGTGGAGTCTCAGTAAATGTGAAATATGAATTAAAATCATCCACATAATCCCGAGGTCCAGTTTATTTGCAGAGAGGCCTGAAATCAAGTCATTTGAATTTCTTGATCTTATCTACATTACTTCCCTTTCCACTTCCAAGCCAGTGCTGTCAACATGTCAAACAAGTGTGACCTCACAAGTGGGTCTTCTACACAGATGCAGCCAATCAGTGGAAAGTGGGTGGGCTTGGGCAAATATGGCAAAGCGTATACAAAACTGGGTCAAACAGATTTAGCTTTTGGAGGGGCTTTTTCTACAAACTTGTATGACAAGGAGTTTTTTTTTTTTTGTTTGTTTTTTTAATGAATTGGACACATTTGTACAAAGTTCCTGTTAGCAAGTCACTATTGCAATCTAAATACGACAAAATATGGGACCTTTAGTAAACAAAATCTCTATTTTAAAAATGAATTTTCTTGGATTACCTCTGTTTGACAGTTAAATTTGATCATGATGCTCTTAAACAAAGTGGGGAAACAATACAAAAAAATAAGATTGTGAAAAGGGGTCCAACAATTTTTACAGAACTGTACGTATACATTTTAATTTAAACCGCTATCCTGTTATATTTAATGTAAATATATTTGTCTAAATTCACCATAGTGCAGTTTCATGGAAGTGAGACCATACCGTTGTCATGCGATGTTGAATCTGACATGGAGCTTGTACTCTCTGACATAACACCGTCCTCTGGAAGACAATATAAACAAAGATTCATGATTTACAAGCCTTACTAAAAGTGTTACCTCAACTGTCCGTCTTCAGCAACGTAAGAGCCGCCGACGGGTTAAAAAAGCTTAACAGTGAGCTAAAACCTAACCAAAGGTCAAACTAGCAGCTTTGATGGTGTCAGAAAACAGGGAAATCAAATTCACCAAATATAAAAGAGCAAGAGAACTGCCACTTATATACCCTGAAGAATAGCTACTGAATTAGCTGAAGTCTCTGCAGAAAAAGGCAAAATATCCTTCAAAATCAAAGACTGAAGAGCTCCAGTGTCCCTCAGAATAGTAATGGGCTGTGGGGTAGAATTATCTCCAATAACTGAAGTCCAACTGGTGTGTATAAAAGGGAAATACTCCTTTGGATCTTCAGAATCTTCAAGTTATTTGTCATCAACAAAACTCACCCCAGAACCAAATGGAAAGAAAGGTGCGATACATACAAAAAGTGTTTGGGGAACCAGTGGACTGATTTTTGTACTTGAGCTTTTTGCAAGTAGAAATCAAGTGACCGGGCTTCTTACAATAAACAAAGACAGGACCAGAGTCACAAGAGTCACTAGATTTATAAGAATGTGGCAACTTGTCAGAAGAATTTGAACCTGCCCTATCACCACTTGACCCTGTATGATAGTCTTACCTGACGGAATGTCCTTTTGGTGAGAAAAATTGAAATTGCTGGGAGACCAAAAAGAACTCTTCTGAGTCAAAAATAATAATAATCTGCCAACACCGCTGCACTACGTAAGGCATTAACCTTCTGATCATCAAAATAAGTCTTCAGATCAGAATGAGGACACACTGCTTCATCCTCCATCAAAACTAATTGCCTCAAACCCTCAAAATCTGAAACATCTTTTGAACGACACAACCTATCAAACAAAGTTTCCTTTTCCCTAGCAAAGTCTACAAAACTCTCACTGTCTCTTTTATGAACGTTCCTAATTTCTGACTGCAAGCTTCGAGCACTAACTCATAAACTTTCAAAAGGGTATTTTTGACAAAATTATAATCAGAACTTTGCACGACAGAAAGGGCCGAATATGCATGCTGAGTTTTACCTTTAAAACTGTTTGCAATCGCAGTCATGACTCTTTAGGCCACTTGAGGTTTTCTCGAAGTGGTGAAAGTACGTACTTAACTTCTTTCTCATTGAAAGGAGGAACCAGTCTGGCATGTCTTGTAATATCAAAGTGTGAAGAACTGACTGAGGAAGCAGAGGAACTTTCAAGTTTTTTAAATTCAATCTCTTTTCAAGCTTTTCTTTTCAACTTCATATTTTCTAAATTCTATTTCTTTTTGTCATCTCTCTCAATCTGAATTAGTAATTCCTTTAATTCCAAAACTTCTGAAGATTCCGCTTTTACCATGGCCAAAACAACAGATTCATCAATAAAATGATTCAGAACAATTTTCAAAATTTGTAATTTCGTCATAGCAGGTTTAGCTTAAAGTTGGAAATGACTCGGCTTTTACTCGCAGGGCACTGACTGCTTCAGGAGTATGAGATTCAAGATAATCATCAAGTTTAAAAACTGTTTTGCTGGCTCCACAGTTGCAAATATGCATAAAATTAACAACAGTTTAAAAAAAATTGTCTCAATTGTCGAATGAATTCGATCCCAGACGAGCCCCAATTTTGACACGTGTGAATTTAGAATAATGAAATCCCTTTGTTTAAACCAGCAAAATATAACAAAGCAGTTGTATTGCGTTTGACGATTTAATCACACGCGATACAATACAGTAACAAATTAACACAAAATAGAGGTACAAAGACAGTTTAGTTACGTGTCACAAGAGCTAACGAATGAAACGAAGTATAGTAGTCACCGTAGTTCTGTCGGCGAATGTTATTTCCAGCGATGGACCAATGAATCCCAAAATGTCCAAAAGACGAGAGGAATAAGGCAGATTGGTTGTAAAAAGCTCAGTCGAACAGCCATACCGTCTTTATATAGGCACTTCTCAAAATTTATACAAAGAGCCGCGTGCAATGACGTAACAGAGTTGCCTTTTTTCAGAACGTTCAAACAAAAGTTCCGGGTCGGATGACGTAATAACGAACTTCTTCTTTTCCTTTCGTCTTGTCCCGTTAGGGGTCGCCACAGCGTGTCATCTTTTGCCATCTTAGCCTATCTTCTGCATCTTCCTCTCTAACCCCAACTGCCCTCATGTCTTCCCTCACCACATCCATAAACCTTCTCTTTGGTCTTCCTCTCGCCCTTTTGCCTGGCAGCTCCATCCTCAGCACCCTACCACCAATATACTCACTCTCTCGCTTCTGAACATGTCCAAACCATCGAAGTCTTCTCTCTCGAACCTTGTCAGCAAAACATCCAACTTTGGCTGTCCCTCTAATGAGCTCATTTCTAATCCTATCCAACCTGCTCACTCCGAGCGAGAACCTCAACATCTTCATTTCTGCCACCTCCATTTCTGCTTCCTGTTGTTTCTTCAGTGCCACCGTCTCTAATCCGTACATCATGGCCGGCCTCACCACCGTTTTGTAAACTTTGCCCTTTATCCTAGCAGAGACTCTTCTGTCACATAACACACCAGAGACCTTTCGCCAGCTGTTCCAACCTGCTTGGACCCGTTTCTTCACTTCCTTACCACACTCACCATTGCTCTGGATTGTTGACCCTAAATATTTGAAGTCGTCCACCCTCGCTATCTCTTCTCCCTGTAGCCTCACTCTTCCCCCTCCACTTTTCTCATTCACGCACATATATTCTGTTTTACTTCGGCTAATCTTCATTCCTCTCCTTTCTAGTGCATGTCTCCATCTTTCTAATTGTTCCTCTGCATGCTCCCTGCTTTCACTACATATCACAATATCATCTGGGAACATTATGGTCCAAGGGGATTCCAGTCTAACCTCCTCTGTCAGCCTATCCATTACCACTGCAAAAAGGAAGGGGCTCAGAGCTGATCCCTGATGCTGATCCACCTCCACCTTAAATTCCTCTGTCACACCTTAGGCACACCTCACCATTGTTCTGCTGCCATCATACATGTCCTGTACTATTTTAACATACTTCTCTGCCACACCAGACTTACGCATGCAGTACCACAATTCCTCTCTTGGTACTCTGTCATAGGCTTTCTCTAGATCCACAAAGACACAATGTTGCTCCTTCTGACCTTCTCTGTACTTTTCCACTAGCATCCTCAAGGCAAATAATGCATCTGTGGTACTCTTTCCAGGCATGAAACCATACTGTTGCTTTCAGATACTTACTTCTGTCCTGAGTCTAGCCTCCACTACTCTTTCCCATAACTTCATTGTGTGGCTCATCAACTTTATTCCTCTATAGTTCCCACAGCTCTGAACATCCCCTTTGTTCTTAAAAATGGGAACTAGAACACTTTTCCTCCATTCTTCAGGCATCTTTTCGCCCGCTAGTATTCTGTTGAATACGTTGGTCAAAAACTCCACAGCCATCTCTCCAAATTGCTTCCATACCTCTACCGGTATGTCATCAGGACCAACTGCCTTTCCATTTTTCATCCTTTGTAGTGCCTTTCTGACTTACCCCTCATTGCCACTTCCTGGTCCTTCACACTTGCCACTTCTACTCTTCCAAATCTCTCATTTTCTTCATTCATCAACTTCTCAAAGTATTCTTTCCATCCATTTAGCACACTACTGGCACCAGTCAACACATTTCCATCTCTATCCTTAATCACCCTGACCTGCCTCACATCCTTCCCATCTCTATCCCTCTGTCTGGCCAACCTGTAGAGATCCTTTTACCCTTCTTTTGTGTCCAACCTGGTGTACATGTCTTCATATGCCTCTTGTTTAGCCTTTGCCACCTCTACCTTTGCCCTACATTGCATCTCGATGTACTCCTTTCGCCTCTCCTCCGTCCTCTCAATATCCCACTTCTTCTTCGCTAATCTCTTTCCTTGTATGACTCCTTGTATTTTGGGGTTCCACCACCAAGTCTCCTTCTCCCCTTTCCTACCAAAAGACACACCAAGTACTCTCCTGCCTGTCTCTCTGATTACCTTGGCTGTCGTTGTCCAGTCTTCTGGGAGCTTCTGCTGTCCATCGAGAGCCTGTCTTACCTCTTTCCGAAAGGCCGCACAACATTCTTCCTTTCTCAGCTTCCACCACATGGTTCTCTGCTCGAGCTACACTCTCCCCTACCACTACTTTACCATCAGTAACCTCCTTCAGATTACATCGTCTGCACAAAATATAATCCACCTGCGTGCTTCTACCTCCGCTTTTGTAGGTCACTATATGTTCCTCCCTCTTCTGGAAATAAGTGTTCACTACAGCTATCTCCATCCTTTTTGCAAAGTCCACCACCATCTGTCCCTCAAAGTTCCTTTCCTGGATGCCGTACCTACCCATCACTTCTTCATCGCCCCTGTTTCCTTCACCAACATGTCCATTGCAATCTGCACCAATCACAACTCTCTCGCTGTCTGGGATGCTCAGAACTACTTCATCTAGTTCCTTCCAGAATTTCTCTTTCAACTCTAGGTCACATCCTACCTGTGGGGCATAGCCGCTAACCACATTATACATAACACCCTCAATTTCAAATTTTAGTCTCATCACTCGATCTGATACTCTTTTCACCTCCAAGACATTCTTAGCCAGCTCTTCCTTTAAAATAACCCCTTCTCCATTTCTCTTCCCATCTACTCCGTGGTAGAATAATTTAAACCCTGCTCCTAAACTTCTAGCCTTACTACCTTTCCACCTGCTCTCTTGGATGCAGAGAATATCAACCTTTCTCCTAATCATCATGTCAACCAACTCCTGAGCTTTTCCTGTCATAGTCCCAACATTCAAAGTCCCTACACTCAGTTGTAGGCTCTGTGCATTCCTCTTTTTCTTCTGACGATGGATCCGGTTTCCTCCTCTTCTTTGTCTTCGACCCACAGTAGCTGAATTTCCACCGACGCCCTGCAGGTTAGCAGTGCCGGGGGCGGGCGTTGTTAACACGGGCCACGACCGATCCGGTATGGGACGCTCATATTTGTTTGGCACAGTTTTTACGCCGGATGCCCTTCCTGACGCAACCCTCTGCATTTATCCGGGCTTGAGACCGGCCTACAGATTGCACTGGTTTGTGCCCCCATAGGGCTGCATAATATAGACCCCCCTAACAGGAGTTTCTTTTGTGCCAAAATGTTGAGCTACTCTGCGCGACCTTCAAAACAAAAGGCTAAAAACTTAAAACAAGAAGTCAAGATAAAACTTGCACATCCAAACAATTTGATATGATGAAACAGTCCCAAAAACTATTAGAACAATGATACATTTGACTTTTTGTTGAAACATTATTTAATAAAAATGACGTCAACGGACCATTTTCGTCTGATGTCACACGAATTCCGCTTTAGAAAACAGTCGCCATTTTGGATGGGTGAATTTGAGTAAACAAACCGTACCTAAAGAGATATCAGTTCAGAAAGGTGTATGAATGGGGGTGCACTGCGATGTTACCGGTTGCTCAAACTAAAGTGGGCATTGTAAAGTGTCTTTCTTTCGACTGCCAACTGTGATCAAGAACCAGTATGAGAAAACTGAGTAGTTATCAACCAAACGGCGACAACTGTGGCTGTCTTGTATCAGGAGAGCCGATCTAACAGCCAAATCATTCCCTTATGTCAGAGTTTGCTCGGAGCATTATGTTCTTGATAGGTATTGGATACCTTTTGAATTTCACACCTACTTAGCAATAACTAAGTTATATGAAGGAGAAGTATTCTTTAGGGTCAAGGGCCTACATAATAGTCGTGTGTGAATGCAATGCATGTCTCTCAAAATCTGTATTTTCTGTCAGCCCACAAAAGCAACTAAAACTAAACTTACCCACCAGTACTCTATAATGAATCCGTCTTAATCTTTAGTTTTATTGTTTCATATACTGGGTTTCCACTTGCTTTTCTCATTCCTCCAAAATGATCGTTATGTGCACATGTTTGCAAAAACGAAAATAATGGTAATCTACACCTCTTTCGTTGGTATAATCAACAAAATTTAACACAATGATGACTGTAATCACACGACTCAATACTTTCGACAGCATTCACTCAGAAATGAAGTAGCCTCAGCCTACATATTGAAAATGCATTGTGCGGTACACCAAACTTATCAGTGTGGAGACACAGGTTGCTAGCAATGGATACCACCGCATCACGAACCCAGCCATTGATAAATTGGTTATAGGCCTGCAGACCTTTGGAATTCTTATTGAGAAGAGGAGATAGTTGACAATGTCTGGATAGGTTACCGATGCCCACAGTTCAAAATTCTTGCTCCGTTTGTGTTTCTACAAGGCATAAGTGTCGATATTGTTGATCAAAGCACATTTTGTGTCGTAACGGTTTCTTGAAACAACATCGAATGAGCCCCGATAACTTTCCAAAGTCTTTTCATATGTCACTTTTAACTGTCGTACGAATGTTTGTGTAACTCGGGTCTGTATGCAAACGCGATAGAGTGAACGGCGCATGAGTATAGTGAACCCATCCAACATGCCGGCGTGCCCAGATGAAGTCAAGTGGTCGAAAACAGTCCATTGGGTTGTTTTCACACACATAGCCTTTTCGTTCACGGGTTTGATCGTGATACTGGTTATAAAGAACCCCAAGGTAAATGTTCATTTTAGTCTATGCTTCAGGCTGCTAAGAAAATGTATGTTCATAATATAAACACCCTTCATTTAAACCATGCAAACTTTTTTTGACACAGCCGCCTAAAAGAATCTGAATCGAGAATAGTTTGGAATCAGAATTCAAATGAGAAACCGGAATTGCGACCCTAATCACTCAAATTCAAACAAGGTCCAACTCTACTGGACAACGCTATACAGCCAGATGTATGATCAGTGTATACAGTCTGGATAGCTTGAATGAGGTGACTGGTAAATCCAAAGGAGGATTTCTGGTCATCAATTCATGGTGCTCCAATGTCGATGTCATCTTCCCACACGTGTTCACTGGTATTAGAACAGCACACTGTTAAACGCAAGCCATTCTACTCCTTGGCAAATGTTCCATCCATCCTAGTAACAACTGTGTACATTTTACCTGAAGCCAATGAGGAGGAGCTCCACGGTGTTATCAGAGTCTGTGAAACACAACACCCGCAGGTCATTTCCTTCGTGGAAGATTTTAAAAGCTGTAGTCTGGAAACCGTCCTACCTAAATACTATCAGCACATCAGCTCCTGTACTCGAGACAACAAGAAAATGAATCACTGCCATTCCACCGTAAAGAGGGTGCAGAGGTCTGTCCCAAGGCCTCATTTTTGGAAATCACACCATTCATCTGTACTGTTGATGCCAAGCTACAATCAAGAGGAGATGAAACCCACTTTGAGCACTGGACAGTGCCGGTCAGTAGAGGACAAACTCTAAAACTTCAGGGAGGCTTTGCTTCAAAGCAGCGGACTGGACAGTGTTTAGAAACCCTACAAAGGTGAGTGAGTACACTGTTACCACGACTGACGATGTGATAATCTACCTGTAGCCTTAACATCTATAATAATGAAGTGTTTTGAGAATTTGGTTCAGTCAGGAAGAACATGCCTGTTAGTAATGACCCTCTACAGTTCACTTATCTGTCTAACCGCTGTGGATGATGCTGTTTTGGTGGCTCTGCATATTGTGGTGAAAAATCTTGGAGAAGAACACACGTCAGAAGTAGTTTCAATGCAATTATTCCATCTAGACTCATGTTAAAGTTGAAGGACCTTGGCCCCTTACAATTCCATCTGCAAATGGCTTGATGAATTTCTGACAGAAAGACAGCAGACATTACATCTACCACAATTCTGAACATTGGTGCTCCTCAAGGCTGCTGCCTCCATCCATCTATTTTCTTAGCCGCTTATCCTCACAAGGGTCGCGGGGAGTGCTGGAGCCTATCCCAGCTGTCAATGGGCAGGAGGCGGGGTACACCCTGAACTGGTTGCCAGCCAATCGCAGGGCACATGGAGACAAACAGCCACACTCACAATCACACCTAGGGGCAATTTAGAGTGTCCAATTAACGTTGAATGTTTTTGGGATGTAGGAGGAAACCGGAGTGCCAAAACCCATGCAGGCACGGGCAGAAGATGCAAACTCCACACAGGCGGGTCCGGGATTGAACCCGGGACCTCAGAACTGTGAGGCCAACGTTTTCCAGCTGATCCACCGTGCCGCCTTTGCTAACATCCGTACACAACAAAATGTGTAGCTAAGCACCAGAACTACAGGTTTATTAAATTTGCAGAAGACACTACAATCATCTGACTTATCAGTGATAATAATAAGGATACATATAGTGATGAGATGAGGGAACTTTCCATATGGTGCCAAAACAGCAACCTGTTTCTAAATGTTGATAAGAGCTAATAATAATCAATAATAATAATAACCAAGTTCAGGAAAACAAAACATGAAGTAACTGTGCTCATAAAAGAAATGAGCAAGTCAAAATTGTATCCAACTTTAAATTCTTGGGCATCCAGAGTTCAGACTCACTCTTGTGGCCTCTTAACATTCCCTTTACAAGCTAGAAACCACAGGAGAGGCTCTGCTTTTCAGACGTCTCAAGAAATCTGTCACACCCTCTACAACTCCGACTGCCAGGCTTTCCAGTTAACATGGAGATTTGACTTCAAAAGCAGTCAATGGCAGTGCATGTTAATTTCTACACGCCGGCAATGGAAACCATCCTGAGTGGGTTCATACTTGTTGGTTTCACTTGTTTGGTTTGCCACTTGCTAGGATTCAGGATATTTACAACATCCATTGCAGGAAGAAAGCTCTTCGTAACTTTAGGCCTCTTTATAGTCGTACAGTCGCGCGAGCGACACCACACACATTGCATCATGTGACCGACGGATTGGGCCACACGACCCTTCTGCGGCACTTGACGTGTACACAGCACAAATTGTCGCTGTGTGTAGAACGTGGCAATCAGCTCTTATGATTGGTCCATTTTAGTCACGTGGTGTGATGACATACTCAGCTTTCCCCTTACCATCAACGCCACCACCTTCTTGATTGATTTTGCAATATAATTAAACATTATTTGGTCATATAGGTGCATTTGTTCTAGCAGGCAATGTTCCACGGTCTCCATTGCTATTGCTTTGTTCGTTGTTCTGGAAAGTAAAAACAGCTACCGAGATTGGCCATAAAACACAGAGGAAACTCCGCCCTATGGTGTGTTAGCCAATAGAGCTCGTGCACCTACGTCATAAAATCATGTGATTTTTGTTTACGTGGCCATATTGCCGGTTAAACAAAGCATTGTTGCAAGTTAATTCCATTGAGACAAAACGATCCAGCATCGAAGGATTTGCATTTGTGCCGGAATTTTCTACGCTTTCAAACTTACTCACCAGATACATGTGTAGATCCAGTTGTCCAAGACAAGCGGAAGCGGATTAACAGTCAAATTTCTTAGCGACTTCGGCATTAAATATGGGTCCTCTATGCCAAGTGTCTCTCATTTCTCCACATACCTTCGTTTATTATCACCTTCTAATTGTTTAACAGTATCGGACAAAACTCTGAGTGTAGTGCTATAAGATGTATTTTTGTGCTGACTCCAACCGACTTAGCATTAAAAAAAAGCTTTGCTAGACCGTCATTATGTCCTGTCAGTCACATGACTTCGGTGGCGTAGGTGCACGAGCTCTATACCAGCTATAGCGACAACTCCGACTTGGAGAACTATAGCACATTTTCAAAACAGCATGGATGGGGTTGTGCGGGATAGCCACAGTAACGTCAGCTTGGTCGGCACCCACGAGGTTATACTATAAAGAAGCCTTTAGCACTCACAAACCATCAAGCACGGAAACATTTTAGGTACTTACCGTCAGGAAAGCGCCTACAAAGCATTAGGATTCAGACCTCAAAGCTCAGAGATAATTTGCACCTTTAGGCAGTTTGGCTCTTAAATAGTAAGCCTACATGATATGTATGCTAATTATGTGCATGTTATGTCCGTTTTTTGTTTCATCGGTAATGTTTTATTTATGTAGTTGGCTGTCAGTATGTGAGGTGTTTTATTTATTAGTGAGCTATGTGCAGTAGTACTGAAAGAGTGCCAAGCACAGCATAATTTATTACATCTGAGTGTACATTTACTTTATATATTTTGTACAGCATTAAACTTAAAGTACTAACTGGAGTTCAATTTACAGTGTGCAAATGAAGTATTTCGTTTCAAGATCTTTGGTGTCCATTACCTGTGTGGCAGCCCCGATGAACTGTCCTCTTGCTATTTGGGAAGTTTCTCTCTGATTCTGTATGTCTGTACAGGGCACCAGTAAATATCGCTTTCATCTGCTTTCTTTGGGCAGCTTCATCCTGCACATCCAGACACAATCATTTGTGTTAGACCACAGTGTAAATGGCAATATTTAAGGTGTTGACTTACTTCTACCCTGCAGTTGGGAGGCATGCCAGCTCTGCGCTGAACAGCTGGGGGTTTCTCCCCCGTCTCCAGGGGGAAAGCTTGTGGCAACTTCCCAGTCAGCTCCTGCAGAAGAAATCAATTAGCTGAAATCTCTCTTGCTGGCCTAAAAGGTCCAAGGATTTTATGAAAGCACACCACTTAGGAGATTACTTTAAGTTGCTATAAAACTATCCTTTAAATGGTTCACTGCTCTGAGTAGTTATGGCAGAACTAATGTTTTTGACATAAATTACATCTATGAGAGGAAAAGTGAGCAATGCAGAAACGTCTAATTAGCTATACTGGCAACACCAAAGGATCTAAAAATATAGCGTGCGAGCAAAGGGTGACTCACTAAAAAACGCATGGATGTGTTCAATTGCTGTGAATGAAGAGCTGAGACAGCTGTGGCATCATTGTATGGAAACAGCGGTTTATAATTTCACAGACAAAAATGTTTGTCAGTGCATTTTAGCTCAATGCACATGGCGTTAAAAGTCATGGAACATTTAACAGTTTGGACTGTTAAACATCAGTACAATAATGAACAGTATATATTTCAGCTGAAATAAAGATCTTGTCCAGAAAATGGCTTCAGGGGGCTTTTAAGATGAATTTTATACAGTGAAGAAAACAAGTGTTTGAACACCCTGCTATATTGCAAATTCTCCCACTGAGACGTCATGGAGGGGTCTGAAATTTTCATCGAAAGTGCATGTCCACTGTGAGAGAGATAATATAAAGAGAAAAATCCAGAAATCACAATGGATGATTTTTTTAACAATTTATTTGTGTGATACAGGTGCAAATAAGTATTTGAACACCTCTTGTCTCTCAGCTAGAATTCTGACCCTCAAAGACCTTTTAGTCCGCCTTTAAAAGTCCACCTCCATTCCATGTATTATCCTGAATCAGATGCACCTGTGTGAGGGCGTTAGCTGCTAAAGACATCTGTCCACCCCATACAATCAGTAAGACTCAAACATGTAACATGGCCAAGACCAAAGCGCTGTCCAAAGACACCAGAGACAAAATTGTACAACTCCACACGGTTGGAAAGGGCTACGGAGAAATTGCCAGGCAGCTTGGTGAAAAAAGGTTCCACTTTTGGAGCAATCATTAGTAAATGGAAGAAGCTAAACATGACGGTCAGTCTCAATCAGAGTGGACCCCCATGCAATATATCACCTTGTTGGGTCTCAGTGATACTTAGAAAGGTGAGGAATCTGCCCAGGACTACACGAAGGGACTTGGTCAATGACCTGAAAAGAGCTGGGGCCACCGTTTTCAAGGTGACTGTTGGTAATACACTAAGACTAAGGCCTAGCTAGTCTCCAGACCAAAACCAAACAGAAAATCTTTGGAAGGAGCTGAAACTCTGTGTTTCTCAGCAACAGCCCAGAAACCTGTCTGATCTAGAGAAGATCTGTGTGGAGGAGAGGGCCAAAATCTCTCCTGCAGTGAGTGCAAACCTGGTGAACAACTACAGGAAACGTTTGACCTCTGTAATTGCAAAGAAAGGCTACTGTACCAAATGTTAACATTGTTTTTCTCATGTGTTGAAATACTTATTTGCGGCTGTATCACACAAATAAATGGTTAAAAAAAAATCACCTAGTGATTTCTGGATTTTTTTTTTTAGATTATTTCTCTCACAATGGACATGCACCTAAAGTAAATATGTTGAATTTTGTGTGGTAATACACTAATGCAATATACCAATGTCAATTGTAATCTTAAATCTTATCTTGGAAAGCATCAAAAATTATATGCATCAATTCATTCTACATCATCAAAAGTGATGACAACAAAATTATTCAAACTTTATAACCAACATTATATATCAATCAATCGATACCAATAAGAAACTTGAACTTAAAGGTAGTACTCACTGCTTCTTGAAAACAAACAAGTTTGAGCTCCTCTACGCGGGAGTTGAGCAGAACCTCCAAGGCCTCCTTCCTCTCTTGCAGAGCTGCAACGCGCTCAGCCTGCAGCTTGCCATCGTGGCACATTTGAACATCTACGCAACACATTGCACACAAGCATGCTTGAGAGAATCGCAGTAATTAGTGCTCAGTGTGACTTCTTTTTCAAAAATATCCAGCCATGTATTGTGTCTGGGTGGGGTGTTGAGTTTCACACTTTCACAATAGGTGTGTATTTGTGGTGTCTGCTACCAGTCTCACTCACACGCACACACACAATGCTCTGACAAGATTATCTGGCAGCTGTGGTCTCAGTGTGGGAACAAAAGGCCTTCACACATGCAGATGTTGTTCCAGTTGGTCATTCCACTGAGACAAACCCTATTGTTTTCATTTGGTTGGACTGTTAGAAAAAAACACCAGTTGAAAATTCCTACAGGCCATTGCAGACTTGCATAGACATGAAGGTGTGTGCATTTACACTCCAGTCTGCAAGTCATTACTCACCTGGAGCTCCCACCAAACCCATGGATGTAATCAGATGCCCTTTGACCTCCATGTGGTTTAACTGTGTGGTCTTGACGATTCACACTCGCAGCCACACCCTCACCTAATTAACAAAAAAAAAAAGGGTTTAAATTCAAAATCCAGCTGAAGCCCAGTAGTAAGTGCAATGTATTGCTCACCGACCTTGTTTCAGCCATGTGCCGACCTGTGGAGTTGGGTCAGTGGTCAGCAGGGGACGACTTTGAGGGTCTTGTCGTTCAACATAGCATCAGCAGACAACAATCCCGCGAAGGAGGAGCCGACTACAGAATCCTTCAAAAAAGACAATACGACTTTTCAGACGAGAAGCAAAATAGTGTTGGTTGTATTTTAATTCAAGCTAAAGTGATCACATTTGTTCCACTTGTACAAACATACATAAAAACAGGACCACTTTAAAAATGAAAGCAAATGCATAACTTTATAATAATACATACAGTAATCATCCATCATCTATCCATTTTCTGAGCTGCTTATCCTCACGAGTGTCACGGGAGTGCTGGAGCCTATCCCAGCTTTCATTGAACAGGAGGCTGCAGTACAAGGAAGTCCTTCCAAATACATTTTCTATAGCATTTGTGCTTATAAGAGTCACACTTAAGTGAAGCCTAAGCGACTTCAAGCGACAGGCGGGATGAAGTCTGCATTGGTCCTCACCCAATTACAGGGTACAGATAGACAAAAACTAGTTAGACAATTAGACTTTACACCGATTTTGTCACCCTGATTGGATCAGCCGATAACTGGCATTTGTTGCTTATTGGCCAATCGGTTTTAACGTCATAATTCACCAATCCGACCAATGACTTCATTGATCGGCTCCAAGAAACACATTTACTCCGTGTGTCACTGTCATGCACAGTATGCCTGAATCCAAACGGTAGTTTAGCTGGATAATTTTGGCGCGAGTTTCGTAAATCTGAAAAAAATGCCTATGTCTCGTTTTGAAAACAAACTCTTCATATATATATATATATATATAATAGGGGGGTTTTTGTGTATTTTTGTCACGACCCATCGGAACGGAGGTAGGGATTGGGCAGGCAGTCAGGTGCAGCAGCGGAAGTCAGGACGTCGGGCGTAGAGAGCAGGTCAGCGGGCAGGCAGGAGTCAGTGCACAAGAGATCGATCAAAGCAGGCAGGAGTATCAAAGGCGTCAGGCTTACGGAGTCGGTCGGAGAACAGGCGGAGGTCGGTACACACGGGTTGAAGATCAGGGATACGGGAGTGCTGGAACGGGGCATGAGTTGCAACGATCTGGCGCCGGACCAGTCATCCCCATGGTCCTATATACACCGAGGCCAATCAGACAGCATGAGGTGCAGGTATGCGCCTCCCAATCAGCGCAACCGCGCGGGCACCCGCACAGCCAGGGCTGGACCGGCAGGATCATGACAATTTTGACATAGTACAGTAAATGTCTGATGGCCAATAAAGTTATTTTAAAAAACATGTCAACGGCATGGGAAAGAGAAGATAGCTGAGAGGCAACACGTAATGTGCAGATTAGACTGTAGGCAAATTTACTCTTTCCTGATTGCACACTGTCTGACTGCTGCAATAAAATATTGTATTCCGATACCATTGTATCTTCTTATTTTTACAAACAATGGGGTATAACTTGTCAAATGGAATACGACCAGATACACTCGTTTACCGTGGGCATGACAACACAAGTGGTGCTCGGGACAGGAAACGACGATGTAAGAAAACGTTACATAGCCTAGCAAGCTAGTGCTAGTGCTTGGGGTTGTTGTGTAAACATGCTGCTGTTGTGTTGTTGAACATGTGATCTGATCAGACCAGCGATTTTCAACCTTTTTGTAGCCAAGGCACATTTTTTACAGTTGAAAAATCTCACGCCACACCAACAAACAAAAATGTCACAAAGAGTTGATTAATTAATTAATTGCTGTATGTACTTCCTGCTGTCGAATCGAAGACCATGAATTTTTTCTGTCTGTCACTATGCCACAGCGGCATAAATAGATAAAGGATGCATTATTTATTGTAGATCGATATTTTTGACAATTATGTACAAAAGTATACACAGTATTAGTATTAGTATAGTTAACAGATCATTTAAATAGATTCATTGCTCCATCCAGTGATTATATCGATGATCGGTTATCGTTTTTTTTTTTTACTTTCTGATCGGTGATCCATCCCAAAAATCTTAATCGAGTAAAGCCCAGCACAAACATTCACATATTTAGAGTAGTATTCATCAATCCTTTGGAAACTGATTAATGATTAATGCCAAGTGCTACTGGTTTGACACATAAATTTGCTTAAATGACATACATTTTACCCTAATTCTTTATTATTAATAATTACTGACATTCATCCATGTAGACACAGTGACCATATTAATGATTTATCACAATAATATTCATCCATCCATTTTCTGAGCCGCTTATCCTCACGAGGGAGCGGGAGTGCTGGAGCCAATCCCAGCTATTATGTAGCAGGCAGGGTACACCCTGAACTGGTTGCCAGCCAATCACAGCAACAATGTTCAATAATCATTTAACAACATGGGAAACAAATATTTATAATATAAAACACTTTATTTCTATAAATCTTAGCAACTATTACTATTGTAATCTTTCTTGCAAATCACAATGTTCCATCAACGGTAAGCTATTTTTTGACAAGTTATATTCTTGGGGGCTTAATTGACCTAAAAAGCATCTATTGGGATGTGAGAAATGGCTGAGAACTTGTATAGAAACCACGCAAGAATTTGAAGAACCCAAAAACTCGAACCCAATCTCCTAACTTTGAGGCAAACATTCCAATCACTGCCATGCTAACCCTTGTAACAATATATGGTATTAAAATTCATCCTGAACCTCTGTTTTATCCTGAAGAAATTATTTTTAAAAAGTTTACAAAGTTCTTGTGCCTCAAGGCAAAGTATGAAAGTAGGAGTCTAAAATTACCTCTGTGAATTAATTAACACCCTATTAATTTGCAAAGAGGAGGTGAGAACACGAAAGTAATATTAATGTATTCAGAAAAATCTTGTCCTGTGCAAAAATAGTAAATGAGCTTTTCATTCAAAACGTGGTTGTTAACAAGTCACTAACTGATTATTGTCTGATGTTCACATTTCTTCACATTGCAGAGGTTCATTACCATCAACACCTCAAAGACATGACATCCAAAAATAGTCTCAGAGCTTTTTTTAATCATGATATAATGTAAATTTCAATTATTACACATACAGTCCATACAGAGATTAATTTGTAACTCTCTCATATGATTTTTACTTCCTAAAACGGCATTTTACATTTGCAAAACTATTTAAAACTATAATTACAGGGAAAATCTCCTTTTTGCGTCCATCTTTGTCAGATAATTTTAAACATAAGCTTTCGGCGTTACTGTTAAACATATCATGGGCTATAAAAAATCTGAAAGAAAGCTTCTCCCCCCCAAAAATATATTTTAAATGATATTTTCTTGAGTTTTGAATTACACAATACGTATTGTGATTTTTTTTATTTATTCTTAGACATCACAAAAAAATAAACCGAATACTGAAACAAAAATTAATCTTAAATTCTGCATGTTTGAAAAAAAAATAAAACCTAGAAAAACTAAATAACCTGCTCGGAAAATTTATTCAAACTAACTAAATTTGAAAATGATAAGTGTAATTGCAGTCACTCACATTTCAAAAATCTACGTGTGTGGTCTGTCATGCCCGCGGATATAAAGTTACAGGTGTGGTCCACCAGTCATCCCCGTAGATAAAGTTGCAGGTGTGATTAGGAATGGAATCTCAAGACGTTAAAATAACTTACGGAGTTGTTATACCCGAGTATGTAGTTGTTACCTAATACCATAATCATAATTTATTGACATTGCACTGAGACAGAAATTTTTAAAGAGGTCAATAGACATTCAATTTAAAAACTAAGTATTCATATAATCAAATCATTTTATTTCATCATGATGGATTGTTATAATCTAGTGTAATTTACGCCGGTATCTATTGTCAATCCATTGATGAACGCTAGCAGTAGATGATCTATATCTTCCTAAAGCAGATAGAGAGGAAAAGTTTTCAACATCAAGATAACGCAGTACCACGGGAGAAAATGACCATTTGCATTTAGATATATGGACAGACTAGTCTAATGTTGGAACTTAAATCAAGTCAGAGTAAATCACAATCTCATATTTATTATAGTTAGATACTGAAACATGACCTGTGTTATATCCCAGAAATGTTTTCAGTGTAACTGAGTTTCCTTTGACATGGCTCATGATGTTGATGACTTTCGATGCAAATGCGCTTGCAGTACGTGAAGAAGCTCCGAACATGTGATTTTGGCATAACTTCCGAACATGCTCAGTACAGTGAACTTGCATTTCCGGTTTCCGGGTGAATAATGATTGTTTAGGATCAGGCTTCTTTTGTTACCGTTTATGAAATAAACACGAAAATTAATGTCAAGACCAAAGTTCCCTCTAATTTTTTACGTGTCTAAGCAAACACACTTAGCCCATGAGTGCCCCCTTTGACAACTGTGAGCAACATCACCCTTTCCAAAACCGAAGACCGAGTACGAAAAATGTCTTCGATGGATCAAACTTTGTGGAAGACGGCATCATCAACTGATTCCATCTAAAATCAACCGGAACAGATATGTTTGCACGAAGGTAAGCCCTATATTTGATTTTCAATACATGTCTCATATAAATGAATTAGAAGTTCTTCGCTAGCATAACATAGCTACGTGTGAATGATTGACACACTTGATCTGTGTTGAGCGATATTTTGCGATGATCCGACTGCACAAAAGTGTCTCTTTGTTGCCGGCTAGCGAGCTAAGCTAAACCGGACTGTGTTTGCACGAAGGTATGCCCTATATTTGATTTTCAATACATGTCTCATATAAATGAATTAGCAGTCCTTCGCTTGCATAACATAGCTACGTGTGAATTATTGACACACTTGATCTGTGTTGAGCGATACTTTGCGAGGACCTGATTGCACAAACCTGTCTCTTTGTTGGCGCCTAGTGAGCTAAGCTAAACCAGACTAGCAGTCCTAAAAGCCTTTGACGTGCACCGAGACACCAAGACTGAAGGAAGGATGTTTGAGGACACTAAAGTAGTGATTGTCGTACTCGGTCGGGCCTTACGTAGGTTCGGCACTAATTCAAGAATAATTATTGAGGGGAGCGCGTGACGTTACACAAAGAAAACGAGAGAAACAACTCATAAATCAAGCCTCGCCTTCTTCTTTTCCTTCATACGGCGGTTCACAAACGGCTATACAGATACATATACAGATTTTGCACACAAGTTTGATAGGTAACACGAAAATAGGAAACTGTCAATGACGAATTCGTCTTTGGGTTATAATATATTATATTATGTGGCTTCTCGGTCTTCCTCTGACTCCGGAAAGATCTTGCGCTAATATTGATGGTTTCTCCGTCGATATGCATGGAAATACCATTGAAATACCCCTCGCTGAAATACTTGAAGCCCTGCTGTCTGCTCTTCAACGATATTTCACTATTCGGTAAGAATGCGAGTGAAAAATCAGCTGGTAAATCGGACAATTTCGCTCTCGTCTTTTCTTCCTGCGCCGCCATTTTTGCTAATCGTTTGTCTGAGGTTAGCAAGCGTGGGGTGACGTAACTTCAGGAGGCGTGGTTAAGTGCCCTGTACAGAGGGGTCAATTGCATTGGTCAAGACTACACAAAATAAGCAAAGTCTTTCAATATCTATGTATTTCTACTCGAAACAAAATTTACTCTCGTGATTTTTCATGCTCAACTGTGCAGATTTGTGAGTGAGATGGCGCCCAAGCGCGATTGCACCCGTCTAATCACAGTGACTGTAAATAAAATGAAAAATGATCCTATGATTCTAATTGTCCTTCCTGATAAGAAGAACCATGTTTATTGTCATTAACATCCAGGAATGTACACACAATTTATTCTCTGCATTTTACCCATCACAGTGAACACTTATTAGTTGAGGTGCAGTTCAGGCCATCAGTGTCTTGCTCAGGGACACCACAGCTGTGAGTCCTGGGGAGGGTCCAGAACCAAGATCCCTGATGGGTGTAGGCAATGATCTTAACCCTTGGGCCACAGCTACACAATGCGAATCAGAAGTGTAGTTTGTTTTTCAAAGTTGTTTATTCTCCACTGTAACGTGGTTCCAGCCAAAGTTTGGTTAAAAGTGTACTGTATCACCCAAGCACATGATTACGATGTTTTGCGGCTACATCGAAATAGCTTAGCGCTGGCAAAACCTGCATCCTTGTCATTCATTCGTGACAACACATTTAAGAGGTGTGGCTAATTCGCCACCGTGGAGGAGACGATTAGTGACTGTGGAGCGGCTCCATGCTATGCTTAGCCATGCTCACTTATTCTTATTCCTTTGCCAATAGAACCCAAAGAGTGGAAAGCAGCCGTGATGGGTGACTCTTCAACGTAGACGCACCATTTTTTTTTTTTGTTTGTTTGTTTTTTTTTTACAAGAATTTGATTTCATTGTATTATTGAAATTTTTCCTGGCCCGGCTGGGCGAGTGTCTATCGAGAATGTAGTGGCCAGACACAGAACCATAGTGCGCCCGGGCCTTCAGGCCACAGTTAAGGTTGGAGTCGGACAAACACACCAGAAGAAGAACAGTGGAAGTTAAGCACAAAATGTTAGAACATCTGGTCTGCAGATGGATGGAGAGATAAAGGTAGAACAACATGGGATTGCATCACATTCCATAAAGCAGCCTGCGGGTGTGCCAGTAGGAGGGATCAGATAAACTGGGAGCTGCATCAAAGGGAGGATCGAGAGCGATATGAACACTGACGATATAAATGCAAGGCGATTATGGAACATGTTTTGTTTTGCCTGGACTGGGGTGAGGGATTGGAGGTGGCATAGTGTGTTGCATGGGGGCTACATTGGTTAAAACATGAGCTGTGCGACGCAAGTGAGCTTCCTCTGTGAAGCTCGCATCACACGAATGCAAATCGACAAGAAGTTTAACATTCAAGTCTGCCAGGCCCAACACAGAGGCCTGCAAAGTCACTTCAAATCCTACGTTCACACGGCACGATGCTCATCTTTTACTTTCTGCTTCTCGCATTTGAGGCTGCAACATTCAAATGGGAAGCTGAGTTACAATTGGCCACATTTTTATTTTTCCCTCTACAAGAGAAATTGTTTTTGTTGCCTTTTGTAAAGCAGAGGGGTCTAAAAACAAGCCGTTGGGATGTCAGCTGCATTTGCGTAAGGTACGGCAGCTGGACAAAAGAGAGCCACTTTCAAGCAACAGTCAGAGTCCTGGGGTCTGAAACACCTTCAGGAAGAGGGAAGTACCACAAAGCTGACTTTTGTAGGATGTGTTAACAAATAGTAACGGTAGCGTCTGATGCAGGGTTATGTTGGTGCACACACCCTAAAGTGGGAACTGCTGCCTATGCAAGAAAAAAAAATACTTTATTTCGGGACCTCGCAAAGGAGTCAAGTACAGTTGCACACTTGCATGAATTTTATTGTATGGACGTTTAATAAAACCATTTGTTCTTGTAACTGTTGTGTAATGTTGCTGTGACATCTCTCGGTTTGCATGCAACATATTACTGTATTATCCAAATTTGTTTAAAATTAGGGCTGCACAAATGCCATGATCACAATGATGATATTTTTGGGGATAAATTGTGCAACCCTATGTAAAATAGTTTTATAATTAGGCCATTCAAAAAGTAAATTTCACCCCCTGATCAGGAATTGGAGACATTTTGAACGGACGTTTGGAGCCTTTTTTTTTAACCGTGCCCCAGTGGCAAATAAAACGTCCATAACATCAATGAGTTTGATATGGAAGAACACTGGCCTCAAACCTCAAATCCCATGAAACTACAACAGAGATTGTTTAACATCTTGTTTAACATCAGTGACCTCTGACCTCTTCAGTTGTTTTTTTTCCTGGATGAATGGACAAAACACAATGCGTAAACATAAACACACTTCTGCTTTTGTCATGCAGCACTGGTCCCATTGTAATTGGAAAGGGACGCGCAACTTGTTAGTTGATTTTTGGTCCTGTCAACTAAGAGATTTTATAGGAGCTGAGGTGTAAAAGAACAGCTGAGACATCATCTCACATTAACTGCACACAGGTGAGGCCAGCAAGCCCCCATGTCGACTGCTGGTGTTGACACAGCTGCTGCTGTTGTGAACATACACATGGTAACCAGACAAGGGTTACAACTATACAGTTGGCGAACGGCTCCTTCTTGTCCAACTGTTTTCAGGCCGCAGGCAGATGTGACAAATCATGATAACACCGTCCGACCATAGCCCCGCCTCCTCTCCAACAAGTCTTCTGTCATGTGTAGTGAACTAAGAGTACACAATGGTAGCCCAATGGTACAATTGGGAATTTGAACTTTTACATTTTCTGGAAGGGTGTGCTTAAAAGTCACAAAAACCTGGAAGTCATCATGGGAGACAACATGAATGTACGTCACTCGACCTTCTTTCAATCAGCATCAAAGCATTCAGCGGAGCTCATAGTGGATTTCCATGGGAAGCAGCGGATGATCTTTCTTCTACTCTGAATAAATGGGGCCCAGGTGCACAAGGTGGAAAATCTTCAAGTACGCCAGCATCCACATTTCCCAAGACTAGTCACACCACCTCTATACTCTGGCTAAAAAAATAAATAAATAAATACATAACTAAATAAATAAATAAAAAGGGCAACCAAGCTTCCTTATCATATCAGACAGCTAATAGAATTTAAGCTTCATTTCAGGTTGCTCAGCAACCTCTACACTCATGGGGAACACCAGGTGACTGGACCATCAAAACCACGCTTTCCGATTTTCTATATCGAGCGCTGCAGATCCAGATGCAGACCCAGGAGGATCACGGCCTTCCCAAACATTCACCCAATGCTCAACACAACAACACATGCTGAACTGCAGTGGGTGAAAAATGCTGACATTGTTTTATGTAGGTTACGCATAGTTCATACACTGCATAAATACTTGTACAAACTCTCACATACTTGAATATGTGAGACATAAACTTGAAATTAAAAGGACAAACGTTAAAAGTGTAACTGTAGTACCTATAGGGAGGAATGTTTGTTGATTTCAATGTTTAAAAGTTGTTGCCAATCCCAATTGACATCAGGTAAAAGGCACACACTCTGGACTGTGATTCATGTCAATCACAGACTGATAACTATTCAAATTCCCATTCACACCACTAGTGAGTGGAAATTGAACCCATGCTCCCTGTGTAGAAGTCAGGTGAGTAAATCACTGTGCGTTTAGAAAGAACCCGTTATGCCTGGTATAAAAATGGGTGTGGTCAATGGGCTGTTTTACCTTCAAGGTCTCATGCGCCCCTAATTTCACCTACTGATGACGCAGCATTAGGAGCGAGTGGGAGTTCAGTATATTGCTCAAGGGCACTTTTGACATCAATCAAACACACAACTTTTGGGTTAGGAGACAACCGCTCTCCCACTCGAGGTACGCCGGCCAAATTAGAAGTGTGGGAACAACAAATCCACCATGAGTTTGACCTCTTCTTCTTCTTTCCATATTGTTCAAATAATCATTCATAACACTTGTATCAATAAAAAGCAGGGCAGCTTATCTTTTACTGACCAATTCAGATGTAGGTTTTTTCTCTTCACTGGCCTTGACACTCACCTTTGCAAATTTGACACAATTGCTACGTGTTAAACAAATCAAGATAGCTAAACCCTAGATTGTGCTTAAACCAAGGCGGGGGGAGTAATAAAGAAAGGAATGTGGCTCAAACGTCAGAGGGGATTATTCTGATACATTTTCTCTTTGCTCCAATAACACCTTGAAGCAGATCTGTGTGTTAGTCCACATTTTGATGTACTGTGTACTGCATACTTTGTTGATGTAAAGGTTAAGAACTACACACGATGCATAGACTGGAGTCACATCCTATACTATACTATACTATACTAATTACGCAAGCATAATTTTGATGTGAATTAGAAAGAAATGCAGGTGTGCTCTGAGACTAGATTTCTTGAACTCACAAGGCTTCCTTTTACATACAATCTTGAAAAAAAAGTGGCCTAAAAGGCTGACTACATCCAATGTTCCAGAATCTCTTCAGTCAGTGTCTGATGGGCAAAACAAAGAGTAACGTCACCCCGAATGAACTTAATGGCAAAATGTAGTCGTCTGGGTGAAGACTGCGATGCCTGATAGAAAGATACAAACTGGTATAAGAGGGAGTGGCTCATTGCAAAGCAGATGGGTGGACGTGAGAATGGAGAGGGAAAACAAACAGGAGCATGTGTTCAAGAGATCAGGATGAAAGGCTGCAGTAAATCAAATCAACCAAGTCTCTTTGGGAAAGGTGTAACACCCCTTTGGGTAAATACAACAACAATCCTTACAACAATCACGACTTTCGAGAGGGGTGTTTTGCTAACACAGCAAAAAGGACGATGCCAGAGAGTCCCCCTGCTGGCACTGACTGACCCTCACAATCTTTTCTGTTTCCCCCCTCCGGAACCTGACAAACATCCTTATTGAGGAATTTGTTAATGATAGGCCTTTACACTGCTGCATGGGAGAAAGCAGTATTCATCCAGGAGATAGCATCCAACTACTGTACATGTCTCCCTTTCACTCCATGACACTTCAGCAACAGGGGGGAGCTTGACACGCATTTCTCCTGTGAGACTGCACGCTTTAATTCATTTGCGGTGTGCTTCCAATCGGCGACATGTGTTACCGAAAATGACTCCCTCGCTCATACAAACATCCAGAGTGGCCGTGCGCTACCAGGCGTGACATTGGGGAAAGATACGTTCACATTCGTTCTGTTATGATTAGCATATATTGCATTTAAAGTGGTGTCTCGGACGCGTGAGGCTGCATCCGCATAGCTGCGAACGACACACTCTCACACACAATCATAATAAAAAAAAAATGAAAAAAACACGTTTCTATACTTCGTCTCTAAATAACATTACACAATGTATTTCCGATTCATTGACTTTAAAGTGAAACTGTACGTTAAATGAGTGTTCGACTTCGGAGGTGAATCCTCGCTTACCGGAGAGCATGAGCGATGCCTCTTGGAGATCCTCAACCGACAACAAGAAGCATAGCCGGGCACCACCACAACCCCCCTCTTCGTCTTCCTCAACTCCGCTGGGAACCTTTAAGTGAGCGTAAGACGCGCTGTAACGCCTTCGCTCATGGTAGCTCCGCATCCGAATTGTGACCGACGGCGGACACGAACTCGATCACTGAGCACTTCGCATCCCAGTTGAAGCTGAGCGGACTAAAAGAGGAGGCAACGGAAAGCAGAGCCCGAAGACCCGCCCACGTCCAGCACGCCCCCAATGGCGGCCAACCGAGGATCTGTATCCGAGCAAAGTAACGTGTCATGTTGCAAATGTCGCCAAAATTCGCGCCAGCTAAAAATGAATTACACTTGCACGAGTGTTCAGACACACTTGGCTGCCAAAACAAAATTCATGTCAGCCAATGTCTTCACATCCCTGTGTTTTGTTGCCTACAGATGGCGCTGTTTTTCTTAACGGGAACAAACCCAACCTCGATTGAACCAAGGCACATACTGTGCGGTATTGTCCACGTGAAAATAAAAATCGCCTCAGTATGCATGCATGTATATGTATACAGTTGAAGCCAGAAGTTTACATACAATGTGCAAAAACACACATTTCGTAATGAGAGAGAGAATATCTAAGAGTATTTTACATTGTTTTCTTCTAGGCCAAATGAATACATACACAAAAAGTACTATATCATTAAAAACATGAAGATGAAGGCATGGCTTTGGAATCTCCTGATAGGTTAACTCACATCATGTGAGTTCATTAACGGCACATCTGTGGATCTATTTAAGGCTGTGAAAGTGTCATTATACTCGGTGAAACCAGTCCTCCACCGACATGTACTGAAAGGCTACACTCGTGAATCATTACTTTTAAACATTTTGAAAAAGTCAAATTACCAAGATCTTAACTTCTGGAGGCATGTCTTGTGAGCTGATGAAATTAAATTTTTATGTTTAGCCAAAATATGTCCTGTCGGCCGGTCCCAAGCCCAGACAAATGCAGAGGGTTGCGGCGGGTTAAAGGCATCCGGCATAAAATAGTGCCAAACATATATGAGCGTTCATCAAATGACTTCCATAATGAATGGGTCGTGGCCCGGGCTAACTACACCCGCCCCCGGCACTGTTAATCTGCAAGCGAAGGTAGAAATTGAGGTAATGTAGGTCAAAAAAAAAAAAAAAGAGGAGGAAAGCGACTTAGTTGGCAGAAGAAGAAGAGGCATGCACAGACCCTACAACTGTGTGTAGGGACTTTGAATGTTGGGACTATGACAGGAAAAGCTCAGGAGTTAATTCACATGATGATTAGGAGAAAGACATCCAAGAGAGCAAGTGGAAAGGGAGTAAGGCTTAGGAGCAGGGTTTAAATTATTTTACCATGGAGTAGATGGGAAGAGAAATGGAGTAGGGGTTATTTTAAAGGAAGAGTTGGCTAAGAATGTCTTGGAGGTGAAAAGAGTATCAGATCGAGTGATGAGGCTGAAATTTGAAATTGAGGGTATTGTGTAGAATGTGATTAGTGGCTGTGTCCCACAGGTTGGATGTGCCCTCGAGTTGAAAGAGAAATTCTGGAAGGAACCAGACGAAGTAGTCCTGAGCATCTCAGTTAGAGAGAGAGAGTTGTAATTGGTGTAGATTTCAATGGACATGTTGGCGAAGGAAACAGGGGTGATGAAGAAGTGATGGGTAAGTACGGCATTCAGCAAAGGAACTTTGAGAGTCAGATGGTGGTGAATTTCGCAAAAAGAATGGAATTGACAGTGGTGAACACTTATTTCCAGAAGAGACAGCACATAGCAACATAGATTGATCTACAAGAGGTAGGAAGATTAAGAAGACAAAGGTAGAGCAGAGAATCAGGTGGTGGAAGTTGAGGAGGGAAGAATGTCGTGTGGCCTTTCGGAAAGAGGTAAGACAAGCTCTCGATGGACAGGAGGACCTCCCAGAAGACTGGAATACTATTGCCAAGGTACTCAGAGAGGCAGGGAGGAGAGTACTTGGGTTGCCTTCTGGTAGGAAAGGGGAGAAGGAGACTTGGTGGTGGAACCCCAAAATACAGGAAGTCATCAAAGGAAAGAGATTAGCGTAGAAGAAGTGGGACATAGAGAGGACTGAGGAGAGGCAGAAGGAATACTTTGAGATGTGACGTAGGGAAAAGGTAGAGGTGGCGAAGGCTAAACAAGAGGCATGTGATGACATGTACACCAGGTTGGATATGAAAGAGGGAGAAAAGGATCTCTGCAGGTTGACCAGACAGAGGGATAGAGATGGGAAGGATTGCAGCAAGTAAATGTGATTAAGGATAGTGATGGAAATATGTTGACTGATGCCAGTAGTATGCTAAGTAGATGGAAAGAGTACTTTGAGAAGTTAATGAATGAAAAGAATGGGAGAGAAAGTAGAGTTGAAGAAGTGGCAATGATTAGTAAGGGGGAAGTTAGAAAGGCAGTGAACAGAATGAAAAATGGAAAGGCAGTTGGTCCTGATGATATACCAGTGCAAGTATGGAAGCAATTTGGAGAGGTGGCTGTGTAGTTTTTGAACAACTTATTCAAAAGAATACTAGCAGGAGAGACGATGGTCACCAAACAACAGAACAAAGGCGATGTTTGGAGCTGTGGAAACTATAGAGGAATAAAGATGATGAGCCACACAATGAAGTTATGGGAAAGAGTAGTGGAGGCTAGACTCAGGACAGAAATAAGTATCAGCAAGCAACAGTATGGTTTCATGCCTACAAAGAGTACCACAGATGCATTATTTGCCTTGAGGATGCTCATGGAAAAGTACAGAGAAGAACAGAAGGAGATACATTGTGTCTTTGTAAACCTAGAGAAAGCCTATGACAGAGTACCAATAGGGAAATTGTGGAACTGCATGCGCAAGTCTGATGTGGCGGAGAAATATGTTAGAATAGTACAGAACATGTATGAGGGCACCAGAACAGCGGCGAGGTGTGCCATTGGTGTGTCAGAGGAATTTAAGGTGGGGGTGGAACTGCATCAGGGATCCGCAGTGAGCCCCTTCCTGTTTGCTGTGGTCATGGATAGGTTGACAGATGAAGTTAGACTGGAATCCCCTTGGACTATGATGTTTGCAGATGATATTGTGATCTGCAGTGAAAGCAGAGAGCAGGCGGAGGAACAATTAGAAAGATGGAAGCACGCACTGGAAAGGAGAGGAATGAAGATTAGCCGAAGTAAAACAGAATATATGTGCGTGAATGAGAAAAGTGGAGGGGAAGAGTGAGGCTACAGGGAGAAGAGATACTGAGGGTGATTGACTTCAAATACTTGGGGTCAACAATACAGAGCAATGGAGACTGTGGTAAAGAAGCGAAGAAACGGGTCCAAGCAGGGTGGAACAGTTGGCGAAAGGTGCCTGGTGTTCTATGTGACAGAAGAGTCTCCGCTAGGATGAAGGGCAAAGTTTATAAAACAGTGGTGAGGCTGGCCATGATGTATGGATTAAAGTCGGTGGTACTAAAGAAACAACAGGAAGCAGAACTGGAGGTAGCAGAAATGAAGATGCAGAGGTTCTCGCTTGGGGTGAGCAGGTTGGATAGGATTAGAAATGACCTCATTAAAGCGACAGCCAAAGTTGGATGTTTTGGAGACAAGGTTCGAGAGAGCAGACTTAGATGGTTGGGACATGTTGAGACGAGAGGGTCAGTATATTGGTAGAAGAGTGCTGACGATGGAGTTGCCAGGGAAAAGAGTGAGAAGAAGACCAAAGAAAGGGTTGATGGATGTTGGGAGGCAGGACATGAGGAGAGGAGGATGCACGAGATAGGCTTAGATGGAAAAAGATAACACGCTGTGGCGACCCCTAATGGGACAAGCCGAAAGGAAAAGAAGAAGATGTTTAGCTATAATAATTAATGTTATATCTGGAGGAAAAAAGGTGGAAGCGTGTAGACCTGAGAACACTATACCAACTGTCACGAAGCAATGGTGCAGGGGCGGACTCAAATGTAGGACTCCAAGATAAGGACATTCAATGGGTTTTATTATAAAATAAAGTTGTGCACGACAACACAGTCCAAGAAGGCAGGATCCAAAAAAAAAAAACAAGAAACAATGTCCGATAACTATGAGTCAACTAAAGAGCATAACAAAAGCGTGACTGGACTATAATGACGCAGTGGTGGAGTAACCCTGGATACTGGAAAGCATACTCAACAAACTGGCTAATGCCACGGCCAAAACTCCAACTTAAATACATGGTCTCATAATAGTGCCTCATGTGAAACAGCTATGACTGACGACAGGTGGGATAGATGAAACCGCTCAGCACGGTGGCCAGGCCGCACCCTTCTTGACCGTGGTCCAGGCTTGCACTTGACACCAACTGTGAATCATGGAGGTGGCAGCATCATGTTGTTGGGTTGTTTTGCTGCAATAGGAACTGGAGCTCTTCCTCAAATAGACGCCATCATGAAGAAAGAACATTACATGGAGATATTAACCTTTCTTGTTAATTTTTTCTCCTTTTTCATTTTGTTCATGGGAGTTTTTTTTGGCCACTAACGTTTATAAGATACAAAGTTATTATTATCCCCAACCACTTTTTAAATTAGAGCATATTTTTTCTCTATGCAAGCATGATGCAGACACACCAAACAAAAACAAAAAAAGTTCTGTATTCTGTACAAGGATTATTGGGCAGAATAATCCGTTGACAATTGTACGATATATCTACTCAAAGTCCACAACATTAGGCACACCTGTTCAATGAAATATTATCACACAAATTATTTCATCAACTGTATAGCCATCCATTTCCTTCAGCCTTTGTCTTCATTGGGGTCACGAGTGAGCAGGAGCCTATTCCAGCGGATTTGGGCCAAGACACACTGGACTGGTCGCCAGCCATTCACAGAGCACGTATATTGTAATACACGTCACGTTTTAATGTGATAAATTGAGTATGATGTTATAAAGTGATATATTACACACTAAAATTAGATAAAGTTCGTATTTTAACATAATGAATCCAATGTCTTAACATGATGAATTCCATTTTAACGTGAGCGGAGCCAAATGAGGTGTCTTCAGCATTTAGTCAGGATCCCTCCTGGCCAGCTCTCTGGTGGGGTGTTCTGGGCATGTCCCACTGAACGAAGGGCATGGGGAGAACCCATTGCATGCTTGGAAGACCTGGACGGAGTGACTGTCAAGGGAAGTCCGGGTTTCCCTGCTAAAGCTGCTGACCCCGTAACCGTACGGATAAGCGGAAGAAAATGGATGGATGGATTAATGGATGAATGGTTTTACATATTAATGTGATAAGTTATCAAGTTACAGAGTGATACACTTCACTTTCACATTAGGCAAAACAAAGCAGAGCAATTCGTTCCAGTTTAGACCACTCGCAGAGGCTGAAGAAGGTGCATGCAGTGTTGCCACATTTACCTTGAAAACTTAGTTTAGCTTTACTGGTTACTTGAATTAAAAAGTAACTCAATTAGAAAAAAAGTAACTTTTTAGTTACTTTCTGCGGCCGCCAAGGGGCAGGGATAGCACTTAATGATAATACAAAAAAAAATAATAATAATTGGCTTAACAGTACCCATTACTTGGAAATAATGTATACCACACAAGTTACAGAATTATGTCATCAATAACTGAAACATTTGTGTAGTTGATGCCACATTCAGTCAGTAAATCTTAGTGCAGATTTGACATGCCACCGCGGTACATTAAGTACCCAAACATAAACAACTACACCATCCTCAATACACTTCTCTAAATCTAAACTGATTAGATAACCTCCCAAGGCCAAAAAGCCCCAGGCAAGTTCTATCTTTGAATTACTGGGACTAAAAGACCCCTCCACCACAGTAAGGTGTTGGCTAAAAAGGAGAGGTGCAATGAATTGTTTCACCTCCAAAGTCATAGAGTTTGGAATGAAACCCGAATTTTCAGAGAGCGTATTCTAGTTTCTTGGTAAAGCGTGAAGTGTATTATCGATGTTTATCTCTTTATTGATGCATATCTTTTGCTCACACATGCCAAATCTTTGATAAAAGACGATTTAAATCAAAATGCAGGGAGAGTTTGATAGGGAAAGTGAGTGGTTCGATTTGCGGCATATACCAAACCATTCTGAACAAGTGGTGCAAAGTGAACAAGTGAGGAATGCATGTGATGTGTGTGTTGGAGGATTGCCTGAAAAAGGAACGAGAGAATGAGAAAGAACAGTTGAAGGGTCTGGCAAATTACACCGGGGACGGCTTCGAGGCTGTCCATGAACAATTGGCTGCCACCTCATTGATGACACTCCAGCAACATGGCGGTGGACATGATCCTCGCGGAGAAGGGAGGTGTTTGTTCCATGTTCGGAGATCAATGTTGTACAGTTATTCCGGATAACACAGCCCCCAATGGATCCCTGACCATCACTTTGCAGAAATTGCGGTCTTTGTCGAGTGAGATGAAATCCTACTCAGGGGTAGACACCTCTTAATGGGATAATGCTCTTAGTGTCTTCAGCAAGTACAAGGCCTTGGTAACTTCGGCTCTTATCTCCGTTGCTGTTTTTTTTTTCACCTCTCTTGACTTTGTGTGGTTGTTGTTGTATTCCTTGTGTTCGATCCTTGTGTCAGCGATTGATTACTGCTGCCATTGAGAAAAAGGACATTTATGTTCCTCCACCCTATATGATGGCTGAATTGCTTCCTCCTTCAGGCCCATCTGTTGTACCACACGCTCCGGACGATGACGTGGCTGGAACTTTCCTTTAATTCAGTTTATTTCAGGTGTCGGACTCTTTTGAATCCGAAAGGGGGATTGAAGTGTATTATCGATGTGTATCTCTTTTATTAGTGATGTGCATCTCTTTATTGATGCCTATCTTTTGCTCACACATGCTAAATCATCAGTTAACCTTACTGGAGAGACCAGGGCATAGAAATGTGCCAGTTATTACCAGTTTAGTCATTATGATGAAGACAGTTCGTGATGCTCTTATTTTACGACGCGGTTCTCTTGTGATGCTCTTTATTTTCCTTTCATACGTTTGTGATGCTGACCCTGCTGATAGTAGGGGAATGCTGTAAATCCTCTGTCTATTGGCAATTGTGATCTGCTACAGCCATTGTCTGTCACTCATTTGTGCCCAGAATATTCTGTAAGTAAAAGCTTTGAAGAAACTGTCCATCATCTCCAGCCTGTATTTGGATAACCAACATTCTCACTACCCAAAATTAAAACGAACATGTGAAGGAAACAGTGTCCTCCAACAAGCGGTTGGTGGCCCAACATTTTTTTAAAATAAAAATATATATGCAAATGCTAACAACTTCCATTTTTACGTGTTGCCATGGATTCTCAGATACCAGGAATGTTTTTACTTTCCTTAGGCTTGCAGGAGAAACGAGCTCAGTTTTATTTTAATTTAGTTGCTGGAGGGTTTTGTTATTCTGGATTTTGGATCACGGATCAAAAGGATTAACGGGCGGAATAATCTGTCAGACAATTGTACGATATATCTACTCAAAGGCCACAACATTAGGCACACCTGTTCAATGAAATAATAAATTATTTCATCGGCTGTATAGCCATCTATTACTTTACCCTTTTGTCTTTATTGGGTGGGTCACGGTTGAGCAGGAGCCGGTCCCAGCGGATTTGGGCCAAGACATACTGGACTGGTCGCCAGCCATTCACAGAAAACATATACCTAGACAAACCTTCATGCTTGCATTCACAACTACAGATCATTTGAAGTGCACGTTTTTGAAATGGTACAAGGAAGTCAAAGGAAAACCATGGAAGCACCATGAGAATATTTAAACTCCACAAAGGAAAGCTACAGATTTAAACCCCGATAAATCTGAACTCTGACCACTTTACCACAATACCCCTATGAATTTCATTTACAGAAGTTAAAGAAAAATCTAAATAAGTCACTAACAGAATTGGTAATACAGCTCACTTGGAACTTGCTAGGGGATGAAAACATAGCCATCGACAGGAGTATTGAAATATAGTAGTACTGTATTGGGGGAAAAAAAAGGGGGCAACTGCTCCAGGGCCGGGAGCACGTGGTGGGGGTCACTGGCTGTCCGACAAAATTATTTTACATGCATTAAATATATATAATAAAGGGCCACAGCAGCACTGCCAGCAGTAGTTGAAACAAATATTATATTTCACATTTCTTTAAATTATAAAAGAAACATTTGATGATAAAAATATGACTGTGTAAGGACTTCAAGACAACATCAGATGCCAGGTTCATAAAATAAAGGCATTATAATGGTATCCCTTCAATTAACATCCCATGACCATCAAAATAAAAGCATGGAACGGAGTGAAGGGGGTGGAATCCCTTTTTACATGTCAGAATTAAATTGCTGTAATAACATGGAACAGCAGTGGATAATGCACATTACATTTCACTTTGTGAGATATATCAAATATTCAGGCACATGGGACCCATTTATTGAAGACTAAGCTGAAATATTTATTTCAACACACAATGATCAATTCCATTTTTTCCCTCTTTCCATTCCAAGCCGCTTATCCTCGCAAGGGTCGCAGAAGGCCTGAAGCCTATCCCAGCTAACTTTAGGTGAAAGACAGACTGCACCCCAAACTGGTCACCAGTCAGTTGCAGGGTAGATATCGACACCATCACTGAGCAGGAATTGATCCCATGCTGACTGCAACAAAGTCAGGGGTGTGTACCAACAAGAGGGGTAAACAATTTCCTGAGGAAACTACAAATAAATGAAAGCAAATAGTAATGATCTCCCAAAGTCTGAGTCAAGACCAAGAATGAGACAAGACAACAAACAAACCCAATCCCAACAAAGTATGTTGTGTTCAACATAAATAAAAATAGAACACAATGATTTGCAAATCATATTCAAAATGTATTTAACTGAATAAACAACAAAGATGAGATATTTAATGTTCAAACTGATAAACACTGTTTTTAGCAAATAATCATTAACTTAGAAATTTATGGCTGCAACATGTTCCAAAAAAGCTGGGACAGGTAGCAAAGAAGACAAACAAAAAGACAAATCACCCGTTTGGAACATCCCGCACAACAGGCTAACTGGCTAATTGGGAACAGGTAGGATGGCGTGATTGTTTTAAAATGACTTTCCCGGAATTGCTTACTCATTCACAAGTGACGATGGGGCGAGGCTCACTTCTTTGCAAAGAAGTGTGAGAGAAAATAGTCAAACACTTTTAGTATATAGTAAATATAGTCTTTGTAGTGTATTCAATTAAATATAGGTTGAACATGATTTGCAAATGACTGTGTTCTGTTTTTAACACAATTGAAAATGGACATGGACAATGTCCTAAATTCATTGTAATTGGTCTATAAAACAATTAAAATGGAAAATTGTGTGTGAAAGGTTAAAATGAATAGGTGCCTTGGGTTTGGATTTGAAGAGGGTTAAAGAGTTTATGTCTCAGAGGTCAGGTGGTATTGAGCTCCAAAGACAGGTTTGTAGACTGGCTGAGGGTCTGTCCCCCACGGTTGCAGACGGGCAGTGAGGCGGATAGAGAATGAAGATCAGAGATGACAACGTAAAGGTCAGCGAGGTATGGCAGGGCAATGTCATGGATGGCCTTGAAAATGCAGCTCAGTATATTAGACTGAATGAACTATTGGACAGTGAGCCAGTGGAGTTGTTGCTAGGCTGGGGTGACGTGGTGAGTGTAGGGTGTCCTTTTGAGATTATGGGCAGAACAGTTCTGGAGAAGCTGTGGTTTTTGGAGTGAGCCTACTGGAGAGAAATGCAATCATCGAAGTGTAAAGTAACAAGGCTATGAACAAGGACAGCAGAATTAAGTCAAAGGGAAAAACTGTCCATTTTGGCTAGCACGGACTTGCTACCTTTGAGTAAGATTTCATTTTTATCACTGTTAAGATTTTGTTAGGTAATTGGTGAGTAGGCCAGAGAGAGCCCATATAAATGTTTGATCACCTGATTATAATATATACACAACAAATTAATTTTGAAATCAGAATCCAGTAAAAAATTCAACTACTCCATTTATTTTAAAATGGGAATTGGTGGTAAAAAAAAAATGCTTACAATACCTCAACATTAGTAACAGTAAATCTTTCAGTTTCAGTATTTCTACATGAAACATGATGCATATGATTTGCTTTCATGGGCCAAATAATGTGGCAGGCCAGATTTGACTCCCGTGCTTTGAGTTTGACACACATCCCGTATGCTTTAACCAAATAGGCAAACATCAGACCTGCCCATTTTTTGCAAGTGGGTAAAAAAATTGTGGCATTATCAAACACTTATCTTCCCCACTATGCAAGAAATGTCATCTGTGATATGATAACCATCCAGTTTCATTTGGGAGAAAAAGAAAGAACGGAAAAGGAATAAGACCACATCTGTTTGTGTGCATACATTTAAGGTACTCTGAACTCCATCTTGTTGAATAGTGGTCATTTTCAAACATTACATTGACATTTCAAGTCAGTTCCAAAAATATTTCCACAATTTTCAAATGGCGTTAAAATGAATACATGTCATATGAAACTGAATGTCATGGTAATTTAGCTGTGTTAAAACAGATTTTCATATTTTGAGTGCCAACAGACGTTTGATAAAACCGATCCAATCCAGCATCCGGGATGTCTAACGTCATTGGACTGAATGATCATTAAACCATTATGCTGGCTATAAGGAAAATAGGGCAGTGGCACAACAAACATGGGATAAAAGTATGAGAGGGGTCATTACTGTTGAGTCTTGAATTTGGCCATGACCGGCAGCATGAGGTAAAAGATGAGAAGTCCATTAGTATGCACGCATTCCCCAAGTAAACCACTAACCACACAACTGTGAGAGCATTTGCATCCACCCATAAATCTTTACAGGGCTCATATTTTACAAAACCAACTTTTTCGGGTATATGGGATGCCATATTGGCATGATGGTGCCTACGTAAACATGTGAAATGTGATTGAAAACGTTCATTCCTGAGTTTCATGTTTTTCTGCCCAGAAGCCTGCAAATGAGTCATTCCAATTTCGTAGTTATCCAAGTCACTAGCAAAGATCTCCACTTACAGTGTCATGACAAAGTATTTGCCCCCTCATGATTTTTTTTTTTTTTGCATATCCATCACACACAAAGGTTTCAAATCATCAAAACTATTTTAATATCACTCAGAGATAACCCAAGGAAATGCAAAATGCAGTTTTCACATGACAATTTAATTTAAGGAACAAAAAAAATATATTTTTCTGACCCTTTGTGAAAACATAATTGTCCCCTTGTTAAACCTAGTATTATGTTTTTTTTGGAGGGGGTTCACAGATGGTCAAACAAAGACTTAAGATTTTTTTGAGCCTTTAATAAATTTAATTGTCATTTGAAAACTGCTTTTTGCATTCCCTTGGGTTATCTCAGAGTTATATTAAAATTGTTTTGATGATTTGATAATTTTGTGTGTGATAGATGTGCAAAAAATAAATAAACACATCAGGAAGAGGGCAAATACATTTTCACAGCACTGTACTTCTACCTACCCTCCTTGAGCCAGCACTGTCAAGATAAATGTGCGCTCCCACAAGTAGTGAGGGTTGGGTCTTCATCACAGAGGAAAGCTCCCACAAGTAGTGAGGGTTGGGTCTTCATCACAGAGGAAAGCAATCAGATGAAAGGGGGCGGTCTTTGCCATCTATGCACAAAGTGGATACAAAACTGGGTCTGACAGAAGATGATGAAGAGGAGGCTTTTCTGGACACTAGTATAACAAAAACCAAGGTGTTTTTTTTTTTTTAAATTAAATTGACACATTTATACCAAGTCCATGTTAGCATGATACAATATGAAGGTCTAAATTGCCACCTTTCAAAGTGACAAAAGAAAAAAAAACCACAAAGAAATGCTCCTAATGTCCATGGAATGCCTTTGGTGATGCTTCAATTGTACTATCCCAGGTCGGAGGTCAATCTGTGGCGTATCAAGATAGTGAGAGGAAATACATGGTGGTACAGCAGTGCCTTGGTCCCACTTTTAGTCTCAATGTGAATTTCAACATCCTCATTCACAAAGAAATTTGCAGTTAAAGCAGATGTCAATGTTTTTCTTCACCAAGAACTCACATGTTGCAGCTCGCTCCAACGTAATAGGGGCATGGCTGGATAACGGCCCTTTGGGGGGCAGCCCTTGACATAGGGCATATTTCTCCAGGCCCAAAAGCAGACTGACCACTTCAGTCACAGAGGTCAACTTTTGCGGGAATTTACGATATAGTGAGTGGGTGGGTAAAAGGGGTTGCTTTTGCACAGTGACCTGATAGAAGAAGCCTGGGTCAATCAGCACGATGGTATCAGACATGTTGGACTGTTTTGAACACTGGACAAGCTGAATCTGTGGGCCCTTCGCCATTACTGCATACCAGAGGATCGGCAAGGAGGTGCAACGCAAAGAACTGAGCAGATTCAAAAGCTGGCTATCACCATCCACCATTGTTTCAACAGGATTATCAGCCAAACTGAAGATCTGTGTGATCTGAAGAGGGAAAACAAGGTCAAAATAAACCTGAGAAAGTGAGAATCATTTTACTGAGCTTACCATAGGCAACTCAGAGTCATTATCTTCCTCTTCTATGTGCCTTAGATAATCTGTTTCAATGTGCGTCTCCTCTTCATCCCTTTCCTTTTGCTGGTCCTGCAAAAATAAGTGTCATTAATATAAAATACATTTTACTAGCGATGCTATGGATTTTTAAAGTGGACAATGGGGAGCCCGACAAATGGTCCTATCACACTTCCATGCTGGAATTCACTGAGCTCCCGAGAGTGACCCGTTCTTTTGCAAAACATTTGGGAAAGGTCTGCATGCCTAGGTGCTTGAGTTTGTACACCAGTGGACACCAAAAGTGATTGGAAATCTTGATTCCGAATATTCTGATTGGTGAACGAATATTTTTGTCGTAACATTTTTCCAAACACAGCCAATCACAGGGCACATTTAAACAGTTACATTCACATTCAGACCTACGAGAACCTTAGAGACTTCAATTAATCCACAATGCATATTTTGGGATGTGGTCAGAAACTGGAATACCCGAGAAAGCCCATGAAAATTTGGGAGAACATGCAAACTCCACACAGGTGGATCTGGGGTTTGAACCCCGGTACTCAGAACTGTGAGACAGATGTGCTAATCAGTTGCCACGCCACCAGAAAGTTTAATGAATTTCTGAATGTATAAGTACAGAAATAATACAACTTTTCAACCAAAGTCTAATTCATTGAGATGCATCTCAAAGTACAGTAATCTGATTAACTTTCTCAAATCAAGACAACAAAATTTGTCCATGCAAGAGGCAAACAAGAGTATAATACCAATCACTGATGACCGCCTTTTGACAGTGAAAAAGAACTTACTTGAAAACTTCTGTTGTCTTGAAAACCGTCACGTTTTGCCACTTCTTGATCTTCCAAAATTGAACGATTTAACTGTGGAAACGAAACATTTTTTGGTTTTATCAAGACATTAACTTGTGGTTATCAAAAACAGGTAAAATCTGTCACTTATCAAACCTGTTTAGATTGGTCCATCAGGTTAATGTCATTTGCATTATTTCTCAAAGGTTCGGAGCTCCAGTTCATCTAAAACAGAAAAAAAGTCTTAAGGTGTGCTGAAAAAAAGACACCACGTAAAAATTTAAGAATTAGTACTGTATTTATAAAAGATAAAAAATGAAGAAACTAACATCTTGGAAGTCGTCGTCGTCGTCACTCAAGTCCCAGCAGCCTGGTGGCAATTTATTCCTTTTTAAATTTGTCTTTCGACTGTATGTGTAGTGAGGCCTTGGCCTGCCTGGCAGTGATGGATCATCTGACCTATAAGCGCCTTGAGACATCTCAAAGGGGAGCAAGTGCCTCTGTAGAAAAAAACCAATCCAACTTTGTCAAGTCAGTACAGTACTGTACATCTTTACTACAAAGCAGCATCGTACCATTGCCTGTCTCTGACACTGTCGGAGGCGACACTTCTGCCTCTTTTTGTTGCTGCCACCAAACTTGGGTTTGTCAACACAAAAATCACATGTGCCGCAGTCCTTCCTGCAGAGACACGCGTTGCATTCTCCACAGGCACGTCGCTTCCGCTTCTTATGCCACTGAAAATACGTGCATAAGTACACATTTAATTTCCCTCGTGGGATCTACCTAGCTATTTATTTATATATCTTGTAATGCATCTAGATGCATATCACGGAGTAGCAACTGAAAAACTAACAGGTGGTCCTCAGTTCACGACAGAGGTCTGTTCCTGTGCCGGGGATGTACCGTAATTTCTCAAGTATAATGCGTCCTGAAGTATAATGCGCACCCCCAAAGTTGATCTAAAAAAAATAAAAATGAAAAAAAAAAAATTAAAAAAAGAAAAAAAATCAGGAAAACCCTTCTACAATGTACAATGCACGCCACCAATTTTCTGCTATCCATATGCTCAAAATATTAGAAATGACCTGTATTCCTATTTTGATAAGTTGTTATTGTTTGTACTTGTATTGTTTTTCGGAAAAAAACAAAAAAAAAAACGCCTGCACAACAATCATGAATAATAATCTTGGTGCACGTACTGATGCAACGGTAACATGTATCTTGGGAAAGGCCACAAGACACATTTGTCCTGGTCCCAGCAATTGTCACAACAGAATCCTTCAACCAAATCAAATAAATGCTCAAGGATGGCATAACATTTTATTAATACTGTTGATAACACATATTACCTCTTAAACTATTTTTACTACTATTACTAGTAAATTAACTAATTTTTTGCATTTAATATTTGTGCATTGTGCGGTTTAGCCTCAACATTACACATCTTTGGTCAAGACTTCTAAAGAATCATTCGACTCATCTCCAACGTGAAAAACATCCATCGTAGCTACCTCTGGTGCATCACTGTCAAAATCATTGATGAATTAGTTCAGTTCTGGTGCCTCCTGCATTCATGAACAGTGATCTGATCTTGCTCTCACAGCATGTCATCCTCTACGCCATCCATCGCGCTTGTGAGGAAACATTTTTTCAATTCTAAGAGTCTTGCTTCCCTTTATTTCTCAATATGGTCAGTGCTTTGAGGGGAAGCTCTACCATGCTAACAACGCAGCCTCTTGCCCCCGTTCGGCTACAATCTCTTTATATAGCGTCAGGTCTCGATCAAAACAAAAGCTCAAACTACGTAGAAATGAGCGGAATGGGCACTTTTTTTTTTAAAAAAGTGAGCATTTCAATTGTGTGAGCTATCGGATTTTTTTCAATGATCGTACGATTGTACTATGTAGTTTCGGCTCATGTTGTTTTGCATCCAGTTTGGCCCTGTCCTCGGCCAAAGTGAGGTCACATTTCTTTTAAAAGTGGCTGCACAACTAGCCCTTGTAGTGGACATTTTTTTGTCGTCGTTTAAGTTAAAACAGACTCACAGGCAGTCGTTTCTGATGTGTGGTGCAGTAGCAACAAATATGCTACGCTAACGATCGTAAAATGCAAAGACCCCCACCCCCACAGGAGGTCTGCGTTCAGAGCTCAGGTTAGTGGAGAACATTACCGCAGTTTATATAAATCTGTAACATAAGACATCGAATATCATATAGAAATTTACATGTATACCTTTTTTTTTTTACCACTATGTACCTGTATACGACTATACGATGTGATTGTATTTTTTATTTTTTATCCATACCTAAATATAATGTGCTCTATTGAGTTTTTGAAAATATTTTGGGAAAAAAATGTGCATTATTTTCGAGAAATTACAGTAACGCAAATCAGACAGATAGAATAATCTATCACTAACCAACACGTAGTGACTGTTGCCCAAGTATTTACAAACCCAATTCAAATGAAGATGGGATGTTGTGTTAAATGTAAATCAAAATGGAACACAATAATTTGGAAATACATTACAAACACGATATTTAATGTTCAAACTGATGTAAACTTGAATGTTTTTCACCAAATAATCGTTAACTTTGAATTTTATGGCTATTCCATAAAAGTTGGGACAGGTGGCAAAAAAGAAGCAATGGTCGTCAAACACCTGTTTGGCACAACGGGGCCTGGCAGCACTCACCCATTGATGTGTGTGCATGTAAGGCTTTGTAAAGCGCTTTGGGCACTGTGATAATGTAGATAAACCGCTATATAGGTGCAGTCCATTCACCATTTTACATTATACTGCCAAAAGTATTCGCACATCTGCCTTTACTCACATAAATTTAAGTGACAGACAATTCCTTATCTATTGGGTTTAATATGAGAGTCCAACCTTTGCTATCCACAAGAGTTATATGTTTGTGGCAATTTTTTACCATTTGTCTAGAGCCAAATGGTTTTTTTTCCCCCACAGACTGATCTTGGACGAGAAGACCCGCCTCTCAGTTTCTGCTCTAATTCATTCCAAAGGTGTTCTATCAGGATGAGGTCAGGAGTTTGTGTAGACCAGCCAGGTTTATCGACACTAGACTGTATTCCATTTCGTTAAGGACCTTGCTTTGTGCATTGGTGCACAGTCATGTTGGAAGAGGAAGGGGTCAACTGAAACTGTTCTGACAAAGTTCAAAGCATGGATTATTGTTCCAAGGCTCTTATGTTTGAGCATTTAGTGATCCTTTCACGGGAATTTAGGGACCAAGCCTAGCTCCTAAAAAACAACTTCCACATTACAATACAGCTGACAAGGGGGAAAATTTCACAAATGTACTTGTTGCACAGGTGACATCCTATCACAGTTCCATGGTGGAATTCACTTAGGTCCTGTGAGTGACTCATTTTTTGACAAAATATTTGGAAGGTCCGAAGATTGACTCATTCTTTGACAAAATATTTGGAAAACGTCTACATGCCTAGGTGCTTGAGTTTGTACATCATTGATTGGAACATTTGACTCTTGATTAATTTGATGGGTGAGTGAATACTTTTTGGCATAACAGTGTATATCATCCTTTTTAAAAAAAATATTTAGTGTATATTTAATGTTCAAGGTGATGAACTTTGTTTTTAACAAATAATTATTAACTGAATTTTATGGTTGCAACAGATTCCGTAAAAAAACATGGACAGGTGGCAAATAAGACGAATGCTCATCAAACACCTGTTTGGAATATCACACAGGTTAAGATGCTAATTGGGAACAGGTGGGTTCCATAATTGGGGATAAAAGGAGCTTCCCTCAATTGACCCCTCCATAGAAATTGCGCAATCTGCGTCTCTGACCAATCAGAGGCCAGAGATCTGCATAAACCACGCCCCCTTTTTGGACCCGCAGTTTTCCCAGACAATGCTGGATGGTCCAGGATAGCTTCTGTTGGCGTTTTATCGCGTATTTGGGTTCTTTAACAATAGATATGGTTAAGAGGTGTAGTCACAGACTTTATAATAGTGACGACAGGTATCCTGAAAGGCTAGTTGGTGGAGTTCAATTCGTACCCTTTCAAAAACCGAAGACCTAGTACAAAAAATGTCTTCGATGGATCAAACTTTGTGCAAGATCGTATGATCAACTGAATCCATCTAAAATCAACCGGAAGAGAAGACCGAGTACGAAAAATGTCTTTGATGGATACAACTTTGAGGAAGACCGCATGATCAACTGAATCCATCAACCGGAACAGATATGTTTGCACGAAGGTAAACCCTAAATTAGATTTTCAATACATGTCTCATATAAATGAATTAGCAGTTCTTCGCTCGCATAACATAGCTAAGTGTGAATGATTGACACACTTGATCTGTGTTGAGCGATATTTTGCGATAATCTGACTGCACAAACGTGTCTCTGTTCGGCGCTCCTGAGCGAAGCTAAACCGGACTTTGTTTGTTTGCACGAAGGTATGCCGTATATTTGATTTTCAATATATGTCTCATATAAATGAATTAGCAGTTCTTCGCTTGCATAACATAGCTAAGTGTGAATGATTGACACACTTGATCTGTGTTGAGCAATATTTTGCGATGATCTGAATACACAAACGTGTCCCTTTGTTCGCGGCTAATTAGCTAAGCTAAACCGGACTAGCAGTCCTAAAAGCCTTCGACGTGCACCGAGACACCAAGACTGAAGGAAGGATGTTTGAGGACACTAAAGTAGTGATTGTCGTATTCGGTCGGGACTTACGTAGGTTCGGCACTAATTCAAGAATAATTATTGAGGGGAGCGCGTGACGTTACACACCTTGCCTTCTTTTCCTTCATACGGCGGTTCACAAACGGCTATACAGATACACATACAGATTCTGCACACAAGTGTGATATGTAACACGAAAATAGGAAACTGTCAATGACGACTTCGTCTTTGGGTTATAATATATTATATTATGTGGCTTCTCGGTCTTCCTCTGACTCTGGAAAGATCTCGAGCTAATATCAATGGTTTCTCCGTCGATATGCATGTAAATACCATTGAAATACCCCTCGCTGAAATACTTGAAGCCCTGCTGTCTGCTTTTCAACGATATTTCACTGTTAGCTAAGAATGCGAGTGAGAAATCAGCCGGTAAATCGGACAGTTTCGCTCTATTCTTTTCTTGATGCACCGCCCTTTTTGCTAATTGTTTGTCTGACGTAGGCAGACGTGGCATGACGTCACTTCAGGAGGCGTGGTTAAGTGCCATGTACGGAGGGGTCAATTGCTAACAAGCAAAGATGGGGCGAGGTTTACCTCTTTGTGAACAAGTGGGTGAGAAAATAGTTGAACAGTTTAAGGAGAGGTTCTTCAATGTAGTATTGCAAGGAATTTAGGGATTTCCTCATCTACGCGCCATACTAATCAAAAGGTTCAGCCAATCTGGAAAAATCAGTGCATGAAAGCAGTGATGTAGAAAACCAAAACTGAATGCCCATGACCTTCAATCCCTCAGGCGGCACTGCATCAAAAACCAACATCAATGTGTAAGGGACTTCAGAAAACCAATGTCAGTAAAAACTGTTCAGCGCCACATCTGAAATCGCACCTTAAAACTGAAAAGGCATTTATTAACACCCAGAAATGCTGCTGGCTTCTCTGAGCCTGGGGTCATCTCAGATGGACTGATATAAAGTAAAAAAGTGTTCTGTGGTCCACAAGTTGTGGACATAGTGTCCTCCGGGTAAAAGAGGAAAATACAAAGTTCAAAAGCCTGCATCTGTGATGGTATTGGGTTGTGTTGTGTTACCATGCCAAACTATATTCTGCACGTTACAACAGTGGCTTTGTAGTAAAAGAGTGGCCTGCCTGCAGTCCAGATCTGTCTCCCATTGAAAATGTGTGGCACATTATGAAGGACGACCAAAGAGACCCCCGACTGTTGAACAGGTGAAGCTGCACATCAAGCAAGAATGGGAAAGAATTCCACCTACAAACTTTAAACAATTAGTGTCCTGACTACCCAAACAGTTATTGAATGTTGTTGAAGGTGATGTTACAGTGGTAAATAAAACCCTTTCCCAGAATTTTTGGAACATGTTGCCATAAAATTGTAAGTTAATGATTTGCTAAAAACAGCTGTTTATCAGTTACAACATTAAATAAATTGTCTTTGTGGGGTATAAAATTAACTATAGTTTGAACATGTTTTGCAAAGCATTGTATTCTGTATTCACGTTGAACACAATGTCCCAACTTCATTGGAATTGGTTTTGTAAGTCAAAATTATATTATAGTAAATATCTGAATGAAAAACAATTCCAAGCCATAAATATAAAATAAAAAACTGAAAGACGGTAATTGAGCAATTGCTTCATTTGGTGCATCCCAAACTAGTACAGAGCCTGCTGTTCAGAAACTCGAAATGTCACCATTTCAGTAAATATTTGATTACTGCCTAAATACATACAGTTCCATTGTATTAAACTTTATTGTGGAATACATTCGATTTTTACTTTTTAAGAAAGTTTTGTTTGTAAACTTTTGTTTCAATTTAAACTGATATGGGCAATCATTATTTGAATACCTAAAATTTTGTTACATTTAAGAACAGTATTAATGTTCAACCAATGTATGTTACAGTGACTTACAATAAAATTAAACACTATTTAGGAACAAAATCCCTATCTCATTTTTTATCAGTACTTGAGTCTACTATGTTACTGTATTTTAATGTTGGTCATGATGGTGATACTTGGAGAGTTGCCGGTATTTACTTTAAGTAGTACTTGATGTTATTAGTTTGAGAACCACTGTTCTAGGCCATCAATGTAGAACAGTCAAATAAAAACACAGTACATTGGGCAGTAACAGAATGTGATTTCTTGTGTGGCATGAACATGTGATGCACCATTCGTAACATCAAAGAGCCATATAATGGGACCGTAGAAAACCATGGACCTCCTTCAATTCAACTACCCTATGAAGTATAAAATAAGTATTTTAAACTTAAGCGGTTTAAATAACACCTGTTTATATAGAAAAATGTACTGAAAGTTGGTGTTCGAAAATATTTTCACAAAACGGCACTTGTGCTCACAAACAATAGATTAAGTTGGTATGCAGCATCTTGTAAAACTCGGGATGGGCATACTAACGATGATGTTCGGAAATCCATTACTTGTGTGAATTGATTAGTGTCTTAAATTGTGACAAATTGCAGTGCACGTAATTTGTCCCAAAACAGCCAAGACCTCGACTTCAGAACAGCTCCTCCAGGCAGCAGTTTTTTGTTCAATATGACAGAGCAAAAATGGCGTTCCAAACATTCAGATTTTCTTCTATTGTCATATTAAAAAAAACTATAATTGATTTCTTCAATTATACCCATGATTGACCACACTGTATACAGTATATGCCCATCCCTACCTGAAATATTCTATTGCATTAAATATTAGCCTCATTAAAGCAACAATTATGCATTGTTGCTTTTACTAGCAAACTATATGAAACCAAAACACGACAGACTCACATCATCATCATCATCCGTTGAGTAGTCATCATCATCCTCAAAGTCCATGTTGGAAGAAATGTTCTCTGTTTCACTGCTTTTTACATCCTGTTGCTAAAGGAATAAGATAAAATGAATGAGTGAATAGAAAAAGGACATTTTGCACCCAAATGTATTTTACATAACTGAAATAGTACCTGTGACTCTGTAGGTTCCTCCTACAAAACATAGAAATGCACTAATCAGAACATACATATTTAGTAAAATCACACACAGACGCTAAGTGTAAAGGCAAATAGTGACCAAACCAGTTACTCACCGATTTCCTCACATCCCTGAGCCTCCCAATAAAGTGAAACTACATTTTAGCAAATATCACATTACAGGACCATTGATAACAAATGCTCAGCAGTCAGTATATGATTATGCTCACTCCTCTATTTGATCCCAGTCCGAACTGTAGTGTTCGTCATTGTTTGACAAAACAGAATTACTTCAGATGAAAGAGCTCTACATAAGTCCCTTACAGTCCTGTGAAATTTAATCTTTGACTTTTCCAGGGAGATTTGTGCACAGGCGCTTAGCTGTGAGGAGGACTTTTTTTTTCTTCCCACACCAGTTTGATGTACTGTTGCTTTTTTGCAACATGTTCATTCTGCAATGCCATGGAAAACTCCTGTTGTCTGTGGTACGTGAGATTAGACATATGGATGGAGACTGAGAAATGATGATGATGATGATGATGATGAGAAATCCAGCTGAGAATCCAGCACATCATTTTAGATTTATCCATCCATCCATCATCTACCGCTTTTTTGGGTCAGGTTGCGGGGAAGTAGCTTCAGCAGGGATACCCAGACTTCCCTTTCCCCAGCCAATTCTTCCAGCTCATCCAGAGGGATCCCAAAGCATTCCCAAGCCAGCCGAGAGACAGTTTCTCCAGCGTGTTTTGGGTCATCCTCGGGGTCTCTTTCCGGTGGGACAAGCCCAGAACAGCTCACCAGGGAGGCGTGCAGGAGGCATCAGAATCACTATACGTTTTAGCCTGCCACGTCGGACTGGCAACTTCCCCCACCATCGGAGCCAACTCACCACCAGGACGTGATCAGTTGACAGCTCCACCGCTCTTTTCACCCAAGTGTACAAGACATGGGGTCGCAAGTCCGATGACACACCCACAAAGACGATCATTGAACTGTGACCTCAGGTGTCCTGGTGCCAGGTGGACATGCAAACACCCTTATGCCTGAACATGCATTGTGTTTGTTATTGACAATCCATGATGAGCACAGCAGTCCAGTTACAGAACACTATTTGACTTCTGATCGGGGGGGGCACTGCTTTTTGGTGCATAAGCACAAACAACAGTGAAGACCCATCCCCCTACCTGCAGGTAGAGGGAGGCTCCCCTCTCATCCACTGGGGTGAACCCCAACGTACAGGCCCCGAGCCGGGGGGGGAATAAGTATACCCACATCTGCTCGGCATCTCTTCCCGTGAGCAACTCCAGAGTGGAACAGAGTCCAACCCCTCTCAAGAGGAGTGGTGCCAGAGCCCAAGAGGCGCGTAGGGGCGAGTCCGACTATATCTAATCGGAACCTCTTGACCTCACGCGCCAACTCGGGCTCCTTCCCTGCCAAGGAGGTGACATTCCATCTCCCGAGAGCTAGTTTCTGTAGTCAGGGATCGGATCGCCAAGGTCTCCGCCTTTGGCTACTGCCCAGCTCACATTGCACCTGACCCCTATGGCCCCTCTCACAGGTGGTGAGCCCATGGGAAGGGGGATTCATGTTACCCTTTCGGGCTGTGCCTGGCAGAGCCCCATGGATACAGACCCGGTCCCAGGCGCTCGCCTTCGACCCCCACCTCCAGGCATTTTGGATTTAGCTGTGCCTAAATATAGATCAGATCACAGAAAAACTGACAAGCCAGGGCTACTTTTGGTTAGGAAAAAACAAAAATTCTGTTTCCATTAAAATTCAGGTTCAGTCTGTTACCATGGTGACTGACTGAATTTCTTCTCTCTGCAGTCCCTGTTAACTTTAGAGTTCTCACACAACCTACTTCCTTAAATCCCCCCAAGGACTTTACCATAATGAATTCAGGAGAAAAAGCAGTTCTGAGAATACATTTCCAGCTCAGCTTTTTTTTTTTTAACCCAGATATTAAGAAAATGTAATGGGTACTTCCTTGGTGTGAGATTCACGCATCCCACCTGCGTTGTTTTGCGTAATGCTGTTCTTTGACAAAGCACACGCAATCCAACCACCCAACAAAACTACAGGGAGTCCTGACCGAGATCCATTCCTACAGTAGCGACTTAACTCGAATTTCGACTTAAATCGGATTCCACCATAAAGTCAGAATTTATATCAAAATATTTTGTATAAAAGACAAATACACTGAAATAAACGAGATGAGAGGTGGATGAAGAAGAAGAAGGTGAGGCAGTGCTTAGCTATTGCGAAGGAACCTAGTCCTCAATCCTTTCCATCTCGACAAGTATCAAAAACTTTGTTTTGTGATGGTAATGGATTTCTTTGGGCCACAGAAGCATTGCTAAAAGACACAGCTTTCTTCTTTGGGGCGATAATGTCTAAAAAGGAGGAGAAAAATGTGAAGATACTCCCAGTGCACAAACACAGACAAGTATTAGCCAGACAAAATGGCGGACGGGAGAAGGACGTTGTAAAGTCCAATCATCTTGGGTCGAGACAATCTTAACCCGAGGACACCCTGTGGTACCTCTTCTCTTCAAATATTGGAGCCTGACTGAGGTAATTATGACATTTCTACATTGAAAAAAAACTCTACAACTTTGGGAAGCAATTTGGTCCAGAAGTATTTCGACGATGATTTTTTTAAGTGTAACAGAACTGTAGATTTTCAGTTTTATGAGATTTCACACAAACAAAAAAAAAAGTTTAGCACATGAAATTGTATGATTTGAGTCACAAGCTGTTCCTTTCCATTTCCATAATTCCACACTTCATACAAGCTGACTTCAGCTTCATCTTTTTAAGCATGTTATTGCAGCAAATGCTAGATTTTATACAAATTCCAATTTAGCATTTCTGTCATTGGTTTTCAACTTGTGAGAAATCATTGGTCTTAAATTTAAAGAAGTTGATTATCGGTTTTGGATACACTTAACTATTCTGGAGTAGGTATTCTTCAACAAGTAATGGTATGGTCACATTTGCACCTCTAACAATCGATTTCAGCCATCCCGTGTATAGTAATTAATGACTTTGTGAAGGCAAGGAATTAAATACCTTATTTTTTCAAAGTGTCATGTCAGTGGCCCAACAAGAGAGAGCAAAATTTTTAGTTCCTGGACTCAAAAAAGAAGGCAGCATAATGCAGCAAGTGAATATGCCTGAAGAAAAAGCTCAGTAATAACACTCACATCATCAGGCTCCAAATTTTAGGCAGTAAGTGACTAGTACAGTTTTTACCCAAATATAACATACTCTGGTTTCTTTTAAGTGTGTATCCTCCCTACAATTACGTACACTGCATAAAATTGCAGCAATTTCTGAAGTATACGCAAGTAATTATCAAAATATAACAAATAACGAAAGCTTTAAAGCCCAGGTGTCATCCTATAAACATTCTAAAATAGATATTGTAATGAAAAATACATAACATTATTCACTTCAATGTCTATACGAAAAAATTAATGTGAGCGGAGAGTGCGTCATCCATGGGCAAAGTTGCAGAAGTGTCATTCTACGATATCCAAGTGGTCGCCATATTGGCTGCATCCTCCGTCCGTGACATCACCCGGACATTCTCCAATTAACACGAGGTGCACTTTAACTATATGATACAAACGTGCCCCCTCTGACACGGAATCTCTTTTTGAAAAGGAGAACATCACACAACCGAGTGGAGCTACCGGGGCAATATTATACTATTGTTTTGAGCCCTTGGGGTAATATTATACTAGTGTTTCGAGCCATATTCAGATGATATACAATCACAGCCAAACCCCATCCCCGTCCGATCCACTTTCGCTGCGGAGATGAGCCATCGCGGCTCATCGGAGCCGGCCGGTTTGGCTTACGACAGAGCCGAGCGGTGCTGGTTTCGGGGGTTGTTCACAGACGCCGCAGTATTGAGCAACACAGTCGAGCAGGGGCGGTTTATGCGTGCACGCGGCTGAGAGAGGCATTCTCGGCTCGGTTCTTCAGAGCCGACCCGTCCGCAAAGCCTGACGCGCAGCCTTTGCAGAAGCAGTGACCGCCGAACACGGCGCCTCAGGCGGTGCGGCTGATTTTCGGCGCAGTGGTGGCATATAATGGAGCCGAGCCGTGCTGCTATTAGGGGGATGTTCAAAGCCGTCGCAGTACTTGTTGAACACCGTCGAGCCGGGGCACATTACCTGTTATTTGGAACCCACAAACTCGTCCTCTGCACCCGATGCAATCCATTTTTCACAACGAACCGGGTCTCTTGCAAACTTATGAAGGCTAAATCCATGCTCCCGAGGATTCAAGCAATGTCCAGCAATGCAATGAGCCGGCATTTTGGCTAACAGGAAGGAACAACGAGCTACCTTCCCGGAGGTAAAACTAATGGAAACAAACGAGCCCACTCGGGGGCGCCGCTGTCCTTTACGTCACTTCCTGCTTCTTCTCGAAAACAAATCCCTCAAGAGGATTTTCATGGCGGGAGTTACAAAAAGCTATATACGTCAAAATCATGTATTGTGATGAAAAAACACATGGGCCCATATTTCATTAATAACATACTAAAAATCATCTATTTCATGACAGGAGCCCTTTAAGTCTCCACTTCAACCACATTTTTGTTGTATTCAGAGATGAAAATGACTTTCCAGAAAATTCCTGGAAAATTTTTGAAAAAAATGGATGGCTGTTGTGCATTATGGCGGTATCTGTGAACAAAATTCAGACAAAAATTGAAAGTAAAATTTGTAAGTCCTGACCCAAAAAGAAATTGGGCAGAAGTTCCCAAGGGCCAAACCCAGATCTTTTTGCCCCATCCCCCTATCGCTGGATAGCACAAAATCACATTTGTCATTAAAATATGCTTAAAATATTCCATCTTATCTCAAGACAAATGAATTCAATGAAGTATTTAGCAAAAAGACATCTAAAAGTGTCCTTTTCCCCACATTATACATATTATTGTATAGATATAGAATATACACGAAAACAGGTCCTAGAATTTCTACACCGTACATCAAAACATGTTAAAGAAGTTGATCTGTAGTAGTTACTATTAACATTTAAGTCTCAAACTTGTTACGTCGCGTTGCATTGATACACTCAACCAGATTGTTCACTATCTTAGATATAGAGCTAGTAATACTAATAGTTTCATGAGTTGCCTTTAATATATATATATATACATGATTTTAACTGACTTACCAGGTTTCAACCTTTCTAATGGAGTCAGTCAAAAAAATCTCCGTTCAAGTCCTTTTGAACGAAGGTTTTGAATGAATTAGTTTAGACAAAACCCGATTCAAATACTCGACATTCAATGATTAATCTCCTTTTTTGTGTGCACACGTGCGCCCTTTGTGGCTTCCATTCTCACCAAAATTTTGAAATCACCCTGATATGGCGAGCTCATGAGAATGCGAGGGGAGGGACATTACTGTTACTAGTGTTAGTGCCTCAACATGGCTACGCTCGTGACACCAAAACAACGAACTCAAAGGCATGTTCGTTGAATGTTGTCAACTAATATCCAGATTCATTTAGGCAATTTTTCCTCAATTTTCCGGAGTAATTTTCATGAATATTTGAAAATCCGGAATTCCGGGAAAATCCATGTGAGTGTATTGCAATTGCTTTGTGAATGTGTATTTGTTCAAATGAAATTGTCCAAAGTTCTAACTCTGTGTCAAATGTATACATTTGCAAAACAATTACCTGCAAACTTAGATTGTCATCCAGTAACTCAGAAATGTCATTTTCTGGCATCTTTGGGATGACACTTTCTGTTTCAGTGCTCTAATGGAAGGAAAGATATTTTGGAAAATATTAACTTCCTCACAATAAGAAACAATGTAAAGAACTCCCGTGCCCCCTTTTACTCACTTTCCGAATTGGACAAAGACATTTGCGCATTCTGCATATACGTTTTCGGTTCTCAGGACTTTTGCAGTTGGCACACTGGCCACAGTTTACCGTCATGTGACATCCCACACACTGCCCACATGGAATCCACTGAAATTGTTGCAAACAACAGATAAGACACACTTTATTACCATCATTATTAGTTAATATGTCTAATCTCACTGTCTCATTTTGTTTGTGAGAGACAAAATATTCTGATGGAAAAGTGGTAATGTATCTGATCAAATGATTGGCAAGCATAACTAAATTACTATAATTAAACTGTTTTATAAAGCTAACAATACAATATTTAAATATTTTTCGATTACTTTTCAATTATAAGTGTAACAACTTAGAGTATTTATAATTAATTAACAACCAGCCAAAAGCAACATACACTTATAGAGTGGAGAAAATAAATATTTGAACACCCTGCTATATTGCAAGTTCTCCCACTTAGAAATCATGGAGGGGTCTGAAATTGTCATCATAGGTGCATGTCCACTGTGAGAGAGATAATCTAAAAAGAAAAATCCAGAGATCACAATGTATGATGCTTTACGATTTATTTGTGTGATACAGCTGCAAATAAGTATTTGAACGCCTGACAAAACGAATGTTAATATTTGGTACAGTAGCCTTTGTTTGCCACTCTTTGGTTTTCCTGGCTGTGTGGTTCGGGTCATTGTCATGTTAAAAGACCCAGCCACGACCCATCTTCAATGCTCTGACTGAGGGAAAGAGGTTGTTTCCCAAAATATCACAAAATATGGCCGCGGTCATCCTCTCCTTAATACAGTGCAGTCGTCCTAACCCATGTGCAGAAAAACACCCCCAAAGCATGATGCTACCATCCCCAAGCTTCAGAGTAGGAAGGGTTTTCTTGAGATGGAACTCATCATTTGTCTTCCTTCAAACACGGTTAGTGGATTTATGACCAAAATGGAACTTTTTTTTCATCTGACCACAAAACCTTCTCCCATGACTCCTCTGTATCATCCAAATGGTCATTGGTAAACTTAAGACTGGCCTTGAGATGTGCTAGTTTAAGCAGAACAACCTTCCGTACCATGCATGATTTCAAACCATGACGTCTTAGTGGATTACCAACAGTCACCTTGGAAATGGTGGTCCCAGCCATTTTCAGGTCATTGACCAAGTCCTGTCATGTAGTCCTGGGCTGATTCCTCACCTTTCTAAGCATCATTGAGACCCCATGAGGTGATATCTTGCATGTGGCTCCACTCTAATCTAGATTGACCGCCATGTTTAGCTTCTTCCATTTTCTAATGATTGCTAAAACAGAGGACCTTTTTTCACCAAGCAGCTGGGCAATTTCTCTGTAGCCCTTTCCAGCCGTGTGGAGTTGTACAATTTTGTCTCTGGTGTCTTTGGACAACTCTTTGGTGTTGGCCATGTTACCAGTTTGAGTCTTAATGATTGTATGGGGTGGACAGGTGTCTTTATGCAGCTAACAACCTCACACAGTTGCATCTGATTCAGGATAATACATGGAGTGGAGGTGGACTTGTTTTGTGGACTAATTGAAGGTCAGAATTCTAGCTGATCGACACATGTTGAAATATTTATTTGCAGCTGTATGACACAAATAAATCGTTAAAAAAAAATCAAACATTATCATTTCTGGATTTTTCTTTTTAGATTATCTCTCTCACAGTGGACATGCACCTCCAATGAAAATTTCAGACCCCTCCATGATTTCTATCTGGGAAGACTAGCAATATAGCAGGGTGTTCAAATACTCATTTTCTTCACCGTAACTCATGCCATATAAACAGTGTATTGAAAATATGACATTACCTTGCGTAAACGAATCAATGGGTGTTCAATTGTCTTTGAAGCTGTGGATTAAAAAAAAAATGTGAATGTAAATTCAGAATTTTCAAATGAGCAGAGTATCCCCCGCCCCCAATTATTTCAATTCACACAGTATTACCAGTCTTTTCTAGTTGTTCAAAAGTACATTTACCCACATACCCCAACAGGAAGGACAAGAGGGTCTCTTTCGTTGGCGGTCGTACCACGTGCCAATGAAGGGCATACCACATTTGGAGCACAATCTGTTGATCAATAAAACACCTCTGAGTTTGGCTGGATACATTTAGTAGTGAAGCACATAAATGAAAATTCTTGGCAGAAACTGAAAACCGATAATGAAGGCCCAACCCCCCCAAAAAAATACTATGCCGATTATTAGTAAAAGTACATTTAAGGCTATGACTGCAGAGCTGCCAAGTTATTGAAATTCAATTCCAGAACAATTTGTTCTTAGACCCATATTATTTAAGCTATGTCAACAACATAGCCATTGTACAGTTTTTGCAGTCTATTATACAAGATAAAAATAATTTTACATCCTGTTCAATTGTACAACAATTAATGACTATAAATATAACTGTTAAGAAATGACGGCTTCATTATTCCCACTAGTGTACTAATTGTATTGAACTTGGGAGATGCAGTTGCTGTCAAATGTCATCTTTTGGGTCCTATTTTTGTATTTCCTGCATCCAAAATTTCTGCTGAAATGGTGCAAATTCCCCCATTGTGCTGCTACCAAAGGTTAACTTATATTATATTCAATTTATTACTGGTACTTTTAAACCCATGTTATCAGAAGACGTAGCGGTGATGTCCTAATTCATTTCCGGTTCCAGTCCTGTGTGACTGTGTAGTGTTGTTTATTGTGTACTTTCTCTTCCTACATGTCTTAATGTGCCTGCTATTTGAGACTGATGTTGCGGTGACAACAGATGCAAAGTGAACGGCAGTGCATTATCGTATTTAGCTGCATTAGTTGTAGCTCTTGGGTAGCTGGGCCGGCACGTGATAGCAAGGAGCATGTGTTCCCTGATTCAAACAGCAGAGAGCAGGGAGGGTGGACAATCATACACAACAGAATTGTGGCTGCGGTTTTTGCTTGAGTCATCCCAACATCCAGTTTCAGAGATTTTATTTCTGTGACAAGTCTTTTGGCCACAAACCCAAAAACACCCTTTCGGGTAGAAAAAAAATTCAGCGGCTGAAAATTTGGCACGTGACTAAAATGTATTCATATACAGTAGCAGCAGTGATATGAATAGTATTAGTATTCCCAGGTTGTTAGCGAGCGTTGAGGGCGAATGATTGAAATGTGAATTCAAGCATTGAACTTACAATGTTTTATCATCAGGGCCAGGTTGTCCTTTTATGGAGAGGTGTGATTTGGATGATGACGGCAGGCGAAATTTTATTTTAATACTGGGTACGACACTTTCACTACTTTCATTTTGGGAAGGTGTGTCGTTAGAGAGGAAGGATTTGGTCCAATGGATGGGAGGGGGCTTAGGGTGGTAGTCCGGCATGTCTGCCTCATCTCCCCGTTCCATCAAGCTGGACTCAGAGGATGAGCGCTCCCGCACCTTCCTCTGGTGGTTCAAAAACAGGAATGTTACAAACAAAAAACAGTGAGGAATAACATGTTCCAAAACCCCAAACTCTTAAGTGTGCCTATGTATACAAGAGAAATATATATATATACCTTCTTTCTGCCTCTTGATTTTCGCACTCCGCCATTATAGAACTTCCCTGACTTGTAGTCAAAATTTGATATGTCATTGACTCCAACAAGCAGTGTCATCAGCTCCACTCTGCTTCTCACCCGATAACCTTGAGGACTGTGAATTGGAAAGAGTCAAAGAGTCACCGCTGAAAATTGTAAACTAGGGAGTGGGGGGTTTGAATTTAAAAAAAATATTGTCAAGCGGAGGGGCCTGAAACAATCATGCCCCACATGTTGAAAACCACTGCCTTAATCAATCCTTGAATTGAAGTCCGTTCCCAAGTACCGGTAACAACCAGCACACCCTTTTCCTACTCCCCAAGAAGTGTGGCGTCAGGAAAGGCATCCGCCATAAAAACTGTGCCAAACAAATATGAGCGTTCATCTGAGATGTTACGCTGTGGTGACCCCTAAAGGGACAAGCCGAAAGAAACTTACTTACTTAGTTACTAATATATATGTTGCGATTTGTTGTTGTCATTGCCGTTGTAACAAGCGGAACTGGGCGGATTTGATTTGACAACATAAAACCTAGTGATCATAGAAGACGAGATGCGGTGGTATTAGATTTTATTGCAGTACTCTGATATAGTGCCATTGTAAAACAGCAAATTTGTCTTGTAGGCCGATCCAGAGATTATGTGTTGTCTGTCTCAAACCACCGACGTGTTTTTTTTCTAAAATAACTATTAGTGGTCAGATATTTACAGTACTACGTCAAAAAACACATGACAAGACAAAAAATAAACAAGGTTTTGGATCCAAATATAGTGTGCTGTACACAATGGCCATATGGAGTAAATGTGTTTTGTGGAGATGATCAAAGATGTCACGGATCGGATCGATTATGACAAAGCCGATCATCGTAAAATGCTAATCTTGGACTGGTGCCAATTAATATGATTAAATAAGTGTAAAGGTTAGTGTTAAAAGTGATTTTTCTTGCCCAATCTGCTCAAAAAAACAGTCAGGCTGATAATTGTTAAACCTGTTCAATAATTAATACGGAAAATTCTAATCTTATGTTGGTTAGCATTGAGTTCAATTTAGCATGCGTCTGTAAATTGCAATTTGAACAGGAAACAAAACACGATTAGGAAGCAAACACTGCGTGGGTGGTCTGCTGTTTTTGTCATCTCAAGTACCACAAAGAGCAGTAAACTCAAACTTGCAGATTTTCCTAGTTATGTGGGATCTCTCACATTTTAAATATCAGTTTGTGGAAATAGTTAAGGCTTAGGTGTTTGTTTTCAGAATGACTAATAGTTTGCAACAATTTAAATTATTAGAGTAATTAACAATTTAGACTTAGTGTTGTGTTCAAGCTAGCCAAAAAGTTGTTACCTGAGGTAATAGACATCCGTTTGGCCAACACTAGAACCAGATTGCCGGATAACCTCTTTGCGTTTCCAACCTTCTCCAAGACCAGGGAAGTCAAACCATCCCTCATCGGGATGGGTACGCTTGCGTCGACGTCGGACCAGTCTAAAGTTAAAAAAAATAAAAATAAATAACCAAGCATTAGTGTTACAAATGGAAGTCATGGCAAACCTTAATTAGTTTGGCAAGTAAGTAAAATAAGATACCGATTCAACCTACATAAAAAAACAACAACAACAAAAAAAAGCAAACAAACAAAAACAAACCCTTTTGTAAATATAATCAAAAAGGACACGGTGAACACCTCTATCAGTGAATCTATAACACGTGTAAAACTAAAAGCCCGGGGACCAGATCCGACGTGCCACATGATTTTATGTGACCCGTGAAGGCAAATTGGGAAGGTTAGGGTTAAAATGTGATTCTTGTGAAAATGTCCCAAAATTTCAAATTGTCATATTTCATAAATGCTAATGTTAATGCATTTTTGTGTTACCAAAACCCATTACCCTTGATTTCTGATTCCAAACCTAGTTCATAAATTTCATCTGTAAATATGAGGCAATTCAGGATTTCTATGGTTTCACCGTAACGACAATGTGGCCCACGAAAAAGTTTGACACCCCTGATCTACACAATTTAATGCAGATTGGTAGTTTAAAAAATGCTTTGATAGAGACTACCTTTAACTTCAATGTAAAAATACATGAACAGTTATGCAGGAGTTTGTTACATGACTATTACAATTACTTTTGATAATATTCTTCACACTAAATTTGAGAAAAAAGGAATGCTCTATAACTAACCAGTTTCAAGCAAGCAATAAAATATCTGCATATTTAAAAAGAGAGTTGATGAAAAGCAAAGTATAATTCCACCTACCTATCTGTTTTTAGAGCATTCTCACTGCCTTTTACACTATGACTCTTTTCACTTTCTCCTGCTACACTTTCATCATCACCACCACCTTGGTCATCTTCTTCTAGTGGCTCCAACCAGTCAGTGGGAGGACAGCCAACAGGGGGCTTTTCTTCCTGAGTCCGAGACTCTTCTCGTCGAGCTTCTCCTACATGTAGTAGCATGGGGCTTCCAGATAGATCATGTTCATGTCCATCCTGGAATTTGTTAGTCTTCTCTCTGCTTTGACTCGCTTCTTTTTCCACAGGCTGGTTCCCGCGAGGCTGCTGTATTTCTTCATCCATTGGTGCAGCAGTTTAAACTAAAAACAGTCAAGTGTGTTTTTGGTGGGCAGCTGAGTTTTTACATTTGACAATCCCATTTGACGTTGTGTTTTCACACCATGTGTAGAATCAGTCTCTTGTCTCTGGCCTGTAGCGCTGGTCACAAGGCAAAAGAAAAAAGGTCGTGAGATAAAAGTACTTAAGAGAAGGTACAGCAGATAAATTACCGCTAAAATCCTTTTTTTTTTTTTTTTTTTTTAGATATATACGACTTAATCAAGCATGAATAGATTGGTAGTTGGCAACAGTTTCAGGTTAAAGCACTGCACAAGTACTACTAAATATTGCAAAAACTGACCCAAATGGCATTACTATTTACTTGTGTTGAATGATAAACCACAATGGGCGGCAAATAAGCCATGAAACACACTACTGTCACTAGCTAAAGTCAAATTAAATAACTACAGAAAAATCTCCTGATAAAGTCGTCCTGGCTAAACGACACTATTGCGGTTTATCGTTTCATTCGACATGCCTCGCAACACATCAAATGCATTTCCTTAGCCAAGTGGCGCTGGGGACGCCGGTGTACGAAACGCGGAAGGTAAAACACGCTAACGGTCGCAGTCAAAAGCTAAAGCTAACTTAATTGTGGCAGTAAACAAACGCCGCATTTCTCGATCGCACGTGTACAGTTTATATGCTACCCCTCAATACGCGTTTGTCAGTTGGATAGGTCAGCAAAAGCACGCGTTTGGGGTAATATCCCCTACCTTGTTGACAGTGGTAACACCACAATTCAGATGCGGTTCGCTACCGTGCTAAACGAGATAGCTAGGAAGAAGGTGGCAGCTACGGGAGCTCCGTAGGACCGAATTAGTTAAAAGAAGCTCCAAATTAAGTTGTCAAAGAAATTTTATAAACCAACAAACTCTAATTTCTGAACATGTAATGAATCCGTATACTTAAAATGGGGAAAAAACATTGTTATGAAATTGCCAAACTAAAACGTTATATTGCAGTTGTTGGCTTTGTTCAAGAAACGAAGTACTACATGAAAGCGGAGCAGTGTGAACGCTCACATTCTATTTACAAATTCTTTGTCAAATGAAACAATCAGCTGTGCTGTCCTTCATGGTTCGATCGGTTCATCAAATTGAATCCTTTGCCTTTATTATTCACGCAGTCGTATTTATTTGACAACGTGAGTTGGAATAATTGGAAATACAGAATTATCCTCGTGTATTTGCTACAACTCACTTCGAGTCACTCCAAAACACCGCAGACTAACTTGGATCAACAAGATGTTTCCTTTTCGTTTACTGGCGAATTACTGCCACCTACTGTACAGGAGTGTGTACTTGCAGTTTAAATTCAACCTGCATCATGAAGTAAAATAAAAGATTTACATTCATGCTATCCCTCTCCATTCCATCTCCCTTGAGGACACAGATGGGAGTAAATCTTCCGATTGCACCCTTTATTTTTGTAGTGACGGATGAAGTTGTCGTTGCAATCCTCTTTTTAGATCCTTTATCGACTCCATAGTTCTTGAATCCACAAAGTATTATTTTTGGAGCTCCTCGATTGGCAGGGGACCAGTTCAAGCGTGTGCCCCGTGACCCAAGTAAGGAGAAGCTGTGTAGAAGATGCTCTAGAGCAGAGGTCACCAATCTTTTTGAGGCCATTAGGACGCATGACCCACACAAAAGCCTGCTCTATACAACCTCTTTTCTAGTTAGACCCGATGTAATCCTCTTTCCCAAATACATGTATTTTCCTGAATCACATGTTAGTGCCTGGTATTGTTTTCTCCCATCCAAGCAGAACTTCAGCTTTTATTTTGGCTAATTCCCTATTGAAATATTAATTCCAAGCTATTATTTTCAGTTTTGTCACTCACTTCTTTACATTTAATCCTCAACCTTTTCTCTGTTCTTCCTCTCGCTCTTTTGCCTGGCAGCTCTATCCTCCGCAGCTTTCTACCAATATACTCACTCTCTCGCTTCTGGACATGTCCAAACCAACTTTGGCTGTCCCTCTAATGACCCCCTTTCTAATTCTATCCAACCTGCTCACTCTGAGCAAGAACCTCAACATCTTCATTTCTGCCACCTCCAGGTCTGCTTTCTTTTGTCTCTTCAGTGCCACCGTCTACAATCTGTACATCATGGCTGGCCTCACCACTGTTTTATACACTTTGCTCTTCATCCTAGCGGAGACTCTTCTGTCATGTAGAACACCAGACACCTTCTGCCAGTTGTTCCACCCTGCTTGGACCCGTTTCTTTACTTCCTTACCACACTCACCATTGCTCTGTATTGTTGACTCCAAGTATTTGAAATCATCCAGACTCACTATGTCTTCTCCCTGGAGCTTCACTGTTCCCCCTACGCCCCTCTCATTCATGCAGATATACTGTTTTACTTCGGCTAATCTTCATTCCTCTTCTTTCCAATGTGTGCCTCCATCTTTCCAATTGTTCCTCCGCCTGCCCCTGCTTTCAGTGCAGATCACAATATCATCTGCATTACATCATGGTCCAAGGGGATTCCAGTCCAACCTCATCTCCTATCCATTACTACAGCAAACAGGAAGGGCCTCAGAGCGGATCCCTGAAGTAGTCCCACCTCCACCTTAAATTCTTCTGTGACACCTACAGCACATCTCACCACTGTTCTGCTGCCCTCATTTTGAAAAGTTCCCAATATTTAATAATATATTGCATCTCTACCAGCAAATCCTCTGTTACTGCATAATTATTCTGTTTTAAAGTTGAGTAAAACTGCCAATGAATCTGTACTTGTGAATAACATTTAATTGGTTGGATAGAGCCAGTGTTCAATCTGACATGTTTAGTGGGCAAATTCGCTGACATCACGACCACCATTTGACAGGCCCACACTCAGATATTATCATACATTGCTTTTTTTGGGCTGCCTCTTATCATAGTAATACGGCCCAAGTGAGGTGCTTTGTGGAGTTTAGGGGCCACAAATTTTCTTTGTTTTAAACAGGGTTCGCACGCGACCCTAAAAGTCCCTAAAGACCCCTAAATTTTCGAAGGTGCATTTAGGGGCTCCTGGAAGTCCTTAAAAATCCGCGGAAAACGGTCAAGTCCCTAAAAAGGCCTTAAATTTAAAAATAAAATCAAAGGGAGGACCTCTACCGCCAAAATTCTCCCTAAAAAAATTATCTTTTATTTTTAAAAAATATAGCGATCTGTCTGCCGTCCAAAACAGCCGGAAATTGTGAACGGAAGCGCCGAGTTGACAACTAGTCGCCATCTTGTTGATATTCCATTGTTTGTTTCCGTGAGTAGGCATTTCACTTCATCTTCCTTACGACGTAGTGTAGTTCCTTCATCGATCCAACTTGTATCATGGGGAAGTACATATTTCAATATGCTTGGGTTGAAAGTAAGGAGTTCGGGAGCTGGGTTCATCGAGATCCAAAAGATCGGCACATGTTTTACTGCCATCTGTGCAAGCAGAGTTACCAGCTTGAAAAGATGGGCGTCAATTCGCTGGAGTCGCACCGGAAAAACAGGAGACACGCTGATTTGGCGAAGACTCTCTCATCTTCCGTTGGTATGAATCTATTTCTAAAATATCAAGATAGTGAAGCATCAACTTCAGGCAGTGGTACTGGTAGTGCATGCGCACCTACAGTTGTCCAGTCATCGACTTCAACCAGCCGGAAGTCAGGCTTTATGAACGTAGTTCAATACACAAAGATGGACTTGTTAAAGGCAGAGATCGTGTGGACTTTAAAAGTGATCCACAGCCATTACAGTTACAAATCTTGTGAAAATAATTCGAAAGTGTTTGCAGTCATGTTCCCAGACAGTGACATTGCTAAAAACTACCACTGTGGGGAAAGGAAGACTTCGTACCTGGCTACATTTGGCATCACTGCCCACTTTTCATCTCTACTGCCTCAAAGCCAAAAAAGCCAGAATAGAGACTGACATATCTAAGCTTATTGAGAAGGCTGACATGCTGTGTGAGGAGGCAGAAGAAAAGAGGAATCTGAGGTTTATCACCGAGGCCAATGCACTCAGAGGCAAAGCAAAGGACAAGAGAGCCACTTTGGCACCTCTGCAGCAACAGAGGAGGCACTGGGTAGGCTCAAGGAGCTAGAGTAGAGGTGCTGAAACAGACATCAGTAGAAGACATTTGTGTATATAGTTGCAATTGTAGTTAGAATCTGTTTTTCTGTATACTGTTATGTGAAGACGTTGACATTGGTCATATCAATGAGAACTACCACAAGGGCAACAGGTGATCACTGTCACAGGTACTGAGATACTGGAACATTTGATGAACCAAGAACGGTTGATGGCACCATTGGGTGAGTCTTTTTTCCTTACTCTTGATTTCCCATGATGGCCCTAATTTTTTGTGTCGGCCCCTAAAAATTCCCCTAAAAAGCCCTTAAATGTTTTGAGTCAGACTGAGTATGAACCCTGTTAAAGTGCTTGTTAAATTGTCATTTTGAACTGTGGAATGTACCTAAGATTTGAATGCATTCTCTATATTCATCAGAACATACCAAAGATATTCACCTGTTTCTTTTAGCCTGTCCTGTTAGGGTTCTCCACAGGCTGGCATCTCAAGATGAATGCTAAAATTTGTTTGGCACAGTTTTTTTTTTTTAAAAACACTGGATGCCCTTCCTGACGCAACCCCTCTTGTGGAATAGAGGCCCCACTGAGATACAAACTCACAACCCTTGGTTTCCCAAGCCAATGCTCTAACCACTGAGCTATGGGGACTCCACCAAAGATATTCACCTGAAATGGCACAATTATTAAAATTTGTTCACATATATTCTTTCTCTTCCACTAATACACTGCAGGTGCAATTCTAAATAACTACTGATATTTTCAAGATAAAAATCACTTGAAATAAGACTGGCAGGAGTCCTTATAGAGTATTTCCCACAAAGCCGCAAGTCTAGTTATAGAAGTGTTTGATTGAAAGGTTGGAAGACAACTTGTTTCATAAATCAAAATTTTAACCATCAGTCATTTTTTGTTGCATGTCTGATCTAGCTTTATACAATTTATGTGCTCCACATATCAAATGTGAATTATAGAAATGTTATCATAAAACACAGCAGATCCTTCCACAAAATGCAGACCATTTAGTACATTAAGAGTTTATTTAGGGTGTTCATTACAAAAACAGCACTAGCTTATCTAGTTGAGAAAATATATCAATTTACAACTTTAAGTTAATCACAATGCAGCCAAGTAAAAATAATTCAGATAGAATCATCTATTTTCATTTCAATGGTTTTTTTGCTGTTGTTTTTTTAGGGTAAACCATAAAAACAGAAGCAGACTACAGTATTTCCAACTACCTATCCTTGTTACTACGAAGATCCGTGGTCAGAGGATCATGCTGAATGGTTTGGTGCAACATCAACGCCAGCAGACCAGCCCTGTTGGTCATAGCAGTCCTAACATTGCGTTCTTGTTCAAAGAGCTCGTCCAACTTGTACCACTGTGGGAGCAGAAATAAAATGAGTTACAATACTTTAGTTGCATGAATAATGGCGGTTGCATTTTTTTAAAGGGGAAATCCACTGGTTTGCATTAACAATGTATCCAACAGGTCATGTAATATGTACTCTATTTTGACAATGTGATGTTAAATCCTCTCTCATTTAATAGTGTTTCGAGAAGATTTTTTTATGGACAATTACAAATTTTCAGGGGTGCTGCCATTTTCACGAGTCACATGACCAACGTGTGCGGCTGTGACATTTACCGTGCCGCAAAAATGGCTCGTTTACATGAGACACCATTTATGACCAGCGCTGATTTTTCGGCTTTATCCTCATCTGATGAAGAAATAGCAATATCAGTTGATTGGGAAGATGGAGGAATACTTCCATACAAAGCCGTGAGCGGTTCCGCCACTCAGTTGATAGGGAAGACGGAGGAATACTTCCATACACAGCTGTGAGTGATGCCGCTCACGCCGCAGCGGGCCGCGTAACTAGTTAGCATGTCGCAGTCTTGTTCGTTATTGGAATTAACCAGGACCCTGCGCAGTGGCTGCTACGGGACGATTCTCAGCTCGCTGCCATTTTGGGAGGGTTGTGGACAAGTACTTCTATGCATTTGTATTGTGATACCAAGTTCCCTGATGGAAGGAATAAAAAAGATAAGCTGAAAAAAAAAAAATCAAGAGTGGTTGGGTTCACCCAAAAAGTTGTGTACAAGAGGGAATGACTGACAGGACCCTCAAAATTAGGCTTTACTGAAACGCTATTTTCCTCAACTTCTATAAAAGTGGGCTTTAAACCATATGCAATTAATAAATACCCACCACTCTGACTCGCTCCAGGTCCACTTCAGCCCTCCTGAGCTTCTCCCAGTTGTAATGTTTGTTACATTTCCGTTTTGAGACCCTGCAATATTCTCCTGTTAACTCGAAAACATTTTTCACCAAAGGACACCCGCACACCTCATCGACAGGAATCTGGCCAACATAAAAATAAAATGTAGAGAAAGAATGACCAAAAAAAGTCACAAAAAGCAGTGTGCATTTGCATTGTTTATTGTGGAACTTTTGTACTGACCTTAGGATCCCTGGAATGTTCTGGACACAAAACTTGAAGTCTCTTGCAGTAAGTTTTGCTTTGGGGATTGTACACATCACAGAAGAGTCTGGTTGCTCTACAGGGACAAAAACAGCAAAAACTGTGAAGCAACTGAAAAAAAGAGAACCCGCCCCCCCCCAAAAAATATCACATTAATCTTAAATTAATTACACAATTTATTTTGACCGCATAAGCGGTCACCCCAAAGCGACTGGATGAAACTAAGATAATTTGCAAATATTGCAGCGGTGAACACTTTACATCGAAGTTTAAAATACAGTCTCAAAGCAAAATGTAGTTATATAATAATATATATATTTCACCAACTGCCAGAGAAAAATTCATTGTGTTTTACACACTTGGCCATTAAAGGTGATTCTGATATACATATACAGAGCTATTATCTGAACTGCTTATCTTCACAAGGTTCATGGGATGCGCGCGCGCGCGCGCACACACACACACACACACACACACACTTTTCTTACCCTTCAATTCTTGTAGGGTACATGGAACCAAAGGAGGTCTGACTCTCATACTGTCAAGAGAAAAAGATACATTTAAATCAACATCCATCCATTTTCAATTCCACTATCCACGCTAGGGCCGTGGATGTGCTGGAGCCAATCCCAGCTGACTGGGCATGAGGTGGGGTACACTGGACAAATCACCGGGCACATATTGACTAACAACCATTCATACTCAAATTTGTGGACAATTTAGGACAGTGGTTATTAAGATGGGATCGATCAAACCCCAGGGTTTCAATGGAGGTTAAGACAAACACTGTGAGTGTCTATTCCATTCCCCCCACTCATATGATTCAGGATAAATCTTCAGAACAGTAATGGTCTCAGGTTTTTAGCGTCACCAAATCTGAAAAAGCCTTTGGAGATATTCATTCTGTTTATAACGAAGAAATATTGCATGAGGTCCTTTTCAAGGATGGTAGACATAAATTCAAAGATGGAGGGATTTTCTGTGCAAATGATGCAAATTCATTTTGTGCGCTTATATATTATGTGCCTACGATTGAATTAGAAAGGAATCACATTTTAGTTAAGGGGGTCAAGTGAATGCATGTATGAAGCGTGCGGGGTACGTAAAAAAAAAAGTCTTCAATGAACCTACAATGCATGTTTTTGGAATGCGTGAGGAAAAATCAATTTGGAGAACAGGCAAAATCTACAGATGAAACCCATAGAACTATTTGAATCAACAATTGTCAACTATGAGGCCAATGTACTAACCACTCATCCATGGTGCCACTAATGTGTACTTTGTACAATACAAGTTCAGAAGCGGTGGCTGAAATGTAGGGACTGTAAAGACATTTCACCTTTGCATAGCACCTCTCCATATGTCTTAGCGCAACTTTTGGATTGACAGGATGACTGCAGGACACACAAAAAATCTGAAGGTCTGTGTCATCTCCATCCCCTTCATTCACCTGATAAGTGACAAAACATTGCATAATACAGAGGTAAAAAACAAGCTCAGTCACAGTGCAACAATTCAAGACTATATTTAAAATTAATTAATTAATTTAAAAAGACTACTCACCTCCTCATCCTGCTGCACTGCCTGCTGCTTGGCTTTGGCGATAATGCCCTCCAGTTCATGGAAGCGACGCTCCATTTCGGTGAGGCGCAAGCGGGCGTTTTGCTGATCCCTGCGAATGCGCTCCAGTTGCTTCTTACCGTGTTCCTCAGCAATGCAGGGACTCTGCTGCCACTGCTGGATCCGCTGAGGGAGTATCTCATAGATTCGACTGCGGGGGACAGATGAAATTAAGGGCTGCAAGATTATGGTCAAAATGATAATCACAAATTATTATACATTTGTCCTACATGTTATGGAAAATATTGTTTTATTGTACTATTTTCAACAAATATGTACCATATTTTTCAGACGACAAGCCTCTACTTTTTTCAGGCAACGTTAACCCTGTGGCTTGTTTTCCAATGCGGTTAAAATGTTCGTTTTTTTTTTTTATAGCAGCTTATTTACAGCACATACAACAAAAACTTGTTTGTTTGAAGCGGCACTCCATAGTGAGTTTGAGGCTTGGATGAGCAGCGGCAAGAAGTATTTTACAAAAACTGGTCACATGCACAGATCATCCTTCTCTGGGATATGATAGTGGATTTTAAATGAGTGGAGTAGTTTGAAAGTAAGTCCTCATCAACGGAGCAAGGCAAGGCTACTACCAAAGGAGAACAACAACTTCAGTGGGAACTGTGCCTCAAGATGAAAATGACAGGGGCGACAGAGAAACTGAAATGCTGTGTGACGGAGACATTCCGAGGCCCTTCAAATTTCAATACTGAAGACAAGGACTTCAATGGATTCAGTGAACAGGAGGAGAATGGATAAAAACAAGGACTTTCCTATTATGTTTGAGTCGTTTTACTGCCATGGTTCAGTAAAAAAAAAAATGTAAATAAACATTTACGTTACAAAGTCTGTGTGTGCGTATCTATTAAGTTCACAATGTACCGGCATGTTAGGTATACAGCCATGGTGCAGCTCGTGTATGGGGGTAGGGATGGCACAAAGAGTGGGCGCGGCCTATTAACCAGTGCACGCTGTTGTCCAAAAAATACAGTGAACACTTTTCAGTGCACAATGAAACTTTAAAAAAAAATTCCCCTAAAATCAATATGCTATTAGAGTCCAATCACAAAGTGCAACTCAATGGAAACAAATACACTTTATACATAAAATGTATACATAAAAGCCATTACTGTAGTGCAAGTATACAGCTAAACGGAATAGACCTGACCAGAGATTTTCCAAATCGAATGACAAAAAGTCTCCATGTAAGCCCAGCTACTGTGTGGATGGTCCACTAAAAGTGAACCCCTCACGTGCCAATCAAATATGCTGATGTTCACTGTCAACTACTGTCTGAATAACCTGCGCCACTGATATTATGCCTAATAAACAGTAAAGTTCAAGTTTGTCCTGATTGGGGACTAACAAAAAAAACAAACTCTCACATTAGCTTGTGGTCGCAGCACAAATCTGGCTCCAGAACACGGCTGTCAATTTTTAAAATCTGATTAATCACAATTGGAATTTTGATTAATCATGATTAATCTACAGCATCAACTATACCACACATAATCCCACATTTTGGTTTAAGACTGTATTTTAAACTTCGATGAAAAGTGTTGACCTATTTATATATTTCTTAAATCGCTTTGGGGTGATTGCTTATGCGGTCAAAATAAATTCTGTAATTAATCTGGTAAGATTAATGAGATTTTTTTGGGGGGGGAGTGGGTGATTAATCATATCCCTTAACACGTTGATTTTGACAGGCTTACTCCAGAAGTAACATCCAGCATAGCTTAGGCTGCATGACATCTTAGCAGGAGCTCTTACTTAGCAGCTAACTTCATGCCACATCCTTCTGAGCAGTATTTTGAGTTTGTCCTTGCAGCCTCAACGCAGTTGGGCCCGAGACACTGATGGCGGCCACCATGATCCCGCATGTCAATCTTCTCACTGTGTCGGTTTCTGTCCTTGTGTCTCTGCTTCTGCTTGTGGCGCCGGGACTCTTTCTAGACAGAACATTTCTCTAGATGTTAACTTGTTACAACAATACTACGATCATAGGACAACGATCTTACTTTCTTGTCAAACTTCTTCTCTCGTCTCTTAACATGTTTCACTTTCACAGCTTTCTTTCGCAAGACAGGACTGAAAGGCGGCTCATCGTCTTCGTCGTCATCAGTTGCCCACCCCTGGTATAAAGCAAAAGAGTTAAGCATACAAGTCCAGATATTTTTTTTTCCCCAAATAGGAGGTAGCCAAAATAGAATATTATGGTCAGAGTTATTGTAGTACCATGCTACTGTTTAGCCCTGCTGCTTTGTACTGCAGGTAGAGATCTGCCTCGCTGTCATAGTCATCAGAGTAACGCCTTCGTCGGTGGTGGGAGTTCTCTCTTCTTTCTCGCAAGTACTGTTCCTCCTCTTTTACACGAAGCATTTTCTGAAATAAACAATTATTTTCACTTTTCCCAAGGGAGGCCACATTGAAAATAACGACAATAATTCATCAATCTTAAATTTCTACAAATTAAAAGAAAAAGAATTCAGATTTCTTGGCTGATCCAGAATTCAACAGTCCACATGTTTTATATTACACAAAAAGCATCATCAATTTGAAAAACGTACCCTTGCTCGGACTTCACATTGTCTGAATCTACACTTCTGCCTTATTTTATTGGGGCCTCCAAACTTTTTCATGTCTTTGCAGAAGTCACACTGCGCACAGTCCTCAGTCCTTCTGCAAGGCTCACATTCACCACACATTCGCACAGAACGCTTCACCTGCAACACATAAAACATAATTAGAGCTTCTTCCGAAACTTACAGCGGCTGTGGTCCTGTTGACCTGAGAATTTCACAAATGTTGGAAGAACTCAAGTAATCCATACATGCAAAAAGTAGCTAATATTAGATTTCTAATTAAGCTGTGTAAAAATGTGAAATGACACAGGATAAAAGTATTGCACACATGAAAACAAGAAAGGTATGGAAAGACAAGAGAAGAGCTAAACTCTATCAAACAGCAATCCAGCCCCTTGTCAATGAATACAAATGAATATCAGCTGGTTCAGACCTAATTGGTGGGTGGGGTACAAGTCAAGATGGGTTAGAGCAGAGAGCTATCAACACCATCGCAAAATAATTGTGGCAAAACATAATGGCATTGGTTACATGTGCATATCTAATATCTGAATGCTCCAGGCAGCACGGTTAGGGCCTCAATACCCAAGTGGAAAGTCACTAATACCACCATAAATTTGCTTCCATCAGGTGCTCCTCGCAAGATTTTTGACAGAGAAGTACAAAGAATAATCACGAAGGTTGTCCAGGAGTCAAGGACCACCTTTGGAGCACTTCAAAAAGACCTGGAATTAACAGGTACTGCTGTTACAAAGAAAACAGTGAGTAATGTACTCCAGGACCATGGCCTGTATGCATGCTCATCACAGAAGAGCATATCATGTCTAAAATTGTTGAATAAATTAGTTGGGATAGGCTCCAGCAGTCCTACAACCCTTGTAAGAAGAAGTCGAATGGAAAATGGACTTCGGACAAGCCAGTTCAATACTAAGAGAATATCATCAAGTCCGATGACAGCAAAATGAAACTGTTTGGATGCCAGAATGCACACTAAGTTGGGAGAAGAAACGGCATTGCACATCACCCTAAAAACATGAAGTGTGGGGCTGCTTATGACAACTTCAAACTTCAGATTAATGAAGCGGAGAGTTTCAGTTCGAACATGAAATATCTTATCTTTTGAGGGTATTCATTTGAATATAGGTTGAAAATGATTTGCAAATTATTGTATTTCTGTTTACATTTTACACAATGTAGCAACTTCATTGGAATTAGGAATGTTAGTTTGAAACATTATATGGATAATGAAGTTCCTAACCAACACTAATGTATGGTAGACAGTTTATTTTTTCTCACAATGTTTTCAAATACATATTTACCATTTATAGGTAAGAACAGTTTTGACAACTCACCTTTGAGCCACGCCGCCGTTCACTCTTGTAGTCTGGAGTACTTGAGGTACTGTAATGTCTTTCAGTTCTATCAGAATCTGGTTCCTTCTCTCTGTGTTTCTTTTCTTTTCTGTACTTTATTTCCAGCAATGGGTTTTCATCTGGTAATAGGAACCAGAAAAAAACAACAGTAATGGCTAGATTACTTAGCTGCACAACGAATGATTCGCAAATCTAACTTGTTTGGATGAATCACCTCTGCATCTCATGCAGTACCACTCTCGAATTGCCTTGGCCATCTTCTCTGTGATATTAATGCAGTTTCCATGGAACCATTCATTGCAGTTATCACAGCCACTAAGAGAAGCAAACTCAGCATTTCATCTATAAGCATCGGTCAGAATAATCTAGGTGAAAGAATGAAACAACAGTGGTATGCCTACATCATGAAGCAGTTGATGTGCGGTTTCCTGCAAATACAGTATAGCGGGGCATTCTCTCCGTCCATATTACTGCTGTCCAGTCCTGGTGGAGGATCAAAATCAGACGCTTCGCTTTCCTAGAAAAACGTAAACAATATAACCGTGCAGTGCGTTAGAATGCGAATAAAACTGACAACTAAGCTGTTTACCATACACAAAAAGTAGTCTTGCTTGTGAGCAGCTTTGTTAAATTGCTCACAATTTAATTGTAGTTATTTAAGATTAGAGACTTTAATCCTGGTCAACCTTCATGCTGGCCAATCACCATTTCTGACATTAATGCCGTAAATGACAAATCCTGACGGAAAGCTAGGCCGTGTTTATGTTATCTAAACTTTAAAGACCTAAATTACATGATCCTCATGAATCATCTAACAAGTACACTTACCATTGTATTTTTACTGCTCCGGGATGGTCCAAGAATCACAGATGACAGCTAATGTAGCATAAAACTACGAAACGGCGAACCTCTTGGCACACTAACTTACATTAGCCGAGCTTTGTGCACAAGCTACATATAAGACGTCATCACAAACGGGCAAAACGCGTCCTGTTTTCTCTTCTTTTTCTTCAGCTTCTCATCTCCTTCGTCGTTTGTCAACTAGCATTCAGGATTAATATCGCCACCTACCGGCGATTATTTTCTCTTAGTACCCATGCGAGTTGTGCAAATTTGGCATATAAAACCTATTCCACACTATGAAAAAAATCCTATAATCCCACAAACGGGGCCAATGCACAGATAATGCCACCATACCACAACTGTTTATGTCCTGTTCTCCAATTTAGCATTCCTTCCACTTCTTCTAGTTATCCATGCCTAGCAATTATTCTGATGCTATAAAAACTCTTTATTCTCTTTTTTCGACTCTGTTCTGAGCACCTGCATTATCTGTACCATACAAAATATATGAGACTATAGGAAAATTTATTTTCTAACACAATCTGAGTGATGAGCTGTTTTTAATTAGTTGCATCCCTGACGCGGCCATGACCTCTTCCACACTTTATTCATTACTTTGTAATCAATTGCGCAGTTGGCCCAATTCCTTTGACAGCTTCAGCAAATCTAGACTGGCCACTGATATTTCAATCTGTTGGACAAACTTGGTACTGTTGACCAACCCATTACATTTGGCTGCCAGGCCCAACAACAACTCTGCAGAGGAATTTTAAATTCTGACAACTATTCTATTCACCCAATAGGAAAGATGGTGACAAAGTTAGTTGTTTAGTTAGATTTGATTTCATTCATTCAGCATCCATTCTTCTTATCCTTACTAGGGTTGCGGGTGTGGTGGAACATATCCCAGTTATCTTCGAGCGAGAGGTAGGGTATACCCCGAACTGCGTGCCAGTCAATTGCTTGGCACATGTAAACAAACCGAGTCTTATATAAATGGGAGGGAACTGGAGCACATGGAAAAGACCCACACTGGCACAGGGAAAACATACAAACCTCACACAGGTGGGGCCTGGATTTGTACCCCCATCCTTAGAACTAGGGGCGGATGTTCTCACCAGTTGGTCACCATGCTGCCACTGGTGTTTAAAAAAAAAAAAACCCTCCGCAGTCAATTATTGATGTAGTTGAAAAAAAATAGACAAAAATCCACACCCTCAAAAAGTTTTATCACACTTGCATTCACACAGTTAAACTGGAAAAGAAGAAGTGGACACGAATGGTGTGTGTGCGCACAAATACACAAACATGCATACGTATCTAGACACATGCATATACAGTACAGTACTTAACCTCAAAGGAGATAGGAGATCATTCAGGGACAGGACGAGGTTGTGTGTATAATGTTGCACTCTCTTTACTGCTGAACAGTTTCAGGACACTGTGAGGGCGATTTCACAACAGAAGAGAATTGTTGAAGCCATTTTTCGTACCATTGACCCCTAAGTAATGCCATGCCAAGTAAGTACAATCTATATTGTTTCTTTTTGTTGTTGTTTTGTTTGGATTTTTTGGGAGGGGAGGTTTGAGGGGGTGTGAATTGGAGTGTTTGTTGGATTAAATGCAGGCTCAGTTTAAAATACATAGTCACTCTACAATGCATTCAACTTAGTGACGAAGTCCATTGAACTGTTTTTTTCAAAAGAACAATATATTTTAGTCAAGTATCTAGTCTGTATACCCTTTGAGAACTTAAACTCATCAAATATTTCAGATTGCCAGTTATTGTAATATTTGAAAAGTAAAATGTCAACCTTTAACATGAATCAAGGCACCTGAGAAAATGTATAATTAAGGAATAGCAAAATGAAGCTCACTTACATGATCATACAGCTGTCAGCATATTGATGTTCAGCCTTTCATAAAAATGTTTCCAAAATGGGTATCAATAATAGATTAACTTTGCTGCCTTTTTCCATGATGTTCACTCAATAGCAACATTGATGAAGCTAATGCTAAAGATATGATGCAGTATGCAGTATCAGAATCAATTAACAAAATGCAGGAAAAAAGAAAAAGGAGACCGCACTTAAAAATCTTGAACTGAAAAAACATTATGGATTAAAAGTGAGATGTCTTCAAAATAACGAGTGCAACTCCCTGACTCAACCTTAGCAGATGTGTGAATAGAGATAAATCCTCCCCTGTAGGACTATTACATTATTTATGCATTCAAACTTTATGTAATTGTATATTTTACAAGAAATGGAAAATATTTGCAGTAGGTATTCTATATGAAGAAAAATATCTACCCAGAAAGGCCTACATTACAACAATTGCCTTTCTCCTTCTCCAAGAACTTTACAAAGGATTTCTGCAAATAGAATTTGTGCATTTGTCCAAAAGAACACTTGGCTCAAACAATTGCTCATAATTTCCAATGTAGTCCAACCCAAAGGTGTTTGATTGCTTTGATGTCAGGGTGGTCTGCGTGGGCCATGAGTGCAGTTGTTCTACACAAAGTTTTCCCAACAGTGTCTCAGCCACAGTCATTTTGCAATATATAAACTGCTCCAATGAAGTTGAAAGCATGGAATTACAAAATAGAGTGTTAGACAAAATAATTGTGGTTAAATATGCTCATGTAAAGAAAATACATTTTAACATGCCCAAATAATTTTGCACTAAATGTACATGTAAGATAGAATTGTATATATGTTCTTTGTTTATATGTGCCTTGTGATTGGCCTGCAAGTATGCTGGTTACACGCGTATTTTCAAAGGTTCTGAATGTTCCATTGTGCATGGTAAGGGGCATAACATGTAATAATACCGTCATATATTTGCCTCAATTAGGTGGTCCTTGCAAGATTTCTGACAGAGAGCAAAAAATAATTATGTTTGTCTAGCCAAGGACCACTTGTAGAGACCTTCGAAAAGACCTGGAATTAGCAGGTACTGTACTGTTGTTGCTAGGAAAACAGTGAGTAATGCATCTCTGTAAAGATCTGTAAGCATTAAAAAAAAAAAAAAAAAAAAAATCTCTCAGGCAGCATGGTGCCGCAGCTGGGAAGCATTGGCCTCACGGTTCTGAGGACCAGGTTCAATCCCGGCCCTTACGTGTGGCGTTTGCATCTTCTCCTTGTGCCTGCGAGGGTTTTCCCCAGGCACTCCAGTTTCATCCAATATCCCAAAAACATGCAACATTAATTGGACACTCTAAATTGCCTCAGGTGTGATTGTGAGTGTGGCTGTTTGTCTCGATGTGACCTCCAATTTCCTGGCAACCAGTTCAGGGTGTACCCTGGCTCCTGCCCTTTGACATCTGGGATCGGCTCCAGCACTCCTGTGACCCCTGTGAGGAAAAGCGGCTAAGAAAATGGATGGATGGACAAATTTCTCTCTCTCACACACACACACACACACACACACACCACACACACACACACACACACGTTCCCACTTTTGCATAAAACGTATTCTGTAGTGTGGAAAGTGACAAGCCAGCAATGCTTAATTCACACTGTCACTCGGTGGGAGCAGAAGGTAGTCAACAATCACACCACTAAACTGGGAATGTACAATTGTATAGAAAACCAATTGTATTTGGTCTTATTAATAATCCTTTTCAAATAAGTAAATTAAATTCATTAACAGTATCCATACATTGTTACACTTGTGTGTAATGTTTTGTCCTGTACTTCAACTTTAGTCAGTTCTCACCCCAAGAAATTGAAACACATTACTTATCATGGATGCTAAACCCAATCTCGCAGAAGATTTTGAAAAGTTGGATTGTAGATGTGAAGACTCACCTTGCAAAACTGATTTGAAGAGCCCCAATGTACCCGTATTGTACAGCTGCATTGCCGGTGAAACAGGTATTTTACAGTGACAGCATGCATGACAGAGACTAGTTTGTACTATATTCACGTGCCAAATTCTTGATGAAATACACTTACCATACTTTTGTATCCTATTCAGAGGCCCAAGAACAGAACATGCAAAACTCTAATCATGAGGAAGTCCAAGCAAGATTGATGACTGACTTGAGTTGTGTGGAGAAACAGCAACCACAACTACTGTCCGTTTTGCTCTCATCTGGCACTAAAGAGTCAATCACATCTGCCAAAAAGAGTCAAGAACTGAACACTAACACTTTCATTATCCCACCAGGTGAAGATGGTAAGGCTAGGCTACTTTTCTAACACTTCAGGAGCGTTCCTATTTTCACATATTTTTTCCCCAATGTTGTTCCTGAGACCTCTGCACTCCAATCCTGTTGGGCTGTCTGTTCTGCCATCCACTGGATTGTTTACTGGCTACAGTCAGAGGATGTTCCAAGTGCCTGTGCTCTTCACTGTTCTGCTGCGAGCCAGCTACCACGCAGAGTCTCCTTAATATCACTCAACATTGTAATGTATGCAGATGTCAAGAACTGTGCGACTCCCAATGTGATTGCAGTATCTGTGGTTTGTGTCTCCAAGCTACAGAATGCCTGGATCTTGCCATGGAAATCTCTCAAATGCTCTACCACTAATCTTAGCAGCAAGCAGATAATCACACTTAAACACCTGAAAGAATAGTTTATTCAAATTTGCTGAAAGACACTCCACTGAGCATGACCAAAAACATACATTTGACACAGTGACTCACAAATAAGATAAGCAGTTTGTGAAAAGTTGGACGTTCTTCAAATTTTGGAAAGCAGTTATGTGGGAGGAAAGAAAAAAAACTTTTGTTGCTTGATTTTAGTATTACTCAATAAGTGGCACTAAACTAGCTAATTTTAGCTTAAAAACAGTGCCTGAGAGTACATGCAGGAGAAGAAAAATCACAGTGTCAAAACTAACTGGGCTCTTTCAGTTCACATGTTACTGTAAAACTGACAAAATTGCTAATCCAGGCACAAGACTTTAAAAGATGTTCTGACACAAACTCAAAAACCACATAAATGTTAGGATAAAGATGCACAGGCAAATTCACATTCAATAATTTAAAGTCGGATAATGCATTTAATGAGTTAATGAGTTAAATGCCTTTATTTTTTTTGTTTAGTTTAGTCTTTATTTTTAGTTTATTGATACTTCATAGTATATCTGCAAATAGTGGTTTGTTCAAAACAAAAAATAATTCAAATGGGAATGCATTGCATTTATAGATCATTTGATACCCACACCTCCAGAAGAAAAAAAAATGAAATCAGGTAAAATCAGCCAGTGATCATCAAGGTTAATTGAGACTAAAAATCACAAACAATTATTAATTACAAGAAACAAACTACACCTCAATTACTCTGGTATAAAAAATATGAACTACAGTACTACTGTAAAAATAAACTGATCTTTATGTTATGCTGTGAAGCAGAATATATTGGAAAATAGAACAGTGATTTGTAATTTGCACTATAGCTACACTTTAAGAAGTCCTGCTTTGGCTAACAGCAGCAGCAGCAGGTTTCAAGCTCGTAAAAATACTGCATGTCACAGTAGGAAAAACATCTCTCATAAAATGCATAGACTGCAATAACATAAGGTGCAATAAATTGCTGGAAAATAAAATATTCTTACTTTGTATACATCATGAGGGCAAGTATTTCATAATTATGTGCCAATTCCCTTTTGTACCTTCTCTAGACATCCCAACAAGGACAAGCGTGTAAAACCTGATTCCAGTCAGAAAAGAGAACTGATGTCTGTATGTATTTGCTTTTGCAAATAATATCACGTTAATAAGGCCAAAAAATCTTCCCTATGTATAACCACATTATAAATTCAAGCAAAAACTAATATTACTCTTAAATCTTAAAACATTTGTCAATGTATGTTTAAGCATCCATCCATCCATCTATCTATCTGAGCCACTTATTCTCACAGGGGTCACGGGACTGCTGGAGCCTATCCCAGCAACCTTAGGGTGAGAGGCAGGATACACCATGAACTGGTGGCCAGCCAATCACTGAGCACAGGGAAACTACCATTTACACTCACATTCAGACCTATGGGCAATTGAGAGTCTTCAATTAACTTATGATGCATGCTTTTGGAATGTGGGAGGAAACCAGATTACCTGGAGAAAACCCACGCAGGCACGAGGAGAACTTGCAAACTCCACACAGGCGAGGCCGGGATATGAACCTTGGTCCTCAGAACTGTGAGGCAGATGTGCGAACCAGTCTTCCACTGTGCCGCCTTGTGTAAGCATCCGTGTAGTGTAAAATATTCTCTTTTGATACTATTGCATTTACACACCAATAGGAACAATAACATGTAGAATGATGATGGGGTAAAGTTAGTGTCACTAACATTTAGGTTGGTTTCGATCTGAATATTTACCTCAAAATGCTTCCGGTCAACAGTCCTCCAAACAAACTCACCTACCAAAAGTGACAGAATGCATGCTGACATTTAGTCTTTTTTCGTGCATGGGCATCTCTCATGGCGTTTATCACAAGTCTTCATCCATATTAAGGCTGCTCCTGCGGCTGCTGCTTTTCGAGGCACCCGGTGACAGAGGACAGAAGAGGGGCTCAGCCACCGCCTCTGGAGAGAGGGTGCACCCCTCATCCATAAGAATGTCCCCCAAGCCCACATCAGGGTAAAGCGCTGAGGTGGAAGTGTCTTCCAATTCTGCAAAGCTCAAACTGCCCAAGTCTAAAGGGCTGGTGATGGAGACCCCAGCAGGAGAGTCTGACGAAGGTGGGGAGAGGAAAGCGGTGGGGAGAGACTGTCCAATGGTTGCCACACCAAGACTGAGGAGATTATGCCTGGACGTCGCGTCGGCGCTGGGGTGTAGGGACTGGCCGTTCTGAATGGTTTGGTGGTGCTGCTGCAGCAGGGCAGGACTGGAGCTCAGACCAGAGGAGCTGCTGGTTTTCGAAGAAAGGCCATGGACACGCGCCTGTATTTCCAGCTCCTGAGAAGAACACCCACATATAAGACTTTGAACTATTCCTGTATGTTAACACAATATGGAAGGGTCAGTCAAAAAGTAATGAGTCTGAGTTTTCTGAGTATTCTGTGTCTGAATAATTTCAGTACCCACTGTAGCTCCTTCTCATCTTCTCTGTACTTTTCTATCAACATCGTCAAGGCAAATAAGGCCTCTGTCGTAATATTTCTGGCCATGAAACCATACTGTTGCTCACAATCCGTAGCCTCCACTTCTACTACTACTATACTATAGACTTCTCTCGATAAGGTTTGATCATGAGATCATGTGGTTGATTATGCGGGTCTACTACTTTTTCCTATAAATTCATTGTGTGGCTCATCAACTATATTCTTCTGTAATTCCCACAGCTCTACACATGACTCTTGTTCTTAAATATGGCCACCAGCGCACTTTTCCTTCATTCCCCAGGCGTCTTCTCATCTGCTAAAATTTTATTGACCAATTTGGTCACCATGCCCCACTGACAATTTCAATTTAAAAATAAATAAATGAAACCAAAATGACTTCAAAATACGATTTGGATCACAGCCTCAAGCAACTGCTCTGGTTGAATGCTGAAAAATGAGCAAGTCACAATTTAAGCATCCACAGTCAACTTGAAGCACTTCTATGCTATAGAAATTAACAACACTTTATATTTTGCTGGACACTACATAAACTACAATGAAGGCCTTACATTTGTTTATTACAGATCTCAAGTAGGTAACACACACTTTCAAATGAATACAATAAAGAGTAATATACTAGACACACAAAGTTATTTGTAAACTATTTAATATTTTGTACAGTGGACCTCACACAAGAGATTGGGCCCACCATTAATAGCAAAAATCTGCAAATTCCCATTAAAAAATCATTACAAAAATTAAGCAGGGAACATACCATCAATAAGCAGTTTTCTCCAACCTGCCATGAAAAAAAATTGTTACAAAAATTTCACTTTTTGGGAAGATTTTTTTCATCACAAAAAAAACCATGAATAAGTGGGTAAATGTCACCAATAAGCAATTTCTACAAAAATGTATTGTTTCTTCAGGGCCACCGTCTCTAATCCGTACATCACCTCACCACTGTTTTGTAAACTTTGCCCTTTGCTCTTCATCCTAGCGGAGACTCTTCTGTCACATAGAACACCAGACACCTTCCGCCAACTGTTCCATCCCGCTTGGAACCATTTCTTCACTTACTTACCACACTCACCATTGCTATGTATTGTTGACCCCAAGTATTTGAAGTCTTCCACTCTTGCTATCTCTTCTCCCTGGAGCTTCACTCTTCCTCCTCCGCACCTCTCATTCACCCACATATATTCTGTTTTACTTTGGCTAATCTTCATTCCTCTCCTTTCCAGTGCGTACCTCCATCTTTCTTACTGTTCCTCCGCCTGTTCCCTGCTTTCACTGCAGATCACAATATCATTTGCAAACATTATGGTCCAAGTGGAATCCAGTCTAACCTTGTCTATCAGCCTATCCATTCCTACCTCAAATAGGGAAGGGGCTCAGCGCGGAACCCTGATGAGGTCCCACCTCTACCTTAAATTCTTCTGACACACCAACGGCACATCTCACCGCTGTTCTGCTACCCTCATACATGTGTTGTACTATTCTAACACATTTCTCTGCCACAGCAGACTTGCGCATGCAGTATCATAGTTTCTCTCTTGGTATACCCCCATACGGTATACAATTAGTATACCCCCGATTTTTTATTTATTCATTTTAACAAAACTGTATTATTTCATTTCAAATATTACAAACTGGTTTTACCTTGCTGTGGTTATTTATTTCTTCCAATATCACAGGGGTCGGGAAACTTTTCGGCTGAGAGAGCCATAAACGGCAAATATTTAAAATGTAATTCCAAAAGAGCCATCCAATATTTTCAAAACTAAATACAAGTGTATTCGTGCATTTTATGTGAGACCAACACTTTCAGTGTACAATAAGTCTCTAAATTCATTTAAATAACATTATACTGTTGCTAACCAATGACGGCAAAAGTACTTTTTACCATTAATGCGACTTCTTTGCTGATGGCTTAGTCGTCTATTTCATACGTCATTAAATTAAACTTCATTCAGCCTTTGAGACTTCCGTCCGCTATTCATGAACGTAGGTTGGTCTTAATGTTTTTTTTTTTTTTTTTTTTTAAATGTGAGAAAGACTTTCCATATGCATACTGTAGGGAGAACCAAACATTGTCAGTACAGCAATATTCACACGCCGGAGTGTGTGGTTTGTGACTGGAAATGCGTTCCAGGTTTTCAAAATCAGCTGGTCTGCAGGTTGAATTTTTATCATTTGTCTCCACTTATGTGTGCTTGTCAACAATACCTGCCGATGGAGGCATGTCTTTATGTAAAAAAAAATTCCGGTGGTGGGCTGCGCATAAGCACTCTGTCATTATAAACCAAATTGATAGGCTCCGTAAGGACTGTAACATTTGTTAATTATGAGTGTACCCCTTTAAGAGCGGAGGGGGGCGGTGCAAGGTAAACTAGGAAGAAGAGTGTGTGGCCCAATGGTGTGACCGTACAGTAGGTTGTTGTTAGACAAAGTTACGTATGGTGCCAAAATGTTAAAAAAAAAAAAATTCAAGCTGATTTTTTTTTTTTTTTTGGCCACGCAATCACACGATCGACCAGAACTTAATGATCGATTGCAATGGACACACTGAGCACCCCTGCTGTATACAGTATGTCATTATGAGTGCTCTGTGAGCCATACACAACCACCAAAAGACCCACGTGTGGCTCGCGAGCCATAGGTTCCTGACCCCTCCAATGTCACCATAATCATAATTTTCGGCTAATTATTTATTTTTAGTCTGAATAGGTGAATCCGGGCGGCATGGTGTAGCAACTGGTTGAGAGGTTTTGGCCTCAGAGTTAAGAGAACTGGGGTATGATTTCTATTTCTATTGTGAGGATAAGCAGCTCAGAAAATGGATGTATGGATAGGTGAATCTGCGGAGGCTGAAATTCAAAAATGTGAGGGTCTACTGGATTTTTTTATAATAACGGAGTGCAATGAAAGTATTTGACTGCGCTCCAGTTCCTGTCGAAGATGTGCCTTCAATGTGTATGCACTGCTTCTAAACCTTTTAGGGTCTTGCTTGGCGGATCGGGACCAGCACTATACACCCAATGCAGGGTTTTGAATTAAAACAGATTGAAATGGAGGGCAGATACTAACCTGGATACGCAACATTAAACTGTGGTTCGTTTGCTCCAATTTTTTCTGGCGCAGTTCGATATCCTTGGTTCGCTGTTGCTCCTTCTGTAATTTTCTGATGTAATCCACAGAGGCCTTCAGAATTGTGCCTTTATTCCACCGCATCTCACTGTCATCAGTCCAATAAAAAAAAAAAAAACAACAACATTGTGTTACTAACTTTATGTTACTGAGAGTTCACAAATACTACGCGTTAATATCAGAATCACTTAAAGCAGTCACTCACATTTGAAAAATGCACAGGTGTGGTCAGTCATGCCCGCAGTTAAAAATAACATAACTGTAAATTAAAAATAAAATAAACAAATGCATAACTAAAATAGAAAACAAATTTCAAACTCAGAAATGATCATTTCCAATTTCATCTGATATTAGTAGAACATGATATAAAGCGGTATTTAAAATTTTTCATCAATAAAAATTCTTGATCTGTCAAACTTTACCTGAAGAAAAGTTAAATGCACTGGCCTGTCAAGGAATGAACACAGACGGTCTATACCCGCAATGTTTTGAAAATGCTGAAAGTTTAGTTCAACATAATCGGCGTTTGTGGCAACAAGCTAGCGATACAATGTAAAATACATTCCTGTCGGCAATCGTGATATATTTTTATAATCTATCGTAATTTACGGCGGGATCTATTGTCAATCGATTGATGAAAGCTAGCAGTAGATTATCTATATCTTCCTAAAGCATGTAAAGGGGAAAAGTTTTCAACTTCAAGATAACGTGGTGTCACGGGGAAAATGACTGTTCGCATTGAGATATATGGACAGACGTTACATTAGAATTTAGATCAAGTCAAAGTAAATCACAATCTCATACTTATTATAGTTAGATACTGAAAACATTACCTGTGTTATATCCCAGAAATGTTGTCAATGTAAGTCAGGGGTGCCAAGATCCCCCCCCCCAAGATTTACTTTTCAACCAGCCAGCCTCTCGTGATAGGCCGGCGGGGCTGGGTGGGGGGTACGGGTGCACATGCACATTGCCGCGACTGCCGTAAATAGGTATCCGGCTTGCTAGAACGCACCTTAATGTGTGCGTGCGCTCGAAGTATTGGCCACACCTGAATCTAACGTCCACGCCGTAAGACAATCAACCAAAACTCCCTCGCGATCGACCCATTGAGCACCCATGATGTAACTGAATTCCCTTTGACATGGCTTATGATGTTGATGACGTTCGACGTAAATGCGCTTACAGTACGTGAAGAAACTCTGAACATGTGCTTTTGGCATCACTTCTGTACGTGCTCAGTATGGTTAACTTCCATTTCCTGTTTGCGGGTGAATACTGATTGTTTAGGAGCAGGCTTGTTTTGTTAACATTTATGAAATAAACATGTAAATTAATGTCAAGACTACATAAAATAAGCGACGTCTTTCAATATCTATTTTTTCTACTCGTAACATATTTTACGCGGGTGATTTTTGTGCTCAACTGTGCAGATTTGCGTGCGCGATGGCGCGCACGCCTACGCGCTCGTCAAATGTGAGTGACTGCTGAAAGGTTGAACCATGTAAATGAACATTACAAAAAAAAGGTAGGACTCACGGGTCACTTGACTTGGGTATGAGAGTACCAAGCTCCTTTATACGGTCATTAATATTAAATCGCCGCCTCCTTTCAACTGTTACAAACCAACAAATAGTGAAAGAATTGTTAATTTCTGTTAGTGCAGACAGCAATAGTAGCTGATTTTACAAAGTAACCACACAATAAATCTAAACATACTTAGGTTGTGGTTGTCTTTCTTTTGCCTCTCTTTCATAAAAGCTTTGGTATCAGCATCTGAAAGACAATTGTGTTTCATGGAGTTACACCACAGATTGCATTAAATGACATTTTTTTTCACATAAATTGCACATATTTTACCATACCAGTAATTTCCCTTTTTATATTTGGAAGATCAGCAGGGCAGGAGTTGCTGACAGTGAGAGTGGGCGCTGCCATTCCGGGGCTGTGATAGACCTCCATTAGATTTCCTGGGAGCTAAATAAAACAAAGTTATACAGTAGCTCCAAAATATGCAGGCAACCAAAGTGGAGTTACATGCAAGGAATATGTGAAAAGCGTAACTTCCCCATTCTTGCTTCAACTTTTAAAGCAACCACCTCCCTGGGCACCAAATTTAATCTGCCGTGGTATCAATGATTACAAATTGTCATGCATAGTCCACATTGATCTATTGGATAACATCATTTAAAAACACAATACACACATACATGACCTTTAACGTTTGCTACATGTATTCACAATGCTGTATTATTTCATTTCAAAAATTATAAACCGGTTTTACCTCGCTGTGGTTCTTTTTTATTTCTTCCAACATCACCATAATCCTCATTTTCTGTTAAATGGCAAAGGTTTGGCAAATTCCTTTGTGGCTGTAAACCTGGTATCTTTGCAATCTACGTTTGAATGAGAACCGAAGTCCTCTGACTTCTTGCCGCGTATCCTTACTGATAACCCCGCCCAGGCAGCACGTTTGTGACAAATGTCAAGTATGTGGCAAAAGCATACATTTACTCAAACAGCTATTCTATCTTCAGAATTCCACACAGATAAAAGACTTTCCATTCAAGGAAAAACAAAACGTATATCTACAAAGGTCGTGAGACATTTATTTGGTAAAATTCAAGAGGTTTTTTTTTTTTTTTTTTTTTGAAGGGCAGTACCTGGTAAAAGAAGTTGAATACATCTTACCGTACTAGGTAATTGAAGACCTGAGTCCATCAATGTAATGATGTCATCATTGAAACTGGATTCAAGACTAATTATGTCATCGATAACATCTTCGATCTATATAAAGTAGATGAGAGGGAACACATGGCAAAACGTGAGAAAAGCTTATTAGTTTAAGATCATTTACAAGCAATGTTCAGCACTTACAAAATATCAGGCTATATACAGAGTACTGTGTGGAGTAAAAATAATTCAGTTGGCAAAGAAAAAAAAGAAAAAGAGCTTGTCACAGACGTGCAAAGTGGAGAGCTGGCATGGTTAATCTGCGGGTGCAGTATTTAACATCATATTGTGACACCAGGCCAACAAGTATATGATAAACGGCACGCGGCATTAAATTTAGACCTGGGGCCACATCACAGCAGAACGAACAAAAAGCAATTAAGTACAACATGAGCTGAAGGTTTGACTTCCAACTTCTCCAAAAACATACTGGAAGTTAACAGAGAGACCACTTTTGGCAAGAATGTGTCATCCGCTGCGTCAGCAAACTGCTGTTATAAAATAAGGAATTTGGCATACTTCCTCCTTTTTGGAACTGATGTTAAGAAGAGCCATCGGGCTGTTAGGGGCACTGCTGGCAGTGTGGGCAACCTCAGGGGCGGAGCTGCACTGTGGCACAGGCGACACACCGAGCGTCTGAGTAACTGCATTGTTACTCAGAGTGGTGGAGAGGTACTGCTTCACCTGTTGCCTCTGCGCTTGCTGGATGTGATACTTGGTGGGGTTCTCTAGATGGGTCTGCACCTGCATTATTCAAGCAATAGTTCAGAGCCATTCTTTTATAAAGACAGAAAGCACTGTGACAGGGGAGACAGAGGATACACTTACTTTCAGCACCTCCACGGGCACCTGTGCTGGAGGCGGGCAGGCAGCATTTGGAGTCAGTGAGACGGCGATAGCAGGAGTGGAGTCAGTCGGTCGGAGCTGAGAGGCAGAGGCCTGTTGTTGGGCCTCGCGCCTCTCTTGCTCCTGAGCTTGTTCTCGCATCAACTGCTGCCGCATCAACACACGTGACGACATAGCTGAAGACAACGATCGACATCTAACAATGAAGCTGCAAATAAACCAAGAGAGGATTTTAGAACAGTAGGACAAGGATGTTGATATTTTTACTAGGATAAGAATTGGCTGCATCTAATTAAAAGTCTCACGCGAACTAAACAGGAAAAAAAAATTACAATATTCTGGCGAATTCAGCTGGTGAGTGGTTAGCATGTCTGCCTCACAGCCCTAAGGGTCAGTGTTTGAACCCAGACTTTCTGTGTGGAGTTTGCATGTTCCCTGTCCTTGTGAGTTTTTTCACCAACTTCATTCAGTACCACATTCCAAAACATGCATGTCTCTTGGTTAATTAAAAACTTGAAGGCTGCATCTATGGTTTTCCTCCTCAATGTTTCCACCGCAACCCAGGATACATTCCCAAGATGCCTTATTATTGAGGAACTTAATTGTGTTAAATGCGCACGGAGGCGCATTAACACATTGTATTATTAAAAAATACTGAGATAAGAAGCACATTTTTGTGAAACTGGTCACTGAAATGATATGTGCAGGCAGTCAATGTGTAGCACAATTTTCTAGAGTGAATGGTTCGTCTACAGACATCCTCGTCTAACATATCATGTTGAGACAGACTAAGATTGATTACCTCAGAGTAGGGGGGTCCGCAAAGTGTTATGTCTCTGTGTGTGTGTGTGTGTGTGTGTGTGTGTGTGTGTGTGTGTGTTGGGCGTTCCGGAGTGATGACGAGGAAAACCCCAATGGGCCCATGATTGAAAGGAGCCTCAGAAAATATATCATACAATTGTGACATTCACAAGGTATAAATTAGTTTTTTTTTTCTTTCATGGAGGGATTTAATCCCCCCACCACTCCACCATCAGGGTAATACTTTCATGCAGGAGTGATATGATTTCCTTCTCTGAATTCTGAAAACCAGTCTGAATAATTTGACAGAAGCAGCCTGTATCAAATCATAACAATAGCCAATTGTGTCTTCAACGCTTAACACTTTTCTTCTAAAAGTCTGTGCTGGTTTGTGTCAAACATCTTCGAGTGCTGCAAAGTTAATCCCATGAATTGAAATTAACTGGGTTGTACTGTGCCCCAGATTAGGAACAAATTGTTAGTAGCATGTTAGATCTTGTTCGAAAATTACGTGGTGTCAATTGAAGAGCACATTGTACATTAATAAATCTCGAAATATTAATTGGCAATAACTATTAATTACCTACATGTGAAATAGCACTTTCATCTCAAACCAACACTAAAATTGATGAATACTGATCGATTGTATTAAATGCGATCCTGATGGTCACAAAGGGGTGCTCGTTTGACAGCTAAGTGCCGGGTATACGTAACTTCATGATTAAAGGTGCACAAATTTCATATACAGTAGTCTTACACGATTGTACATACATTTTTTAATTCTGTTATCTACTAGCTGCCAAACAAGCAAAACACACATTTAAATTCGTAGCTTTAGTGGAAAGGTCGTAGCTTTTTTTTCAATTTGTTTGTATGTTTTTTGTTTAGCTAGGCATCATGAGTTTTTTAATTGTCGAAATAGCTAAGTCTACCGGGTTAAAGGTAGAAATGTAACTTTAAAAACATACTGTAAAAATAAAAATGTTCGACGTGATCACGGCCATGAATCCGGTAGGTCCTCTATGTTTCTAGCCATTTTAAGTCGTTGACTTAGTAGCAGCTGAGGCTAGCCATTGCCGCCTCGGCCCAGCGTTGTTTACCTCCTCGAGCCGACGCGCTGAGGTCATTCTCTGACTTTTTACCCGGAACTTGTTAACTACACATGGTATTCATGTGACGTCCCAGAACCTATCCAATCGACACAGCGACCATTTGAGGGGAAAACACTTGCAGCTTGCAGCTCAGCGATCAAACAAAATAAGCCTAGCGATACCGCGCGATTTTATACAGATACTTAACCATGCTAAACAACTGCCCTCTTCACTGGTGTAACAAAAGGGCGAACAGGGATGTTAAGATTTCCACTTGAGAAAATTTACGAAAGTTTGTTTTGACGATTTTGTTGGTGAATATTAGATGATTGTTAAAATACATTTTTAGAATAATGTGACCGTAATAATGTTTCATTTATATCTTATAAGTGTGATAAATCTGTTGCAACGAAATCCTCGTATTATCGCCCACTGTTCAGTGTTTTTTTTTTTTTTTACAGGAGACAACTGGCGTACAACATACAACAAATATGATTTAATTGACTTTTGTTTCGCAACTTGTTTTGCATCTAATTTCACATCTGATTATAGAGATGACAAGATACGTTTACATGGCTGTCATTTTTCAAGAATGATGGTTGTGCTAAAATTGCTTTACTTTAAAAAGTACATTAGTTTTCATTCACATTTTTAATTTGACAGAACTTGTAATATAATCACTAGTATGTTACATAAAGATACTTGTTCCTGAGCCTGATTTAACTTTTTACAGGTAAAGCAGCAGTTCGTTTTGATGAGACGCATCCTGATTGGGCCCCTTCACTAAAGCTTGTTGCAGAAACAGCTAAGAGATCATCAATGATGCACAGCAGAGTTGTAAAACTGATTTTTTTTTTTTCCCCTCAGGCTACATTGTTGCTATGGTTCCACTCGGAGGGCTGTTATGGCTGAAAATCCATATGAATGCTTGATTACCTTATATTATTACATATACACAAATGAATGGATAATCAGTTTAGAAATTTGTTCAGCTACATTATGATTTAATTTGATTTCAAAAGGGTGATTGGTAACAAAAACTGGTTGCAGTATCTCATTTAAAAGTGAAGACATTTTGGAATTGTATTTCAGCTAGAAAAAAATCGATGCACACTCTCGCAGGCCACATAAGATGATGTGGCGGGCTGGATCTGGCCCCCAGGCCACCAGTTTTACACCTACGATATAGACACCTAAATCTATGTGAATGTTTAGAATGTGTGGATGGGTCATCGTGATCTCTTGATGCAACATCATCTCTATCAGAGGATTTCAGATCATCTGAATCTGCTGAAAACAATCGTCCATTTCCCAGCTGTGCAAGATGAAAAGTGATGAATGTCAAAGACTTCTTACTGAAAATTTTGATCCAAACATGAGAATAACACACAAGAGACTTTCAAAGACAGTGACAAAAAGTTAACTATTAAAGAGCTTAAGAGCTTCAAAATATTGATGGCTATTTTGGAATACATTGAATAATTCATTCTAGAGAGTAGACCCAAACATATTTTTTAAGTTTAAAAGGTTTATTTAAGTCTTGATGAAACTTAGACAATTTTCCTGAACAAGACCTGGCATATAGATTTGATGTGTGTCAAGCAACTGTCTACATATTTTTCTGTTATTCATGTAATGTCCATCAGGCTACAAGGATATATTTACTGGCCACAAAAAGAAGACTTGAGAATGTCAATGCCGCTAGAATTTAGAAAGCATTTTTCCTTAAAAGTATCATTGACTGACAGAATAAACGAAAGATATACAGATTATATTCCATTTCCAACACAGAAAAAATGTACAGTGTACAAATTGTCAGTGAAAATGTTAAGACACTCCTCTAAATCGGGAATTTAAGTAACTGCCATTCCTAAGCATTTTATGTGACCATATGGAGAAGGTAAACAGAAAACAGTACATTTTCATCAAAATTCATTAATTTAAATTTAATCTATCATCTGGGAATCAATCCCTTTGACACTGCAAACCTGAATATATGTATATGTATGTAATTTTTCTTAAATTCAGGAAGTTTTCTACATTTACACAGCATTTCTTTTGGGCATTTGCTTCAAGTTTAAGCACTTTATTTGTAGATGCAGTTGTCATTCCTGTATGGCACTATGCATTCACCGTATGGCTGAAACTGTTGTTCAAAAATATATGAAGAGTTTGTTTTCAAAACGAGACATAGGCATTTTTTTCAGATTGACGAAACTCGCGCCAAAATTATCCAGCTCTGAATGGATAATTTTGGCGCGAGTTTCGTAAATCTGAAAAAAAAATGCCTATGTCTCGTTTTGAAAACAAACTCTTCATATAGAGTTTAACCTCTGCAATATCTGACACGTCTTGAGGTGTACAGTATATTCTACAGTAACAACAACAGGTGATGGCTGTGGTTGTGAATACAGCTTTTCCAATCAATTCAGGCAAAATCACGTGCTTGAAAAATGTTTTGGATTTGCTGGAAATTGTATTCTGTGAGTCTTCATTGGGTTGAACTCTCCCAATGTCCACCTCAGTCCACACAACTAAATCTACTAAGTTAACGCTCTCTCTCACGCACTAATACAGCAATTGAGTCTGCACCTGGTAATAATACAGGTGTGATTTCTTCAATCTCAATCTCCCATCAGCATGTACAAGGTAAGTTTTACCCGATTCACAAAGCTTTCTTGCACTTTTGCAGAACGGGCACTTCACCTCTAACAAACCATTACCACAACATTCACAACACACCAGAGAAGCCAGGGGATGCATCCATGTTGGTTATTTGTGATGTACCACTAGGACACTGTTTTTTCATGGTTTTTCTTCAATCAGCAAGCAGTATCGCTGAACGGCCGTCTCCTCATGGTCACATCCCCATTGTGCAAGGGTTGCTGCACCTTTTGCTCTGAGGGTAGCAAATACATTTTAGGAGGCTCTGTGATGGTTTTTCTATGGATGTGGAACAAACACTTTTCGCTTTTGAAACTGTGATTCTTCCTGTTCTGAAACGAGACTGTTCTCTGCTACTGGCCTGGGAACACATTGCTATCTGGACGTTCACACTTTATCTTCTGTTACACAAACAGTCTAAAAAATATCTGTGTTAATACTTTCTTCTTCTGTTTCACTAACAGTCTAAAAAATGTCACCACAATGCTTATCAGGTTCATCACCGGGGCATAAGTTCACACGAATCTTCATACAGTTCAGTCAAAATGTTTGTGCAAGATTGATTGAGGGAGGTGGGTGCATATTCAGCTGAATATTTTCAGCACCACGGACAACAAAAAAGACTTGCCTATTATTTCCTTTAACTTAGCTAGGAAAACATCTGATTCTTCATCTTCTGGTGGCAACACATTGAGAAGCTTCTGTGTAGATTCAGCAGACACACTTGGGGATCCTGCTACTGCTTCACCAACCTTTCTTTACAGGGACTGGCATGATTGAACGTCAAATGTTCTTGATCTCACTGTATTCTACATTAGACGCACCTGTGGGAAACAGGCAGTCTGCAGCTTCCTGTGTCCCTGTCTTGGAATCGCAAATCTTCACTGCTGCTTCCACTGCTTAGAACAGGTCCCATCCAATCTTGGCATATGCGTGCAGTGTCAAGTCAAGATTTCACCATCTTTCTGCGCAATAACCCACGGTCTAAGAGGAGGGGCATTCAAAGACTGAGAATGTTTTACCAGAAAAAATAATTTACATTGACAATTCATCATATTATAGCCAATACGTTTTCACTTTGATTTCATGTGTAGAGAAAATTGCCATCCCATCACGATCGTGGCTCACTAATTTATTAACTTGTGAAGGAGGATTTACATAGAATATTAATTGAATAAAAAGCACATTGCATCCAGCTTTATATAAGCAGTAGTAGAGTTGATTTCTTTGCATTGAGATTTAGAAAAGCCATCTTAAAAGTATTCACTAGATCCAGATACGAGGTATTAAGTTGAGAAATTCTCCTTCTTAGCTTTGTACGGATTGATTCAGTTACTCAAACTATGTTTAGTTGTACCTCACCAAAGACTGTTGATCTAAACCTTCCACATACATCTTAACAGAAGTAATATTAGTGGTAGATGAGTCTGTCATATTTAATACCAAAATTGATTACGATAACTGAATTCTAAAAAGATAAGAGTAAAGAATGGCTGACGCACTGTACGAATAGAAAGTTTGACCGACAAAATGGCGCCACCTCCCAAAATCATGCAACACTGTGACATCAGTGAACACTGTATAGGAAGCAAATGTTTGCATATGTGTTGTATATGTTGAGAATTTTAAAAAATGATTAAAAAAAAACTTTAATATGATTACAAATAGGGGTTGTATGTCACATAAAAGGTCCATTATGACTGTAAAACAATGTAATCGCCTCATCATATTGCATACCACAAATTGAATAAGTTTTGAAGTCACAAGTCAAGAAAAATAGTTTGCCCAGCTATTTATAGAATTTAAAAAGGGGTTGGGAAACTTTTTTTTTTTTTTTTTTTTAATGCATGCAGTGCCTCAATGTTATTCAAAGGGAATTCAATTTTCATCTTTTAGCCATAAAACTTAAGTTAAACACACGAGATTCACTTTAGTGGGCCACATAAAATAATGTAACAGACCAGATTGGGACCCCAGGACTGGAGGTTGACACTTGTGTCCAAAGTGATCGATCCATAGACTTTTCCAATGTGCTTAAAATGTATTGTAAATATCAAAGACAATTTTAATATTTCTTTAAAGAAACAAAAAGGCAAAACGTAGACAAACAATCTTTTAGTACTCTTTAATCAGGTGTCACCAAAACGATAAATCCATTGCAGATGTCAAGGTGTCTGAGAGTTTGGTACCAAGTTTGTCTGTAATAGAAACAAAGTACATAAAAATTAACATATTGCAAATGTGACTATTGAAGTCAAGATACATACCAGCTCTTTTTTGTTGCTTCTTTCGTTTCTTGACAGCAGCTAGAAGCGCCTGGCCTTGTTGTAAAGGATGTACATTAACAATATCCTTCAAATCTGGAGCCTTGGGCGCAGGATTCATTTCGGGCAAGCTACTCTTCAATTTATGAGATTTTATCTCTACAGTCATCGGTCCAAACTATGAGATAAAAATATTATTACGTTGATTTGACAAGATTATAGCAAGACAGACTATAAAATTCTGGTTAAATCACATCGCATACATATCGAATGAGTTTTTTTTTTTTTATTCCTGCATATAGAAAGAATCAGACTTCTTCACACCTCTGCATCCTGATCCTCCTCCATAGATTCCTCCTCATTTTTTAATTCTGGCTCCTGCACTGACTCGCCTTCAATTTCTTGGTGAAAGGGCGCTGGAGCCTGGTTGCCATTCGTCATCCCCATGTTTTCAATGCAGAATCCCATTTGAATATCAGAACTAGATGAATCTGAAACATACCACTTACTTACATGAAATCTGGCCTGGACCACTGCATCTTTTCATTCCATTCAACAAACCAAAACAATTCCTGTGAATGTCACACTCCCGATTTAATATGTAAGTAAAGTATGTAAAAAAGTAAGTGAGTTTCTTTTGACTTGTCCCTTTCAGGGTCACCACAGCGTGTCATCTCAGATGAACGCACATATGTTTGGCACAATTTTTACGCCGGATGCCCTTCCTGACGCAACCCTTCTCAGGGAGTGGAGGCCCCAGCAGGATACGAACCCACAACGCCTGGTTTACCAAACCAGTGCTCTAACCACTGAGCTACGGGGCCTCATGCAAGTAAAGTATGTACGTTTTCCTTAATCTAAACATTTGTCAAGATTACCAGAGTAAATCGTAGAATAAAATTGGTGTGAGAAAAAAAAAAAAAAAAGAAATCATATTACCTGCGAGAACTTCCTGATTTCCCTTTTCGAGTTCATCCCAGTCAAAAGCTTTCCCCATTTCTGTCACAATCTCAGCGCTGACATGCATAGGAAGTGTGTGTGTCTCAGGGGGGTGAGTGAAATAGCTGATCCTTCCTCTAAAGAACACTGGAATTAACACTAATGCCTCTTATCATTTGTAGGACCTCGAAAATCAAACATTTGACGTACCCTGTCCAGTCCATTAATATGCTTTTTGCTGCTTTGTCGGTGTCAGGCAGCCCGCCTTTTCTTAGTTTGCCCTGACGCCGTGCAAGCAATGCCAAGAACTCCAAAGCTGTGTTAAAGTTGGGTACGCCGTAATGTTGGAGGATCTGCACATACGTAAAAATGTATCTCAAGTGTACGGTGTACAAATGCTACAACATATTGATTGTGGTTTTAATCATGTAATGTGCAAATTGTAGAAAAGGAAACAACATACTTGTGCCTTATTGCAACGTCGTAAGATGGCTTCAACGGGTGGAAGTGGATCAACTAGTTGTTCGATTTTCACACAGTTACGGAGAATCATTGCAGCATCAGTTGTCGATGTTGCCATGACGATGCCAGGACAATCAAGAAGCTTAATATGTTTGTCCAAGTGCACTTCTTGAAGGCACCTAAACAATTAGGAAACATTAAAAAACATGTACCGTAATTTCCGGCCTATATGCCGCGACTTCTTTTTCCACATGCTTTTAACCCTGCGGCTTATGCGGAGATGTGGCTAATTTGTGCATTTTTTCCTAATGGCCACAAGGGGGCACTCGAGTGGAAAAGATAAGTGAGCCGGTGGAATAAATGTGGCAAGGAAGTGACTTTTACCGTTATGTTTTTTTTTTTTTTTAAACCGGCCCTGTTAGCGCTGTGCTAGCGTGTTGCTGTGTCTCAGTGATTTTTAACGATGTTTTTTTTTTTTTTTAACCGGCCCAGTTAGTGCCGCGCTAGCATTAATGCCACGCTAGCATTAATTGGTTGTTCGAGTAGCAGACAAAGTAAAAAGGCGAAGGAAATATGTTGAGAAATACTGTAGCGATCCGGTTTTACTCTAATGTGAAAGTCTTTCTTGACTTGATTTTACTTAGGCGATAGCCACACGATAACTTTCCAAAAATGCATTTTTTTTCCCGATATGTGTGTCAATTTCAAACAGAACCCTTCATTCCACTTACAAATTACTTTGCGTGGTGTACTCAAGTTGACAGTAGCCAGCAAACAGACTGACATTTTGACAGACTGTCATTCTTGAGAAAGCTAGTCAAGTTGCAATTTTCCAATGTAAGGTAGATAATTACAATTTGAGGGGCCAACACAAGTTTAAAATATTAAAAAGACACAGCAGTTACTATTGTAAGATGTTTTAATAATTCAAAAGAAGGAAAAAAAAGCAACCTTTTATCGGGAGGACTATGTACATTCCATCCAAAAGTTTGAATACTCATGCTATCAATGAAAAGTTCAGTCCAAAATTTTGACATCTACTTTCAGTCTTGAGAAAACACCTCCATAACAACAATAATTTAAAACAATCAATCATTATATTTGGAATCACTAATCAGTGAAACATGTTTTACTCACTTGGTGACACCAGGAGTGGCTCCAACATTACATGCTCTTGCACGTTTTAAACTGTTGATCAAACTGCTCTTTCCAACATTAGGGAAACCTTAAAAAGAGTAGCCAAGAAGTTGAGAATAAATAAATAAAATTCTTATAATAGATTAGGAGGCTCTAAACCCTTTACAAAAATTTTAACATTTTAACAGGGCGACAGAGAGACCTAATTGTCAACATTTCTGCTTCACAGGTTCTAGGCCAGGGGTGGGGGGAACATTTTGGCAGTACGCTTCTGTACGGCAACTTTCTCTCAACGACCTGCTGCTTGGCTACACACTCTCCTGCCTGTTAACCTGACACCCGCCCCCCTCCGCTCTTAATGGGGTACACTCATAATTGACCCCACCGTGGATATTGCGCAATCTGCGTCACTGACCAATCAGAGGCCAGAGATCTGCATAAACCACGCCCCCTTTGCACCCGCCATTTTCTCTGACAACATTGAATGGTCCGGTTTAGGTTTTGTTCGTGTTTTATCGCGTATTTGGGTTCTTTCACAATAGATATGGTTAAGAGGTGTAGTCACGGACGTTGTAATAGTGACGACAGGTATCCTGAAAGGCTAGTTGGTGGAGTTCGATTCATACCCTTTCCAAAACCGAAACTCAGTACGAAAAATGCCTTTGATGGATCAAACTTTGTGGAAGACCGCATCATCAACTAAATCCATCTAATATCAACCGGAACAGATATGTTTGTACGAAGGTATGCCTTATATTTGATTTTCAATACATGTCTTGTATAAATGAATTCGAAGTTCTTCGCTAGCATAACATTGCTACATGTGAATGATTGAATGAAATCATAAGCATGGCGTCTCTCTCAGTTAAGAATGTATTGTATTTAGAATCTATAATATAGCGTTGATTTGAATGAAATCAGAAGCATGGCGTCCGTCTCAGTTAAGAATGTATTGTATTTGCCATTTTTTACGAATTGTTTGTCTTACATCAGCGCACGTGCGTGACGTCACTTCAGGAGGCGTGGTTAAGTGCCCTGTACGGAGGGGTCAATTTGAAATGTTATAGTACTTACACAGCCCATCAATATGGTTTATAATGACAGCGTCCACCACCGGTGCTTTAGTTAGCAACACAGTCTGGGCAACGTAAAGCAAAGACAAGCTGCTTATGTTTACTCTTGATAATAATGGCAAAAGTAAAAAAAGAAATTTTGTTGCGCGGCACGGTTGGCTCAGCTGCTAAATCGTTGGGCTCACAGTTCTGAGGTCCTGGATTTAATCCCAGACCCGCCTGTGTGGAGTTTGCATGTTTTCCCCGTGCCTCCGTGGGTTTCCTCCGGGCACTCGTTTCCTCCCACATCCCAAAAACATGCAACATTAATTGGACACTCTAAATTGCCCTGAGGTGTGATTGTGAGTGCGACTGTTGTCTGTCTCCATGTGCCCTGCGATTGGCTGGCAACCAGTTCTGGGTGTACCCCGCCTCCTGCCTGTTGACAGCCGGAATAGGCTCCAGCACTCCCCGCGACCCTCGTGAGGAGAAGCGGCAAAGAAAATGGATGGATGGATGGATGAAATTCTGTTGCTTTAAGATGCCATGAATGTTGGAGAATGTGAATAACAAAATAAAAGTGGTAAAACTGGACGAGCTTTTCTGTTTTTCGAGTGAGAAAGGGCTGGCCTGAAGCCAAAGTCGAACATGCAGGATGAGATGGTGTATAATGTTAAAATTCCACCTTTGCACAGATCAAGGATGAAAGCACAAACAATACAGCGCACAAAAAGCTAATTCTGTATTTTAAATATACGAGGTAACATAACATTAACCTTAAAACTCTTTCGGGAGCATCATTCAGCTCAAGATCAGCTAGAGATATTCTGCAAGCAATAATTCAGTTTTACACTATGAAAAAAAGGATAAGGATATCATTGTGGATTAAAAAAAAAAGAAACATAGTTTGAAGTGATCTTTGAAATTTACAGTTCATTGTTGGCTTGGTTTGGTTAGCAATGTAGTTTTTTTTTGTTTGTTAACATTTATTTTCATTGTAAGTTTGCAAAAACACAAAGAAAAGTGTTCTTAAAATGTTCTGATGGGAATGTAAATGCTGTAATCTGAATCTTTAAATGAGCCATGTAATTTCAGTGGATGACACTGATCTGACCACAGTGCAGATCCCACCCCCGGTCGGTAGATCGCGAGCCTGGCTGCTTGAAAACTAGATTTTGGGGTAAAAAAAAAGTCTGGGGACTCCTGTTCTAGGCCCTCCTGAGAGGGGTTTGTATATTCTCCATGTTTTACCCCCAGGTATTCTGGCTTCTTCCTACATAACATCAATAAACATGCTAACTAAATATGGACCGAGCTTCGCAAAGGTACTGACATATTGACACTGAAATTGTCTATTTATTTCTTACCCTTTCCCCCTGTTTACATTATTACAACACAGCTTCAGGACACTGGCCTGTAATCTCCATCCTTGCCTATAATTCCATATTTGTCATTAGACATAAATATGTCCGTGGGTGGGTGGGGTAGTGCAGAACTGTAATTCAATATAGTATGTAGTGCCTCCAAACGTTTTCCAAGAACACCTAGAGCCACAGCAGCGAGTTACTATTATGTCCTAGAGCCAACTACCTAATTAATAGGTCTAAGTCCATGACTGTTTCATGCAATTGGGCAGTTCAGTACAGTTCGGATGCCTTGCATAAGAAAACATGAATAAATTTGTATATAAGCATTCATTATAATGCAGCCCTATGGGGGCACAAACCAGTGCAATCTGGAGGCCGGTCCCAAGCCCGGATAAATGCAGAGGGTTGCGTCAGGAAGGGCATCCGGCGTAAAAACTGTGCCAAATAAATATGAGCGTTCATCTAAAGAATCCCATACCGGATCGGTCATGGCCCGGGTTAACAACGCCTGCCCTCGGCACTGCTAACCTGCAGGGCGTCGGTGGAAATTCAGCTACTGTGGGTCGAAGACAAAGAAGAGGAGGAAAACGGATCCATCGTCAGAAGAAAAAGAGGAATGCACAGAGCCTACAATTGAGTGTAGGGACTTTGAATATTGGGACTATGACAGGAAAATCTTAGGAGTTGGTTGACATGATGATTAGAAGAAAGGTTGATATTCTGTGCATCCAAGAGAGCAGGTGGAAAGGTAGTAAGGCTAGAAGTTTAGGAGCAGGATTTAAATTATTCTACCACGGAATAGATGGGAAGAGAAATGGAGTAGGGGTTATTTTAAAGGAAGAGCTGGCTAAGAATGTCTTGGAGGTGAAAAGAGTATCAGATCGAGTGATGAGACTAAAATTTGAAATTGAGGGTGTTATGTATAATGTGATTAGCGGCTAAGTCCCACAGGTAGGATGTGACCTAGAATTGAAAGAGAAATTCTGGAAGGAACTAGATGAAGTAGTTCTGAGCATCCCAGACAGCGAGAGAGTTGTGATTGGTGCAGATTGTAATGGACATATTGGTAAAGGAAATAGGGGCGATGAAGAAGTGATGGGTAAGTATGGAATCCAGGAAAGGAACTTTGAGGGACAGATGGTGGTGGACTTTGCAAAAAGGATGGAGATGGCTGTAGTGAACACTTATTTCCAGAAGAGGGAGGAACATATAGTGACCTACAAGAGCGGAGGTAGAAGCACGCAGGTGGATTATATTTTGTGCAGACGATGTAATCTGAAGGAGGTTACTGATGGTAAAGTAGTGGTAGGGGAGAGTGTAGCTCGAGCAGAGAACCATGTGGTGGAAGCTGAGAAAGGAAGAATGTTGTGCGGCCTTTCGGAAAGAGGTAAGACAGGCTCTCGATGGACAGCAGAAGCTCCCGGAAGACTGGACAACGACAGCCAAGGTAATCAGAGAGACAGGCAGGAGAGTACTTGGTGTGTCTTTTGGTAGGAAAGGGGATTAGCGAAGAAGAAGAAGTGGGATACTGAGAGGACTGAGGAGAGGCGAAAGGAGTACATCGAGATGTGACGTAGGGCAAAGGTAGAGGTGGCAAAGGCTAAACAAGAGGCTTATGAAGACATGTACACCAGGTTGGACACGAAAGTAGGAGAAAAGGATCTCTTCAGGCTGGCCAGACAGAGGGATAGAGATGGGAAGGATGTGCAGCAGGTAAGGATGATTAAGGATAGAGATGTAAATGTGTTGACTGGTGCCAGTAGTGTGCTAAATAGACGGAAAGAATACTTTGGGAAGTTGATAAATGAAGAAAATGAGAGATAAGGAAGAGAAGAAGTGGCAAGTGTGAAGGACCAGGAAGTGGCAATGAGGGGTAAGTTAGAAAGGCACTACAAAGGATGAAAAATGGAAAGGCGGTTGGTCCTGATGACATACCTATGGAGGTATGGAAGTGATTTGGAGAGGCGGCTGTGGAGTTTTTCACCAACTTATTCAATAGAATATTAGCGGATGAAAAGATGCCTGAAGAATGGAGGAAAAGTGTTCCAAGTTCCCATTTTTAAGAACAAAGCGGATGTTCAGAATTCTGGGAACTATAGAGGAATAAAGTTGATGAGCCACACAATGAAGTTATGGGAAACAGTAGTGGAGGCTAGACTCAGGACAGAAGTAAGTATCTGCGAGCAACAATATGGTTTCATGCCTAGAAAGAGTACCACAGATACATTATTTGCCTTGAGGATGCTAGTGGAAAAGTACAGAGAAGGTCAGAAGGAGCTACATTGTGTCTTTTTGGATCTAGAGAAAGCCTATGACAGAGTACCAAGAGAGGAACTGTGGTACTGCATGCGTAAGTCTGGTGTGGGAGAGAAGTATGTTAAAATAGTACAGGACATGTATGATGGCAGCAGAACAATGGTGAGGGGTGCCTTAGGTGTGACAGAGGAATTTAAGGTGGAGGTGGGACTGCATCAGGGATCAGCTCTGAGCCCCTTCCTGTTTGCAGTGGTAATGGATAGGCTGACAGATGAGGTTAGACTGGAATCCCCTTGGACCATGATGTTCGCAGGTGATATTGTAATATTCAGTGAAAGCAGGGAGCATGCAGAGGAACAATTAGAAAAATGGAGACATGCAGTGGAAAGGAGAGGAACGAAGATTAGCCGAAGTAAAACAGAATATATGTGCGTGAATGAGAAAAGTGGAGGGGGAAGAGTGAGGCTACAGGGAGAAGAGATAGCGAGGGTGGATGATTTCAAATATTTATGCCATGATGTACGGATTAGAGACGGTGGCACTGAAGAAAGGTTGGATAGGATTAGAAATAAGCTCCATAGAGGGACGGCCAAAGTTGGATGTTTTGCTGACAAGGTTCGAGAGAGTAGACTTTGATGGATTGGACATGTTCAGAGGCGAGAGAGTGAGTATATTGGTGGTAGGGCGCTGAGGATGGAGCTGCCAGGCAAAAGGGCGAGAGGAAGACCAAAGAAAAGGTTTATGGATGTGGTGAGGAAGACATGAGGGCAGTTGGGGTTAGAGAGGAAATGCAGGACATAGGCTAAGATGGCAAAAGATGACACGCGGTGGCGACCCCTAATGGGACAAGCCGAAAGGAAAAGAAGATAAGCATTCATTATGACTGCGGTGATTTGCTTCATTACGGGAGAAAAAAAATAAAAATATAAATTAAAAAAAATAAGATTTAATTTTAAAGATCTGCTACAATTCTCATTATTGGTGCTTACCTACAACACCTACAGTGATGGCCGTCTTTATGTCAAGGTTGCGGCAATAGTTACCGAGGAGCTTCATCAAGCAATCTGCACCAATGCAAGCACTGCTGCTAAGGAGCTCTGTGGTGGCTTGAGTCACTGACACATTACTCCGTTTCTGTGAATGTCAAGAGGCAAAAGTAGTGTTATTCTAGAAGGCAGCACTATGTGTGTAGGTGTGTGTGTGTGTGTGTATATATATATATATATTATATATATATATATATAATATATATATATATATATATATATATATATATATGGGATGCATTATTCCAGATTTTTTTTATTTAGTTAACTGTAGTTGCGCACACCCGGAGGAAAGAAACACTCAAATATTTGTCCTAACCAAATAGAACAGCACTATTAAAACATCTTTCAAGAATTGCATGTCTATTTTTTAAAAGAAAACTTTTTTTCCCACTAGCTTACCAAATGTACAATTCAACCAGAGTTAATTGCCCAATAAAAAATGTCCAATGTCCTTCCTTCAATTTATCAGTGTATGCAAGAGGGCTACAATCACATAATATATTTCTGACAAACATTCAGTACATTAAAAAAATTGCACCAGTTTGAAAGTATTAATCGTGACTCCAAATTGTTTATTAGCCAAAAAAAGACAGTGCCCTCAATAATGGGAATTCGTTGACTCATCACTTCGATATTGAAATCACATTTCGTTTTCACCATTGGGTGATCTCTGGCAATTTTTTGGTACTTGTTAAATACAGCTGCGATTGGAACAAGTGCTGGACTCTTTCTTCGTGGGTGGCTTTGGGGCAGCAGCAGAGCAAGTGTCTTTGTAGGTTTTCAAGACACTACAGTAGCAATGATGACGCCATAAGTTGGTGATAAGATCTGATGTGTTTAAGCTCGATAATGTGTTCCTTTGTGGAATCTTTGCTGGACAAATGCCTTCCTTAGAAACAGTTAAGAAATCCCACACATTCAATGCCATGTTTATCGTTTATGATTGGCTGTATTTAACAGGAATGCTTGATTTTGTGCCCACAGATGTCTTAGCTCAATGAACGTTTATGATTGACTGCATTCAACAGAAAGGGCGCTTAATTTGTTCACCAAAATGCACAGAGACATGTTCCTTTTCATTCTTGGATTTTTTTATTTTCAAATTCGAGCAATTCAACGTGACACCATAATTCTTTAAATCAGCCCTGCAGTTATTTGTCCAATAATCATCCCTCATATAGTGACATCCATACATTTATATATACAGTAGATAAGGTAGCATGAAAAAAATGTATGTGCGAGTGGCAGTTACCAAGTTTTTGGATTGCTGTTGTGTAGATGCCTTGAAAGCCACTGTGGGGAACTCATTCCGCAAATACTTAATCCACTTCTCCACAATTTCCTTTGATACTAAATCTAGAATGTGAATAACAAGTGAGACAAGTTCCTGTAAACCAAAGTCCAATTCAAACATTTTCTTCCCATGCATTATAAACCTCTAAAAGTCACATTTAGAAGATCTAACTATGGTAAGTTGAACTTACCAATTTTATTTAAGACCAGTACAATTTTTTTGTCTGTTCCACTTTGAATGACTGCCTGTTCAACCTGAGGGCATCTGCACCCCAATGGATCACGCGCATCCAAAACTTCCAAGATGACATCTGCAGCCTCCACTACCTTCGAGACAGGAATTAAAACATCTTATAATAATGCGATTAACTCCAGCAATTTACATTACAGTACAGTGGAACCTTGACAAAACAGACCCCAATATAACAGACAACAGAATAGACCAACTGCCAGGACTGAACCATGTGCCTAAAATGTATCCTTAAAAAGACTTTGACGGAGTTTGTGAGTTGCAGAATTGGTTGCTGTTGTAAGCTTGGATAAAATGTAACATTTTTAGCTTTTTCAAAATATTTATTTACAATAACTTTGCCCTGGATATTTTTGGCAATCAGTAAAATAAAAAAAAATTTAAAGAAATTGTGTGTGTGTGTGTATATATATATATATATATATATATATATATATATACATACACATACACACACACACACACACACACACACACACACACACACACACACACACACACACACACACACAAAGTGCTTCAATTTAACACTTCACTATATTTGAACCCCAGCACCCCTTTCCCCACATTAGTATGCTTTACTGATGTGCCCATGTGCACTCAAAACTCAGCATTCCACTTCACAGCTACAGTATGTACATTGCGAGATAAAGACCAAAATCTAAAATTACCTTTTTAAATTCTCTGTAATATGCTTTTCTTGAATTCTCACTTTCAAAGTGCACGTGCTTTTCTAAACTCTGCATCTCTGTTTCCTGTGAACACATAAAGTAAGTAAATATAGATGGCAACAGTGACAGTATTTTCCATCATTTACCACTGATGTCATATTACAGTCTGTGTCCCTGAAACGACATTTTATTTATTTACCCTCTGCTCAAACTCTCGCTGCCTCTGTAGGATGTCATTTTGAAAGCTTTGCAAATTCCTCTTCTTCATCATCTGCTGTTCTCTGGAGATCTTCTGCTTTTCTTGGAGCTCTTGAAGCTTAATAGATGTAAATAAAAGAGCAGCGCAACATGAAGTGTTCTGTATAGTTTAAAATTTGTATTCTTCGAGGAAGTGTAATTACCCTTTGCTTTCTGGTTTCTTCTGGTTTTCTTTCGATGACATGTTGCACAGATGACTGCCCCTTAGAACGCCTCACCACTGAAGCATCACCATTTTTCCCATCTTTATTCTGTGTACAGGCAACAAGCCAAATACAGTATATGGTAAATTAGATTTTTTTCCAGGACATTTAATCAGATTCACCCATACAGCTCCATAGCCAGCATGTGAGGAGCTACAATTATTTCAGCGTTTCACTGCTGTTTTTAACAGCTTTTTGTGCATATAGGCGATATTTAACTACCCCCCCCCCAACTCACCTACAAAAAAAGCCCTATACAGTTCCTAAAGTCATGAAAAGGAATAACTAAGCGAAAACTGGTCATTGATATCAGATTTTCATGTGTCTAAGTACCATATTGTAGTTAACCTGGTCTATGAAGTTACAGAATCTGTACACTGTACCTCGAAATTCAACACCGTATAACATCTTATTCACTAGTTGGACAATACAACGACGCATCTGAGACAAAAGAGTTTTGCATAATTAAAATGCACGGGGGGGGGGGTAATCTTCGCCTTTGGTGAATGTGTGAGCATGCAGCGTCAACACCCGAACAGAAGTGAGAGTATGCAACAAAACAAAACACGTACCTTACATTTCTTCCAAAACCCAAGGCGTTTTGCTCGTTTTTGTTCTGTAAAATACAAATTCAAAATATCATTGAAATCGTTGGATGTTGATTTTAGACACAGAAATATAGACTATGTTACGCACTTGATTTAGACATGGCTCAAGCACCACAGCATTCACGTGTGTGTCCTTTTGATGCAGGCATGCGCAATAGCCAATGCGTAACTTCCGGAATTTCAAAACAAAACAAAGTCTGGATTGTATAAACATAGCAAAATAAAAACATACAAAAGACAAAAAAAAAAAAAAAAAAAAAACATGGAATTGCATTACACTGAGTCGCACCGACACAATAAACCCACAACAAATTAATGTAGGGTGCGTTGGGAAGGTCACTCCGGGCGCGCTCTCTTCGGTCCTTCGGTCATTTCGGGCGTTGCAACGACGTGTAATGTGTCCCACTCGACACACACGAAATGATACATTTAATATGGCGGATGTATTTATGTATCCCTACCAAGAGCAAACACGTTAAGTAGTAAAGCTGTAGAAAACTGAGTCCACTGGGTCTCCGAGTACAACAATCCCGGGGCACACGGGGGAGTGCCCACTGATCAAAAAAAAAAAAAAAAAAAAAAGACTGGCTACAGCTATTGGCTACCCTGGCATAGTTTGAGCCAGACTGGAACCAGCTGTGATGCTCATGATTTTTATTCAACAATACCGTCTTCAACACGGACACCAGCAACCAAAAATGGGACATACAGTACACTGATGAAGAGTTCTTTACAAGTACCACAACTGTACTATGAGTGGCAATTAGTCACTGAGCAGTAGAAATGTATTAAAACCCTTTCTTGTACGTCTAACTTGCTCAGGACTCAGTGTTTTTTCCCACTACCGACAGTACAACCTGCTGGAGCGAATATGTGTTCAATACAATTATAAACAAATACATATTTGAATAATTGTATACATACACCTACGAACTTTTATTTCGGTCTCTATCAATTGTTTGTTTTAGAGAGCTACTCCTGTCAGTGTTCTCTTCTAATGGGAAAATGCATTCCATTCAAATCTATGACCTTTCGGTCCTGATAAACCCATGTGTACTTTGGGCATCTTTTGTGTTTTGTATTATTTTTTCATTATGAAGGCTAACCCAAGCACTTTGTTAAATTGGCCAATAAAATATTTCTGTAGACTTGGGAGTTCATTTTGCTGCTGCTATCCTCAGTGAAGAATGTCTCAGAGGAAACGGTACGCAAAACTATTCAATCCAACAGTTTAACAGAAGAGGTTGTATGTTTTAGATCAAGAGAAACTTTTTTTTAAGTTTTATTGTCTTCCATCACTTTGGTAAAGGTATTTTTTCCCCCTCAACGCTCCATAAAACTATTCCAGAATGGGGTTTTTCTTGGTTAATCTACTACTACAGGCTAATCTTAATATCACTTTTAAACGGTTTGAGTAAATTTCGTCTTGGTGTTTCAATTCTTTTCTTCTTCTTTTTCTTATGTTTTAGCCTCCGTATTTTTAAGTATCATTAAGTCTTCTTCAAACAGTAGATTGCATGAACAGACATTTTTCATTAGATCTCTCAAAATGTTTCAGTGGTCAACTGCTGTGGCTTTCCTTGTTCTACCTGTTTGACATCTATTGCTTCATTAATCTATCGTTGTTCTTCTTTATTTATTGTGTTTATGGTGAGACGCCAATGCCGCTACGGAGGTAGAAGCACGCAGGTGGATTATATTTTGTGCAGACGATGTAATTGGAAGGAGGTTACTGACTGTAAGGTTGTGGTAGGGGAGAGTGTAGTTCGACAGCATGGTGTGTAGGATGACTCTGGTGGTGGGTAGGAAGATTAAGAAGACAAAGGTAGGGCAGAGAACCACGTGGTGGAGAAAGAAAGAATGTTGTGTGGCTTTTCGGAAAGAGGTGAGACAGACTCTAGATAGACAGGAAGAGCTCTCAGAAGACTGGAATACTACTGCCAAGGTTTTCAGAGAGGCAGGCAGGAGAGTACTTGGGGTGTCTTCTGGTAGGAAAGGGGAGAAGGAAACTTGGTGGTGGAACGCCAAAATACGGGAAGGCATGCAAGGAAAGAGATTAACGAAGAAGAATTGAGACACAGAGGACTGAGGAGAGGCGAAAGGAATATATTGAGATGCAACGTAGGGTAAAAGTAGAGGTGGCGAAGGCTAAACAGGAGTCGTATGACATGTACACCAGGAAAAAAAGGATCTCTAAAGGTTGGCCAGACAGATGGATAAAAATGGGAAGGATGTGCAGCAAGTAAAGGTGATTAAGGATAGCGATGGAAATATGTTGACCAGTGCCAGTAGTGTGCTAAATAGATGGAAAGAATACTTGAGAAGTTGATGAATTAAGAAAATGAGAGATAAAGAAGAGTAGAAGAGGCAAATGTGAAGGATCAGGAAGTGGCAATGATTAGTAAGGGGGAAGTTAGAAAGGCACTACAAAGGATTAAAAATGGAAAGGCAGTTGGTCCTGATGACATACTGGTGGAGGTATGGAAGCAATTTGGAGAGATGGTTGTGGAGTTTTTGACCAACTTATTAAACAGAATACTAGCGGGTGAAAAGATACCTGAAAAATGGAGGAAAAGTGTACTAGTTCCCATTTTTAAGAACAAAGCCAATGTTCAGAGCTGTGGGAACTATAGAGGAATAAAGTTGATGAGCCACACAATGAAGTTATGGGAAAGAGTAATGGAGGCTTGACTGAGGACAGAAGTAGTTATCTGCGAGCAACAGTATGGTTTCATGCCGAGAAAGAGTACCACAGACGAATTATTTGCCTTGAGAATGCTCGTGGAAAAGTACAGAGAAGGTCAGGAGGAGCTACATTGTGTCTTTGTGGATCTAAATAAAGCCTACGACAGAGTACTAAGAGAGGAACTGTGGTACTGCATGCATAAGTCTGGTGTGGCGGAGAAATATGTTTGAATAGTACAGGACATGTATGAAGGCAGCAGAACAACGGTGAGGTGTGCCGTAGGTGTGACAGAAGAATTTAAGGTGGAGGTGGGACTCCATCAGGGATCAGCTCTGAGCCCCTTCCTGTTTGCAGTGGTAATGGATAGGCTGACAGATGAGGTTAGACTGGAATCCCCTTGGACCATGATGTTCGCAGATGATATTGTGATATGCAGTGAAAGCAGGGAGCATGCAGAGGAACAATTAGAAAGATGGAGATATGCACTGGAAAGGAGAGGAATGAAGATTAGCCGAAGTAAAACAGAATATATGTACGTGAATGAGAAAAGTGGAGGGGGAAGAGTGAGGCTACAGGGAGAAGAGATAGCGAGGGTGGAGGACTTCAAATATTTAGGGTCAATAATCTAGAGGAATGGTGAGTGTGGTAAGGAAATTAAGAACCGGTCCAGGCAGGTTGTAACAACTGTTGGAAGGTGTCTGGTGTGTTATGTCACAGAAGAGTATCTGCTAGGATGAAGGGCAAAGTTTATAAAACAGTGGTGAGGCCGGCCATGATGTACGAATTAGAGACGGTGGCATTGAAGAAACAACAGGAAGCAGAACTGGAGGGAGCAGAAATGAAGATGCTGAGGTTCTCGCTTGGAGTGAAGAGGTTGGATAGAATTAGGAATGAGCTCATTAGAGGGACAGCCAAAGTTGGATGTTTTGGAGACAAGGTTAGAGAGAGCAGACTTCGATGGTTTGGACATGTCCAGAGGCAAGAGAGTGAGTATATTGGTAGAAGGGTGCTAAGGATGGAGCTGCCAGGCAAAAGAGTGAGAGGAAGACCAAAGAGAAAGTTGATGGATGTGGTGAGGGAAGACATGAGGGCAGTTGGGGTTAGAGAGGAAGATGCATGAGATAGGCTTACATGGAAAAAGATGACACGGTGTGGCGACCCCTAACGGGACAAGCCAAAAGGAAAAGAAGAAGAAGACTCCGCAGTGGACTATAATGCGGTTCCTCCTGTGCACTCAGGACTTGATTTGGATAAGTCACAGGAGTTGACAAGATCAGAAAAAACCTTCCTCTGCTTCTACTGTTAAGAAGTAATGGCAGTTTTACTCCATTATATGAGCTAAATGTCACTCTCAACTTTTATTTATCAACAGTTTCATGCACAAGACTGGCTTACCCAATGGCCGCTTCTTAAAAGACCTCACAATTCCGGTGTCTATGTTGCGCTATATTGGAAAGGTCGTGACCACAAAGGCAATGGCTCACTACTTGAGTTTACATTTTGAGGAACAAAAGCAGCAGCGTTCATGTACTGTAGTATTTGTTTGGCACTGTCTGTCCGAACTCTGGATATTTAAACTCATAACTTGGAACTTGGGTCTTGCTCGCGTTAAACCCAGAAATATATTTGAAGAGTTTGTTTTCAAAACGCGACATAGGCATTTTTTTCAGATTTACGAAACTCGCGCCAAAATTATCCAGCTCCGAATGGTAGTTATCGGGATACTTTGATTTTTGTTGAAAGTGCGACATATCGTTCTATATCAGCCAAGGAAGATCGCGTTTTATTTCAAAATGCGACATATCGAGCTCTTATTTAGAGCAAAATGCGACATAATTTTGTTCAATCAGCATGCACTGCTGAAGCAAGCAGCATCCAATCAGAATTTGTCTAGAGGGAAGTTCCGGTATCTTCCACATCATCATCCAAAATGGCTGCGCCCACGTTTGAGAGAGATGCTAATGCCGAGTTTGATTTTATGTACGAGACACCGGAGAGAATGAAGCTGGGAAGGAAAAGAAACCCAGCGGAAACGGGGTCAGAAAACAAGAAGCGCTTGCTATGATAGTAGACCCTATTTTTTCTCTTTGTGAAGTTGACCTATTGTTTCCTTTTTTATGACATTTGGATTTTCTTTAACATGAATTATATTTTTAATAGAATGTGTGAATCAGTAATGTTTCTTTTCTACTTATGAATTGAAAGAAAATAAAGACTTTTGATCTTTGTAGATTGTTTTTGTTTACACTGAAAAATATCCAGTACAGTCAGTAGCAAACCTTTTCATTGTTTTGCCATGTGATACATTTTACCATGTTTTTTTATTTGGATCCTTGGCATGCATTTTTGTCGATTTTATCTTTACAGTGTTTCTTGCTTTCAAGCTGAACTAAGTCTTGTATTTTCTTTATCAATGTTTAATAATATCGAATAAATGAATCAGTGATTGTGCTGGTTTACTTGCAGGCTGTCCCATTGTGAGGGTGCTTTTCCTATTTAATTTTAATTCTTTATGAAATTATTGCAATTTAATACTTCAGTTCTCATCCAAGTACCATTGTATCTGAATGTAATAAACATACTGTTTTGTCTATGATTGTGTAATGCTTGAATAGTAATTTTGTTGTTCAAAATATTTCACCAACGATGATTAATGAATGAATAAATTTTTATAATTCTATGCAATCTTTTTTTTTTGCCATTTTTTATAAGGAAAGTTATCGGCTATGACTTAAGAAAAGTTGACATTAAAAGGAAATCAACACCCTTGGAGTAGACTCAATTTCTGTCTATGAGCATTATGAATACTGTTATTGTTACTACAGACTTGTCACGATACGGGGCTCAAGGGTGGACCCAAATGCACGATTCCAGGGACAGCAGACAGTACAGAGGAAACCTTTATTCGGTCGGAGGTCTGAGATCAGGTAGACAGTCCAAACAATCCGCAGTACCAGTACGGATGGGCTTACGAGGGTGGTCAGTGGACAGGCGTGGGTCGGTGCACGGAGATCAGAAGTCAGGAAAGCAGGAGTGCGGGAACGAGTCATCAAGAGCAACGATCTAGCGGAGTATTGGTCGTCCCCTGGGTCTTATATGTACTGGGTCTAATCAGTGTTCATGAGGCGCAGGTGTGCACCTTCTGATTAGCTGGCCACGCCCAGCCCGGGCTGGAATCCAGGAGCATGACAAGACTTATATCCTATTCTGCAGTGTTCTTTCCCCCGACAGCGACAGCTATAAATAAAATCAAAAGAAAGCAGAGTCAATGAGTCAGATTTCAAACAGTGAATTTGTGAGTTTGAAACTGATTTCATTTTGATTGCATTATGTGTGTATGAGATCGACTACCTATTTTTTTTCTGCTGGTATCCCTCGCAACCCATATTAACCTTGGTAGACTGGTTTGAAGCAGTTTACTTTCTTAATGATCTCACATCAACTTAGAAACAAAATTAATCAACTGAGTGACACAATGCCTGCAGATGTCGGATTGCAGAATCGCATACAGATACACAAAATTACAATGATGTAAACTCAGCCTTTCCAAGACCTCATACTGGACAAACAAACAGTTTCTAAATAACTGAAAAACACCTTTTTAAAAGAAATTCCCATTTTTTCATCTCCTTTTTCAACATCTGACATTAGTGAGCTAATTGTGAAAATTGTGACTGGTGACTGACCCTTATTTCTGATACCTAACTCTCTAAATGTGGTGGTCATGGTCTTAAATATTATTTTAAAATGCTTGAAATGTTGAAAGGCAAATAGTTTTCATGATTGCCTATCAAAAGCAACTGATTTTTTTAAAAAAATACAGCTGCTCCTGAATGTTTAAGTCAAAATTTGGGTATGTCTCACTTTGCCAAGAATAGAATGTTTGGATATGTCTCATTTTGGAGAAAAAATAAAATTTGTCATCAAAAAAACTCGGTGAATATTAAAGCCAATATTTTTTTTTAGTATGGTGTTTAGTTACTTTTTAGCATCTCTTTCCATCCACCAATAGTTAGAAACATAAATTGAGTTTATTGTTTTTGCTTCAATACCAAGCCCTTTTCTCAAAATGAAAAAAAAAAACCAGATATGTCTCATTTTGAAAACAAACTCTTCATTTTTTTCCATGTATTTAAATGCTTACAGGGTGAGAATTTTGAATGGGTATAATCCGTGACATTGAGATGTTCAGTCAGGCCACTCGTGAAAAGTAGTTGCCTAACTCTGCACACTATGTGAGTGTCCAGTCAGGTTCAGCAGTATCGCTCAGTATCCGGGATGGCTTAAACTTATATAGAACAGTGGACTCAAACACAGCTCCTGAACTGTATCAGGTCCGCCAATTGTCTATTTTTTGGCCTCCAAACTATTAGAGACATTTCCATGATCAGACAGGCTTTCTCAGAGTAATCAACATTTTAGCTGTGACACCGACAGTGTAATAGTACTCAACACTCGCCTGTTTTTGGTGTGGGCTGTGTGGGTTAAATTTCTACTCAGTGACGGTGTGAATGTGAGTGTGAAGTTGTCCGTGTGTACATGTGCCTTGCAACTGACTGGCAACCAGTTCAGGGTGAAGTATTGTTGTGGAGACGCCAAATGTTGGGCAAAATTTGATAGCAGTCAGCTCCCTTAATTCTTGTCATAGCCATCAGATGCATGTATATAGCTACTTTGACACGCTGTGAGTTAATGATTCATCCATTTTCCATACCGCTTATCCTCACTAGGGTCGTAGGCGTGGTGGACTTAAATCTGGGAAAGAAGCGCAGTACACCCTGAACTGGTCATTAGCCAATTGCAGGCATTGTTGTATTGTTTTATTATTACGGTTAGTGGCTTAAATAAAAAGACATACATACCGATTTAAAAAAGGTCTGCCCCGCAGGTGGTCAGGGTCAAAGGGGGCTGACTGGTTATATGTGAATGTTAATTAGCAGTCTAAGTCAGTCTAGATTACTTTGGTAATGTAGTTGGTCACAACTCCAAGTTAAATGAAACAGCAGTGTAACTATTTACTGACTCAAATGTTGACTTTAAGGTTTACTCAGGAGGTGGCGATGGCGATGGGGTCGCCGCCTTCTCACGCTGCTGTCCAGGAGGTGGTGATGGCGATGGGGTCGCCGCCTTCTCACGTTGCTGTCCAGGAGGTGGCGAGGGCGTCGCCGCCTTTTCACGTTGCTGTCCAAGAGGTGGCGATGGCGATGGGGTCGCCGCCTTCTCACGTTCCTGTCCAGGAGGTGGCAATGGCGATGGGGTCGCCGCCTTCTCACGTTCCTGTCCGACAAGAGCTGGGGAGTTCTGATGAGCCACCCCGGAGCTGGAGAGACTTTGGGATGGCTGTGATGGTAATGGTGGCGGTCATGGCTCTGGTCCTTCTCTCCATCATCCTATTCGCTCCAGATGGCTCCCAGCCGCTTCATGACCTGGCCTCGTTGGTGACCAATCCACGGCTGCCTACTGACCAAGCCTGGGTGGCGACTAATCCCTGGTCGTCTGGCAACTACGGCGTGGGAGGTTCTCGTCCGGAGCAGTGGCCTGCCTCGTTCTGGTGCCTGCTTCGCCGTTTGGTTCCTCACAGAGGTCGTCCGGCCGAATTGCCCCTTGGTGACCCTGGTGCTTGGCGTCCGGGTCGTCCTCCTCACCTGTCCACCCGGACGCCTTGCGTTGGGTGGCCTGGATGGCCACCAGACTAGGGTTCGGGGGGGAGCATGCCTTCCTCCGGACACCCCTTCCGCCCACCCCTGCCTGTGTTAATTATTGTCTGTGTTTTTTCGTTTAGGCGCGTCTGGGACCCGTGCCTTTGAGGGTTGGTACTGTCATGATCCTGCCGCTCCAGCACGAGCTGTGCGGGTGCCTGTGCGGGTGCGCTGATTGGGAGGTGCACACCTGCGCCTCATGCAGCCTGATTATGCTGTGGATTTATATGACCCCGATGACAACTGGCCGGCGCCAGTTCGTTGATCTTCATGTCCCATTCGTGTGCTCCGGTATCTCTGATCGAACCTGTGTGTACCGACCTTTGCCCGTTCTCCGACCACCCTTGTAAGCCTGACTCCTTTGATACTTCTGCCTGCTTTGATTGTTCCCCTGTGTACCGCTGCTGCACCGGACTGCCTGCTCGATCCCCGACCTTGGCATATAATAAACGTTTCTCCTTGAACTACCTGGCATTGTCCGAGTCCTGCATTTGGGTCCTACTCTCGTTCCAATGGGACATGACAATAAGTATTTCAACACCTGTCTATCAGCTAGAATTCTGCCTCTCAAAGACCTGTTAGCCTGCCTTTAAAAGTCCACCTCCACTCCATGTATTATCCTGAATCAGATGCACCTGTGTGAGGTTATTAGCTACATAAAGATCTGTCCACCTCATACAATCAGTAATACTCATACTTGTAACATGGCTAAGGCCAAAGAGCTGTCCAAAGACACCAGAGACAAAATTGTACAACTCCACACGGCTGGAAAGGGCTATGGAGAAATCGCCAAGCAGCTTGGTGAAAAAAGGTCCACTGTTGGTGCAATCATTAGAAAATGGAAGAAGCTAAACATGACGGTCAATCTCAATCGGAATGGAGCCCCACGCAAGACATCATCTCGTGGGGTCTCAATGATCATTAGAAAGGTGAGGAATCTTGGTCAATGACCTGAAAAGACCTGGGAACACCATTTCCAAGGTGACTTTTGGTAATACACTAAGACGTCATGGTTTGAAATCATGCATGGCACGGAAGGTTACCCTGCTTAAACCAGCACATGTCAAGGCCCGTCTTAAGTTTGCCAATGACCATTTGGATGTTACAGAGGACCCATGGGAGAAAATTTTGTGGTCCGAGGAGACCAAAAGGGAACATTTTGGTCATAATTCCACTCACCGTGTTTAGAGGAAGACGAATGATGAGTTCCATCCGAGGATCACCATCCCTACTGTGAAGCATGGGGGGTGGTAGCATCATGCTTTGGGGGTGTTTTTCTGCACATGGGACAGGACGACTGTACTGTATTAAGGAGAGGATGACCGCGGCCATGTATTCTGATATTTTGGGGAAGAACCTCTTTCCCTTAGTCAAAGCATTGAAGATGGGTCGTGGCTGGGTCTTTCAACATGACAGTGGCCCAAAGCAGACAGCTAGGAAAACCAAGGAGTGGCTTCGTAAGAAGCATATCAATGCTCTGGCGTAGCCTAGCCAGTCTCCAGACCTAAACCTAATCGAAAATCTTTGGATGGAGCTGAAACAGCGACAGCCCAGGAACATTTCTGATCCAGATAGAAATCTGTGGAGGAGAAAATCCCCCCTGCAGTGTGTGCAAACCTGGTTAACAACTACAGGAAACATTTGACCTCTGTAATTGCCAACAAAGGCTTCTGTACCAAATATTAACATTGGTTTTCACAGGTGTTCAAATACCTGTTTGCAGCTGTATCACACAAATAAATTGTTAAAAAAATCATACATTGTGATTTCTGGATTTTTCTTTTTGGATTATCTCTCTTACAGTGGACATGCACCTCCAATAAAAATGTCAGACCCCTCCATGATTTCTAAGTGGGAGAACTTGCAATATAGCAGGGTGTTCAAGTACTTATTTTTTCACTGTATGGATGTCATTTGAGCTTTAACTACTTACTCAAATTATTAATACAAATTACAGTTCCTAATTTGGAATGAATGCATCAAAAAGACCCTTGGATTTTTCCTCTAAAAAAAATAATCAAAACCTTAGTCCATTATGCTGGAATTAAACATTTTTGCTCCTTACACAAATAATAATATGATAGTAAAACATGATGAACTCTACTGGTGAAGTAAGAGGTGTAGTCGCCAAATAATTTTTGTAAGCACAAAGCACAATTAACAGCCATGGAGTCCACCATTGTTATTATGTTTCCTCAACCCATACATTTAAAGGTTTACTTATTTCTTAGAAACTTAGAAACTTGGAAAAGTATATGAAAGCTTACTGGCTAAGCATCTGTGTCACTGCAACATTCTGTGATTTCTGATAAAAGAAAGATAATGGATTTATTTTTTTAAATTTTTATCTCATTTGCCAGAAAGCTAGATTCACTAGACTAACATCTGTAAACAAAAATAAACAATAAATATTAGTGTACAAATGATGACGGTTCCCAACTCCTCAACAGATAAAATCTTTAAGCTGGAGCCACAGAAGAGACTTCTGTCTTTGACGTGGATACTTCTGAGCCATCATCTACTTGTTTGCCAAACAGCTGCATGATGCACGTCCGAAACTGACGAAAGAGAACAGAATATGATTTGTCCAATAAAGTATCGATTTTGAATGTCGAACATGTTGATCGTTACCTGTCGATTCATGAAAACATAGATGATCGGGTTGTAGATTGTTGCACTCTTGGCAAAATATGCAGGCATTGCTGCAGCCAGAGGATGGAAAGCATAGCCAGGATTTGCTGCGGCAAAGCAGGCAAAAAAGGTGTAAGGTCCCCAACAAAAAATGTATGCCAGGATCATGACAATCACCATCCTAGACACTTCTCTCTCTGCTTTCTGAGTGGACTCTGATTCCTTCTGTTGCATGGCAACCTGTGACAGACAAGTGGACAGTGTTACACTCGGGCTGGGAGTTGTGATGCATTATGTAGTTGATTTGATAAACTTACAGTTCGAATGGCCCACCACACAGCAAAGTAGCACAAAATGATGATAGCCAGAGGTATAAAGCAGCAGGTTATCATAAGAACAATCATGTAGGACTGAACGCCAGGGTCTTCACTTCCGCTGAATACATCTGGTCCACAGGATGTCTTTAATCCATGAGGCCAGTACCTGACATAACACACTTATTGGTTTCTGTGCTCATTCATGAATTGAGATCCAGCACACTGATGAGAACGTGATACCTGCTCCATCCAAAGATCGGGGGAGCACACCATATGGCTGACCAGATCCAGGAGAACACAATTCCACCTGTAGCCCACTTGGCATCAAATTTAACGTTTCCGAAGGGTTTGCATACAACTATCCATCTCTCCCAGGAGATGATAGTCAGGGACCAGAGAGCAGTGATACCTATGGGAGAACAATGATTCTCAAATAATGGTAAAGAAAACAGTTTATATTTTAATTTCAGAATTTCTTTCTGCGACAACAAGGAATTTAGGGGACCACTCACCACAAACTGAAACAGTATAGCCCTCAAATATGCACATAGGGTGGCCTAGAATAAAATAGCCAAAAAACTGGTTGCAAACACTGATAGTGCTGGCAAAAACCGTTTCTCCCAGATCAGCAATGGCAAGGTTGACCAGAATCCAATTGAGAGGGTGACGGAGTTTCTTGAATTTTGCTGTCGCCACCAAAACAAGACCATTGGTGAATACTGATGCAACCACCACAAAAAACATCCAGGTAGTCGCAACATTGTAAACCCATCGAGGGGCAATGTGATAATTTGGACCTTCAAAAGGACCTGAGGAATTAAACAGGAAAAGACAAAAGAATGGTCATTGTATTATCCATTTCTTTGTGTAAATAGGTACAGAAGAGGCTATTGGATTTGGGACATTGAGAAAGGTCTGTCTTGTGGTTAAGAATAATAAGATATATGTAATCAGAATGCAAATTTAAGTGTTTCAATCAATAAGAATAATCAACCAATTTTATCCATTCATATTAAATAGCATGCTGTATCGGCCACACTGCACTGACAAATGGACAAATTACAAATGAAATTTATTCACACAGAGTCCCTAAAATAATCTATGGTCTTCTCTATTTAATGCTGTTTTTCTTTCCTCTATCCATCCATCTGTCTGCTTTCAAGGAACACCAAAAAATGCACAGCAATTGTAGACTCAAGACTACCATTTTCTTTCCTCATACAACTAATTGCTCAAATAAAATGTATCAAAGTGTATCAGAATTCCTAAAAAAAAATATTAAGAATGTCATACTATACCCCTGGTATTGTTGCTGTTAGTGTAAGAAAATGCAGATCCCCTTGTAGTCTCTTGGTATCGTCTGGCAGCAAAGGACGGTTGATCCCAGGCCCCTGCCATTATTATAGCACAAGGAAATCCTCAGCAACTACAATTTCCCACCACTTAACTTTAGCTTTTATACTTTTGCTTCAGAGAACTCTGATGGGATTAAGTCAGAATTAAATTAGAGCCGTTGGGTGGCGCTTTGCAGCAATCCACGAGCCAATGGGCCTCAACTGTAATTAAAACGATGAGTAATTGGGTTAAGACACCAAATGCCATATTAGTCTTGTTGGAAAGAAGATTTCCGCTGACTGACTGAAGATGTGGATTAATTGAAAGACTTGGTGTTGTCAGCTCTCAGCTCCATCCGTATAACACAGATTTGGGGCCGCAGTTACCACATCCCGACGGACTTGTGCTTTAGGACCAAAGTTTGAAGTCCTACTGTGGACAAAAATACACTGAAACTAGACACTGAGAGATACTAGTCTTTTTTGATGCCCTTAAGAAGGACACTGAGCCCATGTCTGCAGCTTAGGGCGTCAGCACCATTGGTTTACCCTCTCCTTACATGCCAATCTGTCTGATCTACTTCTCAGGGAATGCAAAAAAAAAAAAAAAAAAATCTTAAACTGAATTTTAACTCGAGGGATGACCTTTACTATAATAAACTAAATACACTATATCACACTTGCAAAGTGTTTTAAAGTCTTTTTTTCACTGTATATCTATCTATCTATATATATATAAACACACCCACAAGAGGGTCGCGGGGAGTGCTGGAGCCTATCCCAATTGTCAACGGGCAGGAGGCGGGGTACACCCTGAACTGGTTGCCAGCCAATTGCAGGGCACATAGTGTGTATGTGTGTGTGTATATGTACAGTATATATATGTGTGTGTGTGTGTATATGTATATGTGTGTTTGTCCTGTTCAGCTGTTAGGTCATGCAGAATGGTGGATGTGTATCTTTTTTTCATTTATTTTTAAGCTTCTACTGTGGTTTCTTAATATTATAATTGAAGTTTATTGGGAATCAGAGTCGATCAGTTGAACAGAACAAAGTATCGAGTGGGAAGAAAGAAAGGAAACAAAAGACAAAGCACCTATTGTAAACAGGATGAGAAAAGCAAATCATTACATATCTACAACAATGAAACATTAACCATGGGTGTTGCATGTGGCTGTAGCACTACATCCTGTCAGGGAAGGACAGGACAAGATAGGACAGGATGAACACAGAAAAATGCAGGACAAGGGTTGTGAACCCAGATGTACGACTGAAGTGTGGCGGGATTGACGATGTGAATTATAAAAGTAAGACGAGAGTGGGGGGAGGGGGATACTCAAGCAATTCACATATACATTAATTATTTGTCACAATGCTGGCTCCACACCCAGTGAAAGAGTCTCAAGGATGTATGCCTGTAGACACGTGCAAGTGAATTCACACTGTTGTACATGCACAGAGACTGACAGAATTGTCCTGTAATTGCCAATCAATCAAAGGGCAGGATCTGCCACAGGGGTCCACCCAAGAGCAACCCAGTGGATGGGACATATCCAATAGCGAGGGATCTAGGGTGGTCTGCCAGTTCCACTGAGGCGCCCCACCAACTGGACACCTGGCCAAAGGGTTCAAAAGTCAAATTGTTGTCCACTTTGAAATTTTCAACTGACAGACTCCTGCAAGAAAGACTTATTTTTTTGTGGAATGAAAGTTTCAAATCATGATTACAGTGACCAAAAAGATTACAAAAATATATATTTTCACAATATTGCCAAAATAAATAATCTAAAAAAATCATAGATACATGCATCAAAATCATTGCAATAATTTGTATTTTAAATTCATAAAAGATTAAATGTACTTTGCAATTGTGCCGCAACTGTTTAGACTCAGAGCATTGGCCCCACAGTTCTGAGAAACAGGGTTCAAGGTGTCCCACCCCCACCCCTTGGCTGTTGACAGTTGGGATAGGCTCCATCAGCTCAGAAAATAGATGGATGGATGAAATCTACTTTCTGAAAAGTAGAAATTGAAGCTATGAAAATTAATTACCGTGCATGCAAGACACCATAAAATAAAATGAAAAAATCACAGTGTAGATCATAGTTTTAAGTAACAGTAAACTTATAGGGTATGCAAAGTTGTACCTACAGTATTTCATGTTAAAAATTGTCTGTATATAAGATTATCTTTAATGAATCAAGTGCCCCCACCCCCTCCAAAAAACACACTTTTGCCCTCGTCCTCCTTGCATGCTTATGCATCAGACATCTTGTTCTTTGCTGTCACTCAAATCTACTTTTCTTCATTGTGTTCTTTTTCTGTGGTTCATGTCTTCTGTCTCTGTTCGCTGTTGGGGGCATGCCTTGGATAGGATAACACGAAATACAATAGATGTGTTCGGAATTATTCATTTATTCCCTTCTCCATAACATCTAAATAGCGATTTTTATATCGTGGATATTGTTCCCTCATCAGTCAAATGAAAAAAATTTCAAACCCGGACATGATATTAATTACGTCATTGTTTTTTTAGAATTACAACATGGCAGTAAAAACGGATCAGATACAAAAAAAAACATTACAATGATATACAGTATTTTACAAAAGACACATAATTACTTAATTTCCTACTGTTTTGTGATGTGCTGTTATGCTTGTTATTATTATTATAATTATTATCAATCCATCCATTATCTAAGTCACTTCCCCTCACAAAGGTTGTGGGTATGATTATTATGATTATTATTGTATTGATACATATATTTTCACACCACAGCAAATAAATTTCATGTTGAAAATCAAACATTACACTTGAAAAAGAAAAGCATGTTTTTCTGTCATGTGCAGTGGCTCCTTGGATGCATTGTTTTTCTTGTGACCATTGCTTATGCGTTTCTTTTCCAGATGAATTATGGCATATATCAAAGGCACTACATTGAGGGAGATAATCAAGACAAATTTGAATAGCATTAGAAAATTTTGAACACGCTATATCGAGCACTATGTAGTGGATAGGAAGGTAATACAAACAAAATATAAAAAAAACACAATTCATTTTTACTCCCTGAGGATGGAAAGAACAAAATTTAAAATGTGAAATTTTCATGAAAATTCATCTGTAAATTGCTGTTTCATCACTGGTATGTACTATGCCGTTGGACCCTGGCCAGCACAAGGAGTGGAAGATATGAAGGTAAGTTACTCGCACAGCTAAGGATTGCTGCAATATTAAAGTAACAATTGTAGTTGTTGACATGTGATGGAAGGAAGACACCTACTGTATAATCTCCCTGGACGGAGGGTTCACCTCAGAGCAGGATCGTTTAACACCCTTTTGATCCTTAACACTCACGTCATCGTCCTCATGGAAAGGGCACAGTAAAGGTGATTAACGCATCATGATTTATGTTGTGCAACACAAAGTGTAAGCAATGTTGATGTCCTATATCTGGGTGAACCCGGTCATAGAAAATCGGTTAATCTCCAACATCCTAATTGTCCCACAAACAATACATTCTATCATTTTTTGCCACTGCGGCAAATACAAATACACATATTCAAATGCAAAAGAGCACAACAAATAATATTTGTTCTACCAAATATTATTAATATAGCCTTTCGTTTTTTGCCTTGGCAATCACCAACCCCAAAGTCCCAATTTCCATAAGCTCTAGAAAAGCTGCCATAGAGGATATGATCAGTCATTTGGGAATAGGTTGCCCTTTTTGTGACTTAATTATATACACTGAAGTGGCTATGCTTATTTTGATTTATTCAACAGTGATTTTGGACCAAGTGACTGTCATGATTACATGCATCCATTAAAATTCTACTGGTGTTTTTTAATCAAACTCTCAGTATGCTTCACTCATTTATTATGTATAAATTTGAGTATATGAGGCACGGTGGAGCATCTGTAGAGAATTGGCCTCACAGGTGTGAGGACCAAGGTTCGAATCCTAGCCCCCCCTGTGTGAAGTTTGCATGTTCTCCCCATGCCTACGTGGGTTTTGTCCTGGCATGTGGGTTTTCTCCCACATCTCCAAAACATGCATTGATTGGATACTCTAAATTTCCCATTGGTATGATTGAGAGTGCGACTGTTGTTGGTCTCCATCTGCCCTCCGATTGGCTAGAAACCAGTTCAGGATGTACCCCGCCTCCTGCCTGATGACAGGTGAGATTGGCTCCAGCACTCCTGTGACCCCTATAAGGATAAGCAGCTCAGAAAATGGATGGTTGGATTGAGTATTTGAATCTAGACTTAACAAAAATATAAATGCAAAACTTTTATTTTTGCTCCCATTTTTCATGAGCTGGAATTTAAAGATCTAAAACTTTTTCTCCATACACACACAAAAGGCCATTTCCCTCAAATATTGTTCACAAATTTGTCTAATTCACTGTAAGTGAGCATTTGTCCCTTGTTGAGAGAATCCATCCCACCCGACAGGTGTAGCATGTCAAGATGCTATAGCGCTGTGTAGCGACTGCATTTCGACCAACAATGTCTAGAAGTTCTGAGTTTCAGAGTTTGAATCTCAGTTTCTGTGGGACATTTGCATGTTCTTCTATGCTTGTGTGCGTTTTCTCCAGGTACTCCAGCTTCCTTCCACATTCCAAAAACATACACGTTAGTTCCTCTGAAACCTTAAATTATTCATATGTTTGAATGTGAATGGTTGTTTGGCAATTGGTGTCCTGCAATTTGCTTTTTACAAGGGAGACAGGCTCCAGCTCATCCACAGCCTGAATGAATCAGATTCTTCTTGTTTTGACCAGCTTCTGTTATTGACCAACTTGTTATTTCAGTTAACGCTTTAGGCCCGAATCCAAATCCTGCCGGAGGATGCTTTTCTTCTTACTGGGTAAGTACATACCATATCTTACAGTACTGTATTTTCCAATTGTTCAAAATCTCGTGCATCCTCCTCTCTAAAACCCACTGTCCTCATGTCCTCCCTCACAACATCCATCAACCTTTTCTTTGGTCTTCCTCTCACTCTTTTGCCTGGCAGCTCCATCCTTAGCACCCTTCTACCAATATACTCACTCTCTCGCCTCTGAACATGTCCAAACCATTGAAGTCTGCTCTCTCTAACCTTGTCTCCAAAACATCCAACTTTGGCTGTCCCTCTAATGAGCTCATTTGTAATCCTATCCAACCTGGTCACTCCGAGCAAGAAACTCAATATCTTCATTTTTGCTACCTCCAGTTCTTCTTCCTGTTGTTTCTTCAATGCCACCATCTCTAATCCATACATCATAGCCAGCCTCACCACTGTTTTATAAACTTTGCCCTTCATCCTAGCAGAAACTCTTCTGTCACATAACACACCACACACCTTCCACCAGCTGTTCCAACCTGCCTGGACCCGTTCTTCACTTCCTTACCACACTCACCATTGCTCTGGATTGTTGACCCTAAATATTTGAAGTCGTCCACCCTTGTTATCTCTTCTCCCTGGAGCTTCACTCTTCCTCCTCCACGCCTCTCATTCACGCACATATATTCTGTTTTACTTCGGCTAATCTTCATTCCTCTCCTTTCCAGTGCATACCTCCATCTTTCTAATTGTTCCTCCGCCTGTTTCTTGCTTTCACTGCAGATCACAATATCATCTGCAAATATCATGGTCCAAGGGAATTCCAGTCTAACCTCCTCTGTCAGTCTATCCATTGCTACTGCAAACAGGAAGGGGCTCAGCGCGGATCCCTGATGCAGTCCCACCTCCACCTTAAATTCTTCTGACACACCTACGGCACATCTCACTGCTGTTCTGCTGCCCTCATACATGTCGTGTACTATTCAAACATATTTCTCCGTAACACCAAACTTGGACATACAGTACCACAGTACTTCTCGTGGTACTCTGTCTTAGGATTTCTCTTGGTATAGATAGACACAATGTTCCTCTTTCTGACCTTTGTAGTGCCTTTCTAACTTTCCCCTTACTAATCATTGCTGGTCCTTCACACTTGTCTCTTCTACTCTATCTTCTCCCGCATTTTATTCATTCATTAACTTCTCAAACTACACTTTCCATTTACTTAGCACACTACTGGCTCTTGTCAGCATATTTCCATCGCTATCCTTAATCACCTTTACTTGCTGCACATCCTTCCCATCTCTATCCCACGGTCTGGCCAACCTGTAGAGATCCTTTTCTCCTTCTTTCGTATCCAACCCGGTGTACATTTCATCATATGCCTCTTGTTTAGCCTTTGTCACCTCTACTTTTGCCCTGTCTCAATGTATTCCTCTTGCCTCTCCTCAGTCCTCTCCGTGTCCCTCTTCTTCTTCGCTAATCTCTTTGCTTGGATGGCTTCCTGTATTTTGGGGTTCCACCACCAAGTCTCCTTCTCCCCTTTCCTACCAGAAGACACCCCACGTACTCTCATGCCTCCCTCTCTGAATACCTTGGCAGAAATATTCCAGTCTTCTGGGAGCTCTTCCTGTCCGTCTAGAGTCTGTCTCACCTGTTTCCGAAAAGCCACACAACATTCTTTCTTTCTCCACCACATGGTTCTCTGCTCTACCTTTGTCTTCTTAATCTTCCTACCCATCACCAGTCATCCTACACATCATGCTGTCAAGCTACACTCTCCCCTACCACTACCTTACAGTCAGTAACATCCTTCCGATTACATCGTCTGCACAAAATATAATCCACCTGCGTGCTTCTACCTCCATAGCGATAGAAGGAAGGAGGAATATTCACAATTACGTCTGTGTGCAGATAATGTATGTGTGATATGGATCTCGCTGCAAGCATTCAATTAGTACGAAACAAGACGCCAATGACGGTGACCCCACCCGAACAGAGAGAGAGAGAGAGAGAGAGAGAGAGAGAGAGAGAGAGAGAGAGAGAGCGAGAGAGCAAAACCTATGAGTAAAAATACTAACAATTGTCAAGCTAAGAGACGATGGAAAATCAATCGGAGCCATTGCACAAACACTGGACGTAGACCGGGCAACCATTCGGGATGGCCCAAAGAAGAACAACGATAGATTAATGAAGCAATAGATGTCAAACAGGTAGAACAAGGAAAGCCACAGCAGTTGACCACTGAAACATTTTGAGAGATCTAATGAAAAATGTCTGTTCATGCAAACTACTGTTTGAAGAAAACTTAATGATACGTAAAAATACGGAGGCTAAAACATAAGAAAAAGAAGAAGAAAGGAATTGAAACACCAGGAGGAAATTTACTCAAACCGTTTAAAAGTGATATTAAGATTAGCCTGTAGTAGTAGATTAACCAAGAAAAACCCCATTCTGGAATAGTTTTATGGAGCGTTGAGGGGGAAAAAATACCTTTACCAAAGTGATGGAAGACAATAAAACTTAAAAAAAAAAGTTTCTCTTGATCTAAAACATACAACCTCTTCTGTTAAACTGTTGGATTGAATAGTTTTGCGTTTATAGGACCCAATGACGACTGGTCCTCCACCAGATCATTGAGGTTCATGCCCTGTTCCAGCACTCCTGTATCTCTGATCGTATTCCTGTGTGTACCGACCTCCGCCTGTTCTCTGACGACCCCGTAAGCCTGATTCCTTTGACACTTCTGTCTTCCTTGATCGATCTCACGTGTACCGACTCCTGGCTGCCCGCTGATCTGCTCTCTACGCCCGACGTCCTGATTACCGCTGCTATACCTGACTGCCTGCCCGATCCCCGACCTTGGATGAATAAATGTTTTTCCAAATTACCCCTGCGTATCCCAACTCCTTCATTTGGCTCCACCCTCTGTTCTGATGGGTCGTGACAGAACGATCTGGCCAAAACAGGACCCAGCAGGAAAGACCCGGCGTCACCGGGACCAACGCAAGGTAGACCGACTGCCGGAGGACCAAGCCTGCCCGATTCGGGTCGGCTCCATGATGTCCTCCGCTTCCGTGTCACACGCTCCGAGCGAGCTATGAATACGTCCCGACCACGACGCATCCAGCACCGCATATTCTTTTGGACTCGGATTTGACGCAGATTCACGCTGCAGTCGGTACGGATCCACTTCCAAGCAAGGCACATGTCGCTGTCGCAACGGATCTGCTGCCGAGACACGCCCACGTTGCTGTTTCGACGGACTCGTTAATGGCTTATGCTCACGCCGCGGTTTCAACGGACTCGTTTCTGACTCATGCTCACGCGGCAGTTGGAACTGACCCGCTCCCGAGACATGCCCACGTGGCAGTTTCAACTGACTCTCTGCCTACTCTCGTTCACGTTGCTGTGGGAACGGATCTGCCACTGCGCCACGCCCACGTTGCTGTATCAACGAATGCACTGCAAGCTCACGTGACACTGGGAACGGATCCGCCGCCTTGCCGTGCTCACATCGTGGTTTTGACTGACGCGCTGGTGACCGATTCTCATCTCACGGCATCCATCGACTCCTCCCCCAGGCGAGCCCACATCGCACCTGGCAGCAGATTCACCACCGCGTCACACTCATATCGCGGTGGCGACAGGCTTCCGGGCGGCCGTCGAAGGAGAAGGATGGGATTTACTATCGAAGATGGTCCTGCCAGAGTGTCCGCAACATGTGTTTTCCCAAACAACAGGATTCAGAAACGTAGTGCAGAGAGCTTGAGTTCCGAGGATGGAGGGAATTCCGATAAAGATGAGGTGAGCTATTTTCCTCCCGTTAAGAGGGGGAGGACCTTATCATCCTCGTTGCTCCAGGTTGTCCCCAATGATGCTGTCGTGCCAACACCACGGGAGCAACAACGCAGCGCTGTGCCACCTGTGGGGGTTCCGCAGCCGCCTCACGCTCCTGTCCAGGAGGAGGTGGTGATGGCGCCGGTGCCTTTTCACGTTACCGTCCAGGAGGTGGTGATGATGCCGCCGCCGCCTCACGTTGCCGTCCAAGAGGAGGTGGTGATGCCGCCGCCGCCACAATTTGCTATACCTGACTGCCTGCCCGATCCCCGACCTTCGATTAATAAACGTTTTTCCCGAATTACCTCTGCATCTCCCGAGTCCTGCATTTGGGTCCACCCTCCGTTCCGATGGGTCGTGATAGGAACCCACAAAGCTCTCATCCTTTGCACCTGCGCAATCAATTTTTCACAACAAACCAGGTCTTTTGGAAATATGTGAAAAGTGAATCCATCCTACCGAGTGTTTGAGCAATATCCAGCAATACAATGAGCATTTTGGCTAACACGCAGGAAAAAACAGCTACTTTCCCGCCAGTAAATCTGGTATAAACACACGAACCCGCCAGTTTGGGCGTCTGGAAAAAGCGTCACTTCCCACCTCTTTTCCAAAACAAATGCCTTGAGAGAATTTTCATGGGGGGGAGATACAAAAATCCTTGTAAAACAACATCATGAAACGGATGGGTCCATTCCGGCTGTCTTTTTTTTTTTTTTTTTTCATTAAAAAGATACTAAAAATCATGCTTTATGTATTGTTAGCACTTAAAAGAAAACCTCTAGCTCCAGAAATGAGTGACTTCGCTCATGAAGAAAATTTCCATCAAGCTAACTCTGGCATATTTGCATTTTTTTTTCTTCTAGTATGTCTGTATATTGTGAACATGTTCATTCATTTGCAGTATGCTGTTAGAATAAAGCAATAAATAAATGAAAAAATAAGGTTTAAAAAACAGATTGATGCACTACCAAAATGAGCAGCTGTTACGTTGACATCAATGTCCATGCCTAAAATGTTGTCATTTCAGTCTACCAGGACTCCACTTCGAACTTGAAAAATGTGTATCGAATTGGTGTTTTCCTTTCTGGTTTATGTTTTGTACTACTTAGTGTTTGAAGATTTAAGATTTAATTACTGTACTATTGTTTTAGTTACTGTCATTTATTGAAGAGTCTAAATTGCCCAGAGGTGTGGGTGTGAGTGCGAACACTTGTTTGTCTGTGATTGGCTGGCAATCAGTTCAGGGTGTACCCTGCCTTCTTGCCCGAAGATGGCTGGGATGGGCTCTGGCACACCCGCGACCCTATCGAGGTTAATTGGAATGGAATGGAATGAATGGTTACAGTTGCATATTCCTTTATTATATTTTAGTCTATTTGATATTTGATTGGACCGTGGATGAAATACTTGTCATGAATATCGCCATTCAGCTCCTTGTTAGAGAACTGCCAGTCGTGCAAAAATACTCAAGCAGTGAATAGTTTTTTTTCTTGTGCACTCCATTTTTTATGATAGATTTAATTATGTTAAACTGTCAAGGTTATACTGAATTTTAGGTTTTTCTTCAGATATCACCTGAAAGCCGAATAGCCGTTTTTGTAAATAGTGTATAGAGGGACCAACTCTGTATTTTAACCATGTAAACAAACGACTTTATGGGTCTTCAAACACAGATCCTCTCAACTGTGAGGTAGCTATTCAAAACACTACCAGACCATGCTGCCATCCATCTGAATTATAGTCTGGGACACAGGTAAACTTTTTCTAAGAGTCAAAATCTGAACGAAATATGAAATGAGCAGATTGAATTTGGTTGCCTTTTTAAAAAATCTGTTCGACCCAGTGAAATGGACCTCTTATGCCCAAACTTCTTAAAGCAGATTATACGGACAACTCAGGTCTCTCCACAGGACAGATTAACACAATTTAATTAGGGTTGACAATTTAATCTCTCCGGAATGACAAGTTTAGTCAGAGGTTAACCAGAACTGCTGGCATGGTTCATTAATCCGTTAATTATGTGTTTTTCGGATGTTCACTTCTTGAACAGGTAGATAGATGGCTTGCATATTTGATGGTGCCGATTGACGATTGAGGACTTCATGAGCAACGAGAAGATGTCCTTTTGAAAACAATTCATATATTAATTTTAATAACTACATGCTTTTTTAAGAACAATAATTTGTTTTATTCTGTCCAAGATGGATTTGACACCTCAACTCTGCCATTTCGAGGGCAAGTCTGGAATTCCGCTAGTTCTGAACTATTCACATTCAGTAAAAGTTCACTACTAGCAGAACTCGGATTTGCTCCCGATTACCAACAAGAGTCAAGACTGTTCATGACCAGCATTTACCAAATTCCTTTTTGAAATACATCTTATATTCATGGGTAGATTCCTTTTTATATTTATGTAGATTTTTTTTTTTTAATTATTATTTTTTTACACTGGTGTGAACTGAACTGTTCCCACCTTTTTCCAGTTGACCAGTTCATTTGACATCAGGTAATAATCAACCAGAAACATTTGGCTATAAAGTGAAAAACACATTTTAACATGTCATATCAAGATACTGTGATAACGAAATTATTTTTCATCATTTTGCTTTTGAAGGAGTCGAATTGGTGAGTAAACGTATCTTGTTCCTTGTCTATGGTAATATGTGTATTAAAAATGGTGATCATGATAGTTTGCTTGCAACAGGTCATAATTATTCAGAATTCTCAAAGTCATTAAACAATTAGTTGTTTATCAACGAAGTTGCTTGTTGATGTCAGTTTTGTATTTCTCCCAATGTTTTAGGATTACTGTACATACAATTTGTCACGTGAATAAGAAGTATTACGCCATCTAGAGGTACAGTACACGTGTGACAATGGTACAAGTATTTGGGCATACAGTACAGTAAGTATGAAATGTGATTTAAAGTTTAAAAAAAAGAGCAAACTTAGTATACCAACATTTTTTTTGTTGGTGCAGTGAATGTGATTTTTCCTACGGCCTTTATACACATCAGAATGTTTTGCTTTGTTTAACAGTACTTGTTGTTTCTCCTGTTATGCCACGAGCCCTTAATTGTCAATTCCATCTTTTCATTTGTACTACTTTTTATTTATTACTAGTTTTGCATAATTGTATGTCTTTTTTTTATGAAAACTGTGAACGTTCAAATTGCAAATAATAGAACTGGTTCTATACACCCACCTATTTTTTTTTAAATCAACAAAATACAAGAATCACCAAAATTCTAAAAGTACAGTCCTTTTAACAAAAGCCATTTTTTAATTGTGTTTTATTTATTTACAGTGACAATTTGTACCTAAATCAACATGTTTTTTTATATTATGCAGGTATCTCCATTTTCCATGACATTGTTTAAGCAGGTACAACTTTGGAGATCTCAGTGGTTGAATGACTTTTTGATGCTTCATCCTCATCACCTCCACTCATCCCCAGCATCCTCATCATGCATGAGCGAAACTGAAGGAGAAAACAAAAATGGGAGGATTGCTTGGGGCAAAGCATTACTAGACTCCGGATAGTGTAAATGTCCTTTTTTTTTGTCATCCAAATAGATAAAGAATTACATATTTATTTTCATTTTGTGGATGTTTGTAAAAGTACAATAAAAAAGGTATTATGTAAGTGAGTGGTGAATTCTACACATTCATTTTGTGACAGTAAAACAACCTGTTTGTTGAGAAAGATGTAGATCAACCGGTTGTAGAGGCTTTAGAAAGACAGGAAGGTATGGTGGCCAATCTCAGGTCAAAAGGTTGCCCATGGTTGTTGACAACCCAAAGAGCAAATGACGCATACGGCATCCAGCACACCAGGAAGCCCAGCACCATGAGACTAACCATCCTGGTCACCTCCCTCTCTGCTTTCTGAGTAGAAGCTGACTCAGCCTGGGGTTTTGTGGCCTGTTCAAGAAGACAAAAGAGTTGCTGGTACTGATGAATATTTTTCAAACGGTTGATAGGAACTAAATCACTTGTCACTGACAGATTTCAGCACAAAAAGTTTTTGCCAGATGTGTACCAATCCGGACCACAAGAGCATTGCATTCCCTCGGGGATGTACTTAAAGACAGAGGAATCATGACATTTATCTGAATGAATACCAACACAGTATGCTTGAAAAAAAAATGTTTTTCTGTCTGTATTTTAGTACTTACCTACTCCATCCAAAAAGCGGCGGAAGTGCACCAATCAAAGCAAAAAGCCCAGTTGCTGCACAGCAAGCAAGAGCATGATTAGGTTTGAAGACAATATTTCCCAAAGGTTTGCACACAACCAGCCGCCTTTCAAAAGCTACTGCCGCCAGCGACCAGAGGCTAACCATACCTGCAAGGAGACAGAATGGAAAAACATGACTTTACTCTATAAATGTACTAATTGCGTGTTTGGAGCAAAAAAATTGGGACAATAGCCTTTCTGCAAGATTTTGGTTTTGAAGAAATGAATAAGGGGAAAAGGAGGCCCCACAATACTTGTTCTAGTTTATGCCTAATGTGTTTGATGTGGATGATCTAAGGGTTGAAAAATAAGTTTTTAATCACTTAGCTCATCCAAGCACCGTTTATGGCCCTTACTTTTTTTTTTGCATTGGGACACAGTCATGCTGGAAATGAAACGGGCCTTTCCAACTTCCGAATTTCTCACGAGTAATAATTACATAACTCTATTCAGAATTAGAATCAGCTTTAATGGCCAAGTATGGAAAAACACACAAGGAATTTTTCTCTGGCCGTTGGTGCTGCCCTGGTACGCCATGTAGAACAAAGAACAAGGAACAACATAACAAAAAGAACAAAGAACAAGAGACATTTCTGTTTATAGGAACTATTCCTTATAAGAAGTGCAAGATGTAAAATCTTCTTCGTTTAGAACAGGTAAGCAAAAAGTGTGTTAACGTCCCACATTGTGTTAAACTTGTACAGAGTGCCGTTACCCGTTTGTGGTTCTTGTTATAGACCACTACAATGTCAATTGTGCAGAGGGAGTAGTTTAAATGGATGAATCGTGCGGTCTACAAAATATAAAAAATATGCATATATTACTAATACGAATACTGATTGGACCAGCAGAATGTAAGTGAGTGTCCTAACATGGCACAAGGCATATTCTTCATATTATTAGAAGCATTCATAAAATTATTATTATGCTGGACCCTATCCCAGTTGATTCTAGGTGAACAGTTGGGTACACACTGAATTGCTTGTCTGCCAATCGCATCCCACATAAACAACCAACCATTCACGCTCACATTCAGACCTACGGGCAATTCAACTAACTCTACAATGCATGTTTTGGGGATGCGGGAGGAAACTGGAATATCAGGAGAAAACACATCCAGGCATGAGGAGAAGACACAAAGTCCCCACAGGCTAGGTTGGATTTGAACCTTGGTCCTCAGAATTGTGAGATAGATGTGCTAAGTGGTGATTGTGCCATCAATATTATTACAATCTTAACCCAGACGCGCACAGTGTGAGCCTAAGTACAAGTTGTATAGAAAATGCATGGATGAATTAATCCTTACAGTTCGACCCCTAAAAGATTCATTCGTTGATTGAGTTGTTCCCCAAGACTTTTGTTCATATCATAGTGTATATCTTGAAGATGCTCATATATTATTTTTCTTTCATGCTCTTATAGTTTAATATCACTTGTATCGTCAAAGGGATCAATGGGAGAAATCAATTACTTTGTCAAAGGTTAGAAACAATTGTCAAATGCAGCCCTATGGGGGCACAAACCAGTGCAATCTGTAGGCCGGTCCCAAGCCCTGATAAATGCAGAGGGTTGCGCCAGGAAGGGCATCCGGCGTAAAAACTGTGCCAAACAAATATGAGCGTTCATCTAAAGAATCCCATACCGGATCGGTCGTGGCCCGGGTTAACAACGCCCGCCTCTGGCACTGCTAACCTGCAGGGTGTCGGTGGAAATTCAGCTACTGTGGGTCGAAGACAAAGAAGAGGAGGAAACCGGATCCATCGTCAGAAGAAAAAGAGGAATGCACAGAGCCTACAACTGAGTGTAGGGACTTTGAATGTTGGGAGTATGACAGGAAAAGCTCAGGAGTTGGTTGACATGATGATTAGGAAAAAGGTTGATATTCTGTGCATCCAAGAGAGCAGGTGGAAAGGTAGTAAAGCGAGAAGTTTAGGAGCAGGTTTAATTATTCTACCACAGAGTAGATGGGAAGAGAAATGGAGTAGGGGTTATTTTAAAGGAAGAGCTGTCTAAGAAAGTCTTGGAGGTGAAAAGAGTATCAGATCAACTGATGAGACTAAAATTTGAAATTGAGGGTGTTATGTATAATGTGGTTAGCGGCTATGCCCCACCGGTAGGATGTGACCTAGAGTTGAAAGAGAAATTCTGGAAGGAACTAGATGAAGTAGTTCTAAGCATCCCAGACAGCGAGAGAGTTGTGATTGGTGCAGATTGTAATGGACATATTGGTAAAGGAAATAGGGGCGATGAAGAAGTGATGGTTAAGTACGGAATCCAGGTAAGGAACTTTGAGGGACAGATGGTGGTGGACTTTGCAAAAAGGATGGAGATGGCTGTAGTGAACACTTATTTCCAGAAGAGGGAGGAACATATAGTGACCTACAAGAGCGGAGGTAGAACCACGCAGGTAGATTATATTTTGTGCAGACGATGTAATCTGAAGGAGGTTACTGACGGTAAAGTAGTGGTAGGGGAGAGTGTAGCTCGAGCAGAGAACCATGTGGTGGAAGCTGAGAAAGGAAGAATGTTGTGCGGCCTTTCGGAAAGAGGTAAGACAGGCTCTCGATGGACAGCAGAAGCTCCCGGAAGACTGGACAACGACAGCCAAGGTAATCAGAGAGACAGGCAGGAGAGTACTTGGTGTGTCTTTTGGTAGGAAAGGGGAGAAGGAGACTTGGTGGTGGAACCCCAAAATACAAGGAGTCATACAAGGAAAGAGATTAGCGAAGAAGAAGTGGGATATTGAGAGGACGGAGGAGAGGCGAAAGGAGTACATCGAGATGCAACGTAGGGCAAAGGTAGAGGTGGCAAAGGCTAAACAAGAGGCATATGAAGACATGTACACCAGGTTGGACACAAAAGAAGGAGAAAAGGATCTCTACAGGTTGGCCAGACAGAGGGATAGAGATGGGAAGGATGTGAGGCAGGTAAGGGTGATTAAGGATAGAGATGGAAATGTGTTGACTGGTGCCAGTAGTGTGCTAAATGGATGGAAAGAATACTTTGAGAAGTTGATGAATGAAGAAAATGAGAGATTTGGAAGAGTAGAAGTGGCAAGTGTGAAGGACCAGGAAGTGGCAATGAGGGGTAAGTCAGAAAGGCACTACAAAGGATGAAAAATGGAAAGGCAGTTGGTCCTGATGACATACCGGTAGAGGTATGGAAGCAATTTGGAGAGATGGCTGTGGAGTTTTTGACCAACGTATTCAACAGAATACTAGCGGGCGAAAAGATGCCTGAAAATGGAGGAAAAGTGTTCTAGTTCCCATTTTTTTAAGAACAAAGGGGATGTCAGAGCTGTGGGAACTATAGAGGAATAAAGTTGATGAGCCACACAATGAAGTTATGGAAAGAGTAGTGGAGGCTAGACTCAGGACAGAAAGTAGTATCTGCGAGCAACAGTATGGTTTCATGCCTAGAAGAGTACCACAGATGCATTATTTGCCTTGAGGATGCTCGTGGAAAAGTACAGAGAAGGTCAGAAGGAGCTACATTGTGTCTTTGTGGATCTAGAGAAAGCCTATGACAGAGTACCAAGAGAGGAACTGTGGTACTGCATGCGTAAGTCTGGTGTGGCAGAGAAGTATGTTAAAATAGTACAGGACATGTATGATGGCAGCAGAACAATGGTGAGGTGTGCCTTAGGTGTGACAGAGGAATTTAAGGTGGAGGTGGGACTGCATCAGGGATCAGCTCTGAGCCCCTTCCTGTTTGCAGTGGTAATGGATAGGCTGACAGATGAGGTTAGACTGGAATCCCCTTGGACCATGATGTTCGCAGATGATATTCTGATATGCAGTGAAAGCAGAGGAACAATTAGAAAGATGGAGGTATGCACTGGAAAGGAGAGGAATGAAGATTAGCCGAAGTAAAACAGAATATATGTGCGTGAATGAGAAAAGTGGAGGGGGAAGAGTGAGGCAACAGGGAGAAGAGATAGTGAGGGTGGACGACTTCAAATATTTAGGGTCAACAATCCAGAGCAATGGTGAGTGTGGTAAGGAAGTGAAGAAACGGGTCCAAGCAGGTTGGAACAGCTGGCGAAAGGTGTCTGGTGTGTTATGTGACAGAAGAGTCTCTGCTAGGATGAAGGGCAAAGTTTACAAAACAGTGGTGAGGCCGGCCATGATGTACGGATTAGAGACGGTGGCACTGAAGAAACAACAGGAAGCAGAAATGGAGGTGGCAGAAATGAAGATGTTGAGGTTCTCGCTCGGAGTGACCAGGTTGGATAGGATTAGAAATGAGCTCATTAGAGGGACAGCCAAAGTTGGATGTTTTGAAGACAAGACTCGAGAGAGCAGACTTCGATGGTTTGGACATGTTCAGAGGCGAGAGAGTGAGTATATTGGTAGAAGGATGCTGAGGATGAAGCTCCCTGGCAAAAGAGCGAGAGGAAGACCAAAGAGAAGGTTTATGGATGTGGTGAGGGAAGACATGAGGGCAGTTGGGGTTAGAGAGGAAGATGCAGGAGATGGGCTAAGATGGCAAAAGATGAAACGCTCTGGCGACCCCTAACGGGACAAGCCGAAAGGAAAAGAAGAAGAAGAAACAATTGTCGAAGAGCTAATATATAGGTCTGCTGTAGTAACATACAGGGTGCCCACAGTCTCTTTACTATTTTAAAGGTTTCATTTTCTTTGTTTTTTTCTTTTCTTTCACTTCATTTGCCTTTGGAATATAGACACCCTGTACTGTATCGTTATTTACCACCAAACACAGCAGATACAAAATGCATCACATGCAACATCATACCTTTAGAAAATGTCATAATTCAATTCAAATGCAGCTTTGTTCATGTAAATGTTGATCTTAAAGCATTTATCTGCCTATTTCTGTTCCTTACCCCCAAGAGTTACACTTAATCCTTGGGAAGGATTTAAAGCTTTGATTTAAGCCCAAAAAGAGAACAAACGGTATGAACATGAGTGCATATGTGCTCTGTCTTGTATCTGAACATTGTTCAATCAACAAAAATTCATGAAGTAATAGTTCATATTTTGTCTGAAGCTGAACGTGATAAATTAATGTAAATGAGAATGCACTCATTCAGGCATCAAATAGTGGTTTTACAACAAAAGTAAATTTTCATTAAGATTGCCAGGTTTTGTTTAGGTACTGCCAGGACCCCTCTGAACATACGATGCGAGCCTTCGGGATCAAATATTTTCTTCGGGGGTGCTTTTATCGTGCAGAACATAATTTTAGCATTTAATTACTAGGACGATTTTTATTTGTAAGAGAATGCTTATTTTGTATAATCACACTGCCATAATATGGAGTTTATTTTGTTTTGTAATAGACAAAATAAGCGGCACGGTGCCGCAGCTGGTAGTGTGTTGGCCTCACCGTTCTGAGGACCCGGGTTCGATCCCAGCCCCACCTGTGTGGAGTTTGCATGTTCTCCCTGTGCTTGCGTGGGTTTTCTCCGAGCACTCCGGTTTCCTCCCACATCCTGAAAACATGCAACATTAATTGGACACTCCAAATTTCCCCTAGGTGTGATTGTGAATGCGGCTGTTTGTCTCAATGTGCCCTGCGATTGGCTGGCAACCAGTTCAGGGTGTACCCTGCCTCCTGCCCATTGACAGCTGGGATCGGCTCCAGCTCTCCCTGCAACCCTCATGAGGATAAGAAAGAAGAAATTGGATGGATGGATAGACAAAATAAAATGTTTTGGGAATATCGTCAGTTATGAGGGACTGCAATGTTATGAGTAATGTCCATTCTCTCTGGTTCCTGTATTAGTGGGTTGCATGAGGAATTATGGGAAAGTTTTAATTCCTATTTAAAAAAAAACAACAAAGTTTTTCTCATGTTTTTGAGATTGTCGATTGAAAGCTCCAGCTGGCTACTAGTGTGTACTCATGGGTGGCAACAATGGGAAATGAAAATACTAGCACCTGTATTGTAAGGGGAATAGCCCGTCACCAATAAATTGGGAAAAATCAAAAAAGAACTATGAACTAGCTTATTTTTGCAATGGTGAACTTATTTCAAAATTTTTAATTATGAACTATGACAAGAACTAGAACCGTGAACTGAACTTTGAAATTATTCAAGTAGAAACACTATATGTGCTGTAATTCACACACATCATGCCTGATTGTGGTCCAAATTCTATTAGCTAACACAGAACCAGCACATGAGTGAATGTCAATTAGTTATTTTGTTATTTATTTGCTTATTCATTTATTTATTTATTTTATTTTGCCTGTGGAACCAGTACCAGTACTGACCTTGAAAGTATTGTCTTTTTCCCAACCAACTTTTTCTCGTGTTTGAGAAAGAGTATTAGCTCTTTAAGGTGCCTCAGTTAACACACATTCCACACGCCTGCACATACCTAACTACAAGATATGTTTATATTGAAAGACTGGAATCAGGTCATTGGCAGGCATGCGGCTACCTTTGGCAGCAGCCGCTCACCTGCACTTTGTTTGTTAATTACTGTATGTAGTCTATTTAAGGCTCGTGTTTCGTGTCATCAGTGGCCAATTTGTGCTTGTGTGATTTTTAGCATGAATTTAAAAGCGTCTTGTGTTAGTTAGTTAGTTAGTTATGTGCCTCGTTGCCGGGTCCCAGCATTTCTGTCCCACCATAGTCAAGTGTAGTCTTGTTTTGTTCATGTGCCATGATTTTCACCTTGGAGCGACTTGACGAGCGACTTCACCTTGACCTAGTTTCTTGTTTTGGGACCTTGCTTCGTGTCACGTCCTTTAGTGCTTTTGCAATTTTGGACTGCTAAATGTGTTTTGACATCAGCCTAGTATTAAACCTCCCTTAAAATGTTAGGCTTGCCTCGGAGTCCTGCATTTGGGTCCTACCCCTATGCCGCTTGCTCGCGACAGCCATTCTCAAGCTTCTCTAAGTCATTCGTGAAGATCTCCGCCTCCCTCCCCTTGATGAGCCAGCGCTTTGCAGCCGATCAGAGGAAAGGGGTGGGTCTTAGTCAAATATGGAAAAAGCGGATTCAACGCTGGATCAAACAGAAGTAGCTGTCAAAGGGACCATTTCATTTCTGAAACCAACATGTTTTTTTTTCAAGATATTGACACTGGTAATCTGACTCTGTGTTAAATAGTCACCCTAATGAGGGCTAAAGAGCCAAAATATGAGACCTTTAAAATAACATCCATCCAGCCATCCATTTTCTCCACCGCTTATCCTCTCGAGGGTCGCGGGAGTGCTGGAGCCTATCCCAGCTGTCAACGGGCAGGAAGCGGGGTACACTCTGAACTGGTTGCCGGCCAATCACAGGGCACATTGAGACAAACAGCTACACTCACAGTCACACCTAGGGGCAATTTAGAGTGTCCAATTAATGTTGCATGTTTTTGGAATGTGGGAGGAAACCAGTGAGACCGGAGGAAACCCACGCAGGCACGGGGAAAACATGCAAACTCCACACAGGCAGGTCCGGGATTGAACCCGGGACCTCAGAACTGTGAAGCCAAAGCTTTACCAGCTGCCCCAAATAACATCATGATGATAAATATTTTGTAGAATTCATACAGTTGTAAAAGCACTTCCCTTTATTTTGTTTTTTTTTTTAGTTTTTTTTTAATATTGCGAAAACATACATTTATAGTTATTTACAACTGACACATATAACTCTTTAGTGGCATAAAAATAAACAAATCCATTGTCTAAGCAGGCCCGACTTTGGAGACTTCGGTCACTGATGTTGTTGATGATGATGTCTCTTCTTCACCAGTACCCATTCCCATCATCTGCATCATGCATGACCGGAACTGTTTTGGAGAAAAAAAAATATTCTGAGTAAAATCACCAGTAACAAAATGGACTCTAGCCTTCAAATCTATTTGGTTTAACGAGCAGTTAACATTCCTGTTAAATTTATAGAAGGAACTGGATAATAGTACTAGATAACATCAAACAGACCTGTTTGTTGAAGACAACATAGATGATTGGGTTGTAGACTGCTGAGCTCTTTGAAAAGCAAGAAGGTATGGTGGCCATTCGCAGGTCAAAGGTCTGCCCACGGTTAAAGACAACCCAAAGGGCAAAGGATGCATAGGGTAGCCAGCATACAAGGAAGCCCATCACCATGATGACTACCATCCTGGTCACTTCCTTCTCTGCTTTCTGAGTGGAGGCAGACTCAGCCTGGGCTCTTGCTGCCTGTGAGGGGGGAAAAAAAAGACAAGACATTTTCTTACAAAACTATTAGTTTATTAGGTTGGGTTTATACATTGCTTGCCATGTCCAACTGTTATAATATGATAATAATTTCAGTGCATCTGCCAGGTTTAGTGCTATAGGCGAAAGCCAAAATCGCTACAACACATTAAAATCTTGGAAGCTAAGGAATTACTATTTGATTCATCTCACCATTTTCATTGTAATGAGCAGCTGACCATAGCAGAAGATAATAGTGCCAAGGGGAACAGCAAAGCAGAAGCCAAAGAGAAACATCACATAGGATTCATTGTTGTATTTATTATTTGTGGTGTACCAATCTGGGCCACAGGAGCACTGCAGGCCCTCTGGAATATATCTGCAAAAACAGAAAGTCACATTCTCCCTCGTCTTTTGTTTTGTGCAATGACAATAAACGTGTAGCTTTGTTGATACTAACCTACTCCATCCGAAAAGCGGTGGGGCTGAGGCAATTATTGCAAACACCCATGTGAATACGCAGCAAGCAATGGCATGGTCCGGTTTAAAAACAAAGTTTCCAAGAGGCTTGCAAATGACCAGCCATCGTTCGAAGGCAATCACAGCAAGAGACCAGAGGCTCACCATACCTAATAGAACAAAAAAAAAGGCTTTAACCTTGTTTTCAAAGCATTGCAATTCACGCAGGTATGTCCATGTTTCAAACGCCGGTTTAAGCTCACCACCAAGCGTCACCATGAAACCTTCAATCTTGCATGCCAATGGTCCAAGAATGAAATACCTTGATGCAAAACAGCAGAATGCGGTGGAAGAGCCCACACATGACACAAGAAGGTTTGACACTGCCAAGTTCACAAGGATGTAATTCAGGTGGGACCTGAGCTTCTTGTATTGGATGGTGCAAGCAATAGTGAGGACATTAATGCCCGTTCCCACCACAAAAAGAAAGAGCATGAATGCAGCCAAGCCATAAAAGGTGGCTGTATTCCCCAGATGGTCCTGAGGAACAAGGAATGGACTAAGTGATGTGATGTTGTTAGTGTCCAGTGGAACAGGTATCCAGAAGTCTTCTGGCAGCTCATTGTTTCGATGTCCCCTCATTTTCTTGTATTTTCTTTTGATGTCACCAAAACTCAAAAACACCTCAACAGTTCCTTGCTTATCTTACGCTTCAAACCACCACATGCAGCATGAATAAAAATAAATGAATTCTGAATGGATTCAAAGTGCCGAAATAACAAATAAATACAGCCTCCCTACTGTCTTACGTGGTCCTTCGTGGAAGACATTTATATGAAGGCCCAAGGAAACCAATTAGCCTCATTAACGGATAAATGGGCTCTATAATTGACTAAAGGATTTAAGTTTGCATTAATTGGAATAATTCATTTAGTGGTTCCTGTTACGTCTGTGTTGCTAAATAGGTTAAACGGCACTCGGACTACATTTTGTGAGTGGCTGAAGTCAAAGTCAGTATCACTTCACCGCAGTCTGTCGACTTGTGCTGCCTCATCAGAGGTCTAAATGAAAGCTACCAAGCACATTTTGTCTTTTTTTTTATATATATTGACCAATTTGTGTCTTGAATTACAGTGTGTTGTTTGTCCTAAGTAGGTGAATATTTTTCTTCATTAAATTACTGTACACTCTGACCAAAAAACACTTTCCCAAGCCTTTATCTAAGGGCCAAAATGTTTATAGCATCTGATGTGAAAAAAAAAAACATAACCTCTAGTTCTCAACAACAAATAACTTTAAACAGGTTAATCCCCCTTTCTTAAGGAAGCACACAGCAGGTCTTTACCTGCTAATCTGGTTTGCTACTGCATCAAATCTTTTAATCTGACTCACTGTAGCTCTCTGTAATCCACTCTGCAGGTTTAACTTGAGATTTGTGCTGCGTCTTTGGCTTTATGCCTCTTTCATGTTTTTTTTAATGAGCTCTCAAGAAAGTGACAACACCATATTGATATCAAATGACCCACATTGGGATGTGCGACATTTTCTTGATTGCACAATACTTTCAAACGGACAAAGTGTGTTTTGGTTCTGAACTTTCCTCTATGGCATCAACGGACAATCACTCTAAAGATTGAATATATTTCACTCAAAAGGATAATATCGGGGCTACTTGCAACAAAGCTTCCATTTCATCGCAGGGGTCTAATATTTCCAATATCCAGAAGCATATTTTGTAATATTGAATCATCTAATGTAATGATGAGAAATCCATTATATTATTTATCATTTGTATTATTTCAATCCCTCAACTAATGACAATCACTCAGGGCAAGTCTTACCAATTCTCATCCCTATATAAAGTCTTACAGTATGTATTGTATAATACTAATACTGTAGACGAAGAATTTGAAAACGAAATCAATATTAAGGTAATCAATACTAAGGTTACGATATACTAGAAGATAACGTGTGCAAAATTTATTAATCATGCAAACAGATGTGGAAGCTGATCGACTAACTGGAGGCACGCAGAATTGCATCCACCAAACATTCTAAATTGCCGTGCAGTTCATTTTCGTACATTGAGGAAGATGGAGGCGTAATGTGATTTATCAAACCTGAGACAAATTGCTTTGGCTGTATTTGTGTCGGCATAACGGTGACTTAATTGCTTCAAGCGTTGTCACGTCCCATCGGAAACGAGAGTAGGACCCAAATGCAGGAACTCGGAAGACGCAAGGTAGTTCAAGAAGAGACACGTTTATTATATGCAGAGGTAGAGGATCGAGCAGGCAGTCCGGTGCAGCAGCGGTAGTTCGGACGTCGGGCGAAGAGAGCAGATGAGCGGACAGGGAGGAGTCGGTACACGGGAGAACAATCAACGCAGGCAGAAGTATCGAAGGAGTCAGGCTTACAGGGTTGGTCGGAGAACGGACGAAGGTCGGTACACACAGGTTCAATCAGGGATACCGGAGCACACGAATGGGACATGAAGATCATATGAACTGGCGCCGACCAGTTGTCATCGCGGTCATATAAATCCACAGCATCATCAGGCTGCATGAGGCGCAGGTGTGCACCTTCCAATCAGAGCACCTGTGCAGCTCGTGCTGGAGCGGCAGGATCATGACAGTACCCCCCCCCCCCCAAAGGCACGGCTCCCAGACGTGCTTAAACGAAAAAACAGACAATAATTAACACAGGCAGGGGTGGGCGGAAGGGGTGTCCGGAGGAGGGCACGCTCCCCCCTGAACCCCAGAATGGTGGCCATCCAGGCCACCAAACACGAGGCGTCCGGGTGGACAAGTCAGGAGGACGACCCGGACGCCAAGCACCAGGGTCCCCACGGGGCGATTCGGGCGGACGACCTCTGTGAGGAACCAAACGAAGAAGCAGGCACCAGAACGAGGCAGGCCACTGCTCCGGACGAGAACCTCCCACGCCAAAGTTGCCAAACAACCAGGGATTGGTCGCCACCGAGGCTTGGTCAGTAGGCAGCCGTGGATTGGTCACCAATGAGGCCAAGTCATGAAGTGGCTGGGAGCCATCTGGAGCGAATAGGATGATGGAGAGAAGGACCAGAGCCATGACCGCCACCATTACCATCCCGAAGTCTCTCCAGCTCCGGGGTGGCTCATCAGAACTCCCCAGCTCTTGTCGGACAGCAACGTGAGAAGGCGGCGCCGCCGTCGCCCCCTCCTGGACAGCAACGTGAGAAGGCGGCGCCGCCATCGCCCCTTCCTGGACAGCAACGTGAAAAGGCGGCGCCGCCGTCACCCCCTCCTGCACATCAAAGTGAGAAGGCGGCGCCGCCGTTGCCCCCTCCTGGACAGCAATGTGAGAAGACGGCGACCCTATCGCCACCTCCTGGACAGCAACGTGAGAAGGCGGCGACCCCATCGCCACCTCCTGGACAGCAACGTGAGAAGGCGGCGACCCCATCGCCACCTCCTGGACAGCAACGTGAGAAGGCGGCGACCCCATCGCCACCTCCTGGACAGCAACGTGAGAAGGCGGCGACCCCATCGCCTTCGCCACCTCCTGGACAGCAACGTGAGGCGGCATCGGGTCGGTCCCCACTGCCACGTGAGCTTGCAGTGCATCCGTCGAAACAGCAACGTGGGCGTGGCGCGGTGGCGAATCCGTTTCCAGGGCAACGTGAACGAGAGTCGGCAGAGAGTCAGTCGAAAGTGACACGTGGGCATGTCTCGGGAGCGGGTCAGTTCCTACTGCCGCGTGAACTCTGCTCGGAACAGCCAAAACCTCGACGTGGGAATAGCGAGGAGGCGGGTCAGTTTCCACAGCTACGTGCGCTTGGCGAGGTGGCGAGTCCGTACCCACTGCGGCGTGCACTTGACGAGGTGGCGAGTCCGTTCCCACTGCGACGTGCACTTGGCAACGGGGCGGGTCGGTTTCCACAGCTACGTGCACTTGACGAGGTGGCGAGTCCGTTCCCACTGCGGCGTGCACTTGGCAAGGGGGCGGGGCGGTTTCCACGGCAACGTGAACCTGAGCAGGCGGAGAGTCAGTCGAAACTGACACGTGGGCGTGTCTCGGGAGCGGGTCAGTTCCAACTGCCACGTGAACCTGCATCAGCAGCGAGTCCGTCGCCGTTGCAACGTCAGAGTAGCTTGGCTGGTTCGCCAATCCTTGCCGGACCTGGGCCGTGAGAGCCACCAAAGAGCTCTGGCTCTCTATCTGCGCCCGCATTTCGCGCCAGAACGGCTCGTGGTTTGGCGGCTCCTCCTCCCTCTGGGCTGGGAGCTTCCCCACCAGCTGCGGGTCTGCCGGTCTCACCGTTGCCGGCGAGGAGTGGGAGGACGGTGTCTTCGTTGCCGCGCAGCGAGAGACACCAGGGAGCGCCCGGCCGGGGCGTCTCCTCTGGCCGCCACGGGGAGGTCCCGGGTAGATGGCCAAGCGGGTTCCCTCGTACCGATAGGTGTACTTGGATCTACAGGGCGAAGTCGCTTGGGTGCTGGAAACGCGGGGAGGCGGAGCAAACTGACTGGGATGAAAAGCCGGGCAAAGAGATTCAAAATCCAAGTCATCGGAGTCGTACTCAGGCAGCCGGTCATACAAATTGCGGTCCTCCTCATATTCCGAAAAGTCAGAGTCCAGAAGAATATGAGGAGCCGGACGGGTCGCGTTCGGGACATATTCATACCTCGCTGGCGGAGCGTAAGACACGGGAGCGGAGGATATCAGGGAGCCTCCCCGGATTGGACAGGCTTGGTCCTCCGGCAGACGGTCTACCTTGCGTTGGTCCCGGCGATGCCGGGTCTTTCCTGCTGGGTCCTGTATTGGCCAGTTCGTTCTCTCACGTCCCATCGGAAACGAGAGTAGGACCCAAATGCAGGAACTCGGAAGACGCAAGGTAGTTCAAGAAGAGACACGTTTATTATATGCAGAGGTAGGGGATCGAGCAGGCAGTCCGGTGCAGCGGCGGTAGTTGGGACGTCGGGCGAAGAGAGCAGATGAGCGGACAGGCAGGAGTCGGTACACGGGAGAACAATCAACGCAGGCAGAAGTATCGAAGGAGTCAGGCTTACAAGGTTGGTCGGAGAATGGACGAAGGTCGGTACACACAGGTTCAATCAGGGATACCGGAGCACACGAATGGGACATGAAGATCTTATGAACTGGCGCCGGCCAGTTGTCATCGCGGTCATATAAATCCACAGCATCATCAGGCTGCATGAGGCGCAGGTGTGCACCTTCCAATCAGAGCACCTGCGCGAACACCCGCACAGCTCGTGCAGTTCAAATCCAGGCCCCACCTGAGTGGAGTTTGCATGTTCTCCCCGTGCCTGCGTGGGTTTTCTCTGGGCAATCCGGTTTCCTCCCACATCCCAAAACCATGCAACATGAATTGGACCCTCTAAATAGCCCCTTGGTGTGATTGTGAGTGTGTCTGTTTTGTCTCGTTGTGCCCTACGATTGGCTGGCAAACAGTTCAGGGTGTACCCCTCCTCCTCCCCGTTGACATCTGGGATAGGCTCCAGCACTCCCACGACCCTTGTGAGGATAAGCGATACAGAAAATGGATGGGTCTTTTTTCACCAATTAAATTCAGTTTTACATTGTTTTAACTTTGCTGAATGCGTTTTATGTTGGTCTTCCAGCACTCCCATGACCCTTGTGGGTATAAGCAGGTCAGAAGATGGATGGATGGATGGATGGATGGATGGATGGATGGATGGATGGATGGATGGATGGATGGATGGATGGATGGATGGATGAATGGATGGATGGATGGATGGATGGATGATTTTGTGTCTTGAAACAGCGAGTGTAGTAGCCCCACTTATATTTCTCTCATCTGTTTTAATCAATAATTCTTCTTTTTTGTTATTATATTGTATACCTTTTCAATAGTTTGCCCTGTAATTTGTTACTGTAACAAGTGAGGTTTACCACTGTGGGGTCCATAAAGTTTCATCTTACCATATCAACCATCTGTGTAGAGATTTCCTTAAGTCTACTAGTGACCATTCTGTGATACCTTTCAACATTTGTGAAATGATTGCTCTGAGTGAAGCTAAGAAACATCTGTCCAACCATTCAGTTTCTTAATCAAACTTTTTTTGTTTATATTTTTGCCACTTGATCTTTTGACCTATTTGTTTCACATACTGTACCCCCTACTGTCTTACCAGTCTGGGTGGAAGGGTATGTCTTCTTTCACTTCCTGGCTTATAGATCATGAGCTCTTTAGGGTTTCAAAGTTGATTTCATGGTTGCTCCGTAATGCTCTTACTGCATATAAACCATTACAGGGAGCTCAAAGCAGTGTAGAAGATCAAGGTTTTTCTCTGAGCTTTACTGACCCATTTAACCCTCTTGTACACGCCGAGTCGTCTCGTGTTCATATGAGCACGGGAAACTACAGGTTGTAGAATTTGAATGTGTTTGTCTTGGACATATGGACACAACCACAGACAAATGCATGTTTTTTGTTTTGCTTCTTGCTGAACATAGTCAGCTACTATACTTTAAATGTAATCAGTAAGATCAGTAAAAGATTTTGAATTTGGGGACTGTTGTGACTCACATTCAAGCATGGTTTTGTCTCTGCCATGATGCGACAACATGACAACTTTAATAAAAAAATAATTTAGACTTGTACAAAGAGGACAGAAAAAAAAATCATTGGTTCATGCATACACATAATTTAAATGTACGTGGGTCAGAAACGACCCACATTATGACTAACACTGACGCTGGTGATATGGCAGAATGTGAAATGTGTACTGTGAGACCTTCCATAGGGTTTTTACTCTTGTAAGTGTTGCCACTACATTACTGTATACATAAGATACAGTCACTTACTGACAACAGCATCAAGTCAATCTTTCTATTCATTGTGATGCTGATGAGGAACACATAGTAAATAGGAGCTCTTTTATGTACAAGAAGTAAATCAGGTATCACGGGTTTTAACTTCACTTAGCATACATCAGAACTGACCAGATGTCACCTTGTTGCACATAACCCATTGTCAGGGTTTTCATGAAAACAAAATGCAACATACATGTAATGTGAGAGTTAAAGTCCTCATGCAACAAGACAATGACCAAAATGAATGTGGGAGGAAACCGGAGTGCCTGGAGGAAATCCACGCAGGCACGGGGAGAACTTGCAAACTCCACACAGCTGGGGCCGGGATTTCAACCCTGGTCCTCAGAACTGTGAGGCCAACACTCTACAGCTGCTCCACCATGCTGCCCTAGTTTAAATTCACAATTCAAAAACATCCATCGTAGGTTAATTGATGACTCTGAATTGTCCGTAGATATACATTTGAGTGTGAATGTATCTTTATATGTACCCTGCGAATGGCTGGCAATCACTTCAAAGTGTCTAACGCCTCCTGCCCGCAGTTTCCTGGGATAGGCTCCAGCCCGCCCATGACTCAAGTGAGGCAAGCGGCATAGAAAATCTGTGTATGGGTTGGTGTGTGTGTCTGTGTGCATGTGCGCTGTTCTTGTATCTGACAATTCAAACTGAATTAAGGCTGGATGGGAAGAGATGGGAAATGTCTTACCCATCCAACCCTTCTTATTGTAATTATCTCTCCCAGGTTCACATTCCTCCATGTCGCTGCTGTCTTTATTTTTTTGTTTTAAAAGACCCAAAGATCTCAATAAATCCAAAATCTCAACCCTGGCTGACTTTAGCTGTCTCTATTTACTTTTACCCATCTATCCATTTTCTTAAACCGCTTATCCTCACAATGGTCGATGGAGTGCTGGAGCCTGTCCCAGCTATCTTCAGGCAAGAGGTGGAGTACATCCTGAACTAGTCGCCAGCCAATCACAGGGTACATATACACAAAGAACCATTTGTGGACAAATTCACACTTTAGGGCAATTTAGAGGCTTCTCCTGCATGTTTTTTGGGATGTGGGAGGAACCTGGAGTGCCTGGAGGAAACCCACACAGCCATGGTGGAACATGCAAATTCCACACAGGGAGGGCCAAGATTGAACCCCAGTCCTCACAACTGTGTGGCAGATGCTCTAACCACTTGCCCCACTGTGCCGCCAATTTACTTTTGTTATTGTTATTATTTTATTAGCTTATTTTTTTTCTTTTTTTACATCGGGTTTTTTACTTTTACTTTTTTATGTCGGATCCACAGCTTGTGATTGAGAGAACAAGATCCTGATACAGGCTACCAAAATAAGTTTCCTCCACAGAGCGTCCAATAGAAATAGGGTGAGAACCTCAGTCATTTCGGAGAAGGAGCAGGATGAGTAGAGGAGAGCCGTTGCTCCTCCACATTGAGAGGAGCCAGTCGAGGTGGCTCCGGCATCCGATTCGGATGCCTCTTGGACACCTCCCTGGTGAGGTGTTTTGGGCACGTCCCACCAGTAGGAGACCCCGAGGATGACCTGGGACACACAGGAGAGACTATGTCTTCAAGCTGGCCTCGGAGCCCCTTGGGATCCCCTCGGAAGAGCTGGACGGAGTGGCTATTGAGGTAGAAGGCTCGGTGTACCTGCTAAAGCTACTGCCCCCGCAACCCGACCTCAGATTACTAGAAGAAAATGGATGGATGGATGGATGGATGGATGGATGGATGGATGGATGGATGGATGGATGGATGGATGGATGGATGGATGGATGGATGGGTGTATGGATGGATGGATGGATGGGTGTATGGATGCATCTCATTTTCTTTTAAATGACACTTTGTGTATCTAGATGTAGCCCTAACATATTTTTGGTCTCTAAAGCATGAAAATAAACATTGAAATAATGTTATGGTCATTGTGATCAAATTGCTGAAAGACCACTTGGACAATCCGATCATGAAATTCATTGCAAAATAAAAAAAATAAAAACTCAACCACCAACAAATTACATGGGAAATGAAAGGACTGATTTTGTGCCTTAAGAAAAATGCTAATGTTGGGTGATTTAAAAGTGATATGAGGATCCACAATAAAGGTTAGAGTCCAACCACTTTTGAAAATGACCTGTCAACTGAACATACTGAATACGGTGCAGTCGTATCATACAATAGGTCAGAGGAGAAAGTATGACATCTAAAGGACACATAGCATAATGCAAAAATTGATTGAGAGACTGAATCACTTATATTCAGTTTATTGGTAGTTATGGTGCTATTTGATAAAACAATATTTTGCTTATCAGTTGTTATGTCCAGTTTGGTTGATTGAAATAATTCAAGATAACGACCCAGTACAGTACTGCTCAAGTTGATAAAGCAATGATTTATGAAGTTGAAATAGCTAATTTGGGCATTTTATCTAAAATCTAATCGTTTATCACGCTGAATCTAATATTAAAGAATGGTGTCGCATTAGAGAGCAATAAAATGTAACGAGGTACCTCTCCAGCGTCATGACAATGATTAATAAATATCAAAATCTATAACTCTAACATAGTTGTTGTTGTTGATTAACGCATTTTCAGACAGTTGAATGCATAGGAATTTGATTATATGTATACAGGACTTTTACGCTAATGTGAATGAAAATTTACAGTACAACACCCCTGGAGGGCGTAACCGTTACTGCAGTGAATATGGGCGTGGAAACTTTTTCAAATAATCGAGCGAAATCTTTATATTTATGACCAAAAAAAATAGTTTTTTTCATTTGACGCGCATGTGAATTCTTTTACGGTTGTGTGTAAAAAAAATAATTCATCATAACAGTTAAATAAAAATATTTTTTTCTAAACGGATGTCGCCATCTTTAGTAAGGGACAATAAACCTCGGAGTATTATAGAAACGTGTTGCCATGACGTGTCCGTTGTTAAGCATTATCATAATATTTATTTCGAATCATTGTTAAATGTCCTCTTCACTCATGTCATCCTTGCCGGATTGGTGAGGGTAAATATAAAGAGTTTGCCTATTCGTAGCCAACATCGTCTCCGAGTTGTTCTCAGTTGCCATGTTTGCTTTGGGTGACGCCAACCGTCTCCATTTTCCTCCGCCTCTGGTTGTCAAGAAGATGGCAGCTTCCAGGCAGGCATGAGAGGAAATATTTCTTCGCAAATCGAATGAATCGGGATTATTACAGCAAGATTAGACCACCCGTCAGTGCTTTTCCAGATACTGCATCGAATTAGGTAGGTAAATATTGCAATGAATTGGCGGTTTTACGTTAAGAGTGTTTTGTTGTGACAAACCGCCCGGCCATTTTTCTTGTGGGAGCCGTGCAAGTAGGCCGATCGTGAAAACATGGCTGCTTCCACTGACGGCGTGAAGCATAATAACAATCTGTTTATGCACTTCGACTGGCCGTAGCTACATTAAGAGATTGGTGTTGCAGCTTTATTTATTTAAGGTAATGCCTGCATATCAAAATAGCGGGAAAAGACTTTGCATTTAATTAAGAAACTGTGACGCTTTGACAGATGCTAGCCAATCAAGCTAACCCATTAGATTTGAGCCGCTAGCCGCTATTGCGAGCGAACTTCTTCCGAAAATATGTGGTTTGTGTTTTACTGGACAATGTAGACTAATGTGTGGATCAATACACTTGGTTTTCGCTAATCTTTGTGTTGTTTGGACTTGAATGTTATGTTGCGTTCTTAGTAAATGCGTCGGAAGCGCTCCATATAATGCTAAGTTATCCAGCTACAATATGGCGACTCCCACACAGGCATGAAAAAAGCCGACTTCTGCGCGTGAGTTTTATCCGTGCTTTACATGCGAGTTGTATAGCTATATGTACCTACATGTGGTCGTCTATCATTTGTTGCAGTTGATTGCAATTTGTTGGGTTTGTTTCTTAAAGTAGTCAATGGTCGCGTCTTTTTAGCTTTCATTCGCTTCCGCCATTTTTCAGACTGGCAATAAGGTTAGCGGTGGTTTGTTTGGCTACAAGATGGCGACTTCCATGGGTTGATTTCAATGGTTAGAGACAACCGCGGATAAATGACGTTATTGATCAATATCTACAGTGTTGCTGTCGAACAAAATATTAATCTGTGGAAGTGGTCAGATGCTGTCATTTGGGATCAGTTTTTGGGAAGAGTTTACGACAACGCTAGACTTAGGCGCACCCAATGATAACTTAGCCACTGTGAAAAGTTGCTTAGTTTTTTTTTTTGTTCAGAAAAATTGATGTATAGTCGGTGCCTCAGCATTCACAATTTTCTGTTTTTTTTTTTTTTTGGTTTTTTTTTTTTTTGTTTTGTTTACTTTGACAGAAGTCATGTCTGTCCCTGGCTCCGCGGTGACTGGGACCTCGGCGTCGGTTCTGCAACCGCGGTGGAAACGGGTCCTCGGATGGTCGGGTCCTGTTCCCCGGCCCAGACATGGACACAGAGCCGTGGCGATAAAGGAACTGATGGTTGTGTTTGGCGGTGGAAATGAAGGGATAGTGGACGAATTACATGTCTACAATACTGGTAAATTTGAATTTGTCTTTCAAACTATACACCTTGAACATCATGTCACAGTGTGAATAATACCTTTTAACATATTCATCATTATTAATGTACGTGTAGGAAGCACGAAAACTTTCTTAAAGGGTAAATTATGTACAGCTGGATACACATTAGTACAGGCCCCAGCAGGCCCAGATTCAAATGTGTGCACTTTATGTCCCTCTAGTGGGCAAAAGTCCACACTTTATGAAAAAAAAAGGCGGGCTAAAATAAAATGGATGGTTCTAGGTTTCGCGTTCTTGCAGAAAAATGAGTAACAGTTGTTGAAACATGTTTGGCACTTCCTTGGTTATGTAGAGTTTTTTTTTTTTTTTTGTGGGGGGGTATTCATGGAACTTTTTTAATTAAAATATTGGGATTTGTATGATCATAGTCTCAGTGACAGAAATTTATGCAGTAATAATTATAATAATCATAAATTATATATATATAATATAATAATAATATATTATATAATAAGTAATAATGCAGTTATGTAATGTAATTGATTTTTGCATTTCTAGCAACAAACCAGTGGTTTATCCCTGCTGTCCGTGGTGACATTCCACCAGGATGTGCTGCCTATGGGTTTGTCTGTGATGGCACAAGATTGCTGGTATTTGGTGGTATGGTGGAATATGGAAAGTACAGCAATGATCTTTATGAATTACAGGTAAGTTTTCCCATCAATGTACCCATTTAATAAATATATGGACACATTTTACAACTTTAAAAATATATTTCTCAATGTTTTTTTGTTTGACATTCATGTCTTTCAAAACTTAAGGGATACATTTCATCTTCTATTTAGCTCCCTTTCTACCTTGCTGGGCAACAAAGTTGAATCAATGACTGATACTGACAAAACGCCTTTTCACATGGCGCTTGGTTTTCTTGGTTCCTAATAACGGTGCGCAAAGACAACAGCTTGCCGATATAAACTTGTCCATATTTGAAGGTCCTTTTGTAGCTTCCAACCAGGAAGAAACAAGGATGATTGCTGTTAGCACTCTGAAATCATTCCACCAGCCTCTCCTATTGGAGCAGCCTTCTGACACCAACGCAACACCGTTCTCAACGAAGTGTTACGGCAAATAGCCACCTTGTGAATTACGACACGTCATGGCGTTCCATCATCATGGCATTGTAGCATGTACACAATGAATGGGTTTGTCGACAGCATGCTGCGCTTTGCTCAGTGCTATGTGAAAAGGCCTTAATTTTTGTAAATCAATGCCACAGAACTACTTGAATTGGCAACCTTGGTAGGAGCACCTAAAGAACTTTGTTTGGGGGGGGGTTGTTCAATGGCTGTTGTTGTGATTCTAAACAGTGTTATTCAATGGCTTTTATACAGTTTAGAGACTTGCAATTGAGTTGAAATCAACTGCTTGCCGTCAATGCAATTTTGACCTTGATCTCTGTTTTAGGCCAGCCGATGGGAATGGAAAAAGTTAAAAGCAAAAAATCCCAAAAACGGGCCCCCTCCCTGTCCACGTCTTGGTCACAGTTTTTCCTTGGTGGGAAACAAATGTTACTTGTTTGGCGGACTTGCCAATGACAGTGAGGACCCGAAAAACAACATTCCGAGGTAGTGTTAGCAGTGTGTTTGTTATTGTTTGTTCATGTTTAAAATTACCATGATTAATGTAGGGGTAATTTTCCTTAGATACCTGAATGATTTGTACATACTCGAGCTTCGTGCCGGGTCCAGCGTTGTTGCATGGGATATTCCAATCACGTATGGAGTCCTGCCTCCTCCTCGTGAAAGCCACACTGCAGTGGTTTACACAGAAAAGACAAGTAGAAAATCTCGACTGATAATTTATGGGGGAATGAGTGGATGTCGTCTTGGAGATTTGTGGACTCTTGACATTGGTAGGTATATAACCTGTTCTTGAAATGAAAAATATACTTGGACAGTAGATAGCAGCCCTTTTGGGTGATTATTTTTTTTTTTTTTAAATTTGTTAAAATGTTTTTGTTAGATTTAACTACTTTTCCATTATGTCTAGATACCTTAACATGGAACAAACCATCAGTGAGCGGCACAGCACCACTTCCTCGGAGTCTACATTCTGCCACTACCATCACAAATAAGTGAGACAACTACTGTTCCTTCCGACCGCACACGTTGTGGTTTCTGTTGATTTAGTATTGTTTGGCTGTCATGCGATGTTGTCAGACATCTCATAGTGATTGTATTTAATGTACAGGATGTATGTTTTTGGCGGATGGGTTCCCTTAGTAATGGATGATGTCAAAGTGGCCACACATGAGAAAGAGTGGAAATGCACAAATACCCTAGCCTGTTTAAATCTCGGTAGGTCTGCATTTACATTTTCTATATATATTAAAAAAAATGGAAATTGGATGTATAATTGTTTATTTTATTTATTTTTAATTGTTTTCTTTAGATACCATGTGCTGGGAGACAGTGTTGATGGACACCCTTGAAGACAACATTCCCCGGGCCCGTGCTGGGCATTGTGCTGTGTCTATCAATTCCAGACTGTATGTTTGGAGTGGTCGTGATGGATACCGTAAAGCATGGAACAACCAAGTCTGTTGTAAAGACCTCTGGTACCTTGAAACCGGTATGTGTGTTTTCAGTTTTCTTATTTTCATAATCCTGCAATCAGTCTAAGTGTTGAGGGTGATCGTCCCCCCCCCCCTCTTACTAGAGAGGCCACATGCCCCTGCTCGAGTGCAGTTGGTCCGTGCCAATACCAACTCTCTAGAAGTGAGCTGGGGTGCAGTTTCCACTGCAGACACATACTTGTTGCAGCTGCAGAAATATGACATCCCTGCAACTCCAGCTGTAGCCTCGCCAGCCATGAGTTCAATCCCCTCTCAACCCGTGAACTCTCCTAAGAGTCCCGCTCCGGCTGCTGCAGCCCCTTCACCACAGACTCTTTCACAAGCTGGTACAATCGATGCTTATTTTATTCTACATTCAAAGACAAGCTCAATTGTTGTTTTGTTCATAAAGACTTATTACACCTTGATCAATTTTTACAGCTGTGTTGAAGGTTGCTACTCAGCAATCTGCCACAGGTGCATCTGTTGTCACAGTACGCCCAAGCCAGCCTGGGAAATCTCCTGTAACTGTGACGTCCCTTCCTCCTGGTGTCAGAATGGTTGTGCCTGCCCAGGCTACACAAGGCTCGGTAAGAACACGTGATTGATGATGAACATATTGAGTTGATGACAATCACAGGGACAAACTAGCAATTTTGTTCATTTTCCTCTGATTCCAGCCGATTGGTAGTAGCCCTCAGATGAGTGGAATGGCAGCATTAGCTGCCGCAGCTGCAGCAACACAGAAGATTCCACCATCCTCTGCTGGAACAGTCCTCAATGTTCCTGCAGGTGCCACAATTCTCAAAACAGTAGCTGTTTCCCCTGGCACAACCACAGTGAAAGTCGCTTCCCCAGTCATGGTACGTGTGGGGGGGGTCCTGAACCTCTACTTGTCTTGAGCAAGGTATTCAAATATTTTTGTGCATACAGGTCAGTAACCCTGCCACACGCATGTTGAAAACTGCTGCAGCGCAGGTGGGTACTGCAGGCACGTCCTCGCCCACCACTACTACGAGGCCCATCATCACTGTGCACAAGTCTGGCGCAGTGACTGTGGCTCAGCAGGCCCAGGTGGTAACCACTGTGATGGGAGGCGTTACCAAGACCATTGCCTTGGTTAAGAGTCCCCTCACCATGGGCAGTGGTGGCACTCTGGTAAGAAAATCTGATTCTTCACAACTGTGAATGGGTACAAGTAATAATTTAAAAAGAAAAGAATTAACTAATGTTGTATCTACAAACATAAGAAATTTTCCTTTTCCAATTATTTACTTCTGAATTGCCTATCTCTTGACAAAATATCCCTTAGAACATTATTATTATTATTATTTTGTGGATCATCCTTTGCTTTCAAAATACTGTTTTACAGAGAAAAATATAAGTACATTTTGCCTTTTCTTATAAAAAAAATGTTCTGTGTGCATTGAGGGAGGAAAAACACATTTCCCTTAATTTATCGTTGTGACAATTAGTTACGATCGACTAATTTCTCCTTTTCTCTCTTCACCAGATATCAAACCTTGGCAAGATGATGTCTGTGGTTCAAACCAAACCAGTGCAGACATCAGCTGTCACGGGTCAGGCTTCCACTAACCCTCTCACCCAAATAATTCAGGTAAATTATATGTCGTGCAAAGAAGCCCTCATAACAGTTTCTCTAGAAAATTTGCATAAAATCTTCCCTTTTGTTCTTCAGACAAAGGGTCCCCTGCCAGCCGGCACTATTCTGAAGCTGGTGACCTCTGCAGATGGAAAACCTGCAACGATCATCACCACCTCCCAGGCTGGAGGTGCCGGGAACAAGCCTACAATCCTTAACATCAGTGGCGTCTCTTCAAATGCCGCTAAACAAGGCCCCACCATTATTAAAACCATCCCAATGTCGGCCATCATGACCCAACCTGGAGCAACAGGTCTGAATTATTTAACTTTTTTTGCAGTCAGTTACACCAAGACCAGAATGTATACAATTAAGTGCACAACACTGAAGTTGGTTATGCTAGTCTCATCTAAAAACAGTTGAAATATCCATCCATTTTCTGTACCGCTTATCTTCACTAAGGTTTTAGGTGAGCTGGAGTCTATCCGAACTGACTCTGGTTGCCAGTCAATCGCAGGGCACATGCAAACAAACAGCCATTCGCATTCACAATCATACCTGCAGCCAATTTAGGTTCTTCAATCAACAAACCACATATGTTTTTGGAATGTGTTAGGAAACCAGAGAACACCCCAGAAAACCCACACAGGCATGGGGAGAACATGCAAACTCCACACAGGCAAGGCTGAGATTTGAACCCGGCTCCTCAGAACTTTTAGGCACTTAAACAACCCGATAAAATTTTATGCGTGGGTACCAGGCTTATTTTACTTTTTTCAGTTCTTTGCTTACCATATAGTTGTAACCCTGTGATGTTCCTTCTTTTAAAATGTCTATCAGTTTAATGTCGTTATTTGGAGATGCATATTGACAGACACAATTTGGCAAAGACTTATAAAAGTATTTACAGCTGAAAAGTTATTAAAGTTTGAAGTGAATGCAATCAACATGTCTTGGAGTTTTATGTAATGCATTTTTGTTGTTGGTCTTGTAGGTGTGACAAGTAGCACAGGAATGAAAACACCCATTACAATCCTTACAACCAAGGTGATGACCGCTGGAACGCCTGGCAAAATTATCACTGCAGTGCCCAAGCTTGGAACTGCAGCTGGCCAGCAGGGATTGACACAGGTACACACATCAAGATGAGACAACGTTGACTGGAATTTTGTTTTGCTTTGGACCATGTACGGTTTATGTATAATAAGAGTAACCAGAAAGCTTCTGTCTGTAGGTTGTTTTGAAGGGTGCCCCAGGGCAGCCAGGGACTATTTTGCGGACTGTACCCATGAGCACAGTTGGTGGTGTACGACTTGTTACGCCAGTGACAGTATCTGCTGTTAAACCCACTGTCACAACCCTGGTTGTCAAGGGAACAACTGGTATGAAAATAACTAAAGTCATTTCTTAATTTTTTGATAAAGCCACTTCAGAAATCATGCTTTCTTTTGTCTTTTTTTTTTTTTTAGGTGTCACCTCTCTTGGCACAGTCACTGGTACAGTCTCCACAAGCCTGGCAGGTGGCACTGTGGACACTGCTAACGCATCTCTGGTTACTCCCATCACCACATTGGGGACCATTGCTACCCTGTCGAGTCAGGTCATCAGTTCGCCTGCAATAACTGTATCTGCTGCCCAGACCACCCTAACGTCTGCAAACACATTGCCCTCGTCCAGCATCACAGTGCAGGTGATGCTGCTGTTTCTCACTAGTTCCAGAGGGGAGCTAAGTTAAATTGTTGTACAATACAATTGGCTACAGTTATCTCTGCTGATAATGATTTCAGAAAATGCTGACCCTAAATGCTCAGTTTGTTTAATTTATGTATACACAAGTGGGCTCCAATTTTCTTTAAAAAAATGCTTCTTCTTTGCTTCCCCCACCCCAGAACCAGCCCACCCAGGTCACTCTGATCACAACTCCCAGTGGTGTAGAAGCACAACCAGTTCAGGATCTTCCAGTGTCAATCCTGGCTTCACCCACCTCTGAGCAGCCTAGCTCCTCTGAAGCTGGAGCTGCTGGAGATGGGTCTGGGACTGTAACTTTAGTCTGCTCTAACCCGCCGTGTGAGACACACGATACAGGAACTACTAATACAGCCACGACATCGTCTGCCAACATTGGCGCAGGGCAAGTTTGCTCCAATCCACCCTGTGAAACCCATGAAACTGGAACCACCACCACAGCCACAATGTCCTCTGCTATAATTGGAGCAGAACAGGTCTGTTCAAACCCTCCTTGCGAGACTCACGAAACGGGAACCACCAACACAGCTACGATGGCATCTTCAAATATGCCCGCTCTGCGTGTGTGCTCCAACCCGCCATGTGAGACCCATGAAACGGGGACAACCAACACGGCAACCACAGCATCAGCTAGCATGGGAAGAGTCCAGCAGGTGTGCTCCAATCCTCCCTGTGAGACTCATGTGACCGGTACCACCAACACATCCACGCAAGCATCCTCCAACATGAGTGAAGGCCAAACTAGCACGGTGCAAAGGGTTTGCTCAAACCCACCTTGTGAAACGCACGAGACAGGGACAACTAACACGCCATCAACAGCCACCTCCAACATGGGAGGGGACCAGACCAGCTCAGCAACTGGTGCCGTTCAAAGAGTTTGCTCCAACCCACCTTGCGAAACACACGAAACTGGGACCACCAACACAGCCACCACTGCCACCAGCAATCTTGAAGCCGGAGAGGGCACAGGTACTAAGATTGTGTCAGCATCTTTTTCACCATTTTAATGTTTTGTTTTTTTTTCATCAGTTTTTGGCTCCCAGTTGGAGGAATGAAGATATTCTTCACATTATTTTCTTATCTCGACTGAAAATGTAACTTTTTGGCATCTATCAGCAGCTCAGCAGACAGATGATGTAACTGAAGGCACCAGCAGCACTGAAGAGGCCTCTTCCACTGCAGCAGTTGTTACCACCACCCAGGGGAGGGCTATCACTACTGTCACTCAATCCACACCTGTCCCTGGACCATCCGTACCTGTAAGAATAACTCTGGCACAAATGCAACCATCTCAGGCAGACTGTCAAGAAGGTGAATTCATTTAGATTGTTTCCAATTGCCTCCAGTCGATCTCGTCAATCACAGAGGGGGGGAGCGCAGAAGCCACCACAGAAGAGCCCATGCAGACTGATGAAACTGCATCAGCAGAAGCTGTACCTGCAGAGGAAGCAACTCCAATGGAAACTCAGGCAGAAGTAAACTATATCATGTCATTACACTTGTGCTGTGCTACTGTCTGAAGTCCAGAGATTTTTTTTTTTTATTGTGTGTGAGAGTTATCATAACTTCCTGATCTATAGAGAACAGTTTATTGCAATGGAAAGTTCCAGACCCACCCATGATGGGTAAAAAAATTGCACTGTAAAGCATATGAAAATATATTCAGAGTTTCACCACTCCCACCCACTTAGAACATATTGAAACTAATTATAACAGACTTTTTTTTTTGTGAAGACGGTCGTAGCCCATCACTTAGGAAACAAAGCAAGGGCCTGTTAGCAGTTTTCCACATAAAAGGCAATATGAGCTATTTTTTAGTTCTTGTCACAGTTAACCAAAACTAAAGCACACAAAAAAGCTGAAAATGTGTACTTAATGTGCGGGTGACATCCCTATAAACATTCTAAAATAGATATTGTTAAAATACATATAACAGTATTCACTTCAATGTCTATACGAAAAGAAAAAAAGTGAGCGGAGAGTGCGTAATCCATGATCAAAGTTGCGCAATTGAGTGTCCCTCGACATCTGGTCGCCATATTAGTCGCGTCATCTGTCCTTGACGTCATCGTCACTTCCGCCGTTGAAAACGCGCAGTGCCTGCTACTATGGAAGCCAAACAACAGAGATATTCAGCTTTTTCCAACGCCCCTTCTGACACGGAAGTTCTTTTCAAAAAGGACAACACTACACACCGAGTGAAGTTACCGGGGCAATATTACACTATTGTTTCGAGCCCTCAGGGCAATATTACACTATTGTTTCGAGCCATATTCAGATGATATGCCATCACGGCCAAACCACATCCTGTCCGATCCACTTCCGCGGCGGAGATGAGCCATTGCGGCTCATCGCAGCCGACCGGTGTGGCTTATGACGGAGTCGAGTGGTGTCGCTTTGTGTTCATGCTCGCACGCGACTGAGTAACGCATCCTCGGCTGGGTTCTTCAGAGCCGCCCCCGTCGCAAAGTCCGACGCGCAGCCTTCGCGGAAGATGTGTCCGCCGAACGCAGCGCCTCAGCCGGTGCGGCTGAGTTTCGGCCCGCTGTGCTATATAAGGAGGGGGTGGAGCCGTGCTATGTTGCAGGCTGAGTGAGACATTGTTGGCTGGGCGACGCGCACATTGACACGTTTCATACGCGGATCTTTTGCTACGTTATGAGAGAGACCGATCACGTAGTCCGCCCCAAACTATTTTTTTTTTTTTTTAGTAGCTCTATACACACCTACCTGTTATTTGGAACCCACAAAGCTCTCATCCTTTCCACCCGTGCAATCCATTTTTCACAACAAACAGGGTCTCTTTCAAACTTATGAAGGGTAATTCCATTCTCCCGAATGTTCAAGCAATGTCCAGCAATGCAATGAGCCGGCATTTTGGCTAACACAAAGGAACAACGAGCAACCTTCGCGGCGGTAAAACTAATGGAAACAAACGAGTCCACGAGGGGGCGCCAATGTCCTTTACGTCACTTCCTGCTTCTTCTCGACAACAAATTGACCCCTCCATACAGGGCACTTAACCATGCCCCCTGAAGTGACGTCACGCCACGTGAGCTGACGTAAGACAAACAGTAAAAATGGCAAATACAATACAATACATTCTGAACTGAGACAGACTCCATGCTTTTGATTTCATTCAAATCAACGATATATTATAGATTCTAAATAAAATACATTTCTTAACTGAGAGAGACGCCATGCTTCTGATTTCATTCACATGTAGCAATGTTATGCGAGCGGAGAACGTCTCATTCATTTATACGAGACGTGGATTAAAAATCAAATTTAGGGCATATCTTCATGCAAACACAGTCTGGTTAAGCTTCTGGCCGCGAGCCAGCAAGAAATCAATACGTTTGTACAGTCCGATCATCGCCAAATATCGCTCAACAAAGAATAAGTGTGTCAATCGTTCACACGTAGCAGTTTTATGCTAGCGGAGAACGTCTCATTCATTTATACGAGACGTGGATTAAAAATCTAATTTAGGGCATATCTTCGTGCAAACACAGTCTGGTTAAGCTTCGGTCGCGAGCCAGCAAGAAATCAATACGTTTGTGCAGTCCGATCATCGCTAAATATCGCTCAACAAAGAATAAGTGTGTCAATCATTCAAACGCAGCAGTGTTATGCTAGCGAAGAACTTCGAATTCATTTGTACGAGACGTATTGAAAATCAAATGTAGGGCATACCTTCGTGCAAACATTTGTGTTCCAGTTGGTATTAGATGGATTTAGTTGGTGATGCGGTCTTCCACAATGTTTGATCCATCGAAGGCATTTTTCGTACTGGGTCTTCGGTTTTGGAAAGGGTACGAATCGAACTCCACCAACTAGCCTTTCAGGATACCTGTCGTCACTATTACAACGTCCGTGACTACACCTCTTAACCATATTTTTTGTTAAAGAACCCAAATACGCGATAAAACGCTAACAAAACCTATACTGGATCATGCAATGTTCTCAGAGAAAATGGCGGGAGCAAAAACGGGCTTTGGTCTATGCAGATTTCTCTCCTCTGATTGGTCAGTGACGCGGATTGCGCAATATCCACGGAGGGGTCAATTCCTGAGAGGATTTTCATGGCGGGAGTTACAAAAAGTTGTATATGTCAAAATCATGTTTTGTGGTGAAAAAACACATGGGATCATATTGGCTGTGGGTTTTTCATTAATAATATACCAAAAATCATCAGTTTGACGACACTTGAGCTTTAACCATTATCCAAAGCCTTCACTATCTTAATGGTAATATGAAGCAAAACTCCAATTTGATAGGCTGATGGAAATTAGCATGGATGTTGCAGTTTGAAACCTTCAAACAACTACTACTTGAACACAACTGAAGCAGCAACACATACAAAGGCAATACACAAAACTACATGAACTACACTTATTACTGGTGTGAGTTGAAGATCTAATCCTTCTCTTCTGGTGGATTTAAAGAAAACCCAACAGGATTATTTTATACCTGGACTGGTGGCTCATCTGTCCTAAAGCTCAGTGGTGTTTTTGACATTGTTCCCCCCCTCCAAGAAAATTGTTCTAGTGCTATATAAACTTGGCATCTACTAAAAGAAAGATTAAACTGTGCTTTCCTGCAGAAAATGTAAATTTCTAACTTTTACTTTTCTTTAGTAAACAGGAATAGAACTTGGATACATTTAATGAAAACACCAGTGCCCAAGAAAAAATCCACTTTTTGTGAAAAGATACATTTGACATTTAACTTTGACTTTGTTGCTAATATTTTTTCTTTTTTGACAGCTCAAGTATCTAAATAGTTTTTCTGCTATACAAAACAAAAAAGGATAGTTGATTGGAAGAGTTCATTTACAACTATAACTCACCCATTTAATAATTGATGAGGCATGAACTTTGGAATAAGTGCACTGTATCTGTGCGACCAGCAAAATGATTTTATTGGTGTAACTTATGAAAACTATTTACAGTTATAACTTTGAACTACGTACAGTAGTGCGTGTATCTCCATATTTACAAATACTTTGATCAATAATTCTGTTTTGTGTGGTAGATGTGGAAACAGTCCCCTTTGTGCAATGGTACAAGACAGTAGCAGTGATGAAAATCCTCCGGAATTCCGGATTTTTAAATTTTCATGAAAATTGCTCTGGAAAATTGGGGAAAAATTGCCTAAAATTAATCCGGATATTTGTTGACAACATTGGACGAACATGCGTTTGAGTTCGTTGTTTTGCTTTCACAAGCGTAGCCACGTTGAGGCACTAATACTAGTAACAGTAAGGCCCCTCCCCTCGCATTCTCTCAAGACCCATTGAGGCACTAACACTAGTAACAGTAACGCCCCTCCCCTCGCATTCTCTCAAGACGTCTCTTATTTTGTGTGGTCTTGACATTAATGTACGTGTTTATTTCATAAACGTTGTTAACCAAACAACCCTGCTCCAATCAGTATTCATCCGGAAACAGGAAATGCAAGTTAACCGTATTGAGCATGTACGGAGCATGTACAAAAGCGCATGTTCGGAACTGCTTCACGTACTGCGAGCGCATTTATGTCGAAACTCATCACTATCGAGAGCCATGTCAAAGGAAATTCAGTTACACCAGGGGTGCTCATTGCGTCGATCGCGAGGCAGTGTGACGGTGTAAAAAAAAAAAAAACCAAAACAACAACATTAGATTATCATCCACCTCGTCGCTTGATTCAGGTGTGGCTAATAAGTCGAGCGCATGCACATAAAGGCGCTCTAGCAAGCCGGCCTCCTATTTATAGCTGTCCCGTGGTGCGTGCCCCCCACCCCCAACAATACGTCATAATTGCCGACAGGAATGTTCCAATGTATCGCTCCCTTGTAAGTAAACTTTCAGCATTTTCGTTACATTGCGAGTATTGAACCTTCGTGTTTATTTTCTTCAGATAAAGTGTGTCAATCAAAAGTTTTTATTGATGAAAAATTTTATATATGGTAGATCATGTTCTACTAATATCAGTTGAAATTGGAAATGATCATTTCTGAATTTAAAATTTTAGTTTTCTATTTTAGTTATGCATTTGCTTATTTTATTTTTAATTTACAGTTATATTAATCCAGTAAGTTATTTTAAGGCCATCCCTAATCACACCCGCAACTTTATCTGCGAGCATGACTGACCACACCGGTACATTTTTGAAATGTGAGTGACTGTGTGTATGTATACGAATGACTTTGCTACCAGTTTACGGCATTCCTATATATATATATATATATATATATATATATATATCTCAAAATATTAAAAGGCAACTCATATTATACTATTAGTATTAGTAGATCTATATCTAAGATAGTGAGAGCAATGTGGTCGAGTGTATCAGTTTGAGACTTAAACGTTAATAGTAATTACTACAGCTCAGCTTCTTAAACATGTTTTGCTGTACGGTGTAGAAATTCTAGGATATATTTTCGTGTGTATTCTATATAATATGTATAATTTGGGGGAAAAAGGACACTTTTAGATGTCTTTTTACTGATTAATTAACTTAATTCATTTGTCTTGAGATAAGATGGCATATTTTAATGACAAATGTGATTTTGTGCTATCCAATGATAGGGGGATGGGGGGAAAAAAAATCTGTGCTTGGCCCTTAGGGAACGAACTTCTGCCCGATTGTTTTGGGGGGTCAGGACTTGGAAATTTTTCTTTCAATTTTTGTCTGAATTTTGTTCACAGAATGCACCACAGCCATCTATTTTTTTCAAAAATTTCAAGGGGGGGCATGCCCCCAGACCCCCCTAGTGCTCGCATTTGTACTTTAAGGATTTTTCATGAAAGTCCACTTTCATCTCTCCAGTAGAGACATCGCATATTTGTTTCGGTGTGCTTTCCTTGGCGCAGGCAGGCCTGTCATTTTCTCTGGTCTTTTCTTGGTCATAGGCTTGAGATATTCAAGTGCGTGCTTGCTCAGCTCTTTAAGCCCACTTGAAGTGTCAGTATTGTAACTTTACTAACTTTGGTGTTGTAAATTGTCACCCTCATGTCAACTTGTGGTCCAGGACTTTTTTATGTCTATTATAAACTGCAGGAGGGCTAGAGATTGATTTTGTTTAATTCTAGATAGGACATAGGCATTGAACATGCTAATATGAAAAATATGGGCCAGACCTCTTCAGCTAGTTTAGTGACCTTTTGAATGAATAGAAACTGAACAATCTTCTGATTTAAGTTTACCCACTCCATTGATGTGCATGTTGTACTCCATGACATACTACGTCTTGAAAATGGGTTCTGTGTCTCCCCCTCCCCACACACGTCCACTCTCTGCATTATAATGTAGTAGTGGCAGATTACCATTTTCCATGTGGCATGGAATCTTGAACTTGCTATGACTGGAAACCTTTCCCTCTGCCCCCAAAGTTTTTTTTTTTTTTAAATTATTTTTTATTTATTTATTTATTTATTTTTTTGCCAGTTTTATGGGCTGAGGTTCCCCACTATTCTTCAACATCCCCGAAATGTTAATTCAATAGTTGCTCAAAGAGGTCAACCGAATTATAAAAATTGTTCATAATAGCCGTGTCCATAAGAAGTAGGATTTTATTCTGTATTTGGTGGGGTTTTGTGTGATGTATATTCTGTAGGACAGGTGTCCTCCTACTTCATTTCTTTATCAATGCATTTGTTTTCTTCAGGCTGATACAATGTCTTGATGTCTTATGATGTCTTACAATGTCTTCAAGTAGTTAAGCACTGGTTTGGCTCTAAGCATTCTATCAGAAGCACCATGTGATGAATTTGTGTAAAAAATGTAGGAACTGCCATATAATTTGTTAGCAGTTCTTTGCCAAAGTATTGTCAGAATATAGTGTGGCATACGATTGTTTAAAAGACCAGTACATGGTGATAATTGATTATTTATTTTAAGAATCTTGCAATAGAGTCCAAAAAATTTTGACCTAATTGACTGTGAGCGGCTTACACACATTTCCTCTGATGTGTCGCACTGCTGCTTTGTGGTTCAAGAAAATACACAGCAAAGTGGTTTGTTTAATTCACAACATATTGAAGCAGCTCCTTTGTAAGGAACAGCTCCAGGAAATGTGCTGCATGGTCAGAGTCCAAGTTTGTGGGAATGCCCAAGACTGCCATGAATTTCTTTATTTGTTCCCCGTCAGCAGACGACCAGGGATGAGAACCCCAAACACTACTTAATGAACCTCTTTTAAATTTTAAAAAGTAATTACCATAAAAATTAAGCTTTACATAATCAGGATTTTTGGGGCCGATCACCAGTCAGCAGGTTAAAAAAAACGAGTACTGTTGATTTAAATGATTTGTTCATTTACTGTATTTAGGGTGGCATGGTGAAGCAGCTGTAGACAGTTCTAAGGTGCCGGGTTCCATCCTGGACCCGTCTGTGGAGTTTGCATGTTCTCCCCGTGCCTGCTTGGGTTTCCTCCCACATCCCAAAAACATGCAACATTATTTGGACACTCTAAATTGCCCCTAGTCTAATTGTGAGTGCGACTGGTTGTTTGTCTCTATGTGCCCTGCAATTGGCTGGCAACCAGTTCAGGGTGTACCCCGCCTCCTGTCTTAAGATAGCTGGGACAGGCTCCAGCTCTCCAGCGACCCTCATGAAGATAAGCGGCAAAGAAAATGGATGGATTTACTGTATGTAGTTGTGTTCGGTATTTCTAAGTTTCTTAAAAAGTATTCTCGCATTTTAGTGAAAAAGGCAAAACAACGACCTCTAGCGGCGGATTCCAGGATTGACCACTGACATGAGTTAAAAGTTTTCACTCAGGTCAAAACAGCTCAAACAATCTGTGACTAAGCATCGGATTTTGCGGTGGTCACCATCACACGTTTTTCCGTATTTTATTATTCCTTATAGACTCCACCCCAACACCACACACAGACAAAATTTGCACGATCTCATGATGTCGTTCCTATCACGTAACAAGTGTATCTGGGTGCTTTTAAACTTGCATAATAAAGCCCAATGTTGTTAGAAGATGGATGCATTGGTTTAGGAATACATTTTATTGGAGTAGTCTAATATGCTACAGTTGGGTGAGATTAAATTAGTCTTGTTACCTGATTCACTCATCACATGTTGTCTGTCTGAGAGGCACTTAAAAATTTCCCACATCACCAAATGTTTTTTCACCAACAAGTTTGAAAGAGCCTAATTGGGTGTCAGATAGTTACAGTACTCCATCACAAGACAAAAAATAAACTAGCTGCTGGATCATAGATGACTGCGATGTGGAATAAATGTTTTTTTTTTTACAGAGCCAATCATTGATCGGCTTGGCAATTTATGACATCAGAGCCGATCAGCATAAAATGCAAATTATTGGCCCACCTGATCAGATTGGTTTATAGTCTAATAAAAATGATACATTTTATTGCTGCAATGTGAAGTGGGGGGGGGTATTCTTTCCAACATGTGTGGGTGGGCTTCTGCTGTAGGATGTACCACCTGCAACTTATACAAATCTATACACATACAAATACAACTATTTATCTTGTGATGAGGAAAGGTGTGAAAACTCTACACAAGTGCTTACATGTACTCATTTGTTTCTGATTTGCTCAGCATCCAATTTGCTTCTCGTTTAATTTGTCCAGTGGTTTTACAAAAACTGAATAAATGACTGAAATAAATTCTGTACAATTCATGTAGTTATCGAAGCTGCACGTCATTTTTTTTTTTTATATATCCACTGTCATCTGTATACGTATAATATCAGGCAGAGGTGATTTTTCGGTTTATAGGCCGGATTCTGTCTTTTTAAATGGCATGGATTTTAAAAAAAATAAAATAAAAATAAAAATTCCAGACCAATGCAACTGCACACTTGTCGCACATTCTCAGTGCACATGAAAACCTATCCAGCACAGTGAACCACAGCTTGACTTTTTTTTTTTCCAACAAGGAAGCACAAGATCTCCTTCTAGTTTACCTGACCCCCCCCCCCCTGGCTCTTAAAGGGGTACACTCATAATTACTAACAGGCCACCAATCAGCGCTTTAGTGACATTGTCTGGGCAATGTAGAGCAAAGAAAGTTAGACATGCTGCTTGTGTTTACTCAATAATGGTAAAAGTTAAAAAAAAAAAAATGCAGTTGCTTTAATAAATGTCGGCGTATGTGAATAATAGAAGAAAAAGTGGTGACACTGGATGAGGTTTTCTCTTTTTTTCAAGTGAGAAAGGTCTTGTTTGAAGCCAAAGTAGAAAGTGCAGGATGAGATGGTGTGTAATTTTAAAATTCCACCTTGGCACAGCCTGATCGAGGCATTTTTAAAAGGGTTCAGAAGCAAAACCCTTTTAAAAATGTCTTTTTTTTTTTTAACTGATGACGAAACATGATGTTAATAATTGTCAAATTCATGTGTTTCAGTCATTTACAAAAACAAGAATTAAAACGTTTTTGAATGGATATGATTTACACACTATGAAAGCACGCTTGTATGCCATGGCGCAAACCTGAATTAAATCTAGTTTCACTTCTTGTAGTTTACTTAGTTGAATTTGAATTTGTACTCTTATTTGTGGTAAAGATATGCACCGAAATAATGAATGATCATATTGTGTACATTTTGAAAACAGAATAGCATTTATTTTTAGATGAGATAGATATATTTAATTCATAATACAATTTTATAAAACTTGCATGTTAAAATTGATCATCCTTTGATCATGCTTGTAGCACCCAGATCCCCGGCTGTTTTTCAGTCCTTTTTCATTCATGCAAATCAGATGCCTGATCGTGAGACAACCCAGTGTTCATATTGTGAATGATGGTTAAAAGTCGTGATTGTTCATTGGTGTGGAAGTTAGCTTTCAAGTTAGGTAGTTCTTGCCACATTTGTGATTTTCTGTGGAGACAGGGAATTGACGGACAGTAGTAGTTGGACGAATGTGCTTCAGGCTCGGGGCCGGAGTCGTCATCATCAGACGAAGCCTCAGGTGAAGTGGTCTGTGAACAGGTCTCATTCTCACCACCGTCTCTCAACCACCTTGTCCTCCTACACAGCTGCCATGCCCTCTCATTAGTTTATTTTGTGATCAAAGGCACTGTTAACATCTAGTTCACCATCGTATAGTCCTTCCCCTTTCTTGATATTTACAGTGGAGCTGCACCAAGCCTTGTACTTGATGCTATGAAAAAAAAATTGCAAAATGTATCAGTACATCTGTGGGACTGAGATGGGTTTTCGTAAAGATTTAAAGGTTTTTGGCATAGAATGAATTAAAGAGAAACCATAGTTTGAGTCTGAAATCTTATCACATCAGTATTAGATATTTTCTGACCATTAAAAACTACACAATTAACCATCGAATGTAAATTTTAGTTTTGCGGACTTTTGACATTTTCATGACATGTTTTTGTCAGGGAGATGCAGTAGCCACAGCCACAGCCTTGAACCTGCCATCGGAGCTCATGTCTGAAGGCCAGGGGGCCACACTGATGGTAACGGGGCTCTCAGACGAGGAGCTGGCTGTCACAGCGGCTGCAGAGGCCGCTGCTCAGGCAGCAGCTACTGAAGAGGCCCAGGCCCTGGCCATCCAAGCTGTCCTCCAGGCTGCCCAGCAAGCTGTAATGAGTAAGTTTATCATATATATATATATATATTTTTTTTTTTTTTTCCCCACAGTCCACAAATGTTGTGCCTGTGCAATAGCTACCGACACCAATTCTTTTTGTGTAGATGAAGGCGATGCAGCTGGAGAGGGCCAGCAAACCACCACCATCCCCATCATGCTGACACAGCAGGAGCTTGCAGCACTGGTCCAGCAGCAGCAGCAGCTTCAGGAGGCCCAGGCTGCCACTCAGCAAAGCGCTGTAGACACAAGCATGCCCACTGAAGGCCTCGCTCCTGCTGACAGCCTTAACGACCCCTCTGTGGAGAGCAACGGGCACAGCGAGATGGCTGCCGCAGTAACAAGTGCAGTGGCCTCCCTCCTACCACGTACCACTGCTGAGAGTAAGGCCCGCTGAACTCCGAACCGTGCAATCCAACTGAACAATTGGAAATGAATTACTGACCCGGGCACATCTCCCAACTTGCTGCAATGGAATAGTTGGCTTTTTAGCCGCAATGAGAATTTTTAAGTATTACTGTCAAACATTTACTGACAAGGTTCACACATTCATGAAAAACCTGGAAAAGGTATTTAAAATGAATTGACCAATATTAATCTTTTCAAGATAATCTATTTTTCAGTCTTGGAAATCCAGGGTAAGGTTTTGGAAAAGTCATGAAAAACTATTGCTTAAAAAAAGTGTAAGAACCCAGTACTAAACAACTTGGCGGTAAGTTGCGCTCTCTGACTTGATACCAGAAACGTGATTTTTGTCGAATGATCATGTAACATGACATGTTTAATTGGTCGTTTCATCTGTGGTTTTGCGACACCATTCACTTGCAAGTCAAAATTTAAATATCATGTTGCTAACTATGATCCACTCATTTAAAAAAATTGTTGCAGAACCCTGCACACTGTGCAGCAATTCGGTCATGTTCTGTTGTGTGCTCTACTTGATATGGAGCACCCCTCCCCCCAAACTGTATGTTTTGTCAAAAAGAACTGGATTAATGTTTCCTATTTTGCCACTTCCTATCCACACAGCACTGGCCCCTTCGAGTACATTTGCACCGGTTGTGTCAGTGGCCAGCCCAGCGAAGCTGCAAGCAGCAGCTGCACTAGCTGAAGTAGCCAATGGCATTGAGGGCGAGGTGAGGTTTGGCAGAACAGCCTTGTTGACTTCTCATGGAGAATGGAATCTGAAGTGTTGGTTCACTGAATGTGTATCGCTTTATGTGTAGAAGCAAGCCCCTCAGCCAACCCCTGTGAAGCCTGCTGTCAAGAAAGAGAATCAGTGGTTTGATGTCGGAATTGTAAAAGTGACAAATATGGTTGTCACTCACTTCTACGTGCCAGCAGATGATTCACAGGGAGATGTAAATATCATGATCTCTTTTTTTTTTTTTTTTTTTTCTTCAGTTTCTTGTGAAGTACTTGTTCACTTTTGTTCATCTTGTATCCATTAGGACGACTCCGGAGTCATTCCAGACTACGGCCAGATGAAGAAAATGGAGCTTCAGCCTGGGACAGCGTACAAATTCCGTGTAGCTGGAATCAATGCTTGTGGCCGTGGGGCCTTCTCAGAGATATCTGCTTTTAAGACTTGTTTACCTGGCTTCCCTGGCGCCCCGTGCGCCATCAAAATCAGCAAGGTAAAGTTACAAATAAAGCTTAGCCTGTGGAATTTTTGCCCAAGCGGAAGTAGGGTTATAAAATTCCTGGAATTTTCCATTGGAAAATTTTCAAGTGATTTTTTTTTTTTTTTTTTTTTTTTTTTTTTTTGGGGGGGGGTGTTAAAATGGTTTAGACTAGGGATTTACCAAATCCAAAATTGTTCGAGATTATTTTAATAAAGCACAGACTGTATTCCTTATGACAAAACCAAATCTTAATAATCATTCTTGACTATGAAATTTTTCTAAAGTTTTCCCACTTCTCATGGAAATCATCGGCTTCACCCTTAGCAACTGTAACTATAGCACTTCTTCTGTCATTGTTCTCTCACACAGAGCCCAGATGGCGCTCACCTGACCTGGGAGCCTCCCAGTGTGACGTCGGGGAAGATCATAGAGTATTCCGTGTACCTGGCCATCCAGAGCAACCAGACGGCCGAGGCCAAGGCCTCCACCCCAGCCCAGTTAGCATTTATGCGCGTGTACTGTGGTCCCAACCCCTCTTGCCTGGTGCAGTCTTCCAGCCTCTCCAACGCCCACATTGACTACACCACCAAGCCAGCCATCATCTTCCGCATCGCCGCCCGAAATGAGAAGGGCTACGGTCCTGCCACTCAAGTTCGATGGCTGCAGGGTGAGAAGCGCAATCCTGAAACTCTTTTTTTCAATGCAAGAAAATGTTTGAACCCAAATTATGCTTCATAGAGTCTGGCAAAGATGGCGCCTCTGCAAAACCGGCACCCAAAAGACCAGGCACCTCTCCGGATACGTAAGTACTTAAATTGGCCCGACGTGGTGCTGAGACTCACTGTTGAAACTGCTCTACTTATTTTACTTTTGTGTGCTCTTCCAGTAAGACTACTGGTCCAAAGAAAGCAAGGACGGACCAGTGAGGTTGCCCAGATCCCTCTCCCTTTGTCCTTTTCCTACTTGCTGTCCTTTTTATCAGGAAGACCTCTTCATCCTCAATGTCATCCCAACAGCATTCTCCTCAAGTCTCGGACACGACAGCAACAGAGGCACAACAACTGATTTAAGCCAAGATGAAAGTCAATCTGAGTCGTTTCTGTAGATAAAACCCTCTTTCGTCCATGTTCTGTTGGCCCATGATATTTGTAGAGCGGCATACACCTAGAAGCACATTATCTTTTTCAGTCAAATCCTCTTGCGCCATTTTAATGTTTGCTTTTTGGGGGGCTTGTTTGAGTAGTTTAGCAGTATAGAGAACCATTTGCATCTTTCACAAAGTGAGAGCCGACCTGAGTGCTATGTTACCTTTTTTTTTTGTCATCTTTTGTGAATCCTGGGGGATGTAGAGAGAGACTACATACATGTACATTGTTGGAACAAGTTTGTGGAGGCATTAGATTAGATGAGCAAAAAAAAAAAAAAAATTGGTATGGAATCAAATAAAGCACTTGTCCTTAATGAGAGGACATTATTTTTTTCCTTTCTTTTTTGCTCCAAATTGCATCAGCAAGACCCGAGTCCGTACAGTCGTGATGGTACGGGACTCCTGGTAACATGACTGCTTTTCATCCCAAGATGAGGACTGTGGCATCCGGAAGTGGTCTCCATCCCCCAAAAGAAAAAAAAAATTGCAGAGAATTGAGCTTGAACTTTGCTCCGACTGAGACTTGCACCACACAACATTGCAAAATCTTCCCCAAAAATTGGCGAGCAATGGCGCAGATCGTTGTGTAGTTTATTTTTGTATTTTTTTTTAAGGTTTTCCCCAGCTGTGTATGTGTGCATTTTTAAAAACATCTTTTTTTTTTTTCTTTTTAAACTGTTCATCCCCTCACTCGATACTATGTTTGTGGGCAGATGGGTGGCCATGTTGAAGTTGCCACTATATTTTTTAAAAGTAGTCATCCAGTTGGTTGTATGTTCTTGTTAGCAGATGGCAATGAAACAGCAAGACCTTTGTATGTATTTGATCCAAGTAGAACCGCAGCGGTTATAGGACTGAAGGGAACTTAAAGTGGACCCAGGGATAGATTTTACTTTGTTTACTCCAACGTTCTCAATGTTTTGCTTTGTATGCCAAACATGGTTTCACGGGGTTCATACCCACTCCCTTAACATCCCACTCAGTTGTCCTATGCTTTTTATGCTCATGAATGTGGTCTCTCACCTCTTCGTTCATTTTTTTTGTAGAATGTCAAATTATATTAGTAGGCATATTCCCCTATCCTATTGATGTATGTGAATCCATTTAATAAATTTTAATTTTTTTCCCTTCTTTGACTCTATTTCAAAGTGCAGATAGCATACCGGTCAGCTGCGAGGTGCAAACCTGTGTGACTTCGATTGAGGTTGTCTTGAGCAAAAAGAGCTTACATAGCCAGTGTATTCACTTGTAAATTAGTTCGTCGATAGAGCGAGAATAAAACAAAATTACGTTGGCCTTTTATAGAATTACCTGTGACACGTTTTTTTTTCATATTGGTCATCTCTTCATTGCCTTTTTATGTATTTACGATGAGAGGAAAAAAAAATCTATATACAAAGATTTGTACAGTCTCCCTGATGGTTTTTCATTTGCCTGTATCAAGCTGATTCTCCGTGTGGGAGTCCGAATCCCATGACAGTCCAGCGGCAACTTGTGCTGGTGTGTGTGTTTTCACCAAGGCCATCAATCTCTGTTGTGATTATACTGGCCAGCCTGTTCTCTGTCTCTCATCTAATCTATCTACCTTTTGTCAGTTCGCTGTATTTCTTTGTCTGACTGAACTTTCTCTTCAAATGCATTCTTTTTTTTTTTTTCTTTTTTTGTGTGTGTTTCAGTGTGTCTGTTGAACAAAACTAGACATGCATGCAAAAGCAGTGTATTTTGGTAGTGATGCCTTAAATTAGATCATATGCCGAAGGTTCAACAAGGAAAAACAGCAACAAAAAAGACGAAAAAACATTGAATAAGTTTGTTCCTCTCTCCACGTGGTATTCAAGTGTGTCCTTTCCTTGCTCAATACCTTTGCAGGGTCACTCTTTTTGCACCCTTGTTAGATAGGTCACCATCAGCAGTGCCGAGATGTCTGAACTTTGCCCTCCACGAGTGCTCCTGTCAGCACTGGCAGTCGCTGCGAGTTTCTCTCGGCCAATCGCAAGCTACCTGGAAATGTCCTGTATTTTCAAATGTGTTTTTTGTACTGTAGGGAGTAATGTATCTTTTATCATCCAAAAAATAAACATGGTAAACAGACGGGCTCGGTGTGTTCACCCCAACCCCGATCAGCGACCACAACCATCCTGGCTGCTGCTGTTTATGTTGGTGACTCATGTTGAAATTCTCATCAATTTATAGTGCTGCCAATTTCTTATTTTTTTGTAATTGAAGCTAAACTTGACAAAAAAAAAAACTTTGATTTGATGCATGAGTCGCTCTACAAATCTCACCCCATAATAACCCTTCCTTGGTGACTCAATCTCCCAACCAAACAGTAATAATAATAAAGGAAAATTTTTATTCATAAATCCCGTACATTACATGTTCTAAGGTGATCCTTGGGTGTCACTATGTGAACGGAACCACGTAAAGTGACAACGCCTTTTAATCACAATTCAAGATATAACGTAGTAAAATTGCTAGACAAGAATTAAAATGAAATCCATGATTGTATTACGGTTCTTCCTTTTTTTTTCACAAGGGGGCAGTATAGGTGATACTTTCTCAAAAGCTTCCTTTTTGTGCCAGGTGTTGATGACGTTATGTAATTCATAAAAATGTAAACTTTTGACTTTGAATAAAGTAAAATTAAATGAATAAAAAATTACCTGAAAATAAGTAACTTTGGTGATCCCAAAATGATTTAGAACACTGTCAATTGTCATTTTTTGTGGGTCTGTGATGATATCTAGTGTGTGTGTTTTTTTATTTTTATTTTATGTTTTTAACGACTGTGAAGATTTACAGTTCCTACTTTGAAAGGGTCCCTTTCCCCAGTCACGGAGTCCGTGGTTGCGCCGTTGTCAGTTTTCACCACACACATCAGGATTTGCGCGTCAACATTGAACAGGTTTAACATTTACAACTGTCGGCTTCAGCCGTTTTCCAAACAGATTGTGAACGGGGGGGGGGGCACTTGATATGATAATTGCTCAGGATAATCTTTTAGAGCCATGCAATAATCAGGCGTTTGCCGACTTTGATAGGAATGGGGGAATATGTGTCAAATTGTGACCAGTATGCGTGTAGCTCACTTTAAGGATGAAGTCAGAGGTGATTTAGGTTAAATCTGGACTCTGGAGTTGAACCAAGGTTAAAATCAAGGTAATGTTAGTCAAAGAGTGCGTTATGTCAAGTCAAGAGATCCAAACAATCTACAGGGTTAGAACACTAGAAGGCCGAACTCCGATGCAAGCCGAGAATCGGGTCAATGTTGCAGAAGGCTAAAAAGTTGCACAGTTTTTGGATAAACAGGTTTGAGTCTCAAGTCAGTATAAAGAGCCCAGTAGCCAGGAGTGGCAAAAGTAAAAGTCGACTTTGTGTGTGTGAGTGAGTGCACTGTCCCAGCAGGTCCTGTGTGGCCGAGATAAGAGCACTGCCCACAGACAAGTTGATTTCCTGGGAATTGTTTGTCAGTCCCCCGAATTTACTCGTGACACACCACAGCAAATGAGCGCCATCCCGCTAAATGTACAACAGTGTCCAAATGAGATGATACTGTGTCAGCTAAAATCATGTCTACGTCGTTTGTGTCTGAACGACCCAGTGCTGTACATGGCGTGTGCTTTCATGCACTGTGTGCAAAAGTGCCGATGTTTCGCTCTTGTGCGTCTACGTGAGTGTATGACAGCCTCTAATTCCTGGCCTCCCCCTTTCATCTTGATAAGCACTTATCTGAGCGCAGCAGTCCACTCACACAGCAGCACAAGCCACACCCCTGCCCAGTCGTTCTCATCTCAGTCACACACGCTCAGCATAGTGCTCTTGTACTAATACAAATGAACACTATAGTCCCTAAGGCGTAAATGTACATCATTGCAGTCATTAAGGGTTACAAGCATCGGCATAACACACCTTTGACCCTCTGATTATTCTACTTCCTTTCAATGCTGTATTAGTTATTAGATTTAGGTAAGTGTAGTTTATCTGCGCAAGACACGAGCCGTATCACACAACAGTGAGTCGGTTTTTCTGTTAATTTATTAATTGTGGTTGTCGTTTGCTGTGGTGTAGTACAGCACATCGTCAATGTGAGAGATGCTCTCAAATAAAATGTAGTGGTCAAAATAGCTGTATTGTTTGATGAAGTGCACTTCCACAGCGTATCAAACAAAAACCATCATAATAAACAGATTGTTTAGATAAAACCTTACTGACCATGCCAATCAAATCTGAACATTATAATACAATATGAAACATATACAAATAATGACAACTGCAATAGCAGGGCTTAAGAATTATAACTTGACCAATTTGGAAAAACATTTCTATCGGTTGTGAGTCCAAAACCCACATTTGTGAATGAAGTATTGCAAGCTGGGCTTCCCACAACAAATTTAAAGTTTGTCCTCGTCAAAATGGAAAGTATCACATTAGCTAAATTCTAAATGACTGTTGCTAAAATGCAAACAAATAGCAGATGGTTAGTTTTCTATGTCAGTTAAAAGCTAACTATTAAAATTCAGTCATTGAAGCAGGTCAAATGAAGTGTTAAATTTCGATTCTGACCAAGCCTTTTGCAAAATGTTAATGTTGCGGGTAATGGAAGAGTTGACCTCTCACTTCAAGTGAAATAAAAGATAAAAATTCACTTTTATGGGACACAAAAATGGCCACATATGGAAAGAAGACAGCTGGTTTCGACATTTCCAAAATGACCAGGGTTTATGGAAACAGGGTTGAATTGTTTGACCAATATATCAATTTAAAAAGAAATGTTTTTGCGATTTCTTTCTTGTGTTCTTATACCCTCTAAATTCGATCCTAAAGGGTGAGTACTTTTCAGGATAAAAAAAAAAAGATAAAGATCTGAGATGTCAGTTGCCGTCTGTATGTTGGACCCGCATGCCTGAAATCCAATCCATCTTTATTTATGGAGTGTTTTCAGAACACAATGAATGAAATGAATCAAAAAAGCAAAAATGCAAACACAGCAAGCAACAGTACATGTAAACAAATAACAGAGCAAGGATGTACTGGAAGACCGACATAAAACAGATTAAGCAAAACAAAAACAATGTAAGACGGAAATTAATTGGTGAAAAGAGACCCATCCATTTTCTGTACCGTTTATCCTCAACATGGGCGTGCGGGAGCCTATCCCAGGTGACACGGGGCGAGAAGCGGGGTACATCCTGAACTGGTTGCCAGCCAATAGCAGGGCATACCTATGGGCAAGCTAGTCTTCAATTAACCTACCATGCATGTATTTTGAGATGTGGTAGTAAATCAGAGTAAAACCCACGCAGATCACAGGAAGAACTCGTAAACTCCACTCAGGTGAGGCCGGATTTGAACCCAGGTCCTCAGAACTGTAATGGAGAGCTTTGACCATTTGATGTGGGTTAAAAAACCCTGAGAAGTTTTAGCTCGGCGTCCAGCCTCAGTCCCAGATTGGCAACGCCGGGTTTCACATGTTGTGACAGAGGACTCAGGTCACAGGAGCAATATGTTGCATTGTACAGAATGCATATTGTTGCATGTAAATTTGCACATCGTCCACATGAAAATTAAATGAGAGGCCGTAAATGACAGGCCATGTTTTCTCAGAGAAGATCCTCAAGAGGAAGGAGATATATAAAAAAATAAATAAAAGTTAAGAGAATAGAACCTTGAGGCACTCCTGACCTGTCAGGGGCAGCACAACATATAATGAAAAGCTCATTCAAAGCCAAAGAAGAGAAATACAACTGTTGAACAGACGATGTTGAGGTGAATTCTAAGGACATCCAGATGGCTTTATTTGTCCAACAACTTCCTGCTGGAAAGGTGAACTGACCAAATAAAACTCAAATCATTAAACTCCAACGGAGGAACGTATTTGGTTGGCGCACCGTTCATTTTAATCAAAGTTTTTTTTCACACTGTCGTTTATTAGGAATTGTGTAGCCATGGTAACACAGCATTTATCAGGGGTTGATTGAAGCATGTGTTGTGATGTATCTTTTGATACCTTGTTTATTTGTGGGGGCGATGTTCAACTTTATGGGCCACATTCGGTCGAGAAAAATAGCACAATTATAATAATCCTAATAACAGACGGTTCAATTTTTCAGATATTTGTTGGATCTGAAGTGCATGTTTGACCCAGCGATTAAATGTGGAAATTGGCCCGAGGGTCACAACTGTACGGCATATTTTTAAACATGCACAGTGATTTGCAGTTTCTCTTCTCACATGAACTTATCAGTGCAGTTTAATTGCCGCACTTTGCACAAAACTTTCCTTCTTTTTCTTCAAACGAACAAAGGGAAGAGAGCGGCGGCACTGCTTTGACTATCAAATGACCGCCACAGTGCGGACTTGTGCGTGCCCACACCGTATCGCTCGCTGGCCCTCCAGTGCTTTGCATTGCCCTGGCGGAGAAATCACTCTTTGTACTTTTCAATTTTTGTTTTCTTCACTTGGCCGTCAAACTCACTATGAGCGCTGAGGTGAGACACGCAAGTTGGAGTTTACCCAAAACAAAGAAATTTTACATTGCACTTCTTGAACATAATCTGCATGTGTGTATCAGTCACTGAAGTGATGAGTTGCATATTTTATTTGGGTAATTAATTATGGCACTTACAAAACTCTAAAAAATGAAAACTTGCCAACCCTGCATGAAGATATTTTTTATTCCCTTTTTCCAGTATTGATTGCAGACATTGCCATGCTTTTGTGTGTGTGTGGTTGTGCGTGTGTCTTCTTGCTCCTATTTTGGAGGTGTGTCTCTGTGAAAGTTGCCCCCAATCCCTCCCACGCACTGCAGGCCCTAAAGCGTTACTGTTGGATGGAGAAGGTGTTTTTTTTGTTTTGTTTTGTTTCTTTCACTTGAGATCAGTCAAGTTGTGGCATCTTCGACACTTTTTATCCAAAACCCAGTTTGACCAGTTTGACTTTGGACTCCCTCAACAGTTATATCTCACAAGGTAAGTAACACCCCAACCCCCCCCACACACACACACACACACAACAGTGGCTGCTGATGAAAGTAATAGAAGTATATTTGTGGATCCAATGGCTCACTTGAAGGAGTTTCATATTATTTTTTTGCTACTAGCGCTTGTAGACATAAATGCCTTTAGCGGGAATTTTACAGATTGTAGTAGTGACAGATTTTTGTAAATGCTTTTTTTTCATACCGCATGTGATGTTAAGCCTCCATTCTCAACTATGACCATGTATCGTTTAAAGTTAATATATATTGTAAATATAGATTGGCTCATTCTTGAATTGAATCAGTTTAAATTGGGTCCCAATGACTGAGTTGCTTTTTTTTCTTTTTTTGTCTTAGTTTATTTATTGTTGGCATATTCATAGTATCACTATATCAGATATAGTTGCCTCGGGGTCTCACTAGTCATCAAGTGAATGTTCTGTGCCAACGTGTCATTGTTTAAGGAAGCTCCTATATATCCTTTATGGAGTAGTGCATAACTGAAGAGACCGTAATGAGTTTTACAATTATACTGTTGCAATAAAAATCTAATACAATTCAGCCCTCAAAAGACACACAAATATTAGAAAGTTCCCATCTAAATCGTATTGACATCCATCAAAAATATTTTCTTACATTTTGTACAATAACCCTTGTTTATCATAGTAATAAATTATCAAAATAATAGTGTCTAGTAATATTTTGTAATGTTTGTCATTATTATTAATATGTAACTTTTTGATTTTTATGTGAAATTGCTGCCTGATAATCAGTCAGATGAGTCCAATTTAAGTAGCAATCCTGAATAAAGGGTTGAATTCATTTTTCAATTCATCCATTTTCTCAACATTTTATTTTGTTCAGGGTGACGGGGAGCCGATCCCGGGTGACTTTGAGTGAAAGGCATACCGCACCCTTGGCTGGTCGCCATTTAATCACAGAGCATAAAGTATATTGAGAAAGACGAGCATTCATTCACAATCACATCGTTTTTGAGTGGGGGAAGTCAACCGATTGGACAGGTGAACATTTGTCAGTCAATTTAAATTATTTATAATAAGACAATATGTGCTTGAAGAATTCCAAGTGACATGAACAACCTCCCAGCCCACCCGTTTTTTTTTTATTCATCTTGTCTAGGGAGCCAATCTATCCTTAGGAACCGCGTTTACACTAGCTTGTTTTTTAGCTTAAAAGAAAACACGAAGCATACATTTTTCTGACAACAGCATTTTAAAAACATGAAGTTTTAATTAAGCATCATGATGTGGAAATCACCATCTAAATGCTCATAGGAAGAATGCAAATATGCATGTTTGTTCATCTGTCGGGGCATTTAAGTCTAATCAAATCAGTAATGTAATATGTCAGTACTGTCGTAGTATTATAAGACTTCTCCAGCAGTGTTAATGTACTGTATTGGCAACAAAGTCGTATGAGCTACGCAAGTTTTAAATCATACTAAAAGATGGATCTTCATTGGGGAACGGTGCAGTTCCGGTGTAACCATTGCAAGCTTTCAGTTGTTCAATTGATGTTAAGAAGGAGATTGTTTTGGGGTAGTGGGGGCTTGTGATATTGCATTAAAAGTAAAGGGAAAGCAAATTATCTGCTAAAGTGTGCATTCAGCTAAAAAACATGCAGTAGACACTCTGGTTGCTTTAGTGGGCCTCATAAAATGATGCGGCGGGCAAAATCACAGGACAGGAGACCGACCACAGTCTACACTGATATTCACTCCTTCTGGTATGTACAAGTCTTTAAAATGAGTCCCACATCTACAATATTTGGCCTGTGTGAAGTGGTTTGGATGCTGCACATTACATGGGGAAAATAATATGTTGGGATTTGCTTAAAACCAATAACATGGTGTGTTCTTGTTTCTGCCCACGCAGGTCCAGGCTCTCACATGGAGCATTCATTCGAGCCACCTCAATGGGTTTCTTCCTCACTGCTGGGCTCAGATCCTCTGCCAGCCTTCTCCTCTGAGGCCGGTCTGCTGCCCCCAGGAGACGATGGAGATGCCTTCTTTTCCAGCCAGGACACAGACTACACCAACCTGTCGACTTTCTTCTCCAACCAGAGTCAGAATCGAACACCTTCCGCCTACAGGAACAGCTCGGGTCAGTGGTTGCGCGCTGATCTGACCGAGCATTCCATTGAAAGCTGAATAAAAGGGTCAAGTTATTTTAGAGGGTGCTCAAGAGTTATTTTGCATTTGAAAGCCTATTTAGGAATCACTTTTGCTACAGTAAGTTCTATTTTGGTTCAGTGTATAATATACACGACAAGTGCATGTTTCTGCATTTTGTGAAAGGATTTTTTTTTTGGGGGGGGGGGGGGCAGGTGAGACATCCTCTAATTTTCGAATGACCCAAAAGGCTTCACGTGACCTCTGCTTTGTCCAAAAGTCCGGCAGGTGTTCACGTCCCCGAGTCTCTTCAGCAACCTCCAGCTGCTGGATGGGCCAGCCAATCACTCCCTGGGTTCACCCTACACTTCTCCAGACACCACGTGGAGCAGCAGCCCCCTGACAAAAAACCCACTTCCCACCTCTTTGTACACCGGAGCCTCCTCCTCATCCTGCCTCACCCCTTCCAGGGAGAACAGGGAGAGCCCTCAGCCTCTGGAGGCCCTCAAGGCTGAGCGTATGAGCCCGCTCGGGGGGTCCACGTCCTGCAGCGGTTTCCTAAGTCTCACTCCTGCAGTCGGGAGCATGTACACAGCGACGTCGCAACAGCACACGCACATGCTGACCTCTTACAGCCCATATATGACGAGCCCACAGGAGTACGCCGCAGCCAACTACTACAACAGCCCCAGCGCCTGGATAAGTCCGGGATACTCCCCGAAACTGCGCAACAAAATGAGAATATCCACACCAGGTGAGAACAAAGTCATACACATTCGACATGAGGAACTGTGCCAAAAACACAGATAGACAAACAACCCGTCACACTCAGATTTGCACAAATGAAACATGACTTGAAACAAGACTTCAAATAACACAACATGCATTTTTTAGGCGGTAGTTCCACAATGCTGAACTTCAGTAACAAATATTTTAAAAAATCGGAACAGTTTTGACTGTTACTGGCACGGTTTTCATCCACATTCTTGTAGAATTGGACTGCACCAAAGCGAACAGCTTCAAAGGGGTTCCAATTTTTTTGCTCATGGCTTACAGCTAAATTGAAGTGATCAAAATATTAGACACAGCTATTGGTATGATATCGTGCAGTTTTACACCACTGCAAACAACAACCACAATAATAAAGAAAATATTAAAAAAAAAAAACATTCAAAAATTTGTATTTTTGTAGAGTAGGCAAGTCTAAAATCTTTCAAATGAGGGCCACGTGCAGAAAAATCTTTATTTTGTGTTTATAAAAGAGGTGGAAGCAAATTCAATAGGCTGTTGGTTAACATATGCGAAGCAGTTAAACATCTTGTTATTGAAATTTAACATGAAGTCTTTTTAAATGCATTAAAAATAGTGTGATATCTTGGAACAATAGCATCTATAAATTCAAAATAACATTTTAATTACACCTTTTTACATTTAAAAGAGATTTTGTACAATTTTATGAAATTTTAAGAACAGATCCATCTTCCAACATTTTTTTTTTGTATAAACTTTTGACGTGGGCCATGGTTAACTTTATATGACGCAAATGCAGCGGGCTATTAAAAAAGAAAAAAAATGTGGCCTGCAAATGGCTCTCACGTCAGACTCTCGGACCCCTGTTGTACAGCATTTATAGAGGCAAAGTAAAAAAAAACGAAAAAAAACTTTTTTTTAAACAGCTTTGGTGGAGCATCTCTCTAGATTTCTAAAATATAATACAATTTGAAAGAAAAATAAATCAAAATTGTTTTTCACACACTGACCTTCGGAGTGCTTTTATGTTTGAACAGAGGCTCGAGAGTGTGTCAACTGCGGAGCCACAGCGACCCCCCTTTGGCGCCGCGACGGCACGGGCCACTACCTGTGTAACGCCTGTGGACTGTACCATAAGATGAATGGACAGAACAGACCTCTGATCCGACCCAAGAAGAGACTGGTACTATATTATACGCAAAGAGGAAAACTTTTGCGATGGGAAAAAACAAAGGGGATGAGTTTCGTAAAAGCAAATAAACGGCCTTTGTTTTTCAGATCGTCAGCAAGCGGGCGGGCACACAGTGCGCCAACTGTCACACGAGCACGACGACACTGTGGAGACGCAATGCAAACGGGGAGCCCGTGTGTAACGCCTGCGGCCTCTACTTTAAACTCCACAATGTCAGTCAATTCTTGGCCTGCGGGATGCTCATCACGGGCACATTTAGCTTTGACTCACACACACGTGAACTTCTCCTCACAGGTCAACCGACCCCTCACAATGAAAAAGGACGGCATTCAAACCCGCAACAGGAAAGTGTCCAACAAGAACAAGAAGAGTAAGAAGGCAGCCCTGTTGGAGACGTTCACGGGAGGCCCCCAGCCGCATTCCCTGGAGGACAACGGCGGGCCCTTCGGCCTGGGCCCCGCCACCCTCCTGACTTACGGCCACACCCCCCACCTCATTCCGGGCCCGCCACCTCTGCATGTCTCCGCTCCCTTAGCATACCCGCACCACAGCAACCCGGGCGTGGTCACCACTTTAGTGTGAATGGAGGCGGGAGGGGGAAGGGGGCAGTCCGGCCGGCCGGCTCACAGGGAAAAATATTAGCAAACTTGATTCAACTGTCTTTTCTATTCCTCGCGGTGTGAAGTTATTTGTACGTGATGCCCGTTTGTCTGATTTATGCAGGCAAGTCAATAAAATTTACTGGATGTGTTGTGGGACCCTGATGTTCATGAGGCAATTTTGGAGTCTTTTGTCATTTAGTTGATTAACCGCTGCGCTGACCTTTGTGTAGTTGCAAGAATGGGGGTGCTGGGTTTGACTGCATAATCCTAGCATAGCGGTTGATGCAAATTTCCCCAACCCGCAAAGGTGAAAACCAAGCCAAGTGCACCACTTGCAGTATGTCCAATTTCAGGTCTGCACCTCATTTCATGAATTTTTTTTTTTTTAATCTCTACTCTATTGTGTGCAAGCAAGGCATCATGGCTCTTTAACAATTTATTTTTTCGTGGCAGTAGTGCGATGTCATGAATTACAAATAGTTTGTCAATATGTTAGTACATTTGCCAGGTATCCGCATTCAGTATTTTTCCCCCAATGTCTTTCTACTTTTACTATCTACATAAGAAAACATATACGAGCACTTTGTCAAAGCAGGTTTGTTTGACTTTTTTTTTGTTTTAAACATCTGCAAATGATAACACAACTCAAACAACATGAAAATAAATAGTGGCAAAGACATAGATCTGTATTGAGTTAATGAGATCTTGGGAATTCATAATTTGGCAAAAAAAGGGACATCATGATGATGAAAAAGGCAAGCCAGGGAGCATTTTCAAATATGATGCAACTGATATGGAGAAGCATGATATTCCCCGCCCATGACCTTATTTAGAGAATTGTTCACTGTTGTTGGTTCAAGAATTCGGTGTAAAATATGACGTAAAAACCACCAACTTCTGTTACTAAAAACTTCCATCTAATCTGATAAAACATGAGTCAAATGTATTAGTTTTAGTTTTCAACATTAGCTCATGTCGTATTTTTTCTTTTTTTTTTTTCATAACGTTTGCAAAGCTATCTGAGCAGCCTGATTTCATAATGCGTCTAGTGATTATTATTGTTTTCTTAAGAGTATGAGCACCATGTTAAGTTATTGAGAGGATAACTATAGTCCATAGTACCAAATTATTAAAACGGGTGTTTCGTATAAGCGACAGTAAAACTTTCTTTAATAATAATATTTCTTAAATAAAATAAATATTCACAAATGCTCTCGGTATAGCCAATGAATCAAACTGAACACCTATTATTTCACTTGAATGTGGATTTCAAAACAATTATTCATACGAAGGATGTTTAACAGCGGCTGCAGTAACCAATCTATAGCAATGTTTGCTCGTTTATTTCATGGTGAGAAGCGGCGCTGGTTTCACACTCCAGAATGGGTGATGGGTGATTAGTTATCAGTGAGACTGCAGACCTCGGGCCAGCCACCTGCTACTGGCATCACTACTCTCACACTCCCTTCAGTTGGCAAGTGTGCTACTCACTAGTACTTTGCAAACATAGGGAGACACTGACACGTTTTGAAGGCCCCAAAAGTGTATTAGGGAGACTTTGCAGGAAACAGTGAACCGTTCTTAATCTGTTTTTTTTTTTAAAACCTGCTCTGTTCATCGGCGTGGCCATGCAGAATGGTCGATCCTTTGCACTGCTGTATAACAGGGGAATAACAAATACTCCCTGTGCTCCTTTTTTTTCCAAATTATTGTGGTGTTTATTGGAAATGTAACTGTCAGAAAAGGACAGAGAAACAGGGGGAACACGGGAAGAGGAGTGCAGAGCACAAATGAACAATTGACACATTTGACCACAAGTAACATTACAACAGTCAAATCACATTTTTATTTGTGGGGTGGGTGGGACACACAGTGAGGACATGCAGCAACTGATGAATAGGACAAGATGAGGGAGGACAGAAAAGAGAAAGACAGGACAGGATGTGGGAAATGAGCAAGGCAGTGCTACTGATAAGTGGTGCAGTGGGATGCTTTTCTTCTTCTTTTCTGTCACATCCCATCGGAACGAGAGTAGGACCCAAATTCAGGAACTCGTTAGACGCAAGGTAGTTCAAGAAGAGACACGTTTATTATATGCAGAGGTAGAGGATCGAGCAGGCAGTCCGGTGCAGCAGCGGTAGTTCGGACGTCGGGCGAAGAGAGCAGATGAGCGGACAGGGAGGAGTCGGTACACGGGAGAACAATCAACGCAGGCAGAAGTATCGAAGGAGTCAGGCTTACAGGGTTGGTCGGAGAACGGACGAAGGTCGGTACACACAGGTTCAATCAGGGATACCAGAGCACACGAACGGGACATGAAGATCTTATGAACTGGCGCCAGCCAGTTGTCATTGCGGTCATATAAATCCACAGCATCATCAGGCTGCATGAGGCGCAGGTGTACACCTTCCAATCAGCGCACCTGCGCGGACACCCGCACAGCTCGTGCTGAAGCGGCAGGATCATAACATTTTCCCTTCATCCTAGGAGAGACACTCCTTTTGCATAGTGTGCCTGAAACCTTCCGCCAGCTGTTGCAACCTTGTTTGGATCCATTTCTTCACTTCCTTACCGTATTTGAAGTCCTCCACCCTCACTATCTCTTCTCGCTGTAGCCTCACTCTTCCCCCTCCACCCCTCTCATTCACGCACATATATTCTGTTTTACTTTGGTTAAACTTCATTCCTCTCATTTCCAGTGCATGCCTCCATCTTTCGAATTGTTCCTCTGCCTGCTCCCTGCTTTCACTGCATATCACAATATCATCTGCTTTTCTTGTTTATAAAATCCTGTAAGAAACTGTGAGTTTATATCCGAATATAACCCGTGTTATTATTAGAGGTTGTAGTACAATTCAATCCTCCAGCATGTCTATGAAATTTATGGACACCATATCGCATGCATGTTTGTCAACTGGTGTACAGATTTGCAAAGCTGGCACATCAAGGAAGGGTGGGTTGAGTCTGCGATGTAAGAGGCTAGATTCCTAGTGGCCGGGCCTGGCGCAACCGGCTGGAAGACCACAGAGAAAAAAGGGGGCGACCACCCATCCCAGAGGATGTGCCGACACCGTAACATAGGCCATGAAGTCAGCTGGGGACCCCACACAGCCCGAACGAGAGAGGGGCGACAACTAGGACATCACTTTGGTGCGGGCAGCATGGGATCGACTGTTCTTAAGTGTTTGAGCGCCTGCCATCTGGAAAGCAGAACCGAAGCGGGATATGCGACCCATGTGAGAATCAGTGGCTTGGCAAAATAGTATTTCTTAAAGGGCCACTGACAGGAAAAGCACGATTTTTTTTTGTACATTTTTAATTTAAAAAAAAAGGCAGTCGGAATGGACCCATCTGTTTTTTTACCACAAAACATGGTTTTAATGTATGTGGCTTTTTGTAATTCCCGCCATGAAAATCCTCTTGAGGGATTTTTCTGGAGAAGCAGGAGGTGACGTTATCAGCAGGAGCGCAGTCAGGCAGTCTCATGCGTTTATACCAGTTTTACCTGCGGGAAGGTAGCTTTTTGTACCTTTGTGTTAGCCAAAATGCCGGCTGGTTGTATTGCTGGATATTGTTCCAACACTCGGGAGGATGGATTTACTCTTCATATGTTTCCAAAAGACCTGGTTCATCGTGAAAAATGGATTGCAGAGGTGCAAAGGACGAAAGCTTCGTGGGTTGCCGTGAGCGACCGGTGCCAAGCAAGCAACCGGCCAGCCGCTAGCGAGTGAGCGTAGTCAGGGAGTCTGTTGTTAGTTAGAAGTGATCGGCATATCACCTAAATATGGCTCGAAACGATAGGGTAATATTGCCCCGGTCACTTCACTCGATTGTGAGATGTTCTCTTCTTCGAAAAGAGTTTCCGTGGCAGAAGGGGGGGATCACAAAAATCTGAAAATCTCCGTTGTTCCTCTCCCATTACAGGTGCTACTACATGTTTTCAATGGTGACTGTCCCAGTGTGACGCCTGCTGATGACGTTGCAGGCAATATTGCTACCACTTGGATGTCAAGTAAGACTTCCGCAACTTTGCGCATGGATGACGCACTCTCCACTCATATTTATTTTTTCGTATAGACATTGAAGTGAATAATGTTATATGTGTTTTTCCTTACAATATCTATTTTAGAATGTTTATAGGTATGTCCGTGGCCCTTTAAGTTATCCATTTGGTTATCAGGTTCAGCGGAGATATTCTCTAGTGTTATATACTCTGTGACAAGATTTAGCCACCACAGCCATCCCGTCCATTACGGGGATGGTCCAGTCAGGTCTCTTGAACCTAACTCCCCCAGAGTGGCAGCCGATGATCTTAACCATTGAGCCACGGCTCCATATGTTATTACTGATAGCTTATCATTCATATTTAACATTTTTTGTTTTGTTAGCAATTCCTATTCCAGGTATTGTTTGGGCATATTTATTTGGAAGACCTATACTTTTAAAACCACCCAATAGATAAAGAAGAAGAAAAATTGGAATCCAACAGTTCCAAACTGAGGAGAGAATCAGTAAAACTAGTGACCAGAAGCGCTGTACAGGTGTTCAGTGCCAAAGATAAGATAAAATAAAATAAGGGTCTGGAGTGTTTTCAGTACAATGACTGCATATGCTTGATTTTTTTTTTTTATGCACAATATGTGATGTATGGAGTAGTTTGAACTGGATGAGCAGTAAATTACAGTTTTGGATTTTTTTTTCCCGTTACTGACATTTATTTCTGCAGACTTGCATCTACAATTCATTATCGATAGATACTGAGAGGTAATTTTCTCATTATGCAATTGTCCAGATTATTTTGTATACTTTTGAAAATATTTTTTTTGGGGGGGTAGAGTAGTTCCACTATTTTCTTAGCAAGTATTTGTGTGTTCAGAAACATTTTTGAACTTTTTATACTTCATATTAGTGAATCCAAAACCAAATTACCTTTAAATTCAGTATTTACTGTATTGTATTTACTTTACACATATGTGCATTTTAAATTGGCAATGACAAAAAAGTGGTTTGTATACATACATTTCTAAACTATAAAATTGTTTGAGCAGGTGTACAATTTCAACTGTTTCCCTAATTGCCTAGCCAATTTTTATCTGCAGCAAGAAAGAAAGAAATGAAACTTTAAAAAGAAAAAGATTAGGCTTACATACAAGGTCATAAATGACACTTTCAGGAGTTGTCCCGAAAGACGGCCACCCATCAACAATACAATTTGTCCTCATTTGGGTCATGGGCGAGTTTGAGCTTATCTGCAGCCGACTTTGTGTAACGGGCCGGTTACACCTGAATTGGTCTTCAGCCACTCAGTCCAAAAGGTTAGAATTATTTCTAAGGGAAGAAGAACAATTCTAGTGATATTTTTCACACTTCTGAATATAGCTGGGATTGGCTCTACCAATCCCGTGACCTTTGTGAGGATAAGCGCCTCAGAAGATGGATGATATAGGGCGTCCAAAATCAAACTTCATGTGTACTGTTTTGTGGCTTTTTTGAGTACAGCAATGTCAAATGTTCCTTGCCTGGGAAAGACTCGCCTTCACATCACGTATGGCAGCATTCGGCAGTCTTGACAGTGGGACACAGGCGCCACGCAAAGGAAATCAAAAGCCACTGCAACCTCACCCCACCCCAACTGACATGGACAGGATACAAGGCAGTGATCCCTGCTTCTGAAAGATAAGTCTAGTATGGTGTGTGTAATTCCTGGCCAAGTATTTAACACTCCATTTGCTACTTCGAGCACTCCGAATCTCCACTATATTGATACATGCTTCTTCGGTCTTTATAATGAAGAGGAGGTCTAGCTCATTTTGGTAGGGCGGATGCATTTTGTATTTGTAATCATTATTTCCATGAATGATGTAGTATTGATGCAGTTTGGCGGACAGCCACTAAGTGGAATTAGCACTATTTCACATGATGCACCTCTGAGTCCTGCTCCCCACCTAAAACTATATATAAATTCCCAGCTAGTTATACCTTCGCTTATTTTTCAATTACATATTGTCTATATTTACACTGTTTTAATATTTTTTCTATCCTCCTAGCTTGTATTCTTCTTTGAAACCTACATTTACCCACCATGAATAATGGGCTCACATTGTTCAGAAAAAAATAAATAAAAACTACTCACACACCCAATGGTCATCAAAACCAAACATTTTTAGGTTGACTACATGGCATGATGACATTTGTTTTCCACTGACCAAAATGGTATTAATTTCTTTTTTACTGTTTTTATTGAAAATGTGAACATAAGCAATTACTATACATTTTCCAAATGAATATTGGCAATTTGATACAGTTGAAAAATATATATCTGAGAAATGAGACTGTGTCTTTAACAGGTTAACAGGTTTCGGGCAGGGTGGGGGAAATTAAAGAACATAAAGTATGTACAGTACAATGAAACACTGGAACGCTGCAAATTTGTAGGCCATTTCGCTTCATTGTTGTCCAATTAAAAGCATGTAACTCCATTTTGTAATTAAAACAAAAAAATATTGGTTAATTGAATACAAGTACTTAATTACCAAATTTGGAGAGAATTGCATTTTATTGGACAACTATGGAAACAGATCTTTCATACAACAAGGCACACTTCCCAAGCCCAGACACCGACACATTTCAATTGTTTGCACTTTCATCTTGCAAAGATATTTCATTTGCACTTAAGGGCTCTTCTGTGTTTACTCTAACCTCCTCTCCGCTCGGTGTGGATTCATCTGGCCGCTTCTCTTCCGTCGGTGTCGAGTCATCTCCCTGCTTCTCTTCCGTCTGTGTCGAGTCACCTGGAGGCTTCTCTTCTGTCTGGGTCGCGTCGCCTGGCTGCTTCTTTTCCGACTGTGGCGAGTCAGCTGGTAGCTTCTCTTCCATCTGTGTCCAGTCACCTGTTGGCTTTTCGTCCATCTGTGCCAAGTCGCCTGGTGGTTTCTCTCCCATCTGTGCTGAATCACCTGGCTGCGTCGAGTCACACAGGTGCTCCTCCCCCGTCTGAGTCACTTTGGATGCATCTTTGTGCAGGTCCGAGTCACCATTTCTCTTAGCGACAGGTGGCTGCTGCATTTCTGGTTCACTGTCTGAGTCAATTAGAATGGGCTCTGTGCATGTGTTCCTCAAGCTGGAAGAGACACCCTTAAGATTTTTGGTCATGTTTGGAATACCAGACTTGAGTCCACCTGGCCTCCTTGAAGTGCTTTCAATCTGGACGTTCTTGAAAATCATGTCATGTTTCACTTTGTTGAGGGCCTGCATGTCAAATCCAAGCAGCACAGACATGCTGAATGTCTCACAGAGACTTTTGCATTCCTTTTGCAAAACTGCAAAGTGCTTAGAGATGTCAGCTTTCCATATCCAGAGGCTGGCAGACAGTTTCTTTTCTTCTTTGGGGGAAGGGTAAGGTCGTTGATTGAAATAAGATTTTAGGAAATTTTTACGAGCCTCATATGTCTTGTGCACATTGGGATCAAGAGTCAGCTCCCCAGTACCGGTTTTCTTTCCAGTGGTGGAAGGAAGTATTGACTCTGCAGTTAGTTTGATCTTCTTGGGGTAAGATGCTATCCGTGTTGACGGCATCGGCCTCTTGAGCATGCTCATCCCTGACGAGTTAAGCGTCAATGGCGACTTGGCACCGAGACTCGCCTGCTTCCTTCCTACTGCTCTGCACTGGACAAGATGCAGTGTAATTGTGGAAGCCACCATGTTGCTTGTGTACACTCCCAAACAATGGATGCACTTGTATGTCATTTTCTTTTCAACTGGATGCATTGTTTGGAGCACCTGATGTCGCTGCCTTAGGTGAACGGCCAGAGCGTTCGGCACCGGATCTTTCACATTGGTGCAACAAAGCGGACACATGGTCCTGTTCAAGTCGTTCCTTTCCCTCTCTGTGGAGCACATACTTTCAGGCTCATGAGTCTGCATTTCTGCAATGGAAGGTGTCACTTTGACAAGAGGATTGAAAGACAGATCTTTGTTCTCAGACTCTTTCATGTTAAAGGTCAGAACATGAAGCTGCACGTTTTGCTTGATGGTGAGATCAAAAGTGAGCGGTGCTGATCCCGGCGGTCCTACAAAAACACTGAGGTGAGCCTGGCGCTCATGCTCAAGGAGTTTCTCCACACTGTGGAACGCAGAGTGGCACTGTGGACAAGTGATCCCATGTACTAGCAGATGGTTAAGCAGCGTATCGCTGGGCAGGTAGCGATTGCAAAGCAAACATTTACTGGTAAAGTTGTGGATTTTCATGATATACTTGGCCATGGCCCACACTATTCTAGCCTTGTGCGCACTTTCAAAATGAGCACTGTAAAGTGTCTCTGGAAAAAGCTCATTGCACACTGTACATATCTTCCACTTCTGCGTCTGGGATGTGTTGACACCAGGCACATTGCTTTCGGGCACAGTGTTGGGGGGGGCTTTAACGCCGACCTGTTTGGCTGCACTCAAAGACTGACGTTTAAAAGTTGGACCCGGTGGCTTTAAGTAGCCAATGACTGGTTGTGCTTTTGCATTAACTGAGAGAGACGAGCCCCCATTGATAATCATAGAAGATTTCTGGGACATGTTTGGCAAATTGGAGACAACAACATTCGCATGTCCAATCATAGTCGTTACCTGAGCCCCTATGCGCTCATGATATTCTATGACATGCTGCACCAGCGACTCATACGTTTTCGTGGTAAACTTGCAGCGTTTGCAAAGGATGTTGTCTCCGTTAAAAGGAGCACCGTTTGGAACAGAGGATTTGGGAACCATACGCAGGTATGGAGCCACAACGTGCTTGAAATGTTCCCGGTAGATGTGCTTTCTTACAGCATTGTAGAGACTGTCACGGTAAGTGCATTTTTTGCAAAAGTACAAAGACCTGGCTGAACCAAGGGCAGGCTTATTTGAGGCCACTTGTCTCTGTCTGACTGCATTAATCCGTGAAATCTGCTGGTCCAATTTGTCCTTGTGGAATACTCTAACATGAATCTCCAATGTTCTCCTGCTTGCAATGAACGTGCAGTAAGAACAGTTAAGAAGAACTCGATCCTGGATGATTTTCTTGTGTGCGTGGCGGAAGTGATTCTTGTAACCCGCGTAGGTTGCGGAAGAAAACCGACACTCTCTGCAGCAGTAAGGCCTTGATCGATAGTCCTACGTAAAAAAAAAAAAAAAAAAAAAGAAAAAAAATTTACACAATTATCACATGATGATTTCAACACGAGTATACACTAACAGAGTAAAAAAAATACAATCACCCAATTTAAATACACCCTTGGCATGTTTTTATAATCTAAATTTTCAAGGTCTTTAAAGGTCCCCTTCCAACACAATCCGTTTTTTTTCATTTGACGCATATCTGTAATGACTATTTATGGAGTTTCTCATTTTAATGCATCAGCCTTTGAACACCTAAACCGCGATTTGACATTGCTGATAGTGACATAGTTTTGATCACTACATGCGTATGCGTATTATACCCGCCCACCCAACTTAGGTGACCTGCAACGCACCATTTCCAGGTCTGAGCTGTTACAAAACCATAAAAATACACACCACAAAGGATATTGTTTTATAGTTCTGGGTATACCCTGCCTCCTCCCTGGAGATGGCTGGAATAGGCTCCAGCACTCCCACGACCCTTGCGAGTATAAGCAGTTCAGAAAATGGATGGATGTGTATATATTTTTTTTTCATGCCCTATTGTACACCCCGCATCTAGTTGCTACATTCCATAGGGCACTTAGTGGTTGGACAAGACACTAAAGCATACGTCTCAGTTGTTTTGAAGCACTTTTATTGATGCTAAAGACGTCAGTCAGTCTGCTGAATGTCAGGCAGGGAGCGAGAAATTATCATTAATGGTGTGTGTAACCTGTAAAACACCCTGTACACTTTGAAGCTTTTAAAGCTCAAATGAGAAACACACATTTAATAAGCACATTTAATTGGGGTCCAGTGTGAGTGCAAAAAGTTGTGAATGTGACAATCTTGTGCAGTAGAAATGATGACAGCTTTGCTGAATGCAAGACCAAGCGCAGCAGTCACAGAAATAGCCATAGCTCTAGAAAGAATGTCAGCGGAGTACGAGGTGAGGGAAGTTTGCGACACAAAACTACTGGACAATTTTTGACCAATGTTTTTTTAGATCAGGCCCGGATAAATTCAGAGGGTTGCGTCAGGAAGGGCATCCAGCGTAAAAACTGTGCCAAACAAATATGAGCGTTCATCTAAAGAATCCCATACCGGATCGGTCGTGGCCCGGGTTAACAACGCCCGCCCCCGGCACTGCTAACCTGCAGGGCGTCGGTGGAAATTCAGCTACTGTGGGTCGAAGACAAAGAACAGGAAGAAAACGGATCCAGCATCAGAAGAAAAAGAGGAATGCACAGAGCCTACAACTGAGTGTAGGGACTTTGAATGTTGGGACTATGACAGGAAAAGCACAGGAGTTGGTTGACATGATGATTAGGAGAAAGGTTGATATTCTGTGCATCCAAGAGAGCAGGTGGAAAGGTAGTAAGGCGAGAAGTTTAGGAGCAGGGTTTAAATTATTCTACCACAGAGTAGATGGGAAGAGAAATGGAGTAGGGGTTATTTTAAAGGAAGAGCTGTCTAAGAAAGTCTTGGAGGTGAAAAGAGTATCAGATCAAGTGATGAGACTAAAATTTGAAATTGAGGGTGTTATGTATAATGTGGTTAGCGGCTATGCCCCACCGGTAGGATGTGACCTAGAGTTGAAAGAGAAATTCTGGAAGGAACTAGATGAAGTAGTTCTAAGCATCCCAGACAGCGAGAGAGTTGTGATTGGTGCAGATTGTAATGGACATATTGGTAAAGGAAATAGGGGCGATGAAGAAGTGATGGTTAAGTACGGAATCCAGGAAAGGAACTTTGAGGGACAGATGGTGGTGGACTTTGCAAAAAGGATGGAGATGGCTGTAGTGAACACTTATTTCCAGAAGAGGGAGGAACATATAGTGACCTACAAGAGCGGAGGTAGAACCACGCAGGTAGATTATATTTTGTGCAGACGATGTAATCTGAAGGAGGTTACTGACTGTAAAGTAGTGGTAGGGGAGAGTGTAGCTCGACAGCATAGGATGGTAGTATGTAGGATGATTCTGGTGGTGGGTAGGAAGATTAAGAAGACAAAGGTAGAGCAGAGAACCATGTGGTGGAAGCTGAGAAAGGAAGAATGTTGTGCCGCCTTCCGGAAAGAGGTGAGACAGGCTCTCGATGGACAACCGAAGCTCCCGGAAGACTGTACGACGACAGCCAAGGTGATCAGAGAGACAGCCAGGAGAGTACTTGGTGTGTCTTCTGGTAGGAAAGGGGAGAAGGAGACTTGGTGGTGGAACCCCAAAATACAGGGAGTCATACAAGGAAAGAGATTAGCGAAGAAGAAGTGGGATACTGAGAGGACTGAGGAGAGGCGAAAAAAGTACATCGAGATGCGACGTAGGGCAAAGGTAGAGGTGGCAAAGGCTAAACAAGAGGCATATGAAGACATGTACACCAGGTTGGACACGAAAGAAGGAGAAAAGGATCTCTACAGGTTGGCCAGACAGAGGGATAGAGATGGGAAGGATGTGCAGCAGGTAAGGGTGATTAAGGATCGAGATGGAAATGTGTTGACTGGTGCCGGTAGTGTACTAAATAGATGGAAAGAATACTTTGAGAAGTTGATGAATGAAGAAAATGAGAGAGAAGGAAGAGTTGAAGAGGCAAGAGTGAAGGACCAGGAAGTGGAAATGATTACTAAGGGGGAAGTCAGAAAGGCACTACAAAGGATGAAAAATGGAAAGGCAGTTGGTCCTGATGACATACCGGTAGAGGTATGGAAGCAATTTGGAGAGATGGCTGTGGAGTTTTTGACCAACTTATTCAACAGAATACTAGCGGGCGAAAAGATGCCTGAAGAATGGAGGAAAAGTGTTCTAGTTCCCATTTTTAAGAACAAAGGGGATGTTCAGAGCTGTGGGAACTATAGAGGAATAAAGTTGATGAGCCACACAATGAAGTTATGGGAAAGAGTAGTGGAGGCTAGACTCAGGACAGAAGTAAGTATCTGCGAGCAACAGTATGGTTTCACGCCTAGAAAGAGTACCACAGATGCATTATTTGCCTTGAGGATGCTCGTGGAAAAGTACAGAGAAGGTCAGAAGGAGCTACATTGTGTCTTTGTGGATCTAGAGAAAGCCTATGACAGAGTACCAAGAGAGGAACTGTGGTACTGCATGCGTAAGTCTGGTGTGGCAGAGAAGTATGTTAAAATAGTACAGGACATGTATGATGGCAGCAGAACAATGGTGAGGTGTGCCTTAGGTGTGACAGAGGAACTTAAGGTGGAGGTGGGACTGCATCAGGGATCAGCTCTGAGCCCCTTCCTGTTTGCAGTGGTAATGGATAGGCTGACAGATGAGGTTAGACTGGAATCCCCTTGGACCATGATGTTCGCAGATGATATTGTCATATGCAGTGAAAGCAGGGAGCATGCAGAGGAACAATTGGAAAGATGGAGACATGCACTGGAAAGGAGAGGAATGAAGATTAGCCGAAGTAAAACAGAATATATGTGCGTGAATGAGAAAAGTAGAGGGGGAAGAGTGAGGCTACAGGGAGAAGAGATAGCGAGGGTGGACGACTTCAAATACTTGGGGTCAACAATACAGAGCAATGGAGAGTGTGGTCAGGAAGTGAAGAAACGGGTCCAAGGAGGTTGGAACAGCTGGCGAAAGGTGTCTGGTGTGTTATGTGACAGAAGAGTGTCTGCTCGGATGAAGGGCAAAGTTTACAAAACAGTGGTGAGGCCGGCCATGATGTACGGATTAGAGACGGTGGCACTGAAGAAACAACAGGAAGCTGAACTGGAGGTGGCAGAAATGAAGATGTTGAGGTTCTCGCTCGGAGTGACCAGGTTGGATAGGATTAGAAATGAGCTCATTAGAGGGACAGCCAAAGCTGGATGTTTTGGAGACAAGATTCGAGAGAGCAGACTTCGATGGTTTGGACATGTTCAGAGGCGAGAGAGTGAGTATATTGGTAGAAGGATGCTGAGGATGGAGCTCCCAGGCAAAAGAGCGAGAGGAAGACCAAAGAGAAGGTTTATGGATGTGGTGAGGGAAGACATGAGGGCAGTTGGGGTTAGAGAGGAAGATGCAGGAGATAGGCTAAGATGGCAAAAGATGACACGCTGTGGCGACCCCTAACGGGACAAGCCGAAAGGAAAAGAAGAAGAGGGACAGCCAAAGCTGGATGTTTTGGAGACAAGATTCGAGAGAGCAGACTTCGATGGTTTGGACATGTTCAGAGGCGAGAGAGTGAGTATATTGGTAGAAGGATGCTGAGGATGGAGCTCCCAGGCAAAAGAGCGAGAGGAAGACCAAAGAGAAGGTTTATGGATGTGGTGAGGGAAGACATGAGGGCAGTTGGGGTTAGAGAGGAAGATGCAGGAGATGGCAAAAGATGACACGCTGTGGCGACCCCTAACGGGACAAGCCGAAAGGAAAAGAAGAATTCTCAAACTTTGGGTCCAGTTCGGGACTCCTGTCCAAGAACCCGCTCATGATTCTAATTAAAAGTTTGTTTTAAGGGTAAAAAAACAAAACAAAAAAAACAAAAAAAAAACCACCTGAGATACACATTAAAAAAAAAAGTTATTTTCCCCCTTTGTTTAATTGCAAAGCAATACAAATACATCAGGAACATTTTCATATTCTATGACCATAATTCATTTTACCTGGTTAGATGAACGCTCATAGTTCATCAAACCAGGTAAAATGAATTATAGTCGTAGAATATAAAGATGTTTTATTTTACCCGGTGACCTTTCAAGAAATACCAGGAGTCTAGGAAATTCCACCTGCACTGCCCAGTTTGTAGGAGTCTATTTCATAATTACACTTGACACATTTTTGGCTAAACACCAATGAGTCGTTCCCTACTGTATTGTTCTAAATCAACTGATATTGTCCAGGAATCAAATCTGCAACATTGAATCCTAATATGAATAGATTAATTCCTAAAATGAATCATTACACCCCAGATATTATATATACCACAATTTCCGGCCTATAAGCCGCAACTTTTTTCCCCACACGCTTTCAACCCTGTGGCTTATTCGGTGATGCGGTTAATTTGTGCATTTTTTTCCTAACGGCCGCAAAGGGGCACTCGAGCGGAAAAGGTGACACTGGTGGAATATTTATGCAGAGGAAGTGACTTTTACCGGTATTTTTTTTTTTTTTTTTTTTTTTTTTAAAATCGGCCGTTATCACAGCGCTAGCCTATTGCTGCTGTGGTACTACGATGTGTCAGTGATTTAGGTGTTTTTTTTAACTGTCCCTTTTAGTGCTGTCCAACCGTGTTGCTACCGCAGCTTGTTTTTTTTTTTTTTTAACCGGTATGTTTTTTTTTTGTTTTTTTTTTTAACCAGCTCAGTTTGTGCTACCGTGTTGTTTCTATGTTAAGCTAAGCTAAGGTATTAAAACCTAGAAAACTCTTTCCATGTACTGTCTTTCTTTGTAAATATATCGTGTTTCAACGTGGGTTTCATTGTGGGCACTTGAGGCTTTTACACAGGTGCGGCTTGTATATGTACCAAATGGTATTTCCTTTACAAATGTACTGGGTGAGGTTTATAATCAGGTGTAGTCTGTAGGCCGGAAATTACAGTTATAGAATTCTTGTAAAACAACATGTATGTATACTTTACAAAAGTACGACACTTAAAACATTATAACCAGATTTAAACAATAAATTGGGGAGACAAGGGAAATGGATTAAAAAAAAAAATTGTACAACCAATAGGAAAAAAAAAAAAAAAAAGAGTAAATAAAGATGTCAATATCAAAAAGCTGGAAAGCATTGGCTTTACCGCTTTGAGGCCCTGGGTTAATTCCGGACCCGCCTGTGTGGAGTTTCTATATTCTCCCCGGTTTCTCTGGGCACTCCAGTTTCCTCCCAATTCCCAAAAACATGCAACATTAATTGGACACTCTAAATTGCTCCTCGGTGTGACTGTGAGTGCGACTGTTGTCTGTCTCTATGTGCTGTGCAATTGGCTGGCAACCAGTTCAGGGTGTACCCTGCCTCCTACCCGTTGACAGCTGGGATAGACTCCACCACTCCCGCGACCCTCGTGAGGATAGCGGCTAAGAAAATGGATGGATAGTTTATTAGACAATTTTTTAGTACTGTTCATTAACCAATTATTGTTGCTTACTTAGTGTTGTTTGATGATTAAACACAAACAAAAAAAAAAAAAAAAGTGAAGCAACACACAAGAGCAGGCTTGTTACACTATTTCTTTTTTTAAATGATATAGTTTCCAAAAACTATCATGGGACACGATAACGTTTTTTTTAATGCCTCTAAAATCATGAACTATATAAGGCCTGCCCCGTGGTTAGTCTACTCAAGACTAGCCTTCCTAAAGTTGGCTGTAATCAACTTTCCTTTAGGGTTGTCCCGTTAGGGGTCGCCACAGCGTGTCATTTTTTCCATCTAAGCCTATCTCGTGCATCCTCCTCTCTAACATCCACTGTACTCATGTCCTCCCTCACAACATTCATCAACCTTTTCTTTGGTCTTCGTCTCGCTCTTTTCCCTGGCAGCTCCATCCTCAGTACCCTCCTACCAAGATACCGTACTCTCTAACCTCTGGACATGTCCACACCATCTCAGTCTGCTTTCTTGAACCTTGTCTCCAAAGCATCCAAATTTCGCTGTCCCTCTAATGAGCTCATTTCTAATCCTATCCAACCTGTTCACTCCAAGCGAGAACCTCAGCATCTTCATTTCTGCTACCTCCAGTTCTGCTTCCTGTTGCTCCTTCGGTGCCACAGTCTCTAATCTGCACATCATGGCTCACCATTGCTCTGTATTGTTGACCCCAAGTATTTGAAGTTGTCCACCCTTACATTCATGCACATATATTCTGCTTTACTTCAGCTAATCTTCATTCCTCTCCTTTCCAGTGCCTGCCTCCATCTTTCTAATTGTTCCACCGCCTGCTCCCTGCTTTCACTGCAGATCACAATATCATCTGCAAACATCATAGTCCAAGGGGATTCCAGTCTAACCTCATCTGTCAGCCTATCCATTACTACCGCAAACAGGAAGGGGCTCAGTGAGGATCCCTGACGCAGTCCCCACCACCACCTTAAATTCTTCTGACACACCTACGGCAGATCTCACCACTGTTCTGCTGCCCTCATACATGTCCTGTACTATTCTAACAGTTCTCAGCCACACCAGACTTGCATATGCAGTACCATAATTCTTCTATTGGTATTGTGTCATGGGCTTTCTCTAGGTCTACAAAGACACAATGTAGCTCCTTCTGACCTTCTTTGTACTTTTCCATGACCATCCTCAAGGCAAATAATGCATCTGTGGTACTCTTTCGAGGCATGAAACCCTACTGTTGCTCGCAGATACTTACTTCCCTCCTGAGTCTAGCCTCCACTACTCTTTCCCATAACTTCATTGTGTGAATCATCTTTATTCCTCTATAGATTCCACAGCTCTGAACAGCGCCTTTATTCTTAAAAATTGTGACTAGCACACTTTTCCTCCATTCTTCTGGCATCTTCTCTCCCGCCAGTACTCTATTGAATAAGTTGGACGAAAAATCTCCACCTCTACCTTTTCTTTTCATACTCAGTCTGACCCAAAAAATTTAAGGGCTTTTTAGGGGCATCTTAGAGGGTGACACGGAAAAAAATTAGGGCCATCATGGGAAATCAAGAGTAAGGAAAAAAGACTCACCCAATGGTGCCATCAACCGTTCTTGGTTCATCAATGTTCCAGTATCTCAGTACCTGTGACAGTGATCACCTGTTGCCCTTGTGGTAGTTCTCATTGATATGACCAATGTCAACGTCTTCACATAACAGTATACAGAAAAAAGGATTCTAACTACAATTGCAACTATATACACAAATGTCTTCTACTGATGTCTGTTTCAGCACCTCTACTCTAGCTCCTTGAGCCTTCCCAGTGCCTACTCTATTTGTTGCTGCAGAGGTGCCAAAGTGGCTCTCTTGTCCTTTGCTCTGCCTCTGAGTGTATTGGCCTCGGTGATAAACCTCAGATTCCTCTTTTCTTCTGGCTCCTCACACAGCTTGTCAGCCTTCTCAATAAGCGTAGATATGTCAGTCTCTATTCTGGCTTTTTTGGCTTTGAGGCAGTAGAGATGAAAAGTGGGCAGCGATGCCAAATGTAGCCAGGTACGAAGTCTTCCTTTCCCATCAGTGGTAGTTTTTAGCAATGTCACTGTCTGGGAACATGACTGCAAACACTTTTGAATTATTTTCACAAGATTTGTAACTGTAATGGCTGCAGATCACTTTTAAAGTCCACAAGATATCTGCCTTTTCGTGTATTGAACTACGTTCATAAAGCCTGACTTCTGGCTGGTTTAAGTCGAAGGCTGGAAAACTGTAGGTGCGCATAAGGGATCGCAACCGGTTACAAATAACCGTTTATAACCGGTTTTCGTTTTTTTTTTTTTAAAACCGAAAACGTAATCAGACTTTCGAAATCGGTTAAAATTTCCAATCATTTCTTCCGGTTCCGGTACTCCACATTGCGCTATTTTTTCCCAACATCATTTCCACTTTTTTCAAGTTACGTTGTTAGAGTAAAGTTGGACTCAAAAGAACATTCAGTTAAATCAAAGAAACATCAAACATGGCATCGAGGAAACGCTCGGTATACTTTCATGCCCTTTCTGAAAGTCCGAAAGAAGAATGTCAACATTAAAACATTTTTTCAAAAAAAATAAAAATTTAACTTACTCGAGTGCGTTGTTGAAAGCCACATTCAACAAGCTTGTTTGTCAACATTGTATACAAACTACCCCATTACTGCGGAGCAAATTAACGATCGATGGTGTAGCGCCTGAGAAAAGGAGTCTGAGACGGAGTGTCGGACACAGCAACAAAACTTGTTTTATTGGCAGACATCAAAACACTTCTCGCATAACGGGGGAACTCTGTGAACTCGTCACTCCGTTAAAGCAACAACAAAAACAGTTCGTGCGGAACCCCGCACCCCAACTCGAGGTCCCGCGGGTGAATTATGTAAACACCACTATGGTACCGGTTTTAAAACAGGTTAATCGTTTTTTCCGCTACAACTGTTCGGTTAAAACCGGTTATGAAAGTAAGCGTTTTTTTTTGCGATCCCTAGTGCGCATGCACTGCGAGTACCATTGCCTGAAGTTGATGCTTAAATATCTTGATATTTTAGAAACAGATTCATACCAACGGAAGATGAGAGTCTTCGCCAAATCAGCGTGTCTCCTGTTTTTCCCGGTGCGACTCTAGCGCTTTGACGCCCATCTTTTCAAGCTGGTAATTCTGCTTGCACAGATGGCAGTAAAACATGTGCCGATCTTTTGGATCTCGACAAACCCAGCTCCCAAACTCCTTACTTTCAACCCAAGCTTCTTGAAAAATGCACTACCCCGTGATACAAGTTGGATCGATGAAAGAACTACGCTACGCCGTAACAAAGACGAAGTGAAATGCCTACTCACGGAAAGAAACAATGGAATATCGACAAGATGGCGACTAGTTGTCAACACGGTGACTTCCATTGACAATTTCCGGCTGATTTGGACGCCAGACAGATCGCTATTTTTTTTTTTTTTTTTTACATAAAAGATTAATTTATTTTTTGGGGAGAATTTTGGCGGTAGAGGTCCTTCTTTTGATAATTTTTTAAATTTAAGGCCTTTTTAGGGGCTTGACCGGTTTTCGCGGATTTTAAGGACTTTTAGGAGCCCCTAAATGCACCTTCGAAAACATAAGGGTTTTAGGGACTTTTAGGGCCGCGTGCGAACCCTGTGTCACATCTCAATGTATTCCTTCCACCTCTCCTCAGTCCTCTCCATGTCCCACTTCTTCTTTGCTAATCTCTTTCCTTGGATGACCTCCTGTATTTTGGGGTTCCACCACCAAGTCTCCTTCTCCCCCTTCCTACCAGAAGGCACCCCAAGTGCTCTCCTCCCTGCCATCTCGGAGTACCTTGACAGTAGTAGTCTGGTCTTCCGGGAGCTCTTCCCGTCCATCTAGAACCTGTCTCACGTCTTTTCGAAAGGCCACACAACATTCTTCCACTACCTGATTCTCTGCTCTTCCTTTGTCTTCTTAATCTTCCTACCCGCTACCAGAGTCATCCTACACACCACCGTCCTATGCTGTCGAGCTACACTCTCCCCCATCACTACCTTACAATCAGTAACCTCTTTCAGATTACATCGTCTGCACAAAATGTAATCCATCTGCGTGGTTCAACCTCCGCTCTTGTATGTCACTCTATGTTCCTGTCTCTTCTGGAAATAAGTTTTCACCACTGCCAATTCCATCGTTTTTTTTAAGTCCATCACCATCTGACCCTCAAAGTTCCTTTGCTGAATGCCGTACACCCATCCCTTCTTCATTGCCCATTTCCTTTGCCAACATGTCCATTTAAATCTGCACCAATCACAACTTTCTCTATCTCTCTCTGGGATGCTCAGAACTACTTGGTCTAGTTCCTTACAGAATTTCTCTTTCAACTCAAGGTCACATCCTACTTGTGGGGCATAGCTGCTAATCACATTATACACAATGCCGTCAATTTCAAATTTCAGCCTCATCACTCGATTTGATACTCTTTTCACCTCAAAGACATTTTTAGCCAGCTCTTCCTTTAAAAAAAAAAAAAACACTCCATGGTAAAATAATTTAAACCCTGCTCCTAACCTTTTAGCGTTACTCCCTTTCCAGTTGCTCTCTTGGATGCACAATACATCAACCTTTCTCCTAATCATCATGTCAACTAACTCCTGAGCTTTTCCTGTCATAGTACCAACATTCAAAGTCCCTACACACAGTTGTCGGATCTATGCATGCCTCTTCTTCCGACTAAGACACTTTCCTCCTTTTTTTTTGTCTTCGACCTACATTATGCGAATTTCTATCTACGCCTTGCAGATTAACAGTGCCCTCCTTCGGGCTGAAGATAGTTAAAACAAGAAATCAAATAAACAAATTCAGTACATAAAACACAATTTACATACTACCTAATCTATGTTAAAGTCAGATAAAAGCAATCAAATAAACAGTCAGCACATCAGGAACACAAATCACATGCTATCTGTGTGACAATATAAAGGATAAATTTCCTAAATGTCCTCACGGCCCTCGTCGTACAAGTTATGAAGTTACTCAAGTTCGATGTTTCTTCAACAGCACGCTTTGATCACAAACACGTCTCGTTGTTAGCCAGCTAAGCTAAGGTGGTCTGGGTCTATAAGTTTAAGTTGACATTTCTACTTATCCAACTTCCTACTAAATACTCACGGTCATCGTTGTAAACAAAACTTAGGTTTTGCCAGTCGTGTAAGTACTAACATTTGATGTTAAATATTAGTTCACTTCAGTTAAATATTAGAATACCGACGAGTTTTGTTGTTAGCGATCAAGGCTAGGCTAACTTAGGCCGAGCAGCTTTAACGCGAATGACACGGCTCCAATTTGGGTACTAAGACTGCACAGATGATGATTTTAGTCTAATGAAGTTGTCACCAGGAGCGTCCCACTTCGAGTATTCACAGCATTCGGTCCAAATTCGGCAGGATTTATTGAATTATGATAAGGCTGCCCAGATGCTCCTGTTTAAGCTGCTACCAGTTTGGAGACCGGAAGCAAAAGCTTGCTGTAATCAACTACTGGCTAAATATGTGTTCCACTGAAGTTATGATTAATAAAAACAGTTAACTTTTCTGTGTTTGTGTTATTTGGGGATGAACACACACCTAACAATGTTGATGTTTTAAACAATGTCACCGCAGTGCAGCGAGCGAACTGTTCAGCTCCTTAGCCGATGGGCTAGTGAACATAAAAAACAGTTAACTTTCCTGCGTGTTTTAATTCAGGATTCACACAACTCAAAGCAAAGCGCTGATGTTTTAATAAATGTTGCTGCAGTGGAGCGAGCTGTTTACCTACTTGACTCATTACTTTGCGGGCTAGTTTGTTAGGTCACGAGCTAACTAATATGATAAACGGTTAAGTTTTGTGTGTTAAGTGGGGGCCAACACACACACACACACACACACACACACACACACACACACACACACACACACACCACACACACACACACACACACACACAGCAAAGCACTGAGGTTTAAAATGGCATTGCAGTGGTGGAGGAAGCTGTTTACCCCCTTAACTGGCTAACTCAAGGACAAATGAACATAATGAACATTTAACGTTCCCTTAAGTGTTTCTGTTCTGTGAATCTACGTTCTGTCAGTTGGAGGTTATTAATACTACGGCTACAAATAAATATTTCCTCAGTAGATTAAACTGATATATTTTTCAGTAAATTTCTGTTTCTGGTTTTGGTCAAAATATGTCAAAAAAATAAGTAAACATGTTGATCAATATTTTCCAGAGAAAAAGCAGATATTTGAAAATTTCTTATTAATCTTAAACGCAAAAAGTGCAAACGGTGGAATTTAATCTGATGATTGATTACGTGTCAATTAATTGTGACAGCTCTACAACAGAAACAATACTGACAAAAACAGAATTTCAAAAAACAGACAGCAATCGAACAGGGCTTCACTGTTGAACTTTGGACCAGAAATATATTTACCTGTATTTTAGAGTATGCAGGATGCCAGACACAGATGTCTGTGTAGAGTGTCTCATTGAAAATTTTATCACCAGGACTGAAATCCTTTAATTCCTGTGTGGAAAATAAAACAACAACAAAAAGAAAAATACAAAAACAAGCCCATAATCATGCGACAATTTATGGAGGAAATTAAACCAATGTTCACTTACATTTATCACCTCCTTGCAGTACTCCAGTCCAATATCTTCAAGTGCATTTTTCACTTGTTTCCTGGCTTTCCTGAGTTTTGTCAAATCGTTCACAGGGATTTGATACATCTCTCCTGACAGAAGCACATGCAGTCACATAGTTAATTTCTGATCGATATCTCCGACCCAAACCTTGCTGTATATTATATAATTGAGCGATTTAGCTACATGTGAAAGGAAAGCTATCATGAGATAATCTCTGAGGCCCGACTCTGTTTGGGCGGGCAAGCTTGGAAAAGGCGTTTCAAAGGACCGCGAATCAGTGTGTTTGTAAACGCGTTATTGAGCATGTTGTCTATTTATAACCAGTCTTTACTAAACTTAGCGGGGCTATTGAGCACAACAAAGATTCATTCAGTCAACTTTGTGCACCAGCGTTGTTCGCGTCGTGGTTAACATTCGCTGTTACTAGCTCCTCTCGGTTCGGTTAGCCCTCTTAGCATTAGAGCATCCTTTTTTTTCCCTCCCACATTATCATTATTGCTTTCTTCGATATGGCTACGTTCTACTCACCGGATGATGAGCCAGGTGGGCCTCACTGGATAAACGACGAAAGACAATGTGGCGGCGGGCCTGATGAGAGTTCCTCTGGTCAAAAAGAAGCCGGTGCCGATGCTGTTTTGCGGCTAGCTTACAAGCTAGCTAGCTTGCAGCTTCCACAAGAGCTTGGAATTCCGCAGCGTGCCGACGGGGGAGAAAAGAATAAGACGAGGAGAGAGAAAGGGGATAGAAGAAATGCGGACTTGTGGAAAACAAGGTCCTCCAAGATGACTCTGTCAGCACCACCCAGTGCCCAGTGTGATAACTGAAAGCCGCGGTAGCCTGGCTGTGCAAGGTATCACTGCAAAGTAAGCCAACCAACTCCAAATCCAAAATGGCGATTCTGGGGAGCGGAAGTCGTAAGAACCTGGCAGCTGGCTCCACAGCTCAATTCCATCCATTTTCAGTTTTCAGTTGCTTTTGTTTACAGTCCCACAATTCAGATTCATGAATAGCCACATCAAAAACTATTCTTCTGTTTCACACTGTAAATAGATGATACGTTGTCACACTGGACCAAAAGTAAACGCTACACTTTCAAATGGTGTAATTTTATTGCAGTGAGCTGTTGAAATTATTGCACATTTGTGAAGTACGTCTTAATTTTTCAAATGCATCCATCAATTTTCTTTATCACTTATCCTCACAAGTGTTGGAGGAAAGCTGAAGCCTATCCCTGTTATCTTTGGACAAGAAGCGGGGTGCACCCTGAACTGGCTGCCAGCCAATCACAGCAAACTATTTTCTTTGAATGATTTCAGAAGTGGTTATCCATCAATTGACCCCTCTGTGGATATTGCGCAATCCGCGTCACTGACCAATCAGAGGCCAGAGATCTGCATAAACCAAAGCCCGTTTTTGCTCCCGCCATTTTCTCACACAACATTGCATGGTCCAGTATAGGTTTAGTTAGCGTATTTGGGTTATTTAACAAAAAATATGGTTAAGAGGTGTAGTCACGGACTTTGTAATAGTGACGACAGGTATCCTGAAAGGCTAGTTGGTGGAGTTCGATTCGTACCCTTTCCAAAACCGAAGACCCAGTACGAAAAATGCCTTCGATGGATCAAACTTTGTGGAAGACCGCATCATCAACTAAATCCATCTAATATCAACCGGAACACATATGTTTGCACGAAGGTATGCCCTATATTTGATTTTCAATACATGTCTCGTATAAATGAATTCGAAGTTCTTCGCTAGCATAACACTGCTGCGTGTTGAACGATTGACACACTTATTCTTTGTTGAGAGATATTTAGCGATGATCGGACTGCACAAACGTATTGATTTCTTGCTGGCTCGCGGCCGAAGCTTAACCAGACTGTGTTTGCACGAAGATATGCCCTAAATTTGATTTTTAATACACGTCTCGTATAAATGAATGAGACGTTCTCCGCTAGCATAACACCGCTACGTGTGAACGATTGACACACTTATTCTTTGTTGAGCGATATTTAGCGATGATCGGACTGCACAAACATATTGATTTCTTGCTGGCTTGCGGCCAAAGCTTAACCAGACTGTGTTTGGACGAAGATATGCCCTAAATTTGATTTTTAATACACGTCTCGTATAAATGAATGAGACGTTCTCCGCTAGCATAACACCGCTACGTGTGAACGATTGACACACTTATTCTTTGGTGAGCGATATTTAGCGATGATCATACTGCACAAACGTATCGATTTCTTGCTGGCTCGCGGCCGAAGCTTAACCAGACTGTGTTTGCACGAAGATATGCCCTAAATTTGATTTTTAATAGACGTCTCGTATAAATGAATGAGACGTTCTTCGCTAGCATAACATTGCTACGTCTGAATGATTGAATGAAATCAGAAGCATAGCGTCTCTCTCAGTTCAGAATGTATTGTATTTAGAATCTATATTATATCGTTGATTTGAATGAAATCAGAAGCATGGAGTCTGTCTCAGTTCAGAATGTATTGTATTGTATTTGCCATTTTTACTGTTTGTCTTACGTCAGCGCACGTGGCATGACGTCACTTCAGGAGGCGTGTGGTCAAGTGCCCTGTACGGAGGGATCAATTTATGTACATCACTAGTGTTGAGTGAAATCCTCTCCAAAACCATCACTTTTCAGGAACCCCAAAAACATTGTTGAGCCATTAACATTGGATTGTCAAAGAGCTGAGATATTTTCAACTCTTTACATTGGTCAATAATTTGTAAATATAATGCTCTCGTCTGGGGGCTGACCAATAGTATCAATTTGTGGCGGTAAAAAAAATTACTAAAATTTTGGTCATGGAAAATTTCTGCCTGACAGTGATGATACGTAATAACATGATCGGGTGATAATACATATACCGTACTTGGATCTAGTTTCACGATCATACTGGCCATCTGAGGGAAACCATACTTGTAAATTGGCCTGAGGAAATAAAATACTGCGATGCCCATGTGCTGGAAATGTTGTCCTTCAATATTGCTACATTTCCGCAACCCTGATATGCACATCTTAAATCCCGATCTGCTTCAATTTCCGATCTGGCATGGAATTCTTTACAAGAACGTTTGTTTGGTAAAGTTTTAAGCCTGACACAACCATCTGCATTTATTGGGGCTTGGGACCAGCCTACACTTTGCATTGGCTTGTGCCCCCCCACTCCCCCCCATAGGGCTGCAGTATAAATGAGTCTAATTATCACTATATGAAAAAGCAATGTTTTGTACTAGATCAATTTGAAAACAAACGTTTTTATTCCAATGATTCCATCATTTCCAACACAACAATTCGAGGTCCTGTCATCACCAGTGTGGTCACTGTCCTGTAGTCCAGATAAAGTACACATTGTCCATTCACCTGACACACTAATTGTCGCACCTAAAAAAAAACAAAATGGGCAGATTTTGAGTAAGACACTGTTTTGATTTAATTTTAATGCCATGTGTATGACGTTTATGACCTTTACTCCGGCAGCTGCTGCGGGGCTTCCGGGGTCAACGGCTTGCACATAACAAGGGGCCATGCCTCTCAGGACAAAGCCCCAACCAAGTGCGTCACCTGTCACCTGCAATCATGGTGAGAGAATTTGTTTTTCGTTCTTAGCATAAATATTTTTGAAATAGCAAATAAAATGTTTTTGTTTTATTTTTTAAAAAAGGTTTGAATTAGATCCGATCTGATCTGATCGCTAGTCAATCAGAGGTCATGTACCGTATACCGTACACAGGCAACCATTCACAATCCTGCTTACTCACATAGCCAATTTAAAGGTTTACAATTGTAAACCGTTTTGGAATACAGTATGGGAGGAAACTGGGCTGGAGCTGCGATTAAAACCTGGAACGTTTGACTGTGAGGCAGATTATCCTAGCCACATAGCAGAAAAGAATACATCATGAAAAATGTATACAAATGTATCCTAAGAAAATGGAATAATGATGCCTTTTGCAACTCACTGTCAACACTCTCTTGGTAAATGGTGCACCTGGTACCAGTAGCTCTTCACAAGTAAAATGTCTTTTAAGAACTGCAAGAACAATCGTTAATTTCATCATAAATGTTAAATCTTAACCAATTATATTATAAAGTACTGTCGTTTAATTACGCACTTGCCTGATTTAGGGTTGCATCTTATGACTGGGGTTGAAGACTTCTGAACAATAGGAAGAAATCCTGGAGAGTGAAGCTGGAGGGAATTCAAACTGCCTCGACGGCCACTTGTCACCCTTTTCAGGTCTTTACTGGCTCCCACTATCATAAAATTGCGTGTGAATCTCTTGATGAGGAATGTGCAACAAGTGGGGAAGAAAATGCACATTTTTCTAACCTGACTGGAAATCACTGGCAGCCTCTTGTGCTGGAATTTTGTGCTGAACAAATGGACTATCGTGGTGGCCGTCTCCTTGTGTTGACAACATTGGGCCATCATAATTGTCTTGGTCACTTTCACTCAGCAACTCAGACAAGCGTCGTCTGTGACGGAAATTTATGCAAAACTGATAGAGCAGTCCACTGTCAAAGAAATCATGTTTTTGTCCCACTAGTGATGAGAGAAGAGGGAACAAAAGCACAAGTGGGAAGTGTTTAGTTGATGAGTTGCAGTTGCTGTACCCGGCCAGTGGCCACCAACAGTTGTGTAGTTGCTTTGGTCTCACCGTGCTGAATGATGCTATGCTCTTGTAAAGCACGGCACAGCTCTAGACCCCGACCCCGGCTCACTGCCTCTCCATTTTGAAGTAGCCAATCTATCAACTGGCAGCCAGGAAAAGAGCGCTCATACGCAACACCGTGCTCCTCTCTTAGCTGCAGAACTGAGTGCTTGTCCCCTATGAGACTGCCAATTTAAGAATGCATATCTTGTTTTGTTAGGAATAGGATGATATAGAGTGTACTTGGGGGAAAAAAATTGAAGCATTTAAACATCCACACCGTTAATCTGACACATGGATGACATTTTATCAATTGGTGATCATTGAAGCTCTTACTGCTCATACAATCGTTGTCCTCTCATGAAGATTTTCACTTCTGTATTGAAGGGAAATGTGCCATCATCTTTGCGGAAACGATACAAAAGTTTGGCATCCTTGAACTCAGACCACTTATCACAAACTACAAAAAAAAAAAAATCTAAATTTTTTTTCTGTGTCTTAAAAGTAATGATTTTTTGCCTTACCCTCTGTTTTTCTCTTACCATGATGCACAATGTTGTGATCCATGAGGTGCTGCATCAGACACATGGCTGTTGTCCGATCCGGAGCCTCCTTATGGTTCACCAGCCAGGCTATGAGCTCCTCCGCTACAAAGCAATTTGGATATGTTCGAAGGTGATACCGTCTGTCCTTGATGAGTTTTCCATCGTGAAGCCTCAACCTTGAAGGAAGTTTACGTCACTCATCTAACTTTGATACAACTGTGAAATTTGACTGCGGTTTCTATCCTACCTGAGTTGTTCTCCAGCAATCATGACTTCAGCCTTGTGTTGTCGAGCCATGGCTTTTCTCCTGATGCTACTTGTTCACTCCATGTATGTTATCTGATGGCTCGAGACTATAAGTAAAGCTAAAGTTTGCTTTTGGCCCTTACGTGTTTACACAATAGACACTGGAACTATCATGTGGGAAAGATGTTATGTATACAAGAAGCAAAGATACGACAATGTTCGATAAACCAGACATTAGTGATTTCTAGATTTATTTAATCACTCAATGGGAAATGTAACATACACACTGCCAAATACCACACAGAACATGATAACACGCATCGAGGCTTAGAAAGAGAGATGTCGTGTGGGGGGCGGGGGTGTTGTTTGCAGTGCTGCTGGTTGGTCTTTGCTGGCAAATAAAGGTGTGTATTTTGACAGTTTGTTACAAAACTGCTGTAAATGTACCAATCCACTGAATTGCCAAGCTTAATCTTGAAGTTCTCTTTACATCATACTCACTCACATAGAAGACAAGACACAGTCCCAACTACACATTTATCTATCCTGTTTCTAACGTATAATGTCTAGTATTTTCGATACAGTTGGGAGGCAAAACTTGTATGATCAATCAATCTATTGCGCTGTTTTTTATTTAATAGCTGCTGATGTAAGAAAAATAATTTAAGAAAAAAAATAGTAGCTGCTGCTCAATAAATTAGAAAAGAAAGAAAATGTATTTAAGCTGTGGAATTTGAGAAGTGATGCTCATATACAGATTCATTAAAAATCTGGCCAAGTCAACCTAATTTCTATATTTATATTATTATATATATTATTTGTATATATTATGATTCTTTCGAATGTAACATTCAGATTCTTTTTTAAATTGTAAATTCTGAGTTATCATTTGTTGTAAGCTACAAGCATAAAAATTCGGAAAATTGGTTAGTGAATCTATACTGTAAATTCCACTTTTTTAAAATTGAGCTACTTGCATCAAGTTTTACACGATATTCAAATTATATTTAGAACGCCCATTCAGGTTATGTTGGAAACACAAGACTGCGGTTGTAAAAAGTTTATGTGCTTGTTTAATTTGGGATGGTTTTAGACTGAACATCACTGCATCAGGAAATTCATGCAAAAACAGACAGCGCTGAACCCCCGAGCCCCACCCGCAGATAGAACACTATACAGTACTGTATAAATGCAATCCATTTCCCATATATTCATCGGGTTTCAATGGAACGGCCTGTGGTTTAACAAAGAGCCATGAGATGTCAGCATTGGCCAGCGGACCCTCAGGCGAGCGCCAAAACGAAGTGTCAAGTGGATTTAAAGAAGCCTTAACTGCTACGTGACTGTTGTTGTTGTTGTGTTGTTGTTGTTGTTGTTGTTGTTGTTGAGTAACCGCAAAAAGGCCATTGTCAATTTACGGATTGATTCTTTTAACAGGGGAAGACTGTTTTTTTTTTCTGTGTCGTACTCTTTTTTTAATTTGTCCTCTTGGATATTTGTACAGATATATAATACAATATAGTATATGTATCTAATTGGTAAGAGACACAAGTTGAAGATAAACACGTTTCGAAGTAGATGGTGGCTGCATCGCGATTACGTGTACGTGTCTTGGTCAAGTGACGGTCACGAGCAGCATTCTCGTCTTCCTCCAAATGTATTTAAAAAAGGAAAAAAAAGAAAAAGAATGCATGCGGTGATTGGCGAGCAGCGTGGAGGTGTCGTCCAGGGGGCGGCGATACGGATCCCGAGTGGCTTTATGAACCAACTGTGCACTGCTTCTCCGCTCACTTCGACGTCGTGTGTGTCCATCCTCGTGTACGAGTGGAGCTTTGCTTCCTTCTTGCCAGTTGGATGCGGCTTGGAGTCGGCTTTCGCTTCAGAGCGGAAAACAAATTTTTCATGATTTTCTTTCTTCCCAACACGCGCGGGTGAGTGCGTTTACAGCCAGCGCATGAACTAGTTGCGGACGTTTCCGAGTTCTTTCACCAGACAATCTAAAGGTGAACATTAGCACTGAGAGACTGCAGAAATCCGCCTCATGAATTTCGTCAGCGACTTCGATTTGATGAAGTTGGGCGTAAAAAAGGAGACGATGCAGGCGATCGAGCGCACCCTCATCGGGCCGTGCAACCAGCTCCACAGACCCGACTCGGTGTCCTCCACGCCCGTGAGCACACCTGCCAATTCGATGCCCTCCTCGCCTAACCTCCCTCCGAACGAGCTGCGAAATAATCCCGAGGACCCGTTTTGGATAGCTGACAACAACGGGGGTTACCCACACCCGCAAATGTATCCGCAAGCTTTCGGGCTGAGCCCCGAGGACGCGGTCGAAGCCCTCATCGGGGTCACAACGCAGCAGGGACACCCGCAGCCGCCTTTCCCGGTCGACTACGAAGGCTACAACCAGCTCGGCGAGACCGCGCATCACTACTCGGAGCTCTCGGCCCCCCCGCAAATGCTCCCAAGCAGCCACTGCCAAGACCCCTACCTCAAGACCGACGTGGGCAGCGCCTCCCCAAAGTCCCCGGGCGAGGTCGGCGGAGCGCACCACAGCCACGGCCACCTTCAGGGCCAGCACAGGAGAAGCAACGCCGAGTACCACTTCTCAGACGACCAGCTGGTGTCCATGTCGGTCCGGGAGCTAAATCGGCTCCTCCGGGGGCTGAGTAAGGACGAAGTGATGCGCCTGAAGCAAAAGCGGCGAACCCTGAAAAACCGAGGGTACGCGCAGTCGTGCCGCTACAAACGCGTGCAGCAGAAACACGTCCTCGAGCACGAGAAGACCAGCCTGGTGTCCCAGGTCGAGCAGCTCAAACACGAACTGAACAGGCTGGTCCGGGAGAGGGATGCGTACAAACTCAAGTGCGAGAAACTGTCCGGTGCAAACTGTTACCACGAAACCGGGTCAACCAGTGACAACCCGTCCTCCCCCGAATACTTCATGTGAGCTGTTGATTCTTCGCGAGAACTCAACTGCAGCTACTTTTCAATAAGCAGCAGCCAACTTCGCTTTTTAAACAATCACTTTTTTTCCTGGTTTAATTGGTGGAAAGCTGAAATGTATCTAATGATAGCAGGGCGATTCAACACGTGATCAATGAAGACGCCCGAGCTGAACATGCATGCAGGACATGTGTGAGCACATTATAGCGACATATCTGCATTTTGTGTGAAATTACATCATTGAAATCACCCCCTGCAGTTTCCTTTATTTCATTTTAATCTTTTTTTTTCAGATTTTGTTTGGCTTGGATTTTTTTTTTTTACCTCTTCTTTTGAGTTCCTGTTGATTAAAATACACGTTGAAGACAATGATGCTAGTTTTCTCTGCAGCATTATTTTTTACTGAGCTGATTCTGCTGGGCAGATGTCTTCTTTACTTGCTTGTCTTTTTTCTTTTTTAAAAAGAAAACACAGTTATGCAAATTGTTTTTTGGTTTTTCAAATACAGTACTGTGGATCAATAAAACTATTGTGACTTTTTACACCTCATCTCCTCTCTCTGTGGAATTTTTGATTGATCAAAAATGCCACCTACACATTTCGTGTTTGCCAATGTCATTTGTCACACGTGACAGCTATTTTAAAAAGATCAAAGCTATTCATCAACACACACGGGAACCTTTAAATGTACAGAAGTGGAAGTATTTGACACAAGTAAATTATTGAATTACAATTAGTAATATGTGATTTGTATCAAAGGATGAACACTAAATTTTCATAAAAAGTATTCACAGCACATGGATTAATCTTGTATACGTAGCGTTCATCCAATGAAGTTAGTGACGAGGGCTCTTCCTTGTGTAATTTATTGGCAATGAAAAATTCCTTTTTTTTTGTTGCGCTTTCTCTCATTCCATGCATGACCTTTAGTCTTCAAGGAGCGCTGCTTCCTGTGGGATCTTGACGTGAAAGCAAAGGACGCCGTCTGGCAGAGGCTGCGGCGCCCAGATAAAACGCAGTGGAAATTGGGCTTCCCCTCTTCTCGCTTCCTCAGGCAAACAAATCACATTTGTATTCAGTGACACAGGAAGAGAGAAGCGGCAATCCGTGGCAGCCGGTCCTCGCTCCTCTGGACACTTCAAGAGGAATAAAACTTTGTCTTCTTTTCTGCACTGTTTGTCACTTTGTCATCCGCAATCATGTTTTCTCGCCACATTTCCTTCACAGTTCAGGAGCGGAATAATATTTGGACGAGGAACCTGCTTCCAAGGCCATTGTGGTACGTGATTTCAATGAAAAGTGACTTTCTAACGCTCTACAGTGAGCATTCTGCTGTCATAGAACTTAACGGCACCATCTTTTTGACAGCACATCAGATCCTTTCACGTTTGACCCCGTGACAGCTCCCTGCTCACCCTTCCCACCACAGGTGCAAAAATACTTTCCCTTTGAAAACAGGCATTGGCCCTGTAGCCCGCCCCGCAGTGCTGGGACTTCATGAATCATGTAGCAGATAACATGCTCAGAAATACTCTCACTGCTCGCAGTAGGTATCCTTGCATAATTTAGAATTAGAGTCAATACATGAGATGTGTGGGAAAATGTCACTTTTGAAACAATAATTACACTGGATAATGTGAAGGAAATAATTTCATTTGAAAATGTTCTTCAGTGTGGTTCCTCATAGTGATGCTGCATTTTGAAAGGTCGTTTGGAAAAACTCCTCTCCAACGTGTGTAATTATTTAATATGGTTCTACTACTAACACATGTTATGAATACCTGTTCGACATAATCCTGCATTATAATATGTGCAGATTGTGCAAGTGATCGTAGAGTCTGTGAGAGAAAGTATGTGACAGTGAATCGGATTCCACAACATTTCAAATAGCGTTCAAATGTGCTTTTTGTGAGGTTCAATTCCACAAATCAACTGTCTTTTTACAGATCACAATCTGTCAGTAAAAAGCTATTCAGTTAAGTGATTTTTTTTTCAATATTTTATGATGTCACATGTACAGTGCACATTACATAACCCTTAGAGTATTTGTGTTTAACTTGGCATGATTTTTAGCCCTTTCAAGAGGTGCCTTCCTCACGTGTTAGAATCTTTGAGCACTATCAATCACTGCATTTGGAATTATAAGCATCAGCAGGACAATACAGTGCCCGTGTTGGCAGGGAGAGGGGCTTTGTGGAGCAGTATGACAATGTGTGGGGTGCCATTGTAGAAACGATTAGCCAGCTCTTTTCCCTCGAATGTAATAGGCTGGAGCGGCTGATGTGCGAGCCACACATTTTACCCCCCCCCCCCCTTCCACTTCACCGCAAAGAACGCGAGCCCAGAGCGCCCGAGGCAGGCTACTGAGTCAGCACGAGGGAAAGGTGTCTGCACGTCTGTGGCATCAGAATAGAGAAAGGGAATGATTGCACAAAAAAGAACAAGATGGTGAAGCAGGTTGAAGAGGAACCATCGTCACGTTGTAAATGTATTTCAAAATCACGACCACCGAGGTGTCTATGATAATGAGCGTGACCAGTACAACAACATGACACACTTTGAGGCAATGTATAACGATTCTAGATGTTTTCCAGAGAATGTGAGCTCTGCCCGTGTTTGGCTGTGTCTCAGACAGTGGACACAGACAGAAGAATGCTGCAGAGAGTCACCATTGTGTGGGGAGAGTCAGAGGAATGCAGGCACACACGGACACCAATGAACACAACCAGAGGCCTCCAGCCTCAAGAGGAGGCCTGGGCCAGCAGAGCCGACTGTTTAACAGGACTTACTACATTGTTTGGACGTGTAACGTCAAACCCATGTTTCCTGGACAGCTTTTGGCCGGATTTGCTTCAGAGGAGCGCCCTGAGTGACTGTTGGAGATTAGATAGAAATAAATGTGGATTTTCAAAGAAGCATTCTTTAATCAGGTGTGCAAACATTTCAGACAAACACTGCTGATCAAGAAGCGAGTCGACGTGAATGCTCCTAATCTTCGATGGCGAGTGGCCGGTTTTGACCCCTAAAATCAGGAGAGCTCCAGTTCCAGCTTGGTTTTTCTTCACAGTTGTTTTGCAACAGTAAGAGTACAAAATTGATAGTCGTCTGAGAGCGCCGCATCACGTGAGGCGCAGAGCAGTGATTTGGACAGAGGACAGGATGGACGAGGGGCTTCCTCTTTCACTTCCTATATGAGGACCCAGTCAAGTGACTCTTTGTGAGAGCGTTAAGCTTGTATTTCGCAGGAAAACACAGCTTGAACGGCTGTGGTTTCCGCTCAGGATGTCCAGTCGTTTCTGGGCAGTTGTGACACAGTGAATCATGCCGTTGTCACACACGCACTTCATAGATGTTGCACACATCTCCTTGGACACTGCACGCACACAATGTAAAATCAGTGCACGAGCCGTTTCCCGAATAAAGTCATAACAAATTATTCATGTATTTTATTTAAAGTCAATGTTTTTTTCTTTTGCTTTCCTTTCACGCTTGCACTTCAAGGTCATTTTTACTGGTTGCACCATCCTGACCAATTCCTCAGCAATTACGAACGTACTCCTGGTAATGACTAATGTTATCATATGACACGCTCTGCGAGATTCAACCAAGCGGTTTAATATGTAGCTCTTCAACTACAATAAAGGTTGTGGAGTTATCTTATTGACAGCAGTAAGGCTTCCTGGTGACGCGGCGTTCAGCCTGTTTATGCATGAACTTCTGGCAATCTGATAGGACGGACTGCTAATAAACAGCTTGTCACGTTTCGCTGGACACCTCTGAGGCAGCTTTAACAAAGTCCCATCGTGTTACAGACCCTGTACTTTGGTCGGAGAGCAAAGGCTGAACTTCTGTAAATGTAATAATTATACAGATTCCTTCCATCGTGACAGAAGAAGCCTGGAAAATGCAGGGTTTGAAAAAAAACTGAATGATATTCATTTTTGTGATGGACACATCTTTCTACTTCATTAACTTCACACTGCAACTTTAAAGGATAAATGAGTCTAGTCAACACGGGGGGGATTATCCAAGAAAGCCAAACTCTTTCCCTTTCTTTCCCTGTTAGGATTTCCTGTCCTGTTTTATGGGGGTCATGCAGCTGGCAGGCGCCCTCCTGTTTCTGTCTATAATAATGACAGGCAACCATTAGTGCATAGTAGAAACACAAGCCACAGCGGTTAACCCAGCCATCTACTACCCCCCCCCCACCCCATTCCTATCTTTAGGGCTGATAATTGTGTCTCTTAGTTTCAGTGAAGCAAAGCTGCACTGATTAAGGGTCACACAAGCATGTGCAAACTGACGAGTTCAACATAGCTTGACAAAGTAGGGCTTTCCCCCAGTGAACACACATTATCTCTACTTTTCAGTATTGTATCTCCCTTGTACAGCACTGTGACTTCTAGGAAATAATGGATAGGTGTTTTACGAGGTATTTATATGTTTAATATTTTTTTTCTTTTTTAACTTTCCCTTGTTTATTGATCTGTCTTCAGCAATAGGACCCTTACATGTTGGACAAGACAGCAGAGCAGTGGTGTCATATGTTGTAGAAAACAAGACTGCATGAAACTGGGTGTGTCTCTCTCCCACTAATATGTCATGTTAACATCTCTGCAATGTCATAACTTGTCACTCACAGTTCTCCAAATATGGCTGTGAAATTTGGACTTTAAATCACGTTATTACTTTACATATGGACAAAGTGATAGAAATGTTTTCTACACCCATCCTTGGGTGGATTTTCTTTTGGAGAGTCAAGAAGAAAAGACACACTCGCAACATGTGTAGGAGCTATAGTAGTGTTCAAAATAAGGGCAGTCCAATGTGACTAACCAAATGAATCCATGTTTTCAAGTTGCTAAATGTCAAACGAGTTACCAGTATGTGCAGTAGATTCTCAGAAAACCAACCAGACCCAGCATTGATGATATACACGCTCTTAAGGGTGTGAAATTTGTTGAAAGGGGTGTGGTGAATAAAAAAAGCAGTGTGCCGTTGACTTTGCAAATTCAAAACTATTTGGTACAATTTTTTTTCTAGGATATTTCAATCCTTTGAAACACTAAATTAATATTTAGTTGGATGACCACAGTTTTTTTTCTTCTCAGAACTGCTTCACATCTGTGTGGCATGGAGTAAACCAACTTGTGCCACCTTTCAGTTGTTATTGCAGTCCAAGATTCCTAATGACATTCCACAATTCATTTATATTTCTTAGTTTTGCTTTATAAACAGCATTTCTGATGTCACCCTACATGTTCTCGATTGGATTAAGGTCCAGGGATTGGGCGGGCCAGTCCAAGACATTAACGTTGTTGGTTTGGAAGCAAGACTTTGCATGTTTACTAGTGTGTTTGGGGTCATTGTCTTGTTGAAAACCTGATTTCAAGGTCCTGTCCTCTTCAGCATCAGTCAACATGACGTGTTCAAGTATTTTGACATATATGAACCGATCCATGATCCCTAGTATGCGATAAATAGGACCAGCACCATAGTAGGAGAAACATGCCCATATCGTGATGCTTCCACCACCATGCTTCACTGTCTTCACTATGCACTCTGTCTTGAATTCAGAGTTTGGGGGTCGACTCACAAACTGTCTGTGGCCACTGGACCCAAAAAGATAACTTTATTTTCATCAGTCAGCAAATGTTCCTCCATTTCTCTTCAGGCCAAATGATGTGGTCTTTGGCAAATTGTAGCCTGTTCTGCACATGCCTTTTTTTAACAGAGGGACTTGGCGGGGAATTTTTGTAAATAGATTAGCTCCACACAAACGTCTTCTCACTGTCACAGTACTTGCAGGTAACTCCAGGGCTGATCATTGGCTGAGATTTTGCCATTCTGGTTATTCTGCGATCCATTTTGATGGTTGTCTTTCATTTTTTGACACGTTTCTGGTTTTGCTTTCAATTTTAAGGCATTAGAGATTATTTCATCTGAAATGCCTATAATTTTTTCACCTCTATAATGTTTCCCCTCTCCAATCAACCTTTTAATCAAACTGCGCTGTTCTTCTGAACAATGTGTTGAAAGACCAATTTTCCTCAAGCATTCAAGGACAAATGCATTTTCAACAGGTGCTCATTTCATCCTTAAATAGGGTCCACCTGATTCACAACTTTTTCACAAAATTGATGACGTCCCTGATTGAACGCCACACCGCTATGTTTTGAACACACCCCGTTCAACAAATTTCCCAATTGCACAGGCATATCATGAATAATGGCTCTTGTTGGCTTCTTTCTACTGCACCTACTGATAACTTGTTTGACATGGAGGAAAACAAAAAAATACTTAAAATGTGGATTAATCTGGTTAGTCACATTGGACTGCTATTATTTTGAACACTACTGTATTTAGGGCCTTTACACAACAGTCAATCCATCCAGTTGATGGTGATCATACAGAAGCTAACCCACTCTGATGTTTTTTTAACTTGCTTACTTTGAGTGCTTCCTGACAATGGATCAACTTACTGTTTGACAGAGCAAAGTTGTATTTTTATCTTGGCCTCACAGTTGAGGACAAGGATTCCGTCCTGGGTCTTTGTGTGTGGAATTTGGATGTTCTCCCCATGCCTGCATGGTTTTTCTTCGGGCAATCCGGTTTCCTCCCACATTCCCAAAACATGCAACATTAATTGGAAACTCTAAACTGCCCCTAGGTGTGATTTTGAGTGCAACTGTTGTCTGTCTCCATGTGCCCTGTGATTGGCTGGCAACTATGTATGGATGGGTGAAATTCCTTTCAGCTCCAGAAACAAAGGCTGAACTCACCCTTGTTTTAATTGGTGTGTATTTAAAAATCCAGTATATTATAGAATGAACTTTATATAATGAAATAACATTGTATGTTTACTATCAAATCAGTGAGCAACAGCTTTCTTTTCAAAATGAAGAGGCTATATATCCAGTTGAACCGCGGGTTATGAAACTAATTTGTTCCGTTTTGGAGGCAGACAGGTTAGAACATCTGCCTCACAGTTCTGAGGACCTGGGCCCTAAATCCTTTCCCCACCTGTGTGGAGTTTGCATGTTCTCCTCATTGAAATTCTGCAGTGAAAGCACATCCTTCACATCTGCATCCATTGTTTGAATCCCAAAACTGACGTTCTAGGTATCAGTCTTGGATCTCAGAGACAAAAAAAAACTTATGCCGAATTAAAAACCTCGTCATTGTAATTATTTCTTATTCAGAGATGAATTGTGATGGAGGCTGTTCCATCTGACTTTGAGTAAAAATCAGAATACACCCTGGACTGGTAACTAATTAATCTCAGGGCACATAGGGACACAGGTCCATTCACAGTGTCACTGAACGGAACCCACGATGTCTACACTCACGTCAGGTTCCTCACATATCTTTGCACCGACATAAGCATTGACCTGATCATTGACTTTTTGCAACCTGCACCACCTTCCAAATATCTGCCCGAAGTTAACGTAAAGGAACTTATGCGGTCAGAAGACATTGTGTAATTATCTTGCGTTAGTTACTGCGTGATTAATCTGAGATTTTTTTGGTGATTAATCATGTCTAATCATAGCTGTTACTGTCATTTTACACAGTCAAAGAAGTGCTGCTTTAACGAACACAGCTGCAAAACATATAAGCAGAGCATAAACTCAAGCATATACAGTATTCCCACTGCTGTGTGGGAACAAATGTTAAAATGGCAAAATGTGGCACTGTATTACAACCAAGGGGATTCCTATTCCTCTTTCTGTAAATTACGCTTCATCTCCTTCACTCGACCTTAGTGCTCCTTGGCATCTTGTAACACTTAAAATTCTGACTTCCATCTACTAACACTTAAAAATCCACCACTCCCCTCCCTATAATGAAGAGGTGACAGAGAAAATAAAAGCCAAAAAGCTCTTCAATATTATTCACTATACTTATGAATAATGACAGTTCCATCCATAGCAGAGGTACACCAGAAGCTGGGAGAAAGCTAAATCGACGCACATGTTAGTGAAAAGCAGCCTCTGGCACTAACATGTTTAAGCTGTTGGACAACATATGTTGGTGACCTTTGACTCAAAACCAAACGAGCTCTGACCTGAGCCTGCACACCGTCAGGCGTGAAGCAAGGTACAACTGTCTTAATAGTTGGCGAGACCCCATCTTGTTTCTTTGTATCCTACATGTGTTCACACCACTTGCAAGTGAACACACAAAAAACAGACAAATGAGTAAAAATGATACAATGACAAACTAGAATAATATTTAGGAGACAAGTAGAGGAAATTCTAATTAGGACCAGCACCACCAGAATGTATAGCTTCATAGATACAGTCCATACTAATTGGCAGTGGATATGGTCATTTTGTCATTAAGATTCATGCATTATTTACTGAATGATAAAGGAAGCCCTGGTTAAAAAAAATACAATTAAAAAAATCTATATTGCAGATTATTTTTGTATTTATGAATTCTATATTGTCTAATGAAAAAACGAAAAACAGTCAATGATTGGCAGAAGAAACCATGCAGCCATGCATCAAGCCCCAAAAGTGCACGCTTGGCACGCTTTGACTGGGGTGGTGAAAAACATTTGCTCTACGGGTGTCAGCTTCAAGTCTCTTTTGTGAATGTGAGGTCAAAAGGGCAGCCCAAGCGTGTGAGTGACAGCAGAAATGGCGCATGGGGCTATATTTAAACCCTACGAGGAACAGGCTTGACTCGTGTGGATCCTTTGTCCATACAACATTGCCAGCATCCACATGACTTTTGCCAGTTATTATTTTAAAGACACGTGATTATGACATCTTATCATTATGACGGCTGGAGTGTGAAATAGGATATTTATTCTATTTTAAAATGCTGTCTCTTATTGCTGCCTCTTTGGAATAGTCTTTATTGACTGGCTGAGAGGTTGAGCGGCTGTGTTGTAAGGGAAGATGTGCTGTTGAACTGTGTTGATACGGTGACTGCAGCTGAGGTGTTTGTAAAGGCTGCTGGTGGCTGATTGGTTGCGGCGGTGGAAAGCACAAGCATTGGGCTTTCCCACACAACCAGAGCAGACTTTGAAATTGGAGCATTTTCACTGGTGCTTTATCAAGCTCCGATCAGCCAATAGATCTGTCAAAACTACAGTTGCTCCACGAGAACCTGCAGTATAATTTTTCAATCTGGATTTGTTGGACTTGAAATTGGGGCTTTGAGATTTCAAGTGAATAGGTGTCAAATAAATGAAAGTTTGAAGATTAACGTGTGTCAGTTATGCCTTGAGTGTTAGTGTTTTCAGAGCCGGTCGCCTTGAGGGCTACTTCAACCTCCACAAACCTATCTGTGATGCTATCTCGACAGTATATCTGTGTCAGCAGTGGACTGATGCAGGACCATGAGAAATGGAGGCAATCCTGGTCCTCAGGATCACACATAGGGGCTACGATCTTCGAGGTAAACAGGTTTTCTGCGTGTTTATGTGTACTTCTCCCCTTTGGAAAGGTGGCACAGCAAGAATTCCCACAGGAGTAGCGAGAGAGTTGTCATCCCACACTTTCCTCTTTTGCCTGCTCACCTTACCTGATCACATGTTCCTTATCAGCGCATCTACTGGCGACTTTACAACATCCCACTTCATAAACTGTGAGCCATGATGGACACAATCGGGAATTTTTGGCACATGTTTGATAAAGCCATGATTGATTATTTCTAAGTAATTGAAGTAGGCATTGAGGGTGTGATACAATCCTGACACCAGTACTGTAATATACACACCTTATCAACAGTATAGTCTGTTTCTCTATTAATAGAGGGAAAGACTTGATTTGGTTGTGAAGCTTAATACAATTTAATGCAGTGGGTAGAGAAATAGACCTTCGTTATACAATGGCACTATCACAAACACCCCGCAGTAGTACGACCCGATGTAAGCTGCGCAGCTCAGCAATTGCACACTTCTCTCACACTCTCAGCACACAAGAAAACCTATCCGGGGTAGTGAACGCACTGCAAATGAATTTGATATATAATGTTTTCTCCTGTATTATTTTCCTATGTAATTCGGTGAGTGAGAGCTGTTCAGCCAATCATACGATACGATGCAAATACTGTACACTACGCAACCAACTTGCGCATGTACTGTGCTTGTACACACTCCATAACAATAACATTGCGGTGGAGTTCAGTAATGCTAATACTAACCCCATTTCATGGCGAAACAAGCGGGTAGTGAATGTGATGTGTGAACTCCCCAAACCAAAGTAAAAAAGAACTGCAGTTCTTTTAAGATGGAATGGCTGTCGGAGTATCCTCAAATAGAAGAACAAGCGGTGAAACTGGGTGAGATCTTTTCTTTTGGAGTGAGAAAAAGTGCTCTGCCTAAGATGCAGCGATGCTAAAGTTGTCAATGGAAGCTGTTCTAGCACGAGCAACACATTCAGCAGAAAAATCCTTTGATTGCTATTGGAATTATACGAAGACTCAAGATGGGAAAAAGGATTGGTATATTATTGCGAGAGAGCGCAAACAACCAGGAGAAAAAGAACTAGCTGTCACACACACACACACACACACACACCACACACACACACACACACACACACACACATACACACACACACACACACACACACAATCTGACTGTGAGCAAGTTAAAGTTCTCATTGACAATATTTTACTTGGCATTAAAATAAATACATCAATGCTGTCAGTTCAACGTTTAAAGCCATGCTACCCTGAGATCGCCCGATCTCTTCAGATTTCAGAAGCTAAGCGGGTTTGGCCCTGGTTAGTACTTGGATGGGAGACCGCCTGGGAATACCAGGTGCTGTAAGCTTCTCTCCCCGGCTAAATGCAGAGAGGTTGCGTCAGGAAGGGCATCCAGCGTAAAACTGTGCCAAACAAATATGCATTCATCTAAGATGACACACTGTTGCGACCCCTAAGGGGACAAGCCGAAAGGAAAAGAAGAAGAAGAATGCTGTCAATTCATCAAATCCACGATCACATGGCAAAGTATGTGAGTATACCAGAAAGCTGGTGAAACAAAAACTATCCCTTTGAATTTGTGAATTCAATAAATGAGATTGAGAATGAGTGCAGAATGAGACTATGTGTACGTTTAAAAATGCACCCTGGCATACCCTAATAGTAGATGGGAGCACAGACATAATAGGACACAAAATGCTCGTCATATATATCAAATTCAGGGAGGAAAATGATGTCAACTACAAAACTGTGGGAGTTGGCCAAATGAGTTATATTAAAAGTAAACCAATGGAAATTGCTGTTGTACTTTTTGAAAAAACCTTTAATAAACCATGAAACTTTCTATGATTATGTGGGATACTGGTGCATGGCCACAGTGAGCACTTCTGATGTTGCTCACTGTGGTTCTCAGTGTGTTCAGGGATCTTGTCTGTATACCCAGACAGATGAAAAATTAGAGGGAACATTGGTACAATTTATACTCATCACACCTCATTAAATCCCATTAGGACTTCCGATCAATCTGAATAAATAACTTGGGTGTGTTATACTTTTTTTCTTAATAATGACCAACATTAAAATACACCAACATAGTAGAAATAAAGCCCTTTTCACACTGCACTTGGCACAGGGACAACAGTTGTGACCATATTTGGTACTGGTCATGCCTTTTACTGCACAATGCCACAAAAATCATTTTCATTTTGAAACTACTCTGCCAAATGCAGCATCTCTCCTTTTGGATGGACTGCCTGTCACCAGCCTAATTAAACAATTTTCAATTCAAGAGTGGTGCCTTCGTGGTACTCCCGCAGAACCTCACTTGCCAGCATCCGATGCAATCTGCTACACATGCAGTGTGAAACGGCCATAATGTCTTCTCGAAAAATGACATCAAGGCTTAACATAAAAGTACATTTAATATTATTCTTATCCTTTGGAAAACTTTCTAATTTGTGCATTATCACATTTTACAGTAAAAAAAAAAAAAAAACGGGACCTAAATAATGATGCAATTCATATGTCATTCACATAATATAACTAGTATCTCAAATCATCTTCCACCAGTGAAATGAAAGAAATGCCATTAATCTGTTCCAGCTTCAACCACACACCCCCAAAATATTGATTTTTAATGAGTAAAATCAGTACTATAGTATTATAATGCATAATCACATATGGCCATGATATAATTGAATACAATTAAAATAATCAAACATGTTGATTGATGGGTCTTGTCCTTCAACTAGCAGAAAGAATGTGCTCAAATGCTTGTGTAACACAGGCTGAATGACTTCTGCTGCTGTGTTTAATAAACAATTGACTTTCCCTGAATTGCCCCTGTGGACCCGCACAGCACAACACCAAGCGAGGAGGTGATGCTGCTGACTGTTTGACTGCCCATTAGCTCACGAGCTAGCTGTTGGGTTGTGCTTCTCATCAGGGCACTAGAAACCCTGTGAGAACGTGGTGAGATAAATACTTTATTTCAGCCACTTGAGGCTGAAGGGATATATTTTTGTGGCTCAAACATGTTGAGATCTATATACAAAAGAAAGACGTGCGGTGTTTGATTGAAAATTGAGCAGGTCGTGGTTTTTACAAGGGTCTGAAAGCAGAGAATGTGTGGGTTTCACACAACTCTGAATCCTCAATTTATATACTGTACGGTGCAATATTTTTAATTACTCAAATTTGACAGGGTTGTTAATACTTCTCTGTTGTGTATCAAATTTACAAGACATTTATTTCCACTTTACGGGGACTTCAATTCATTGAATTTTACCGTACCACTAGAGGGAGTCTGATATTACTAGTATTATGAATACCACACTTTGAGAGTGTAGGTTGGGTAATGGCGATAGCAGAGAGGAAAAGTGCGACGATGGCCATACAAGATTGCTCAGTGACTAATATATAAGTCAGCAGTAATCATGAAGGAAGAATTGTAGGTGTACACTGGAAAGTGAGGTGTGTGAAGTATTTATGTGAGGGAGTTCACTCCAAGGCACAGATTGTAATTTTGGTCAGTCACTAGGCATCAAGGTATTGCTTATGTGCTTTATGGTTCGTTTATCCCAATTAAGAATGTTAACTAGTGCAATGCATAAAGTCTGAATGCGGCGTCCCCTGCCTTGAAAGCAATAATCGGTCGCCGTTCATCGTGTTTATCACAAAGGTTAAGACAATTTATTTCTTAGTTAGAAGGACAAGCATTTATCAACATAAATTTAACACATTTGCATGCATATTTACAGTTCACTTCTGGCTTGTGAACCAGACTGAAGAAGCTCTCGTCTGGTCCCTCACATTAATCTGCTGGCTAGAAAATTGAATCCAGGCAAGTTTAAAGTGAAGTTCCAATACACGTTTAAGGAATTTGGAACAGAAGATGGGCTTGAATGCATAGTTAGAAGTCTAGAATTGTCCAAAAAAATAATTATTATAACCAAGATTGAGGTAAAAAGGGGCCAAGGCCAGCTTTATGATGGGTGTCCAAAGGCTTTTGTCAGTGTAGTGTATTTCCATCCATCCTCAAGAGGGTGTGCGGACTTTGAGCAAGCGATGGGGTTCAACCCGAACTGGTTGTCAGCCAAATGCTGGAACAGACAGTGCAGACAACCATTAAAACACATGACAATGTAATCTTCAACGACTGTACCTTAGCCTCCATCTTTTGGGAATGTGGGAGGAAGTCGGAGTACCCAGGGAAAACCTCCACACAGGATGAGGAAACTTGAAGCTCAGAACTGTGAGGAAGCCGCGCCAACCACTATTCCACCGTGCTTCCCGAGTTTACTCCCAGAAGGAGAAAAGACATAGAGATAATTTTCCTTAATTAATGAAAATGCAAATTCTGTTGGCGAAAAGCAGTCCGAAAGGTAACGCCTTGGCTCCATTGTGAAGCGGCATCACAAAGGGAGCTTGACCTTGCCTTTTGCCTCTTGGCTGTCTGACAAAGCAATCCCCATGCTCTGGTGCAGCACCGTTGTCCTCTAAATGAAAGTAGCTGAGAGACGAAGGGCAAAGAGGCCTCTGGAATATCAATGCGCAATGCTCTCATTTAAGATTAAAGCTTTGAATAGAACCCTACGGAGCCGCTTGCCTAAGAAATGCTTGACATTTTACCCTTGCTGAGTCTGGATAAAAAGGTGTCCTGCCCCGCCGGTAGCATCACCTCCGCTAACTAGCTGCCCCTCCTCAACTTGCCCTCCATCCTCCAAATTCATTGTGGAGTTATTGACTTAGGCTCCAGCCACACTTGGAACAAATAAGTAAAATGGATCCTCTTACTGGCGGGCAAGGATAAGAATACTGAAATACTAAAAAGTGTGTGGATCAGCAAAGTGAGTATAAGTATAGAAGGGAAATGAGGCTGCTGTGATAAACCCACAACCCCCCCCCCAAAAAAAAAGAAAATCACAAAACGGATTCAAGGACGATAAATCTTTAAAATATCATACAGAATTCTGATTACCAGTAATGTTGAGTTTTACCAAGCAGACTTTCAGCCCTCAGCAGCTTTGTGATGCTGAGTGCACTTTTCCTGGCTAATGCTAAGCTGAGGGAAAAATAAACAATGCTGTGATTTAAATGATCCATTTTAAAGGAGAAAATACGCATCCCCTTGTTTTACGAAACACATGAAACTCCAGATGGGAGTATATGTGTATTTTTACGATGGAACATCTTTTAGTACAATGTTGAGAATGACATTAGAATATAATTTGTACTGTAGTGGTAACCCCACTTGTGATCAAGAGAATTCCACATCACGGTCCAACTCTGCAGTTAACTGAATCAAAGCAATTGCACTTCTGCTGATCTTGCAAACTGAGACACCCCCCCCCCCCCCCCCCCCCCTCTCAGGCACACCATCGTGGGCCAGGTCTGCCCATCGTAGCATATTAGCAGTGGAAGTCGTCACACAATCAAGACAAGGCAGAGTATGAGACGTCAGGCCAATTTGTCTCCTTCTTGGTGCTCCATCAAATTAGCAGGGTAGCTCCACCGTTGAGCTAAATCTAAGTTCACACACAGGCAGCAGCCTGCTGGACAGCATTGTCAGCACCTTTTAGACGGCTGCTGACATGTATCCACAGACTGACATGGAAAAAAAAAACGTGATAGTTTGAAACACAGTCCTACGGGTGTTCCTTTTTTTGTGATCTTTGTAGTTCTTATCCTGAGGCAAGAGAAAGAAGCGAGAAAGTTAACAAAAAAAAAAAAAATCTCAGTCAGACATTAGGCTCATCACAGGATTCTGTCAAGTTAAGGAAAGACTGATATTCACTCCCATCACGACCTCATCTTAAATTTACTACGACTCCTGAGTCAGAAGACAAATAGCACTCAGTGAAGTCAGTCAATTATTCAATGATCTATATGTCTATTTTAATTGTACATATGCAATAATCAAGGCCAAATTACAGCCATCCCATCACCTGTAAATCTAAGAGAAGTGGCATAACCACCGCTTGACTCAAACGTGGCTTTACTGATTCTTAATGTGTCGGCTGTACGGTGGATCACGGCTGCATTTCCTGCCCAAATATTGTTAGAATGTGGCTCAAGTTGAAGTAAAACAGTTATACAATCGTACTGCTGACGTCTGACTTTTCTAACTGAATTCATGAATATATATGAATCCATCTTGAATCTGAGTCTGAAGCACCCTCCAGCTGTTGGCATTTTCTTTTGTTCCTTCCAAGCGTGTTCTTATGGGATACTTCAAGTGTTATCGTGCTGTCATGCTGACCATGCAATAAAAATATCAAATGTAAACCTGTATTTTGGTCAGGACTTTATTGGATAGGTGTGGTGGCTGTGCAGTATATGTATATTTTTGCACAATATTTAAATATTCATTTAAAACATGATGTTCCACAAACCGCAGTGGATTAAAAGTACATTACAGCCTTACAAACAGGTCGTAACGCCACACTTCTTGATGGTGTTTGTTTTCAGTTTTAAATGATTAAATTTGCAAACACTACTAAAAATAACATATACACTAAACAGCAGAGGCCACATTATTCACATCAATGAAACATAAATATTATAGTCAAAAATAAAAGGAAAGCCATCTTGTATGTTAAAGGCTGTTTATTGTAATGTCCTATGTACAGACAATGCGATGTATCCTAAATCCCGTAGTATGAGTAAAAAAAATAGGAGTTCCAGATTAATGTTTGATGTTATGCAGAGAATTTGACCAGTACCCTGTGATTGGCTGGTATTCAACTCTAGGGACTAGTCCATTTTACAACCTAAGCCATGTGGAATTGGCTAAAAACCCCACGATCCTGAACAGGATATGTGACATGGAAAGTAGAGGGGTGGATAATCTGACCGGACTTTTCAAAGAGCAGAATAGCCACAGTATCGCATTAAACATTGTGAGAAATAAATTTCACTTACAGGTGGGTTGACAATAGTTTCTTTAGTCGTCATCAAAATATGATTGATGACTGATTCGCTGACTTCTCTTCCGACTCAGATAAGCCAAGAACAACACACATGCATGGAGTACACATGTGCACACACGCACACTCTTTTTGTGAATGTATCACCAACCTTTGGACTTCACCACTACTCGCTCTAATAGTTCAAGCCTAAGGATGATTTGAAAGCCTGCTGAGAGACAGACGGGTAATAGATTACAAGGCAGATCAATGGCTGAATCAATGGAAGACACGCATCAATAAATGGATACAGAGCTGCTGAAATAGACACCAGAGTTAACGGTGGCCAGCATAGAACCTCATTGTGTGCCACACACAGTGGAGAGGGCTAATGGGGGCCGTCCTGGCCCACAAGGTGTCCTGTTGAATAATGCAGACAAATAAGACGTTGACAGCGAATACTGGCAAAAGAACTACAATATTCGACATTTAGATGGGCAACCATCAAAACACACCTGATGATCTCTCACAGCACTAATATTTCTTTGTTTACATTCCATTTTGTAAGCCATATACCTTCACAAGGGTGCTGCATATCCCAGCTCACTTCAGGTGAAAGGCAGACTACACCCTGAACTGGTCGCCAGTCAGTCACAGGTCACATCTCGACACCAACACTGGTGAGGCGCGACATATTGGGAATCACTGGAAAACATCACAAGCAGGCTCATTTCCTTGCCGTTGTTCAACTTTGTAGTGTTTGACGTTAAAGGCCAGGGGGCAGCAGCCCACTAGAACAATTAGTTTTCCCCATGTTATCCATAGAAATATAATACTATTTTTTTTCTACGTGCAAAAATGAGGGAATGGCCGGAACACAGAGTAACGTTGCAATGAAACAACTTGTCTAGCTTTGTTTCAGCCATAAGATGTGTATGTAACGTACCGCCCTAGGACACGCAGTGCTGTGTGCAAGCCGCTCAGCACAAATGTCGATTGTTTCGAACTCAGGTGCTTCTGTGAGCGGTGGCTTAGTCATCGCTTGCGGTTTCATCATCCAGCAACATCCCGCTCTCTGATAACGGCATTCCGCACTGTGTCAGCTGTTGGGAATGGGCACCGGCATAAACACAATCCATGCGATGGCCTGATACCTCAGCTTGCACTGCTAGGACACGCAAGAAACTACAGCTGCTTCTAATGGGCCCATGCCATAAATCTCTGGAGAATGGCTGCTTTGAGAGGTGGGTGCTCAGGAGCAGCTGTAACCGACTAAAAATAGTACGAAGGCTGCTCCTGGCACACGTTGAAGTCAACATGCAGTTCAGCACTGAAAGCTTATCAACAATAACTCCCACCTGCGGGAGGCCTGGCATCAGCACTATTGCACGGGAAGTGAGCACCTCGTGCAGCGGGAACGTCAGTGCATGTCACTGTGACTCACACATCCGAACAACGAGGGGATCATAGACCGCAAGAATCAGACACTCTGCTTTTTAGAGCAAAACATTCCCAATCAGCACCGCAGAACAAACCCTGGTTAGAGGAGGGAGAACTGCTAACTGCCCTGCTAGAAAACAAACCTCCACAAAAATTCACACACGAAGCTGTTTTTCTGTTCTGTCAGTAAGTACAGGCACAGATTCAACCTTTACCGTATATCTTTGTTCAGGCTGATGATAAAAAGTGTGATTCACGAACACCCCATTTGCATTTGGGTGCGTCTACCTGTTTGGTTGTAGATTGCAGAGAAAATGTTTCCTCAACACATTTGGCCGGGAGTCTTTAGAGGTCCCAAATTACGCCTCTGGGAGTCACTGTAGCTCACAAACTGACTATGAAGTCCGAGTAATCAAGCTTGAATCTCATCAAGCATGTTTGTGGCAATTAAAAGGTCACTTTTGGGAGGGCTGTTACATTTTGCTACTGAGTGGGCAGGGGTAAAAACCAAAACCCAAATCTGAACCTTTGACAAAATTCTAATTGAGCAATGGAGGGGATGATAGGACTATAAGATTCGCATTGTGGCAGTTCCAACCTGTGTTTTCAGGGGCAACTCATGAATAAACATGAAGATGGAAATCCAATAATCAGTTGTGTGATGACAGCACACCGTGTGCTTCATTCTGATTAATTTGATCGTGTGGGAATTATGAAGAGGGGAGCCAGTGCAATATACTGCCACCATACAATAATATAAACACTGAAGGCCCCATGGCTGCAAAACCTTTATACATATTTTATCATAGGCGTGTCCAAAAACAAGCATTTTATGTTAATGTTCTTGTACTGTTCAACAAAGGAGTTCTTGTAGACCAGGGATCTCAAATTCAATTCACATTGGGGCCGGCGGAGCCAGAGTCTGGCTGAGGCTGGGCCGCAGCTTTAAGTGCACACACGCAATTTAAATTTGAAATTTAGAAAAAAAATCCAATCTTCTCAAACGTCTTTTTTATTCTTTTAACACAAAATAAAGCAATCGGGGACGGTTATGAAAACAAGTTGTGTGCAAAACAGCAAAAAACCTCTCCATGGTAACGCTGATGTTTCTCTGCTTGCATCAAGCACGGTCAGTGCCACGCCCCAAGAGTCATACATCTCACCGTGATTGGTAGATTTGTGAGCTCCACATACAACATTGCAAAAATGCCATTCATATAAGTCTTGAGGACTGTGCTAACATTAAGCTTTCTTATTAAGGTGGGGGCCACAAAATATCATCTTGGGGGCCGCAAAGGGCCTCTGGGCTGCCAGTTTGAGACCCCTGCTCGAGCCTAATCGGATTTGCACTGGGAACTGTCCAGAGCAGATCTTGATTGCAAATAACATAAAAACATTAAATATTTAAAAGCTGTCTTGAAAATTTGGGATTTACTTCCTGGCTTCAAACTACAAATGTCAGTCTCATACAGATCTGTGTAACCTCTCTTGTATTTCTTGCTGTTTTTAGTTCTGTTTGTATTCAAGACTCTTCTCTTTGCAGTACTCTTTTCTGTATGTTTTTATGATTATCCCTATGATGGGGGTATTTCAATAACCCATTAATTTTTTTTTATCACCTATTAAAACTGAGTGTATTTTTGATGTGCATTCAAATGTGCACAACTACTTTCCAGATGATCATTTGACATTTGCATAAGATGGATTTTAGACGACCTGGATAATTGACCCTTCCGTAGAAATTGCGTTATACGTGTCACTGACCAATCAGAGGCCAGAGATCTGCATGAACCACGCCCCTTGTTGGCATCCGCTATTACCTCAGACAACGTTGCATGGTCCAGTATGGCTTTTGTTAGTGTTTTATCGCGTATTTGGCTTCTTTAACAATAGATATGGTTAAGAGGTGTAGTCACGGACTGTAATAGTGACGACAGGTATCCTGAAAGGCTAGTTGGTGGAGTTCAATTCGTACCCTTTCCAAAACCGAAGACCCAGTATGAAAAATGTCTTTGATGGATCAAACTTTGTGGGAGATCGTATGATCAACTGAATCCATCTAAAATCAACCGGAACAGATATGTTAGCACGAAGGTAAGCCCTATATTTGATTTTCAATACATGTCTCATATAAATGAATTAGCAGTTCTTCGCTTGCATAACATAGCTACATGTGAATGATTGACACACTTGATCTGTGTTGAGCGATATTTTGCGATGATCTGACTGCATAAACGTGTCTCTATTGCCGGCTACCGAGCTAAGCTAAACCGGACTAGCGAGTCCTAAAAGCCTTCGACGTGCACCGAGACACCAAGACTGAAGGAAGGATGTTTGAGGACACTATAAAGTAGTGTTTGTCGTACTCGGTCGGGACTTACGTAGGTTGGGCACTAATTCAAGAATAATTATTGAGGGGAGCGCGTGACGTTACACAAAGAAAACGAGAGAAACCACTCGTAAATCAAGCCTCGCCTTCTTTTCCTTCATACGGCGGTTCACAAACGGCTATACAGATACACATACAGATTCTGCACACAAGTGTGATATGTAACACGAAAATAGGAAACTGTCAATGACAAATTTGTCTTTGGGTTATAATATATTATATTATGTGGCTTCTCGGTCTTCCTCTGACTCCGGAAAGATCTCGCGCTAATATCAATGGTTTCTCCGTCGATATGCATGTAAATACCATTGAAATACCCCTCGCTGAAATACTTGAAGCCGTGCTGTCTGCTTTTCAACGATATTTTACTATTCGCTAAGAATGCAAGTGAGAAATCAGCTGGTAAATAGGACAATTTCGCTCTAGTCTTTTCTTCCTGCGCCGCCATTTTTGCTAATTGTTTGCCTGAGGTTAGCACACGTGGGGTGACGTAACTTCAGGAGGCGTGGTTAAATGCCCTGTACGGAGGGATCAATTGGATTAGAGCAGGGATCACCAATGTGGTGCCCGCGGGCAGATTGTGGCCCACGAAGACCATCTAGGGTGCCCGTGAGGCATGTTCCAAAAAGCGCACAGGTCACAAATTGTTACTATCATTATTTGTACTTTAAGTTTTGAATCTGACTTGCTTACATCAATGACATTTTAAAAATAGTCATGGAATATAAAAAAAATAAACAAAAATATTTGATGTAAAAAGAAACTCTGACTCTGAAATTTGCTGCAGATCATGTAGCCTTTCTAGAAGACTTTTATTTTACATCCGTATGTACTGGAATAGGTGGCATGGGGGCGGAGCTGTAAAGTGTTGGCCTCACAGTTTTGAGAACCCGGGTTCAATCCTGGCCTTCTCTGTGTGGAGTTTGCATGGTCTCCCCGTACCTGCGTGAGTTTTTTAAGGTTTCCTCCCACATCACAAAAACACGCACAAATTGGACACTCTAAATTACTCCTAGTTGTGATTGTGACTGTTTGTCTCAATGTGCCCTGCGATTGGCTGGGATCCAGTTCAGGGTGTACCCCATCTCCTGCCCATTGATAGCTTGGATTGGCTCCGACATCTCCGCGACCCTCATGAGGATAAGCGGCTTAGAAAATGGATGGATGGATGGGTGGATGGATGGATGGATGTACTTGAATACAATTTTATCAACAAAAAGAAATCGTATGGAAAAGTCCATGCATGAATGTGTTTCCCAACCATTTTAAATGTTAATTGAAAATTCAATACCAGCAAATGATTGCAGTATAGAGAATGCAACCTTTTGTCTTGCTTAGTTACCTTGAAATAAAACTCAATGATTATCACTGCGTGGGTATTTAGAATAAGGTTATACTGTACCTACATCATATACCTTTCTTTCAGTACATCTAATTAGTACGTTTTCCATTACTATAATTGATTCTTTTTTTTTTTTCATTTTTCTTGGCTGATTGCCTAGAAGAAATTTCAAGGATGTTGTATGTGATAATGTATGAAAATCCTCCTAATTTTGTCTTTCGTTAATTTTGACACAGCTGCAAGAATTGTTGGCTTTTTTTTTTTTTTTTGGGAAATGCAAGTGCAGGGCTCTCTCTGGTGGCAGAAAGGTGCCAGTGAGACTTTATGCAAGTAGGCCACTGTCTTATTCTTGAATAGACCCTCATGCTGCCCAAAAATAATAATAAAAAAAAAAAACAAAAGAACATCCTAGATATTGTTGTTTTTTTTAATTGACACATGACGTGAAATATGCAAAGGTTCTCTGTTTACCTGTGTGCCTCAACTAATAGGTGCGCACTGTTGTGTTGTGGATCCCCCGCTGCTCCACTAATTACAGGCAGTGGTTGCGTTGCAGCAGCCTAATAAAATCAAATAGTGCTCTTCCATATTACCCCCATTGTATTTACTTGCATATCAGTCCCATCTCAGCTGTGCCATTTTACATAATGAATGCTGAGGCTTTTGATGTGTTTGCCTGCTCGGAGACGCACACTCCACAGGAGGAGCCGCCCGAGGGCCTGCTGTTCTTACCTTCTTCCATTAGAATGGTTTAAAACGTTGGCTGAATTTGGTCTGAGCAGGCATTATGTGGCATTGCATGAATGAAAAATCACTTTGTTTCCAATTCTTTCCTTCTAGTTCACTGGTGTTAGGAGGTGCTGTGATGCTAGCCTGTAATTATTTTTGTACATCCCCAAATGAAGCCTGAGTATTGTATAAGATTTTTGCCATTAACCAGTCAAGTGATAATTAGTATTTATGAAATGGACATGCATAGACTGAAAGACAGACTCAGGTGGCTTGATTGGGTAAGATGCTAATATGCACACGCTATTCACATGAAACAGGACTTTATCGGTGAATACACTCAAGCCCTCGACTGCATTCAAATGAATGTCTCACTAGTCTACATACAGCACCCATGCACATTTCTAAAGACCACTATTGAAATCCAAAAGAGTTAACATGTTGCATATCAAGTTGTATCTTAATATTTTGAGATATCAGATAGATTTATTTCAGTGAGTGAGTTTTAACTTGTACTAAACTCATAAAATGTGGTGAAATACTTTTCAGAGGGTTAATTCTGACCTAATTTCTTATTCTTGTTGATTGTTTCTTATTTTCCTGTGGAAAGTGTGAAGTTTGACTTTTGATTAGCTATGAGATGTAATAATGAGAATATCAAAAATAAATCGTGAAATATCTCACTCTTGGTGTCACGGTGACTGGGTGAACTCTGCCTCATGCCTGAAAATAGCAGGGATAGGCTCCAGTACTCCTGCGACCTTAGTGAGGATAAGCGGGACGGAAAATGCACCGATCTAACTCTTACACTGTATTTCACTTTTGTAATTCAGCTACATATGTAAAATGAGTTTCTTTTTTATTTTTAAGTGGACTGCACGGTGGCACAGCTGGTAAGGCGTTGGCCTCACAGTTCTGAGGTCCCGGGTTCAATCCCGGACTCGCATGTGTGGAGTTTGCATGTTCTCCCCGTGCCTGTGTGGGTTTCCTCTGGGCACTCCAGTTTCCTCCCACATTCCAAAAACATGCAACATTAATTGGGCACTCTAAATTGCCCCTAGTTGTGATTGTGGCTGTGTGTCTCCATGGCAACTAGTTCAGGGTGTACCCTGCCTCCTGCCTGTTGACAGCTGGGATGAGCTCCAGCACTCCCCGTGACCCTCATGAGGATAAGCGGCGAAGAAGATGGATGGACTATAGTGCACGGCAATAAATTGAGCTTACCTGTATTTTGAAGGTGCACCTGTGTAAAATGATCTTGGAATTTCAACTGTACTTAAACCAAACAAACATGCAAGATATACTTATCATGTGAAAATCCATTTCCTTTACTGCTCATTTTCTTAAGGGTTGCAGGTTAACTGGAGATGATCCCTGTTTGAGAGGCAGAGTAAAGCCAGGGCTGGTTCCCGACCAATCATGGGAACATACAGGTATACATGCAAACTCAACACAGGAAGCCCCAGGACAAGGTTGGAACCACAAACCTCAGAACTGTGAGGCAGACATGCTAACAACTACTCCACCATGATACCTACCGCTGTATGAAAACAAGAAAAAGTGAATGCATAATATACTGGAGAATTACAGTTGAAGCCAGAAGTTTACATACACTGTGCAAAAAGACACGTTTAATTTTTTTGTCTCACTGTTGGAGATCAAACCATACTAAAGCACTCCTGTTTCAGCGAGGATCACAAACATTTTTTAATTTGTCAAATGCCACAATAATTAAGGAGAGAATTTCCGAGAGAATTTCATATTTTCTTTGAGGTCAAAAGTTTACATACCCAAAATGCACGATGTACTGAAAGAACATGGGAAAGCCCACATGATGAGGTCACGGCTTTAGCAGCTTTTGGTAGGTTAACTGACAACATGTGACTTAATTGACGGCACATCTGAAGATGTAATTAAGGCCACACGTCAAACACTCTTCTTCCTTGTTTGAAATCATGGGAAAATCAAAAGAAATCAGCCAGGAAATAAGAGAAAGAATTGTGGAGCGCCATAAGTGTACCTAATCCTTAGGTGCAATTTCCAGACGCTTGAAGGTGCCACGTTCATCTGGTCAAACAATTATGCGCAAGTATAAACATCATGGGAGTGTCCCTCCATCACACCACTCAGGAAGGAGACAGGCTTTGTGTCCTGAGATGAACGTGTTTTGGTCCGAAATGTGCAAATCCATGCCAGGACGAAAACTAAAGATCTTTTGAAAGCGCTGGATGAAGAGAAAGTATCATTTTTCACAGTGAAAAAAGTCCTGCCTTGAGATGGGCTGAAAGGCTACTCATCAAGAATGAAGCCTCTACTCCGAAAGAAACATTAAAAAAGCCAGATTACAGTTTACAACAAGATACAAAGACTAAATCTTAACTTCTGGAGACATGTCCTGTGGTCTGATGAAACTGAAGTGGAGATGTTCAGTCATTATGACCAGTGTTACATCTGGAGGAAAAAAGGGGGAACCTTGTAAATCTGAGAACACCACACCAACTCTGAAGCATGGAGGTGGAAACATGATGTCGTGGGGCTCTTTTGGTGCAGCAGGAACTGGAGCTTTTCATAAAATTGACAGCATCATGTAGAAAGAACATTACATGGAGATATTAAGGAAACATCTCAAGTCATCAGCCAGGAAACTAAAACTTGGGCGCAATTGGGTCTTCCAAATGGACATTGACCCGAAGCATATTGGAAAATTGGTTGAAAAGTGGTTTGAGGAAAGCAAAGTCAACGTCTTTGAGAGGCTATCACAAAGCCCTGATCCAAATCCCATAGAAGGTTTGTGGTCAGATCTGAAAAAGTGTGTGTGAGCAAGGCAAACGACAAACCTGACTCAATTATATCAGTTCTGTCAGCAGGAATGGCCCAGGATTCCAGAAGAGTCCTGTCGGAAGTTTGTGGAAGGTTACCCAAAATGTTTGACTCAAGTGATGCAGTTCAAATGAAATGCTACACTGATTACGGAGCTAATGTATGTAAACTTTGATCTCAAAGAAATGCAAAATTCTCTAAAAAAAATACATTTTCTCATTCTGCCATTCAACAAAACTAAATAATTTTGGTGATCCTGACTGACCAGAAACAGGAGAGGTTGAGTCTGATTTGACTTTAGTTAGTGAGACAAAACATGTGCTTTTGCAGAGTGTGTGTAAACGTCCGGCTTCAACTGTACACGCTAAAAGGGTTTGGGGAAAAAAAAAAAAAAAAAAAAACCCTCTCCAAATACTTCTGGACTAAACTGTGAATGATCCAAGATCTGATCACACTGGAAAAAAATAAACCTATTCTTTTGCCTAAAGCAGAATTAACAAAATAAGTGCAAATAACCAAATGTTCTTCAACTAATTAATAGTTGGTTTTTTATCCATAAGCACTGACTCTTGTATTGCCAAAACCTCCAGCGAGTTTCTTCCTTTGTGGGTTGATATACTGTATCTGTATACATTGAATAGTCGCACCTCGGGCAGCAAAGCAATTTACACATCAAGTTCAGCGGGATGAAAACTGAACACACTATGAGAGCCAAGATTCTGATGTGTTTTGATCATTCGCAGCAGGGCCTTGAGTGCACGATAGGAAGTTGAAAAACACTGTTCATGCCAGGCTCAGCAGCACTTGTGCCTGTGCAGAGCCTTTTTTTTTTTTTGGGCAATTCAGAAGGATGTTCAGCAGAGCATCGCTAATATGGCGCTGTGAAGAAATTCCTACCTCCTGCTTCTCTTGTCTGGAAATATGTTGCTTTCTGACTGCCAGGAATGTGTTTAATAAGAATCTTTGAAAAACTGTTTGAATTTTTTTTCCCTGAACGTTAAAGAAATGAGCTGTTTAAGTAAAATACATGTGTAAACAGTGTTCCTTGTCTATGCCCGCCATGAATGAGAAAGCTTCTCCAAAGAGGTGCAAGTGTCTCACGTGTCGACTTGACTAATTTGGTGTTGACGCTGCAGTTAAAAAAAACATTAGTGTTTCTTCTCTCTAGTCACACTGGCAGTTTGCTTCCTTGTGCGTTCTGAAGCTTTTGAGCATGTTTTATGACGTCTTTGCAATTCAAAATACATTTGGACTGAAAGTGAACACAGTAAGCGCTCAATCAAGAATCAAAAAGGCCACTTTATTATTAGCAAAGCACACTAGGAAAGTATATTTAGATGCATTTACCACAACCACATTTGATTTCAAGACCCACAACGCACTTTCAATCATCTTTTCTGTATCGCAGGCTCTCCGACCTTTTGGAAATCAAAATTAACTTCTTAGGTATGCTACTAATTTACCGGATGTGAACTGCAACCAGTTTGATGCGTGCTTCTAAAATAAATCTGCTCAAATTATGTGGGGAATCACCTCTTCATCATTATTGTCCCGACTCACTTGTCTTCATGAACACGAAATAACTATACCATTTTTTCTAAATTTTATTTTAAAATTTATGTCAATACAAGAGTGTTTTTAAAAAAATAGTTACATCTCACTGGTGAAGTATTTCTAGAACAGCTTGTTGGCTACTCACGTGGTCCTTGGAACTACCTGGTGTCTGTGGGCACCATATTGGTGACCTCTGCTCTAACTGATGGTGTATCATCTACATCTGGAAGTTATTCATTACAGTAACAGTAGTATTGCACAGTTTCAACATTGTGTGATCAACTATTATTCTACAACCGTTAAAGCAGGGAATAAAAACAGCAGAACAGCAACAAGATAGCACCAGACAAAAACAAAGAACCAACGCAAAACAGATGATATTCTAGTACAGCAGTCCAGAGAAATCCCACAACAGCCCTTATCCTCGTGTCCCGAACAGGAGTGGGGGGGTGAGAGTAGCAATCTAGTGTACACATCTGGCTGTTGGCCATGTGACCATGACTGCATTCTCAGCAAGTTGTGTAGGGTCTGCCCCCAGCATCTCTTTGTGTAACCCCCGTCGACCCTGAGTCATTACACCGATGTCTGCTAGCTCTTGCCGTTGTGACACGCTGGCCATCATGTGTTCCAGTTTGGAGCGGATGGCTGAGTAGTGGTGTTGGCGCTCTTTGGTCAGATTGCTGAGGCAGTCCTTCAGGTTGCCAGCTGGAGCTGCCTGGTTGGGGATGATCACTCTGAGAAAGGTGGCCTTGACCTGGCTGAGTGTGGGATTTGGGTCCTGCGTGAGTTGCAGGTCTGTCTGTCCATCCCCGTCCGCCACTGATAAACCGGTCTGAGTGGCCACGTGGCAGGACGCTACACTCGGGGGTAAAGGCTTGCCTGTTGCGGACTCCCCTGCTGGGGGAATCATACCACAGGCCAGGATTTCTTCTGGCATTTGCCGCCAATCCAACCAGGCGTCGCCAATAGTCGAAGTGTTTGATGCTCCGCTGCTGCTTTGACCCGCCTCTGGAGCGGAGCCCTCACAGGGAGGCTGGAAGGGTAAAGTGCTGATTTTATGGCCTGGTGTGCTGGTCAGAAATACTTGCTCCAGGGACCTCTCCCTCCTCAGGTATGGGGAGGAGGTGAGCAGATGCTTGCTGGGAATGTGCTCAGGGATTCCACTGTTTTGTACACTTGGAGGACCTCGGATATTTAAAGGAAGAGACTGTGCATAAAGAATCCGGAATTCTTCGTCAAACTTTTCCGTTATCTGACCAGAAAGCTCGATTAAGTTGCTGGTGTTCAATTTGGCATCAGTCCAGTTGAACCTTCACACAAAAAGATTAGGATTCAAGGATAGTTCAATAAAGATGAAGATTTTTCTACTTTTCTTGGGTTACGTCAAGTTCAATTTCAAACATACAGTATACATATTGTAAGATTAAATGAAACACATAAAAACAACCACAGTAAAACTGAAATGAATAGATTGAATATAAAATAACCACAATAATTAAATACAAATTGTACTTTAACAGTGCAAAATAATTTTAGATCAATGCAGTTTTTTTTGTTTACTGTCAGTAAATTGTTGGAACAGCATTTGGTGTTTTCAAATGTGCGGCAATACTGTACACTTTTTAACTTCTTGGAAAAGATGCTGGTGCTGCCCCTGTTTTGGGATCTTGTTGAGCTTGGGAGTGCCGTTCCTTGCAGTGCACATCCTAACCTCTGAGGGGCAGTGTGGCGCACACAGTGGAAGTCATTAAAGTAATATTTTTTGTTGTTTCTTTTCAGTTTGAAGAATATATGCTTTAAGCCAGGGGTGCCCAAACTTTTTTTTACTCCAAGATCACCTTTTCAAGCAGCCAGCCTCTCGCGAGCTACGATGGTAATGTTGCTTCCAAACCGTTTTAAGGTTAATGTTGTGTTGTCTCCTATATTTAAAAACAGAATTAGCTTTTTGTGCACTGTATTGTCCGTGCTTTAATCCTCAATCAGGCTGTGCCAAGGTGGAATTTTAAAATTACACACCATCTCATTCTGCACTTTTCACTTTGGCTTCAGACCAGACCTTTGCCACTCAAAAAGAGAAAATCTTGTCCAGTTTAAACACTTTTTCTTCGATTATTCACATACTCTGACAGTCAGTGCATGTTCAAACAACAGCATTTCTTTTTTTAACTTTCTCCATTATTGAAAGTAAACATGAGCAGCATGTCTAGCTCGTCTTATCTCTACGTTGCCCAGACTGTGTTGCTAACTAAAGCATCGATGGTCATTATAAAACACATTGATGGGCTGTGTAAGTACTGTAACATTTGTAATTATAAGTGTACGTCTTTAAGAGGAGGGGGGTGTAATGTAAATAAGGAAAACAGTGTGGCGGAGCAGTGCTTGTTGTTAGAGAAAGTTTCGTGTGCTGCCTAAAAGAAACCAGTGGCTTCTTTTCATTTTTTACAGTATGTATGTATGTGAATTTTGCCCTTGGATGTAACGACCAGTCATCCCTCACTCATTGAATAACATTGCAAAATGCCACAAACTAAATAGCTGTATGTTATACTTTCAATTTGCATTGGATTTTTTTTTTGCGCGCAACCCAGAATATCTGCGAAGAGACTGCCTCAGCGGTGCACAATTGCGCACATGCGCAGTTTACAGGGAACATTGGCTGACATCTTTTTTTTTTGTCTGGCACGCCGTCCCGTGATCGACCAAGAGTGATCGATGCATTGAGTACCCCTGCTTTAGGGTATTGTTATATTGCCTTTTTATATGTTTATTCAAGCGTTTTGTGTACCAATGTTAATTATTGTGAGAAATACAAGTGCTGCAAGTGTGATGCTAACGTTCATTAGCTCATTAATGGTGTTTTTCCATTGTGTATTAGCTTGAGGCTGGCAAATTTTTGTGGACAAAGAAAAAAAAAAGTCTGTGATGTATTTGAACATACAATAGGTGTAATCCTTTTGTTATTTTTAGTTCTGGAGTGAACTTCAACTGGAGTGTCAATAAATGGCTTTAAGCAAACAACATTCAAGATTACTCTTTGCTCTTTTATTATCAACTTGGCACTGTGTGCTTGTGATTACCAGGGCTTTGCAAACTGTGGCCAGTTGCAGGACAGAAATGCTGAAGCGAAATCTGCAATCCAATGAATGTAAAAGAGCGCTTCGATTGGAGATTTGAGATCCAGTGTGATGGAATCAGATACCGGTTTATCTTATTACTGATATTGGACTCATATCAAATAGATTGGGACGCACCCATTTAGGATACCTCTTAAGGTTCAAAATTTCAAAATTGTAAAAAAAAAATATATATATATATATGTTTAAATTGAATAGCAATAAATTTAACAAACAGCTGACTTTTCTTGTTGTGATCACAAAGGTAAGATTTGATGAATTATAAATTTTGAAAAGGTAGTAATAGTCTGATATTTTATCAGTTTATCACTAAAGAGTTTCATCCCCTGTCGATAGCTGAATAAATTCCGCCATAAACCGCAACTTTTTCCCCTGAGCTAACCCCCGATTTTAAACAATGATGCATCTTATTTGTGGATTTTCCCAATCCCGGGAGTGTCACATTCTCATCTATTCTTAACTTCTTTTTTACTCACCAGAATTGTGTTCAGTTGGGTTTTGTGTGTGTGTGTAAAATATCAGACGTTTATAAACCAGTGTGGCTTGTGTGTGGAGAAAATGTTTTTATTTAGCACGAGTTGCACTTGAATTTAAAAAAACTAACTATGGGTGCAAATGGTTTGATAGGATTCGGTTCCGTATGGGAGTAGAACAATTCGATTCGGTGCAGAAACAATGCATTATGTATGCAATGTTCACACCAATACGGTAAGGTATGCTGATATAGACATTAATCATAACCTCGACTTGATTTAACCCAATATTGTTACTAGAGAATCTCTTTTCAAACATGTAACAGACCTCTTTTCTGAGAATCTTTTGCTTAATGGCATTAAAAAAAAAATGAAAAAAATCAACAGTGTACATATTTTCAAATATAAAATAAATTGAAATAGACCACAACAATTTATTTCTGTCCCGAGACCCTTGTGAGGATAAGCGGAATGCAAGATAAATAAATGAATGAATTTTTGTCGAGGAAATAATCTGCACAAACAATATTTGAGATCCAAAGGGAGTCTCACACAGAGGGTGGCATTCAAGCTAGTCACTGCACACATGTGTTGCTTGTTTTTGTTTTTTTTTTTTTAAAAAACAATGTGCTTTACGTGTGCTGACTGACCTTTTTAACTTCAAGTTGTGATGACGAGCTGAGCTCATCTGGCAATTGCTGTTTTAATTGCAAGACATACCTGGTTGTGTGGTTGTGTGTCTTTTTAATTGAGACCTAGACGATCACATGACTTACTTTTTGGTGTCACACAGTAACAACGCTAAAACATACACTAAGTGGGATTGTGAAGACTCGAGAAGAAGCATTAATTTGCGAAGGTATATTCCATGGGAAGTGCCGAAATGTACACACCTCTGCCATTAACTTCAATGGCTTGCCTTACACTCCGTTGCTTACATTTTGCCAGCACCGGTGCCGACAACGAGTTTGTGAAAAGGTACGTAACGTGAGATTGGATTTAATGTTTACAAATGCCAGTGGAAATGTAGCATCTTTGAATGTAACTTTGTTATTCCCATGTGATCACAAGAATAGTTTAACTATTGAAGAGCTATTTTCTGTAAAGCCTCAGGCAACTGATTCTGAGGCTCGTGAAAGCTGATCCACAACAATACAATCTATGTATCTAAGGATTCCTGGCAGATTTTGTATCGACTGAGGAGCCTGCTAGTCTTACTTATCTCTCACTTTAATGTACGGATATTCGGTCACATACATTTATCGCTGCCAATGTCAAATTTTTGCATTTCAATCCAAACTAATCAAACATACTTATTTTATCTGGACAAGAACTGCAATGCTGCCACTTCCATTGTTTTATAGGCGCCACCTTTTGACTTCGTGCACATCACTTTTGCACAAGAACGCATTGTAGCATCACTGAGATCGCCACGAAGTTCGTTTAGAAATAAAGAAAGGAGCTCACCGCTGAAAGACGCCTGTATTTAGCCTAGCTCCAATGAGCTGCACCGATAACAAGAAACCACCACAAATGAGGCTGAAAAGGAGCCATCTTTGGAGGGTGTGACCCAGGCAGATTGAATGAAGGAATACATTTCCCCAAATACAACGTGAAAGTCGACAAGAGCGGCTAGGTAACCAGCAGGCTAAGCAGTCAGCAGGACTAGAAAAGCAGAAGCACAGTTTGGTCTCTGAAGATTTATGGCATGGCCAAGCAAAAAACAGACCCCAAGTTCTGCCTGTGGCGAAGGTACGTCACAGGTTAAAGTAAGCCACTAAAACGGAAAAAGCTTTCTGTAGAGATACAAGGCAACTCTGCCTCTCGGTGGACAAGAGGTGCACCAGGAAGACTGGACTACTCCAGCCAAAGTGATCAGACAGACAGGCAGGAGAGTACCTGGTGTATCCTCTGGTAGCAAAGAGGAGAAGGGGACTTAGTTGTGGAAACCCAAACTACAGGAAGTCATACAAGAAAAGAGGTAAACAAAGAAGTGGGATACAGACAGGACTGAGGAGAGGCGAAATTAATACATTTAAAAGCGACGTAGGGCAAAGGTAGAGGGTGGAGAAGGCTAAACAAGACATATGATGACATGTACACCAGGTTAGACACAAAAAAGGAGAAAAGGATCTCTACAAGTTGGCCAGATAGAGGGATAGAGATGGTAAGGATGTGCAGCAGATAAGGGTGATTAGGGATAGAGATGTAAATGTGTTGCCTGGTGCCAGTCGTGTGTTAAATAGATGGAAAGAATACTCCGAGAAGTTGATGATTGAAGAAAATGAGAGAGAGGGAAGAGGAGAAAAGGGAAGTGTGAAGGACCAGCAGGTGCCAATGATTAGTAGGAGGGAAGTTAGAAAGGCACTGGAGAGGATGAAAAATGGAAAGGCAGTTGGTCCTGATGACATGCCTGTTGCGTTTGGAGAAGTTGCTGTGGAGTTTTTGACTTGTTCAACAGGATACTAAGTGGGCGAGAAGATGGCTGAAGAATGGAGGAAAAGTGTGTTAGTTCCCATTTTTAAGAACAAAGGTGATTTGCAGACTGTGGGAACTATAGAGTAATAAAGTTGATGTATGATATCTATGTATGACACATGTTGATGACACAATGCAGCTATAAGAAAGAGTAGTGGAGGCTCGACTCTGGATAGAAGTAAGTATCTGCGAACAACAGTATGGTTTTGTGGCAAGAAAGAGTACCACAGATGCATTATTTGCCTTGAGGATGCTCGTGGAAAAGTACAGAGAAGGTCAGAAGGAGCAACATTGTGTCTTTGTGGATTTAGAGTAAACCTATTACAGAGTACCAAGAGAGGAACTCTGGTGCTGCATGCGGAAGTCTGGTATGGCGGACAAATATGTTGGAATACTACAGGACATGTATTACGGCAGCAAAAGAGTGGTGAGGTGTGCCGTAAGTGTGATAAGAATTTAAGGTGGAGGTGGGCCTGCACCAGAGATCACCTCTGAGCTTCTACCTGTTTACTGTGGTAATGGATAGTCTTACAGATTAGGTTAGACTAGAATCCCCTTGGACTATGATGTTTGCAGATGACAATGTGATCTCCAGTGAAAGCAGGGAGCAGGTGGAAGAACAATTAGAAAGGAGAGTAATGCAGATAAGCCAAAGAAAAATAGAATATACTGGATATGCATGAATGAGAGGAGTGGAGGGGGAAGAGTGAGGTTCCAGGCAGACGAGATAGCGAGGGTGGACGACTTTAAATATTTGGGGTCAATAATCAAGAGCAATGGTGAGTGTGGTACGGAAGTGAAGAAATTGGTTCAAGGAGGTTGGAACAGCTGGCAGAAGGTGTCTGATATTCCATGTGACAGAATAGTCTCTGGTAGGATGAAGGGCAAAGTTTACAAAGCAGTGGTGAGGCCAGCTATGATGTATGGATTAGAGACGGTGGCACTGAAGAGACAGCAGGAAGTAGAGCTGGAGGTCGCAGAAATGAGGATGTTGAGGTTCTCGCTAGGAGTCCGCAGGTTGAATATGATTAGAAATGAGCACATTAGAGAGACAGCCAAAGTTGGATGTTTTGGAGACAAGGTTCGAGAGAGACCAGAGTTCGATGGTTTGGACATGTCCAGACGCAAGACAGTGAGAATATTGGTAGAAATGTGATGAGGATGGAGCTGCAAGGCAAAAGAGCAAGAGGAAGACCAAAGAGAAGGTTAATGGAGGTTGTGAGGGAAGACATGAGGGCAGTTGGTGTTTGAGAGGAAAATGCAAGAGATAGGCTTAGATTGAAAAAGATGACGCGATGTGGCGACCCCTAACGGGGCAAGCTGAAAGCAAAAGAAGAAGACTTTAAGTTGTTTTTTAGAATTAAATATTTTTGAGATTCTCTATTCCTGCCTCACTTCCCTGTATTTAGGTCCTACACCCCTTGCGTTGCCTTCCTCGCCCTTCACAGGCCCCAACCGTGACAGCAATAAAATCTTGCATTCTGATACCACCACATCCCTTTTTTTTAATTTTTCCACTGGCCTTTATCTTGTTAACTCATATACGAACGGATATACTCATTACTATGGCGACAACAACAAGAGTGAATCGTGCCAACGATAATATAAGAACAAAATGGGGAAAAATGTGTTTCGGTGGTCACCAATGCACAGGACAGGACATTGGTTTAAATCTTGCTTGAGCTATGTTCATGTTCTTTTAATATGATACAGCTTGCAAGCAGGCAATAAAACGTTATGTCGCACAGCAAGCTAGTGCTAGCGCTAACAGTTGTGTATAAACATTCTGTGGCTCTGTCAAATCAGCTCTAAAGTTTCAGTGTGGTTGAACTAATTGAATTAGAGTTACCACCCATTATTTCTGTCATGTAATGTTGGTTTGACCCAACTGATTAGAATACATGGTCTGACTAGAGCAGTGATTTCCAACCTTTATGGACCCAAGGCACATACCGGTATTCTACAATTGAAAAAAAATCTCATGGCACAGCAACAAACAAATGTCACAAAAAGTAAATACATTCATTACACTATGTACCTCCTGCTACCTAAAGGATTATCTATCTATATAATTAGTTTGTTCTGTGTTACTAAGCCTCGCTATTATATACATTTACTGTAAAAATATTTTTGAGCAATTAAGTACACAAGTATATACAGTAAATGAACATTTCTTTTTTAAATTGACACATTACTCCATCCTGTGATCTAATCGGTGATTTTTTTTTTAAACTTGATGATCAGGGATAAGCCCCATAAACTCTGATCGATTCAGAATGTGTCTTCTGGTCTTCCGTCTTGTGTGATATTGTTCCAAACTATTGTTCCCATTGTTGTATATTTGTTGTCAAGTGTATAAGCGATTTCACTATGGTTTGTTGTGTAGCATTTGATTGAACAAATGGTTCAAGCAGTGGCAAACGTTTGTATGGCTTTCCAAGTGAAAGAGGATTTACGAGATCAGTGGACAGATGGGAAAAAACGTGGTCAGCTGTGGGTGATGAGCAAGGATTCCAAATTTTGTCCTGATCACTTCGAGCCACCGTATTTTGAGAAAAACACAAAGCCTTGGATACACAGGTGTAGTTAGACAGAGGCTTAAACCAGCTACAGTGATAATTTTTCCACCAGCCATCGGGATCTCAACCACTAGCAAGGGAACTAAATCTCACAGCCGCCATGGTGTAGTGGCACAGACAAGAGGTGAGGATTTCCTTGTATATACCTAAAAGTTCATTGTGGTTGTTATGCACTGGGCAGTAGGAAAAAAATGACCCAGTCTGTTCTGTTCAGTACTGTTGTCTGTACCTTTGCGGCTACAACCCAAAAGATATAAAAACTTTCTTTGAGCTGTGTTTTAAAGGTACTTGAGTGAAGATAACATAATATATTGCAATAACTAAACAATATCTTTATTTAACCAGAAATTAAAACCCACTGCAAGCCCTCTCTCTTTTTTCAAGTGCGTTGTCGCCAAGAAACCGGAAGAATAATGACCAAATGTGCATAATGCAAATACAATGAAATACTTGACCATATCAAAGCAAATAAATACAGGATAAGTAGTACAGAGATGGATGGATGGATGGATGGCTGGATGGCCAGTCGGACCAATGTATTATGAATCCCACACAAACTGCTGATTTCTCATACTGCGCCAGTTCATGACTGTTTCTATTGTCAAGTGAGAATGATAAAGCAAGTGAATTATGGAATTTCTGGGATGCACAAACATACCAGTGTGTATTTCCAATCCACTCTGCAGGGTATTGTGTCCTCTCTTCTGGAGGCAGTGCCTTCTCAGGGACCCAGTGGCTACACTCAATTTCTGTTGTACAGCTGTTATTTGGCTGCTCATCGTCGTTACTGCTAGGTTACGACTTTCTGATCATCTCAAACACGTACGCTTTGACAATGCCAATTTCTGTTGGATGCTCCTGCACATCAAAATCATCCTCCTCCTCATATTCCAGCATGTTGCTCGCCATTGTGTACAGAGTGCAGTACGCTGTGTTTGGAAATTGTAATGTGACTTCTGGTAGAGAAGAAAGAGTAACTACATCCTGTTGTCGTTATATTCAGGGAGTGCTCCATAAGATTAATAAAAACTTCATTTTTCAGCTAAACTAGATTCGACAACTTGCTGGAAATGACATACATCTATTTCATAACGTGAACAATGAAAGTATGAACTTTAACGGACCCCCTGACATCTTTGTCCTCTGACATTTAAGATTTACCCGCCTGTGATTAGACACATGGCCACCAGGTGGTTTCGTGTACATATTTAGCTTCAAGAAATGAACCCTTGATGCAAACTTTATTAGGAGAAGCCAGACACCTTGGTCAAGCTACAACACATGCATACACAGTAAGTCGGCATTAAACAAAGGCTAAACCATGAAATACTATATATTGATTTTTTTAACGTTAATGTGGTGTGGCAAAATTGCAGCTCTTGTCAAAATAAAGTTAAAGTTAAGTTAAAGTTAAAAAATAATTCTGTCTCGGGGTTTCGCCAAACTCAAAGGTAACACCAAGTCACCAATGATTTGATCGTAGCCCTTAAAGAAAGATAGACGCCCTTATGGATGGATGGATGGATAGATAGATAGATAGATAGATAGATAGATAGATAGATAGATAGATAGATAGATAGATAGATAGATAGATAGATAGATAGATAGATAGATAGATAGATAGATAGATAGATAGATAGATAGATAGATAGATAGAATACCTGTATGAACCTGTAGCTGCACGATTCCCATCAATCAGCATGAAGCGCTCATGAACTCTCCCAGTGATTCTTGCTCCTGATCTTGTGTAATAAGTCGTGCCAGTTATGGTTCTTACTCTCATTTGCTTCAAGAATATAGAAAAAAAAGAGACAGATCAGCAGGTAACAAACCTGCCCACGCGTGTGATATCTTAAAAGAAATATTTTGATGAAATGCAACCAGATATTGGTGCTGTGCCCCCCCCACCCCACCCCCCCTTCCCTCTAAAGAAACAGCAGTGTACCTGAAGGTCATCCAGGCTAACACTAATGTTTCTGCACATCTTGAGGAACGCGAAACAGCTCGACTGGTCCAGCAGAATGTAAACGGGGACTTTGCGGACAGAACATGCCTCTTGAAGATCCTTAAAGATATCCAGGTCTGTCAGGGAATCCGTAACTATGGCAATCACCTGCAGCGGAAAATTACAGAGAACAAAATTTACTTTCAGGGCTGCAGCAGAGTTTTCTGGGTTGCGGCAAATGATTGTGTTTTCATTTGTATCAAATGCAAGGCCTCGTTGAAAACACAACTGTGAATCTCTGTCAGACACACTCCAGTGCAATATGTGTGCTGATGTGCCCTCTTTCGACGGTCGTCTGTTACCATAGCAATCAGCAGTAACACTTGGTCAGCAAATCACCTTTTTCCCCCCAAATGAGACAAATACCTTTTACAAAAGATTTGTTTTGCGCAGATCTTACACATTCACCAAGAAGGGTGGAATTTCACAAGCCGTTGTGTGTTGAGGATTAGACACGGATGTTAACGTAATCTCAGATTTAAGACATCAATCTGGTCATAGACACATAAAAACTAAATCAGCCGGATTTGAATGAAAAAGCATGGATTATTTTTAAAGAGGTTATGCCAAAATGTCTGCCCAATGACAATTATGCACAGTTACAGTCTTTTGAAGAGCCAAGACTGTGGGCTACGAGGGTCTTACTACCACAAAAGGCCACGATAATGTCTCATTTCCAGATTGAGCTTGTTGCCTGTGCACTTTCTACAAAAAGCTATTGTTTGCCTCAACAGAGGGAGGTACAGCTCTTTAATAGAAGAGAACTCAAACTTAGCAAAGCAAGTTGAGACACATCTGCTGCAGTGTTTGCGAAGGCCCGAGGTCCTGCTGAAGCCACACAACGATTCCTTCTTTGAACAGCAGACAGGGCTGACAGCTCAAATAAAGCACATGACACCACAATGAATATTCATTCTGCTTTGGCTTTTGATTGTCCTTTCTTTTGGTCATTTCATCTCATTAAAAAGCCAGACCAAAGAAAACTGAAGGATCAAACTGAATTCCATGGGGACTATGCAGGATGATTTTAGGACGACATGATATTGAGTTTGTTATTTCTTTCCGTATAAAAGTATATATGAAGTGCTGGTCGACTACAAGCCACTCAAAGTCAATCATCCTGTCTAAGGGTCTAATAAACAGAGGCGGCAAAGTGATTACACACTGTACTTAAATAGAAGTAAAGATACTTGTGCAAAAATTTAGAAGTACAGTACAGATTCAATTATGCACATGAGTAAAAAAAAACAAAAGATTGAAATGCACTATGAACAGAATAAAATATTGAATATTTACTCCCAATTATACAGTACACATATTGATTACTTGGCTGAACAGAAAAAAATGTGCACATAAAATGGTTTTCCATTTATGTTAAGTTGCAAAGTGCTCAAACTGAGAAAAAAAACAATGTATGGTTTAGTTGTTTTTGCAGACCAAGAGGTAGGTCAGCTTTTAGGCTATTAAAAAAAAAAAATCATATAGCTTTGCAAATGTTGCAATATCTTGCTTCTCCGAATGTGTTCAGATTTTCACAAAGGGCCTCTGGTTAATCTTCTTCCTTGTTGTTTTGGTCCCTAATTTTTACGGCATTAGATGACCCCCAAAAACCTAATTGAGCTCAACATTACATTTCTTGATGATATGATATGATATCAAACCCCTTTTGACAAAGTGAGGAGTAGAAAGTGCAGGTATTCGTTGTTAATGATTTACAGTAAAAGTCATGAGAAAACTCATCAAGGAAAGTAGAGATAGCTGCAAATTCAAAACAAAAATACAGTATTTGTACCTCGTTACTTCCCACCGCACAAGTAAGCAATTTTATATAAAAGCGGGGGCAGTTAATATTCTAATAGAGCACGTACGTTCGCAGTAAATTGTGATGAGAGTTGACAAATAATAATAATAATAATATAGTATAGAGCTAAATCCCAACAGCACTGCAGCGTACCTCTCTGGCACTCCTGATCATTTTCCTTGCAGCTTCTTTGCAGGCGTAGACGTTCTCCCCATAACTTGGCTGGAAGTGAGCCACGGCCCTGGTGACTCCACGGTAAGAGCCCGCAGTGAAGGCGGGCCAGCCGATCTCCAACGGCGGCGGCTCCACGTCCGACACCTCGGGGAAGTAAGTCACTGACAAGCATTCTAGCGAGCTGCTGAGAGACTGCTCGGTCGGCCCTTGGTCCTCGCCGAGCACCGACACGCGCCACGGGGCCACGGAGGCACCCAGGATCCACCGGAGCTCATCGTCTGACAGGAAGTTGGAGATGGACTCCTTCCTAAGAAAAGCCAGAAAGCTGTCAACCCCCCCGGACAGCAGCTCCTCCAAGGCGAGCCGGTGTCTTTCGTTGTACACCTCCTGCAGGTTAAGCTGCGCGGCCCCAGTGTGCGTTGACTTGGCCCTTAAGAGCGAGTCGTCCAGGCACTGAGACTGCGCCATTGCTTCTTTACCTTTCTAACCGTCTCGTGGGGAAGGTGCTTTGACCTACAGGTACACACTTTTTGTATATTGTGCTTTCCGTCGGTTACTCTGTGTCCCACATTGTCATTGGTTGCCGGAGGATCGTAGCACGGAAATGGCGACTTTTGATTGGTCCACTTCGGCCGTCGTTTAATGTAAACACAATCTTATTGGCTGGTTTGGATGCAAACAGGAGTCCCACACGTCTCTCCGCTTTGCTAATATGAACCCTCCCGCCCACACAACAGAAAGAGCTCTCACTCTGACCCTTTTTGGCTATCATAACATCGTAGTTCATTGCTGTCCACAGCGACTTCTTTTACTTTCTTTTTTTCCCCAAATGTTTCGAGTCATGTTTTTGTAACCATACTCTGTTCTTTTATGAGTTAATATTTGATTAGTGTTGTCCATCACTCAATATGTTTCTGTTGTCCTGTAATCTTCCCCTTCGTCGGAGTGTTCTGCTTTAGAGTACCGTAGTGTACACGTTTCAATATTTTGAAATCATACAGTGCACGTTTGAAGGCAGGGGAGCGTTAATTTCAGTCACATTTGACAATTCTCTTGCGTTATACTGTACTTCATGGAGCGACGTTATACTTCCCTGACTGACTGGAAAACACTTATACAGTACAGTAAACAATTCATTAGTCGTAGTATTAATCAGTAATTCCACTTAGTGAGTAAAGTTAAGGGACATTCTCTAAAAGTAATACACAAATGAGGCGATTGGAGGCTAAAACTGATTTTTTCCACATCCCGTTTTAATCCGTGAAGTAATCTGTTTTGTGTTATACTATCTTTACATTCCTAGCTTCATTACTGGCACATAATTTTTAGTATTCTGCCAATGACAGTTGTTGCTATATCGTATAATCTGCACCAGCTCGCTGCTCACACCACACCACACCCACATTTTTGTTTCTATGCACTTTTTTAGCAATTCATAATCTTGTTGTTCCTGAATGTTGTTTACAGGCAACGTCTGAACACGTTCCGGACAAACAGGTAAGACAAACAAAAACTATTTTTAAGTCACAAAGAAAACTATTACTCCGGCAAAATAAATGTTCAAACCTTCCTTGATTACCGCATTACCTTGGGCAACAAGCACATCCTACACAGATCAGCGCATCTCTTCTGACCCCATCTGATACCATCTAATACAAAAGATGTGCTGCTAAAGAATCCAATGTGCATGGGGACTGTGCACAACAACTGGACTGGTGGGCTTCTACTCTCATCAAGGTTTCACAAATTGGCCCGTGAGTTCTCCAGTAGACTCAGCATCGGATTCTGTCGTCCCAGCACCAGCAACCTCTGTCTCAGTTCAACTTATGTGGAAAACCCGCTAGGATCTTTTCTCTTCTCTACCACTCTTGACATATCCCTGATGGCCTAGCGTGGAGAATGTCTGCAGATGCCCCAGTCCCTCATCGGTCTTACAGATTTCCTTCCAGCTGATCTTGTGCTCTTCCACATCCTCCCATCTCATCCACTGGCCCCATTTGACCTCGGTACATCTGCTGAACTTCTTCTGTTGGCGGATTTCGGCCACAGCCAGCTTTCTACGCTTTTTGAGGATTTTATTTTATTTTTTTTTAACTCCATCACGGTCTTCTCTCACTCAGTTAAAGACATACTTCTTCCACATTGCACTTGGCCCATCACATCACCATGGGAGAGTGCAGCTCTCGCCTGTTGGACTGCATCCTAGCTGTCATTGTGTTTGGGGCATCAACTCATTTGAACTCCTCTGTGAGGCTAGACAGACATCAGGGCACACCTAATGATTTTCTCACAAAGAAGCTAAAACCTTCCACTCCATCTTCTCAACTGTCCTGAGGGTGATGTCATACATGTTTCAGGACCACATGATGCGAGGTAATGGTCCAAACTGCAGGCAACACACTGAGCTTGCCGAGCAACATAATCTCATTGATGGTCGGCAGATCTTTGATGAATCCTTGCTGAGGTCTGCTCATTTGATCAGTCTTAAAAGCCATATCACAATCTTCATGGTTAACTGTATTTTCTTTTCGTATTCCCGCTTACACTTGTTAATTAAATCACCATTAATGATTGCAGTTTTTTTGTCGAGGTTGTTTTGCGTGTCGGTCGCTCATTCAGGTGCAAGGTACTTATAGAGAAACAAGCAATTCCAGCTAAGGGAAATTTAGAGTCTTCATTTAGGCTACCATGCAAATTCTTGGAATTTGGGAGGAAAAACAGCCATGTAAGATTGAGTGACACCAAATTCCCCCCCCCCCCCCCATTGCTGGGCAGACGTGCTAACGACTATTTCACCGTGGTGCCGGTGTGCTTTCATCTTCCAGAAAATTCAATTGTTTTGTAAAGAGGGAGTGTTTGGACTTTCAAAAGTAATCAATCGTCCACCTGTATACGATGCACATTTTGTGCTTTTATTGAGTTTGAATCAGTTGAGAAATAGAAATGACATCACATGCCATTACATGTTTAGCTTACTGACATTTCGACACAGAATAACAGTGATGTGAACACTGGCGTCTCGGTCCAATCCACACAAGCCTAAATAGAGGAATCAAAGAAACCGTGGTGCTGAAAGGATTCATGGTTTAATTTTCTCAGCTGCTTATCCTCAAAAGGGCCGCGGGGGTGCTGGAGCTTACCCCAGCTATCTTTGGCCAGGAGCCTGTACAGCCTAAACTGGTTGGCAGCCTGTTCATGTATGGATTTTGGATGTCCAAGTATCCAGCCAACATTTGCTCGTTTTGGAGTCTCATCTAAACTATGTGCAATGCTCAGATCCATATGACTTTGGATTTTGAGGCTGGTTGCAGGAGTCCTCGGGACTGGGGAACTCACACACTTTGTGCTACTAAGTCCATATAATATCAAATTTTTGGCAAAAAAACAAACAAAAAACATTTCTTGGGATATGGGGGTCTGTTTAAATCTCCGTCGCATTTGGCTGTCTTTAAGTGGCCCTGCTTCTCCTTCCTCGTGTGCCATCCAGTGTGTCTCAGAGGTGGTGACGTTGCACAGAACCAGTCTATACATCCCTCCTCTTTTTTTTTTTTATTACACACGCTGATCTGTCCCCGCCCCTCTCCAAAATTTGAGATGAAAGGGCTTCTGGATTTTGGATGACGCTCCCAATCACGTGCTCCTAGGAAATACACTGGCTATATTTTTGGGAGCCGCATCGCCGACCATAGTTGTTTTGCAGCGGGCCTGGCAGCTCGTGCCATGTAAATGTACCTTGCCGTGGTCAGTGACGGGTTCACGCCAGTTCACCGGGTTCACTTGAGGAGAGCCCCCACCCCCTGCTCGCCTCTTCTCCTCCCCAAAGCGCAGCGATCGGAGCTAATCCAATATTATTCATTTCTATATTCATGTCGGATTCCATTTTGCGGTGGCGAGCGTTGAGGTAAGGACACATCTACTGTTTGTGACGCGGAGCAGAGTGAGCTCCGAACTTGTTTACCGAAATGACGTCTCGCTCTTGAATTGTGGATGTTGATCTGCCGCTGCTGTAGTTTATATGAAGTCGCCTATGTATAAAATGGCGACAGTAGGTGGAGGGGGTGGAGGATTTTTTTTTCTTTTTTTGGGATAGGGGTTGACTGTTCCCAAGGTTTATACAGAGTGGTAGTTGGCAAGTGTCTCGGGAGGTCGTGTAAGGCTTCCCGAGCCTTGTGAATGGACTTGAAATGGCTTTACGCGTCACTTTGTCATACTTGGAGCCCGCCGAGCCCCTCTGCGTGTGCGCTCCTGCTCGCTCGCTATAGCCTCCAATGTGGCGGATCTGCTTATTTAAAAAAAAAAAAATCATTTTCTTTCTTTTCTTTTTGGTTATTATTGCACAACACGCCGTGTTTCCTCTCAGGAGCGCTTTGAGTCTGGGAGTGGGAGAGACTTGCCAACCCAACAACACACGCTATATAGCAAACACGCAGGCACGCACGCGCACACGTGAGTCGCGTGGGCTCCCGCATAACAAGTCAGTGGAAGCGCACACGCATGCACAAGTGTCACAAATCGTCCCCCTTTATGCACGTCCTGCTATGGTAGGCCCCAATGCACAGGACTCTTTCTTTCATTTCCTCCTCTTCCTCCCACTAACATGTGTTTCTGCCCTCCTCACACACCCACTCACACACAAACACGAGTACACAAGGCAAGGCTTGCTCATTTTTACATATTTTTCCCAAAAGTGTGGATTGCCAGCGGTGTATTGAACGTAGAAGAACATTTTTAATAGTGTACGTAAATACAAACCCGAGTTGTGTTCGCAATCAATTCGAAGGCACTAGTCACTCACTATGTGCGTCATTTTCATATCTTTAGATCAATAACATTCATGATGTTCGTAAAATAATTCAATTTATTAATGATAAATTCGAAGTTGGGAATTGTATTTTTTTTCGTTTCCTCGGTTTTATAAAGGTAAAGTCTCCCATGCTGAAACAGGCACACAGGTTATTGATCATTTCAAATTTAGACGTTCATACTAAATACTATTCTTTTTGAGAGAGGAAAAAGCAATAGTGCTGGCCCATTGAAATACACTTTTTAATAACAGTAAAGACAAAAGCTCATAATGGTAATGACATAAACAGCTTCATAAAAATCGTATGAGTTGCACTATTTACATTTGGTGCCTTTCAAACTCTGCAGGTACAAGCGCATTGCTGATCTTAACAACTCGTTTAAATGATTACACACTTATCTTTAAACAAATGTAATAACAAAAAGACATGCAATATAGTTGTGCGAGGGGCTGGCAAGCAGTTCATGTTGTACCACGCCTCCTGCCAAAGATAACTGTGATATGCTCCAGCCCTTCCGCAATGCTTGTGAGGATGAGCGGCTCAGATAATGGCTGGATAGATAGTTACAACACTTTCACAAATTCATACATATTAATTCATATCTGAGAAATAACACTTTTTTTGGTGTCTGGTGTTGTGTGAATGCAAAATGGCTGCCTCATCACACAGATCCTTCTGCTGTATTGCAATAACATGATGAGGGTCTTTCCAGTGGTGTTAAATGTGCAAAATGTAATTAACATCTTCAGAAAACATTGGAATTCATGAAACGTCATTTCGGACACCTGACAGTGAAGACATTTTGGAATTAAAATTTGAAGATATTACTTTAGAACATTTTTTAAATTGTATTTTGAAAAAGTATGACCTTTTGACAGATAACATCTGCCAATAGTTCAAATATCACCAGTAAAATTGGTGCATGGCGCCAACACAGAAAAATTACGGTCTTTACTGTACTGTTGGATTTTCGCCATGAGAAAATAAATGAATTGTGGCGCAAAAATATATTCATTGGAATTGTAAAATAAACCCGTTTTAAAATAATGTTATTCTAAGTCATTTGTTAAATATTTATTACCGAAGAGCCACCAGCTGACATTGATCCGATACGTTGTAATTGTGTGGCAGCAATAAAGTAATTAACCTCAGTGGCGTTTGAAAAATATTTTCTTTTAGGGTCGTAGTGAATAAGTGAATACTCTTAAATGCAGTCACTGTGTTCATTAGGCTGCATTCAAAATTAACTATAAAATAACTATACGGGTTTTTTTTGTGGATAGCCCCCCCCCCCAAAAAAAAATAACTCAACGTTATTGAGTATGGACTGAGTGAATGATTCTGAACACAGCCCGTGTCGTCCTCTGCATCGAGGAGAGGAACCTCTCTTCACCGACTGTTTCTCGCCACTATGAACTGCACTGTGGCTCCACGAAACAGGAGTCCAAATGAATCGTGGCAGCCCAGCCAGCTCGACAGGCGTGTTTCACTGGTAAATTTTGGGAATGGGCTTTAATTATTTCACCATGTGAGGGCGTTACATATAATGTAGGTCAAGGAAAGGACTGAGGTTTTCCACTGGGCCTTTCCAGAACAAGTACGGTTGTCCCCTCTCCATGCTTCATAATTGATTCGTGGGCGTGTGTGTGCTTGACCAGTAAGACGTGGTAGACGAGCTTTTTGGCAGCTTGAACCGGTGAGTTCTGCATGCGTGGAGGTTTTCACTCCAACCGGATATACGCTGGGAACGGGCTCCCGCTTTTCAGAACTGCTCTAATGAGGCCAGCCGGTCTCCCTTTCATCCAGTCAGAAATAGGATTGCGCTCGGGCCCGCTTTTGTCCCTCAAATCTGCAATCTACTGTATGTACGCCATACAGCTGAATATCGGATTCCGCTGTAACTTGCCAGGCAGTGATTTAAGTGACATTCTTAACTGTCGTTACAAGTGTACACAGGAGGTAAGCCAATTTTAATAAAGAGAAAATAAAATGTAAAGATGAAAAAAAAAATCACATCAAATGTCAAGCGAGGTGGCAAACATGCTGAGGCAAGCAGCTGTGTTTACCTGGGAGGTGAGTCTGCACATTCAAAATGCAGCTCACGCTCTCCATACCTTAACTTGTGCTTTTATTGTTTATGTTGACACTAATGACTTGTTTTTGTTCTGTGCAACATTGATCTCAATAAATGCAAATATCATAGAAAAGTTCACGCATTTCAGCTGTTCAATTCAAAAAGTGAAATGGATTTATTGAATACGTTCCAATATTGAAATTTCTCAGCATGATGATCTCAACATTATAAAATTATTGAACATTCCATTTTGTCGGTATTAAATCTATGTAAATGGGAGTTTCAATTTTTTAACTGAACTACTAAAGTAAATTGCGCTTTCCATGATATTGTACTTCATACAGAAAGAGGTACCCATTTCCTGCATCCTGCCTGGTACCTCAACTCGTCACAGCTCTACTAGGTGTCTGTCTTTAGTACTACGAGGTGATCCTTGTACCATCCATCGAGCACATTAGCAACCACAGAGTCCGAGTGACATTAGGATACATGTCTAGAAACTGCTCATCCAATTTTTGCCTTGCTTCCCCACTAATTTCTTCTTGAATAAATATTGTCACCTTAACTGCACGCCGACAAATGAATACAGAAGATTCCCGTTCTCGGTTCTGCATCTTGTGCCAACCGGTGCATTCAATGAGGTCTGGTTTTGGCAGGCTCCCGCTACTACTGCGGTGGTACTGTTATGAAGTGGAGAACCAACGACGAAAGCATCTTAGTGCCGTGTAGTACCAAGCACTGTGAATAGGACATCATTTCCATTCCCAGCTCTATGGTCATTGTAATTATTTCCCTCTTTGCTAATACTTGTATTCTTCCATGGTGACACCCTCCTCCCCAACCATACACACACACACACTCCACAAAAAGTGCTTTCTCTTTTTTATTATAGCCACTGCAGAGTGTTTGTATACACTGACAATGCCGCAACACAGCGAAGGCACATCACGCTTATGTATACCTGCAGTAGTACTGCACATCTCTGGTGTTCTGACCACGCTTCCCAGTTATTGTGCCTTTGCGTGTGCCTCCCACAGCTCAAAATGAAACCCCTGCCTGAGAATACCAAGGAAGGTCATATGGCCATGGTTTGCAGATTTAGCTGACTTGGAGTGTTCAACATTCCTCAAGTTCTAAGGCGAGAATCAACTGTCTTGATGCCAAACCAATCAAATTCCCTGCTGTTTTTCATGCAAACAGCATACTTCATGAGTCTCACAATACACGCTCAGAACCACAGTGCAGGCTCCTATTTATTTCGCCAGAGAGGACAGTGTCCTCCTATGCAGGTGCAATTTAGTCAGGGCTTTCAGCCTTTATTTAGTGCCGCTTTTGTCATCTGTCTTAGCTATATGGAAACTCGGGCCGCTCTAAAACAGCATGTTTACACAGTTCTAACCAAAAAGAAACACTTGTGGTGGTGGTGGGGAGGGGGGGGGGTAACGTGGGACTCGTGGGGAAAGAACCCCTGCCACTTTCTCTGTCCCACGCAGGAGCTGGCAGTTGCCGGGCTTTGACAAGGCTCTGATGTCAGCCATTTTAGGATGGACAGTACAATGTGTGGTACGCCGCCATCTTTCTTCCTTTTCTTCTTAACTTACCAAATGAATGCCTGTAGTCTTGGCTACAGAACTGAAGAAGTTATTCATGAAAAGTGATGTAAAAGGATGCGTGACTCAGATTTTTTTTTCTCGCCGCGCCATGGTTTATTTGTCCGTCATTCATCTGGGCCACAGATAGAAGGCTTTGTAGAACAATGTACGCTTTCCGAGGCAAGCTACGCCCTAACACATAACGGCAAACACGTGCAAGGAGACACTGAGTATGTCAGTCCAGCGTCTGATCGAGCAACACGGTGACAGGACGTCATTTGCGGTATGCTCACTTGTGCTATTTCTTTAAGCCCGCTGATAACCATTTGAGAAGTGGAGAGGCGGGTTCGGCTTGCTGAGGAACAAAATGGCTCAGACCTCACCCGAAGTTGTCTCAAAGGGACCCGAACCGTGAATGGACTTTTCAACGATGTGGTTCGCAGGCCCATGTGGATTAAAGTTTGTCCTGTGCCAGATGCAGTCTGAGGAATTCAGTGTGTATGAGTCTTGAGGTTGGTGGGTGTGTGCGAGTGTCTCAGCAGTGAGTGTGTGGGGCATAGTGGGCAAGGGGAGGAGAAGGGTTGCCATGGCAATGTTAACACATGAGTGGCACGACCGACCAGTCTCCCAGTGGACGGGGCTATAGTCATGGAGGTGGGGGGGGGGGGGGTTCGTGTCTGTGTGTGTATTAGAGAGAGAAGAGAAAAAGGGAGGAAGAAGAAGGCTGACAACACCTGCGTCGCAGACGTTCAGACACAAACACACACAAATATGTCGGACGGAGACATAAAAAAAGAGGGTGCAGACGAGACGAAGACGCTTGGAGGTCACATTTTGTCTTGGGCTGGACAGCCACTCTATCTATTAACACTGTGCTAATCACCCTGACATCTCCCACTTGTGTTTCAGCACACGTATCACTCCAGCCGCACACTTATTCATGGTGCCATGGCGTACAGTGGCACACATGATGTCAAACCTTGCCAAAGAAAGAGCACGGTATTCCCAGCATGCGTCTCCAAAGACAGAGGAGACATACGGCCAACAGAACTATCGCATGTCCACAGCGAGGAGGGCGTCTTCAAGCCCACAGCGCTGGATCACATTTGCCACATAAATGAGCCACCATTGTTCTCAATCTGTTTAAAACAGTGATATTCTGTTTCTGCTTTATTGCGCTCTTATAATTTAGGTGTCCAGCTGATCCCCTCACATGACATCCAAGTCTCGATTGGGGACCAAGGCAGAAAATGTTCCCTCTGGACAGATTTTTTGATCTTTCAAATGGATCTGTCAGGGCTCTTAACTCTTTACTCCACTTGAAGAAAAAAAAAAATAAAAAATAAAAGTGGCGTAGATCACTGTCAGGGCAAATTAACCACAAAACAAATGTTTTGAGAGTGAGAGATTGTTTTCTATCCTTTTCCTTTTATGTTATAACTCTTCTGCAACAGTCGCATCAAGAGACTCCTTGCCAGTTATTTTGTTCAAAGAGAAAGATTTGAGAGCGTCACAGGCGCTAAATGTTGCGGAGGTGAGGAGGGAGTGTGTGAGAGTGTGTAGACGCCCGACTAGGAGGTGTCAGCAGGGAGGAATATTGAAAGAGCGCAGGCTGTCATCATCATCAGTCATCTTCTCGCTTTACTCCCAGACGTCTGAGTTTTGTCTTCCTTTGTCCTGCTTCTTCTTCCTCCTGCCTCCACGTTCTCCTTCATGTGACAGGCAGCGCGGTGCAAAAACACAAATCTGTGTTTGTTAATGTCAACTGTAGCTGACCCAACAATCTGGGAGTGTCTGCAACAGTGGGCTGTTTTGAATTAAATTTTAATGTCGAGCAACCACTTTGCAGCCTCGCTTCGCTTTCTGGTGGCAGCCCGCTGTAGATTTTTCACGTTGTAATATTCTAATTGCTGCAGCAGTTTATGAAGTGATGAAAGGATGCCAGGGCTTGTTGCAGAGGTAGAAGCACTCAGCCGTATAAAAGTACAGATTATAATCATACATTAATGACATGTAAATATAATACTGCAATGGAAATGACAGCATAAAAGCAAGTCCTCCTTCAAATCGTAATGCTGCTATTAAATCCGTTTTAAGTAAACCCCCCCCCCCCACCACCACCACCACCAACACCGCCCCAACCCCAACCGAAATAGTGCCTAATGCCATTTTGTTTTTGTTTTTTTATTTATTTGAGCAATAGTTTTGCAACGAGGCAGTGCGCTTTCCGTGTGTGTGGGTGCCCAAGAAAAAGGTGGACCAGAGAGTTTGCTCCATAGTGGCCATGTGGCGCCCTGTGGGGGCAGTGTTGGTCGACGCTTTGTCCACCTTTGCTCCGAAACACAAATCCTGCCTTCTCATTGTAAACATTCAATGGGCCGCTGTCTCAGGAAACCCTTGTTTTGTGTCTCGAGTCACGCTCTTCCAGATATAGTGGGTCATTCTTTGAATAGGTGACTTGATTCTTTATGCAAAGCGTGCAAACTCGTCGCGAGTTCTCTCACTGAAGGATTGAATTGTTTTTACAAGGAACGTAGGGACTGTACTCGGCCCACGTCTGCCTTGTCACTGACTCTTGTACCATTTGAACGCAGCTGCTCCAGTAAAACTCTGGCATTGTTACAAAATTACCTTCTCCATCCATTCATCTATTGTCTTGGACACATTTCACAGCATTTTTAGCAATAAACCTCTGGCCAGTGGGAGAAAGTGTAGCAGACCCCCCCCCCCCCCCACACACACACTGTTGTAATTTAATGCTGCTGTCATTGTAAATATATGAAACCAAGTAAAACGTATTTCAGTTGCACAAAACACACCAAAGCCATTAATGGGAATGAACCCCGAGTCGATTTTCTAGAGAAAAGACGGCCACGGCATAGGTTTGAAATAATGGAAACACAGCTGTCCTGGCGACTCATCAGCCAAGGCCTTCATTATACAGTAAATTGGAAATGAAGGCAGACAAAAAGGCCTCCGGTAGAGCTAGGTAAAGAAGATACATCAAAGTTTAAAAAAAATAAAATAAAAACTCGCCACTTTAAACTCACCATCCGACGATGTTTTTGTGGAGAACAATAGCCGCTGACGCGGGCACACATCTAAGTGTATTAATGGGGCAAGCCACAACTTCGGTGTGAACGGCACATTGCCCTCAAAGGGACACACAAACATGCTTTGGCTTAATTTGCACTGCAGGCTTAATTGTCTAATTCCAGTTTAGTGCCTATATCCCATCTGTCAATTTGCGCCTCAGTCATATAGTCAGATATCCAATTATTTTCGGTTTGGATCAACATTTGGTAGAAGCATTGCGAATTTTGAGGGGTTTTTTTTCTCATTACACTGCAATGAACCATGTCTAGAAATAAAACTTGAACCATCTAGTGTAAATCTAGCCTTAGGGTACAATTATATGACGACCACCAAATACAACTCGCGATGTTTTTCTGTTTATAAGAATCACATTTTGTCAACAAAGTTGTTAAAATGATCTCTGGCCACACGGACCTTTAAAAAAATAACTATTTCCATGCTAAAGCAGCAACTAGCAATTTGTAAAAAAACAGTACATACATTCATAATAACTACTCCTACTCATGGAAAATCTAAAACCATTTTTTGAGAAGATGTAGCACCTATGTATTTTTGATAAATAAAAAAATCTAAGCACAATGCTACCTGCCTTACAAGTGTTACTCAATTTACTCTGACTGTATGTCAGCTACTGTTTCCCCGTTAAAATGAATTAAAATGCAAATAATCCATTACGACACCCAAAAACAAAACACGCCACTAGGAATTTGTTACATTAGAGTTGTCAATAAACCGAACATACAGTGAGTGACGTCAATAGCTTGGACTCCAGCATTTGTTGGGTATTCACCACATCACCACATGGTTAGTTCTGTGGGACTGTCTTCTCCATACCGCTTCAGAGTGTTTTCATTTTCCATTTGTGTCTTCGACTGTTTGTCCCGTTCAGCAAACCGCTGAAAATACATTAGCGACTGCCGCTTGCCTTTGTTTTCCACTTGACTCGAGTGGTAGCATATCGACGTGAAGGGCTGTCGTCATTGAAATTGTGAACAATTGACCAAACGACGGCATCTTACTCGAAAAAGTTGAGGCACTCATAAGTCAAGATGTCACTGTAATTATTTTTGGAAACATTAATATAAAGCAACACTTCTGGAGCAAAAATATATGCAAATATACTACGACAGAGACGTGCTGCCATTTACGCCAAATTTATGAAAAAAGTATGCATTATGGGCATTGGGTACATTAAACACGTCTTGATTCTGAAGAGTTGAGTCAGCGAACATGTACATTTTTCTCCAGTGTATGCAACGGTTTCCATCCACTCATTCGTGCATTCTAGGGTTGCGTTTCTCAAATGCCAACTGAACCAACCGGGTCTTTTATTTTATAAGGCGTTGTTCACCTTTGGTCTGAGAACGCGCTACTCAGAGTGGAGAGTGAATCCTCGCATATTGCCGTGGAGGAGCCAATTTTGAAAGCCATCAGCTCACTTCAGATTTGGCATGGCCATCAGCTGTGTGTGTACAGTATACAGTACTCTGATACGAAGTGACGTGACCAAATGCAAATAATCAATCGACACTGTTTGATTTATTGATACTTTTCACAAAAAGGCAACCGGGGGCAGAGGGGCACAGTTACTCATTTGCATGGCATTGCATTAGAATATTGTCATGCAGCACAAGAAGTCACACTTCAGTTACTTTTTTCATTTGACTGCTTTTATCTTTATGTCCAGGATGTAGTAGTCACATACATATTTACTGTAATTACAACTTTGTCATTGCATTAGCATTGGTTTTTTAGTGAATATGGTGCATTCACTACTGTTCATTTAAATTCAGGTTGCATTTCTGCCATAGGAATGACACTGTAAAACGAGGACCCCCCCCCCCCCCAATCCGTCCGAACACGAACACATTATGCTTGAATACACTTCTGTTGCTACAGACTACCGCTTTCAGCGTTTAGACAGCAACAATAGCAATCAGGGTTTTATGAAAAAACTCACACTTTGGGACTATTGTTTTCAGGCTTCAAAAATAACTTTTACAGTTTTTTTTTTTTTTTTTTCAAACGGAATAAGGCCTGAGGGGGATTGCTGGTCCCTCACATTTTCTTTGCGAACACAGACGCTGACGACTATTAAGATTGGCACCAACACACAATTTAGAGTTGTCAATTAACCGAACATATCGATACACCTCTTTGGACTGTGGGGAAAAGCCAGCTTACACAGAGAAGAACACCTTGATAAAGGGAAACTCCACATTGACATGTTTGAACCCAGAATCTTGTTTTTTTTCGTGGTTGCTGTACTGTGATGATCCATTTATATGCCAAGTGTCGTCATCCGTTAGACAAAGAGAAACCGCGCAACTAAATGGAGCCAACGTTGATTTCTCTCAACACTCCAAAAGCATAATAGCATCTTTGATACAGATGTGCATGTCCCTGTTCTTCCGTTGCGCGAACACACTTGTAAATCTTTAGTTCAGTGAACAAACATGGTGTCCCTAGCAGGGGTTAATTGAGTGTTCCATCACAGGATATCATGACCTGTCTGGCACCAAAACATACAGCACATGCCTGGGATGGGAGGCAGTGAAGCAGGATTACTGCATAAGATGCTGGTGACCTAGTTTTTTTTTTTTTTTTGGGGGGGGGTTATTATTATGTTTTGTCTCTTTTTTGTTTTTGTTTCTGTAGTTCTCTCCAAACACAGCAGCTGTCTGTTACAAAATAAAATTTTAAAATGTTGAAAAAAAAGATACTTATACAAGATACTTGTCAATGGCTGGGGTCATTTGAGGGTTTTAATTCAGGAACAGGTTCATCTTTTATTTACCAGCCACCAGGGTGGCTTCTGTAAAAAGGAAGTCTGTGGAAGAGCGTTTCACCATGTCCAAATGCCACGTGATGAACATGAAAGAAATTGGAGTAAAATATATAACGATATAACCAACACAATATTATACTAAATCCTGGGAAAACTCGATCCAAGCAGTTTGTTGTATGAATGTTGAGTTTTGGCATTTGATCATTCTCTCAGGTATGATCAAGCCACAAGATGAAGTTAAACCATTGTGATATGAACACAGTGAGCGCTATTCACTCCCTCGAACATGTCACACAAATCGACAATTCTCCAGTCACAGAAAAGAAGACAAGAGAAATATGATCGGAGGGTCTGTGTGTTGTGTCACAAGTTCAGGCAGAGGGCAGAGGGTGAAGAATTTACTTCTCTTTTTCTCCTTTTTTTCCTCCACGCCTTTTACTGTCCATTCCTGCACAGCAATTAATGCGAGCTGATGCGACACTAACCAGCAAAGAGTATCCGTAGTTTTTCCGTATCCCAAATTGGAATATGTATGACTTAGTGAGAGGCATATTTTTCACTTCATAATAATACAGTGAACAAAGGAGAGAAATTCATTGTGCATGATTGAGGTGTAACAAGACAGTGGATGAGGTTTGCAAATGGATTTGTGCATTCGGTGAAATGTGTGCTCTGGCTCTGTGCATGCTTTTTAGCAAATGCTCAACACGATAGTTTGAGCTAGCAGAAATATTATGAAGTAACACTCACATAAACAAAGCCTTGGTACATTTGCACTGTATAGCTGTATTGGTCAGGTGTAAAATATTTTGCCTGTTCATGGAGCAAAGTTAACCAATATTATTGTAAACATTAACATTGTGTAATACTGATACTGATAATGCCAAGCATAGACCAAATTGACTTGTCTCGATAACATTTTGCCCCATCCTAATTTGTCTAGCCAAATATAAATACAAATAAAAACCCACATACAACCACGATCCATAAATGTTTAGAAAAAATGAATACTCATCACTTCCAGAGACAAAAACCTGTGTGCATATTGTATATTTTTGCCAGCAGGCAATGTCAAACAGCTGGAAAGGTGGGATGCATGTGGTACTACTATCAATCAAGGGACTGGGGAAAATACACCCAACTCAAGAGGTTGAAAATCCCCAAGGAAGTGTGCGACTAATATTTATTCACTGATAATAACTCCTTCCTTGAGGGAACCAGGTGGCATCTGGCAACAAATATCCCCAGTCACATTCAAAGCCTGCAAATCACATTTCTCGCTCTGCGCCTTGGTTATAGTCAGCATGGAAGCCTCCAGTTTAATTGCTGTTTTTTTTTTTGTTTTTGTATCATGAAGCGCTGCTAAAAATACACATGCCATTAATAATTAGCAGAGTTAAACCTAAGGCAGCAGTCAAGAAGAACAACAAATGTGACAAAAATGAGACATTGTCATTGGTGGCTGTTGATTTTCATGGATCCCTTTTAGAATTGATGAAACCTGACAGACAGCAAGACATAACTCTGAAAATCCCCCAAAAATAAACAAAACGCTGGCAGGTGATAGTGATTGCTAGAGTGTGTGTGTGTGTGTTTCTTGTTTAAATGCAATTGTCTTTGCATACTCACTTGAATTTCCAAAACCTGCTTTTTTTTTAAGACCTGTCTGACATAAGGCTCTTCTGTATCATCAATAAGTGCTTTGTTGCTATCAATAGCTTTTCAAACAAATTACTACTTTACATCTCTCTGTAATACTAAATAGTACTTATTATTTTGATTGTGAATAAAAGAAATAAACCCTGGAAGTGTTTTCAGCGCTGTGATTGTAGAGCAACACCACCTACATTGTCACACTGTATTTCCTCCTACACTTACTACTGTGCGTAGGGTTATTAGCTTCCCCACATTCACACTTCTGTTATGTGGTATGTAGAAATACTGTGTGCGCAGCGCTGAAGAAAGTTAAACACCCGCATCCTTAGGATTGGTCAGGTACTACTTCTGCATTTCTACAATTACCAGAATTTTGATGGAGTAATTTGATCTTGTTTGCGGTCTTTTTGCCTCACAGGTTCCCTGGACGCCTTTAAAGTTGGACAAAGGTCCCACGGCAACAGAAGGGATGAAGCAACACTGTGGCTGATCCATGACACTAAACTCCACTCGCCCTCTGCTCTCATCAAACCGGACAATCACTCACTCACTTTCCCATCTCTGCAAAGCTACACAATGGCCAGCAAGAGGAAATCCACCGTACCCTGCATGATACCATCCAAATCCAAACATGTGCGCGAGGAAATTATACTGGGCTCACTGCCAGAACTCCTACCAACAATCCCAGAAGACGGCATACTCAGCATCTCTGGAGAGGAGTCTGGCCGTGTCTCTCACAACTCATCCAAATCTGAATGTGGCAGCGAGGTGCAGAAAGGAGGTACATACAGTTGTCCGCCATGCTCTTTCGAGTCCAGAGATTTAAACTACTTTTTGGATCACATGCACAACTGCCACTTAGACTTCAGGGCCCAGCCCACTTTCTACTGCCTGAACTGTGGGGTCTCAGTTGTTCGCTTTGAGGCTCTGGCTCTGCATAATGCCAACACTCACCCTAAGATCACGGAGGGCTTGATGACTGCCTCCCTCAGTGTCAACAAGAGGGATGGCATCTCAGCAGTGGAGCAAAGCCTCTTCACGGACAGCGGAGACCACTACAGAGAATCTGGAATCTCCCTGAGCAAAACCCCTATTGCAAAGATGATGAGAGCCAAGGGAGAGCACAAAAAGATTGTAGTATCTCATACCGTGGAAGTATTGAAAAAAGTCAGTGGGAAAGATGTAGACCCCAACATGCTGACAAATGTGCCTGAACTCCAAAATGGGGCTCTCAGTGTTTCTGGCGCCCAAGCTATGCCGAGGACAGCTGTTAGTCACGTGATTGCGACAACAGTGTCCAACCAAGTCTTTCACCAGCACACTCCCTCCCTGTACACCCCAGCTTCCCCTGATTCCAATAAAGACCTTCCGAAGGTGATGATCCCTCTTAGCAGCATCCCAACCTACGATGCCGCCATGGACACCAGCAGCTTTCTTAAGACATCCTTTGGCAAGTTCCCCTACCCGACCAAAGCTGAGCTCTGTTACCTGACAGTAGTGTCAGAGTTCCCTGAAGAGCAGATCAAACTGTGGTTTACTGCCCAAAGACTCAAGCAGGGCATAAGCTGGTCTCCAGAGGAAATAGAAGAGGCGAGGAGGAAGATGTTCAACACCGTGTTCCAGGGGGGAGCACCCCAAAAGCAACCTGGCACGCCGCGTCATGTCAATCACATTGTTACTCACCACACCGTAACAACCCCTTCAGGTTCAAAAGGACCAAATTTTCCAATGGCTGAAATCCCCTATGGCAGTGGAAGAATCAGGCCCGTTGGAGCCACCGCTAAGCAGGCCAGTGTGTCTACTAATCCCCACGTGACGAGGGTCTCGTACTCTACTCCACTTCTCCCTCAGAAGGTTCAGTCTCTGGTCAGAACGTCGACACTGACCAAGAATATTCAACCCACCGCAGAGCCAGATAAGAGCAGCAATGGCCTCGCCGTGGACGTGGCGGCTGGATGCACCGGCAGTCGCAGCAGCAGTAGCAGCAGCACTTGCAGCAGTAGCAGCAGCATCACCAGCTATTCAAGCAGTGGTATCAGCGGTGAGAACGTCTCCAGGAAAAGCGTGAATAACAGCAGCACCGCCAATGGGATTCACAACTTTGCTGCCTGCTCTACAAATATTAGCAATAATGATTTGCACTACCCCAATGACAAGACACGCAACAGTTTACTGACGGGACCGGAAGGCTTCAACAGTCACAGCGCCATCGAAAACACCAGCAACATAAATCATAACAAAAATAACAATCATAACAGTGCCGCCATCACTCCTCAAGAGCAGGCTGACACCTTGAAGAAGGATGAGCAACGCAACATTCAGAACAACAACAACAACAGTATTACCAATGAAAACCCTGCCTCTAAAGACCTGAACCACGCCAGCACTTCGCCCAATCAAAGCACCACCAGCACCACCGTCATCACAAAAAGTAGTTCATCCGTGATGGATGAGGGTAAGCGCAACAAGGAGTTTAGCATAAAAGGCATGTCAATCTTGCAGCAACTTATCAAGGAGGATGACCTTTTTACCGCAGACAAAAGTTGCTCGGAGCTGAAATTTGAACCTATCAAGATCAACTTCAAGAGGCTCAAAATGAATGAAAGCGAGAGCACCTCTGAGATTGCACATCAAGAACACAAGGCAGAGATAGCCGAAGGGTCCTTCGCACCCCCCTGGGCCAACAAGAATGCCCAACAGCTGCGCATCCTTCGCCAGGCTTTTTCCAGTGCACGCTGGCCCAACAGTCAGCAATACGAGGAGTTAAGCATACAGACAGGCCTGCCTAAATCTGAGGTGGTGCGCTGGTTCAGTGACAGCCGCCACAGTCACAAGAATGGACAGCTGAAGTGGCTGGAGACCTATCTGCGACCATCTGTAGATGGAGAGGAAGCCGGCGGCAGAGGAGACGTTGAAGCCGAACTGCAGAAAGACTTGCCGGCTGCCAAAAAGAAACATGCTGAACAAGACGTGAACAAACCCCTCGAGGGGGAAGGAGGAACAAACACTGACCAACGGCTTCAATGGCAGGATTTAAACTCACCACTGCATGGTCTCATGGGGACTGAGGGAAGCAGAGAGCTCATCAAAGCTGAGACCTCCGCACAACCGGGAGTCTTGATGGACGCCTGGGCCGAAAGAAACCAACAGCAGCTCACTGCGACTCAGCCACTTATTGATCAGCCCAATGACACCAATCAGACCAGGTAACTCAAATGAGCCCGAAGTAAGGCTGAGATTTGGGGGGTCGTTTAGAGGTCTTTTTCAAAACCCTATAAATCAGTTAAAATTGTTCTCAGATAAATGGAAACAACACAAAAATAATTTATTTTGAATATTCAACAAGAATTGAAAAAAACACTTGCATTGGAAAATCTGTTAATCTATTTATCGATCATACAAGCTATCTTTCCTTTTCTACACATACACAATCCAGTAACTAAATCATAATCAGTTTATGTTTGTGCATTTTCTGCACTCAGTTTGAAACAATTTCAAATTTTTGAGCAAAAGGATTGAATTTGAAAAACGATTTAACAAAAACCAGATTATTGAACAATCAACAGAAAAATCGATTATCAAGCAATATACATGAACCACCGTCGCAGGTATGCTGGAGCCTATCTCATCTAACTGCAGGCAAGAGGCAGGGTGCACCCTGAACTGGCTGACAGCCAATCGCGCCGTGTGGTAATCAAAAAACCTTTCTGACATTCACACCGACAGGCGATTTGGACTCTTTCACACTCACTTTGGTCATTTCAGATTCAGTTCGACAAAGACAATTTCAAATTCGCCATTTCAGATGACGGGAACTGAAATCAATAGCAATCAATCGCAAATACACAGATCTCGTCTTTGGCCAACCAGTGCCTTCGTTTTTCATCACATTATCAGGGACTCTTCAAAAGGTCAAATCTGCTAACCGGCGACCAAAAATGTAATTGTAGTATTTAGCGTTTTAAAATATTGTCAGTGTTTAGAAGATTGCTAGGTTGGATTTTTTTAGTGTTTGTTGAAATCCAAGTCGCATTGTGCAAAAAAAAAAAAAAAAAGGGGGGGGGGTTGGAATGGAACTGCAATTATTCACACACTCTTAACACGTTAACATTGTGTCTTAACATGGCAGAGAAAAGTCTCTACCCAATATAATGCCTAAATATTTTTGGATTGATTATTATTTGGTGTTAAGTTTTGAAAAACAAGGCTTCATAATAATCTTTGGCCTTTATTCCGCTCGTGAGCTGTTTTAGGTCCAAATCTATCAATAGAAGGCATCTTTTTGCATCACATGGACATTTCATTTAATGAGCATTGCTTCATTATTATTTATTAGTGTTATAGGCCCCTTGTTGCTTTAATATACATTTTACAGTTTAATAGATATGGAAAGATTTGCTTTGGTCACAAGAAATACAACGAACTGTGCAGTGATCTGTTTATCAGGTCAAGTAGATTTCAGACCACACCTGCAATAGGTAACAATCCTTGATATTAAGAGATTATTTAAAAAAAAAAGTTACTTCTCTCACAAATTTCAAACACATTTAAACTTAATAAAACATACTCAAACTCATTAAAAGACATTATTAAAATAGCCTTCTCACAAAGTTCTTCAAAACAGAGGCGAAGCATGCTTCCCTCAAGCTGTTTGTCACTCCAAGCTTAAGTTTACTGTAAACGTGACCCAAAAAACACCAAACCATATAATTTGGTCCAATGAAATGCCATAGACGAGCTAAAGAAATTAGAATAGATGTTACAGTAATTATAGAGTGTCAAACAACTGCTACTTAAATGCACAGGGAGTTGAAACCCATACAAACAGAATACAACAGTTCTCAAAGGCAAACATTATATTTTCTCTCCTCAGTGGAAACGACAGGCCGCTTTCTATTTTTGCCCAGGAACCTTAATTTCCTTTCCAATCGGAGCAACGTGGCCATCTTTGGAGGAAGGCTTGTTCCAACTTTAAAAATGCTTAGGCAAAGTGCCTTAATGCAACCTTTAAAAAGGGTGCTACCTTTGCATTTTTTTCAGAACGATACAAATACGAGTACTGCCTCCATAGTAACTCGCTGATACAGATATAGAGTACAGATATCGCAACTACATTTGATACATAAAATCCCACTGAACACAATATCACTTTCAGGACTGCTCTTTGTGAGTGACATGTGACAAACAGCTGTAGTGTAGTGCCAACTATTGGTGAGGAGGACTTACTCGATGTCAGATATTTGGGCCTAAGTATCGGAGGCTGGTATCAACAAACCATGTTATTGTTACACTAGAAAACAGGATCTTGTACTAATATTAGACAACATTATAGTAGTTATTTTGGTAGCACATAATTTATGATAGGCGGCACAGTGGAGCAGCAGTAGAGCGTTGCCTTCACAGTTCTGAGGACCGGGGTTCAAATCCCCGCTCCACCTGTGTGGAGTTTGCATATTCTCCTTGCGCCCGTGTAGGTTTTCTCTGGGCACTCCAATTTCCTCCTACATCCCAAAACATGCATTCATTCAAGAATCTAAATAGCCCGTAGGTGTGATTATGAGTGCAATTGATTGTTTGTCTCTGTGTGCCCTGCGATTGGCTGGCAACCAGTTCAGGGTGTACCTTGCCTCCTGCCTGATGACAGCTGGGATTGGCTCCGGCACTTCCCCGACCCTCGTGAGGATATGTGGCTTGGAAAATGGATGGATGGATGGATGACTTATGTTATAAGATAAAAAAAATCACATTAAAGAGGTCACTGGATTTCCACATCAGCATTCCTAAACTTGGCCTCCTGGGTGATTCTCACTGTTGGGGACAACCAGATTAAAATAAACACATCAAACATGCATAGATTGAAGGAGCACTTTTTAAAATCTGCTGTATATTTCAATTACAGTAAATCCATCAAACACATTGGGTGTATATTGAAAATAAAGTAAGTTTCTTTCAGCTTGTCCCTTTCAGGGTCACCACAGCATTTCATCTCAGATGAATGCACATATGTTTGGAACAATTTTTACGCCGGATGCCCTTCCTGACGGAACCCTTCTCATGTAGTGGAGGCCCCCCGTGGGATATGAACCCATAACACCTGTTTTACCAAACCAATGCTCTAACCACTGAGCTACAGGGCCTCGCCTGTGTTGAAAATAAAGTGTAACTTGTTATTTTCTCAATCTTCATGCAGTTTACTTTTCTGTAAACGTCAAAATATGAAGTAATGATACAGAAAATTTTTAATCGCATTCATTCATTCATTTTGGAGTTGCTTATCTTCACAAGATTCGCAGTTCTCAGCTGTCAATGGGCAGGGCACATGGAGACAGACAGCAGTCTGTCTAAATAATCACAACTAAGGGCAATTTAGAGTCCCCAATTAATGGCCGTACCGCCCATTTGGAATAACAGCCAAAGATTATTATTATCCATGAATTCTAAAGGTTATTCCCAGCAAATATGTTTTCCTTTCCATGGAAAAAAAATTAGATCTGTCTGTAGGGTTACAGAAAACATATTTTTGTCTGATGAAAGAACAGTACAGAAACACCAGAAAATGTATTCCTAAAAACATAATTAAATACATATAAATAAAACAAACGACCACAATTTTGAGCACACATCCAATCCCTTAATAGTTCATATGTAAATGCAAAGAGCACCAATTATGTCCAAGTAAATATCCGCAATTTGTGTTAAAAAGTTTAAGAGCAAAAGTTGAGTCGCAAGAATACTTCTCATGTAGATACCTGAAAAAACTACTTGTTACTTGACAGCTTTGAGCGTGATATAGCAAAGAGCATACCCCCAATCAACTTGCTCTTACCATCCACTCCGAGTCATTCAAATTGGATTTCACCTGAAATAATGAAAGATCAGCTTGTTTGTGGGTGTCATGCTGCATTCAGCCAATCAAGCCTCTACATATGTTTTTCATTTAAAAGCTATTTTTAGGTAAGTAGAAATCTCGCCCATTGAATTATAGATTGCGAGCGGATGTTAATACGTGTGAATAAAACATGACAATTGTATTCGGCGGGGTGGATTTCCAAGTGGCGTGCTTCCTTTCATCCGAGCTTGGGATCAGATCCTCACCTGTTTGTGCATGTTGTGTTTGCTTGCTGACGTTTAGGGATCGCCTGAGGATGGAGCTGCTGGAGGTGTGATCGAGTTGCACGGAACACGCGTACAAGGCTGGTTTGCTCCCTGGCCAGGCTCAGAATTAAAAAAAAAAAAAAGTGTTTGTAATGACAGCAAATGTGATTGTAGCTGGACCGTAAGACTCTGACTGTAACTGTGAATACCCCCCACCCCCTCCTCTTCCTCTTCCATCTGCCATCACTTCCTCCCGTGTCAGAAGAAAGAACTTCTCACCTTCTCAAGTCCTGTGATGTTTCAGCCTTTCATGCTTCTTTGTGGTCGTGTGGGGAGGGTACACAATGAGGTCAGTATGAGGGATCAAAGAAAAGAAAAAGAAGACGCACACTGACTGGAAAAGTGACTTGAATGAACAAAAATAGGATGGGATGAGGCCGAGAGATAACGTTTTTGGGGTCACAGCGAGAAATCTATATACAGAATATGATCGAAACTGCACTATAAAAAGGGGGTTTACTGACTGAATGGACAAAAGATGTGTCAAAGAAATGTTATTGTTGGCTTTGTGATATTTTTTACGTTTTTTTTTCTTTTTTTTTTAGCAACCAGTACTTAAGCACTGCCTTGAATTTTACTTTTTTTGTTGTTGTTGTTGTTGCTTCCCCCTGTCCCAACTCTATTTACTTTTCCAGAGTCACTGTAAGTCCAGATGCAATCAAACATGTTTTATTTAGACCTGTATCAATGTTGGTGATCACTTTGTGGTTCAGCTACACGCAAGAGAATATATTCAATGCACTAATGAAGACAGCAATGCTCAAAAATCCCACTGCCCCACTGCAAAGGTATTGACAGCTTTGCCCAGATCAATAACCTCCAATGCCCTGCAAACTGAACAGAGACAAGCCTGTCACGCTAACGTTGCCTTACTCAGCTCTGTCCGTGTTTATCTGACCTGTTTGTCCATCAGCTCGCTTTCCAGCTACTGCGCTTTCTGTACAGTTAAAGAAGAGAAGGAGGGGGGAAAAAAAACAAGAAAAACGAAAACAGCCAGTGCATCAAGGATCGCTTTTGGTCTTTATCTGTGAAAAATCGTGTGCTGCTTTATGTACACTTTGGAGATGTTTTCATATGAGCTGTAACTGTAATATTGTATCAAATATTGTGACTGGCCAATTGTTGTCGCAAGTTAAATTACTAATTGGATCTTTTGACACTGACAGAGTGAGATCTAGAGCTAGCTAGAGAGCCAAATGGGGAGAAATTCTCTTCTGAATTCTCTTGTTTGTATAAACATACAGTCACTACATGGATATCCTATTAAGCTGCATCCTTGTCACGCTGCTAATAGCTAAGAACGGTGCTATACCATCCAAAGTGAAATTGGAGGTTCATCTCCTACCAGCAGTGTATGCACTTGTGTCGAATGTTACAAATTTATTTTGGTTTGAGAATAATGGAATCTGGACTTACGGTGTAATGATCGCTTACGAAACTTTTATGATATAGCCTGATCATAAAGCACTGTTGTATCATCCTTTCTACACTTTCTCTGAATCTTTACAGAATAAACCGAATACTCACCAATCAGCGGTGTCACTTGTTCCAAAGCCCATTTTGCAGCGGGAGGGAAAAATCGTGCCAGAAACCAAAGCTGTGGGATACTTTTGAAATGACTCGAGTGCTTAGCGCGCCACCTGCTGGTGAGCCGCTGACAAGCGGTCAAAACTGGCAGGGGAAATAAAAAGGCCCCTCGGCCCGTTTCCAGTTTTGGGTTTTGTCTTTACTACAAGGCAAAAGTGGGAGATTGGCCTCAAATATCTATTTGTAGAAAATAACTCTCTCAACTTAGAGGAAAATACTGTTATGGGAATGGTGTGATCATGAGGAGAGACCCAACGACGCCAAATCACACTTGAGATAATTAGTTCTGTAACTGAAACTGGCAAGAATACACGCCCCCCCCCCCCATTTACAAATTGATTTTGGATGGGTTAAGCGCAGCACAGGTTGACAATTTGAAGTACCCTTGGACAAATAAAACTTACTCAATTGCGCTACTTCAGCCAGTAAGAAAAGGAGACTTTTTCGTGTGTAGGGTTTTTATTTATATTCTTAACCTACAATGAGCATACAACTTAACATGATCAAATGCTAGGACAAAAGGTAAAACGGGAATAGGATGTTGACTTTACAACTACTTACATCAACTTTCCTATCATAAGAGTGGAATAAAATGAATTCACATTAAAATGTTACATTGCTTTAACCTCATTCTTTACACAATTATCTACCTAAAATTGTAACAGATTGGTGATTATTTTTTGGCAAAGTTGACATCCCTCACGCACACACACATACACTTCTCCAATGAGAAACACTTTCCTTTTAAAGACTTAAATACAATGAATTCAAGTAACAGGGGAGATTCTTTCTTTTCCTAGGAACAAATTAAGTTCAACTCAGATGTAGACTTTAGGGGCTGAGTAGCAGCTTTAGGGGATGGGGGCTCGCAAGTGACAGGATCAAAATGATTGGTTCACATTTACACTGAAAAAAAAAAAAGTCCCTGATTGAAAGGCTGTAAAACATATATTCACATTCTGCTTGCTTAAGTAAATGTTGACATGGTTGCAGTGTTACTCCAACCCCCAAAAGCTTGCCCACTTCCCAGACATCTGTATGCAAAACACCATTTTAAATAGTCCAGTTTAAAATAATCACCCTAAACAAGACAGCTTTTAAGGTCGGGCCCCCTAATACACACAGTACATACGCACGCACGTACGCACGCGCGCGCGCGCGCGCACACACACACACACACACACACACACACACACACACACACACAAGCACACATTTGTCATTGTCCTCAAAAGGCCTGTGGGTGGTATTAAGGAATTTGTTTGATTTGACTTTATCAAAATATAGATTCATTCATGATACATGAAGGGGCTAAAACAAACAGTGAATGAAGATATATGGATAAAAAGCATTTTCTTGTTTTTTTGCTTCATACACAAGCAATAGGACCACAGAGTTCAAAGTTCAGGCATCGTCACAGGGAGAAAAAGGTGAGGGGGTGAGGGGGGCAGTCCGACTACTGGCACTATGCCTTGATGCTCAGTTCAGCTGGATGCCTGATCGCAGATCAGATGTTTAAACTACCACTCAATTGTGGCCTCATCTTTTTTTCCTGCCAAAACCTTATCGGGTCAGTCCATCAAGAAAAATTCTGTATAGTAAAAAGAAGTATCCGATTAAAAAGTAGAGTTAAAACCATAACCTGCAATTTAAAATTCAAAGTCATCGTCTGCCATGTCAATGGCCCAGGCAAACTTCTCACGCTGGGTTTTGTTGTAGATCTTCTCAACAGGAACACCCCACTTCTTACACCTGGGAATAGAATATCCGTTAGCAGGCTGGATAAATTTACCTTTTAAAAATGTTTTAGTTTTTTGAAATTCACCGTCACTGACCAAGCCACAGAGATGCGAGGGTCGAGATAGTTGAGCTTTGAAGTGCCGAGCGCAATTTGTTTGTTCTCCTCACGATCGGTCGCCTGCACTTCCAGCTTCATCAGCTGCTCTTCTATCCTCTGGACGGCCTTCTTTTTCGTCTCGACAGCCCTGCGCGGTGAAGGGTCATGATTACATAACGCTGTCAGAAACCAGCCGTTAGTTAACACATGGCACCACATCCCAAGAAGTCCACTCACTTCTTAGATTTTTCATCCCTCCGTACTTTGGCATCAGCCTTGGCACTCTTCAGCTCTCTTTTAGCATCAGACAGCTGGTCCCTTTTAGCTTCAATCTGAGACAAATCAAGACAACTACTGTTACATTTGCAACATGTTAACTTTCACCACCATTTCAAAAGTAAGTGAGTAGGGATTGCAAAACGTGAAGAATTTTCAAAAGCTGAAAACATTCCAGGAGAATTAACAGAAATAAACCCATAATCTAAAAAAAATATAATATTTAAAATAAAGGTTAGCTCCCAATAGGAAGCCTACATTTAGTTAGGGGGGAACATTTTAGCATAAGTCTGTTTTATCTTGATTTACCCTCTCTTACTACCTTGTTTTATTGCTTTGTGAAACAAGACGAAATCTGAGACATGAGCAAGCATCAGACCAGTGGCAGTTCTTGGGCCAGGGCGAGGCAAGGCCCTGTAAATAAGTGCCTTCACCCTGGCCCCCTTACTTTGTAAAAGGGGGGGACACAGGTGAAAGTTTGTTTCATCTTGGGTCGATAACTTGGGTGTGTCTCGGGCAGAGTTGCTATAAGGTGGCAATGGAGGGTGACTCTAGTTTGGACAATTCCACATTTTTAGTATGTGCTACAAGAGTCTCTCCTCCCAAGTATCAGCAGCTCTTAAGAAATAATCATATGCTTGTAGCTGTGTGAAAACTAGTCACGAGTCACCACCACACAGCACAGTCTACACTTATAGAATGACAACACAACAAAAAACTGCAGGTGGGTAAAACAGTATTATTATGGGGAAAACCAACACATCAAACATTCAGATTGACAATTACTGCAACTATCTACTACAAGCCACTAGGCATGGAGGGAAATCCATGCTTAGTGGCTTGTAGTAGACTTGTCCCAGTGCTACATTTGTAAGCTATTGCATTCGTTAAAATGTTGCAATTGCAGCGCCGCAAAAAGCGGAAATAAAGCACCTGGCTCACGTTAACCATTCTCGTCCGATCGTTGATTTTCTTTCAGTCCATTTCGTTGACATTAAGATGAAAACCCTAGCACAGAGTTACCGGACACCAGAGTTCAATCAGAACGAAGAAACCATTCATACGTTCATTTTCAGAGCCGCGTATTCCTCAAAAAGGCTCGCGGTGGTACTGGATCCTATCCCAGCTGTAATCGGGCAGAAGGCGGGGTACACCCTCAACAGGTTGCAACCCAGTCGCAGGGCACATGGAGACAGACAACAGTCCCACTCACAAATCACACCTAAGGCCAATTTAGGCGACAGTTAATACCCATTTTTGGGGGATGTGGGAGGAAACCTGAGTCCCCAGAGAAACCCCACAGAGGCACAGGGAGGACATGCAAACTCCGCACAGGTGAGGCTGGAATTTTAACCCCGGACCTCAGAACTGTGAGGCCAACGGTCTAAACACTTTCCCCACCGTGCCACCCAAAGAAGAAACAATATTACGATGAAAAATAAACGCAAAATTTCTGGTCAAAAGTTTTTGATGGCCAACTATGAATTATAATAGCCGCCTGTCAGAACAGACGCTCATGTAAGCTTGAGTTGATTGCATGCTTTTAGCTAACCTTTGTTAACTTTACAACACAAAACGGTAGCCTATAATAATACATGATATTTATATACTGGGGCGATGAATTGTGTATTCCTCTCTTTAGATTACAATAAAGGAATGTAATGAATAGTATTGGGAGGGGGGAGACAATGAATACAGTTAATAAATGCCTTGAAAAGGAACTTAAATAAGTGTGCATGCATTTGTGTGAGTCCTTTTGAAAAAACACCTGGCCCCCCAATAAAACTTCAAAAACTGCCACTGCTTCAGATACGCTGGCACTCGAGTGAATTGGAAAACAAAATGCAAAATATCGCAATGGCCTCACATGTGATCATGGAGATAAATTTGCATGTATGTATGCTTATGAAAAATGAATGTTTATATGTATGCTCGAATACCATTACATTTCCCTAAATTCCCAAGGAAGGTTTCAAATCTGAAATACTTTAAGAATTTACTAGGTTAAGTTCTCATGGAAGTTTTCCCCAAAATTTGCAGCCTTTCGCTATTCTAGTGTACACTCAAACTTGCATTTTAGCACCCACGAGAACAAAACTGAGATTTATCCATCTGAAAACCTGTAATTGGATCACTTGCTCAGGAACATCACATTTCCTATGTGATGATAAACAAAAGCACATCCCACGCTCACCTTAGTCTGCAGGTTCTGCATGGACTTCTCAAACGTCTTAGGTGGAGCCCTCTGGTGGTTACACAGGATGGCCACAGCTCTGTTGGCCCTGTTGTAGGATAGGATCTTGGCTGGAACATTCTCATCCGCTAGAGAGCAAACAGCAAAAACATTGATTTAATCGTGACTAAAAAGACACTTATCAATTATTTATGATGAAAATTCTTATCATTGATCAGGTTTGGATTCTTGAGTTCAGCCTTTCAAATGGCAGCGTACCATTTGTGAGCTCTTTGAGCTGCTGTTGCAAGGTGATCGATGCATTATATGTACGGAAAACTTTGGCTGTTAGACCATCCATCAGCTCCTGAAGGTGCTTGTTGAGAATTGAAGTCTGCCAAAATTGAGCAAAATGAACAAAATGCCAACATTCCAAATACAGAGGGTCTTTTGTATACACGGATTAACAATTCATGAATTTGTGCAGCGTTGACAATGCACATCAATCATGCTGAGTTACCATCATAACGCTGTTTTTTGTTTGAAAGATAAATTAATCACACAAACACACACGTCCAGGGGTGTACTCTCTTTTACACTTTGTTTTCATTTGTCATAGTCTGAATGTTGCTTACGTTTGTCCTGCGATTTGGCTAGTGACCATTTCAGGGTGTAAACCACCTCTCGTCCGAAGTAGGCAGGAAATTTTTGAATGAAACACTTGAGTCTGATCCCCACAACATCTGTGGAGCTCACGTTTGCTTTTTCAACAAGATGGGGGGCTTTGGTACTTTGGTGGACTGCCATACCGCCACTGCATTTAAAATGGGACCCTCGGGCCGGTGTGGGCATCACCAACTTCACCAACTAACTTCAATACTCTCTAATCAAAGAAGCTCGCATCATTCTCTTTAAACGTAGGATGTGGCGATGTCATTTTTGCCAAACAGAACTTAGTGACATGTTCAAGACTGTAGCAGTCAAGCCTGAAATAGTGAATAATCTCACAAAAAATGACTGGAGACTAAAATGTGTCCACGTCCCTCATTGATTTATATTTCCTCAAACGAACATTCCTTTCCACCTCAACAGGGCAGCCGGTACATTGTTTTTGAAAAAAAAAAAAAAAATAAATAACAACAACAATATTAATAATGATAATAATGCATTCAAAACACTGAGTCCAAAAATGATTAAGAGATGCCCAATGATGAAGTAAATCTCTCGAACACCAAACCCATTCAATGACCTCGCATGCCTTTCTGCACACTGCATCAGTTGCCAAAATTGCATTAGCTCCCCAATCCATAACTTAAGACGTGGTATTACCTGGTCTAAATTAAAAGACTTTCTGAGACCATCATATCAATTCGAGCGCACAACCTTCTTGTGCTGACATGAAAATGACAATGTGTCACTAGAAATAGACTCCTCATTTACCAAAATGTCACATGCTCCAGGCAGAAGTCAAAGAATACAACTACTCCCCCTCACCACCACCACGCTCCAACTTGGCGCAAACCATTCTGACGAATATTAAAACACTCAGCAAGTCTTGCGCTGGCACCAATATCAAGATGAGCACCTTTTAAGCTTGGGCGCACATTGAGCGGTCTACAAATACAGAGCCTATTGTCCTTCATACTTTGCCTTCTGGATATACCTGTGCTTCCATCCATTTATCCATTTTCTGAGTCGCTTATCCTCACAAGAGTTGGGGGTGCGCTGGAGTCTTTCCCTGCTATCATCGGGCAGGAGATGGGGTAGACCCTGAACTGATTACCAGCCAATCGAACTGCACATAGAAACAATCATTCGCCCACACAATCACAACTAAGGCCAATTTAGAGTCTCCAAAGAATGCATGTTTTTGGGATGTGGGAGGAAACTGGCGTGCCCGGAGAAAACCCACACAGGCACAGGAAGAACATGCAAACTCCTCACAGGTAGGGCAGTTTTCTCGGGCATCGGTCCCCAATCTTTTTTGCCCCACGGTCCGATTTCACGTCAAGCCATAATTTTGACAGGCATTCTTTAACCAACCATCAACAAAAGGTCCAAAAATGACGGGAAGTATTATATTTCCTGTCACAGTGAGGAAGTCAAGTTTTGTGTGAGGTGGATTTTTCTTTTCTGGTCCTGTCATTTTTACATATCTGCATATTGTGAAAACTTTCATAAATGTACTGTATCTTGAAATTGTGATGTTAATCCTCTCTCATTTAATAGTGTTTTGAAGAGATTTTTATCGGCAATTACGAATTTTCATAGGCGCTGCCATTTTAGCAAGTCACATGACCTACATGCGAGGATGTGATGTATTACGTGCCCCAACAACGGCTCGCTTACGTTGGGACACAATTACGGCCAGCACCGATTTCTCGGATTTATCCTCATCTGAGGAAGAAATAGCAGTATCGGTGGCTCAGGAAGACAGGAATATGTCCATACAGATTTGAACCTGCGGCTGTAAATAATGTTGAATATTCGGATGGTTCTTTGGACAAGAATCATGCAAGTCTGACTACACGGAGGCCGACATGCGGGACACACCATTCATCCATCCTCTCGATATTGGAGTGCGTTTATAAACGTCAGTGGAGGATTGCACTGAGGACAGCACTTGTGGTCATGACGGATGGTAGAACCCATCAGTGAAATGTAGGCCTTAGATTGTTGGAAAGGTTCTTTTAGCCAACAGGGTGGCCAGGGTCCAAGTGATAATGAAATGACCTTGGCTTGCTGGTTGTTTTTCTTACTGGGCAGAACATGCCACTGAAAATTCTGCGGATTATTTCTATCCGAATTATAGCAAAATTTCACGATACAGTAAGGTATTTTACCGTGTCCGTTTGTGTTTGTACCGCATGTGAAGACACTACAAACTGGCGATGATTTCTTTGTTTGCGGACAAAGTTCAAAACCACGCACGTATGTCATGTGACTCGCCGAAATGGTGGCACCCATGAAAATTCATAATTGCCGATAAAAATCTTCTCAGAACACCATGAAATGATAGAGGATTAACCTCAAATTTTCAAGGTGCAGTACATATGACATGACCTATCAGATACATTGTTAATCCAAACGACCGGACTTCTCCTTTAACACTGAATTTAGACTGTGAATTTCAGACGGCAAATTATAGCCAGTTGAAATCTCAGGAGACTGAAAATATTGCATTTGAAATTTAAAAGGTTGAATTTTTTTATATGGCGAATTTAACATTGAAAAGTTAAACTGAAATACAGCAATTGAAAATAATCTGGATTTTACAACATAAAATTTTCAGTGGCATTTTTAATTCAAATCCTGGTGGCACATATTTACTTCCATACGAGACACCAACACCCCAATTTGGGTTAGGTCTCCACCGTTGGAATGGTGCTCTGCCATATACTAAGGATCCCTCTGTACACATACAGGGGTGGTGCAGTGGCAGTTTGAAAACGGTATGCCCAGTTGGACTTCAAAATGCTGGTAACAAATATACTCAAATTTCCAACTATTTTTATAGTCCAAAATATCAAATGTTGTTAGTGCAAATGAAGTTATGTATTCTCCTGTTCTGATCCAATGCCAGCTGCACCTTTTGGCATCTTCACTGTTTTATCTACTGGCTGGTTAACTTCTGCTCATACTTGGATGACAATGATAAAATGTTGCAACGCGTCTTGAAACGGATTGCGGTTGAACTTTGAGGTGCGAGTACATATTTTTTAGCTTACGTTCAGGCGATCAAACAGGTCGTCATCTGGCTCTTTGTTCTCCATAAACAACTGTAGATTTTTAAAAACCTAAAGAGAAAGAAGAGTCATGAGTAAAAGTCTCCAGTGAGACTGGTCCTCTAAAGAAAAACTCTCACCCTTTTTTCCACAGGGACTTTGTTGTAATATCGGATGGAATCTTTACCCAGAAAGTCAAACTCCACAACATACTCTTGACCGTCGTTCTCTGGGTAGAGTTTGAGATGTTCCACCCTAAGGGAGCAACAGCCCACCGTGTCGGCGGTCTCTCCTTCCTCTTTCTCATTACCTGCTCTTAGTGCCAACTGCACCACAAGAGACCAAGCTTTGGTTCAAGTAATTTGTCACATTGGAACTTTGAGCTACGTACACCTGCAATGTAACGTGTAGCTCACCTTGTCAATGAAGTAAAGCGCTACAGCCCTCTGTCGGATCCTCATCTCCTTGGACTTCCAGTCATCGCGATACTGGGTCCTGATGCGGTCCACGCATTTCTTTAGTCTACGAGCTGTTTCATACTTTTGCCAGTCCTTCTCTCCCTGCACACACACAAACGGATTGCAGAATTATTACAGGACAAACAACAGGGTCAAATGTTGGAACCACGACATTAAAGTAACTGTTCAGCGCATTTGAGACTGTGGGCTACACACTGCACTTTGGTCTTAGCGGAGGTCTACACAAAGATTTCCCATTAGAACATTTGATTAGTCAATGCATTAAAAGTAAATGATAAATAAAAAAATGCACACAGATACATATATACACACACACACATATATATATATATATATATATATATATATATATATATATATATATATATATATTAAACCATCCACCCCTTGATTAAAAAACAGGACATTATTTCAAATTGACAGTACATAAATTAATAAACATACTTTTATACTCAGTTACTTGTTTAGCCCATATTTTGTGTCGGAAAATAGGTAAAAATATTTGTCATTGTTTTCCAAAAATTTGATGTGTAAATAAATACCTTATTTTGATTAAGATAATCAGTGTGCCTTTACAGGGGACTACAGAAATCTAATAGTTGTCACGACTGAGAGGCTAACATTACAAATATCAAAATAGTTGATTCATTTGAAAATAATTGTCAATTAATTAATTGTTGCACATATTAATTACATTCATGATCATTACCTAAATTGAAATAAAAACTGATTCTTGAATACCAAATCAACCAAACCCAACTGGCCGGAACACGTGTCCCAGACAGCTACAGCCAGCCTGATCCCAAAACACATTCATTAAAAATGAAGCTAGCATCCTGAATGCTAATATAAACCCAGCTAGCTGTAAATGTGAAAGGAGAAGAATGAATATGTCAGTTCTCGCCAGTTATTGACAAACTAGTATCCTGTTAGGTTCCTGCTCCTTTCACTGAGTGAACACAAAAAAGTACATCAACTGGATATAAAACTGACTAAATATATTGTGAGGGTCAAATTACCATTTCTGTGTGTCACATTGTGCTGTAAAGGGTCGCAATAAGAGCAAAATCCGCAGTTTGAACATAATGCTGTTAGGTGAGGTCCTAATTAATTTGACAGCCATGTCCAACCCCCCTCCCACCATCTTCAAATCACACTACCTAGATAGATAATATTGCATAGCTCTAGAGAGGATGCCACGGTACACACAATAAGGGAACCACGACATTCAATGATCAAACAAAGCCCATACATGGAAAGTAGATAACGTTGCAGCCTACCTTGATCCTTGAGCTCGGGTTCAACATGATGTACTTGATAGAACCTTGGATGTTCTCAGTCCACGACACCAGCCATGTCACTTTGTTATCGTGACGAACCTCTTTCCATTTTGTTCCCGGAGGAGGCTGTGGGGGCTTGGAGTCCCTATGTGCACATTAGATTAATATAAGGTGGTAGGAACGTTACTGTGCACTTACTACCTTTTTAACCAACAGCTGCAAGCGTGCATGTGTGTATAAATAATGAGCATTCTATGTTCTATACAAAATATGCCTGTTGAACAAAAACATGAGTGCACAGTGACATTCCAGAGTCCCTGCACTTAATTGTGCTGCTAAAAATAAAGAACTCACAGCACTGAAGAAAAGCACTAACTTGCTGCAGTTGATGATAATGTCTTTAGGTCTGATCCGACGTTTCAGCATGCCCATTTTAGGATGGTCTCCACGACCACGGAAAAGGCCAGGGGGCTCAATGCGGAAGTTAGCAATACGTTCCCTGTGGTTGTCCATGATGCAGAAGCCGTACTCCTGTAAGAGGCGCTCATTCTCTGCCTTTATTTTCTTTGAACGAAAAAAGACAACCCATGGTAATTAGCTAACTAACTGAAAAGTTATAAATAAATCAACTAATCAGTTAGGTTTCACTTACCGCAAGCAAGCAAAAATAAAATGAGTCTATAAGGATTGATTATGAATAATGACTAACTGTTCAGGTGGTGCTGTTAACAATGGGGCGCAAATAAACACTGTGCTCAGTGGTGTGAGAATGTCAGGCAACATGTTCAGTTGCTGCCGTGCTTTCTCTCGTTATTCAATTGATTGTTTTTATACATATGGCCAAAAGGTGTGTTTGATACAAATAGTAAATAATACAGACATTTAAAGCTACACTTACATGAAATGCATGACTTTTTGTATGTTTTTAATTAAAAAAAAAAGAAAGCCAGAATGGACCCATCATTTTTTTTCCACCACAAAACATGATTTTGACGTATATTGCTTTTTCTAACTCCCACCATGAAGATCCTCTCGAGGGATATGTTTTGGAGAAGAAGCAGGAAGTGATGTTATCACCAGGAGCGCACTCAGGCGGTCTTGTGTGTTTATACTAGTTTTACCTGCTGGAAGGTAGCTCTTTGTTCGGGTTAGCCAAAATGCCAGCTCGTTGTATTGCTGGATATTGTTCAAAACTCGGGAGGATGGATTTACTCTTCATATGTTTACAAAAGACCCGGTTGGTCGTGAAAAATGGATTGCACAGGTGCGAAGGACGAGAGCTTTGTGGGTTCCAAATGACAGGTAGGTGTGTATATAGCTACTTTTTAAAAAAAAAAAAAAAAAAAAAAAAATAGTTGGGGGGGACGTAATCCTCTCAGAACGTAACAAAAGATCCACGTCCGGCAGTCACGGACGGCTTCGGCGCAGTGTCCGCCGATCAAGGCTTTGGCTGGGATGGCTCATCCCTGCACCGAGCAGGGCCGCTTTACAGCGTTGTCGTCGCTCGCAGCCAAGTGCGCCATCAGCAGCGTTGTTCATCAGCAACGGCAGCATCCTTGGCGGCAATGAACAACACCGCTGACACCATCGGCAATGAACAACGCCACCGACGATGGCACACTCAGCCGTGAGTGATGACAACGCCATAAAATCAGCCTGGCTCAGGGCCGCGATGAGCCACCACGGCCGAAGCCGGAATCAGATTGTGGCACCCGGGCCGCGGCGTTGTCATCACTCGCAGCTGTAATACTGTAATACTGTCAGGGAGTCGGTTGTTAGTTAGAAGTGATCGGCATATCATCTAAATATGGCTAAAAACGAAAGGGTAATATTGCCCCGGTCACTACACTTGATTGTGAGATGTTCTCTTCATCGAAAAGAGCTTCCGTGTCAAAAGGCGTGTTGGAAAAATCCGAAAATCTCCATTGTTCCTCTCCCGTAACAGGTGCCACTCCGTGTTTTCAATGGCGAATGTCCCATTGTGACATCTGCTGATGATATTGCAGGTAATAATATGGCTACCACTTCGATGTTGAGTAAACTTTCACAATTTTGCACATGGATGACATGCTCTTCGCTCATATGTATATCTATTTTAGAATGTTTATAGGCATGTCACTTGGGCTTTAACACAATTATGACTTTAGTAGTGTTTAACTATATGTTAGTGAGAAATTCACATTCGATCGCTGTAGGAACCAACCTCAGTAATAAACTGTCATAAACACTGCTACAACCAACTTTCTATGGCAGCTGCATCTTTTTAAATTTCAAGACAACTCTATTTCAAGACTGATGTAAATTTGTTTCTACGTCAATCAAGGGAGCTTTGCGTTTTTCCAGAGTAATAATAATGACAGAAGTTTACCAATTTCTCTTCCTTGGACATTGCCTTTCTTGCCTCAGACTGAGCCTTGAAGTATTCAGACATCTCAGAAAAGTTGCACTTCTTCAAGTCTGTAATCTTAGCCTTTTCCTCTGTGGTCATTTCCTGAGTTTAGAAAAATAGCCCATGAATTAAAAACATTGGAGAACATATCAAAAGACAAGATGACATATTTTCCACCTACTTTCCGCCAATCTTTAAAAAAGTTTTTAAGAAAGATGTCCTTTGTGGTGTACTCATGGTCCAGCATTTTAGCAAAGAATGTGGCTACCTCTTCTGCCTCTGGACTGAGCTTCATTGGCTTACCTTAAAGATAAAAAGATGCATTGATCAGCCAGAGGAGTAGTGTTATGCAAACATAGGTTTCTTACCATCATAGTAAAAATTGACTTTGCTCGGGAGGGGCTCATATGGTGGGGCAAAAACAGGTCCTTTGTGTTCCAGAAACTTCCACTTAACACCATCTGTGTATCGCTCTTCTTCCCACCTGGAATTGGTGGGAAAAATCATAACGCATGACAAAATCACACCAAATCGACTGACAAAAACACTACAAACTCACCATTTCCACTTCTCTTCTGGTTCCTTTTTTGCCTTCTTTTTTCCATCAGCAGTGTCTCCTTTTTTATCTTTTGTCTTTTTAGGCTTTACATCCTAAAAAGGGAAGAGAAAATTAACTGAGTTGGCCAAACCCAAGCTGGAATTCATATGTGTAGTACAGAAAGCCTCACTACCTGGTCGAAACAATTATGCAAACTAAAACTCACTTGAAAACCATGTCATGTAAAAACTTAAAACACACAAAATAATTTTAACAATACAGTTATTTCAAAAAGCAAACCATGACCTTTCATACTCCATCCATCAATTTTCTGAGCTACGTATCCTCACTTGGGTTGCAGGAGTGCTGGAGCCAATCCCAGCTGCCATCGGGCAGGAGGCAGGGTACACCCTGAACTGGTTGCCAGCCAATCGCAGGGCACATGGAGACAGACAACAGTCACACACAATTTAGAGTGTCCAATGAATGCATGTTTTTGGAATGTCGGAGGAAACCGGAGTGCCCGGACAAAACCCACGCAGGCACAGGGAGAACATACAAACTCCACATAGGGTGGGCCGGGATTGAACCCTGGTCCTCAGAACTATGAGGCCAACGGTTTACAGCTACAGCTCAATAAACATCTTAAAGCGTACTCTGGGAGAGCAGAAGAACATATATGTCAACACGCTTGCTACCAGCAATACAGAGTGCATTCACAACACAAGAACTTGCCTACATAATCCACGCCGCAGCACATACCAGTAAATCATTTTTCTTGAACAATAAAGTCATGATGGTGAGAAGCCAAAATCAAAAATCGCAATTTTGATCAACTACCCAGCCCTAATAAATTTTACACACACACATTTTTTTGCACATGGTTATGTATTTACCTCAATTTGTTTCCTTTTCTTGTCCTTCTTGTCATTTTCAGTCTTTACTTTTTTGGGTTTAAAATCATAACTGAAAAACACACATTAAAAATGTCAAATGACTGAAAAGACCACCAAGATTAGAGCTTATTGGTTACTCACTCTTCATCGTCATCTCGCTCCCTCTTAAGAGACTTGTCATGTTTAGGAGAGTGATACAGGTCATCGTTGGGCTCACACTTCACATGTGGTGGGCTGAAGAAAAAAATAAATCAGCAAAACAATCAGCCCTCACTTATTATGTACGGAATACCAGTGAATCCCTTAAGATAGAAACAAGAAAATAAATACCTGGCAAACCCATTCTCTTTTTCTTTTTTGATTTTACCATCAAGGACTTTCATCTGTAAAAGGTAAATACATTTGTTAAACAACAGTCATTGTGTTCAAATATTTTTGTATCATCACTTTCTGTGTAGAACTAACCTACATACATCATACTACGTCTGTAGTAGACATTACTTAGTGTACATGTTCAGAGACGTTACATGACAGATATTCTAGGTGCAATTGGGAGTGATGCGACCAATCAAGAGGAACCTACAGGCTAAATACAACATGTGAAATGGTTGCAAAGACTAATTTAAATCACCTTCTTCTCCTTGTGCTTGTCCTTAAATTTGTCTGTGCTGCCATCTTTGTGCTTCAACTTGTCCTTATCTTTGTCTCGATGTTTTTTGTCAGACAAGTGGTCACTGATGCATCAATTAAACAAAAACCATAGATGTAACGATCGGATTTAGTGGAAGAAATATTATTGGCCAATACCCAAGTCAAGGTGCATCATAAAATGAAAATTATACCCATTTCCATGCTTGAGTTTGTCCCGTTCCTTATCCTTCTTGTGGTCTTTGTGTTTGTGTTCTTTATATTTATGCCTGTGGGAGTCTACAACAAAAGGAGGTAGTTATGGCAAGACAAATAGAGGAATCAATATTCGGGTTTCAGTATTTGTACATCCCACTAAGATCTGGAGTGTTATATCAGTTATTCTAATCTATATATCCAAACACACACACACACACACACACACACACACACACACACACACACCACACACACACACACACACACACACACACACACACACACACACACACACACACACACACAATCACTTCTAATTTAAAATAGAGCAACACAAGTACCCCCTTTGTAAAATCAGCCCTTGTTTAAAACAATGTGATTCCTTGACAGGTCATAACACGTAAAAGAACAGTTTTCTCCTGCTGCCCTACTTTTCATCTTAGGCAGACAGACGCAGATGTCATTTTAGTATAATGGATGAGTAAGAGCTGTCAGTTAGATTTCAATGTTAAAATTACATATTATGATGGTATGAACAGTCCAAACACATTCAGAAAATTGACTGTATACGGGGCTAGACATAAAAATAAAAATTAATTTTGCGTTAACCCAATGTATTACCAAAAACAGTTATTGCTGGTGTCAGGCGAAATCCTTATACCTCTAAACATGAATTTGCAGGAAACCACTCAAAAACACGTTTGTTGCATCGTTAATACTACATCGTTAAAGAAACCAAGCAATTTTCAATACTTTAGACTGGTCAATAATTTGTAAAAACTAACATACATGTGTGGGGACTAACGATTAGTATTAATATGTGAAAATTTAAGTGATCAAATTTGCCTATAGGAAGTTTCTGCTTGACACCAGCGATATGCATTTCTATTTGTACAATAACTGTTTTAAAAAGGAACTAGGCACTAAATATTTAATGTGTCGAGTAGGCACACCAAATTAGCTGGAAATGTAGGCGACCCCGAAAGGGACAAGCCGAAAGGAAAACAACAGTAGTCACAGAGTTAATCACAGGTGACACTCAAGCCATTTGTGTCCCAAAAAATGTTGCTCCCTCTTAGAGCAGTGTCAATTTTGTAAGATAAAAACAGACAATCGTCTCCTCATTTGTTCTATTTATAGTATTTGTCACCATTCAATTAAGTTAAAATTGCCTGAAATAGAGTAAGACCTAAGGACCGCGTTGCTACTTTGAGTTAACTTAAATGTTGTCTGGATCGTTGTGCTGTCAAAAGTTTCTTTCTCGTCGGGAAAGGAAAATTTCGCCCCCAGTTACCGTAACACTAATAACCGTGTAGTAAATAAGGCCATCGCTTGTCAAATCATGTGGCTGAGTGTACCGTGGTAGAGACGAGACGGGCCGCCCTCTGAGCCATGTAGGCATGCACACTTCTGGGTTCAGCTTGCAGTAGTCAGGCCGCTGCGCCGAAAAAGAAAATGGCGCAGAGACTAAGTCCTCAACCCCCAAACCCTCACTTTCAGCTGGAAAATTCGCCCGTTTAACGTGACCGACGGCTATATTTGACGCAAGAACTGGATAAAACACCTCTGGTTCTTTCCAAATACGGATTCGAAAATAGTTTATTATTTTCCAGACGGCTGTAGCAAGACCTCCCGTTTGAACAATAGGCGCTTGTGAGTGAAAGAGAGGACTTAGTCTCTGGACGCCATTTCTGTCCTCTGCTCTTAACTAATCTCATGTTGTCATTTATCACCGAGGATATGTGCACATTTGATAAAAAGCATATTCATTTTGATGTCTGTTTAGAAATGCAACACGCTTACCGTTGACCCGAGAGCCACAGTCAATCTGAAATATATTGGAAAACAGACAAGGGTTACATTTGGTAGGGGCTAACCAGCCGGCGGCTAACTAACTTTGAACTTGCTGGATGGCAAATCGGCAGGATCTTAGCTCGGTGGGCTAGCGTGCTACGCTGGCTGGTAATATGACTTAGCGGCTAATACCGAGAATGCTACAGCGAAATGCTAACGCCACATTAAATACAGGCTTACGGCACTCTTTTTATTCAGGGATGCGTCAAACCACACAAGACAAAGTGATAACTCGTCAGCACATCGCTGTCATCGACAACGAATATGTAATACAAGTTGTCAGTATATCATTATTAACAAATTGAGTGGAGTTCAGGAACACACTCGGCCAACGCGCATTAGCAGCCACTGTTCAGTTAGCCAAGTTACCCTGTCAAGCCAAACAAATTCAATCCGAGCAAGTATGTACCCGCTCAACATTGATGCCAGCGTTACCTGGTCCTCGTTGTGGGAATGGTCCCCACTCATTTCCTAAACGGTGATTGACAAGAAGGGGGGAGGGGGATGACAAACGTGAGAGGTAAGCGCACACCGGCGAGCAGAAGAGAGCAGAATAAAGAAAGGACTGGTTTGTGTAAGACGTTAAGTCCCAATTGAGTTGCAGTGCGCATGCGTGTACATTTAAATGGTAGCAGCAACGGAGCTCCTCCTTTAGCGAAACGTATTGCGTTTTCGCAGGAGTACAAGCCCTCGCAGGCTTACGGCTTCTTGTTGAAGCCACACAACAGGCTGCGTGCATGACGGCAACCTTAAATATACACCCGGACAAGGATATTGTCCATAAAAAATGTTCTTCATCACTTTGGTGATTTTTGTTTTGTTTTGTTTACTCCACCATAATGATCTTTGGCTGAATGAAATCCTCTGGTCCCTGCAATGGTGTTGTGTTCCAACTTGAACTATGGAAGTGACCAGAATGTGTTCCAGGGAACTCGCGAGAGGCCAACCTTCCTTCCCTCAGTAACCTTGAGAGCCCACAACACCAGCTATCACATAACAACGCAGGAGTTACAAACTACACTTGTGCAACACAGAACGTAAAGCTCACCGACACGTTTCTGGCAATAGTAACGGAAAGAATGGTCCCAAACAAAAAACAAAACAAAACAAAACAAAAAAAGTAGTAGTAAAGTGCACGCTGCCCATTTACATATTTATCAATGTTCTTTTGTTATTCTAAGCAAGTTAAATGGCACAAGATTGTCCATATTTCAATTAGTTCACTCATCAAAGCAGCTTTTATCAAATCTGTCAGTTTAACAGTAATGAAAATGTGTCTGGTGCGCACATGCAAAATAACAAATGACGTGAAATGACGTCTCGTCCGTTTGCTGAAGTCATGCTAAGTAGGTAACTCCATTTCCATCCAAAAGATGGCGTTAAAATCCACGTAACACTACATTCAAAACCCCGTGTAATTTTTTTTTTACAACGGTTCATTTATAAAAACGCATCTGTTAAATGCTACCTAATGTAATAATTAAACGAGTGCCATTATGTCTGTGCATAATGCACTAAAGGCAGTTTCGTAACTAATTACATAAGCATCCTACTCTTACAGGGCTGTCAAAGAATAATTTCGAATTCTCCCTTTCTTATCCCCCCACCCCCCCCCCCCAAAAAAAAAAAAACATTTTGAATGTTCCCTTATTGCAACCTAAAAGATTTAAACTGTTTTTGAGTGAGTAAAGTGAAGCTGTTTTGTTTTCAAACATTCAAATAATGCACAGTCCAAATGTTTACAGTTAACACAATGTGGCCATATTGGTACTAATTCCAATCCACTTGTCAAGAGAAAAAAGATGAATGGTCAAGGATGTTGGAATTACCTTTTAGGTCAGCACTGTCAATCTAGATAACACCATTTCATCAAAAGATTAATTTGATTATTTATTTCATAAAAGCATAGAAAGCAAAAGCATAAAAACATTACATGCTACATTTGAAATATCCCCATACATAGCCATAATTTATGACAAAAAGGACTATAAAAAAAAATAAATGTTGTACTCCTGAGATGTCCGAATATGTAAAACAAAATTGTAGTAAAATACCACAGCGTTTCCTCCTAAACATTATTAGATTTTTTTGGTATTTGAAAACAATACCAGTCATTCCTGTTTGGATGCAAAAAAAAAATGAAATCTGGTTGATAAAGTGCAAAGTTATTATTAAAGCGCTATTGCCAGAACACAGCGTCCTTGTCTTCATACATTTAAGGCTCCTGATGATTTGAATTAGAACAAGTCATTGCTGGGTTCTGATATAAAAACATGTAGGAGTCACACAGCAGCCGGCGCACAAGTTCAGGAGCGTACGAGGGGTTAGCCCGTGCCTGCTCCTCATCAGACTGGGACAAAAAGTCACCCAACTCTGGACAAGCTCGGATCTCTGGGATGTTGAAGCCCCGTTGATCATCACCTGGAAGCAAGAGTGGTGTTGAGATTAGATATCAGATTGAGAAGCGATAGAGGAGACAAAGAAGTCAGAGTGCATTCTTATCTGTCTTTGTTGAGACTGCTTTATCAGAACAGAACAGTCACAAGTAACCATTACATTTGAAAACCAAAACATGTCAACGTTTGCACGAATATTTGTGGGGAAATATTTAATGTCCAGCTAAAAAAAAAAAAAACCCACATAATCCTAAAGCTCCTCACCCCATCTGTCTGCCATGCTGTCAAAGAAGAGCCAGGAGTGTGGGTCAGAGCCAGATTTGACAAAGGACACATAGTGGCTGGTGTGAATGCATAGCACCGCAAACAACTGCATCTTGTGTCGGGCTGTAGGGATAGCTGTGGCGACCTCAGCTGGAACTGACAGAGGCTGTGGGGAATGCCCCTGCCGCGACAAATGTCTGTGCACCTTCAAAACAAATAGGTGCTAAATGAGTATGAATCAATGTATAACAGCAAGGCGATTGTTTACAACCCCCAAAATTGCCTTGCCTGCATGTTGCAGGTTGTGCAGTACTGTTTTATTCTCCCTGGATGCAGTTTGGGATCTGGCAGACACTGGAGACACTCATCTTCTGCCAATTGCCCACAGATGAAACATTGCCTTGGAGCTGCAAGAACACACAGACGTGATATTAGAAAGGCCTTAAATTATGTCATATTTTCTCTTCTGATTTATTCTGGATGTTCCTTACAGTTGTACAGGAGGTCTGTCATGTCCAGCTCCATGGAGGGAATGATGTGAGAAAACATTTTATACTTGTTTCCAAACCTTGGCATTTGAACTATCAGACAAGACGGCATCTAAGGAACAGGTAAAATATGCTAGTTGAATAAAAGGGTTATATGGATTTCATATTTGTCCTCCCTAGAAGGAATCCACTTTGGCATACCTCTTCAAACTTGATATCACACGATAGGCAGGAAGTGTCCAGCAGTTGTTGAACTGTGGGTATCTGCGTAATCTGCTCTTTTTCCAGAAAGATCTGGAACGTGTAAGTCCCCTGACAACTTTCATTTCTCGACCTGGTAGAAACTTTAATTTAGTAACTTAAATCTGCCATATGAACGAGAGTCTGGACTGTTCATATTCATACCTGAGTTTAAGCAATGGCTCAATGCCGAGAACGGTCTGAAAGAGAAGTGTGATGAATTCCTCTGGGTCTGCAATGTAAGGGTCAAAAGACACTTACCAACCATGTTATTGAACAAGAAAACTTAATCGTACAAAATGATTTAGTAAAATATGGACCTTTTTCCACGGTTCGAAAGGTGTCACAGCCAAGCTGATTGCGAAAATTCATTACATTCGCAGCAGGCACAAACCCTTGTCTGCCAAAAAAAAAAAAAAAAGCATTTGAAATCAGTGAGTGACATAAGTCAAAACAATGGAGAGCAAGTTAAGAAACCACGAGCAAGGACACGCTATATCATGAAGAAATCTAAATTTCAACCACTTGTAGTTTTTGGAAATGTCATTGTTTGTTTTGCAAGCTAAATTTGAGATTACAGGGGGGAAGATGACATCTTCTCAAGTAGAGGAAAGCAATAATACCTGCGTAAACGATTGACTATTTTTCTGAGTGTAGAAGCAATGGGCTGCACAGTGTCAGCAAGCTTGTGGCAGATATTATCCAGGGTCACAGATGAGCTGAACAAACTGAAGGAAGAAGAAAAAAAAATATCTGGATGCACTTAACTCATTTGTCATTAGAACCTGGTTCAAGACCAAAACCCAGCACCACTTAATAGTCAGCAGTTATGATGGGTGGTGAACTAGTTTTACCTGAAAAGAGTGGCATCCAGATAGCAGGAGTTGATGTGACCCTGAATCCCTTTCATTTTTCCTACTAACAAAGATATGGCCTCTGATTCAGCAATGGGTGCCACATAGTCCTCAGAGTCCACATATGAAGGAACTAAACCACACATACAAAAAAAATGTTCTGACAGTGATACATCAAGTATCATTAGCAAAATAAAATTTGTACTTTCAAAACTATTTACACTGCATGTGAAATGGGGTACTAAATCTTGCACAGAAAAACTGTCATCTGATAGACTAAAATATTCGCATATCAGACTTGGGGTAGTGACCAGTAACTTCACAACAATGGACGCAATTATGAAAATATTGCTCCAGAGTTGGCTACCGTTGTATTCTGAAAAATACTTTCATTAAAATGTAATTACAAACGATAGATCGATGTCGACAAATGATGCTTTTGGTGTAAGGTCCTATTTATAGTTTAATTTTCAAAAATGTTGCTGTTCCATTGCATCAAGTAATTTACCTGGAGGAATTTCCACTTGGTTGATGGTGTCATCTGCTGTAGATGAGCAGACAAACCTGCTATCGGGGCTGCATTTAGTGACAGGGACAAACAAAGCCCTGCCCTTTTTGCAACTGAACAACCGCTGGCCCCCGTATGTTCCATCGGAGCAATGGTTCACATTGTAGTCCTGATGCACAAAACAGATATACTCAATTACAAATCTTTACAAAATAACTTGAAAATTTTGAAACAATCATCTTGAGACTCACCAATTCGATCCCAGCCCATTCGGAAGTTTTTCCGTCAGGGATACCCAGCCACCTCACAACCCCATATACTGTGATGCCCGTGTTGGACACCACTTCCACCAAGGACCCCACTTCCAAAGGTGCATGTGATGCATTGTGATTACGACTGGGATTTATCCTCTTCTCTTTATGGTTTTCTTTCACTTGTCCATGAGATCTAAGATTTGTCATGGAGTTGATGTGCGTTATAGCCTTTTTGTTTGTGCCTGTCAGAATGAGGAAGGTTCAAGGTGAAAAACCCATTGTAGTATGTTGAATCTTGTGACATGGTGTTGGTTGGCTAACAACAGAGGTCGACAGCATGTTTGAAAAATGTTAAGAGTTCTGAAAACACACCAAGCTATTGATGACTCCACTCTTCTGCATTCCTTAGCAAAAAGACTGTTTTTTCTACCGCAGCACTTTTGACTTTATATCCTTCTATCCATCCATTTCCAATGCACTCATCTTTGTTAAGGTCATGGGTGTGCTGGAGCCTATCTCAGTTGAATTGGGGCAAGAAGTGGGGTACACACCCAGGACTGAATGATAGCCAATTGCAAGAGTTTGATTTGAGATTTTTCTCTGATAGCAGAGTGGTGGAGAATGTTTAGCACATCTGCCTCACAGTTCTGCAAACCAGCATTAGAATCAAGTACCGCCTGTGTGGAGTTTGCGTGTTCTTGCTGTGCTTTCATAGATTTTCTCTGGGTATTCCGGTTTTCTCCCAGATACCATAAAACATGCATGGTAGGTTACCTGTCAACTCTAAGTTGGCCATAAGTGTGAATGTTTGCTTGTTTGTTTGTGCCTTGCTACCAGTTCAGGGTGTACCTTGGCTCTCGCCCAAAGTCAGCTGGGATAGTCTGCAGCACACCTATTGAGGATAAGCCAGACAGAAAATGGATGCAAGATTGGCCTCATACATACCTCCATGTTGGCCAGTGTTCCAGTTTAGTCCAATAGGGATAGAGTGAGATGGGACCACCTGGATGATGTCTGCAGCACTAAATAGGGGCAGGGGGGCATGCTTTTTTGACAGTAAAGACACATCATGGTCCTGGAAGAGACACAGAGAAATGCGGTTTGTCAAGAACAAAGTCTAACTGCATAGTTTGTCAATATGTTCAACTAAATATTTCATATATTTCAGGGTTTCTTGAGTATTTTCTTTGCCTGACAAGTTAGATTGTGACTTGTCTATCGAGTAGGTTAGATTAAATCTTTTTGGGTGGTTAAAGTTCTTCAAGTTATGTAACAATACTTATCTACTGTAGCCTGAGGCTCCACACACTTGAGGATGATCATCACTGGCATTTGCAGTTCTACTAAAATGTTCTTTACGAAAGGAATATGATAAATGGTACCCACCACATATTCCACTTCAAACGCCAGCATCTGGAGTTCGTCTTTGTTCTCCTTCCTCCCAATCTGCATGAGGTTCTTTACCATTGCCGGCAGATGAGCCTTCTTGTTCTTCACCACCACCAGGTCATTCACAGCCAGCTCACAGATAGCCGAGAACAGCTGCGGGTTACACAGCACTTTCAAGCGTTTGCTGGCCGAAGAGACGAAGAGAAGAAGCTGGGCTTGGTGGCGGCTCAGGGTGTACGTGTCCTCCCTCCGCACGACACCTCCGTTCTTGGGGCTCCCTGCATTGGGGCCCCCGGAGTAGAGAAGCCCCACCAGCTCCCCGCGCTGCGTCTCCGCCTCCACCTGACCGATGCAACCCCGGGAGAAGCCTTTCCGTGACTTCCCCCGTATGACGATGAAAAACTTCTCCTTGAACACCATGGGAGTGGGCTCCATTGAAACCAAATATGGCCAGCAGGTGTTTACAAAACAAATCTGTTTGAATGTACCACAGGGAAACATGTTCAAGTTCTCATTTCTTTTGCAAAAACCTAGAAACATCTAACCAAACTAATAAATGAATAAATTCACTCACCTAGATGGGTTCTTTTAGACGACACACCGCCCTCACCAACAACTTGTCACGTCAGATAATTTTTCCTCTGCTTCATAGGAAATGGCTCCACTCTTCTGTCTCCTGACAAAGTGAGTGCATGAGTGAGCGTTCCTTTTTCACTTGTTCTATTGTTGACCCGTGTGCGACCGGTCGCGCCCACTTGGCTCAGTGCTTCATCTCCGCCCTTAACTGCGCACATTGTGACACGTTTTTTTTTTTTTTTTGGTCAGTGCGTGACTGCAGCTCTGATAAGATAATGGGGAATATTTGTCTCAGCCATCCCAAAACACTTTATTACAAAATGTTGCATGAATGGAAAGAAAAGTAAATGTGTTTCATATCAGCGCCCCTTATTTGAATTTAATTGACTTAATCCACTTAATACCACTACGTCATATTGCAATAACAAAAACAATAAATAATGCATAAATACACAATTTATTGCAACTTTGCCAGCAAAATCTGGAGCAGTTCAGAATCAATATTTAGTTTCTAACCCTGCAAAACCATTGTAAATATGCATAAATTGATGGTAGACTGCAGTTATATCGGGCTTAATCAACAAACAAACAAAATGTGGATGACCAACACTACAAACTGAGCAATGCCAACCCTAGATAAAATACATCATCCCAGAAATGGTAGCTAATTAGGTTTATTAATGTGAACGGCGACAGACATGCTAGTAAAATGGGATGAATAGTTTTCTGAATCTGAACTTGGCTTACTACTCGTATTACCAAATAGAGAAGGAGAAAATGCTGACATCATCAAGAGCCATCTTCCTCGCCTTGGGAGGATGATCTTGAAATCTTATTGGTTAAAGAAACAGCCCGTACTACTGATTTGGAAGGCCCTTGGGTAGATAAGATTGACGAGGCACCACGAGGCTGGAAAAAAAAAGAAAGAACATGTACAATACATAACTGGAATCAGAGCAGCCAAGAACTCGCCACAGTTGTGGTTTGAAGTACTGCTTTTGAAATATTTAGGCATTTTTTTCACTCCTGCTAGATGCATCAAACCAGTTTGAAAATGGTTTGTTACAGGTTTTACTTTGAACTATTACCAATAACTCATCTGTAAAGTCTCAGCCTTTGGAAATTGAAGCCAACAGTGCAAGTCCAGCTGTGGGCAGAAATAAAATGGTCAGGAGGAGAGATGCTTCACTATATTGTACTGTTGTTTTTTCACAAGTTGCCATTATAGCAACATAAACTGTTGAAGACCACAGCATGCATGACTTTTTGACAAAACACAAATATATAGCTCCTTGCCAAGAAATCATGGATCTGCTTGATACTCAATACCTTAGGCCTACTTCATCTATATGATTGACAATGCAGTAAAAACTGAGTGTGACTGATTTTTTTTTTTTTTTCAGGATCTTGACGAAAAGTTTGACAAATGGCTCTCCACCAAGAAACCCCCTTAAGAAATGGGCCTGACTTTATTGGATGATATCAAGCTCAGTCAAATGTCACAGGTACAAAAACAGATGTACCATATATTAACTGGTCATAACACTGACAGTACATTGATGTATTTTCACTGTGTACTGTATGTCTTTCCTAATATTTGACTCATTGTATTGGAGGAAAAAGTACACATTTCAGTTGAAATATGAGGAAGTGTAATGATTCCATGCAGAAGTTTGATAAATGTACTTGACTAATCTCTACTACATTGGGAGACTGGCAGGAAGGTGATTTTGTACATGAAAACACAATTTTAGATTAATTTAATAATTCTAGACGTCATTCTTTGCAATATGGATAGTAGACATCTTTCAAAGTTACATAATGAGTTAGATGTGTGAAAGATGAACTGAAATATTGTAATTGAAAGTCATTTGTGATATGTGAATCCTGTTAATGAGTTCAATTTGCTGTTCAAAAAAAAATCTATATTTGAAATGAAAATTGAGCTCATGCCACTTGAAAATCTCTATTGTTGCGGAAATGTCAACAGAAATATTTACAGAAATTAATACATGCTTTGAGTGACATGTTTTTCCTCCGACACCGCACATGTGACATGTCGCACCCTGAGATGCAGCTGGTATGCAAGTTCAACAATATCTTGACTGCACATCAGGTTTACATAACTGGCTTGCCGCTCCTTAGTGAGCACTTGCACGCAGGTTCTATTTCTTAGCTGTTCCATTTGAACTGGAAAGGAAAATAAAAGAAAAAACAGCTTCAAATGTATCACCTGTGTTGTATTTAAAAAGACCATCTTCAGGAATTTAAAATAATCGATATTTGGCTTTCGGGTGAAATTTCATGATAAAACTAAAATGCATGATAACCTTTACAGGTGAACTTAATTACCTTTACTAAACTTTTGACTGCACATGTTCGACTGTTCAACGTCTCAGTACTTTTTGCACAACTTGTTCTTGAACAAAGAACCGAATGCCAAACTTTACATTTCCCCCCTTCTTTTTATTCCAAGGACATCCACGTCTTTAGGTTTCTGCGACTTCCACTCTCTCTGGACCCTGACGTCTATATCAGCGGCCACTTGCATCTTCACATCTGATGCCTTGCAATGGTGAGGGGATGTGGCTGAATTGCTAATTGTCGTTTGGTGTCAAAATCTGAACAGCATGATGAAGGCATTAAATAGTTCTGATTCACCAAAGAAATGTATCGTCTACTAATGAATCATTAGCTTCATTGTTGGAAAACAGCAGGTACCATACAGAAATCCTGAAGCAAACAGTCAAACATTTATATTAAAAATCTTAGAGAACCCCAAATTAAGTTTGGCTGCGGATATGTGGGACAAAAAATAGATGGATGAAACGGATGGATGCTTTGTGCATTTTAGGTTTTTCCTGACACCCAAAAGCCAGACAGTCTTAACTTTTTGTGAATAGTTTATTCATTTTAAGAGCATAGCAATCATTTCAATCCTTAAAATCAACAACATATTACAATCCTTTAGAGTCTTTTATTAGCATGAGGTCAATAGACTTTATTGGAGAAATAGAGGAACAGTTGATTTCTTGATGTCTTTGTTTAACACTCTGTGGACAGAGGTTTTCAACCTTTCTACACTCTGGCCAGTTGCATTTACAAGCTCTATCCTCCCTTCTGGAAACCGAGGTGCTGACAGTAATACAGAATAACAATGAAATGAAAGTTAAATGGTTACAAGGGTCAACTTTCTAATATGGATGTGTTACAGGTGATGTGAAATGTACGTTTTGTACATTTACAGTGTGCCTCTAGTCCCATGATGCAAGGCAAGATGTCATCATTTTTATAAATAAGGGAAAGTGATCATATCTATACCACACAGGGTAAATGTTCTGCATTACGGAGTGGATTACCAATTTATTAGCTAAACCTCTCAAACAGCATTGTTGATGCTGTCTGGTAATCATAGTCAGAATGTATCTGCCTGATACACAAAGTACCGTGTAGGTTCCGCCTATGTGCCAGACTGGTAACTCCACTGTGGGTGTCAAAGTTGACAAAGGTATTTTTTTTTACCAGGATGAATTTGTTTTTTTCTATTGGAAAGAACAAAATAGATTTTAAAATAATTATCCAATGGATTTGGTGTGCAACAACACTGGCTGGGTTTTCTGTTGACTTCTGGCTTTGTTTGGCCAGGATTAATCGAAGATGAGGCTGCTAAGAATGATACCTGAGGGAGTTTTGATTCTGCTCCCAAATAGTCTTCTTATTGAACTGCAGGAGAGTAATTTTGTGGGCTGTGACATGAAAGAATGTCAATGTTCTCAGAAGCAAATACCACAACAACATCTTATCGTGCATCACTGAAGGCGTACCGTCTGCTTACCCTGCCACTGACATGATGAGGTCATCTGGCCCCATGACTGCTACTTGCCCAGCCATCAGGTCTGCCTTTTGCAGGGTGTGGTCTTAAGGTGAAGAGCTAGGTGTGCTTTGGCGGTGCTTTTCTTCAAAAGTAGACAAAACGAGAACAAAGAACACCACAAATCAGATTTGCTCACTTACTAATGATTTCACTGTTGACTGCAACATTTCAACTGGCAATTATAAATTTTGTATGCAGTTGTCACTGCCAACAGGATACAATGTAAAAGGCATTCTAGTTGTGTGTCATTTGGACTCAACAATCATCATGATTGCTCATGTAAGAACCATTGAAAGTATTATTGATATAAGCCTCTTGGGAGCAATGTGTAGGGGAAACAACAGAGTGTGTACTTTAAATGATTAATGATATTTTCACAAATTTGACATACTGTAATATATGTGCAAATGGCTGGCAACCAATTCAGGGTGTACCCTGCCTCCTGCAAGAGGAGAGCAGAGATTGGCTCCAGCACTCCTGCGACCCTTGTGAAGATAAGCGGCTCAGAAAATGGATGGATGGATACAATATGCAGCAGATTACAAATTAAATTGAATTCTCCAAGACTGCATCAACCTCGTATTGTTACCTTCTCCACAAATGATACCTTTTGTCTTCCTTGCTTGTATGATTAATGTGTAGTTTGACTATTTTCCCTATGCGTCCATGGGTTTACTTCTGATACTCGGGCATCTCCCCCTACATTCCAAAAATATAGTTAGGTTAATTGAAGACTAAATCTTCTTTACGTGTGAATGTTTGTTTGTCTCCATCTGCCCTATAATTGGCTGGTGACCAATTCAGGGTGCTTCTAACCTCTCACCCAAAGTCACCTGGAATAGGTTTCAGCTCAGCTGTGATCCTGAGTTTATAAACAGTATAGATAACGGATGTCGAGTATTAAATCTAAAACTGGCAGCGAGTGGAAGTGGCATTTTCAATTGGAGGGTGGTATTTTCTCTTGATGTATGAATGATTTACAGTACTTTAAATATTCTCATCTAATCAAACTAATCTTTGTCTAAAATACTTTAAAATAACTTAATATCCACTAAGCGTGAAGCACAACGGCATCCGGGAAAAAAACTGTGCCAAACAAATACGAGCGTTCATCTGAGATGATACGCTGTGGCAACCCCTAACGGAACAAGCCGAAAGAAATCCATATTGTATGTAAATACATGTGATGCCTCACCAAATAACGTTCATTTCCATTGGGTATTTTAGATTTAGTAGAGTAATATAGAAAGAAAACTCTCTCATTCAGAGCACGCACGCGCATGTGCACACAAATACACACACACTTAATTTGTCTGTGTCTATCTGTATTCCTGTTCAAAGCGCTTTGTCCAAGGGGTATAATGATGGCTTAGTACATTTTACCTCAGCACGTCAGAGAACAGTTCAGTCACATACGAGTTATATTCACGGTCACCCAAACCACTTGCCATTGTGACAGCTGCTTTCAGAGCCTCTACAGGGTCAAGAAAGACCATTTTAGAAGACCAACACAATTGTGCCTCACCAAAATAGACTAACCTTCCATTATAAACAGTATGCGGTGTGGTTTAGTGTGACCACTGTCTGATTCTATGAGGTACTGTTCTCACGTAGCTGGGAGCCCTCTATCAACTTCCGAGTCAATAGTAAACCTCCACCAATTGTCGCAGGAATGGTGGAGCAGGAACCCAAATTCGAAACTCTGAAGAATTGTAGCAAACGATATGTTCGTTTTTTTACTTTTCCTTTCAAAACTGCCCGACTTTCTTGATGTAGTCGTTTATGTCCTCACTATTTAGGACTCCTCCCTGGCAGTTAACTTTTGTCTAAAATGTCTTAAATATAGGTCTGAAAAGTTAGAAAATGAATGCACAGATCGTTAAGGTACTCCATCTTTTCCTCCCTTTCTTGTGATACATTTGTACATACATTGTAAAAGTTTTGGAGGTCACTTTGAAAGACTGGCTAAATTGGCCATTCTCAAATCTGCACCCAGAGTTTGAGCTCTGCCTTCTGGAAAGAACACATTCCTGAAATGGGTCATAAACAGCTCATCTTTTACTTCTAATATGGCATCAGCTGTTAAAAAAAATAACCACTCTTCATGATGAAGATAAAAGGGTAACTCACAGGGAGTTTTGGATACATTAATCCCCACTTGTGCCACATTAGCAGCTCTGCCGAACATATTCCTCCAAGACAAACTGTGGTAAAATGGAAAACATTTGATGTTACAAAATAGGCATCCAATCTATATTTATACACAATGTGAATGCAGTAAATGTGTTTTTTTTTTTACCTGCCATACATTCTGTGAGCTTGTTACAACTCTTTGAGCATTCCAGGCACTCCCAACAGCAGACCTGCGTTTACAGAGGATATTTCAAATTATTACCATATGTAAGCATTATTCCAAATTTTCATAATAGCTAATGGAGACACACTTTTCATTTATGCATTACCAATTTACCTTTTGTTCCAAACCTTTTTGCATCATCTTCTTGTTGAACACTTTTAGTGTTAAAATGTATTAAAATGTATTAAAATATATGTCATGCCCTTAAAATGTATTACTTTTGTTTCATTCCTACAAATGTCATTAAACAGCACCACCCCCTCCTCTGTATAAAAGGGGAGCGAGTTAAAGATGTGTGGTTGAATACATGCTAAAATTCACACGTGAACAAAAACGTGAATTTACCTCACCCACCATTACCGAGCACAGGTGGATGCACCACATCCAAACACGGCAGAGATAGCCACATCCACACTGGATCCATCATCAAGATGGACTCTTTGGCCAAGTGCTGTGTAGTATTCCTGGTCCAACACACCCTCGACAACGAGTTTACAAGCCACTAGCATGACAGCCTGGCACAAGGTACATGTGCCAATATTTAACTGAAATCTAAGATGACATAATAGCTTTTCACCAAGGTTATCCTGCAACATGAATAAAACAGTCACTGCCATGGCACAATTGACAGACCCAATGTAAAAATGTTCAAGTGTGTGTGTGTGGAGCTTTGCTTTGGTTGGTTATAGTTGATATCATCCTGGTCAAGAAACCGAGTCCATCTGGAGGCCGCTTGGTGCAATGGTATGTTCTTGGAGACTTTGCTGACATCTGGTGAAAGCAGCATAGAAAGACATTTTAAACTACTCTCATTTGGATATGTAGTTTTATACAAAAGATTGTAAAATGCTGGGTTGTACTTTTTCTTTGGGATTTTTTGCTGATTAATCCAGAGGTCATTCATGTTGAATAATCTCTTTTATATGATCCTAGAATGTGTTTGTGGGTGTTGAAGTCAGGACCTTTGCTCCTTTTTACCATTGCAGTGCAGCTTGGCTCTGCTTACCTAAATTAGGAATGCTCGTTTTTCTACATTAAACTCGTTTTCCACTAGTAGCTGGTGTGATCATAAACCAACAAAAATGGGCAAGAGCAAAACGACTAAGTAGGTACCTGAAGCAGTACCGGTTTTGCCAAAGCAGAAGTAGCAAGAACACACATAATGATGTTTTTAATCCCAGTGGAATTTACCTGGCTTGGAACTATCAGACAAATAAAAATGTTTGTAATTCATTGTTAATTGATAGATAAATTATGGTTCAGCTGGAACTTCCTTAGTCATTATCAATCTCTCAAGAACTCTCTGCTGATTGCCTTTGCATGTGTTATGTCTTGTCTATGAATTCTCACAGGTTAACGTGTGGGCCAGTATAGTTAGTTATTTTCTAACCGATGAGGATTTAAATAGAGAACATGCACAGTTAATACTGAACATTTTTGCTGTATGTACTCAAATACATACAGTACAAGTAAATCTTTTACAGACATAATTGTATCGGCATATGCATCCATAAAAACAATCTTTGTCAATTATCCATTCATTCATTTTCTTAGACGCTTATCCTCACAAGGGATGCAGGGAGTGCTGAAGCCTATCCCAGAGGCGGGGTACACCCTGAACTGGTTGCCAGCCAATTGCAGGGCACATTGAGACAAACAGCCACACTCATGAGGATAAGCGGCTAAGAAAATGTGTGTGTGTGTAAATATATATATATATATATATATGTGTGTGTGTGTGTGTGTGTGTGTGTGTGTGTGAGTGTTAAATTCAACTGTACAGTGGATGCACAGCCTACCTTGATCAACCTCAAGACATTCTTCTTCCACTTCTTCAGACCTCACTTCCTCCATAGCATCTTCCTCCCCTCCAAAAAAGCAGATGAGCCTTCTGAGCATTTCTGCTTCCACCTGACTTACCTTTAGCTGAGGAGGGTAAAAGAAATACTTTACATGTGTCTACATGATCTCACACCATTCTTCGCCCTAATGAATCCTCATTTAAGTATTGAAGTTTGTCTTTGGCCACCACAAAATGATTGATTGATCAACTGACTAGGATGTCCAATGAAACATGGAGTGCGATTTGAATAATGATGTCTTTCCCCAGCTTCCTGAGATATGCATTGTATGGGGACATCTGTCTCATACATACATTCATGAAATATTAGCAAAACCCGAATACATCCAGGAATGGAGTGTTTGAGACATTTTCTGTATGCTAGCGACACACACTATTAATCTTATTTTTTTAAAAACAAACACACAACAAACAAAAACAAAGCAACAACAACAACAAAATATTTGATCAACAATAAAAATAAGCATATCCTATCAAGTCTCTTCTGTAATTGTTTCAGTCCATACTGTCTGTCTACATAGATATCTATGAACATATTTACCTCTTGTTTAACAATATTCAACAAGTATGATTCTAATTCATCTCTTTGTGTTTCAGCAAAGGATTTATTAATGTATAAATATATATATATCTATATATATATAGATATATATATTTTATTTATTTTTTTTTAAATTCCTGTGCAGTACGAATTTCAGACTTAAACCAGCAACGGCGGGGTTGACGCTTTGCGTGATTATTTAAAAAAAAAAACTCTCGACCAATGAGAGAATTGACTCTGCCTATGACGAGCGACCACCAATGAGAGGTCGCAGTTCTGCCCCGCCCATAGTGCGCAATCTATGCTTGGCCACAACAAACTGTTGGATCTATGAAAAAAATATCGTAGAAAATGTGTATTTTAATCACATTTCATTTCAGGTACCATTTAGGAGGCAGACATGTAAGCTAAACTTCCAGTCTTCTTTATCACCAAAAACCTTTTTACAAAAATATTACACCACGTGTCCTCACGTGCAATGATGTATGCAAGATAATCGCTCATGCACAAAGTTTCAACCGATTTTTAGCATTGATTATCAAACCCTTTTTTTAACGTATACTTGTGTTTTGTGCTCACAAATCCATAGGAAAATAACAGTATTTCTCAAGAGAATTAACTTGCTTGAACTATCAAATTTCAAAGTTCATCTGAAGCCTGTTCCGACGTGCGACGTCATTTAGGGGAATTCCTGGTGCAGCTTTCTAATGACGTAATAGTTAACTTCTGCTTTTGTCCGTCAGATGGCGCTTTTGCTCTCAGTGAAATAATTCTACAGTATTTGAGGCGACACCATTTTCACAAGTGTTTCATATGACGGTCAAATGCTTTCTTTCTTTACAGTAATAAAGTATGACTTGTTTGATGACACCAATCAAACTATCAATCTACATTAATTCCTTTGTGCTCATGATATGAAGTTCACAAAAACAGTTTAATGCCAAAAGTGTGTGTCTGGTGACTGTGTGACAACATGATTCATACCATTTTTATTCTAATTAAACCATTCAATGAGTCTTCTGTTCTGTGTGAGAATTCAGCATTTCTGCTCATTTATTCAGGCTTTCTAATTTAGTTGAAACTTCATTCTAATCTGCTCAGGGGCTTCAGAACCTGTGGGGCTGACGTCTATAATTAGTGGTGGGACTTTTCATTGAACCTATCAGATTGAACATTTGTCCTCACAGGGGTGGAAAGCGAACCCTCGACAATGTCATCATTTTGTCGCCACAGATTGACTGGTCCAAGTAAAAAGTTGTTCCAACCAAGTTCAACCAGCAAAACAAATTTCGTGACCAGCGCACATTGCTGTAATACATTTACTGTACTGAATACTCATCTCTGGTGTGCAAGTAGTATAGTAGTTAATTTTTTGTTTATATTTTTATCGTTATTAAATAAAATAAATATTCGTTCTGAATTGTCCTAGATGATTTACAATGGCGCAATTATGTGCTGTTTTACTGTCTTTTGTATTATTATCATATTATTTACCGTTTTGAAATTGTAACATGATATTACTAAAAGAGGTAGATAAAGCCCACTGAAGGACCAGAGACCAAAAGTATGACCCATCACTGTAACTAAGATACACAAATGATGCCCAAAGTGAGGGTTGTGTATGATTGCATGGATTTGCTTGTTCTAGGCGGTGGTTTGTATAGCTGGTGTGCCAAAATATCTTTTGAGAATCTATCGGGAGTTGACATGAATCTGTCGTTTGTAGAGCTTCTTCGCCTTTGCTTGTCTGCCACTCAGTACGACTTTGGGATCCTGTCTGCGACGATGTGAGCTTCATGTTTGGTTTGCGCAGTAATGAATGCATGAAGCCCCTTTCCTGCACAGAACAGCAGGAGGAGGAGGAGGGAAAGAAGGAGGGCAGTGGTGGTGTTGGTGGGGGGAGGTGGGGAGGGCCCCTTGGGCGAGCACACCCCTACCGCCTGTGTCAGTATTTCAGAACAGAGGCCAGCATTTAGTCATTCTTCATGAAAGCTGCAGACTCGCTGCTCTGCCAAACTACACTCCAAACTTTTGGACTATAGGAACATACATTCCCTCCCCCCTTTTGTCCAATATTTCTCACTTGGGAGAGAACAATTTTATTTACTCTGTTTGTTCCAAACTGCGTCCCACCCTTCGCCGGATACTTTTACGCACAATCGCTTGACACGCAACAGGACAATGCCTCGGTCTTTCTTGGTTAAAAAGTACTTTGCCAAACAGAAACCCAACTACAGTGAACTGGAATGTCAGAATGGTGAGTGATGAAATCTATATTAGTGCTTGAGTTCAGAAATTACATAATTGTGCATGTTGGTGAGAAAGTCTCCCCTGCTTCGAGTGTAGCTGCTGGAACTATGGCGAGGGGAGAATACAAGTATTAGATTTTTTTTAACATTTTAACGTGGTCTCATTCCACATCCAGTAACTTGTTAATAAAGTTGTGGCCCGTTAGATGCACTTTCCCCCCTTCCTGGCGCAGACAGAGCTCCATTCATGTTACAAGCCCTTGTGAATACGTGGGAGGAAACGACCCATGAAACCTTGTAATGGCTGCAACTTTATGCCCTCAAAAAGTAAAACGGGTGATCACAAGAGTCCCACTGGGAAGATCAAGTGACTAAATGAACGGATAAATCCATTGGGTTGGATCATTTCTGATATTTTAAGTGAATTTATTTGAAGACTATTGGTCATACTGTCGTGTGATCTGCACTTCCATCTCTTCCTCAGATACGTCACTGGAGAAATATCCTCTTGCTGAGCTCTCATCCACTGCCTCCTGCTTGACAGCAGGTCTGGTGTGGGATCTCAGTGTGCTGCCTACCCTCTACCTGCCCACCTCCCAAACGGAGCCTTCCGCCATCCCAGGCCCTTTGGATCTCAGCTCCCCATCCAGCCTCAGCAGCAGTGCCAGCAGTAGCGGCGAGGAGGATGAAGGACGTACTTCAGATCCCCCCAGCCCGGAACCCGTCCACACGTATGCCCCTCGTCAGCGGATGAAATGTACTGGCGTGATGGCCCATGTCAGTCCTCCTGAGGAGGAAGAGAGGGAGGCCCCTGTTACTGCAAGCAGGCCTGCCTTCCTCTGCAAACACTGCCCCAAAGAGTACACCAGCCTCGGGGCTCTAAAGATGCACATCCGCTCACACACCCTGCCCTGCGTGTGTACCACATGCGGGAAGGCTTTCTCCAGGCCATGGCTGCTGCGCGGTCACATCCGTACACACACAGGTGAGTTCCATATCTTGAGAAACCGTTCTATTGACACAAAACAAAGGTTGAAATCTACAGTTGAAGTCATGAGTCAATTCCGTGTCGTTAGTGCTGTGACCTGAAGGTTCAGGATATCCATGGCAATCTTTGTGATGTGTTCAACACTTGATCAACACACACAATCAGACGGGGAATCCTTCTTTAGACTCTCTGCTCATTGATCACTTATTGTGTTTAATGTGCCACCAACAATGCCTCTCCTGCTAATTGTCTTATCGGGGAAGATGACACAATGGAGACAAAACGATTTTTTATCAAGAGGTCTTATCCAAGAGCACTTGCTGCAACTGGTTAGCATACTAATCTCATTTGGTCATGATTTAATCATGCTAATTCACTCAGGCTTTGACTGCTCCAGTATTTATCTAACAGTGACTGCATTTATGTAAGTGAAGTGTTAATGGGACACTCATGTGAATTCAAAGTCTCTGGCAATGCCTGCCAAAGGCGTTACTCCCTCTGAGGGCCACATGACTAAAATGGTAACGTTTCCGTGTTTTTGTGCTTCCGACGCAGGCGAGCGTCCGTTCTCCTGCCCCCATTGCAACCGAGCCTTCGCCGACCGCTCCAATTTGCGGGCTCATCTGCAGACTCACGCTGAGGTGAAGAAGTACCAGTGTAGCGTCTGCTCTCGCACCTTCAGCCGCATGTCACTGCTGCAGAAACACAGCTCCTCAGGATGTTGCTCTGCCGCGGTGTGAGATGTAGCAGGACAGCGCTCCAAGATCAGGATGGAGGAGGACCCATGGCCATGGACAGGGTGTCTTCAAAAGCCCAGTTGACTGTTCAAACCCTTTCAGTCCGCAAAGACAATGAAATTGCAGCTTTATCAAACATGGAAGGAGTTAGTCCCCATTGTGGATCTGTATTTTACCAGCCTGTTAGCCATCCCGCGCAGATCTTTTCCATACTATTTTGAAGTACTGACGTGGTTGGACCAAATCAAAAGCAAGCTGATACACACTTGATTCAGCCCATTTGCTGCCTTTGTGTGCATTCCAAAGACCAAATATGTACTGAAGTCATCAGGGTTAGAGGTGTTCTTTCCTGTCTCCGTCCTGGTGCCGGATAGCTCAGGATCACTGCCAAGACACAGCTGCTGAGAGGTAGGGGTGCGTGGGTGGTGTAAACCTCTCAGTGTGCCTCCAAACACGCACACACGCACAAAGACAAAAGCCATCACACACACAGCTGTCCCTCGTACTGTGGCGTAGATAGACGAGGTGCTAACAGGTGCTGTAGCAGTGACCTACGCCGGCCTTGAGCAGGTGACATCCACTTGCCCTTGCTTTAAAAAAGATGCCGCGTGTCGCCGCAAAGGACGTTGTCTCTCTAAGAAAGACGCTCATCTTAAGCCTCTATTTTGACTACAGCCCAACCTTCCTTTTAACTGATGAGTTCCAACGATAGGAACGTCAGAAGCTCCACAAGCCATGCACTCAAGTTACCACAGTGTTAATAATACCAGTCAAAGCCATACGTGAATTGAATTTGTGCCTAGGATTTTTTGTTGTTGTTGTTGTTGTCTTTTTCTTATTTACCTCATGACTGTTTGTGGCTTTACTTCATGTTTGCAGTATTCAAATCATTGATAACCAAAAAGTTTCAAACCAAAAAAAGGCTGGGACCAAACATTTTTTTAAAGTTTACACCATGGAGACATGGTTGCCTAATATGTGATGAGAACCCATTAAATGACAGTACAAAGATGAATTGCAAAGTTTCTTGAACATGTATGGCAATGTTTTATAGTGCAATGTGCAGATGATGTTTTGTTTTCCATTTTGTACCCTGCTTGTGTGTTCGCTCTTTTGTTTATGGCAAAAAATGACTCTGATTTTCATTCAATAAAGTAATTTATGTTTATTAAAAGGTGTTTTTGGGTGAGAAACTCAGCAAAGGCAAGGTGTGTCACACCTGCCACGAAGTGGGAAATGAAAACAGTTGATACGTTGTGGTTAAACAAGGTCTGTATAATTATTAACTGGCACTTCAGCATCATGATATTGGACTTGTGGAGTGAACTGAACATTGTGCAAAAGCACTGTGGCAGATGTACAGGTTAACATGCTGCATGATGGATGGGGAAAAAATGAATGCACCTGTTGTCAGTTTCCACCTGCCTTCTACTTCTCACTGTTGTCACTGTGCAAACATGGCAGCTTACGCTCACTGGCCATAGTGTCAATACATATGACTTGTGTCAGAACTGAATAATATCATCTTTGGAAAAGGGGAATTTTTAATGGAGCGGTTGTTTGGCTTTGTGTTAGTCTTGTTCTTCCCTTATCAAGAAAACTACAGCTTTTGTTTTTCTTAAAATGTGGGGTGTAAAATATTGCACAGATCCCAGAATCTAATGTGGTTGATTATGCACTGCAAAGTCTGAACAGACTGAGAAGTGTTTTTAATGTTATGTACCTGGTGTGTAGGTAAAGAGGAGGATTACAGTAGTTGGTAAGCTCAAGTATAATACAATTCCATTCTACACACCTGCAAACCATATCCAGTATTGCCAAATGATCACTTCTTTGATAGTGTCAGTTTCAAAGAGAGCATTGTCATCTTTATAAAGCTTGTGCTTGATCGTTATATATTGTGCAGATGCATCAAATGTGTCAAGAAAGATGTGTGAAGTCAGCTCCGTCGTCTGCACTTTCAGAGAGAACCTTAGAGGAACATGACGTATGTTTTTAATCAATTCCAGGACTGAGCATGCTTGGCAAAGTCCTCAAATTTATCTTAATTCAAGCACTGTGTTGTGGTTGCAGCATATATGCTGTGTTCTCATACTCTTTTGTCATCGAGGGGAGTCGAACCTGCCGTCCTCCTAGACAGTGAGTCAGTGTGTGCTCACCTTCCCATGGCTCCCTTTGCTCTCCGTCAGTTAGTCAGGCAGCCGGGCTGCGTGGGCTCGAGCCCAGCTGAGCCGAGCCAGCCCAGAGTGAGGTAAACTGTTCCATGGCAGTTTCTTATTTTCTCCTGACTCAGGGATATATGTGTGCAGCCCCCAGGCATTAGGGGAAGCATTGTATAACTTCAGCCTCGCTCATTTAAAGGTGAATGATACAGGTCCACAATGAATTTGAAGTCGATAGCGGTCCCCTCAGGCCATGATGATCTTGTGTCTCATCCAGGATGAGCCTATTAAACTCTCAGCTGTTGCCAGTTAGTTCAGGACTATTTTCAAAATGTCAGCTGGCAACATGTCCCGAGGTCAGGATCTCTACTTGTTGTTCGACATTTTTTTTTCTGCTGATGGCCATCTTGGTTTTTGGATAGAGTGAATGAAAACACTTATCTACACTTTTTGAAATACTGCCTGGAAAAAAAAGAAAGAAAACGTCACCCAAACATAAGTCATGATGCAATCTTTTTTTTTTATTTTAAATCCTGGCATTTACAGCACCTCTGTCTGCTAGCCCCACTGTTGCCACAGAGGCTGTTCATCTTGGCTTAGCCAAAGTAACCCTTAAACCTTTGCTGCATCATGTTGCTGTACTTATTTCTGCCTTTTTATAGAAAAAGGAAAACACAACACGCTCCCCGTCTTGTTCTTTGAGGAGAGCGGAGGCCCTCCATGTGAAATCTGAGATCGTTTTCCTGCTGTGTGCTCCACAGTGCCAGAACACCCACTGTAATTTACCAAAAGTGGCTGCTATTTATGCCATAAACCATGTGTTTAACATTCCTGAACCCCGTCATGTTTGTATATTCCTCGCTCCCTCTCACCCAGTCACTCTACAGCAGTATTTCTATTTATGTGTGTGTGTGTGTGTCCCTCTTCGCAGAAGGATCATCTCTCCCCCTCTGAGAGAAGGCCGACAGGAAGTTGGAGTTTACATTGGCCTACTTTCCCCCAAAAAAAGCAGCCGGGACTGAAGAGTTGCAGGGATCAAGTGCTGTTTCTCCTGCTACACGGCCACCCCCATCAGCTGTCCCACCCGGGGCTGCTCAAGGATTTGGGGTGGAGTTTGGTGGCTCCGTACTTAAGTGTGTCCTTTGCTGTAGCAGCATATGGGACATGGAAGGAAAGGAAAAAGATGTCAGCATTTCATAAACAGGACTCCTTTTGCATTTATGACACACAAGACGTTGAGAGGCGCTCTTCGGAAAAACCCTCTAGTCACAGAGGCCCGCTTACATGGACCAAATGCCGATATGCGTGGTATCTGTCTATGCACACTTGTGACCATCACCTGAGCGTCACTGGTCATTTTATTCACAAGCTACAGTCATTGACGGGAGGACAAGTGTGTGTAATGGTCAATCAATTCAAAATGGGGCTGCTTTGCCGTGTCCGTCGGGAATCAGCTCACAGGAATAAAACCTCATTCGTGGAAAACGGCAACTGGCAGAGGGGTTGGAAACGAAGCCACCGTTATGCAAAGTCAGGTGGCTGTTTTTCATTTCACCAAAGCTATCATTTCATCCTGAGCTCCACTCCCATCTCACACCTCATGTATTACACCCCTGGTCATCTCCATTTAATATTAGCACCTTGTTTAAAAACGCCTCATTGTTCCCAATACAGTGTTTTAAAAGACATCAGTCTTTCCTGTTCCGTGAAACTGTTTCCCAAGGGGTTTTGACATTAGTTTTAAAAGTTCCGATTCGATTAGTAATTTAAATGTCAGGGAGAACTAATCCCGCTGCTCCAAGCTGCAAACAGGACGGAGACACAACGGCTGCTTCTAGTACAAAAAAAAAAGGGCCAAACGCGGTAACACCACAAGTATGTTTAATGATGGACTTGATCAGGCTGTGAGGTTGCCCCAGGGCTGCATCGGAGAAGTGGTTGGGTGGGTTTAAGGATAGGGTTGGGGGGAGGGGGGTAGGCGTACATACTGCATTGAAGCGTAATGAATCACACACTCAGTCACAGGGTCGTCGGCTATGAATGTGCTCTCTGTTGGTTTTCCTGGAGCCTGGAGTTTACTAACTGATGACGCAGGCTGTACTTGATCAGAGACATGTGTTGCTGCAGAGTCGTTGCCAGCGAGAAGCAGAGGGTTGGAAAAGGAAGGTGGGGAGAGCTGGAGGGATGCATGGCGTCTGGGCTCTTTGCTTTTCCTGTGTCCTTCGGGACATTGCTGTTGATGGGGAAGAAGAGAGCTGAGGAGGGGAAGAAAATAAACCCCACTTTTACCTCGCTGGGACAGGAAACAAGACATGTGTCAGAATGTCTTGACCCACGTTTCTTCACTGTCAAAACTCCTCAGTCCTGCTGCAGTATGTCAGCAAAGGAGATGGCAGAGCAAACACAAAAGTCTGACAAATTCCTTTCTTCAACACTATACAGGATAGATCTGCATTTTATATGGAGATATTCATTCAACAAGTCACGTACCAAAACACAGCTCAATCAGTGCACATATACCGTGTGGATGGTGACTCAAAGACTATAAAACCTTCTACAGGTATTTGTATGAATAAAGACATGCATGTAATTAAGTTTGCATGTATTTACCCTCCTATTGACATTTTAGGAAATATCACCTGTGTCACGTTGGAATGAACCCGAGAATATTTTCCCAGACAAGGCGTAAGAGGACGTTGGACTGTCACCACAAGCCTGAACACGAGGATTATGAAAGAGGTGCTGCTCATTTCTGTGCACCTGCCACAACATGCCTGTGCATAACAGCATGTAAACATCATCAGAGGAACACATTCTCACCTCTTGTCTCCCAAAAGTTTGTATTTTATGGAACTGGGGTGAAGAAATGTGGCAAGCCTGGTCCTGTCGGAGCATACACAAATGTCAAGCACTTACACTGACAGGAAGTGGATTGTTATTCACGTGTCCATCATTTCGCATTTCATTCACACTCAGAGTTCCTCAAATTGCTTGAAGGCGTCGTAATAATGGTTCTTGTTCGACACTCTAAGGCATATACGTTTGGATTCTTGATAGATAAGGCATTGTAGCCTTTTATAAGGCAAATAAACAAATTTGGTCAGAGTGAATGCTGAACCTAATCAGAGACAGCTGAAGCATGCAATTAGTGTTAGTAGTAAAAAAAAAAAAAGAAGAAACAATCACATAGAGGTAACTGGAAAAATATAAATATAATATAATTCAAATTATATATCATTAAATATAGGAGCGAAATGAAATAAACTGTTTATTTTCTGGATTTCAAAATCAGTGCCTGAATTTAATTAAATTCTCTTTTGGCGGTCACGATTATATTGGATTATTTCCATTGCCAGTCAATAATTTCATGAGGAAATGCTATTCGAGGTTCAAAGATTGAAAGCCAACTTTAGACGAAGAAATGAAATGAAATGACAGAAAAGAGCGTCCAAACCACCGTCGAGTCTTGCGCAACAAACACATCAAATCCCCAAATATCATGGGGGCGTGACACCACTCAATTGCTCCACCATTATGACATCTCTCCCGTTTTTGCGTGATGTAATGCATGCAACGCGGCGGACGGACAACTGTCCCACTGGAATTTGGACAACTGGTCCTCGCAATAAATTTAACAACATACTTTATCTTGATGTAACAACATTTTTTACAAAAACCAAAGACCATAAATGACCAACAAATCAATATATATTTGCAAAAAAAAACCAAATAAATGTTTCACCCCCTGATTACAAATCACACAAAAATATCTCACACTATTTTTAATCTCACTATTTATACAGAGAGGACATCTAGATGCTGGGTTCACACAGGTTTTTGCTGATTCCAGAGATAAAGTCTGGAATGCACCTCTTGGCTTGGTTTAGGGCAACCATCGGGTTGTGTATGTGGCTCTGTAGTTCTATGTAGATTCTCTTCACACGTTAGGGTTAGTGTGAATGTTCCTCTGAGGAAGGACTCACTTGGCGGGGTCAGGCCGAGGCTTGTGTGCCTTTATTTAAATCCTCAGTAAGTATCAGGTTTGGTGTTTGCTGCCTTCCTCTTTATACATTGACGAGGCTTCTCCACTTAGCTTTCCACGCAGTCCATAAGCTGGCAGGGCTCATCAACAAGCTGATGATCACTGAGGTCTTTGGAGGTCTTCAAATGAGCATTGCACTTGAAACCTTGGTTAGCCAGACAATCTCATCCACTGCCTTGGAATTAATTTCTCTGTATACGTGAAGATATTAAGAAGGGTCTTTTGACCTCCTCTCTGCGAGTTAATGAGCTCAAGCTCAGCCGAAATGGCTGAAAACTGCGACGGTTGAATCAAGGGAATTGTTATGTTGTTATTTGTTGAAGGCGTTTCACCTTTAGTCCTAAAGGCTTTTTCAGTTCTAAATTTCCGGTGTGGAGTCCCTCTTTTATGCCTTGGTGGGTGTATTCCGGAGAGACAACTGGCCCTTGGACAAATGGTGCTTCAAAGTGCCCACCTCGGGCCGTTTGTCCTACAATCATGGAACAATGAGTGAAAACTGACTTCCTATTTTGTGTTTAAATACATAATAAATGAAAATATATTCACACTGTAGTCTTGCATCTTGGGACAGACACACTGAGACGTTAGGTTGTTCTATGTCAGTCTACACCAAGAAGCATTACGCCGTGTGGGAGGCCCGTGTTGCAGCTGCTTATGATGGAAAACACCCGGTTCTCCCACTGCTGTCCTAGGGCTGTCTCTGCCATTGTGACACACGGTTGCCATCACTGTCCCTTCATAACCCAGAACCCCACCCCTGAATGTCTCCCCCCTCAAAAAAAAAAAAAAGTCTTGAAGGCTCACGCTGAAGTCCACAGCAATCTGTTCATTGATGTCCCAACTTTCAAAGATCTCCCTCCAAACAATAGGCAGACACATACACATGCAAGTAAGCATGCACAGGCACCAGCCTGAATTCTCCCAGCACGCCACATGTTGAAGCCATTATCCTGTTGCTTGTTAAGTCATTACTCTATGGCTTGTTATTTTCTCAAGCAAGAGAAAGCACTCTATCCACAAAGGAGTGCTGAGAGATTTGCCACCCAACTCAGCCTTGGGATATGGGAAGTTACGCTGAAATGTAAAGAATGCGTTCAGGCCAGAATCTTTAGAGCGGGGAAAATATCTTGTGGAACAACGACAGCGTCTCTTCTTAACCGTGAGTTGTGGATCGTGCCAAGATGTCCGCTGGGAGGCTTTATTCCCTGTATTACTGATGACGCTGCAGAAAAGTTTCAGTCCTCCAAAAGGACATAGGGGATTTGACATAGTCCAGGAGCTTTGACATATTCATGGTGGATCTCAGACATCTGGTTTCCATTTCCCCCCTTTCCCAAGACAGGGACTGCTGGCAGCAATGCTTTTCAATGAAATAGTCTATCTCACTTCCTGTGTGATCAGTTTAGCATAAGCGTGTGCACCACAAGCATAATGAAAGCCCGACACAGGTATTATTGCAAACACTTTGCTCTTTGACTGTTGTTTTTGGCGACGCATCCTGCACCCCTGACACCAATTTCAGAGTTTATTAAGCAGGAACACCCTGTGAGCCCCCATTTTCCCAACACCCTCCCCAATGTGCCCCACACTGGGAGAACCTGTGAGCAGACACACTCTCACCACACTGCTAATGAGTGCTGGTGCCTCTTAGCTGCACCTAAGATCAAAGGCCTGGAAGAAATGGAGACTGATTCGGATTCGCTCGTCCCGTTGCACCCCCCCCCTTCCCCCTGTCCACCTCCTCTTTGACACCCACGTGACATGTCTGAGTGCAGCCAAATGGCCAGGCACCTGTCCTTTCTGCAGTCAACACGAGTGAGAATGTGGCTGCCCTGTTCCTTTCCATTCAAAAAGAACCATATAAAGTCAAGCAATGTGTAGTCCAGCTGTGGACGATGTGAGATCAAATAACACCATCCAGATATGTTGCATGTCACTGTGAGCGCCAAGAGTGTGAAAACTATACGAGTCGGTTCCTTTTCCCTGTAACTGTGGGAGGACACCGTAAAAAAGAAAATGGGATTATGGAAACCTGACTGCAGTACCTGTCAGGATCAACACTTAATCTTTCACCCCGATATTTCTGTGGCCCCATCGTCAAATTGGTTGGTTCCCCCATCTCGATCTTGAAAAACAGTCACAGGCAGAGTGAGCATCGGGAAAAGAGCCGACAGACAACAGAAGGGGGAGGCTATCCAGGGCAAAGGCAGGAAATCCCAGTGCAGCATGAAGTATTTTTCTCCAGAGTTCCACCAGAACAGCTCTTTGTACCATTCACCCGCCCCCTCTGTCGAGCCTCTGTCTCTGATAACCGTCCACTGCTGTTCTCGGAGACAACCGCACCACTAACGCCTTGTGAAAAACAATCCAAACCTCTGTCACACACATATGTAGTCAGTTCACTTGTGGGCCATTACTCAGCAGTGCTGGGGGGTGTAGATTGGGGATCAAAAGCTTGGGGTTTCCCTAAATCTTAGCATAATGTCCCGATGTGGTCAGCGCATAGACAGAGAGGCACCTAATTTCACATAGACCCCCCCAAAAAAACAAAAAAAAAAAACACTGAAGTGGGAAAAAAGAAACGTGCGTATGCTCTGAAAAGATTCATGTTTCTTTTCCCTCCTGTGACTTAAATTACAATACGAAACGGAATCCCTCAATCTTTGTTTCTCCCTGTCCCACTTGACAAACATTCCTCTGCAATTATCCCAAATCTCCTCTCAGTATCACTTGATCACCGAGGATGCACATGCTCTTCATGTGATTCCAATGAGGAGCTGAATTCTGTGTGTTTCTCTTCTTTCACTGTGACACAGATTCCTTTTCATTAAGATGGGACGGTTTGAGGAATGACAAAAACATTCAAGCTGATGAAACCTGTGAAGAACTGGGAAAATCACATATTAGAAATATATACCAATATTGCATTAAGTCAATGCAGATTTGTTTCGAGGCCATAAACAGGAAGCAAGCCTGGAATTGGCGTGGATCTGACCAATCCGTCAGTGAGACCCCAGTTAAACCTCGACGGGGCTCCAAAATATTATGCAATACAAAAAAAATATTATCTATTTGTTAAAGAAGCAAGTTACAGTAATTCATTTAATCTGCAATGTAGAAAGTAACACTTTGGAGTACAGGTATTGGGTATCGTAAACATACAAATGTAGTTATCACTGACGGAGATTTTATAGGAGGGTGATGTGACACCAAATAAGAACATTCAAAATGCAGTTATAATCCTCAGTTTTAATTGACTGTGTAATTACTGTATACTCATTATTGCAGTTGTACTTTGCTGTGGTGGCAGAACAGTGAAGTGGTGGTTAGCACACCTGAAATTCTGAGGTTCTTGGCATTAATCTCACCACCGGCCTCCCTGCGTGGGGTTGGCATGTTGTACCTGTGTTCTGTGTGGGTTTTGAAAAAAGGCCCATCATAGCTGACTTCAGGCAATAGGTGGAGTACGCCCAGGACAGGTCGCCAGTCAGTCGCAGGTCACATACGATATAAGGATGGGTAGTCACTTGTGGACTGGTAACTGAACCCACGCTGGCTGCATGCGAGTCAGATGAGCGAAAGCGAAAAAAGTCTAAAAGCGAGAAAGAGACTGGTGCATCATCATCTGTGTCTATCCTCTTTTATCAAAGTCTCAGAGCAATTCAGACTGAGTGCTTCCACCTGCAACAGCTACAATGACGTGACTCAAATTTTTAAAAAACCCTGAAAAAATAATTGATGCCATACGTCTGACAATGAATGCAAATGAATGCTTTTATTAGTACCGCAACTAACTTTTACTGTTCTAGAGGACTGTTTGTGATACATGTTTACATTGGTGCTGTGGTACTTTCACTTTGGCAAAGGGTCCTTCCATCACTGTGAGCAGGCACCTTGCAACAGCTGGTTTGAATTATCTGCAGGGTCGGGGGGAGTCGGTGAGTCGGGAGGTGTGGAGACTCCTGGCGCCAGGATCAGGGCAGCAGGTCAGGTTGGATGACGATTACCAAAATACTAGCGGGCAGCCATCGGCCTACAGAGAGTGGGGATGGGGGGTGTTCCTGGCTCACACGGCTCTCAGCTACAGGATGGGCAGGCAAGTGGCCGACCATGGAGCTTTTGTGGCTGCGAAAGGGACGCTCCTACTTCCACTTCCTATGCGATAGCCCCTTCCTGTCATTGAGAAACACAACTATTTCAATCACTCTTTGTTTCAATGAGAATTAATCTATATTAAATAGAACAAGGCAGAATTTTATTAGAAGCTGGCATAGATCTCTTGGTACATAATGTAATCTTCAATGCAAATCCAATTTGTTCATGTACCCAAATCATCAAAGCAGCTCCTTGCTGCAATTCTCTCACTCATGGAATTCATCTGGACCACATGAGGCTTCATTGTGTTTTAAAATGACAGTAGAAGGTGCTGTTTACCAATAGGGAAAATTTGTGGTGTGATGAGCATTCTCCAAAATGCACTGCAGAACGCGGAGTCACTGGGGAAGTTGACAAGCAACATCCTCAAAGCGCAATGATTTAAAGAGGCCACAAACATACAGAACTGCATCAACCAACCAGCACAAGCGACCAATCCAAATGTAAAAAGGAAATCCACACTGAATATTACACAACACTGCAGCAGTTAGAGTGTCCGACGTTTTATTAGACGTTGTAAATATGTTTGATCATACTAAACCCAAAAGTAACCAAAAAGGCAAAAAATGTACATCCAAAGGTGAAGTTGTGTTAACTGAACTCTCACGACTTACTTTACTTCCAGCTGGTAAAACTTATTTTTGAGTAGCTATGACTAAACTTCCTCCTATTCAGGCTGTCTTACTGAGTTGTTGACGTTTCTCACAATCATATCCAAGTCAGAGTCCGGGATTATTGACAGGCACAGAAAAAAAAAAAAAGATCTTGTGAACGAACCAGCTTTATTCACAACCAGGATCAACTAACTTGGAAGTAGTTTACATTCGAAACTACAGTTTTTAAAGCTTTAGATTCTTTTATCAGTGTATTGTTTCGGAACATATATGTTTTGCATACTGTACTTGGGTTCAAACTTTGCTTTCAGATTTGCTGCAGGCCCTTTAAGAATTTCTTTGCTGCTCAACTCCACCTATGACTCCACCCTCAGAATGCACACTAACCACAAAATATGAGTGTGGGACTTTTTTTTCTGATTTATGTGTCAATGGAATGGAAGACAAACGCGCCCCCTGGTTATCCAGGGATGTACCACAGCGCCTTGATCGTCTACTTGGGGGTTGAGTGAACACAAAGGAGACTGCCAAAAAAATGGAGTGTGGCGGCCTCTACTGGCTACAGTGTTACCGTGACCCAGAAACCAATAAAGCCAAGAAGAATGCGGAATCTGGATGTTTAGCCAATTTGCAGCGTCATGCAATGACTGCAAGCAAGACCCTTCTCTGTTCCAACATGACTATTCCCAGCTGTATATTGCAAGGTCCATGAAGTCATGGCTGGATATGATCGGTGTGAAAAAGTGTTTTTTAATCATAGATGATTATGAGCCATCCTTTGTCTGGTCTCTTACATAAGGACCAGTTAACCCCGAGCGACTGCACCAGGGATATACAGTGAATCCCCTGACAACGTAGAGTGTTGGATCATTGAGACACACAATTCGATCCACCATTATAAAGTGATGGCTCATGGAAGAGTGGAACAAGCAATGATAATGATTTCAACTCAAAGTCAATCCAAACATCCATTCATCCATCCATTCTCTGTGGTGACTAATCTTGTTGTGCAGCGTCAAAGGTAGCTCAAAGGTCAGCACACTTGCGCATACCACATTTGCCACACATTTCCAATGTTCAGCATATGAGTCTTGGTTTCTTGTGTGATTACGCTTAGTTTATGATTACTTTCATGTATTCAGGAGCTAAACCATTTTGCGATTTCTAGACCAGGAGAAGAACTTCAAAATGTTTTCTAACGCTGACTGTAAACCAGTTTAGAGACTTTCCAATGGAGTGATATATTCTGACCTCTTTGGTCTGGTCAAAACCCGAGCTGAAGCATTCTGAATGAGTTGTTTAATGCTCTTTTAGGGGTCCAGTCAGAAGACCATTACAATAATCAAGCCTACTTGAGATAAAAACCTGGATAACCTTCTTTTTGGTCTTCTTGGCACATGCAGGCCTTCACTATGGATTTGTTGTTCACCTGGTAAGGCTGTTTTTGGAATTGATTTGGCTCACCAATGTGTGATATGTGCCCTGTGACTGACCGGTGACCAATTCAGGGTGTAGTCCACCTTTGACCAGATGTTAGCCACGATAGGCTACAGCTCTCCCGTGACCCTTTTGAGGAAAAGCGGCTTGGACAATGGAGATGGACATTTGATGTGACTGTTGAAATCAGTACACCAAGGTTTTGGACTTTGTCTATGGTTTTTAAAGAGCCTGCCTCCAGATATTTACTAGAAGCAATCCTCTTTTCTTTACTCCCAAAACCAATTGCCTGTATCTCAGTTCTGTTGTGATTTCATTGAAGAAGGTTTTGACTCCTGCAGTTCCGTTTTAGACAGTGACACAACACCTCAATTGAACTGCGGTCATCTAGAGACATTGCTGGATATAACTACGTGTCATCTGCAAGCTAGGAGTCAAAATTATGGTTCTGAAGAATTTGGCCCAAGCTGAACAGGACACATCCAAGAAGTGAACCTTGAAAGACCCCAGAGATGAGCTTAAACACTTCCCAATGTTACGAAATACTTCCTTTCCTTCAAGTTTGACCTGAACCTTTTTAGCATTGAGTCCAAGCCCCATTTGCAACTTGTTCAGCAGTATATTATGACCTACTGTATCAAAAGCCACACTGAGATCCAAAAAGACCTGGTAATAGAGTTTTCCCTGGGTGGCTTCAGATGTAGTATGATTTTATCATTTTGCAGATTTGTGCTGATATTTAACCTGATGGATTGTATTTTTTTCCTATAAATTAATAGGCAAACTCATTCCGTTTATCAGCTGTTAGGAGTTCTGGATGTATCTGATTCGGGGGAACTGTGAACTTATCAACCACAGCAAACAGTGCGAGCATTGTTGAAATTCTGACTTATGATTTCCGAAATGTGTTCCTGTCTAGCCCTGACTTCTTCTTTTCCTTTCGGCTTGTCCCGTTAGGGGTCGCCACAGCGTGTCATCTTTTGCCATCTTAGCCTATCTCCTGCATCTTCCTCTCGAACCCCAACTGCCCTCATGTCTTCCCTCACCACATCCATAAACCTTCTCTTTGGTCTTCCTCTCGCTCTTTTGCCTGGGAGCGCCATCCTCAGCATCCTTCTACCAATATACTCACTCTCTCGCCTCTGAACATGTCCAAACCATCGAAGTCTGCTCTCTCGAATCTTGTCTCCAAAACATCCAGCTTTGGCCGTCCCTCGAATGAGCTCATTTCTAATCCTATCCAACCTGGTCACTCCGAGCGAGAACCTCAACATCTTCATTTCTGCCACCTCCAGTTCAGCTTCCTGTTGTTTCTTCAGTGCCACCGTCTCTAATCCGTACATCATGGCCGGCCTCACCACTGTTTTGTAAACTTTGCCCTTCATCCTAGCAGACACTCTTCTGTCACATAACACACCAGACACCTTTCGCCAGCTGTTCCAACCTGCTTGGACCCGTTTCTTCACTTCCTGACCACACTCTCCATTGCTCTGTATTGTTGACCCCAAGTATTTGAAGTCGTCCACCCTCGCTATCTCTTCTCCCTGTAGCCTCACTCTTCCCCCTCTACTTTTCTCATTCACGCACATATATTCTGTTTTACTTCGGCTAATCTTCATTCCTCTCCTTTCCAGTGCATGTCTCCATCTTTCCAATTGTTCCTCTGCATGCTCCCTGCTTTCACTGCATATGACAATATCATCTGCGAACATCATGGTCCAAGGGGATTCCAGTCTAACCTCATCTGTCAGCCTATCCATTACCACTGCAAACAGGAAGGGGCTCAGAGCTGATCCCTGATGCAGTCCCACCTCCACCTTAAATTCCTCTGTCACACCTAAGGCACACCTCACCATTGTTCTGCTACCATCATACATGTCCTGTACTATTTTAACATACTTCTCTGCCACACCAGACTTACGCATGCAGTACCACAGTTCCTCTCTTGGTACTCTGTCATAGGCTTTCTCTAGATCCACAAAGACACAATGTAGCTCCTTCTGACCTTCTCTGTACTTTTCCACGAGCATCCTCAAGGCAAATAATGCATCTGTGGTACTCTTTCTAGGCATGAAACCATACTGTTGCTCGCAGATACTTACTTCTGTCCTGAGTCTAGCCTCCACTACTCTTTCCCATAACTTCATTGTGTGGCTCATCAACTTTATTCCTCTATAGTTCCCACAGCTCTGAACATCCCCTTTGTTCTTAAAAATGGGAACTAGAACACTTTTCCTCCATTCTTCAGGCATCTTTTCGCCCGCTAGTATTCTGTTGAATAAGTTGGTCAAAAACTCCACAGCCATCTCTCCAAATTGCTTCCATACCTCTACCGGTATGTCATCAGGACCAACTGACTTTCCATTTTTCATCCTTTGTAGTGCCTTTCTGACTTCCCCCTTAGTAATCATTTCCACTTCCTGGTCCTTCACTCTTGCCTCTTCAACTCTTCCTTCTCTCTCATTTTCTTCATTCATCAACTTCTCAAAGTATTCTTTCCATCTATTTAGTACACTACCGGCACCAGTCAACACATTTCCATCTCTATCCTTAATCACCCTTACCTGCTGCACATCCTTCCCATCTCTATCCCTCTGTCTGGCCAACCTGTAGAGATCCTTTTCTCCTTCTTTCGTGTCCAACCTGGTGTACATGTCTTCATATGCCTCTTGTTTAGCCTTTGCCACCTCTACCTTTGCCCTACGTCGCATCTCGATGTACTCCTTTCGCCTCTCCTCAGTCCTCTCAGTATCCCACTTCTTCTTCGCTAATCTCTTTCCTTGTATGACTCCCTGTATTTTGGGGTTCCACCACGAAGTCTCCTTCTCCCCTTTCCTACCAGATGACACACCAAGTACTCTCCTGCCTGTCTCTCTGATCACCTTGGCTGTCGTCGTCCAGTCTTCCGGGAGCTTCACATTATACATAACACCCTCAATTTCAAATTTTAGTCTCATCACTCGATCTGATACTCTTTTCACCTCCAAGACATTCTTAGCCAGCTCTTCCTTTAAAATAACCCCTACTCCATTTCTCTTCCCATCTACTCCGTGGTAGAATAATTTAAACCCTGCTCCCAAACTTCTAGCCTTACTACCTTTCCACCTGCTCTCTTGGATGCACAGAATATCAACCTTTCTCCTAATCATCATGTCAACCAACTCCTGTGCTTTTCCTGTCATAGTCCCAACATTCAAAGTCCCTACACTCAGTTGTAGGCTCTGTGCATTCCTCTTTTTCTTCTGATGCTGGATCCGGTTTCCTCCTCTTCTTTGTCTTCGACCCACAGTAGCTGAATTTCCACCGACGCCCTGCAGGTTAGCAGTGCCGGGGGCGGGCGTTGTTAACCCGGGCCACGACCGATCCGGTATGGGATTCTTTAGATGAACGCTCATATTTGTTTGGCACAGTTTTTACGCCGGATGCCCTTCCTGACGCAACCCTCTGCATTTATCCGGGCTTGGGACCGGCCTACAGATTGCACTGGTTTGTGCCCCCATAGGGCTGCATTCCTGTCTAGCCCTGACTAGCGCTTAGTTAAGATTACAAAAACTTTCTATGTAGAGGTCATCATTAGTCATATAGGAATTTCGTTTTTCTCCATTTAGAAAGAAAGTATGTTCTGCTTTCCTACACTTTGATTTAGCGGTCTTTCCCATCATTGTGCTCCTCCATGGTGTTCAGTGTCAGCTCAAGATTGTCTTAGTTTTAATAGGAGCGACATTAGACACAAAGGCAACATAAGATATTGCACATGGTTGCTTTTATCATCATAACAGCACATTTAATATTAGATGTTTGTGACTCTCTTCTTGCCTCGTTTAATATTAGATGTTTGTGACTCTCTTCTTGCCTCGTCAGGACTGTTAGAAATCAACTTGGAATCAATATTTTAGACAGTAGGGGGCACCATTGGTTTGCGTCAGATTTTCGAGTACTGCACTTGGGTTTATTTTTATCGAGTTTAGACAATAGCACATTGCTTGTATGGGTGCAAGGCACTAACTGTGACATATTCATGTTTGTTTAATCCCGGTTTGGGGTTTTTCAACACGTAATCAGACTTCCTCTGAGACTCAGCTGCTGTCTTAACCTGCCAACAAGCAGATGACAACAGGCTGCCGACAGACTGTGGGGTGTTGTTGGTGGGAGATGAGAGGAGCACATTTGAGACATTCCAAAGTAGCTGTCCAAGTGTCTGCTACCGTTGCCATGAAGCAGCCTTGTTGAATTCCAAGCTGCCCCTTCCGGGATATCTCAGGGGTTAGTGTTAGGCATCCCCCCAAGACCGTCTTCACCTGCCAGGTTTCTGGCCCCACATCCTGCTCAGCATCCCAGGGACCTAGTTCCAGGTTGTTGTTAAATGTTGTCAGGCTCACGCAGGGGCCCCAAAAGACAACCAGATGGGGAGCAAGGATTCTATGTTCAAGCACAGTTTTACTGGAGTAAATTTTATTTTATTCGCCATAATAAGAAGAAAGGATGACACGGTTCAGCATGTGGACAGCATTCCTGCCTCATAGTCAGAAGTTGTCCTTGCACACATTCCAAAAACATGCATGTTGGGTTGAGGTAAGACCATTAATGACCTATAGCTGTAAATGTGATTGTGATTGCATATTAGTCCATATGAGTTCTGGAGTTGACTAGAAACCAGTCCACCATTTACATGCCAGGATAACCCGTACAAAATGGATGGCATTAGATTGATTATCCTTTGCAGTTAAGAAATGCAAACATTTTTTCATTGTACTGCATAATTAAGTACAATACCGTTGCTGAAATTTGTATTCAGTTCAATACGATGTTTATGTAAAGTTGCCAATGTTTTGTCCCTCTCTTGACCAAAATGCTACGGAATATCTCATTAAATGAACGCCTCTATTGCGGTATTCATTCAACCTGAGCATTATCAACATCATAATTACCTAGCTAATCATTTTTTTTAATTCTTATTATAAAAGATTGATGCTGTTAATTACCAGTTAGTTCAAGTGAAAATTATACATAGTTTCTTGACAATGTTTATTAAAAAAAACATCCATCCATATTTTGTACCATTTATCCTCAATCAGGTTGCGAGCATGCTGGAGCCTATCTCAGGTACAGTGCCTTGTGAAAGTATTCGGCCCCCTTGAACTTTTCAACCTTTTGCCACATTTCAGGCTTCAAACATAAAGATATAAAATTAAATTTTTTTGTCAAGAATCAACAACAAGTGGGACGCAATTGTGAAGTGGAACAAAATTTAGTGGATATTTTATACTTTTTTAAACAAATAAAAACCTGAAAAATGGGGTGTGCAACATTATTCGGCCCCTCAACTTTCAGTGCAGCAAACTCACTCCAGAGGTTCAGTGAGGATTTCTGAATAATCCAATGTTGACTGATGATGATAAATAGAATCCCCCTCTGTGTAATCAAGTCTCCTATTAAAATGCACCTGCTCTGTGATAGTCTCGGGGTTCTGTTTAAAGTGCAGAGAGCATCATGAAGACCAAGGAACACACCCGGCAGGTTCGAGATACTTTTGTGGAGAAGTTTAAAGCCGGATTTGGATACAAGAAGATTTCCCAAGCTTTTAACATTTCTAAGAGCACTGTGCAAGCAATAATATTTAAATGGAAGGAGTATCAGACCACTGCAAATCTACAAAGACCTGGCCGTCCCTCGAAACTATCACCTCGAACAAAGAGAAGACTGATCAGAGATGCAGCCAAGAGGCCAATGAGGCCATGCTAGATGAACTGCAGACAGCTGAGGTTTGAGAGTCTGTCCATAGGACAACAATCAGTCGTACACTGCACAAATCTGGCCTTTATGGAAGATTTGCAAGAAGAAAGGCGTTTCTCAAAGATATCCATGTCTCGTTTAAAGTTTGCCACAAGCCACCTGGGAGACACACCAACCATGTGGAAGAAGATGCTCTGGTTCGATGAAGCCAAAATCGAACCTTTTGGCCACAATGCAAAACGATATGTTTGGCGGAAAGGGAACACTGCTCATCACCCTGAATACACCATCCCCACTGGCAAACATGGTGGTGGCAGCCTCATGGTTTGGGCCTGCTTTTCTTCAGCAGGAACAGGGAAGATGGTTCAAATTGATGGGAAGATGAATGGAGCCAAATACAGGACCATTGTGGAAGAAAACCTATTGGAATCTACAAAAGATCTGAGACTGGGATGGACAGGACAATGATCCAAAACATAAAGCCAAATCTCCAATGGAATGGTTCACAAATAAATTTATCCAGGTGTTAGAATGGGCATGTCAAAGTCCAGACCTGAATCCAATCATGAATCTGTGGGCAGAGCTAAAGACTGCTGTTTACAAACGCTCTCCAGCCAACCTCACTGAGCTCGAGCTGTTTTGCAAGGAAGAATGGGTGAGAATTTCAGACTCTGCATGTGCAAAGCTGATAGAGACATACCCCAAGTGACTTGCAGCTGTAATTGCAGCAAAAGGTGGCACTACAAAGTATGAATGCAAGGGGCCCAAATAATATTGCAAACCCCACTTTCAGGTTTTTATTTGTCAAAAAAAAGTTTAAAATATCCAATGAATTTCATTCCGCTTCACGATTGTATCCCACTTGTTGTTGGTTATTGACAAAAAATTAAAATTTTATATCATTATGTTTGAAGCCTGAAATGTGGCGAAAGGTTGAAAAGTTCAAGGGAGCCGAATATTTTCACAACTTTCTCAGGTGAGAGGCGGAGTACACCCTGAACTGCGTGGTCGCCAGCCAGTCACAAAGCACATACGAGGTCAAACAAAACCATTTACACTTGCATTCACACCTACGAGCAATTTAGAGCCTTCAATTAACCTATCATGCATGTTTTTGGGATGTGGGAGGAAATTGGAATACCCGGAGAAAACCCATGCAGCCTCAGGGAGAACATGCAAGTTCCCCGTAGGCAGGCCAGGGATTAGATGAAGTGTGAGGAAGATGTGCTAACCAGCGGACCACCATCCCACCATGTTTGTAGTATGAATACTGTCAGGTTTAAAAAGCTTGACTCTCTATTAAAAGAAGGCGAATAGACAAGGCTTCAAGTTTTACTAATTGCAAGGCGAGCAACAGGACTTCTCCCTGCTTCCAACCAACTCCAACTCGTGTCCCCTTGCAGCTTCTTTTTATTCACATAAATCACATGATGAGTGTATGTGTGTGTGTGACTGTTTGATTGATGACATCTGTTTTCAAGACAGTGAGTTTAAAGGTACAAGCTTGGTGATGATGTGTAATCAACTACAATATGAACAAAATGAGAACATATGGATGATTATTTTTAACATTTCCCTCCTGTTTATCATTTTGGAAATACGAGTGGGGACATCAGAAGCTTCCCTCTTGCTGTTGCATTTTCAGAAAGTTCATCATTTACACTCGAGGGGGCAAAGGGGCATCAGATGCTTTCTTTTGGCTGTAGCTGCATATAATCACAGTCTACTTATTATAGTTATATATATATATATATATATATATATATATATATATATATATATATATATATATATATATATATACACACATATATATAATATTATTATACTTATTATTATGTTCAAAAAACATTTGACCTTGCTCGAACCATCATAGATTTCAAACGTGCGGTTATACACATCGTGAAAAAGCAGAACAAACCCAGAACAGTAATTACGGATACAAGGAATTTCATCATAACATACCAAGGTCCAAAGGTGAACCAGGATGAATCGTAATAATAATAATAATAATAATAATAATAATAATAATAATAATAATAAATAAACAGCGGGTGAACATCGTTGCTCATTTCTGAACCCATCAAGTGTGGGTACACAGCAGCCCAAGCAAGTCAGGTGTAGATGTTCTTGGTACTAGAGTCGGGAAACATGTAGAAGAAAGGGAACGGTTGATTTCGAGGTAAGGACACAGCCTCCACTGACAGTGGAAGCCGTTACTAGAGATGTAACCCTCTCTGGTGATTGGGACAGTCATGTAGTCTTTGGCGCCCCATGGCATATAAGGGCAAACACAGAAGAGATTCTTGAGCTCTGCTGGTGACAGTGCAGAGTCCTTGTCCATTTAAAGTCAGGCCATTGTCCTGCACTCCATCGCTCGTATTTTTACAAACAACAGTCTTTACATCTTCATCACCATGCAAGTCAGGCTGCACACCCTCTCCAGGTCTTGGCGGAGGTGCGTAAATAGCTGCAGTCATCTCAGCAACACCTCGTGTTCATGTCTGGCAAGGGTGTCCTGCTCGTCCTTCTTAGGCATGAGCAGCAGCTGGTTGAAGTTACCTTTGTGCTTCAGCTTCTAGTACTGGTACAGGAAGTCAACTGTCTTGGGTGTCATCTTGAGGTGTCGGCCCACTTCCTCGGCGTCCACAAACTGGTAGAAGACCTCCTCCATCTCTTGCAATTTCATGTTGTGGACATTGACATGCTTTTCCTGCGGGTCAAATTTACAAACAAGACACAAGAACGACTGCGACGACGAGGGGGACGACGAGGCGAAAGGGATGAGGCCGAGGGCGGCCATGTCCTCTTTATTTTCCCCTCCAACATTTCCACTCAATTTGCCCTTCTTGCTCCCGACGCTTTCCTCATTTTCAACTTCAGTGGTGTAGTCCCGCTCCACAGAGTCACTGCCTTTAAGGCCCAAGTGCTTAGGGCAGTCGTACTTGAACTTAACTTTGTCGTTCTGAGTGATGATGGTCATCACCAGGCCGGAGTGGAGGTAGTTGCTGGGAATGTGTGACATGTTGGTGACGTGCTCCATCTTCTCCAGGTTCCCATTGCTCATCTTTGAGATCCACAAGGCACAGCTGACATGGACCCACTTGGTTCCACTGCGGGTGGGCTTCATAGCATCGCCCGTTTTCGGACAAACCGGCACTTTGGCAGGATACCTGGTGGACGCAGATATTCCACTTGTTGCAGAACACCATCTCGTTGTCGTCCTCTCCGTTGGGGAACTGGCATGTCGCACACCACATTCTCATTGTACTCGATACCAAGGCCCTACTGTGTCTCGGTAGTGTGTGTCATGTTGTTATGACAACGGTGCTCAGCACTCTATGGCGAATTCATCCAGTGGAAGAAGGGAAACCTTGCAAACTCCTCGTCGATGACCTGCAGCCAGGTGATATCTTCCTCGTTGAGGTCGTAGTGACACACGCCCTCCGCCAAAGTCCTGATGTCCACATAACATAGGACCAGGGTGGCAGATGTGCGGATCAGCTTCTTGGGCCTGATGAACATGACATCCTTGCTTTTGTCAGTTAGCACCCGGGCCACTGGGTCCGGGATGGACTGCGGGCTAACGGGCACATGGATACCCTTTTTCTCGCTTCTGCTTCTGTGGATGAGCCAGGATGTAGTAATCTTCTCCGTTGAGCTGGTACGAGTCATGCACCTTCATGGTGGTGATCAGGTCCGTCCTGAAGACCTCAGACGGTTTCTCTCTGCATCCTCTCCTGGCCTGGGATGTCTGGGAGCAGCAAGTGGAATTGCTGGCATTGTCGGACTTGTCGGTGCTGCAGACTTCTTTTCATGGCGGAGCATCTGAGTAGTTCCAGCTTCACCACACTTGTTGATCTGTCATTGGTTGTCCACGGAGGGACACCATATTCACATAAGAGTACCAGGCTTTGGCGTCCATTGGAGAGGTGGGATTGTCCTTGCTCCATGATGATTCATCTCCATAGATCCTGTGACAAACACGTACAGTCCCAGACTGGCCAGTGCGGAGGAGCCATGCTCCGATCAGCACGAAGGCTAGCAGTCCCAATAGTGGCTCTCCTTTACCCAACATGCTCAAGCGCGGATCAGCTGAATTCTTCACCGGGGGCAGCCTATTGCTACCCCACCCTTTGTAGCCGGACTTCCACCGCTACTCGTCATTGAATGAAAAGGGAGCCACAGGCTTGCAGTGGGACAAGTGTATCCATGTGGGACGTTCTGCTATCTTTATCACCATGGGAGTGGACCATCCCAGCGAGGTGAGGACCAACACTTCCTCTTGATGACTTTTCTCAGGACACAATCACTAATGGACACCAACAGCACCTGTGAAGAAGGCACAGTAGGTGGCAAATCATTTACTTCTTTTACAGTTTTATTTAGCAGCATCTCTTTTACCCAATCACTTAAAGTATTTTCTTCTGACTGCTGCACTGGCCCGTGTACCATGGGCAGTCTAATGTAATCTAATCTAATCTACTGGATACTATTTCAAATGGGAACAATCCTTTTATCTGTTGGGGTTATTTTCATATACACTTTTACTAAATGTAGTTTTCCTTAATCAAGACTTCACTGTCCCATTGCTTCGTTCCACTAATTCTGCACAATGATTTTTTTTCAAGTTATTTCTAGATTTGCAGCTACTTTACTGATTTTTTTTTTTCATTAACAAAATGTGGCACATTGTTGCCATACAATTTTTCTTGGATGCCATGAGAAGGAATAATATATCTACACAAGAGCTTTGCCACAGTAAGAGCATCAGCACTTGTACATGGAAAGATCTCCACCCATTTTGATAAGGGCCAGATCAATACTAAAGAACATTTGTAATGCTGTTTAACTCAATAAAATTATTGTGTAAACACTGGAAAGGCTGACTACCTTGGGGAAACTGCCCTCTCTTAGGTCTGAAGTTCCCTTGAGTACTGTGTTTGCAGCAATTAAGACGAAAATTTTTTGAGTAAGAATTGAATCCAAAGGTGCAAAAATGTCTGTATAATATCAACCATTACCATCCCTCCTGTTGAGACATGGCAAGGCCAGTAACTCAAAATTGTCAGTGTTTTAAACAGATTTTTTCTTTTTTTTTTTTGAGTTTTACTTGCTGCAAGGGGAGCGACAGGACTTCTCCCTGCTTCCAACCAACTCCAACTTGTGTCCCCTTGCAGCTTCTTTTTATTCAGTGAATCACATGATGAGAGTGTGTGTGTGAGTGTGTGTGACTGTTTTGAGTGTGTGTGTGTGAGTGTGTGTGACTGTTTGATTGACTACATATGTCTGATTGATGACATCTGTTTTCAAGACAGTGAGTTCAAAGGTACAAGCTTGGTGGTGATGTGTAACCAACTACAGTATGAACAAAATGAGAACATATGGATGATTATTTTAACAAATACAGTATAGATTAAACTGTTTAATACTATGGGGGAAAACAAGCCTGTGCACACTGTAGGCTGGTCCCAAGCCTCGATAAATGACATGATATAAATAAGATATAAATGAGTGTTGCGTCAGGAAAGGCATTCATCTTAAAAAAATCGCCAAACAAATGTGAGTGTTCATCTAAAGAATCCCATAACGGCTCAGCCGTGGCCCGAGTTAAAAACATCTGCCCCAGCACCGTTAACCTACAGGCGCTGGTGGGAATTCAGGTACTGTGGATCGAAGACGATAGAGAGGGGGAAAGCTCTTTGCTCTGCAGAAAGAGAAGAGGAAAGCACAGAGCCTACAACAAAGTTTAGGGACTTTGAATGTTGGTACGATGACAGGAAAGTCTCAGGACATCATTGATGATATGAGGAGAAAGGTGTGTGCAGGAGACCAAGTGAAAAAAAAAACCCAGTAAGGTTAGACATTTAGAGGCAGGGTTGAGAATATTTTACAATGGTGTAGATGGGAAGAGAAATGGAGTTGGGGTTATTTTAAATAACAAATTAGCTAAGAATGTCTTGGAGGTGAAAAGAGAGAAGAAAAGAAAGTGGGGTTTTTCATTTAGCATAAGCCCAAGGATGGAATCCCCAGCAATTAGACTCTGCCAAGGAATTGAATAAGTGCTGAACTGATTCACTGGGAGGGACACATGGAGTCGTCCTCTCATGCCTCGGTGACTCCCGCATAGGTGTTTACCAATGTTATTTGAAATGAGGTTGCACCTCTTTATCTTATGTGTGGTAGGCATAGTTGACTGAGTATAATTATTTATGTATTTTTGTCAGCTTTACAGGTGTCCAAAAGTAGCATATGAACAAAAATATCATTACGGCTGTCAATGTTGCAGCCCAACATGCTATCATATGATGTAGCCATTTTGAAGTCATGTCGATGAGTCAAGTGTCTTTTAAATCTTCACCAGCCTTCAGGTATTTTCAGATACTATAAATCTGCACCCACAGTATGCTGGTCTTTGCTCACCTTTCCCCTTGGGTGACTCAGCTGAGATGACCTTTTACAGTGTGTAAGGTGTATCCACGTGTTTCTTTCTGCTGTTTTGTCCATGTCATTCAGCTCTTGCTCAGTCTACGCCAGTGTTCAGGTAAAACTCCATGTACAGTAGATGTTAATTCATAAACAGATGAATAGACAAATGGCAGTAATAAGGTTATTAAAGCACAGTAACTTGTTACATTTTTTTTTTTTTTTTGATGGTGTAGTGTAGGGATGTCAAACTCATTTCTCTTGCGGGCCACGTTGTAGTTCAGAAGGACATTTCGAGTGAAGGCAGCGTGGGATCGATTCCCGCTCAGTGATGGTGTCGGCATCTGCACTGCGACTGGCTGGCAACCAGTTTGGGGTGTAGTCTCCCGCTGCCCGAAGTTAGCTGGGATTGGCTCCAGCTCTCTCTCCGGATAAATGCAGAAGGGTTGCATCAGGAAAGGCATACGACGTAAAAAAATCAAAAAGACAGTTACTGCCGCACCACCATGACAATGGCACAAAATTGGCTTTACACATCAATGCTGATAAAATTCCCAATTTGTTTCTAGTCCTATCAAATTGATGCATGTGAAATTTCCTAGTGACACGCCATTAGAAAACAGCTTTTTTGTTTTTTCAAGAGAAATTAATGGATACACAGAATCCCCCAACTTTTTTATTTTTATTTTTTTTGCATTCATTATCAATTAATAGCATTGGTATTGTCTCTGGATCTGTGCAAACAACACAATCTTTTGGACATCTTTTTTGTTTGTAGTTATACAATTTGTTTTGTTTTTATTTTATTTTATCTATTTTTTATTTTATTTTTTATTTTTTTGGGGTGGGACCTTGAGTGGTTCCCACAGGTACCACTCGAACAGAAAAATGAAAATAACGGGTAGCGTTTTCATCCAACACACAACAGTAAAATTTAACTGTTTAGTTGCCATTATGACAGCAGTCTCACTCCCACGTGTAACCGGACTACAGCGACCTTGGCAGTGGGAATGAGAACAGCTATCTTACAAGTGGCCAATAAAAACAAATTAGTTTTGTTTGTGGTAACAATGGTTTCAAAAGCAAAAACTTTCCTACAATAAACAAATGAACTCAAGTACCCCTTTTTGCAATTTTTTTAAGCTGTTTGGGGTTGTTAATAACTCCTGAAAGAGACCCACTTGTGTGTTTTTTTTCCTTCATCATTCGTCTATCTCTCATTGTGTGGAAAATATTGGTAATTTGTATGGTCTCCCAAACAGTGTTTTGAATGGAATGAGACCCTTATGTGCTTGTTAGACTAAATCTATCATTGTGTCCAGATTGCCCCTACGTGTGATTGTGAGTGCGGCTGTTTGTCTCCATGTGACCTGCAATTTGCTGGCAACCAGGTCAGGGTGTACCTTGCCTCCTGCCCGTTGACAGCTGGGATAGGCTCCAGCCCTCCCCGCGAACCTTGTGAGGATAAGCGGCGAAGAAAATTGATGGAGGGACGATTGGATGTGTAGCTTGAGGAAACTGACCAAGTTTTGGAAGCATATTCCCTTGTGGATTATGTCGCACACAGATCAAACAAGCCCTACAAAAAAAAGTTTTTTTGCATACAAGTTAAATCCATGGATCATGTAATGCCTTTGTACCAGGGCTACCATTCCCCCTGTTGAGAGCTGAGACTTCCCATGGCTCAAGATTGCCGCCAACTTAAAAAATGTTTTTGGTAGAATTTTTTTATTTTTTGTATCTGTGCTGACATAATTCCCATTTCGTAATGTAGTACCTTATTTTTTCCGCATTTTTAGTTCTGCTGGTAAGCTTTGTTGTTGCATTTTTCTCTGTATTTGATGTGTGTACTGCACATTTACATATGGCTATTTCTTTTGGTAAGTGAACTGCTATGACCAAATTTTGTAGTAGCTCTGCATGTGTCACTGTGTTCCCTGTAATTGTCGCTATTCCTCTATTTTTCCAGTATTGTCTGTGTAGATTGTGATACCACCGTGAATACAGCAGCATCTGGTCTTAGATTGTTTAAGACTGTCCAATAAGATATTGTCTGTACAGTTCAGTCGTCACAATCCAAATTTGGTTCTTTTTCTGTCCAATCAGGAACATTTGGTACTACCAAAACAAACTGTCCCAAACTCTCCCACTCCTGTTGTAATGACGTGTGTGGTGGTGTCCATTCCTTGTGTAGTGCATTTAGTTTGTCAGTCAGTCTTGTTCCTGTCACCACGACTGATATACCATCTGAGTACAGATAATCATGATTTTGTCTGGTGTGGGCTGTTATAAGTTTATCCTTATACTACATTGTCACATGCAATGAGTCACTTCCTACGTCATTTGGTGGTTGTTCAATCACGTCTTGAGCTGTTTGCAGCAAGAAATCTCCTGTTCTTGTGGGAGGTTTGTCTGGTATATGTAAGGTGTAAAAATAGAGCGCTGGAATCTTATTTTGTAAGATATTTAACTGTCCTCCCAGTAATTCCTTTTTTTTTTCTTTTTACTTCTATTTTTCTTGTCAGAGAGGGAATTAAGCGCAGTCCTAGTTTCAACAAGCCATCTCTTCCCAAAAAACATATGGGACAAATGAAAAAGTTGCATTTTGGGAGCATTAGTTGTGACATTTTTGATGGGGAGATGGCTGCTCTCTTCCTCATCTGCGGCCACAATTATTAAATGTTTCGCATAAAGCTCCATAAATTTCTCATTCCTCTGTCAGAAAGGTGTCAATTTTTTTTTCTTATTTTGTAGCACTCTTTCTGCGTGTAGTGCTTGGTTAACGTATTGTTACAGGCTGCTAGTCGGTTTGTCAACCCAATGTTTTTCAATCCATTGTTTTATAGGATTATTTGAATTCACATGAAGAGCATTTTTTTAATTGCCCTTGATACACACTCCCTGGAGTGTGATCTTCAGGAATGCCACTGTTTGCTTTAAAAACATGCATTTATTCCAATTCTATATTCTTCAAATGGTTCATTGTTGTTTTATTTTGCTCTTCCAATGGCAGAAAAAAATTTTTTATTTTTTTTTATATCTAGCAGAAGTGTGCGATATTAACCCTTGAACTCCCTGGAGCTGTGAGAAACTACTTTGCTGTCATCCAAATTTGTTGTACTTCCACACCATTTAAGTGGTAAGATTTTCTCAAGTCTTCCGTTCCCTGGACGAATTATGTTACATCAACTTTATGAGATGTGATACCTTTTATGGCCGTTTTCAGATCATCTTGAGTCCAGCTTTTTTATTTTTTGTTGTTGTTGGTTTTTGTGTTTGTGTGTGTGTGTGTTTCTCTTATTTTATCCTGCAGGTTAACTATATATATTTTTGTGTGTATGTTGAGTTGGCTAGCAAAGTCATATTGTGTTAGCCACAAATCTAGATGTTTTGTTTTAGTAGGACATTTGCTTTCTACAAACCTCTAGTCCTTACACATCATTATTATTTTTTTTTTCAGATGTTGTGTTTCAAATATTTTGCTATTTATCAACTATTTTGCCATTTGTTTTTCCCCTGTTGGAGTCAGTGGTTCACCTAGGGTGACTACACTGACTTCCCCCTGAACAGGGTGACAATTACGTTCTGTTTGAGGTAATTCACAAGCTTCTACAACAAGTGGCGGAGAATTCTTACCTCTGCATCCTCAAACAGTTGTCACTCAATTTCCTGTTCAAATGAGGTAGCGAACCTCCACTCACACTTTTACACATGCACACATTTCACGGAGCTCACGTTCAGGACACACCTTGCCCTTTTCTCAGTTTTATAGACTAATTAGTCTACTCGATAGTGACTAGTATTCTCGAGGTTTGGTTCTGCCGCAGTCATCCAGACGCGAATTCAGTCATTCCTCATGAGTGTGGGAGTTTCCTACTCACCAGAGATGTCTTCACTTCCTTCGGCTTCTCGTCAACCCTCAGCCTCCAGACGCAAAGTTGAGGCCCAGTCCTGGAAAGGATCTCAAATGCCGTGGCCACGGTCTGGAAACCTCAGGTATCTTGAGATCCGGCTCGAAGGACCAAGTAGTTGTCAGGTTCACCAATCAGACAATCATTAAACAGGACAAAAAAGGAAGCAAAGACACCAGTTCAAGTCTCACAAGGAGAGAGGAGAGGAACTGTCTCGTACAATTCACCACTGCACTCTCTGATTATCCTCTCCTCAGCACCTCTATTTATTTAGTTTTAAGACGCCCCTTATTTACATGGAATTTACAAAAAGGAGACGACAAGCAAAACAGTTCGAAACAAGGTGTACATGTTTATTCATGTGCGTGTGCATGTGTGGAAGATTGCTGAATACATGTGTGGTCATCATTTCTTTAAAAGGCAGCAGTTCGAACAGTTCTGATGATTAGATCTTTTTGTTCTTTGTATCTCCTGCTAGGAGGCTGCCACGTTATCTAGGGCAGAGCAAAGCATTTCTTTATTGGAAGCAAATGTATGATAATAATGATGACAATTTTTCCTACAGTCCCACAGGTAGGATGTGACCTCGAGTTGAAAGAGAAATTTGACATCGACCGGGCTTTATACAGGCAGAGAGACATTTTTCAATGAGTGAAATTTACAGCCACGTTGCCATGGAGAGTTTTATTAGTAGTTTTGTACATAACTTATTTACTCCAGTATCTTTGCTTATCTTGTTTTGTGTTTAGAAATAATATGTTTGAGAAGATTGGCTTTTTTAAAAATCTAATTTAAATTGCGCATGCATGCATGTGCATGCACATCTGCGGTCCAGCCTCAGCCAGATTCTGCCTCCTGTGACCCCAAGGTAAATTATGTTTGAGACCCCTGCTGTAGATTGGAAGAATACTTTGAGAAGTTGATGAATGAAGAAATTGAGATAGAAGGAAGAGTAGAAGGGGAAAGCGTGATGGAACAGGAAGTGAAAATGATTAGTAAGGGGGAAGTAAGAAAGGCATTAAAGAGGATGAAACATGGAAAGACTGCTGGTCATGATGACATTCCTGTGGAGGTTTCGAAGCATCAACGAGAGGTTTTTGATCAGCTTGTTCAACAGAATTCTAGCAGGTGAGAAGATGCCTGAGGAATGGAGGAAAAGTGTGCTGGTGCCTATTTTTAAGAGGAATGTGCAGAGCTGTGGGAACGATCAAAGAATAAAGTTGATGAGCCACACAATGAAGCTATGAGAGAGAGTAGTGGAGGCGAGATTCAGAAAGAAGCAAGTATTTGCAAGCAAAAGTATGGTTTCATGCCAAGAAAGAGTGCCACAGATGCTTTATTTCCCTTGAGGATGCTAGTGGAAAAGTAATGCAGGCCTATGGGGGCACAAACCAGTGCAATCTGTAGGCCGGTCCCAAGCCCGGATAAATGCAGAGGGTTGCGTCAGGAAGGGCATCCGGCGTAAAAACTGTGCCAAACAAATATGAGCGTTCATCTAAAGAATCCCATACCGGATCGGTCGTGGCCCGGGTTAACAACGCCCGCCCCCGGCACTGCTAACCTACAGGGCGTCGGTGGAAATTCAGCTACTGTGGAACGAAGACAAAGAAGAGGAGGAAACCGGATCCAGCGTCAGAAGAAAAAGAGGAATGCACAGAGCCTACAACTGAGTGTAGGGACTTTGAATGTTGGGACTATGACAGGAAAAGCACAGGAGTTGGTTGACATGATGATTAGGAGAAAGGTTGATATTCTGTGCATCCAAGAGAGCAGGTGGAAAGGTAGTAAGGCTAGAAGTTTGGGAGCAGGGTTTAAATTATTCTACCACGGAGTAGATGGGAAGAGAAATGTAGTAGGGGTTATTTTAAAGGAAGAGCTGGCTAAGAATGTCTTGGAGGTAAAAAGAGTATCAGATCGAGTGATGAGACTAAAATCTGAAATTGAGGGTGTTATGTATAATGTGGTTAGCGGCTATGCACCACAGGTAGGATGTGACCTAGAGTTGAAAGAGAAATTCTGGAAGGAACTAGATGAAGTAGTTCTGAGCATCCCAGACAGCGAGAGAGTTGTGATTGGTGCAGATTGTAATGGACATATTGGTAAAGGAAACAGGGGCGATGAAGAAGTGATGGGTAAGTACGGCATCCAGGAAAGGAACTTTGAAGGGCAGATGGTGGTGGACTTTGCAAAAAGGATGGAGATGGCTGTAGTGAACACTTATTTCCAGAAGAGGGAGGAACATATAGTGACCTACAAGAGCGGAGGTAGAACCACGCAGGTAGATTATATTTTGTGCAGACGATGTAATCTGAAGGAGGTTACTGACTGTAAAGTAGTGGTAGGGGAGAGTGTAGCTCGACAGCATAGGATGGTAGTATGTAGGATGATTCTGGTGGTGGGTAGGAAGATTAAGAAGACAAAGGTAGAGCAGAGAACCATGTGGTGGAAGCTGAGAAAGGAAGAATGTCGTGCGGCCTTCCGGAAAGAGGTGAGACAGACTCTCGATGGACAACCGAAGCTCCCGGAAGACTGGACGACGACAGCCAAGGTGATCAGAGAGACAGGCAGGAGAGTACTTGGTGTGTCATCTGGTAGCAAAGGGGAGAAGGAGACTTGGTGGTGGAACCCCAAAATACAGGGAGTCATACAAGGAAAGAGATTATCGAAGAAGAAGTGGGACACTGAGAGGACTGAGGAGAGGCGAAAGGAGTACATCGAGATGCGACGTAGGGCAAAGGTAGAGGTGGCAAAGGCTAAACAAGAGGCATATGAAGACATGTACACCAGGTTGATCTCTACAGGTTGCCCAGACAGAGGGATAGAGATGGGACGGATGTGCAGCAGGTAAGGGTGATTAAGGATAGAGAGGGAAATGTGTTGACTGGTGCCAGTAGTGTTCTAAATAGATGGAAAGAATACTTTGAGAAGTTGATGAATGAAGAAAATGAGAGAGAAGGAAGAGTTGAAGAGGCAAGAGTGAAGGACCAGGAAGTGGAAATGATTACTAAGGGGGAAGTCAGAAAGGCACTACAAAGGATGAAAAATGGAAAGGCAGTTGGTCCTGATGACATACCGGTAGAGGTATGGAAGCAATTTGGAGAGATGGCTGTGGAGTTTTTGACCAACTTATTCAACAGAATACTAGCGGGCGAAAAGATGCCTGAAGAATGGAGGAAAAGTGTTCTAGTTCCCATTTTTAAGAACAAAGGGGATGTTCAGAGCTGTGGGAACTATAGAGGAATAAAGTTGATGAGCCACACAATGAAGTTATGGGAAAGAGTAGTGGAGGCTAGACTCAGGACAGAAGTAAGTATCTGCGAGCAACAGTATGGTTTCATGCCTAGAAAGAGTACCACAGATGCATTATTTGCCTTGAGGATGCTCGTGGAAAAGTACAGAGAAGGTCAGAAGGAGCTACATTGTGTCTTTGTGGATCTAGAGAAAGCCTATGACAGAGTACCAAGAGAGGAACTGTGGGACTGCATGCGTAAGTCTGGTGTGGCAGAGAAGTATGTTAAAATAGTACAGGACATGTATGATGGCAGCAGAACAATGGTGAGGTGTGCCTTAGGTGTGACAGAGGAATTTAAGGTGGAGGTGGGACTGCATCAGGGATCAGCTCTGAGCCCCTTCCTGTTTGCAGTGGTAATGGATAGGCTGACAGATGAGGTTAGACTGGAATCCCCTTGGACCATGATGTTCGCAGATGATATTGTCATATGCAGTGAAAGCAGGGAGCATGCAGAGGAACAATTGGAAAGATGGAGACATGCACTGGAAAGGAGAGGAATGAAGATTAGCCGAAGTAAAACAGAATATATGTGCGTGAATGAGAAAAGTGGAGGGGGAAGAGTGAGGCTACAGGGAGAAGAGATAGCGAGGGTGGACGACTTCAAATACTTGGGGTCAACAATACAGAGCAATGGAGAGTGTGGTCAGGAAGTGAAGAAACGGGTCCAAGCAGGTTGGAACAGCTGGCGAAAGGTGTCTGGTGTGTTATGTGACAGAAGAGTCTCTGCTAGGATGAAGGGCAAAGTTTACAAAACAGTGGTGAGGCCGGCCATGATGTACGGATTAGAGACGGTGGCACTGAAGAAACGACAGGAAGCTGAACTGGAGGTGGCAGAAATGAAGATGTTGAGGTTCTCGCTCGGAGTGACCAGGTTGGATAGGATTAGAAATGAGCTCATTAGAGGGACAGCCAAAGCTGGATGTTTTGGAGACAAGATTCGAGAGAGCAGACTTCGATGGTTTGGACATGTTCAGAGGCGAGAGAGTGAGTATATTGGTAGAAGGATGCTGAGGATGGCGCTCCCAGGCAAAAGAGCGAGAGGAAGACCAAAGAGAAGGTTTATGGATGTGGTGAGGGAAGACATGAGGGCAGTTGGGGTTCGAGAGGAAGATGCAGGAGATAGGCTAAGATGGCAAAAGATGACACGCTGTGGCGACCCCTAACGGGACAAGCCGAAAGGAAAAGAAGAAGAAGAAGAAGATGCTAGTGGAAAAGTACAGAGAAGGTCAGAAGGAGCTACATTGTGTCTTTGTGGATCTAGAGAAAGCCTATTAGAGAGTATCAAGAGAGGAACTGTGGTACTCCATCTGGAAGTGTGGTGTGACGGAGAAATACATTAGAATAGTACAGGACATGTATGATGGCAGCAGAACAGTGGTGAGGTGTGCCATAGGTGTGACAGAAGAATTTAAGGTGGAGATGGGACTGCATCAGGGATCAGCTCTGAGCCCCATCGTGTTTGCTCTGGTCATGGATAGGCTGACGGATGAGGTTAGACTGGAATCCTCTTGGACCATGATGTTCACAGATGATATTGTAATATGCAATGGAGGAACAATTAGAATGATGTGGCATGCACTGGAAAGGAGAGGAATGAAGACTAGCCAAAGTAAAACAGAATATATGCACGTGAATGAGAGGGACGGAGGGGGAAGAGTGAGGCATCAGGGAGAAGAGATAGCAGAGGTGGAAGACTTCAAATACTTGGGTTCAACAATCCAGACCAATGGCGAGTGAGATAAGGAAGTGAAGAAACGGGTCCAAGCAGGTTTGAACAGCTGGTGGAAGATGTCTGGTGTATTACGTGACAGAAGAGTCTCGGCTCAGATGAAGGGCAAAGTTTATAAAACAGTTTTGAGGCCAGCCATGATGTACAGATTAGAGACGGTGGCACTGAAGAAACAACAGCAAGCAGAACTCGAGGTAGGAGAAATGAAGATGTTAAAGTTCTCGCTCGGAGTGAGCAGGTTGGATAGGATTAGAAAGGAGCTCATTAGAGGGACAGCCAAAGTTGGATATTTTGGGGACAAGGTTAGAGAGAGGAGACTTTGATGGTTTGGACATGTCCAGAGGCGAAAGAGTGAGTATATTGGTAGAAGGGTGCTGAGGATGGAGCTGCCAGGCCAAAGAGTGAGAGGAAGACCAAAGAAAAGGTTGATGGATGTTGTGAGGGAGGACATGAGGACACTGGTTGTTAGAGAGGAAGATGCCGGAGATAAGATAGGTGCTCATGGAAAAGGATGATGCGCTGTAGCGATCCCTAACGGGACAAGCCAAAACTAAAAGATTGCAAACTGGATTCCAACAAAATAAAGAATTGTCAGCTATTTTACACTTGCTTTCTATCATGAGGAGTGAAACATTCTGTTTGTCTGTCCCTACCAAATAATTTTGACTGAATGAGAGCCAACAAGCAAAAAGTATATAATAAATCTAGATCAGGGGTCACCAATATGGTGCCCAAGGTGCCCATGAGGCATGTTCTAAAAATAGCACAGGTCACAAATTGTCATTATTATAATTATTATTTGTGCTTTAAATTTTGAATCTGACTTGCTTACATTAATAATTTTTGAAGCAATGTTAAGTAATATAAAGTATTTACATATTTGTATAAGGGGTTTTGTTATTTTGGATGTTTGTTGCAAACAGGTCATATAGCATATGCATATCATATGAAAGAAGGTTGATTACTCCTGATTAAGATAGTGGATTCATAGCTATTGATCATAAGTGGGCATGACTTGCATTGTATATTTTTCAATCAATTAGCTACAAATGAATTATTGTTTCTTATTAAATTACAATTCAGTGTCTTTTATTATAAATGTCTATTCATTAAAAAATGCTTCATTCTCTATTCCTGTTGCAGTTAGACTTATCCTGCTTATCCAGGGTCAGGATTAGGGTTAACCCAAACCCCTAATAATAATAATTGTCCAGTCAACTAAGAGGAAGAGCACCTGTCCCCCTCCAGACCTGCAGGGGGCAGAGAAACCTCAATCACACAACTCTTCAAACTTCCTGTCAGAGGCCGGGGGCGGCCATATTGCTCACAGACAGCGTGTGAGCTTGTGTGGAACAAAGCCTACCAGCAAAAGGAATAAATCACTAACGAACAACTGAAACAACTAAAAAACCATAAGGCATCCCTCAGTTTCCAGTCAGATGCAACTGGTAGGGAAAGGACCTGGATGCTCATTGGTCAATTTGTGTTATTTCAGCTACAAGCTCTTTGTGTTTGTCTAACTTCTGAATTAATCTAAAGTATTCCTGGAAACAAAATGGATGCTTTTGTTTGGTTTATTCAATCAGTTATGGTGCTTATTTACTTTTTACTTTACTTTTGAATACTTAAATGTATGTCATTCATTTACTTAAAATGTGATTAGTAAGGTTAAAGTAATGCTTTGAGGACCTATTTATTTAATCTAAAAATTATGCAATGTGTTCAATGTGCTTCTTTGTTCAAGGTTTTTTTTAAACTAATCAACCTCTAATCACCCTCCAACCACCCTCTAACCACCTTAGCCATCAATAAACTGTGAAAATAGGAAGATTTGAGTTGTTCATGTGTTTGAAGACCAAGGACCTTTTCAAGTTAGGGCAAAGAACTGAGGGAGTTAAAGACAACTTCACAATAATCCATTCATTTTCTGCACTGCTTATCCTCAAAAGGCTCGTGGGAGTGCTGGGGCCTATCCGAGCTATCATCAGGCAGGATGCAGGGTATACCCTGAACTGGTTGCCAGCCAATCGCAGGGCACATAGAGACAGACAACAGTAGGACTAACAATCACACCGAGGGACAATTTAGAGTCTTTAATTAATGTTGCATGTTTTGGGGATGTTGGGCAAAATCGGAGTGTCCGGAGAAAACCGACGCGGGCATGGGGAGAGCATGCAAACTCCACACAGGCGGGGCTGGGATTTGAACCCCATTCCTCTGAACTGGGAGGCCAACTCTCCACAGCTGCATCCCTGTGTCGGAGTAGTAATAACAATAACTATAAAATAATAATAAAATATGGATAGATGGAAAAAAATGAAAATCTCAAATGACAGATAAAAATCTCTTAAAACCAGTAATAATAAAGCATTGGGATCTGCGTTAAGATATGTTTTTGTAGCAGTTTTAGTCAGACATAGCATGCCTACGTCTCTGTTGTCATTCTGAAATTATTGAGCTAACATTAACGCCACATTTGTTCCCACTATTCGACTGAAACACCAACATCTTTCAACTCGTGCCACATTTGCTGCGAGTTATTTCAACTCTTTTTTGTCTGAGCAGTTGCCAACATAACAGGTGGCGTGTGCGCGTGCACGCCTCTATAAAGGACACATACAGTACAAGACCTTGACGCCTGTGTAAACCGAGCAATGTGTATCATTGCATTGATCTTGAGAGCCGAGCAACGCCATCTATGGACAACCGCTGGTGCTCGCAGCACTTTTGATGAAGTTGTCTCGACGCCAAAAGTGAAACTTGTGCGCACTCATTAGCATCTCATGGGCAAGCATAAACACCTGCGGGCCCTTGTTAGCATCATGTGTTACTTTGTCATACTCTGTATTATAATTAATCAATATTAAAATTGTCTTTGTTTCTCTCTTCGTCCTTTTTAGCGCCCAGGTGTCATGGCAGAGGGGCCAGATACGGGCCACTGCAGTGATTTTTTCATTTCATTTTCAACATTTATGAATTCAAGGAGGGCCGGTTGAGATCAAGCTCTTTTCCAGTGATGCCGTAATTACAAACAAATGTTTAAAACATTTAAAATAATACAAAGGCAATGTGTGAACAAAAAAGAGTCAATTTCAAAGGTACTTGTGTGTTCAGAGCGCATGGAGTCCATGTTAAAATACATGAATTAAAGTATCCACTGAAGCTGTGACATACGATTAACGCTATTCCATTCGAATGGTCCAAAAAAACAAAACAAAGTACAGGAATTTTTTTTCTAACCTCTGTCCGAACATTCGCATTAGGGCGATCCATCCATTCGTCTTCTGTTCCACTTATCCTCACCAGGGTCACAGGTTTGATATACTGTACACAGTATATATATGTATAAATGTGTGTGTGGGCGTGTGTATACTATTGGCTGTATGATAAAGGTTATTTGGCCCGTTAGAAATCCATTAAAATAACATTTTGTTCCTGATATTCACCCTGAATCCATCAAACTCCTGGGATCAGAATAATTCTGATTTTGGGGATCAAAGTAATCCCAATTCGATTGAAAGATTTTGATCGAGAAGAAAGCCACGATTTAATTACAGTGAACAAAATAAGTATTTGAACACCCTGCTATATTGCAAGTTCTCCTACTTAGAAATAATGGAGGGATCTGAAAATTTCATCGTAGGTGCATGTCCAGTCATGACCAAAAGAATAAGATCCCGGATACAAGCAGCCGAAATGAGTTTCCTCTGCAGGGTGTCCGGGCTCTCCCTTAGAGATAGGGTGAGAAGATCGATCATCCGGGAGGGGCTCATTGTCGAGCCACTGCTCCTCCTCATTGAGAGGAGCCAGATGAGGTGGCTGGATTCGAATGCCTCCTGGACGCGTCCCTGGTGAGGAGGTGTTCCGGGTATGTCCCACGGGAAAGAAACCCTGAGGACGACACAGGACACGCTGGAGAGACTCTGTCTCTCGGCTGGCTTGGGAACGCCTCGGGATCCCTCCGGAAGAGCTGGGTTAACTGGCTGGGGCAAGGGAAGTCTGGGTATCCCTCCTGAAGCTACTTCCCCCGTGACCCGACCCGGAGAAGCGGTAGAAGATGGATGGATGGATGGATGGATGGATGGATGGATGGATGGATGGATGGATGGATAGACAGGTGTTCAAATATTTATTTGCAGCTGTATCACCCAAATAAATTGTTAAAATAAATCATACATTGTGATTTCTGGATATTTCTTTTTAGATTATCTCTCTCACAGTGGACATGCACCTACAATGAAAATTTAAGACCCCTCCATGATTTCTAAGTGGGAGAACTTGCAATATATGAGGGTGTTCAAATACTTATTTTCTTCACTGTAAGTGATGTAATCTGATTTCACAATCTATCTTTGGTTTTTAGCAATCTATTTTCAAGATAATACACGATCGAAAATCAGATCAGATTACCTTTCGACAACTGTTTTTCGAGATTATTTCTGTTCTCTAATCCTTTCCTCTAAACTGTGGTGCTAAATATTTATCACATGTAAGGTTTTAATGAGAATGTGGCTCACTCAGCAAAATTCCCAATCTTTCTTGATAAAGGGAATTGTTATTTTCATTTTGACTGACAATAGCTACAGATATTGCAATTTTTCTTCACTTTTGCTGGTATTAAAATCTCTTAGAGGAAACCATAATTTGGCACTGCTTTAGGGAGTCTGTAGTCCTTCCCCAATGTCAGGGTGTGAAATTGTGATTGCAAAAACGTTTACTTTATTGTAAAAGTCTCAGTGATGTATTGCATCAAGATTTTGACATCTCTGCAGCATCTGCCTCACGGTTCTGGGGACCGGGGTTCAAATTCCAGACCCGCCTGTGTGCAGTTTGCATGTTCTCCCCGTGCCTGCGTGGATTTCCTCCTACATCCCATAAACGTGCATCAATTGGAGTCTCTAAATTGCCCGTTGGTCCTATGTGCCTTCCAATTGGTTGGTGACCAGTCTGGGTTGTACCCTGTCTCCGGCCTGAAGATAGCTAGGATAGGCTTGAGCACTACCGTGACCCTTGTAAGGATAAGTAGATCAGATAATGGATGGATGGATATTGACATCTCATTTTAAACATGTTGGAATCACGTCGCTCAGCTACCTTCTTGTCATTAATCATAATACATAGCAATGTATGTATATATAAATGTGTGTGTGTGTGTGTGTGTTTATTTAGCCTCGTTAACCCTTTCAGTGAGTTTTATTGGGCCGATGAGGCTGCAGGGATCTCGCCGGGATCCTGGAGTGCGTCAGATTGTCTGCGGGTCTATGTTTAGATAAGGCAGCATGTCCATTGTCTCTGATGACCCAGCTGGGTGGAGGAATGCCTCCATAGTCCTAAAATAGAAAGACAGCTGAGGACTGCCATGCATAGTGAGGGCAGGGCTGCTCAACGGTGGCCAGGCCTTCAGACTCAGACCAAAATGAGCGCCTAGGCTATTGTCTGGAGCCACAGACTAATAGCTACAATGCTGATTAGCTCCTTGTGTGCGTGTGTGGAGACGGATGGGGGGGGGTGCATGCATGAACGAGCGATGTCAGAGGGGGCCACAAGCAGTCAGTGAAGAAGAATAATTGGGGCTTTAGGGTGTGTTTGTGCCACGCGCCAGCCCGTCTCCACTCTGATGAGCCGACGGCTGAGCGCTGAACAGACAGCAGTGCGAATGCATCGTGGTCGGGCCCAAGCCCTTTCCAGAAATACCCACCGCGATGAATGCTTTGATCCTTTTTTTTATGATGATTATTATTGTACGGGCTGTTGCGATACGATATGTAATCTCAAGAAACACTTAAAACAGGTTCAAAGAACAGGGTGAAATTATGAGATCTGCAAATTTTGTGAAATTCAATACACACCTTCCATTGGACAGAGCAGGTATATGTAGAAAAATATCAGTGATGGAAATCAATGGTGAAATATGTTGTTATGAGCAAATCAAATAACCACATTTGTTTGCTGTAAACAAATCAAAACAGCCAGTCATAATTTGGGAGCATTTTTTACAATTGTAGATTACAAACTTTGAATTTGTCACCAAAGTACAAACATGGATTGAAAGTATCAAATTGTCCTTCAATAATTATTTCAATATTTCTTAAACTTGTGTCATAAAAATCGTGCGAGTTGCGTTATTTATGCGTTGCCCTTCAAAATATGCAGGCAAACGTGCATAAATAATCCTAAATACTCTTTAAACGCATTATACTCTTGTCTTGATACAACTTTAATAATGGGAAAGAAAGATCATTGTTCTGACACATTTTCACAAATTCAAACATAGCTAAGAAATAAACACGATTTGTTTTGCTGTCTGCCATTGAGTGAATGTAAAATGGCTGCCACATCCTCACAGGTCAAACCGCAGATCCCTCTGGTGTATTGCAACAACTGAATGAGGCTCCCTAAAGTGCTATTAATTAACAGTAAAGACATTTTGACACAATTTGACAAAAATGAACGTATGTGTCCATTTTTATAGTAAAGGCAGATTCAGCAATACGAGAAAATGGGGCCTACCTTTCGTCCAAAAATTTAAAATATTTTGGAAATCATTACATTCCGCTTAGGACACAATGTAAACCATTAAAAAAAACTTGAAAAATATTACTTTATAACACTTTTTACCTTTTGAATGATAACGTCCTACAATTGCAATACTCACATTAGAACAACGAATGAACTTTGAAACTGGATGAGGAATCTTTCCCGTTACGGATAAAAAGACAGGAAAATGGCCGAGGTTTTCAGGCTATATCCGTCAAATGTCGCCTCTACACACACTCCAAGATATTCTGAAAGGCAGCAGCAGTTGCTTTTGATTGTGCATTTTGTCCTTTCACGTGGTGATTAACGGTGGCACCTGTGCGGGGGTCCAACATAGAGCTCTGGTCGAGCTGCGTCAAGCACGATTAAACGCTGATGAAAACGACTGCGGCCCTAATTCCCAATCCCTCTCCCTATCCCGCCGCCTAATCCCGCAGGCATCCGAGGCATGACGATCTAAAACAACTGTCAGCGAGCCGCAGATCAAATCTTGTTGGCCAAAATGTTGGCTCCTCGGCTTGCACATCACCGACGTGACAGCCGACCCAATCCCACGATGGACCTACGGAACCTCGAAGCGAACATATTGGAGTTATTTTATTCGACAGTGTCATTTAAACCCGTAGAAAGGCACGCTCGTGACAACGAGAGCATTGACGGGCCGGACCACATTAGTCTAAATGATTTTGAAGAACACTGGGGATGTAAGGAGAGCTGCAGGCCGGACAAGTCAGCTGCTGTAGAAGGCTGCGGAGAGATGTGCTTTTGGGGGGAGACGCCAACGCTGCAAACACGCCACTATGTGTGTGGGTGTGCAGACTTATTTAAAGCCAGCAGCTCTGGAGACTTCAGGATTCATCTCCTCCTCATGTGTTATCAGCGTGCCAGCTTTTGAAGCGGTGCGGTGGGTGGGTGACATAGTACATGAAGCAGCCTCCGCCACTCTGAAGAGCCCCCACCCCACCCCACCCCACCCCACTTCTCCAAGAATAGTTCTGGCCAGCTCTATCTCAATGATGCCCCGGAACGTTTCAGCCATCGCGGCAACACCTCATCGTCTGCCACCGCAACAGATAACGCCATCCACAAAGATGGCCGCCACTGAGGTTCAAGGCCCACCCCAAGAACGCTCGGCGATGGCTCATGAATGGCCAGTTTCACTGCAATTTTGTGTCTTTTTTTTATTTTTACAAGTATCCAGCAGTCAATGTCCCAATGAGGAATTCTGGACTGGCTTTGTCTATTCTGAGAACCTATACTACAGTGAGTGGCCCCCACCCCCACAGGCAACCTTTCCCCTTGCTGTCAAGGTTAGATTTGTCAGCGCCAGAGTGCACATGTGATGTTATAACCCCATAAACCTCAAGATGGAAAGCTAAACCCAATAGTATAGAGTTGTTGTTTTTTTAAGGGGGGGGGGGGTGTCACATCATTAATGCATTTAACAGAGTTTGACCCTTTTAATTTTGCCACTGCGCAGTTTATTGAACGGGCACCACACCATCTTTCTCTCTATTAATAAAAAGTTATGTATTTATAGTAACTTGTTTAATGCCCCCCCCAGCTCCCGAAATAATCTTGTAAGGTCGCATCGTAGTCACAGGGCCCAACACAATAGCAAACATCCCAGTCAACTCGTTACAACACAAACAATCGACCCTAGCGCATTTCTTTCAATGGTGATTGCCCCAAATTGGCGAAAATAAAATCCCTCTATTGATGGCCCCCAAAATGGAGCTCGCGTCGAAGATAAAGAAATTACGCATTCTGCGGGTCGCCACGATGCGTGCAGTCAGTTACCAAAATAGCCCGCTTGACAAAAACGTTGCTTTCCTTTTGTGTCAATTGAGCCCGACGGCCGGCACCAATGGGGGCCGGAGGAGGTGCATGGCATCAACTCCGGAGAGGCAAATGCCCGCTGGCCGTGACCTTGGCAAGACGCTATAAAGCGGTCCGTCTTGCAGCCTGCTGTTACTTCCTCCTGCACGTTTCTGCAAGGCCACTCTTTGCATTTCCTAGGTGGGTTGCATCATCTATTTTAACGCACCTGCTCAACTTTTCTTCCAAATTTTCTTCATTATTCCTCATCCTCATTGCATAGTAGTTGTTGTGATCCCAAGTACTTTTTTTTCACTTTTATTTTTACGAAGCAGTATTTCCGAAGCAACCTTTCTGTTCTGCTTTTGCATTTGTTGTGAATGCGCTGCCAATACTATGAAGTGACGCCATCCTCACATTTTTATTGTGTTTTCATGGAAAGGTTCTGTCGGGGAGGTGGAACCATGTCCAGCTTTGATATGAAGGAGTTCGGGGAAGCTGCGCCCTTTTTGCGCAAATCGGATTTGGAGCAACTGACGGCGCAAACTATCGCTTTTGACGGTAGGCCTCCGAGCACAATATGAAAATACACTTTTGGCTTGCTTAGCGAAATACAATTAAATGGCAACGCAATAGCCCAATGTCGAAAAAGTTCAACAGTAAAATCCTCTGTTGTTAAACAAAAGTGAGCCGAAGACGAATCATTAAAAAAGTGATTTTTTTTTGTTTATATTCAAAAGAATAAAACGTGCTTTATGTCACATTGAAACAATAAAAAAATAAATAAAACAATTTACAATCCTTTCTGTTTCTACAAGTCTGAGGAAGAAAACCTTTAAATCCTTGGCACCTTCTAACTGGAATATTCTAGCACCTCGCTAAATACCGTTTAAATTTTTGAAATGTGAAGTTTCTGAACACAATTTAACGCCACTTTCCATTCTTTTATTTGACTATTTTTTTAAATGTATCATTACATTAAAATTATTTTAGACCTTTTCCGTGGTCTGTGAGATTGAGGTTTTTAATGGTTGCTTTGTATTATCATTTTTATTATGTTATATTATTTTCATGATTAAGAATATTATTAATAATTATTATTATTATGTTACTGTGGTCATTTGGATGAGCCTGTTTATGGTATTTTTTGTGTGTGGGACCATCAAACGAGATGTTGGACCTGGAGGGGCTTTTATTCTTCCAAAAATGTAATTATTGCAATTTGCATTCAGTTTTATGACTTTTAGTTTTTTTAGTTGTCACTCCGCATTAAAGTTACAATTATATTTGGGTGGCTATGTTTCCTACCAGTGTCGTTAAAGTTTTGAAGTGGTGGAAGAATTTAAGGCATTAAAATAATTGATAATTGCTCGCAAGTAAGCAAATATCTCATTAGCGAGGCTATTTTTAAAATTGCTGAACAATTTGTCATTATTTTCCACGGGCATGAGTACAATTTTGTGCGTGGTTGTCTTTTCCGAAGATTGCATCTTTTTATATTTATTTATTTCAATCAATCAACTTGGGCCCACTCGGCTGCAGGTAAGAAACGAGCGTGGATCCCCGACGAAAGGGAGGGGTACATTGAGATCGAGATCAAGGAGCTGAGCGGGGACAAAGTCATCGTGCAGACCAAAGGTGGAAAGGTAAAGTGCATATATATAAGGTCAACTTGATCTCTGTGGGGCATCACGCCATCCCAACGCGTTCTCCTGGCGTCCGCACAGACTTTGACCGTGAAGGAGTGCGACATCCAACAGATGAACCCCCCCAAGTACGACATGATCGAAGACATGGCCATGCTCACGCACCTCAACGAAGCCTCGGTCCTCTACAACATGCGCAGACGCTACTCGGCCTGGATGATCTATGTGAGTGGGGGCCACCCCCGGCAGTCTACTTCATGCATACAGGCACGAGTACTTTATTCATCCCGAGTTTCTGTCCTTGTGCCACTTCAGACCTACTCGGGCCTCTTCTGCGTCACGGTGAACCCGTACAAGTGGTTGCCTGTCTACACGGCCCCAGTGGTCGCCGCCTACAAAGGCAAACGACGCTCCGAGGCGCCGCCGCACATCTACTCAGTCGCGGACAACGCCTACAATGCGATGTTGCGCAGTAAGCACGCACCCGCACGCATACACGCACGGACACACACACACACACACACACACACACACACACACACACACACACCACAGCATACAGATGGTACATGCATGTTTGTCTTTTTCAGATCGGGAGAACCAGTCCATGCTTATCACGTAAGTCGCCTCTTCTTTTTCTGTTTTGTGTTACTTCTTTGAACAAACAAGTCACATAGTGAGTAACAGAATGGACATTTTTTCTTTTTTAGAGATAAAAGCGTTCAAATGTATTTTTCTTTTCCAAAGTTTTTTTTTCCCACTTTTTCTTTTTCTTATAACAACCTGTGTGGTACAATTTTGCATTCCTTTTATGAGTTCTCTGCCCTCTTTTCACCTGCTATTTTTTCACACTCCTAGCGGAGAATCCGGTGCTGGCAAAACTGTCAACACGAAACGTGTCATTCAGTATTTTGCCATTGTGGCAGCTCTTGGGGAAACCTCTGCTAAGAAGGCAGTAAGGCACACGTGGCAACCGTACTTTTTTCCCCTCTCCTCCCTTTTTCAACCCTTTTTTCCAGAATTTTGTTTTCATTTTCCTTTTTGTATTTGCATTTTTTCCATACCAGGAATTCATTCCTGTTCCCATACATTTGCATTCCCCAGAACGGCAGAACTGATTAATCATGTCTTCACCCTCATGTGCTTTCCAGCTCCTTTGCAATGCTCTCTTATTGAATTTTTAATTTTTTTATATCCCTCCCATTTTTTTATCCAGATATTTGAGATTTTCTTTAATATTTTTATTTTTCCATCTTGTTTGATACTCATTCCCGCAAGCAATTCATCATACAAAATGAGGTGGCCATTTTTTTTTATTTGTTTTTTTTTTAACATCGCTTTAACAAGCGGCTTCTATCAGTCATGATGTTCCGTGCTGTGAAGTCTGATTGAATTCCTACTTGACAAGATATCAATCTCACATTTAAAAATGAAACAACCTTTTTCTATTTGCAGCAGGGTCCTGCCACCAAGACGGGGGTGAGTGTCACGAGCATTGAGTCTCTTCAATGTGAAAACTGTATACGTTGCACCTCAGTATCTCCTTTCCCACAAATTAACCTCTGGCTCTCTCAGGGGACTCTGGAGGATCAGATCATCGAGGCCAACCCTGCCATGGAGGCCTTTGGAAATGCCAAAACATTGAGGAATGACAATTCATCCCGTTTTGTGAGTACTTCAGAATGACCTTGGCGGCCCTGGGGAGTGGCATTCATATGCAGTTGCTTATATTCTTTTTATTTGTATACCATGCTTTCCATTTCCACAAATACACAGGGAAAGTTCATCAGGATCCACTTTGGGCCCACTGGCAAACTGGCTTCTGCTGACATTGATATATGTGAGTTGGTGCTTTTTCGTGGATGTATTTTATGACCTCCCTCAAGAAAACTGCATTTATTTATACAGTACACGTATGGTTTCATCCATCTGTTTGCATCACACTTCCATTTGGATTCATCAATATCATGTTTAATGGGAAACTACGATACTGTTTCTCTGTTTATCTTCAAGTTTGATGAAAGTGGGGGAAAAAAAGACACGAGGGTGAATACTGACATTGGCCTTATTTCAAGGTATCAGGTACTCATTATGGGTGCCGATACCAGCCACCGATACTAAATCCAGAAATATTTGAATTCTAAATCTCAAGTTCTGCTTGCCAGTAATTGGCGCAAATAATGTCGAGGGTGGACTCGTTGGCCATCAATTGATCTCTGATCCATGATTAGTAGTTCATTTACCTGACTTTGGTACAGGAAGGGTGGGTTCTGTTCCAACTCAGTGGATGTGTGAACGTGAGTGTGCCTGGCTACGTTCCTTGGGAATGACCAACCTTTTTTGCACCGCAGACCGGTTTAGGGTAGGCATTTTGCTCACGGACTGGATACGTGTGTGTATACAAGACAAATGTATATACAAATAAGTATTTGAACACTCAAGCTTACTTGTGTGCTTCTGCGTCATCCTTCACCGTTATGGTGCGTGCACTCTTGGCGAGATGCAGGAGTAGGGATCAAAGTTGTTGTAGACAGCCAGACCAGACTGCAGTTCTGCATCTCCTCAATGAGAGCAGACTTTTAACGCCGTAAAAGTATTTCTACCTACAATTGTATCCGTATCAGAGCGGACTTGGTGGGTGAGATTTAACTGTTGCAATAAACCGAAATTATAAGGACTCCTAATATTGTGTTGTTTAATTTGCAAACATTTTGTTCAGAAGAACAAATCTTTTCAGTAAATGCAATGAACTAAATTAATTTATGATATGATCTGTTCTTTGAGCTCTGCCACCATTAGCCAGCCCGCTTGGAATAGAAGCGTTCTGTGCAGTCTTGACGTGTCAATTGTGGCGCATCTGTTGTGGTGGAGAAGATTCGGTCAATTTTCAAACTAAAAGACATTAACAGGCAGATTGCAATACAACACAAATGATATAAATTGGTCATTCCTTCTCTGCGGCGCGGTAACTAATCCCTCATGGCCCGGTACCCTTCCGCGGACCGGTGGTTGGGGACCACTGGTATAGAAAATTGATGGATGAATGGTTGTTTGGATCTTACATAATGACTAAAATTGGGGAAAAGTTTCAACCAGATCCAGAGTGCCCTCTTGGTCTAAGGTACAAAATATGAAATAAATTTTCCCCATTTTAATTCACAACACATCTGGAAAATTTCAATCTGGTCCCCAAGCAAAGCCATTAAACATTTACTCAGTAACTCAATACAAGGGATCTGTTTTAATGTCTCAAATCCTCTCTCTGCTCCTCAGATCTTCTGGAAAAATCCAGAGTTATTTTCCAGCAGCCGGGCGAAAGAAGCTACCACATCTATTACCAGATCATGTCGCAGAAAAAACCAGAACTTTTAGGTGCGGTCGTCATTGTTGACTTTTGATGTTTCCTTACTTTTGAGTAGCCACAGCAAGCTACATGACTTTCTAAACTCTTTTGTTGCAGACATGTTGCTGGTGTCCTCCAACCCGTACGACTATCATTTCTGCTCCCAGGGGGTGACCACTGTTGAGAACGTGGATGACGGATCGGAGCTGATGGCCACTGACGTAAGAGATCATATCGTCCCATTTTGCTGGGCTGCATCACATAACTAGTTCGCCTCTGCAGCACGCCATGGACATCCTCGGCTTTTTGCCCGACGAGAAGTACGGCTGCTATAAAATAGTCGGCGCTATCATGCATTTCGGCAACATGAAGTTCAAGCAAAAGCAGCGCGAGGAACAGGCAGAGGCTGATGGCACCGAAAGTAAGAACCCACAATAGAGAAAAAACAAAAACAAAAAAAAAGGAACAAAAACACTTTGATTTGTTCTCTTGTTTTTTTTTTTTAAAATCAAGGTGCTGACAAGGCCTCGTACCTCATGGGCGTCAGTTCAGCTGACCTCATTAAAGGCCTCCTCCACCCAAGGGTGAAAGTGGGTAACGAGTACGTCGTAAAGGGGCAGAATGTTGAACAGGTAAAGCCACCCAAGCACACGCTTGCACATTTCTTTGTAAACGCACACATGAGAGAAAGCCAATGGGATGGAAATAGAGTACAAGTAACTCTGCATACACTAGAATCTAGTAACTAAGCAACTGGAACTACGTATATGTGTAAATGACAGCTGTATCTATGACATTTGCGTGTGCTGCATGTGCGTTGTAGGTCAACTATGCTGTAGGGGCTCTGGCCAAAGCTACATACGACCGCATGTTCAAATGGATGGTGGGACGGATTAACCGGACCCTGTACACTACACTACCCCGACAGTTCTTCATAGGAGTGCTGGATATTGCTGGCTTTGAGATATTTGAGGTAAGTTGACTCATTATTCTATTTAAACAGAATTGACTAAATACATGTAAAGTATTGTTTGCTTGTTTTGTTTTAATTTGGAAATAGAAGTTGCTTTGTGTGTGACATTTTCACAAATTTTGCATCATCAGTCTACATCGATATACAGTTTTGTCACATGTGTAACGATAAAAGTTGATGTCATAATTCCTGATGACATCCCCAAGTGGAACCATTCACAAGTTAAAAAAGTGTACCTAAAACGGAGGCTTGGAGTACTCCAAACTCAATTTTCAGTGTTCTAGAAGAAAATTAATCTATCCCTACAAAGAAAGTTCGATAAGCAGTGCGGGCAACTCACATCTGGTGCGATTAATTTAAAACATTTAAAATCTGTTCTTCAAAGAAGGGTTAAAAATGTGTGTGAGATGTGGGAATTGGACCAAAAAAAGCAAGTTATTGGCTTTACTTGGGGAAAAAATTGACCAAATATCCTTGCATTAACCAGAACAAAACTCTAGTGTTTCCTTCGTTAAAGGGTATAGAATGTCTCATTTCTAACGCAAATAATCTCATCTAGACAAAAATATATGTTCAACTCTACCATAAAATGCATAACCTTTTCGACGTTTTTACCCGGAAATGTAAGCGTTTATGAATTAAAGTCCGCAAACTTTGGCCTAGTTTCCCGTGTCTCAAAACGTGTGTGGCTGACCTCTGACGTCACTCCAGGTAAACACATCGTACTGCAGATACTTTCTCATACAAGCACAGGCAGATCCATCAAGCTGTACAATGAACGACCGGCTGGACACGTGCCTATTTACTAATTACACGGCGTTTGCATCATTTTAAAACAAGACCGAGAACTTCGTATATGCATCCAGGATATCAAAGTCTTTACTATTTACCAGTTCATGACTAACTAAACCAAACAAGAACTTCACAAATGCTTACCATTCTTTCAACACAAGGCATATCCTACCCCGTGTGCTCGGCACTTTCTTCATGGCCATCTATTTCGTCTGCATTCGAACACGTGTGCTGTCTAACTGGCTCAAAGTCATAACCTGTAACACCTTTATAAAGCTCGTATTCTTCGTGGGACCCTTCAGAATAGTGTTCATCGCTCGAAATATCGGAAAATTCATCCTCGTTCTTACAATGCATTCCAATGCGCGCCACTGTTGACTAAGACGTCACAATCCTACTCGGCTGTTTCCGTTTCGTTTTCGTCTTTTTTCGGCGAATCCAGCAACGTGTGATGTTTTTAGGTAATGATCAAAAAATAAAAATGTTTCCTCCATAAAAGGATTTCAGATTGGAATTCTGCATAACAAACTGTATATAATATTAGCAAAAAAGGTGCATTGAGGAGCTTCCATACACTTTAAAAACGATGGTGTTCATGTTTTTAACCTGATCGCATCCCATTGCAGCTCAACAGTTTCGAGCAGCTGTGCATCAACTTTACCAATGAGAAACTGCAACAGTTTTTCAACCACCACATGTTCATACTGGAGCAGGAGGAGTACAAGAGGGAGGGCATAGAATGGACCTTCATTGACTTTGGGCTGGACCTTCAAGCGTGCATTGATCTCATTGAGAAGGTAGGAAAGGTGTCCATGTCAAATTCTCTTTTTTTTTTTTTTTTTTTGCTTTATTTGAGTAAACTGTTGTTGTCCTGCAGCCACTTGGCATCATGTCCATCCTTGAAGAGGAGTGCATGTTCCCAAAAGCCACAGACAGCAGCTTTAAAGCCAAGCTGTTTGATAATCACCATGGGAAGTCCCCAAATTTCCAAAAGCCACGTCCAGACAAGAAGCGCAAGTACGAAGCCCACTTCGAGCTTGTGCACTACGCTGGAGTGGTGAGTGATGCCCACTCATTGTGGATTTGATCATTTTCATTGTAGTTAAACATTTGCACATCTGATGTGTTTTAAAAGGTGCCATACAATATATTTGGTTGGTTGGACAAAAACAAAGACCCACTGAATGAGACAGTGGTGAGTTGTTTCCAGAAGTCCTCAAACAAGATGCTGGCTTGTCTGTATGAGAACTATGTTGGGTCGGATTCAGGTAGCAAATGAGTTACACACGGGAGTGTATACAAACTGATACATCCACGCAATCAAAGAGTTCATTGGGCTCCCTTTTGATTAATTGCAGACCACAGAACCGGGATCAAAGAGAAACGAAAGAAGGCGGCCTCATTCCAGACAGTGTCTCAGTTGCACAAGGTGAGCACAACACCGCTTTTTCTCTTCTTATAAACCATTTGAAATGTCTTATTGATGTTTGGGCATCAGAAAGGCGCTCTTGGACGGAGACAGTTAAGACTTGCAGTGATGTTTAGGGCAATGATCACATGAACATCACTTTAAGTCTGTGCTGGCTCCTTCCTCATTTCATCACTGAGGAAATGCTGTGGGTCCTCTATGGGTGGATTAAGAGGGGGAAAAAACAGATATATATTTCACAGTATATAGTGAGTACAGAAAGCATTAAGATCCTGTTAAAATTTTCATCCTTTTTATATTGCAGCTATTTTGGTAAAATCATTTGTTCATCATTTTTGACATTACTGAGCTCACAGCACCCCATAATAGCAGAAAAATACAGAATTTGTGATTTTTTTTTTTTGCTCATTTTTTGAAAAAGAGATAAAAAGACAATAACTATGACACACCCATAAGTATTCAGACCGGTGATGAGCATTGTCTGGTTTTCTTCACACATACTGCTTGGAATTAAGGCCAAAAAATTCTATTTTGCCGTCATCAGACCTGAGAATCTTAAGGTGTTTCTTAGCAAGCTCCATGCAGGCTATCATGCGTCTTAAACTGAGGACAGGCTTCTGTAGGGCCACTCTGGTATAAAGCCCCACCTGGTGGAGTGCATTAGTGATGGTTGACTTTCTAGAACTTTCTCCCAAGTGCATCTCTGGAGCTCAGCCACAGTGATCCTTGGGTTGTTCTTTACCTCCCTCACCAATCTTTTTCCCCTCCAATTGCTCAGTTTGGCTGGATGGCCAGCTCTCGGAAGGGTTCTGGTCCTCCCAAATGGCTTCCATTTAAGTATTATGGAGACCACTGTGGTTCTAGTATTCTTAAATCCAGATCATTTTTTTGTAACATTGGCCATATCTGTCCTTTGCCACAATTCTGTCTTTGAGCTCTTCAGGCAGTTCCTTTGACCTCATGATTCTCATTCTCTCAGTCATTCTAATAACTTGCACTGTGAGCTGTAAGATCTTATATAACGGGAGTGTGGGTTTCCTAATCAACTTCAATCAGTATAAACAATCACAGCTGAACTCTAACGAGGTGTACCCTCAGAAAATGGATGGATGGATTTTCATCAGCTGTAAGCTATCCACAATATTGTTAAAAAAAAAAAAAGGAAATTATTTTCAATCTGCCTCTATAATATCCATCCATCTATTCTCTTAGCCGCTTATCCTCACAAGGGTCACAGGAGTGCCGGAGCCTATCATAGCTATCTTCTTGCAGGATGCAGGGTCAACCCTGAACCGGTTGCCAGCCAATCGCAGGGCACATATAAACAACTTTTCGCGCTCCCATTCACACCTTTGCGAAATTTATTTAGTGAAATACAGCAGAGTATGAAGAACTAGATTACTATTTGGTGACGTCAGCCCCAAGGGAGTGTTTTCAAATCTGTCACGAACGGGGCTCGAGGGTGGACCCAAATGCACGACTCCAGAGACAGACAGGCAGTATAGAGGAAACCTTTATTCGGTCCAAGGTCACGGATCAGGCAGGCAGTCCAAACAAGGCAGAAGTAATCGTGCGGCAGGCCCAAGAGTGGGGTCAAGGGACAGGCGTAGGTCGGTACACGGAGAGCAGAAGTCAGGCGAACGGGAGTGCGGGAACGAAGCATCAAGGATGACGATCTGGCGAATGAGAAGTCGGCCCCCAAGTCCTATATATACTGGGAGGCATCAGCCGGGATGAGGTGCAGGTGTGCTCAGACTAATTGGCTGGCCATGCCAAGCCTGGGCAGGAAGCCAGGAGCGTGACAAAATCTAGATTAAAAATGTTTTTTTCTCATGCATTTTAGAGTACATTCACTTTTTAGTGATATTTCTTGGACTAAAAGCTGTTTTAATTGTACTTTTTAAAATGTATTTCAACGCTTTTAATCATGTAAAGCGCATTGCATTACTTTGTGTATGGAATGCGCCATACAAATACATTTGCTTTGCTTTGCTTTATTTGGATTGTTCTGCAAAGAATGACATTTATTCACCCAGACCTGCACATTTAACAAACTCAATTCAACTTTTCACTCTCATATATATCTTTGGAATTACATTGTCAAATTCTAACATATATGACGATTCAGTCTCAACATGTACATATTGAATACCATTGGATTTTTAAAATCTCCCTTTAGAAATATACATACGCAGTCCATATATTGCAAGCTCACTTGATTGTACTCAATGAATGCAATTTTTGCGACACTGTTTTTATTTTTTTTCCTCTCCAGGAAAATCTGAACAAGCTGATGACAAACCTTCGCAGCACGCAGCCTCACTTTGTGCGCTGTATCATTCCCAATGAGACGAAGACTCCTGGTAACTCTCAGCTCAGATCCATCACCAACAGTAAAACAATGTGAGTCGCACTCACATTTTTTGGGATCTTGTGCAGGGATCATAGACCCATTTCTGGTGCTGCACCAGCTTCGCTGCAACGGGGTGCTGGAGGGCATTAGGATCTGCAGAAAGGGCTTTCCTAATCGCATCCTCTATGCAGAGTTCAAGCAGCGGTAAGTCAAAGCTGTCGACCCTATTTAAACACCCTTTAGCCAGTACAGTGTAAGCCATTTAGCCATTTTGACAATAATACGTTGAACATACATATACTAGAATTCCCTTGGAACATCTGAAAGTGTTTTTTTTCCCTCCCTCTATTCATCCAGCTACCGCATCCTGAACCCACAAGCCATCCCAGATGACAAGTTTGTGGATAGCAGGAAAGGTGCAGAGAAGCTGCTGGGTTCCCTGGATATCGACCATAACCAATATCGTTTCGGACACACAAAGGTACGTTACATCAACTCCATCTTGGATGATGTTTCGTCGCCATTAAGTTGTTGTCATTCTCATTCTCTGGGCCATCAGGTATTCTTCAAGGCAGGCCTGCTAGGTCAACTGGAGGAAATGAGGGATGAGCGTTTGGCCAAAATTTTGACACATCTCCAGGCAGTTGCTCGAGGCAAAATTATGAGGATGGAATTTAAGATTATGAATCAAAGGAGGTAAATTACTGCTGAAATGCATAAATGGGTGACTGAGCATTCATCGAAATTGTTTGAACAGGTTTAGTAGCAACTTGATGATCTATTCTAGATAGCTTCGTGTTCGTTCCTTTGCGGTCCTGTGGCACGCACGACCAGTGTAGTTGGTGTGTGTGAAGCGTGTGCTTACCCTTTTTTGGTCGACAGGCGTGTATGCATGTGCGCTTGTGGCCCTTCTGTTAATGACGAGTCTAGTTCTGTCGCACACGTACGCACGCTTCCTCAGGTCTGCGGCCATTCTCTCCATGAGCTACCCGTCGAGCAAACAATGCTGACGGTGCCCTCAGAGCCACATGGCGACATGTGTCAAGTAGCAGCTGCTCAGCGCCTCCCTAAAAATACAACCCGCAGCCCCCTTCTTGGCTGCCCGATGGCCCCTGGCCCCTTTTGTCCACGGCGCCTGCACTTCCAAGCGAGTGCATTGATGGGATGCGTGGCGGGTGACGGAGGATTAAAGCCTGCCGCTGGACGGAAGGTTTAGGTTGCTAAAAAAAACCACAGACCCTCACCTTTGAGGGGCACCCATCTTGGAATTATGTGAAAAATGCAATCAACTCCCCCAGCCTCATTCAGTCACCCGGGGGCGTGTGGGCACCCACTAAAATTCACCCTGTAAACACTGACGCAAAGTCCTTGAGCAGTGGGTTGTGGCTCCATATTTAGGGCTGTGAGAAGTCATCCTCCAGAGACTAAATCAATCTGCTAACCCAGTTGGAAAGATCAAAAGCAGCGTTGGGCGTATCATTTCACACCATCACGTCCCTCTGTGTGCGATTAGCGCAACTAAGCATCAAGGGCAAGTCACTAAATAAAGAAATACACAAATCTAGAATTACACGTTTGTTTGACCTAGTTGATAGAAGCCATTCATCAATTGTCACATTTCAATATGACAAACAAAACGATTTATGTTTTAGTATGTAAATACAGTGGACCTCTGCTATTTGCGAGGATAGGGATACATCCATTTTCAGAGCCCCTTATCCTCATGAGGGTCATGGGAGTGCTGGAGCTGATCCCAGCTGTCATCAAGCAGGAGGCGGAGTCCACCCTGAACTGGTTGCCAGCCAATCCCAGGGCACATCGAAACAAACACCCGGACTCACAATCACACCTAGGGCCGATTTAGAGTGTCCAATTAATGTTGCATGTTTTTGGAATGTGGGAGGAATCCGGAGTGCCCGGAGAAAACCCACACAGGCACAGGGAGAATATGCAAAATCCAAGCAGGGTGGGGTCAGTATTTCAACCATGACTCATCAGAACTGTGAGGCCAACCCTCTCTAGCTGCGCCACCGTACCGCCGTGGTCCAAATGCTGTTTTAGATTTACTAACATATATTTCAGGAATTGCTCAACTTTAGCAGGTGATCAAAGAAGCTGTAGGACGGCTTGGTTAATGCCCGTTTGGACCGTTTCAAATACTTCAGTTGAATTCCACATCTGTCTATTTTCTGGTCACAGGGAGGCCCTGATGATTATTCAATGGAACATACGTGCTTTCAACGCAGTGAAGCACTGGCCTTGGATGAAGCTCTTCTTCAAGATCAAGCCCCTTCTGAAGAGCGCGGCCACTGAGAAAGAGCTGGCCACACTCAAGGAGGAGATGGTCCAACTCAAGGAGGCCTTGAACAAATCCGACGTCAAGCGTAAAGAGTTGGAGGAGCGACAGGTCAGCCTGACCCAAGAGAAGAATGACCTCTCCCTGCAGCTGCAGGCAGTAAGTGTTTATTCCTAATCTGTTCACACATTCTCCTTTTAGAAAGGCCAGGCAATGGCGCATACTTTCCTTTTTACTCTCCTGTCTGACCTTTAGGAGCAAGACAATCTTGCAGATGCCGAGGAACGCTGTGACCTTCTGATCAAAACGAAGATCCAGCTGGAAGCCAAAGTGAAAGAACTTGTGGAGAGGCTGGAGGATGAGGAGGAGATGAACGCTGATCTGCTGGCCAAGAAGCGCAAACTAGAGGATGAGTGTGCCGAGCTGAAGAAAGACATAGATGACCTGGAGCTGACCTTGGCTAAAGTGGAGAAAGAGAAACACGCACTTGAGAACAAGGTGACGCCTGTCAAATGAGCAGTGAACAATAGTTGAGAACAGGCCACCCAATACTTACATCCATTTTTTTTCTGGAAGTGAGAAAATGTATAATTCCACATGGCGGTCCGAAGGTCTTGTGGGGCAGGGGGGAATACTGTATCTTTGCGGTTTCCCACAAAAACAGGCCCTGTGGTTTACACATATGCTCCGTTACAGGTGAAGAACCTCGTTGAGGAAATGTCAGTTTTGGATGAAACCATAATAAAGCTGACCAAGGAGAAGAAGGCCCTCCAAGAGGCCCACCAGCAGACTTTGGATGACCTCCAGGTTGAAGAAGACAAGGTCAACAGTCTGACAAAAGCCAAAATCAAGTTGGAGCAACAAGTAGATGATGTAAGTCATGTACAGCAAGCACACATTTTGAACGCATATACTAAGTACAGGACTGTGTAAACAATAACAGTATAAGAACACCACTGACTTATTTTGAATGAACCTTTTCATGGCACTCATGATGAAAAACACGCCAAAAAAATGTGATTAACTTTCATTTTGTTTTATGAGGGAAGGTTTTTCCTGCTAATATAAAACTCATTTTCCCCCTTATTTGTTTTGGTTGTGTTTTCAAGGTTGAAGGCTCCCAGTTTGTCATTTACTGAAATGTAATTTACAAACCCAAACAACGAGTTGGAAATCCTTTTCAACATGTATTCATTTGGAAAAAATTGCAAGGACAAAATAGTAAATGTTCCAACTGATTAACCACTTTTCTTCCCCTCAAAAATTCACAAATTTTTAATTTGATGCCTGCAACCCATTCCAAAACGTTGGAAGAGTTTTTTTTTTTTTTTTTTTTTTTTTTTTTTAAACCACTGTGTTGCTTCACCTTTCCTTTTAACAACTCTTCTACAAGTGTTTGGGAACTGCAGACAGTAATTGTGGACGCTTTGAAGATGGAATTCTTTGCCATTCCTGCTTGATGTACAACTTCAGTTGCTCAACAGTTCGGGGTCTCTGTTGTCGTATTTTGAACTTCCTAATGTGCTACATATTTTCAATGGGAAACAAGTCTGGACTATTGGCCAACCAATTTAGTACTCGCAGTCTTGACTACGAAGCTACACCAGGGGTCACCAACATGGTTCCCGTGAGCGCATGGTTTCCTGTCCGAGGCATGTTCTATAAATAGCACAGGTCACAAATTATTACCATTATTATTATTTGTGTATTCAATTTAGAATCTGACTTGCATACATTGACATTTTTAAAATAATGTATAATATGAATAGATATATATATTTTATGTATAATGAACTTTGACTGCGAAGTTTGCTACAAACAGATCATGTCGCCGTTCATACGATTGGTGCTCACGAAGTACCCCCCAGCCTCAAATAGGTTGATGACTCCTGCTTTCCACAGTGATGCCGGCTTTTCATACACTGCTGTCTGAGGGATCAAAAGGTCACAGGCATTCAGTGTGGGTTCTCAGCCTTGCTGCTTAGGGCCAGATTCGGTGAATCTTTATTTTTTTTAAATCTCTGCTCATCCTTGTTTATGAACTACCGAGCATTAGAGGGATTCTCCTTTAACTCAAATGTGACTCTCACCTCTGGAATGTTCAAAACTTTCCCAGTCTTTTTAGCCCTTGTGCAAGCTTTTTGGGGGGGAATGTGGGACAGGCATTATATTTAAAAAATGAGATGGCATGCAAAAAAAAAAAAAAATATCAGTTGGAACATACCTTGTCTCTGTAGTGTATTCAATTGAAAAAATGAATTAGTGTGAGGCTTTGTGTCAACTATTGAAGAGGAATGAGGATTTTTGTTTTCATGTATTTTTTAATCAAACACCACAACACTTGCATGTCAATTTTCAAATGGTAATTGTGTTAAGAATGTCCATAAAATATTTATTATTCATGTAAAAAAATGCATAAAATATATTAATTCAAATCACATAAAAGTAATTATAATTACATACATTACATGACAGTTAAAGTGAAAAAAAATAATTTTTTTGGTAAGGTCATATTCTGTGTGTAATTTAGCTGGAGGGCTCCCTGGAACAAGAGAAGAAGCTGCGTCTGGATCTGGAAAGGAACAAACGTAAGCTGGAAGGAGATCTAAAACTTTCTTTGGAATCAGTTATGGATCTTGAGAACGACAAACAGCAGATGGAGGAGCGACTAAAAAAGTAAGCCTGTTAGGGAAATACGCACAAAAAGGCACCTTGCCTCTTAAGGTACCAATATACTACTACAACCACGTTGTCTGTCTACCAGAAAAGACTTTGAAATGAATGAGATGAGCTCCAAAATAGAAGATGAGCAGTTATTGGTCACCCAGCTCCAGAAGAAGATCAAAGAGTTACTAGTACGCATCGGCCTTACACGAAGAAGTGCACATCCCGTTTTGTTATGTAAAAAAGAAAAAAATGACAATTCCATTTGGTCCAGGCTCGCATAGAGGAACTGGAGGAGGAGCTGGAGGCTGATCGAGCTTGTAGGGCCAAAGTGGAGAAGCAGCGTGGAGATGTGGCCCGTGAGTTAGAAGACCTGAGCGAGCGCCTGGAGGAGGCTGGGGGAGCCACATCGGTCCAGATTGAGATTAACAAAAAGAGAGAAGCTGATTTTCTGAAGCTTCGGCGGGACCTCGAGGAAGCCATGGTGCACCACGAGGCCACGACGACCGCCTTAAGGAAGAAGCAAGCGGACACCGTCGCCGAGCTCAGCGAGCAGATCGATAGCCTGCAGCGAGTCAAGCAGAAACTGGAGAAAGAAAGGAGCGAAGCCAAGATGGAGGCAGACGACCTGGCCTCCACTGTGGAGCAACTCTCCAAGGGCAAGGTAGGTGGAAACAGAACAAAAGGAGCATCTCGTTTGAATCGGAATGCCAACGATCTTCTCTGGCCTGCAGGCAACTGCAGAAAAGACGTGCCGTCTGTGCGAAGATCAACTGAATGAGGCGAAAGCCAAAGTGGAGGAGCTTCAGAGGCAGCTCAATGAAAGCACCGCCCACAAGGCCCGTGCTCAGGCTGAGAGTGGTGAGGAACCTCTCAGTCAATCAGAGTCAAAGTTTCAGTCCAACAATGACTCACAAAAGGTTAGGCATATTGAGGAGATTTGAGGGTGAAACCAAAGTGCCTAGCTCCTCAATGTCAATCTTTTCATTGTCAATAATTTTTCAGAAACTCCTGCTGGAGGATATTGGAGCTAAATGGTAAAATTCCCAACAGATTATTATTATTATTGTTATTACCGAATCTTACAAGAAAATATATTTATAGTGCCGACCAAAAGTATTGGAACGTCAAGGTCAATTCCTTTGTTTTTGTTGCACAGCTCAATAGATGAATATGACATTTTCAGTATTTCAGAATTCCAGCTTTTAGTTTATCCCATTAACATCTAAATGTTTTCAACAACTAAGGACAGGGCCCCTATTCTTTGAAGTATTTCAACATCCATCCATTATCTGACCAAATTATCCTCACAAGGGTCAGGGGAGTGCTAGAGCCTATCCCATCTGTCAACGGGCAGGAGGCAGGGTACACCCTGAACTAGTCGCCAGCTAATCGCAGAGCGCATGGAATTAAAACAACCGGACTCACAATCACACCTCGGAGCAATTTAGAGTGTTCAATTAATGTTGCATGTTTTTGGGATGTGTGAGGAAACCGGAGTGCCTGGAGTAAATCCACACAGGCACGGGGAGACCCTGCAAACTCCACACAGGCGAACCCGGGTCCTCGGAACTGTGAGACCAACACTTTACCAGCTGAGCCACTGTGCCGCCAAGAATTTCAACATATTATGAAATTGACTTAAAGTGAATAAATATTTGGCGGCACGGTGTCGCAGCTGTGGAGCGTCTGCCTCACAGTTCTGAGGACCGGGGTTCATATCCTGACCCCCCCCCCTGTGTGGAGTTTGCATGTTGTCCCCGTCCCTAATAATTCTATTTGAACAGCAGCCAGCAGAGCATTAAACTCTGCCGAGTTCAAACTATGCAAAGTGGAAAAAAAACAGGGTGCATCATTTGGTTTTGGTTGGGATATGTATGGTATTTGAGGGAAAGGATGAATAACTTTAGTACAATGCGAAGACCCTATAGCAGCACAGTATAGCTAATTTACCTTGATCTCTGCAGCCGAGGTGGGCAGAAAGCTGGAAGAGCGTGAATCCATGGTCTCCCAGCTCCAGCGTGCCAAGACCTCCTTCAGTCAAAATGTTGAAGATCTCAAGAAGCAGCTGGAGGAGGAGGCAAAGGTCAGTCCCTGATCACCACAGTGTTTGTTTACTGCCTCCGCATCCTGTCACAGCTCCACCATGGCTCTTTGCAAACACCACTCCCGTTTTCCCCAGGCTAAGAATGCCTTGGCGCACGCCCTTCAGTCATCTCGCCATGACTGCGACCTCCTAAGAGAGCAGTATGACGAGGACCAGGAGGCCAAGGCTGAGATGCAGAGAGCGTTGTCAAAGGCCAACGCTGAGGTGGCACAGTGGAGGACAAAGTACGAAACTGATGCCATCCAGAGGACTGAAGAACTGGAGGAAGCCAAGTGAGTGACAAACAGGGTGCTTGGAAAATGTGGCCAAAAGGATTGTGGTTTATTTTACACATGAATTTCATAACTGAACCTATTCAATATAAATGAAGGAAATGGCTCCCTATAGCTAATGTTTATGAAAGTATAACAGACACTAAGCATGAGAAGGCATGTAAGCACGCATGCCAACCTTGTTTGCTATCAGAAAGAAGCTGGTGACACGTCTGCAGGAGGCTGAGGAGACGATGGAGGCCTCAAATGCAAAGTGCTCGTCTCTGGAGAAAACCAAGCATCGACTCCAGACAGAGATTGAAGATCTGATCATTGACTTGGAGCGTTCCAATTCTGCTGCTGCAGCTCTGGACAAGAAGCAACGTAATTTTGACAAGGTACTGATTGAACAGACAGATATATAATGTAGCCCTCTATGTCTAAAATTCTACTTCATTCCCTGACAAGGTGCTAGCTGAGTGGAAACAGAAGTATGAAGAGTGCCAGACAGAGCTGGAAAGTTCTCAGAAAGAGTCCCGTAACCTGAGCACGGAGCTCTTCAAACTGAAAAATTCCTATGAGGAAACCTTGGACCATCTCGAAACCATCAAGCGAGAGAACAAGAACTTGCAGGGTGAGTGAGCAACATGTCAGTGAAGTGAGCCTTGAGTCATTCGTACACATCTGGAAGGTCATGTTTGTTTCCTTTCTCTCAATTAGAGGAGATTGCTGACCTGTCTGATCAAATCAGCCAGGGAGCAAAGACCATCCAAGAGCTCGAGAAGATCAAGAAGGGTCTGGACTTGGAGAAAAATGAGATTCAAGCAGCACTCGAAGAAGCAGAGGTAAGTAACTACGCGTATGTGGCTGTGTTGATTGCGCTTTGAGTGAAACTAGCTACAAGATAATAATACATATTTAGATTCAAGAACTTTCTTCATTGATATTGTGAATACAGTTACATTAGCCGATCCATCCAGCCAGCTATTGATTTCATATAGTGCTTGTCCTGATTAAGGTCACTGATGGTCTGAAGTCTATACCAGATGACTTTGGACAAGACCCAAGGTACACCTTGAACGAGTGCATTTTAGAAGAGGAAGGGGCCAGCGACAAACTGTTCCCTCAATTGTCATTGTCTAAATCTCTTGTATGCTGAAGTTATTAGAGTTCCTTTTACTGGAACTAAGGAACAGCCACAACAACAGCACAACACCATAATCCCCCCCTCCACCAAAACTTAACAGTTGGCACTATGCAGGTCAGACAAGTACTGTTCTCCTGGAAACCATCAAACCCAGACACGTCCGTGAGATTGCCGGATGGAGAAGTGTTATTCGTGATTCCAGAAAATACATCTACATTGCTCTAGACTACAGTTCAATGGTGGCATACTTTGCACCATTGAACAGGTGGGATCCCAACCAAGTTCCACACTGGAATTCATTGAGCTCCTAAGAATGACTCATTTTATCCCAAATATTTGTAAAAGCAGTATGCACGTCTAGGTGCTTGAGGTGATACACCAAATACACCACCATGGAAGTCATTGGAAGACCTGATTCTGATTATTTGGTTGGGTGAGCTAATGTTTTTTGGCAACATACGGTAGTGCATTTTTCATTCCTGACGATATTTAATTATTGGGACTGACCACAATGACTCCTGGGTTTAGTCCAGATTTAGCCTGCAGTCGCCTGAGATAGGCTTCAGCTACCCGGAACCCTGACTAGGATAAGCCACTGCAAAGAACAGATGGATTCTTGAATTGACTTTTGATTGAAATGTGAATGATGGGTCTGATTTATCAATTCAGTTACAATAACCGTTAGTTTCGCATCATTTTGAGAAGACATTACAGTCAAGTCAATAAAATACAAATGGCATGCTGCTATTTCTTGTTTGGTTTAAACCTTTTGGAGCCATGGTTAGTTAGTTAGTTAGTTAGTTAGTTAGTTAGTTAGTTAGTTAGTTAGTTAGTTAGTAGACCACCTACAGTGAACAGTGTTTGTGTTTCAGAGTGCGCTTGAGCATGAAGAAACCAAAACCTTGAGGATCCAACTCGAGCTTAACCAGATGAAAGCAGACATTGACAGGAAGTTGGCAGAAAAGGATGAAGAAATCGACAACCTCCGGTAAATTGTACCCCTCATTCCTATATCTAGGTTATCATTCTCTCATTATTGTATCAACCACCCTTTCGGACATTTCACCATGATTTGAATCATACTAATTCGTAATCTTAATGATGTAGTTTGAAAGTGTGAAGATAGAAAAATAAAAAAAGATAGAGGGATAAAAGATAGAGATCCTTCTAAGGGTGACAGCACACCAAATCTAATTTGCATTTTGACAGTTGATTTAAAAATAGAAATTCAGGTTTCTGACATAGTTGATATGATGTTGAAGGACTGGCCAATTCATTGAAGTACCTGTAAATTGGATTTTTCGCCCAAATGTGATCTTTTGACAGTAAATTGGAAGGGAGCTGTAGTCTATTAGCCTGCTAGTCATTGTGTTTCCCAATTACGGGTGTTCCCAGACTACCCAACCAAGCGTTTTATGCATCCTTGTGAGAAAATGTCTTTTACAAACCTGATGATGGAGGTCTGGTTTATAGTCTGTCCCTTTAGGGGTGACTACTCTGCCTCTCTGCAGACTTGTCTTCTCGTCACAACTATTTACCATTTTTCATTTTTTATCCACTCAATTTGTCCTCCTCATCCACACGTAACGCTGGATCAATTAATTTTTTTTTTGTTTTAGAAAAAAATAACTTTTTGGGATGTACCTAGCGCAGCACAACACAATAAGAGTTTATAATTGTTTCAGTTTAGGTCAGAGATAGTCACTCACTTTTCTGCTACCTGGAAATATCCTCGCGCCTGATGTACACAAAATATTCTGATATGCTTTTCATCTTCTACCGTCATCTTTTCAGGCGGAACCACCAGAGAGCACTCGAGTCCATGCAAGCCACGTTGGACGCTGAAGCCAGGTCTCGCAGCGAGGCAGTGCGCCTGAAGAAAAAGATGGAGGGAGACCTGAATGAGATGGAGGTGCAACTGAACCATGCCAACAGGCAGGCGGCTGAGTCCCAGAAACTCTTGAGAAGCCTGCAGATTCAGCTCAAGGTGATAACTGACACACATCACCTTGGTTCATCGATTGTTGGTGTTCCAGAGAGGAGTCAGACTTTCTCGCACGAGACTGTGACCCCAGGACAAAGGTTCAAGGCTCGAGGGACTTAATTTTGACGTTGGATGCAAAAGACTTGACTCAACTCAGACTTGACAAGTCTCGGCTGTTTACATTTGCCATCGATTATAAGAGACTTTGCCATTTGTTTTGTTTTTAAAAGAAAATGTCGAGTGTGCAGTACTGTTGCCGACAGGGGCCAATACTTCATCACTAGTACTTCATCTTAATGAGAGGCAATAATGGTGAGTGGGACAGCATGTGATGTACTTCGGCTTCTGCCCAGGACCTCCAACTGGAGCTGGACGACACCGTCCACACCAACGAAGAGCTGAAGGAGCAAGTGGCCATGACGGAGCGGCGCAACAACTTGCTCAGCGCCGAGGTGGAGGAGCTCAGGGTTCTACTGGAGCAGAATGACCGGGCTCGCAAGCTGGCCGAGAATGAGCTGATTGAAGCCAATGAGAGAGTCAGCCTGCTGCATTCGCAGGTAATAAGAGCACGATCTTAGCGCTTGCGTACTCTTCGGCCCAAATCTGACCCGTTTTGACATTTGGCAGCAATGAAAATATCCAAATGTCCTTCCTTCCGATGCAAATTTTACAAGATTTCCAAAAGACACTCCAAGTACACCGAAGTGAAAATACAATTCATTTGTACACATGCTACGAATTTTGAGTTAACTGAAGCAGTTTCCGGTTCCATTTGACCTGTGTGAAGTAAAACTATAAAAATAAATGGGCTCCATATCAATCATTCATTTATCATATTATGACAACAAGGCCGTAGAATTTATAACTGATTTGACAAAGATGATTTCATTTTGCTTGAACTTTGATTTGGAAGAAAAAAAAGCGTGACAGCTAAGTAAGTGTGCTGAGACCATGGTAAGAAAATAAAAACATTTGGTTTGAGGTCATTTGAGCAAGAGTGTTTCAATATTAAAAATCATTTTAGGGAAAAGGTACATCCCAGTGTAAAAGACTAATATTTAGACGAGTACTGTTACTGTATGGCAGCTGTGGCATACACCTTCCATGTCCTGATGCTCTCATACATTGGTTAAGATCTTTTTTTGTTTGTTTAAACGACGCCCTGTTTTGCTCCAGAACACAGGTCTGATCAACCAAAAGAAGAAGCTGGAGAGCGATCTCTCGATGCTGTCGAACGAGTTGGACGATGCTGTGCAGGAGTGCCGCAATGCAGAAGAGAAGGCCAAGAAGGCTATCACCGACGTAAGCCGGGCGCCGTGTGCGGGTTTCGAAAAAAGCCGGACATCGAGATCTTTTAACAGGATGCTGTATGTGCACTTGTAGGCGGCAATGATGGCGGAGGAGTTAAAGAAGGAGCAAGATACCAGCGCCCATCTGGAGAGGATGAAGAAGAACATGGACCAGACCATCAAAGACTTGCAGATGCGTCTGGACGAGGCTGAACAGATCGCACTCAAGGGCGGCAAGAAGCAGGTCCAGAAGCTGGAGGCCAGGGTGAGTGCTCCAATGTGCTGCCAATTCCTTCCATATTTCCATTTCAAAGTTGAACAAGATGTTCCTTTCCGAGTTCCCGACTCCAACTGTCACCATCCTTAAAACCCTACTTAACTGCACACTTCATGTTTTTAATGACATTTCTCGACATTTCTGTCATTCAAGCAAAAAGAAAAGTGGTAGCCACATTAAAGTTCTTCTTGCCTCATGATTCCACTGCATTATAAATTAGAGCTACAATTTGTTATGATTATATTTTTGTTCAGTTGGTTTAGGTTATGCATCACGTAATGTTGATTGGACTTCAATATGTATTCTGTGTGCTAATAAGATGACATACAACAACATTCAACAGTGTTTCTTGGTGAAATACATTAAAAAAAAAAAAAATCACTTTTAGTCTTTTCCATACTCCCTAAGACAGGGCTCAGCAACCTTTTTGAGGCTGAGGGCTACTTCGTGAGCACCGATTGTATGAAGGGCTACGTGAGCCGTTTGCGGCAAATTTCAGACTCAGTTCATTACACGTACATAAAATATTTTGTTTTAATTTATTGTAGTAAATGACATTACAGGTATTTTTCCAAACTTTAATTCATGTAAGCAAATCAGATTCAGAATTTAAAGCACAAATAATGGTAAGAATTTGTGGCCTATGGTATGTTTAGAACATACCTCGCGGGCGCCTTATATGGTCTTCACGGGCTACCATTTGCCCACGGGCACCACGGTGATGACCCCTGCGCTAAGATGAAGTCACACAAGATATATATATATATATATATATATAATATATATATATATATATTTTTTTTTATAACTTTTGAGGCATATCTTTCAATGACCTTTTGAAGGTGTAACCATAGGTGCCACATTGTTTTTTAATAGGTGAAAGAACTTGAGAATGAGCTGGATTCGGAGCAAAAGAGGAACCAGGAGCAACAGAAGACAGCACGCAAATATGAAAGAAGAGTCAAAGAGCTGTGCTACCAGGTAAACGTCAATGGTAGCGTGAGCAACACAATCGGGGTGGATTCATGATGTCTTTTGAATGTTTTTTTTTTTTTGTGAAGGCTGAGGAGGACAAGAAGAGTCTGGTCCGCTTGCAGGATCTGATTGACAAACTGCAGATCAAAGTGAAGAGTTACAAGAGACTGGCTGAGGAAGCGGTGAGTTGATGACGTGCTGTTTTACCAATCACTTAGGGATTAAACTCAGTTCACTCTTTTATCATTTTAAAAAAGAAAAAAAAAAAAGGAGGTTCACCAAACCACTCATGTAGGCTCCACCTTGGGAAAATAACTTCCTGTCCATATATAGAGAGGATTATAAATTGGACAGATTTGTTATAAAACAAGATTTATTGTCAGGCAGTGTTCATAAAGCTGAACCGAACTGCATCAAAAGCCAACCAAAAACAGACATCTGTCCGACAGACAAATTAAGGCCATGTGACGAGGCTGTTTCGATGACAAACTGGAGAGAGGGGCTGTCAGGAAATTCATTAATCTATTTAGCCCAACATACATCTTTTTTGAAAAATGACAGCCATTTAACTTTATTTACGTACATTCTCATGTTTACCCCCAGGTACTTTTGAAAGACATTGAACTCAACATGTGAGCATGTTACAATTAAAATTATGGTACACATATCTTGGAAAGGCTATTTTTGAACAATTTATGTTCTTCACTTCTGTAAAAAGTAGGTCCCGGCTTGGTGACAACGGGAAAATGCAAAAAGCTGTGTGTAACCCAAAGTGACAACAGTAGAGGGTTCAACGAAACACTGTAACAGTGCTTTGAGAACGCAAAATTACCTTTCCAGACCTGTTCTTGAATGGTAGCCCTGCGTCTTGTGTCCAGGAAGAGCAGGCCAACACCAACTTGTCCAAGTACAGGAAGCTGCAGCACGAGCTGGATGATGCAGAAGAGAGGGCTGACATGGCCGAAACGCAAGTCAACAAGCTACGCGTGCGCACACGCGACCAAGGTGGCAAGGTTGGTAGAGAAGTCCAGTTCAGTTTAAAACATGCAGCGGAAAGTCGACTCATTTCTCAATGTAATCTCAGATACGGCGACGCATTTCAATGTTATAGTAGTCATGCAGAAATGCACAGTAAACTCAATGTTGTTGTTTTTTTTGTCTTTCAGCTTCCCGAGTAACGATGAGGCTGCACGCAGGGATCACGGACAAGCAACTGCAACAGCATTAAACCGTGTGCTAGCACCTAAATAAAGACTTTAGAAAAACTTGTCAGTGTGACTATATATATGGATTGAAAAAGTCCACAGTAACTGCCTAAAACAGTATTTATTCTTGTCTGATAGAACTAAGTTAGAAAATTGCTCAAAACCAAAATGATTCTGTGACAGAATAAAGATGATTATTATTGGGATTAAAGAGATCAACAAAATATTCGATTTGTATACTATTAATCATTATTTCACTGATGTTGAGAAACAATCGTGTGACTAAAACCCACACTAGCCAAATACCTGTGTTGTCTCAATGGAGGAAATTTAAGTCTGCCTGTAATTTTGCACATGCCCTCATTCATTGTTCTGGGTAAAACAATCTAAACTGTCAAATGGTAAATCAAATAATCCTTACTGTAAAATACAACGGTGCAACATTCACACAGCAAAGCAGTTTTTTTTTCTCTCACAGCCCCCCCACCCCACCCCATAGTTCTTTTCCTTTCGGCTTGTCCCGTTAGGGGTCGCCACAGCGTGTCATCTTTTGCCATCTTAGCCTATCTCCTGCATCTTCCTCTCTAACCCCAACTGCCCTCATGTCTTCCCTCACCACATCCATAAACCTTCTCTTTGGTCTTCCTCTCGCTCTTTTGCCTGGGAGCTCCATCCTCAGCATCCTTCTACCAATATACTCACTCTCTCGCCTCTGAACATGTCCAAACCATCGAAGTCTGCTCTCTCGAATCTTGTCTCCAAAACATCCAGCTTTGGCTGTCCCTCTAATGAGCTCATTTCTAATCCTATCCAACCTGGTCACTCCGAGCGAGAACCTCAACATCTTCATTTCTGCCACCTCCAGTTCAGCTTCCTGTTGTTTCTTCAGTGCCACCGTCTCTAATCCGTACATCATGGCCGGCCTCACCACCATTTTATAAACTTTGCCCTTCATCCTAGCAGAGACTCTTCTGTCACATAACACACCAGACACCTTCCGCCAGCTGTTCCAACCTGCTTGGACATGTTTCTTCACTACCTTACCACACTCACCATTGCTCTGGATTGTTGACCCCAAGTATTTGAAGTCGTCCACCCTCGCTATCTCTTCTCCCTGTAGCCTCACTCTTCCCCCTCCACTTTTCTCATTCACGCACATATATTCTGTTTTACTTCGGCTAATCTTCATTCCTCTCCTTTCCAGTGCATGTCTCCATCTTTCCAATTGTTCCTCTGCATGCTCCCTGCTTTCACTGCATATGACAATATCATCTGCGAACATCATGGTCCAAGGGGATTCCAGTCTAACCTCATCTGTCAGCCTATCCATTACCACTGCAAACAGGAAGGGGCTCAGAGCTGATCCCTGATGCAGTCCCACCTCCACCTTAAATTCCTCTGTCACACCTAAGGCACACCTCACCATTGTTCTGCTGCCATCATACATGTCCTGTACTATTTTAACATACTTCTCTGCCACACCAGACTTACGCATGCAGTACCACAGTTCCTCTCTTGGTACTCTGTCATAGGCTTTCTCTAGATCCACAAAGACACAATGTAGCTCCTTCTGACCTTCTCTGTACTTTTCCACGAGCATCCTCAAGGCAAATAATGCATCTGTGGTACTCTTTCGAGGCATGAAACCATACTGTTGCTCGCAGATACTTACTTCTGTCCTGAGTCTAGCCTCCACTACTCTTTCCCATAACTTCATTGTGTGGCTCATCAACTTTATTCCTCTATAGTTCCCACAGCTCTGAACATCCCCTTTGTTCTTAAAAATGGGAACTAGAACACTTTTCCTCCATTCTTCAGGCATCTTTTCGCCCGCTAGTATTCTGTTGAATAAGTTGGTCAAAAACTCCACAGCCATCTCTCCAAATTGCTTCCATACCTCTACCGGTATGTCATCAGGACCAACTGCCTTTCCATTTTTCATCCTTTGTAGTGCCTTTCTGACTTCCCCCTTAGTAATCATTTCCACTTCCTGGTCCTTCACTCTTGCCTCTTCAACTCTTCCTTCTCTCTCATTTTCTTCATTCATCAACTTCTCAAAGTATTCTTTCCATCTATTTAGCACACTACCGGCACCAGTCAACACATTTCCATCTCTATCCTTAATCACCCTAACCTTCTGCACATCCTTCCCATCTCTATCCCTCTGTCTGGCCAACCTGTAGAGATCCTTTTCTCCTTCTTTCGTGTCCAACCTGGTGTACATGTCTTCATATGCCTCTTGTTTAGCCTTTGCCACCTCTACCTTTGCCCTACGTCGCATCTCGATGTACTCCTTTCGCCTCTCCTCAGTCCTCTCAGTATCCCACTTCTTCATCGCTAATCTCTTTCCTTGTATGACTCCCTGTATTGTGGGGTTCCACCACCAAGTCTCCTTCTCCCCTTTCCTACCAGATGACACACCAAGTACTCTCCTGCCTGTCTCTCTGATTACCTTGGCTGTCGTTGTCCAGTCTTCCGGGAGCTTCTGCTGTCCATCGAGAGCCTGTCTCACCTCTTTCCGGAAGGCCGCACAACATTCTTCCTTTCTCAGCTTCCACCACATGGTTCTCTGCTCTACCTTTGTCTTCTTAATCTTCCTACCCACCACCAGAGTCATCCTACACACTACCATCCTATGCTGTCGAGCTACACTCTCCCCTACAACTACTTTACAGTCAGTAACCTCCTTCAGATTACATCGTCTGCACAAAATATAATCTACCTGCGTGGTTCTACCTCCGCTCTTGTAGGTCACTATATGTTCCTCCCTCTTCTGGAAATAAGTGTTCACTACAGCCATCTCCATCCTTTTTGCAAAGTCCACCACCATCTGCCCTTCAAAGTTCCTTTCCTGGATCCCGTACTTACCCATCACTTCTTCATCGCCCCTGTTTCCTTTACTTCTAGCCTTACTACCTTTCCACCTGCTCTCTTGGATGCACAGAATATCAACCTTTCTCCTAATCATCATGTCAACCAACTCCTGTGCTTTTCCTGTCATAGTCCCAACATTCAAAGTCCCTACACTCAGTTGTAGGCTCTGTGCATTCCTCTTTTTCTTCTGACGCTGGATCCGGTTTCCTCCTCTTCTTTGTCTTCGACCCACAGTATCGGAATTTCCACCGACGCCCTGCAGGTTAGCAGTGCCGGGGGCGGGCGTTGTTAACCCGGGCCACGACCGATCCGGTATGGGATTCTTCAGATGAACGCTCATATTTGTTTGGCACAGTTTTTACGCCGGATGCCCTTCCTGACGCAACCCTCTGCATTTATCCGGGCTTGGGACCGGCCTACAGATTGCACTGGTTTGTGCCCCCATAGGGCTGCATTCCCACCCCACCCCATAGTTATTCAATCATATTAGAAGAGTCCACCACGTAGAAACTGCCATTCGCCATCTGGAGTAATGACAATAAAACAAAGGCAATCTCAAAGCTAAATAAAAGTCACAATGAAGTGGGGAACTAGAAGTTTACTGAACCCACACCAAACTGGGGGGGGGGGGTGTCCCTTGATTTTACTCAAAAGTACATCAGTTGCACATGATTAAAATGATACATATTTTCTATTGTGTAGGGGAAACTATGTTGTCCACATTTGAATCATGTACATGACAAAATGTTTTTTTTTTTTCAGTCAACAATCGTGTTTTTAAAGCAGCCGTGTGGCCAAAGCAAATTAGCATGGGAATCAGTTAAATCATATGATCAGTAAGAGAGGAGATAAAGTCCTCAGAAAACATGGATTCCTTACACAGTGCTCTGGAGTCCCAGTAAAAAAAAAAAAAAAAAAAAAAAAAAAAAAAAAAAACTCACTGCAAAACACAGAAGACAAACTAAAATTTAAAATAGTGCCACCTCCATCATATCTGAATTTTAAGAAAGGCTTCGTGATTGCAACAGGAAAATAGCTTTTGAACATAAAAGGGTATTTTTACAACCCATGGAATCAGGTGTCAACTGTAGCATTGACATCTTACATTCACGTGTTAAGAGTCATAAGCTGGGAGGAAAACTGCCCACAATTCGTTCTTGCTAAAGACAACGAGGTTGCTCATTTTTGCACTTATCTCGTCTGTTTCGTTGGAGAAAGCTCAAGCGTCTTATGTGGGACACCAAACAGCCGCACATTCAGACTCGACACCAGGGCGTCCCCCGCCCCCACTTCAGTCTTCCTCTCGAATAATCGAGCTGTAACTTGCAAAAGAGCAGCCCTGGATGGAAATTGCCATTTCAGATCATCCTCAGTCAAAAAGGCAGCAGAAAGAACTTGAACAGCAAACTCAGGAGGTGGCAGAGTCATGTTGGCCACAACAAACCAAAATCAATATCGAATCTGAACTCTAGTGCCTGCATAGTTTATTCTCTTCCGAAATTATCTCACAACAATAACAATACACATTCTGCTACAAAAAGAAAAATTTTAATCAACAAAAAGGTGTTATATAAACAATTGAATCTGTGCAATGTTTTATTCTAGTTAACCCAGAGCAAAAAGCCATTGTTTTTAACACACACACACACACCACACACACACACACACACACACACAACACACACACACACACACACACACACACACACACACCACACACACGCACACACACACACACACACACGCACACACACACACACACACACACACACACAAAAGAAGTCCCGAGTAGAAACTTGGGAAGTTTCTACAAAGTGGATTTAAAATGAAGAGCACCAGGCAGACTAAATGTGCTGGTCGGGCCAGAAAGCACCAATCAACAACTGCAGACAAAGAAAATGAAGATGATATCCGTTGAGAAGTTTCCCTACGAGGCCATGGAGGTGTCCTTGTGGGCGAATGGATGCAGCTGTTTGATGCACATCTGGTGTAGCTTTATGAAAAGTCATCCCCTCCCCCAAAATTTGTTAAATGGAACTTTTTTCATTTTGTAAAGATTATATAAAAAGGCTCTATTTTGTTCCAACTAAAGCAAACAATCAATGCAGGCGATATTTTCAAAGTTCCATACATTGTCATAGCGTGGGGTAGACACGTAGGAGAGCGGGCCTGCCTCCTTCGTAAGAGACAAGATGGCAGCCAGGCTCCATCCTCAATGCGAGGGCAGAGCAGACAGGTGAGCCGGCAGGCGCCTCGAAGGCTCAGCTCAGTGGAGTCCACAGCAACGTTATATGCGTCCCACGACCCCCGAACCCCTCTTCGAAGCGCACCGCACTGTGCGCCCGCCTGCTCGTGGTCAATCTTCCAGCAGATCTCTGTCCAGATCCATAAAGGGCTCATCAATGTAGCTGGCTATGGCGCAGAGAGAAGTCCTGTCTGAGCCGAGTAACACCGACACCGTCTCCTTCCAGTAGCTGAAGGGGATACACGAGCTCTGAGGAAAGAAGACAAATGTCATCCTGTTTCATCCTGGCAGCCACTTCATCTGAACACTAACACGGACGTTAAGAAGGCCACAGGCTTGGCGTTAGCTTAACAAGTTAACGCTTATCTTGAGGACTGGGCAACCTCCAAAGTCAAGTAACCCGTTACATGATACACGTTTGGAAACATTTCTTTGGGAATTGAAATGATCTATGTCAGATGACTGCCGTCCTAAAAGTCCACACTAATGAGAGTCTGAATATAAGTTCAACAAGGGAAACAAGAGATGCACCACAAAAGAGATTGTTGACCAAAATAGAAAATGGATTGGCCAAAATACGGAACCCAGAAAGAAAGTAAACTGAATTTGAAAGCACTTTCAAAAAAAAAAAATATATATACATATAACAAGCTTGTTTCCGGTAATTAAAAAGAAGACTGGCGTTTATATATATATATGATAGGTTAACTCGCAACGTGAGTTAAATGACGGCATACACCTCAAACACTGCTTCTTTGTTTGAAATTTGGGGAAAATCAAAATCAGCCGGGAACTCAAAGAATCGTCTAGCTACAGAAATCTGGCTCATCCTTGGGCGCAATTTTCAGATGAAAAGCTCACACCTTAGCTAAGAGCTATCGACAACAGACAATGTTATTTTGGCAACAAGTCTTTCAGTCTGAAACTGAAAACACACTTTTGGTCTATTTTCAGCTGGAAGAATTTATCTTTCACACAATTATGTCGCTGAAAGCTTGGTGCATCACTGAATGAAAGAATTATCGCTCATGACGAAATCTGCCACTCTGAGTTGTCACACATGCAAGCGTCAAAAAGAAATGATGGATATATATATATATATATATATATATATATATATATATATATATACACACACACACATACATACACATTTTTTTAAAGAACAAAATCACTCTCAAACAAACTAACCAAGATACATACTTGATGCAACTTCTGGTCAATAGTCTTTGTTGTTTTCTTGTTTTCTACTGGTCTTTGTTATTTTTATATTACACTTTGCTGAGGCTTGTCCTTGTGGAATAAGTGTCACAAAATAAGCCACAAAGCCTTGCAAGAAATTGTGCACCAGAGAATTTAAACATTTTGTTTCAGCACTTTGCTTTTAGGAGGTTTCACAGTGGTTTAAATATACTGTATATATATCCATGAATATCGAAATACAAACTAGCAAACATTACACTTGTTTCAAACTTTACACAAACTGATAAAATTGCATTTCCATTGAAGTGTTTGATTACAAAATGTGACTGATTAATTGCCGTAATAATTATGAGACAGCTTATTATTTGGAGTGAAGTTATAAAGTGAATGATAATTACATGAATCAAAGTGAGAAGTTTTAATATCGTCCAATCATATAACTGCCACCAATTTATCATTAAAGTACATTTTGTGAGGTATTACATGAACAAAAAAAAAAAAAAAACCTTTGTTGTAGCTTACAATTTCTAACACATAAAAAATGTCTTTGGTTCACGAAATCCTATTTTTTTTAATGAAAAACTGATATTAAACCTAATCCAAATTGCAAATTTTCCTAATGATAGTCGTGACAGGACTTAAGTTTCATCTCTCACTCAGACCAAGCTGATCAATCAGCTGGATCTTGAAATCTCCTAGATCAATGAACTTTAAAAAAAAAAAAGTCTCGCCGACGAGCTACTTTTCCAGCTACCTAAATAGTTGTGAAAACATGACGAAGCAATGTTTAGGTAAAAGCTGCCACCATTGAAATGTTTGGCCACGTGAAGGTGGCAGCAAAAATAAAACCAACCTTGACTTCACCTTTTAAGCAAACAGTTGGCCCTCTACAAAGCAGCTGACAGGAACATTCATGTGGACTGGTGTTACGTTCCGTCTGGCAAGAGTTCAACATTCATGCTCCTTTTAGCTTAGCTTTGGTCACCGCTAACTGCCGCGAACAACATCTGGGCCTCAAGACATGCCATTCTCTGCTCACCGAGTCTGTCTGCCTTCAGGTCTCTTTACTGACCACCGCTGGACTAGTTTGACTAAAATAGCAACCTGGTGTAAGCTTTAAGAGCAGAAAGAGTGAAAAAGGGGTTCAAATACAACAATGCTAAATAGAATTTTCCAAGACATTTTAACAGAAAGGTCACTGCTACACTCACTAAAGGAGAGTTGAATATCAGCAGGTGTCCATTAGCGCTAACATTTTAGAGGGTTTAACTTACTGGATCAATGCAACAAATATTTTCAACTCAGCTCGCAGGTGATAACTTGGTTCTTTTTACGTAGCGTATGGGTTTACGACAGTCGAGCCACGTTTAGGGATTGTAAGTATTTGACTCACATTCTCGAGACAGGTGCTGTCTTTGTCCTTGTTGAGGTAATGACACTGCCAGAAGCGAAGCAGGTTTCGGAAGTTGTTGAGCAGACAGCCGGGGTACTTCTCGGCATATTCTTTCTCACGCAAGGCGTTAAGGTAGAAGGGCAATTTAGCCTTTCGCCGGGCCAACATTAGGATGACCAAACTGGTGTTCAGACAGCTTACATTCTCCTGAGGAAAGATGAAGCTGTGAGTGGCGCAAAACGCCGGTTAAAATGCTACGGTGCTTTAATTGCAAGTCAAACCTGTGTGAGTGTCTGCACGTTGATGATGTTGACCAGTCGGAAAAGGAATGCAAGTCTGTTCTCCATTCTGGCCATGTACGACAGCAGACAACACTCGGAGAGCACCTCCACCACTATTGGGAAACAAAAATCGAGCCAAAAAAGGACAAGTTCGGAAATACTGATTCAATACTGCAGGGGATGACGACCGTATTCCAAGGATAATTAACAAGAAAGTACGGATATATTTGCACAGTAACTGATTAATTGACCATGACAAATTCTATCGATTGTGCGGAATAGATTCAGTCTGAGCTGCAACTACGGAATCCTGCGCTGGGGGACAACTTATCCAGACAACATTGCTCAGCATGAAACAACACTCACATAGAAACAGGAGTTGACAAACATGTTAACTAATCTATTTAATGAGCTATAGTTTTTCCAATCACTGATAAAGGAACTGTCCTTAACCCCCCATCCCATCTTATTACATTTTTTTTCAAACGTTGAAACTACAGAAAACTACCATTTGAGGAGTCATTAGAGCTATTATTTCATAAATGTCGCATGAATGAGGATCTGAGATTAGGAATGGACTAAATGTCAGAAAATTACCAAATACATTGTGTTCATATAAAGTGGGCAATATTTCACGACAAGCAACGTAATCCAAATTTAGTAGTAGTGTGGTCGATTGAGTGGTTGGTTGTCCAGGGAGACGGGAGCAAGTCAGGCCTGATGAGTTTCACCGATGGCCGAGTGTGACAGCTCGCAACTGCAAGTGACGAGGGAGCCAAAGATATACAGCAGCAGAAATAAACATGTCACCATTTTTCCTGACTAAATACATTTCCAAAGGTGCTATTGCTACATTTTTACCAGATGCTGGGAACAAGCTAAGTAATACATCCATCCATAAAAATGTAGAACATATAATACCAGAAATTAAGTTGTGTAGAATAATCTGAAATGAGACAGAGAAAATGTATTGAACACCTGAAGAACCCTTTCAGCAGCAAACACCTAAAAACTACCAATAACAGCTATCCAGCCCCATCAGAAAATGAATTCAGCAAATGAATATCAGAGGGTTCAGTCGTAATTGATGGCCTACAGAAAGATGTCATTGCCAAGGTGTGTCATGACATCGCATGATGGGTAAGAGCATAGAGCTGTCTCAAGACCATCGCAAACTAGTTGTTGAAAAACAATGATGGCATTGGTTTACAGGCGCATATCGAAGCTTCTGAATAATCCAGTTGAGCACAGTTGGGGCCATAATACCCAAGTAGAAAGCCAATCATACCACAATAGAAATGACTAGATCAGATCCTCCTCACAATATTTGTGACAGAGTAGGGGTAGGAATAATCAAAAGTTGAGACACGGATCACCTGATGAGAGCTTCTGAGAGAACACCTGCAATTAGCAGGTACTGTTTTAACAAGGAAAACGGTGAGTAATGAATTCCAGCGTCATGGGCTGTATACCCACTCACTGTGCGAAAGCACATTACTGAAAAAAAGCACGTTAAAGGTCATTTAAAGTTTGCTGAACAGTTGGAAAAGCTAGTTAAATACTAGGAGAATATAGTCTAGTATGACAAGAACAAAACTTAACTGTTTGGATCCCACACACCACTTTTGGAGGAGAAACGGCACTGCACTTAACCCTAAAAACTGAAGTTCAGAGGTGGGGACATGATGGTTGTGGGGCTGCTTTTCAAAAAATAGTATTGGTAAACTTCACAATATTGAAGGATGGAAGGAGCAATGGGAAAATGTACCAAGACATTCTTGACAAAATCTGCGGCCTTGTTATTGGATGACGTAAAGAAAACGAGGGTGGACATTTCATCAGGATCATGATCCAAAACATACTGGCCAGGAAACTCTCGCTTGGTTTCAAAGAAAAAAAAAAAGTTGGACCAAAGCACGTTCTTCCAACGTTTGGTGTGTCACCCAGGTGGTTTGTGGCAAACTTTAAGCAATACTTTTTATGGACATCTTTGAGAAATGTCTTTCTTCTTGCCACTCTTCCATAAAGGCCAGATTTGTGCAGTGTACGACTGATTGTTGTCCTATGGACAGACTCTCCCACCTCAGCTGTAGATCTCTGCAGTTCATCTAGCGTGATCATGGGCCTCTTGTCCTTGTTCGAGGTGAAAGGTTAGAGGGACGGGCGGGTCTTGGTAGATTTGCAGCGGTCTGATACTCCTTCCATTCCAATAGGATTGCTTGCATAGTGCTCCTTGAGATGTTTAAACCAGGGGAAATCTTTTTGTATCCAACTCCGGCTTTCAACTTCTCCACAACAATATCTCGGACCTGCCTGGTGTGTTCCTTGGTCTTCATAATGCTCTTTGCACTTTAAACAGAACCCTGAGACTATCACAGAGCAGGTGCATTTATATGGACACTTGATTACACATAGGCGGATTCTATTTATTATCATCAGTCAACATCAGTCAGGATCCCTGAATAATCCAAATTCAGGGATCCTCACAGAACTTCTGGAGTGACATTACGGCACTGAAAGTTAAGGGGCTGAATAATATTGCACACCCCACATTTCAGGTTTTTATTTGTTAAAAAAGTATAAAATATCCAATAAATTTCATTCCACTTCATGATTGTGTCCCACTTTTTGTTGATTCTTGACAAAAAATAAATAAATTTTATATGTTTATGTTTGAAGCCTGAAATGTGGCGAACGGTTGAAAACTTCAAGGGCGCTGAATGAAGGCACTGCAGTTCCATGTCAAATAGAAATAGAGAGAACCTCACACTGACTAAACCAGACTTTAATGAACAGACAGGATACAACCAGCCGGTCGTGTTACTATTAGTGTGATTGCTCACCAAGCTAGTTTCTAATGGTTACGAAAACAAACATGGAGTCAATCCGTAAGATTCCCCACAATACAATGTTTTTTTCGTGTGTGTGTGTGTGTGTGTGTGTGTGTGTGCGCGCGCGCACGCACAATACTCACACTCCTTATTGTTACATTGTCGTTTCTGTGTATATGAACTGTGTTTCTTAGAATTTACACCTTATGTAACTCATTTATTCCTGATTTATCTTGTACTTTTTAATGAAACCATTACTTTAGTGTGTGAAATAACGACCACTCTGTCAATTCCTTTATAAGAGAGTGCCTGTCGGGGTCAGCATTATGTTGTCACATTTCAAATATTCTACAGTATAAGTGACACATACAGCCACAGAAAAAGATGCTATTAATTTTGGGTTCTTAGTGGTTTTCGTCAAAGCAGCACATCTTTTCCAGTCAATGGGTTCAAGTCAAGGTAAAGTCACAAGTCACTGCTGTTCAAGTCCAAGTCCAGTTGCAAGCTTTGTAACATTAACAAATTGAGTCTAAAGTCATCAAATTTACTCGCTTAAGACGAAGTCATGGTACTCGAGTCCACACTTCTGGAGCATAATAAACTGCACACATTACTAAAATCTGCCCTCGTAGTCAAAAATATGGGCACAACTGTGTAATGTTCTTTTATTAAATGAACGTATGGGCTGTATTTCACAAGAAAATCATATATAGTTATAATTTCATATAAATAAATGAAAAATTGCCTTTTTTCTTTAAAATGCCAAATGTTAAAAGTGAAGTCTCAATTCTACACACACAAAAAAAGTAAAAAACAAAAAATCACAACTGAACACTTTGAGAGGTTATCTTTGTTCTAAACCTTAGTTTTGTTTCATCATAGTTTTTCAGATACAGTGGATAGGGGAAGTATTCAGACACCCCTTAAATTTTTCATCCTTGGGTGGACAGTGTTATTTATTTTATTATTACAGTGGTTATTGTGTTAGTGTTATTATTCGTATTCAGATTTATGAAGAAAAACATCACAGCAATAAGTATTCAGACCCTTTGCGCAGTATTTCCTAGAAGCACCCTTTTGAGCTAATACAGCTGTTTTTGAGAACGATGCAACAGGTTTTTCCACACGTGGATACGGGCATCCTCTGCCATTCCCCCTTCTGAATTCTCTCCAGTTCCGTCCGGTTGAATGGTAAACGTTGGTTGGCAGCCATTTTCATTTCCAGAGATGCGCAATCGAATTTAAATCAGAACTCTGGCTGTGCTATCCAATAACACTCATGGAGTGGTTCGGCTCTTAGGAACCTTAAAGGTCTACTGACACGTAAAAGCATGATTTTTAGTATGTTTTTAATAATGAAAAAAAAAAAAAAGACTGCTGGAATGGACCCATCCGTTTTCTCACCACACGTAACGTTGTTGTCGTATATGGACATTTGCATCTCCCGCCATGAAAATCCTCGAGGTATTTGTGTAGGAGAAGAACCAGGAAGTGACATTTTTTTTGAAGCAGCCGGGTCGAGTGTTTATATTGGTTTATACCTATTGTACCAGGGACAAGCCGAAAGGGGTAGTTGTGGTAGTACCAGAGGAAAATTACTTGGTTTTTTTTCATCGTGTTAGCCAAAAAGCCGGCTCGTGGTATTGCTGGATTTTGCTCAAACACTCGGGAGAATGGATTCACTCTTCACACTTTTCCAAAACAACCCTAACCCTGGTTCGTCGTGAAAAATGGATTGCACAGGTGCAAAGGACGAAAGCTTTGTGGGTTCAAAATGACAGGTAGGTGTGTATAGCGCTATTAAAAAAAATAATAGTTGGGCGGAGACGGCATAATCCTTTCAGAACGTAACAAAAGCTGTTCACCACCAACGCCGGGGCTGGCGTGTGGCCGCGTGCGGGTGGAGAAAAGATTAATTCTCTTAATTTTTTACTTTTTAAGAAGTTTACTATGAATTTCTCACAGGGCTATTTTTAACAATTACTAATATTCAACTCGGAACTTCAATTTAAATATAAATGTTATTTCAACATAGGGAAGGTTATTTTTGTAAAAGCATTTTTTGAAAACCTCATGAATATATATTTACAATGGGGTTTCTCATGGTGTAGGTATCGGTGCGTAACTAAAACATGTTACTAGTTTCAAATGATGTGTGAAAAAGGTGTGTAGATTAAAAAAAATGAAACACTTGGCAACACAGTTCAGATGAACAGCAGGTACAGTATAAACTCAAAAAAGGTTCCTGCTGAGGAAAATAATCTGACCTGCCTTTATCAGAGAGTGTGTATGTGTGTGTATTACTGAGAGTATCTGTTGCAGTAGAGAACACATGCTCTCTTGGTATCAAAAAAAAAAAACATTTTCTAATGATACCTGGTTATTGGCTTTGCGTTGACCAACCATTCAAGTTCTGACCTCTGTGTGGCACTAAGATGAAGGCTGGAATCTCACAGAGCATGTCAAAGACGACCCACGCTTTGACTCTGTCCAGAAGAGTTTAACCATGCTGGTCATGCACCCTCCTATAATTTATATGATCTTATTTCAAGTTTTGCAAGAGGTGAACGGTCATTTATTTTTATAACTTTAAGCCATATATTCGATCGCTGCTGTGTACACACACTTGCTACTGGTTCTGATTTGTTGGGGGTCAGCAGGCCGGGCATGAAAACAAAAAACCGTAGTTTTTAAATGTGAGCGATTTCACGAAAGTCTGAACAACAATCGTTTCTTGATGGCCAAAACCTTATGTATCACTGTTGGTTAAACGTGGAAATTATGATACATATTCTTTTATGATTTACCTTTAACATCCTCAGTTTGGCTCTGAAATCGATCCAAGGACAGCACTATGCAGCGCACCAACATGTTGGAGTCCACCAAAGAACTGTTGATCTGTGTCAGAAAAGTCTGGAACTGCAGAAGAGAAATAAGGTCAACAGTGATATGGTTCACGCAAACTATAGTTAGTTGGGCAGGCTGTTAGACATACAAATGTACCTTCTCTGGTGTGTTGACGTAATTGTTGAACCTTTTAAAGGCGTCAATGTTAAACTTCATGAGTTCTCCGAGCAGATCGAAATAGCTCTGCAAGACATCTCTGGAGGTGCAGCCACTGTCGATGATGCAGAACAGGATGTGCTGTCACAGGAGAGGAGAAGAGTAAAAAGTAGGGGTCAACAACCAATGAATCAATTTAATCGTTAAGTGTTGGCAACAAATTTTATTATCGATTTGCTGTCAAGCGTTTACTACGTCAGTCACATGATTATTATATCAGTCTGTGCACTTGTTCTGTGTGCGCCTTGTATTCAAGTATAGTGTTCCTGCTGTGCGCACATTGATTTACAGGGACAGTGCGGTGCACACATTCAGAAAAATAATAGATGGCCTCAAACCAGAAGAAGAAAGTCACAAATGCCCTGCATGAAACCCAATTTGTTCTTCACAGTAGAGTATATCCTTTTGCGTATTGTTATATGAACTGTATACTATGTTGCTACAGTGATGTGAATATTTCTTGTATCGCTACTTTAATGTTAGCTCTGATGACTTGTCAACAGAATTTTGGATTGAGGCATTAGGATCAAGCTGCCAAAATATTTTTTAAATGCTGTATTGAAATATACAATGTGGGTAATTATTTTTGTGCGTTTACTTCTACATTTACTGGAGAGACAATTTTATGGAATTATAAGGAAAGCAAGACTGACGACAATTTGAGGATGGCTGCGTAATGTCATAAGGTAGCTGTAAAGATTGATAAAATAAAGTGTGACAATACATAAAAACCCAATTCCAATGAAGTTGGGGTGTTGTGTTAAATAAAAGGCCAGTCTCGTACCCACGCTCTTTTAGTTTGAAGCCACGTGATTGTTAACCTCCTCACTAACAGGTAGACTTGTCCAAATAAACTGGGAGTCATCTACGTAATCCGTAAAAGTCGAATCAAGGGCTTTCTCAGTTTCAGTAAATTTCCAGTGTGCAGTCCCTCTATTTATGCCTTGGTGGGTGTCTTCCCTAGGGTGGTCTACAATAAAGTGTTTGTGCTGTTGTCTAATTTTTGGTCAAATGACCATCCTACAATTTTTTTTTTCAGAATTATTCACAATTTATTACTTTAAAAGCTGAGATTTTCATCATGCAACTGGGTTGAGCACTTTTGTGCACAGCCCAGTCAAAATGTGCTGTTTTTAAATAAACTGATGTAAATACTTATATATGATATATATTTAATAGGTATATTCATTCTTTCCTTACGGATCAGTTGTCCTGGTCCCCTTCCAGAAAATCAGCTCCAAACCATATTTTTTCCACCCCCGTGCTTTAGTAGGTATTGCATTCTTTGGATGCAACTGCACATTCTTTCCCATTCTAACACAATAAATTGAGTTTTTAAATCGGCCTGATTGGATTGGCTGATAACATATATATATATATTTTTTTTTTGCTGCTCGGCTTTTGCTGCTCGGCTTTATGAGGAAAAATTTTTGGAATCCTAAGAGTCTTGGTTCCCTTTATTCCTCATTATTGTCAGCGCTTTGAGGCCAAGCTACGAAGTGCCAATAGGGCAGTCTCCTGCTCTCCGTTTGGCTCCAATCTGTAGCAGCTAATCCTCCATCTCTGGGCACTGCGCAACTCTCCCACGTCTCAAAACTCTTCCATATGCTTTTTGATGGATTATTTTCTTCTTCGTTTTCGTCCACAATCTCACATTCGATTCAGCGACTTTTAAATGCCGTGCACCTTTGCAGTTTCCCACTTCTTCTGCAACAGGGATGACACTTTTCTTTTAAAACAAGCTGCATAACTAGACCTTCCAGTCGACATTTTTTCATCTTAGTTTAAGTTAAAACAAACTCACGGGCAGCCATTTCTGATATTCGGTAGCAACAATATGTTACGCTAACGATCGTAAAATGGCAAACTCGCGCGAGCAGGTCAGGAATCTCAAGTTGGCACCTCAAATTACTGTAATGCATATAAATGTGTAACATAACACATTGAATATCATATTGAGATATATATGTATACCTTTTTAACCACCCTATGTACTGTATATGACTATACCATTTGTTTTTCTAATCCATCACTAAATATAATGCGCTCTATTGACTTTTGGAAAATATTTTGGGGAAATTCTGTGCATTATACACGAGAAATTAAGGTACATGATTTGCAGTAAATGTCACTTGAGTTGGATGTTTGAGGGAAATCCTTGATTTGTTGGCTTTGGTTTTTTAAACAAAGTGATTTTCATAACCCACCGATGCATAGTTCATTTGCACTGTTAAGTACCTATTTTTCAATTAGAACAAAATATTTATCTTATTTTCCCAATTGCCAATGGTAAATACACAAATGAAACTTGCAGGCTTCAGTAATTTCAATAAGGTTAATAACCAATGAACTAGAAAAACTTCAATGATTTTTTTTAGGTCATAAATGGTTAAGCCTGGATGCAGGTCTGCACTCGAAGATTTATGATTGCAATCATGATAAGCTCAAGTACCTCCAGTAGTCCTCTCTTCAGGAGAAACATTTGGTCTGCATACGAGGTGGCTCCTCTCAGAAAACTTTCCACTGCCCTTGCCTGCCAGAACCTATAGACCCCAAAAGACAGATATTTTAATATTAAGTACAGTGACTGAAATTAGTATTTCACACTTCTTTTTTTTTTCCAGTAAACATTATTTCCAAAGGTGTAATTGACAGGGACATTTCACCGGATGTTGGAAACATCCCATTTAATCCATACATACAACAAAAGTGCAAAAAATGAAAAAAAAAATCTGAAAATCAGTTATGTGTAATAATGCGAAATGAGGTCACGCACTTCCCAAATCATGGTCTGAAATTTTCAGTGTAGGTGCATGTCCAGTGAGAGAAATAAAATCAATAAAGAAAAATTCCGAAATCACAACGTATGATTTTTTTCACGATTTATTTGTGTGACATAGATGCAAATAAGTATTTGAGCACCTGAGAAAAACAATGTTAATATTGAACACCTGAGAAAACCAATGTTAATATTTAGTACAGTAGCTATTGTTTGCAATGACTGAGGTCAAACATTTCCTGTAGTTGTTCACCAGGTTCTGCACGCACTGCAGGACGGATTTTGCCCCACTCCTCCACACAGATCTCAAGATCAGACAGGTTTCTGGGCTGTCACTGAGAAACATGGAGTTTTAGCTCCCTCCAAAGAATTTCTATTGGGTTTAGGTCTGGACGTGCTGGTTTAAGCAGGGGAACCTTCCGTGCCATGCATGATTTCAAACCATGACGTCTTAGTGTATTGCTACCAACAGTCACCTTGGAAATGGTGGTCCCAGCTCTTTTCAGGTCATTGACCAAGTCCTGTCGTGTCGTCCTGGGCTGATTCCTCACCCTTCTAAGGATCATTGAGACCGCACAAGGTGATATCTTGCATGGGGCTCCACTCCGATTGAGATTGACCGTTATGTTTAGTTTCTTCCATTTTCTAATGATTGCTCCAACAGTGGACCTTTTTTCACCAAGCTGCCTGGCAATTTCACCGTAGCCCTTTCCAGTCATTTGTAGTTCGCACAAACATATTTTGTTCAAGCGATACATTTTTAGGCATAACTTTATTTATTTTCAGTTAAAGTACCACTTAAGTGCTGTGCCCCTGCGAAAGCTTCCTCCACAGAGCCCAAGGGGAAGAAGATGATGACCATCAGTGAATAAGTGGATATGATCAAAGAGGGGAGAAGTTAACCACCTGTAGCACACCATCCTGGCGTGAATGACTCTGCAGTGCGGTACGTCAAGAAAGACTAGACAAAAATTCGCAAAACTGCTGCAATAACCTTTAATAGGGAAGCGAAGCATGTGGTAACTCTACGTAATCAGAGGATTGTGAAAAGGGATGCTGGCAAGGGTGATTCGCCTTCCTGAAGGACGTGGCTTTTCAGCCAGCACAGGCTAGTACGGAAAATGTAAAAAAAGATGCGGCATCAGAAGCATGCCTCTGTATGGTGAGACTTCCTCTGCTGACAGCGATGCTGCTCGTCATTACGTGGAAGAGTTTCTACCTCCCTGAGCAAGTTTTTAACATGGATGAAATGGGCCTTTTTAGGAAGAGGATGCCTTTGCGTACATTCCTCTTCAAGGACGAGGTGAAGAGGCCAGGCTTCAAGCCCCACAACGATGGTGTGACAATCATCATGTGTAGCAATATTGCAGGTGAGTGAACTTAAAAGTCTCTACAAGGAAACTGAGATCCTCTCCTCCGCTATCAACAAAATTCTCTTCGCCTCTCTCAGAAGGCAATGTGGAAGAATGTTAATTACTGTAAAATACTGTAAATGTTTCCGTATAAGGTTTTATAATTAAAAATTTAAGTAAATACATGTACGGTTGTAACCTTTGTCTCAAATATGTAAAGCATAAATACTGTTTACATATTTTAAACATTCTGGGACTCACATACATGAAAATCGCAGGGGGTGGGGGGTTCAAATCCTCTGCCGCTTTTTCCACTTTTCACGTGTGTGTGTATACATAGATCCAGGCACGTCTTAAGTTTACCCATGTCCATTTTGATGATCCAGAGGAGTCATGAGAGAACGTTATGTGGTCAGATAAGCCCTAAATGGAACTTTTATGGTCTGAATTCCACTCAGTGTGTTTGGAATAAGAAGAAGAATGAGGAATACCATACCAAAAACACCAATCATACTGTGAAGCATGGGGGTGGAAATACCATGCTTTGGGGGTATTTTTCTGCACATGGTACAGGATGATTGCACTGTAAAGCTGAGGATGACTGGGGCCATGTATTGTGAGATTTTGGGGAACAGCCTCCTACCCTTAGAGGATTGAAGTTGGGTCTTGGCTTGATCTTCCAAAATGACAATGACTCGAAGCACACAGCCAAGATAACCAAGAGGTGGTTTTGCATATCAAGGTTCTAGAGTCTCCAGACCTAAACGTAATAGAAAATCTTTGGAGCGAGCTCAAATTCTGTGTTTCTCAGCGACAGCCCAGAAACCTGGCTGATATAAACATCATCTGAGTGGAGGAATGCATGCAAAATCCCTGCTGCAGTGTGTGCAAACCTGGTGAAAAATTGGAGGAAACGTTTGATCTCAGTCATTGCAAAAAAAAAATGAACATTGATTTTCACAGGTGTTCAAATACATATTTGCAACAGTAACATCCAACTAAATCATTTATTTTTAAAATCATACATTGTAACTTCTGGATTTTTTTTATTATGTCACTCACAGTAGACATGCAGCCAAGATAAAAAAAAAATTCAGACTACTTCATGATTTCAAACTGGGAAAACTTGCAAAATTGCAGGGTGTTCAAATACTTATTTTCCTCGCTGTGTGTGTGTGTGTGCGTGTGTGTGTGTACAAAACTGAGTACTGCAGTCACCCACATTTGAAAAATGTACGGGTGTGGTCAGTCATGCCCACAGAAACTTGAGGGTATGATAAGGGATGGAATCTCGAGACCTTAAAATAATTTATTGAGTTGTTATACCCGAGTATGTAGTTGTTACCTAATACCAAAATCATAATTTATTGACATTGCACTGAGACAGACATTTTTAAACAGGTCAATAGACATTCAATTTCCAAACCAAGTATTCATATAATCAAATAATTGTATTTCATCATTATGTATTGTTATAATCTACCGTAATTTACGGCGGTATCTTGTTTATCCATTGATGAAAGGTAGCAGAAGATTATCTATATATTCCTAAAGCATGGAGAGGGGAAAGGTTTTCAACTTCAAGGTAACGCGGTTCCACGGGGGAAAATGACCGTTCGCATTTAGACATATGGACAGACTAGTCTAACGTTAGAACTTAGATCAAGTCAAAGTAAATCACAATCTCATACTTATTATAGTTAGATACTGAAACATTACCTGTGTTGTATCCCAGAAATGTTTTTAGTCTAACTGAATTTCCTTTGACATGGCTCATGATGTTGATGACTTTCGACGCAAATGCGCTTTTGGCATCACTTTTCAACATGCTCAGTACGTATAACTTGCATTTTCTGTTTCCGGGTGACTACTGATTGTTTAGGATCAGGCTTCTTTTGTTACCAACCTTTATAAAACACGTAAATTAATGTCAAGACCAACGTTCCCTCTAATTTTTTACGTGTCTAAGCAATCACACTAAGCCTGTGAGCACTCTCTTTGACCACTGTGAGCAACATCAGACGTATGCACTGTGGCCAGATCAGTTTCTTCCATTGACGTTACATAGCTCATTCAAAGATTCAGATTACAGCATTTACATTCCCATCAGAACATTTTAAAGAACAATTTGTGTTTTTGCAAACTTACAATAAAAATGTCAACAAACAAAAAAATACATTGCTAACTAAACCAAGCACTATAAATTTGAAAGGTCACTTGCATCTTTGTTCCATTTTTTTAACCCACAATGATACCTGTTTGTTTTTCTTGGTGTAAAACTGAATTATTGCTTTCAGAATACCTTGAGCAACACATGTTTTAAGGTTAATGTTATGATGCCTTCAATATTTAAAATACAGAATTTGCTTTATGTGCACTGTATTGTCTGTGCCTTCATCCTGATCAGGCTGTGCTAAGGTGGAATTTTAACATTATACACCATCTCATCCTGTACTTTCTACTTTGGCTTCAGACCAAACCATTTTACTCAAAAAAGAATAAATCTCATCCAGTTTCACCACTTTTTCTTTTATTATTCACATACCCCAACATTCATTAAACCAACAGCACTTTTTTTTAATACCATTATTACCGACCGTAAACGTAAGCAGCATATCTAACTCTCTTTGCTCTACACTCCGCAGACTGTGTGGATGGGCAGACTGTGTGGATGGACGGTGTTTGTAATTATGAGTGTACCTCTTTAAGAGCCGGAGGGGGGCGGAGTCAGGTAAACTAGCAGGAGGTGTGCTTCAGTGTTTAAATAAAAAAAAAAAAAAAAAGTCAGGTTTTGGTTCACTATGTGAAAAATAGCCATGGGTCTGGGGGCTGCAAGCATGATCAATGGATGATCACCAATTTTAACGTTCAAGTTTTATAAATTGTATTATGAATGAAATATATCTAGTACATCTATAAATACATGCTATTCTGTTTTCAAAATGTACACAATATGATCGTTCATTATTTAGGTGCATCCCTTTACGCCAAAAATTTTAAATACATATTCAACTACTTAAACTATTAAATATAATTCAGATTTGCATCATGGCATGCAAGCTTGTTTCCATAGTGTGTATATCGTATCCATTCAAATACATTTTAATTTCTTTTTTTTGTAAATGAATTTTACGATTATTAACGTCATGTGTTGTTATCAGTAAATAATACAGACATTTTTACAAGTAATTGATTCTGAACTCTCCCCTCGTTATTGACGACCCTGTCTGCAACTGGGGTTAGTTGTTTCGGCGGATTTTGCCTCTCAATACCGGTCGGTAGAAGTGGATGTAAACAAGGGATGAAGTCTATAAGGTTTGTTGGCCTTGGGTTGACACCCGAATGTACCAGCTATGGAAAAGTTAGTTTTCCTTGCTTCCAGTTGGTTTGACATGTTTTTGTCGTTTTGCGTGAACTTTCAATGCCTTGAAATCTCTTGATCCATAGTCAATAGTATCCTGACCTCATGTGCACAATGCTTTATCGGGTCGATCAATTTTGCGAATGAAGTTGCTTAACAGAGTGGTAACTTTCATCTTTCTAAATGTATCGACAATTTCTCGTTCCATCCAATCCCATCGGAACTTATTTTTGACATATCTTCCAATTTCTATCACTCGAGAGGCGTCTTTCCTCTTGAGCACCGCCAACGTGTTGACTTGAACCGCCTCATTCATAACAAGCGTCTTCATTGGTCAGAAGGAACACAATCGACCAATCAACACGTACCTAATCTTCCACCTCGCTTCAAAAACTCGGAACGGAAAATGAACGAGTGTGGATTCTGGCACGGGAGAATATATATATATCTATATATATATAGATATATATATATATTTATTTGATATAAAACACGGAAACATCATCTTCACCCTAGATCTGACCTGAAGGACGAGTCTGGAGGCTCCCTCTTCATAACAGTGAGGAGGCGTGTGAGGAGGCCTTTTTTGCCATCACACACAAGACTTCTGTCTGTGTTGACCAGAGCCTCCACCTCAGGAATATTGGCCTTCATGGATATGGCACTCAGTTCATTCAGCTCCTGACTATTCAACAGGAGATACTTGTTCCTGAAACAGAGCCACTGTGCTTAGAGATCATTTTTAAATATCAAGCAAGCTCAAACTAGCTTGAATGTTTACTTACTCGTGATGGTCACTGAAACTTTGGAGAAGACGCAAAAATTGGATTTTGAAAGATATTTCCTGCAATGTGGAAAGAAAATTATGTATTATTACAATGAGAATTTTCTTTGAACAAGAAGAGTGTTCTTTTTAAATTCCTTACTGGGCTACAGTCACAGTTCTCATTCTGGCCGTGCACCACATGGTTTGAGATTGTGTATTTCCTCCAGATGAGCTTGTCAAACAGGTTATTGAGACCTGGGATGAGACGAAACTCTGCCAACATCTTGTGGACCTATCAAGAGACAAAGACGTGAGCACTACACTGTTCTTGCCTGCCTAGGCGGTCTACTTGTGTACAAAGACAATCTACCTGGTTCCTCTGTCGGCCCATGAGAAGCACACAGAGCACATAAAGCACCTCCACTTTGTACATTATCTCATGCACAATTTTCATAGATGGGGGCAGACGATGTCTTAGCGGGCTGGTAGCCATGGAGCTCTCATCTGAGGACTCTAATGACCAAAAAAAAAAAAGACATCGTGGTGTTCAAAGCTCATACTCATGGACTGCAGAAAGTTGGTCTAAAGCTGTCTTACCTGTGCTGCTTTGTTCTGCCTCCTCTGTCGCCATCTGCATTAGTGCATCAAGCACCAAAGCATTGTCCAACCATGTGTACCATTCCTCAAGTTCCTGCAGGAAGTTGGCGCCTGTGGCCTCTGACACCTTCCTCGTGGCCAGCTGACACAGACGCTCAATAAATCCGGGGATGTTCAACAAGGTGACTTGGAAGGGAACACAATTTTATTTCTTTGTCTCCAGGCTTAAATAAAAAGGGCTCTCGGAGAACATCTTACCCTGATTGACCTCTGCACACGATGGACTTGAGTTACGTTTCTGCTGGGCATTTTTTGCCAACAGGGTGTGCTTGTCATCGTTCCCCAAGTCAGGTTCTGAGATGGTTACAGACAGGATGCGGCAGAAGTTGGCCAACTGTTGCTGGTCAAAGCTCTGAACCAGGCCTGACAGGTTAGGGATGCTCTCTAAATGGATCATCTCCTATGAGACAGACAGAGACACACACATACACAGTTAGAGGAAAAAAAAAGAAAAAGTATATGCTATGCATGTTAGCATATGTCACAAAGGGAACATGTCCAAATATGTTCCTTCTGTCCAGTACAAAATCAACAAATGCTTGCGTTCTTAAATTAGGAATGTTCCTTTTAAATCTTTAAAAAAAAAAAAAATTTCAAGTACTCACGCGCACTCTCCATTTGCCCCCCAAAACATTATATTTTATTTCACAATTAATATGCTTTTTATTCTCTGGACTTCTAACTTTAAAGTGTTTATGTTCGTACTAAGTGGATGATATAATGGTACTATGAATGAGACATTCTCAGCCTTTGCCAAATTTTTTCGCAATTAGCACGGTCACGCTAGTGATTATAATATTAGGTAAAAAAATAAATGAATAATACATTCAGCTCATTCATACATGTTATATGTACATTACACCCCTAATAGTATCCAAAAAATCACTTAAAGATGATTCCTGTGTCATTTTAGCAATATTTTGTACTGGCCCAACAAAGAGTACTTCAACAAATATTCATGCCCCAAATGTGGACAGTGGCCAAATGGTTCCAGGCAGCGCAAATTAATTCAGGATTTTGCAAATATGATTTTATTCACGGTCGATATGGTGGAGAAACTGGTTAGAGCATTGGTCTTACAATTCTGAGGACCGGGGTTCAAATCAAAGCTCCACCTATGTGAACTTAGCATGGTCTCCCCATGGATTTTCTCCAGGCAATCCGGTTTCCTACCACATCCCAAAAACAGGCTTTAATTGGAGATTCTAAATTGCCTCTAGGTGTGATTGTGAGTGTGACTGTTGTCTGTCTTTGTGTGCCCTGCGATAAGCTGGCAACCAATTCAGGGTGTACAGCGCCTCCTGCCCATTGACAGCTGGGATAGGCTCCAGCACTCCTGCAACTCTTGAGAGGAAAAGCGGCTCAGGAACTGAATGGATGGCTTGTATTGAGATTTTTTTGTTGCCTTGAGGCAGAATTTTGGCGTCGAATTTATTTGGTCAAATTAGCAGAGTTGGTTGATTTTTCTCAGCCCTATATTAAAGACAATTAAAACGAGTAAGCTTCCTGTTGACAAAATCTCACTTATTTCACACACTTTTTTAAATCATGAAAAACTGACCTTTTAAAATACGCTAACCAGTGTGGAAAGTTGTCAAAATTCTAGTGGCGCAACACACCCACCAACCGTACGCACAAATTAGAGCAACCACTCAATGGTGCCTGCTACTTGGGATCATAAATAAGGCCGGGGAACCCTTGTGTCAGAAAAAAAAAAATATATATACACATTTTTGGTACAATATGGCAGAGGAAATAAAAGTCATACCTTCTTAACTCCAAGTATGTCTTCAATTAATGTTGCGGTCTGTAGGAAGGTCTTCTTGTTCGTCATCAGAGTAAAAAGGAACAGAACAAAGTCATCCCTCGCAGCTAGGCTCTTTGTCACACCCTCCGCCTGAGAAACAAAGTCATGTTCAGAAGTCAATATCATTTTGGCAGTAGGAAAAATGAAGGCAGTTTATTTAGGTGGGGAATCTGAATACTTACACAAATACAGCAATTGTAGAGAACACTAAGGCAGTCTTTCACCAAATCATCATTCACTGTAACAAAACAATGACAGAATTCATCAATTTTAAGCTATGCTACAAACAACCTCCCCATGGAATTCAACTATTGTGCATGGATATTACAATATGTATTCTTACTTTTGATCTTTTTCTTCTGCATAGTTAATGTGGGTCTCATCAAGAGCTCTACAAGCAGCTACAAGGAGAAGGAAGTGATCATTCAGTGTTCTGAGTCTTTCCGGTTATATTGTAATTTACTACAAAGTTTCATAGTCACAGAAGAAAAACCACTAAAATGAGATGTTTGAATCTTACATGGACTCCACCAAAGAGGTCAAAGGTGTGTGTATTGGGGAAGGTGGATTCCTGAGCAGTCTTTCTGTCCTCTGTGACAAAAGACATGGCCTCCATGGAGAGCTGGGACGATAACACCTTGTGAAACAGAGGTCAGTTTTTTATATATTAATATTTGACAATTCTAAGGCTGTAATTGCATGAAGAGACTATGATCATTATTATTTTTTTTTTGCCCAAAGTGGCCCAATTAAAATTCATGGTAGCCTTAAAAAATATATTGAATTGGATTTCATCCAATCTGAATTAGCCCTCTCCAAATGTGAATAAAAATCTGATTCAGGTGGGATATCTGCAAACCGTCAATAGGAGCTTAACGTAGGGTTGGGAACACCTGGCACGAGGCTGATTAGATACATATATACACATGCACAAATTCTATAAAAAAAAAAATATATATATATATACACACACACACACACACACACACACACACACACAAACAGGGTGTCCCAAAATATTTATACACACTTTAAATTGCAAACTGTATGTTTATTATAACTCAAATAATTTCCAACATGTAAAAGAATTTACAAATATTATTTAAAGGCAAACCTCCACAAGCGAAGCATGAGATGGACGAAGACCCGGGCCAGCGCCTTACCAGGGTGTCGCCATCAGACCAAGGCAATGACAATTTGCAGCACAACACTAGCAAGCTAGTGCTATCACTAATAGTTGCAGGTAAACACGTTGGCATTGTGTTGAATCACACGCTAAAGTTTGTGTGTGAAGTAATTTAATTACAATAAAGTTATTTAATTAGCAGCCGTTATTTCTGTCATGTGATGTTGGTTTGACCAAAGTGAAAGCAAACATCTCAGTGGCCAATCCTTGAATGCACCTTAGAGGTCTTTTACTGTTACTCGGGATACAAGTATATACAGTAAATGGAAAAGTAATTTAAATAAAGATTGCTCCGTTTTGTGAAAAGATCAGTGATCACTTAGTTTTTTTCTTTTTTTAAACTTGCTGATCTGCGAATGGCCTATAAAATCTATGGAAGTAAATTAGTGCCACCAGGATTTGAATTTGAAATGTAAAGTGATCACATTTTCAATAGTTGCTACAATTTGCTGTCTGAAATTCAACCGGCTACAATTCGCCGTCTAAAATTCCCCGTCTGTGCCACCAGGCAGGGTTATTTGAGGTTAGAATCGAACACGCAGCCAAACCAGTTACGCTTTTTTAGTATGTGACATCACGTGACAATTGAAAATGTGATCACTTTACATTTCAAATTCAGATCCTGTTTTCTGTGGCATTTCAAATTCAAATCCTGGTGGCACTAATTTATTTCCATGAAAATCTTGCAGCCTACATAACACTGGCAGAGAATACGACGGACACCTTTCCGGGTAACGGATATAAATTATAACTTGATCCGACCGTAAGACTTACCTGTCGCGGAAATCTGGTGGCCATGTTGAATCTGGGAAATTTTCAGGCCATGGATATTCTGGTTCTATCTATTGTCTATTGTGGATAGAGCGATGCGCGGACAGAGATAGGCGCCCCCACCCATATTAGTCCGTTGTATTGAGGTTCCTTCAACTGTACTTATTTTTGATTTCCTACTGACTCAGTGGAAGGAAAAGATTGGCACTTTCAGAACCATCTGGGATGACACTCAAGTCATGAGGCACATGTGCTCCAGAGTAACACCACACAAGATCATACTTCCAAAATGGACAAGAAAACAAGAGTACTGACAACTCCACAGTTGTTGATAAATGCTACTCTTATCAGTGAACAAAACTAATTCAAGCAACCTTTCAGGAGATATATAGACTACTTAGCAATAGGCCTGCCACAAATAATATCCACACATGATCCCCCACCCCTGCATATTGTTTTTAGTTTAACATTAAGCAATCTGAAAGACTACAAAGAGTAAAATAAGGGTAAATTTCTTTCTTCACGTGGAAAAACATTTATTTACACCACTCAAATACATGTTAGTGTACCAATCCCTTTAAGATTATAATGAAAATTTGCCTAATTTCTCTTGCTTTTTTTTTTTTTTGTTTTGGCTTCCAACTTGAAACAGCCCCGCCTCCACCTACAACCCGATCCCCACTTCAAGGTGTGATATATGAATAGCATCCTTTGCTTTAAGCACTCTCATTCCAGAAAAGAATTGACTATAATCACTGTCTATTTCACTTCAATTTTCACTATTATCAATTTCAAAGGCTAATGCCAAAAGCATCCTCCGGGAAAATATAAAGTATGTTTTTCTGTTTTTTGGGCCAATTTCTAAATTTGAAGTTTTTCTGTTGTGACATAATCCTGAATATCACTCAGTCATTTAATAAAGTTAACATTAACATCTATAAACTAATTAGGTAATTGTAGGCATTTCCTAATTAATACAAGATGTACTAGCGGATCAGCACGTCACCAATCTTAAGTGTGATTCACGGTTCCACTGGCTTTAACCAGGGGGGTGATTACTTTTTGCACACAGAGCCAGATGAGTTTGAATAGCTGTTTTTCGAGAATAATTTAAAATAGCATTTTAAAAAGTTTTACCTTCACTTTGGTTATATTTGTTGGATATTTTGATTTTTTTTAAAGGCACATTTGTTTTCGATGTCTCGTTTTGAATTACATTCATCTTCCATAATTGGGCTTAAATGCTTAAGTGTTGCTGCTGTGCAGTTCATTGTAGTTTTTCTGGGAATGATACAGCTAACTCGGATTAACCCGTACTGCATGTGTAATGCAGTAATACTGACAAAGGCTGCGTGTCGACCACTGGACGATTCAAGCGTTTTCATGAGAAAAATAAAACTTAAAAATAAATGACATTGACAAATAAATTGTCATCATGACCAATCGTCTGACCGCAGCAGACGCACTTAGCACTGCCGTTACGTGCCATGTTGGATTACGATTGGATGAGCCCCATCAATTCTACTTCAGGTCATAAGTACGTACAATACATTACTGCAATGTGGTTACCTTAAGTAAGCCATGGGTGTGAGAAAGGTCACTGTTGGGATGACTGCTCTCGTAGAGCTTCTGGAGCAAAGTAGGAATGCCTTGCCACTTGGCCCGCTTGTCTCGCTCCTGAAGGAGACACCCTGGGAGCTACACAGCACAATCAGATGGAAGCCCAATTACAACACATGTAGCTATGACATGTACATTACCAAGACCATCACTGCTCTTGTGTTGGATGTCAAGAGGTTCTAAGGACATTTTATACATGGAATACAGACGTTTGCCAATGTATTCCTAATGATCTGATCTTCTTTCGGCTTGTCCCTTTCGGGGTCGCCACAGCGTGTCATCTCAGATGAACGCACATATGTTTGGCAAAATTTTTACGCCGGATGCCCTTCCTGACGCAACCCTTCTCAGGGAGTGGAGGCCCCAATGGGATACGAACCCACAACCCCTGGTTTTCCTAACCACTGAGCTACAGGGCCTCCAATGTATCCCTAATAATGTACATAAAACCATGAACAAATGAGTGCTTTACTATTTGTATGCTATGATGCCTAGGTTCCAATTCCTCTGTACAGCATCTATTTTCTATAGCCCTTTTCTTCATTAAGGTTGCAGGTGAAGTAAAACCTAACTCAACACACACGCCAGACTGGTCACTATCTGATTGCATGCCATATATCGACAAACAAACATTCATACTTGTGTCAATCCCTATAAATGCTTTCTTGACTTAATCAACCATGAATGTTTTGGAATGAGGCAGAAACCCCACCCAAACATTAGGAGAACAAGCAAACATTTTTTGACTGCTCACCCACAATATTTTCAGGATGTCAGAGGATTTTAACTTTAATTTCCAATTGCTCTCAATAGTGGTCAAAAAAGGAATATCTCTGATAGTAAAACTTAACCATGCTGCTTTTAATTACTATGATAAATACAGCCATGTTTGTTCCAATTGTCATGTGACACTTGAATTGAATATCCAAATATACAGTCATTGAAAAACAATACTTCACCACCCTTTGTTTATTTTTCTTTCTGCAGGTACCAATAACGGTACTGTAAATAACTTAAAAATAGAATTGACAACAAAAATGCATCTGACTCCATCATACATTACGTTGTCCTATTTACCATCCTTAAGCAGCGTAATTACAGTCTCTGTCATTTAGGATACAAGGAACCATAGAAAATGCCTAGAAATGAGCTCTTCTATTCAACTTTGAGATATTTTTGTTGGAACCATTATATTTGTCTCAACAAATGTACTTTCAGCTGCACTAGGCATTAAAAATAAACATGGGTGGTCTAATCATTTTTTCCCCAGGACTGTAAACCTGGTCTACGTCATAAGTGTCCGGTAATTCTGTGCTTGCCATGTGTAGGCATGTCATGACGGGTGGACTGCAACTGTAGTTTGACTGAACAGCACAAACAGGCAACACAAAGACATAATCCGGTGGAGCATGTTTAATGTAAGGGTACTGGAGAACTTGTTAAAGTTACAATTGACAAAACAGCTGCTGTCCGCGCGTCCTTTTATGGAACGCATTCTTATAGTGGTCGACGGACATTACGTAATCGCCTGAGCCGTTCACAAGGCTAAGCTTGTTAGCTGCCTCTCTGTTGACTTTAGTTTACAGCAGTGGGAAAAAGGCTATCAATTGTGTTAGGGTGTTATCCCTGTTAAACATTATTCACGAGAGAACGTTAACCACAACCATTCGAAGCCTCGTCGTTGCTCACCCGAAGCTAATGCATGCTAATAACAAAAGATTTCGCTAACATTTATGCCGTGTCAGCATGGAGAAAGGGAGAGTTAATGTGCTCCTCTTTTTTACTTCGGAAAAAGCCCAAAATGTTGAACTAAACGAGGGGCTGCGTCGCCAATTATGCTTGCCCGATAGCGTCTCGCTTTTTAGGCAGCACTCCCCAAGCAAATGCCAGGTTTGAGGCGAGCAACTTTGCGACGTCCTTTATGTCCTGGAGCACAGCGTGTCGCTTACCTGTGTCCCGCGACTAAAAGTCTGCCCTGTGATTTTACTCTCCGTGAACTTGAATACGATATTACTTTTGCAATGTCTTTGTTTTGCTCCCGTACAGTGGGTCTCGAACCCCTCAAGCGTCGCCATTATTTCTTCTTCCTGAAGTGAGCTGTCCAGGCAGGAAGTGGATGCTAGCAACAGCATCAACCTTGAGGGCAATTAAGCGCCCTCTGCTGGCCGAGTAGCGCACAACCCCAAACGTGAGCGCTTGATTTAGCAACTTTCCGGCTTGCACTAGCAATATATAAAACAATAAAAACGCCTAGCGATACATGTAGGGCCCTTTTTTAGAATGGGTTTGGAACATGCAAACGCCACACAGGCGAGGCTGGATTTGAACATGGAACCTGATAATTGCGTGACAGATGTGTTAACCAGTCGTTACCATGTCAGCCCATCACATCATGTTTCTCATATTTTGAAAAATTGGTTAAGATGTTAACCTATCAGTAACCTTTTTATTCATTCATTCATTTTTAATTACTAACCAATACACTAATGCAGTAGTGAAGTCAGATTTACAGTATATATTTATCTGAAATACTGTTGCAGGTCTTCAATACAAAATAATAAAATGAAATGGAAGGGGGGGGTGGAGGAGCTCCGGCTGGCAAAAGAACTAGTGCCGTCCGCACAAAAGGTACGCTTGCTTGCATCCAAGTGGTGTCGTACAGTATTAGTTACAGTATTTATTTGACATTTTGTCCAGAGTGTAACTTGTTTTTGTTCTGCGAATTCACTGACTTAAATCTACAGTAAATGACTTCACAAACATTCAACATTCACACATAAATGTGATACATTCAAAGAGTAGTCAATAATAAATTAAGCACAGAACTTTTCATCAATAGTAAAATAAAATGATATTAAAGGAAGTACACAGTGTGGAATGCTTTCACATATGGTACACTAGTGTGTCAAATGTCGTACTTTGTGTCTTGTCCAGGGTTTTTGCAAGACAATCTAGCCAAATTGAAGTTTTCAGCTCAAGTGTCCCAACATTGATTGTTCCCTTCTGTCATCTGGAGGTAAGAGCTGATGGCCTCCCTCAGGCCCTCGCTCACCAAAGAGTTTTCAGACCCTGTTCGCGTCCTCTTTAGAATCATGGATCTGGAAAAACATTTAGAAGAGTTTTTATATGGTAGTTGCGACTGTTGGTTCTTTTGTGCCATCAGAACCTCAGGCAGAGCTTGACACTAACAGGACCTTTCCTGCAGTAGGAGTAAAAACTGGTCCCGCGCCCACCTGCTGATGTCCTTCCAGTTATTGGTGGGCTTCCCGTGTACTGGGGGTACGACAAGCGTGTTCTCTCTGGAGACGTCTAAACCCTGAATGAAGCAAGGCTCAGTCAGCTGACAGCAAAGTCCTTCTGCAGACTCTGTAAAAATCGCAGGATTTCTGGTGAAGTTTTTGCATATGTCGTGTGTCTGTGTTTATATCCATAATATCAATCTTAGACAGGTTTGAGGATTACTTTTGCAAATACCATGTCCCCCCCCCCCAAAAAAAAAAACAACTGCTGTTCAATAACATCTTAATTTTTTATAGAAACTACAATTAACTGTTGATATTGAAAAAAAACTTTTGTATTGACATTTTGTATTGAGGCAAAACATGCAGCCTACAAACCTGAATAGTGTTCTACCAGGCGCTTGAGCGAGGAGAAGGACCGTTTTGGAGTTATGTAGACGCGGCCATTTTGGAGTTGAAAGATGAGGTAGTGCTTAACACAATCTGAGTACAAAGCACTCACTCGCCAACGGACAGACAGAGAGAAGCAATCTAGAGCAATAAAAAGGATAGACACAGAAGTGAAATGACAAAACCGACCATGAAAATGGACCCTTTTTAAACATGAAACTGACAACGCGCTAACCTGCATTCGTTTCTGACTCTCGGATCAAGAAGCCTCCGATGTGGTTTTGCGGTTGCATGAGGAGCTCTTCTGCTTTCAGCCTGCTTACACCTGTGAACAGCCACCTGGATCGGGTCACAGGAGACAGTAGCTGTGCGACTCAATTCATTATGATACTTGGACAATGCGGTATTGGATCAAAATATTCTGAGACAGAAAGGGGAGATAATCTTTTATGGAAAATTTGACCTTATAATGGCTTGCATAAATCTTTTGTCAGCTGACTAGTTCTAAAAATAATCCAGTGTATGAAGTGCTGAAAAACATTTGCTGTCTTTATGAGATCACAAGAGTAGTCTCTCTAGTCTTAATAGGTTCTGGCCTAGCAATATATCGGGCAGGTAATATCGGCAAGAAAGAAAATAAGGTGTGTAACGTTTATTACAATACTTAACACTCGCGTGCTATTTACGTACATACCTGGAAACTGTTTTTAAATTATTAAAAATGTGCATAATATGTGTCCTTATAAGGTGGGTGACCAATTTAGCATCATCATTCAGTTTGTTTGTCTGTTTTCTTTTTTTTTAATGCCTCCACATTACCTACCAAAGAGGAAAAGTGTGATGACAACTATTTAACTATTTGTTTAGAGAATCATTTCCCAAACACTACCAAACAGCAATATTCATCTCCTCATTCACATCCATCATGACTTGTGACTTATGTCTTAAGGTGAGGTTATAATTTATTATTTTAAAGGTTTATCATACGCCTACATGGAGTCATCCTTTTACATTCATGCTGTCTGATGGTTAAGAATATTTTGGGGAAAAAAGTGCAATGCATGTCTTCAACAAGCTTTCCTTTCCACTTCTTGATAAACTGCTAAAAAAAAAAATAAAGGTAATAAACATTTTGTGATGAACAATTATGTAGCTTACCTTTGTGTCACTTTGGCAGTGTAGTTGTTGGGAACGTACATCTCTCGGCTTGTGGTGGTGGATCTTACCCTCAAAACATTACCATCGCTACAGACAAAATATGTGGTGAGTATTTTTGCGTGACGTGAAATTGTGTGGATTTCCAAATGCAAGAGGTTACAAACATACTCTGATATGATGCCAAGTCTCTCCCCTATGGTCATGAGCAACTCCGTTCCATCAAATGACAGAAAGTCAAAAAGGGACACAATCAAGGGTTCCTCAGAGACTGCAAAAATTGTTGGATTTTTGTCATTTGAGCACTGCATATGTAGGGGTTGAAAGCATTGTGGACGCACAGTACATAACAGTAGATGGATGGATAGCTGGCGGATGAAGTCTACCTGATGAAGGAGGCTCTGGTGGATTTTCTAAGGCTCTGTGGTCAGAACTGCACCTGGAGGGGCAGAGCCCCATCTTCTTTAACTTCGTGCTGGTTTGAAGGCGCTCCTGCTACAAAGAGATTGGAAAAGATGCATTCAAATCCGTTCCAACACATATTCTGAATCAGATTAGTTGTCAGAGTATCCAGCATTTTATTGGCACCATAAATCTTGGAGATACAGGAAGCCACGACAACATGCATTGACGTACTTTGATAAATTGTAATTGATAAAAAAATAAATAAATACTTACACCCACTCCCAAAATACAAATGTTTTGTAAGTCCACCTGTTTTTTTTTCTTTCTATAAAGTTATCCCAGTGCTATAAGCAGATCCAAGCTGTCTTGAAATTTGTTCATCTGCATCATGCAGAAACAGGCACACAAATGGAAGCTCACGTTATCTGTCAGACCTACAGATCAATCACAACCACTGCTGTGCAACCAGGAAGGCTGCTACGTTTTTGCAGCTACGAATACGTGTGGGGGGGTGTTTGTGGCTGTAGCTTCCTGTATAATATTCTGTGTGAAGGTCTTGTCTAAAGGCCTATGGTATATTTCTTCTTGTTATCTATATCTTCAACAGCACAAAAAGAAGAACGAAGAAGAAAAAGAAGTCATCTTTTAAAAATGCCAGTTGTAGTCATAGAAAGTGTTGCATATTGATAATTTTGTGAAGTCAAACTGACCATTGTCTTCACAGAAATGAATATCATTATTGATAACAGATGTATTTTAAGCAATCTTATTTCTTAAATGTGCATCACACTGGTAGGCCTTTGAATTAATCACTAAAGAAGTAGTTCTCACCTAAAAAAAAAAAAAGAAAAAAAAACTTAAGTAAACAAAATCCAGGCAAATCCATAAATGCACATCAGATTATGAAAGCAAAGCATGATATGGTTGTTGCATGTCAATGCAATATAATGTAACATCACATGTACATTCTTGAGCAAAGATAAGCTGTGCGCCATGGTGAGTACTATGAGCATTAAATTGATTTTAAGATGACACCATGACACCTGAGTTAAGTTTATCTCTTGCACAGAAAAGGGAAACACGGTGCTAAATATAAACAGCCGAGTCTGTGACAAGTGGTGAGCATGCGGCGGAAATAAGAACTGTGGCTAGAAAACAACTCACCATAGTCACCTTATTTTTCCATTAACAAGAGTAGAGTAGACTCAAATTACTGATCTACAAATTCATTTATGCGCATCAGGTTAGTGAAAATAAACACATGAAACACTTCTTATATTCTACATCTTTATTGAGTAAGTAAAAGAGTCAGCAGACAAGTGAGAGGAACCCCTGGGCTGAATGTCACGGGTTGTTTAAACACTGCATTAAAATAAACAAAAAAACTACAACATATAAATATAAATGGGGGAAAACAATTAAATGTAAACAAGGTTAAACAGGCAGTAGCACGTTTTCTTTAATGCTAAATATCTAAGCTTTTTTTTTTTTTTTTTTTTTTAAACCGGGCATTTTAAGTTTACATTTAGTACAGACCACCCCTCTTCCATCTGTAGCTCCATTTTGTTGGTCTGACAGCATAATTGGCCGAGTCATTCTTAACCTACTGTCACAATATCAATTAAAAAATACGAATGTGGTTTCCTAAAATTTGGTTTAATCTTTATGTCTACGGAGATTCTCAGTCATCCAAATCCTGGTAAGATTGAATCGGTATTCGATCATTATTCTTGTTTGTGGATTTTTTTTTTCTTGTTCTTCAAAAGCCATCGAAAATGATTTCTGATAATGTAATTTTACTATTAAGCTAACAATTCAATTTAAAAACACAAACATATAGTGGTTCAGAGCCCATAGGGGCAGAATGTTTAAACTTCAAAGTAAAGACACAGGTTAAAACAGTAAGTGTTGTAGCATACAATGACAAAAACAGTTATTTTGTATTAACAACATTGATGGGCGGTACACCTTGGAACAAACTAAAAACAAATACAATTAAGGTGAGTTCCTAACATCTGAATATATCAGTATTAATGGTTAAGGAATGTAGTCTTTATAATATTATATTTAAGAATATATGTTTGTTTATATAGCTATTACATCTTTTTCTAAATCACGTAGTTCCTTACAGAACCAGCGGGCACTGAATTGAAGGAAAGAGAAAGCGGACCAGATAGGGTCAATAAGTTACAAAGGAAGGAAGCACACACAAGCGGCGACTTTAGCAGGACACCTCCATGGTTTGGGGTCCAGCCTGGCAGTCCAGCGCCGCAGGGGCGTTGTTCTCCAGCAGGCTGTTCAGGTTGTGGCGGCTGCGACTGCTGTCCATGGAGGTGGTGCTTGAAGAAGAAGCGGTGCGCGAGCGAGCCAGGCGAGTCATTCCTGCAGACGGCACTGGAGTAGAAAGAAAGAAAGACATTTATAAAAATAGCGACCACGCAGAAGCAGGCGGCTAACCGGTGCACATTGGGAACACTTGCATTGTCTGATGTAATAGCACTAACAAGGTACTGTGCTAAACATGCAAACAATTTGCAAATATGAAGGAGGGAAAAAAATTAAAAGAGGTTCACAAAAATTATGCATGTCTTTGTTGAAAAACAAGAGATATCACAACAACAGAGTAAAGCCTTTGAAATCAAATAACCATCGGTTCATGCAAAACAAAAATAAAATGTCCATGCTAAAGGATCTAGTCTCCTACAGCGGGATGAATGTGCATCAAAATATGCCAGAAATGATCCTGTATTAACAACACACAATAACAGAAGCAGTGTCAGATACAGGATTTCGGTGTGTACAGTGGGAGGAAAAGTAAGGGAACATTTTACAATTTCTTACATTTCTGCATACACTGGACAACCAATTGAGTCCGATCATCTAAATCTCAATAAAAGTATATTCAAACTAAAACCCCACAATTGTGTTTTCATACTTTAATAGAAAATAACGTAAACATTCACAGGGCTTACGGCCATGCTACCCTGATAACGCCCGATCTCGTCAGCCCGGGTTAGTACTTCGATGGGAGACCGCCTGGGAATACCAGGTGCTGTAAGCTTCTCTCCCCAGCTAAAATGCAGAGGGGTTGAGTCAGGAAGGGCATCCGGAGTAAAACTGTGCAAAACAAATACACGTTCATCTGAGATGACCCGCTGTGGCAACCCCTAACGGGACTAGCCGAAAGGAAAAGAAGAAGAACGTAAACATTCACAGGACTGGAAGTAAGTAGTTGACCCTCCTCTAAGAAGCAATAACGTCAACCAAAAGTTTCCTGTAGTCAGAGATTAGATGTGCACAACAATTAGAATGAATTGTGGACCATTCAACTTTACAAAATTGCTGCGGTTCAAGATTCCTGGGATGTCTGCTGTTACTTGTCCAGCTTTATATATGTTTCTACTGTATTGCATCAACCTGACAGCTGACAGCAGACATAGCGGGAATTGTGCTGAACTCCAGGTTTTGAAAGGAGGAAAGTTCCAAAACACATCATGACTGTAGTGCATGTCTGATCTGTAACGACAGGAAATGTTCGATTGCGACCAAACCAGGATCAACTCCATTTTATTCAAGACAAGGGTTCACCGACTTTTTCGTCCATGTTCTGTGATTGTCTACTTGGTATTTTTAACAAACATATGAAAACAATTATTTATGTAATGGACAGGAGATGTAGACTATATTTGATGACCAATGTATACTAAAATTCAAGAAATCTAAAACGGTTCACATACTCTTTGCTCCCACTGTACCCTGCATGCCATTCATCTACCACGGGGTGTTCTGAGGCCATATGGCGTCAAAGCTTTCCAGTCGGGCAACTTTTTAGAGACCCTGGTACCTGATTCGTTGCTCAGGTGACTGAGAAGGACATAGGGAACTGTAAGCGATGATTAAAGAAAGAAAGATAGAAAAAGAAAAAAAATGTTGGAAAGGTTTGCTTGTTTCAGTCCACCTTTTATATTTGTGACTCAGTATTGGTATTGGACAAAAAGAAATGACAATGAGTGCTTATTAGACTTTTCCTCAGCCTACATTCTGCCTTGTAGCATTTCCCACAGTGGCATTGTGTTAATGAGCCAAAAGTAGCTTTCACAAGCATGCTGAGGTGTTAAGATTTACTTTCCATACTTTCTCAGGTTGAAAACTTTTTAATCTCAGCTAATCCTACAGTGGCATTTGCTCAACAGGAGGACTCAGCGGCATTTCAAGCACAGCACCAAAGGGTGCCTCTCTCGCAGTCGGGGATTTTGGAATACAAGGGCAGAATCAGAAGCTCAAATTTATCCCGAATGACGCAAACACAACTTCATACCTCATATTAAACATGTCTCCACGTGTTTACCATAATTTGTAATGATGAAAAAAGCAGCTCCAAATGCATAGCACATCTAGTAGAATCTTAGTAGAGCAGGTTTGAAATATAGGTCAGTCTTTATATATAAAGGTCACTTTCAAAACATCTACATTGTACCTTTGGATGTTCTGAACATGAATAGCTGGATTGGTGTTGATACACCTAATATACTCCCATTACGAAATAACCTTTGTGTGCTGATACAGTAGATGTGGATCTTACTTTGAGCAGTCATATCGAATCAATCACCAAAACACATTTTTCTATTCTACCTGCTGAAAAACATATCCAGAGTGAAGGTTTGCATGTTCCAAGGAAATCAGGAGAAGCTCACCCACGTTTATATCTCTAAGTAGACTTGCTGAGAAACTGCAAGGTTCTGTTACTGGTCTACAAATCACTGAATAGGTTAGATCCTGAATACATTAAAGAAATATTAATGGGATATAAATCCATTCTGGCTCAGAGATCTGCAGACTCAGGTCAGATAAAGAAGCACAGATTTTAAACAGCATTTACCATAACTTTGTGTATAATGCACAATTCACCTTTCTTCCCTCCCCCCAAAATGTAAAAAAATCATTGGTCCACGTTATACATAGGTATAGGAGAAAATGAGGGTGTGGTGGGGGGGGGCATTGAAAGAGTATTATGGGTACTTTATGAAAGTGGCAAAAATATTAGAAGGGCATCTCGTGTAAAGTCTCCAGTCAGTGTATGGGACAGTTGTCAAAAAATGAATGTCTTACTCAGACGGAACAGCTGAATATATAGTTTGATAGACCATCTACTGTGTTCCACATGACTTAGTGCTTTCACATAGCTTCAGCACTCTGAACTTCAATCGTTCAGAGGACATACACTAACACGCACATTTAGTTTAGTTTTTACAAATGACAACTTGGCAACTTGAACATTGCACTGCTATGAGAGTTTTGACAGAAAAGGTAGGCACACCAAACAAAAAGAGTACTTATTATGTTGGACTTGAAATATTGTTCGGTACATTGATTGTCCACATCATTTCAGTCATGCTCACACCTCACCTACTTAGAGTTACCAGGTCTACTGAACACTGTAGAGAGCAGAGAGGAAACCGCATTAGCGTCTGTTGGTGTGCAGGCAGCAAAACCTGGTCGTTTGTGACCAGGCTGACAGAAAAATAAATAAAAAATTGTCCACAGCCCAAAATGCATCAATGCTGATGCGCAAGAATTTACAAGCGTGATAACAATCTTCTTCTTAGGTACATAAGACATAACGTACATTCGTGTCAACAGGAAGTGAATTGAACGACAGTGTAACCACATGTACATGTATGTCAAAGGTGTTGAACTTGTTTGAAGCATTTTTTTTTAAGTCCTAAGATGTTTGACAATCAAAGAAAGACAAGCATACTTACTGTAGCCCATTCCCTGGACAAAGTACTTGAAGGCCTCGGCAAGTTTCCCCGGCTGTGAGTCAATAATGTGAGAGGTTAGAAGCCAAAATGGCGATACGAAATGTGTCTTCAAGAGACAAAATACTACCTGCACAACCTGGGGCAAGCCTCCACAATCAGCCATCTACGAGAGTCAAGAAATGCAATTGGTTTGAGTCAACAATAATCAATGCTAAGCAATTGTCAGAAACAATTAATAAACAAAAAGGGATTCTCTGTTTATGACAGAGTTCCGTTCCCTCAGCTGCAGCATAACCCGAATTTGTATGCAAGTCATATCACTAACCTACGCCGGGCAGTACAAATACCGGTAATAACTGGAGATGGCAAATTCTGTGAATGGTGTAGAGCTGAACTTGAAATATTGTGTAATTAATTGTGTTGTTGAAATGAAGAACGTGGGACTTGAAGTTGGAATGGTTTTATAATGAGGCAAGAAATGCGTAAAGAGGACATAAACGTAAATTCTCTCTTAATTTGGGAATTTTGTTGTTAAAATGTGGGCCTTTGGCACAGTGAACAGTAGTACCTAGGATGTCTTGAATGAGCAAGCCTAGCCTTCAACTTCAGGTGGAAGATGGAATGATTTAATCAGTTGAATAAGTTGTGAAATCTGGAAGTACTGTGCATTAAATTCTGAAATATATATGTAATATCTATTCATTTCAATTAGATCTCTTTCAATGCTGAACTGCGTGAAAAGTAGGGATTTTAAGAATGTGCAAAATATTTTCTAAGATAAGGTAAATGAGGTCATGTTAAGAAATGTGGAAGGAATAAAAGGAGAGGAAATCAAATTTTTAGAATAAATAAAATACTGTTTTGGGGCGGCAGAGCGGAGCCGCTGTAGAGTGTTGGCCACATAGTTCTGAGGAGCGAGGTTCAATCCCGGCCCCGCCTGTGTGGAGTTTGCATGTTCTCTGCGTGCCTGGGTGGGTTTTCTACAGGCACTCCGGTTTCCTCTCACATCCCAAAAACATGCAACATTAATTGGACACTCTAAATTGCCCCTAAGTTTGATTGTTGTTTGTCTGTGTGCCCCCTATGATTGGCTGGCAACAAGTTCAAGAAAATGGATGGATGGATATTGTTTTGGTGACAGAATAATACTTGTGAATGCTCTTCACCATTCATGAAGTAATAACTTAGATTTCATTTTCTCTTGACAACACATTCCTATGCCACCACGGAAACTAGTTGGTTGTGTCAATTGTGTCAATTTTGAAATCAAAATGACAGACGCTGGTGGAAACCGAGGCCTTGAACTTTACTCTTTTAGGGGGATCATTGTTCAAACCCTTTTAGAAGGTACCTAAATAGAGCAGAACATCAAATGTCTTCTAGCTCTTTTGAGAGGATCCAGAGACATTCCCAGGAAAGCTGAGAGATGTAGTCTCCCCAGCGTATGGAGGGTCATCCTCGGTGCCTTCTCCCTGTGGGACATGCCCAGTACACCACACCAGGGAGGGGTCCAGGAGCCATCCTAAACAGATGCCTGAGCCACCTCATCTGGCTACCCTCAATGAACAGGAGGAGAGGCTCTCCTCTGAACTCCTCTGGATGACCAAGCTTCTCACCCTCTCTCTGAGTGAGAGGCCAGACACCCTTCAGAGGAAACTTATTTCGGCCACTTGCATCTTGGATCTTGTTCTTTCTGTCACGACCAACAGCTCTTCCCTCGCTCGTTAACAAGACCCCAAGATATTTTAACTCCTCCACTTGGAGCAGGCTATCATCCCCGACCTGGAGAGGGAACGCCACCCTTTTCCGACTGAGACCATGGTCTCAAATTTGGAGGTTCAAAATTTCATCCCACCCGCTTCACATTCTGCTGTGAACCACTCCTATCCGGTGTGAGATGGAGATCCAGAGTCCAGCTCAGCCGGACCCCATTCTTACTGTGTACAGTGTTGATGGTTCATTGCTTCCCCCTCCTGTGATGCCAGATGGTGGATCATGATTTCCTCAAAGCTATCCGGAAGACAATCTCCAAGGCCTTACCAAACTTGAGTTTGTGTCTCAGCGACCACCAAAGCCACATTCCGCTTGGCCAACCAGTACCCATCAGCCTCAAGAATCCCAGATGCCAAAAAGGCATGATTGGATTCCTTCTTCATCTTAATGGCATCCCTCACCGTTGGTATCCACCAACTGGTTCAGGGATTGCCGCCACAACAGGCAAACACTACCATACAGCCGGAGCTCTGGTCAGCCACCTCAGCAATGGAGGCAAAGAAAATTGCACACTCCTGAGATGTGTGTGAGGTTCTGCCGGAGGAGGGAGTCAAAACTCCTTTGACAGGAGATTCTGTCAACTGTTCCAAGAAGACCCTCACGATATGTTTGGGCCTGCCAAGTTGGAAGACAATCATTTCCCACCATTGGAGTCAACTCACCACCAGTTGGTAATCAGTTGACAGCTCCTGCCCCTCTTCACCCATGTATCAAAGACATGGGGCTGCATGTCCGATGACACAACCACAAAGTCGATCATAAAACCGTGACCTACAGTGTCTTAGTGAGAAGTGCACATATGGTCATACTGATGCTTGAAGAACATGGTGTTCATTATGGACAATCCATTATGAGCACAGAAGTCCGATAACAGAACACCGGAGAGATGCTAACCTCTCGTTCACCAGGGTGAATCCCAACATACAGCCGTCGAGCTCAGGGGCAATAAGTACACCCACACCTGCTCGGCGTCTCCGACCATGGGGAACTCCAGAGTGGAAGAGAGACTCACCTTTCTCAAGATGACTGGCACCAGAGCCCAAGCAGTGTGCGGAGACGGCCGACATCTTGTCGGAACCTCACAACTTCACACACCAGTTCAGGCTTCCTTGCCAAAGAGGTGACATATCTATGGCCCCTCCCAATGGCGGTGAGCCCATGGGAAGTAAATTTAATATATTTTCAAAATCCAGACAAATTAAAGGTCAACCATCACACCACAAGAGATTTTTGGGTCCATCTTTTTAGTTTCCACTGCATTGTTAATCGTTTCTTGTTTTTCCATTTAAAAATTAAACTGCAAAAAAAAAAAAAAATAAAAAATAAAATTCTAAAACTTTTCACCTTCAGCAGAGTGGTCTTTGTTGGATTTAACCTGGAATTGCACTCCACCTGAAAGAGTATATTTGGATTGATAGCTATATTTAATAATAAAACAAAAAAGCCTTGAGCATGGCAACTAAGATGTCTAATTTACCACAGCGTCCACAGCAGGTGATGTGTCACCAACTACCAACAAAGCAGGGCACCTGGAAAGGATAAATATATAATCATCTAAGGATAAAATTCCATGGCTCAAATAAAACCGTAACAGCAGCCATGAAGGCTTACGTTAGTGTGTTGACGGCATGCTCATTCAAACCTACGATGGGCCGTTCGATGTCCAGGTCCTGGCGACTGTTGAAATGAGAATGCTAGTTGACTTACAGAAAAAATTCGGAAACACATAAAATAATATAGTTCATCATACTATTGGTAAGAGCCACAGAAGAGGGCCAAGTTGTCCTGATTGATGTCTTGAGCGATATGCAACCGGTAAGTTTGGATCAGCTCCTGGTTCTCTGTTAGCTCATCCTAGGTAACAGAGTAGATTGATTGCAGACATGTCAAAACAAAGTACTGCTGTAGAACAGCTTCAGCAAAGAATGATAGAGGGATTCATAATTGTCAAGCTTCCCCACAAGTAATCAGAGGACAGAAAGAATAAATGTCTACCAGCAAGATGAAATGAAATTGTCCCGGGAAATTTAGTGAAGTAGGTCATATATATTAGAAAAAAAAAACTAAATGTGTGGTATTTGATAGAACAACCCCAGTCCGATTAGATCAGAAATAATCAAAGACAGCCATTACAAGACTGCCCTATTAAATTGACTAATAGCAACAGCAGAAGTATAATAAATTGGGGAAATAATGCAAAAACTCACACTGCTGAAATGATGAGCCATGACAACATCAACCAGGTTACTAGTCCATCCAGAGAGCTGAGGACCAGAAGAAGGAAGCGATTTAACAAAAGGAAAGAGGCCCTCTTATACTGAGAAGCTGCTACTTTTGAGATATATATATATATAATATATATATATATATATATATATATATATATATATATATATATAATAAAATGATTAATCTAGAGGGCTAATTAAAAAAAAACAGTAACAGAATAAATACAATTTACCTCTTAAAACATGGAAAATTATAGACATAAAAGTAGAAACTAGGACACAAAGACAAGATGGTGTTCAAAGACAGTCGAGCACAGAGCTTGGCTGGTAAATAATTCAAGTGTTGCAAAGGGTACCACAGTCATACTGACTTTTGAAGCTGCCCAGTCAATCCAACCTTCAGCACATGGGTCGATATTGATGAGCACCAGTCCCTCCACCAGATTGGGATTGTTCAGCTGCAAAGAGAAGAACCAACATCAGAGGTGATAGCAAGGGAGAGGATTTATTGCGACAAACAAGGATGCTGTCCAGTCTGTTAGGTGCATGCTCTTGTGAAACATGCACCACCCTGAGTGCAGTTGAGGCTTGATCATGAATCAAGTCAACAGATAATTGTGAGTTTTCAAAGCAGCTAAAATAAATTAGCATGCAAAAGTGAAGGTGCACATTATTTTGCAACAATGCCTACATTATATCAATTGAAGACCCTTCACAATTACTTAGTTTACACACTCAGAGAGTTACCAGTCTACCATTATGCGTATTATTTTGGCTGTTGTTGGCAGATGTACAACTCGACCGAACTGTCCCTATGCAACTGTACGATTTTCTATAATCCTTGTCCTCTTAGACGTATGCATTTCAAAATGCCCACATATTCTTAACGCACAAAAGGCATCTGCAGATTTGCAGCAATCTTCATTCTGATTAAAAATTAAACTAACGATGTGTGGCCTTGAAGAGCCTCATATAGTAGTGTTCAAAATAATAGCAGTCCAATGTGACTAACCAGATTAATCCACATTTTCAGTATATTTTTTATTGTGACATGTCAAGTTCCCTGTAGGTGCAGTAGATTCTCAGAAAACCAACAAGACCCAGCATTGAAGATATACACGCTCTTAAGGCTGTCCAATTGGGTAATTTGTTGAAGGGGGTGTGTTAAAAAATAGCAATTGAATTTACAAGCTCAAAATTATTTTGTACAAACTTTTTTTTCTAGGATATTTCAATCCTTTGAAACACGAAACGAATATTTAGTTGTATGACCACAGTTTTTTTTTTAAGAACTGGTTCACATCTGTGTGGCATGGAATCAACCAACCAGTGGCACCTCAGTTGTTATTCCACTCCAAGATTCCTTAACGACAGTTCACAATTGATTTACACTTCTTGGTTTTGCTTCAGAAACAGCATTTTTGATGTCACCCCACAAATTCTCGATTAGATTAAGGTCCGGGGATTGGGCTGGCCACTCCATGACATTAACTTTGTTGGTTTGGAAGCTAGACTTTGCATGTTTACTAGTGTGTTTGGGGTCATTGTCTTGTTGAAACCCCCATTTTAAGGGAATGACCTCTTTAAGTATTTTGACATTGGCAAACCGAACCGAGTTTCAAGGAGAAATGCATGTTCAGTTGCTGGCTTCATCCTTAAATAGTGGTCACCAGATTCACAGGGGTTTTTCACAAAATTTATGACCTCCATGATTAAATGTCACACTGCAATTTCTTTTTTAAAAACACCCATTCACCAAATTGCCCAATTGTGGAGCCTTAAGAGCGTGTATATCATGAATGCTGGGTCTTGTTGGTTTTCTGAGAATCTACTGCACCTACTGGCAACTTGTTTGACATGTAGCAATAAAACATACTGAAAATGTGGAATTATCTGGTTAGTCATATTAGACTGCTATTATTTTGAACACTACTGCATTGGCAATAACAAATAAGACATAGGCTGAGAGATTTGGGAAGAATGAATGGAAAGAATAAAAAGAAAAGCAGCAAGGTGGATGGATGTCCCAGTGTAGGTGAGGACTCACAGCAAAGCGGGAGAGAACGTATGCGCCTGCTCCCACGCCAATCCCAATAACGCTGTTGACCCTACAGGGAAACCACAAGTTACAACAAGACTAAACTGTAAATCAATGTAGACCCAACTATTAATCAACCATTTTCAAGTGGTACTCACTTGAGCTGAGTCATTACAGAAGGCAACATTTCAGCCAACTCATCCATAGTTGGATAGCGATAGCTGGGGACAGATGAAACGGCTGATCAGAAATGAGCACGTGAACCTGCCATGGTCAGTTCTTTATGAGCAAATTAATCGGCATGTTGTAAATGTTTGTAAATGAGAGCACAGCTCACTTTGTCACTACAATTCATCATCCATTGTCCAAATAAATGTATATGGCGCAACCCGTCGATTTGCATAAAAATCTATGTGATCACCGTTATCAGCACATGCATAACTACTCCGACACCCACCCGCTGGGAAATGGAGGTGCGCCCTCCTGCTGACCAGGTGCATCCACGTGAACCACGGCGAAGTGCTGTGTGATCTCTTGCATGTCCTCATAGTTGAACAGAGTGTTGAAGCATGACTTGTCTGGAAAGGTGCAAGTGAAGGATGGAAATCAGTTGAAAGTTTAAATAATTTCATCAAACATATAGGGAAAAGTTCAGTTGTCTCACGGTTGAGGCCAATGTCGTGATAGGTGAGGATGATGGGTCTGTTGCTCTTGGGAACGCCCCTCATTGTCACGTGAAGAACGCCATGAGGAGTCTCAATGTCATGCTCCTACAGCAACAGATGTGAGACCGTACAGAGATTAGGGTTGGTCATTGAGAATCGTTTGGAACCATGACTACCATTCCGGTTCTCCTGGAATTGTTCAAATTTAATTTATATTTTTGGCTCCCAGTTTCGAAGCCTACAGTCCGCTGCCCCAAAGAAAAAGTGACAAAAACCAACGAAGAAAAACGCCCACAAAGACGTGATTGTGCCCATTGGTGACAGTGAACAAAAGTGTGTTTTTAACTTTGTTAAAATTAATTACCTTTGCCTCAGTGAAACACTTAGAATAAGATATTGTGCTAAGGAGGCTTTCACGATGTATAGAATTCTGATGTCCCACCATGTTCCTAGCCTTAGTCCGCACTGCACTGAAGTCAACTTTCAGTCATTTCGGTGAGTGAAACAATGTCCGATATACCAACATTCAGGCAGCTAACAAGGTAAACAGTTAGTTGTAATTTTGTACCGATGATTGAGTCGTCAAACATAGGTAGGAGCCGATGACATGGGGAAAAAAACATTGAGCTAAAAGTTAGTTTCACACAAATTGCCTTTTAATTCATAGACTTTGATAATGATCCTGGTTCGTAAGAACCCAGAGTCAAATGTTCATTTGAGTCTATGCTGAGGACTGCTAAGAAAACGGAGGTTCAGAATTTAGATACCCTTTATTTAAAAGGAGGTTGGTGGGGCCGAGTATATCGTCTATCGTTGTCGCGGTGGGGGGCACATCGCAGCGAATGACGTAGAGAAAGCAAGACACAGACTGGAGGAAGCCAGCTTACTAGAGCCCACCATTATGTGCACATGCAAGTGACATGTCAGAAGAGGCCAGGATTGGCCAAACTGAATGTCAATCAATCACCTGCGCGATCGACGTATTGGCCACACCAAAAACAAGCGACGAGATGGATGAGGTTTTCTTTTTGGGGGGGGCATGCAGTCGCGATTGACCATAACTGCCTCAGAGATCGACTGGAAAATCGCAATCGACACATTGGGCACCCCTGCCCAATCTGCCGTAGCTCGCACCTCTATTAACCTTGTCCTTTCTATTCTGTCCATACCAAAAATCAGTTTTCAATAAACATCGGCATATTTAACAAAAATTATAAAAAAAAAAAAAAAAATTAATTGGGAGTATTTCAAACTCCACTGTTACATAGACAAACTGTTCCAGCACAGAAGGCATACAGATGCAGCCTTCTGCAGGGCCATTCATCTGAACAGGACAGGTTAAAAGAAAAATACATTATTAGTTCCATTGAACAACTAAGACAACAGAATTAGTATTTTTAACATATAAAAATGCTAAAAAATAATAAAAACATTCACTGATTGATTTCTGTGATATTGACAGATTGAGTAGCGAGTCAAACCACTCACATATATTTGCAATAATTCATTTCAAACTGCCATCGTAGCCAACATGATAAAAATAGCCAGGGTCATTGCATAATATAAAGATGGAGATAAGCACACTTTTTCAAAACCAGACCAATTTAACGGCTTCCTCAGTTGTCAAAAACAATTGAAAAGCTCTTTGCGACAAGTCACTTTGTGAGAGCACAATGAATCTCTCTCGCTCTCTATTTAATTTCTGGGTTACAACAGAGTAACTCTGGTATGATTTTTTTTTTTAAACAATCATGTATAAATACTGTGAGTGTTCCAAATAACTAGTCCAGGTTTTGCTCTCCATCCCCCTCGCCCCTACAAAATAAAAAATTTAAAAGAATACCGAAAAAAAGCAATATGCATCAAACTGTGGTTTAGAAATTTTGGTACGCGTTGAATCGTTAACTTTGTGTATCGTTACAGATCTAATCAAAAGTCATGCATAATAAATATATTCATGGAGTCCTCATGGACTTTAAAAACTCTTCTGATACCATTCATCATCATCTTCTTCTTCTTGTCCCTTTGGCTTGTCCCATTAGGGGTCGCCACAGCGTGTCATCTTTTTCCATCTAAGCCCATCTCGTGCATCTTCCTCTCTAACCCCAACTGCCCTCATGTCTTCCCTCACCACATCCATCAACCTTCTCTCTGGTCTTCCTCTCGCTCTTTTGCCTGGCAGCTCCATCCTCAGCACCCTTCCATCAATATACTCACGCTCTCGTCCCTGTCCAAACCATCCAAGTCTGCTTTCTCGAACCTTGTCTCCAAAACATTCAACTTTGGCTGTCCCTCTAATGAGCTCATTTAATCCTAAGAAACCTGCTCACTCCTAGAGAGGACCTCAACGTCTTCATTTCTGCCACCTACAATTCAGCTTCCTGTTGTCTCTTTTCCCTTCATCCTAGCGGAGACTCTTCTATCACACAGAACACCAGAGACCTTCTGCCAACTGTTCCACCCCATTACTTGGCTAACTAACAAGTTACACTGTGATTTCTGAGAACCGAGAACATGTACATGGCAATGGTGAAACTCGATTAACCACTAACACGATTGGATCGTTATACTGTATAACTCTGTTGTCCAATCGAGTAATCTGCCGCAAAAAGTTTTGTTTATTTTGCAAAATGCAAATATTTACACTACCGAGCAAGTTAGAACGGCATATGATAGTCGTGCTTGTGCTAGCACTAAGCTGAATTTGCAGCTCGGAGTCCACCACCGAGAGGCAGGCGCATGATACACCCCCACCCCCCTGAAATTTTCTCAACGGATTCGCGCTTATCTCGAGAATGGTCATTTTGGTGTGAAAAAGTCGGAAATCCGCCGATCGGCGCAAAATTCTCATCCCTGTTGTGAGTGAAAAAACGTTTGGACTACTTTTCAATAAACAATGTTAACAGTTTTCAGTGCAAAATAGACCTATATATAAACGATATAAAAATGAATGTAGCCCAACCCCCCCAAAAAAAAAAACTTTACCAAGGGTTAAGTGAATAAGTATGTTGTTCTGCTTGACCACTGGTCAGTCGTGCACTTTCACAAACTGCAAAGAACTCGACAGTTGTAAGCTGGATGGTTAATATGAGTCATTGAGCCAACAACTTCTACCTGACAACAGTAAATCAAAAATATAGTCACGGGACATTTTTATGGCGTCTGATCGTTCAGTGAGTGACAGTCCCCCTACAGTCATTAAATTTTAACAGAAAGGTTGTTTTATTCTCAGAATAACAGGATACATTGTTGAGATATACCAGTCGACCAAACCATTTGCATATTTAAAGCTTCGTTTTAAGGATCCAAAGCATGCACTCCTCTCCAGCAACCACCTCTTCTATGACCTTGTACAAACAAAACGCTGAATGAGCTATTGGACAAATATTTTTCCATCAAGAAAAATGTCCTTTTAAATGTGACAATTGAAAATCACAGCTCCTTCACAAGTATGACACAGAAAAAAAAAAAAAAAAAAAAAAAAAACACTTCATGGGGTAACATTGCAGTGGGATGCATTAAAATTCAGAGAGCTCACACAAACTTCACTCTATTCATCAGTTTTATTTGAATTGAGCACAAGGAAGACCTGCTTTAGTCACACAAGATGAGAGCAAATAGCTCAGCAGACATTTGTCATTTCAAGACACTGGATTGCAAATAGTCAATTAAAGGAGTGTGTAGGAGGTAGGATGTGACTATGTGAGGATTCAAGCATTCTTTTGAAGTTGCATTCTTTCTAAGATTGCGTAATTAAACATCCTAGAGGATGGCATGAAGTAAGTTCATGTGGTAGCTATGTACTGGACATGAAATGGCAGGCATGTCTTTGCACTTGCCTGGTCTCAAAGCTCCCTGGACATCAATAGAGAGAAAAATCAGTAGCGAGCGCAAACACTGACGGGTACACACTGCCATATTTATGGATATCATTGGATATACTGCATAACTGGATGCATCCAGATGATTGACATGGGCTGCAACCTCTACTGAGTTGCTGAAGGTTAGTTGCCAATGTCTCAGGGACAAGGCTGCAATAATTTGAATGAGAAATCAGTGATGGACACATCAATTCCACTCAACTGACAGCAATTGAATGAGATAACTTCATTTTGCATGTGTATTGGCGAGGTCTGAATCCCAAAAATTATGCAAAACAAAACACGATGGAAACTAGAAACTATATGTACACCTAGTAAATGTGTCGTTTCGAACAGAGATGGACTAAAACTAAGAAATTCTGCTTCTGTCATTGAGGCTATAGGGCCTTCTCAAATATAATGAAGTCAAAATAACTTGCGTGGAAGGTGGTTGAACAACTTGTTACAGGCACAGAGAAACTACAACATGTCATATTGTAGCATTTTCATTTTTACACAATGACATATACAAAGACATAAAGAGGTATACTCAAATAGAATACAAATACACTTTAAATGGGCCAATACAACCAAGTACATCTCACCAGGAAAACGGGGGAACAAGAGTATGGCATAAAAAAAAAAAAAAAAGATTGGATGAAGTAGAGCCTGAATGCAAATGGCAATACACAGAGATGCAGGAGCAAAGAGAAGTCTGGATGTGACATCTAAAAGGGAAGAGAGACAATCTAATATATTATGCCTTCCCCAAAAAGCTATGTTGCCATAAATAAATAAACAGAAGAGGCTAATCAAAGAGGAAAGGGGTTTCAAATGAAAGAGGAGGAGAAGGCCTTCTATACCCATTTAGCTATTGACAAGGTTAAGGTTTAGAGGCAGAATTGCTCTGGGAGCTGCATCTCAATTTCCTGTCCAACACGATAGATACTGTACAGCATCATGATGGAGAAAAAAAAATACTCAAGAGTGGAGCTTTTCGACTGCAGATCAAGAGGAAAAACAAGGTGAATACTGTTTGTGTGGCTGTCATGAATGGGCAAGCCTACCCTACACAAGCTTGGTGATTCAGGAGATCATGCTAAGCAACTGGAATGTAAGAAATTTATTAAATGAGGGTGAGGTGGAAGAAAATATGGAGAGTAGTATGTCATGCTGTCCCCCTTCCCGCACTCTCTTATCAATCCCCCTCCTTGCCTGTTCACCCCGCCCTGCATGGACTCTATCAATCACCCATGAGGGCACCATTACAAGGCAGAAAGGCCTGACCAATCAGCAGCCGCCAAACCACATGTGGACACACATGCACATACACACACTTAACTGTCATTCTGTTTTCTTATGACACAAATACAACATTCAAAGCAGCACAGTCATTATGCAGATGTCATCAAAGCTTGTCCAGATTCAAGGCCTCTGGAGGCGAGGGAAGAAGCTGCTACATTGTATTTGAGTGTGTTCTTACTACAATGTGTTGAGATCAGTGACCTCCGTGCATCTTTTGGTAAAGATGGAAAAAAGAACACAATGAAACCATCTCTTACATTCACTGGTAAGAAAAATCACAATTTTAAAAACACGGTACTGACACAGGCACAAAGCCTCAGACAAAGCCAAAAATATATGACCCGGCTTTTAGACTTTCATTGGCAGGCACATCTCTTAGCCGGACAAAATTGTACATATCATGGCATTTCATCCTTAGCATTATCCAGACTAAGCTATCTCCAAGAATGGGCATGCACACACAAACACCCCAAATGGTCATGCCATATTAAAAGCTGCTGATGAAAGAAAAAAAAAAGGGTCTTCTGGAGGTGGTGACAAGGACCACCAAAAGCTTCGTCGTTTCCAGCTGCTATTACTGAGTCTCTGGGCAAAATCACACATTAACCCACCCCAGTCCAAAGCAAAAATTATCCTAAAATACCCGACCTGCTCAGCTGCAACCATGCAGTCAGGTGTATCAAGATGCATTTGTCACTCACCACTCCATTCTCAGAGCAAGCAATGTGGTCCAGATCCAGAATAGCTGACATTGTTTCCTCACACTGGAGAGTGCTGTGTTATGCTATATGAGTGTGTGCTGGCAGCTTTGAAGAGCTCTGGAGGAGGAGGGGTTGGAAGGAAAGCAGGGATCTACGTTTGGTGACAGCAGGAGCAGCAAAAAGACAGAAAGAGGGAGAAAAGCAACGCAGCACAAGGAGTGAGGAAGAGATGGGCAAATCTGAATGAAACCAGAGGATGCAGACCAACCCAGAGAGGGAGAAAGAGAGACAAAGAGACGGACGGGGAGGAGTGGGAACATGCAGGCTGTGCTTAGTAGTCACAGTGTGTCCATCCGCACATTCAGCCTACAATGCGTCTAATTGGATTGCAGAGGGTCAGGTGGGGAGAGGGTGGAGCCATGGGGGAAAAAAAAGAGGGGGTGCAAAGGATGCAGAAGCCCTCCATGAAAATAGGAAGGCTGCTGACATCATGCAGTCCCGCTGGTTGACAATCTAAATACTGGAGAGGAGCACTGAGTGACTTTGAAACACTTGCCCTGTAGTAGCCCTTCCATCAGCAAAACATGGTCTTCTGAACTAAATGATGTCCACCTGAATATAAAGTGTCTTCACCTTGTATGTATTTAAACAAAACAGATGCTATTTTGGAAATATTTCTTGCCAGAGATTGAAATTTCTGTGCTAAGACACTCACTGTGTCACAAAATACTACAGCATAACATTACATGCAGGCGTATCAATTTTCAACACAGGCCATCTTGGGACTCATTTGAGCTAGTCATAATTGATTTTGAATTCTCTCTTTTGTCCTCTACACAGTTAAGAGTGGGGGACATTCATCAAAATCTCGTCATTCAAAACTGTAGCCAATAGCCGGCAGCAATGGGTGGGTCTGATGTAAAAATATGGGACTCATATTAGTCAGACGATGCATCAGCAATCCTGGTCGTTCACTAACACGAGTGTATATAAAACTGACCAACAGAGGGCGCTGTTGTTCTAAATCTGTATGGACAAAAAGATTTGTACAGTTTTCATCACGGAACTAAAAATGGAAGGAATTATACAAGTAATTAAGCATCCCTTTCCCAGGTTTAACAGCTTTTGCGTTTCAGGAAAAACGCCTGACTAAAACCTTGTCTCACAACCAAAATATGGCCACAATCATCCACTACTTTTGGAGTATGACAACAAGATTTCCACATATCAAATATTGCAGTAAGCATTTGCATTCTGCAAACAGAAATGCTCTGCATTGTTTATTTCAGGGTTATTAACAGTTGCCAGAGCTATCTAATGTTGTTTTGTTTTCAACGTTTATTTTGAATGATTTCCTATGAAACCAAATGCCCTGACATCTATGGTCAGGGAGTTCTTTGAACACCTTGTGGTGGACCACCTCAAGAGGATCAAAGGTCCCCTCCTGAAGTGGATGTTTCCACCTGTGTAATATCTACATTCTGTACTGGCATGTAAGGAAAAAGATGCACAATACAATTTAGAGTCAACCTTCAGCCAGCCAGCTTAGAACAAATGGAAACTGTCAGTGATAAAGTTTACACAACAAAGAGAGTAATACAAAGAAAACTGCCCAAAAGAACAGAGGATGAGTCTACAGTCTTGTAGATTTTGCAAAGCATATTTTGAATAATTTCCACTACTACTGTATATATGAAACATTGTTAAAAATATAGAAAACTTTTGATTGTTACATGTTTTTAAGTGTACATTTGAGCATTTACTTCTCTATAAAATGTCCCTTTGTTCTTAAGTACAGCCCTGCAGTCCCATGGGTGGAGGAGGCTGAGTCACGCTACCCTCGGTCCAGCAGGGATGTCATAAATAGTACAAGACTGCAGCACCAGCACCACACCCTCTATCAAGGTTGTGCTGCGCAGTCATATTGCCTTGACTTTCCACACAGCCATGGTGCTTTTAATATGACCACTGATAAGGCACAAACACCAATTGAAGATAGTCTTGCTTTGCCCCAAGCATATCAAAGAAGCTGCACAGAGAGAGATAGTCAATTGGTGATGGCCATTTTGGTCCATAAGAGGAGTCACGGATTTCTCTTGTTCTGTAAGCAAGACTCATTTTCTGTATTAGCATTTCTCTAAAATAAAAATATGACACTTAAACACTTATAGACTTGCTACAAAAGAAGCCCTATTTTTATTTTTTTATTCAAAAATATGATGGCTATTTTGGATTTAGTGCTGACAGTTATGGGAATAGGGCAAATTAGCAATTTGTCAATTATTATCCATTTTTTCACCTGTAACATTTGCATCATGTTGGTTTTTTTTGTTAGAACTGAAACTATTTAGCTCTTACATTTTTTAGTACTGAGTACCTATCAGTCTGCACAACACAAGGAAGCTGGCCTAAAAGCACAGGCTGACAGAGCACATTGCAAAGCACTTCAAAATCATTTTAAGCCCAACCCAAGCAGAAACAATTTTGTCCTTTCTTTAAACTTCAGAGAGCATAAAAGCACAGAGCACTTGGAGAAAACGGAAATAACATGGGAAGGACAGAACTAGAGCAAAGAACTTTGCCAATAACAAGCACACTAACTGTGATAACATTTTCCTGATTATCGACACAAACGTATATGAAGTATAATGAAAAAAAATTCATGGAAATGCATGAGAGGGTTCTGAAGATGTTACCACAGGTTTGTGCACAACAGACATATTGTGCAGTCTCTGTGGGCCACAGAAGTGCATGAAAATTCTATGGAATCGTTTAATGTCAGGGTCTTATGATGAAGCAGGATCTAGTAAGAAAACATAGTTGAGGAAAATAATATGGGCCAAGAAAGTGCAATCGTATTTGTTGTATTTGTCTATGTTGCGAGATGAACAATAAGCTGAGGGAATCTGCTGTTTTTCAGCATCTAATTATGCATTTTGTCAACAGATGACACAAAGTCAATTGAAAAGCATACATTTAGCAGCATGTTTTCTCCAGCATAACAGACAATGTTGTTGGGTTGCAAAGCACACATTTACGTTAAAAAAAAAAAATGGATTGACAAGCAACTCACCTGACAGTCAAAATCCTGAAAGTTTCGTGCATTCTGAAAAAGAAATGGGGGAAAATTGGGAGTTAGAAACCAGTCTCCAAATTTGGGAAAAAAAAAGTAAACAACGTACGGTATAAATACGTGACGTTAGACAATCAAATTATTCGAGTGACTCAGTGTGGTGGCGACCCCTGACGGAAAAGCTGAAAGTTGCGTCTGTAGTTTGATGGAAGGCTGCAAGCTACATTGATGCATGCTAACAGCTGGAAATGGCTTGCCGATTGTTTGTGCAGATTAATGTGGCTATGTAACAAAAAGCGGACATCATTTGACAATTTGTAAGAATCGGGATATGGATAAAGGATTTAATCCCAATGGCGGCGTCTGTTTGAGTCATCTGTTTGAGGCATCTCTAACGCTAATGGCCAGATTCACAAACTTCACAGAAAACAGGAATAACATTGATCAACAAATTTAAGGTATATTTTTTAAATCTAATTTAGCACAGTTTTGATGTGCCGAATCCAAATACCACATTGGTTTTCGTCAAGCAGGTCATTTTTTTTTTTTTTTTTTTAAACATGGCTATAGTTTTGTTTACATGTACAGGTATTTCGTCTTTAGAGGTTCACGTAAAGAGAGGTTCCTGCCCTATATTTTGAAGAATGATGACGTGACATTTAACTTGCAGGTACTTTTACAAATGTCTACTATTCAATTTACAGTAAACAAAGTAAAATTTGATCAATAAACTGTTGACAACTCGGCATTAAAACTTTACATGAATGGGAGAAACTGATGTCATTTTCAGATTCAGCAATCCAAAATCATCATTAAGTTAGTTGGGAAAAAAAATAGCCAACTTACAACAAAAATGTTATGTAACCCATTGTAATAAAAGTTCATCAAATCAATATACATTTTAATTGTGTTGAAATCCTAAGGACGCGTGTTTCTCTTTACCATGAAACTGAAGAACATTTTCCCAACAATCTCATTATCAAAGAACAAAGATTATCTTGCACAAAATAATGAGAAACACAATTTTGGTGATCCTCTGCTAAATACAAGTACAGGAAATCCGGCAAAAAAATAAATAAAAAATAGAAAGAAAATGGCGGCCGGTGGTTTGGATTTAGGACGCTATCTATGGAAATTAATGCTAACCTTATGTAGATTCATTGTTTGTGTTTTCAGCTTTCTATAGCGACTGGGTAACTATTAGCAGCCAAGTCAAGTTTCCATTTTGCACTTAACTGTGGAAATGTCCTCAATAGACATGAGTAATACATTTATATTGCTTTAATTTTTCTAATTTCACTTTATATACAGTTGATGCCAGGGGCTTACAGTGTGCCCTTGCCCATTGTGGTTCACGGTTTGTGGCTACGCATGTTTGCAGATTTTGCTCTCCAAATGTTTTTAAAATGTGCTGTATTTTCTCAATCTTAAAGGTTATAAATTCTCTAAATAGACGAGGTGCCACATTAGACACGGCGCCCTATAATGTGGTGCACTGTATGTGCATACTGAGTTCCAACATTTGCAAATGGTGTTCTTTGACTTGTCCTATAAAGTACACTTACACACTGGCTACACTGTTAGAATGAATGCTTGCACATGATTTATCGTGTAAGTCCTCACAAGTCACTGAGGAACAATGGCATTATACATCTTTAAAGCAGAAAAAGCTTACATTGCCCCACACACTGCGAGTGTAGGCAGGTCATTACTGATGATGTTGGTCACACTCACTGTGTCACATCGAAACTAAAATTAGCACACCAAACCAAACAGAATAGCATAACTAGCAGTTAATCAAATAGCTCGAAGAATGACTCGAGAAATAATTGATACAAAACATGCACTTAAAACGCTTTTTACATTCTCTCTGCATCCTTTGCGGCTCTCCCAGCATGCTTTGCTTGTTTTATTATTTGCTAATCATGTTATTCTGTAATAATAACAATGTAATAATTTTGGTGATCTGACTGACCTGAAACATGAGAGATTTAGCCTTATTTGATTTCAGACAGTGAGACAAAAAAAATAAATGTCTGTTTTCGTACAGTGTATGTAAACTTCTGGTTTCAACTGTACCTGCCTGACCCACTTTAGATCCAATTTGGGGAGACTGGAAACTAAAACGAGTTACACACCCCTGTTTACTGGCATTCGGCATTAAATGCTGTCCTTGTTTTGTTTAAATGAGGTAGCCACTAGGTGGAGTGAGAGGACAGTGCTAGTCTCCTCATTCATGAGGTTATTTATCTTCCAGGCATGTCTTTCAAAGATGACTGGCATGCAGTCTAGAAAGAGCAGCATTCCCCGGCTAAGTAATCTAAGAAACCAATGAGGTAAGAGTTGGTACATCAGCCTCCTCTTCTCTTAGCCACACCACAACACCCAAGTGGGTCCTCAAACAAACCTTTTTCTCATCATAAAATTGACAAACATGGATGAGGCAGAGGAACCCCTCACCCTTCCAGAACACTTATGATTTGGCCCTGCTCACTAAAGTAAAAAAAAAAATGTATTTTTGTCCCACTTTTACCTTTGATATGTTTCTGCTGCACCACTGAGGACATAAATAATTCACTTTGATGAATAGCACAGCAGAGTATGAATTTGTGGTCTATTAGTGTAGAAGTTTGAAGGAGACTACAACTTGTGGCATTAACTGTGGACCCCATGTGTGTTTACTTTGGGTTTGTGTGTGTTCTTTGGTGAAGAGCTGCATGCTAGTTGGAGAGCACAGTAGGCTACCAACAATCTTTTTCAACAACGCACCTTACTAGTCAGGAGAGGCTTGATCTCAGTCAGCTGTACATCCTGGAGCTCGTCCATTATCCTTTTTGGTCACTCTGAAGTCCTTCTGCCAAAAATAAAAAAGATCACTTGAACTATTTGCTATACTGGAAATCTTTATATGATGATATGAACAGTATAAAGCATGGAGAGATCCTCAACCGTACCTCTAGTACGCATAATGCCAAAAGGTAGTCATGACTTAATCTCAACATCTAACCCAGTGATTCCCAAACAGTGTGCCGGGATACATCAGTGTGCCGTGAGCGCTCTTCAGGTTTGCTGTAGGAAGTTATCCACTTTTATGTAACTGCTTAAAAAAACATTTCCAAGAAATAATGTATCTTTATTCACCTGTTTATGCCAGTTAGGCACAATGACAGACAGAACAAACAAATCCTCTTCTATTAGATGGCAGGAAGTACATACAGTAATTAATCTATCCATTTTTGATGAAATTTACTTTTGTTGGTGTGCCGTGGGATTTTTCAATTATAAAATATGTGCCTTGGCTCTATATAGGTTAGAAATCTCTGATCTAACCCAGTGGTTGTCAAACTTTTTACACTGAGTACACCCTCAAAAATTACTTACCTTAACATTAAAAAACAGTGACATAGTAGGGCCAAGTGTTCATCCAAAACTAATTTTCAATGTAAGCCACCATATTATGCAAAGCATGAACATTAGCACTGATAAAATCAATTAAATAACTGTACTTAATGGACTTTATTGCAAATTAAATCAGTGATATCGGTATTGGCCAATAATGAGCACTTTATGCTGATCAGTCAATTGGCTTTCATGTCATAATTAGCCGATCCGACCAAAGATGTCATAGACTAGATCCATAAAAAAAAAAAAAACTCAATTTGCCATCATGCCTAGTATATTTGAATACAAAAGGAAGTTTATTTTCAGCCTTTTCATGTGTCCTTTGACCTAGAACAGTAAATATCTGACATTGAATTAAGTTATATACATGTAAATTAAAAAAAAAAAAAACTTCAGTGGCATGGGATTGACAAGACAGTTGAAAGTAAAAACGTAATTCGTGGATCAGACTAGAGGACAAAGTTGCTCTTTCACAATTGCATTATGTCAGATTCCTGCAATAAAGTCTTGTATTCAGATAGAGAAATTAAGTATGTACAGTAAACGTACGGCTCATTTACAGTAAATGTACAGCTCATTTAAATAGACACATTGCTCCATTTTGTGATCGGATCAGTGATCTGAGTTATTGTTTTTTTTTTTTTTTTTTTAAACTTGCTTATCAGTGATTGGCCCCAAAGTACCCCAAAGTAATAAATGTATTATTCATGTCTATTGAGGGCATATCCGCATGTCCATGCTGCTGCAAGCTCTACCTCACTAGGTTTCCTTATGGATTTTTATGGCATTTGTCAGTGTCCATAACTAGCAAACAAGATCACAGACATCAAAATGCCTGCTTACCTACCTACCCCACTCCTCCTGAAATTATCATTTGTCTGTGCACATCAGGTGAGGACAGGAAGTGGTATTGAATTACCAGACGGAGTCTTAGTTGGAGTGGTTCATCTTGCACAAAACAGCAGATCCAGCCTCTTTGTCTTCTCTAGGTCAGTACTTGCAAATGGAAGACAGTCGAATTGGACTGCGCTAACACTCCATCCAACACGTCGCCCTCGAAACTGAGATCACATCAATTGTGAATGATTTTAAATCATCTAAAAAAATAATAATAAATAAAGAGAACCGTACCATCAAATCCACTAAAGGGGAAGTCACAACATTTCCTGACGTTTTCTGGTACAATGAGCAAATCATTGCAATAACCTTGGATTGCTGGCATGAAATGACATTGAAAGCTGGTTAGGTTCTGTGGCTAACAAAGAGTGTGGGCTTCCAGAAATCATTTCAGCGCGTCTGTGACTCTCAGTTTCATCCACCGACAATAAATGAGAATCCTGGTGAGGCATGATTTTTATATTATAGTAAACATGTGCCACCAGGATTGGAATTTAAAATGCCACTGAAAATTTTATGTTGTAAAATTCACGTTGTTATTTCAAAGTGATCACATTTTCAATAGCTGTATTTCAGTGTAACTAAATTCGCCATATAAAAAAATTAAACCTTTAAAATTCAAACGCAATATTTTCAGTGTCCTGAAATTCAACTGGCTAAAATTTTCTGTCTGAAATTCACCGTTTAATTTCAGTGTTAAGAAGGCAGGGTTACTTCAGGTCAGAACCCAACACCCAGCCAATCCAGTTATGCTTTCTTAGTCATGTGACATCACATACTAATAAAGCGGAACTTGACTGACTAGGTCTTGGGTGTAGATAAAAGTGCTATACAAGCTCAGGCCATTTACAATTCAAAACAGCAGGACATGATAATGATAATTACATAAAACAACCTAAAAAAAAAAGTATGGGTATCAAAAACAAGACCGGCAAAATCTTTGCTGACAAATCCGGCTCCATGTGTAGACTGAATAATATTGTTACAAGTAAACAAGGAATAAAGAACAACAAATATTCTGTATACCAGAGCAGAATGACTTGATTAATCCAACACTTCCTTTCAGTGCTTGTGAAAGTGCAAAAGTATCATGGAATTCAATTATACCTGATGAGTCGTGGAATCTTGACACTTGCGATGAAGTGATCATAGTAAGCTAAAGATGACAAGCAGACTTCTCTTAGACCAGCTGAACCCCGTTGACCCTTTAGAGTGGGTTCAGAGTTCAGCTGACAACCATAATGTCCAAACTTCATCAAGGGCATCTTCTTTTAATTTACATTTGAAACAATTTCCTCTGGGGAATCAAGCATCTCCATCTAATAAATCTTACATCCAATCAACAGAGGGTTACTCTACTATTGAGCATGTGTAGCTGTCGTCATGGAGACTAAGCTTGTTGCTGGTGTTTATTCTAAGATGAGATATCCCCGGGGGATAGATGTGAAGCTAGGAAACAAGGGCAATAGACTGTAGTTAAAATTAGGAATGAATACAGAATTGCTCCTTAGAGCATGCGTCTGGTGACATTTAGCCCTCGCAGAGGCTCAAGTGAGACGCCCTGAGATCTGGGAAACGGACTTTCGGTTCCGTGTTTTCTCAGGCTGGGTAACGATACGGTAACGGAACGATCGTTTCCGTGAAATGCTCATGCCTGTGAGTCATGAGTAGACACCCAAAATGACAGCAAACAATGTAACTGCAGCAAAATATATGGAAACAATTCACACCATTTGCTTTGATTGCCCTATTTTAACTGTACACCGTTAATGCTGATGTAAGAGCTAATGATGTAGAATGTGTCGCTGTGGCCTTGACTACGGCGCTGTCTGGAGAGGTAAATTGCTCACATCAACAATTTCTGTGATGCCACTGGTCACGTGCTACACTGCTACCATTTCCATATGAGGTGGAAAGATTGCAGCAACATAATTACTATTATATTATAATTTCAGAAGTAATAGCCTTGTCCTGATTGTTTGTTGGCAATGTGCACACATTCATTTTTTTTTTTCATGCATGTGATTCTTGCGCTTTGGCCTGACATTTCATCTCCAGATTCATAAACGTTAATGTCAATGTGGTGACCTTGTATTAACCTACTTCTGTGGTTCTGGAGACTCTCCCTGCTGTAAATCCATACTTCTATGGCAATGAAAGGTGAAATCAACACTCACATAAAAGGATGTTTAAATCAAAATGTGTTGTGAGATTTCATAATAGAAATAACACATACAATGCAAACACAGTTTTTAATCATTGGCAACTTGGGATTCATTTTAATTACTGACAAAACGGAGTGACCTATATTCACAAATCTCTTAGCACAGTGTCAGGACGTTACTTTTATTAAATAATACTATATTATCTGAGCATCTGAAAAATATAAATGACATGTAAGGTTCACACACACACGCGCGCGCACACACACACACACACACACCACACACACACACACCACACACACACACACACACTGCACAATGTGGCTGAACCAAAGTTAAACTGGGCCATCACCCCAACCCCCCCCCCAAAAAAAAAAATAAATAAAAAATTGTTGACTCACACTCAGTGCGCGTAATTTTATTTCCAGATGTCCTGTGACGTTAAACTGCCGGCTTGTAATGGGCTTTTGATGCTCAACATACAGTGAATTTGACTGTATTAGTTTTATTAAACCCGAAAAAAAAGGCAGTGAAGGGAGAAACAGTTTGTTGCAGAGAGAGGACGTGGGCAAAAATAAAAGCAAGGGTAAAGCTATATAAGCCTCATCCCCATTCACATGAATGTAGCCCTGGTGTGCTACGTATGTACATCATTCATGTGGATGTTGAATGGAAAATGGAATAATATAATTGATGGTGCATTAGACGTAACATTTTTCTAGATGTTCGCTCAAAAACGCTTTACAATTGACCCCTCCGTGGATATTGCGCAATCCGCGTCACTGACCAATCAGAGGCCAGAGATCTGCATAGACCAAAGCCCGTTTTTGCTCCCGCCATTTTCTCTGACAACATTGAATGGTCCAGTATAGGTTTAGTTAGCGTTTTATCGCGTATTTGGGTTATTTAACAAAAAATATGGTTAAGAGGTGTAGTCACGGACTTTGTAATAGTGACGACAGGTATCCTGAAAGGCTAGTTGGTGGAGTTCAATTCGTACCCTTTCCAAAACCGAAGACCCAGTACGAAAAATGCCTTCGATGGATCAAACTTTGTGGAAGACCGCATCATCAACTAAATCCATCTAATATCAACCGGAACACATATGTTTGCACGAAGGTATGCCCTATATTTGATTTTCAATACATGTCTCGTATAAATGAATTCGAAGTTCTTCGCTAGCATAACACTGCTGCGTGTGAACGATTGACACACTTATTCTTTGTTGAGCGATATTTAGCGATGATCGGACTGCACAAACGTATTGATTTCTTGCTGGCTCGCGGCCAGAAGCTTAACCAGACTGTGTTTGCACGAAGATATGCCCTAAATTTGATTTTTAATCCACGTCTCGTATAAATGAATGAGACGTTCATCGCTAGCATAACACTGCTACGTGTGAACAATTGACACACTTATTCTTTGTTGAGCAATATTTAGCGATGATCGGACTGCACAAATGTATTGATTTCTTGCTGGCTCGCGGCCAGAAGCTTAACCAGACGGTGTTTGCACGAAGATATGCCCTAAATTTGATTTTTAATCCACGTCTCGTAAAAATGAATGAGACGTTATACGCTCGCATAACATTGCTACGTGTGAATGATTGAATGAAATCAGAAGCATGGCGTCTCTCTTAGGTAAGAATGTATTGTATTTAGAATCTGTAATATATCGTTGATTTGAATGAAATCAAAAGCATGGAGTCTGTCTCAGTTCAGAATGTATTGTATTGTATTGGCCATTTTTACTGTTTGTCTTACGTCAGCGCACGTGGCGTGACGTCACTTCAGGGGGCGTGGTTAAGTGCCCTGTACGGAGGGGTCAATTGCATATCAGACAGAAACCTGGTGGTGGTAAGCTACATGTGTACCTACAGTTTCCCTGGGGCAATTGGACAGAAGTGTGGCTGCCATTCTGTGCAAACGGCCCTTTCAACCACAACCGAGCATCTAGCCACATTCATTGATGGGTAATGTGGATTAATTTACCAGGAACACAGTGATGACATGCGCTTGGAAAGGATACAAACAGGCGACGAGGGCCGCACAATATTTTGTTTTAGAATCGTCATCACAATGTACGTGTGTCATAGTCAAATTGCAGGGTTTGCTGCAATCTTGGTGTTCTGTAATGTAAACAGAATTAACTGAAACATTGCGATCAGCGGAAGGGCCTGTTTGGACATTCAGAAAGAATGTACGCCTGCTGCATTTCCCATTTACTCTTCAGAATTAAACTAGGCAGGTATTAGGCATCTGTGTGAGGTGCGCTCAGGGACACTCTAAATAGGAATGAATGTATTTTTTTATTATGCAGGACATAATTTTAAAAATGAATTACGATGAAAACAGTGGCACGGTGGCACAGCTGTAAAGCGCTGGCCTCACACTTCAGAGGACTAGGGTTCAATCACGACCCTCCCTGTGTGGAGTTTGCATGTTCTCCCCGTGCCTGTGTGGGTTAACTCCGTGCACTTCTGTTTCCTCCTACATTCCAAAAACATGCATTAATTGGACACTCTAAATTGCCCCCAGGTGTGATTGTGAGTGCGACTGTTGTCTGTCTCCATGTGTCCTGCAATGGACATTTCCCACCTGTCAATCAGTCGTACAATAATAGCCAATCAGATAGCCGCATTGTCTTAAACCCTGGCTTGACCCGTCCTTCTTGTCGCCATCTCCCACAAACAATGTTGGTTATCTGTCGCGTGCGATTGGAAAAGTTAGTGTTACGAACAAAATGGTCCTTAGATGCGCTTGGGGAACGTCCAATTCTGATGAAAGATATGGCTAAGTTACAAAGGGCCCGGTTGATTCATTTTCCAAAGCCTAAAACACACTTGACGAAGTGTCTACGATGGATTAAGGCTTGTGGAAGAGCGCGCGTACAACTAAGTGTGGACAATATCAACAAACACAAGGCTGTAAGTTCGAAGGTAAGTGAGGGAGAAATATCTTCTCAGAGTTTGATTTTAGTATTATCAGTGCTTTATACATTGCAGGAGAACAACTTTCACTTTGTTAGCGCATTAGTGACCTGCTGAATGAAGTGTGTAATGTTTTATGCCGACGTGTCCGGTTCGTAATACGTAAATGCGCGATGTCATACAAGAGAAATGTCTATTTGCCTATTTTTATCACATTGAACTTTTAAGACGGGGCATTGGGTTCCATAACGAACCAAGTCAAATGAATACACCCACTCACTTATAAAGACTACAATGATATTACTCGTGATCTTTCCAAGTAAAGAGTACTCACCCTGCTTTACATGGGCAGTACGATTCCACTATTTTATCCTGTTGGATTTCAATATGAAGTTTGTGAGCATCGATCGCCAACGTTTCTCTAACTCTGACACTGCAACCTCCTCCGTCCAAAATCTTAATTCCGTGTGCATATCCTTGCGTGAAATAGTTGAGACCTCTCTGTAGAACTCTCTTGGACACATCCGACGCATTTGGGAAAAAACATACCCCAATATTATGGAATGCGCGATAGAGGATCCACTTAATAGCCTTTATGTTCAGTTGCCATTTTGGAAGATTGTGGGGCATGGCAACTGTAGCTAAGGGGGGCGGAGCTGAAGATCGCCAGTCGGAAAGGTCCATTGGCTGGGAACCAGTTCAGGGTGTACCCTGCTTCCTGCCCATTGACAGCTGGGATAGGCTCCAGCACTCCCGCGACCCTCATGAGGATAAGTGGCTCGGAAAATGGATGGATGGATGAATCACGAGGAAAACTGTTATTATGATCAGAATCCATCCATCTATTTTCTTAACCACTTGTACCAATACCAATTACTAATTGTATAATGTTTGTCTCAGTGAGCGATGAATAGTGTATTTTTTCATTTTTAAATAGAATAACCCTTTAGTTCTATTCAATTTGTAGCTTACTTTGAGCAGGTAGCCATCACCAACTGATCAGCTGTCAACTTCCACTACTTCCAATAGAGATCTAGAAGTTTACCTCCTTGCTTTCTTGTGGCGGTCAAATCCACAAGGAGGTTAACTTTCCTGCTGGACCTCAACTGGAATCTTACTTCATGCCGCTGTTGTCTGTCAAGGAAGCCAGCTATGAAATGTTGGCCAACGCTTGCCGATCTACCACTAACATGGCACGTTTGCATGTTTTTCAGCAAATGGTTGTCAGGGTCTACACAAAAAAATAACTGCAAGTGAATTTGGAAATAAAGAATCACAGCTGTTATTTCAAGCAAGGGCAGGGAGGCATGTGTCATCTGTCAGTCTGCCTTTTCCATGGGTTAAATTAATGTATAGAAAATCCTAATCAAAGGAACACGAGCATGTCTGTGTTCAAATGGAGCTTCAGTATTAACTAGAAACTAGCAGACTTCACATACCAAACAGAAACAAGGACAGAAAAAAAATTCTAGAGCAGCTGTTGCTGCCAACTAAAAATAAAGCCTTACTGGTAGGTCCCTTTTTCTTTGTGCAATGCTTGCACAAATTATATGTACACTGCTGAGATGGCACCAACCTCACTCAAAAAGACTTTCTACTCCAACGTAACCATTTAAATGCCAAGTTGCCAACGAACCTGTCGTCACTTCTTGGCATATATAACAATGAGTTTTATTTGTGACGAGAATGAAGGCAGCATGGTAGAAAATGTAGATTATACAAAAGGGCAATGCTAACGGCAAAGGTTTTATAAACTATTCATGGGCTGGCTCAGTCCCTATCTTTCGTGAATAGAGGGGGTCCACTGTATCCTCAAATGTTACAATAATGCCGCAAAGATAGTATATCGTAATTACTGAAGTTTGGAACCCCTGTTTACCAGGTACTCATAACAAGGTTGTGCCATTGGATAAGGGGCATGCATGTTGGCGGTAGATGCTAGCAGTTCTGTCTGAGGAGATCTGAGCAATGGTGGTGTTGCACTAATGGACTATGACAAGGTCCTACCTGTTTGGGCAGAAAAAAAAATCTCATCTTTCGCGTAGCATGTAAAATATAGCCCATAGCACAAAGAATTCCCTACAGTAAGACACCTGCATTCATGCATAGTCCCCAAGCTTAATAATGCCAGCCCGTTTTTCTATGACTCCATTCTTATCCTCGCAATTTATGATTGTTCTCACTACATAGTGATTGATTCCTTTTCTTTCTGTAACAGCATAACAAAAATTGAAAAAAACCAAATCACTCCTAAGTAGGCATTGGCCACATTCAAGTTATGTGTTTTTAAAGTCATGGTTTCAAAACTGCCAAAACTTTACATCAGCAGTAAAAGGTGTTATTTGAGTTATCAGTGCATGCAAAATCACATAACCACTCTCCCTTGCGTTGTCGGTGTGAGTAGTCAGTGTGGGTACCATGGTCTGGGAGAGGGAGGCTCTCACATTTACAGCACCACCACCTATCTCTCACTGATAAATTCAATGTAATGTTAATATAAGAAATAACAGGCACAAAACATGCACTATTAATGCTATTGACATCCTCCCAGGATGCTTTACGGCACTAAGGAGGTCCTATGTCAATTATTTCTTGAGTCATTCTTTTGTTTTATTATTTGGTAGTTATGCTATTCTGTTTGGTGTGGTGTGATCATTTTAGTTTCGATGTGACAAACTTTCAGAGTGTACAACATCGTCAGTAATAATGCGTGTCGTTCAATGTGAGCTTGTATTGCATACAGTTGTGAAATGCAATTGTTCCCCCTCTGCCTTGTGATCATATAGTAGCTTGCATACACTAAAACATGCATGTATGTAATGCATATACATTCATTTAATTATGGCAGTGAGGCATAGTGAGAGAACAAATACTGTAAATGGTCTTTTATTAGATTGGAGTAAGTACATACATCAATGTATCCACTTGAGCCATTTTTTTGTCATTACCAGCGACACGGGGCGGACCAAAATGCAGGACTTCCCGGCAGTGACATAATAAACAAACGAAACAAACTGATACTTGACCTTTGAAATTTACTCATCACTGGGAGGGAAAATTCAAAGTCATTGTCCGAGTCCAAATCAGGCAGCCGGTCATATAAATTTAGGTCTTCCTCATAATCTGAAAAATCAAAGTCCAATTAAAAATGTGGTGGTGAGCGTGTCGTGGTTGGAACATAGTCAAGCCACCCAGGTGGTGCAGATGACGCGGTAGGAGAGGACAACATAACAGAGCCCACCCGGATAGGAGGTACTTGGTCCACAGGCCAGCGACGTGGCCGGCGACGCTGCGTCTTCCCTGCTGGGTCCTGTACTGGCCAGTTCGTTCTGTCATAAACCAGCGACGCGGGCGCGGACCCAAATGCAGAACTTCCTGGCAGTGACATAATGTTCAGAGTGGCTTTATTCCAAAACAGGTCGATACACGGTTTAAGCAGTCCAAGAAGGCACAGGCACAAAATCCCTCGACTAAAGGCAGGATCCAAAAACATGAAACGAAGTCCAATGACTATGAAACAAACTAAGACACTTGACTTGATGTGAACAAACAAAAGGGCACAGACTCGCAGTGACAAGGATAGCTCTACACTAGACTTGCAATTTACGTACATTAGCGGAGAATCCAACATGCAGCAAATGCAACGCAAAGAACTGGCCACTGCCAGTGACAAAACTCAAACTTAAATGCCTGGTCTAATTAAAGTCAAATGAACCACAGCTGGGTGATAGCTGTCAGAGGTGGTGCCACCCAGAGCAGTGGCCCAAACACACCCCTCATGGCAGTGGCCAGGCCATGCCCATGACATTTGTTGTTTGTTGGTGTGGCATGGGATTTTTAATTGTAAATTATGTGTCTTGGCGCAAAGGTTGGAGGAAATCACCACACTGGTCAGAATGTATTCTTATCAGTCAGGTCCAACACGCATTACATCCGACAAAAACAATGGGTGCTAACCTACTGCAATTAAACTATTTTATTGTGATTAAATTGTTTCACCGACACCAAAACTTTAGAGCATGGTTCCACAAAACGGCAGCATCCTTACATACAGCAGCTAGCATGAGGGCTAGCACTAGGTTGCTTAGGCTGTCACGAAAAATGTAGGGCTGACACGGAAAACATTTAGGGCCAACACGAAAAATTAGGGCCATCGTGGGAAATCACGAGTAAAGAAAAAAGACTCACCCAATGGTGCCATCAACCGTTCTTGGTTCATCAAATGTTCCAGTATCTCAGTACCTGTGACAGTGATCACCTGTCACCCCTTGTGGTAGTTCTCATTGATATGACCATTGTCAACATGTTCACATAACAGTATACAGAAAAACAGATTCTAACTACAATTGCAACTATATACACAAATGTCTTCTACTGATGTCTGTTTCAGCACCCCTACTCTAGCTCCTTGAGCCTACCCAGTGTCCCCTCTATTTGTTGCTGCAGAGGTGCCAAAGTGGCTCTCTTGTCCTTTGCTCTGCCTCTGAGTGCATTGGCCTCGGTGATAACCTCAGATTCCTCTTTTCTTCTGCCTCCTCACACAGCCTGTCAGCCTTCTCAATAAGCTTAGATATGTCAGTCTCTATTCTGGCTTTTTTGGCTTTGAGGCAGTAGAGATGAAAAGTGGGCAGCGATGCCAAATGTAGCCAGGTTCGAAGTCTTCTTTTCCCCACAGTGGTAGTTTTTAGCAATGTCACTGTCTGAGAACATGACTGCAAACACTTTCAAATTATTTTCACAAGATTTGTAACTGTAATGGCTGGAGATCACTTTTAAAGTCCACACGATCTCTGCCTTTAACGAGTCCGTCTTTGTGTATTGAACTACGTTCATAAAGCCTGACTTCTGTTTGAAGTCGATGGCTGGACAACTGTAGGTGCGCATTAGGGATCGCAACCAGGTACAAATAACCGGTTATAACCGGTTTTCGTTTTTTTTAAAACCGAAACCGTAATCGGACTTTCGAAATCGGTTAATATTTCCAATCATTTCTTCCGGTTCCGGTACTCCACATTGCGCTATTTTTTCAACATCATTTCCACTTTTTTCAAGTTTCGCTGTTAAAGTAAAGTTGGACTCAAAAGAACATTCAGTTAAATCAAAGAAACATCAAACATGGCATCGAGGAAACGCTCGGTATACTTTCATGCCCTTTCTGAAAGTCCGAAAGAAGAATGTCAACATTAAAACATTTTTACAAAAAAAAAATAAAAATTTAACTAACACGAGTGCGTTGTTGAAAGCCACATTCAACAAGCTTGTTTGTCAATATTGTATACAAACTACCCCATTACCGCGGAGTAAATTAATGATCGCTGGTGTAGCGCCGGAGAAAAGGAGTCGGAGGCGGAGTGTCGGACACAGGAACAAAACTTGTTTTATTGGCAGACATCAAAACACTACTCGGATAACGGGGGGAACTCTGTGAACTCGTCACTCCGGAAGAGCAACAACAAAAACAGTCCGTGCGGAACCCCGCACCCCAACTCGAGGTCCCGCGGGTGAATTATGAAAACACCACTATGGTACTGGTTTTAAAACCGGTTAATCGTTTTTTTGCTACAGCTGTTCGGTTAAAACCGGTTATGAAAGTAAGCGTTTTTTTTTGCGAGCCCTAGTGCGCATGCACTGCGACTACCATTGCCTGAAGTTGTTGCTTAAATATCTTGATATTTTAGAAACAGATTCATACCAACGGAAGATGAGAGTCTTCGCCAAATCAGCGTGTCTCCTGTTTTTCCCGGTGCGACTCTAGCGCTTTGACGCCCATCTTTTCAAGCTGGTAACTCTGCTTGCACAGATGGTAGTAAAACATGTGCCGATCTTTTGGATCTCAACGAACTCAGCTCCCAAACTCCTTACATTCAACCCAAGCTTTTTGAAAAATGCACTTCTCTGTGATACAAGTTGGATCGATGAAAGAACTACGCTACGTCGTAACGAAGACGAAGTGAAATGCCTACTCACGGAAACAAACAATGGAATATCGACAAGATGGGGACAAGTTGTCAACACGGTGACTTCCGTTGACAATTTCCGGCTGTTTTGGACGCCAGACGGATCGCTTTTTTTATTTTTTAAAAAATTTATTTTTTAGGAAGAATTTTGGCGGTAGAGGTCCTCCCTTTGATTTTTTTTTTTTAATTTAAGGCCTTTTTAGGGGCTTGACCGGTTTTCGTGGATTTTAAGGACTTCTAGGAGCCCCTAAATGCACCTTCGAAAATTTAGGGTTTTTTAGGGACGTTTAGGGCCGCGTGTGAACCCTGTTATTGCAGTATTCTGACAGTGTGATCGTGACAGAGCAAATTTGTATTGTGGTCTGATCAGGGCATTACAGTTGTCAGTCTCAGACGTGGTCTGTCCCATACCACTGACGTTTTTTTTCATAATTTTATTGGCCATCAAATATTTACAGAAGTACGGAAAAGGACATGAAAAAAAAACCAATATAATACTACCATATTAAAGTAAACTAGTTTTTGGATTCTGAGATACCGTGCATGGAGGTGACGGAGTCTTTTGCAACACTGATCAGTTCAGCAAATTATGACAAAACCAATCAGCATTGAATGCTAATTATCGTCCAATTCCAATCAGGCTGCTAAAATTGACGGAAAGTCTAGCAGTAAGCTAGTCATTTGGGGGCCCACACCAAACAGTCATTGACAGGCCACATACAACCACATCTTGGCCACAAAGACACATTCAGGTACAAAATGCCAAAACTGAGAAAATGTCCCCCTTTTGGATCGGGAGTGTTTGATGTAAAAGTAGTTTTGTAGTTGTACTGACAACAAAATCACCAGGATAATCTTGTTTTCTAGGACAAAGACTTCCTATTGCTCCTTGCCTACTGGTCAACAAACTTGAAAACTATTGTGCATTATAGGGAGTTTTGTAATTGCACTTCCATGCCCAAACTACTAACATTTAGCGCTCAAAAGATAACTCAGACTGATGACACAACAGACGTAACTCCACTACACCTACTACAATAGAGTGTTCCAGCGGTATTCACGGGGGTTAAGTTCCTTCGACCCTTGTGAATAAAATCTGTGAATAATGGATGCAGTATTAATATACCTATGTATGAGATGTACTGTATTTTTGCAACCATACTATGCACTTAGAATCCTTAATTTTTCTTCAAAATGGACAGCACTCCTTATGTGCACAGTTGTTGTGTGACTTATCCAATGAAGTACACTTGAACACACTGGTTACACTGTTAGCATGTATGATAGCACGTTTTAGTGCCTTTGTAAGCTACCATATGATGCCGCTCACAAGGCAGAGAGGAATACCGTAATTTATTGAGTATAATGAGTCCTGAAGTATAATGCGCACCCCCAAAGCTGACCTAAAAAAAAATAACTAAATAAAAATCAGGAAAACCCTTCTACCAATGTACGATGCGCACCACCAATTTACTGCTACCCTTATGCTCAAAATATTAGGAATTATCTGTATTTCTATTATGGTAAAATTGTCTGTACAACAATCAATAAAAATCTTTGTGCATGTGCTGAAGTAACGGTAATATATATCTCGGGACAGGGCACAGGACATGCTTGTTCTGGTCCCTGTAATTGTCAGAACAGATTCCCTCAACCAACTAAAATAAATGCTCAATGATGGCATAACATTGTATTAATACTGTTGATAACACATTGTACAAACTTAAATAATTAAATTGTTTAACAGTTTAAAACTTTTTTTTTTTGCATTAGATATTTGTGCATAAAACGTTTGTGCATGGTGCAGTTTATCCACTACATTACACATCCTTGGCCAAGACTTCAAAAGAAGCATCTGACTCATCTCCAATCTGAAAAAGATCCATCGTAGCTACCTTTGGTGCATCGCTGTAAAACTTATCGTTGATGACTTGGTACAGTTCCGGTGCCTTGTGCATTGTATCATGAACATCCCATCTTGCTCCCACAGCATGTCCTCCTCTGTGCCATCCATGGCGTTTGTGAGGAAACATTTTTTTAATCCCAAAAGTTTGGGTTCCCCAGCGCAGCCTCTCCCCCTCCATTTGGCTCCAATCTGTAGCAGCTTTCACTATGGCGTCTAGTGGCTATCAAAACAACGTGAGTTAAAACTACGTATAAATGAGCGTTATGGGCACATTTAAAAAAAAAAAAAAAAAAAAGCGAGCATTTCAATTGTGTGCACCCTCCCGTGTTTTTTAAAATGTGCCCATTATGCTCTTACTACGTAGTTTGAGCTCACGTTGTTTTGATACCGACCTGAAGCGATTGAGCCCTCGTTGTTCAGAAATGCCCCGCTGCTTCCTGTTTGGTTGCGTCATGATGACACATTTCTTTTAAAAGCAGCTGCACAACTAGGCGTTCTAGTCGACATTTTTTGTCTTAGTTTAAGTTAAAATAAACTCATGGGAAGTGGTTTCTGATGTTTGATGCAGTAACAACAAATATGGTACGCTGACGATCGTAACATGGCAAGCTACCGTGAGGAGGTCAGAGTTCAGGTTGGGGGCGCACATTACCGTAATATACATAAATATGTAACATCAGACATCGACTAGCATATCGAAATGTATAACTTTTTTTAACCACACTATGTACCTGTATAAGACTATAAAATGTGAAAATTATTCTCATCCATACATAAATATAAAATACTCTATTGACATTTTGAAAATATTCTGGGAAAAATGTGCGCATTATTTTAGAGAAATAACAATCGCTTTTTACATTTGTTAGCAGATTCTTTATTGTTTAGCCACATTGGCTAAAAGCTTTCATGACCAAGTGCCAACCCTGTTTCTGAAACAATAAGTGATACGTAGTACATGAGGGCAATATGACAAAATTAAGATTACACTAACATACACACATAATGCAACACACCTGTACCCCACACCCCACGCACATACAATCCACACACACCCAAGTGTGTACAGAGACACTCTTGTGGAATGGGGTTGTTGCACATCTCTTGAACAAGGGCAGTTCCATTTTTTATAGGGGATATCGTAATATGATTGTCCATCCATAAAATGATGAACGTGCTGAAGGACCAACCTGGTTTATTAAGTACCACAGCATAAATTCATACAGAGCAGCTGCAGCACCAATGCGTCTGCAAATCCTGCTCACCAAACACTTACAGCCCACTAAATATCATATATGACATTTTTATGGAACATTGATCAATAATCAATTCATCATGCACATCTCTATTATGAGTAAAGATCAATGAAAGCACAGTGTGGGGTGAGCAAAATACCATCTGGCCCACTTCATCTAAATTGCAATGTCTAAGATAGGGATGGGAACTGATAAAATTATTCAGATTCCATTTTCAATACTGCGAGTGCTTGATTAAATTATTAATAGATTTTCCAATTTATAATCTGTGGGGGAAGTACAGGGTACCCTAAAGAGAAAATAAATAAATAGATAAATAAGAGTAAATGCATAAATAAAAACCCTGCCTGGTATGACGTCCAGTCTTCTCACAATCATAAAAATGCAGTAATGCAAGAAAAACATTTTTCAGTTTCTGAGTTGAAAGCACACTTATCTTTCCAAAACCATGTAACGTATTTTCTTCTGCCCTGCCTCAGTGTGCTTTCAGATGTTTAATAACACCCTAGTTGGAGTTAACTGTAAAACTAAATACACAAAAAAAAAAAAAAAAAAAAAAAAAAAATCACACCAATTGGATGTTTATATTCAATATTGTTTTAGAAATCGCCAGTTTAATGCTAACACGTAATAGAATATCCTATTAACAGGCAAGCTAAAATGTGCATGAGTCACAGGCACTTCACCTTTAAATAAGCAGAGAGAAGCAAAATGTATATAGCACATTTCATACACGCAGTAATTTAATGTCCTTCACATGATTCAAAGCATTTAAAAACAAAGAAAAGGAGCTTATAAACATTTGAAACAAAGAAAAAAGTCCAGTTACAACAGCGTAGGTGTTGAAGTGGTCAGTGGTGTGGCTTAGTGGGTGTGGGGTGTGAATGTTTACTTTTCAAATCTGCAGTTCAGGTTGTCAGCTCGCTTACTATTGTTTTGCCACTCAGGGGGAATCATCGCTTGTAATTGGTTAGCGATTGTAAAACCTGACAGACTGATTTGGAGATGTTAGCGCTAAACTTTTTCCAACTTTCAAAACCAACTCAGCAACTTCAAGGCCAGAGCATGGCGTGCAATACGGATGATCACACTGCTCCCTCCTCGAGCTGCGTCACGGTTAAGGAGTCCCTCCATCAAACAATGGCCTACTGAATTTCACCGGAACCAAACGGTCAGAATACCCGGGAACCATGTGCTGCATATTACTCTATCGTTGCAGGCAGACGAGCAGCACATCTGTGATAGAAGTATTCCTGGAGGCAGGATTTTCAGAGCACCCTGTGACAGACCCACTGCATCTGGATGCTCAAAGAATGTCTTAATTCTTGACCATTTGGAAATGTGATTTCACATACATTACTTTTCTTTTATTCATTCGTTCATTCATTCGTGGCACTTTAAAGTTGGAAAAATTTGGCAAATATTAACCAGAATCTAACTACAATAGCTACAGACAAAAAAATACTGATGTTCTCAATATCTTTTTATAGCCCAGAATGAATCCACTGTCAGAGCTTATGCTTTCAAGATTTGATATACAGACTCATAAGAATGGACACAGCCAGTCCCAATTTAGATACATATGTCAACAAAATATCCACCGTAATTAAATCACTACACACACTATATATTTACACTAAAAGACCCCAAGTATGGTTGGAGCATGTGATAAAGATGAGCGCTACGAAGAGGGCACCAATAATTTGATGAGTCTTGCTTGGGTTAAATATGCTGTGACAAGTCAACAAAAGGTGTGAGGTCAACCGAATGAACATGTTTTGCTATCTGGCTTTAAATACAACTAAATGGTTTCACCCTCCTGCCAATGCACAAAACGGGTCTTAAGAGTGTACCTGCTCCTACTGTTCCACTAAATTAATGCAAGGTACACAAAGATGATGTATAACACATCTAAAATTTTTAGCCCAATCCCCCTTCTGAACAAAGTCATCAAAGTTCCAATTAACTGATGGCTCGAAGGATTACCCTGGCAGATTATCGGATGCCATATTTTAAGCCTCTCAGAATTTCAACTGTTAGAGGAAGTGGTCCCGTCTCATGAAAATGAACGACGGCTAACCCCACTTGCTCTACTCCGGAACCAATGACAAGTACAGCTTTTGTTACCACGGCTCGGTACTGCATTTGACGCTAAACGATGCAAGCAGTTTTCTATCCGCTAAAGTGAAACCCATAGTGTGGGGAAAAATGTGAGTGCCCACAAACACATGAAAGCATTTCCTACAGTGCATTTCATACACTTGTCAATTACACATGGCCAAACACAAATACCCAATCAACGGTTACCAAAATCCACGGTTCAAGTCGTATCTCAGTTTTGTGGTGGAAGTTTTCGGTTCGGTATACATTGACTTTTACGAAAACTAATTACAGGTTGGATATTTTGCATTACTTATTCAAACTAAGCAGAAATATATCTTTGGTCATATACTGTATATGACTGGCGTTTAGTGGCAAAATAATTAATTGTTCTTCCACTGCATGGCAAAAGGTACAATAAAGTTGCATATCCTTCTGTTCCTACATTCATACAACAGAATAAGTTTTCCTTCCGCAAATATATTTACATATTATATTTTGTGTTTCACTGAACAAGCGCTGATTTCATATGTACATTTGTAACTAAACTAGATAATATTCTAGCATTCATATATTTTATGATATTTTTATTTGATGGTTAAACAAGATTTTTCAAACGTTAATAATGGTCTACTGAACAGACATGTATTTAAAGTACATCCTTATGTTACTAGCAGCACTAAAATAAACCTCTAGTCAGGTCCATAAATATTGAGATGTGAATCTTTTTAGGGAAAAATACCACCACAAGGGATTTTAAATAAAACAAAATGTGCTTGTTTAAGACTTTCAGCTTTAATTTGAAGGTATTAAATTACTCATCAGGTAAACAGAGTTGAAATTACACTTAATTAGACTTTTTAAAGGCTGTATGGTACCATGCTAGGATTGCACATCCTCTGGTGAAGCAAAGTTTCGGTGTTAATCAAAATACCTCAATCACTCACAAATATAGCGATTTCACTTCTGTGGTACTTTTTGGATAAAATTGTTGTCTGAGCTGTTGCCGTCGGTGGGCTTATGGAAAGCCTTTCAAACATGTAATAGCTAGCTTCAGCTTTGGGTTCCTCATTTTTGGTTTTGGTCAAGAATTTTCATTGAGGTGCATCACAAGTACTGGTATGATATCATTCGAATTATCTTACAAACAGCCAGCAGTGGAAAATGAAAGAGATAGGGTTCAAACTGGAGCATGATGAGATTAATTTTACAAAACAGACTTGAAAACAAGACTAGAACAGAATATGATATAAGCAGGATGTGAAACTTTCTCGTGTGGCAGGGAGCTCAAAGGCTGAGCACGGTTGGTACGTCAGTGAGATGGGCCAAAGGGGCTGTCGTGACCTCAGCCTAACACACTGGACAGAAACATTAGAAAACTGCATTCATAAAACATGAACACAGTCCAGAGACATGAGATGGTGTTTGGCAAGACCATGGACTGTGAAAGAATGCCCAACACTTTCCACTGTGTCTCAGTGTAGCAATTCTCATGTTCTGCTCTCCCGGGAAAGCTCTTTCGATAGAGGCACTGCGATCGAATTTCGCGTTGCGTCATGGGTAATTGTCAACATATATACTTCCGGTTTCGTCTGTACATGTTTCTGTTCACCAGTCTTAGGCACGTTTTTACAGTGTAAAATCATATTTTACCTTCTTTACCATGGGCTTCAGGTGTGCTGCAGCTCAATGCACATCTAATAGTCGTAAGAGTGTCAAAAGATATCCATGGATGTCAGCTGTGCGTTGGCTCAAGTGGCCTAAACATCCCAGAGACGTAGCTCGATGGAAGCGCCTTGTGAGAAGGGGTGGGAAAGATTCCACTGGCTATGTCGACGTGTTCAATGTTGACAGGCATACCCGCTTGTGCTCAAGACACTTTGATCCACAATCTATAAGAGATGACAACATTTTGTCTGCCATTTTGTGGGTTGCTATCGAAAAGGGGAAGTGTTGATGGTGACACTCGGTGCAAAAATCGACCACAGCGCCTCTAGCGAATTAGCTTTTTTGGAGAGCAGAACGCGAGAATTGATGCTGACAGGCATGATGCCTCTTAGGAACTCAACCTCAGCTAATGGCGCGATCCACGTGGTCAGTGCGCCTGTCAAAAGCTGAATATTGTACCGACAACTCAATTTCACTGAGAAACATACAGGAGGGATAGATCCTCTGACTATGTGCGCACCTCTCAGATATTCGCTGTGGAGGTCAGCAGTGTTAAATAAATAGTTATTTGTGACTGTTTTATCACAAATTGTTTTCGTCCCAATTCAATGTGATGTAAAGTGCTTTGGTAACATTTATATTTTATAATGTTAAGCGTGTAGTGGAACTGTTTCTACTTTCTTCAAGTTTGTTAAAAATTGTTTATATTTTGTCGGTCATTATCTCTTGTGTTGGTTTGAAGACTGAAATAAATGCTAAAACCCATCAGTGCAACCCACTCTGCATTAATGTTGGCATAGATATATTTTATTGTTTTAGACTCAGCCAGCGAATGGTTGTTTATGTGTGTCCTGCAATTGGCTGAAAACCAGCTCAGGATGTACCCTGCCTCCTCCCCGAAAATAGCTGAGATGGGCTCCAGCACTGACATGACCCTTGTGAGGGTAAGCGGCTCAGAAAATGGATGGATTCCGGGAAAACTGGCCTACAAAGCAGCTCAAGCCAGAAGAGGAGCAAATGGGGCAATTTGGTTGCATGCTGAAGTATGTAATGGGGTAACAGCTAAGGTAACAACACCTTACCCCTGTAAACACACTTATATTCCAATATTTGTTCACATCACACAAGCTGACAACAAAAAAACTCCTTCATACAGCAGTGGCGTACGCAATTAAAAAAAATCTATACAGTATTTGAATATGCATTAAGAATGACACGTAAAGAGGTTATCAGTACAGTAGTGCCGCAAGATACGAATGGCCCACGTTACGAGTTTATCAAGATACGAGCCATTGACAGACCAAGTTTTTCAAATGAATTTTTGTATGCATGTGCGTGGGGTGGGGATTAATTGCATTGCAATTTGGGAAATATGTTTGTTAAATAGGTTGTGTTTTGAGATAAGAACAGGTCAGGGAATGAATTTAACTCATATCTAAAAGGTACAACAGTATTAATTGCACAATAAACAATGTACATATCGCATCTCATCTCAATCTTATACTTGTATGTGTGCACAACATTCATATTGCAGGGTCTGCTGGGATGTTAGTGTACTGTAATATACAGTTAATCAATTGAGATTAAAAGTGACCACAAGATGGAGCTGTTTGGCCATGCCAATAACATTAGCATGTCCAAACAGGTTAGAGGAAATTCTAATGCTTTAAACAACACAAAGAGCAGTCCATAGTCTTTTATACTTATCACATTGTACGACAACTATGAATGAGGATGGGGTAAAATGTCTACCTACTACAGTTCCCATTTCACTCTTTAGACTGAAACTACTGTAGAGAGTTATGGTGTGCGAGGTGCGTTCAAAGACACTGTGTATAAAAAAGTGAATGTGTACTTTAGTAAGACAGTAACCGTATTGAAAAAATGGAGGACGAGGAAAATTATGATCAGAATGCTTTAGTTAAAACACAATGAACACACAGTTATACGGATTTTATTTAGTTTTGTAATAAAGGAATTGATACATTATTTTATTAAGCCACAGCTGCAACGAATGCAAAGTTATAAATGTCCTTTTACCATTGTTCTTGTTTCATGGTGTAGTCCATTTTGTTTGCATTTTAAGGACACAAGTCCTCTTTTTGCTTTAAATCCTCAATTAATAAACAACACCTTCCCCAATAAAAAAAAACAAACCATCAGGCCACAGGTTTGTCCTCATGTTTTTTTTTTTTTTTTTTTAAATTGTACGTTGAAAGGCTGCAGTTGGCTACTACTGTCAACTGCTGGCTACTACCGTCGACTGAATAGGTGAAAACAAAGGGGTAATTCAGTCATTATTTTGGGGGCAAAGGCCCATCAGCAACATAATGAGGGGAAAAAAAACAATGTAATTTTTTCAATATCGTACCACCCCAATATACTGATGATAAGAAGGCATTTTTAATGCTTCTATTACATTATTTTATGTAATATACCCATAATGATCAATATTTGTACAATAATACTATTTACATTTGTATTTTAGATGAATAAAAAGAAATTCTATTATATGACCAGTCTGATATAAAAGAAAATTAGACAGTATGTACAAGTAGGGGGTTCCCTGCTCCAGCTTTCCATCAGTTTGGGGGTCCTTGGCCTGGAAATTTAGTTGAATTTATAACATGAAAAAAGGGTACTGGCCATTGGTATCAGTTTGGAGAAGAGCAAGTTACCAGTATCAGTGGAAAAAAAAAACCAGCAGTTGTGCATTCCTAGTGTGAATTTTCAACGTGAGCTCCTGCACACACTCAATATGTTAGTGGAAGTGACTGCTCAGAAGAAAGCCTGGCTGTCAGCAGTGGCTTAATTGACCCCTCCGTGGATATTGCGCAATCCGCGTCACTGACCAATCTGAGGCCAGAGATCTGCATAAACCACGCCCCTTTTTGGGGACCCGCAGTTTTCTCAGACAACGCTGCATGGTCCAGTATAGCTTCTGTTGCCGTTTTAGCGCGTATTTGGGTTCTTTAACAATAGAAATGGTTAAGAGGTGTAGTCACGGACTTTATAATAGTGACGACAGGTATCCTGAAAGGCTAGTTGGTGGAGTTCAATTCGTACCCTTTCCAAAACCGAAGACCCAGTACGAAAAATGTCTTTCATGGATCAAACTTTGTGGAAGACCGCATCATCAACTGAATCCATCTAAAATCAACCGGAACAGAAGACCGAGTACGAAAAATGTCTGTCCTATATTTGATTTTCAATACATGTCTCATATAAATGAATTAGCAGTTCTTCGCTTGCATAATATAGCTACGATTGACACACTTGATCTGTGTTGAGCGATATTTTGCGATGATCTGACTGCACAAACGTGTCCCTTTGTTCGCGGCTAATTAGCTAAGCTAAACCGGACTAGCAGTCCTAAAAGCCTTCGACGTGCACCGAGACACCAAGACTGAAGGAAGGATGCTTGAGGACAATAAAGTAGTGATTGTCGTACTCGGTCGGGACTTACGTAGGTTCGGCACTAATTCAAGAATAATTATTGAGGGGAGCGCGTGACGTTACACAAAGAAAACGAGAGAAACAACTCGTAAATCAAGCCTCGCCTTCTTCTTTTCCTTCATACGGCGGTTCACAAACGGCTATACAGATACATATACAGATTCTGCACACAAGTGTGATATGTAACACGAAAATAGGAAACTGTCAATGACGAATTCGTCTTTGGGTTATAATATATTATATTATGTGGCTTCTCGGCCTTTCTCTGACTCTGGAAAGATCTCGAGCTAATATCAATGGTTGAAATACTTGAAGCCCTGCTGTCTGCTTTTCAACGATATTTCACTGTTAGTTAAGAATGCGAGTGAGAAATCAGATGGTAAATCGGACAGTTTCGCTCTATTCTTTTCTTGATGCGCCGCCCTTTTTGCTAATTGTTTGTCTGACGTAGGCGGACGTGGCATGACGTCACTTCAGGAGGCGTGGTTAAGTGCCCTGTACGGAGGGGTCAATTACTCCCAACATATCTCCAGTGAATATTCTTCACTGATTTTTTCCCTGCCATTCCTGCCCAAAAATGACTTGTCACTTTATAATACGCTCTAATCCCGGTAATCCATTTCATGCAATTTGTAATACCCACTGAAACAGCATCATTTGTCAATGCTTTCATTTAACTATCAAAATATTCACTTCACTGATAATGATGCTAACAAAGATTATATTGTCTTGATTCATTGAGAGCCCAGATTAATTTTCATCACTCTAATTGCTAATGCAATAATTAAAAAAAAAAAAAACAAAAACGAGCCAAATGAACCTAAACATCCATCCACTCATCCATTTTCTTAGCCACTTGTCCTCACGACGATCGCGGGGAATGCTGGAGCCTATCCCAGCTATCAACGGGCAGGAGGTGGGGCACACCCTGAACTGGTTGCCAGCTAATCACAGGGCACATAGAGACAGACAGCCGCACTCACAAAGACACCTAGGGGCAATTTAGAGCGTCCAATTAATGGTGCGTGTCTTTTTTGGATGTGGGAAGAAACCGGAGTGCCCGGAGAAAACCAACAGTGGCACGGGGAGAACATGCAAACTCCAGAAAGGCGGGTCTGGGATTGAACCCGGCACTTCATCTGAGCCACTGTCCAGCCTGAACCTAAACAGCCCCGGAAATAAATTTAAGAGGCATGTTGGGAATATCTCTTTACTGTCCAATGTAATAATAATATTAAAATCACATATTAAAGGCTCTACTTGGGCATGACATTAAAATGCATATTGAAATGGCATAATGAAAACAAGAAAGTACATTACGTAAAACTGTCTAGTCACTCTATTTGGGGAACTGAAAAGAACAAGCACTTTCTAAACCCAAATAACCACAAACTGCTGCTAAAGTAGTGTTCAAATTAATAGCAATCCAATGTGACTAACCGGATTAATCCAGATTTTCAGTATATATTTTATTGCTGCATATCAAATAAGTTACCAGTAGGTGCAGTTGATTCTCAGAAAACCAACAAGACCCAGCATTGATGATATACTCACGTTTATGCCTGTGCAATTGGGCAATTTGTTGAAAGGGGTGTGTTGAAAAAAATAGTGGTGTGGTGTTAAATCAGGGACATCATCAATTTTGTGAAAAACATGTGAATCAGGTGGCCCTTACTTAAGGATGACGCCAGCACCTGTTGAACATGCATTTCTCCTTGAAAGCTTGAGGAAAATTGGTCATTCAACACATTGTTCAGAAGAACAGCGTACTTTGATTAAAAGGTTTGATTGGAGAGGGGAAACCTTATAGAGGTGAAAAAATTATAGGCTGTTCAGCTAAAATGATCTCGAATGCCTTAAAATGGAGAGCAGAACCAGAAAAACATGTCAGAAAACAAAAGACCACCATCAAAATGGATCGCAGAGTAACCAGAATGGCAAAGGCTCAGCCAATGATCAGCTCTAGGATCAACAAAGAGAGTGTGGCATTACCTGCAAGTACTATGACATTGAGAAGACCTTCTGCGTGAAGCTAATCCATTTACAAAAATTCCCCGCAAAGTCCCCTATGTTAAAACCGAAAAAAAGGCACAGGCAGAAGAGGCTACAATTTGCCAAATTTGGCCTAAAGAGAAATGGAGGAACATTTTGTGGATTGATGAGAGTAAAACTGTCCTTTTTGGTTCTAGGGACCGCAGACAGTTTGTGAGATGACCCCCAAACTCTGAATTCAAGACAGAGTACATAGTGAAGACAATGAAGTCTGGTGGTGCAAGCATCAAGATATGGGCATGTTTCTCTTACTGTGGTATTAGGCCTATTTATCACATACCAGGGATAATAGATCAGTTTGCATATGTTAAAATACTTGAAGGGGTCATGTTGCCTTATGGGGAAGAGGACATGCCCTTGAAATGGCTGTTTCAACAAGACAATGACCCCAAATACACTAGTAAACATGCAAAGTCTTAGTTCCAAACAAATGAAGTTAATGTCATGGAGTGGTCTGCCCAATCCCCAAACCTTAATTCAATCGAGAATTTCTGGGGTGACATAAATAGTGCTGTTTCTGAAGTGGAATAACATGTGAAAGGTGCAACAAGTTATTTGACTCCATGCCACACAGATGTGAAACAGTGCTTTAAAAAAAAAAAAAAAAAAAAAAAAAAAACTGGTCATACAACTAAATATTAGTTTGGTGATTCTAATGATTGGTAAATCCCAGAAAAAAAAAGGCTGTCCAAAAATGTTTTGAGTTTGTAAAGTCAACAGCAGACTGCTATTTTTTTGGTGGGAACACACCCCTTTGAACAGATTGCCCAATTGCACAGCCCTAAGCGTGAGTATATCATGAATGCTGGGTCTTGTTGGTTTTCTGAGAATCTACTGCACATACTGGTGACTTGTTTGACATAGCAATAAAAAGATATACTGAAAACATGGATTAATCTGGTTAGTCATATTGGACTTCTATTATTTTGAACACTAGCTGTACATACACTGCTACATTTTCATTTCCAGATCGTCATTGCAAATGAGAATCTGTTCTCAATGACTGTACCTGGAGACAAAAAAAAAAGGTTAAATAAAATAGAATTGTTTGGAATACTTCACAAATTTTGTTTTGACTATATTGGAGAGAAACATGCAATTTGCCAAAGGCGACAGTGCCCACAAATGGGATTATTTCACAAAGCTTTACATTACAAAGAGGAACCAAACAAGGATATCCATGCTCACCAAGCTATTTGCAATAATCATCAAACCTCTTGTTGTCGCTATTTGTCAGAATGCTAATATGAAAGCTATCTCCTCAAGAGTGACAGAACAAAAAAAATCAATCTATATGCTGATGATATTCTACTTGATTTACAGGAACCCAGGAAGATTTCAGTCTTAAGAAGAAGTCACGAATATCAGATTTCTCCATCAACTGAACAAAATCAACAATACTCCTAGTAACAGCAAACTCATGGACTCCTAAAGATGAAATCCCAGATTATCCTATTCCGATAGGACAATGGTCCCCAACCTTTTTTGTGTAGGCAATATTTTTCACAAAACGGCTGTCAAGGTGTGGCATATATGTGTGTGCGTGTGTAAGTGTGGGGCTTGTGAATCACGTGTTGCAATGAACCCGTAACACATAAGGAATCTTGTATTTTCTTTTAAATGTAGCTTTCTTTTTGCAGGCAGTCTGTGACCCCTCTGTTGTCTCATCGTTGTCTTGTATAACCTTTCCAAAGAAACTATCCAGTGAACTGTTTCTGGTTCATTTTATGTTGGCGAGTGCCAAAGAGTCAAGCGCGGAAATGAAGCGAAGGCGGAAGTGGTTGTCTTTCAAAATAAGACAACTGGAAGGAAAAAAATGTAGTCATTTAATTATTCATTCTTTGCGGCCCAGTACAAAATGGTCTATGGACTGGTACCAGTCCAGGGCCCGGTGGTTGGGGACCACTGCTCTAGGGAACATTAACTATTGGGCATTAATATTTCATCAAATCTAAAAATCTGCATAAAAATGGCTCAGTTTTTGACCCAATTCTCAGTGTCCAAACACCAGGCCAAAGCTGAACCAATGTTGACTGGGTAGCTTACTCAAGCCGAACAATGCCGAACACCCACGGGGTGGTGGCGAGACGAGCCACTGTTCACTTCGAGTCAATAAGTCACTCATATTCAAGCCAGTCCATGCTCATAATGTGAGCACCGACATTCATGAGTGCTTCTCAAGATTGTTTTGGGGTATTTTTCCAGTACTGTATTTTCTTTGGTCCAAGGAAAGACATCAGTGCTACCAGAAGCAAAGGAAAGTTGAGCAAAGCACAGTGGATCTAAGGAGAGATAATCACCAAGTAAGAAAATGGGGTGCGTGTTTACTACGGGGTTTTGCTAACATTGTACGGCTAATTTGACTTTCGACTATCCTAAAGAATAAAAATGCAATAAAAGACAGCTGGTTTTGCCAATGGAGTGACAAGCATGACAAAGCAAAGGCCACAGATAAAAGAAATAGAGAAGCGACTGGAGAATAACCTAGTCAAATTACAAAGGCTTCAGCATCACACTTCCTCTTTTCTTGCTCTTTTACGCTCTCCATATCCATCCACTGATGCCAAAACACTGTGGCCCGAAAGGCAAAGATATGCATTTAAGTTGCATTTTTTGTTGTTTAAATACAGGATGTATGCGTTTTTACATAAATAGGAAATTGAATTTACTATTTGGAGGTTGAAACAGTTTAAACTCATTTACATAATGGAAAAAATGTTTGAGGTTGAACAAATCAGACATTGAACACTTCGCTAGAACAAAATATCTTCAAATTCCAAGGTTACATTTCATTTTAGTAAATGCGAACAACATGGAATCGACTACTTACAACAACCATTTAATAATTATGTATTTAGGACACGGGATGAACTGTTCCAAGGATTTCAAATAACAGCTGGGAATTTTCTTCAATACAATAAATTAAAAGAAGCAATAATTTTCATTTTTTTATTATTATTTTTTTTTTTTAAAAAGAATACCCTCATTCCAGAGCTCTCTCGATCTACCAGAGTTTGTCAACCAAATAATGAAGCTTCTTTTGCAGAGTAAAAGATACAGTGGTTTCTCTACTTACGAACAATTTTAGTCATGAAAAATTCAGGTTACAAAAGACCCCCTCAGAAAAATATTGTCTTATTACGAAGAAAAATTCTGGATACGAAAGGAAAAAATAGACGCTGGACTCAGTGTTCCTAAATTCCACCAAACGTAAACATTCTGTATCTTGGTTTGTGTGGCGTGATAGAGCTGCTCTCTCATTGGCAATCACTGTAGCATTTTCCTGGCATCCCATTAGCTAGGAGGGAATGGATTTGGCTATTTACATGTAAAAAGCGCTTCTACTTTTTTAAAAATTCCCGTTATGAAACGAAATTTTGGAACAAATTAATTTCGTAAGTAGAGGTACCACTGCATGCCCAAGACCAGGTAAATGGGAGTGAATATGTTATTTTGAAATACAGTAGATAATTGTAGAAATGGATTAGTCGGAAAATTATTTATATAAGAGTGCTTAAGTTAAAACTGTACAATGACACTCCAATAATATGGAATTCATTTAGTTTTGGTAAATAAGATGAGAAAAATTATTTTGGTTGTATAGTGAATCAGAGCTGCAAGGAATTCAAAGTTATCAATCTTTTTTTTAACCTGTCCTGTTTATTGGCATGCCCATGCAGACTGGTGAATCTGTATGCCTTTTGTGCTCATTCTGTTTACTGAAAATTCTGTCAGACAGAAAACGGTTTTAGGGCATATACCGAGGGATAGAACAGACAAGAGGAATCGGGGTGTGCACCACACCCGAAGAACAGACAGTAACGTTTGCAAAGTCAAATCATGTTCTTATTTGTGAATGGTGGGGACACCCGTTGAGGACATTCAACAACTAACCAATTGGACAAGATGAGGGAGAACAGAAAAGAGAAAGACAGGATATGGCAAATGAGCAAGGCAGTGGTACTGAAGAGCGGAGCGGTGGGATGCTTTTAAAGTGTCAAAACACCCGTAAGAACCTGTGACTTGATATCTTAATACAATCTCTGTTATTATTGGTTGTCACAGCATAAGCAATTCAAGCCTTAAGTCTGAAAATGAAATGTATCAGTGACTAAATACTAGGTTACATGTATATTAGTCAAATGGTGTAGGGACTTGCTGTGTCGGCACATCAAAGATGGGCGAGCCTGACCCGCTCCATCCGCAAACGGTCTAAGCCAGTGAGCCCATCCTGCGGGGGACCCATCCTGTGGGGGACCCAGCCAGAGGGACGCCACCCACTCCACAGGACCTAGGCCTGTTCCCCAGCACAGCTGAAGCACCCCAAAGGGAATACTGTGCATCAACAACATCACAATGAACAAGCACACCAGTGTTGTAAGTTTGGATAAAATGTGAACTTTCAAACATTTTCAAGCTTATTTTGTATTTATCTACAATAACTGTTCCAAGTGTTTTAGGCCATGAAAAAAAAACTATGTACAAATTTCTTCTGTACAATAGTAAAGGTGCTTATTGGCCTCAAAATGACTGCTTAAATTTAATGGACAATCGGCGATATCGGATGCAGTTTTCACAGGTGAAGCCCAAAGCCAAAAAACAAGCACTACGTAATGGTTAATAAATCAATTTAAAAGTCAACACCTGAGCAACTAGTCACATGGTTCCAGTTCTGCTGCTCACTTAAAAAGTGGGTGGATTCAAACAAAAGGTGCAATGTCCTGAGTTGCTTCAACACATCTAGATCTAAATACCATGAAATAAAAGCTGGGATTCTGAACTTTTAGTCTCATGATCATCTTTTGAGCTGAAAACCAAATATCTTCAGTATACAACAAAATGAGAAATTTGTCTTGCCGTTCCAATGCCTCGGGAAGGGAATGTATATATGCTATACAAGCTGTGGGATGACAATTACGTAAGACTACATGATGGATGGTCCAATGGCAACAATGGAAAGGTTGGTTTAGAACCATTTTAGTGTTTGATTTTACTGGTTGGAATAATTTCTTTGAATTTATGTATGCATTTATTTAATTAAACGATTGTATTTTTTTTATTGGGATATTGTACGTTATTCCGTAGTGTTTGTTTTACCCCTAGGAATGTTTGACATCTTGGATCCATTCAAATATACTTATGTCTTACATTGAATGACCTTCCAAAAAAATGTATCAAAAAAATATTTTTTATACTTTCCTCCTACAATAATCAGTCAAAAGAAGAACACCGACTAGGATATAGCAATAAACCTACTCTTTTGCTGTGTAAACAGAAGGCTAGTTAATAGCAAAACCAGAGGGCTTTTCTCTCAGTAGTTATCCATGTACGACTACTCTTCCAGTCTGAACAATGACGGTGTTGTGAGTGAAAACACGTCTACTGGTTGTTTACTGTCAAACGTCCAGTCCAGCTTTCCTGGTCATGTGACTGCTCAACGAATTCTGGGAGATGAACACCAGAATTCAACTAATACATACATGTATGTTTGATGAAAATCCAATATATGAACAAACCAATAGTGTCTACACACTTATTGATAGGTTATAAGGTGCCTTGAGCAGTTCAGCGAACAGTGAACCAGTCACTCACATTTGAAAAATGTACGGGTGTGGTCAGTCAATCCCGCTCTAAAGTTATGAGTGCGGGCCACAAGTCACACCCACAGATATAAAGTTGCGGGTGTGTGTTCTGTTTTGTAATTATGAGTGTACCCCTGTAAGAGCGGAGGGGGGCGGTGTCAGGTAAACTAGGAAGTAGAAGTAGGGAGCAACAAATAGAGCAACATGGCAAAACTCGACTGAAGTTCTAGTTTTTTTGCTGGTGAATGGCATCACAACATTGGAGATGTAATGGTTAATCAAAAATGCCATGTTGTATCATGCGCTTTCACAATCAAAATATACAGTTTGTTTCTCGGTACAAACAAGACTGAGGTGGCCATTTTCACTGCCAATCGTTACTCAAACTATAATAAAGAATAACTACTGCAAATATATCAAATTATTCTCAATTGTATAATTCCATATGTACCTCTACCTATGGATGAAAAAGCAAAGCTTGAAGAGTCTGTCAGCAAATGGACGAACCAAAATGACGTTTCTGGGCAAAGGTCAGCTGCCACAAAGCTTACAGTACTGTCTATACATTATAGTGTTGTACAATAATACTAAAGTATATTTATAATTTTGTAAGTAACAAAATTGTAGTTTGATGGCATTCACTAGAACTCTGCGCTTAAGGGCACACAGCCAACACAAATAATACAGTACAGTAATAACATTGAATAAAAACAGTAACTCATTTACTATGTTTGGTACTTAGCAATTTTTATTCAACAGAAAAAGGAAGGGGGTTCTGGGGTTGTCACAGATAGACGCTGTTTCAATTTATTTCAATGGGAAACAGATTTAACAAAATATAAGCAAATTAAGTTACGAACTTGGTCATGGAACAATTCAAACTCCTTTTGTCAATGTACTACTCTACTGCATTTTTTTATAAAAATAGTTCACGTTGCAGTAGTTCCACTTAGGATATTTCAATGATAAAAATGTACAAATAGGTAACAGAACGCTGCCATTTGACGGTTTATTTTGCCACCTGTATGACCTTCGAAGTGCCACCAGTGACATTGGGCACCACCACGTGCTGACACTAGTTTATAATGTCTATTGATTGGACACACTTTGGGGGAACAAGCGCCAGCCACTGTAAAGGTAACAAATGACACCAATGAATGTTAACAGGTTAAATTTAAGTCTTCGGGCTAGTTATCATGTATAGGTGGCCAACATCACACCACTTTGAAGGGCACCCTGAGGAACACCTCCTTATGCTAACGCACCGTTGTGTTGCACGCCACATGACTTCCATTTTTCAAAAGTGATGTCAGAAAATATAATCACAATCTTTCTACGTGCATTTTGACACGGATGTATGGATTGAAGCGAGTCGGCATAAATGGTGAGCAGTTATCGCGAAGGCGGCTCACAATTAACGATGACCGACACCCTTTGAATCGAGACGGCGCTTCCATTAGCTTACGTAGAAGCTGATGGAAGACAAAGTAAGGCTTAAAAGTGGCCAACATGTTGAGAAAAAGGAAGCTACGCAGCAACACTGCTGGGAACTCAATGGAACAGCGGCGGTGCGCCTCGCACTTGCTCTCTTGAAATTGAACGAAGATGTTTGGATGGATATGTTAGCGTTCCATAGCGACGGCGGACACGACTCGTCCATGACAGCAATACGAACAGGTTGGGGGGAAACCAGGCTAAAACTACTACATGGCAAATGCGACACTTACTTTGACGATACAACAATCGATGAGTCCGCTGCGGGTTTTGGTGTTGACTGTGAAAAGCGTTGTTCGATTTGGACGTCAAATGTAAAAATTGAGCACACTCTGCTCCGTTGCCGCTTAGTTTGCTCCCACTCGTATTTCGACGTGATTGTGGGCGGGGCTACGTGCGGCGTTCGAGACGGGCGGCCGCCCAATCAGAGGAGACGCAACGCAGCAGAGACAGGAAAAAGAGATGGAGGTCAGACTCTGCTCCCAAAACATACGACCACAAAACAACTGTCAATTGAATAAACAAAAAGGGCCGAGGACACTAACATGTGGATAAGAAGGCTCTATGAACACAATTGACAAATAATACGCTTTTCTTGTTGCCGTAGTTTTGAATGCAGTATCTGTTTCGCGAGCTACATTCGCTCCTCCTACTCATAGGCATAGTAAAATACGGAGGGGAGGGAGCGACCTTTCACTATTTCAACATAATTGATAGATTTGGTTTGAACACACAGTAGGGGGGGGAGACCTTAATGATTCGTTTGTGTTTCGCTTGGACAACTTGTTCCGTCATGCCTGTCCACTATTGCGCGATTAACTAAAACTGCCAGCCATTGCCTATTTCCGATCTGGTTATATAACCAGCCGAATCGGCTATGAAATCATATCAAGTACGCGCATCTCATCTGTCACGGAGTCGTTGTCCTTCTCCCCAGCCGCCGGTGTTTAAAGGTTGTTGGTTAGGCTGCTGTGCTCATAGGCACCTCGTGTGGAAATGAATCACTTCTGTTAGTGTTCTCCATCTCTGCAATCATTTTGTCACAGACTGCTGCCCTAAATTTTGATCCGATTGTGTAAGAGGCCAAATTGGCTAAGAAAACATGTTACATCAAAACTGCGAATGATGCAACGTCAATTCAGTGACAGCTGCAAACACAGGATGGGAGGAGGGAGAATTACAGTGCAATATGGGCAAGACCTTATGTGGAGAATTACAAGGGAAGTCATTTTTTAAATATTTTTATTCATTCCCAACCACAGTGCTTTTATAATAGTCCAAAATGTTAGTAAATATATCAATATTTAAGAAAGTAAAGGTGAAATTTAGACTTTCTTTGGCAAATAAACATAACAATGGGTGTGCAGAATTATTACACGAATGAAAAACATTTTCTCACTTCACTTTTTTTGTTTGTTTAAACAAGAATTATAAACAATTCAAAACTTTCCCAATGGAAACTGGTGTGAAGCCACCTTTCTTTTCAATAACAATGACCCTTCCATCCGTGGATTCTATCAGTTTGAAATCTGATTTGTAGTCGATCAAGGTTTTGTACAGCAGAAACCACAGCCTCCCATACTGTATTCTCCCATTCATGAACTGCCCACAAGTTCTCTATTGGGTTTAGGTCAGGGGAGGAAGGGTTGCCATGCCATCACTTTTTTTTTTTTTATAAATCTTTCAGGCCTTCACTGGGCATCCACGCAGAGTACTTAGATGCATGTGATGCGAGCATTGTCCTGCATAAAATTAAGTCTTTTTGAAAGATGCAGATTCTTCTGTATGCCTACCTGAAGAAAGTCTTCTAAAGACTGACAGTATGATTGAGTGTTAATTTTTCAGCTCATTTTCTCCACCTTAAGGTCCAACCAAGTTATTTTCAATTATACCAGTGTCTCACCTCCCCTATGCTGGCATCTCAATCCAAGTGGAGTTCTGTGCCCATTCGTGATCCAGCCACGGGTCCGTCAAAAGTCACTATGATTTCATGAGTCACAAAACGTTTGAAAAGTCAGTCTTCAAATATTCCTTGGCCCAGTCTAGACATTTCAGCATATAAGCTAAATTCAGTCTTTTTTTCCCCAAAATTTTCTAACTTTGGCCTTGACGATGCGTTTCTGGTAGCTTGACACTTCTAAAATCCTTCAGTTATAACAATTTGCATGTCTTGCAATCCTGCTAGCAATTCAAAACAAAACGTTTGATGGTTGTGTAATCACACCCCGATAGATATTTGAACAGTGCTGCAATCATGAGATAATTTGAGTTTTGACTCCATTAAATCTTTTTTGGCCCATTTTGCTAAACTAAAATAAGATGTGATCACACACATTCATACAGTCCCCTAATAATTGGAACGGCAAGGTCAATTCCTTTTTTTGTTGTTGTTGTGTATACTCAAACAAAAGATGCTGTCCTGACTTAACATCTCAAGGTAAATATCATGAAATAAAAGCTGAATTTCTTAACTTTTGTCTCATATTCGTTTGATCTGAAACCCAAATATCTTCGGTATTCAATAAAAACCAAGGATTTGACCTTCTGTTCCAAACCTTTTAGAGGGGACTGCATACGGTGTTGAACTCCTTGAGCCACACACGCACACATTCATTCTATGCTGAAATTAAGCATTCAGGTTTACTCAGGTGGGATTTAGGAAATGTGCCTAAAACAATACTGCACATGGTGTATAGTTAATAACGACCATTTATTTATGTACCAGCAGATTTGTTTGCATTGTTCAACATTTTCCCTGCTCTAAGCCAGAAAGTACAGTAGAATAAGGACATCTGAAGTTGGAGAATTTTTTTCAGGAACGTATATTTAGATGAACATATTTACAAAGTATTGCAAACAAACATAGATCAAAATTGAACCAAAAAAAAAAAAAAAACTCAGCTTGTCTCAAAAGTATTTATCAAGGGCAAAAGGGCAGGACCCACGTTAAGTAGGGATACAGACCAGAACCAGTCTTCAGTGAACCATGATGTGCTACAGCACAATGTGGAGAGTGACAGTGAGGAATACTCATCTTTTAAAAAAAAAAAAAAAAAAAAAAAAATGAAAATAAACTGGCACACCGTTCAGAGAGAAGGACTACAGTCTAATACAAAAAAATAGTGCTTGTCACCATTTCAAAAGCTACAAAAAGAAAATAAAAGACATTTGAAGACAAAAATAAAATCACAGTGTAGAAGAAAATGAAAGACTCCAGGAAGTCAGGTTTTTGTCAAGATCGCTTGTAAAGTGCCGTTACATACCGGGTGTTTAAGAGATCAAGCCTCGTTTTGAACAGGAAGTGTTAAAATGCACAACTGGAGAACAAATGTATTTGAAAACGTTCAAAAATATTTTTCCATTCTTTTATGCAACTTAACTGCAAGCTGAATATAAAGCTTGTGTGTAATGCTCTATGCACCGAGAGAAGTCACCTTTAATTGTACAGGCAGACGAAAGGCATCATCAAGTTGCATGGGAACCCATGTGTATCTGGTCCAAAGGACTTTCTCCTGCATTTACGAGGTTACTTATTGTGTTTAATCCTGATTCATAATGGTGACTTCCCGAACACAGGAAGTCAGTGGTTGTAGCCTCTTAATTCACCACACTGAACCCTTAAAAGAAGGAGAAACAGCTGCAGACAGGTCTTGCATTGCCAAGCACAGTGCGATTCCAACCACTGTTGCTCTATGGCGCCCTCATGTGGCACCGAAAAGGGCGAGCTGATGCACTTTTCCCAGCTGTGATATCAGTCGCTTCATGCGGTGTTTGAGCTGAGGCAGGCGGGCGAGAGGTTCAGGAGGCTCCAGTTCCCCAGTGTAGTCCAACCAGCGTTCCAGCACTACATACAAGCACAAAATAAACAAGGTTTAAGGAAACCAAATCTTTGGCCTCCCACGCAGCTTGGGCTTTGGACCCATGACTTCTGTTCCAAGAAGAGGATTTAATTTTTGCCTGCAACAACACCCAGCAGTCGATCAATAATTCCCAGAACTGATTATCTCTCACAGAAAACTAATGTGCTACGCCACAATGGTTGAGATTCCTTGCATCATATTACAAGGGCATTGGTCCGCAACAGCCTTGATGTGCAATATTTAGAGGTTAGAAATGGGAGGCCGGTGTAATTGACCCCTCCGTACAGGGCACTTAACCACGCCTCCTGAAGTGACGTCACGCCACGTGCGCCGACGTCAGACAAACAATTGGGAAAAATATCGGCGCAGCAAGAAAGCAATAGAGCGAAACTGTCCGATTTACTGGCTGATTTCTCACTCGCATTCTTTGCTAACAGTGAAATATCGTTGAAAAGCAGACAGCAGGGTTTCAAGTATTTCAGCGAGGGGTATTTCAATGGTATTTACATGCATATCGACGGAGAAACCATTGATATTAGCGCGAGATCTTTCCAGAGTCAGAGGAAGACCGAGAAGCCACATAAAATAATATATTATAACCCAAAGACGAATTCGTCATTGACAGTTTCCTATTTTCGCGTTACATATCACACTTGTGTGCAGAATCTGTATATGTATCTGTATAGCCGTTTGTGAACCGCCGTATGAAGGAAAAGAAGAAGGCGAGGCTTGATTTACGAGTTGTTTCTCTCGTTTTCTTTGTGTAACGTCACGCGCTCCCCTCAATAATTATTCTTGAATTAGTGCCGAACCTACGCAAGTCCCGACCGAGTACGACAATCACTAGTTTAGTGTCCTCAAACATCCTTCCTTCAGTCTTGGTGTCTCGGTGCACGTCGAAGGCTTTTAGGACTGCTACTCCGGTTTAGCTTAGCTAATTAGCCGCGAACAATGGGACACGTTTGTGCAGTCATATCATCGCAAAATATCGCTCAACACAGATCAAGTGTGTCAATCATTCACACTTAGCTATGTTATGCAAGCGAAGAACTGCTAATTCATTTATATGAGACATGTATTGAAAATCAAATTTAGGGTTTACCTTCGTGCAAACATATCTGTTCCGGTTGATGGATTCAGTTGATCATGCGGTCTTCCTCAAAGTTTTATCCATCAAAGACATTTTTCGTACTCGGTCTTCTGTTCCGGTTGATTTTAGATGGATTCAGTTGATGATGCGGACTGCTAGTCCGGTTTAGCTTAGCTAATTAGCCGCGAACAAAGGGACACGTTTGTGCAGTCAGATCATCGCAAAATATCGCTCAACACAGATCAAGTGTGTCAATCGTAGCTATATTATGCAAGCGAAGAACTGCTAATTCATTTATATGAGACATGTATTGAAAATCAAATATAGGACAGACATTTTTCGTACTCGGTCTTCTGTTCCGGTTGATTTTAGATGGATTCAGTTGATGATGCGGTCTTCCACAAAGTTTGATCCATCAAAGACATTTTTCATACTGGGTCTTCGGTTTTGGAAAGGGTACGAATTGAACTCCACCAACTAGCCTTTCAGGATACCCGTCGTCACTATTATGAAGTCCGTGACTACACCTCTTAACCATATCTATTGTTAAAGAACCCAAATACGCGCTAAAACGCCAACAGAAGCTATACTGGACCATGCAGCGTTGTCTGAGAAAACTGCGGGTCCCAAAAAGGGGCGTGGTTTATGCTGATCTCTGGCCTCTTATTGGTCAGTGACGCGGATTGCGCAACATCCACGGAGGGGTCAATTGCACAGCAACAAGAAGCCATGCTCAGTTACTGCCATACTTGCAGTTTTACACTTGATTGCTTTATATGTATGACAGAAATCTTTTTCAAACAAATATTTACTGAAGGCTTTACACCATCTGGAGTTTTGGGGCCGATTTTAAAAAAATTATAACCAATCACTGACGGAGATGGAGCACTGAGTATTTAAATGATCTGTTCATTTATTGTATATATTTGTGTACTTAATTGTTCTAAAAAACATTTACAATAAATAATGTATCTTTGTTCATCTATTTATGCCAGTGAGGCATAGAGACAGACAGAACAAATTAATGGTCTTCTATTGGATGGCAGTAAAGTAGATACAGCAATTTATGTATCTACTTTTTGTGGCATCTTCGTTTGTTGGTGTGCTGTGAAATTTGTCAATTGGAAAGCAGGTACCTTGGCTTCAAAAAGGCTGGGATTCGCTGCTCTGATCAGCTCATGTGTTCAACACAACAGCATAATTTTTACACACAACACCGAGCACTAGCACTAGCTTGCTATCGAAAATTTAAGTCCAGAGTATCATTTTCTGAAAGTATCAGTTTTCTCTCTTTAAAATTGTATTTGGTGTAGAGTGGGTTAAAAAGTACGTAAACGTACATTAAGCAAGCATTACATGAACACCCTCTCCTGTCATGAGCACCAATGACCACCAACGCGTCCCCACCCCCCTTTTCTTATAAACAGTTGGCCCGATCCACTCATGTTGTCATCCCCATGGAAATGAGTGTAAATGGAACCATGCAATGCAATCGGAATACAAGATTTTATTATTGAAGGACTTTGACATTGCGCAATTTTGAAAGAACAAATTTGTCTTGTAATCTGATCTGCGCATTACGTGTCGTCTCAGCCGTCGTCTCACCCATAGCACCTTTTAAATATAACCATTGGCCGTCAGATATTTACAGAACTACGTGAAAAGACACAAAAAAGAAAAACTGTAGAAATACTACTATCTAAAATAAACTAGCTTTTGGATTTAGATATACTGTGCAGGAACGTGACGCAGAGTAAATGTGTTTTGTGGAGCTGATCAACCAGCAAATTCTCACATTAAAACGGATTGTTCAATCAGCAAAAAATATCTATCAGCTTATTCCCATCAGGCCAATAAAATAATCGATATTTATAAAGTCTAATTTACTGTGATGATGACATTTCAAGGTCACGAATGGCTACATCTTGACATGGAATAAGAAGGCAGGCATGGTTTGTTCCGGTTTTTCATTTAAACTGCATTAGCAAAGGTTGGTGATAGAATAGAGCACGTGACGGCTGCAACTGAAATTCAGGTTATGGCGCTGCACTAGTCACCGTAAGAATGGATCTCTGTCATAAACCAAGGGTCCTCTGAATACTGACAATTACTTTAGATAAAAAGTATGTCTTTTGGCTTGTCCTGTTAGGAGTCACTACAGGGTGACATCTCAGATGAACGCTCATATTTGTTTGGCACAGTTTTTACACCAGATGCCCTTCCTGAGGCAACCCCTCTTGGGGAATAGAGGCCCCCATGAGATATGAACTCATGACCCCTGATTTACCAAAGCAATGCTCTAACCACTGAGGTATGGGGCCTCTACTGACAATCACTTTATATAAACTCGTATTGAAAAAAAAAAGGATGAAACGTTCCAGTGATTGTGGCATTTAGCAAGCAACATAAATTAGCTTCAACAAGATTGTTTCAGTTATTCCTTCTGCTGTTGGCAGGTTTGACCATTGTACTTTGTTAGCTACAATAAACAAAATATGTGAAGTTAATGTTAAACACATAGCTATCATAAACACATAATGTAATGGAATACTATTTTTTGGAACTTTAGCTGCTGAGAAATTAACTTTATTGGGAGTATGGACAGAAGTGGTAGCAGCAGAATTGCAACCGTGAGACTTTGATTGAGGCTGTCATTTCCACCTACAGTAATAAATAGTGTACCTACTCTCTTCATGCATGTTCTAAATCCAAAACAGATTTAACAGAATGGGCTCATGGGTTTCATCAAGCCGCTGATGTTAACATAAAAACACCACTGGATTTGCATGATCCTTTTTCAAATGAAATCATTTTAAATAAACATTTACATCATCCAATTCACATAATTCATTTCAAATTGACAGTGCATAAAATTCCCCAAACATGAATGAATGACTGAGTCACTGTTTTAGTGCTTAACATTTAGAGAAAAAAAAAGGCTAAAACATTGATAATTGTCTTCCAAAGGAAGATGTTTTCAAATGTCTTCTTTTAATTCAACACAAAGATAATCAGTCTGCTTTATCATTACAATTATAAATATTAACTGTAATAATATATTAAAATTTGTCGGGAGGCTGAAATTCTGCAGTTTTGGTCAACAGTTAAAGTTTCTCAGCAATGAACAGATTATCAAAAATCCTTAGGGAATAATGTGATAATCGATTAGTTGTCGATTAATCATTCCATCTGTATGACATGACAGCAGTGCTATTTATCAGGCTAAAATGAACACATTTAACATGAATGGGATTTATACTGAGGATTAAAAAAAAAAAAGAAAAAAAAAAGTTTAGACACCCTTGTTCAATTACCAGGTTTTTGCAACTAAAATTTTATAAATTTCCCACCCTTAACATGATCCCGAAATTGCACGACTCAATTGGATTCATTTGCATTTGAACAGCTGTGTGGACTTTTTTGATCTACTGCACATGAATTTAAGCTTTCACAGTTGAAGCAAATGAATATGTGTCTTACCGTCCAACTCTCGCTCAATAAAGTCCATTCTGTGCGAGACATCGTCTTGAACTGCATCTATGTGATCCAGCAGGTTGATCTGCCATTGTTGTTGTTGCTTGCAGCTATGAGGAGCCTCTTCAGGAGGACTCCACACCTCTCTCTTCACTTCAATCTGAGACCTTGGGCCTCCAGACATAGCCTAGCAATGATCAAAGGGGTTTGAGGTGGGGACGACGACATGCTTTTATTACTCCACATAAACACAAAAAGGATATTGTCCATCATTCAAAGGAGGCCCTCGGTTTACGACAGTGACAACATGCTTTGGTGTTACGTACAGATCACAATGAACTACTTCGTAAAAGATGTGCTTAGTTAATGATTTGTTTGAAATTTGCGGCGCGGTGTTTTTCCACACATTTATTTTAATGATCACATATTCCAATTTATAAATTCAAATTACATCACAGTTAAACTGAGCCCCCCGTATGGGAGCTACAATGCATGCATTTACACCAGACTTACGAATTTTCTCACAAATTGTCAAGAAGGGGCCATGGCCAAAACAGAATGATATACCAGTAGTCTATGTTTCAATCTCAAGTACAGCTAGAAACAGAACATAATTATGTTACAAATAAAATTATGGAAAATAAGAATGCTCGGAGGAGAAAAACGTGCTTATAATCTTCTCAAAAATATGTCAGAAGGTGGCTAAAACTGTAGGAGGTGCCATTAGTCTATGTAACCACTAGTATCACTAGAAACAAAACATTAAAAGGTCAAGTGTCATCCTATAAGCATTCTAAAATAAATATTGAAATGAAAAATACATAACATTATTCACTTCAATGTCTATACGAAAAAATAAATATGAGCGGAGAGCGTCATCAGAGCGCAAAGTTGAGGTAGTGTCATTCGACATCCAAGTGGTCGCCATATTGGCTGCATCTCCTGCCTGTGACATTACCCCGGACGTTCGCTATTGAAAACACGCTGTGGCCCCTACTGTGAGAGACAAACGCACCCCTTCTGACACAGAAGCTCTTTTCGAAGAAGAGAATATCTCAAAAACTGAGTGAATGTACCGGGGAAATATTACCCTATTGTTTCGAGCCATATTTACATATGCAGATCTCGACCAAACCGCTTCCCTGTTCATCCACTTCTGCAGCGGCAATGAGCCACCTCGGCCGAGGTGGAAAAGCCGGGAAGGCTGAGCCGGCCGACTCGGCCTTGTTGACAAGGCCGTTGGCAATTCACAAGGCCTGCGGAGGCCGTCCTTCAGTGGCTGCTGCATGGAAGCCATCCGATGCGCACAGACACATTTAGCACCACTGATTTACGGATTACCCCACCCCCAACTATTTTTTTTTTTTTTAGTAGCAGTATACACACCTACCTGTCATTGGGTACCCATGAAGCTCTCGTCCTTTGCACCTGTGCAATTCATTTTTCACGATGAACCGGATCTTTTGGAAAAGTATGAAGAGCGAATCCATCCTCCCGAGCGTTCAAGCAATATCCAGTAATGCAACGAGCTGGCATTTTGACTAACACAAAGGAACAATGTGCTATCTTCCCGCAAACTAGTAGAAAGAAACGAGTTCGCTTGAACGTGCTACTGCCTCCTACGACACTTCCTGCTTCTTGTCGAAAACAAATCCCTCGAAAGGATTTTTATGGCGGGAGTTACAAAAAGCCACATGTCAAAATCATGTTTTGTGATGAAAAACGAATGGGTCCATAATGGCTGCCGTTTTTTCAACAACATACTAAAAATCATCCGTTTCATGACACTTGACCTTTAAACATGCAATGCAAATTAAACTGCAATATGTTGAATATGTAGCCACACATTACTTTGAAAATATGTATAAAAATGAGTTAAGTTTCATCAAAAAGTATTCACACCCCTTCAAGTTTTGCACATTTTGCTTTTAGAGTCTTATTCTAAGCCAATTTGACTAAAAGTGCCTTAAAAAAAAAATCTACATAAAATATCCCATGATGACAAAGTAAGAGTTTCAGTCATGCAAATTTATAAAAAAAAAATAACATTCAAACATAAGTTCATAATTTCTAACATTTTGCTATGACACTTGAACTTAAGCTCAGGTGCATCTGATTTCCACTGATCATCCTTGAGATGCTTCAATAACTTGTAAGGAGTCCTTGTGTGAAAAATGCAGTAAATTGAACATCATTTGGAATGGCACACACTTGTCTATATAAGGTCTCATAATTGGCAAAACAGGGAAGAAACCAAGCAATGAATACTAAAGTGTGTGCAGACCACCTAGAATAAAAAATAATTTCAGCTGCATTATAGGTCCCAAAAAGCACTGTGGCCTAGATTAGTCGAAAATGGAAGTCTGGAACCACCAGGTCCTTTCCTCAATCTGGCCGTCTGAGCAAGATGAGCAACTGGGAAAGAAGCTCCTTAGGTCACAGAGATGAAAAAAATCCTATTGTCACTAAAAGCATCATTATTCCTGTGCTCATGCGGCAAAAATGACCTGCATTACAACACGTGACTAATACATTGACGCCACAGTGACAGTGGGGTCACCGCCCATCCGAGAACAAAGAAGCCTTAAGACGGAGTTCCAGTCTTCTTTTGCAGACAGAACCATCCAGATCGTCAACCATTGTGTACGCACTTCACCAATTAGGCCTTTATGGTAGTGTGACCAAATGAAAAGCGCTTCGTGGCAGCCAGCAAGGAGTTTGCCAAAAGGCACATTAAGAATACCCAGACCTCCAGAAACAAAATTTTGCAAGTCTAATGAAACCAAACTTTTTTTTGCCTGAAAATCAAAGCATGATATCTCGTGAAAAGGCATTTTTCGTCATCTGGCTAACACCAACCCTACCGTGAAGCATGGTGATGGGGGGTATCTTGCTATTTAATTTTTTTTTTTCTGCTACAGAACCTGAGTGACACATAGAGGGTAAGATGATAGCTACCAAAAATAGAGAAATTCTTTAAGGGAACATGCTCCAGAGTGGTCTGGAACTAGAGCACTAGACTTGGCTGTCAATTCACATTACAACACTTCAATAACACAAAGCACACAGCCTTTAAAAAAAAAAAAAAAGTCTTCAGGAGCAGCCTGTGGATTTCCTCTAGTGGCCTAGCTGGAGGCCAGACTTGAACCCAATTGAAAATTTCTGGAAGTAACTATGGCTATAAATACTTATCCACAGACGCTGCCCATCAAAAACAAACTGACCTTGACAGTATCTACAAAGAAGAATTGGGAAAAAAGGCCCCAAAACAGGTGTGCAAAGGACAGAGACATACCCAAAAAAATTTGAAGCTGTGATTGCTGCCAAAGTTGTCAACAAAACACAAAACCAAAGGATGTGAATACTTATGTACATGGGGAAATTTTAACATTTTCAATGCATTTGCACAACTGTCTGAAAATGTTATTTTGTTGTTATGGGATATTTTATGTATCGTAAAAAAAAAAAAAAAAAAAAAACGATACTCAAGCCAGCTTTGTAAGAGTAAAATGCGGATAAAGTGAAGGTGTGCCTATAGTTTCTGGTGGCACTAACTCGAAATAAACTCATACTTTCAAAGTACAAACCTTGTTGCTCGTGCCGATCGATTTTGGTTTGTCTGTCTCCAAAAGGCTACCAAAGCGCTGCTCGCGTTCCAGCAGCTCCTCGGTTCTTCTCATGCTGTCCTCCAACTCTGAGCCCTGTCGGGTCTCCACTACCAGTCTCTGCTCCACTGCTGGGTAGTAGTGCCGTGGCTTTTGGTAGCAGTGTTCACTGGAGATGTATGAGTCCTGGAAGGATGTGAACGGGGACGAGGAGCAGGACGAGGATGTGGTAGCGGCGGCGGCCCGACTCAGCTTCTCCAGGGCGTTGGACATTAAAATCTCACCCCGACTCATGTCCTCGTCAGGAGTGACAGGAGAGGGAGCGGCACCACTACCCCGATAAGAGTCTGAGCAGGTTGGGGGCCTTGCTACCCTCTTCCAGGGTTGGCGCCACAACTTCAGGTCTGGATGTGTGTTGTTCCTCAGGGGGAAAAAAAATATTAGAAAATCATAAAGCCTGTTGGGGTAGGAGGTCAGTATTAAGAGAATTTCCTTCTGTCAATTTCTATCATTTTAGCTGAAAAAAAAAACAGCTCCATATGGACTCCCTGGACTTACTGTAAAATGTTCATCTTTAGCTGCAGTCCATTGAGGATCTCTACCACATGGTGCACATCTCCCAGCAGTTGGTGTGTTGTGCTGATCTTCTTGCCGTTTTGATGGGAGTAGTTTTCTTCCAAGAAGGACAGTCCGTACATATGGCCATTGCTCAACCATTCACGGTCGTACCAGTAACGCAGACTCTGCCTCTGGCCTGGAATGAATATACATTAATTCCTTTGCAATGTTACCAGACAGTTTCCCTTCTTTATCTATCTTTTGATAGTATTCACGTCAAGATAAACAGTCAACCAACCAAGAAACCATTATTTAACCACATCATCTAGATGCTGTAGCAGAGATCCAAACCCTATTTTACATGTGCTTTTTAGTGAAATCTTTTCTCTTTAGGGTGAGAACAATAAAACTATTATATTGACAAGGAACAAAAATGGTTAAGGCCTTTTAACATTGTACTTAACAAGGCATCAGACACCCTCGACTTTGCAACTCATTTGTGTAAGTGCTGAGGGGAGAGGAGCACATTCTGAAGAAACTTGTCACGTCAAGGGTGAGGGCACCTGGCCCTCAAAGTCACTTCCTCAGAAAGACAAATATTCTATTCTTGAGCATCGATGCAGTGACATCTAAAAGCTCTACCAACAGGAGAGGGGCTGGCGGAGTGAGTTTTGTACTTTTATATAAAATCACTGGATGAGTTATAATGCACACAATATAATAAACTGAAGGAAATTCTCATTTTTTGTAAAAGGATAGTTCATTAAACAACTATCCTAAAGTACTTGCGGGTTGCAAAACAATATATTATTTGCATTAATTGTCCTTAATTAATTAGGTTGTACAGTGGTACCTATACTTACGAACGTTTCATACTAAAAAAAAAAAAAAAAAACTCAGGTTACGAAATGCCTAACGTTAACATCCCATAACTTGGTTTGTGTGTCGTAATAGAGCTGCTCTCCCATTGGTTATTGCCGAAGCATCTCGCTGGCATCCCTTTGGGTAGGAGGGAGGTCAATCTTTACCCATGATACACATCCTGTAGCTTGGTTTGTGTGGCGCGAAAGAGCTGCTCTCCCATTGGCTATCACCATAGGATCTTCCTGGCATCCCATTGGCTAGGAGGGACCTCATCTTTACCCATGATGCTTTTCCGTTGGACATTCAACTCTCACCGAATCACGCTAGCACACATTGGAAAAGTATAACTTTTTCATACGTTCTTTATTTGTTTTTTGCAAGTGTATTCATCTTTATTCACCATGGGCCCCAAGAAACTTTAGTGGAATTAAGTGGTGTCTGTGCGTACATTTTTACGTATGCTTTCCCTCAGCTGTCAAAGGTTTGCCTCCTCCTCCCTCATGATGTCTTTTGCTTGTCACTCACCCTTCTCTTCACAGTCACCCAATGCTAAATTGTAAATGAACAGTTTTTATTATTCTTCATATTATGTACTTTGAATGCTTATTTTGGGCGGCGTGGGGTCGGGGGAGTTGGAATGAATTGGCCTATTTACATGTAAAATGAGATTCTACTTACAAAGAATTCACGTTACGAAATGACTTCCGGAAAAAAATAATTTTGTAGGTAGAGGTACAACTTTATACTGAGTTTGACACCCATGCACTACATGACAAACGACAAAGTGTTGTGACTAAAAAAGCGTTGTGAGTTAAAAAGTCCTCTAACCTGGAGGGTCTCTGCAAATATAGCAGGCATATCTGTCTGGAACATTGTCTTCCAACAAGCCCATGCATGTGCCATGTTGCCAACAAAAGCAATCTTCACACTGAAGGACATAAAAACAACTGTCAAACAAAACAAAAAAAATCCTTGAAATCCTACCAACTATATAATCATAATAACCTGAATCATGAAATCATTCTCTTCTTCCACTTCACAGATGCACCGTATGATCTCTTGGTCATTGCCATCAGCACTACAGTCCAGGCTCAGGGGTGGGGTTGTCACATCCACATCCACCCCATAGTCCTCGTCACTCCAACAGCAGCTGTCAGTGGACCAGTCACTTAAGCTGTCATCATCTAAAGAAAAAATACAAACCATTGGAGTTCCTCGATAAAGTGTATAAATTTCAGGATTGAAACCTGAATAACTCTGTTCTAGTTATAATTTCTTTAACTTTTAGCATTTGCATAAATATGCATCAAGTGATGAGTAAAGCATTTAAGTAGTGGCATTACAGGATTTGTTCTGTGCTACACAAGGAACATTAGGACACAAAAAGCAGGTGTAATGCAGCTCAAGATTGATATAGCATAAACAGGAAACGAAAGAAAGGCATGAACAGTGACACACATACTGAACAAACAAGTACACACACACACACACACACACAAAGAATCAGATACCCACCATCCACATTTATCTGTACTGAGTCGCTGTATCCGGCCCTGGTGTGGTAGGCCTGACGCTTGCAATTGTGTGAGGGGGGGGATTTGAGTGGCATTTTCAATTTGGGTGGAAGACACGGTACTGAGAAGTCAATATTCTCCTCACTACCTGTGCAGTCTGGCAATACAGGGAAAGGGGGAAGCAGATGTAGAACAAGTTTGAACATTTACTTCATTTGACATGTGTCCATAAGGAGGAGACAAACATTTTGAAATTAGACCAATTGACGACCAGTTAGGGACACACTTACGTCTCAAAGGGTCAAAAATATTTTTGAACAGCTCTCTCAGTATGATGCAATTTAGTTATGTCAATGCAAACAGCCACCACAATCATGAACATACTTAAATGAATAACTCTCCAACAGTGTAGATCAAAACTGAACATTATATTGTCAAACGTTTGATGCCGCCTGAGTAACATGTATCAAACAATATATCACGCTCAACTCTGGAATGACTGCACTGTGTACATAGGCAATTTCTTCCAATTTTGTTTGATCTATTTTTTTATCTTTATCGAGCATTGTTTGTAACTAGATGGTGAGAAACGGCTTTTGGTTCTTATGTATGCCCTGGATCTATGCAGACGCCTTTCCAAAAATTTTAATAGTGGAATTTTTATTTCCAGAATTGTATCCAAAAAGCTAAACTTTCATGGATTATAGATTCAGGCTTCACTAAAGTAGTGTGCCCTTGCCCATTCGTGCCTCACGATCCCTCAGATTTGCAGATTTTACTCGCCAGTTTTTTTTTTTTTTGTTTTTTTTTAAATCTAACATTTTCAGAATCTTACATTCTCTTCTAGACAAGGCGTCACATTAGACATGGCGGTTTACAATGGCGGCTTATGCGCGAACTGATTTACATTACAACAAAGTACACTTAAAGGTCAAGTGTCATGAAATGGATGATTTTTAGCATGTTATTAATGAAAAATGTTAAAATGGGACCATGTCTTTTTTCACCACAAAACATGATTCTGACGTATACAGCTTTTTGTAACTCCCGCCATGAAAATCCTCTCAGGGATTTGTTTTTGAGAAGCAGGAAGTGACGTAAAGGACAGGCGGCCCCAAGTGGACTAGTTTGTTTCCATTAGTTTTATCTCCGGGAAGGTAGTTCATTGTTCCTTCGTGTTAGCCAAAATGCCAGCTCATTGCATTGCTGGACATTGCTTGAACACTCGGGAGAATGGACCCTTCATAAGTTTGAAAGAGACCCGGTTCGTTGTGAAAAATGGATTGCACGGGTGCAGAGGACGAGAGCTTTGTGGGTTCCAAATCACAGGTAGGTGTGTATTCAGCTACAAAAAAAAAAAATAGTTTGGGGCGGACTACGTGATCGGTCTCTCTCATAACGTAACAAATGATCCGCCTGTGAAATATGTCGGATGGCGTCGGGCTGCTGCGCAGACGGCGGCGAATCTGAAGAACCCAGCCAACAATGTCTCACTCAGCCTCGTGCGCGCAGTAATGCGGCCCAGCTTGATAGTGCTCATCATGTACTGCGGTGGTTGTGAACAACCCTCTAAAAGCAGCACGCCTCAGTTCCATTATATGCCACCAAGGCACCAAAAATCAGCCACACCAGCTGAGGCGTTTTCACATTCGGCGGTCACAGCTTCTGCGAAGGCTGCACGTCGGGCTTTGCGGATGGGGCGGCTCTGAAGAACCCAGGCGAGAATGCGTCACTCAGCCGCGTGCGCGCAGTAAAGCGCCCCGGCTGACTGTGTTGTTCATCGTACTGCGGTGTCTACGAAAACCCCCCCTAAAGCAGTACGGCTCGGCTCCGTCATAAGCCACACCGGCCGGCAGCTATGAGCCGCGGTGGCTCATCTCTGCCGCGCAAGTGGATCGGACGGGGATGCGGTTTGACCATGATCACATATTTGAATATAGCTCGAAACAATGTGTAATATTGCCCTGAGGGCTCGAAACAAGTGTAATATTGCGCCGGTAACTTCACTCGGTTGTCTGGTGTTGTCCTTTTCGAAAAGAGCTTCCGTGTCAAAAGGGACGTGTTCGGCTCCCATAGTTAGGGTGCACCGTGTGTTTTCAGATAGATAATGTTAGTTTCGATGTGACACTGTGAATGTGTACAACCTCGTCAGTCATGACCTGCCTACACAGGCAGCATGTGGGTCAATGTAAGCTTCTACTGCATATAGTTGAGAAATGCAATTGTTCCTCACTGCCTCATGAGCGCCATCATATGGTATCTTAAAAAATACGCTAAAACATTCTGGCATGCATGCTGACAGTGTAACCAGTGTGTTCAAGTATACATTATTGGACAAGTCACACAACAATTGTGCACATAAAGTATGCTGTCCATTTTGGAGAAAGTTTAAGACTTAAGTGCATCCTCATACTATATATTACTATACAGAATTTGAATTTAGAATTTGTAATATTTGCGGGGGTGTAAGGAAGGAAACCTCTGCGACTAAAAAGGGAACACTTTAAGGAATTCAAAAAACAAATACTGTGACAAAAATTAGCCTAAACTTTGCAGGCCATAAATGTTTTAACTGGAGTTTCACACGCTAATCATCTCCTAAACGCAAACCACCTGCACAGGTTTGCCCAGATTTTCATTAATTGTTTCAGTTTGGTTCAATTGTCTCATTTCGGTCCAATATGGGGAAGACTACAGACTTCACAACTGGCCAGAAAAACATCACTGATTCCCTCCATAGTATGGGTAAACTAAAAAAGTTCATAGCTGTTCGCAGAGTGCTGTTATTATGCTTATCAATGGAAAGTCTAGTGGAAGGACAAAATGTGGCAGCACTCCTCCATTTCAAGTTGTTGAAATTATGAACACTTTCAAGGTTCTTTTCTTTAATGGCGAATATCAGCTCCCCTGGCAAAATTTACATTTCGATTGAGATCAGGACTTACAGCAAGCCATTTTTAAAACACCCATTCATACATTAAATGAGCCAGTTATCCTCACAAGGGTCACGGGAGTGCTGGAGCCTATCCTAGCTGTCATCGGGCAAGAGGTGGGGTACACCCTGAACTGGTTGCCGGCCAATTGCAGGGCACATGGAGACAGACAACAGTCGCACTCACAATCATGCCTAGGGCAATTTAGAGTCTCCCATTAATCTTTTGGGAATATGGGAGGATACTGGAGTGCCCAGAGAAAAGCCAGCTCGGCAAGGGAAAATATGCAAACTCCACACAAGCGGGGGTGGGATTTGAACTCCGGTCCGCAGAACTGTGAAACAAACACTAACCAGTCGTTCACCGTCTCGGCCATTTTTAAAACATTTCTCCCCCATTTCAACCATTTGTGTGTTTTTGGATTGTGTGCTTTGAGTCTTTGTCTTGTTGGACAACCCAAGTTCTTTGCCTCAAACCAAGTTTTCCCTCACACTAAAAAGAAAAGTTTACGACAGTCCCGACATATTTGCACACAAGTCTATCCATTAACTTATACTAATGCGGTCATTCCCACCCTCAAAATGTTGGGATGAGCAGACATTTCTTTCTTTGTAATGGACTCAATTAAATATAAGTAGAAATTTCATATTTGCCTTTCATTGCTTTATTTTATTTAGATTTTACACATCCCAACTTCATCGTAATTCAGTTTGTATCAACAAAATACATTGGTTGTGAATTCCATGTAACAGTGTTGGACCTTGTGTTTAGGTTAGTCATTATCAGTGCCATAACAGATCATAATACATAATCCGTCTGTGATCAACAGTACTGAGGAACTGTGGTGGAATTTAACATCTTATGGATGCGAAAAAGTTACTGGGTTGGCCTAACGGGTCTAGTGGCAGATGTAACACTTCTCCCACACACAGAAAGGCTGAGCAACCACACAGACAGGACAAAATGGAGGGCTTCACACTTTGCAGCCAAGCCACTTCCACAATGTTACAATTGAGCGCACATGCAAAGCGGCAATGACGCGATGGGCCTTGATGGACACATCTGTGCTTACCAGACTGGACTTTCTTCTTTTTCTTCCTCTTTTTAAGCTTAATGCGAAGGAAGTCTTTCTGTTTGGGTTTTTCTCTTGCTCTTTCTTTGACTGGACCTGGAGAGGTTGAGTAATTCATGCTCATAATATATAGCTTGTAGATGTCACAGGTTGGCAGCAGAATAATACATGAAGCTTCTCCACTCACTTTAACGGTTTCTAGGCAACTAGATGCCACAAGATATGAAAACAACATTAATAAATAGGTGAATCAGAAGTAAGTGACTCACACATATCAAAGGGAACACTGTACAACAAATGCAGCCATCTCACACAAGAAAATTATCTGTCGTTTAGCAGTGGTTACTGACCAATGTCAAAACCACACTTGTCTGAATCTTTATCCTGCTGCTGGCATCCATTCCTGTCAAGCTGGTTCTCCTTGCTTTTATCCCTTAGTAGCGCCCTCTGTTGATGACCATGTGTAATTGCAGAGGGAGCGGATGTGCGTCTGGCTGTAGCTTTTACTTCACCCCGAGTTGCTGCAGCTGCTACTGTGTCTGCACAAAATGTAAGACATTGGGCAAGTATGAGATGATTAGTTTATCTGTACCAATTTCATTATTTAAATGATTCTTTTGGTGTCAATTAGATTTCAATTACATTTCGATTCAATTTTTACAGTAGTTTTTTTTTTTTTTTTTTTTTTTAAACCAGACCACAGGCAACAACTGAATATAAGAGAAAATGAAAAGGCCAAACGAAATTAAACTTCTGTTTTTCATACAAACCCCCCACAAAAACAAAATATTTTTTCAAAAAGTCAAACCCAGCAATTATTCATCATAAAACTATGAAAATTAGTATAAAATGCATTTATGGATATGACTGCAGTTAAAAACCCAAAATTAACTTTCAGAACAATTTGTGTGAACTCCATATTTTTTAAATCATGTCAAGAACATGAATGTGACATTTATTGCAATACATTATGTAGTAATTGATCACATTTATTACATTTACTAAAAAACAACCTACCAGGGCTGAACCCTGCTATATCGCATACAAAAATACACTTAACGTATTTTACGGACGACAAGCAGCTATTTTTCTCAGGCGCTGTGAACCTGGGGTATATTAAATGATGCAGCTAAATAATATTTTTTTTTGTTGCTAGCGGATATGAGTTTAAATGTACATCAAAAACTTGTCCGAACAAAATGGTTAAAACATGACCATTCCCTATAATGCACTTGGGTTGGGCATGCGCAGATGCCTCCAATGTATGGGCGTAGAACACTTTACTTTCAGCGCGCATAAAAGAAGAACAATCTTCCTCAGCTGCACGTAGAAGAATAAGAATCTACCTCAATTGCATGTAGAAGAATACAAAGCTGCCTTGAGCGTGTGTGGAAGAAGACTGCATTAGTTTTTGGTGCACTCAAAGCAGGGCGCAGCACAACACACACCAACTCAAAATAGATATTTTTAAACTCTTCCACAAAAATAATGACTTTAGTGCTTTGAATGAAGGAGGGGTAAGAAAATGGTATGGCCTGACGTGGCTTGTATAATGGGGGTGGGGGTGCAACGGGGGAATGGGCGTGGCTTATTAGCCAGTGCGCCCTGTCGTCCTGAAAATACAGTACATTTTTGCAAAAAGGTTTGGTCAGAATGAATGAGAAATTTACTTTCAGAAGTAAACTGCTACTTTTGGACAAATATTCACATTTAAATTGACGTGCTGGTACTTTGATTAGTGAAAAATTATTTTAAAAGACTGCATGTAAAAGAGGTAAATAACGTAATTTAAAAATAAAAAATAAAAAAAAGCTCATTCTCAGAACTGGTGGTTAATTTCTACAATGCTGCTTTTGAGAGTCCACTGGCTTTATGCTGTAGGTTTTTTTTTTTTTAAATTAAAAAAAGTTAGCATTCCCTCCACCCTTATTTGGACAGCAGTCATATGTGTGTGTGTGTGTGTGTGTGTGGTGTGTGTGTGTGTGTATATATAAATAAAATTAGAGACTCTAAATTCCCCTTAGGTGTGATTGTGAGTGCGACTGTCTCTATGCGCCCTGCGATTGGCTGCCAACCATTTCTGGATGTACCCTGCCTCCTGATAGCTGTAAGACGCTCCAGCACTCCGGATATGCGGCTTATTTAATGGATACATATCCCAATAATGTGGACACGTAAATCACTGAGATGAATCATGTGACCTTGGCAAGACTAATTTTGCCTAGTGACATTATGGTTATTTTAAGAGGAGACAACTACACATTATGTTATGGATCTGCACCAATTAAATCTGCTCGATTAGCATAAAGTGTGAGTATTGTGTGAAGACGCGAAGAGCTCGCAGACTCAATTTGAACAGATAAAACTACAGCAAAACTCACTCATTGAAGTGGACATGGTTCGCCTTCTCTTTGGACCATCCAAACTGGTACCCGTAGCCTGTTTTTCTGATGACCTGGTGTGGCTGCTCCTTGAGGGGCTGCACTCGGCCTCCAGAGGCTGCTCCTCACCGTGGTAATATTTCATATGGTAATGCAACAGCTTGGCCTTACGGAATGACTTTGTGCAGCCAGTGACACTACATTTGAAAGGGTTATGGTCGAGGTTGATGGAAAGTACAGGAGGAGGCTGGTTTTTGATCACCCTGTACACTTCATTGTGGAACAAATCAATCATGAGTAAGACAAAATACAGACAACTTTTCATATGAAAAGGATATCTTACATGGTTCTCTGCTGAATCTGTTGGGGTTGTGGAAACCCTGCTTCCTCACAGCTGTCAAAAGCAGGAAAAAGTCACAACAGTTGTGTCTAGTCAATTTTTGTTGTTGCGTATAATAATTTTCTAAGAAAACGTTTAGGGGATTAATTGACATTACAAACTTACGTTTCACAGGCTGAGGGTGAGGAAGACTTGGCACATCAGACTGCATGCTTTCTGATTCAATATTTGGCTTGTGCTCCAAATCTTCATTGGATTGTGTGGTTGTGTGGTCTGGTTGATTGGGCACCGCTGTGTATGGCTTCAATGAGTCAGTGTATGGCTGTCCTGCATTCACCTCCACTTCCTCTTTTTTTACATCTCCATTTACATTACATGTTTCATCGTGTTGCTTATGACAGTCTTTCATGCCATTTGTAAGTTGGCTGCCATCTTCTGCATCACTGGGCTTTTTCTGGTCAGTCTGACCTGATTCTTCTTCTTTCAGAGCGGGCGAGGCCTCCATTTTACCATTTGCTCTCTTGTTTTTCCCATTCACAATCCTCGCTTCCTGCTCCCCATCTTCACTGTTACTGTCATTCTCCTGGTCAGAGGTGCTTCGTCTATCCCGCTTGTTCCTGGGCTCACCATTCACTGGAGGCCTGCGGTCTTTGCGGTTTGGGACTCTCCTCACCATGTTTTTCTCCGAACTCCGAGACTTTCTTGCACCTCTCTATTTGTGAGCAAACAAAGACAATAGATAAGAACTTGGTGTGAGTAGCAATTAATGAATTTTTATAAAATCGAAAAATTTTATTCTATTTTCTTTTTTCTTTTCTATTCTATTTTAATGGATTTTAAAATGTATTGCCTGTAACATTAGAAAATCAACAAAAATGTTGATCATTATTTTCCAAAATAAAAGATGTTTGCCAATGTCTTATTTTGATGAAACATAAATAGTCTGATCTCATGGTGAACTACAGAAATCAGAAAATATTTACTGTTGTGAGTCTGAAAATCCAAGGATTTGGACAACCTGAAGGAAAACAATGGTTCTAGTCCAGTGGTTCTTCTCAACCTGGGTTCGAGCAAAACCTAGGGCTGTGATTTCCAACCTTTATAGAGCCAAGGCACATATTTTACAATTGAAAAATCCCACGGCACAACAACAAAAGTAAACGTCACCAAAAATTGATCAATTAATTACTGTATGTACTTCCTGCCATCTAATAGAAGAGGATTTTTTTGTTTTATCTGTCATTGTGCCTCACTGGCATAAATAGATGAATAAAGATACATTATTTCTTGGAATAAATATTTTTTTTTTTAGCAATTACATAAAGTTGGATAACTTCCCACGGCACACCTGAAGAGCGTTCACGGCACACTAATGTACCCTGCCACACTGTTTGGCAATCACTGACCTAGGGGTTCGGTGATTGCCAGTCGTAGGGGTTCAACAGAGGACAAGACATACAGTACGCAGCGTGCGTGTGTCGGAAAAATACTTTTTACATCTCATTTTGAATCCCGTGTACACGTAGTTCAAACGCAATCCTGCGTCAGGGTAAGCGTTTCCCCATTGCACCTCAATTTAAAATATATATTTTTTAAGAATATGTCAACGATAAACTCGAGTGAGTAAGATCCATGTGGTATTAGCACATTCAGTAGGAGAGGGGTGGGTGGAGGGATTTCATAGTGTACACAACAATCCATGGACTTATAGAAAACATACTAGATACCAGCGAAATGATGTGCATTTGTACAGCTCACTTTGCTGGCGGGCAATCTTCCCATCTAAGGTCATGTATATTGAAAAAAAATTACTTGCTCATTTTTCAAGCACTTTTATGAGCTTCTTTTTGTCAATGTCTAAGCATGTGCTATTAATACAGAATATATGAAAAAAATACCTCAAAATATTTACTCTTACCTATGAACCCTTTTCAAGGACTACAGAAATAATGAAAAGATTTCCATTCATCCATTTTCTCTGCCCCTTATCCTCACTGGAGTCGTGGAAATGCTGGAGCCTATCCCAGCCATCTTCGGGTATGAGGCAGGGTACACCCTGAACTGGTAGCTAGCCAATCGCAGGGCACATAGAAACAGCCTTTTATACCTTCCGGCAATTTTAGAGTCTTCCATCCACTGGCCACACAGATTTTTAAGATGTGGGAGGAAACCGGAGCGCCCGGAGAAAAACCACACAGGCACGAGGAGAACACACAAACTCTACACAAGCGGGCTGGGATTTCTACTCCTGTCCTCTGAACTGTGAGGCTGATGTGCTGACCAGTGTTCTTCTCTCCCAGCATGAAAAGACTTTGTGAAAATTATTGGTGAGTGACACTTCGGAATCAGAATCTTTCTTTGCCAGATATTCAAAGAAAAAAAACAAGGAATTTGTCTCCAATAGTTGGAGCCAAGCGGCACGGTGGATTAGCTGTAGACCGTGAGCATCACAGTTCTGAGGATCAGGGTTCAAATCCCAGCCCCGTCTTTGTGGAGTTTGCATGTTCTCCCCGTGCCTGGGTGGGTTTTCTCTGGGCACTACGGTTTCCTCCCACATCCTACAAACATGGGATTTATTGGATACTCTAAATTGCTCCTCAGTTTGATTGTATGTGACCAGCGGGTGACTGGCAACCAGTTTTGGTTGTACCCTGCTTCCTGCCCGATGACAGCTGGGATTGGCTCTGGCACTCCCGTGACCCTCGTGAGGATAAGGGAATCAGAAAATGGATGGATGATAGTTGGAGCCACTCTAGTACAATAACAGAAAGCCATTTGACAGAAAATACTTTTTAGACATAAAAACAGTACGAAAAGTCACCGAGAAATGAAAAGCTAGCAGTAGTAGTACTTGCCAAGGTGAAAAGCAAAAACAAAATTCATATTCATTCCCTGTAAATTTCAATGTAATTATGTTCTTTGATTTCTGTTTAAAATTCATGTTTTATTGGTTTTGTTCTTTGAACAGTAATTTTCCATGTAACTGACGCATGGCTCATTTTGTGCACCAATAAAACACGATCTCAAATGTTGAATCATGGCAACCGGACTTGTTGCTTGTGTTCAACGAGAGCAGTCCAGTTGCCTTGATTCAACCTTTCTGGATTTCAATGACCAAGATGACTGAGAAACTACAAAAACAATAAGATACAATTTGAATTTTAAATCGATCACATTTTCTTTTTCTAATTCGGAAATGTTCTTTAAAAACATATGAACCTTGTGGGGTTCAGTACCTCCAACAAGATTAAGAACCACTCCTCAAAATGATTGTCAAATCAGGTTAATTGGATAATTGAGCTGATTATTTTTTGCACTGCAGTAGCCATGTACCTCTTTAATGAAAGGTTTCACGTGTATTCCTTTCACCGTCTGAACGATGCCATCAGAGAACTTCACTGTGTAAGACACTGAGGAGGATAAAGGACAACTGACTTAAAAAGGAATTTAAAAAGTCATTTCTATTATTTCGTCATTACTACTATAATCTAACGATCCATATTTTTTATTTACCCACCATCTTTATTGACCGAGATTACTTTAGCAGGATAGAAACGGCAGTCAGACCAACTTGCCAGGACCTTGTCATTCACTTGAAAACCCTAACAAGAAAAAGAAAAAAACATTTCAGTGCTACTAACACAGTAGTGGTTATTGTTGAAGTACTCGAACTGAGGGTCAGATAGATCCTTCCTTCCATTCTTAGCTTTCCAGGGAATTGTATAAAATATATATATTGGGTATAAAATATTTAAAATTTCTGTTAGGGTGACAGTTTTGTCAATCCGCTTCATGTCAGGCTAAAGAAATTAATTTTTTCTTACTTTTGGGTTTCAAATAATTGACAAAGTAAACAATAAGAGCCAACCGGTTTATCAATTTTTTTTAAATCCAAAAAAAAAAAAGTCCTTTGGTCTCTATTGCTCTCTATGAAAGGGTGAAAAAACAATGTCTTTTGCTTACAGGCACAGGTGAGTCGTCCTGCAAGCCTTGACGCCTCAGTTGGACCCTCTCTACAGGTCTCAGATAGGGACTTGTCCACTCAAACCACTCGTCATAACGATGGCTCCACTGACGGTAATGAATTAGTACTTTCTCATCGTCGTAATCTATCTTCTCAATGTTGGCAGCATACCTAAAGAGTGAGAAAGAGAGAAATAAGGTAAGTATTTACAATGATTTTTTTAAGGCTCCATTACACAGAAGGTCACAAATACAACACTGACAAGCAATGAGGCTGGTGATTTATTACCTCATTGTTTTGCCTTATAAAAAAGTGAGCTGTTTTACTCACAAAAAGTAAAGGATTATGACCTATAAAAACTATGCTGGTGCAGTGAGTGAGCAGTTTATCATAGTTCACCACCTTTTGGACTAGCCAACATAAAAAGGTCTCTGTTCTGTGTTAGGCACAGGACTAGGAACAAGTCTTAGGCGTATCGGACGGCGACAACACTGGCCCACCAGAGTTCCATGGGGCTACTCGCAGCTAATGACAACACCCTCCAAATCGCTGTCAGCTCACTGGGTGCCACTATCGTGGCCATTTTAAACATCAAAACTCCAAGTTGATATAGTCATTATTTTGACAGGTTCCTTGTTACAATGAAATTGCAAAATAAAACTTTCAGATTCAGATTATTGTTAAACTATGTTATTGTTGTGAAATTACTTCACACATACCAAAAATGTAGCGCGTGATTCAAGAGAATTCAAGAAACATGATGGGTTAGCCAGATAAAGCCCAGCAATCAACGGGATCCAGTGGTATCGGAATACAAGATTTTATTGCAGTAGTCTGACAGTGCAATTGTGAAAGATTCACGCAGCTGTCTCAGACATGTTTGTACCACACCCACTGCCGTCGTTTTATTTTTAAATATTGTCAGATATTTACAGTGCCAAAAGTCACACAAAAAGGCCAAAAAGAAAACCTAGCTTTTGGATTCTAATATGCTGTACACAATGAAGACTCCAAATCTCATTTGCAGAGCTGATAAATGATGTCATTGATTAGATTGGCAAATGACTGTCGATACTGATCAAGCCTATTAGATCGGTGTACTGTCTACTGTAAAGCACTGTCACATTCTGCAGTTTATGAAATAGCTGGACTTAAAGAAATGATTAAAATTGAAATATAATTGAAAAAAAAAAATCTCCCCAAATAAACAGTTGAAAACAAAGTAACTGGACCGGATCTTAAAAAATGTTCAAGCCACTGCCTAAAACGAGAAGAGAGAGAACATATTTAAATACCGGTACTTGCGTCACTGTTTGAGAACCACTAATCCAAACTAAAGTGGCTAATAACTACCAAATGACCGGCGAAGCTTGCGAACAAAGAGCATTTTTATCTTTTCAGTTCCTTATCAGTTAAGCGTCTGTTATCTTATAAATGCACGTACAATTTATATGCAATTGAAATGATGTGATTTGTGAATATTAAATGTACAGCAATTCTTTACCTTCTGTGTATTTTGAACAAAGAAAGCTACATATGTCATGGTCTGTCTTTTGCTTCATGTTTCCTGTGCGCCACACTTTCCATGTCTCGTGTACTCCTTTTGCTAGCTGTATCCACCTGTTGGCGTTTAACCTCCTCGCTTGTGTCGACCAATCATCTCCTTCCAGCCCCTCATGTCGTGTCCAGGTGTTACTCGTTGTCTCGTCAATCTCTGTGCATTTCACGCCAAGGTTTCTTTCATTTCTGGGCAGTCCATTGTTTAGGTTTATTTAAGGTCTTCTTTCTTGCTTTGATTATTTGTTGTTGGACTCTGTTTAGTTTGCCGTTTTTGGAATTATTTTGGTGAGATACCTGGACCTCTACTTTGCCTCCCTGCACTTTATTCCTATGTTTCTTTGCCTTGCCTCCCTCGTGTTTGGAAGCCCGAATTGTGACAACATACCCTTTCTCTGGGTAGCTGGGAACCATTTTGAATTCCAAAATTACTTTAATGAAAATATTGCATGTACAGGTGACTTTTTTTTAAAAGATAAAAACAGTTCTCATACAATGGCACCAACAAACATGCAAAAGATTTTTTTTTATCCCTCAAGTAACACCATGGTGACGAACATTAACATACAGTGGAGTAGTAGGCATAAGTATTCATGATAAATGGGGAAAATGTACTTATTACTAAGCCACTAACTATGCACAATAGGAACATTAACACTGTGCTAGACGGAAACCCCCCTCCACCCAAAAAAATAAATAAAGATTAAATGCAAATGTACCACACTGAAAAGTTAGATGCAACTGAACTGTACTTGGTCATAGGTAATCTTTTGCGAAAACCTACATACCAGTCATGGTACTTGAACCGCACTTTGGAGTATGGATGTGAAATTTTAAACAACTGCCACCACAGATTAGCTTGTGCTTGACATTTGAGGTTCCAATGTACTTTTGTACATGACTGACCTGGAGACTACTACAACTAAATAGCATCCCTGGAAGGAAATCAAGCAAGTGAAAGTGGTGAAGTGTTTCAAGGATGGGAAGGAATGAATGAGGCCATGACTCACCAGTTTTTGAGGCTATCTCTGGCCTCAAGCTGAGCTCCCACCTCAAATGTTATCCCTCTTCTGTTAGGGGGCGTCTTACTCATACTGCCCACATCAAGGCTCTCTTCCTGTACACACACACAACAAACACACATCCACCCATGAAGGCACCATTCAAAAACCATACTACTCATGAATGACACCATTTAGAATTCATTATCCCAAAGTGCTACACACTTGAAATCCCCACCACATCTCAACTGAGCATCTTATGTGCGAGGAAAATTTAGGACAGTGATAACTGGCATCGCGCATGCACACACGCAAACATACACATTCATATTATGCAAGGGGAAAATACAAAGCTAAGGTGAGCCAGGCCCCTTAAATGGTAATGAGATGAGTTATTCATTGTTGGTAAATGTCCCCTGCCAATTTTCCATGGTTTTTAACGCATATAATAGTGGATGAAAAATGCATTTAAAAGGTCAAAATGAGTCCGTGAGTCTGTGCTTGTATGTTTGACATCCATGCTGTTTACCGATTGTCCGCAGTAGCCGATGAAAACAAAAGGTAGGAAAATGAACCAATCATAAAAAGTTGAGATTGTTACACAGATACGCTATTCATTATTCCAATAGGCGCCAACTTCGTGGGTGCTAACCACCCAATCACTAGACTCAAATTCGTGAGATGCTGTGTTGCACCAGCTAATCGGCCTTGAGAACATACACGACCTCCTGGATGTCTTGAGCATAACAATGGAGAATAAAATCATTGTTGCCGTTTGTGGATACCAGAAACCTTTTGGTAACTCTTGACACCAAAACTAGGACCATAAGAGCGGGCCTCGAGAATGGTGAGCAACGATGTTCACCTCTCTTGCGAGTACTTGTTTTCAGCTCTTGTTCATACTTTAATGGGAATCATGCTCAAAACAGCACTGTATTGCCCAGACATCATGCTATAGACTCACTCATGGGGGTCTCACACACACACTCTATGAGGAAATATAATTATTGATGGACAAAGAGCTGTAGGGTACTACCAATCAGAGCAAAGCGATCGTCAAATTGAGCATCCATTTTTTTTTAATTCATTTGATATTTATATACAGTAAATAATTAGAAATCCAGCAGTTTCAACTGTCGGCTGTTTTGGACCAACTAGAATAGCTTGAAAAAGGCCAACTTGGACATTTCCAATACAAATTATCTTGAAAAGCTGATAAAATTGCATTAAATATTTTAAATATATATTTTATTTTAAAAGAGAAATTCATTCATCAAATTCGGGATGAGCATTCCTCTTACCTTTATGAAAGAATCTAAATCAACTAAATGTATCCAAGCATGTATTCCAAGTAGCAGCAATTGCCACCCAATATACAATCATATAAGCCAATTGATTACAAAATTGTGAGGGGAATATCAGATCTACATTCTGTCACGATCAAGGATCCTCTTAAACAACTACAGCAATCATGGCACAGGTTGAGCCAAGAAATGGACATGTAAACATGACATGCTGTGCATAGATTAGGGGGGGTGGGTGGATTGTCTTACTTGTGGCCAAAAAACGTCCGCATGGGCGTGCTTTAAGGGCGAAGCTGCGCAGCAAGCTACGAACCAGATATATTCACGCTTCTCGGCCCACGTGTTTCCTGATCGGCCGATCCCACGTTCAGACACAATGGGAAACAATGGGAACGGGTCCACTTTACTGCCGCCACCTTATGTCGCAGACCGTCGATTGAACATTATGTCACACTTGAAAAGTGTTCAAATACAAACATAGTAACGACGGCGGATGCGTCTTACAGTAAATTCAAGGACATAATCGCCACCGAGACAGAGGAAATGACATATGGAGGATGCCGCGATTATTAAGAGACATGATGGCAGCTTCAAAATGACAAAATGCCTCATGTTTAAGTAATGCCATTGTGTGATTATACACAGTCAAGCAGAGTCAATGTGCATGCCCGAGTCCCTGTGCACATATTTGAACAACTTTACGCATCATGGAGGTTTAACAAAATCTGTCTGATTTAATACACTAGTTTGTTCAGCTGCTTTGGAGCACCTTTATCCGGGACTTGTCACTCAATTCAAGATTCCACTAAGTAGTGTTTTATAACCAGCAGGCGTCAGGCGAAGAAGCCTTTGCCCACGCCAAGATAAAGGCGAATCGGATTGGCGGAAAGAGTCTGAGGTGGGCGGCGACACGCATTCGGGTTGGCTGCCCAGGTGTCACTCACGAGAACGAGCTGGGGCCTCGCGCTAGGCCTTTCCTACTCCAGACTTTCTTCGCTCGAGACGAGCGCGGCGGTGTACGAACACAAAGCGTTTCACTTCCCCAACAACAAACCCCATGCAGCCACCGAAAAGCTACAAGCGGCGAGCGACATGGTAACATGCAGCAGGCGTAGGCACGAAACACGCCGCCGCCACCCTTCATCAAGCTTGTGTTTAGCGACTTCGTCACATTTGTTTTGAACTCCAAAAGCCGACATGCGGCACCACACCAGCCACGATGTGGTGCGCTCAGAAGTGCGACGAAGAATATGCTTTGAGCTTCTTACCTGTTTCCCAGTCACCTTTAGTCCGGTTAGGTGTCTAATATGAGTAGAATTCCTTTCAGGAGCAGCGACCGCCGTCTCCACCAGACCGCTCCACAGACCACGCACTTGGATTTTTCTCACTTGCATTCACCACCGGCGCGGGATGCTTGCAGTGCAAGTGCGCATGCGCCTACGACGCTCCGCGCGTCATTGTGGAGCGCTTCTGCGCATGCGCTTACAACAATCAAAACGTCATCGTCTGTAATTATTTTTCCAACCATCCATTTTCTATGCCGCTTATCCTCACAAGTGTCCCGGGAATGCTGGAACCTATCCTAGCTAACTTCGAGCGGAAGGTGAACCGCTCGATGAAATAATATCAAATGCTTGATTGTTAATGCTTTAAACACTGCATATTTTCAATTACAGTAATTGAACACGCATGCAGATTAAATTGATTTGTTGTTTTCACAATTATTGCTGCCTGGGTACAATATCCAGTAACAGCAAGATAATTGTATCATGAACATTTTATCCAAATATTTTAACGATTAGTTTATGGAAAATGGGATCTAAATATTGAACAGAAAATTTCAAAGCAGTAATTTTTCACTTAAAAACCATGAATAATTCACTTTTTAGTGTCTCGTGCCAAATCAAAACTATACTTCATTACCTCATCATAGTATGAAAGACACACGAAATATATTGATGGGTCATGGTGGTGCAACTGGTTAGAGCGTTGCAGTTCTGAGGACTCGGTTTCAAATCCCGTATCCGCCTGTGTGGAGTTTGCATGTTCTCCCCGTGCCAGCGTGGGTTTTCGATGGGCACTCCAGTTTCCTCCCACATCCACTAAACATGCATTCAGTGGAGACTCTAAATTGCCCCTCGGTGTCATTGTGAGTGCGGCTGTTGTCTGTCTCGTGTGCCCTACAATTGACCCCTCCGTACAGGGCACTTAACCACGCTCCTGAAGTGACATCACGCCACGTGCGCCTACGTCAGACAAACAATTAGCAAAAAAGGCGGCGCAGCAAGAAAAGAATAGAGCGAAACTGTCCGATTTACCGGCTGATTTCTCACTCGCATTCTTCGCTAGCAGTGAAATATCGTTGAAAAGCAGACAGCAGGGCTTCAAGTATTTCAGCGAGGGGTATTTCAATGGTATTTACATGCATATCGACGGAGAAACCATTGATATTAGCTCGAGATCTTTCCAGAGTCAGAGGAAGACCGAGAAGCCACATAATATAATATATTATAACCCAAAGACGAATTCGTCATTGACAGTTTCCTATTTTCGTGTTACATTACACACTGTATAGCCGTTTGTGAACCGCCGTATGAAGGAAAAGAAGGCGAGGCTTGATTTACGAGTTGTTTCTCTCGTTTTCTTTGTGTAACGTCACGCGCTCCCTTCCATAATTATTCTTGAATTAGTGCCGAACCTATGTAAGTCCCGACCGAATACGACAATCACTACTTTAGTGTCCTCAAACATCCTTCCTTCAGTCTTGGTGTCTCGGTGCACGTCGAAGGCTTTTAGGACTGCTAGTCCGGTTTAGCTTAGCTAATTAGCCGCGAACAAAGGGACACGTTTGTGCAGTCAGATCATCGCAAAATATCGCTCAACACAGATCAAGTGTGTCAATCATTCACACTTAGCTATGTTATGCAAGCGAAGAACTGCTAATTCATTTATATGAGACATGTATTGAAAATCAAATATAGGACAGACATTTTTCGTACTCGGTCTTCTGTTGATTTTAGATGGATTCAGTTGATGATGCGGTCTTCCACAAAGTTTGATCCATCAAAGACATTTTTCGTACTGGGTCTTCGGTTTTGGAAAGGGTACGAATTGAACTCCACCAACTAGCCTTTCAGGATACCTGTCGTCACTATTATAAAGTCCGTGACTACACCTCTTAACCATTTCTATTGTTAAAGAACCCAAATACGCGCCAAAACGCCAACAGAAGCTATACTGGACCATGCAGCGTTGTCTGAGAAAACTGCGGGTCCCCAAAAGGGGCGTGGTTTATGCAGATCTCTGGCCTCTGATTGGTCAGCGACGCGGATTACGCAATTTCTACGGAGGGGTCAATTGTCTGGTAACCAGTTCAGGGTGTAACCCACATCCTGCCCTATGATAGCTAGCATAGGCTCCAGCACTCCCACAACCTCTGTGAGGATAAGCGGATAAGAAAATGGATTGATGGATAGATAGTGATGGATTTTTCTTTTCCTTTTGGCTTGTCCCATTAGGGGTCGTCACAGCGTGTCAATTATTTCCATCTAAGCCAGGGGTGGCAAACTCCCTTTGGTCTGCGGGCCGAATACAGCTTAATTTGAGATCAAGCGGGCCGGACCAGTAAACTCATTGCAAAATTACATAGAACTAACAATAAACCCACTTTTTTCCTTTGTATTAGTCACTAATACTAATAATTCGTGCAAAGAATGAGTAAATTATCAAAATGTTTATTAACAGAATTTTCCTTTTACATTATGAACAATATATTATGAACAAGAGAATAACATAAGAACATAAATAAAGTATGTGCAATTTTAACAACACTTTTACACAGTTAAACATATATTTAAGTGTGTTGTACATAAAACTGATCACAGAAATAGTAACAATGGTCCAAAAACATTTAGTACCAGCCTTGTGGAACTTAAAAACACTGTTTTTCAACATCTGGAAAGCAATTTGAACAAATGAATAACTTTCACAGCAATTATTCGTCTTGCTTGGAATTTGCCCTTGAAACTTGACATCGTTTATCCCGCACAAGTGCATCAATATGAGGCATCATGTCCTGAGAAGCAGCCAATTTCAGAATCTCATTCAAATGCTTATGTGTGAGCTTTGAGCACAGCTTTGTTTTATTAATGTTCATTAGTGAGAAAACTTGCTCACAAAGGTAGGTTGTCCCAAACATGGACAATGTTTTAGCAGCTAGTGCTGTCAATGCCGGATAGCCTGGTAGGAGGTACTTGTAAAATGTGTCCAAGCTTACAGAGGCAAATCTGTCCTTCAGTTCTACATCACACTGCAAATCAATGATTTCAAGTTGCATGGCAACGGGCAAATCAGAAGCTTTGACTGTGAATGGTGAGCGAAAAACTGCAAAATCTGTTTCGAGTTCGCTAAAAACCTGAAATCTTTTCTCAAACTACATCAACAGCCCTGAAATCTTCTCTTTGTACCGTTTCACGTCAGAATTAACGCTTGCTGCGCATATATCTTTTAAACAGGGAAAATGAGCAGGGTCACCGCTTCCCACCTGCGTCTCCCATAACCCGAGCTTTAACTTGAATGCACGTATGCTGTCATAATACTGTGTTACATTTTGTTAAGAATATTCAAGTGCTCAGTGATGTCAACCATAAACGCAAGGTCCTGCAGCCACAGATGGCACTGTAATTCCTTAACAGGTTTACCTTTTTTCTCCATGAATTGTCCGATTTCATCACGTAAATCAAAGAAGCGCTTTAGCACAGCACCTCTGCTTAACCATCGTACGTTCGTGTGATAAGGCACACCGTGGATAATGTTACGGTCACTAAGAAAGCTGTCAAATTGACGATGATTGAGACCTCTGGCTCGGATGAAATTAACAGTTCGGACAACCACCTCCATGACGTGATCCATTCTTAGCGATTTGCTGCATAATGCCTCCTGATGCAAAATGCAATGAAATGTCCAAAAATTACCTCCCCCATTTGCGGCTTGTACTTTATCTCTGAACTTTGTCACAACACCTGCCTTTTTACCGATCATTGACGGCGCACCATCAGTAGCCAGGCTTACGGCGCGTGACCAGTCTGTTCCGACTCTGTCCAGCGCTCCAACGACGGAGCTGAAAATGTCCTCAGCTGTTGTGGTGTCGATCATCGGCACCAGCTCGAGAAACTCCTCTATGACATTCAAAGTCTTGTCAACTCCACGAATGAATATGGCCAGTTGAGCGACGTCCGTGATATCAGTACTCTCATCAATCGCAACAGAAAATGCCACTTTGTGTTTTAGTTGGTGGTCCAAATCTGCAGAGAGTTCCGAAATCCTGTCTGCCACGGTATTTCTTGTCAAGCTTATATTGGCGAAAGCATGTCGCTTCTCAGGACACACAATTTCAGCAGCCGTCAGCAAGCAGTTTTTGATGAACTCTCCATCACTGTACGGCTTTGATGCCATTGCTATTTGGCTCGCAATTAGGTAGCTGGCTTTCACCGCAGCATCACTGGCTTCTCGGCTCCGGGTGAAAACAGATTGCTGTTTCTTCAGACACGCCATCATTTCTTTTACCTTCTGTTTTCTCAATTCTCCATGCAAACTGTTGTATTTTTCACCATGCTGAGTTTCGTAATGGCGCCGAATATTGTATTCTTTAAGCACCGAAACTTGCTGCTGGCACACCAGGCACACGGGTTTCCCATTCACCTCCGTGAACATGTAAGAACATGTCCATTTTTCTTGAAAAGTCCGACACTCTGTGTCTACTTTTCTCCTTTTTGACAAAGACATTTTGCTGATGAGGGTGCGAGGCAAACGGAAAAGTAGATAATGCAATTGTCGCCAATAGACGCTGTACAGATGTTCAATTTTACCAGGTCAAGGTGGTCCTAGTTCCGCCGCAGTGTTGCTTTCATGTTGTCTGCACGTACTAAAACACTGCGCCCCCTGGCGGATAATACAAGAACTACACATTTTTAAAGAAAATTCATATTTTTTTTTATACAATGCAGCTTTCTTCCCCGGGCCGTACCAAACCACCAGACGGGCCGGATCCGGCCCGCGGGCCGTATGTTAGATTCTAAGCCTATCTCCTGCATCTTCTTCTTTAACACCACTGCCCTCATGTCTTCCCTCAGAACATCGATCAACCTTCTCTTTGGTCTTCCTCTCACTCTTTTGGTTCAGCTCCATCCTCTGTACCCTTCTACCAATATACTCACTAACCTCTAACCTTGTCTCCAAAACATCCAACTTTGGCTGTCTCTCTAATGAGCTCATCTCTAATCCTATCCAACCTGCTCACTCCGACCGAGAACCTCAACATCTTCATTTCTGCTACCTCCAGTTCTGCTTCCTGTTGTCTCTTCAGTGCCAGTGTCTCTAATCCGTACATCATGGCTGGCCTCACCACTGTTTTATAAACTTTGCCCTTCATCCTAGCAGAGACTCTTCCGTCACATAACACACCAGACACCTTCCGCCAGCTGTTCCAACCTGCTTGGACCTGTTTCTTCTCTTCCTTACCACAGTCTCCATTGCTCTGTATTGTTGACCCCAAGTATTTGAAGTCATCCACCCTTGCTATCTCTTCTCCCTGGAGCCTCATTCTTCCCCCTCAACTCTTCTCATTCTGTTTTACTTTGGCACATATTCATTACTCTCCTTTCTGATGCGTCCCACCTCAAATTAAAGGTCAAGTGTCATCCCTATAAACATTCTAAAATAGATATTGAAATGAAAAACACATATAACATTATTCACTTCAATGTCTATATGAAAAAATAAATGGGAGCGGAGAGTGCGTCATCCATGCGCAAAGTTGCGGAAGTGTCATTCGACATCCAAGTGGTCGCCATATTGGCCGCATTTACTGTCCGTGACGTCACCCCGGACATTCGCATTGAAAACACGCTGTGGCCCCTACTATGGGACATGCCCTTTCAGAGACAGAAGCTCTTTTCGAAGAAGAGAACATCTCACAATCGAGTGAAGTGACCAGGACAATATTACCCTATTGTTTCGAGCCATGTTTAGATGATATGCGTATTACTTCTAACTAACAAAAGACTCCCAGACAGTATGTATGAGCCAGCCCGGCCGAAGCCATACTCGTCCCCGGGGCACACGGCTTGGCCGGTAGCTCCTCCCCGAGGCACACGGCTTGGCTGCCAGCTCGTCTGCAGGGCACACGGCTTGGCCATCGGCTCCTCCGCGAGGAAGACGACTTGGCTGTCGGCTCGTCCGTGGGGCACACGGCTAGGCCCCCGGTTCCTCCACGAGGCACACGGGTTGGCTGCTGGCTCGTCCGTGAGGCACGGCTTTGGCGCCGGCTCGTGGGACATGAAAGCTCGGACGAAGCCGTGATCGGCGGACACGGCGCCGACGTGCACATCGACACATTTACCACCCCTGTCATACGTATGCGGATCTTTTGTTACATTATGAGAGACTGATTACTGCCTCCCCAACTATTTTTTTTTTTCAGTAACTCTATACACATATACCTGACATTTGGAACCCACAAAGCTCTCGTGCTTTGCAGTTGTGCAATTCATTTTTCACGACGAACCGGGTCTCTTGCAAACTTATAAAGGGTAAATCCATGCTCCCGAATGTTCGAGCAATATCCAGCAATGCAACAAGCCGGCATTTTGGCTAACACGAAGGAACAACGAGTTCCTTCTAACCTTCTCTGTACTTTTCTACTGGCATCCTCAAGGCAAATAATGCATCTGTGGTACTCTTTCTTGGCATTAAACCATACTGTTGCTCGCAGATACTTACTTCTGTCCCACTACTTTTTCCAATAACTTCATTGTGTGGCTCATCAACTTTATTCCTCTATAATTCCCACAGCTCTTCAAATCGTCTTTGTTCTTAAAAATGAGAATGAGCTCACTTTTCCTCCATTCTTCTGGCATCTTCTCTCCCGCTAGTATTCTATTGAATAAGTTGGTCAAAAACTCTACAGCCACCTCTCCAAATTGCTCCCATACCTCCACAGGTATGCCATCGGGACCAACTGCCTTTCCATTTTTCATCCTTTGTAGTGCCTTTCTGACTTCCCCCTTATTAATCATTGCCACTTCCTGGTCCTTCACACTTGCCTCTTCAACTCTTCCTTCGCTCTCATTTTCTTCATTCATCAACTTCTCAAACTATTCTTTCCATCTATTCAGCACATTACTGGCACCAGTCAACACATTTCCAGCAGTATCCTTAATCACCCTAACCTGCTGCACATCCTTCCCATCTCTATCCCTCTGTCTAGCCAACCTGTAGAGATCCTTTTCTCCTTCTTTCATGTCCAACCTGGTGTACATGTCGTCATATTCCTCTTGTTTAGCCTTCGCCACCTCTACCTTTGCCGTACGTCACATCTCAATGTATTCCTTTGACCTCTCCTCAGTCCTCTCTGTGTCTCACTTCTACTTCACTAACCTCTTACCTTGTATGACTCCCTGTAGTCTCCTTCTCCCCTTTTCTACCAGAAGACACACCAAGTACTCTCTTGTCTGTCTGTCTGATCACCTTGGCTGTTGTAATCCAGTCTTCCAGGAGCTACTCTTGTTTACCGAGAGCCTGTTTCAACTCTATCCGAAAGGCCACACAGGATTCTTCCTTTCTCAGCTTCCACCACATGGTTCTCTGCTCTATTCCATTCGTGGGCAGCGTCCCATTTTTGGGACATCATGATTTTCACACATTATACCCTTCAGTATATCAACATATTTAAATGTTTTAATCTGATTCTGTTTTTTGGGACGATCTACTAAGAAAACCCAAGTACCCTCTCGCGGGCAGCACCCATTTTTGGGATGAGATTATACATTAGTAAAGTTATCATGTAACTTAACCATAAATGAAAACGAAGCGTTATTTCCTTTATTGTGGCCTGTTAGGAGACTTTTATCTCAATAATGCAAAAAATTGCCACCCTGCCCGTGAATGAGTTAATCATCCGACCCACCACCAGAGTCATCCTACACACCACCAACCTATGCTGTCGAGCTACACTCTCCCCTACCACTACTTTACAGTCAGTAACCTCCTTCAGATTACATCGTCTGCACAAAATATAATCTACCTGCGTGGTTCTACCTCCGCTCTTGTAGGTCACTATATGTTCCTCCCTCTTCTGGAAATAAGTGTTCACTACAGCCATCTCCATCCTTTTTGCAAAGTCCACCACCATCTGTCCCTCAAAGTTCCTTTCCTGGATGCCGTACTTACCCATCACTCCTTCATCGCCCCTGTTTCCTTCACCAACATGTCCATTACAATCTGCACCAATCACAACTCTGTCGCTGTCTGGGATGCTCAGAACTACTTCATCTAGTTCCTTCCAGAATTTCTCTTTCATCTCTAGATCACGTCCTACCTGTGCGGCATAGCCACTAATCACATTATACATAACACCATCAATTTAAAACTTCAGTCTAATCACTCGATCAGATATTCTTTTCACCTGCAAGACATTCTTAGCCAGCTCTTCCTTTAAAATAACCCCTACTCCATTTCTCTTCCCATCCACTCCATGATAAAATAATTTAAAACCCTGCCCCTAAACTTCTAGCCTTACTCCCTCTCCACCTGCTGTCTTGGATGCACACTATTTCAACCTTTCTACTCATCATCATGTCAACCAACTCTTGAGCTCCTAACCTGTCATCGTCCCAACATTCAAAGTCCCTACCCTGAGTTGTGGGGTCTGTGCATTCCTCTTCTTCTTCTGCCGATGAATCTGGTTTCCTCCTTTTCTTTGGCTTTGACCCACAGTAACTGAATTTTCACCCGCGCCCTCAGATGTCCAGGGATGGACATTGTTTACCTGGGCCACAACCGATCCGGTATGGGATTCTTTAGATGGATTCTCATATTTTATCTACAAGTTTTAAGCCAGATGCCCTCCCTGACGCAACCCTCCGCATTCATCTGGACTGACAACCGGCATACGGTTACCACTGGCTTGTCCCCCACCACAGGGCTGTATTACGCTTCATATTGATGGAGAAGTTTTTGAAATTATAAATCGGGTATATGCTCAACTATTGTCCTAACTACTGTGAAAAAAGTGGTTTAGTTACCCAAAATGCTTCCAATATATCAATGTAATTATTTATTACATACATATGGCATTTTAAAATTCGGTACATATTTTAAGAAGGATCATAGAAGTTGGTGCAACTGATTTCATAAAATAATGTGATAGGCCAAATGTGACCTCTATGCCTTGAAATTTGAGACCTTGAGGAAAGACAGCAGGAACAAAAGCTACAGCGTGAGAAAGCAACAAAGAGATTGACAGAAAGGGAAAGAAACAGAGACCACCTTTTTTATTGGGAGGGGGAAGAGAGAGAGGTTAGTGTCATGGGGAAATGAGAACTAAGAAACAAGAACATGCAGTACTACAACAGTCTAGCTGTTCAACTGAACTTGAGTTAAGGTGGAGAACGAAGGAAAATGCCGATCCAAATGAAATGGTACGTACATGAAAATGGAACACTAAGTTGGAGAAATTTGCCCAAAATAACAGAAAATGGCATAGCTTTCCACCAGCGTCCGATACGGATAATCATAAAAAGTTTTAAGAGCCAGTTTGGTGGATTCAAAGATTCAAACATGTAACTGTCATACCAACACAAATGTACACATGACATGGCACGAAATGTTATATCCAACGTCCAAGATCAGTGCAATAAGTTTCATGACATGTAAAATATCCATCCATCCATCCATCCATTTTCTTTGCCGCTTATCCTCACAAGGGTCAGGGGGAGTGCTGGAGCCTATCCCACCTGTCAACGGGCAGGAGGTGGGGTACACCCTGAACTGGTTGAAAGCCAATCGCAGGGCACATCAAGACAAACAGCCGCATTCACAATCACACCTAGGGTCAATTTATAGTGTCCAATTAATGTTGCATGTTTTTGGAACGTGGGAGGAAAACCAGCGAGACCGGAGGAAACCCACACAGGCATGGGGAGAACATGTAAACTCCACACAGGTGGGTTCCGGGATCGAACCCGGTACCTCAGAACTGTAAGGCCAACGCTTAAGCAGCTGAGTCACCGTGCCGCCCCATGTAAAACATAAATAAGAAAAATACGTTTTAAAAAAAGTTTTAAAATAAATATGTACAGTTGTGAATGCGTTCAAAGGTGCAAATATAGAAAGGATTTGGATGCAGCAGTAAAAAATGAATGCCAGACTTGAATTGCGCAAACTAACAAGATAAGTAGCACGGCGACCATGTTAGCACATCTGCCTCACAGTTTTGGGGACCTGGGTTTAAATTTGGCTTTTCCTGTGAGGAGTTTGCAAGCTCTCTTTGCGCCGACATGGATTTTTTTCTGAGCACTGTACTCTGGTCCGCTCCCTAGCCCTTGATTTTGTGGGTTTTACAATGTGGAAACCTAAATTATGTAAAAAATATACAATTTTAATTATTTCAACTGTGATAACCAAATCTAGAATCTATTAAAGTTTTATTTTTTGAATTGAATTATGGAAATATACATTTTCATTAAATTCTTTTTTTTTTTTTAAGAAAAGATCAGCACACTGACTCTTGGGTCGGACTAATTTTGGTGGGGTTTAAAAGTGTGCTCCATCCTTCATGTCATCGCAATCAAAATAGAAACAAACAACTATACAATTAAACAAACCTTTATTTATGGACAATTGTTCTATAGTCAAACAAGGAGATACACAATAAACGCACATACAGACGCGTGGTTTGAGTCAGTTCTATGTCCAAAAGGCAGGTGGTTACAGCAGAACAAAATAATTACAAAAACTTTTCATTGCTCATTGGAGCAACTCCCACGCTTATCCCTCGTCATTCAAATAAAGTGTTAATACTATTTACACACGATATATACATGAGAACAGTCAGAGAGGACTCGAGCTTTATCTACATTCTCATAATGCTTGACAATTGAACAAGAGTCCATTCTCGGTAAAGGGATTCGACAAGGATGATGCATTTGGACTGTGGGGAGGCTGTTACAGTACAGTAATCCCAACTAACACCTGTTTATTTTTTTCCCGCAGTAAAACCTGAGCCACAACACACAGACCACAAGAATATAGAACAGAGGTCCAACGGAAATAACTTTTATAGATTATACGGTGATTATTGTTAAATAAACCATCTCCCACTTCACAAAGACATGATGCAAATACACAAATCTGTTTGCACTCAAATGAACAGTAAAGGTCAGAAATCTAAGCACTTCCAAATGTGTTTAAAGAAAATCAGCAACACTCAGTAACGACACTTTGTGCTTTGAAATGTGTATGCTGTACTCAAAATCCTGTAAAATAGGCCAGTGATCAGAAAAGAACAAAAGCATACTACAGACGCTCTTTGTATTTTCAATGTAAATCTCCGCACAATCAGTGTCCCACGCTTATGATCACACACACACACACACACACACACACACACACACACCACACACACACACACACACACACACACACACACACACACACACACACACACACACACACACACACACACACACACGACGGAGCATAAACATCAGCAGAGCATCAGCCATTAATGAATATTTGTACATTCTGTATAGTCTTATACTTTGTTGTACACTATTTTCGGGAGAAGAAGGAGTTAAGTGGTCATAACGTCCACGAGTTAAAAATATGTCACCAAAGATGGCTCAGTTGTAAGTTTCTTAGAATAAACTGTATAGTTTAGTATCATTTGACCAAATGAACCCTCCGGTGATTTGTTTTGTCCCCCGGTGAGGTGTCATATCCCATGCCGCCAGTTTCCAGTGTAATCTGCAGAGATACTCTGAGAGTCTACACCACTCCGTCGACGCAATCCGTGTCCAGGTGAACTATGAGCATTCTCAGGAAGGACATCTCTTTACGTGTGTTCTCAAAGATAATCCGGGGGTCGTCTGATTGGCACCGGAGGCAATTTGGGGCCATCACCATGGCCAGGTTGTTCACATCCATCTTGGTGATCGCTACGTTAGATGGTTGGGCAAACACCTGGAGACACAGATAGACAGACAGCGATGGAAGGAAGCAATAAGACAATTGACCTCGGACAAAAATGGAACCTGTTAAAATTAGATTATGACATTGCACACATTTAGTGAGAAATTAACAGTCAAGTTTTGTTATCAGCCAGTTTTCTAAAATGCGTCTCTTTTTAATTTATTCTCATTTGTTATGGATAGTGTGGCTAATTTAAGCACTATCATGTCAAAGCCAAAAGGCAAGCAGAGCCGCAGTGTTAGCTAACAGTGTTACGAGTACAAACTTCAAATAACCTGCACAAAGTACTTGAATTGTCAGCTCACTTGTCCATGTGGGGGAGAGTATAGAAAGCTGTTTAAGCCATTTTCCATATCCTTGCCATATGACATATGCCAGGCTGTTACACTAATTCACAAAGTGTACTTTGTGCTGCCTCCATGAGTGAAAATGTGTAATGGAATCTGTATGGGCCCACGCTTCATGGGCAAATGGATATGACAAAATTAACCCAATCCAGGTAGTGGGTTTGTGTATGCACCCCTTTTGTAGTCTGGTCTTGAGGAAGTCTCAAGAGTCTTCAATAACAGTACAAAAGTGGCAAGATTTGTTGCTCACCACTTGAAAAATTAAATTCTATATTAAGAACTACAGCAAAATAGTCTAAGTTGGCAATAGCAAGTGGCTACTAACTAGCTTCATTCCATGTCGTAGGTCCGCCCTGATTGTACACAACCTTTGCATGTGCTGCTTGGCAAAGCTGACTGAGAAAGCGAGCATGCTGGAGGAGAAAGTGTTCATTTCATTTTATTGCTGCTGGCTGTGTTCATTGGAGTTATCGGGTAAAATATACACGTCCTCTGAGTTAGCGTCACTATTTCCATGAAAAAGGATGTCACGTTTCACTGAGCGTACAGTTCATTGCCAGCTCCATTGCAAATTGGACATGCACAGCTCCCAATGGATGCAGTGTAGTGAATATTATCAACACAACGGATTTATTGGCACATCTGCCACACAGTTCTGAGGACGGGGGTTTAACTCTGACCTTGCATGTTCTTCCTGTATTCTCCGGGTACTCCCGTTTCCTACCACATCCCAAAAACATCCACGGTAGGTTAATTGTGGACTCTAATTTGTCTGTTAGTGTGGATGTGAGTGCAAATGGTTGTTTGTTTACACGTCGCCTGCGACCGGCTGGCAACCAGTAAAGGGTGTATACAGCCTCTCGCCCGCAGTTAAGAGCTAGGATAGGCTCCAGCATACTCGCGTCCTTAGAGAGAATGAGGGGTGAAAAAATGGATGGATGGATGGATGGATGCTCTAGTGCAGTGTTTTTTTCTATCACTGTGCCGTGGCGTAGTGTCTGGTGTGCCGTGGGGAAATCATCCAATTTCACAACTAATTGCCGAAAATGATTCCGTGCTGCCTACTGATGAGCAGAGTAATCATGTAATACGCTTTTATATCAGAAGGTGGCAACAGATAGCTAATTACTTTGATTCGTCCTGCATCAGGTGGTGGTGATAGTTGCATCGATGCTAGCGTAGCTGTATGGTGATGGTAATGGAGAGGTTTTTCAAAAGGAAAGATGCTAACTCAGAAAACAAAATTCTGAAACTGATGAATGCCCAAGTATGAGTGGAGGTCTGAAGAAACCAAAGACGGTTTTTGCTTGGGGAAAGTCTCTGGCGTGAAGCAATCTAGTGAATGCTATCTTTCATTTGGATTTACTTTCACCGGGGAGCCATCGATGATGACTCCGTTGTGCTTGGTGTTTGGTGAAAAGCTATTCCAACAGTCCAAGTCAGCTGAAAGAGCATTTCCAAACAAAACGCCCTTCACTTCAGAACAAGAATGCAAAGTATTTTGTTCACTTTCACGCACACGTGGAGGAAGAGGCAACATCGATGAGAAAACAAAACAAAGATAAATAAAAAAGCGCTTAAAGCAAGCTGTCACGTTGCTGAACTTGTATCCAAATTTAAAAAGTCATACACTGCGGCACATTAATACTTGCCGCCTGTAAAGCCATTGAAAAAGCTTGGACCTAAGGGGGCTCAAGAAATAGCCAAAGTCCCTGTTGCATTTCACATCATTTCCAGACGTGATGTAGTGGTGACATGTCGCAGACATTGAATGTTTAGTTTTGGAAAAAGAAAAGTTGGCATTGCAACTTGACGAGTCCACTGCTCTTAGTGGACATGCCCAACTGCTGGCCAGAGTGCGGTTTGTGGATAGATATGCAATAAGAGAAAACTTTTTTTGCAAGCCAATGCAACAAAAGAAAAAGAGCAGGAGAGGACATTTTTCAGATTCCCTCTAAATAGCTTGAACAAAGTAGACTTAAATGGGAAAACCGCACTGGTGTCTGCAACGATGGAGCGGCAGCACCAGAAAGGTTTGTAAGCAGAGTGAAAGGACGAGACCCCAATATGAATGTTACGTACTGCTTTTTACACCGCAAGGCCCTCGTAGGCAAGAATTTAGCAGCAGACCTCGTTCCTGTGTTGGATGATGTTGTGCAGGTGGTGAACTTTGTAAAATCCCGACCTGTGAAAAGTCCCACATTTTTATCTTTATGTGACGAAATGGATGGTGAACATAAAGCCTTAAATGTTCCATACAGATTGTGTCCCGTGGCAAGTAACTGGTCCGTCGTCTTTATGAACTGTTGGAGGAAATAAAAGTGTTTCTGACAAATGAGAGGTCTGATTACACAAAACTGCTTGCAACTGATGAGGTATGTGCAGACCTGGAAAACATGGCTTACATTTTCCATCATCTGAATGAACTGAACACATGTGTGCAAGGCTGAAATGAAAACCTGCTTACAAGCACAGATTAAATAAATGGATTCTGCACAAGGAACAACGAAACAATGTGGAAAATGCAAATCTTGAAATGTTCATACTCACAATGCAATGGCAAAATGTCAACACAGCAGCATTATGTGAGATAATAGTGAAACAATTAAAAGCACTTGAAGAGAAGATGTCCTTTTATTGAACTTCAAGCCTCCATTCAATCACTTGACTGAGTTCAGCATCGTTTTTTTTTTTTTTTTTTAATGAAAAAAGTGTGCCCTGCTTAAAAAACGTTGAAAAACACTGCTCTAGGATACACGATCCATATTTGTACGGTGCTTACCTGCAGGAAGTGGATGAAGTAGAACAGCACCAGCCGGTTGAGCTCAGGCAAAGACTGAACCACGGCAATGGCCGCAACTGGGTCGTCACAGTTGTTAACGCACTGTTTATAGAAATTCATGGGGATGAGAGGTTCCTCCAGCTCTCGATACCACAGCTTCATCAGAGAGGCTGATGGAGACACATTTGTAATAAGTACACAGGCAACAGAAAATAAACACACAAAAATATTCCATGTGAAATAAATCCTTCCTTACCAGGTACATTTGGGTCTGACAGGTTCTCGGGGATGCGCCACTGGTCTACTTGCAGCTTCAGTGCGTTGACTTCATCGATGTCCCCGGGGACTCTGAAGGAAAAACAAAACACTTCCGTTATAGTAAGTGGCCACTAGAGGGACCCCTACATCTAAAAGCCATGAGTCTCCATTGTCTTTATATACAATGTAAGGGAATAAAAACGACAAGACTCTAAACGGAAGCAAAGAACACACCAAGGAGGAAAGATTCCATGGAGGGTTATTGTGAGATGTATTGATAGAAGCAACAGTTTTCAGATTTAGACAAAACCCTGAAAAACAAACATCCAGTGAAGCAAGAGGAATGACGTAAACACAGTGGAGTTCTCAAGATTGAAACATGGCTACTTTGATGTGAGGGGATGAAGAAGACCACATGCAAGTTTGTTGATACGCACTGGATGCACAATCCAGTTCATACACAAAAACAAAACAAGATACCCTTCAAATTTCCTGGACTCTCCCAATGCTCAAGTGGAGGCAGGTCAGTGCCTCATTTGCTGCATTTGTCTTACCTGAAGATGCCCTCTGTCTCAGCCCCGCCCAGAGCCAGAACATATTGGGAAAGTTGAACTTGCACCCAGGGTAATTTCCTGTCTGGGAAGAGCTCACTCTGACGCTCCATGACTTCCTCCAAGGAGCTACCAAACAGGGAGGGGGTGATGATGGCCCGTCGACTAAGGTCGACCTCTTCCAAGGTGGGCTTACGTAGCCCCTGGCAAGCAACAAAGAAGAAAAGAATGTCAGTTTTACAACCTGACCATGCCATTATACCATTATACCAATCCTGGCTCTTTCCACAACAGCACCAAGTCCGTATTTGTCGACTTGTGACTGATCTAACCCTAACCTTGCTCTTCTACGATTAAATCCAGAGTGATTTAAAGAAGACTCACATGTGACACGGGTTACTTTGATAGCCCTGAAGTCTAACATAACTTCACTCTTGTCGGATTCCACTGAAGTATCAGACATTGAACAAAATTTAATCAAATATAAAGCATGAGTGGGGGCACGGTGGCACAGCTGTAGAGCATTCTGAGGACCGGGTTCAAATCCTGGCCCCGCCTGTGTGGGGTTTGCATGTTCTCCCTGTGCCTGAATGGGTTTTCCCCAGGCATTCCGGTTTCCTCCCTCATCCCTAAAACACGCAAGAATTGGACAATCCAAATTGCCCCTAGGTGTGATTGTGAGTGTGGCTGTTTGTCTCCATGTGCCTGCAATTGGCTGGGAACCGATCCAGGGTGTACCCCGCCTCCTGCCCCATGAAAGCTGCAATTGACTGCAGCACTCCCACGAGACTCGTTAGGATAAGTGGCTCAGAAAATTGGATGAGAGACCTCAGGAAAAAAATGGTTAGACTTTAGCTCAGTGAGGTGCCAAATGTACATTTAAATTGTTGTCATGCTTGCTCATTTAAACAAATAAGTAAATAGTCAAAAACAAGTGGAATATAACAGAATTTACACCACAAAAAATCAGCAATCTCCGTCTCACAAAGTTTGTAAAACTGGTAAATAGATAAACAGATAAAAAAATAAACACTTGTCATGGTAACAAAAAGTCACTTTTTAATAATTATTTATAGTGGAGAGGACATCATCGATTGGCTGGCAACCAGTTCAGGGTGCTTGCCTTTATGCACTATAAAGCTAGTAAAGGTTTTATGATGGTGGCGTGACCCTGAAACAAATCATCGGTTATTATTATTTTCCACAGGGAAAATATTCTATAAACCTGAGGTGGAGTAACCTCTCAGAACAGCATGCGTGAGACCGTGAAGGTGCCATTGTACTACTGTTTTACCTTTTTCCCTCCCGTGATGGCCACCTTTTGCAGTTTCCGATGGCAGAATTTAGCGTATGTGCTGACGGGCAGGCCTGTTGGTTGAGAGAGGAAATAATTCAGCACTGACCCACAATAAAATATCCCCACATCCACCAGAAAGTGTAGTTGAACTAAGACCCAAACTATAACCCTCATACAGTAGTGGAAAAAAAGTATGTAGTATGATTAAAATCCCGTTTCCACAAACAAGACCCCACAAATGTCAAAGTGACGAGGAGAGGCCGGCCAGGAGTGGTAACTGGAGACATGTTGACAATGTGATTCTAGCATATGGGGATTAGAAGAGGCCTGGCTAAACTGCCAGGTTGCAAGAAGATTTACTGCTGTTGAACAAAAGCTTTAGACGGAGGAGCCGCCTACAAACTCAAAGTTCAGGTGATTCATCGGTTTCCAAGCATGTAAAGGCCTCTGGGATGAATGGGAAACACGTGCTTCATCGCTACTGTCGACTTTCAAAGCTGTAATGTTTTCTTCCCTTCATTTTTTTGGGCTACAGTACAGACTTCCAGGCAGTCTGTCCTAGGGGGAAAAGAAGCTGAATTCAGCACACTTGTTGCTAGAAATGTAAACCTTGACCTTCTTTTTTTCAGAATGTAGCCAAAGGAGGAGAAGCTATATATCATATTAGTTTACACTAATCTTTTCCCAATCCCAGGGACCACATCCGACACCTGAACCGCAGCCAGATGGACACACTTACTGATGCGATTTTCAAGTGGCTAACATGTTCCAGCATGTTCCCTTCAGATTTATAGCAAACAGGTGACTCCCATGCTGCGCTCTCGGCAGCGATGCTAATCTGACTCATCCGTTTGACAGTAATTATGTCGCGTTAGAGAGATAGTTTGCCCAATCTTGGAGAAGAGAATAATTCTCATAGAAACTCAAACGAGCAAGGACGCGTTTCTGTGATGAAGGGGTTGAAACCTGCTGGGGTTCTATATTTAACCTTAACCACACCAAAACTGCAACCAGGCAACCGAAGTCCACAAATACCGTGTGAACTCATTACGAATTATAGCATACGTACCATGCATGCAGGACACCTGTTGACAAAAGGTAAGAGCTAAAATGAACCAAAACATAGAACCAGTGAAAACCGTGTGAAGAAGTGGCGTCGGTTTCATCTGGCTGTTATTGACAAGACTGTGTTTGACTGTTAAGTGAAAACAATATGGACCCCAGTTCATACATAAATTTTAGCTGCCCACCCACCCCAAAAAAATATGTGAGACAAAACCTCTTTCAATAGAGCTCATTATACCATTTTTAACATGCAGATTTCTGGTTAGTGGTGCACCCACTGAAGTGAGCCTTTGAATAAGCGTTCTTCAGTATCTTCATGACTTCTGAGTCAGGATGGAGGTCTGTGTGTGAGTCATTGTAGTATAATGTGAGGGGCTACATGTCTGTGGAGATGACTGTGGTGACATCATCGACACAGCTGGCAGTGAGGGCTCCTCAAATGGGGCTGCGTGTTGACGAGGAGGCCAAGACCACTGGTATGATTCACAGAACAGGTCACTGAGAGCAAATAGATCCTTCTGAAATTCTCATTCTGCTGATTTTTTTTTTCTTTTTTAAACCAATGTTCAGTGAAACTCATTCATCAAGTCTGCACATACATCATTATGACCTCTTCTGACAAACCGTGTCCACCGCAATTTTCCATCCCACTCAAAGTGGTCACTCTCTTAAGCCGTGATTCTCAACCAGTGTGGCGGGGCACATTAGAGTGCTGCGAATGCTCGTCAGGTGTCCCTTGGGAAGTTGCTCAAAAAATCATTGATTCACAAGAATTGTATCTATGGTAATCTATTTATGCCAGTCAGTCATCGTGATAAATAAATGATCTTCTATTAGATGGAAGGAAGTTGATACAGTAATTAAGGTACCCTCTTTTGGTGACATCACGGGACTCATCTTGACAAAAAGAGGCCCTTTGGAGCAAAGACAACTAAAAATTACCTTCTTCCTCATCTGTGTTTTGTTTTCGCTTCTTCCTTGATTTTGAATTTTTCTTTAGCTTCAGTTCCTGCTGTTCCAATATGAACTGAGTCACTGAAAAAGACAAGATCGTGAAGTCCATGTTTCTGATCGGTAAAAGATTCCTTTGCGCTTTTCTTTTACAAGACTAGTTTGAGTAACGTAAATAATTCAACTGAACAAAAGGAGAGAAAAATAATTATTTTGGCTCACATTGTGTAAAGATAACTACTGTATCAGACTTTTTGAAGGCATAAAAACGGTGACCCACCCTGTTTGTCAGTCTGAGACTCACATTTCTTGTCGCTGCTTGGCTCCGTGTGTCTCTGGATGTAGCCTTCCAGGTAACAGCGGAACTTGGGCGATGGGGCAAAGAAGGCCAAGCTGACGGCCATCAGTTCCCAACCTGCTGCCAAGCTGCTGGGGCTTGCATTTCCTGTAGTTTGCCTCACTAGCTGCACGTACAACTCATCCCGCAGTCCTTGCATGTCCCAGCACTTGGTGACAATGAGAAGGGCACAGTGACGGCGGTCTAGACGTGAGGGCCGATCTCCCATGTAGGCCTGGACCAGCTTGAACATCTCGCAAGCCTCCTTTCTGACAGCACGATTGCTTGTGACGAGCATGGGCTTTTTGATGGATCCTCGGTTCCAAGACAGCATGTTGGCAATGGAGACACGACGCCGGAACAGGCCTTGTGTGTGCATGTTGAGGTGCTTGCTGGCCCAGTCCTCCATTCCGACATCTGGCGGTGGTGGCTGTCGCAGGGTGGCGTAGGAAAACTGGTAAGAAGTTTCTGCCGCTTTTGCTCCTTCAGATCCTTCTCTGTTGTCACGGGTGACAGGTCGGTGTGGGCCAAGGGATGCGCTGCGTCCATCTACCACGTCTTTCTTTCTGCTCTCCAGCTGAGCCTGTAGTTCAAGGGTGCTCACCTGCAGGGGAACAAGAGATGCAGATGGTCAATAATTATCCATAGGAAAAAGATGAAGGTAAAAATGAGAGAATAGCAGAAGACCAATTTATGCTTGTGTGTGTGTGTGTGTGTGTGCGGGGGGGGGTGACTGTCCTTCACTGTGTCATACTACTGCTTCTAAGCTGTCCTGGTTTGGGGCGAGAGATGAAATTATTATAGGGTCTGTATTCCTTCAGATAATTAATAGCAGTCCAAAAATCCTTATGCAAGGTCTCAGTAGCAGGTGTCGTGATAGTAGTACTTTTTAATCCTTGTACTTCTCTCCCTATAATGGACCAATGGCCTGACAAAATCAAAACTACACTCAAGATCTCCCACTGGTCCGTGTAGTGAGGATTACAATAACAACTGCCCATCTCTCAAACTGGAATAAACAATGATCCAGACCAAAACTGTGCAATAACCCCAAAAAATATATTAAAGATGATCCACGAATAAAATTCAAATTTCCTTTCATCGCTTCATCTTTATCGTTATGTGAAGTGAGGAGCTGAACTTTACATGCCAGGTTTGTTTAACTTTTGTTGAACATTTGTTTGTGTCGCATCTCGATCAACTCAAGCACATTCTTTCCATTTGTATTGAGTATAATGTACGAAACAGACACATGCTGTAGAACGTTTACATTACACTGTGTAAAATCTCATAGCAATGTAAAAAAATATTATTCACGGCGTTTTGCAAATGGCTGAAGTTGAAATGTTTTCAGTGAACTAGTTCAATCAAAGGTCTGACAGCAAAAACAGTGGTAAAACATAGCATCCATAATCCTAAATTCAGTGAGCGTATGTGAGCGATTTGCCAGCAAGTCTGACTAACATTCCAGGACAGGCTTAGTTTGGCCTGGTGCTCTTTGGCAGTTGACTAAAATGCAAGAACGAGAGGGGGAACTGAAAAGGCTTCCTACTAGCATTCCTCTTCTACAACTTTTGTGCCAAACCACAACCATATGGACCACAGCATCTCTCCTTCCTGAAGGTGGGAGACCATGTCCTGAATGTCTGCTCTGGCATAGGCCCAGATGCCCAAGCACAGAGCTGGCATATGAGTATAAAGTACCTACAGAGCAGAACAGATGGAGGATGGCAGGTAATGCTGGGACCGTAGCCATTTTGGTCTGCAGAGGCCACTCTGCCAATCCGGGACATATTTGGTGGTTATGTGGGGGGATTAGATTACAATCTAAAATCACTTTCACAGTGACATCTGGGAAACTGGTGCTTCATAGGTGTAACAGTAAAAGATTTCTTCATCTGCCCATTCAAGATAGACCTGTGAATTCCAGGCTGGACATTAGAGTGCATTAGAGTAAACAGGTAAGGAGGTGGAAAAAAGCCATCTCAAATGGCTAGTCCGTATGGGCCGCCTCTGCACACCGGGAGGCCATATGCAACCATGTTACTGTACAGTACAAAATTGTTGTTTTATAAGTTTTTTTTTTGGTAGCCTAAAACAGCCAGTACAATGGAAAAAAAAAAAGTTTCACTTTTATCCAAACTTATTACGCCGGTATGCTAGGTCATGGTACCATTGTTGATCTACAGTACTCGTTTTACGCAATCGCTTTCATGAGCGCTGTTACTAGTCACTAATCTGCTGCAAAAGTGAATGGCTTGACAAGAAGGACTGTTATTGTTCCAGAAATAGAATGTTTTGGAGTCCTTAAAGACTTCTGTTTTGTACCCCTCAGAGTTAATGCTGCAGCCATGCCGCTCTCTCCCTGCGCTACGTACAACAGATAATGGGTCGCTTTGTCAACCCCCCCATTCAAAATGGTCACCACCTAGGAATGGTTAGATCTAGTATTATTGTACATCTGTAACCCAGAAATATGTCAGTTCCATTCTGTGCCTGTATTTCACCACAGCCTAAGTCAGGGATCTCAAGCTCAATTTACCTTGGGGCCGCTGGAGCCAGTTTGGCTGAAGCTGGGCCTCAGCCTCGGTGCGCATGCATGTGCGTGCAATTGAAATTCTAAAAAAAAAATCCAATCTTCTCAAAAAGTCTTTTTTTTTTAAAAACATAAAATAAAAAACTAGGAAGCTGGTGTAAACAAGTCGTGTGAAAAACAACAAATAAAACTCTCCACGGCAACACTGCTGTAACTTTTACTCAATAAAAAATGTTTCTCTGCTTGCATCAAGCCTGGTTGATGTCACGCCCCGAAGAGACATACACCCCACCATGATTGGTAGGTTTATAAGCTCTGTAAACAACACTTTAATCATGCTATTCATACAAAACTTGAGGGCCACACGAATATTAAACTTTCATCATAAGGTGGGGGGCACAACATCACCTAGTGGGGTGCATATGCCCCAGGGACTGCCAGTTTGAAACCGCTGGCCTAAGTAAACAACAATGGCCAATTCTCAAGCCAACAGAGTTTATCAAAAGCTTTTTAGGTAGTAATGGAAACAATTTTTGAGTGTATTGGTCAGTCCCTATGGTCTGTTTTATCAGATATTAATTTTATTGGAGGTTTTTTTGAGGTTCCACTGTCTGCAGTAAAATAAAATCATGCTATTACTGTGAAAAAGTAAAATAAGGGATAACCTAAATGTAGAATATATATGTTTATTCAGTATGTATTTGTTTTTGTGTTATTACCTTAACACATACATTTTGGGATGCAGGGGCTTACCTGGGAGGGTAGGCCTGGAGTCTCAGGTGAAGATAGGCTGGCTTGGCTATTAATACTCATCTCCAAAGCATCAACTTTTTCATATGTCCTTTTTTGTCTCGCTGGTATCTCTAGAGCAGTCAGAGGAGCATTGCCTGCCTTAGTCAGCGAGCGGGAAGTCCCAGTGATGTCCTCTCGAGATGGGCACCTGCCGACTGACACACCCCTTCCTCCTCCTCCTCCATACCACCTTATTGAGTCGACGGGGGAGCGTGTCCGAGATACAACTACCCTGTCACCTATCTCCTGTTCGAGTCCCACTCTTACCTCCCTCATGGTGTTGGAGCGACTCACCACTTCCCTCATCTCGGCCATCAACCTCTCATTGAGAGCACACAGCTCTCCACTGCTGCCTACTGACCCAGGCCTGCCTCCTGCACCTCCACCGGTACCCATCCTTCTCCTACTCTTTCTTCTTAGACTCGGAGAGGGGCCAGTAGAGTAACCAGAATCTTGATAGTTTGCACTTGCCTGAGGTGTCAAGGAGGCGAAGTCCTGAGATGCTTGGCTGCTTTGCCTACTGTGTCGTGCCTCCATAGCACGCTGTACTGTGGCCTCAAGGACTCGCCAACTCTGCTTTTTATCCAGTGTACTTGGGCCAGGGATCCCTGCTTCTCTGTCCCGTAACTGGCCTTGAACTTGGGGCAAAGAGAGAGCCTGTGACTGAGGCTGTATTGGGACAAGATCTTGCCGGGATGTCGGCGGTACGGGGGAGCCTGATAGGAGCTGCTTGGGGTCAACATTGATCATATGTTTGATGCACTCTAGACCAGCTGGGCTGTAGTCAGAGGCAGAAGGGTTTCTCCTGTGCCTGCGAGCTGGAAGAGATGGAACGGGATGTTGGAGAAGTCTTGGTTTCTGGAGACTATGGGATGGAGTCAGGAGAGACAGTTGTTGCCCATTGAAAAGGTGTGCTCCTTCTACCTCCATGTCTATTGGGGGTTCATCATATATAGGACAGTCTGTAACTGGCTCGTCATAGATTGGGGCACTGCAAGCATACTGGGGGGAGGCTGGGCGTGGTGTACTACTCTGTGATCTATGAAGGAGTGGACTGGGTTGACTACTGTCTGATGTCACTAAACAAAAACTGCCATTACTGGCTTTTCTTAGGTGATGGGCGTGGCGTGCGTCAGCTGCCATTTTGCCACAGGGCGTTGTTTCATGGCCCTGGGTGGAGTCTAAGCATCCCCCATGGGCCTTATTGTTGGACGGGTGTAGTGTAAAGGTGCTGGCTTTGTTGAGTGCACTGTGCTGTATGAGCTCCTGCTGTGAAACTGGGGTTGGCTGGCTCCGATTCATGCTGTTCACCTTTACCAACATTGCTGCCTTAGAACCAGGTGTAGGCTGCCATCTTTGAGGGGCATCTCTGAGGGGGAAAAAAGGTGCAAAATAACGTGAATAATAGGTTCATTTGCATCATTGATAGTCATTATACACCAAGTAAGGACTGCACTCAGGGATCTTGCCTTGTTCGTATGAAATAGGCAATTAAGGATATAAATAATCAAGAATAAACTATGAAATCATTCCAATTTAAATATACTAACGGTGCAAAACAACAGCTCATTGAAGCCTACCCAGAGGAATTTTTGACAAAAGGACTGCAAGTGAAGGCTGACATTTTTTAAACTCATCTATTTTCATATAAATGACTTGTACTATAACAAAAACAAAGTACATTTTGAAGAAAACAGAAAAAGTGCAGCCTGTAGAGAAGTCAGAATTCCAGTAGGTCTGAGCTGAAAACCTCTTTATTTGGGTTCAAGGGTTAGTTCTTCTCTTTCTGCTTGAGTGGCTGAACAAACTCCAAGCATCAATCTGGTCACAGTACTCTGGTCTATTGCCTTTGTGTCTGCAGCATCATAAGCTTATCCTGAAATCAGGATTCATCCTTCATCAGGCTTGCCCTCTTAAACAAACTCTTTAGTTCAGTTCAAAAGCTGTTTAGGCATGACAAATAACATTTGAAGCACCAGACATAAGATAAGCATACATAAGGTCATAAGTCTAACACAGGCTTACCTCTGTAGTCAACGCTGACGTGATTAATTAGACCAAAAGTTGATAACCCCCTTTAGTGTTAATTCGAACGTAAATGCAGTGACAGTCACGGCAAAATCAATCGTCTTCTTTTTCCAAGAGCAATCCTATCAGTGGAGAAATGGTTTGTAACGGCAGGAAGAGGACGCAAAGGGAGGAAAGAGGCAATGTGACCCCCCTCCTCCACATCTCTCTGGAACAATGCTGAAACAGTTTTCCCCTGAGGTCCAAAGACCAATGGCAAACTTCCTTTAAGCTCTCCTAGCCTTCTCTCACTCTCTTTCTCTCGAGACCCACAGCTTGAGTCACACCAATTCAGCAGTTTGATTGGCTCTTGCCTTCAAACACTCGCACGGACTCACCATTTAAGTGATGCCTATAAACAGCTGGATCCACGCCACCTGGCACATCACCAAGACAGCCACTGCTGCTACAAAAGGCCCCAAATCACTCACCTCACAGACCTCACTCAAGACAGTTTACAGCCCGATACACAACAGGACACAGACATGCGTGAATAGCTGAAGTGCAAAGTTTGTTTGTTACAAGTAAGTGTGACTTTGTAAGCTAACACAAGGAAGTTAAAGGGGATTGAGAGGTGACAGCTGCTAAGTTGAAAAAACAATGTTGGTACTCTTTAAAGCACAGTATGTTTTGTAACTGTAGTCATGTCAGGTTGTATAACATGAGACAAACATGACTGAATTATTTGCTTTTACAATACTTTTACAATTAGCCAGAGAAAACAGCAACTCACCCCTAAGAAATATCAAAGTTCTTCTTCTGATAGGCCAGATAACCCAAAAGACCTCACACATGAGACCATAATGTGCAAATCACTGTTTCCTTATCTGTAACCAAATCAGGCCTCAAACAAATCAACATCTGGGGTTCACGCAATGGTCAACATGAATCTCCCTCCTGTATACTTGATGGGTGAGATTCTTTACTTGACCAAAACAGTCTTCCCTTTTTGCCACATAAACAGGAGCTGGTAGCCCAACTTCATGATGTGATTTTCTTCGCTTATGATTCAGATCCCTGCAATTTAATAATTGCATCTCGGTACATGTTTTTAAAATTCATGCATGTTTTTAAAATTCTTTACTTGCTCCTTTCAAAATGGTATTTGTAATGACCCATAATTCCTTGCTTAATACATTTACTTCCATTATTATACGTTTACTCAAGATAGGAAATAAGCATACAGTAAATTCCAACAGTAATGTGTATATTGCATACGAATTTACATTAGGTCACAGAAAGCTGAGGACCTTGCACCAGGATGTGATTTTACTTTAGTGAAAGGTGGTCAATCGTCTTCACGGCCACAGCCACAGTAAGACCAAAATAAAGAGAAAAGTTCTATTTTCTAGTTTAGCTGGTTTGTGTTTTACAACAAATCAGAATGGATTTAAATAGGTATCCAATGTGCTTGTGTAAGATGAGCTACGGGGATGCGCTGGAGACATCAAGTTCTTTATCAAGACATGAGTGAAAAGGCACATTTTTTTTCACTTAATGTAAATAAGTGAATATGTATGTTGTGATCCACTTTTTGTTAATGATGTGCTTTTTTAATTATTATTTTTCTACTGTCTTGCAAATAATTTTGCAGAGCCTTATAGCACCAGAGACCCAACAATGAAGTCACTGTACTTTTCGCTACAAAACCATCACTAGCTGTTCTCACAGATGTTGCTTGCCTGTTTTATATATATGTATGTGTTTGTTTGTAAAGAGCAGTTACAATATTTTTTGATGTTAAATTATCCCGGCTATCTTCGGGTAGGAGCCAGGGTACACCCTGAAATGGTCCCCAGCCAATCACAGGGCACAGAAACAAACATTCGCACTCAAAACCACACCTAAGGGAAATTTAGAGTCTCCAATTAAGGCATGTTTTTGGGAAGTGGGAGAAAACCTGAGTGCCAAGAGAAAGCCCACACAGGCACAGGGAGAACAAGTAATCTCCACATAGGCATGGCCAGGATTTGAACCCCAGTCCTCAGAACTGTGAGGCAGACGCTTGAAAGTACAGCCATTTTCTGTACCGTTTATTCTCATTACGGTGGCGAGTGTGATGGAGTCTATCCCAGCTATCTGTGGGCCAGAGGCAGGGTACATCCTGAACTGATAGCCAGCCAATTGCACAGATAAGCTAACAACCATTTGCACTGACTAAAACCAACGGGCAAGATGCAGGTAGCATGGGATCGATTCCCACTTTGTGATGGTGTTGATAAGTGCCCCGTGACCGACTGGCGACTATGACGTATGATGGATGGATGTAGTCTGCCCTTCGCCTGAAGTTAGCTGGGATAGGCTCCAGCACTACTGGCATACATTATTTCTTCTAAATAAATGATTTTTCAAGCAATTGTGTCAAATTGTATAACTTCTCATGACACATTTGAGCGCTCACGGAACATTAATGTGCTTTGGCACACTGGCTGAGAATCGCTGCACTAGACACTTCTCCTCTCAGTGTTTTGTTTGAAGTTATGTCAATGTGCAGTATTTTAGACAGCACACCAAGGAAGGGAACTGACGTTATCATTAGTTAATTGATTAAGTGGTGTATCCATATTGTGTTTATTCAACTTCTTCCCGACCCAACCTTCTCTAAGTCTGGACTCCAGTCTGGATCTGTACATGGAGGCCAATTTTATTTGCATTTCATACTTTGGTTAGAAATTTATTTTCCAAATACTCAGAACTAACTTCTCGTAAGTTTTCGTTTTTGACATTGTTGCCAAAACATTGAGCAAGATTAGAGCATTTGAGTTTTAAAGGAAAAGGTCATGTCAATAGCAATGTTTTGTGACTTATCAGGCGTTAAGCTTATACCGACACCAAGCAGCATAGGCGAAACAAAGAAACAATCTCTGAGTCAGCACCAAGGTCAGCAAATTATAGTAAACATGCTGTGAAAAGATGACTGGAAGTTGTTGTCCATACAGAAACAAAAATAACAAATCGGTAGATGCTGGGAATCATTCTAATTGCGTTCTTTGATTAGATCAATTAGGCAGTAAAATACACTCAGAAATAGCTATCCAAAATTCCTCTGTAAGTAAAGAACAGACAAATTCGTTTAAAATATACTGTATTACTATTACTACGACTGAGTGTTCCATATAGGATCTAACAAGTCATTTTCAGCAAAAATAATAGCTCTCTAAGACCAATTGTTCAAGAGCTTTGACATTGAAGAGAATTTCAATTTTGTAAATTTAAAGCAACGATGTGTTACAGATTAAGAAATGTCGCGGCCCGGGTTTAACCTGCCAACTTTACAAACTACTTACTACTGCCCAGTTCTTTTATTCTGGTCGAGGTAACACTTCAATGATTTGAGCTGGATGAAAAGTTCAACAATTTGTTAAAACAATTCAAATTCAAATGCCAAGGTTGTTGAAGGTTCATTGGTGGGATCTCCTACACTTGGTTTAGAAGAACGCCCATGGAGAAGAGCCCACTGAAGTTCTTGTCCGCTTGCTTTGTGGCCAAAACTACTTTCCGTGCTTACGCCACACAGTCTCACAACAATCCTATCTTTGCCTCAGTGTCTGGGAGCAATCGTAAATTCAGTCAGGCACTCCCTACGCGCCTTGAGATTGTGGCACTCAGAGATCAAGTGTGTTCCATTTTCTATAGCTTTACTAATAAACATAGTGGCCATTTGTCGAGATATGTCAGTCGTGTTGCTTGTGTCGAGTGGCACGCACGTGCGTGCACACACATCACATATGCACACACACACACACACACACACACCACACACACACACACACACACACACACACACACACACACTCACGCACATTAACATCACTGGGTTACAGAAGGTTCCGGGGTGCAGAGGGCGCGCCCGAAGTGAATGTCCCAACGTACCCTTTGCTGATATCTTAACGTTTATTGTGTTGGTGCAACTATGTGTAATGGAATTGTAAGTTTATAAGGATATCTGGGTGTGTATCTGTTCATGCAGTGTTGTGTAAGCGTGTAGCCAGTACTTTCTATCACTTGCTGTTGATCACTGGCACACTTTGCTGGATAGCAGCATCGAGTTTAGTCTGATGTTGATAAATCTCATGTGGCAGCCAATAGAGGGTTGTTTGGCATATTTGATCACAATCCAAAGACATCATGAATTTAGAACAGCACGTCCATTGAAACCAATCTTCGATCAGATAAATAAAGTATGATTACAAAGCCCTGAACTAAAAGAGTACAATTGTGAGAAAATACAACAGGCGGGAAACTGGAGACCAATATGTGTGTGAGGGAGACCAGGGCCACGAGAAGATGGGAAGGGCATGTATAAATTAGGAGGGGTTGGGATTAGTTGTGGTAGAGTGCAAGCAAAGGAATGAGGGAGAAAGTTGGGATTCCACAGAGCTCTTTCAAGTGGCATTTGTGGCTGTGTGGGGATTGTCAAACAATAGATGGTTGTGCCATCGTCACGGAGACGCCTTTGTAAATGACAACGATGCGAAGAGTGCAAGGGGGAGGAGAGGACTGAGGCAAAACCTGAAGAGTTGGTCAAACAAGCCTAGACTTAGTTCTGAAATACAGATGGTCATTGGTCGCAGCAAGCAGCACAACAATTCATGACACAAAGTAACAAAATGTTTAAATCATTTTTATCACAAGATAATTGCTCCATTTGGTCTTGAAGAGAAAGGACGTTCACACCGACACTATGCCATAATAATAGTGATAATAACCTTCATTCAGAGCCAGACAAAAGCATTTGAGACCTTTAAACGTCATATAAAAATATAGGGTCAAATTAACTTTGAGGCCCTTTAGGAAACCTGCATCATAATCTGATTAGTTTTAGAGGCAGCAAATCAACTTCATGATTGGGAAACGTCAATTAGTTTCATCAGCTCTATGTCTTATACCCACGCATGTTTGGATAATCATCTCACTGACCAACTAAATATACACCTTAAAATAGTGACAAAGTTCTCTCCATTCTTTCCTGCTTTGAGGATCTCTTGGTGGAAGGTTATCCCCCTCGAAAGATAAACAGGTTAACGGGTGTGATTTGTTCTTGAATAGAGTATACGTGCTGGGGATAGTGTCTGGAAAACCAGATGTTATTATTAACTGCAGCTCAAAAGGAAGAGGAAATTAATTTGTACAAGCCATGCTTCTGCTACACAAACACCTCAGAACCCGGGCCAATGGGATTCCAGGTTTCTCTGTGCAGGAAAACACTGGAAAGGACAGAGGACAATGCAGTAGCCGGGAGCCTTAAAAAAATAAAATCTTTTTGGCTGCTTTTTAGTTCTCATCATCTCCTGACAGTCACATGTCGCACAACAGCTGAAGTGACACACCTCAATTTGAGCCAAGATGTCTACCAGCTGTGCATGTCCCTGGCTCTGGAAGCCTGGGTGCCGTTGTTAGGAGGGGCAAGATGGACTCTGTCGTATCATATTGAAAGGTTAGCATGAAGCAAGGATTGGTAGAAATACCTCTGGAATTTGAAAGTGTAGCCCCAGCTCTATTTGTAAGAATATATCTATTACAGAACACTCATTATTCAACCTTCAAAAATAGTCCCAGAAAGTCTTGCTAGCACTGTAAACCAGGAACAGAAAGGAGCTATTAATAAATAAAATGAGCAGCGATCACTGCTTGGAGTTTTTGCCACTGATACAGCACGAGAGTGGTTGAAAATAGTCTTGGAAAAAAATCTCAAGTAGAATAATACTTGAAATATATTGCCATGTGAAGTCTCAGACAAGAGAGCCACCACAGAAATCACTGTTAAGGATAAAGATGTAAAACAAGACACGACCAGAGCTCTATCAGTACAACAGAATTACGTTGAACTTTAGTTTGTCTAAGGAGAGACGAAAAAAAGATAACTGAATTTACTATTGTGGACAGGCTCACAGCAATGTGGAAAAAAAGTGGAAAATTAGCAAACAACACCAGAAGCTGAAATAAAACAGGTATTTGCAGTGAACATAAAACTGCATTGGCTTGATCCTTAAAGTGGCGACAGTTGAAAAGCACCAAAGATGTCCGTTGCATGCTTGTAGACAAAAAGTGACTCAACAACTTAAAACAACTACCAGTATTTCAAACTTCACACCCCCTTCTGTCCTCAATGAGCCAAACTGTGATTACGTCTACATGACTCACTGCCAAACAGTCATAGGAGCATGTGGAGAAGTTTGCTTGAGTTAGAATTTTTATAAATTTTCTTCCTTACACGTACATAAAAAACCTTGTAAAAAACCCTGTGTAAAAGAAATGGAAATGGTAGCCAATAATTGTGGAGGAGTTCTCAATGTCACCATTGCCTGATTCGTTGATTCAACCATAAAAAGATAAGATTAATACAGTGGGTACAAAAAGTATTCAGACATACTTAATTTTTTCTTTTTAACTCTGATGTATTGCATTTCTTTTCAATGAGTTATTTATTTTTATTTAATATTTTTTTTGGTTTTGTCCTCATTAATGTACATACACCACCCTGTATATTTACACCACTTTATATTGACAGAAACAAACAAAATTGACTTTGATTTATTCAAAATGATGTGAAATACTATACAACAATAAGTATTCAGACCCATTTTAGCAAATGACTACAGTATAATAAAGAGTGAAAAAATTAAGGGGCTATGAAACTTTCCGTAGCCACTGTAGTTCAAAGAAGAGGGGTGCTACAGAATAAGGAAGTGAAAGCGATAAGACTTTTTATAAGATGCTTATTTGAACAGCCAGTGAGAGACACAAATGTACATACAGTGAAGAAAATAAGTATTTGGACACCCTGCTATATTGCAAGTTCTTCCACTTAGAAATCTCAGAGGGGTCTGAAATTTTCATGGTACGGGCATGTCCACTGTGAGAGAGATAATCTAAAAAGAAAAATCCAGAAATCACAATGTATGTTTTTTTCAACGATTTATTTGTGTGATACAGCTGCAAATAAGTATTTGAACACCTGAGAAAACCAATGTTAATATTTGGTATAGTATCCTTTGTTTGCAATTACAGAGGTCAAACATTTCCTGTCGTTGTTCACCCAGTTTGCACACACTGCAGGAGGGATTTTGGCCCACTCCTCCACACAGATCAGACTGGTTTCTAGGCTGTCGCTGCGAAACATGGAGTCTGAGCTCCCTCCAAAGATTTTGTATTGGGTCTGGAGACTGACGCGTGCGCGCGACTGAGTAACGGATTCTCGGCTGGGTTCCTCAGAGCCGCCCCCATCGCAAAGCCCAATGCGCAGCCTTCGCAGAAGCTGTGACCGCCGAACGCGACGCCTCAGCCTGTGTGGCTGATTTTCGCCGCCATGGTATATAAGGAGGAGGTGGAGCCAAGCCATGCTCCTTTAGGGGTATGTTCAAAGCCGCCGCAGTACGCGATGAACACTATCGAGACAAGGCTGAGTGAGACATTGTTGGCTGGGCGACGCGGACATCAACACATTTCATACGCGGATCTTTTGCTATGTTATGAGAGAGACCGATTACATGGTCCACCCCAAACTATTTTTTATTTTTTAGTAGCTGTATACACACCTACCTGTTATTTGGAACCCACGAAGCTCTCGTCCTCTGCACCCATGCAATCTATTTTTCACAACGAACAGGGTCTCTTTCAAACTTATGAAGGGTAATTCAATTCTCCCGAGTGTTCAAGCAATGTCCAGCAATGCAATGAGCCGGCATTTTGGCTAACACGAAGGAACAACGAGCAACCTTCCCAGAGGTAAAACTAATGGAAACAAACGAGTTCACGAGGGGGCGCCGCTGTCCTTTACGTCACTTCCTGCTTCTTCTCGAAAACAAATCCTTGAGAGGATTTTCATGGCGGGAGTTACAAAAAGCTGTATATGTCAAAATCATGTTTTGTGGTGAAAAAAACACATGGGACCATATTGGCTGTGGGTTTTTCATTAATAATATACCAACAGGCCCACTTTAACCACAGACTGCTGGAGACAAATTCCTTTTGTTGTTACATACTCGGCCATTAAAGCTGATTGTCATTCTGATTGACAGTTTTTCTCACCAGTTTTATTTACAAAGCAGATTTCAATTGCTCAATTATATACTACATTAGTGTAAATTCACTCGCAAAGACTAGGGCGAGGGGGAGATAGATGGGAACAGTTGGGGCTCGGCGCAGGGAGAGCCAAAAAGTACAAATTATAGATTTAACAAACAGGATCATGTCTTCCTGGAAAGAGAGCGTTTGGTTTACACCAAGTTTTGAGTGTGAGCTTTTCTCCCAGTCTTTGTGGTCTATTATGCACCCATAACTTGCCCATAAGACAAATGAGTACCATGATCCACATGTGAACCATGTAGGCCATCCTACACAAAACTGCCATGTATCAGCTCGAGCAGCGCTGCTGAAAGTAGAAAGCTCGGTGGATGGAAGCCCACACACAGAAACAATATAGTGTGCAAACTATGTGCAGCGAAATCCCATTAAGACTGTCCTAACTTTGACAACAATAAACAGATATATGAATTGAAATGAGGGTGAAATTTAATGTAGATGTTGAACTAGGTTATGTATAAGACTTCGTAATCCTACATCAAGGGACGTGATCAGTTTGTGTGTTTCCCGCAGCATTAACCACTTCGGACAGGCATGTTTCCCCATGTAAACCACAGCTTTCCATGCATCCCAAAGTACCCCAAAGTTCCCAGGACATGTGATTCCTTGCATTACAAACATACACATTTAATTGTGGCAGGCCACCACAAATTTATTTCGGCTTTTGCTGCAAGAATTTGTGCCCTGATGTGCCCTGGGTCTTCTTCTAGATGAGTACTTTTGATTTGTTGCTATAAATCACTTTTACTTAGTTAAACAAAATCGTAATGACGCATCATTTGTTAACACAATATCATAAAATCCCTGGAAAACTGAAAAAAAAACCCAAAAAAACAAAGAATGCATAGCACACACATATGACACACTTAACATCCGTGTCTAGCAATGGCAATGGCATTCGATGATGGGCAAAAAGAAACATTATAGATTATGTCAATAAATTTAAGAGATTTGCTCCTCATGCAAGAAACGCATTTTACTCAATCGGAAGAAAAAGCCTCATTGACTACTTTCACTCAGGTTTTCAAAGGCTTTTTGTAATTGTAGAAAAAGAGTCGCCACAATATTAGTCCATGAAGGACTAGTTTTTACAATAAACAGTGCAATATCGGATCCAGAAGGCTTATAGATAATTATACAGGCCACAGTATAGATAGGTTTCCAATTACCGGTAGTGACACACTAGATGGCGGACAAGGCAATCCTGGGACAGTGGCGACGTCATTGGAACTCTATATTTAGCAAGCTTTACACAATTCTTAATATACATATATGTGCCAAATAAAAATGACCCAGCCTTTTTACCCATGGTTTTTTCACACTTGTTAAACCTGTCAGCCTATTCTATAATTATTATGTGAGGTGATTTTAACCGGACGGCACGGTGGCGTAGCTGTAAAGCGTCAACCTCACAGTTTTGAGGTCCAGGGTTCACTCAGGGCCCCGCCTGTGTAGAGTTTGCATGTTCTCTCAGTACCTGCGTGGGTTTTCTCCTGGCGCTCCGGCTGCCTCCCACAGCCCAAAAACATGCATTCATTGGAGACTCTAAGCTACCCATAAGTTTGAAAGTGAGTGTGAATGGTTGTTTATTTCTTTGTGCCCTGCGAATGGCTGGCAACCAGCCTACTGCCCCATGACAGCTGGTATAGGCTTCAGAACTCCTGCGACCCTTGTGAGGATAAGTGGCTAAGAAAATGGATGGTCGGATTTAAACCTTACTCTAAATCCTCTGAAAGATCACTCAAATCTCAAAAATATATCACTTACATTCTTAATTTCTTTGCATTTATTTATTTATTCAAACAGTTGTATTTTTATTGAGATATTTTAATTGAATATAAGATACTCCTTAAGTGTTATTTCATCTTAAAATGGCCCCCCACCCACCCAAAAGCCCCAGCCAGTCACCAAACACCCATCACCACAAATATATTCTGGTCCTGTGGGGAACACTGGACTTTTGTCAATGAGAAACTGATCCTCTATCATGCTGCACTTACTAGGAGCAGATACATAGAGACAAAACAGAAGGATAGACACCAAACATGACTTACTTGTGAATAACACACGGATGTGCTGTTTGGCAACATTTCAAAATGTCTTATCTATTATGAGCAGATGTTATTGATGTCCCAAAACCCAAAGGAAGCCGGGAGTGGAACAACTAGAATGTCCAAGCGCCACAGAGAACTGCTTTGTTTTTCAAAAGCCACAATCTCGACTAAGACCTCAGCAATAAAGATACGTAAACCAACAGAGAAATGTAATACAGAAGATAGACTCAAAATAGAATATGAAAATATTCCATGTCTACACCAAAGGGTCAAACTCGCTTTCATAAAGCAAGGAAAAATTATGTGAAACCACAAACCACCCTTCCAACTTGATATTTATTTTATTTTATCTTTCTCCCGTCCTCATTCATCTATGTCACTATCAATAAAGTGAAGCTCTGCCTATAGACAAGTATGTCAAAGGGTTTGTTTTCGTCCATTTTGACTGTCACAACAAAACTCAAAATATTATTTTTTATCTTTGAGGAGCAGTTTTACTAACAATTTGTCCGCTTGAGAAGCAATTTCAAATTTTAAGGAGCAGGATTTTGGAGCTCATTTGCACAGGGACCCGAAGCAAGGATTTTATTAAATAGAAATCCGACAACATAATGCAGTCCTACTGAAAATTCTGTCGAACAATTGATTGTTTGGATAAACTATAATTTTTGCTTGTATAAAGAGGTATTTTGAATAGCAAAGAGAAAAATAAAAGAGAAAAAAAGACCTCCATTTAATAACATATGACTCATTGGTTTCTTTTTTTAAATATAATTAACAATTTGTGCTTCTTAAATTGACATTGTTTATAAATAAGCCATTAATTGATGAAAAAAAAACTATATATTTTCACTTAAGCAGCTATTATTTTACCATTGTATGACACATTAATACATCATGTCTGTGACTTCACTAACTAAAAAGGACCTGTATGCACTGCTATTGTCATGTGACAGTGTACTTGTCACAGCAATAAACAACTAACATATTTGACAGTATTAAGAATCAAGCGAAAGAGATTACCGCCATGCTACCCTGAGAATGCCCGATCTCGTCAGATCTCGGAAGCTAAGCGGGTTTGGCCCTGGTTAGTACTTGGATGGGAGACCGCCTTGGAATACCAGGTGCTGTAAGCTTCTCTACCTGGCTAGATGCAGAAGGGTTGCGTCAGGAAGGGCATCCGGCGTAAAACTGTGCCAAAAAAATATGCGTTCATCTAAAATGACAGGCTGTGGCGACCCCTAACGGGACAAGCCAAAAGGAAAAGAAGAACAATCAACAGAAAGACATTCCGCAGCCGTTGGTCTACGCTATGATACCAAGGTAGACTAATGATGTCACTGATTTGTGCTATGTTAACTTGACCTTCGACTCTTGGGTCCGAGGACATGATGTCTTACTCGGCGGAGAGAAAGATCTGTGTTACAACGGGGAGTGCTCGCCTTGCATTTCACTGTGAAATGTTCCCAGACTTTTGCCACTTTTCCTTTTCTCAATTCAGCATCGCATTGCATCTTGCAAACTCTTCCCACTCCGCTACCGAATAGCTTCACTTCCACCCACGCATCGGTGACATAAGCGCATTGAGTCCCATATGCCCCTCTGTCCTCCGTTTCTGCAACCAGCAAAACTGATTCGCAGTTTTACTTTTCAAGTCAAGATTTTCAGTGTTTTTAGAAGCACAAAATGCAAACTTTGGTGTGCAAACCGTGACGCTAGACTGCTTGATTCAAGCCATGCACATTTCACCTCGGCTGTGAATCGTGACATGGTTTCTAATTTCTTGGCAAGGTATTGAGTTAGGGTTAGGTTTGGTGAGCATGTGCGAGGCCCATATGGCGAAACACAGTGGTGCCTTGTGATACAAGTAAAATTTGTTGAGTGACCACGCTCTGAACTCAAAATACTTATACAGTGGTACCTCTACTCATGAACGTCTCTAGTAGCAAAAAAATTCAGGTTACGAAACGCCTCCTTAAAAAAATATTGTCTCTAGTTAAGAAGGGAAATTCAGGATACGAAACGCACAAATAGGCGTAAATTCGCAGCCCCCAAATTCCACCAAACGTAAACATCCTGTATCTTGGTTTGTGGCACGATGGAGCTGCTCTCCCATGGGCTATTGCCGTAGCATCTTTCTGGCATCCCATCGGCTAGAAGGGATGTGAATCTTTATACACTATGCTTTTTGTTTGCCTTTGACACTCAACGAATCACACGGGAGCGTTTCAGACAATGTCACATGCTAGCACACGTTGGTAAAGTACAACTTTTTTGTGAGCTTTTCATTTGTGTTTATTGCAACTTTATTCATCATTCATCCCCAAGAAACTTCAGCGGAATTAAGTTGTGAGTGTGCGGACATTTGTATGTATGTTTTCGCTCAAACTTTTGCCTCTGCCTCTGTCCCCCACAATAACTTTTCCTTGTCATTCACTCTCATCTTCGCCCAATGGCATAGGTAAATGAACGTTATTCTTATTATTCTTTACATTATGTACTTTGAATGCTTAGTTTTTGTGGTGGTGTCGGAGGGCTTGGAATGGATTAGCTTATTTATATGTAAAAAGTGGTTCTACTTACAAGAAACTCTCATTACGAAACGACTTCCAGAACAAATCAATTTTGTAGGTAGAGGTACCACTGTATAGCAAATCATATATTCTCATTGAAATGAATGGAAATGCCATTAATCCATTTTCAGCTTCTTACGTCACCCCAAAAAACAACAATTGCAATTTGTATTCATTGAGTAAAAATAGCACTCTATAATAATAATAAATAAATAATAATAACATGAAAAATAAATAACTGAGTACTACTGTAAATCTGCATGTGTTGCTGCAGCATTAATATTCAATGTTACTTTAAAGGTTTATAGAACCACAAAACAAATGTTATTTGGTGTTAAGACACAGGACCAAAAGACTAGGGTACGGGGTTGTTTTAAATATAAATGGTGTATTAGTTAAACTGGCACTGACAATAAAGATCCTGAAGCCTTGTTTTTAAAAGAACTGCTCACAATTTGCCAGTGAATTGAGTTCACTGCCATAACACACCGATGCTACAGTATCTCGAGTTTGCCCTTGCAATTCAAAGCAAAGAAAGTGGCCAAATGAAAAGGTGTATTAGTTTAATTAGCACTGACAATAAAGATCCTGAAGCCTTGTTTTTAAAAGAACTGCTCACAATTTGCCAGTGAATTGAGTTCACTGCCACAACACACCGATGCTACAGTATCTCGAGTTTGCCCTTGCAATTCAAAGCAAAGAAAGTGGCCAAATGATGGCATGTAACTCAACAGGCTCACAAGTTAATCACTTGTACATCAAGGCACAACTTAATGGTATTGAGCACCAGTGGGCAAAACACTCTTTAGCACCTAAGAACACAGCTGACCATTGTTTTAAGAAATAGAGAGCAAGGGTTCTGGGAAAGGTTGAGTCACTAGGGCAGAGTGGAACCCAGTGGGCAGTTTTAGCTCTACGCTCACACTGCAAGACATACAGCAGTTTAATTCTTAAGACATGACTAAGCAATTAGTTCATCCTGTAATTCTATCTAATTGTAAATGATAAGGACACAGAGCCGAAGAGTGTGAAAGAGCCAAAGTCCCCATTCGATTCCTTTGAAAATTGAGTCGCGTTTTCCTTGTTCGTATGCAGCTGGAATGTCGCGGCTTGGCTTGTTATTAATCACAGGCAATGCTCTCTTACTTGCCTCCCATGTAACCGCACAAACTCTCATACTTAGAGGCCTTACAGTCTTTGATAGCCTGGGGCGGAGATTTGTTTTAGGAAAATAAAATGGGCAGTGGAGCAGAGAAGCTCCGGGTGCTGGTCAGTACACAGAAGGACACAAGAATAGTTGCAGTGGCCATTTGCCAGATGAAACAGATGTGGCACGCACGGAATCTAAGGGAGGAGATGGTGGTTTAGATGCGGCCACAACATGAAACATATGATGTGTTCTCTGAATGACTTACTGTCGGGGCCATTCTACCAAGGATAGAGGAGGGAATGTTGCACCCTACAATATGTATAACTGAGCATTCTCAGCATTTGTTGAAAGAGCTGCCTTATGTTCAAAGGCAGTATAGAAAATAAAACATAGAATGCATGGAACTTAGATAAGTGAAGGAAAATGGAAACAGTTTGAGATTGACCCAGATGGTCAAATGTCAAAATAATGCTTTGACTTCTCGTCTTAGAAGCATTTTAAAGCAATTGTGACACATTCTATGATCAGAGTTTCCCCTGGTAACCTGATCTACAACGTTAAACCACAATTCCCACTCCACTTACTGTCCAGACAACTGCAGTATTATCTGGGTTTACCTCTGTGGTTCTTTGTTTTCGCTGCTGGATCCGTCTGCCTGTGACCTGACATCCACTCCTGGGTCCAGCTCTAGTTTAGAAGTCACCTCGGTTTTCTCAGGGTTGTCTCCATCATGTTGAGGCAGAGCGGTGGATTGACCCTGACTCCCCACACTGGTGATACTCCCTGTGGTCACATGCTGCTGCTCCCTCTCCACAGCCACTCCCGCTCGCTTGGCCTCACTACAGCGCTTCATAGCTTGAAGCTGTGAGAGGGGCACTATATCTGCTCCTTGTGGCCGATGCCAGACTGTGCGGCGCCCTGTAGAGTTGTAGTAGTAAAAGCGGCCACTTTGGGAGTCAAAGAGCTCCCACCACTGGTTACCATCTGCCTGGCGAACAGGAGCACCTAGAGGAGGATCCCAGCCGCACTCCCCAGTAGTCAAGTTCACATACATGCGCTCACGGGAGCGTGGCTCCAGGATCTCCACCCAATCAGAGCTAGATGAAAACAAGAAAAAGACAAAAAAAAATGTATCCATCAGGGAAAATTGTAAAATTACATAGCCATAAACCTCAACAGTTGAATAATTGATGAAACAGTTACAATACCATCCTTTCCTGGAATCTGAGAATTCTTCAAAAAACACTCTAATAATGGATGTAGATTGTTTTAAACCCAAACGTGACAGTTAGAGTTGTTGTCTATGTAGTATGGATCCAGTTTTTAAAAATATAGAATTGCTACCGCTCTGTTTAGTAGGCTTCGAATGATGTCATTTATTTGGAAGGTAATAGGCAACAGTGCAGTGATGGTGCTTGTGTGTTTGCTCTGAATACGGTGACAGGTGGACACACCCAGTGAGCCACCAGGCATGGAGTCAGCAGGGTACAAAGAGAAACATATGCGGTTGAGTGCCACTAACACAAAAACCACTGCGCTTAGCTACAATCACAGAGTAACAACAGCCAATTCAGCAGAATACATGTGCACCGAACCCACCCCCCCCAAGTAAAAACACCAACAAAAACAAGATAACATACAAAAAAAGACTGTAGCGAGGCTCAGAAATAAAAATGCTGAAAATACATTCAGGGGCCACACAGTTTCTAGAAAATAACAAAGGTCACAGTCGTACAGATAAACTTTGAACACAGTCACAAAAGCCAGACCATTAACTGTATTTCACATTTCACTGTATTTACACTATATGGCGCTAATTGCATAGCAACTCAATGATATGCCCAATGAATAGTTTGTATCTGTTGTGCTACTATAGTTTAAGTCTCCTGATCTAGTTCCATTATCTTGACTGTGCTGAAATATGTGGCACAAGAGTCCTGAAAAGAAGCTCTTACTTAGTGCCATTATATGGTAGATGTGTGGGGGTATTATTAACACTACTTCTCTTTGTTAAAAAGCTCACAAAGAGGGTTGTGTAAATGATTGGGGTGGATTTTGTCCAGGTTTGTCCAGACCAAGATCTGCCTGTTTAGAATTCCGCTAGCATGGTTGTTTGTGTTTACTATGTTGTTCGTGTACAATCAGAGATAATAGAGAAGTTCTGAAGGGAAACAAGGCTAATAGTATCTTGACTGTCTTTATCAAATGGCCATATTTGCCCCCCATTACTGGAGCCAAGTCCACCATGTGTGGATCCTGGCTAAAGAAAAGGAAACAGAAGGGTATGGTGCCAGTCATTTGAGCCACTGTAAAAGGAACAACTCTTGTTTTATTTTTTAACTGAAAAGCCTGGAGTTACTTTGCTGTGCCTAATCAAGTAAACATTTTTCACTATGTTATTTCTGTTGCCAGCTAACATAAGAAAACCAGAGAGAGGAGGTAGGAGTCTCATGCTATCCATTCGTGTCTGTGCTGTCGACACTGGGAGACCATCTGGTCCAATCCCACACAGCCCTGACCTTATGCGACCAAATGTGCACGGTGTTCTTATGCTGCCTTTTAACCCTGGAAATTGAGAAAAAATAGTGTCCACATTCTATATTTCAACATTTTGTAACTTTCTCCAACCATTTTTAAAATTTGGAAAAACAAAATGCATGAAATCAGATGTTTTCACATTTAACCAAGCCATCTTTTGAATGTAGATAAAAATACAATCCATACAAGATATCTGCCCATATGACTGCAGAGCAAAATACCCCGTCACAGAAAGACACAGATATGACAACACAAATAAAAGCACAATTAAACACATTTCTGTGTTTAAAAGCTGTTCATGAAGTGAAGTATTACTAGTAGTATTAGTATTAATAAGTATTACCTGAACTTTATCAAGGTATTTGCAATACCAACCTTGCTGCAGACAGCAGAGTAAAAACAAAGCAAAATAGAAGCAAATACGTACAGACAACTCTACATTGTAATGTAGTAGCAAGTTAAATATGACATTACATCATAGCACATGGTGAATCAAAGGCCCATAAAAGGTATGTGAGCAGATGCTCTCGAAAGCTGGAGAACTTCCATCTAGAAAAATGTAATCACTCAAATGCCAAGACATTAGAAAAACGTTTTAATAAATACGTATATAGACGTAGAAGCCTGCAGATGGCTACAGATGTGATTTATTGTTCTCAAATATGTAGTAAAACGATGTAAGGCTTCAGGAAATAGAATAAATGTATAGTAATTCATTGAAATGTGCCTGTATACAATTTAACTCCCTACATCAAAGATATATATAAAAATAAGAATCAGTTCTCAATTGCCTCTTCTGGATAAAGGGTTATTTAAAGGTATCAAAAACATACACAACTTTTAATACGGAGCGCCATATGTATGGACCGACTTCCAAAATCTGTAACTGACGGGAGCATTTCCTGCCGACATCCTATTTATACAGAAAAAAAGCGGGCGTATGAGAGGTCAGCAAGTGGACATTCAGGGGAAAGTGTGGGCGTGGGAGAGGACGCTAAAGGCACACCCCCCAGAAGGTGTATAATGCTGGTAAGTGCATTGTGCAAAATATCATTTTGACTAAGGACCCCCCAAAAATTGCCCCAACGAAGAGACACGCTTACGAAGCACAATTTAGTTCAGTTATGCAGAGAAACATGGGAATCTAACAGCGCCGAGAGAATTAAAAACCAATGAATCCATGGTGCTAAAGTTAGCTATGTTCACAATAGCTAGCCATCGCTGATAACAATGATCACTGTACTGTGTGAGCACTGCGGCCGTCTTTCTTTCGTTCAGTTTGAAGATCGGGTTACAGTTTGCCAAGGAGCACAGATAGTGATGACGTTGACCATAGTCCATGCTTTGATTCTAAAGTAGAGGAAGCAGGAAAACGAGCTCCGCTAAGTCAAGAAGACGAAGCTGAGTTTCCATGGAAACAATGCGAGGTGGCCCGAGTTGGAAGAGGAACTTGAGCAAAGCTTAATGATCAAAGAACAAACAACCGCCGTGAAAAAACAAAAAAAAAAAACAAACGCAGCAAATGAACTCGGAGCTTGCCATTATTCTGGGAGGCTTGACGAAGCAACTTTAACCGTTGGACATTGATGTAAACGGTGTACAAATTGAAGTTACGCGTGGCATGGGAGCGATAGATGACAAATGGCGAACACAGCTTTATCAAGACTAGAAGGCAGCGGCGGGCGACCTACACTACAATTGAATGTGAATGGATTGTGGATACTCGGGCTCACGTGTCTGCTTCCACTGTTGTTCAAAAAGCCGGCATCATATCTAAGGATCCACAAGGCAACGAGACTGACAATGACAATAACGGGAGGGAAGCCTGGCGTGTTTGATGGAGAACTTGCCCAGCTGTTCATTTTGGATCCGGAAGATAAGATTTTTGCATGAGGATTAATAAAAAAAAAAAAAAAAAAAGAGTACGTACATTGTTAAATACTTCAATAAAGTACAACCGAACTCAATTTTGCTCCCGGTGCCTTTTTAATATAGTGTGCATGCATGCTTCTGTGTGTTTTGAGCTAGTGTCGCTATAAAGCTACATGCTTTGCGGCAATACACATGTATGTAAACAGCGTTTTGTTGTCTGCTGGTTGTGCTGTACTGTTTGCTGTGGTATAATGATTTGGGTTTGTTGTGACTCCAAGAGTGTGGATGATGGCGTGTTGACTGGTGAGTTACTTGCGCCGGTCATAGTGGAGAAAAAAAGTATAACCTTGTTCTTCTGTTGAAAATAAAAAACGCACAATTCTGCCTCATTGTCGCGTGAGCGCCACCAGGTTTGTGCCCAATAACACGGTGGGCCTTACGTATGTGTAAAACACATAAAACACATGAAATTGCACCCGCAACTGAGACTGCGCCTTTTCATACGATGCGCTTCATGGAAATATGTCCAATGGAAACACAAACCACATGGACCAGAAGAACCGTTTGTTGCCAAGAGCTCCTGCTCGCAGGAACTCAAACCTCCTGGGCTAGTTGGTAGAAAACTTTAACGGTACTGTAAATTCTTTGCTGGAGAGGTACAACAAATACAAATTACAACTACAGTCCTGTGTTCCGTCATTACTGTTTTGAATATACGTGCACATATTTATAATGTTTACAAAAGATCAGTTATGATATGCTATTGTTTAACAAACATTTAAATTTGGAGACCGTTTTTCAAATGTTTGCATTTCTGAGGTGTGAAGATAAAAAGGCACAATGACCCCTATTTATGGCCCTTATTAATTAAAATGGTCTTGTGTAAACAGCATGGAAAACCTGACCTGATGTGCGACACTTGGACAGGAAGCATTGTAAGTAATGGAGCATTGAAAGCCCAGGCTGAAACCACTCCCCACATACAACAGCCTTCATCCTACTTCTGCCCTTCAAATGAAATGTTTAAATGCAAGGATTATGACTGATCTTAATGTAGTGTTCCCATGTGCGGTAAAATCCACATGTTGTATCCATATAGGCCAGAGAGGCTGCGTGCCTCATAATACTCTTCTGTTGCTTCTTAAAATTCCACACTGACGACACTGAGGAAACTGCAGAGAATGCAACATGCCGGACAGTGTCAAAAACACCCAACAGGAAGCCAGGCTTTGAGGGTCAACGGTTGAGGCCACGGCTGACCGTTTCCCTAGCACTGTTATAGTGGTTGAGTAAGGACTGTTCCCGCCAGAAAAATAAGCAGCATTTTGAGCAGAGTGTGAACCTGCTGGGCTTTGTTGACACAGCCAGATAAAGCAGGAAGACAGTCCGGAGTTCAGGTCCAGAAATTCCTGAAACATCACTTCAGGGACTACTCGACATGAGAGAACTCCATCACATTGATTGCGTAAAACAAAAGTAGAGTGGTACATTTGCCTGTCAATGCACAATGATAAGTAAATATGCAATCAAAATGTGATTGCGCAGAATGAACATTTTTGACAAAAGAAGACTGAGCATAGCAGAACTCATTGTTATTCATTCTTGGTGAGCGGCTTTAGTCATACCAAGCAAATGAGTAATTTCTGACTGAATAGGCATAGAAGTAGAGAGAGCAAAGCTCCAATGTACCGTGGCAGCTGGCCTTATCCTGAGAATGTTCATAAATGGTTTGGAATGCAGTCTGCACCAGTTTAGTGGATCTCTGACATTCTGTTTTTTATTGATTTAAAATGAACTCCACACACAGTTGTTGAACTGAAAGACAGAGCACTTGTCTGTTTCCAGCAAAATGACAAACGTTTTTAATCACTATTGTTTGTATTCAATTCACATTTAGATTGTAGAAGGATTCTTTGTATGTAATCAATTTTGGCTGTAAAGAAAAAGTACCTTGAACTATAATGCATTAATCAGTTGAACTGCCGAAAAAAATGTGTTCATAATTTTCTCAGGTCTCTGACACAGTTCTTATCCATGTAATTCGAAATGTAAGAAAATAAACCTCTGTTGGACTCACTACTTGTACAGTACACAGGGACATTGTCTTTCTGGGTCAAGGAGAAGCTTCTGCATACTGTGGTCACCTCATAGCAACTAAAAATATAGCTTGACAAATGCACAAAGAACGCTGCCTTGGGATCTTGCAGGCATAAACTAACTATTAGCAAACAAACAAGTGGAGGCATTCGCATAAACACCCATTTTCAACGACCATGCTACTTCGAAGTCCAATCGGGCAGAGTTCCCCTGATGAAGAAGAAATAAATCTATCTTCCAGAACTGACCGTCAACTCCAAAAATAACTAGAAATGAGAGCAGGTCCGCCAGTGTAAGGGAAACAATAGCATATAGTTCATGGAATCTGCTCCATTGTTCCACATCAATGCCAAAATGTAGCTGGCACTTTTCCTGGCAGCAGTAAACACAGAGGACTGGACAATACATTGAACTTGAAAAAAGCCAACATGAAGCCTTGTGTCCTTGTCCAGCTATCCAAGTTGCAGAATACAACCTAAATGATGAACAGAAAGAAAAGATGGCCTCTCAGCACATAAGATTTTAGGCAACAGTGTTGAATGTCCAACAACCCAAAAGATAAAAAAAAAAAAAAAAAAAAAGAAAAGGAAAGTTTGGGGAATTTGAATCATCATCATCACTGATTGTCTCCTTGGGCATTTTGTGGCAGAAGAATAAGTGAAACTAGAGCTGCATGATATTGGATTTTTTTTTTAACCCTACAATATACTGTAAATTGCAACTTGAGAACAGTTACAGGATAACATATACAGTACTTGTGACATGATAAGCAGTTTATAATAGCTTCATAAATGCAAAATCAAAGCTAACACTGCTAGCCTCATATAGCAGCTCGGACTTGGCAGCTGGTGAACTGTTAATGTGCTGTCTCTGACCGTGCTTTAACCTATTTATTGATGCCCCAATACAAACTAAGACAAACTGAGCAGACAACAAAAATAATTACCCTCATTTTATATTTAGATACAAGACATTATATAAATCAATCAAATAATGCTAACAGTCAATGGAAAACTCTACTGACAGAGTTAATATCAGTATTTGGTTGCAACGCATATTCTAACACTAACCATTGGTAACAGGTACAGGCATGCAATATAACAATATTTACATGGATATATTCTGTGAAAAATTCATTCATTAACCTTATACTGCGGCTATCTTCTTCTACTCTTTAGCTTCCAGAAAATTAGTATAAATGAGAACAAAATGAATGCAATTTTATAAATTTGTTGGTGGGTGATTACTCAGTGGAATAGCTCATAGGATAATTGATTCTAAAAAGACTCGATGATGACAGTCCAACTTAAAGCACTGAGTTTTCAATGGAAAATGGCCGTCAATATAGAGAACTGTCGGGAGGGGCGGAAAGGACAGACAATTTTGAAAAACAAAATGATATCCGAAATTCGTTTGCAGCATTTGACACATTCAAGTGTGATGAACAACATCTTAACAACAGCCATCATGCGCTTTTTTTTCATTTACTGTATTTATTCTTTGATGGAAGTTAGCGTTCAAGCTCTCCAACATTGCTCTGTTAATTTGGTCTGTGGTTTTTGGTCATGTTTGATCTGTGTTAACTGTGACCTCCGAGTGTTACCTTGGGAGGATAATTTCTTTGTGCCTGAATTGCAACAAAGACACATGCCACTCTGATGTGTGTTGTTACAGCGGGATGGGGCGAAGGCCCACACAGCCACAGCATCAATGGCTGTTCTTAGTCCTCTGTTTAGTGACCACCTCATTTTCAGGTTTGTTGACTCTCCTTGCTCTCTTGGTCCCTTGATTTGTCGATATGTGATTATTTTTTTGTGGGGAACACCTCAAGGCACGTGTGTACGCACATACACCCCGTACACTGGACGGGTTGAAGGAAGCTATTCGTGTGAAGTAAGCCAAATCTACAGAGCTGTTGGAGATATGAGTTGTGTTCTATGAATACCAAATGGTGGATACAGAGCCTTATTGTATCTTTGGCTATCCAGTGGAAACACATTTAATTGTCGTCTGTCACTACATGCCGCTGGCAGATAGAACAGCAGCTATATTTACGATTGAAAAAATAAAAATGTTAATAATGCAATCATAGAATTTAAGCTGCATTACACTGGCTCTGTGAGTGAAAAAGTAAACGACTATCAATGTCTGTCAACTAATCAATCTGTGAAGATATCATTTCAATTTTAACTTAACTGTCCAAGAATAATTGATTTTCATAAAAGTCAATGTGTACCGAACCAAAAACTGCGACCACAAAACTGGGACACGAACGGAACTGTGTATTTTGACAACCGTTTCAACCCTACAGACTACTGGTTGAGCAAATTCTTTATATATAGGTGAGGCCACATGTTAAATGAAAAAAAAAAAAAGTTACTTACGATCAGTCTAATTAAATTGTGGCAGCCAAAATTACAATTAAATAATTTTGCTGGCCCACTGTAGTTTAGTCTACTCTTACATTACTGTGTATGCATCTGGATTACGATGACATATTTAGCCATTTTTGTGTATTCTTCTGACAGATTTATTTTTTCCCCACTTTAATTCCACCATGTTTGGTTTTGGTGGCATGAGGAGGAAGAATGGCTTGGCTGAGCATAAGAAAAACAAATTAGAGATTATTACACAGTATTGTCCCAAAACTTGCTTAAGTGAGACGATATAAAAACCAGCACACCAGTTAAACTCCCATTACTATTCAGTTGTTCCGTAAGGTGACCTTTAACCTTTCCAACAACACTATTCTCGAGCCGTCTCTTGTGCTTGCGTTCTTACAAAGGGCAAGCCATTCAACTCGTAAACCCAACCTATCTGTTCTCCAAAGCACATTAACAGGCTCCAAAGTTCACCCATCTTAATATATTTACAGACCTGATTTTCTTTAGAGACACAAGACTATACACTCTCCTTAACTACAGATCCTAAAATAAATGCCTTAAAATATAAAGTTTTTACCCTAACCAGACCAACTAAATTAACTATCTAGTATAAAAGCTGTGAAGAATCAAAAGCGCTGTTACCGAGGAAGATTACCTTTTCCTCTGTGTAAAAGTTGTTTGCCATCCTTGAACAAAGTTTTAATGAAGGCGAACACTTTGCAATTTGCTTATCTAAACATTGTAAAACAAACTCATGGGTACAAGTGGCAACAAACCTTTGTGCCAGAAGGTTCAGGTAAAAAGAAAGGGGTGAGCACAAGCAATTAACAATTGTGATTTACTTTGATGGATTTTTTCCTTTTTCTAATGCCCAAAATGAAATAGCTATGGCGAGCAATGGAGACTTTCACCAATTTAATTGTAACAGTTTTAAGTTTTAGTTATTACCCTTCTACTCATCCTCTGAGTGACAGTGCTTTAACAACGTGGTTTTATTATAAATAACTGAAGGAAAACAAGGCATATGCCCGGTATTCCATGGATCTGAGTTTCCAAAAAGATTAAGAAGAAGTAGTATACACTGTCCAGATCTGCATCACAGTGGACGACTCAGAGCCAGGTTCAAATCTGGCCTCACCTACGTAGAGTTTGCATGTTCTCCCCATGTCTTTGTGGGTTTTCTCCGGGTACTCTGGTTTCCTCCCAAAAAAATATTCATAGTAGGTAACTTGAAAACTCTAAATTACCACCAGGTGTGATTGTAAGTGTGACTGTTGTTTGTCTCCTTGTGTCCTGCAATTGGCTGGCAACCAGTTCAGGGTGTACACCGCCTCTCACCCTAGGATAACTGGGAGTCCAGCACGCCTCGGCCCTAGTGAGGATAAGTGGTATGGAAAACAAATAAAGGACCAATCCAGATCAGTGCCAAAATGCAATAATTTCTTGGTCCATGCTACACCCCTCAGTAAGATTTATTTCAAAATTAGTTATGTAGTTATGGTCTCATAACAATATACAGAGGGAAAACACAACCTCTCTTCATAGTAATAACTTTAATACAGTATTGAAGAAATTGAGTGTATTTGTTGGGTGCAATCAAGTAAATTTGTTACACATCATCTAATCCAGGGGTGCTCAATGTTTCGATTGCAATTGAGAGGCACTTTTAGGCGATTGAATGACCGCGTGACCCCTTACCCCAACCAATGGTACATCGTGGGAGGTTGGCTGCTTGAAAAGTAGATCGTGGGGCAAAACAGTTTGTTAGTTTCAATCAATCCTAGTGTTTGTTTCTACCTGACCTTATAAAACATTCTTATTCATTTCATAAATTTCAACTTCCTTTTCCTTTTTGTTCTGGACGTAGATGGAGTTTGATTTTTTTGGGATATTTTTACTGTAGATTTTTAATTAAAAATAATGTAATAATGTAAAAATCTCAAATCAATCTATCTTATCAACACCACAACGATGTAGATTTTTAAAAGGTACAGTATTTATTTCCCTTTGAGGAGCCAGGCATTCCAATAAATGTCCTTTTTTTTTGAAGGTTAAAAGGTGTGCATGGGTCTTTTCTGTGTAAAGGGTTGAGCAACCCCTGCTCTGCACTCAGCCATCCAGAATAGTCAAACAGAGGGAGGATAGTGCACAGGGTTCACAAAAAGGACTGCACTTGTCAAACACAAATTCCTTGTCCTTTTTGTTTAACAGCTCCAATTTCTGCTGTACCAGGGTCACAGGTCAGTAAAATTCTGAGAATGCAGAGTAATTGGTTTGTCTGTGTGTTGTATACAATTACAAGATGATCCAAGGCCATAAGAGTCTGTAACACCTGCCAATCATCAAAAATTCTGGCACTCAAAGACCTGCTAGTCTGCCTCTAAAAGTCAACCTACACTGAACTTATTTTAAATGTGAAGCACCTGTTTGAGATTGTTAGCTGCATTAACACACCTGCCCCCCTCCCTTACATGATTAGTTAGACTCCAGCTACTATCATGGCTAAGACCAAAAAGCTGTCCAAAGAAACCAGAGACAAAACTCTACACTTCCAGAAGGCTGGAAAGGACCACAGGGCAATTGCCAAGCTGCTTGGTAAATAAAAAAAACAAAAAAAAAAACAGATCAACTGCTGGAGCAATTATTGGAAAATGGAAGACGCTAAACATGACAGTCAATCTCCCTCGGACTGGGGCTCTAACCAACATCTCAACTTGTGGTATATCAATGATCCTAAAAAAGATAGTCTTCATCATATCACATCTGCCTCCATCTGCTCTTGGGTCCAACTCTTCTCAGTTCATCAAGTTGAAGGCAGGACGGCTCATCCATAAAAAATGATCTCATCCATGTCTTCACGGACCTTGCTTTGTGCACTGGTGAACAGACATTTTGGAACAGGAAGGGGTAATCCCCATACTGTTTTGAGTGTCCAAAATTTCTTGGTATGCTGAAGCATTCAAAGTTCCTTTCACTGGAGCTCAGGGGCTAATACTTGAGACATTTCTGGGAAAGGTTTGAAGAAGTCCCTTTCCTGTAACAAACATATCTGTGTATCAGTGCAGAAAGCAGTTCATAAAGACGTGGATGAAAGCGTTTGATGCGGATGAACATGACCCTATAGAACACATTTGGATGAATTCAACCAAAACAGGCCTTCTTGTCCAACATCAGTTTGTAACCTCATAATTGGACTTCTAGAAAAATATATAAATACATGTAAATTCCTATAAACACACTCCTAAACGTTGTGGAAAACCTTCCCAGAAGAATTTAAGATGAAAATGGAGAGGGTGGACCAATGTCATATTAAACCCTATAGATTTTTGTTCCCCACTCCATTCCATTCCATTTTCCAAGCTGCTTATCCTCACAAGGCTGCTGGAGTGCTTGAGCCCATCCAAGCTAACTTCGGGCATGAGTCAACTACACCTTGAACTTGTCGCCAGTCAGATGGTTGTCATTTAAATTCATATCTGAGTCAAGGCAGGTGAGTGGCTACTTTTGGCAGTATAGTGTATAAATACTGTATATCTTCTCAGTCACAAAGTTTGATTTTTATTAGGTTCAAAATGACAGTTTAATATGCCGGGGCTCACCTTCCAAGTGTTCTCGATGACAGAATTTGTGGAGAATTTAAGTATGCATCAGCGTCCTCACATTAGCCATCCATACCTGCATGTAGGTGTCAAGTAGGATGAACCATGGCAGGGATGGTACAGATTGCTTTACATGAGTACTGTATGCCCCAAGAGTATTAGAGGCTTAAAAATCAGCTCAATCAAAAAAACGTTTTCCACTATCTTCAAGCCACAGGGCCAGCCACGTGCCAGCAACATTACACAAACACATTACAGGAACTATAATCAATTGTTGAAACCATTAAGCACATTTGACACTATGAATCAATTACATATTTTTTCTAAATGGTAAACATACTTCTGGGTCATTCTGTTTGACTCATTGATTATTTATTCTGCACCGCCACTGCAGCTTGTCCTCTCAACTGTTGTTCTAAATGGTTTCTTAACATTTTTTTTAAATTATGTGAACCTTAGTTAAATGTTTAATATATTGAACTGAGAGTGCATTTAAAATGCCTATTTGTGTTTTTGTACACACAGTTATTTGTTTCATTGTGTTATCAGATAAGGGAAGAATGATTTGACGGTGGCTTGCTACAATCGTTTGTTTCATGGAATATTGTCTTAGACGGTAACAACATTGTATATATGAGGGAGATTTTGTGACTGGATACGCTCAAAACCACACTATTAAAAACAAACAAACAAATCAAAAGCGTTACCGTTAGCTGGGAATTAACTGACACTTGGGAAACCATGTTACAATCCTCCATCTTTCTTGCTCTCAGCAGCAGCTGTCAAGTGTCAATTCCCCTTTACTGCACTGCTACTGGTTTAGGGGTCCTCTTTCACAGCAAAATGTGTCAGGAAAGAAAGACCCGCCTTATGTTCACTGACTCAAGCACGTGAGCAGTAGGAATCTAGATAGAGAATTAGGGAGATCCTGATACCACACATTTTCAGTTTTGATCTGATACCAATATTGCAGCTTTGAGTATTGGTCGAAACAGATATGCTACTGTATCGGTACAAATTATTCTGATAGTGTATCAGCACAAATTATAGATAGATTGGTATTATGGAATGTTCGAAATGGCTTCAATCAAGTGGTATTAATAGTATGAGTATGAGAAAAATGACCCATTTATTTTTAACTAATGGGTTACATAAAGTTCTACCTTAGAACCTTAAAATTAATAAGTAGCAGGCCAGCCTCAAGATGGGTATGTGGTGCCCATTTCACTGGTCAGACAAAACGGGATACTGGCCAGTCTGTGGCGTGTAAATCTGGGGTGGATGCAACGGTAGGGTTGTCCTGGTCAAGTGTTTTTTTTTTTTTTTTCTTTAAACTAGGACAATTCCTATAGAAATACTAACAAAAACAACATAATCACAATCTACTATTCAATAAATACTAGGCAACTTATATGTTAGCTTTATATCAACAAAGTCCTGCACGAGTGCATCGGTCTTGTGCGTCATGCACGCCAAGGCGAGTGTACCGGCCACTGCCCGGGTACCAGTATAGATTATAGCCTGCAGGCTGCAGAATGTGTTTATGATTTGTGACTTTGGGGGAGCTTTGCTGTTGTGCTGTGTACGCCCTGACCAACAATTGTTGTTAAGCAGTAGACAAACCTCAAGCGGATCATCTCCACCACTCAATCCTCACACCAGACGAGAACCCAAAGGTCCAATGATGGCAGACTTTTTCAGTAGAGGCAGGACCTAGCAGGAGGACTACAGCTGGGCACAGTGGGAAAATGGCAAAATATTATACCTAGCAAACCATGCATTGGTTATGCAGATGATTTGGTCGACAAAATTGTTCTCAACATTGATTCTTGTTGTTGCTCACCATCAGGAAAGGATAGTCTGACTTTTGTCATTTACATTTCAAGCAATCAATGGATACTTAAACATTATTTGATGTGAACAAATGATCGAGAATACTCTTTACATTACATATACATTTTCTTATAGGGTCTGCCTTTTTTGCAAGAACTATTGTTATTATTATTACTAGCAGCGGCATTGGGATAAAATTCTCTCGCAGAGGAGTTATTGAGGGAGTGAGTGACCCCATGTTGGCAGTGAGGAGGTGGTGCAGTCTTGGAGAATCAGGAGAAGGACGATGTTGTCTTAACGGGGGAGAAGGAAGAGAATGGAACAGGAATCAGCAATAACAAGACCATTACAGATGCCGTGTGTAAAGCTGTCAGACTAGGTAGTCATTTATACTATGCAGTCACTCACATTTGAAAAATGGACGGGTGTGGTCAGTCATGCCCGCAGATAAAGTTGCGGATGTGATTAGGTATAGAATTTCATGACCTTAAAATAACTTACTGGATTAATATAATATAACTATAAATTAAAAATAAAATAAACAGATACATAACTTAAAGAAAACAAAAATTTCAAACTCAGAAATGTTAATATCCAATTTCAACTGATATTAGTAGAACATGACAAAATTTTTCATCAATAAAAATTCTTGATCTGACAAACTTTACCTGAAGAAAGGTTAAATGCACTGGCCTGTCAAGGAATGAAAACGAATGGTCTATACACGCAATGTTGAGAAAATGCTGAAAGTTTAGTTCAACATAATCAGCGTTAGTGGCAACAAGCTAGCGATACATTGTAACAAACATTCTTGTCGGGAATCGTGATGTATTATTATAATCGAGCGTAATTTAGGGTAGTATCTATTGTCAATCCATTAATGTAGGATAGCAGTCGATGATCTATATCTTCCTAAAGCATGTAGAGGGGAAAAGTTTTCAATTTCAAGATAATGCGTACCACGGGGAAAATTACCATTCCTATTTAGATATATGGACAGACTAGTTTAACATTAGAACTTAGATCAAGTCAAAGTAAATCACAATCTCATACTTATTATAGTTAGATACTGAAACATTACTTGTGTTATGTATATCCCAGAAATGTTTTCAGTGTAAGTGAATTTCCTTTGACATGGCTCATGATGTTGATGACTTTCAACGTAAATGTGCTCGCCGCACATGAAGAAGCTCTGAACATGTGCTTTTGGCATAACACAGGGCCCTGGTTAGCCTTTTTTCATCATTAGCCACTTTTTTTAGCCAAAATAAATTTTCATTAGCCACTTTTCTATAATCATAGCCACGGTCAAACTGCGGTCTACTAACATGACTAATACTCTTTCTTGTTCTTCAGGTTACATGCATACAAATAACTTTCAGACGTAAATGTGATACAAGGAATTATACTTTTATTGGTAAATGAATCTAATAAACATTAAGAATGACAGAGATGTGTCATAAAAATAAAGTTACGGATCCGACTTGCTGACTTACCCATTTACAGAAACCTCACAATCAAACAATTCTTCTTTAGGGCCTTCAATTTTAATCATTAACAGTACATTTACACTTTCTGTTTTGAGATAGTTCCTTAAGGACGTCTTTACAATGTTATACCTGCTGAAGCCACGTTCTACATCAACTACATCTTTGCAGTTGCACCAAACTTGTGATCAGCTGTCTGCTGATGCTTCACAAAGTCATCCAACTTCGGCGCCACCAATGATTTTCAGCGTGTCAGAAGATTTTTTTTTTCCACTGTCAATACACCATTGTCAGAAAAAATTTGAGTCCCTCAATTTGAGCCACTTGAATTTAGAAGACCATTCCTGACGAATCTTTCGCCTCTGCCCTGCATCCCGAGTAGATTTTCCAACAGCAAAGTTGTGTTGGCCATACATCAAAGTTGGCAGCTGACAGGCTACACTTATACCACTGCCATCCTTTATTTTTTGGAAGATAAAACCAAAGGCTTATAAATTTTTCGTAGCATCTACAGGTAGCATGCACCGATGGCGAAAAAGCGTGGGTTTGACACGGAACCCGGATGCAGTTGTCTCCGATATAAACAATTATTCGCTCAACTCCCGGTATAGCTTCCGCGAAACTTTTGTCATGTTAAAGCCAGGAATCAAATATGGTTAGTACTCTTGGGTTCGTTGCGAGGCAGGAGTCTCAAAAAAATTTGGTCTTTGGTTGTGTGCACCTGGGACCTCTCCATCTAAATTCCCAAGTTAAATTTAGTCAAGTACACCATAAGTGTTCCCCAAGCTTCTTTGCTCCGCGGACCGGTTTAGAGTAGGCATTTTCCCATCCATCCCTTTTCTGAGCACTTATCCTCACAAAGGCCACAGGAGTGCTGGAGCCTATCGCAGCTATCATTGGTTAAGAGGCGGGGAACACCCTGAACGAGTTGCCAGGCAATCGCAGGGATCATCGAGACAGACAACGATCCCACTCACAATCACACTTAGGGTCAATTTTGAGTCTCCAATTAATGCATGCTTTTGGGACGTGGAAGGAAAGTAGAGTTCCCAGAGAAAACCCACGCAGACACGGGCAGAACATCGAAACCCCAAACAGGCAGGGCCGAGATTTGAAGCCCAGTCCTCAGAACTGTGAGGCTAACCTGTCACGAGACACACGCTTATATGCGGACTTGCTTCGCTTGTGTGCTTCTTCTTCTTTCTTCTTCCTCCATCGTCAGTCGTGCATTGTAGAGGTGATGTAGAAGTGGGCGAACATTTCATTCAAAAGAACAAACTTTTCTGCAAATGTAATGAACTGAATTAGTGTGTAGAATGATTCGTTCTCTGAGCTCTGCCGCCGTTAACGAGCTTGGTGGGACTGTAAACTGAAGCGTTCTGTGCAGTCTTGATGTGTCAAGTGAGCTGTTGCGGCAGCGAAGATTCGGTCAATTTTCTAAACAAAAGACACTGACATGCGAATAGCAATCCAGTACAAGAAAAATTAAGATATATTGGTAATTCTTTCTCTGTCGCCCGGTACCAAACGCTTCACTCCTTGATGCCGGTCGAGTGACAGATGGTTGGGTACCCCTGCGATTTTGACACAAATGGAATTCATAATAATTGAGACGGGGATCACACCGCTCTCACACTCCCTCTCTTGCTCTCTCTCATACAGAAGAATAGGTTACTTTCAACCATTAAAAGTTGCAGTCGACAAGATGAAATTTTTCATTGCGCAAGCTAAAAAAACTTGAGCCCTGAATGCATGTTTTCATCGGAGGAAGCCTTGAGTACCCAGAAATAAGCACAATATGCACAAGCATAACATAGGAAGGTCTGAGCCAAGATTTGAACCCAGAAGCTCTGTGTTACTGGCCTGCCCCGCACATGAGCAATATTCAGACAATGCATCCAACAAAACGTCTAGGCTATCCTACTACTAGCCATGTCCATGGTGTGGATGGGATGTTGCTCCAAAGTACTCCAAAATGTCCTAATTTCATGGAAGCCATGCCTTTGCAATAAACGTTGCGATAAAGCATGTGATTTGCGTGACCTGCTCAGAGTTGAGAGAAAAGTTTTATATAACTTGCAGGACAGTTCACTGGAAGAAGTTGTTTCATTATTTTAGTTTTGTTATACATTACTTACTGCCTTACACATAATGCCACACTCATGGTTGCGTCCCACATTGACTCTTTGGTGATGGGCGTTGCACTTAATTTAATATTTTATCATTTAATACTCTATTAATGAAATTTGGGAATCGAATCACGATTGTTTCATCTACATTTTAATAGAGCTGAAAATCATTTCCCTGTTTTCAAAACACTTGTACAAATGTGTGGACAAAGGAGCGTTTAGAGACTATGTTTCTAGCAAAAACATTATCTGTATAAATACACCCGAGAATGAAGAGTCTCTTCTTATTTAGGCCACCAACAGTTCAGCCTTTGGTCCTATATGAATTCAAAATGGTTACCAAGTTGGAAGAATGCCCTGTGATGGCTCACGGTCATATGCATTACAAAGCCCATGAAACACACTATTCTAACTAAAGCCTTCAATGGGACCGAACAATGCGGACTATTGTCAGGTCAACAGGGGACCTCTGTGTTGCCTCGACATGGGAAGGATGAGCCAATCAGAGGTGTGAAGGGGAGGGGATTCCAACAGGTCTTGGGTGACGTATTTAAACAGCTGCCCTAATCCATAACTGGCCATAGTTTCCCTTCAATGGTACTAGATTAGACAGGGTCATTCAGCCAAAGACAGCATTTCTTATGCTATTTTGCAATCAACAATCCCAAATGAATTCCACTGAATAATTCCTTTACCGGCAAATAATTTGTTCCCATCTTAAAACAAAAGAGGTTCATTTTGAAGTGAGAAATAATAGTACGTACCTTTCCACTCGTTCTTGGACAACAGTTCATTGTTTGTACACAAATTTCACAGTCACTATGTTATCTACCACAAGCATGTAGAGTCTACAGGCAACCACTCTTCTCTACAGCCCATTTTCTGTCTCAGACTTGAGTCTGCACAGGGCTAGATAAACTCCTGACCAAACACAAGTCACTGTCATCCCTAAAATCCTCCCCTATTCTTTCCTCAAGGAATGTGTGTGAATGTTTCGAGTCAGAAAAGACTGGATGAGTGAGCATGTGCAGCGAAGGCTGTGGAGGAGAAAGAAGTGGCGGGCATCTGTGTGTTTACTACACACGCGACGGCCTTTCTGTCTAGTTCAGAAGCTGTCAGAGCAGGAACAATAGAGTCACGTGTTCAAACAAGAGAAGATAAAGTAACCTGTTTGGACTAACTGTACTTAAAGGTCCACTGGCATGAAATGCATAATTTTTAGTATGTTATTAATGAAAAAAAGGCAGCCGGAATGGACCCATCCGTTTTTTCACCACAAAACATGATTTTGACGTTTATGGCTTTTTGCAACTCCCGTCATGAAAATCCTCTCGAGGGATTTGGTTTTGAGAAGAAGCAGGAAGTGACGTTATCAGCAGCAGCGCACTCAGGCTGGCTCGTCTGTTTATACTAGTTTCACCTTCTGGAAGGTACCTCGTCGTTCCTTGGTGTTAGCCAAAATGCCACCTCGTTGTATTGCTGGATATTGTTTGAACACTCAAGAAGGATTGATTTACTCTTGATAATTTTTTAAAAAAAGACCCGGTTCATCGTGAAAAATGGATTGTACAGGTGGAAAGGATGAGAGCTGTGTGGGTTCCAAATGACAGGTAGGTGTGTGTAGAGCTACTGGAAAAAAAAAATATGCTGATGTCCACCTCGGTAAGCTTAGGACGGCGTCCCGATGGCCTAGTGGATAGTCGCTGGCCTTGTTGACAAGGCCAAGCCGGGCCTGTGGATCGCCGTAAGGCCGAGCCCGGCGTCAGCCCCGATGCAGAGGTGAATCGGGCGGGGAGGTGGTTTGGCCGGGCACTCCCCCCACCAGCCACCGGTGTCTGGGCACCCCACTTCGCGCGTCGGCTCATCGGCAATGGCTTCTACGTTGGACCTGACTTGGAGGTGGTTTGGTCACGTGCGGGAGGAGAAAGGAGCTCTCCCCCCGCCAGCCGGCATGGGTCCTCCCGAGTACGCTACATACTATCGGGGAGTCTGTTGTTAGTTAGAAGTGATCCGTGTATCATCAAAATATGGCTCAAAGTAAATAGGGTAATACTGCCCAGGTCACCCTGAACTGGTTGCCAGACAATCACAGAGCACTTGGTGCCAGACAACAGTCACACTCACACCTATGGGCAATTGAGAGTCTCCAATTAGGCATGTATTTGGGATGTGGGAGGAAACTGGAGAGCCTGGAGAAAACCTACTAAGGCACGGGGAGAACACGCTAACTCCACATATGTGAGCCTGGGATTTGAACCCTCGTCCTCAGAACTGTGAAGCCAACGCTCGAATCACAAAATTCCTGGTTAATCCATAACAAACCTTTGCGATCTTGTGTAAACCATAAATAAAAATATAATGACTTACAAATCCTTTTCAACCAATACCAACTTAATACACAACAAAGACAAGATCTTTAATGTTTAAACAAACTTTTTGTTTTTCTTTTCCAGGAAATATTCAGACATTTTAAATTTGATGCCTGCAACACAATCCCTAAAAGCTGTGATTGGGGCATGTTTATTGTACCACTGTGTTATATCACCTTTGCTTTTAACAACACTAAGTCCATTTTAGATGAGAGCCCAGATCACGTGGTGGCATTTCTGAGTGTCGTTTATGTGGCTTTCACCTCACATGGTAGAGTTTTACCTTTCATTTGTAGACGTGGGGTGAGTAAGAGTGTTAACTGACAATGAAGTGCTCCTGTGCACACGTGCCGATATCCTTTATACAATGCCGTTTTTTTAATTGAATTTGTATTTAATGTTGTTTTTCTCCAGATTTTCTAAATCTTTTGATGATATTATGGACGATAGATGATGAAATACCTTAATTCCTTGCAATTGTATGTTGAGCAGCGTTCTTAAACTGTTGGACAATTTGCTGCTACTACTACTACTACTACTACTACGGCTACTGATACTACTTTTATAATCACTCATCATGCACATTTTGCCAATTTATTTGCTCAACTGTGGATTATTCCAGTTTTTCAAGCATTCCTCAACTTTCCCTGTCTTTTGTTGCCCTATTCCACGTTTTTGGAACGTGTTGCTGACATCAAATTCCAAATTTGAGAATATCTAGTCTGTATTTGCAAAAATACAAACAAAATAACATTCTTCAGTGTGAAAATTAAAAAAACTTGTCCTTGTGTATTAAATCGAACATGGGTTTAAAGGATTTGCTCATCGTAGTATTTGGTCATTATTCAAGTTTTACACAATATCCCAACTTCCTTGGAATTTGGATTTGTAGATACCCAAATATGTAGACAAACCAGCTTGTGACAAATTGCTATCGTGTCAAAAGTGTGAATGCACTTCCTGGTCTAATGGCTTCTTGTATTCTCTATATTAAACTAGATTAGGATTTTGGGGAAGACTGAGCAGAATTGGACCGTCTTGATCCTGTTCAATTTTATATGCTGCAATAGCTTGACTACAACTTATTTATTATATATATTTTTACTTAAAATATTGGTCAATGACACTTTAGATTTGGTAAGAATTAAGTCGAACTAAGCCAATAGGCCAATATCTTAAATGTAATCGTAATTATTTGTCAAAGTATTCTAAGAACTAACAGTACACGGTTTAATTGCTTGTTACACAGTGTCAAGGGTAACACAAATTGATCGCTCAAATTTGTATATTTTGTCTCAATGCTGTTTCCACATGGAGTTTTTCCAAAAATGCACATTTACGCCACTTTTTCTGACAAAAAATAAATAAAATCTCCATTCACACGAACCGTATTGAAAAGCAAACTCTTCATATAGGCTGTCACGCGTATGCCGATGCAATAAGAGGCTGTAGCTGAGCTGTAGGGCAATTTATTTTACCCATACAGAGGCCAATGAATGAAGTCATTTTTACAGGGACCATTTAATGCGAGGCAAAGCAGAATCTTGCACATAAACCAAAACGGCTACATTAATAACTATTTATATATGATTAAAACTAATTAAATTGACATTGTAGGGGGATAATGACACACACTTGTGATGTATTTCAAAAAGGAATGACAAAAAACTGTCAGCTTTATTTGTAAATACACAAACAGAAGATGGAGTTTTGGTAGGGTTTCCAAAAGATAAGTCTTAAAAGGATAAAACTTGGACAAAAGTTTCAAAGGCAGAGAAAAATGTGTCTTTGAAAAATATTCATATATTAATATGGGCATGGTTTAAGTCCAGTAGTGGTTTTAAACTTTACTGAAGCTGTCAAAACAAAAAGGCCCAATCAATAGCTTGTGGACACGGAATGATAAAAACAAAGCAAACAGAGATGCAATGTGATTCTCTTAGTTGTGTATACCTTGATTTGTACAGAAAATCTTAAAAGATACAGCCACATACTTTTAGACGTGGCAAAGATTTGCCTGCTGTGCGTTCACTTTGTGGAGGCGCACACACCTGTTGTAGCTATTAGTCACATAGAATAAAGTCTCGACCAAATCCACATTTGAGCATTTAGGTCAGTCCACAATATAGACAGACCCTAATCCTCCCCATAGAAAAGGTACAGAACGTACACATACAGATAAACATGTCCGGGCAAATCACCTTAACCTCATTACGGTGTCAATGTGCCAGACTACGGACATATGAAACGTGTTAGTGTGCTAATCTACACTGATGGGATCAGGGCAACACGAAGTACAAAAGACAGGGATGCATCAACAGACTTGTTGTCATACAACTTTAAGAATCACTTCCTCTCAACGAGGTCTATTGTCAAAACAGTTGAAGGATGGACATCCTGCTTGTGTATATGCAGGATTCATCTAGCTGGGGAAATACTTTGTTCTCGCTGGCCTGCTGATTATTGTGAACGTGCAGGATAACAGTGTGGCAACATTCTATTTTGGTTCATATTCCTCACTTTCTCATGGCCACAAGAATACTATTAAGATGGGAGCTAACTGATCTCTTCCGTGACTCAAAATTCAAAGAGTGCTGAACATTTCAAGACGTTAATGTGCATGCAAAAACCAACTCCCGTTATCGATTGGACCAACAATTGGGAAGTGAGAGTCATTGGTTTGTATGACATGCCGATCTGTTCAAGGATACATAAATTACACCTGAGCGCACAAATGTTGATTTGCATGTATTACAGTATGTGCAGTAAAACAACACACCTAAGCCAGCATGGTTTATATGTGCAGCAAAACATTAACACAAACAAGGCAGCATGTTGCACTAGTGGCTTTTGTATGTGTATATTTCCCCCGTGTTTGCATGGGTTTTCTTGCACATTCCATAAACACAAATGTTAGGTTCATTGAAGATGAAAATACCTTTGCCTCCAAGGATACAGGCCACTTTGGAATATACATATTTTTTAATTAAAAGACACTAAAAACAATTATCAAGTAATCTAGATTACATTGATGTTACTACTTTGAAAACGGCTCCATCACAGCTTTCTGTGAAAGATTATTAGGCAAATATTTGAAGATTATTCAGATTTTTTGGTGGCCCTCGGTCCTGCGACCCACTAAAACAGATCCATCCACTCATCTACTTAGGGGCAGTCGAATTACAACTCCAAAACAACAGCAACTTTCAGAAGTAACTTGCTGATCATTAATGTCCACACATCGGACCCTGACATTTCACAGAAAGTCGAGGACACCATCTTTGCTTCTGAAATGCACATAATTTTCACTTTCTTAATACAGTACTTCAGTCACCGTCCTGCAGATAAACCGTGTTACTATTTTAGTTGTACCGTACATAGTTTCTTTGCATAGCAGCAGAGCTAAATATAAAACTAATATATTAGTAGTTGTTGTCAAGAGAGGACGTGGGTCTCCGAACTACCACACTTCTGACACCGTTACTTTTCATGTAGTACCCCACAACTTTTTAACTTTTTTGTGGTGTTGTGGGCTATGTTGAATTGTTATGTTTAGTATGTACTGGACAGCTTAAAAAAAATGGGACAACCCTGCTCTAAACTGTCCATAGGTGTGAATTTGTCAAGAAAGAGCTACATAAATGGATGGACAGATATTTCACATCAAACAACAGGATCATTGCACAGCTCTGAAGCATCTTAAAAAAAATTAACAAAAAAAAAAAACCTGAGTTTGAAAACATCCAGAGTAGAGTCTGAGGAAACTGCCATGTGGGGAACATCAAACCTGCAGCCCGAGCAATTCGCAGTTGCAATGCCCCATTAGACGTGTCACTTTAAGCTATTCTAGTGGCAAATGGCTTGGCAACATTTGCCTACCATTTTGGTTGGCGCTCTTTAAAACAAACCGAGAAAAATTACTTGGGCAAACGGCGAACTGCTTCAATAAAAGTGTCTAATGTTACGAGGTTACTCGTTAAACAGCTATTTTTACCGGGTCCCCCACGAAAGCAATAAGAAAAAATACAGCATGAAATGCTGTACGTTCAAAGAAGAACTAACGTCACAGTTAAATTGGTCATAAACGGAATTAGCAACAACCAGGTTCTTTCTTCAATTATTGGACATATTGTGAAAATACAGTACAAGAAAAGAATCTAGTGTGATTTGCTCCTGTGGCGGCAAGACGACAAAAGTTTCTCGAGTCAACTTCTGCTCGCTTCTTATGGAGTTACATGAAGCAAAAAAACTTACCTAGTCCCGGCCATTTTCTTCACATTTTCAAAAGGCTCGCAAATGCAGGTTAAAACGATGACTGCACCCGAGTCCTGGTGATGAACTTCGTCGTTACACGAAGATCACCGAGCGGTCCGTGTGGGAAGGAGAAGACGGGACAGGCCCGCCTCCACGAGGGAATCGAAAAAACTTGTCTCCGCCCCCGCACGTCAGTCATGGAGGGTGGAGATGGAAATGGAGTCGTGTGGGGTGGATTGGTTACTCGCTGTCCCAACAGCCGGCCTCCGTTGGCTTGATGGTTAGAGAAAACCGAAACGTTATTGTAGGAATGAAGTAACGAAATACGGATTATTACAAAATGCTCCCTTACTTTACTTAAGTAGACTAGACATCTGTAAGTACTTGTTTTTCTGAACACTACATTTTAAAACAGATATTTGTACACCAAGGTGTCAAAAGTAAGAGACTAACAGCCTGTGCACAAGTAGAAGTACAGATGCTGATGGGGGAAAAAAAGGATAAAAGTAGAAGTACGGATTTCACGCGTTAACTTCTGAGAGTACAAACTGTAAATGTCCTAAAATTGTTGTGACTTTCGGCTTGTCCCAACAGGGATTGTTTTTTTTTTTTTTTGGGGGGGGGGGTGTCTTATTATTTTTTTAATGCCTGAAGCTTTTTACTCGACAGCCAAGGCAGTTTAAATATTCCCCACTCAGGAGGAAGAAAACGATACAACAGATTTGGAGAAGCAAAATATTCCCCATCCATGGCTTTTTATTCGAGAGAAGTGTTTGATGTTGACTACAAGAATGATTTGTGGCGAATAAAACATTGCTTATAATTGGCACTAAAAATTATTTACTTTGTTAAAAACTCAAGTACAATTCAGAGTCAGTAGTTTAAAAATAACTTTTAATACTTTGAACAGACTTTTTAACGCACAAGTGTGTTTACTTCTACTACGTAGAGTGGAAGTACACTGTATTTGTGCCACCTCGACTAATTTGTTAACCTTCTGCTACCCAGATTTGACTAGAGACCTGGTTGCTAAGCAACGCAGCGAGGAGTTTCGCATTGTCAAATTTTAATTTCAAATATCACAATTCCAAAGTGATATGTTCCCAATTTAACACAATTATATAACAAATACTGTACATTAAAATCGAAAACAATCTTCCGACTTTTCAGCCAGGAGTTACCGTGCGGACAAACAGTGACCCCTGCCGGACATTGATCAGTGTTGTCATGTTTTGGTCGAAACACTTTATTCACAATTACTGTACTGTCAGCACTAATGTCTACAGCCTGCTCAGAAAACAAAATTGAACAAACTAAAAAAAAAAGCTGTCTTAAAATCACATGAACATTTACATAACACCTCTGTGCGGTTCCTCTGGCACATAATAAACATTATAGGTTGATGTCTTCACAGTGTATCCTTATAAGTGCTTTTCTCATGTAAAGAAGCAAAAGGACAATCTACATTCCTCTTGATAGTAGTCAATTTGTTTCAACCCACACTATGAGGTCCGCCTCTTCAGTATTATAAAAATATTGTAAACATTTATATCAATTGCACAACATACATTCAATTACAAACTTGTACTGTACAGCAAGTTTACTTCTGTATGGTTATCCTGTAGCACCATATAGCAGGCTAGATTGAGACATCTACTGTGCAGTATTGTCGTTACAAAGGATAAAATAAATGGCATTAATAATATACATTCTGCCAACTATCAAATATTTTGGACTGGTTGAATGGACGGGCTTGTTAGGACCTTTTTCAAAAAGTGTCAAGTGGAGATGTGTTCAAGGAGAGCGATCAAAAAAACTCACTCATCACTTCTCCGAGGAGGATGATTCATTGAGAACATTCATTATTAAAGTAAAGTTCAGCTATGATACAAAAGATAATGGTCACGTTTGTACTGAGCGGACTTAAAAGTTCACACCATATTCATGTACAGACACATTTGTACAGACACTCACATGTCTGCACGGCCATGGATCATATGATTTAGGTTTTAAGCATGAGTAACTTGTATGAGTAGCAGCAGAGTTGACGGCACAATCCACTTCAGTCCAGTGTCACAGGGATGAAAGTTGATTAAAGCTAATACTTATCTACAAACAGTGAAACTGAGTGGCTGTGCATTATACGTACAGTCAGCATCCACTTCATGGTGGTGGATCTTTAGCCCAGAATGAAATGTGGGAAGAACAATTGATAATGACATCGGCGTACGGGCTTCCTCTCAGTCTCTTCATGTCTCTTGCCTGGGTGCGGGCCACTGTAATAAATTAAAACCCAAACTAACGACGTCATCAGAGTGTGTCAGGGCTGCCTCTTGTGGTTGGGAATGGGAAACATTTGGTTAACCCACCCAACCGTCCCAAATCTGCCCCCTGTCAAGAGAACACAGCAAATTAATCTGTGGCAGTGGTTGTCACTGAAAAGTAGGCCTCCAGCTGATGTCTGTTCCTGCTAAGGTGGAGAAATTAAGAAATGAGACGTGAGTCAACTATGAAACATGACATCTGCATTGAAACTGTTTCAATGGAAAAAAAAGAGGGCGTTTAGATGTTTGCAATGCAGGTAAAAATGGAGTGAGGAGTGTGGAAAGCTATTTCAGTATTTATTTAATATCCCACTTGTGTACCGAATTTTCTGTGTACTAGTACAATCTCTGTCATTGCTACAAAGGTAAGTAGAACAAGGATGTAGTTTTAGAATGACTGTCATACTCGTGACATTTTTTTGAAAACAGTGATGCCTCAAGATTTGAGTTACAAGTTACTTGTGATTCGAGCCATCGCTCTCCAAATAGTTTTACATTATCCCACAAGTAAAAATTGGAGCGCTGATTGGTAGCAGACCAGTTCAGGGTATAGTACGCTTCTTGCCCTGAGGTCAACTAAGACAGTCTCCTTGCCCCGCGATCCTAACCAGGATAAGCGCTATTGAAAATGGATTGATGATAGCACTAAATGCAATTCACTACACAAAAAAAAAGCCTTTTTGCAGTTTAATGCCACTCTGTTTAAGTTTAGTGTCGAAGTGAACAGAAAACTTCATTGTGCATTTGAAACAACCAGACAATTTGCCTTCTGCTAGCTTAAAAATAGCACACAATGCAAACTGCCACACACACACAAACAAATGGCATCGAAAGTCACAGTTACAACCCTTTAAGCAAAAACTATTTGAAAACAAACGATGCATCAATGTTTGTAGACATGCATCACAAAGGCTTTCATATACAGTGGGTACGGAAAGTATTCAGACCCCCTTAAAGATTTCACTCTGTTATGTTGCAGCCATTTGGGAAAGTCATTTACCGATAAGTCCATTTTTCCCCCCTCAGCAAGATGCACAAAGTACCCGATTTTGACAAATAAAATTGAATTGTTGAAATGATTGCAGAGGGGGGAAAAAGAGAAAAAAGAATTTAAGTGATTTCACAAATGGCTGGAGTATAAGAAAGAGTGAAAAATTTAAGGGGTCTGAATACCTTTCATACACACTGTATTCTTTATCCTCTGATATCACTCTTGTTTACTGAGTCACTTATACTCGTACTTGTGAAAGTCGACCGCTATTATCGTGCCCGCACCATTGGTCAGGTTGCACTCACCAGGAGTTGCATTGAAATAATTTTATATATATAAAATTATTATTAGAGTATGTGCAGCACGGTGGATCAGCTGGAAAGCATTGGCCTCACAGTTCTGAGGACCCGGGTTCGATCCCGACCCTCCCTGTTTGGAGTTTGCATGTTCTCCCCGTGCCTGCTTTGGTTTTCTCCGGGCGCTCCGGTTTCCTCCCACATCCCAAAAAACATGCAACATTAATTGGACACTCTAAATTGCCGCTAGGTGTGAATGTGAGCGCGGCTGTTTTCTCTATGTGCCCTATGAGGCATCGAGTTCATGGTGTATCCCGTCTCCTGCCCGTTGACAGCTGGGATAGGTGCCAGCACCCCCGCGACCCTTGTGAGGATAAGCGGTTAAGAAAATGGATGGATATTACAGTATGCTAGGTTCCTTATCAAAAAACAAATTACAAAAATGTATGCTGTTTTTTGGGGGGGAGGCTGGAATGGATTCATGGCACTTCCGTTCATTTCAATTGGAAAAGATGATTTCGGATATGAGTGTTTCAGGTCACGAGTGCGATCACAGATCGAATTAAACTCTTATCTTACAGCACCACTGTACTGAATGATATTCTGTACACTAGTAGAATGAGTGGGTGCGCTAATAAAACAACTACGTTACAAACTATGCACAAGTTGCCATCTGTATGGAACTAGTATTACGACTGAAGTGCTTGATGTCAAGTAGAAGAATGCTATAATGTCACTAGGAGTACTAGTTGCACACAGCTGTCAAGTAGTACACAGCATTGCCTCGCTTGTAACAGTCAGTCTACTAGTGAATTTTCTTTGTACTCTATTGACAAAGAGCATACTAGTAAATGGAGAATTCAGGGCACTCATAGGATATGGAATAAACGCTCAGACAGGTTGCCATAGGTGCTTGGCATGATACAAGGAAACAGATGGCTTATAACAAACTCACAGTGACTTGGACGATGGTTTCTTCACTTTTGGCCTCTTTCGACGATAAACCGGTCTGAAGCATGCACAGCACGATAACGTGCAGAGCAAATGCATGTAAACAAACACACAGGTATAAACACAGACACACACGTACACACATACACGCATGCACACAAACAGACACACACACAAACAGCAGAAATTAGAAATTACATGTCATTATGAGAATATATTCTTAGGTTTCTGCTTCTGGATACTCAAAAAGGCTTTGTTTGGGAGTCATGGGAGTTGCAACTTCTGTAATTTGAGTAGGAAAACAACTGAAGACACCAGGGAAGCTGAAACCTTCCTGAGTTCTTATTGTAACCTGAATTCCATCTGCCGGGTTTGTGAAAGTAATCAGAAGGAAGGCTGGGGAAAAAAATACCTGTATTCACTGAAGTAGTTTCGCTCCTTGCCTCCTGAAAAAAATGTCAGAAAGATTAGTTTCACACTGACATGACTGGAGATGTTTTAATCCATCAAATTTGCCTCCAGGGGTCCTTGTACGCTCACCCCTTTCAGGGTTGCACTGCTTGTGTCCCTTGCAACCCCGTAATTCCATTAGTTGTTGATGCATCGAATTCAAAGCATTGCGGTCGAGGGTGCTGACAGCATTAATCAGCTGCAGGAATAACACAAAATTAACTCTACTTTATACATAACAATGAGACTATGACAAACAAATCTGGAGTCTCCACATGGAAATTCTGATTGCGTGCAGATGAACATAGAATGTGCAACTGGAGAAAGAATACCTGATATGGATCAGTGTTGAGGTCAAAATACTCCAGGAAACCAGTTGCAAATTCACAGAACAGGAAGTTGTGTGTGTCATTGATGGTCCTCAGACACCAGTAGGTATTGTTGTTGGCACTGGTACATGCACAGAATGGGCCCACTGAGGTAGGGAGTGTACAGAGAAGTGGAAAACAGAAGTCACAACTGTGTTCCCAACTATTGTTTTTTTTTCATAACTGTCCTGGGATCTACAGTTACTATATATAGGCCACTTTTCCAACAAACACGTACAATATCTGAGGTGACAGGTTCATGCATTCATCTGTCTACTGTAGTTAACTAACTAATGGGGCAGCGGAACCAAGCCCTGCCATGAATGTCAGAAGCGCGAATAATTTGCGTCCCTCAAAAAGGTCCAGAATTACCTAAAGGTGGTGACAAAGTACTATTTTGTCTAAATGTTGTCTTCAACTCACCTCATCAGTGTTCTCCGATTTCAATAAGCCACAAGATGGTAGCAATGAAGAAATGTTGCCCCCGAAGTTCACAAATAAGTGGATTTGTAAATGCTGACCCCAAATTAGACTGTATTGTCAAAAGTCTTCACTCACCTGCTTTGACTCAGATATGAATTTAAGTGACATCCCATTCTTAATCAATAGGGTTTACTATGGCATTGGGCCACTCTCATCAATTATAACATCTTGAACTTTTCTGGAATGGCTTTCCTCAAGGTTTAGGAGTGTGTTTATGCCATTTATGACTATTATTCGAGGAGCATATTTGTTACACACTAATGTTGGACAAGAGGGCCAGTATCCGCTCCAATTCATCCCAAACTGTTCTACAGGGTTGAGGTCAGTATTGTGTAGGTCAGTCAAGTTCATCCACATCAAACTCTCTCGTCCATGAGTTTACAAACTTGATTTGTGCGCTGATGCACAGTCATTGGCCGACGCAACCTGAAGCTGAACATGCTCATGCTCAGATGATCGTGGATTACAGGAGGTATCCTTCCCCACAAGCTACGGCTCACATGATCCGACTGCCCTGCACCAACCGAAACTCGAGTGTACGCCAATTTTATCGGCCTGATCGTTATCTTCTTATAATTGGCAAGTTATTCTGATTATCTGATTGGCTAACCCTAACCCTACTGTCAAAATCCGCTGATCTGATCAATGACGTCATTGATCGGTTCCCCAAAAGACATTTACTCTGCGTCGCAAACATGCAAATTATATGTGAATCCAAAAGCTAGCTTATTTAACTATAGTAGCATTTATAGAGTTTTTGTCAATGTCTGTTGACGTAGTACTGTAAATAGCTGACCACTGATAAAGTGACTGAAGAAAAACACGTCGGCAGTAAGGGACAGACAACAAGCCTTAGACAGCACGTAATGTACAAAACAAATTTGCTCTCACATTTGTACAATATCAGACTACTGCTATAAAATCCTGGATTCCAATACCACCGCATCCCATCTTTTATGATCATTAGGCTTTTTCTTGTCAACTCAAATGTGACTGGATACACACGTAACCATGGCGACGAGCACACGGGTGGATCGCACCGGCTGTATTATGAGGACAAAATGGAGAAAAACGTGTGTTGCTGGTCACTGGTGCTCAGAGAATACAAATTAAAAGCTTGCTTGGGGTATGTTCACATACTTTTAGTACGACGTGGCTCGAAAGTGGCGGCTTGGTGGAGCAACTGGTTAAGCGTTGGCCTCACAATTGACCCCTCCGTAGAAATTGCGTCATCCGTGTCGCTGACCAATCAGAGGCCAGAGATCTGCATAAACTACGCACCTTTTTGGGACCAACAGTTTTCTCAGACTACGCTGCATGGTCCAGTATAGCTTCTGTTGGCGTTTTATCGCGTATTTTGGTTCTTTAACAATAGATATGGTTAAGAGGTGTAGTCACGGACTTTATAATAGTGACGACAGGTATCCTGAAAGGCTAGTTGGTGGAGTTCAATTCGTACCCTTTTCAAAACCGAAGACCCAGTACGAAAAATGTCTTCGATGGATCAAACTTTGAGGAAGACCGCATTATCAACTGAATCCATCTAAAATCAACCGGAACAGAAGACCGAGTACGAAAAATGTCTGTCCTATATTTGATTTTCAATACATGTCTCATATAAATGAATTAGCAGTTCTTCGCTTGCATAATATAGCTACGATTGACACACTTGATCTGTGTTGAGCGATATTTTGCGATGATCTGACTGCACAAACGTGTCCCTTTGTTCGCGGCTAATTAGCTAAGCTAAACCGGACTAGCAGTCCTAAAAGCCTTCGACGTGCACCGAGACACCAAGACTGAAGGAAGGATGCTTGAGGACAATAAAGTAGTGATTGTCGTACTCGGTCGGGACTTACGTAGGTTCGGCACTAATTCAAGAATAATTATTGAGGGGAGCGCGTGACGTTACACAAAGAAAACGAGAGAAACAACTCGTAAATCAAGCCTCGCCTTCTTCTTTTCCTTCATACGGCGGTTCACAAACGGCTATACAGATACATATACAGATTCTGCACACAAGTGTGATATGTAACACGAAAATAGGAAACTGTCAATGACGAATTCGTCTTTGGGTTATAATATATTATATTATGTGGCTTCTCGGTCTTCCTCTGACTCTGGAAAGATCTCGAGCTAATATCAATGGTTTCTCCGTCGATATGCATGTAAATACCATTGAAATACCCCTCGCTGAAATACTTGAAGCCCTGCTGTCTGCTTTTCAACGATATTTCACTGTTAGCTAAGAATGCGAGTGAGAAATCAGCCGGTAAATCGGACAGTTTCGCTCTATTCTTTTCTTGCTGCGCCGCCCTTTTTGCTAATTGTTTGTCTGACGTAGGCGCACGTGGCGTGATGTCACTTCAGGAGGCGTGGTTAAGTGCCCTGTACGAGGGGTCAATTCTTAGGACTGAGGTTCAATTCCTGGCCCCCCGTGTGTGTGTGGAGTTTGAATGTTCTCCCCGTGCCTGCATGGGTTTTCTCCGGCATTCCGGATTCCTCCCACTTCCCAAAAACATGCATTAATTGGGGACTCTAAATTGCCCCTAGGTATGATTGTAAGTACGACTGTTGTCCCTGTCTGTGTGCCCTGTGATTGGCTGGCAACCAGGTCTAAGTGTTCCCCGCCTCCTGCCCGATTATAACTGGGATAGGCTCCAGCACTCCCAAGACCCTTGTGAGGATAAGCGGGTCAGAAAATGAATGGATGGCTTGCAAGCAGGCAAAAAAACATGTAGCTGAGCAACTAGTGCTAGTGTTCGTGCTAGTGTTTGTATGTAAACATGCTCCTCTAAAGCAGGGCTCTCCAACTAGTGGCCTGCGGGCCATTTGTGTCCCATGAGACGAGATTTTGTGGCCATCACCTTAATATGAAAGTTTGTTGGTGGGGCTTTCAACTTTTAGAAATGGCACCTTTACAGTGTTGTGTGTGGAGCAGATGAACCGACCAATCACGGTGGGGTGTATGGCTTTTAGGCCCTGACATCAACCAGGCCTCATGCAAACAAAGAGATATTTTTCAATGAGTAAACGTTACAGCAGCGTTGCCTTGGAGTTTTATTTGTAGCTTCGGACACAATTGGTTTACACATGCATCCTTGTTGATTTTATTTTGTGTTAACAATTTCAAAAGAACTTTGAAAAGATTGGATTTTTTTTAAATTTCAAATTGAAATTGCATGTACGTGAATGTGTGCCAAGACTGCGGCCCAGCCTCAGCCAGACTCTGCCTCTAGCGTCCACAAGGTAAATTGAATTTGAGACCCCTGCTCTAAAGTTTTGTTCTGGATTAAGTAATTTCATTCTGCTCATTCTGTTCTTCATACTCAACATATACTGTATGTCATACTAAGGTGGCACCAACTACCGGAGACAAATTCCTTCTGTGTTGTTCCATACTTGACCAATTAAGCTGATTCTGATTCCAATCAAGAAATTTAATTGCAGTAAGGTAGCACTCATTATTTCTGTCATTTTGTAATGTTGGTTTGGCTTGACTGGTTAGAATACATGAGCAGTGAATTCCAACTTTGATGAAGCCAAGGCCTCCTCTTCAAAGATGAAGAAGAGGAGCAAAGTGAATTCTTTGGCAGAACGATAAGACAAAAACACAGAGCCTACAACTGCGTATAGGGACTTCGAATGATGACAGGAAAACGAAGAAGTGGGACACTGAGAGGACTGAGGAGATGCAAAAGGAATACAGTACATTGAGATGTGACACAGGGCAAAGATAGAAGTGCCAAACGCTAAACAAGAGGCATTTGACGACATGTACACCAGGTTGGACACGAAAGAAGGAGAAAAGGATCTCTAAATGTTAGCCAGAGAGAGATGGGGAAGATGTGCAGCAGGTTAGGGTGATTAAGGATAGAGACGGGAATGTGTTGTGTGCTAAATAGATGGAAACGATACTTTGAGAAATTGGTGAATGAAGAAAATGAGAGAGAAGGAAGCGTAGAAGAGAGTGGTGGACCACGAAGTGGCAATCATTAGTAAGGGGGAAATTAGAAAAGCATTAGAGAGGATGAAAATGGAAATAGACTTGCTCCTGATGACAAACCTGATGAGGTATGGAAGCATATTAGGGAGGTGGCTGTGGAGTTTTTGACCAACGTGTTTAACAGAATATTACCAAGTGAGAAGATGCCTGTGAAGACTATTTTACTTTTATTGGACTTGCATTATTTGCTTAAATATGACCTTATACATTTAATCAATGGATAAAGTGTTGCCCATTTGCTAATCAGACAAGGATGTGTTGTGGAGCCGGTGGTTGTCCTTGATCTTTGTACGCAGAAAACCGGCTGATAAGGAGCGGAAAGTTACCATCCCGGCCCTGGATCTGACTGCGTGGGGGCCACTTTTACCATGGACCCATACATATAAAAAACCTCGTGTTACTGGGCAGCCTTTGTCTTCTTCTTGGCTATCCTGCCAGAAGACACACATCTCGTGTGCGGCAGATACCTAGATAAGACCCGGACGTCTGTACTGCACATTCCTTTGTAATAAATCCATTTGCTGTCAACTTTTACTAATCATTGGTCATATCTTCCTCGACTCGTGAATACTCGCAGGACTCGCAAATCCCTACACCTGAAAAATGTCGGAAAAGTGTGCTAGTTCCCATTTGTAAGAACAAACGTCAAGTGCAGAGCTGTGGGAACTACAGAGGAATAAAACTGATGAGCCACACAATGTCGTTATGGGAAAGAGTAGTGGAAACTATACTCAGGAAAGAAGTAAGTATCTGTGACCAACAGTATGGTTTCATGTCTACAAAGAATACGAGAGAGGCATTTTTTTGCCTTGAGGATGTCAATGATGGAAGTTGAAGATCAGAATTACACTGTCTTCGTCGGTCTAGAGCAACCCTATGACAGAGTACAAACAGAGGAACTAAACTATCTTAAACTAGTACAGGACATGTATGAGAGTAGCAGAACAATGCTGAGCTGTGTCATAGGTGTGTCAGAAGACTTTAAGGGGCATCAGGGATCAGCTCTGAACCCTTTTCTGTTTGCAGTTGTAATGGATAGGCTGACAGATGTGGTTAGACTGGAATCCTTCTTGGACCATGATTTTCGCAGATGACATTGTGATCTTCAGTGAAAGCACTGAGCAGATGGAGAAACAATTAAATAGAGGGAAGCATGCACTGGAAAGGAGAGGAGTGAAGATTAGCCGAAGTACGAAAGAATATATGTGCATAAATGCAAGGGTTGGGGACGGTGAAGCTAAAGGGGGAAGAGATAGTGAGGGTGGATGACTTCAAATACTTGTGGTCAATAATCCAGAGCAGTGGTGAGTGTGGCAAGGAAGTGAAGAAACTGGTTCAAACAGGTTGGAACAGCTGGCGCAAGGTGTCTGGTGTGTTATGTGACAGAGGAATCTCTGTTCGGATGAAGGGCAAAGTTTATAAAACAGTGGTGTACAGCCATGATGTACAGATTGGGGATGGGAGCACCAAAGGGACAACAGGAAGCAATGCTGCAGGTGGCAGAAATGAAAAGGTAGAGGTTCTCGCTCGGCATCAGCAGGTTGGATAGGATTAGAAATGAGTTCATTAGAGGGACAGCCATCGTTAGATATTTTGGAGACAAAGGGAGAGAGAGCAGATGATTGATGGTTTGGACACATACAGAGGAGAGAGAGTAAAAATATTGGTAGAAGCTTGGTGAGGAAGGAGCTACCAGGCAAGAAAGAAAGAGGAAGACCAAAGAGAAAGTTGATGGATGTTGTGAGTGAAGATATGAGAGCACTGAGTGTTAGAGAGGAAGATGCAGGAGATAGGCTTACATGGAAAAAGATAACATGCTGTGGCGACCCCTAACGGGACAAGGTGAAAGGAAAAAATGGAGTAAGGTATATTTTACAATTAAAAATCTCATGGCACACAAACAAAAAAAAAGATGTTCCAAAAAGTAGGTACATTAATTAGTATATGTACTTACTGCCATCTTATATAGGATCATTAATGAGTTCTGCTTGTCAACCATGCCACACTGGCATAAATAGATGACCAAATATATATTATTTATTGTAAATTGCCAAAAATGTATATACAATAAATGAGCAGGTCATTTACAGTAAACAGACACATTCCTCCATCTTATGATCAGCCTGAATATCATTTCAAACACGTTGTCGAAACAAGTTCAAGTTCTTGGGAATTACAGTCTCTTAGGACCTGAACTGGGAGACCAACATCAACCTCGTCAAAAAAGTCCAGCAGGGTATGTACTTCTTGGGGCTTCTAAGGAAGCACGGGCTGCCATTGGAGCTCCTGAGGAGGTTCGACACAGCGGTCATCGAATCAGTCTTATGTTCATTCATCACAGTCTGTTTTGGTGCCCCCACAAAGGGGGACAAACTCCGACTGCAACGGACAATTAAAACCATGGAAAATATTGTCTGTAACCCCCCACCCACCCTTGAAGACTTGTACGCTGCTAGAACTAAGACCAGAGCATGCATAATCCTCTTGAACTCTGGTCACCATCCCTTCCAGGTCCTTCCCTCAGGTAGGCACTATCGAACATCGCAAACTAAAACAACACTAAATTAGTACTGAAGGCATAATTACGGTAAATATTTGCCTGAAGAACACCTCTCATCCATCTTCTTCTTTTCCTTTCAGCTTGTCCCGTTAAGGGTCGCCACAGCGTGTCATCTTAAATGAACGCATATTTGTTTGGCACAGTTTTACGCCGGATGCCCTTCCTGACACAAACCCTCTGCATTTAGCCGGTGAGAGAAGCTTACAGCACCTGATATTCCCAAGCGGTCTGCCATCCAAGTTCTAACCAGGGCCAAACCCGCTAAGCTTGCAAGATCTGACGAGATCGGCGTTCTCAGGGTAGCACAGCCGTAAGTAAGAACACCTCTCATCCATAAATATAAAAATGAAATGAAAAAACAGTAATTATGGCAATAACTGAGTGTCAACAAATGTGTTTTCATGCCATACGCTGTTCATAACCTCGAAATGTTGTATGCCTGGATGGTTGTAAACCAAGTACCCATTGTAATTGAAAGAGTAGAAAGTAGTGTGCAATTTCTTACTTGTCCAGAAGGGAGCAGTCTGCCAGTGATGATTGTCATGGGTGAAGCAAGTAAGGCCAGGCATGCTGCAGGTGTCATTATTCTGGAGCCTTTTCAGGAATTTCCGGAGTTTCTTCCTGCGCTTCTGGTCCTTCTGCAGCCACTGCGTCTTCTGCTTTGGCGTTCTAATGACAGGAGATTAAAAACTCTAAAACACTGATACCCACTGCTCATTATGCCTCATCGTCAACTAGTAAAATATACCTGAGCGAATGCACACGTCCAGTGCCCAGCATATAATTGTCTTTATTCTTGACCAGATAGCTGTGATGATAAAGATGAATCAGAATCATCTTTATTGACCAAATATTTGAAAAGACTCAAGGAATTTGTCTCCAGTAGTGGAAAATTGTAACCATAAACATTTTGAATAAAAACTTGAGCAATTTGTTACTTATGCCAATAGTCAGTCTCCAGACCTTAACCCTATAGAAGGAGCTGAGACTTTGTACTTCCCAGTGGAAGCCAAGAAACTCGAGTTTCTGTTAAAGAGTGTGGGCCAAAATTCCTCCTGAGCTGTATGCACACCTGGTCACCATCTCCCAAAAACATTTCATCGCTGTGTTTGCTAACAAGGTATACATATCACTCGAAGAAATGCACGTTTTGTTAACTTTGTCTTTTTTAGGGCATTTCTGGCTGATGTCCTGTATATTACCTCAATCAGTAAACAATACAAAATAGAAACTTTCTTTGTCAATGAGCAAACTTTGAAATTCAGGAGGGAATTCAATAATTACTGTACTTGTATTTCACCCACTTTACGGGACACGGGAATAGTACCTAATTCTTACCTCGGAGTGTTGCACTGACATTCCTCTGGTCGCACCTGTTTTAAGTGTCCTTTGACCTCGCGTAGGTTCTTTATTTTGGTCTGCAAAGTTTCAATCTATCAAGAACAATAAAGATACAGAGTTAGTCTTTTCTGTGTCAAGAACTACAATAGTTATGACCATACCTCATGCTCAATGTGCATTTTGTGGTCTTTCCATGCCTGAAGGGACTTATAGAGCCCACCATCACATTTCACTGTGTCATTCATTAAAATAGAGCATCTGTCAAGAGCAAACATCAAATATATTTACACTCATCGATTCATGTGAATGATGTCTTACCTACAGTATGGCATGATTCTAGATCACCATAACCTTAAGCACTAGATGCTAGATGATGGACAAACCTGTATGTGACCTTCAGAGAAGCAGGTGGAGTCAGTCTGTTGTCAGTGGTGGGGCTGGCTGTGATTCCCAGACCACTGAACTCTTCACCGTCCTCCTCGTGCCCCACTCCTCTGCCTCTGTCCAAAGTCCAGCTATCGTTCTGAGAGCTTGCAGGATGGTAGGACTCTTCAAGGTCTACAGCGTACATGTCTCCATCTAGCTCAAAGGACACAGAGCGGGACCAACGTTTCCGTGAAGCAGACTTGCTGGATTTGAGCTCTGAAAAGGACAAGACAAAGAAATTGGATCATAACGAAAAACTACATTTTTTAAAAACTATTAAAGAATAAAAATGTGCTTGGAACACTTCATATATTAATTTTCTGAGTCAGCTTTCATTTATGTTACTCATTGGCTCAGCAATTTAAGAAGAAATATTTCGTAAAATTGACATTTTAAATTGTATGGAAACAATTGTGTCTCTGAAGTGCTTGCCCACACTACTAGTATGAGAATAATGTACTAAGTAATCGCCTATTGAATGAAGTAAAATATTTCACATTAAATATACAGTATATGACAGCACAAATACTTGGGGTCAACAATATAGAGCAATGGTGAGTGTGGTACGGAAGTGAAGAAATAGGTCCCTGCAGGTTGGACAGCTGGCGGAAGGTGTCTGGTGTGTTATGTGACAGAAAAGTCTCCGATCAGATGAAGGGCAAAGTTTATAAAACCAGCCATGATGTTCGGATTATAGACAGTGGCGCTGAAGAGACAATGGGAAGCAGAGCTGGACGTGGCAGAAAGTAAGATGTTGAGGTTTTCGCTAGGAGTGAGCAGGTTGGACAGGAATAGAAATTAGCTCATTAGAGGAGCAGCCAAACTTGCACGTTTTGAAGGCAAGGCTAGAGAGAGCAGACTAAGATGGTTTGGACATGTTCAGAGGTGAGAGAGTGAGTATATTGGTAGAAGGGTGCTGAGGATGGAGCTGCCAGGCAAAAGAGTGAGAGGAAGACCAAAGAAAAGGTTGATGGGTGTTGTGAGGGAGGAAATGAGGACAGTGGGTGTTAGAGAAGAAGATGCACAAGATGGGCTTAGATGGAAAACGATGACACGCTGTGGCGACCCCTAACGGGACAAGCTGAAAGGAAAAGAAGATGATAGCACACCACCAAACAACAACGTCAAAAAGTATCTACAGGTACAATCTCATCTCAAGTTAGTCACATATGTATGCATTGCGAAATTGGAACCTGTTTAGTTGAACAGAAAGGTATTGTTCTGTATGTACGTATTATTTACGTGTTATTATCTTAGTGTTCTATAGTGTTGAAGTCAGGATTGTGAAGCCAGTCAAGATGTGTCTTTATGAACTATGATTTGTGCACTGATGCAGTCACGGTGGAACACGATGGGACATCTGCAAACTATTCCCACAAGGTTAGAAAATATTAGCCCCTGAGCTCAAGTGAAAGGAAATCTAAATGGATAATAAAAGATTTTACCCCCTCCTTCTTCCAATATGTCTGTGCATTGATCACAAAGCAAGGCTTAAAGAAAATTCGTTTGGATGAAGTTGACTGCCGTGTTCAGAAACCAGCCCTCAGAACAATAGACCACATTTGGGTTGATTTCGAATGGATAGTGAGCCATGCCTTCATGTCCAATATCAGTGTGTGACCTCACAAATATGATTCTAGAAAAATGAGAACATATTCCCATAAACTCACTCCGAAACCTTGTTGAAAGCCTTCTCACGATCTGAATCTGAATCTGTTACAGTTGCTCGGGGTAATCCAACATCATATTAAATCATATTATTTAGAAATGATCTTCACTTAATATCATCAGTGAATCAAGGCAGGTGAGCAAATACTTTTGGCAATATAGTATATCTTCCTGATGACCACTTGATGGCAGCATTGATGCATCCCTTCTTATTCATGAACCTTCAAACCCTTTTAATTTTTGTTAGCAATAATTACACCACAGAAAGTTTTTCAGGGCAGTGTAAGGACTTTTTAAAACGAAGGACAAAGATCTGAAATAAAAAAAACAGCTTTAACAATAACTCCATAATAGTGAATTATGAAAAAAAAAGTGCTTACTCTTCTTAGAGAGGAGTTTCTTTCGCTTCAGCACGGATGTTCTGAAGCCCAAATTGCCGCAGTTGCAGCTCTCTGCACTTGACAAAGAAGACAGCTGGGGGCCACTGCTGGCCATCAGAGCCTGCATTCGAGGGGCATAGAGACTAGCCACGCCCTTGCACTTATACAGCCGCAGTTTGCCAGATGCGTCCTCCACGCACTGCCACTTCTGAATACCAATAAACCGTGGGAAATGTAATGATGGTGCAGGACTAACAATACTGTGGACAATAATTGAAATTGCAGATACCAGACCACATTCCAATTTCATTATCTGAGCAGCTTAACCTCACAAGGGTCGCAGGAGTACTGGAGCCTATCCCAGCTAACTTCTGGTAGGAGGCGGGGTACACCAAAATTAAAGTCAAAACAAATACACTCAAGGGCTTAATACTGTTCTGTATCTCTCGCACGCACGCACACACACACACACACACACACACACACACACACACACACACACACACACACACACACACACTTTATCTCTCTCTCCAATTTGTCATTGCTTTTGAAGGATTTTATCCACAAATCCTATGAGTACAATGTCTATTATCCTAAAGTATAATGTCAACCAGAGTCATACTACTGTATATGCGACAGACCACGTGGTAATCGTGGTCAGATACCTGTCCCCGTTGTTGACAAGAAGTCTGGTACTCTGCCTTCTGGCACAGCTCTCTGACTCGCTGGTATTTAGGCAGAAAGTTTTCCTCCTGAGCCATTTCCTTCCCATCGGCCCTTTTGTGGAGAGGCTTTCTGCAAGAACAGAATCATAAAACTACCTGGAAGCCATGGATGAAGAGTCTTATATCAGCAGATGACAATGTGTCAAAGGAAAACATGTTAGAAATGTCACAAATTGGAGTAAGACATACCCTCTCTCCACAAGGAAGGAATCTCTCCAACTTTTACCTTTTCTGTTTGAATTGAACCTGTTAGAATAGGAGAACACACACAGAAAGCATTTATTATAAGTGAGAGCAAACACAATTACCTGTATAGTGTTTCCCTAATTAATTACCATACGCTTTCTGTGAATTTACCTAGTGTGTGTGCGTGTGTGTGTGTGCGTGTGTGTCCTCTCACACTCCATATGCACAGGCTCCTAGTGTATAAACCTTTTGGGGATAGCATAAATTAGTTGCAAGTGTTTGGTATTCATAGCAAGACTGTGTTCCACAAAGGCCATTTTACACTGTATTTTCAAAGAGGAGTTATTTTAATTTAAATCGTCTGAGTTTGGCCTTTGTGGTTAGCATGTCTACTTCAAGAAAACATTTGTTAGGTTAGCAGAACACCCTAGGCCGCCATAGTCTATAGGTGTGAATGTGATTGTGGATGGTTGTTTGTATGTGCCATGCGATTGACTGGTTAACAGTACAGGGTGTGCCCTGCCGCTAACCCCAAATCAGATGGGATAGGCTCGAGCTCACCTGTGGGTCTAATGAAAACAAGTGGTTTGGAAAATGGGTGTTTGGGTCATCCTAGTTTTTCACTATATTCCAGACAGAGAGGGAAGGTGTGAAAAATAATGTATGGTCAAGAAATTAATGAAGTGCGTTGTGGCCCTCAAATTACGGCGTAAATGAGTGTTTACCTGTTCACAAGTTTGTCAGTGTCTAGCAGCTTTAGGATTGACTTTCCATCCATTTCTGCAGGGATATCAACACCAGCCATGTCCAGCAGAGTTGGTGCTAAGTCAATGTTCAGGACCATGTGGGGATTACTACAGGGCGACAAAAGCAAAACATTTATTTGATTTGGGTTTTTAAAAAAATACCTTGAAATCAACAGTTGTTAAATCAATCCTAACTCGCATGAAAATCTCACTCACATGGCACCTTGCTCCACATTAGGCCCTCGAACATAGAAGGGAACACGGATATCAAACTCATAAGGCATTGATTTGCCCTTCACTAGTCCAAACTGCCCAATATGGTAGCCGTGATCTGATGTGTAGATGATGTAGGTGTTATCCAGTTCACCTGTCTCCACCAACATGTTGTACATCTATGGGGGATACAACCCATTGAATAATCGTCCAGAGGAAAACAATTTCCAGTCCCGGTTTAAAATAAAAGGTAATTTAATGATGTAACAAGTGTGTCAGTGAGTATATTAAAAAGCCCCAGTTAGAACAAGCACAGATCTCTCAGGACTTGCGACTCTGGGAAATGCATCGTTTTCTTTTCTGTCTATGACGAAGTGCGTTTCTTTGCCAAAGCATGGTGAAAAGACTGTGTACTTGGCCTCCTACCTTCTCCATGCTGTCATCGACAGACAGAAGAGTCTGCATCCTCCTGCGCTGCAGCATGTTAGTAAATTGCATGTGCACAGGCCTCATGGGCCCCGTGTAGCGGAGGATCCAATGTTTGTCGGGATTAGGAGCGTAGTTGTAGCTCGGAGTTCTGAAAAGGGAATAGACAAGTTTGCTTTACTGTACTGTTGACTGTTTGTGTCTTCCGAATCTAAAGAAAAACAGCAAACCAGAGGGCTATTTTACATTGGCTGATCCCCACCTATACGTTATTACACTGACAGTGGAATTTCCTCAATTCAGCACTCCCAAAGTAATATAATTTGATCACAGGGGACTTCCACGTATACTGTGAGAGGACAGGTCAGTGAGCACCTACAGGAGGGCTAGCGAACTGGATGAACATACAGTAAAAAAAATATCCTGCCATTGATGAATCTCCACACTACCATGGCAACAGTAACTGATAATGTACGGCCACGGCACAGAGTATCTTTATCAGAACCTCCGGTACATAAATCATCAGTTAGTTGCATCACATGACATTTCCTCACCTTCACTTCCTTTAAATGTTTTCTACGAGTTTTACAGTTTCATTGTAGAGCAGTTAACTTCTTCACTTCTTTGCACTTGCATTGTAGTCAAAAATGTTTTAATCATACTTTAAGTCAATAGTGGTTTAATAAAAGACACAAACTGAGCCAGATTCATTCAAATTCAATGTGTTCTATGGAGAACAGACATGTATAGTGTTTCACCTCTTCCACTAAATGGCACAGCAAATATTCAGAAATGACCTTTTTCGATTTCTGCTGACCTTTTTCTTTCCATAGTAGCAGGAAAGATGTTAATGCAATCCTAAACTGGAGGCTCTACCAAACATAAAATGCAAAGCAGTACAATCAATGGGCTTGTACACAGTGAGCAAAATTTGATCAATATTCTAAACAAACCACATGGATGTTTAATTATTTGGGGATAAACAAAACTAAATCAAGCCTATCCAAGGACCAAATGAATTTAAACTTTTTAAATGGAATCGATTAAACTAAATAAACACTATTGTCTCGTGCTTTAATTCACACTAGCAAATGTAATGTAGTGTGAACAAGGTCCCACTGTGAGAACGTTTATCAAGAGAAGACAACAGGAAATCACTACCTCTGCCTCTCCTTATGTGAACCGGTGGGGATGGTGAGAAAGAGCCAGGTAAGACACACTGAACAACTAACCAACGGCTGCAAATGTATGGAGAAAGCGCAATCAAAAGTTGGTGTGAAGGCACTGGGGCCAAATTTACATATCTTCAGCACCTAAAACCTGCATGGCACAGGTTAATGATGCCGAGGGGATTAGATTAATCAAGAGAATGGGGCGTTGGAGGGAGGGGGTAGGAAATTCAGTCTAATTACTGGTCCTGGATTTGTCTCTTGAGCCCAATAGCCGAGGTTCTATTAGGCAGCAGCACTAGTCGACCAGGCAGGAGTATGGAGTGTCGAAAGGACAAAGGCTAGGGTACGATGTAGGAGTATGCCTCCGTCATCATTACGCATGCATTACATTGACAACATTCATGTCTCTCCTTGATCATTGCTGACAAAATGGAACAAATTAGCAGGGCTCATTACAACGGCATCACTAGTGTGAAGAACATGAGGCAAATAAACTGGAGCGACGCAATGGCTGCACAGAGAGGCTAGCCTGCCAACAACATCCTGCAAATGAAGAACATAACATCGATTTGTGATGATTGAATTTATTTTTAAATGAAAGGAAGCTTGAATATGAAGATAACTTATTAGCAAGTAAATAGCTGTACATGTCAAACTGTAAAAATTGATCTCTGCTTGTCAGTGATAACATAACGGTACATCTGCAAAGCAGATGCAGCTATTGTATTTGTTAAAGCATGTGAAAGTGCATATAGGAAAAGGCTTCATGTGCAGTCAAAGCTACACTGCAGTGTAGTTCATGTGTGTATTCTGAAGGCTGTGCATATTCTCACATGTGCTGCGAAGCATTGGGGAAGGCAGAGCTATACTGCGGGGCAGAGTCCTCTGGGCCGTGAGGGGCAACATGGCTCAGAACCATCAAGACCGGACGGTTAGGATACATCCGCTTGGACAATCGAAAGTAGTTGATGCTGTCGTTGCTGATGACATCGGTCAGGTAATCCTGTGGAGAAAACACACAGTGTTCACCAGCTGTTGTGAGTCATAAAATCATTGACATAGTTGTCATGACCTCATGCTGCCCTCGGATGAGACTTTTAGGATGACCCTGAGTTGACGTGCCCGCAAGCTTTGTCAATTGGGACTTTGCACAGGATGGTTAATTACAGCAAAGATTAGCTTTGAGATCTGATTTCACCATGGCTGGGCAGAGTGAAGTAGTTGTTTTAATTGTAATCTAACCATGTGTGGAATCTTGTCTGGAACTTCCCTGAAGACACAATTCTAGGTGGGTCAGTGTAATTATAATTGTAAGTGTACCCTTGAATAGTCACTGCTGTGTTTCTCTCGTACTCCATTCCGGCAGAGTGTATAGTTGTAGAAGCGTGAGTTCTTCACCAGGGCTACCCACTCCCTCCAGCCCGGGGGCACGTAGGAGCCATTATACTCATTGAGATACTTTCCAAAGAAAGCTAATCAATAAACCAGAAATAACACAATATTATTAATCAGCAAATGGTGTGATGGTTTGAATCTGTTCTGATAACATTTACCAGTCCTGTAGCCGGAGTTGTTGAGGTGGACAGCGAAGGTGTGTCGCTCGTGGTGAGCCTGCCACGAGGGTGAGGAGCAGTTCTCGTTGTTGGTGTACGTGTGGTGGTTGTGGACATATTTCCCAGTCAGGATAGAGGATCGAGACGGGCAGCACATTGGTGTGGTAGAGAAAGCATTGGAGAAATGTGTTCCACCCTTCTCCATGATGTGCCGAGTTTTGTTCATGGCCTGCATTGAGCCTGGGAGAAAACAGTGGAGCGGGTCAGGGTGGGGGGTGAGATTCAGAGACAAATGCTAGTGATGAAAAAAAAAGACAAGAAGACCACATAAAGCAGTTGAAGAACTAAAAAGGTAGTAAAAGGGTAGAAAGTGAGAAATATAAACAGGGCATGAGAGACCTGAAGTCATTACACCCAATAGTGGAAAGAGGAAGGCATGTGCAGCGATGAACGAATAAATCTTTTTGGTTAAGTGTGACCCATTTGGACTCATATGTAGTAAAAACCTTTCAAGCTGATGGTAATTGCCTGTGGAAACAGATGCTTGACCATAAATTCCTGCTTTTCAATGAGAGTCTTCTCACTAGCCATCAGTGGAGGACAAAGGATGTCACCAAGGCTATTATGCAGCCACTCCAGTCCAATACGAACTAAAGAACTTAAGTGCGGAGGGAGATGGCTAGCGTTTGGCACCTTAACAATGGTAGGCATAGGCAGCCTGTATTTCATGCCAGCGATGGAGGGGGTGGCAAGTGGAGCACATGACTTTGACTAAGCCAGTCGTCACAATGCCAAGAGGCTGCATGAGGCCAAGTTTCTCGTTCTGGGCATAATAATCACGTGCATGGGTGATGGACATAGACAGATGGATGACTACCTACGAAACAGGGCCAGAAAAAGAACAATAGCCTTACCCAGCTCTATGTCTTGGTCATCTGTGAGGATGAGAATGATATTTGGTCGAATGTTGCGGATTTGCCGGTCCCGCTGGGGGCGAGACCTCATCCGATACCCAGACAGATAACTAGAGCCCTGTGCCACTGGAAGAACTCCTCCAAGGACAAGGAGGATGAGGAGAAGTGGAAGAGTCAGGGAAAGCCTTAGCTCTGCCATCACGCTGTCCACTGGTCACTTCCACCTCAGTCCCGCGTTTCACACAGCCACACTGACCTTCCTTGACCTGTGAGATAAACCCAGATTGAGAATGATATACATGACACACCCACATACACATACGCAATAAAGCGGGTGAAATAGAGCAAATGCAAATGCCTTACACAACCATTACACGCCGCTCTTCCAGACAAATGCACTCGTTTGAGCTGAGTTCAGCTCATTAATCAATCATTAATGATGCATTAGAGTGGTGTCATTGGCTTGGTGTAATGATCTCTGGTGATGAACACATGGCTGAGAGGAGGGGACTAATGGTCCTGGGCTGGGGGCCAGTTCGGCCCTCACCACCCTGTGAGAGGGTGAGGGTGTGGGAGGGAAGGAGGTAGGGAGGGATGGAGAACAGAGGTGGAAGACAGACTCAAAAGGATAAGGGCATGAGAGGATGGACATGAGGACAGAGATCAATTATCAGCATGATTATGAGGAGGCATCAGAAAATTTTAAATAGTTATCCAATTGATGAACAGAATAGCTGAAATATCCAAATGAGGCAATATCATCACAGCCAGTCAACGCAATGTAAACACTAAATGTGCACAAAATATTTTTATTTCATGGAACATATTTAGAGTTCAGTACCTAGATTACTTTTTTTTTCATCAATTAATATTAGGTATTGTAAATATTGCTTTTTTCCAGACCAATACCAGAATGAGTATTGATCCATGAGTACTGACCTATACCACTAATTCTTTGATACCACATTTTAATTAAAACAACAACAGACGATTGTGACCAAAGACTTTTCTGTCTTTCTTTCTGACGCACATGATGATCTGCCAATGTGTCAAACCACTGCAGTGTAGCACCAACCACAGGTGAGGAGGACTTGCTCACTGTCAGATATGTTTGCCGGTGCACCCCAGTGCCAGTGTCAGTGGCTGGTATCAGCAGCCTTCACGATTACCCCATACCTTGAAATAAGGGAGTTACCACCCCACTCGCCCAAAATCAACTAGGATACGCTTTAGCGCCACCTCGATTATAATAACGACCAACAGTACATTGACATTTAAATCTTAAATTACCCTTCTCACCTATCTCAGCCCCTTTAACATTATATGACATCCAAAAATAATTACAACAGTTTTTTAGAAGTTGGAAAAAGCTATGGCTAAATTATGGTAATTGTGAAGTGCAGTAATTATTCACCACAGCATTTTAGGAGAAACCTGTCTACTAAAGCGTCACACTGCAGTTACTTATTGTAAATGATGTACAGAAAACATTGGCCTTAAATAAGACTATTTCTATGACTGGATGTAACAGACAGACCAAGTAAAATAATTATACAACGCAACACCCAATACCAACTATTGAGCTGCCAAGAAGAATTTAAAGGCTGCTATAATGTATTTATCTAATGACACAATCAAAGCAGACAGACAGCACAGTAACCAGAATTATAAACAGTTTGCAAGCATGTCCACTGAGACGCTCAACTGTCAGAAAGAGGAATGTGTGTGCATGTGTGTGTGTCTGTGTGTAACCATAAGGAAGATGTGCCCAGAACAATTCTTGTCTGTAGATGAAGACAATAACAACACTTCAGTCCAGTGGGACTCTTGCTCTTCCTTTACTGCAACATGACTGGAATACAGTGGGAGATTACAATTGACTAGAGAAAGGCATGCAATTCACTTCACCTGCTTTACATGATACAGGTTACGGACAAAAGTATTGGGACATGGACGGCGCTGAAAATATACCAAACTATGAAGCAATTTGTGGATCACACTGGATCATCTCTCGACATTCTAGTACAGGAGTCACTAAAATTGTGAAAAAATAGTGATGGGACATTGATTTCGTAAGGAATCGTTTTCAAGTAATAATTTGAAAATATAAACACATTGAAGAAAATGAAGTGTGGTATACTGACATTTATTTCTTTTCCATCGTGTTACATTATTTTTGATAATCCTGAACATCTGTCTTCACATACAGAACTGTACATAAATAATTACAGATAATAACATTTGTTCTGTTAAATTTATCTCAGAAATATGTAAAACTGGTAGTCCTTTGGATTATTCAGTCCTCAAGTCATTCTCAAAGGTTGGTGAGAACTGTTGTGGTACATCCCAAATTTATTTGATCCGGTTGAGGTCAGAACAGATGTTCTTCCACTTCCAACTCCTGCAACTACTGTATGCCTTTATGGACCTTGGTTTGTACACTGGGGCACAGTCTTGCTGCAAAACAAAAGTGCATTTCCAAGAACTAATGTGAAAGCAAGGGCATTAGTCCAGCCGTGACACAATTAAGAATCGAGATGAACCAAGCTCCATGCTTGATTGATTCACAAATTAATTAAACAATTCAGTCGGGTGTCTCAGTCCTTGTTTTTGTCGCCCCTTTTACTTTGTCTGTTTACCCTGGGATTTATCCTGCCAATATAAAAACAAGGACGAGGTCTGGGTAAGGCCACATTTACACAGAAACAATCTTGTAAAAAAATTAGTTTTGTATTTCCATGTTACACATACAGACGAAAAACCTCTTAAAATAATCTAGGGACGCGTAACAGTCCAAGGTGGGTCCGGCCTTTTGCCCAAAAGTCAGCTGGGGGAGGCTCCAGCTCAGCCGCAATGCTAAGCAAGACAGATGGTATAGAAAATGGAAGACATGACGCTATTTACTTCTGTTTTTCCACCTTCTGTAAATTTGAAATAGCCATAGTGTTTACAAACCATACTTTTGTGGGGCAAGGGTTAGCCATGCGAATGAGGATTAATAATTCAGAAGACAACATTACTACTTCCTTATATGTTCTCCATGCCTTTACTCGTTTTCCTTTTGGCATGGGAAGAAACACCAGCTATGAAAACACACAGGAAAAAAAGACTTGGCAACAGAAAGAAACTCCCCTAACAGGCTCTGTCTGCAACCAGCAGTGAATACCTTGTGACCCAAATGGATTCAAGGGCATCTATAGCCAACAAAGAATGGGCTCAGTGTGCTCAAATTAAAAAGATCCACTGGCACTCGGTCCACTTTTCATCATTTGTGGTAAGGTATGTACAGTGCTTCCCTTTGACAAATCTTCTGAGCCATTGTGGGCAAAGCCGACAAAAAAGGGTGCCGAATATAGTCCCATGAAAACATTAAGATCAACATTACACAGTGTTCTATCAATAGCAGTGTGTAAATTATTAGGCTATTGACAAGATGCGGTGGTGGATATTTCCTGGCATTACTCCCATGAGAACCATTCCTACCACCTGATACTGAAGGACTAATTGGATTTTCAGGCTTTTATCAGTTCTGACACATATATTACTTTGGCCCTTAGTTTGCTTTCTTATACTCTCTTATCACTCTTTATTGTCTGTCTGCATGAAACTGAAAACGTCTAAATAGACAAAGCTTAGATGCCTTGAGTGTCAACATCATAATTCCTGTGATGGCCATCTAAGCCTCGCTATTTCAATGACTTTCCCAACGGTTCTCTTCCTGTATAACTCTCTAAAGTCTCGGTGCTTGCGGGGAATGGCAGGGGAATGAGGTAGAAAGAGCAGAATATGATATCATAGGGAAGTAGCTTCTAAAAGCATGTGTGGGGAACAAGGATCACGTAAGGGTATGCTAATGGAAAGAGACGCCTTTAAGTTGACACAGGGAAGGAAAGTTATGCTCTTCATTCATGCGCTTGTAAGAGGCTCAGGGAGACAGGAGCACTGCATCACCAGATAAAAACTTAATGCTCCACATCTTTTATTGATAAAGCTGAATTATAAATGTCGTGACAACAGTCCCGACCGTGTCACAGCATGGACATGATGGTAAGACGGTAACAAGGGTGTACACACACACACACACACACACCACACACACACACACACAACACACACACACACACACATCAGGATGTCTCACTGCCCAATAACACACACATCAGCAGTCTTAAATTTCCAAACTCAAGCGAGGCAGAGAATGCTTGATAAATCTTCCAAAGACTTTGCCGAGGCGTTAATGTACTGTTCCCCTATAAATAAAACAGATGAGATGTTGAGGGGCATAATGTGTGATTCATACATTCTGTATCCCCCTGAAACTTAGAATATGAGCTAAACATGGGAAAAATAGATGGTTATTCCATACTGAAGGAATACAACTCAACGCATATGCAGTGAAGAAAATAAGTATTTGAACACCCTGCTGCTGTATATTGCAACTTCTCCCACTTAGAAATCATGGAGGGGTCTGAAATTTTCATTGTAGGTGGATGTCCACTGTGAGAGAGAGAATCTAAAAAGAAAACTTCAGAAATCACAATTGTATGATTTTTTTAAGGATTTATTTGTGTGATACAGCTGCAAATAAGTATTTGAACACCTGAGAAAAACAATGTTAATATTTGGTATAGTAGCCCTTGTTTGCAATTACAGAGGTTAAACATTTCCTGTAGTTGTTCACCAGGTTTGCACACACTGCAGGAGGGATTTTGGCCCACTCCTACTCATAGATCTTCTCTAGATCAGACAGGTTTCTGGGCTGTTGCTGAGAAACGCGTAGTTTCAGCTCCCTCCAAAGATTTTCTATAGGGTTTAGGTCTGGAAACTGGCTGGGCCAGAATCCTGATATGGTTCTTAAGCAGCCACTCCTTGGTTTTCCTGGCTGTGTGCTTCTGGTCATTGACATGTTAAAAGACCCAGCCATGACCCATCTTCAATGCTCTGACTGGGGTAAAGAGGTTGTTCCAAGAAATCTCACAATACATGGCCGCGGTCATCCTCTCCTTAATACAGTGCAGTCGTCTTGTCTCATGTGCAGAAAAACACCCCCAACCTTTCCAGCCGTGTGGAGTTGTACAATTTTGTCTCTGGTATCTTTGGACAGCTCTTTGGTCTTGGCCATGTTACAAGTTTGAGTCTTACTGATTGTATGGGGCAGACAGGTGTCTTTATGCAGCTAACGACCTCACACAGGTGCATCTGTTTCAGGATAACACATGGAGTGGAGGTGGACTTTTAAAGCTGGACTAACAGGTCTTTGAGGGTCAGAATTCTGGCTGATAGTCAGGTGTTCAAATACTTATTTGCAGCTGTATCACACACACACAAAAAAAAAATCATACATTGTGATTTCTGGATTTTTCTTTTTAGATGATCTCTCTCACAGTGGACATACACCCTCCATTATTTCTAAGTGGGAGAACTTGCAGTATAGCAGGGTGTTCAAATACTTATTTTCTTCACTGTATACTTTTGAATCTAATCATCTTGGTGAGATTTCATTTAAAAGACAGAGATGTGAAAGCCAGTCTCCAAAATGTTCCCACTAATATATCTTGAGAGTGAAAGAGATGCAGAGAAAACAACAGGGAAGGCGTGAGAAGACAACTGAAGCTCGAGGCATAGAGTCAGGAATGAACAAAGCAGAAGCACCTTAGTCACTGATGGCGCTCGCTCCAACATTAACATTCAAGGCCACCACATTCATAAAATAAAAGTGAACACTTAAAAACACAAGCTCAGATCTCCTCTACATAAGAACGTTCCACATTCTGTATGCTGCTGCTTGTCATACATAAGGAACATGGAAGTACAGTTTAAATAACAATGTTGTGTGCTCCAACGCTATCAAGCCAATCCTTTTGGTCATAATTGAGGCTGGCAGGGCTTTGCTTAAGTGTGACTCTGTTCCCATTGGCGTGCCTCGCTCTGAATAGAACGCGAGAAATCTCCAAAGACCCTTCAATTTACCAACAAAAGTTGGCATTGAGATGTAAATTCAGCAATGGAATACATTTATGTGAAGAAAACTTCTGTCAGTTTGTGTGTGCTTGTTTGTGTGAGAGAGAGTTCACATGGATAGTTGTGGACAGAGAATAAGGGATTTCTATTTGTCAAAACAGTGTGGACAGTTTTTACACAATGATATTAAACAATGGTGAGCTGCCATCATTCATCCTCACCTTTTGCTCCACTAAATACAATAAATTTAGTTAAAAAGAATAAAAAAAAAAAGAATAATACGACAACCAAATTAAAAGTTCAAGTGAATGTTTGTTTGGTATATTCTGGCTGTAAATGACAAGAAAGTGGCACAAATATTAATATGCCTCTCACAATTTAGCAGAAACACAATCTTTTTGCACCAGACATTAGGAACCTGGTAATTTCAAGCAAAATCCCCACTGACTCTTAAATTGTGGCGCTTGTACCAGTAGTGGTACATGGGCTCTCTCTGGTGGGACGCAAAAGAATCACTGCCCAGGAACATTTTGGTTGTATTTAACTTTGTAGTACAAAACATTTCATCTTTAAAAATAGCTTGTTTTCAAACAATTATGTTAACCTGGAAGAGGGGCCAAGGACCCTGGGTGCAGTATGAACTAAGCGACAGGCAAATAAAGGGACCTTGGCAGTCCGTCCACGGCTATAGAAGCTAGCTCTAGGGACGTGGAATGTCTCTCTGGTAGGGAAAGAGCCTAAATTTTGTGTAGGAGGTTAAAAAATTCCAACTAGACATTTGGGCTTCACCTCAACACACAGCTTGGCTCTGGTACCTCACATTGTGATTTGCAGTGAATGCAGGGAGGTGGTGGCTGAAAATTTAGAAACGTGGAAGCATGGGCTGGAAAGAAGAGGAAGGAAGATCACCCAAAGTGAGACAGAATATATGCGCAAGAATTAAAGATGTGGAGGGGGGTGAGTGACAATACAGGGAGAAGAGATGGCGAGAGTGGAGGACTTTAAATACTTAGGGTTACCAGTCCAGAGCAATGGTGAGTGTGCTATGGAAGGGACAACATTGGCCAAATCAGGTTGTGTAAATGTATGCTGAAGCAGTGTTCCTACATGGCAACTACGTTGTTCGAGGCAATGTTTTCATTAAAGGCAATGTATGTACACTGAAAATAAATCACAACTCGGATATGTTACGTCTGATTTTATTGAGGTGAAACTTTTTGTCAAGGTAAAATTATGTTGTCTTAACGCAGAATATTTTAAAAAAGGCAACAACAACAACAACAAAAAAGTACTTTCCCATAAAAGTTTTTGGTTTTTATTTTAATGTGCACTAAATACAGTATTTAAAGCTCTAAATGGCAAAGGCCAGAGTATCACCTTCATTTTAATTTGCACATTTGTCATATATTAACATATCATCAATACTGGTACAAGCTGCAATGAATGTGTTAATCACCTTTAGTTTTAGTTAGTAAATAGCTTGTATAGTACCTTGAATACTTCAGGCTGGAAGCTAATGATGGTTATATACTGTAAAACCAGCTGGTTGCTGGTGTGTTAAGTTGCAATTTATATATGATTCTACTAGTCCACTAATTGCAAAATTATTAGTGACTAATTGATGATTAAAATAATAATTTGGGGCAGCTGTAGGACACAACATGCACTTTATTAGATTTGCAGCAAATGTTCCAAACAGTCTAAAGTTAATGCAAGGGTCACATTAATTTGATGCAAACTCCATATTTAAGATAAGTGGGGTGAGAGAATTGTGTCAAGCAAATATGGTTAATTAATGTGCACAATTAAAGCACTTAGTTCAAATGAAAGCCTAAAAGGATTTCTCGTCTCCAGCACTTTGCATGGCGTCAGCATCTCTTGAGCTATCCTGAAAGAAGTTCTGGAGAAGAATGACTGATCTTTCTCATGTAACAACTTCTACTTTGCCAACTTTAAAAATAAGATTTCCTTTATAAGGTTATAATTCAAATTTTATTCTAAAACCCTTCAACAGCTCTTGTCTGTATTTTTGTTGAAGATGTCCCTTTATTTCCTAATAAGTAACCGAAATCATAGAGAATGACAAATGATAAATGCAAAGGCTAAGGTTCCCTTCGGGTGGGAGATTTAATTTCGATCTCCTTTAGGTTCTGGTAAGTTCGATGCTTTTTCACACGTCAGAATCCGTGTGTCATTTCTCTACTAGAACGCCCACAGATGAAAAAGCAGCGTTTTAACTTGGGGGGGAGTATGAAAACCAGATTTGTGCAGAAGATCAACTGTTTTGTTTTGTACTATTCTGTGCCATACAGTAGATTATTATCAGTGCAGGTATTTTTTTCCGCCTATATCCTGCCTTAATCCTAAATACCATGTGGAATGTGCTGTTTGGGCAGTCACTTAGGAATGAGAGCAAATGAGGTGCTTAATATATTGTTAATCCGACAGTGAGTCTGATGATTCAAAGTAAGAGTGAAACTGTAGAATGCTGTGGTTGATGTCAGTAAATAATGTAATGTTAAAAAGTCATCTCTTTAATTTTTATATGCCAATAAGGATACTTTTGTAGTGAATGAAAAAAAATCCATCAAATTTTCCCGGAATTTCATGTGAAAGCAGCTGGTTCCAAACTTAAAGGATTATGTGGGCATATATAGCAAGTGAAAAATCAACATTCATCCACAGTCGTGTTTGGACATTCATAAGAACCAGCCTGAATAAAAGAACTTAGTGATAACTGCAAGGTTCGGCTTAGTGAACATTACTCAGAAACCTTATTAATAATATTCAGAATTGATTGAAAATGAGTAAATCCCTGCACATACGGTACGCTCTCGTATTTTTTTTTCTTAGAACAGTGAAAGCTGTTACAATAGAATATTACTAGCATGCCAATGGTTTTGGAGATTGCAGCAAAAAGAGAGTGATGTGTGGGCGTTCCAATTCGACTGAGAAGGTACACTTAAGATTCCATTCCATTTTCCAAGCTGCTTATTCTCACAAGGGTTGCAAGAGTGCTTGAGCCTATCCTATATGACAAATTATATTTGACTGTGATTGGCTGGCGACCAATTCAGGGTGTACCCTGCCTCTTTCCCAAAGATAGCTACCATAGGCTCCAGGACGCTGCGACCCTCATGATGATAAGCAGTTCAGAAAATGGATGAGAGTTATATTTAAATAAAAAACAAATAGATGGGAAGGTAATAAGGAGAGTTTAAACAAAAACAACTATGTGGAGTTCCTGGGCATCATTTTTGAGACAAATAGAAGCTGTTTTTGGACACATTTTCAGTCCCATTGGTCCACTATATTGGGGTCCATTACGCAAACACGATATATACCGAAGTTGTTTTTGTGAGTAAGTTATACATCTGTGTAGCAGTCATATTGCGGGGCTGTTGGACCCGCAACGTTGGTGTCATGTAAGATTAGCACCCATGTTACAGTAAATTATAATGCTTCACAGAAAAGATAGCGCTTGTATACCTACCTCCCTCTATGAGAACATTGAATGCAGACACAAAAGAATATCAGCCTCCTGAATTTCCCATTTTTCTTTTCAGAATGAAAGTTGCTGGGCATGAGGCAGTTGCATTCAGGGACACTGCGTGATTGGGAGTGTTCTTTTTTAATATAATACACTATGTAAAAATACAAGAAACTACAAAACAAGAAAAAATATTTGTATCAGAATGCTTTAGTTAAAACACTCTATGATCACACTGTAATATGTTATTTACTTTCTTATGCAAGATAAAAAGATGAATTATTTTGTAATATACTCAGCCAAAGCTGTAAGCAATGCAAAGTTATCAATCTTTTCACCATTGTTCCCGTCATACTGTGTTACTATTTGCACATTGATGACAAAAGTACCATATTTGTTTTAAAAAAAACACCATTCAAGCAACAAGTTTTTTCTTACGTTTTTACGATTGTAAGGTGAAAGCTGCAGCTGGCTATTAGTGTGGACTAAATGGTTGCCAACAATATGAAAAGAAAGTATTTTGAGGGAATATTTTCAATACATTATCAAAAGTGTTCGCTTACCCATCCAAACAATCAGAATTAGGTGTTTCAATCACTTCCATAGCCACAAGTATATAAAATCCAGTACAATATCTCAGCATGCAGACTGTTTTTACACACATTTGTGAAAGAATGGTTTACTTTCAAGAGCTAAGTGAATTCCAGCGAGAACTGTGATAAGATGCCATCAGTGCAAGAAGTCCTGTTGTGAAATTTCATTGCTTCTAAATAGTTGAGAGTCAACTGTCAGATGAACTACATGATAATATTGTGGAAATGTTTGGGAAGGTGAGCAACACAGCCTTGAAGTGGTAGCCGTAAACTGACAAAGTGGGATCGGTGGATGAAGAGCCGTATAGTGTGAAGAGGTTAGCATCTTTCTGCTGAGTCAATCAGCAGAAAGCCCTCAAACTTCAAGTGGCTTTCAGATCTGCTAAAGAACCACGCGCAATGACCTTAAATTAACGGATTTCCACTGCTGAACAGCTACATCCAAGCCATACACCATAAAAGCAATGCAAAGCCTCTGATGCAGTCGTGTAAAGCATGCCACCACTGGACTCTATATTGGAACACACCGTCTTGTCCCCCTTTCTGAAAAGAGAAACCACCAACTCTGTCTGCCATTCCAGGGGCACTGTTCCTGATGTCCACGTGATGTTGCAGAGGTGTGTCAACCAGGACAGCACCACAACATCCAGAGCCTTTAGGAACTCCAGGAGAATCTCACCCACCCCCAGGGCCTTGCCACCCAGAAGCTTTTTAACCACCTTGGTGACCTCAACCCCAGAGATAGCAGATCCCATCTCAGAGAACCCAGACTCTGCTTCCACATGGGAATGTGTGTTGGTGGAATTAGTATTCTTCCCCCCCATTTACAACGTCTCAAGTCGAGATCAGCAGCGCCTCACCCTCACTATACACAGTGTTGACAGTGAACTGCCCCCCCACCCCTGAGACGCTGGAGAGTGGACCAGAATTTCCTCAAAGCTATGCTGAAGTTGTTCACCATGGCCTCACCGAACTCCTCCCACACCTGGGTTTTTGCCTCAGCGACCACCAAAGCTGGATTATGCCTGGCCAGCCGGTAACTATCAGCTGCCACGTGAGTCCCACAGGCCACAAAGGCCCAAATAGTACTCCTCCTTCAGCTTGACGGCATCCCTTACTGTTGGTGTCCACCAACGTGTTTGGGGGTTGCCGTCACAACAGGCACTGACCACCTTATGGCCACAGCTTCAGTTGGCTGCCTCAGCAATTCAGGCGTGGAACATCATCCACTCAGACTCAGTGTTCCCGCCCCCCTCGGAACAAGAGCAAAGTTCTTTTGGAGGTGGGAGTTGAAACTCCTTCTGGCAAGGGAATCTGACAGCTGTTCCCAAGAGACCCTCACAATACGTTTGGGCCACTTCGGACCGGCATCTTCCCCCACAATTGGAGCCAAATCACCACTAAGTGGTGATCAGTTGAAGGCTCTGCCCCTCTCTTTACCCAAGTGTCCAAGTCATGCGTCCACAAGTCCGATGACAACACCACAAAGTTGATCATCGAACTGCGACCTAGGGTGTGCTGGTGTCACGTCCACATGTGGACACCCTTGTGCCTGAACATGGTGTCTGTTATGGACACTTGAGTTCTGATTGGGGGGGGGTTTGTTCCCAATCACGCCCTTCCAGGTCTCAGTGTCATTGTCCACGTGAGCTCTCCAGGACTCTAAGTACTCTAAAAAGGGTGAATACATGGGTACAAACAACAGTCAGGGTCCGTCCTCCCACCTGAAAGGGGAGGGAGAATATCCTCTCATCCACCTGGGTAAACCCAAACTTATAGGCGGCGAGCCGGGGGGCATTAAGTATACCCACACCAACTTGGCACCTCTTACCGTGGGTAATTCCAGAATGGAACAGAGTCCAACCCCGCTCAACAAGACTGGTACCAGAGCCCATCCAGTGTGCAGATGCAAGTTCTGAACTTCTCAACCTCACAAACCAGCTCGGGTTCCTTCCCTGCCAGAGAGGTGACATTCCTTGTCCCTAGAGCCGGTTTCTGTAGCACACATTCCACCCGACCCTTATAGCCCCTCTTACAGGTGGTGAGACCATGGGAAGGGGTACCCATGTTACTCTTTTGGGGTGTGCCAGGCTGAGCCCCATGAGTGCAGGCGCGGCTAACAGGTGCTTGCTTTTTAGCCCCACCTCCAGGCCTGGCTCCAGAGTGCGGTCCCGGTGACCTGCATCAGGGCAAGGGAAACCTGAATCCATTTGTGTATACCATCATGGGGGTCTTCTGCCCATGCTTTGTCTGGTCCCTCACCTCGAACCTGTTTGCCATGGGTGTCCTACCAGGGGCATGAGCCCAAGAACTCTTACCTCCACACAAACACCTCAATCACAATGAGGTGACGGGTCAAGGAGGGGACAACTTAATCTTCAAGATTATTTGTTCTACTTTCTTTATATGTATGGATTGCATGGGTTCCTAAAATTTGATGAAAATTTTATGTCAATAGCACTTTTTGAAATGTATTTAATGAGAAAATGGACATGTGCAATACTTTTTATGCCACTGTATATTCTGTCTTTGGCCAATCTTCATTCCCCTCCTTTCCAGTCCATGCCTCCATATATATATATCCATATATTCATATCTGAGTCAAGGCAGGTGAGCGAATACTTTTGGCAATGTAGTATACATATCCTGAATATATAAAACATAACATGTTCTCACGCACTCAGGCGGCGTTATCCTCCCAGGTTGGATGTTACTGCACTCAGTGCCCTGGATCAGTATGGGCACTACTGTTGCCTTCACCATTCAATTTTTTTTTTTCTTCAGTCCTTAGTATGTCTCCGGTTTTTCGTGTTCCTTTATATGGATGTTACTATCACTCAGGAAACAGAAAACATTTATCATTAAGGTCTGAAAAAATGGAGGTCCAAAGTAATTTGACAAAGAAATTGGGGTTTTTCATCTTCATCCATCCATCTATTTTCCAAGCTGCTTATCTTCACAATGGTCACTTTTCATATTGTTATTTCAAAGGGGAAAAAATGAAAACAGCATGTGCAACAACACTGCTAACCCTTCAATATTTGGTTGCACACCCTTTGGCACGTATGAAAAACAGATTTCAGCTCCCTCAACAAATTTTCAATTGATTGAGATCAGGGATCATTGCAGGGCATTTAAAAACACTCATTTCCCCCAACTTAAACCATTTATTTGCTTTGCGACTTTGCCTTGCTAGAGGACCCACGATCTCTGCCCCGAACCAAGTTTCATTACACTGGGTAAGACATTTTGCTCTAAAATCTCTTGATAATGTTTACATTTCATGTTACCCATGATACAGTGAAACCCTCCAGTCGCAGATGCAATAAAGCATCCCCACGTCATTATGGAGTCTCCACCGTCGTTGACTAGTGGCAGGTGTTCCTTTCCCCAAAGGTTTCATTTTCTTTATGCATACTGTTTGTGTGCGTTGGTAAAAAGCTCCATTTTTATCTCATTGGTCCATAAAATATTATTACGTGCCCTTCTGTATCAAAGACGAGTTCTCCATAGAAAAATGTTGTTACACTTGATTCATTTTCTTCCGGAGCTACTCCAGTTTTAGTACTTCAACGTCATGGGTGCCAATAATATTGAGCATGACCATATGCTTTGCCTGCATCATACACCCTGCTGTGATGTGCTGCACTGTCTCTAGGGCTTCTTTGCACAGCATTCATCTGGAGTCCCATCTGATGGGATATAGCCTAGAGGTGTGATGTTTCATTCACTACATATCTCGTATCGATTTGTCTTAGGACAATCTAATTGGATCAATCAGTCCTTGGCTAGTTGAGCTTCCGGACGAAAATATATCGATTCAGATCTTTTTAAAAGGTAATCAATTCATTGTATTGCTATAAGAAAATAATGTATTGGATTTACGCACAGTAGACTTTACATGGATGTGCTTGTGTTTTTTTAAACACTTTTATTGTTAAAGACAATTATTGGTTACTTGATTAAGATTTCGTGTATGGGACATCACAGGTATCCTGGGAGTATCAAACAGTGCAGTGTTTTTCTGGCGGTATCGAGTGGCCCGGTCTTAGAAGCAAACCACATCTCCCATAATCCGTTCTGAATCATTATGAGCATGCGCATTCCAGGAAATATGAGAGCAGCGTGCCACTGAGCAGCGTTCTAAACTTGTTGAATGGAATCCGCAAAGGAACACACATAACTGGACTCTTCTTGTTTGTTGAAGACTGAGAATGTCCTGGGAAGCTTAAATCAGAAGTATAAATGCTTTTCGGTTTTTGCAGTAAAACAATTGAGGAGAAAACAATTAAATTCCCACCTCAAAAACTACTTAGCCCGCCAAGTACCTACTAACATCACAACCAACATTAAAATACTGAAGTGTAGTGTGAAGTGGTGTTGAGCGAAAAGCTAAAGTATTTAGTATGTACAGTATATGATTTATAACACGCCACTGTAAGTTTATGCAGTTTGAACATTATCACTGCAATTACCGTAATTTCTTGAAAATAATATGCACATTTTTCCCAAAACCAGGGGTTGTGGGTTCGTATCCCACTGGGGCCTCCACTCCCCGAGAAGGTTTGCGTCAGGAAGGGCATTCGGCGTAAAAATTGTGCCAAACATAAATGTTGCATTCATCTAAGATGACACGCTGTGGCGACCCCGAAAGGGACAAGCCGAAAGAAACTTACTTATTTTCAAAAAGTTAATAGAGCGTATTATATTTAGGTTTGAATGAAAACTAAAAATACACATTGTATAGTTGTACACAGGTACATAGAGTGGTAAAAAAAGGTATACAGATACATTTCGATATTATGTTCGATGTCTTATGTTACACATTTATATTTATTACGGTAATGTGCGCCCCCAACCTGAACTCTATGACCTCCTCGGGGAGCTTGCATTTTACGATCGTTAGCGTAGCATATTTGTTGGTACTGCACCAAAGATCAGAAACGACTGCCTGTGAGTTGGTTTTAACTTAAACCAAGACTACAACGCCTAGTTGTGCAGCTGCTTTTAAAAGAAACGTGTCATCACTCGTGCTGATGATGCCGCCAACCTGGAAGTAGCAGTCTGAAACAACGATAGCTCGCCTCAATGGCTACAGGTGGGTATAAAAACAACGTGAGCTCAAACTATGTAATACGAGCGTCATGGGCACATTAAAAAAAGACCAAGAGAGCACACACAATTATCATGGTCGGTTTAAAAAAAAAATAATAATAATAAATGTGCCCATTAGCCTCGTTTCTATGTAGTTTGAGCTCACATTGTTTTGATAGCCATCTGACGCCATAGCTTTCCTATGGCATCAGGTGGGCGAGAGGCTGCGCTGTGGAACCAAAACTCTTGAGATTCAAAAAATGTTTCCCCACAAACGCCATGGATGGCGCAGGGGATGACAAGCTGTGGGAGCAAAATAGGATCACTGTTCATGAATGCAGGAGGCACCAAAACTGGACCAAGTCACAAAAGGTAGCTACAATAGATATTTTTCAGATTGGAGATGAGCCAGAGGTTTCTTTTGAAATCTTGGCCAAGGATGTGTAATGAAGAGGATAAACTGCACTATGCACAATTTTTTTTTATGCACAAATATTTAATGTATAAAATGTTCAAGTCCAACAGTGTTAAATATTTATTTAAGACAGTAATATGTGTTATCAACAGCATTAACAAAATGTTATGCCATCATTGAGCATTTATTTTAGTTGGTTGAGGGATTCTGCTCTGACAATTAAAGGGACCAGGACAAGCGTGTCCTGTGGCATGTCCCGAGATTATATTACGGCTTCATCAGCACGTGCACAATGATTATTATTCATGGTTGTTCTAAAGACAGTTTTTTGAAAAACAATACAAGTACAAAACTAACAAAATATAAATACAGATAATTCCCAATATTGTGAGCATATGGGTAGCAGCAAATTGATGGTGTACATTGTACATTGGTAGAAGGGTTTTCTTGATTTTTTTAGGTCAACTTTGGGGGTGCGCATTATACTTCAGGACGCATTATATTCGAAAAATTACTGTAAATATAGGATAAAAAAATACTTAAATAATGATTCAATTATATATTAACATAGTGTATTCAGTTATGTATTAATGTATTGCATAAACAAACGTGCAGAACAAAATGTCTTTAAAACAGTTTAAAATCTAATGCAAGTGTACTGCGCTTTCAGATTAATTACAAAGGCACTTTTAAAAACGTTCTTAAAGAATTTAAGACACTGTAACATGATGCAGTTTGAACCTTTAATTGATTCTTGCATGCCATTAGAGGGACCCACTAGTGGTATCTCCTCCACACTTTGAGAACCACTGCATGGAGTGTTTCACACACGACAGATGGTAACTTGGACATCATGAGCTTCTCAAAGTTACGTAACCACATCACACATCGTGACTCATGAGTGGGTAGTAATACAAAAACTGTATTTAGAACATTAGAGCACCACATGTGTTCAGTTACAATAACATTTTTATTATTTCTCTTTGAAAAACAGAAGTACAGTAGCAGGCAAACCTACTTGAACTTTATTCAAATAAAAGGGAAATGCATTTTCCATCATAATAATTAGCTATAATGGTTGGTGATGGTTTTTTTCTTCCATAATCTTACTTGATATCTTTACAGGAAACAAAAGAAATTCGTGAAATTTTACCTGCATTGAACAGTATACATGTATTTCTTCACAGTCACACTGAGTGAATATTTCGCAAAAAGGTTTAATGAATCGATTCCCAAACATTGAATGTTTTGTATCGTACTTTTCTAAATGACCCAGTAATGTAGTTCTTGAATCGAATCGACAACCATGAATTGTGATATGAACTGAAGGCAAAATCAATCATTACACTAAGTAAATACAGTAAATCAACAATCTTTTTTCAAGGATTGTAACTTGGAGCAAATCTTCTTCTTCATCTTTTCCTTTCGGTTTGTCCCGTGAGGGGTCTCCACAGCGTGTCATCTTTTCCATCTTAGCCTATCTCCTGAATCCTCCTCTTATGTCTTCCCTCACAACATCCATTAACCTTTTCTTTGGTCTTCCTCTCGCTCTTTTGCCTGGCACCTCCATAATCAGCATCCTTCTACCAATATATTCACTCTCTCACCTCTGGACATGTCCAAATCATTGAAGTCTGCTCTCTCGAACCTTGTCTCCAAAACATCCAAATTTGGCTGTCCCTCTAATGATCTCATTTCTAATCCTATCCAACCTCAACATCTTCATTTCTGCCACCTCCAGTTCTGCTTCCTGTTGTCTCTTCAGTGCCACCGTCTCTAATCTGTACATCATGGCCCCGGCCTCACCACTGTCTTCTAAACTTTACCCTACATCCTAGCAGAGACTCTTCTGTCACATAACACACCAGACACCTTCCGCTCGCTGTTCCAACCTGCTCTGTCCCTTTTCTTCACTTCCTTACCACACTCACCATTGCTCTGTATTATTGACCCCAAGTATTTGAAGTCTTCCACTCTCGCTATATCTTTTCCCTGGAGCCTCACTCTTCCCACTCCAACCCTCTCACTCACGAACATATATTCTGTTTTATTTCTGCTAATCTTCCTCTCCTTTACAGTGCATGCCTCCATCTTTCTAATTGTTCTTCCACCTGCTCCCTGCTTTCACAGCATATCACGACATTATTTGCAAACATCATGGTCTAAGGGGATTCCAGTCTAACCTCATCTGTCAGCCTATCCATTACCACAGCAAACAGGAAGAGGCACAGAGCTGATCCCTGATGCAGTTCCACCTCCACCTTAAATTCTTCTGTAACACCTATTGCACACCTCACCATTGTTCTGCTGCAGTCATACATGTCCTATAGTATTCCAACATATTTCTCCGCAACACCAGACTTACGGATGCAATACCACAGTTCCTCTCTTGGTACTGTCATAGGCTTCCTCTAGATCCACAAAGACATAATGTAGCTCCTTCTGACCTTCTCTGTACTTTTCCACTAGCATCCTCAAGGCAAATAATGCATCTGTGGTACTCTTTCTAGGCATGAAGCCATACTGTTGCTCCCAGATACTTACTTTTGTCCTGAGCCTATACTCCACTACTCTTTCCCATACCTCTACTGTGTGGCTCAACAACTTCTCTATACTTCTCCTCTATAGTTCCCTCAGCACTGTACATCGCCTTTGTTCTGAAAAATGAGAATGAGCACATTTTCCTCCATTCTTCTGGCATCTTCTCACCTGCTTGTATTCTGTTCAATAAGTTGGTCAAAACCTCCACAGCCACCTCTCCACATTGCTTCCATACCTCCACAGGTATGTCATCAGGACCAACTGTCTTTCCATTATTTATCCTTTGTAGTGCCTTTCTAACTTCCGCCTTACTAATCATTGCCACTTCCTGGTCCTTCACACTCTTGTACTCTTCTTTCTCATTTTCTTCATTCATCAACTTCTCAAAGTATTCTTTCCATCTATTTAACACACTACTGGCACCAGTCATCCTTAATCTATCCCGAATGACCCTTACTTGCTGCACATCCTTCCCATCTCTATCCCTCTGTCTGGCCTACCTGAAGAGATCCTTTTTTCCTTCTTTCGTCTCCAACCTGGTGTACATGTCTTCATATGCCTCTTGTTTATAGCCTTTGCCACCTCTACCTTTGCCCTACGTTGCATCTCAATGTGTTCCTTTCGCTTCTCCTCAGTCCTCTCAGTGTCCCACTTCTTTGCTAACCTCTTTCCTTGTATGACTTCCTGTATTTTGGGGTTCAACCTCCAAGTCTCCTTCTCCCCTTTCCTACTAGAAGACACACCAAGTACTCTCCTGCCTGTCTCTCTGATCACCATGGCTGTAGTAGTCCAGTCTTCCGAGAGCTCCTCCTGTCCACCGAGAGCTTGTCTCAACTCTTGCCGAAAGGACGCATAATATTCTTCCTTTCTCAGCTTCCACTACATGGTGCTCTGCTCTACCTTTGTCTTCTTAATCTTCCTACCCACCACCAGGGTCATTCTACACACCACCATCCTATGCTGTCGAGCTATACTCTGCCCTACCACTACGTTACAGTCAGTACCCTTCAGATTACATCGTCTGCACAAAATATAATCCACCTGCTTGCTTCTACCTTCACTCTTGTAGGTCACTCTATGTTCCTCGCTTTTTTGGAAATCAATCTGCACCAATCTCTCACTGTCTGGGATGCTCAGAACTATTTCATCTAGTTCCTTCCAGAATTTCTCTTTCAACTCGTGGTCACATCCTACCTGGGGGGCATAGCGACTAATCACACTATACTTACTGTAACACCCTCAATTTCAAATTTCAGCCTGACCACTCGATCTGATATTCTTTTCACCTCCAAGACATTCTTAGCTAGCTCTTCCTATAAAATTACCCCTACTCCATTTCTCTTAACATCTACTCCATGGTAAAATAATTTAAACCCTGCCCCTAAACTTCTAGCCTTACTACCTTTCCACCTGCTCCTTCGGATGCACAATATATCAACCTTTCTCCTCATCATCATGTCAACCACCTTCTGAGCTTTTCCTGTCATATTCCCAACATTCAAAGTGTTGTAGGCTCTGTGCATTCCTCTACTGCCGACGAATCCGGTTTCCCCCTCTTCTTTCTCTTCAACCCACAGTAGCTGAATTTCCACCGACACCCTGCAGGTTAGTGATGCCGGGGGGTCATTGTTAGCCCGGGCCACGACCGATCTGGTATGGGATTCTTTAGATGAACGCTCATATTTGATTGGGACAGTTTTATGCCGGATGCCCTTCCTGATGCAACAGTGATGAGAATGCCAAATGAGAAAAAAGTCTGAAAAGTAGCCAGGGGTCTGGGGGCCGCAGATTAATTTCAACACTGAATTTAATTGTAGTTGTGGAAAAAATGTCCCTTGTTTGGTGCTCTACCAGTACAGCAAAAATTTAAATATCAGTTTCATTTCTTCAATGCTTGAATTATTGTACTTATTTGAAGCACATTACATAAAAGAGTTTCACCATTTGCCAAACTTCAGAATGAATTTTCTCTTTTCACTGTTTAATATGGATACACCATTATATTTTCTTTTTGATATGCAGTCAGTTATTCATAGAATTAGTATAGTGTAGAGATGAAGCACAAGTTTTTAGAACAATATGAATAAAAATTACCTTACCACTCGCTCGATCTTCATCCTCTTTCGCCATCGTAAAACTTTTAACACACCGTCGCTCAGTTCGTGCTAAGTCCCACGCGCCATTACTCGGCTAACTAATAAATTACACTGCGATTTCTGAGAACCGAGAACACATGTACATGGCAATGGTGAAACTTGATTAACCCCTAACACGATTGGATTGTTATACTGTATAACTCTGTTGTCCAATCGAGTGATTTGCCGCAAACAGGTTTTAATATTTATGTCGCAAAATGCAAATATTTACACTACCGAGCAAGTTAGAACGGCATATGATAGTTGTGCTTATGCTAGCACTAAGCTGAAATTGCAGCTCGGAGCCCACCACCGAGAGGCAGGCGCACGATACCCTACCCCTACCACCCACCCCCACTGAAATTTTCACAACTGATTTGCGCTTATCTCGAGAATGGTCATTTAGGTCTGAAAAAGTCGGAAATCCGCCGATTGGCGGGAAATTCTCATCCCTGTTGTTAGTGAAAAAACATTTTATTGGACTACTTTTCAATAAACAATGTAAACAGTTTTCAGTGCAAAATAGACCTTTAAATAAATATGAAAATGAAAAAAAAAAATTCTCATCCCTGTGCAACCTTCTGCATTTATCTGGACTTGGGACTGGCCTACAGATTGCACTGGCTTGTGCCCCCTTAGGGCTGCATTGTAACTTGGAGCTAATGAAAACTCCAAATCCACCACTTAAAGGTCAAGTGTCATTAAATGGATGATTTTTAGTATGTTATTAATGAAGAAACGTCAGCCAATGTGGCAGCATGCGTTTTTTTCACCACAAAACATGATTTTGATGTATACAGCTTTTTGTAACTCCCGCCATGAAAATCCTCTCGAGGGATTTGTTTTCAAGAAAAAGCAGGAAGTGACGTATAGGACAGTGGCACACCCAAATGGACTCGTTTGTTTCCAAAAGTTTTACCTCCGGGAATGTAGCTCGTTGTTCCTTCGTGTTAGCCAAAATGCCGGCTCATTGCATTGCTGGACATTGCTTGAACACTCAGGAGAATGGATATACCCTTCATAAGTTTGAAAGAGACCCGGTTCGTTGTGAAAAATGGATTACACGGGTGCAGAGAATCACAGGTAGGTGTGTATTCAGCTACTAAAAAACATAATAGTTTGGGGCGGACCACGTAATTGGTCTCTCATAACGTAACAAAAGATCCACGTATGAAATATGTTGATGTGCGCGTCGGACGGCATCGGGCTGCTGCGCCTAGTAATGCGCCCAACCTCTAAAAGCAGCAGCCTTCGGCTCCATTATATGCCACCACGGCTCCGAAAATTAGCCACACCCGGCTGAGGCGCCGCGTTCGGCGGTCACAGCTTCTGCGAAGGCTGCACATCAGGCCTTGCGGATGGGGGCGGCTCTGAAGAACCCAGCCGAGAATGTGTCACTCAGCCGCCTGCGCGCAGTACAGCGCCCCGGCTGACTGTGTTGTTAATCGTACTACGGCGTCTATGAACACGCCCCTAAAGCAGTACAGCTCGGCTCCATCATAAGCCACACCGACCGGCTGTGATGAGCCGCGATGGCTCATCTCCGCCATGGGAGTGGATCGGACGGGGATGCGGTTTGGCCGTGATCGCATATCATCTGAATATGGCTCGAAACAATAGTGTAATATTGCCCTGAGGGCTCGAAACAATTGTATCATATTGCCCCGGTAACTTCACTCGGTTGTGTGGTGTTGTCCTTTTCGAAAAGAGCTTCCGTGTCAGAAGGGATGTGTTCGTCTCCCATAGTTAGGGTGCACCGCGTGTTTTCAGTGGCGAATGTGCCTGCATGGGTTTTCTCGGGGCACTCCAGTTTCCTCCCACATCCCAAAAACATTTAACATTCATCAGAGACTCTAAATTCTCCTTCAGTGTAATAGTGAGTATGACTGATGTATGTCTCTTCAGCGCGCTGCGATTGGCTGGAAACCAGTTCAGGGTGTACCCCGGCTCCTGCTTGACAATAGCTGGGATAGGCTCCAGCACTCCAAGACAATTGTGAGGATAAGCGGCTTAGAAAATGGATGTATGAATGTATTTAAACAATGATTAAAATTTCTGTCCAAATATGTCATGGCCTATTAACACAACAATGGCATTTCATTAGGAGTCTTACAGTATTTTGGATGGATTCCCAACAATTTAAGAGCTTGGACTACACCCAGACAGAAAATGGAAAAGAAATACTAATCACGCTTGTGTGTCATCTCTGTACCCTGTGATCTACAAGGTCCATTATCTTTTAAATGGTTTTGACTCTGTGAGATAGAAGCTGAGTGAGGAGTTTACTGGCAAATAAAAAGGTAAGGATGAAAGTGAGAGAGACATCAAGGAGGGGGAAACAGGAAAAGGAGCAAAAAGTTACTATATAATGTGTGCAGTGTACAAGGCCCAGTAAGGTTATGTTCCCGGGAGAACAAAAAGCTGTGACAGATTCCCTGGGTCTACTCTGTTGACTATAAATGTTCACCACAGAAACACACAGACACACACGAACACATAAACACACACACACACGCATGAAAGAAAGAGTGCACTAATGCTGTGTATCTGACGTCAAATTATCCTCTGACAAAAAGCGAGGACAAGAGTCAGACTAATTGTCTCTGAATGTGCAGGATATGAACAGTGTGTATTGTTCAGACCAGCAAAGGGCTATCACACACCCACTGACTGCCTTTTGTGTCTCCTCCAGACTGAACAGATCTAACTATCTTGATCTAACAAAAGTGAAGATGTTCTTGGTTTGTAGCCATGTCCCACACAACATTTTTCCATCACTGAACTCATACTTCGCATCTTACGACACCGGTTTAGAACATTCATACTTTCTTGCACTGTTATTTTGCTGTATCCAGCAGCAACCAAGTGGCATGCAGCACTAGCGTGGTGGTCCCAAAGAAAGGTCCTCATCAAGGTTGCGACATTTACCCCTCCTCCCATGCAACTCAATGGTATGCTTCAAGAGAGCCCAATGAGAACACAGAGGTGGAAGAGAAAACACAAACAGACCCTCAATTGTCCCTGATTTAGGGTTAACGCCACCCCCCACCCCTGAACTGCCACCTCCATGGATTTAGAATGAAGAAAAAGACAGCCAGTCAAAGCTGTTTTGTAAATACGGAACTGTTTTCACATCAGAATGTATTTTTTTTCCCACATTGATAGGATATTTGCCTGCTTTGCAGTCTGCGAGCGTCCCTGCCTTTCCTGACCTATTGTGGTTTCGATAAGGAGCCATTTGTGGTACCTCTGACAGAACGGCCCAGTGGCCTGCTCCTTTGAGACAGGGGTTGACAGCTGAAACAAGTGAGCAAGCTGGTGGACACGACAGCCCACTGAGTGATGGCTATTCCTCATTGGCACTTTACTTACAACAGGCAATGCCCCCTACAGTGAATCACATCTTGGTCAAATGGATTACAGACAAATCATTTGCCGCTCATTGTTCAACTGATACTATAAATTTTGCAAAATCCCAGAGACATCAATGTGGACACATCTGACTTTGGACTGCTCAAGCCTTCATAACAAATTAGATATATCAAGGATTTATTGACAACCATATAAAAACAAGAATTTTTTTCCCCCTTGCTCTGACCAATGTAATTGTTGAGGCAAATAATATCACTGAATTGATATATTGAGAATATAGTAAATAATCTGACGTCATTCTCTGATATGTTTTATTTATCATTACTACAATCTAATCAGCATCTTAATGAAGACTTCTCATAACGGTTTTAGCTTATCCATAATTACACCCAGAATCCATTTAATGGTTGCTATCCTGCTGAATTATTCTTAGAAGAAATCAACATGGAAGTTACAATTCAATAACCATAGACTGGATAACTGGAGATTATGGAATAATTAATTCAACAAAAACAACAACTTTGGCAATTTCAAAGCCATAGACTATGTTTTGACATTTTATGGAGTGATGGAGCTCTGTGGGTGCAAAGGGTGTCATCTCATATCTCATCATGTGTTAAATATACCGTTGGGAGTTTGTGTCGGTTGGGAGTGGGGTGGGTGACAACCGCTCCTTTCTCCACCCATTTGCTGTTCTAACCCCCAGCCTCGCTACTAGCTTTCAGTGGGGCCTTTTGTCGAGGGATTAATACGGTTTTAGACACGCACACACAGACCTCTCCCTCCCCTATTGGAACCACACAAGGGGGTTGAGACTGCAGCACAGAGGGGGAACCTCAAATTACAGAGACTTTTCCTGTTAGGCTTATATTTCCTCCATGTGCTTAGCTCAAAAATCACAACAGAATAATTCATGCAATGAGCTTTACAAGCAGGAGTTTGGGATATGTATCAAAATCCGTGGAAGTTTCTCTTTTTTCTTTTATTTTGCATGTAAGCACCCAAGAATTTCAGTAGATGTGTATGTGAAAGACATCACAATTCAGCATCTGTGTGTTACTATAATCAAATTCTAAAGCATGCTCCATATTGGGAGAGCACATGAGTTTTTTTTTATACAGGCCATCATCAATCTCTTTTGGCTCCACCATGGGACAGATGCCCACATGGTCCATCTGTCCATCCTGACCTGTGATTGGAGACCGTGGGACAGGCTAAGCGTCTCACAAAGGGGGTTGTTGGCATGTTGCCCACCTCAAAATTATGGTGAGCCTGCCACCAGTTTGCCAAACATCCCTGGAGGACTGTGGCGTTACAGTATTGATATTGTATCAGGTTGCCCAGGCCTTGGCATCCTTCTAATGAGTGCTCAGATTGATCAGGTGGTAGTCATTCCTTCTCCCTTTACTACAGATGCTTGTTAGTAGTTGTTTCCAAAGGACAGTCCACCGTCTGATGTGGACCAGAGGGCCAAGAATGAAAAGATGCGTGTATAATTATTCTACATTTATTTTTATGGAAAAAACTAATAAATTTGCAGATTTTTAAATGATGTACACAACATGAGGTACACTTCCACAAAGTGATGTGTAGATTGTATTTATCCACGTTAGTCTATGCTGTGGGATGCTAAGAAAATGGATGGTCTTAATTTGGACAATGCAATGTTTTTCGACTGGAATTGAGAATCATGTGGAACCGGAATTGAAATTGAAACCAGAATGGCTCAAATTCAAACAATTCCCAACCCCATTAGAAATACCAACAAAAATGAATGTCCACTGTTTCAGATCATGTAAAATAGTCAAAAAGTCATTCCAAATTAAATCATTGCTTGTGTGAAGAGATATCTGTTAAAAAGTTTAAACAAAAAAAAGCCCAGTACATAATCTTTTTACTTGCTTGGTTTGCCAGCAGGGTCTCAAACAGAGCTACAAAAGTCAGTGAAGCTAAAACAAAGAAGAGAGACATAAAGGGGAGAAGAGAGATGGCTGATCAGCCTGTTCTTCTACCTCACCTTTCTGTTGCTCATTTCCAACAGGCTCACAACAGGACAACAGCAGAGGTCTTTGGGACTCCTATTAGCCCTCTATTAGGGTGTTGTCAGAGAGGAAGCCAACTGTCACCCCTCCTATGATTGCAATCATCACCTCCCATGTCAGACTGACCCCCCCCCCCCCCCCCCCCCCCATGATCTATGGCAGGACAGTAGCAGGATGGAGGAAAAAATGAAAGCCCTGTTCGGTTCTCAGGGGAGAGGACATTGTGATTAGTTTTGTGGCCTTTAGTGCCAAAGCCGCCCGAGTTCCACAGCTGTGCTACTGATTGGTCACACCGAAATGAAACATTCTACCAGGAAAATCTGTGGATTTTCATGGGTGGAAAAGGTACATCTGGGGATTTTGTCCTCATCCAAATATTACACGCACGCGTACACACACATGCTCACTCTGCGGCAACTAACTCCCTCTGTCTCCCAATCACATTCTATCCACGTTCTCTCACAATCTTTTCCCATTAAAAAGGAAACAACGGCTTCTTGATCAAGTTTGTCACCCCTGTGTCGTAATTAATGTCAGCTCGGCTCTGTTTTTGTAATAGTGCAATTAGCACACCTGTCGACAAGCTCTGCAACATCAACACTCTACATCTTATATCACAGCATTTTACCAACTTCTATGGAACATTAACCATCACACGGAACAGCAGATTTAGCAAGCTTTCCAAGCACCTGGAGATTAATAGGCACCTTCAACCATTTACTGTCGTTCACGGTGAGCGAGAAGGTCAATCAGATTCATGAGAATAGGACGGTGAATGAATGTGTGTTCTCAATGAACATTGTATAACACGGAGGCTTTGGTTGCACTATCCTCCATCAGTGGCATTAAAAATAAATAAGAGGCAAAGTCCGTTCAAGAGACACATAAAATGTCAAATAAATTTATAAGTTAAGCAGACGAGAGTGACAGGGATACATTTCCAGAGGTTTTCAACATCAGTGGACAGTGATATCTGCGTTGTTTGTTTAGTTCCTTGTTAATTGTGTCATTAAAAGCTATTAGGCAAGTATCTTAATGGTGTGTTAATCGGAGAAAGGAGATTGAGGAATTACGAGAACACTGGAAAAATGCGATCTGAAAGCGAACATTGAGTATTTATAAAGTAATAAATTTTTGTATGATGCACAAATAATCACCCTCTCTTGCCAACCACTTTCTCCCCAGTAACGAGGCGACTGATGACACAAACAATGAGCTGCCTCTGTGTTGGGCCTCAGGGGTCTGCCAAGCAGTCTATCTGCATGAGGGGCCACAGGTTGGCACACTCACAGGGGGTCTTCACCGAGGTGCTGTCCTGGGCAGCAAGCCCGATGTTGACAAAGCTTGGTATCGCCTGCTGTCAGGCCATTATGTGTGCACCATGTGGAAGGAATCAATTAGGCTGAGCTCACAACACAGCACTTTAATATTTGACTTCTAATCAGTAGAGCATGGAAGAAAGCTGGCACTTCTAGTCTTGCTGATGTAGAAAATGAGGGTCAGTAAAGGGCTCGCATAGTGCTCAAAAACGTGCATTGAATACATCAGGGAGGAGGTGAGAAATAGCCTCAAACAACAAACTGGTTTCACTGAAAAGGGAAAATAACCTCTTGTCCTTAACAGGAAATGAAAGAACATCCAAATACAAACATGCAGCCAGCTCTAAGAAACAAGGCAAAAAATAAAGCAGGTCGTAAACACTTTAAAAAAAAAAAAAAAAAAAAAGCTTGAGAAAAGTGAATTGATGAGGTCTACATAAACCAGATGAACTCTGCCTTTGAAACGTTTTTCAGATTGAAATATTATTGGTTTTCTTATTGTACTGCTGAAGGCCTCTGACACCGAGAAAAGGAAGAAAGAGAGGAATGTCCTCATGCTAGGGTGTCGAAGACCTCAAAAAGAATAGCTTACCCAAGGCAGATCATTCACCTGTCGACTTTTTATTATGTCACTGAGACAAAAGGAAGAATCAAAGTTCCACCCCCGCAAGTGATCAGTAAGGAACCCAAGGTTATTTTATTTTCCAGGTAGAGAGCAAAAAAAAAAGAAAAGAAAAACAGAGCCTTTCACCAATGTATTTTATTATTGGTAAATGGACATCAGATTGTGATACTGATTTAAATTATTATTATTCAGCTATTGTTAACTCCCGTGCTTTGATTGAGACTGAATGACACCGGTCAGTGAGAGTTCAGAATAAATCAAATTTGAGAAGTGTTTAAAAAACAAAACAAAAACAAAAAAAACGAGTTCATATACTAAAATCAAGCGTAAAACATAGCCTGCTACTCTCGCTTGTTCAGAGTGGGTTTACATCTTAATGATTTAGAAAGCTATTTTTCCAGCTGTTGGTTTGATAATCCTGAGCCTTCTCAGATTGGTCATTAATATTTTTTTGCTGTCTTCTAGATCTTACATTTCACTCCACCCTCGTCTCTCCCTTTTTAGCATACAGCCTTGACAACCAGAGAAGGAGGAGGAAACGTGCTGTGACCACTACAAGGCTAGACCATCACAGATACATCCAAAAGAGCCGACAATAAACACTCTTCTCTTCTTTGTGCTAATCACGGTCAGACATAATTTGTGGTGACAAATTGAAGGCTCTAAGATGCCTGGGCTGTTTCTGGATGTAACAAACAAAACGTTGTTATGGTTAATAAAAATCTGTTGTATTGTTGATTTCTTTCAAGGTATAACAATTCAACCAAAGCGTCAACAATAATCAGAGTTTGACAGTATTCCTCTTTGAAGGTGTAACATTCTCAGACATTCAGGAAACAATTCATTACTACGTAATGTCACTACTACTATGACTACAACTACTAATAGTACTACTATGCTATCATAGCAAAGCTACTAACTTTGCTAAGGACTTCCCACCCTAGTCAACCCCTGTTTAACCTACTGCCCTCTGGCAGGTGTTAGAGGTCCCACAAAATCCAGACAAACAAACTGAAAGACAGCCATCAACACCTCAAACTCAAGACTACTGAACATAAACACTACCACACCACTGTAATGTAATTTTTTAAATATCTGTAATTTCTTATGTTTTCTTTTCTTACTACTCTGCGCAATAATGAGTACAAATGGGTAATAATCTTACCAATGACTGGACATGGGCAAGAAGACCGTGAACTACTTATTTTTAGTTCTTTTTAGCAATAACTGTGTCTTGATTTAAGTATTTTATCTGAGTCACTTAACCTCAGATCTAATACGTTTTTGTATCCTATTGTATTTATATTGGTTTCAGCTCCTTGTGGCGTAACGATACCAAATAATGAGACATATATTGGAGTTGGGCAAACCAAACATGACAGCAGTGATTTAGGGCCTCAGCCTATTAAATGTTCCATGTTTTCTACCTGAAGTGAAGACAGCCAACACAAAGTTTGAGTGACTGTATTGTACTGCAATACACTACTGCAAAGTCAAAATTTGTACAAGATTACCCACTTTCACTCCATTGACCGATTAAGTAAAAATGGTTTTGTGAAGGAAAGAAGCAATATCCAAGTCAACGAAGGGTATTACTACTACAACTGCTACTAATTCACACTGATAGACATATTGTGAAAAAATCTCAAAATTGTAATTTAAAAATATGTGCATTCCGGCATTTTTTTTCTTAGACTCTGCTGTATTGGATATACCATGAACCTTACTTACCTGTTTTTAAAACACGTGGTGCCAGATGTCCTTTGATTGAGAAGCCACTCTCTGTGAAGCAAACACAAGGTCCACAGTGGATGAGTAGTTGTCACATACAAAAAAAATGAATTTCTGGGCTAAAGAGTCAGACAACAAGATCTATTCATGGCTTTATTGTTTATGTTTGAAATGCGCTGTAATGTGTGACTTTCCTTCTAGATCACCTCCTCACTCCAGCCCGAAACAGTTCTGAGTTCAGATGTTACTTTAGAATAAGACCTCGCCCTATAGACACTGACGATGGCAACAGAAAAAAAAAAAAAAACACTGTAGCGTTTCATGAAAGTCTGTCGCTGTAAACAAGCATATGAGGTCCATCATATCATCTTTAAACAACACTACACTCCTAGAAGTCTTGACACCCTTTGCACATTGGTCATTGCAGTAGATTATTCCTCAAGTGGGTATTCTAAGTGCTCTAAATGCTTGAAGATTCTGCATCCTTTGCACCACTGAGTTAAAAAAAAAAAGTTCTCAGTCATTTGACTGTTTGTCTGATGTCGTTCTCAATGTGTGAATATTAACCCATAGTCTCTCATTACATATCTGTACAAATCACAATAATACGTTCATATATCACCGCTCCCTCATGTCACATTGAAGGCAGTAATTAGTTCATAGTCATTGTGCTAGTCAAATTGAAAAGCAGATTACCTTTTAAAATGAGGAAAGCGACACTGAGGAACAGTTTATACGTCAAGTATATTTTGGGCAGTATCGCGTTAGAATATTTACTACATGTAATGACATGACAGTTATATTCCTATGCATTTACATTACAGTAAGGGTACAGGACTCGAGATTTTTTTGTAGTGAGCTGACTAGTATGTGATGAAAGTTGAATTAAAGTCGATGAGTCGATTACATCATTGATATTTTCTCACCACATTTACAGCAGTTCCCCAACTAGTAGTTGCTGTAATAGGGGCCTTGTACTTGTTTTTTCGTCAACAAGCTGACCAGCATTATCTGTTGTTCCTTAAGTGTATTGTAAGACAGGACATCATGGCCAAGCCCCCCAGAAATTAAGCATCTTTGTTTCAGTGTTTCTATTTGTGCTATTAATTTATTTAAGGATGGACTTGCATATTTTGCAATTCATTGTGCAACAAGTCTAATTTTAGGTAAACGATTTCCACATGCTTATTGTCTAGTATGACCGTATGCCACTGTATTACACTTGCCTCTTTGGTTGGGATGTTGGTTGGTTTGTGGTGTGAAATGAATGAAATTCTCATCTGACACAGTTGTTGCCCCCTCGTTATTGCACCCAACATTTTGGCGGCAAAATTGTGACTTCACTTCCTGCGACTGCCCTTGTTCCATGGTCGTAGTCCTGTGGTTCTGCCGGTATGAGCGTTTTAAGAACAGCGGCAATCAGAATAGCTGAAGTTAGCTCGGCCAACCATTATTCTGATCCACACACATTTTTTTTGTAATCTTAGAACAGTGCAAACGTATGAAGACTCCATTGCCTTGTTAGGATGACATTTCGTTGCTCCATAGTACAATATAGTCCGTGACGAAAACAGACGGGTAAATCAAAAGTTCCTTGCAGGCCTCTAATTTGATGTGTACCCCACATTTCAGACGGACAAAAATGATTAGGGATCTTGCAAAGCATGGTGAATCTACCTCCATAGTTGTCTATCATTGCCTATGTACAAATGTGTGTGTGTTTGTTGCTCAAGTGCTTTAGCAAATCATTATCCACTAATAGTATGAATCTTGTCTTGGTGCTAGCCAATCAAAGACAGGGGAGGGACTTCGAGAAAATTTTATTTTTCAGAGTGGAAGTTGAATCATTTTTGTTTAAACTTTTCAGTGGGACATTGTCGCTGAGAGCACATACTGGTATTCAAAGAGTATACAGTACAGTATATGTGAAATTTTATGATGGTACAAAAAGGTTTTGAACAAACAAAAACCTCTAAAACGGTTCATTTGGTAATATTTTCTTAAATTAATAAAGTAAAATTGTTTAATACTTCACCGTTGCAGCAAGATGCAAAATAGAAAAGAAGAAATTCAAACTTTATTTTTCACAAGTTCACCACTTTATTCTCTTTATTTACGGTTTTTGAGAGGGTTAGAGATGTCACACAGTTTTGATTACACATTTGATTACCAGCACAGAACAAGATTTGTACAATTCTTTTTTTATACTCTAATGTCATTATATCAGTGGCATAAAAACAAAAAAACAATGATACTATCATTTATCATGAAAGTTTTGGGTAAAATATATCACACCAAAAAAAACTTGTATCGTGGCAGGCCTAAACATAATATATTGAAAAGAGCAAGAGAAATAGATGACAAAAATACTGTACAAACTGTATAAACGCTAGAGTAACTGTAAAAATCTGCAGTATAGCAGGAGCAAGGTGCAAGAACCGTGAAGTAAAGGAGGATTACTGTAAATTTTATTCAAAGATAATAAATTACAGGGACTCATCAGCCACTCACATTTGAAAAATGTATGGGTGTGGCCAGTCATGCCCGCAGATATAAAGTTTCGGGTGTGGTCCACCAGTTATGCCCGCAAATAAAGTTGCGGGTGTGATTAGGGATGGAATCTCAAGACCTTATAATAATTTACTGAGTTGTTATACCAGAGTATGTAGTCGTTACCTAATATCATAATCATAATTTATTGACACTGCACAGACTGAGACAGACATTTTTAAAGAGCTCAATAGATATTCAATTTCAAAACTAAATATTCATACAATCAAATCATTTTATTTCATCATGATGTATTGTTATAATCTAGTGTAATTTACGCCGGTATCTATTGTCAATCCATTGATGAACGCTAGCAGTAGATGATCTATATCCTCCTAAAGCAGATAGAGAGGAAAAGTTTTCAACATCAAGATAACGCGGTACCACGGGAGAAAATGACCATTTGCATTTAGATATATGGACAGACTAGTCTAATGTTAGAACTTAAATCAAGTCAGAGTAAATCACAATCTCATATTTATTATAGTTAGATACTGAAACATTACCTGTGTTATATCCCAGAAATGTTTTCAGTGTAACTGAGTTTCCTTTGACATGGCTCATGATGTTGATGACTTTCGATGCAAATGCGCTTGCAGTACGTGAAGAAGCTCCAAATATGTGATTTTGGCATAACTTCCGAACGTGCTCAGTATGGTTAACTTGCATTGCCTGTTTCCGGGTGAATATTGATTGTTTAGGATCTTCTTTTATTACCAATGTTTATGAAATAAACACGTAAACTAATGTTAAGACCAACGTTCCCTCTAATTTTTTACGTGTCTAAACAAACACATTAAGCCCGTGAGTGCCCCCTTTGACCACTGTGAGCAACATCAGACATGCACTGTGGTCAGATCAGTGTCATCCACTGAAGTTACGTGGCTCATTAAAGATTCAGATTTCACCATTTACATTACATTAGAACATTTTTAAGAACAATTTTGGTTTTTGCAAACTTACAATGAAGATGTCAACAAACAAAAAAATACATTGGTCACCAAACCAAGCCAACTATGAACTATAAATTTGAAAGGTCGCTTGCAACTTTGTTTCATTTTTCATTTTTTAACCCACAATGACATCCCTGTCTGTTTTTCTTGGTGTAAAACTGAATTATTGGTTGCAGAACATCTTTAGCAATGCATGTTGAAAGCTGAATGATGCTCCCAAACAATTTTAAAGCCCGGGTGTCATCCCTATAAACATTGTAAAATAGATATTGTAATGAAAAATACATATAACATTATTCACTTCAATGTCTATACGAAAAAATAAATGTGAGCGGAGAGCGCGTCATCCATGCGCAAAGTTGCAGAAGTGTCATTCTACGATATCCAAGTGGTCGTCATATTGGCTGCATCCTCCGTCCGTGACATCACCCGGACATTTGCAAATAAAAACACGCGGTGCACCTTAACTATGGGAGACAAACGCGCCCTGTCTGACACGGAAGCTCTTTTCGAAAAGGAGAACACCACACAACCAAGTGAAGTTACCGGGGCAATATTACACTATTGTTTCGAGCCATATTCAGATGATATGCGATCACGGGCAAACCTCATCCCCGTCCGATCCACTTCCGCGGCGGAGATGAGCCATCACGGCGACTCGCAGCCTTCGCAGAAGCGGTGTCCGCCGAACGCGGGGCCTCAACCGGTGTGACATATCAGGAGGAGGTGGAGCCGAGCCATGCTGCTTTTAGGGGTATGTTCAAAGCCGCCGCAGTACTTGTTGAACATCGTCGAGCTGGGGCCCATTACTGCCTACCTGTTATTTGGAAACCACGAAGCTCTCGTCCTCTGCACGAGTGCAATCCAATTTTCACAACGAACTGGGTCTCTTGCAAACTTATGAAGGCTAAATCCATTCTCCCGAGTATTCAAGCTATGTCCAGCAATGCAAGGAGCCAGCATTTTGGCTAACACGAAGGAACAATGAGCTACCTTCCCGGAGGCAAAACTAATGGAAACAAACGAGTTCACTAGGGTGCGCCTCTGTCCTGTATGTAACTTCCTGCTTCTTCTCGAAAACAAATCCCTCGAGAGGATTTTCATGGCGGGAGTTACAAAAAGCTGTATACATCCAAATCATGTTTTGTGGTGAAAAAAAACATGGGACCATATTGGCTGTGGGTTTTTCATTAATAATATAACAAAAATCATCCATTTCATGACACTTGACCTTTAAGGTTAATGTCATGTTACCTCCGATATTTAAAATACAGAATTAACTTTATGGGCAATGTATCGTCTGTGCTTTCATCCTCGATCAGGCTGTGCCAAGGTGGAATTTTAACCTTATACACCATCTCATCCTGTACTGTCTGCTTTGGCTTCAGACCAGACCTTTTTTACTCAAAAAAAGAGAGTCTCGTCCAGTTTCACCACTTTTTCTTCCATTATTCACATACCCCGACATTCATTAAAGCAACAGCACTTCTTTTTTTTTTTTACTTTTACCATTATTATCGAGAGTAAACATAGGCAGCATGTCTAACTGTCTTTGCTCCATGTTGCCCAGACTGTGTTGCTAACTATAGCACTAGTGGGTGGACAGTGATTGTAATTATGAGTGCACCCCTTTAAGAGCCAGAGGAGGGCGGTGTCAGGTAAACAAGGAAGTAGAAGTAGGCTGATCAGCAGACCGTGGGGTTCTGTGTTAAAAAAAAAAAAAAAAAAGACGTCATGCCGTGGTTCCATGCGCTGGATCAGTTTTCATATGCGCTGAGAATGTGCAACAAGTGCGCAATTGCATTGGTCAAGACTACACAAAACGTGACGTCTTTCAATATCTATGTATTTCTACTCATAAATTTTACGCGCATGATTTATTGTGCACGACTGCAGATTTGCGAGCCGGTCAAATCCCATTGACTGGACTCATTGTTCCAGGGCTGGGAATTACTGTTCCACGACATTTGCATCCCGGGATTCACATAGTCTCGAATGCAAAATGATCTGTGCTTTATGAATTGGCCATTTGGAAGATGAGATGTCAAAAATGTATAATTATTATTAGCTGACTTCAATGCAGAATAGTAAAGTTGACTTGTCTTGACTTCAACCCCTACATGAGAGACAGGTACTGTGATACCTGCGCGGAATTGCACATTCAAGAGGCTATTTGCTCTCCAAACACCTTCCTGCAGGAGTGTGTACAGTTGTCTATATCCCCTTATAAATTCTTTTGTCAATGGCCTATTTCTCGCTTGTCCTTCCATACTATCCTTAATCCAACCACGCTTCCACATGGTCATGCTGGACCAGAAGGACATTCTCCAAACCTTTCCCACAAAGTTGAGACAATACAATTAGTAAAATACAGATTCAGGATGGGACAACCCATACCTGATAGATAATTCTATTGATTGCAAGAAAAGTTTCTTCCAACAGTTTCTGTTCTTATTTGTCACAAGACAATCACTGTATTGCCTTGACTAAATGTCAGAAGAAACAAAAGTACATCCAATAAGTAGTTGTTTTTGTTTCCTTCAGTTCTTCCACCATATTCCCTATCACAGTTTCCAAATCTCCATTTGACTCAGGTTGTAAACTTCTAAGCGCCAACTGATAATTTGTTGAAAGAGTTTTCTGATCCATTTTCTGAATTGACAGGTGTCTATGTGTAGCATGTGAGATTAGCCCACCCTACTTTAATTCCTCCATAATACCTTATGTTTGAGTGTTCTTTAAGTATAAGGTTTTGAACAATGCATTGACACACATACACTAAACCATGTGCTATGTGTAGCATGGCTAAGAATAAGCCTGAGAAGCGGGTACGCTCACATATATGTCGCTGCCAAGGCACGTCTCTGATCCCAGCTGCTCTCTTTGCGGGACAGTTCTGTCAAACCACTCATGGGCATCACACAGAGGTGACTGGACACCTGTGCCTTTCAATCTGTATGTTTGTCCATCTGGGGCAGTAAAGCCCAATAAGACCTTCAGCCACTGTGAAGGCTTGCTTTGTTCCCTGGGATTTATTTCCGGATAGATTAACGTGACTCAGCTGAAGACAGAACAAGAACATATAATTGTCCAAAACCGCAGACATATTTATTTCAAAATGATTATCTGGCCCATCTGAGAGAATTATATGGGTCAACATGGCATCTGCATTACCTTGTGCATGCAAACTAATGCAGCTGTCTGCGACGGAGATATATCTTTTGTTTTTCTTGTGACAATAAAGGAGTGACAGATTCAATAGAAATGGGAAGCGAGGGGGAGGAAGACAGGAATGGATTGAAACAGGGTGTGGGCAACAGCGTCGTGTGACAAGCATGACAAGTGAGAGAAAATGTGACACCTGGACTCATCCTTGATGTGAATAAGAGCATGAAGCATCAAAAAAAATCAGAGGGAAGAAAGATGGGTATTACCTGGGAGAACAAAATGAGGAGAAAGTAACTACTTTTAGCACCTGTGTAAAAATACGCTATGGGGCCATTTAATATTTCTCTAAATGTAGAGCCCCTGAGAGTTAATCAATCATGTCTTATTAGAAATAATCATCTTAACGTTATGCTCGAGGAGCATCTTAGTAAGGGAGAAAGTGAAGCATATAGGCACATAATTGGAAGGGTTGGGTGATGATGGGATTTGTACATTTTTACATTTTAATTTGTATGTTTACGTATACTTTGTTCACGGTAGTTTCTTACATGAGCTCGAAATAAATTGAATCTAAAAACAAAATGCTAAGTTATATGTCTCAGCAGAGTTCCAGTGTTGTTACACTGGGATTGCCATGCAATGAGCTCAAATCTATTCATTAACAGAGAAAAGACTATTCCCCCGTGAGTAGGATGAGCTGGAATTCACCTACACATCTGTTCAGGTTGATCCTGCTGAATTTTGGTTGAGAGGATAACCATGGAGCAGCCCTGATCGTCTTTTCTTTGATTGCCTGCCTTCTCATCATGTAGTATGAGGCTGATTGATTGCAGAGGGCTGGAACCCCTGGACTGCCCCTATTGATCCCCTCATCCCGAATGCTCTCTCTTTTCCAATTAAGAGTTCACTAAGCCGCCACTATAGAATACTCCTAATGAATGCTAAGTTCCTGCCAACAGCTTAATGTTGCTTTTGCTAGGCTGCCTGTTTCACCTCCCCAATTTTTTACTCACTCTCCTCCACTCCACTGAATGCTCAATACCTTCTCACCAATGCAGCTGGTATTTGTGAAGGTGCAGTTGATCGTATCAGGGATAGCAAAGGGCACTCATTGTTCATTGGAGATAAGCAGTGAAGCTTTTCTATACAACACTCAGAATGAATCTCTTTACCGGTAGCCGTATCTGAGGGATGAAAATGATTTAAACACCTTTGGTACGAGTGTCAGTTAAAGTACAGCAAACTATGCACTGGGTAAAAATGACAATTACAAAGTTGTGAGGACAAAGAAGCAAAGTTTTGGTTATTGTGTATGAGCCGAGTTTAGCTGGGAAAAGAATTAACCCTGTTTGATGATTTGCTTTAAGTGACGTATTCTTTCTTCAAATAAACATTCACTCGCCTATGTTAAGTATTCAGTCGCAGAAAAAAAAAACAGTTCAGTTGCAGGTCACTTGTACCCTTGATGCACATGGTTTTAAACCTGTAGTCACACTGCTTTGGCGGAGTGAGAAAATCCAATTTCAGAGATCTGTAATTCCATAAACCTTATTAAGGGCAACACAATGGGTGCTGGACCCTGAGGCACGAAGGAGGGGTGCAGATGGTGCAGGGGGGAATCATGCATGCTGCTGTTGTGACCAGGCTCAACACGGGCCACGGGCAGGGTGACGGACACTGAAATGGAAGTCTAGGCAGTTGTAGTGTGGAATTTAGGGAAGTACATGACCACAGTGTTTCTTCCACACTGATATACTAAGACATGGAGCATTGTAATCAGAATCATCTTTATTTGCCAAGTACTGTATATCAAAAACATAAGGAATTTGTCTCCGGTAGCTGGAGCCACTCTAGTACAGCAACAGACTGAATAGTTTTGAGACATAAAGACATAAAAAACACAGTCACTGAGCAATAAAAGGTTACCCATAACGTGGCAATGGCAGCACATTTTTTTTTTTTTCCAATACAGTTAGTTAGAATTAACATGAGTCTTGGGATCTGTTCTGACTATGGTCGGTTTTCACTTGGATTAATCAATCATATTTATCTATAAATTATTTGAAATCGGCTCAGTTCTGACGTACTACAATATTGTGCCTGACATGGGACCTCAGTGTGAAATCTCAAAGTACCTCATCACAAATCAGCCTGACATGCCTCAAGCAATAATCTCAGGACATTGTTATAGTTTTTTTCTTTGGTTTATCGTGGCTTTTTTGTGAATGAAAAAGTGGTCTTTGAGAAGTATAATGTGAGAAAACAAAAAGCATATACACAATGTCATTTATTGTATTATCTTATTTCTATGTTGAAATCAATCACTCAGTCAGAGTGATGTTAGTTACAGGGTGACTCATCAAGCAGTACAACTTCAATGTCCCCATGCGAGTCGGTAGTGGCTATAGAAGTTAAGATAGTGTTGTTGTATTTTTTATTTTGCACCCCATAACTTCTTTTTACACTTGCATAACAATTAAGAATGTTACAAGAGGGAGATGTGTAGGACTCATTTGCAGCTCACTTTTCGGACTGGCAGTACATGCAGTTTCATTTCAGGGTATTTACAAAGGTATTGGAGATTTTTTTTTCTCATTTGTTATTTTTACTCCATGTTGGAAATAAACCAGCCCACCTTCATATTATGTAATCCACAAAAGGGGAAACATTATGGATTGTTACTTTCTCCGCTTATGATTGGCCAGCTAGCCCCGATGGTTAAATTAGCCAGTGGTGGCTTCGTGCAAGTGCCATTCATTTGGAATCTGTGCACAGATGCACAGACACTACAACAACCAAGCCAACCCACATAATTGTGGAGCCCTAAGCTCAAGGTGAAGTGGGGCTTAGTAGACTGGAATGCCCCGCACGGAGGGGTGAACATAGTCCATAGTCTCCATAAGTCTCCAATTAGTCAGTAGATTTATTTGTCGTGTGAAAGAGAAAATATTTCAATGGTAATGAAACACATACTCAGCAATTACATTAGACAGAACCCCAACACCATGATTTGACAAAAACTGTTAGGATTGTCCAAAAGTCCCAAGACTTGGGAGAATATTATTTCGACAAAGAAGATGAAAGTTGAGAGTTTTGGAAAGTGCATGTCTCATTCCATCTGGTGTACAGGTAGCACACCATTTCAGAAAAAGAACATTATACTAAGAGTCTAACATGGTGGTGGTATAGTGTGATGGTCTTGGGGTGCTTTGCTCTTTCAAGAACTGTACAAATTGCTGTGATTGATTCAACCAATAATTCTGCTCTTTTCTGAAGGGCTTTAAAAAAAAAAAAGGTCTTAGAGTGGCCTCGTCAAAGTCCAGACTTGAGTCAGAATGAAATGGAGTGGCATGACCTGAAAAAAAAAAAAAAGGATCATGACCGCAAACCCTAAATTTTTGCCAAATACAAACAATTCTTCAAGGAAGATTTGGACAAAATATCTTCACAGAGATGTGAAAGACTTACTGCCAATTATAAGGCCTCTTTATACTCTCGGCCGTCAGCGCCTGCATTGCATCACGTGATTGACGCAAATGCAGCACTTGATGCACCCATGGGACATATTGTCACCGTGTGCATAATATCACGGAGAAAATATCTCCTGATTGGTCAGTTTTTACTAATGCTGTGTTCCACATACCAGCTATGCCCCCTTCTTGATCGATTTTGCAGTGTAATTAAATGCATCATCTGGTCATCTAGGTCAATTTTTTTCTCGCAGACACTATCCCATGGTTGCCATTGTTTCTTTGTTCCTTGTTCCGGAAAAGAAAGTAAAAACTGTTACCGGAAATGGATATAAAATGTTGAGAAAACAAGCCAATACCAGGTCTAGCAAAAACCCCGTTTGGATGACAACTGCAGGGCATTTTCAAAACAGCTCATGTGGGCTACGCTCGAAAATAAATGCAAACTGCGCGTGGGATAGCCGCAGTGACGTCAGCTGGGTCACCACCAGTGCGAGTACAAAGAAGCCCATAGAGAACGCTTGATTTCAGTTGTTACTGCTGAGGATGGATCAACCAGTTATTACATTTAGGGAGCCATTACTTTTTCACATGGGCAAGACACATGCCATGGGTAAGAGCAGAGACCTGTCTCAAAACCATCACAAGCTAATTGTTGCAAATCATAATGATGGCATTGGTTACAGGTGTATATCTAAGCTTCTTAGCATTCAAGTGAGCACAGTTGGGGCCATAATATGTAAGTTGAAAGCCAATAATACAACCATAAAGGGTTTCCGACAGAGAAATGCAAAGAATAATCAGCAAAATTGTCCAAAAGCCAAGGACCACCTGTGGAGCACTTCAAAAGGACCTGGAATTAACAGGTAATGTTGTCACAAGGAAAATCAGTGAGTTATACACTCTGCAGCCATGGCCTGTATGTAGGCTCACCACGCAAGACCTGATTGCTGGGGGGAAAAAAAGCACGTCAAAACTCTTTTAAAGTTTGCCGCAATACATTTGGACAAACTAGTTCATTACTGGGAGAATATTGTCTGGTTGGATGAGAGCAAAATTAAACTGTTTGGATGCAATACTAGACACCATATTTGGAGGGGAAATGGAACTGCATATCAATCTAAAAACATCATACCAACACTGAAGTTCAGAGGTGGGGACATGATGGTGTGGGGCTGCTTTCCGGCAAACCGTACTGGTAAACTTCACATTATTGAAGGAAGGAGCAATGGGCAAATGTACCAAGACATTCTTGACAAAAATTTGCTGCCATCTAGAAGCATAATGAAAATGAAACAAAGGTGGACATTTCGTCGGGATCATGATTCAAAACATACTGCCCAGGAAACTCTCAACTGGTTTCACAGAAGAAAAAATAAAGCTGGTAGAATTGCCCGGGCGATCGCTTGATCGCAAACAAAAATCTATTAAAGGACTTAAACTGAAGGTTCATATAAGAACCCCACAGAACCTTCATGATATGAAGAGTACTTGTGTGGAGGAATAGCCCAAAATCACACCATAGCAATGCATGTGACTAGTTTCTCCATCCAGGAGACATCTTGAACCTTGTCATTGCAAACAAAGGCTTTTGTACCAAATATTCAATAAATATAGCTGCCGTGTTCAATGTTTCTTCCCCGTGTCATTTCACATTATTACACACATCTTAATTTCTGATCTTATTTGTTCTACATTCTCTGTATTTATGGATTACTGTTCTGGTGATTTTTTTCAGGTCAATATCATCTTTGGAGGTATATTTACTGAGAAAAATGGTGAAATGTAATATAATTTATTTCAGCCGCTGTGATTCTCAGTAATTAAGTTGTAATCTGTTGTGAAGAAGTGAGAGATTTTGCAACACTTTCATCCAAATTGCATACTTTGTTTGCATCCTAAAACCATCCGGTGGTTGGTTTTGGAGTTTATTGGGTTCTGTTTTTCCCAACCTGAATTTGAGATTGGCGGCACGGTGTCTAACTGGTTAGCACATCTGTCTCACAGTTCTGAAGTCTGGCCTCATCTCTTTGGATTGTGAATGTTCTCCCCGTGCCAAACATCCCAACGCATTGTCAGTACAATACAGTATATGCCTCCCAGCCTGCCGTTGTCTGAGTGCTCTCAATGACTGTTTCACTAAATCCTCGTCTAGAGTACTGAAGTGTGTCTGCCACAAATTTAAGCACGAGCATGCACCTGTGGAGCTTATTGTAGTCACTCGAGCACATAGTCATTAGATGGTGGATAAGACAAGAAGATGACTGATAAAACACTTCAAATTACACAAACTTTGGTAGTAATCACGATTATGGAAATGAGATTTGTTTTATCTGACAAGATCGCTGCAGATGGAGGGCTTCCAATCTTCTACTTACTGCCTTCAGCAAGTTAATACTGTCATAAGTTATACACAACTGCGACAAAACTGCAGAAAAAATATCACAGATGACCTAGGGGTCTAAAATTTTATTATAAAATCTAGTAATATGACAAGGTTTTAGATCTTTGTTATTTAATGATGGTGAGCCTCATGAGATTGAAAAAGCAGTGAGGTGCTTCCCTAGCAGGGTTCACACTGCAGCAGCCCGTTAGGTACCTGCACCACTGCAGCTCAGCCACATACTCGGAAATGAATGGAATCTGATTCCGCTAACATATGGCCCACCCACACTGAAATTAAAGTACACACATTCCCATACGCACAATCAGTGCCGTATACAGTATATCTCCGACTCTCTTGCGAGGTATGGTCAAAAGAGCACCTCTGCTACACTTTCATTAGAGCCGCAGCACTGAGATTTACAGACATTTAAACACATCTCCTGATGCTGCTTGAGTGCATGGCCAATTAACTGCAGATCGCACTGGAGCACATCACTGCTAGTCACTACACTTTTAATGTTTGCCAGAGAATACATAAAATGTAATTCCCACTCCAGCAGTAAAATCTTGTGGAATAAAATGTGGAAAGGCATTCTTAATAGCATTCATTGTTGGTTTTTGTGTATAATGTGGCTAAACTTCAGACAACATTAACAGTTAGTTAAAGGAATAGATTCTGGTTTTATTTTAATTTTTTCAAGATCACCATCCAAAATTATATTGCAGTCTATCTTAATTATTCAATGCATTTCATTGTAATGTTTTTATATTATTTTCTTTTAGCTATTGGCAGAGAAAATATTTCTATAATTTCCATTAGGCTGTGGCGACAGTAAAATGGGCGGAGGTCGGTGAATAGCCAGTTGTCTGTGATCCCCAGAGAGACAGCTGTGTTTTGTCACCTTGACAGCAGTCACTGATATTTGCAACCTGTCACCCTGTGGACAGCGATGTGGACGTTCCAATCCGCAATAGTGTACCATGAGGACGATGTTCTTTGCTTCATCAACAGCTCGAGTCAACAGCCATTGCATTAGCATACAATACATATTCATGTGAGCGCCTTAGCTGCTTCGCCACCTCTTCTTCACATTTTCCAGCCACTTCACAAAACAGCACATCAAGAGCCTTACAAATCCCAATGTGGTCACTTATGCATTCACAGCACGGCAGCTGGAAACAACATCCAACAGGTTTCAAGGTCATCACTCTGAGATTGTGAATAGTTTTAATTTGCCTCAGAAAGAGATGCCCGACGGTGAAAATTACAAACATATAAGTAAACAAGTGGTTGTAATTTTGTATTCAATTCCTATTAATATAGTCAATATGTAGAAAATGTCATGCACATTTGTGAGTGTGCATGGGCATTTGTGCATGTGTGTGTGTCTGTGTGTTGCCTTGGGGACAACTAGACAGGTAGACTTAGCAGGAGCATCCTCCTGCATCAGTCCACGCACGGGCATCTCAGTGAGAAAAGAGGCCAGTTGATGTGGGGGTTAGAACTTCCATGGCGGAATGCGTTGTGATAAATAATGAATGCTTTAAGAACATGTATCTCCCTGTGCTTCCTCATTTCCTTCTATCCCTTCTTCCCTCCATCCTCACATTTGTTCATCCATCCACCCATATCGCTGCTAACAGCATGAACCATTGAGACGGCTACAACATGAATATTTCAACCTCGAGGTCACTTCTCACAGCTCTCTCCGCTATTATAACCACCACAGCTTAGTGGTAAATGGTAACACAAGCCCTTGACCCATAAAGATATTGACAAAACACTGATAGTGAGTATATTGGTTTGCCGAGAATATGAGAGTGGTTCTATGGGAGAGGCAACGGCTGCTGTAATAATGGCGAGCCCTTGAAGGAACGGATATATATATATATATATATATATATATATATATATATATATATATATATATATATTAAAAAAAATATATATATATATATAAAAAATAAAAATGTTTTTAAAAAAAAGTGGCCAAAGAAGTACACAATTCAAATCCTTGTCCTTTTGGGGAAACTCGTAATTTTTCAGCCATAAAGTTGCATTTCCACAAACACTGTCCATTCTTAAGCAACTGTACGGATTATATTTAGCTGAGTAAACCACAGCTGACACAATGAATGCACCATATTTTAAAAAGAGCACCCACTGAGACGAAGAGTCCACACATAAGCACTGAACTGACTTTTTAATCTAACGAATGCTCAACACAAAAGGGATGAATTAAGCATCCAAATGCGGCAAACCACACTTGTTTAAACACTTTGCAAAAACACGAACTCAAATGGTGCATTAGGAACTTAAAGTACCAACTGGTTTCTTTGACTAACAAGCTGTAAAAGGCTTGGATGAAGCCAGCAACACAATACATGGGTTCTAGTCTTGTTTTCGCCCGATGAGCATTGCTTCATGCACAGTGATGAAAAGAACAGATGAGTATTCAAGTGTAAACTAGGGCAAAGCTCCAGCACTGTACCTTCTACACTCGAGACAAGTCCTGCAGAGGAACAAGCAACCACCTCCAGGCGCATACACATGTTCGTCTTTGTTTTGTGTCACACACGCACACAAAAAGAATAAACACACACCTGCTCCGGCAAGTCTGAAGCATCGAGTCCTGTTCAGTCTGTTCAGATCCAGTCGGCTGCGCTGGTAGAGTGAGGAACGTTTCCCACCCCCTCGTGCAGCCCCGGTGCAGATAGCTCACTGTTATGGACGCACTGACAAGTGAAAGGAGAGAGGCGTGGTCTCACACGGTATAAATACAAAAGGGAGGGAAAGAGGGAGGAGAGAGTTTCCCCTCAATGTACAATTCAATTTTGCCTGAATTTTTCTCATCCTCCTACCCTCGTCACATTAAGTTGTCAGTGTTTATTTCTCCTGTCTTTTTCATCCTTCATCTTAGCTCCCGTAAGTTTTTACATTTTATCTCATGTGATGCTTACTTTGGGGACAGTTTCTCATCTATAGACCTTGCCATCTGTTGGAGCCAGAAAGGTTCACCTATTCACATGCTGATAAAAGCAGAGGCACATAGGGGACTGAGGGAAAGAAATGGGAGGGAATGAGGGATCAATCTTCATAGGGCAAGGGTGGGGAGGGAAGGCTCACACAGCCTGGCACACACACAATATCCATTAGGCTGGCACATGTGGGGCCAGCAAGCTGCACAGTGGGTCTACGCAACACTGGGGATTGAGCTCATAGGCACACAAATAGAAGAGAAACACAGAGTCACCTCAATTTATCCACAAGCATGCAAACTCCTTCCACGGGTGACTTCACACACCAAATCCAGAGAACCAATTTCTACTAGACAAAACAAACAGGATTTATCAAGATGGATAATCCTATGGAAGTTAAAGAGACCACATGCGAGAGTACAATTCAAAACCACACAGATGCGTACACAGTGACCGAATCCCTCAGTCACAATGAGGTTGGAGATCGCTCCCCTTGTTTCATGCCAGGTATTTCATAAGTGCACATATCACCGCCTAACCCTGACCATGAAGGAAGAGGCAAAGTAGAGGGCAGAGACGTCAATCACTGTCCTCTACGGCTGTCCCGTGATGGATGCAACTGTTTATCCCTTTCTGTAGATTATTTAGATGCCGTCACAGCCAGAACAATGAGTGATGGAGAACTCCTCGCCTCTCCTTTCTCACCAGGCCATTCAACATCAATGAAATCTATTATCAGAATTTTCAGGTGTTCTGAATGAGAATTTGAAGCAGGGATAGAAAAAGATTAATTCTCCACTGCCTCTCAATGTTTTCAATTACAGGGCCTAAAATGAATCATTCATTCTTCAGCTTGGCCAAACTGATTTTGATGTCAATGGATAAAGCAAAAGCAAAGCAAAGCAAAGCAAAGCAATGCAAATTTATTTGTATAGCGCATTTCATACACAAGGTAACTCAATGGGCTTTACATGATTAAAGGCATTTAAATACATGAATAAAAACATTTGAAAAAGTACAATTAAAACAGGTTTAAGTGCAAGAAATATCACTGAAAACAGGAAATACTGTAAAACAGATGATAAATAGTTTTGTCTTGAAAACACTCACACTTGTGGCTGACGTCACCTCTTTTGACTTACAAAATTTTCTGCAGCATATCTTAATGCTGCTTCACCATGTTTGCTTTGGACTCTGCACTCCATTATTAGACCTGAGTCAGTCGATCTCAGAGCCCTACTGGGTTTGTTTTTCCATTAGCATTTCTTTCATGCATTCAGGACCTAAATCATTTAGTGATTTGTAGACCAGTAGCACATCTTTAAAATCTATTTTAAAGCTAATTGGAAGCCGGTGTAAAAAAGGTGTAAAGACTTTAGGATTGGAATTATATGCCCTGACCTCTTTGCTCTAGTCAAAACCCATGTTGCAGTATTCTGAACGAACTTCAGCTCCTTTTGGGGAGCCCAGTAAGAAGATCATTACAATAATTAATAATAATTATTAATATAATAATAATAATCATAATAATTTTTCCCAAGGGTAGCATACACAGGGAGGGATCCAAGAACTGACCCTGAGAGATCACATATATCATTGCTATTTGTTGAGATTGAGCACTTCCAATGGTTACAAAGTAGCTCCTTCCCTCCAGGGAGGACCAGAACCATTTAAGGACTGTTCCATTTACTCCTACCCACATTTCCAACCTCTTTAGCAGTACATTGTGATCTACACTATCAAAAGCCGCACTGAGATCCAACAAGACCAAAACTAACACCTTTCCTGAGTCAGTATTCAATTTTATATCATTTAACACTTTGATAACAGCAGATTCTGTACTGTGATAAATTCGGAAACTTGTTTGAAATTTGTCAAATGTTCCATTTAAATTCAAGAAATTGCTGAGTTGATTACAAATAATAATTATAACAATTAATAACAATCCTGGCTATGAAAGGGAGGTTAGAGATGGGATGAGATGAAATTAAAACATGCCTCTAAAATCAAATTCAAAAGAATTTTCCTGTTCACATAAACGCAAATGTATTTAAGTCAATGCCCATCCAATGATGTTGAGGCTATGAGACTGCTTCCATAAAAGAGTCATGTAATGTTCCCAAAATGCAGGATTGTAGACCTTCTAGAGTGGTGCCGACATGCCAACACAGCAGCCTATTGACAATACTTAGGTACATGGATTATTCATGCTCTAACTCTCTTGCTCACTTTCTCATGCTTTTAAAATGACTTACAATTGCGTTTAGCATACATCAAGATGTATTCCTGATCTAACTAGAGGATATGAACAAAACCTTGGATGCAATGCAAGAAAGTAATGAAGAGACTAAAAAGAAAAGCAATCACTTTTTTTTAGGTTTTTACTTTTTTTTTTTTTAAGAGCTACAATAAAGAGGCCTTCGGGAGCATGTTTTCAGTTTTGTTGGGACAAGAGCCGAGTGAGATCTTGTACAACAATATTTCATAATAATAAAGAGGGATATTTATACATAACCATGAATGATAGGGCAGTGTTCCATCCTGCTGTGATTATGTCCTTGCCTGGGAGTGTGTAGTTACAAATGATTTTTTTCCCTGTTCCTGCATCAGACTGATAAAATATTCCCTTGTCAGCTAGGTGCATGAGGAGGGGTGTAGATGAAGCAGACCCCCTCATTGTATTGTATTATACTCATCACAGTTTCTCATACAGCTCCAATTATTCTTGCGTTGTTGATTCATGGTTACAAGTGTTTTTTCTGCCACTACATAGAGACACCTATTCCGTGTGTACTAATGGCAAAATGTTGTTCTTGTTGGGAAAGTAATAGTTGTAACGCAGCCTGCTTGTGCCATGATTTTATTGTATAGAGTGTATCTGTGGTAATATATATATATATATATATATATATATATATATATATATATATTATATATATATATATATATAATTTATTTATTTTTTTTAAATCTCTTTGAACATTGTCAAAGCCATCTATGAGGTCATCTCTGGACCACAGGTTTTATTTAGACAGATGTAGAATTCTACAAACAAAGGTAATGTGATAGCACCAGTCTATAAGAATGAAGGTATTTCAAACTTTGGTCGATATGACCATGACATAACCAGGTGCTAACCGGAAAAAAACAGTGGCCCCAGAGTCTGACAGATTGGCACAGCAGGATTCTCTTTAAACTAGATAAGAGGTGAGAATTGTTTATTCCGCTAGTTAACCAAGATATTACAAGTTAAGATGAACAGTTATTTTAGTTTATTATCAGTACAATATGTACTTGAGACTATAGAAGGCTCTAAACCTTCTTAAACCAGACACATATACGTGAGGGTTGCAGAATTGATCACATTTTCATCATCATTGCGATACTGACTAAACGTATTGCCAAGGCCACCTGAATCAAAATAGTTAATTAGGATCTGGTAACAAATTATAAGATTATGTATGCAAACATATATTTCCTTTGCTGCTTATCCTCACGAAGGTCACGGGGAGTGCTGGAGCCTATCCCAGCAGTCAACGGGCAGGGTACACCCTCAACTGGTTGCCACCCAATCGCAGGGCACATGGAGATGAACAGACACACTCACAATCACTCCGCGCGGCAATTTAGAGTGTCCAATTAATGTTGTTTTTGGGGTGTGGGAGGAAACCCACGCAGGCACGGGAAGAACATGCAAACTCCACACAAGCGGGTCCGGGATGGAACCCGGAACCTCAGAACAGTGAGGCCAAGGCTTTACCAGCTGAGCCAACGTGCCGTATATTTATTTTGAAGTCATCCCTTTGCAACATTACTCACATCGCAGTTTTTCCCTCATATTGTGCAAGCCTCCAACATACTGGAATATTATGGCTGAAAGATGTGGTTTCTGTCTCCTGATGATGCTAGGATAGGGGATGTGGAGATCACATGAACAATTTATTCATTTGTAAAAATGTAGTTTCAGAGTCAGCCCTAAGACAGTAAAAGGTTGATTTCAACTTGATAACACAAAAATTAGGTTGACAAAACATCTATTTTTGCCAAGCCAACCACCAATTTTGAGTGGACAAAAAAGCTGTTGAGTGTAGCACTAGATTTTTTTTCTGTCCTTTAGTCTATTTATTCATTCATCTTCCGTTCATCCTCACAAGGGTCCCGAGAGTGCTGGAGCCAACACAACTAGCTATCTTCGGGCAGGAAGAAGTGTATGCCCTTAACTGGTTGCCAGGAAATCACAGGGCACATAGACACAAACAACCGTACACACTCACTTTCACACCTCAGGGCAATTTACAATCTCCAATCAATGCATGTTTTTCGGATGTGGGAGGAAACCGGAGTGCCTGGAGAAAAAAAAAAAAAAACGGAGGCACAGGGAGAAACTACTCTACACAGGGGGCGCTGGGATTTGAACCCCGGACCTCAGAACTGTGAGGTCAATGCTCTAACCATTTTTCCATTGCCGCTTATCCTAACAAGGGTCGCGGGAGTGATGGACCCAACCAGCTATCAACGGGCAGGAGGCAGGGTACTCCCTGGACTGGTTGGAGGCCAATTGACCCCTCCGTGGATATTGCGCAATCCGCGTCACTGACCAATCAGAGGCCAGAGATCTGCATAAACCAAAGCCCGTTTTTGCTCCCGCCATTTTCTCAGACAACATTGCATGGTCCAGTATAGGTTTAGTTAGCGTTTTATCGAGTAATTTGGGTTATTTAACAAAAAATATGGTTAAGAGGTGTAGTCACGGACTTTGTAATAGTGACGACGGGTATCCTGAAAGGCTAGTTGGTGGAGTTCGATTCGTACCCTTTCCAAAACCGAAGACCCAGTACGAAAAATGCCTTCGATGGATCAAACTTTGTGGAAGACCGCATCATCAACTAAATCCATCTAATATCAACCGGAACAGATATGTTTGCACGAAGGTATGCCCTATATTTGATTTTCAATACATGTCTTGTATAAAGGAATTCGAAGTTCTTCCCTAGCATGACACTGAGCGTGTGAACGATTGACATACTTATTCTTTGTTGAACGATATTTAGCGATGATCGGACTGCACAAACGTGTCGCTTTCTTGCTGGCTCGCGGCCGAAAGTTAACCAGACTGTGTTTGCACGAAGATATGACCTAAATTTGATTTTTAATACACGTCTCGTATAAATGAATGAGACGTTCTCCGCTACCATAACATTGCTACGTGTGAACGATTGCCACACTTAATTCTTTGTTGAGCGATATTTAGCGATGATCGGACTGCACAAACGTATTGATTTCTTGCTGGCTCGCGGCCGAAAGTTGACCAGACTGTGTTTGCACGAAGATATGCCCTGAATTTGATTTTTAATACACGTCTCATATAAATGAATGAGACGTTCTCCGCTAACATAACATTGCTCCGTGTGAATGATTGAATGAAATCAGAAGCCTGGCGTCTCTCTCAGTTAAGAATGTATTGTATTTAGAATCTTTAATATATCGTTGATTTGAATGAAATCAGAAGCATGGAGTCTGTCTCAGTTCAGAATGTATTGTATTGTATTTGCCATTTTTACTGTTTGTCTTACGTCAGCGCACGTGGCGTGACGTCACTTCAGGAGGCGTGGTTAAGTGCCCTGTACGGAGGGGTCAATTGCAGGGAACATGGAGACAGATAACAGTCGTACTCCCAATCACACCTAGGGGCAATGTAGAGTCTCCAATTAATGTTTTTGGGATATGGGAGGAAACTGGAGTGCCCGAAGAAAACCCACACATGCAAACTCTAAACAGGATTGAACCCGGGACCTCAGAACTGTGAGGCCAACGCTTGAGATCTGCAACACTGCTTCATATTATTACGCACACGCGCACACCCCCCCACACAAGCACACGCACACCCCCCCACACACAAGCACACGCACACACACGCACACATATTTGGTGTCTTCCTGGAGAGACAATAGGCATCTATCTCTGCCAGCTAGGAGTTTGTCAAAAAGTGGAATAAGAATGGTGTGCTTGTTTATATGCTTATGTACCATAATTTATCGTGTATAATGCAAACCCATGGATAATACGAACTCCCAAAGTTGACCTAAAAATTCTGGAAAACCAACCTATGTATAGTGAATTTTTACAACGCATGATTTTGCTTTTACCCATATGATGAAAACATGAAATATTTGTATTTTATTAGTTTTTTTCTAAAGAATTATTCCGAAGCGAACCACTTTAGTTAAATATGGAATACTTTTTTGTTATTTGCTCTTATTTTGAAATTAACACTTCTACTTTTATTTAGTAAATGAGAAAACACACAGCTGTGATTGCACATTTGAATACATAGTGCGCTACCCACTCTCCCCCCAACAAAGACAGCATGACGTCTTTTTTTTTTAACATTTTGGCAGCACATGTAACTTTCTCTAACAATAACCTGCTGCACAGCCACATCATTGGGCCACACACTCTTATTCCAAGTTTACCGTGCACCGTCCCCCTCCGCTCTTAAAGGGGTACACTCATAATTACAAATGCTACAGTCCTTACACAGCATATCAATGTGGTTTATAATGACAGCGTGCTTATGCGCCGCCGGAAATGTTTTTATATAAAGACATGCCTCTGTTGGCAAGCATTGTTGGCGAGCGCACATAAGTGAGGACAAATGCAAAAATTAAACCTGCAGACCAGCTGATTGTGAAAACATGGAATACGCTTCCCGTCACATACCACACACAGCAGCGTGTGAATATTGCTGTACTGACAATGTACAGTATGCATATGGAAAGTCCCTCACATTTAAAAAAAACATTTAGACCAACCTACGTTCATGAATAACGATGGTTTCTAAAAGGCTGCATGAAGTTTAATTTAATGACGTATGAAACACATGACTAAGCCATCAGCAAAGAAGTCGCATTAATGGTAAAAAGTACTTTTGTCATCATTGGTTAGCAACAGCATAATGTTATTTAAATGAATTTAGAGACTCATTGTACTCTGAAAGCCTTGCTCTCACATAAAATGCACAAATACACTTGTGTTTAGTTTTAAAATATTGTATGGGTCTTTTGGTATTACATTTTAAAATATTTGCCGTTTATGGCTCCCTCAGCCATGCACACGCACACACACGCACACACAGTCGATGAAATGAAAACCGAGGTCCATAGGGGATCTCATTGATGGCTTTGGCTTTGCCAGTTTTCCAAAAGCAGAATTTATTCACAATGGTATATATTTACAAAAAAATATAACTACAGATACGATATGTACGATGCAATCATGGCTGAATTGCCACAGGCATGCTACATTACAATATTAATTTAGTAACAAAAACAACATTTTGCCATTAGTTCGGAGTAGTGTGGGCGTTACACCCTTACCTGGATGTCATGATAATGTAAAACCTCATTTGGGCTGGCACACCCCGCAGTAGAGATGTATGGTTCAGTGACATAGGACTGCCGCTAAAAAAAAAAACCTAGATTTCTACTAGTTCTAGAAAGAGAGTGAAAACAGTGCTGTATTCATTTCCGTTTTCTGATTAAAGCATCTCAGAGATTATTAAGACCCCTTGGAAATGTTTAAATAAAATTCTGGATGAAAATGCATCATATGTCTAAGGTTTCTATATAATACTTAGTAGTTGTGGTTTCCATGAACAGAAAAATATTTTATTAATCCATTTTTGCAGACCCTTCCTGAAAGCAGTCACGTTATCGAGGTGGAGAAGTTTCCGTGTCCCTATGATCCTAGGAGCTAAACTGCCTAGGGCTTTATCTCAACAGGTTCTAGGTGAGGGACCAGACAAAGCCTAACTAAAAGAGCCCTCTAATGGTATACACAAATTGCACAAATTTCTCTTGCGGAAAACCGCATAGATAGTTTTCAAATAAACAAATGACATTTTTCTTTTGTTGGAGTACATGGAGTAATCATTTGACTGCGATTCCCCTGTCATTTATTACTCTCAATGCAAATAGCAAATGGAGATTTAGAAGGTTAAGCCCTTGAAAAAGTCAATTCCAATTAATTAAAATTAGGGAAAAACACCTGTAGAATTATCATAGGTGGAAATGTGTTTGAGCTCAAATGTATGAAATTATTAGATGCCAACTTGAGAATCACTTTAGTACTTTGAGAATAAATGCTCTGATATAGAGCAAATTGTTTTCTATAGGAAAAAGATAAGAAATAAAACTAGCAGTGGTGTCGCGATCACAAAGGTGGAAGTCACTCACATCCAACAAAATGTGCAGAGAGGCACACACATCTCTCAATGTACAGTATTCAAGTCCACAGCAGGGTGACAGAAATTGAAGAACGGCTTGCAGACTGCGGGATTCACAGATCAAAGAGTGCTCCCCCCAAGTGCAACACACTCCTTCAAACCGCCTTTTTCCCCAAGAGATCTGTGATCTCAAGGAACGGTAGGCGCTATGGGCCAAGAGCCAGCATATCTCTAAGACAATTAGCTGAACCCCCTTTGACGGTGTCTTATTTGCATTCGTAATGTACAGCACTCAGTGTAATGTCTGCCAAACATATTAATAAGAAGCGCTTGTGGGCTTGCCTAACAAGGCACCCCAGTGTTTCCAGCACAAGCACATTTGTAATCAGTTTAAAGCGTTGTGAGGAAGGCACGCAAAGGAGGGAAACCATTGGGGCTAACAATTTCACACTGCGACTACATGGAGTGATTAAGGCTGTGACTGCTTCCAGTATGTTTGTCGGAATGTGTGTCTGAATTTGTTTGGTTTATGCATCTAAGTGTATTCTCCCATTGAAGTTAAAAATACCCTCTTCCATCTCCTTCGCTTTCCAAAGTCTGTCTCTCAAAAACTTATTTTGCCTGGCATCATTAAGACTGATTATACATTACCACAGTTTGCCCAGTAGTAAACTATACAGTGAACCCATGCCCATTCGTGGTTTACCATTCACAGCCCCGCATATTCCCGGATTTTGATCTCCAAGTTGTTGGGTTTTTTTTTTTTTAACCGTATTGTCACGATCATAAAGGTACTCACTTTCATATTTACAGCACTATTGGGGTCCTTAGTATCACATCAGCATGTCGCTAAGCATGCTGGGAGCATGGAAATTGCATTTAAAGTGCATGTTTTGTGTCAATTATTCCATCAGTCATTTGTTTTCTTTCTAGTTATGCTATTGTTTGCTGTGGTGTGAACATTTTAGTGCAGTGTGTGAGGCAATATAAGCTTCTTCTGCTTACAAATGTGAAATGTAATTATTCCTCACTGCCCCGTGAGCGCCATCATATGGTAGTCTGCATACAAGCTGGCATTCATGCTGACAGTGTAACCAGTGTGTATGAAACTCCATCCATTATTTGCAGATTTTGGTTATATGCGGGGATCTAAGGAACATAACCCCTGCAAATAACGGGAAAACACTGTATAAATACTTATGTATATTTCATGCACATAACTTGTATACTCATGCACTAACCAGACACCTCATTACATAAGCCACACCTGCCCGATTGATGAATTCTGATTCAAAACCTGCATCCAAAATGTGCTGCATCAGACTGAGAGCTTAGTTAGTATTTGTCACTGTATTGCAACTAAAATTAAGTTAATACAGCTAGAGTTAAATTGAATACCGTTGCTTATGTTATTCTATCAAGAACATTTACATCTTTGAGAAGGTGAAGGTTTTGGTATAATCCAGCTTTTGGAGCTTCATGTTTTGAGTGTATGTTGTGTACATACGTACACTGGATATAGAAGCCTCTTTAATAAATTATTGATGATGGTAGCATGAGTATGAGCACGAGTGATATACAGCATGTAAAATAAATGGTTTTTGCAGTGTTGTACTCAAAAATATCCCATGTTAATTCACTGTACTATTTTCACACATATTGTAACAAAGCATACAGCGCCATAAACATTTAATTGCAGTTCCAAATGCAATGCAGCAATCTCTAAAGTCAATGTTAGAATGAAGGGCCTAAATTGTAAATAAAAAGACTCAAAACAAATATGTAAATTAGCAAGCAGCTGTGTTTGGTGCTCTCAATAATTAATGGCTTGTTTGTACCAGAGTGGACTTTTCTTCTTTTTAGTGTCGCAATGTGCATCTGCAAGTGAACACTCCGTGGCATGCAATTAGGAGCTGATGGGCACTAAACCAAATGAATGACACCACCATGGAACTAAACATTGCTGCTGGAAGAAGGTGTTCTATCGTGTTTATTTCTGTACTCCTTAATGCCAAATACCTGAGAAGACAAATGAAAACATCAACATATTCGATGAGACGTTCTGGATTCTGAGAGCACACGCAGATGTTTTACGAGCCCTCAGTGACTACTAAAAACATAGCAGACTTTATAAAGTCCTTCTCCTTATTTCTACCCACTGGCTATATCTGAATGGCTGCCCTGAAGCAGGCCTGCAAGCAGGCAAACGACAAGTGGGAGGATGAAATAACTCCTTCCCGGGAGAGGGAGCAAGATGATGAATTGTGTAAAATCTCACTTGCCGATGAATTTTAAAGACGGAGTGTAAGGCAGGAAAGAGCTGATGCTGACAGAGCACAGGACAGCTTATTAAAGTCTGTCTTTCTGTCCAGCCATGTGACAAGTCGCTCCTTAATGAGCAGTCTGAAGTCAAACAAGAGAAATACCAACACAAGAAATTACGAGGCTCATCGCTTCCTGTTTGCCTGCGCTCAGATACGACTGGGTAATCTCTCTATCGGGTCTGCCGCCATCCATTCAGTCAAATGACATTCTATGAAGCCTGGGTTCATTTGCATAACTGCACTCTATGTCTCCAGTCAGACTGGTGGCATGTTTTTATGCAGTTAATTAGATTCTGGAATTACTTTTTCCAAAAGAAAGAAAATACAAGATGGACGCTCCTCCGCTTGCTCTTTTATTCTCATTTGGAAGTGACAAGATAAAATTGTGTATGAGGGTAATTGCGTAGCAGGGTTGGAATTACAACTGGAGTGAAATAATTTATAAATGTAGTGTAGGAGCTAAACTCTGGTCCAATTTCTGCCTATTTAGCATGCACGCTGTGAACTGTTCCCTTTGACACGGCAAACCTCATTAAGATAGAGCAAACTCATTCACTCGAGAATGAAAAACTAATTCCCCATACTTTTTTTCCCCTCTTAGAGATATACAGACAAACCTAAATAGGGTCTTCAGGGACAAGCACACATGAAGGCAGAGCTTTTCTCGCCAATTCTCATCATCACGCTTTTACTGTGAACTAAACTGATGGACACAACCTTAAGTACCTTTTGAACCGATGCTGTCAAGATGAGGACAAGCGCGACCGAAACTTTAATGCTGCGAACCCATGCTGGACAAACTGTCAAAGAGATCAGACTCGCATGTCTATTCTTGCTCATAAATCATATATCGTGTAGCATAACCTTTGGATAAAGACAAAGTGGATGGTGGAGGGAGATTAAAGGGAGAAAGGGGCTGCAATCGGCAGATGTCCATTAACTGAGCACGCAGCACGGGATGTGACATTTAGCGAGAACAGCCAAATGTCATGTCAATTAATCAGGAACACCAACACCGGCTGCATCAATACTCGTACTGCCTCACACTCTGTCTTTGAGCATGCACGCACACCACATCTCTGTCTGCAAAAGAGCACTATCGAGATGGAGTGCTGTGGCTTGTATCTTACCCTTAATAATATTTCTCCTTCTTCAGCTTGGAACCACACAGAGAAATGGAATGGATCCATCACTTACACAATCACAGAGTAGGGCCCAGGAGATGGAAAACATTTTCAACTGCGGGGAGTTGCAAATTGCTTTTGAATAACCACAGTCTAATTGATGGGAAAAGAATGTGCTGTCATAAACTGTTATCAACACATTTTTCACTTTCTACATGCTCCGAGCCAGTTTTCTGTGTCTTTTTTTTTGTTCCCTATCCCACTCTCTCCTTGGTGTAGTGACAATTTTTTCTAACTATTTCTGCTCGGGGACCAACATACTGGAACAAGTGGCTCATTATGAGTAAACACACATCAAAACGCAATACAGCTGGAAACCCTTCAGAGGAGTGACAAAGTCAGGGAGAGAAGAAAAGATAAATACACGAGACACTCCACGGTATTGACAGTAGAAGGGTTAACCATACACAAGCAGAGGAGAGGCAACCTCAGGTCCAACATGCATGAAGGAATTAACAAGTATATTGCTTATAAGCTCATGTGTTCACTTTTCAACACACATGAAGCAGCTGTATGAATATATATCCATCCATCCATTTTCTTCACTGCGTGTCCTCACGAGGGTCGCGGGAGTGCTGGAGGCTATCCCAGCTGTCAACGGACAGGAGGCGGGTACACCCTCAATTGGTTGCCAGCGAATCGCAGGGCACATGGAGACAAACAGCCGCACTCACAATCACACCAAGGGGCAATTTCGAGTGTCCAAATAATGTTGCATGTTTTTGGAATGTGGGAGGAAACCAGAGTGCCCGGAGGAAACCCACGCAGGCACGGGGAGAACATGCAAACTCCACACAGGCTGGTCCAGGATTGAACCAGACACCTCAGAACTGTGAGGCCAATGCTTTACCAGCTGAGCCACCGTGCCGCCCTACAAGTATAGAGTGAAGAAAATAAGTATTTGAACACCCTGCTATGTTGCAAGTTCTCCCACTTAGAAATCATGGAGGGGTCTGAAATTCTCATCGTAGGTGCATGTCTACTGGGAAAGATATAATATAAAAAGAAAAATCCAGAAATCACAATGTATGATTTTTTAATGATTTATTTCTGTGATACAGCTGCAAATAAGCATTTGAACACGTGTCTATCAGCTAGAATTATGACCCTCAAAGACCTTTTAGTCCGCCTTTAAAAGTCCATCTCCACTTCATGTATTATCCTGAATCAGATGCACCTGTGTGAGGTCGTAGCTGCATAAAGGCACTTGTCCACCCCATACAATCACTAAAACCCAAACTTGTAACATGGCCAAGACCAAAGAGCTGTCGAAAGACACCAGAGACAAAAATTGTACAACTCAACACGGCTGGAAACGGCTACGGAGAAATTGCCAGGCAGCTTGGTGAAAAAAGGTCCACTGTTGGAGCAATCATTAGAAAATGGAAGAAACTAAACATGACGGTCAATCTCAATCTGAGTGGAGCCCCATGCAAGATATCACCTTGTGGGGTCTCAATGATCCTTAGAAAGGTGAGAAATCAGCCCAGGACTACACGACAGGACTTGGTCAATGACCTCAAAAGAGCTGGGACCACCGTTTCCAACGTGACTGTTGGTAATACAGTAAGACGTCAGGTCAAATAGTGGAGCGCGGCGTCCAAAGCAAACATGGTGAAGCAGCAATTAGCGATTACGCTGCACAGAAATGGAATAAGTTGCCAACAGAGGTGAGGTCAGCCCCAAGGGTGAACTTTTTTAAATCCAGGTTGAAAACTCTTTTTTCCTCATGCTTTTTAGAATATATCCACTTTTTGATCATATCATTTGCACTGTATGCGGTTTTAACTGTCTTTTTTATATTTTGTTTGTCATTTGTATTGTTTTTTTATGCCGTTTTAAATGTTTTAACTCTTTGTTTTCAAATGCCTGTATTTGTGTAAAGCACACTGAGTTACCTCGTGTATGAAATGCGCGATACAAATAAATATGCTTTGCTTTTCCAATTCTGTTTTAAACCATGGTTACAAACATCTAAAATTAAAACTCAGCAGTCTGTTTTGCACAAAATTAACATTTCTGATAGACTTTTGGCAGCTCTCCATTAGTGTATGGCAGGGGGCGGGGGCTGCTGTGTCGGCCACCTTAAAAATCACCGTTATGAATAGTTCTGGAGCAGTGCTCCTTGCACTCTGAGTATCATGGGCACACGGTAAAAGTCCAATCACGCCAATATTCTCTGCTCAATAAAATAACATGGCCAAAAATCTACAATAGCGCAAACGGCCCAGCGTGACAGGAAAAAATGTGGGGAGTGTAAAGTAAAGGACAAAATAATTGAGCTGTTGCTCACAGGCTGCTGATGAAGGCAGCAAGTATTGTTACAAACATGGGGCGAACATATGAACTCAACATGGGACGGCCTGAGCCAAGATTCTAATATTCATCCATCCATTATCCAAGCTGCTTATCCTCACATGGGTCACGGGAAAGCTGGAGCCTATCCTAGCTAGCTTCGGGCGAAAGGCAGACTACAACTTGAAATGGTCGCCAGTCAGTCGCAGGGCAGATATCGACACAATCACTGAGCGGGAATCGATCGATATCCCCTGCCCGCACCAAAAGCAGGCGTGTGTACCACTACACCATTAGCGACTCACTAAGATTTTAATAGTCAATCAAATAGTATCAACAAAAAACATTGATGACATTATAATTGGAACCTACCCCCTACTTTTGTTTTACAGTTTCATGGAATTGTCTTGCATCATAAATAATTGGAGGTTATGTGTTGCAATACATTGAACGATTTGTAGTTTTTGTACTTTTGAACATTAATAATAAAGGGATCAGAGTTATGTCTTGTAGAGTTTTTTTTTATGTTTGTGAACGATTGGCTACTTGAAGTGAAACGATCACATAACTTATTTCGGGTTTAGGCTTCCTGATCAACTCTATAAGTTTATGTTTGTTTAGTTCATTTTTCACCCAGCCATCCATTTTCTGTACCTTTTATCCTCACGAGGGTCGCGTGAGTGCTGGAGCCTATCCCAGCTATCTTTGGGCAGTAGGCGGGGACCCCATTCCCATTATTTTTTGCAAATGTACATGGGAAACTAAAAATGTTTTACAATGTGGCATGGATGAGAAAATTTGCTCTGAAATATAGTATAGGAACACTCATCTCTCTTACCTCGATTATGCATGCCACCTTAGTCACTTTCAAGTGAGGCCTCTCGACAAGTAGTAGTTGCCTGGAGCAGGAAAAATAGATCAACTCAAAGAGTGAATGACCTTCAGTGACAGCCTCGTGTTGTGCTACTTTATATCAAGGCCTACCACTGCCCCAGCAATCTTGTGAATTCAGAATGAATCTTACTTTAGTGTGTTGTTTGGATGTCCAGCCATTAATTTTAACTTGTCCTCATTAAGATTGGGGCTAAGCTTTAGCCAGCACCTGTTGACAGTGTATACTGGACACCAGATAATCGGAGAGCACTTCGTCAAACAATCATTCATGCTCACACTGACACTTGTGGGACATTTCAGACCAGAGGTGTCCACACTTTCTCCTCTTATTCCTCCATGCAGAAAAATTAAAGGATTCAAGGGCCACTGAAATTTTTCGCCTTTGATTTCTTAAAAGCAAGCCACCAAGCAATTACACAATGTTTAGAATTTGTAGTTATTACCAAATCTCACCTACGTCACAGATTTCTATAAAAAGTGATAAGGCAAATTTGGCACAAGAATAGATTTAACCCTACAGTGACTTGATCTCTACATTCAAAACCAAAACAACAGCAATCTGTAGTAAACTGACCGTTTTTTTTCCAACCATCTTTAACGTGATTTGTTAACAGGTGGCATCTTAACACGGAACACAAAGTGAAAGATACAATTTTTTGCTTATTAACATTAATGACTGACTGAGGCACTTAAGCAAAACAAACAACTGCAAGATACTTTCCTGAAAGTGTTGCGCTGAGTATGATTATTCCTGTAAAAGCAGAAGTAACGTGTAGCTGTACCTAATGTCGTGGCCTGTAAGCGTTTTACCATAAGTGCTGTACCACGGAATGTGTCAGGTTTCAAAATGTAAAGTACTTTGAATCCAAGCAACGACTGTGGGTTACGAATGACGTATTTAGCGACTACAGTACGGTACAATCAGTTAACCTACCTCGTGTGACGCCATATCTGCGCGCCTGCAGCGGATAAGCAACGGCAGGCTAATGTTGACTTGCAGCGTCACCTGCTGCGCTGTATCGAAACGGTGCTGGATTGTTTATCCATGACTTCCAAATGAAAGGTCCACTTATTATCCATCCATCCATCCATCACTTTTCTTCTCCACTTATCCTCACCCTCCAGAAAAAAGGTCCACTTATTATCCATCCATCCATTCATCCATTTTCTTAGCCACTTATCCTCTCAAAGGTCGCGGGGTCCACTTATTATGAGGATACTAATTTCCTTTCAATTATATAGGTCATATATCGACGATCAAAAAGCCACGAGGATGTGCCTCGGTCTTTAAAAACAGCTTTTAGTTACGTGACGTTCCGTAGCGTTTAGCCCAGAGGAGTGGTAATTCTTAACAACTTGAACGCCTCATATAACTTGAACGCAACGCTGCCTTTTGAACGCGCTATGCATATTTGACTTAATTGAAGGTCTAATGTAATCGTTATCTATTATTTTTAATCTAACAGGACAAGCCGAAAGAAACTACTACATATCAATATTATTGATTAGAATTATATGTGCAATGGTGTTATTAACATCGCATTCTAATTTTTGTATTTTATATGTACCGTGTGTATGAATGAGTATACACTGAATACATTTTTAAAAATGAAAAATAAATGTATTTCTATAGAGTTCATCCACACAAGTGTATTATTATTTTAGTCAAACATTAAGTTTCTTGTAATTATTTTTCTGACACACGGGGGCGCCATTAGAACAAGTAACACAACTGTACTCTACACAAAGTGTCAGGATTCACTGACCACAGGTCAAATTAAATGCCATTTGAGGGGGGTGGGGGGGATTCAAGAATATTTAAGCAAAAGGGTTATTATAATCGTGTTGACTTTGCATAAAAAAACTAATGTTTTATCTTTTTTGCAAGAAGAGACCGAATTGCACAAAATGTAACTTAGTGGACGTAATCATTTAAGTGTGAGTCAAAACAACTAGCTCTAACTTGACCGGGTGAAACTCATTTTGAGATCATAAACAGCATTGTTCCTTCGAGCATCTTTTGTTCCTGAGGGTTGTCTATGCTGTAGGAAGAATTTGCTTGGCTTACATAAATTCACACCAGCGTTATGGGAGAGCAATACTCAGAGTTTAGCAATAACTTGTAAATCCTGCCTCTATGAGCCCTCATCAAAGGTGCATGTTTAGTTTTCATTATTTCCTTAAGCTTCAAAGGTCATGGAGAGGATGCATTGTATACCCAAATGGTTACTCATTTCCAATGACTGTCTAGTAACTGAAAGAGCACTATTTTTACTCTCAGCTTCTCCTGAGGCCTGTAGAAGTTTCCTTGGCCAAGATCCTGAACCTCCCAATTGTGCTTCATCATCGTGACTTTTCTTATTTACAGTATCAGCTTTATCGGACCCTACCACTTCTATTTGAGGAGTCAAAACAATGGAGGTTCTCATTGACATTTTCCCAAAAATAACAGCAGATTCTTAGCAGATGAAACAACAATGTATGTTCAGGCAGAGCAGCCCATAATTTATTTGTGTGTGTGTGTGTGTGTGTGTGTGTGTGTGTGTGTGTGTGTGTGTGTGTGTGTGTGTAAAAATGTCTTGTATGAACCAAAATAGCTTTTTGCTAAATGGAGATATGAACTGCAAACTGGACCTCGTGGTGAGCATTTCTACTTTGCACTTGACAGGTCAAGGGGTCGAATCTTCTCCTCTGATGAGTTTGCATATTTTCCTTGTGCTTTTCTGCATTTTCATTGGACACTCCGGCTTTCGCCCTCATTCATACAATAACATTATGTTAATTGAATACTCTAAATAAGGGGTGTCAAGCATATTTGTGACATAGGACACGTTGTCGCTATGGTTTCCCTCAGAGGGTTGTTAGGACAGAAAAATTATTACTTCAGGTATAGGTTCTTTGGGCTGGCAATTAATTGTTTTCGGAATTGTTAACAGCAAACGGATTTTGAAATCAAATGTCATAGAAGATTGTGGCACACAAAGTTCATCCATATCCATTTTCTGAGCCGCTTATCCTCACAAGGATAACGGGAGTGCTCGGTGGAGTAACTGAAGAGCGTTGGCCCCACAGTTCGGAGGGCCGGGGTTCAAATCCCGGCCCCACCTGTGTGGAGTTTGCATGTTCTCACCTTTCCTGTGTGGGTTTTCTGCGTGGGCACTCCGGTTTCCTTACACATCCCAAAAACATGCATTAATTCATCTTCTTTTTCTTTTGGCTTGTCCCATGAGGGGTCGCCACAGCGTGTCATCTATTTCCATCTAAGCCTATCTCCTGCATCTTCTTCTTTAACACCCACTGTCCTCGTGTCCTCCCTCACAACATCCATCAACCTTTTCTTTTGTCTTCCTCTCGCTCTTTTGCCTGGCAGCTCCATCCTCAGCACCCTTCTACCAATATACTCACTCTCTCGCCTCCGAACATGTCCAAACCATCGAAGTCTGCTCTCTCTGACCTAGTCTCCAAAACCTCCAACTTTGGCTGCCAGTCATTCATGCTTGCCTCTTCTACGCCACCTTCTCTCCCATTTTCTTCATTCATTAACTTCTCAAAGTACTCTTTCCATCTACTTAGTACACTACTGGCACCAGTCAACATAAAACCAAAAACATGTATTAATTGGAGGCTCTAAATTTCTCCTAGGTGTGATTGTGAATGTGACGGTTGTCTGTTTCCATGTGCCCTGCGATTGGGTGGCAACCAGTTCTGGGTGTACCCCGCTTATTCCCGATGACAGCTGGGATTGTCTGCGGCACTCCTGCAACCCTCATGAGGATAAGGGGCTCAGAAAATGTATAAAAGGATTTGACACCTTTTCTAAATTGGTCACAAGTGTAAGTGTAAAAAGTTATCAATTTGTGTGTGTGTTATGATGGACTGGCGACCAGTTGCCCAAACTCAGCCAGGACTGTTCATTGATCATAGATTATTGATGGATCATTGATCCATTGAAATTGGTATCACACCTTAAAAAGTGTTTTTTTTTTTTTCAAATCAACTCACTTGAATGTCTACAGGATCGGGAGATTCATTGCCCTTCTTTTCCTCTAATGCAAAATTGCCACAGATCAAGGGAATGTGACAAGGTCAAGCAAAGGTTTTCAAGGACCACCTGCAGATGGTGGGACCATTCAGGGTGTCATAACATGGTCATAAAAAATGCTCTCTAGTCACTTTGTTACAATACAAGTTAACAACTTTACAGCTGGAGCAGATACCCACTAAAGTGCTTTTCAAAGTCCATGCCTAAAAGATTTGACAATGATTCATATTCACACTCCTCCACACACACACAGATTTTGGGGTAGTTTCCTTTTTTATTTCTCTTGTATTGATCATTTAAAAATAATGTCCTGTGATGTCCATGATTGATTGATTTGATAAAATTGGATGATACCTTCAGTTTCAGTTGTAGCACATACTGTACACCTTTTGGGCCCCAAACAACAATAAAAATCATTCATTTCCCAACTTGCATCACACACTCACACAAACTTACAGTAAAGCATTGTTCAGTTTCATGCACGTTTCAGTTAATAGATGTTGTTCAAAACAAAGCATTCCATATTTTTGAAGACCAAAAATGTTTGACTGCTTTGAAACCTGTTTTTTTTTAAAACAACTTTTTATATTTTATAGTCCCCAAATTGCTGTCATCTAAACCAGGGATTCTCATCCTAAAAGTAGGTCACAAAGCCATTTTTGGTGGGTTGTGAACATTTTTTTTTTAAGCATAATGCAGACTTTTAAAGCAAATACAGGTGCTTTAGTCTGAGCCCTCATTTTTGAAAAAGAAGACAAACTACTGATGTTGCATTTTCCTGAAAATTAGAGCTCATCTATCCATCTATTCTCCATACTGCTTATCTTCACTAGGGTTGCAAATGGAGTTGTCATGTTCTTCACCTCTGAAAGACAGTTTGAACACGCAGGCCAAGCATCAGTAAATACCATCGTTCCCGGCCTACAGAGCGCACCTTGTTATAAGCCTCACTAAGTATATTTGCAAAGGAAATATCATTTGGTACATACATACGCCGCAGCTGTGTAATGGCCACAAGTGCCCACATTGAAACCCACGTTGAAACACGAGATATTTACAAAGAAAGAAGCACAACGCTAGTGTTACGCTAACAGGGCCGGTTAAAAAAACATGCCGGTAAAAATCACTGAGACACGCCAGTAACCGGCCAGCACACTGTGAACAGTAGCGGATCAGTTAAACTTCACTTCACTTCCTTGGCACATATATTCCACCGGTCTCACTTTTACCAATTCTGCTTGAGTGCCCCCTTGCAACCGTTAGAAAAAAAATGCACAAATTAGCGGCATCACTGCATAAACTGCAGGGTTGAAAGCGTGTGAAAAAAGTCACGGCTTATAGGTCGGAAATCACCGTACATTTAAAAATCCATCCATTCTGAGCCACTTAGCCTCACAAGGGTTGTGGGAGTGCTGGAGCTAATCCCACCTATTATCAGGCAGGAGGAAGGGTACACCCTGAGCCGGTTGCTAGCCAATCGCAAGCCACATGGAGACAGACAACAGTCGCACTCACAATCATACCGAGAGGCAATTTCGAGTCGTGAGATTTGAACCCCTGTCCTTCGAACTGTGAGGCCAACTCTCTAACCAGTTATCCCACCGTGCCGCCATGTTTAAAAATAGGATATTCCTCCACCATCCATCAATCTTATTAGCTGCTTCTCCTCACAAGGGTCACTGGGAGTGCTGGAGCTCATCCCTGTGGTCAAAGGGCAGGAGGCAGGGGACACTGAACTGGTTGCAAGCCAGTTGCAGGGTGCATTGAGACAAACAGCCGCACTCACAATCACACCTAGGGGCAATTTAGATTGTCCAATTAATGTTGCATGTTTTGGGATGTGGGAGGAAACCGGAGTGCCCGGAGAAAACCCACGCAGGCACGGGGAGAACATGCAAATTCCACACAGGCGGGTCTGGGTTTGAACCCGGGACCTCAGAACTGTCAGGCCAATGCTTTCCAGGTGACCCACCATGCCACCTATGATATTCAAATGCTTTCAAAACTCCATTTGAACAACACATTTTCTTTATTATTCCTAACTCGTGTATCAATGGGTTGCACCTTACTAACTTTAGAAAAATGCAGGTTTCAGAGTGACAACAGTTGAGAACCGATGAACCAAACAGCTAGACGTCCATGTAACTATGATGCATCAAACAAAAAAACTTAACATTTAAAGAAATTGCTGACATTGTTTAAAGAGGGAGAAATCTCTTAGAACATACAATATATCAGAACAGAAATTAATCCACAATCAAGACACAAAACACAGAAAATCTAGAGATCATGTCCAGTCTGAAAGCATTCAAATGGAAGCTGTAATAAACGGCAATGTAACGGCAGTAAAACATTGCATAGTTGCAATGAAGGGAATAAATAAGCTCTTTGGTGGCAGTTTTACGTTGATCACTTTCACTGCTCACTTAGTCATTTCTTCTCTAACACCTGAATCTAAGATTCCTGATAACATGTTTGGAACCTGTTATTCACAGAAGCCCAATTTATTTGCGTGTTTTTTTCTTTTTTGATGCCTTTTTTTTTCATTATGGCAATTACCCTGTAATGAGTATTAATTATTTGTGCATCTTTATTATGTGCCACATTTATGTTATGGAAAACTCAATAAAAATACAGTGTCACCCCCATCATATTAACTAGACTACGATCACGGAGTCTCTGGAAAAGAGGATTTAGAACTGAATTTAAGACTGATACTGAGTTGATGTGTTTTGTCAAGTGCTTTACATTGAAATCCATTTTACTTCCCCTTTAAAGGGGAAATCCACTGGTTTGCATTATTAATGTATCCAGTAGGTCATGTAACATGTACTTTATTTTGACAATGTGATGTTAAATCCTCTCTCATTTAATAATGTTTTGAGAAAATTTTTCGTGACAATTACGAATTTTCAGGGGTGCTGCCATTTTCACTCAGATGACAATACATGCTCGGATGTGACGTGTACCGTGCCACAACAAAAGCTCGATTACATGTGACACCATTTATGCCCAGCGCTGATTTCTGAGATTTATCCTTGACTGATGAAGAAATTGCAGTATCGGTTGATTGGAAAGACGGAGGAAAACTTCCATACACACCCGTGAGCTGCACAGCTGTGGGCGTCTCGGCCGCTCGGTTGATCGGGAAGACGGAGGAATACTTCCATACATAGCCGTGAGGGGTGCCGCTCACGCTGCCGCGGGCCGCGTAACTTGTTAGCGTGCCGGAGTGTCATTTGTTATCGGAATTAACCAGGACCCGGCACGGTGGTGGGTGTGGGACGGCGGGCTGCGTGATTGAGCTCTCCACTGGCATCCTGGTCCCGAGCCTGCACGTGCGGGACGGAGGACGTGCGCGTGTGGGTTTCAAGCCGGAGCTGTCAGAAAAGTTACCACAGCGATAACTGGCTTGTGGTGGCCATGCGTTCAAAGTGACATTGCTTTTTCATCCTTCAATGTCGGCTCTTCCTCTACAATGCGGAGGAAAAAGCCATGAGTGACAGGTGTTATGCGGGGGATAGACACCCCCAAGCCAGCTTGCTGGCTCCAGTACCGTATATGGAAGTATTCCTCCGTCTTTCCAATCAACTGATACTGCTATTTCTTCTTCAGACGAGGATAAATCAGAGAAATCAGCGGTGGGCATAAATGGTGTCTCATGTAATCCAGCCTTTGTTGCGGCACAGTACACGTCACATCCGCGCACGTATTGTCATGTGACTCGCAAAAATGGCAGTTGGCAATTGTCGGGTTACACATCGCACTCAGACGCTACGTATGAGCTTTCCGGACGCTCACTCGGAGCGTATTAGCTTTCATGTCTTCGACGCACGTAGTAGCGACATCATCTTGGGCAGCCCGTGGCTCTAAGAACATAATCCGCACATAGATTGGGCCACGGGTCAGATCAAGACTTGGGGAGAGGACTGTCTCAGTCGCTGTGTCGCTGTCCGGAGAGACAGGGGTATTCAAGTTGCGCCGGTTCGGCTAACAGAACCTAGTACCGCCCTGGACCTGACCGCAGTGCCCTCCTGCTACCATGACCTACGGGAGGTCTTCTCTGAATCTAAAGCAAAGTCTCTGCCGCCACATCGGTCATACGACTGCGCGATTGAACTCCTGCCAGGCACCTCTCCTCCTAGAGGGAAACTGTTCTCTTTAACCGGACCAGAGCATCAAGCCATGAGGGACTACATCGAGGACTCGCTGGCAGACGGACTCATTTGCCCCTCATCCTCACCAGCCGGTGCGGGTTTTTTTTTTGTCAAGAAGAAGGACTCCACGCTGCGACCCTGCATCGACTACCGAGGCCTGAACGACATCACAGTCAAGAACAGGTACCCTTTGCCGCTTATCTCTACAGCATTCGAACTCCTCCAGGGAGCCCGGATCTTCACCAAGCTCGACTTGCGCAGCGCTTACCACCTGGTGCGGATTCGGGAAAGGGATGAGTGGAAGACGGCGTTCAACACCCCCACAGGGCACTATGAGTATCTGGTGATGCCCTTCGGACTGACTAACGCTCCGGCCGTCTTTCAGAACTTCATTAACGACGTGCTTCGGGAGTTCCTGAACAGATCTGTCTTTGTTTATCTGGATGATATTCTCATCTTTTCAGCAGACCTAACCTCTCACATTCAACAAGTCAGAGAGGTGCTCCGGCGTCTGCAGCAGCACCAATTATACGTGAATATGGAGAAGTGTGAGTTCCATCGGGCATCCGTGTCCTTCCTGGGCTTCGTCCTGGCTGAGGAAGAGATACGGATGGATCCCGGGAAGGTCGACGCGGTGCTGCGGTGGCCTACCCCCAACCAACAGGAGGGACGTACAGAGGTTTCTGGGATTTGCCAATTTCTATAGGAAATTCATAAGGAACTTCAGTTCCGTGGCCGCTCCTCTCCATTCGCTCACCTCGCCACATACCCTCTTCGACTGGTCCGGGACCTGCCAGGAGGCCTTCAGCAGGCTCAAGGCAAGTTTCACTACTGCGCCCGTTCTCATTATTCCGGACCCAGATAACCAGTTTGTGGTGGAGATGGATGCATCGGATTCAGGAATCGGAGCAGCCTTGTCGCAGAGGAGTCCCAGGGATGGAAGGATCCACCCATGCGCGTTCCTGTCTAGAAAGTTGACCCCGGCAGAGAGGAACTACGACGTGGGAGATAGGGAACTGCTGGCGGTCAAGAGCGCGTTGGAGGAGTGGCGGCACTGGCTGGAGGGCTCGCAAGTACCGTTCGTTGTCTTCATGGACCATAAGAACCTTGAATACCTGAAGTCGGCGAAGAGGTTGAACGTCCGTCAGGCCAGGTGGGCCCTATTTTTCACCCGCTTCCACTTTAAGGTGTGTTTCCGCCCAGGCTCCAAAAACGGCAAGCCGGATGCACTCTCGCGGATCCACAAGTGAGGGCGCACGGATTCAGACGTCGCTACTATCCTGCCAGCGGGGTGCTTCGTGGCCGGTTTCACCTGGGTGATCGAGTCGCGGGTGAAGGAGGCTCTGGGAGAGACACCGTCACCCGCGGAGTGTCCGTCGGGCCGCCTGTTCGTCATCCCATCTCTGCGGGGAGACGTCATCAACTGGGCCCATACCAACAAGATGGTCTGCCACCCGGGTATGGCGAAGACACGTTCAGTGGTCGAACAAAGGTTCTGGTGGCCTAACCTCAGCAAGGACGTAAGGGAGTTCGTCAACGCCTGCCCGGTGTGTGCTGCCAATAAGACTTCCCGCCTACGGCCTGTTGGTGAGTTGCAACCCCTGTCCATCCCCTTTCGTCCGTGGTCACACATCGCGCTGGACTTCGTCACCGGCCTGCCGCCTTCTCAAGGGAACACAGTGCCGCTTCCGAAGATCCCGTCGGCCAAGCAGACAGCCCAGTTGGTATTAGACGAGGTCGTCCGTTACCACGGCCTACCCCAGGACATCGTTTCGGACAGGGGTCCGCAATTCAGCGCCCGTTTCTGGAAGGAGTTCTGCAACCTCATCGGCGCTTCAGCAAGTCGGACATCGGGTCATCACCCAGAGTCTAACGGCCAGACTGAGAGGATTAACCGGGAATTAGAGACCGGTCTTCGATGTCTGGCATCCAGGGACCAGAGCACGTGGAGCCAGCACATCAAGTGGGTGGAGTATGCCCACAATTCTCTACCCTCCGCTTCAACAGGTATGGCTCCACTCCATGTCGTGCATGGGTATCCTCCATCCCTGTTTCCTCCACTGGTCACAGAATCCACAGTTCCGTCGGCCCTGGCCGTGGTGCGACGCTGCAAACGGACCTGGGAAGCAGCTCGGAGGACACTGCTGCGCATGAGCAGCGCCTACAAGGCCGCAGCAGACCGCAAGAGGAGGGCCGCACCAGAGCTCAGAGTGGGACAGCGAGTGTGGCTCTCCACCAAAGATCTCCCGCTGCGGACGGAATCCCCCAAACTTGCTCCCAGGTTCGTTGGCCCGTTCCCGGTTTCCAAAGTTATTAACCCGGTCGCCGTCTCGTTGAAACTGCCCAGGTCGATGAGGGTGCACCCTACGTTCCACGTCAGCAGACTTCGCCCGAATCGCACATCGTCGCTGGCTCCTCCGCTCAAATCCCCCCCGACCTCCCGCATGGTCGACGGTGGGTTGGTGTACACTGTGCGCCGGTTGCTGTCTTCCCGTCGCAGAGGAAGGGGGGTCCAGTACCTGGTGGACTGGGAGGGATATGGCCCGGAGGAGCGCTCTTGGATCCCCTCCCGCTTCGTCGTGGACCGCTCCCTCATCAGGGACTTTCACGCGGCTCACCCTGATGCTCCTGGGCCGTCCAGAGCCGGCCGTTGAGGGGGGGGTTCTGTCATGCTCCTGGATTCCAGCCAGGGCTGGGCGTGGCCAGCTAATCTGAAGGTGCACACCTACGCCTCATGACCTTTGATTAAGACCCAGTACATATAGGACCCGGGGGACGACTATTACTCTGCTAGATCGTTGCCTCTCATGCCTCGTTCCCGCACTACCGTACTCCTGACGTCTACCTCCCGTGTACCGACCAACGCCTGTCTCCCGACCTACCCCGTAAGCCTGCCGTTACTGATCTTGCTGCTTGTTTGGACTGACTCCCTGGTAACCGACATAGGAACAAATAAAGGCTTATTCCGCACTGCTTACCTCTCACCTGAGTCGTGCATTTGGGTCCACCCCCGAGTCTCGTCCGTGACAGTCGATAAAAATCTTCTCAAAACACTAAATGAGAGGATTTAACATCACATTATCAAGATAGAGTACATATTACATGACCTATTGGATACATTGTTAATCAAAACCAGTGGATTTCCCCTTTAAACATATACCATGACAGTAGTTAGTTTACGATGAGATTTGCAGTACCCCACCATTACACAGAGAAATTTGACAAATTCTAACGAGTTGCTTTAGTCAAACAAAATTGTCGGGAAAACCTTGGATTGGCATTTTTATTATTGTATTTTCTTTCTTCTTTTGCATTCAGTTTCCTTTCCCCCCTCTTACTATTCCCACTGCCACTTTCTTATGCACAACAAAAGACCAGAGTGGAAGCCCCAGTTGATCCAGGTGGTGAAAGGATGTGCTAAGTTTCAACTCACATTAAATGTGAGAGTGAGAGGAGACCATTCAAAGTAAAGGAACCCTATTTGTTTTCTAATGGCTTCCAGAGAGGGCAAACACCAAAGGGTGTTATCCAGATGTTTTCTTTCGTGTATTTCTCTCGCTGTCGCCTTTTTTCTAAAATGAATATTACCTTGTTTTACCCAAGCAGCTGGATAATTTGTTCCATTTGAGGGGAGGAAAAGGGGAGGCTGGCAGGCGACAGTCAGACTAGCAGCCACACAGGTTCAGGCCTTGTTGGAGAGTATCGCATAGCTGCCTTTTACGACCTGTTAAACACCCAAGAGCTGAACGCAACCATTTATCCTACGGTGTAGGGCACAGTGCGAATAAGATAGGGTGAACGTAGCTGTAAAAAAAGGATGTTTGTCACTTAAAAGGAAATCAGAGTACATGAAAAAAAGGGAGGGCTCTGGAAGTCTGCAGTAAATTACTGACACTCCCAATAGTTTGTTCCTTCTGAAACGTTCCTGTGTTTTAATGTGATAAATTGTGATATTGCTGTTTACAGAGGATTTGGCAAGGAAATTTGAAACGTGAATAACCATTTTTTTTCAACACCTCCCAAGTAGAGGTATTTATCTTGTGAAGCTGAGTGTTTTAAAGATAACTCTTACTGTATGTATAGTTCATGCCAGGTCATCTACATGGTTGAATTTACACTGCACTGTTCAAGCAGAGGCATCCCGTGCATTTGGTACCTGGGCCTCCAATGGGGACCTACTAACTCAATTCAGCTTCTTCTACCCCCAATTGTAAAGACAATATTGGAATGCTGTTGGCCATTATTGGGGATGCTTGAATATCCATCCATCCATCCATCCATCTCGCGGGAGTGATGGAGCCAATCCCAGCTGTCATCGGGCAGGAAGCGTGGTACACCCTAAATTGGGTAGCAGCTATTTGTAGGGCACATGGAAACAAACAACAGTTGCACCCACAGTCAGGTTTTATAGGCAATTTAGAGTCTCCAATGAATGCATATTTTTGGGATGTGGGAGGAAACTGTAGCCCGGAGAAAACCCACACAGTGACAGAGAGAACATGCAAACTCCACACGGGGGGTCCTCAGAAATGTGAGCCCTATGCTCTACAGCTGCGCCGCCGTGTCAATACAGTTTATCTTACAGTAAGTTACTTCAGCCACCACTCCTGTTTCTGAAGGCCCCGATCAGATTTGACTCACAAGACAGCACATAAAGACGGAAATTTGATTTGACAAAAAAAAAAATCAACATACAGCATGTATATCGAAATTTGTAAACTGTTATGAATACATTTGCATAATTTCATGGGATAAACATTAGGATTCAGGTGTTACATTTACATCAATACTTCTCAGTCAATCCAACATTATTTATATAATGCATGCAACACAATGTATTTTTCATTGATTGAAATGAAAAGTTCGCTTTTATAAGGATGGAGACACACAAACACGTGCACCCATGCATCTTAAATATAATAATGAAATGACCCCCACAGCTGAGGCTAGGTATGGGGCATCCGGATGATGATAGTGTTTTGGCCAGCTGAGACGGCCTTGTCAACTCTAACCTCTCTCGAGGATGCCCACTACCCTCGTGAGCATAAGCAGTATGGAAAATGGAAGTTTGGATAAAATTAGGGATCATCAGCAGCAGCAGTGATTGTAGAAAAGGGTTTAAAATTTAGGATTGTCAACAATTGTTGTTACAAATGTGTTTTCTGAGAAGCCTGGGGTGGAAAACCTATTCTTAATACAAATTTCTAGTATGCCTACACCATGCTTACCCAAAAAATCGAGGCGCAAAGACCATTAAATATGGGGAAAAAATGCAACTGCTGGTGAGCGCTGAAATAACCCCTGTGTTTAAACATATGGAGAGAAGAGTCTGTCAAGGCCAAGTAAACATGTCATTTTCCTTCCATGTTGTCACAGCTTGATATTGTCACCTATGTTAGAGTGTGTAGTTGTTCTCCTGCCCCTTTGTGGGCATGCAGGTTGTTTCCAAGTGACATCAGATAGGTCGCTTGAAATTTGAAATGGGCCCCAAGACCACCAGTGAATATTCACTAGCAGTATAAAAATATCTGTGCAACACGATGAAGGCATTTTTGATCCTGTCAGAGTTGAGTTGAAAATGTGTGTTTCTATTTTACTGACACAACCAAAAGGAGCCACCAGTAAGTGTGGGAGCAATCGTTTTTTATCACACTGCTATTTATATATGTCAGAGGCAGTATGCTTCAATGACAATTTCTATGGTTTTTGGCTGATACGTATGAGCCTCGATTCCTTTAAATATCATTGGAGTGCCCCCACTCTCACTTTCCAGCTTTCAGAGGGAGCAATGACAATCCCCTCTGTGATTTCTGCTGCATAAACTTGGTGACACACAATTTTGGACTATTTTGTCCATCGTCAGATGTGTTGGGCAAGAACAAGGGAGAAGCGTGAGAGAAAGACAAGCGAGGGAAAGCAAGAGAGAGGGAAGGAAAAACAGAGAGAGAGCGATTATATTTCAATTGCGGATCGGCAGCTACGCAAACAGTAGATGAAGGTGGGAGGGAGGTGCGGCAGCTGAGGCCGAGGGATGGGTGGATGTGGATGTGGCGAGGGAAGAAGGGAGGGAGTGAGGCGCTCGGCAGAGCCACTCAGTCTAGACTCCAGATGTGCAGGCAACAGCAGAGTGGCTGCACTGGCCCCCACCAGGCTGCTCTGGGAGTATCCCCGGCACATGTCCCCACACCGCCTGTAAATCAGTCCAGCTAGGCCTCAGGCTGCACCGCAGCCACAAAACCCCTCCGTTCGGACCCCCAAACTTAGTTGGCCAGCGACAGAAAGACGCCAATGAGCCCACTGTGTTAAATTTGATCCATAATTGTCTCTCTGACTGCCTACTAGATAAAAAACAAACTTCAAATTTGAAGTAGCCATTTATTCAACACAGTCTTCCCTCATTTAACAATTAAACATTTTGTTTTAGCCATTGACACAAGTATTTTTGAATAATGGTGGAGTGAAGTAGTGAATCCACCCCTATGGGGGGCACCAGCCAGTGCAAACTGTAGCCCGGTCCCAAGCCCAGATAAATCCAGAGGGTTGTGTCAGGAAGGGCGTCCAGGTTAAAACTTTGCCAAACAAATATGTGAGTGTTCATCTAAAGAATTCCATACCACATCGGTCGTGGCCCGGGTTAATGTGCGTCCCCAGGCACCGTTAACCTGCAGTTCGCTAAAGGAAATTTAGCTAAGGTGTGTCGAAGATGAAGGAGAGGTGGAAAGCTGCTTCTTAGCCAGATAGAGAAAAGGAAAGCAAAGAGCCTAGAATTGAATGTGGGAACTTTGAATTTTGGAACTATGACAGGAAACCTCAGGAGTTGGGTGACATGATGATTAGGAGAAAGGTTGATATACTGTGTGTCCATGAGACCAGGTGAAAAGGCAATAAGGCTAGAGGTTTGAGGGCAGGGTTCAAATTAGTTTACCATGGTGTAGATAGCAAGAGAAAATGGCGTAGGAGTTACTTTAAAAGAAGAGTTAGCTAATAATATCTTGGAAGTGAAAAGAGTACGGTATCAGATCGAGAGATGAGGCTGAAAGTTGAAATTGAGGGTGTTATGTATAATGTGTTTAACAGCTATGCCCCACAGGTAGGATGTGACCTTGAGCTGAAAGAGAAATTCTGGATGGAGCTAGAGGAAGTAACTCTGAGCATTATACGAGAAATGACACCTTCCTCAATTTATAGCAACACATTTTGATTTCTCTGGGAGCGAGGAAAGTATTGAGGCCTTGCATGACATACCATTATTTGGGTTCCACCACTCCCGCTTTGTGAAGAAGATACTGTCAAATGTACATTGCAAGAGAAGACAACTAATGTGATGTAAATAAACACCTGTGGACCAACAGTTATGGGTGTTCAACTAGCTTTTAATTTTTGTATTGGCATTCCCAGCCATAGGTTAATTTTGCTTTTGTGTTTGTATTTAAACATAGTTACAATATTTCTGAATTTGGAGTTTAAGTTTGTCAAACTGAAGCAATAAAAAGGCTTTCTTTCCAAAATGCTCAAAGTACACTGTAGGGAATTGACATGTGGTAGAAACAGCTATTGATAATAGTATTTTCATTTTTGCAGTTTATTCTGAAATGACTGACTGAATCACATCATTCACTTCAACACAACTCATGTTGTTTGAGAGAATTATTCACTTTTGCAATACATTTTTAGTGAGTATAAAAGCGGTTCTACAACCCAAAAATACTTTTAGGAGTAACATTTACTTACAGAATGAATCATTTTGATGTTAAAACATACTTTTGCATGTAGGTCACTGAATGTTACCGTTTGTCCTTCGAGTTTTGACAAATTCACCAGCTGTAGTACAAACCGTGATGCTGTTTAGAGAGCTGCGTTGGAGTAGGTGAGAAAAACTGTATAAAGTACTAACAGTAAATATGGGAGAACCTGTTCTCCCTTGTGAATATTTACCACAACTCACTTTGATGCATTCAATGTGGAAGAATTTTTGCAGTACATGCATCCCACTGCACAATTTTTGATATGGAAAAAAGAACGATTAGATAAAGCAAGGTTGTTCGTTGTGACAAGTTGGACCCCAAAGCAGCAAGGCAGGATGAACTTAAAATAATTTTTCTCCCCCAAAACACAAAATAGTCTAGGTAAACAAGACCCACAGAAAAATCTGAATACCAAAATATCAAAAGTTTCAAACAAATTTGGCCTAAAAGTGCCACAATATAAACCATAGCATGATGAGAGAACTGACATATAATAACAAGGACTAAAGAGAAATTACCAAACAAATTATTAAACCAACTAGCGAGACAAAGAGGACCACCTGGAGAAGGCACGATTGGGTGGAAAGACCTGATGGGTTGACACCAAGTTGAGGATTTACAAGAACCGGTGGCGACATGTGAACATGAACACGTGAATGGAAAACTACAAAAACAAGAAACAATTGACCCCTCTGTACAGGGCACTTAACCACGCCTCCTCAAGAGACGTCACGCCACGTGCGCTGACGTAAGACAAACAGTAAAAATGGCAAATACAATACAATACATTCTGAACTGAGACAGACTCCATGCTTCTGATTTCATTCAAATCAACGATATATTATAGATTCTAAATACAATACATTCTTAACTGAGAGAGACGCCATGCTTCTGATTTCATTCAATCATTCACACGTAGCAATGTTATGCTAGCGGAGAACGTCTCATTCATTTATACGAGACGTGTATTAAAAATCAAATTTAGGGGATATCTTCGTGCAAACACAGTCTGATTAACTTTCGGCCGCAAGCCAGCAAGAAATCAATACGTTTGTGCAGTCCGATCATCGCTAAATATCGCTCAACAAAGAATAAGTGTGTCAATCGTTCACACGCAGCAGTGTTATGCTAGCGAAGAACTTCAAATTCATTTATACGAGACATGTATTGAAAATCAAATATAGGGCATACCTTCGTGCAAACATGTGTTCCGGTTGATATGAGATGGATTTAGTTGATGATGCGGTCTTCCACAAAGTTTGATCCAACGGAGGCATTTTTCGTACTGGGTCTTCGGTTTTGGAAAGGGTACGAATCGAACTCCACCAACTAGCCTTTCAGGAAACCTGTCGTCACTATTACAAAGTCCGTGACTACACCTCTTAACCATATTTTTTGTTAAATAACCCAAATACGCGATAAAACGCTAACTAAACCTATACTGGACCATGCAATGTTGTCTGAGAAAATGGCGGGAGCAAAAACGGGCTTTGGTTTATGCAGATCTCTGGCCTCTGATTGGTCAGTGATGCGGATTGCGCAATATCCACGGAGGGGTCAATTGAAATCTAATGAAAACAAAAAGATAGATCATGACAAAGATAAATAGTCGTGCAGTGCAATGGAAAAGCGCCCTGAGTGACATCATGCAAATTGTACTAGTTGTTTTGAAGATCCTTTCTTCTCAGAATCTATTTTAAAAATAAAGAAAAAGAAAAAAACATTTTTACAAGATTGTGTTCATTTCCTGCAAATAAACCCTAAGTAGTGGCAACTCTATTCTCTATACAACTTGCCTGTAGTTTCTAATTTGTGTATGAACCTATTCAAACAAACAGATGTAACCGTTCACGAGAGTGCAGTCGGCAGTTGGACGCAGCTGCCTATAGATCAGAGAGGAGCGCTGCCTGGTGTCGTTCCTCATTTAGCTCTACAACAGTTCATCTGCCGCCCGGCTCCCCAGTCTCACTGGCACCAGGGCATTCCTTCAATAGCTCCTTGCTTCCCAAACTTTATATCCACAGAGCACATTTACACAATTACAGATTTCTGCTGGATGTGAGTATGTGTGCACAATCTGTTTCCATCAATGCACACACATAATTAGATGTTGGACAGAAGGCCTTGCACCATATATAGTAAGCAATGCAGACCACAAGCATGTGCTACGAAAACCCCAATTCTCATTGTAATCCATCAAGGAGCTATTTTAAAGGCGGAGGAAAATGTCTTTTAGTGCGTCAGCATTTAACACATCCAAGTCCACATGAAGGGACACAGCAGAATGAGGCCTACGCGTGGGATTGTGCAAAGTGTGAGAATCAACGCCTCACTCAGCTGTTTAAACAGGTAGCGTGGAAGCATTGGTGCTGTGTTTAAATTGATCTGGGTGTAGACGTCCTCTGAACAAACAGGTGAGCACAGGGAAAGATGCAGAGGTTAAAATACTGAATGTGTGCGTGTCTGTGTGTTTGTGTGAACAGGTGAGCAAGCCACCATTTGCAGTTCCACCCATGTGCACAAGCAAAACAATGAAACGCACAAATTGACACACACACAAATCCCACCTGATCCTTTTCAACGAGTGCTTTCCAATCTCTATTGCAAACACACTGAAGCTTGCTGACTGCGTGATCACAGTAGCAGCAGGGCTCACACACACACCCTGCGTCCATGTGTGTCTGCACATTAGGGCTGTTCAAACACTTTAATTGTGTTGATACTCGTCACAGAGATACTTCGAGAGATTTCCCAGTGTCGAGGCCCTAACCCCCAGTGGGATGCTCCTGGAAAAAACAACTGACATCTTGTGGAATTCTCCTGGACATGGACTTCATAACCCCTCCTCTGCGGGAGCACAGAGCAACAGTACAAATGTCACCAGAGGCTTAAGCGACAGTCAAGTGAGCCACATGGAAATGGAATGAAGGCACCACATGCAAATTCTGACACTCATGGTCCATTGCTGATGATATCATGGTACACGTTTATAAGTTTGAAGTACACTTAAATGTTCGTGTTGGTCCATTCCATTCTCTGTACCACTCATTTTACGTGCTGGACAGATCACCAGTCAATCCAGCGGGTGACATGACACAAAGAGACAGGCAAACTTTTCTTTCCTCTTCATTCACACCACAATGCCATTTCGAGTCTTCAATGAATGTAGCAGACATGTTTTGGGGCAGCAGGAGAAAGATCTGATACTAGAGCAGAATGGCACATGACTGGAGAGAGCCAATCATAAGCAGTGGCTTTAAAAACAGAAAGTGATATGAGAGCAAATTAGAGCTTTTCCGGCTGTTTTTTTAAAACATTTAATTAAAATTGTAACGATGAAAATTTCCATAAGTAATTGTTATGTAATTATGTGTTTTCTCTAATGAATTACAATCACATAAATTTTGTGATCAAATGGCATTATCTAGTTAAATTTAGCTCGAGGCTCCACAACACTGCTCAACTGTGTGTGTACTGAGTCTGCCACTGGTTTTGGTTGCACATCGGCGCAATGTCACAGCCTTCAGACATTCCAAATGCACAGAAGCTTTCACTCAAACCGAAAATACATTTTCTACAGTGAGCCGTGCTGGTGTTCCACCTCATGTAATTCAAATAGTATATAAAGCAGGAAATACTGGAGCAATAGTTAACTACTTTCATTATGCATGATGTGCTTGTGAATGAAAAAGCGAAGCTTGTGATCAAAATGTATAGCGCACTTATCACTGTACTGCTTTCCTTGAATAACATAAATCCCTCCGCTAATTTATTAGCCATCAATCTTCATCGTTAAGTTGTGTTTGTGGTTTCAATGCAAAGACGGCACCCACCCACAGTGACTGCCGTTGTGTCTACGTCACCAATTGTACCCACCAACAGACAGTCCCAACATTTGTGTGGGGAAAAATATATACTCTGCTACAAATCTTCAGACAATACAGTATAATAACTAGGTGCATTCACAGAATACACTTTAATCATGACTAGTATGAAAAGATGCCTTTAACCCTCAATGAGGGGTTCAGCTGTTTACCGATAAGGTGTCAAAAAAGTTGAAAACTTCCAATCCCAGCAATGTTAGACACCCATGTTTCTGTTCCTCCACAAGAGGGCCACCGACACCATCAGTGCCTTTCCTGGGGTCTTCAACAGATGGGAGTCTGTGGGTCTGCATGTATTTGCTGAGTGTCTGTCATGCATGCATGAGCAATCCTGAGTGGGGGGATAGCAATAGACAAGGCAGTCAGTCAGAAGGCCTTGGGTTCCTCCAGTTAATTAGTAGCAGTACTAGGCTGCAAACAAGCCAGCATCAGCCGCCTGGCTTGCAGTCATCATGTGAAACGGCTGCAGGGGAGAACATCTCCCAGGCGCTGACTCCGCAGACAGAGCTGTTCAAAGAGCTTATCTGAGACCGTCTGGCCCCGTCTTATCTGATGTGACCCCAATGCAAACGCCTCCTGTTACGCCACGTTTTCATCGGGTGCACCGTGTACTAGTTCCCGTGTACACTTTCTGTATGTGAGTTTGCAGGTATCCCGCAATTCACAAATGCTTGTTTTTAGGATGACAATGAGGTCAGTATGAAGTTGCCATTAGTTGTAACAGTGGAAAGGTGAGTTAAGGTCAATTATCAAGGGAGGCAATACTGTACTACACTTACATAGATTTGTTCTGATATATACACTTTTGATTTAAGAAGTGACTCATCTGGAGCTCTGAATGGGATATGTTGAACAATGTTTTTATTTAAAGCCACACTTCAGCATGAACATGTGTCAGATATGGTTCTCGTGATTTGGCCTTTTTTTTTTTTTTTTTTTACGTAGGTGGTTGTTTATTGCATATAGCCAATGTGTCCGTCCTAGTGCTGCAATTATGTACTCACTCATGGCACGAGGCCACTGTGGGCCAGCATGAACAATTCAGCTTCAGTGTTGCGGTAATTGTTGTTACCCACTGTCTACCCCAAGGGTGACCCCCGCTTTCCGAAATGCAAACACATGCAGATGCAGATGCACATTCTCAAACACATTAACACACAATGTTGACACAGCTTCGGCAGGGATGACCCCACCCCCCCCACCGCCACACACACACACACACACACACACACACACACACACACACACAACACACACACACACACTGTATACCCCTTTCTGGGTTCTTGATCCCTCATCCTATCGTCCTTCCCTACACACACATACATGCACACACACACAGTGCTGTTTAGAGATCAGAAGCCCAGCTCGGAGGCCCCACACCTGGGCATGTTTGTGGAGGAAGCGGGCCCTGGGCGGGCTGCGCTCCATGCGCCTGTCGACTGGCTCCACCAAGTCTGGCCAGCTGTGCTCCTGGCCTGGCCTCTTGCTGTGGGGGCTGTGCAGCTGGGAAAGGCATGTTTCCCAAAAGGGGAGAAAAAAAGGACAGCGAGGGGAGGAGGGAGGGAGGACATAGAAAAGAAGGGAAAAAGGGGGCTTTAGGTTATTTCGAGATCATTACACATTTATCCCTGGGCTTTCCTAAAGCATCTCTTTTATATGAAAAAAAACATACCCCAGTTGGTTCTAAATTTAGTCAGCTAATGCTTTCCGGTTAATTGAAAAAAATACATGGACATTATGAAACAAATGTATATCTTAGCATATAATAGTTTTCTTGTGTTAAAGTGCAGTACACAGAAGCTCTAAAATGTTTCAAAATATAACTAATTGCCAACTGGATCTCATTTAAGAAGAGTTAAAAAAAAAAAAAATAAAAAAAAATGTGGTCTTGAGTCCCACAATTTTTATGCACGTTTCAAAACCAATGTGGCAACCACCAACGTCTATTTTCTGAAGAACACATTGACTATTACAGTACAAACATATTTACATGTCATTATTGAACAAATCCAATTTAGCCTGCAATTTCTGAAGACTTATTATAGTGATGTAGATTTACTATAATGGTATTTTCAGTCTCATACTATTACACAACTGTAGAATTAAACGCCTAAATGTATCTATGCACTGTATATGTAGTATTCATCTTGAGAAGTACATCTGTGCAAGTTAATGTGAAATAACTTGTGTGTGGAACTACGTACAAAAAAAAATATATAAAGCCATGTTTACATTTTCAATACTTTATTTGAGTTCTCTTTTCCACACCACATAATTCTGCCGAGTGCCTTAGTATATGTACTGTAAATGTAAAAAAATATTCTTAGATCAAGTCTTATTTGGTGATTCTTGAAAATGAACCATTCACAAAACAACTGTGCTCGTTGGACCTGCATGCATAAAATATTACTTGGAAATGATGCACACATGCTAAACTTTCACCAGATTAAAGAGGCAACAAACAAAGTGTTGCAGAATTTGCTATTTCAGATGTCACGTCTTCCTGTGTGTGTACTTAGCCCACTGCCATGCGGAGCTCCTTGGGACTGCACAGCTGAGCCAAGCTGCATTTCAGGAAGAGGGGGACGTGTGGAAACGCTGGCTGCCGTGTCCGCCTGTCACTCAGCAGCCATCCACGCCGAACCACGCAAGCCGGGCTCGGTGCACTATGCAGCTGAGGAATCAGTGCAGGTCTCATCCTTGCTTTTCCTGAGGGTGAATGCCAAACACTACACAGCCTTAATTATGATGGATTGAGAGTGAGATTGCACTGATCCTATCAGCAGAGCTGTTGTTTTTCCAGGTTAGGATAGTGAAACAGTCAACCAAAGGTTGTTTCTAAATACTGCTATCTCTCTGAGGAATCTTGACTTGTTTGCTATCACACGGTATTTTTTACCGTGTGGAATAGTTTAGATTGTAGACACATTGATGCTATCTCCATGGGCAATCCAAACCCTTGACAGCTGCACAACCTCCACTGCATCCCTTGGGCTTGCTTGCCTGAGAATGAGTGGTCAGGTGAAACAACAAGAGGTTATTCAATGCGACTGCAGTATTTATTGCCTGGCCAGGTCGTTCTCCAAAGAGGATCACAAATATTTTAAATTCGCCAAGAAAGCAGAGGACCAAGGATACAATTTGGTGACACAGAGCACAGTCTGTCTTCAGGATCCCATGTTTTTGCTACATCCTTCCAGTTCAAAGGGGATCCACACAGCTGGACCCTAGGGGACGTCAAGGTGGCTTAGTCACTGGCATTAGCCCGTAGCCTCACCATTGGCTGCGTTGGTCTCCAGGCCAGGAGGTGGCCTTCTACCCCCAGGCCAGTCTTGTTCCTCACTGTCATCTCTCCACAGAGCTGACCCCACCGGCCCAAAAAGAACATACTGTGAGGGGGTGACATAAGGTGAACTGAAGTGGGTGTCAGGAAGTGTAATTGTTCTATTCTAAACTAAAATAATAATCGTGGCTGATAGGTGATGCGTCGCAGGATGGGAAAAACTGAGAGCTCGGACAGAGCGGCATCTGAAATCAAACAGTTTCTTCTTTTTGCTGTGCCTCCTACATGCTCACTCCTCGTGCAGCTTTTCCTCTCTAGCTCCCTGTTTCTATGTTTGCTCATCCACCAGCCTTTTTGTGGGAAGTCTGTGCTCGCTGAGATTCTTCTGAGGCCATGTTTTCATCATTACCATCTTGAATACATTTTAACAACTGTCATATGACGACGGAGATGATCCAAGTGCACAAGGATCCTTGAAACAGAATCTATCACCATAGTCAACACAGCAAGCGTGCAACATCAGCTGATAAACAGGCTCCTTAAAAGATTAGTGCCACCAGGGAAATTAGGGAACGATTGCTGACGAAAACCCAGAAGGGACTTTTAGATCTTCTCCCTGAGGTCAAGTTGAAACATTTAGCCTCCATAGTCAAATCAAACCTCTTAGTTCAAATTGCAACCCTGAGGTTCAGCACAGCTAACAAGAGCTTAGTTTAATGAGCCCTAAATAATTCACTTATGTTTTGGGTTTCTCTCAGCCCCCCCCCCCCTTCTACTTATTCAAAAAGAAGGAGAAGAAGAACAAGCAAAGAAGATCTATAATTTGTGATCAATGTTGGCTTTGGTGTGTTATTATTTTTGTATCTTGCTGTCAAATGTTAATGTTCTTGCTGAAACATTACACACCTCTACATTAGACTCATTTGAGCTGGTCGGTTCCGGAGTCACCCGAATTTAAGATTTGCTTCACCGAACCAGGGATGAAAAATACAAGGTCTGCGGGATTTTGTGAGTGCTCATGGCTGGCTGATGCTACGCACACAGACAGTAAAGAAAATGGGTATTTGAACACCTTGCTATATTGCAAGTTCTCCCACTTAGAAATCATGGAGGGGTCTGAAATTTTCATCGTAGGTGCATGTCCACTGTGAGAGAGTTAATCTAAAAAGAAAAATCCAGAAATCACAATGTATGATTTTCTAATTATTTATTTGTGTGATACATCTGCAAATAAGCATTTGAACACCTGTTTATCAGCTAGAATTATGACCCTCAAAGACCTTTTAGTCCGCCTTTAAAAGTCCACCTCCACTTTATGTATTATCCTGAATCATATGCACCTGTGTGAGGTCGTTAGCTGCATAAAGACACCTGTCCACCCCATACAATGAGTAAGACTCACAAGACTTGTAACATGGGTAAGACCAAAGAGCCTTCCAAAGACACCAGAGACAAAATTGTACAACTCCACATGGCTGGAAAGAGCTACGGAGAAATTCCCAAGCAGCTTGGTGAAAAAAAGGTCCACTGTTGGAGCAATCATTAGAAAATGGAAGAAGCTATTCATGACTGTCAATCTCAATCGGAGTGGAGCCCCATGCAAGATATTCCCTCGTGGGGTCTCAGGGATCCTTAGAAAGGTGAGGAATCAGCCCAGGACTACACGACAGGACATGGTCAAGGACCTGAAAAGAGCTGGGACCACCGTTTCCAAGGTGAGTGTTGGTAATACACTCAGATGTCATGGTTTGAAATCATGAATGGCAAGGTTCCCCTGCTTAAACCAGAAAGTCAAGGCCCATCTTAAGTTTGCCAATGACCATTTCGATGATACAGAGAAGTCACGGGAATAAGTTTTGTTGTCAGATGAGACCAAAATTGAACTTTTTGGTTATAATTCCACTAACCGTGTTCGAAAGAAGACGAATGATGAGTTCCATCCCAAGAACACCATCGCTACTGTGAAGCATAGGGGTCGTAGGATCATGCTTTGGGGGTGTTTTTCTGCACATGGGACAGGACGACTGCACTGTATTAAGGAGAGGATGACCGCGGCCATGTATTGTGAGATTTGGGGGAACAACCCCTTTCCTTCAGTCAGAACATTGAAGATGGGTCATGGATGGGTCTTTCAATGACCCGAAGCACACAGCCAGGAAAACCAAGGAGTGGCTCCGTGCCAATCGACCCTTTGTTGGTTTTTAAATCCGCTCCAATTAAAAAAAACAAAACACTGTAGTCTTGTGGAAGACAGCAGACTGACTTCATTCCAACCAATCTAGCAAATTCAATGACTAAGTTAAATATTGCAATATCTACTGATATTCTAAACACAATGTAATATGGTGCTAGAGTTCATGGCTGTTCATGACAGCATAATACAAAATGTGGAAAGTATTTTCAAGCACAAAACTAAAAACAAATAATAAAAATGTCACTTTCCTGGTCGGCTGGATTGAAATATTGAGCTACAGTAAGCTTGGAGTTTTACAACTATGCCTGCGTGTGTAAAGTGCAATTATAACTTTTGGGTAATGACAGGGTTTGCTGTTATAGGGCAAAGTCATCACACTTGCAGAGTTGTTTATCGCATATTTGTCATGTGAGAGCATTCTTGCAATGCCCACCTCCTGGTGGCCACCCATTCCACTCTCGCTTGCTCTCGTCAAGTCCAGAATAAATGAACCATGATAAGTGTTATAAAGATGAGCGCTGAGTTGTGAGACTTGCCCAGCGGCGCCTTATTATAGCAAGGGAGCCTCTCTGCTACATACCCAACAACCGCTACTTCCTCATCTCACACCCAGATGTACGTCAACTCAGTAAACATCCGTATACCTGTCACATTACTTCTACATGTTCCAAATAGATTGATATTAAATGTGTCGTATGTCTCTTAATTGTATTTCCATGTGATGCTCTGCTTCAGTCCGCTCTTTTGAGTAAATGATATATCTCTGGAAGATTTAATTCATTTGGCATAGGCAAACGAAACCCGCTACACAGAAGAGTCAATGGAAAATACAGTATTGAGGGAAAATCTGATCCCTGGAGATAAAGAGGGTGAAAGAAAAAAAAAGTCCTGACAAAAGCAGAACGGGAGTATTATCTGTGCAGCTGTCTGTGTGTGTCAGGATGTCACTCCCAGAGAGTCAGCTCTAACCAGTCTGATCACAGAGGCAGCACAGGAAGTCCCACAAAAAGCAAAGGAAGTGAGCACGAGCTTCAGGAAGTGATTTTTTTTTTTTTTTTTTTTTTTTTTTTGCAGCATCGGCTCCACGAAGTCTGGAGCCTGGGAGGGAGGAGGAAGAGAGGCAGCCCGGCTAAACACCAGAGTGTGAGAGAGAAGGAAAAGGGAGGGAAAAACCGACAGTGGGAGGGTGAGATTAGGGTATGCACATTATAAGAGCAGTGACATCTGTCTCCATACCGCCCAGCTGTGTGTCATTTAGTGAGCGCTTAGAAAAACCCGCCTGGCATCAGTGAGTGATGTGCCTGACGCCGTGGCGCCAGGCGTTCCGCTTAAAATGACATTGGGTGCCGCCGCTGACCATTTCCTTCTGCCTACGCACAAATTGCTCACTTCAACACAAGTGAGCACAGGCTTTTTTAGGGAGAGTTGAAGTTTCTCTTGGTTTTTTGTTTCCATTCTTCCTCTGCAATCCATTACAATAGAATATGAAATGTGGCATTCACGCTCTTTCTCTCACATTACTGTGATTCAACAGTAACCGAGCAAACAGACAGCATCAGGACAAACAGATTAGTGGCTCTGGTGACACACACACACACACCTGTGTTCGCATATTTACCACTTAAGCCATCATTTTGCATGTAAATAGAATGCATCGCTATGTTGAGGATGGGCTAACTTCCTCAGCGTTGCACCTGGACTGATGTCTTTTGCATTAAGTGGGATGATGGGAGTGAGGTTAGAGACAAGAGGTGTCAAAGTAAGTAAAACCCGATAATTTGGGGGTACTTAGTCAACTATTGTCACGGTGAGATACAACAGAAGAGGCCTCATTTTTATGTACGTGACTTTCAAAACAGGACGTTTTGAATTCACGACACTTACGTATCTGTTTTTAACTTCTCTCTTCGAATCCTGACAGATGTTTCTTAAAATTCAATAAAGAATGCTATGTTGCTATTCTTCTTCTGATGGTTCGTGACAGCTTCACGAGATTATATGAGGTGAATGAAAAACCTCAGTTATGAACTGTCTAGACTTGCAAAAACACAACGGGGAAACGTCCCATGAGAATCAAATGGGAGTTCACATCAAGTTAAGATTGACAAAAGTGCATGTTAGGTAACATGCATCATAATAATGTGAACTTATTATATGATATATTTTCGTCTGCATACATTTACATTCTTAGTTGCAGTGTACCTTCACAAACATAAAGCATTTTGTATTTCTAGCATTGATCAAAATAGAGAACTAATTTTGCGGGCAAACATACAGTACAAGATGTTCTATGTCATCAACACGAAGCAATATTGTGTTACGCTGGCTTGCTCTTTGTGTGCAAAATCCAGACATCTAAATGACACGCTAGACCACTTTGACTTCACACAAAGATGGATAAGAAGAAGCCACCGTGTCTCATTGCAGCCAGTCCGACCTGTACTGTATCTTGGTGTCCTCCCGGATGTCCTTTGCCTCTGACTCCGCTCATTCTTCCTGATAAACGATAACGTAAAAACCATATGCTCTCCATTTGTTATCAGACCCTATCGGGGCCTTAGAAGCCTATCAGCTGAGGCCTCGCCAAGGTCAGAACGCTGTTCATCCAAAAATCCTTCAGGCCTGCGAGTGCCTTTCAGATGGGACCAGCTTGTCTCGCAGTCTGCCCAGTATACACAGTCAAAACATTTGGGTTGAATTCTAGCAACAGACATAATTCAGCGCAGCTTTGAAAGCAAAAGCTGATAATATTCAATAGAACTTCTGTCATCGCACTTGGGAACGAGTGCTCTGGCTCGAGGCCAGTGTGCTATATTTGGTCATTTAGGCAGGCTTTTAATGACTTCACCGAGGCAATTTTAGCCCGAGTCTGTCTGTTGTTTCAGTCTCATTTTCAGTAAACTGTGATCACCTGGCCTTTGCGTTCTGCAGGCCTTTCACTGCGAGCACAAAGAGCCAAGGGGACATTACCCACAAGAAAAGCCCAGCTTTGGCTTCTTTAAGAAAAGCAGAGGTTTAGCTCTTTCACTTCCACTGCATTGTTATGCTAAGGCACATCTTGGGAATAAGAGTGAACCATTAGCATCTGAAGAAGAGCCAACATCTGAGGGAAACACGTCTTTAAGGCCCCAAAGAAAAGAATCCATGCTGTCTCTCCCTCTCATTTTCTAATTCTCTCACTCACTTGCTTGCTCCTCAACTCCTCTCTCACTCCTCGCCTTGCGATGGTCCATTCTCTATTCTTTCGAAGCTCTCCTGGTGCCTCTTTTGGAGCCAAGTGGGTTACGTGTTTGTGTGTGTGTGAGGATTAGAAATCGGAACGCTTGATGATGACACAATGAATACAGCTCTTGCCACAAACTGCATAGCCGCACCAAAGAGGTAGTCTGAATCAATTAGAAATGGATCCCACATTTAAGCAGATCATTGCCACCAAGACGCTCTAAAATATTCAATGTGATGGTTTAAATGGGAATTTGGAACAATTTACAAACAAATTAATTACTTGGGCAAGGTGCCGATATGTAACATTGTCATCTGCATTATGACAACGGGCTATTATGTGACATTAAACAAGTGAAAAGTTTGATTTTGTTAATCGAATGTCTCCTCTTGGTATCGCTATTGTTACAAAAATTCACACCTGTATGTCATATGTAGTGCGTCACAAAGACTGCATTTGAATGGAGTCTTTCCACTAGATGCTCTACATTTTATCATAATTTTGTGAGCTTTTTACTTCTGCTTATGGCTCATAATTCTGCAAGTAAAGCATTTTTAATGTTCACATGACTACCGACAATCAAGCCTGAACAATCACATTTCTTGGATAATTTAACCTGGCAACATTTTGAGTTTCCATGAGTGAAAGCAGCTTGTTGCAAACAGAGTAGGCTAAACATACTGACAAAAGAGCTGCAGCCGGTTGAGGGGCAGCTGTGGGATAAATCACAGTGCCGACACACACACACACACACACACACACACACACGTAATCTTGGGTGGGAACCTACAGATGCTCCCCTGGATAACAGCTGGACTGGAACAAAATACGAAAAAGAGAGTAATACATTTAATATAGCGCTGGAGTAGGATGTGGTGTTTATATATGAACAAAAAAAAGGTTTGTAGTTTTGCATGGCCACTAGTTACAAGACGGACTTCGTAGGGTTCTTTTATAAGTGCCTCATCGGCCAATTAAAAATGACGCACACCAGGCAAAGTAGGAGCTGACGACACTTTCCCCCTGGACAGAGAGCACCCAGAAACAAATGTAAGGAATAAAAATGGCATTAAGATTTAGAAAAATTGATCTATATTCAATGACGTATACAGTGGAAGTTGAACAGTCTGTTCTGAGACGTCTGTGTTCAAATTTAGGATGAGTTTAGAAATTAGAATTCGACCCGTTCCAGGGTCAAACTATCTTCACCTAAAAAAGCTTTGCTTATAATAATAAAATTAATAACATTTAAGGTTTCAAATAGCAACATCTGTAAAAACATTAAAGCACGTCCTCGCTGATAACTTTGATGGACACTGTGGAAGTGACATGCATTGTACGAAGATCTTTTGCTTCTTCTTGAGCTTCTTAAATGTCATCAATCCATCCCACCATTTTTGAAACGATTTGTCCTCGCGATGGTTGCAGTCAAGCAAGAGACTTCGGGTGGGAAGCTGGCTACACCCTGGACTGGTCGCAGGGCACATACACTGTCAACAAACAACCATTTACATTGAGTTTCATCACAAATGAACAATTCAGTCTTCCGTGTTCAGAAGACCATAATAAAATCCCCATAGGAAAGCCACACTTGATCCAGATCCAAATCCAGAAAGAAACCTTAACTGTGAGGCAGACGTGCTTACCACAACGAAGTATGTTTTTAGAACCCCTCGGGCCTCCAGCCAAAGATTATCATGCGTGCTCGCCCCCAACTAAAAACAGCATGATGGATAGGCAAATACATCATTTATGAAATAAATAATAGAAACAAAACATCAGCCATATTAGGGAGAATCTCGAATCCACCAACATGGGCCAATGGACTGTTTCTCAGGGACCCCTTCACTTTGGGGCTCTTGGCAATTGGTGTTATATCTTAACTATTGTACAAGTGTCACAATCATTTTCATTTACAATTTTTTGGTCATCATCATGTTTTCCACTTTTTCATCACTAATTACACCCAATACACAGTCACAGAAGCAAAGAAAAAAATAAAGGGGGGGGGTGCCTGAAGTCTTGTGAGCAGTCAATAATTTAGATTTTTGAATGAAGGCAGAAAGAAAAAAAAAGATGTAAAGAATCTGACAATTGTATGACATTTGGGGTAATAATGCTGAGTAAGCTGTCATCCTTGAGGAGCACTGTCCTCAGCTGACTGTTGACATAAAAAAAGGGGCCAGTTATGAGTGGCATGATAATAAACCACTGCCACGAGCAATGTGGAACCTACTGCATGATAAACATGACTCTTGCAAGGCTCTTTGGTCAAAACTTTCCAGCTGACTAACTGCTCGCTGAAACACGGGGGTCAGTTTAGGAAAAAGATGGATGACTAAGTTGTGCACCTGCCTCTCTTTCAGGAGGGGAGGGCTAAGTCCGTACGAAAAAAAAGGAATTTCCAAGGACAGGGAACATGTTGTGAAATCATATTGCGCATGTGACCTGTACAGCTGCAGAGGGAGGGGGTTGATGTGTGTGTGTAATAGCATGACTCACCAGTAGAGTTTCTCAAAATTCAGAACATTCATTCACCTCTTGTCCATTTCTCAATCTCGCCACTCTTTATCTCAGTCCATTCAAATCTTCAAACCATCCATCCTTTTTCTGTATCACTTATCCTCATCAGTTTCGTGCGTCTTCAAACCAAAACATTTTAAACACAAGAATTGGATAAGTAAGATCACATTAACCCGGTTAAAAAGATGTGAACACACACACACATCCACATGCACACACCTTATTTACAATGAACAATGCAAGAGTCATTCAAAAATGTCTTCATCAGCATGAGATCATGTGACACATACAACACACACACCCCAAGTTGGGTGCAGGTGGCTGGCTGCGGTGGCCAGGGCAGCATTCTGGCTCCGTTGTTAAGTGACATCTCCCTTGTAACAGTGTCCTCATCCAGGAAAAGCAAATGACTCATGAGGTTGTTTACTTCAGATGCCACTCACAACCAATATATGGAAGCTTGGAGGGGGAGGAGGGGTGCTGTATCAACTGGACACCTGCTGTATTGGACGCAGACATTACTTTTTTGCGGTACTTGCGTATATGCAAAGCTGGGTAGTGGCGATGTTGAGCCTGGAAGTGTTCATAAGAGTATCGTAGAGGTTTAAAGGAGTGTACGGATGTACATTTGTGAGAAAACTGAGACGAGGTCATTATTTCATAGATAGATAGATAGAGCGATTAAATCTGCAGATTTGAATCTTGAACGCACTTGAATGCACGAGCTGGTGCTTGTGTGCAAGACTCGGCTATTTCTGCTCCGATTTCGAGGCAGACCGCACACCACGTATGGAGTCTTTTTTTTGGAATGCACATTACTGTAGTTTTTCAGAGGTTGCCTTTAATTAACTTGCATAGTGAGAAGGAAAAGCTAAATCCCCGGACGCAGAACGGTGCTGACAACAGGCAGGTGTTGCATGGGCAAAACAACAAAAACAGGTTTGAAGTCAGCTTATGATAGCAACAAAATAAAAAATCACGTGACTTATATTTGTGTTTTTTACATTTCCCATTTTGCATTTACCATCAAGTATTTTCACTTTAATTTTTTTTACTACTGTTTATCCACTTGTCTTTCTATTTTAAAACCAGATTTGTTAATTTACCATCCAAACATTAATGAGATCATATAATGGTAAAACATTAAAAAATACATAACCCTACATATACATTGATAACATCCATATACAAACATTCTTCCATATACATATATATATATGTATAAAATATATGGATGAATACGACAATACAGGCAACACAGTGGCTTATGACCAAGCTCAGGGTTCAAAGAGTTTGCATGTTTGTTGTGTGTGATTTCTCCTTTTCTCCTCCACTGCCCGCAACGTTTCAAATGCTGCACATGCGTGTTAGGGTCATTAAAGCCTCCAAATTGCCTGTAGGTGAATACGAGTGAATGTTCAATCATCCTTCTGAGACTGGGCAGCGACCAATCCAGGGTGTGCTGCCTCTCGTCCAAAAGGTTAGGTGGGATAGGCTCCAGCTCACCCGCACCCCGAGTGAGGATAAACGCAAGGGGCTGCATGATTATGGCCTAAATAATAACATGATTATTTTCAGCTATATTGTCATCGTGATTATTCCCCATGTTGGGGAAAAACAATATGTAAACAAAATGCAACACTTTACAAAGAAAATAGAATGTAATGAATGTCAACACTGTTGTCACAGTTACCTTACAAAAGTAATTTAGTTACTTTAGTGATTACTTGAGCTCAAAAGTAACTAAAAAGTTACTTTCAACCACAGGAATATCACTTTTTCACAGTATTACAAAAAGCAGTAGCCTGATTATTTCATAATGTACACCACACAAGTTACGGAATGATGTCATCAACACAAAATTAACTTAAATATGAGTGAAGTTCAAGCCAACAGGCTTCACATGCCAAGTAGTCACCCAAATGTAAACAAGCAGATAGATAGATAGATAGATAGATAGATAGATAGATAGATAGATAGATAGATAGATAGAGATAGATAGATAGATAGATAGATAGATAGATAGATAGATAGATAGATAGATAGAAACTGCATATGGTGCAGCTCAACCATAACCCTAATGAGGTATGGAAGTATGGAAAATGGATGTATGGATGGATAACTGATTTCTTTTCCCCTCCAAATGTAATCAAACAATCGGGCCAGTTTATTTTGCTGTGCACTTTAAATATTTTGCCTTGACTTCAACAGAAGGCACGAACATGAGGATAGAGAGCAACATTTCATCTTTAATTTCCATCGTCTATACTTACATCTGGATTTGATAGACATCTGAGATGACAGCACCTTTTGTTGAAAAACACCAATTTTTCCCGTGAGTTCAAGTATTGGAACATGTGACTGACAAGTGTATTTTGTTGCCAGGGAGTGTCGTATTATTCAAACAGTTAAATCAGAGCCATTGCACAAACATTGGCTATAGTCAGTACAACTATTTGGAATGTTCTGGATAAGGAAGAAGCCACTGTGTGTACTAACTAACAGACGTAGAACGTGTAGACCAAAAGAAACATTTTGAGAGCTGTAAAGAAAGACCCTGAACCCTAAACAACTTTTAGTGGCATCCGTAACAACCTCCAGAGAGCAGGTGTGAAGGTATCTCACAATCTACTCTTCACAGAAGGCTTCATGTACAGAGGCTATACCAGAAGATACATACTACTCATTACCAAGAAGAATAGGAAGGCTAGCTTGGAATTTGCCCAAAAAGTATATAGATGAGCCTACGAAATTCAGCCCTAATGTATTATGGACTGACTGTATATTTGTACTAGGTTTGGAGATAAAAAAAAAAATCTGCTCATGATCCCAAATATACTTAGTAATACTTAATTGATTACGTAACATGAAGCAAAAAAAAAACAAAAAACAAATTTAGTTTAGTAGTTTAGTAAATTTTAAAAAACTCAGAAGCCTGCAGAATTATTTTCTCTGCTGACAATTTAAGGAAAAATCCAACCAAGACAAGATCATAATTCTAAACACACTGGCAAAAGGACAATGGAGGTCATCAAGGCAAAGACGTGAAAGGTTTTAAACTGGCCAAGTCATTCGCTAGACTCAAACCCCAGAGAGCATGCATTCTAGCTACTAAATATAAGACCTGTGTGCAAAAATAAATTTGATCTAAAAAAATGTATAAAAATGACACATTTTTAGGAGCACAAACCCCTTTTTTAAATTTTACTCAGTAAACCTCAGTGTTAATTATACAAATCTGTTTTATAGTATTTCTCCATTGATTTGCCTCATGTCTTGAGTGTGAGATTAAATTTTCAGAACTCTAAATTCAGTTTTGCACAACGGCAATATTTATTTGGAAAATTAAATTTCTTCCATAACAGTTCACCCCTGTGTCACAATTACATGATAAACATTTTTATTCACGCATGTGCATACAAAAACAACAGACCGACCAATAATATCCTTTTGTTAAACAAAAAATATGGAGATTGACCAAATGTGGAGATTGCAATTTTCCTCCTGAGGACGTTTAATGTGTGTGTGTGTGTCCCCCCCAAAAAAATACATACACTTTAAATAATTGTAAACTTGATGTTTATTATAATTTTAACATGTAAAAGAATTTAAAAATATCATTATTTTAAGTGTGAATACTATATACTGTATGTGTGTATAGATAGATAGATAGATGGATGGATGGATGGATAGATAGATAGATAGATAGATAGATAGATAGATAGATAGATAGATAGATAGATAGATAGATAGATAGATAGATAGATAGATAGATAGATAGATAGATAGATAGATAGATAGATAGATAGATAGATAGATAGATAGATAGATAGATAGATAGATAGATTTGACAATCACCAATCACTGCGAGAAATTAAGATGTATTACAACATTCCCAATGTGATGAAAATAATTTAAAAAAAAAACATTTCTGTTGTGGACAATTGTGGGGTGGTTTGGAGATTTGTCCATACTATTTGAAGAATGTACGTTTTATCAGTTTCAACACATGAGCCAAACTAAAAAAGAAAAATGTAATGCATCACTTTCACTGGCCAACTGGTTAACACTAGAAACTGTACTGTCATGTGGGTTTTGTTAAATTCTAGTCTTCTTCTGTTTAATTCTTTTATTTTGTTTCACTACTTTCTTGCAAATCTGTGCCTTTCTGTGTGCTGATAATGTCGTTTTAAACAACCAGGGCATGGTCCTTGACAACTTTTATTAGCAGGTCTTCTGAGCTGCACCTTGCAGCTGCCAGATGGTTCAACATCAAGAGAGGGGAAATGTTTTTTTCTTTTGATAATAGACAGATAAACACTCAAATGTGATGATACCCCCATGGCCACCGTATAATCATTTGCACAACCTAATGAGATCCAACCATAGAACTGTATCAAACATTCTGTCAATAAAAAAAATATTTTTTTTAACGTTCAATATTGACTCAACAATGTATTTGTTATTTTTGTGGGGGCAAGGGTATAAAACTACACTGCGGCTTATGTTCACTTCATCCATCTACTTTCTACACTACTTATCCTCACTAGGGTCACAGGTATAGATACTGTAGGTATTACATAAAACTGATAAAACATCATTATTATTTTTACTTGTTTAGATTTTGAAAGGTGTTGGAATATTGTCATTCATATTTATATTTATAATAAAATAAATCATAGAAGCAATAAAGTGAACTCTGACCTTATTGTTGTTACGAATTTAGGCAAAAATAACATTAAAATGAAATGTAGGGACACAAAGGGAGGATGTGACAGTTTTGATCTGCCTTGTCTTCAACAAGAATTTCAAATTGGAGCAGTCACTATTGCACCAAAAATAGAGTGAACATGAACAAAGACACCTGTAGGAAGCTCTCAGTTCCTTGTATGGCTTGGCCCGAACATGAGTATGAATATAATCAGTGGTCACTAGAATATGTAGTGGTAAGCAGGCAATGAGACGCTCCCAAGTGAAGTGGCGAGGATAACGACGTCTAGCTCTGGGCTGTGATGCTGAATTGACAGCTTTGAAATGTGTCATTAATACTGATTTGATGGCTAAATCCATCCACACCCAGCCTCACCAAAGTGGCCCAGTGGGTAAATGTGCTATTCAGCGTCCTTAAGGACAGTCCACTGGTCCGCTGTGTGGTCTACCCCCACCCCCACCCCACCCCCACTCAAGAGAAGGCCGAGTCTGTTTTCTGCCTCTTGGCCTCCTTTGATATCAAGAGTGCTGGAATGGAGGAGTAAAAGTGGAAAGAGGGTGGGAGGGATTGGGGGGTTGCCGGGTCTCCCTTGTTGCCAAGCGAACACCATATGGGCAGCTCACTGGTGTTACTGGGGGCCCAGGGCTGTTCCCAGAATTCAAATGATAATGAAGCCCGAGGCCATTCAGAGTGCTGGCCTAAAGCTGGGCCTAAGAGCTTTTGATAGCCCCCGGCAGGCTGTAGGCCTGCCCACCCCAGGCTCAGCCAGCTTTCCTGCCTGGCCGAAACCACCTGTTTGATTTTCCCAGGGCCCTGCCGCAGTGCAGCGGAATACAAGGAGTAGGGAGGGGCACCAAAGGAATGCCTCACGTTTTGTCACCAAGTATGTACTTCCCATTTACTTCCTCCTAATAACTGTGCAGCCCTCCCCTCACAGTTTGTCAAATAAACACAAACACACACACACAAAACACCCTGCCTTTCCCTTCATCAACAGTTCCCGGGAGAAGAATGAAGTTTGAAAGTAGGGCACCTTCTGCTGCAACGGAGCTTCACACAAGCAGATCCCTGGAAGTGGGCCCTGGATGCGGGTCTCTGACGTGGGAAACAGGGGACGACGCTCCTGGGCAGCGTGGGGGACCAATTGGGGAGGGGAAGGTGATGGGGACATAGTGGATGAACTGATGGGAGTGATGAAAGAAAGGGATTTAAGCACTCATACCCCCCACCCCCACCCCACCCCAATTGCCAGGGGTCGATGTATGTTTACTGGGGGCACATTCCTTGATCGTGAGAATGGCTGGTCAATAATAATGACGCCAGCGCAAAAATGACAGATGGCCTCAAGCCTAGTGTATTGTTGCTACTGTACATGAAAACAAAATCCCTGGATCTTGTAGACTAATTAAACATGCAGTTGCAAGAGTGATAGATAAGCGTTTTTTTTTTTGTTGTTGTTGTTTTTTTTTGGTATGGCTACCATGAAAAAAATAAATTCAATGCTTTTGATCCTCTGGGCAAGTTTCTGTGGTGGTTGTTGTTGTGAAATCCTGTGATCAGAGTCATTTGGAGCAGGTGTGCAGGTGTGCCGCTGTGTATTTCGCAGCCACGACTGGTTCCCAGTGTGAAGGCGGGGCAGCGTTCCTGCAGTTTAACCTGAACTGCCGCCTTGCTGAGGGCTAAACACCTGCAACACAGTCGCTCAGTGAGGTAGGAACGGCAGCAGCGGGGGTAGGGGCGGCGTCTCGTCTCATCTCACCTAACAGGGTCTCCGGTTGCTTCACTAACTTGGCACATTATTCGGGCGAGGTGCTCAGGTGACGGCAAGGCGTTACAATGCCTCTGCAGTTTAGCCCTTTTGAGGGTGACAAGAATACACCTGTCTACAGCTGTTGTATCTGAATTGCTGTCTGGAGGGCACCTGAATGAATAAGCAGATTCCCACACCCAAGGAAATTAACTTGCCCGCGTTGTCGCAGCATCTATAGACAGTTGATGAAGAGAAAGGACGAGAAGGAGCAGAAACCCAAGCCCGGGCATACACTGAGGCTCTCTGAGGTGCGACTTAAGTGTCAAGAGCAAAACAAAAACCTCCCCGAGGCCCAAATAACTTGATTATACCCGCTCCACAATCAAAACAAAAGTGTCAGGCCCAATCTGTTCACTGTCAATGGCGGCTCTCATTTGTCAAGCCCATCCAAGAGGTTGGTTCTCAGGCAACTTGCACAATGCCCAGTGACAAACAGGAGGGCTCTCCTTTTAGCTCTGCCTGCCACCGGGAAGCCCATCTGAAGTATTAATCTTTGGGTGGAAGAGTGGAGGAGAGGGCTCAGCCTGGCCGAGCCATTGTCCCCAGGCCTCGGCCCTCTGAATGGGGCTTTGTCAGTTCCCCAGCTGCCACTGTCCGTGCTCCATCTTTGGGCTCGGGCTCTCACGTCCCCTGGCCGTGCTGACTGGACGCCTCTGTGCAGCTGTGGGGATGTGACCGTTTGTTTGCGCGCGGGATGAAGAGTGAGGTCAGGTGACAGACTATTCGTCTCATGCACAAATAGATTTACATCTTTTGTCATTTGGAACTACCGCATTCGGTTTCCATGGAATCTCACGCAACTCTCACAAACGCTGAACTATCAATAAAATAAACACATAAAATGATGTCAATTTCACATTCACGCAGAGCTTTAGGTGCTTCAGAGTAATTATTTCCTGACCTTTGACCTTCCAACTGTGGTCAAGTCCCCTATAACTCCCTCTAGAACTTTTTAGTCATGATTATACGGCCTACAGTTGGAAACTCAGTAGCAGTCTTGTGCTTGTTCTCCAAGAGCTGAAGCCGTTTTGAAGACATTGTGACTTCTTGGCTGGTAGCAAGTACACACACATACAACATGATGCAAAACTTCTTTTACATTGTTATTGTCTTATATGTAATTTTTTTCCTTCCACCCGCTTTTTTAAAACCTACATCAGCCCTCCTGGTCTTAATTCCTGATGTTGGGTTCTTGTATTGCTGAACTGGTTTTATCTGCCAGATCAAAAAACAGTTGGTATTTGTGTTCGGTGGGGCATTTAGGCTTGTGATCGTGTCACATTTTGTTTTTTGCATGCTTTTCTGTTTGATCAAAGCACTTTGTAAATGTATTTTTAAAGATTCAGAGTGGTATAATCAGACTTTCTATATCCAATATGATCATGAGTTTAAAGTCCCACTGACAATAGATATTGTTATGAAAACTACATATACTATTGTTCACTTCAATGTCTATATGAAAAAAACTGAGCAGAGAGCGTGTCATTCATGCGCAAAGTTGCAGAAGTCTCACTCGACATCGCAGTGGCAGCCATATTGCCTGCAACGATTTTCAGATTTTTTGGACGCCCTTTCTGAGACTGAAGCTCTTATCGAAGAAGAGAACATCTCAGAATCGAGTGAAGTGACGAGGTCAATGTTACCCTATCGTTTCGAGCCATATTTAGATGATATGTGAATCACTTCTAACTAACAACAGACTCCCCGACAGACGGACGAGGAACCCAATGAAATATTCAAAATGACAGGCCTATAATTGTTCGATTTCCTAATTATTTTGCAAGTCTTGTGTATTTAGTGTACTCAGGAGGACCCCATGCCGGGCAGAGTAAGTACGTCAGAGGTGCCCAGACACCTGACGGATCTTTTTATTATGGCTGCTTTCGGAGAAGTTGTTGGAGTTTGGTGACTATACATTTAGTTAGCCAGTTAGCTGATGTGACACGCTACTAAACTCTCTTTGTACTCCTATTTTATTGTTTCGTGTTGTATTGTATTGTGTGTGTGATTAAATTGTCTTAAATGCAATACAAGTGCTTTGTTATATCTTGGTGGTTTAACCAAGGGGATTTATTCTAAATTCACACGTAACATGCTATAAACTGTGAGACAACTTAGTCCCCCACAACAATTTTTTTTAAATAGCTATATACACACCTACCTGTCATTTGGAACCCACAAACCTCTCATCCTTTGCACCCGTGCAATTCACTTTTCACGGCGAACCGGGTGTTTTGGAAAAGTGTGAAGAGTGAATCCATCCTCGCGAGTGTTCAAGCAAAATCCAGCAATACAACGAGCTGGCATTTTGGCTAACATCATTTTTCGTCAGTACAATAGGTATAAATCAATATAAACACCGGACCCCGCTACTGTGAAAAAAGTCACTTCTTGTTTTTTTTCCAACACAAATGCCTCGAGAGGATTTTCATGGAGGGAGATGCAAATATCCATTTACCAAGACATCATGACGTGGCGAAAAAACGGATCGGTCCATTCCAGCTGCCTTTTTTTTTATATTAAAAACATACTAAAAATCATGCTTTATGTGTTGGTAGCACTTTAATGTTGAATATTTAAGAAAAGCTCTGTGATTTGTTTGTTCTCAACTCCACTGCTGCGGAGGGAATAGGGGGAGGAGGGCAGCTGGCCAGCAGCAATCAGGCCTGTCCCCCATGGGCATCTTCTGGCTACCAGCTGAGAACAGCTGGTCCTCCTTCTGCTACCAGTGGACCTGGACTCTGTTGGAGTCCTAGAGAAGAGATGGCCTCACAGGATTTGACAAGCGAGAAGCATTCAAACATAGACCGGCTGTGCTAATGAAGAGGCCTCATTAGGCTACACTTGCAGTTTTTATAGAGGTGGGTCTATTGTTCACTGTATAACCACTGGGCTGGTCCGGACAATGGAGAAGCTCATCGGCTTGTGTTGTCAGTTTTATTGTGACCTCAATACAAAGTTAGTGTAAACTCACCCGACCGTCCACTGTGTGTGATGTCACCGGCAAAACAGTTTGCTGGAAGAAAGGAGAGATGGAGGGAAGGCTGAAAAACGTTGATGGTGGTGGGCTCAGGAGGCGGCAAGGGGTGGGGTCGGGGGTATGGAGATGACCAGCTGACGGAAGAAGGACTCGGGCGTTATTAGATTTGCAACAAGCCGTAACACTGTCTCCCATTGTGTTTACCTCCACCCCTGCCCACCTCCAAGCCGTGACCATACAAAACACTAGCAAGCATCGCTTCCATCTCACCCCCTACACCCCCCACACTCACACCACCGACTAAAGCTCTCTCTCCAGGCAATTGCCACTGGAGTGGAAAGTATTCCAGAGTACAATGTCCATGCTCTCAATGGGTGCTTTAGCATGCCACCAGTGCGCTGTCACCAGCAGATGGGGAGCTAATTAGGAGCCATTAAAGGGCTTTGATAGTGTGTGTGGGAACCAGGCAGTGGGAGATGGCCACCGGGGAGCAAGGAGGGGTGAGATTTGGGGCTAGTGAATACATATACACACACATGAGAGACCAAACTGTTGTTGTCCTGCAGTCCAGAGGACGCCTGTGGGTCTTCAAGGATCCCATGCATGTACAATATGGCCAGTGGCACCCAAAGAAGGGCACCCGCAGTCTCAGTTGGTGGTGGGGAGGGGTGGTGGGGCGGAATAGTCGGCTCCGGCCAGTCTGCACTGTTGATGAGACATCTCTGAATAGGAAGTGACTCCCAACCACGGGCCCTCAGTCATTACAAAGGGAGGTGCCAAGCCACACCGCAGCGCACCAGCATCTCCAGGAATTTGGGCCGGGTGTGTACATACAGCAGCTGACACACTACCACACTAAATCTCACGTTGATTTTCCTGTCACGAACAGACCCGTGCAGCAAGTCTGCCGTCACTCGGCTGAGATTAAGTTCTGACAATACGGTTGCAGTCGACACTAAGCACACATGCGTTCCAGGTCTCACATGAGTCTCTCCACTCACCTACTCACCTGCACGCAGGTGTGATCATTATCAAGCAAACAGGAAGAGCCTGACTGGGAACTGGAAACTAATCCCACAGCTATGAGGAGACAGCCTCTATTTGTGTGTGTGTGTGTGTGTGTGTGTGTGTGTGTGTGTGTGTGTGTGTGTGTGTGGTGTGTGTGTGTGTGTGTGTCCACAAGCAGATGGAAGTGGGCCCACAGTCGAGCACCCACAGTCCCAGTCTCACATACACATGTAAAGGGAACCAGCTAGACTGTGCAGAAACCTCACTCTTCAATCCTCAAAAGAGGGTTCTGACTGCTTTGTTAGCATCTTATGCCTTTAGTTCAGTGGTCAAGCACACTTGACTCCCAACCATTGACAAAGTAGAAGTGTGGGTTTTGAACACCGGTGTAGTTGATACTGTCGTAACTGTAACTGTGGCAGCAGTGCAATGCTGAACAAGACTGCACATACTATATGTACCATACATACATATAGAGTATATTAGGACCGGTTGGGAATTGGTGGTGACTCAAATTGGTGTGGAAAAGCAGCTAAGATTTCAAATTTTTCAGACTTGAATCATAGTGAATCTTAGCTCATTATGCTATTTATTTTATTCTGACAAGAGCTGCAACTGGCAGCAGCCAACTAGTGTTGTTGATTTGTCATCATTGCCAGACTTTTTCAGACTGCACTCTTTGAATAAAAGCATTTTTCCCCCGAGGTAAAAGAAATTCAGATCAATTGCGACTGGGAAGTGATCTTTATTTTGTGAGGTCTGAATTATGTATGAAAAGCAATCTTTTTCATGTTGTCAATGCTTTATGGGCTGCAGCTCATAACATGGGCATGCGACTTCCTATCGGTTTCATACTGGAGGATCCCAAACAGCGATTGCACTCAACCAAGATCTCTGTGGAAAGACGCCATCCGGTAGAAATTATATTCATGGCCATGGCACAACTGAAGGCAGCAACAAGCCATCAGTGTTAGGGGCCAAAAGAATGAATGGGATAAAGCAGATCCAACACAGTGTGCCAGAAGATGAGACCTAGTCGGCTAGCCATCCACTAGTTGCCACTAGGAGACAGAAGGTCCCAACAAGCAACAATTTACAATACTGGCACAAAACCAACCTGGTTTCTACCTTTGGCCACATTACATTGAGGGATCCTGGTTAAAGTAAGCCAGGAGTGACTAACCCTAACAGTATATCCAAAGAAACAACAAACAAAGTAAAAAAAAAATACATCCATCTATCAATTCATCTGTTTTTCTGAACTTGAATTTAAAATGCACATGTATGTCCTTTTCATGTTGGCTAATAAACTTCAGAGCCACTCTCCCATTGCCGTAGCATCTTCCAAGCATATAATTTCCTATGAGAGATGTCAATCTTTACCCATGATGCCTTTTGTTTCCCATGGACATTCGTCTGTCACAAAATCACGCTAGCGTTTTCACACACTGTCACACGCTAGCACACATTGGTAAAGTACAACATTTTCGTGAGTTTACGTTAGGGTTTTTTGCAAGTTTATTCATCTTTATTAACCATGGGCCCCAGGAAATTTTTGTGGAATTAAGTGGTGTGCCTGGGTACATTTGTACGTACGTTTTCCCTCAGCTGTCAAACATTTGCCTCCTCCTCCCTCCTTCACGTTGCATTGCATTTTGCTTGTCACTCACCTTTCACTTTGCATAGTTGGCCAATGCCAAAAGTAAATTAACATACTTTTTATTATTCCTTGCATTATGTACTTTGAAGGGTTTTTTGGGGGGGATGGGGTTGGGGTGCTTGGAACGGATTAGGCTATTTACATGTGAAAAGCACTTCTACTTACGAAATATTTACGTTACGAAACAACTTCCAGAAATAATTAATTTAATAAGTAGAGCTATGTAAGACTCAAAATTGCCCACAGGTGTGAATGTGAGTGCGAATGGTTGGTTGTTTACATGGGCCCTGTGATTGACTGGCGACCAGTTCAGGATGCACCCCGCCTCTCACCTGAAGATAGCTGGGAGGGGCCAGTACCACCGTGACCCTTGTGAGGATAAGCTGCTCAGAAAATAAAAGAATGAATGACATTTGTATGTGTGTGTTAATGATGATGTCATCTGTTTCCAACATTGTTTCTGGAACCCTTCTGTATGTCCAAGAACCCCCCAAAAAAGATATTCCAACTCCCCATTATTGTAACTTGGGCCCCTTTTATGTTTGAGGAAGTAGTAAGACTGCTGCGTATTGTCCCAACAGTAATAAAAGAGCAGCAAAAGTGTGTTGGAATGTCCCATTTCCTCTGAAGGAATTCCTGCATCAACCTTTCCCGGATACTTGCTGTAATGTGTTTTACTCGCACAAGTGATAAAGAGGGCGCATTATTTAATATGGAACAATGTCTGGTACAAAACAAAACAAATTGTATGAACATGGCCAAGAAAGACATTTCTCTTGAAAAGCCTGTCGCTGTTTGATGGCTGCAGGATGTTCCAGCAGACCGTCACAAACGATAGGCTGTCGGCTAACATAAAGTAGTGATAATGAGGCAAACGTCGAACGGGTCCACTGGGAAATGAATGCCCAAAGGCCAATGAAGAAGGGAAGGGAAGGGAAAGGAAGAGAAGGGAAGGGGCACTTGTGGGGCCATTCTGTCAGTTAAAATCAGGAGCTAATATGCTTCCCTCTTCTGCCTGGTCCCTGTCTCCTCTCTCCTTGATGTGCTGTAAACAGGCGAAAAAGGGCCCAGCTGTGTGGAGTTATTGTTGGTGTCAGTAGGAAGTGCTGATAGCTTTTGCAGCTGAACAAAAGCTGGATGAGGGGAGTGGAGGGGCGCTCCAGACACTGTGGCTCCAGCCTAGATTCTCTCCCACAATCCCTGCCTCGCGCTCCCATTGTTCTGCCCACCCGGCCTGTCAGCTGCGACCTGGGACAGAGGGCAGGGTAGGGTGGGGTGGGATGGGTTGGGGGGTTGGAGAAAAAAAGAAAGTTTGGGAGAAAGGTTTTTACAGGTTAGTGCAACAGAATAAAGAAAAAGCCCGAGGGGTAATGAGATTGGTTAAAAGAAAACAATGACTCATGGCTCCTTTAATATCTTTTACTTGAAAACCAGGAAGATTTAGCTGTTCTTTGCTCAAAGCAGGAATACAAACAATCATATTGCTACAATATAAAACTTTAAAAAGACAAAAAAGATGAAGCTCATAGAGTGAGATGGACTATGTGGGCTTGTATAAAATGGAAAGCTTGCATGTAAATGAGGAAAACATCTTTGATAACTGTGGTCAAAAGCAAACCTCACATTTATAAAGATCAGAGCAACGCTGAAAAATTGGCAAAGATATGCTAACAACATTAGCATTTAGCTCAACAAAGTTCCCAATACTATGCTCTTCATTTGTGAAAATGGTCACTCGTCAGTGAATTTGACACTTTCCTTTGAAGAAAGAAAAACTCCCAAATGAAAATAAATTGAGTCGAACCAAAATAAACAGTACAAATTAACTTCAGAAAATAAGCCACTACATTTTTGGTGGCGCTGAACTGAAATATATTAATGTAGTGCGCCTCGTTCTGGCTCACTCCTCGTGGGAAAACCGCTATGCCGGTTTGAGTGGGGCCGTCTTCAGAACGCATGCTTCAAGTCCTTCAGCGGATGATCAATAGGGTTTAGGTCAGGGTTCGTTGAATGCCATTTCAGAATAGGTTATTTCTTGACTTGCTTGTTAGAAATCATCCTTTCTGACCCTGTATATGGTGGTGCCCTCATAAAATAAACACGATTTCATAATGGTATAATTTTGTATATTGTATATTACTTTCCTTTTATAAAATATACTTTTTCTATACCTCTATGGTCAATCCAATAGAAAGACAAAATTTCACACACACACTTTCCCATTATCAATGAGTTGAAACAGAACCCATGATTCTGGGACGTCAGTCAGGAAAGTGACTTCTTAAAATACAATAATAATAATGACACTATTATTTTTATGTTATTTGATCGGATGACAGCATCCATTTTTGAGTGGTGAATTACCATCCATCCATTAATTTTCTATACCTTCTACATTTATATATTTCAAATTGTAATCATGATTGGGATATTTGCTGCCACGATTAAATAATCCTGATGGTCGGCTTTTTTTTAACACCTTCTAAAATGATGGTGGCACAGTGGCGCAGCTGTACGGCGTTGGTCTCACGGTTCTGAGGACTGGGGTTCATTTCTTTTTTCGTTTATTATAGGTTTTCCAAAAAAGTACCCTACTGTGTTCTAGAATGAAGCCAAAGATCAAAACTTGTTTGAGGCCAAAATATTTGTTTGGGAAATAATGATAAACATCCCTCCATCCATTTTCTTCTGCTTAATCCAGGACCAGGCATAAGCATTTTCCTATAAAAAAGAAAAATATTGTGGTTTTAAGAAAAAAAAATATTTTAATGATCTATCTATGAGGTTGGACACACAAGAATTTTACAATTCCTTGGGCCGGTCGGAGCGACGCTGCTGTCACTTCCTTGGTGCGGGTGTATTCCGAGTGAAAAACGTAGCGATGGGTCGTTGTTGGCATTTTTTTTTCTTCTGGGCAAGAATATTCTTATCAACAGACATGCCACGTTTGATTATATTTGAGAACTGAAGCCGGAACATGTTGCGCAGAACACAATGTGAGTTCATACGCTATTAAAAAAAAGCCTGCTACACTGTAAAAAAAAATTTACACACACACAAAATGTATGGAATAGCGAGGCCCTGTAAGTGAACTGCGTTGTAGTGAGGGAACACTGCACAGCAAAAATTGGAACAAGTGCCTCGGAAAAGGATTGACATCCGTTTTCTGGACGTGTTTTGATTCAAGAGCAAGAAGCAATATGTTAAGAGTGCAGCAGAGTTAGTTGTCTGGCTTGCAGGGCAACTAACACAACTAATCTGTTGATGCCTCTGAAAAAAATGGCAGAAGAACAATAAAACACGGGACAAGAAACAAATGATCCCTACCCACAATTTTTTATCCAAAGTGATTAAATACACTGTATGAACAATGACTCCGGTCAGGCCAGCCTCCAGTCCAGAATTTAAGTCACGCTATCTGCTGCAATTGCTCATACTAAGCATCACAGTAACACGCCGGCAATTCACATGTACCCACTTTCAAAAGAAGCTTAAATGTTATTGAGGTCCAATGTATTCATACGTGAGGCCATTACAGTATTTTGAAGTTGGGCCTAAAAGCACATGGGCAGAGAGGCAGCACGTCACTGTAATGCATTGAATAAACAATCGTTATAGCAGCTGGCTTGAATGGAGGCCAGTGAGGAACGCTGGGAGGAAATACAGAAGGAAATCACGACTGTCGCGTTCTTTGTGACGCCAGTCACACCTCACTCAAAAAATGTGGTCATAAATAATCTAACATGTTACTTTTTAGATCAGCGTAGTCAGATTACAATCACCTCAGTTTATCTGGCAATAGTTACTTTTTCCTTCACGAGAACCAGAGTTTAATATGCTTTTGAATGAGCTACAGTATATGTGGTGTTTATGCTCAGGCAACAGATATGTATTGTTAACAAACTCCAGTGCTTGGCACGATGAGGCAAGTCAATAACCAAGATATTTGATTCAGTCGCAGTGCATGTCATAAGTGTACACCAACTTTCAGACTTTTTTTTTGTAATGAAGAATAAACAGGATGGAAAACATTATATTCTTACTTATCCATAACTAAAATGCACTCAACGACTAACTACAATATTGAAAAAAAGGACAACTATTTCTATACAAAGCCGTCTGGAGCAATGCCGTTATGTGACGTGTTGCACATTTTCTGCCCATAGACACCTGACGTGTGCCCGACCACCTCGGTGCGCAAACACAATGCACACTGACCACTCCGATGGGGCATTAGAGGAAATATAGTCACTATGTCAAGTTTGTCTAAAGAGGACAATACAATGCTGTCTCACACACACACGCAAACGCACACACACACACACACGCACACACACACACACACACGCACACAGTGTGAAACCCTTCATGGACCCCACAAAATCGTCAGAGTTGCTACTATCTATCTATCTATCTATCTATCTATCTATCTATCTATCTATCTATCTATCTATCTATCTATCTATCTATGCTTGTGCTTGTTTACATTTGGGTGACTACTTGGCATGTGAAGTCTGTTGGCTTCAACTTCACTCATATTTAAATTAATTTTGTATTGATGACATCATTCCATAACTTGTGTGGTGTACAATATGAAATAATCAGGCTACTGCTTTTTGTAATACTGTGAAAAGGTGATATTCCTGTGGCTGAAAGTAACTTCTTAGTTACTTTTTTCTAACTTTGTTACTTTTAAGCTCAAGTAATCAGTAAAATAACTAAATTACTTGCTGAAAATAATCATTGTATTGGATTATTGAATATAATCATTATTTTAGCCATAACCATGCAGCCCCTTGCGTTTATCCTCACTCGGGGTGCGGGTGAGCTTGAGCCTATCCCAACCCAGTTAACCTTTTGGACGAGAGACGGCACACCCTGGATTGGTCGCCGGCCAGGCTCGGGAGGATGATCGGCCATTCATTTGCATTCACCTACAGGCAATTTGAAGGCTTTAATGACCCTAACACGCATGTGCAGCATTTGAAGCGCTGCGGGCAGGGGAGGAGAAAAGGAGAAATCACACACAACAAACATGCAAACTCTTTGAACCCTGAGCTTGGCCATAAGCCACTGTGTTGCCTTTATTGTCGTATTCATACATATATTTTATACATGTATATATATGTATATGGATGAATGTTTGTATATGGATGTTATAAATGTATATATGTATTTTTTAATGTTTTACCATTATATAATCTCATCAATGTTTGGATGGTAAATTAAAAAATCTGGTTTTAAAATAGAAAGACAAGTGGATAAACAGTAGTAAAAAAAATTAAAGTGAAAATACTTGATGGAAAATGGGAAATGTAAAAAACACAAATATAAGTCACGTGATTTTTCTATTTTTTTATTTTATTTTATTTTTTTTTTTGCTATACGTGGTGTGCGGTCTGCCTCGAAATCGGAGCAGAAATAGCCAGTCTTGCACACAAGCACTGGCTCGTGCATCCAAGTCAGCAGATTTTATTTTATTTTTGTTTACTTTTTACTACTTCAACATTTAGTATTTGTACTTTACTTGTGAAACCTCTGATAAACTATTGTCATGTGTTGCGGTACAGTGGTTAAAAATCGGCCTATAGATCATACAGTATACGAAGATTTTTAATCCATTGAGAAGATTTACAATTCAATGTTAATCAAAAGAAAGCAAAAGAAACAATAAGTGGGGGGGGGGGTGTCCGTGGAAAGTGATCATGTGAAAGACCGCAAGTGATGTTGTACGGTCCAATGCAAATAGAGATCTAACCACCCCACCCAACACAACTCCACTCCCCACCCCTCCCTCCGTCTTCCTCCTTCTCGCCGGGCTGCAGAAGCAAAGTGTCGCCCGTGCAGGTGCGTGCGCACGAGACGCTAATCTCACGTGGCCGCTCCAAGGTGATAAATGAACGACAAAAGTCCGGAGCTGGTTTGTTGCCCGGGTCGCAGGTGAACAGCGGAGCGAGGCTGTGCGAGTTCTCTTGTTTGACGTCTCCATGGCGACCGCCCGAGCGGCGCCAGGCTGACAGGCGTCAGGGCTGCGATGAATGGGTGACGTCACCGCGCTGGCGCCTGCCAGTCTGCGCGCCGCGCGGGCTTGTTTGGACAATCTGCGAGGGAGGGGGCGGTGGGAGGAAGAGTAGCCATGGAAGGAAACGTGTGAAGGAATCTGCCAGAAGTTGCGGCGAACACTGCTCGTCTTGTAGCTTCGGGAAAGGCTGGAAAATTCGGCAACCGGCGAAAAGCAGAAAGACAGCCTGGATGGAGCTCCTGCAAATCCAGGGGGACGAAAGTGACGAGCATTTGCTTGACATTTTAGTCGATACCCTCTTCTTCCCATTTCAGGCCACTAGCGCTTCGACGTTGAAGTCGCTCTTGTCTGCGCAGTTGTTGCAGTTTATGTTTTAACCAAAACTAATAAACCGCGTGACACCTGCTGAAATAATAATAATAATATAAAAATGAAAAAATTGGATGAAATTATGTTTGTGTATATGTAGTTTGTATATATCCAAGAAAAGCACTTAAATTGACCATGTGCACCAGATGCACGTAATTTAAATGACTTAACGTTCCCTTCTTCACGACAATAATAAAATAACACATAACAAACCATTTGCAACCGACCTGTTAGAATGAAGTCAATTCAAATGACTTTTTTTAGTGTAGGCATTTCGGGGTTAAGCTATATGTGGAATAATTTTTTTTTATTTGACCTCTATATGTAAATAAGTAGGATTTAAAGAGGTTTACACTTCTTTGTCGGTTGCTCCTTTTCAGACCAGCTGTATGTAGTGTTGCAGTATGGGATATAGTTATTTTGTTATTTGTTTCCCCCCTTTTATTTTTGTTTTTCGACTTCATGTTCAAAAAAAAAAAAAAAAGTTCAATCAACCAGTCGTCATAAATAAGAGAGCCGAAAACGCAAACGGCGCTTCGGGGCTGCAGCGGTGCACATCTGCGGCGCCATGCAGCAACAATGGCTCAAATTGGTTGATTCATTCGTCGATTCTCCCAGCAACCGCAGCACCCCGTGACCCCCCAACCCCTCCTCCTCCACCTGCAAAGTCCCCAAGCCTCGCAACGGACAGCTGGATTCCCACATATTAGCCATAAAAGACACACATTTGTTTGCATTTGTAACGCCATCCCTCAAACAGATTGGAAAGCCCGATAACAAGGCGCGGCCGGTGATTGGCCGAGCCATTCAAAGGAAAGCCGGCACGCGATTGGCTGAGCTCCGCCAAGGCCACGCCCCCTCCCGCCTCTCTCATTATATAATGCAGGCGGGCCCTCCATGTGGCCGCTGCGAACTGTCAACACGTCACCTCGCTGCGATCTCCGGAGGAGAAAGTCAAGTCTGTTTTTTGGGGAAAGTACGCGCTGAAAGTTTCCCGTGGTCATGAAGGTGGTTGGATCTACGTGCGCCCTGAAGAGTAAAGTGGGAGGCGACGACGTGGTGCGCTGCCTGTCCGAGCAGAGCCTCACCATCTCTAAGTGCAAGATCCCGCTGCTGGACGAGCAGATGAGCGTCTTCCTGCAGGACATGAACAGCTGCTACAGCAAGCTCAAGGAACTCGTGCCCACGCTGCCTACCAACAAGAAGGCCAGCAAGGTGGAGATCCTGCAGCACGTCATCGACTACATCTGGGATCTACAGGTGGAGCTGGACGAGCCCGAGAGGAGCCGCGCGCAGCAGCCGGGAACGGGCCAGCCTCGTACGCCGCTCACCGCACTCAACGCGGAGCTCGCCAGCATCGCCGTCGACGTGAGTAGCCCCCCGAACTTCTCTGGGTTCATCCGGCTGCTCGGGGTCCTAACAGTCTGACGTGTCCCTTTTCAGAACGGCTGCTCGGATGACAGGATCATGTGCCGCTAAGAGCCTGGCGCAGCATCTTCAGCTTCGCGAGGCTTTCCAAAGATGTCACCGTGCAGCATCCGCGACGAACCTGGAACTGTTGTTAGGTGGTGGGGGCGGGGGTGTGGGGCGGTACACACGCACTCTCACAAAAACTTAAGGCTGCACGCGTTGCGTGGACGTCCTCGAGTTGGAGAGGATGATGTCGAAGCAAGAAGTCACTCGAGGCTCTCGATTCGTCCGACGGGTCCAGAGGCAAGAGACGAGAACGGCGGCAGCGCTCCATGAAGATGAGACTGGGCTGGCCACTGGGACCCGGACGAGATGAGCCCAGCGGAACGGCAAAGCCTGTTGCGTGTTCTGCAAATCTTCTCTTACGTTCTTCCAACGTGTGCAAAAGGAAAAAAAAAAGAAATATATATATAAAGAAGTCATTCCACAATTTTTTTTATTTTTTAAATTCTCAGATTCCTGAGTGACAAACTGTATTGTATATTACAATGCCACATTACATGTGAACATATTGTTTTCTTACAATGTACATTTTATTGGTGTATTTTTTTTTTTATTAAAACGAGACCATTATTTTTTAAGCAAGCTGTCTGTGCACGTGTTACTGCATCTTCTACACACACATGAGAGGCTTTAAGAACCGATTCCTTCTCCATGTGGGAAAAGTAGCACTTCTTTAAAATCCTGGCCCTGTGATGCGCCTTATTGGAACAAAATCTTAGGTGGAATGTGCGAGTTGATGTTGTCACACTTGGAAGAAGCTGTGACGTCAAGCCACTGAGTGTAAAGTTGGGCAACACGGGGCCAAACGCTTGGTGGTCAGCACAATGGCATCTGGCCCTGGGGTGTGTGTGGGGGGCATTTAAAGTCAGCACATTACAAGCTCATGTTTCTCTTGAAAATCAGACGTGGAGGGGGCAAAATTTCCATTAAAAGCATCTCCTTTCAAAGAGCATTTATAACCATTTTACTTCCAGAAAACTCACATATTCAATTATTCGTTTATTTTATTGAATTGCAGCATCCTAATTCAATTTGTGTGCGCGCTATGGGGTCATCGGCTTACGACTGTGTTTGATGTAACTTGCTTACCCGTGCGTATGTCGGAACGTGTTTTCACAATGGGGAAAAAATGGGGGTGCGGTGGGGGCACTTGTAAGCCAAGAAAAACAAGTACGGTGGCAACAGAATGGGCCTTCTTACATGTTTGCTGGCCAAACGTGCCTTGTTTGAAAAGTGAAAATGATGCTAAATATTACTGGGGGAAATACTTCTAGGCCATAAATATAAAACAATTAAATGAAAAGAGTATGATGGGAATTGAGTCATGTTATTGTGCAAATGACTTTATTGTGCCTTTTTTCCCAGCCCGAAATCTTTCCATTCACATTAATTGTTAGCGTGAAATATAAACATTTTAATGCAAAAACAGTAATGAAGATAACTGGTAAAAATGGTTGACTGCATTTCTTTTGTAACCTCAAAATGTCATCTTTTGGACCGCCGCTCGTCACCAAGGTGCTGGTTGGCTGCCCAGTAACAGAGCACAAACAGATTAAAAACAAAACAAAACAAAAACACATTCACCACGCGTATTTGGGGAATGTGGGTGGAAGGTGCAGTACCCCGAGAAAACCCACACAAGCACGCGGAGAACACGCGAAAGTCACACGGGAAGACCCGAAGCCTTGAAATGTCACACTCACGGTAAATATTAGTTTGAAAAACACTGGCCGTATTTCACGGTTATCTGGTGCTCTTCGAGGATGTCGATACTCATCCTCACCCATCATGGCAAAAGAAATCTGACGTTGAATAAGTCCTCCTGGCCGGTATTTGGCGCTCCGGTCTGCACAATTATTGGTCATTGTTTTGATTGTAATTTTCTCGATCAAAAGTACTGGCAGTGAGGGGCGTCCTTTTTAGGTTTCTGTGATCGATAAATCAAGATCGAATAGTATTCGCACTGGTATCGATCTGAAAAATGGAACAGTACTGATATAAAGCAATGGAATGAAAACTAACATCGGGAGATTGTATAGTTGGTAAACCGAGGGCTGTTATTTCGAACGACTTTCTGGAGGTCTGAAGTCAAAAGACAAGGCTCTAAAAGTAGTTGGCGTTTCAACGTGTTCTGGTGCAAATCAGCATCTGTGTCAGCGCACGGGTTCAAAACAGGCCCCGGCTCCGAGATGCCTTGTTAGATTTATTCTGTCTCCCCGGTGCAATGTTTTTCCCATTTTCCCTGCGGTGCGATGTGCGCAGCTGCGAGCCGGCGCGGCCGCCCGGGCTCCGCTGCGCGATTGTGTTTGTGCGATAGCTTTGTGCCAAGGGCAGGGGGGAGGAGGAATAGGGGGCGGAGGGAGGGAGGAGTGGGGTGGGGGGCGGCCGGGCCCAGACTGAGCGGCGCCGAGGCACACCTGGGGAAGTTCAGGTTAAATAGCTCCACATTCCTCAACACACAGCTGATTGAAACATTAACAAACAGTAATCCGCGGGCCAGGCCGCAGATGGGCCGGGAGCCGGGCCAACACACGGAGGGAGGGAGGAGAGTCAGCCTCGGTTTGGCACACATTCCCACAGTACTACAGGGTCGTGATTGAGATCTGTTACAACACGTCATATTATCACACACACGCGCACGCACGCACGCACACACACGCGCGCGCGCGGAATAAACCGCAGCCTTGTTTGGCTAACTTAAAGACGAATTAACTCAACAATTTGGCGACTATTTCGCATTCGTTGAATATGAACGGTGACCAAAGCGTTGCTGTTTCATTGCCAATTAAGATGCTACTTTTGCAAGCGAGTAGCGGGCCCTTGCGTTCATTTGTGGATATTGCAGCACCACAGAAGGAGGCGCAGGCTGAGGGGGGCGACACCACGGAGCGACATTGCCCCCTGTTGGCCAAGATTTAAAATATTGTCTACGTTTCCTGTTGGAATTTGGGAAGATGGAAAAGATGAGCCAGGTCATACGTAGATGACATGTAAACGCAAAAATATATTAATGTATATATTAATATTATATCAATATAAATTAATCAGGAAATAATTCATTGTCCTTTTTATATACTTCTCACTATTGTGAATTAATGTTACGATTACAATTATGAAATGAAAGTTTAATTTATTTCATTTCAAACTATTATGATATTTTAAGTAATAAAGGATTATTCAATGAGACTGTAATTGATCACATTGGATTTTTAAAACAGACCAATGGGCAAGGTGATCAAACGGGTTACGGTTAGTACAAAATAGTTATACAATTCAGGAATTAATTTATTCACATTTTTCTATACACTTCATGAAATTCTTAACATAATATAATGTAACCATATCAAATTATTTTCCCAATATTTTATTTACATTAAACCAATCAAGTGATTATTTATTGACGTACGTATGTGAACAAAAGGAATAACCAATCCAACTCAAGTCACCAAATTTCACTTTGAAATAATTTTTAAAAAATGCACCAACTACTGTATTACAGGACTCTATGGAATTTAAATGTGTGGTGGGCTAGATTAAAGGCCGGATGAGGTGGAACGTGGCCAATGGTCTGTACTTGGCCTACCCGTGTCTTCTTTGTACTGTTGTGTTGTATTTCCCAACCTTTTACTGGGCCAAAATACATAATTTACATTCAGAAAAAAAACCTCATAGTACACTACCAAACACAAATGCTTTGTTCTGAAATTTCTTGAAATTTTAATCTATGCTGTTTATGTTTTCCGTGTTAAAAGTTAGTCTTCAAGTTAGTGCAATATGTGCGGCGTCTCCAGTTCCAAGAGATTTCGTTTGCATTTTCCTCCATGACCAAGTAACATTTCCTTTTTCTCATTCGATTTTAGCATTTAGTAGCATAACACTTCAAATTTCATGTTTCTAGCACTGAAACATCTGCATTTTAATTATATATTGAAAAATTATCTATTAAAGGAGAGAAAACGTTGTGATTAAGAGTTGGTAGAAAGAAACCTAATACACATATTTGCACATTTCTATAACGTCAAGCTCCAGCCTTAGATTTATTAAATTTTCACTTTTCTCGACATGAAATAAGGGTTGTCACTATTTTTATTTTGTTAGTTTAACATGAAATAATAAATGCATTTATGTTATTGGCCTGGCGGCACAGTTGATCAGCTGGTAAAGTCTTGGCCTCACAGTTCTGAAGACCCAGGTTCGATCCCGGCCCCACCTGTGAGGATTTTGCATGTTCTCCCCGTGACGTCGTGGGGCTTCTCCGGGCACTCCGGTTTCCTCCCACATCCCAAAAACATGCAACATTAATTGGACACTCTTAATTGCCCATAGATGTGATTGTGAGGGCGGCTGTTTGTCTCTATGTGCCCTGCGATTGGCCGGCAACCAGTTCAGGGTGTACCCCGCCTCCTGCCCGTTGACAGCTCGGATAGGCTCCAGCACTCCCAGTGACCCTCGTGAGGATGAGTGGAAAAGAAAATGGATGGATGGATGTTATTACCCCTTAATATTGTAACAAACATTTTTTACATTTATTTTTGTGGCTTGCTGTGAGAACAGAGTGCTCGGTAGTGCTTGGCACTGTGAATTCTGAAGGGCTTGAACGGATCGCTCTGCACATTGAGAGGAAACAGGAGAGAAAGAAGAAACAGAGAAAATTTAAAAAAAAAAGGACAAAAACCCCACCCGAGAAGAGCAAAGCTGAATTTCCAACTGAGAAGCAAATGACTGTGAGCAAGATGTACCCTGTGAAATAAATGCTATTCCTCAATTTTACCTCAATAACTTGACACACAATGGTTTTGTTTTTTTTAATTTTGTAAACATACCATATCAGCTGATGTGCCCGCCGATAATCAGTAAATACACAATCAAAGTGTTTAAATAGAAATTTGTATTTACATCAATATCAACATCACCTGAAAAAAAAAATTGTAATATACATCCTGTAAAATGACAGCCATTTATACCCCAAAGATAGGAAAACAGCTCAATGATATTTTGCATCGCTTTGCACTTCATTCAAACATTAAAAAGTTCCTTTCCTCCAAAAGCAACCAAATCTAAGCATAGAATGAAGTTATAAATGAGCCATTGATAACTCTATAAGTCAACTTTTCATATTTGGATTTTAAAACATTATGCACTAGGAAATTTCAGAGTCCTTTCTGCTCAGAGCTGGTAGCCTTGGAACAAATTCAACCCTTTCACGACTAAAATACATAACTTTTATATCCGTTTAAAGATGTACGATATGTACCCATTTACCATCTGAATAAAATAATGTACTGTATATCATAAAAATGTACACCCAAAATCTTAGAAACTATATAAAGATGTGGAAAAATATCTTTGGATTGCGCTTGAAAACATAGATTGAGCAGAAAGAGAGTTCAAAAGAAAATGACCAAATGGCAAAAATATATATTTTTTTAAAATAGTCCACAGAAACAGGAAGCAGGAACGAGAACGCAGAGGACCAGAGTTGTGGTGAACTGAGGGTTGTTTGCACTTGTCCTCGTTGTACGGCAATGAGACGGCCATAAAAAGCTCGTCTCGAGTGTAGTCCAATGTGATTGGCAGTCCAAAAAGGGTGCACTTGTACTACATAAACAAAATAACGAGTGTGAGAGCGCAAACCTCAATTTCATCAGATCCATGTCACAATTAAAAGTGCCTCCGCTAAGACATGAAATACACATTCGCAGAAAATGGCGAGCGTGTGTGTGTATATAAATATGTACATACACACATATATACACGCGGCGTTTAAAGGGTGGAAAAAAGACAAATGCGGGACGGCGAACTATTTCAGATCTGAAATTTTCGAGAGAGAAAAAAAAAGGGATACAAATAAACCAAATCAGCTTTGACCTACTGGAAAAAAAATACAAGCAAGTCTCATTCTTTGTGCAATAATAGGCCTTTAAATTCATGTCTGATATATTTTGTCGAATATTTACAATTCATATTTACAGATGATGTTTGAGACATCTAATACTGCAGTACCATTTGTTTGCCTAAAACAGAGGTTGAGATGCTCAGTTACAGATTAAAAGAATCATTATTGCTCCAATCTGCATACCATAATAAACTGTGCTTATAGCTTCCAATGACTAACATGAAGCGCATCAAGATGACTAAAAAAACAAAATGAAAAAGAAACCCATCTTTGTGAAGGCATCAAATTTCTAGTAAGGCTGTAGATGAGGAAATATTGCATCGATCTTTTTTTCTTTTCTTTCCTACACAGAAATCTCCAGGTAAAGTGCAGTCAGAGCCAGTTGTACCGTCGCTCCCCATTTTGCTCATTACTGCCTGACAGCTCGAAGTCATACACACACATGCACGCACACTAACGTGAGTGTGCAAAGGATCCAGTTGGAGAGAAAACCTGCCACAAATTCATCCTCAGGGCAAACTTCCTCATGGATGAGCAGTGGATTGTGTCGATGTGATGCGTGATGCTGGGGAATAACGTTTCAGTGTTCTCAGGGCCCAGAGATCATTATGGCAACCCCCATCCATGTTCTGCTGTGAGCTCATGTCCTCAGCAATACTTCTGCGCAGAGGCAAAAAAAACAAACAAAAAAAACAATCAGATGGGTTGTAAAACATCAGCAGATTGCCAGCCGGGGCAAAGCATCGCATACCTGATCAGGTCCCATCGGCATCCGCCCCATCGCCATGGGGTTCATGCCCATCTGGCCTTGCATTTGATTCTGCATCTGGCCCGGCATCTGGCCCAGTTGTGCGGAGCCAGCACCACCGACTGCACCAAGTCTGCCAATAGAGTTGTTCATCATCATGTTTCCAAACTGGCCCTGGTTTCCCTGCTGTGGAAACTGTTGCTGGGGATAAGAGCTGGAGGACCAACACAAATAAATGCTGAACCATCTGCTGTATTTATATCAATGATACTCGAACTTTTTACACAAAGTCCAACCTAAAAAAATAAAATAAACTTTGCTTTTCAAATCCCAACATCATGAACAAAGTTAAAAGAGAAGCACAGATGCCCTCCTTTGAAAAAACAACAACAACAAAAAGACAGGTTCGATTCCTAAAAAATAAATTTCATATTTGTAAGCACCATCCTGGAGCCGTCATTTTATCATGGTGGGGGGGCCCGTGTGGCCCAATGACCCTAGGAAGTAAGTTGTCTCGGGCTTCATGCCCCTGGTACTGTCACCCATCACAAAGAGATCCTTGGTGAGGGACCAGACAAAGCACAGCAAAAAGACCCCTATGATGAATATTGAAAATGGATTTAGCTTGCTCTAGCATGGTTCACCGGGGCCTCCCTCTGGAGTCAAGGCTGGAGGTGGGACTTGAAGATGAGCTGGGCCCAGAACAATGGCGCCTGGTTGAGCACAGCCCGAAAGGGTAACGTGGGTCCCCGTTCCCATGGGCTTGCCACCCGTGAAACGAGCTGTAGTGGTCACGTGCAGTGTGAGCTGGGTGGTGGCCGAAGGCAGGGACCTTTGTGGTCCCATCCCCAGCTACAGAAGGTGGCTCTCGGGACATGGAAAGTCACCTCTATGTTAAGGAAGGACCCCGTGTTGGTGTGTGAGGTCAAGAAGTTCTGACTACAAATTAGTTGGTCTCGTCTCCACAGTTGGCTTGGGCTATGATACCAGTCCTCTTCAGAGGGGTTGGACTCGGTTTGAGTCTGGAGCTGCCCAAGGTAAGATGCGCCGAGCAAGTGTGAGTATATTTAAATTTCCCCTCAGCTCGGTGCATGCACGTTGGGGGTTCACTCTGAGAGGGTAGCTTCCCTCCACCTTTGGGTGGGGGTGATTGGTCCTGACTGCTGTTTGTGCACAGGCACCAAGGAGGAGTTTACAGTACCCACCATTTTTGGAGTCCTTGGAGTGGATGCTGTGGAGAGCGCCCCCGCTGGGGACCTCCATCGTTTTGCTGGGGGACTTCAATGTTCTCGTGGCCAGTCATAGTAAGACCTGGAGGGGCGTGATTGGGAAGTATACCCCCCCCACCCCCCGTTCAAAACAAAAGCTGTTTAGTTAGTATTAACTTTTATGGACAGGATTTCTAGAGGTAACCGAAGCATAGAGGGAGTTGAGTTTGGCGGCCTCAGTATTGAATTTCTTCTTTTTGCAGATGATGTGGTTCTGTTGGCTTAATAGAGACATGATGTCCAACTCTCACTGGCGCACTCGACAGCAGAGTGTGAAGTAGCTGGGATGAAAATAAGCAACAGCAAATCTGAGGTCATGGTCCTCAGTTGGAAAAGGATAAGATCCTGCCCCAAGTGGAGGAGTTCAAGTATCTTGGGGTTCACAAGGAAGGGAAGAATGGAACATGAGATCGACAGGTGGCTTAGTGCATCACGTGCAGTGATTTGGACTTTGAAATCGATCCCTTGTGGTGAAGAAGGAGCTAAGATGAAAAATTAAGCTCTCAATTTACCAGTCAATGAGCTGTGGGGTCGGAGCTCGGTCATCAGGGAGGGGCTCAGAGTAGAGTTGCTGGTTCTCACCATTGAGAAGAGCCAGATGAGGTGGCTGGCCTCTCTAATCGGGATGCCTCTCGGATGCCTCCCTGGTGAGGTGTTCCAGGCAAGTCCTACCGGGAGGAGCACCCAGGGACGACCCAAAACATAATGGACAGACTATGTCTCCCAGCTGGCCTCAGGATCCTTCCAGAAGAGGAGGATGATGTGGCTGAGGGGAGGGAAGTCTGGGCATCCCTGCTTACGGTACTCCCCCCCATGGATGGGTGGATTTTTATGAGCCTCTCCATTATGTGCAGTTTAACCATTAACAAGGCACTAAAGAGATAAGAAAATGAAAACTTTACTTTAAAAATTAATCAACAAAAATGTACAGCACTTAAGTTAAATTTAAAAAAAAAAACAAGCACATGTTTAAAAACAAAGTTCTTAAAGACTAAAGCCAAATGTATTGACCCTGGTACACATACCACACTTTGTGACTCCCCATATCATACAAATGGGGATGAAAATTTTCAGACTTTAAAGGGGACACATTTTGGAAAATGTAGTTTTTAATAATTTTTCATAAAATACTTGGGTCCACTCTACAAGGCCTGTTCACCGATCAAGTGTAAAATTGAAAGTTAATCTTTTGTTATCTTCTTAGTTCTGAAAATCAGTGTTTTCCCCAACTGTTATGCAACACTTGGCCTCATTTAAATGCAGCCACTACCACCACCACTCAATTTTTTCACCTCTAACTTAACCCTACAGAAACAATGGCGTCATATATTTAAAAGAGAATTTGGAGGTCTTGGATTTTCTAGGATTAAGAATTGTCCTATAATCTTTGGCGTATTTCGGTCACATACCTTTTGCGTGGTATTCCACCCTGCGGCCAGCCCTTCATATCACCCGATGGATACATGGAGCCTCCTTGTGGATTTCCTTGCATTCCTGACATCATGTTGTTCTGAGCAGAACCTCCCATCCTCCCCGTCATCATGCTTTGGGGTGGGCTACTGCTTGGGCCCATGAACGATTGCTCCCCCTGCTGGTTCATCCCTGCACATACAACAAAAACTGGATCACGACTTTTGATACACACACACACACACACACACACACACACAACACACACACACACACATACATATATATATATTATATATATATATATAAATATACATATACAAAGGTTGTTGTCTTTTCCTGCAAAGAAGAGCCATTGAACGAGGGGGGGGGCGGCAGGGCAACAGAAGGGACAGCTACTCTCTAAAATAAACTCTACCGGTGGTATGGCGAGTACTCAACTAGTGGCCTTTGATCGACCCCAGCGACTCAAACCACTCAACATTTTTTTAAAAACTTGATCACCTTTAATCACATTGTTTTTGTGTGGTAGGCGTCAGAGGGGGCTGACGTCACACCTCACCATAGGATTAAGCCTGAGAGCATTTTTAATGCCCATACACACAAACACTAGATGGCTGCAATGCATCATACAACTTAAATTTTTTGTATCATTTATGTCATTTCTATTGTAAATTACTTAAGAACGGAAAAAGGTAGAAAAGTCTTTTTGTTTGAAAGAGCAAAGTCTAATCATTAATTTGTTGTGTGACATGTTTATATTGCCATAGAAAAAAATATATTGTGTGCCTTGAAAAATCGGTCAAAATAGCCTAAAATGGCTGGTACTGGGGGTGGGGGTGTCCTTTGAAAAATGGCCGGGATCAAATGAGTTTATAAAACGTTATGTCTCAATTGACTCACCATAGTTACCTCCAAAGTTAAATCCCTGTTGACCTGGCTGGTTGATGCCAGGGCCTCCCATGGGACTCTCCATTCCTCCTGGTGCAGTGATATTTGGAGGAGGGCTGAATCCTGCCCCAGCCCCCTGTGCCTGCATCTGCTGCTGCTGCTGTTGCTGCATCAACATCATCATCCGCTGCCTCCTCATCTGCATGGTCATCACTTCCCTGCTGCGCTGGGCCATCATTTGAGCATTCAAGAAACTAGGCTACATTAAAAAAAACAATACATAGACATAACGATACACACTCCCGATTTTCATAAAAGGTGCAAAATGGCCGTAACACAGTAAATGTGAAGGAAAGTTGGTGGTATACCTGGCCAGTCATCCCAGACTGCATCCCAGGCTGCATACCAGGTCGCATACCAGGCTGCATGCCATGTTGCATGCCCGGGCGCATCGCTGAGCGCATGGCAGGATTCCCTCCAGGAGCACTTTCCATCTTCATGCCTTGACGGGTCTGGTTCATAAACTGTTCAATGAGACGATGTTGAAACATACTTCATTATTAGTCGTCAAGGAGGCTATTAACACATATTTGGAAGAGATATAAAATGATATAAATTGGAAAAAGGCCAATGCAGATATGCATCAAAATGCCGAATAATGGCCATGTCTATCCCTAAATACAGTGCTTTACAAATGTATTAGACAACCACCCAATGTAAGGCTTATGTAACAGTCACCCTAAAATAACAGCATTGGTATTTCCTTACATCCTTTTTTTAGATTTCGGGATTGAACAATACACGAGGATTTAGAAATTCTTCTCCCCAAATGTCTATTGTTCTCCATAAAATTTAGATAACAACCCAGACAAAAAAAAGGAAAAATAGTGAAGCGAATGCCCATTTCTTATTTAAGATGTCAAATTACCCTTTTAATTGGAGAACCCCTCTCAAAATTGGATACAAACTGAACTTAATCGAAAATTCATCATTCTTGTTGCACTCACTAAAATTGAGTCTCTTTTTTTGCCTTCATGACAGGTGGCTACTGAATTAGTTAAACGATGTACATGGACCTTGAATGCTTCTTTATACTCGCACGTGGGGCGCCTACGGTGACGTCACTTTGGGTCTCCTGCACGTCGTTTGCCTTCATATTCGAGTGCAACCCACAAGCTCTGTTTTTGAAAATGTACTGCAGTTCTTCTCTAAGTCAGAGGTGTCACTAAGGCTGGCACTGGCAAGGACGCCATAAAGTGTGGTTTCCTCAGCACATTTTGGTAATATCGGTTAGCAGTTTTTACTTTCCTTTCCGTAACAAGGAGAAACGCAACAACAATGGCAACATTGTGGAAGTGTGTCTGCTTGAACAAATGGACCTGAATGACCAGATGATGTGTTTGCATGTGATCACCTGTTGTCCTTGAAGCCTTTGCTGTAGCTGCAGTCGAAGAGGCTTGGTGGCAGTCATCATGCGAGGTCTCATTATGTTTGCACGGGGGTTGCCCAGACTAGCCATACCGCCCATTCCTGGGAAGCTTCCAGCTTGGCCCATTTGATTCATCACAGGATTGAAACCTGCTTGAGACTGGCCTGGTATCGTGTTGCCACCGTAACCAGGCTGCATGCGCATAGTGGGGGGTCCAGGTGGCCCAGGATAGCCTTGGCCATACATGGGCTTTTGATCTAAGCCAATGGTCGAGTCGGGCCCTGTAAAAGACTCTGATGGGGCAGATTGAGATGGTCCTTGATCCTGGGTTTGTGGGTGACTCTCGGGTCCGTGGTTCTAAGGTAAAGAAGAAAGAAATCAAACTGGACTGGACATGTGGAGGGAAACAAATTTCATAATATTGAATTTTGGTACCCGAACCATGAAGCCTCCAAATAATACTATATGCTAACCAGCAGGGCTACAACAACAAAAGTGTTCTATTACAAACCATGAAATGGTCAACAGATACCTATAAATTTCTATCTTTCATTGCAAACTTTGTAATTCAAATAATTCTAGATAATACCAGTACCTGGCCTACTATTTCAGGGATACCCAGGGCCCGGTCTATTTCTTGCAGAGCAATTACATCGGCGGTGTTCAGCAGAGAGTCTAGCTGATCCAGAAGTGCCCGCTCATCACTCTGTCCCTCACTGCTAGCTAGGGGACCGAGAAGCTCATCTAGGGGGTTGCCAAACTGTTCCCTAGTACAAAAGTGGAAGAGGTAGATCAGGCAATCCTATGATAACATTGTCAGTCTAAAATGACTGATTAACATTTTCTTACCTGTTTGTGTTACTCTGTGATCTTTCAATCCCCATGGCAGACTCTGGCCAAGAAGGAGAACGAGGTGGGGGCCCGTGCCCCCCAAATGGGCTCATATTCAGATTGCCTTCATTGGTACCTACAGCGGGGACAGTACGTGGTACAATATTAGCACTAAGCACTAAGACTAAATTGCCTGTAGGTGTGAATGTGAGTGCAAATGGTTGTATGTTTAATATGCGCTATGTGATTGGCTGGTGAGCAGTTCGGGGTGTACCCCGCCTCACATCCAGTGATAGCTATGATAGGTTGAAGCACGCGCATGACCCTACCTCAGATAAGCGGCACTGAAAATGGATGGATGGACGAATACTGTCAACTATTAGTACTTTGTTAGACATACCCATTTCCATGAGTTGTTGCTGCAAGATTGACCTCGTGTTTGCAGGTACACTGTTGGAGCGGTTGATCATGGGTCCCCCCATTGGACCAGAGCGACCCACACTTGGAAGACCTGGTCCAGTCATCGGACTGTTTGATCTGTGCACTCCCCATTCCCCTGGCCCTGCCATTATTGGACGTTGAGGCCCTCTGACCATGGCTCCTGATCAACACAAGAGCCAAAAAGAAAACTTGGCCGCACAGCAAATGGAAATATTTTGAAATATTTTACCAGTTTATATTGAGGAACCAAGTCCTTCATATATAGACAACTGTTGCAGGAAGGTTAATTAATATATTTATTTATTTAATTTACTTGTTGGATGGCCTCTTGGCGGACACACTCCTGTGCCTCCAGGAAAACCATTAGGAGCACCCCCAGGTCGAATCGGAGCATCCATGTTCTCTTGTTTGATGAGCGTAGGACATGGGACGTTCCTTCTTCCTGCCAGGCCAACTCCCACAGGCACTTCTCCACCCATTGGCATAGCATCTACAGACACCGTTCTTTGATAGACAACTCGCTGACCTGGAGTTATGGCACGTCTATCTCCTTCTAAAACAAACAAGAAAAATGTTCATGCTTTTTACCAGTCCATGTATAATTGGTCAAATAGTAAAACATGTGACATAAAAAAAAATTGCATATATATATATATATATATATATATATATATATATATGGCTTACCTAGTAAACTGTCAGGCATTAGTCCCTGTTTGTTCCCTACTTCTTTTCCTAATATGGAATCAGGCTCAGGGAAGAAACCAGAGACATTCCTTGTTCCAAGGATGGTCTCCAGGGTCTCCACCTGAATCATTGATACAAGAATGTTGATTGCTTTGACTAATGTTAAGAGACAGTGTTGAGGTCACATAAAACTATTACCTCATCAGATGGCTCAAGCTTGACCTTGCCGTCCATTGAGTGTGTCTCAGAGCTTGTGACCCCTGACCCCGGAGCTCCTTTTCCCTCTAGCTCTTCCAGCTTTGGCTTGAGATCAACACCCTCTTTTGAGTCATCATTATTGAGGAGGTAGTGAAGGATTGCATAGGACTTCTCTTTCTTGGGACTGTGCTGATCCTGCTTGGATTCTGATCCCCTAAGCCCTCCAACAGCTGCAACTCCTGCCTCGGATGTACCGGACTCTAAGCTACACTTGCCAGTGGCTTCGGCGGTAATGCGAGCCACCTCATCCGGAGTGTTCCCATTTTTTAGGAGCTTGTGGAGAATCTTGTGCTTCTCTTGAAGTGACTGACTTGTAAAATGCCCTGCATTGCCAGTTGAGGACACTGCACCGGGACCGCTGCCGGTAGAGGAAGAGACACCAGTTGAGGACGATGGGCTGGTAACACCGGTGGTTCCGTCCTTTACATCCGGTGTGGAACTGGGCCCGGAATTTGATGGATGTTTAGGTGGCAAAAGATCATCTGTTGGGGATGTGAGGAGCTGCAAAAGCTTCTTGTGACTTTTGTCATGTACCCGTCGATTAGATTCTCCTATGTTTGGTCCTGCCTCTCTGCTTGCTTGACTGTCTGGTTTGTCCAAAGAGCACTCGCTTGTAGGGGTGTGAGGATGCTGCTCCCCTGTTGCCCCCAGTGAGCTGCCAGGGCTCTTTGAGTCGCAGTGGGAGAGGAGGTTGGATTTGCAAGCTCCACCTGCGACCTGGTTGGTGGAATTGATGCTTGGTGAGCTGTCAGGCTTGTTTGTGGTAGGGGAAGTAAGAGAGGAGGGTAAAGGATTGCCCACACCCTCACTAATTGCTTGGAGAGCATTCAAAGAGCTGCTGGAGAAAGTAGTGGTCCCGGCTCCTGAGTTACCTGGGTGATTGGCGCTCATGGAAGAATTCAAACCTATAAATGAGACCGCAAACATAGCATGTGAGCTTGGTAAAACAAGTACATGTGTGAGGATTATTATTATTATTATTTTTTATGAATCTGAAAGAGGAAGAGGTGAATGATCAATGAACATGTGTTTCATACCTCCAGGAGAGAAGGGGCTGGCACCCATCTTGGGACTTCCTCTAACTCGGGGTGAACTCATGACATTGTGTGGGGGACAATTTATCCCTGGACTGGACTGTGGGGGACTGGTCATTCCCATCCCATATCCTCCACTTAAAGGTCCACTCGCATGGAAGTGACCCATCTGTTGATGTTGGTGCTGGTGCTGGGGATGCATTCCGTGGTGGCCCATCTGATTCATCTGCCCCATTTGGTTCATCGAGTTCATTGAATGCATGGAATTCATCTGACCCATGCTGTTCATTTGATGTATGGGATTCATTTGATGCATGGGGTTTCCCCCAGTGTAAGGTGGGCATCCTCTTTGGGCCAAATTTACCTGGTCAGTCATGCCATAGGCCATGTTCATGGCTGCACCTGACACCATGTTCATCTGTTGGTTGGGGTTGTTCACACCCATACTTTGAGGTCTCATGCCACCTCCTTGGTTTCCACGATAGTTGTTCTGCTCTCTAAAAGATTCAATTAAAAAAAGGTGGTGAGACAATTGTGTGGTTGAATCCAAACCACATTTCGTTTTAGCCAGATTTAAATGTCATTTTCACCTCTGAAGAAAGTGTGTAGACAGAAATGAGAGCGGTTCATTGGTGTTAGGATTTCTGCAGAGGTCACTGCGTGTCTGGGCCGTGACTGGGGTGCCATCAGATAGAGAGAACCGGTAGAGTGGTGTCTCTGCATGGCCATTATGGAAAGCTGGTGCAAAATGGAAGAAGGAATGCAAGGAAAGAATATTTCAGAAAATTACCAGAAACAATGGCTATACAAAAGAAAGAATGGAGCAGTCAACTAAGGCCATTCATTTACAGCTATGGTATACATTTTGAAGATTGTCTGTTCTTGTTCCTTCTGTCTTAAAAAGGACAGACTCAAAAGTGAATCCTGACCCTGTTCAAAAAAGTGGTCTGGAAAATATGACCACATTCTGATTTTTATGGTTGAAATGACTTGTAAAGCATATAAAGTGGTATGGACAGGTTAAATTATGCTTTTAATGGAGACAATCTTAGAACTACAAACCATCTTGATAGTGGCGCTTATAGGACCATGGCTGGCCCTCGCTTCGATTGAGGAACATCTGTATGCAGCGCCTCACCAGGTCCTCCCAGCCGGGACGCATTGTGGTATGAAGAGTGCTATGCTGATCAATTTCCATGAGTTTACCTATAATTGCAAGATTGAGGGTGGCATAAAGAAATAGCTACCGGAATGCATGAAATACTAAAAACCAACAAAATGAAAGGTAAATGTTACACTACCAGTCAAAACTTTGGACAAGGTTTCTCATTCACTAAAATGAGAAAGTGTCTCCAAACTGGTGACTGGTAGCCTATATAATAACATCTGGGATGTAGTGTTCTGCTGAAAATATACCACATGAAAAGATTTTAATTCTTATATTTGGACAGTGGAATGATACAAGTAAAGAAGGACCCTTATGAGCTGTTGTATTTTTTTTTTTAATTTTGCCATTTCATATAGGGACGTCAATCAAAAAAAAAAAAAAAAAAGGAACCTTACCTGACAACTCATGGCGTGTGCTAAACCGCTCTGCCCTTTCTACCGCTGTGATACGTCGAGCCACGCAGATCATACATGACTGTAGATCTGAATCGAGAGACAACATAATGTTACACACTATAAAATGTATTTTATTACTGCATTTAAATTTTTGATCAAGTCAAATGGTATTTCAATTCATTTGTTCTTTCGGGGAAGAAAATGGCCTTTGAAATGGATACCTTCCCCTTCCTCCATCATGGCCCGGGGCTGGGTGAGAGCGAAACACTGCATGGTCTCATAGCGTTGTACACTAGGCCTGTCTTCTGACAACCCGTGACTCTGACCATGGATTAAGTTTACCAACATGCGACAGTTGAATGTGTGGCTCTTCTGTCTGGGTGCCTCTCCCGTCCATGATGCCCCATTTGGAACTACAAGAAAGGATAAAAATTAATACTGGGAGACGATGACGTTATTTAATATTTGAGTTCTTAGATTGGTTAACGTATTTTACGAAATCACACTCGTTTGTACGTATTACTCATGTCTCACCAGTGGATTTGGGTACATTTTTGTGGAATGCCTCCCTGTCATCATCATGGATGATGTTGTACACGCTGGTGTTGATAAGCTCCTCCTGTTTGTACTGAAGGTATTGTGTCACATTGTCAGACACAAATACAATGCTACCCTCTCGGTTCACTACAAAAAGAAATCCATCTAGAGCCTGGAAAGAACAAAAAGTGAAGAAAACTTTAGGAATGGACAAACTGAGTTAATTTGTCGAGTGAAAGCAGGGACAGCAAAGGGAACAGAAGGATGCATTTTATCAGATTGTTGGCTCACTTGAGGGGAGAAACTGACCTGTAGAAGTAGAGGGCCCAGGTGGTCTTTGTCAATGACGCCTTGGCCAGTCGAGGAGACGTCCGCCTTCTGGACATCATCAGCACTGCAAGAGTTTTTACCTAGGGAACATTGTACAGCAACTATGAACAAAATGTGACATCATTCGGTGAGTTTCATAAAAGCACACAAAAAAACAAAAACGAGTGTATAAGTGTTTATTTTAGATTTAAAGAGTTTTAAAGTTGACATACTGTTTATAATCTTAAAGCTAAAACTTTTTTTTAACTTCAATATAATGTAATGTCGTTTTTGTACCACCAGGTGGCAGCACACGCCCCGTAGCGAAGCTTGACATGCATTTCTATTTTTAAATTTAGCATTTGTCTGAGACTTTGTTAGACAGCCCTCAATATAGCAGGACTATCTCTGGAGCTAAGTGCTAAGCAAGACTAGAGTAACCTTGGAACAAATATCGTTTTGCACTTAACCCACTGTGTGAGACTGTAAAGCTGAATGTCACCTATTGAAAGATGTTGACTGTACTAAGGTGGAAGAATATGTTTAAACGTAGTCATGTGATGATGCTGAGTCTAGTTAAGGAACCAACCTTGACCTCTCTCATACTCAGCAGAAATCTTAGGTGAATGAATACAGGTAAAATAGAATGTCCTTATATTAAGTCAAATTGGCTAAATTATCCTGAAAATGACAAATAGAGGTTTAAGAGTATCATTATTCTCCATTGGGAAGCAGGGTTTGCCACCAACAGATCAACAGTATCTCTGACTGCCTTGAGCCATGACTACCAAGCGTTGGTCTCAATTCCTAGTGTTCATTTACCCTCGATGACACAGCCCAACTGGCTGTCGATCTGAGGTCTGGCCATGAACCAAAAGCACCATTTCATCACCAGCATCACCTGCTCTGCAGAAGGGTATTCAGGCTTGCCAAACCATATTCCCTTTCAAATCCCCAAATACAAATAAGGACGATACTAATTGTATAGTGTTCTCAAGGTGTCCATCATACTGTATGTACAGTATGTACAGAACGCACTGAGCTTGTACCTTGCTCTTTGATTTGTCTGATCTGTCGCACAGTCTCCTTGAGGATTGCACATTTGTCAGGCTTCACATTGAAGCTATCAATGTTAGAGAGGTTAGCAGAGATGAGTTCAGCCAGCTCCTCGATGTACTTGGTCTCCTGTTCCCGTCGACGCTTGTCACACCTGCCAGGGCGCCAAGGGGATTAGACATGTTGCCAAGACAACCTCACCACCCCATCACCAAGCACAGCAAACTGTTCAGATATTTGCTAGGCAGCACAAACATATATATTACAAAAAGCAGTAGCCAACAGTGTATTGTTCATACATTACTCTTCAACATTATATCACTCACCCTATCCCTGGTGTGTCGCAGGTCGAGAGTTTACGTTTGCGGTCTGAGCACAGTGGCTCCAGTGAGTTGTCTCCTATGCCACTCATCGTCAGAGCATATCAGCACCTGGAAATTTATGGTTACATCTTACAAATATCCACTCACAAACAAGAGTTCAATGAATCAAACAACAGAATGAGCTGCAAGTGTGTTTTATCTGCACTTATACAATCTGATCAATGGATAAGTGTCCTCTGATGTCAGCAAAATATGTAAAAACTCAGGCAAACCTTGAAAGCCTGGTGTCAAATTGGGGTAAAAAAAAAAAATCCCTAAGCAACTGAGCTTATAAATGAAATGCCTTCCATGGGAAGAGCAGTTTCCTCCTGATTTATGAGGGAAGACTATCCAGTTAGTAAAGCAGCCTTGGTTCTTGATGGGAATGAAATCTCATCTGTTCCACTGTGAGGAGCGACTGATGATGATGTGGTGATTTGAAGCCTCGGGGGAGATGGGTCATACTGCGTTCAGCCAGCTTGCCCGCTAGAATTGTACCACTCCGCTCAGCCGGCTGCAGCAACACACATACAGACGCAGCTATACAAACCCTTTCAAGTACACGCTCAGGCATGCTGCAGTACAGTGTGTAAGAGATGTACACTAGGAGCAGCAAGGCATGTATTAGGCAGCCTGCCTTTGTCAAACTGTGGAGGAACATGAGCAAAAAATAAATAAATAAAATGAAACAAGCACACTTTTCTCAATCTTATGTTGTCTAGATTGGTCCTTAGCAAGCTTTATTTCTGGGACTAACAAAAATATATCCCTTATATACATTCTATTTTCTTAGTTTTCTCCACTAGGCTGCATCCATTTTTTTCCCCTCCAGAAGGCTTTAACTGCTCTTTCTCTGCATACCATCCTCACACAACCCCTCCCTTCTCTCACTGCCTGAATATAGCATTCGGTTCAATCTAGTTACATTTGATATTGCACCAAAGCAAACCCTTATATGTCTGGGCCTTTTTCAAATAGGTCATTTCAAGAAACACTCATGCACACACCCACACTTGCACTATATAAACAGTTGCAGGGGAAAAAAACTTAACTTATAACTACCTAAAGGAGGATACAGTGGACCGATTTTAATTGGGAGTTGGTGCCCACCCCCCAAAAATAAGAAAATAAAAAAGAATGACCACAGGGGGTTGGGAAGAAATTAAAAAAAAAATTGAATAAAAATGAAAAGGGGTGGGGTGGAGCAATTTGCAAATAGGTGAATCTGTGGGTGCAACATCGGAAGCGCGTAGGGACCACAATATTTTTTTCCATACAAATTTATACTTGAGTTTGATGAGATGCATCTAATGATCTGATGACTCTGCAGTTAATTTCTATACCATTGCCTCAAATATGACCTCTTCTCAATTCACACTGGAGAAAACCTTGTTACCCGGTTCGCAAGGTCACTCCTCTTCCCTATTCCCACCGACAAATTCAAAGTTACAGTGCTCTGCTCTACAACCGGAGTATCCTAGACACGATGTCTGCATGGGTGTAAATGCACAGGAACAAGCAGTCTTTCAGCACAAAGGAGTGAGCTCATTCTAGAGTTGAAAAGTGTACAACGGATGAGAGCAATTATGCAACTCCAGCTCCACAGTTTCAGGCTAGGACATGCAGCTAAGTTACCCACCACTGCCACTACCACCATTAATTCACACAAGTAATCTCAATGCTCCTGCTAGAAATGTGTCCGGGGTCGCACTCCATAGTAAAAGTCTGCTTGTACCTTTCATCAGCTAACAACACTATACTGTATTCTCTTGCCTTTTTCTATGACACCCTGCCTTGGGGCTGAAGTCCCTTCTTTCTCTCTGTCTTCCTTCCTGGTTTATGTCCTGAGGGTAACTTCTACAGTAGTGGAGAAAGAGCACAACATAAAGCCACCGTCACATTCTGAGACAGCAAAAGTGCAGTGTGCTAGTAGCCTTTCTGAGAAGAGGCAATTATTCCGCAGGTAGTATTTTTTTTTTTTTCATTATAGTTGCGGGGAAACAAGTCTAAACATGTTTTACCCAGGAAATATTTTCTTAAAAAAAAAAAAGCATCTAGGTAGCAAGCAGCAGTATATCAAATGAACTGTGCCAGTCTACCCACTGATATGAATCATCTCAATTTGTGTTATTTGCTCAGAGGCAAATTGCATTTGGTCTACCACAGTAAAGGATTCGTGATTAACATTTTGAGGGAATCTGTATTTTTTGAACACGTATACATGCTCACCTTGGCATATAAAATCCCCAGTTCAGCGCCATCCGGGTCCCCTGGGCAACTTCAAAGTTCTGTCATCTCCTGAGAAAGTTACAGAATCTCAAATGTAAATATGGTATGCATATGTTTGGCTTTATAGAAATTCATAGTGATTCCATATTATTTCTAAAATTTAGCGAGAAAGCCACAGTAAGTTGCATCCTGTTTGCTTCGTTGCTCAGCTTGTTCCACTGCGTCATCACTTCCCTTTCCTGGAAGTGTGCCCACTGCCATTTCATTCACCCAATTTACATACTGCTTGTACAAGGCTAGTTGTTTCAAGTCATTTTGGTTTCTATCCATGATTTAACCATAAGTAGTTAAGGTCTCCACCCATATAATTTGCTAAAAAGTATGAATTATTAGCAAATACCTCCCTAATTGCAGTGTACTGTAACAGGAGAGTTGGTTTGTGTTGTCAAGAAAGCACTAATTCCTACCCGCCAGCCCCATAACAGAACAAATATTACCTCTATGTTTTAGGCACTCTGAAATGTGCTGGTCCAGAAAGTATACAAATACATGAAAATAGTGAACGCCTCCCATTACAAGAAAGTGATTTGCACTATGAAACATTGAACTTTAAACTGAAAATTGAATTCTACTTTGACTTTAACTCACTCCCACCATCATGCTGTGGCCAGCCATTAACCATTGTCCGGTTCTTCAAACAACTTCTATAACTTGTAGTTCATTGTACAGCTGTAGTAATGTGTAAAAAAGTTACAGTAAGCTCAACTTAATCCTCACTATATTGTACCCACAAAATGCATGCTAGGAAAAAAAAAGAAACCTTTATACGTGCTAGATTGTCATCACCATTAATATCAGCACAAACCTTCTAACTACTTGTACAAATATGCATGTGTTGCTTCATCACAGACCAAAACATTTTTGAACCCAGAGCTGCTGCTGAGATAAATAACAGGGACAAAAAAACTAAAGTGGTGTCAACTGTAAAAAAAAAAAATATATATATATATACACACACACACACACACACACACACACACCACACACACACACACATTTATAGATGCCGAGATGGAAAGATTGCTTGCATCATGGATCGGGGATCACAGTCAAGGTAGGTCTAAAATCTTCCCAATTCATTTTGCCCAAAATATTATGAAAAAAAACCTACTTGGCCAGAAAAGTATAAAGTATAAGTATAAAAGTATATTAGTACAGGGGCTGGTTTTTAAAATGTTTCAAGTACATTATCCTATATTTTTTCACATCATAATATATATTGCAGTGTGACAAAAAAAAAGTCCTTTCATCAATGTCATTTCTTCCCAATAGCAAGGAGCCCAACATTATATACCTCAAATACTGCATTCATTCTATACTTCATAAATGCATTGGCTAATATCAAGACTGGTTAGTTATATCGGTTAAGAGCATAGTTGTATGAATGTCGTTATTTATTTATTTTTTCTTAGAGCAAGAAATATGTTTTTTTAAGGCTACTCCGTATAATACAAATCCGGTAAAATTTTTTTATTCTTTCCCTTCTTTTCCCAATCTATGGAAAGTAGTCATAGCGACGAGGAACTCTGGCTAACATGCCCGAGTACTTCATGAACAGGCGGACCTTTGTCTAAGTTTCACTCAAGATAATGATTTTGAAAAGGTGCACAGAATTCCTTCTGGCACCTCTTCCCAGAAGCACGATTGATACATTTATGTCTGTAAACCGCATCATGCGAGGCGAAACCCATACCAGATAACTAGAAAATATGCTGACATTTACTTTATCTCGTTTGATCTGGCTGTGGTTCTGAAAGTGGTAATCATCTCATACTGTACATCACACCCATTATTTCAGTGATTTGTTAACTATGTGATATTTTATATATCGTATGTGCCTCATGCAAATATTAACCACAATAATATTAATTAACCCCTAACCGTATTTTTTAAATATACATACAGTAAATGTAAAGTATTTCTCATTTATTCATTGTAAACAGAAAGGATGTCAAAGACAACTTCCTCACTTGTGATCTGATACTACTGATATTGCAGCCTCGAGTTAGACTTCAGCAACAATCTTACATAATTTAATTACTTTGTAGTTTGCCTCTCAGTTCTGATGATCCAGGTTTAAATCCAGCCTCACCTGTGTGGCATTTGTATGTTCTCCTTATGCCTTTGTGGGTTTTGTCAGGGTACTCCGGTTTCCTCCAACATCCCAAAAAACATGCATGCTATGTTAATTCAAAACACAAAACTCCCCGTAGGTGTGAATATGATTGTGAATGGTTGTTTCTATGTGTCCTGTGACTGGCTGTTCAGGGTGTACCCTGCCTCTCACCCGAACAAAGCTGAGATAGCCTCCAGCACGCCTGAGACCCTCGTGAGGACAAGCGGACCGATAAGTGAATGAAAGGAATGTTAGAAAAGGCTTAATCAAGTGATATTACTCAGAGTGTAGTTATCAGCAGAACTTGCACTGAATAAAACAGACCCATTTTTAATCAAAGCCATGGCGAGATAAAGTAACTGCTGTGCACATCTTGACTTTTGAGGGCCAGTGTCCTACAACCAATTAGATACACAATTGCATAACTAAGTAGAACTCACAATTGAATATTATCATAACTCATTTATTAGAGTTTGAAGATTATATGCCAGAGAGTAATGTTATATCGCCTCTTTAAATGTTTATACAGTACTGTGTTTTCCTACCAAAACTCATTATACTAAGATATATATGCAACAAGTTCAATGTTTTCCCATTCATTGTGCTAGCTTTTAGATCGCGATTTTTGTATAAAAAAAGAAAAAAGTTAATGTGTGATGTATTTGAACATCAAAGTGTAATTCTTTTGTCTGTAGAGTTTGACAGTGAAAATCAACTGGAGTTAATAAACGACTACAAATAAGCAACATTCAGTTTTTGCTTCTATAGGAGCACCTTAGCAAACTGTTGGGATCACATATGATCTGCATGCCAGTCGGGCACTGCTGGATGGAAGTGCTGGACCTGAGCTTCGAATGGACTGCTTAAGGGTCCACTGACATGAAAAACATAATTTTTAGTATGGAGCCTCAGTTTTGTTTTTTTTCCCCACCACACATCAGGATGTTGTCGTATATGGATTTTGACATCTCCCCCCATGAAAATCCTCTCAAAGCATTTGTGTTAGAGAAGAACAAGGAAGGGACGTTTTTTGCAGACGCCCACACTGGGTGAGTTCATGTGCGTATACCTGTTTTACCGACAGGAATGTAGCTGTTTTTTTCTGCGTGTTAGCCAAAATGCTGGCTAATTGTATTGGTGGATCTTGCTGGAACCCTCGGGAGGATGGATTCATTGTTCACACTTTTCCAAAACACTCGGTTCGTCCTGAAAAATGGATTGCCCAGTTGCAAAGGATGAGAGCTTTGAGGATTCTAAATGACAGGTAGATGTGTATAGAGCAATTAAAAAAAAATAGTTGTGTTTAAGGCAATTTAATAACACACAATACAACACAAAACAACAACAAAATAGAAGTACAGTGGTACCTCGGTTTTCCAACGTCTCTATTTTCGTATGCCCTGACCAGCTGACCCAGGACGATTTGTTATTGTGAATTTGAAAGCACTCCCGGAAAAAACGGAAAAGACGTAACATGCACGACGCAACCAGTTGACCCACAAACTCCTCTGCACGTGGACGTGTCCCGGTAGTGACAATTTTTTCTTCTTATTGAGCAATATTAACCACCAAATCATGGCTCCAAAGAAGGCAAATGGATCTGCTGGAGCTGAAAAAAGGAAAGTGGTGCGTAAAACTGTCGACTTCAAGAAGAATTTGACAGCTTAATACGAATCTGGTGTACGAGTTTCTGAGGTATTGAAGAAGTATGGCATGGCGAAATCGAAGATCAGCATCATTCTGAAACACAAGGATGCCCTCAAAGCAAGTGATGTTGCTAAAGGAGCAACAGTGTTGACCAAGCAGAGGCCACGCTTCTTTTATGTGGTAATGCTAGAGGTGAGTGCAAGATCAAGTCGCTGCTAGTGTACCATTCTGAGAATCCCTGTGCGTTAAAGCAGAACAATATTATGAAGCGTACATTGCCTGTTATGTGGAGGTCCAACTCCAACGCTTGGCTGACCCGGCAATTTTGTACCGAATGGGTGCATGAGGTGTTGGCCCTTGGACCAACAAGTCATCGCCAATTTTAAGAAATTGTATACAAAATTTTTGTTCCAAAGATGCTTCAAGGTGACGAGTGACACTCAGTTAACCCTTCGTGATTTTTGGAAAAATCCTTTCAACATTTACTACTGCATCACCATTGTCGACAAAGCTTGGAGCCAGGTGACACATAGGACCATGAACTCTGCATGGAAGAAATTGTGGCCCAAACGTGTTACTGATCGCGACTTTGAAAGTCTTGCAGCTGCTGCAGAGCCTTCAACAGCTGCTGGTGGCGACATGGTGTCTCCACACGATTGTCAACTCATCCATGAAATCGTAACAATGGGCCGAAATCTTGGTTTGGAGATGGATACCGATGATGTTGAGGACCTGCTGGAGGAGCATCATGTCGAGCTCACTACTGAGGAAATCCTGTACCTTCAGGAGGAGCAGAAGAAGACATTGGAGGAGGAGATTTCGTCTGATGAGCCTGAAGGCAGGAAGGATGTCTCAAGTGCCAATAAAAAAGCTATTTGCGCCAAATTGAATGACATCCATAATTTTGTCAAACTCCATCACCCTAACAAAGCAGAATGTTCCAGAGCATTGCAAAATTTCAATGACGTTGTTATGAGACACTTCAGAAAGGTGCTCAAATGACGACAGAAAGTCTACATTATTTTTTTTTTTTTTAAAAGGGTGAGTCACCCCCCCACCTTAGACATTTGAAACTGTTGATTGTTTTGCATTGCTTATTTCTTTTGTTCCACTAATCCTACCTCTAGTCGTAAGTAAAAAAATTTTGTACATGTTACTTTCTGTGCAAATAAAAAAATATATTTTTTTCTCCCTCATTATTGCTTGTTTCTGTATTTTGTTAGTCAAAAAGCTTTACAAGGCTGGGAGCCGAGTCACTACAGATACGGCAATGCACTCCCAGCCTAGCATACTCTACTACAAAATCATACATTTTAAGCAAAAAAAATATATTTCTCAAATGATTTAATCATATAAAGTATTTAAACTATACATGTATTTCTACTATGCCGTTTATTATCAGAAAAAGGTTAAAAAAAAAACGCTTTAGAAAAACTTTTTTAGGTTTGGAATGCATTATTTAATTTTCCATTAATTGTAAAGGGAAAATGCGCTTTGGATTTCAAACGTTTCACTTTTCAACCGGTCTTCTGGAAGGAATTGTGGTTGAGAACCGAGGCACCAGTCTACAAAGACAGTTTAGTAGAGTGTAACATGAGCTAACTAGGCGTATAGTCACCTAACTCGAAAAACTTCCCAGAAAGCAGCAATAATAAAAAGCTCCATCTGCGTCCGACAACGTACTCCATTTCTCAGAACGAAACAAAAGATCCCCGTCATAATAACTTCATAAAGTACGTAAGTCAGGGGTGCTAAATGTGTCGATGTGCGCGGCCCAGCGTTGTTGTTGCACGCCCTCCGCCGGTGTTAAGCCCAAATGCGGAGGTGGATCAGACTGGGAGGTGGTTCGGCCGCGGGCGGGGAGGAGAAAGGAGGCTCCCCCCACCGGTGTCTGGGAACCCCTGAAGTAGTTACTTCGCCCGGCATGGGCTCTCCTGAGTACACTACATACTGTACACAAGACTTGTAAAAGAGTTAGGAAATCGAACAATTCTAGTCCTGTCATTTTGAATATTTCATCTCAGAAGGGGCATCAGAAAAATCCGAAAATCTCTCTTGTTCATCTCCCATAGCAGGTGGAACAGCGTCTTCTCAATGGAGACGCTGTTCCCAGTGTGACATCTGGAAATGACATTGCAGGCAATATGCTCTGCGCTCATTCCCCCCCCCCCCCACCCCCCATATAGACATTGAAGTGAATAATATTATATGTACTTGTCACAACAATATCTATATTAAAATGTATATATGACTGTCAGTGGACCTTTAATGAGGAATGATCAAATCTGATCTTTTAGTTCCAGTCCAATCTCCTCAGATCCTTGCTTTTACCCCTCCCCACCCTAACATCGGACCGATTTTAAATGTCAAAGATTGGATTGGGACACCGTGACTAATTTGGTTATTACAAATTGTAGTTGGTAGACACAGTGAGACAAACAGAATGATAGAAAAACCTGCATCAATTCAAGATCAAATTGCAATGACAATCCATCAATGAATCAAATCGTAGCCCAGTGAATCGTAATTGAATCAAATCTTGGGCTAAAGTGTCCAAAAACTGAGCCCACATCAACTGAATTTTCACACAATAGGCTAGTGTCTCACATGGCACCCCGAAGACTTAACGTACACCTTTTTAAAAAAATGTTGTACATGTCTTTAGACAAGTTTTTACTACAGCATATGATCTAAATAGGATATCATTTTCCCCTATCCTGCTATGTTTATGAAGAAGATAAACATTTTTGGAGAGGACAAGATATGAGTGGAAACATGAGTCGTTTGCCTTTTATAGGCATTGTTTGGGAAGTAATAGCTAAATCGTTTAAAGTGCCTGTAAACTGAAACTAAAAATGTCTTGTGAATTTGACACCACAGAGAAAATAAACCTGACAAATTTGAATGAGGGAGAGAGGGGTGAATCCACCAAGCACCTATATACGAAATCATGCTTCCTAAAAGGTGAAAAATCGAGATGTTCTCTCACCTCTTGACATCGAAAGTGTTGAAAAGACGGCCTGCTAAAGTTTCAACTGTCAGCCATATGCGTTTATACTTCTCACACATGCTTACAAAAACCTCTGCATCTGAGCTGTGAAAATCCATCCGTCCCACAGAGTCATTGCGGAGGGTTTTCATGCCATGATGAGAGGCACTAGCCACCTGCTAACTTGTGGCCAAAAAGACTTCTAAATGCCATGGACCAGCGGCAGGCTCATCCAAATCAGTCATCACTGTTCTTGTTGTTGTGTCAATGTGTGTCCACATTACAGAAAAACGTCAGAGAAAGTTAACCATTTATTAAACACGGGTATCCATTATTAATATTCAATCAGAGACATCTGAGTACATAGACGCTGTTATCTATAAATTCCACAATGCTTTGCATTTCAAGATATTATGGTGCTGTGATTGGCTAGTGACCAGTTCGGGTATATCCTGTCACTCGCCTCGAGTTAGCTGGGATAAGTTCCAGCACCCCCTTATCCCTAGTGGGGATAAGCAGTACAGTAAACGAACCAACAAATGATCTCATGGGAGCCTAAAAAACAAGATCCATAACACTTGGTAATTTAAATAAGATTGTTGTAGGCATAGCGAGCTAGCTACCACTGTATTAGTATAATTGTAAGTAACTTACAATTGGACCAGATAGCCACTGATGGAACAAATGTACAGAGGCGCAGTTTTAATCACGCACCCTGAATAAAAAAAAAAACGGAAATTATGAAAAACAGTTCAATGCTAGTGAGTACAGAGTACCGTACTACCTGTGCACACTTCTTGGTCTTTTCATGTTTTCAGGCAATTATCTTCAAACATGTTTAATGTAGTTGGAAATAAATTTCCGAATTTACTTTAAAAGGTCTTTAAGGTTACACTGCAATAGACTGAACAGTTTATTCTTCAGCTCTCCGCCAGAACAGAGAAATCCCCAGCACATATTCATTGTAAACTATTTTTTTCCTCTCTTGTCAGCACAACCAACGTGAATTACTTGTATCTCAGCATTATTTATATTTTTTTAACTCTTGTGCCTTCTTTCCACTACAGCATTTCTAGAAATGGATTTCTTTATACCACAAATATTTTTCTGAGTCCCACAGGCAAATTAAAAAAAAAAAAAAAAAAAAAAAAAAAAAAAAAAAAAATCAAAAAAATTTCAATGGACACTGATAGACAGCGCATGTTTTAGCATATGAAGCCTCCAGTGATGCTAACAGGAATAAGTGAGTTGACGTCAACAAACAATGTGAAATGAGTTTTCTATACTGTTGTACCACTATTATGTGTACTCCTGTGAAGCTCAAAACAGCAGCAGTGTCACGCAGTCAGTACCAGAATAGTGAAGAGGACATTCCTGCTCAGCAGAAATAAATGCCTGAAACTTGAGCTCTCTGAGACAATGACTTGTGGGCCAACAATAAACAGGGACACACCCAAAACAAACTGGGCCGTGCACACATGAACACAATTACAACCCCACCAAAAAAAAAAAAAAAAAAAAAAAAAAATCACACCCAATGTGTGCGACACTGGCACCACGACACTGGCACCACGGTAGAATAGAGGAAAGCATACTGTCCCTCATACCAGAAGGTTTATGAGTTGGAAACTTATCTCCAACCCTTCTGCGTGGAGTTTTCTTCCTGCGCTCTGTAGGTACTCAATCCATATATAAAAAAAATAAAAAATAAAACACAGACATGTTCAGTTAATTCAAGACATTAATTTGGCGATCGATGTGAATTACGTAGTATAACTAATTGTTTTTAGAAACATGTTCTGCAATAATCCAGTGACCACCTATGAGTGTACAACGCCTCTCGTCCAAAGTCAGCTGAGAGTAAACTTGTGGCCAACAGCAACCCTAATTACAATTCAATCTTTTATTTCAAACTCATACTTAATAAATGGGTAGAAATTGATGGATGGTATATCAGACAATCCCTCCTGAAACATCTAAATATCAGATTTGCAGCATGACATCTATTCATAAAAACAAACGGAGAAAGACACAAAAGACATCCACTGGTCAACCAGAGCTTAGGACATCAAGTACAGAAAGGAAATCCAATATGACTTCCTGTTTTTCTTTAAACACCTTCATTACTTCCTGTCAAGCAAACAACCAGCATCAATATCCTCAAGTAACACAATTGGTATTATCACTGTTAAAAGTGGAAATCTCTTGCCACCTCATGATTCAATTATTGATGTACCTTTTTTCTTACTTGGCAACTACCTACTAGTACAAGCTTTAATATTGAAGTGATAGTGGTAATGATCTCAATTTCTATGACTAAAATAATTACAAATACATAAACTTTATGAAATAGAGTGAGAGAGAGAGAGAGACAGACTGAAATAGAGAGAGTGAGAAAGAAATATTTTCTGGTTCAGCTGGTTTTGCATCTCCGTTTGTATATATTCATTGTGCAATGGACCTAGTCAATTATACAATAATCCCATTCCAACAAGTGTATGAAAGAAGGAAACGGAGAAAAAACAATTGTGCACAATGGTGGTGGTGGAGAAGCGACCAGCAAATTCAAATCGTCAGACTCAAACCAGAACAAGATGAATATCGTTGCATGTTACAAGAGAGAGCAAGTTGTCCCATAGCAAACATACTTGTGATGTATGCAAGTAAGAAGTGCTCATGCAGCTAAGAGAGACAGTTTTTGGTTATGGAGATAAGGTCGGTAGCTAATGAGCATGAAATGAAACTGGTAAACTTTCAAACACCATGTTGGCAATGTATCAAAACCTTTTGTCGTGAGTGGGTTAAGTTAGTAGTTGTAGGAAGATTGATTTCTTAGCTCGCTTTGCAATAGCTATCAAAGGATGATGTCACTTCAAGCCAGATTCCAAAGGATTTATGATGGCTCAAAATTCATGAAACCAAACCTTTTTATACCTTTAGGCCACAAATATAATTTTTAAATAAGTGTTTGTAAAAAGTAGCACTTTTGCCACCATATGATCTAGATAGAGCTATACAAATGCACTCAATTTACCATTGGAAACCTATTTGAAACGCTATTGAACCAGAAAAAGAATACGGTGACGCATTTTGGCTGGTACATTTTAGCTACTGGTTTCTCCCTCTGGAAAAGTTTTTCTTTTTAGTTTAAAACAGCTGACGTTTAACCAGGATCCGTCACCATCCCGTGACCAAAAGTAGACCCCAAATTGGTTTTGCGATCCTGTAAAAGTATAAATACACGCTAGCTGGGACCATCCGCCTCCTTTCTAGCCAGCTAGCTAGCTAACAAGCTAGCTCTCGTGATCTACTCCTGTGTTGGCACTTGCACAACTTTCTCCACTTCATTTATTCACGCCATTGCCATGAAAATCAGTGCCGTTCCTCGTGCAGCTATCAGATTTCTCCTCCCAGCTATTTGCATCCATGATCCATTGCAGGAACTACAATCATGTACAACTGAGTATAGATGCAGAAACTATGTTCAGCATGTCAAAATGGTGTTGGCCATAAACAAAGGCTAAACATTGTGAAGTTTTTTTTTTTTTTTTTTAAATTAAATGTTGCATAGCAGCAATCCGACATGAGTCACATGACCAATGCTGTATGTAAAGCATGCATAAATATCTTCCCTACAAAGTCTGGCAATCCAACAATTTATCTTACCATCTCATCTGCTCTCATCGATTAGTAAAGGGGCATCAAGCCACAGGCATCAACATCTGAATAATGACTATTAATCCATATATACTTTGGATGATGGTATGTTGAAATGTGATACTTTGATTCATGCTGTAACTATGTCCACTATTTCAAGGTTAATGCAATTAATACATTAGAACAAATATTGAAACCACAATTAATGATGATTACAGAGTAAGAATTATGATGTGAGATTGGATAATATATTGAATTATTTTCATTCCATTACATATTGAATTATTTTCATTCCATTACATAATATACTGCAATAACTGTCCCACGGTAATGTTATTGACATAATTTTTAAATTATGGAAATTCTGACTAATTGATAAGGAAGTGAATTTCTATCACTTGGCAGCTCTGTGGTCACAGCTACAAATGCAATTTTAATAATTATTGGGATTACAATATCTTTCAGTGTTTGAGTTTTCAGCTGTGGTTTACTCCTTATTAGTTTTGTCCAAGAACTTTAATTTGCGTCGCGAATAAGATATCATGAGATATAACCTGTTGTTTTGATTTGCTGTACACTTGTGACACCATTCATCTGCAATTTAATAGTTGGATTTGCAGCATCTACTACAGTAGATGCAGACGGCCAGCAACTCAAAACTAGTTTGCAAAAACACACAGTTGTGAGGCAAGCCGCGTTGCTCTGTGCCCGCCTGGCTAGGAAAAAGTCAAAAGGAATTGAATGTAGTATGAATTATCAATAAGACAGTTTAAAGTATGGTGCACTAGACCAATTCCCATTCAGCTGACATTAGGTATTGATGGGGTAGAAATGCCATGTTTAGAAAGAATGGGTATTTTTCCTGGTTGTGTTTATGGTTCACTTTGAGTGCACACATGAAGTCCAGCGATGAGAGCGACAAGGGAGATGGAAGATTTTAAAGCAGAGGAAAACTGCTTTCATTGGAGTGTTTTTCTAGAGGAATTAAAAAAAACAACAACTCCCATCCTCAGCCAGCACGCAGGCACCCACAGCTCTGGTTGCAGTGTGAGACTCATCCAATTTTCTAACACAAAATACGTGCAGAAAATAAACTGGCGAAATAAATGAAGGTAGAAACAAAAGCGGTGGCAGACTCGTGTGCGAGTATGTGTGTTCTCCACAAATGTGTCTCATACAACTATCCATCATCCAGCCAGACAAAGAAAAGAAAGGAACAGGAAAGGACCCACGTGGACCGCAATTCAACTGCAGGACTCACAATGCTGCTGCACTGTTATGATATGATAAATCAATCTCTCTCTTAGTGCTTGAAACTGGTTTAATAGTAAGGAGATGGAAATGAGAACCTGAAGACGTCTGAGAGGAAAAGAAACATAAAATAATTGGTTGATTCGGGGAGAATCAGTGGTGGGAACAGGCTAAATAATATGGAAATGCAGCCATTAATCAATGGCTAACTAGCCTTTTATCAACACAGCCAGAGCACGAGGATATGATCAAACCTTCATGCTACCCATTCAGATAACACAAACCTCCAAAGAAAAAATATGCTGCCCGACATTCTTTAGAGTGAAGATATGTCAGTCGTTGTGAATATTTTATGCAGTTGCCAGAAAAATTTAAAGAATATTGAGGAGGAGGAGATGCTTGGATTTAGAAAACTCCGCATACATATCTCACATTGCCATTTCAAGACTGCAGCGCAGCACTGATTCTCAGTGTATTTTCTCTCCACCTCCATTGCGCTCTCCACCCCTCCCCCCACGTTCTTGTTGGATTGGTGGAGTAAACACAGGAAGAGAGCGGGCTCTGTTCCACCATGCTAGAGCCTAGGCTGGGCGTTCCTGCAGCGCTCCTGCACCGGGGTCAAAAGTTTACTGTGGTTTTCGTTTCACCTTTTCTCCGCCAATCACGGCGCAACACTGGAGTGCGTGAACTCTGACCCCTACAAAGAATTTTGCTCAAAAGATAGTGTGACGTCAGTTTCAAAACTGCACTCCTTGTCCGTCTCCCAAATTTCCTCTCAATGCTGCTTTTCCTTTCATTCAGCGAACCAGTTTTTTTTATGTGCTAACACAGACTGGGAGCCAAATGTTTATAAAAATTAGAGTGGACTCCAGAGAAAGACTGGTCCATTTACCTGAAAGCAGATTGAATAATCAACGTCAACTTTGAGAATCTGGGAGAGTCTTCCCAACCAAATGTTTATAAAAATTAGAGTGGACTCCAGAGAAAGACTGGTCCATTTACCTGAAAGCAGATTGAATAATCAACATCAACTTTGAGAAAGTGGGAGAGTCTTCCTTTTTCTCTTCTTCCTCGTCTGTCCACCCAATGTTCAAAGAAAAAGGCACTGAGATTAATAGGCTCAAGAAACGCATGAACCCTGTTCTTCATCAAATTTTGTTTTGGTTTCCAATCTGATGCATGATTAATACTATGCTACCAATCAAATCCTCAAACTGGTAGCGAGCAGGGTAGTGAAAATGTACAGAGATGTGTCAGTTTATGAATCAAACTGCCTTGAATAGTTTTCGCATACAAAGGAAAACTCACCTGGGGGGTCAGAGATCAGTCATGTTCCAGTCAATTGAATGTTATATAATGCCAGGAATGTTACTTTTGCAAGACTGGTTTCACAGTAATCAACATCCACTATTATAGGACACGTCCTTTCAGAGACACTGACAGAGGTCCAAATAATGTAAAGCAGGGGTGTCAAACTCCTATTCACAGTAGACTAAAATTAAAATTTGACACAACGGGGAAAACTCAATATTGAATGAAAAATCAATGCAATGTGCACGTTCCCCTTTTGTGCAGAAGTGTTAAAGTTTATCATACGACACTACTACTACTACTACTACAGTGTATCATTACTTTCCTGTATTGTTTGGGCACAGACTGACAATGAATAAACTAAAGCAGGAAAATTCTCGTTATTGTCATGTTTAAATAAAAGGTGGATACGAATTACATGGGTACAAAAAACAGCTTCAAATAGTGTCGTGTTTATGACTCAATGGTTGGTAAAATAAAGAACAAGAAAGTAATCATATGGCAAATGTCTAAACAGCCCTTAACTATGGTGTCAGATTGTTCGTGACTCCCATTTTAACTGAAAGCGGCAATAAAGTAAAAACTGCACTTGTGGAAACAAAAATGTGATCTTTTTCTATATTGTAAATCTAAAGAGAGAAATGGAAATCGAAAGGAAATATGTTTTGCCAAAATTGGAACACTATGAAACAACTGGAGATGGACAGGTGCTACTGAGGACAGTAAAGATGAGTTGCCAGTGATTTAAGAGAAACATAATTCACACCACAATCCGATAAACTAAGGACTTAAATGAAAATGACCTTGCTAATGACTGAAAGGTTCTCCATATACCCAAAAACTGAAACATTTCATTACTGCATACACTTGATTTTATAAAGCTGGCTATGCTGCGAGATGCATGAAAATCCAGTAGTGAGGGAGTAACTATTACCGTATCTTCCGGACTATACGTTGCTCCGGAGTACAAGTCGCACCAACCATAAAATGCATAAAAAAAGAAAAAAAAAAAAACATAAAAGTCGCATTTTTGGGGGAAACCTATTTGATAAAATCCAACATCAAAACCAGACATGTCCTTTAAAATTTAAATGACGAACAATTTAAAATAAAAATAGAATAGAAGCAACAACAAGCTGAACTGTATGGTTACGTTACTGGCACAACTAAGAAGGTGCCTGGCATGTTAACATAACATATTAAGTGTGATGACTATAGCATAAACAACATACTAAGAAGCTTACCAAAACCATCTGTGTCACTCCAAATACCCGGTAACTAAAATCCAATGAAATCTTCATCCTCGGTGTCACTTCTAAACAAGTCCGCCAACTACAGATGTAGACGACGCGCCGGTTCCCCTTCTACATCGCTAATGTCAGACTCATCGTCAGTTGCAGTTACAACTAACCTATTCCAGCCTTTCTGAATCCTGACAGGATTGTTTTTGAAGTCACGGAAGCCCATACTTTGTCGAGCCATCCAATGACTTCCGGGAAAGTTGCATGGTGGATTCACCTGGAAGCTGTGCTCTCCATCTGTCATCTACTGCTCCCACAGCAGGGGTCGGGAACCTACGCCTCGCGAGCCCTACCTGGCTCTTTTGGTGGTTGCATATGGCTTGCGGAACCCTCATAACGACATAGAGTACATGTGATTTCTGTCATCTGGTCAACGCAAATGACGCAGAGACAGTTTGTCCTGGTGCGGTTGCCATAGTCCACAGGCTTTGTGTCGAATGCCGATCGTGTCGGAACGACTACGTAATTATGGAAACGCTTTTGACAAAGGTCGCTCAAAGAAAAAAAAAATGAGAAGTTTTCAACAAGAATGGACAGCCTTTGTGGAGAGGGAGGGTTTTGCTGTGTGTCTACATTCACAGATGGGGAGTATGCCAAAGCCTTCGTCCTCGATGTTGCCAATAAACATTTTTCCAACTTCACATAAAAACTAGATAATCAAACAAATAAAAGACATGCCTTTGTCGGCAAGAGCCGTTCACCATCGAACCATCATGACGGCAAATCAAATTGAATTACATTCACGATAAACGGACGGAAGTCTCAACACCTGCATGAAGCACCAGAAGTTGCATTCAAGGTAAGGAGTACTTTTGGCATCATTGGTTAGCAACATCATAACAATGTTATTTAAAATAATCTGCAGAATATGACTTTCTCTTCAATGGCATTTTTGTTCAGTCCTTCTCAGTTGTTATAAGTTACAGCTAATGTTGAAATGCTGAATTTGCAGAAGTAGTAAGTACAGATACACAAGCCTAAAGCGCCCTCTTACGGTTGTCAGTGTGAAAGTAACTGATAAGCGACTCGGAAAATGGATGTAATAATGTGTTAACAATTTCACATATAAGTCGTGCTGGAGAATAAGTCGCACCACCGGCTAAACTATGAAAAAAAACTGCGATTTATAGTCCAAAAAAATACGGTAAATGAAAACAGCACAGCCAATCAACACACTATACGACATCACTTGCTTTTGGGTGCAAATGCAAAAATGCACAATTGAAAACATTGAATCTTGTCTGGACAGAAAAGCTTCATTATAATTCTGAGTGACCATTGAAGAAAAAACATACTAAGTTTAGGAGCGATCATTTTCCCACTCACGCATTGTTGACTACAATCATATGTTTTGATTGTGCCAGGTTGGTTAGTGGGAATTAATGTTGTGGGTCGAAAAGATTAGATTTTTTAAACACAATTTCCAACGTTAACATAGTTATACCGTCACTCTGAACAAATTGCAGAAAAAACGAAACCAATGTTGGCGAAAAAAACGATTTATCCTCCTTGTCAGATGAATGTATGCGCGTATTGCCAAATGGAGCATAAAAATGAAAGGAAAACTATTGGGAAAGAGAAGATAGAGAAAGTCCTTGTAACAGTTGAAACGTTTGTATGGAAATCGCAGTCTATTTTTCATTTCTTTTTCTCTCCTTTTCTTCACTCAGCTCCCCCTCTTCACATAACGCCGCCAAAAGAGGCAGAAAGCGAGCATCTGGTAGCAGTTATGACACAAACCAAACTTGTCGCCCTTTCGGTCTCTTCCCTCAAAGCATTTCTTATAAACAAAACAAACAAGGTCTTGCTAAGCTTTTACAATAGTAACAAAACTGCACCACGGATACCCCTCCTCCCACGGTCTTGTTCAGGTGGACTCATTTTATGAGCATTCTTCAGCTGAGGGAGGGGGGGTGGAGGGTTAAAGGGAGAGTTGAAGTTAAAGAGGAAGGGCAAGAAGAGGAGGGAGACAAAGCTCTTGGCACCCCCTACGCCAATAAACTCTTGCTTTCGTCCAATCAGCAAAGACGACAGAGAGTTAACTGTTCCAAACCCTTGCTGGTTATAAACTGGAATTGGGTGCAATGATTGCTTCAGGCTGCCCGTTTGGCTTTGAGAAGTGTGCATGGCTCACATATGGCTCAGCTTGCCTGACACTTTGGTATGACCACAGAGTTGAAGAAGAGAAGATCGAGGGGATGAATGAGTTTTGACTTCAAATACAGTCCGATCACAAACTGCACCACTTCACTTGACTCAACCTGGAGAGTCAGCTCTCTGCCTTCAACTGACTTGTGAATAACAATCTGGTATGAGCTGCTCCTCTCATACTCTCACTTGTTTGGGCGAAGTCACAGTAAATATTTCAGCAGTGGAAACACGCCTGTCTTGTTAGCCAGAGCTTTCTATATTTAGCTCGTAGGACTTGAAGTTGAAAAAGCAAACATACCTGTTGAGGATCATCAACAGCACTAGTAAAAAACAAACTTTTGAAAACGTGAATATTGATCACAAAATCTCAACAGAACAGGGTAGGTGTTTTTTTTTTTCATTAAACAATACAATCTACTTAGGGAAACCTGAACCAAACCTACATTGCAGTAAGGGCTCAAAGTCATGTAGATTAACAACATGAAGCAATTTACTTTTTCCATAAACGCACAACAATGCACATTAAAACAGTTCAGGCAGAGGACACAACTAACTCTGAACTACCTAGTACTTGTGCCTGACAAAAAGTGCAGGGAGTCATATTTCAATTAGGGGATACAATCAGGCTTTCCTTTCAGCTCTGTGTTGTCACGACTACTGTGACTCCAGCTCATCTACACTGCAGTAAATTAAGGTCAAGTCTGTTGAAGATGGGTGAGTGGGGTGGGGGAGTGGGGTTATGTTCTAAATTAATAACGAATAATGAATATACTTTTATTACTACTGAAACAATTTCAAGAACCTTAACTGGTTGCCAGCCAGTCGCAGGGTGCATATAAACAAACAACAGTTCCCACTCACATTCATACCTAAGGGCAACTCAAGAGTCTCTAATTAATACTTCTAAAAATAAATTTGCTCAAATTATCTTTGATTGTGTCTTAATAAAAAAAAAAAAAAGAATGCAGATTACAAGCGGTACAGAAAATAGATGACTTGCCATTCTATGTAAATTCATTGATCACGTTAAATATTTCTCACAATGATGGCCAACTACGTAGGAAATAATACCCCTCAGAGAGAATCCACACTTTTTCAAATTATCATTTCTATAACATTCCAAGAAAATGACAATCCAGAATCACTTGTGAGATACTCTTCAAACAGGCCTGCTGGCAACTTGTGGTCCTTCAGCCATACCTACTATTCATGTTCCCAATGTCAGAGATGCCTGGCTATAGATTATAACGAGTCAAAGTATTGCAGACACTGGACACACATTAGCTTGAGAGGTAGCATTTATCAGTCTCTACGGAGAAATTAGAACCCCAAGAATATTTCATTCTCAAGTAAAGATAATGAAGTCAGGAGGGGAGGATCGACCATAGTTGGACAGGCAAGGATTCAAAACAAATTTGAAATTCTGAAATGACAGAACTTAAACATCAAAACTATTTTTTTTCTTTGACAAGTAAAAAAAGTAAAATAATATACAGTACCTGTATTTTTTGTCTTAAAAATGATGCAAATAAACTTCACATCCAAATTTTATCCAGCTGCGCATCTAGTACGTTAATCCTGCAGAATTACAGGATGACCAAAAGTAGCAATAACGTTTTCTATTGGCATAAAGCAGGACTTTTTTCATGTCTGTAGCGTCTTTTATTATTGTAAGAAATTTGTAAAAATAAAAAGATACTGAATGTACAAGATGTACAGAGCTGTATAGTTGTCGGTTTCATCCGTCAGCAAAGGAACAAGCAAGTAGCATCCACAAAATCAAATCACACCCAGTTCTTATAAACTGGGGTTTCAGAGTGAAGTGTAAAAATGAAGACAACTATGCCAGTCAGCCAATTAATATACACCACTGTATTTATCTTTATTAGGAGGAGTACAGTAGTATAAAGATGTACTTCATCCATCCATTTTCCATACACTTAATCTTACTAATGTCACTGGCATGCTAAGAACTATCTTAGATGACTTTGGCCAAGAAGTGAGGTACACCTGAACTGGTCACCAGCCAACCGCAGGGCACATGTAGACAATCATTCACACCCATGGACAATTTAGAGTAATCAATTCATCTACTATGCATGTTTTTTTGAATGTGGAAGGAAACCGGCATACTCCAAGAAAACCCACACAGCCGCAGGGAGAAAATGGAAACTCCACACAGGCAAAGCTGGATTTGAACACAGGTCCTCACAACTGCGCAGGAAAAGTGCTAACCAGTTGCACACCGTGCTACCAGATTTATTTCAACCGATTAAAGAAGGGAGATTTACAAATGTCAAAATAAAAGAGATACAGCTTTAGAATGGAAGGGCAGAAACAAACTTGACAAAATTAAGCCCTCTCACCATACATCATTACATACACATACAGTGGCTGAAATACGCATTTAATATGTCATCATTTTTTTCATGAAAGATACTTCCAAAAGTGCCATTGACCAGACAATTTCACCAGATGTTGGGAAAAAAACGGGAAAAGTAATCCATACATACACAAAACTAAGAACAAATGAACACAGAAATTTAGTCGTGCGTAAAAATGAAATGACACAGGGAAAAAGAATTGAACACATGAATGGAGGTGCAAAAAAGTAATGGAAAGCCAAGAGAACACCTAAAATCAATAATCAAATGACAATCAGCTCGTTGTCCGTGCAAATGAACATCAGGTGGTTCGGTCCTAATTGATAGCCTATAAAAAGGTGTCATTGATAGGGTGAGGAAAGACAGCTCATGTCAAGAGCTGTTGCAAGACCACCGCAAACTTCCATCAATCTATCCATCCATTTTCTGAGCCACTTATCCAGACAAGGGTCACGGGAGTGCTGGAGCCTATCCCAGCTGTCAACGGGCTGGAGGTGGGGTACACCCTGAACTGGTCACCAGCCAATCACAAGCTACATGGAAAAAGACAAGTCGTACTCACAATCACACCTAGGCACAATTTAGAGTCTAAAAATCAATGGGGGTGGGCAGTGGGGGTATTGATTAGATGACCGCTGTGCAGAACTAACTCAGGAGCTCTCGTGGCAGCCCGTGCTTCCTTAGAAGTACATCATTTGCTTGGCTTTTTTGAGGAAGGAATTGATGATTGTCTCCCACTTCAGGTCCTGTGAGACTGTAATTCCCAGGAACTTGAAGGTCAAGTCTGTTGGAGACCATGGGAGGTAGCTGTGGTGAAGGATGCCTCCTGAAGTCCACAATCATCTCTTCAGTCTTTAGTGCATTCAGCTCCAGATTGTGTTAGCCACAGCAAAACTCCAGCCTATCCACTTCCTGTCGATATGCATGGTGTCGTCACCTCAGGAGTTTGACAGCCAGGTGCCTTGAGATGCAGGCATTTGTGTAGAGCGAGAAGAGCAGTGGGAAGAGGACACAAACTTGGGGTGCCCCAGTGCCGATGGTGCATGTGAATGAAGTGGTGTCCTCCAGCCTCACCTGCTGTGTCCTGCCCATCAAGAAGTTGTAGAACCACTGGCACATAGCAGGCCAGGGGCTGAACTAGAGAAGCTTGGATGAGAGGAGTTTGGGGATAATGGTGTTGAACCAGGGGCTGAAGTCCACAAATACAATCCTCATAATGATTCCCACGCTGTTGAGGTGTTCAAGGTTGAAGTACACACCCATGAGGACTGCCTCATCCCCAGAGCTGTTAGCTCAGTAGGCAACCTGCAGTGGGTCCAGCAGGGAGCCTGTGACACTCTTGACATTGGTCCAGCACAAGGCACTAACTTCATGAACACAGATGTTAAGGCAACCAGCCTATTGTCAATTTGCCCCGAGTTTGCCGGTTTCTTGAGGACCTCGGTGATGGTGGACTGTTTGAAGCAGGTTGGTACTTCACTTACTTTTAAAATTATATGGCTCGCATTCAGGAAATACAAATGTTACGTAGCCTAGCAAGCTAGTGCTACAATTTGTAATTGTGTGTAAACATGCTGCCATCCTGTTGAATAGATAACCTGACCAAAGCAGCAAATTCCACCCTTTTAAGAGCCAAGGCACATATTTTACAATTGAAAAATCTCACGGTACATCAACAAACAAAAATGCCACAAAAAGAAGACATTAATTGCTGTATATACTTACTGCCATCTAATAGAAGACCATTAAGTGGTTCCGTCTGTCAATATGCTTCACTGGCATAAATAGATGAACAAAGATACATTATCCATCCATACATTTTCTGAGCCGCTTATCCTCACAAGGGTCACGGGAGTGCTGAAGCCTATTCCAGCTATCATCTGGCAGAAGGGAGGGTACACCCTGAACTGGTTGCCAGCCAATCACAGGGCACATAGAGACAAACAACAGTCTCACTCACAATCACACCTAACGGCAATTTACGGTCACTTATTAAATGTGTGTTTTTGCAATGCAATTTGTATGAAGTCACAACAAAGACAACAAAACTGAAAACCCCAACGTGACGAAATCCATTTCAAACACAATCATGCCATCCAATTTCTTCAGTTGGAAACTAAAAACACAGAGACATTTCCTCTCAGCTACCAGGTGCTCACATTATATAAAGTATGGCATAACTTACTATTGTAATAGATGTAGCCATTGAACATGTTGACAAATGCTGCAGACTTTTGAAAAGTACTACAAATCTTGAATCAAAACAAGTTGCCTTGATCTACTTATTGTTGCTCGCCCACCCTAAGTACCCAGAGCAGCCAGCGGACCCCGCAGTGTTTCGGCGCACCACGCACAAAGCGTCGCTTCTTCAGTTCTCAAACATAATCGAAGATGGCATGTCTGTTTATAAAAACATTCTCATCCAGAAGATAAAAAGAGCGCCGACAACGACCCATCACTGTTTTTCACTACCAAGACATCTACACCAAGGACACTTCAACAGTCTCTACTAATAATTTCTTGTGTGTCCAATCTCATAGATTGATCATTAAAATTAGCCATTTCTAAAAACCACAATGTTTTTCTTTTCCTAGGAAAACCCTTATATCCAGTGCTTGATAAAGCAGAAGAAAATGAATGGATGGATGTTTATAGACTTATTTCTCGGATAAATGTTTTGGCCTCAAACAGGTTTTGATCTTTGGTTTCATTCTAATCTATGAAGGTTTGAACTTTGAGAGGGTTTAAATGAGTGAAATGTGAGAAAATGTTAATGCCTGTCTGAGAAAAGTTTAGAAAGTGTCTGGTTAGGGATATGACAGCGTTAAAAAATATATAAGAAACAAAAATAAACATTACACAAAGGAAAAAACACTAAATGAAAAACAGTATAAATGGGGGTTGGGGTGAAACATGCACTGAAAATAAAAAAAAATCCACTAAATGGAAAAAAAAACATAGCCTGCAAATGAATACATAAAATGTACACAAAAAACATAGAAAACATCAACTTCTACTCCACAGATTTCACTTAACACTGGTATTTTTGGGAGCATAACGCCTGCGTTAACGAGGAACACTGTATATATATTTTTTTAATACGACTGATGACTGAACAAAAACTATCATTAAAGTCTTTATGGTTCTGTTTTGTTTCATGATGATTTTCTGAAATGGTTTAGAGTTTAATTTGAATCCCATTAAAATAAAATAAATGTTACGCCTGTTCCTTCACATTTTCTTTGAAGAATTGGACCCATTTTTCAAATTCTGCATAGGTAATCAAATATATGAGCACAACTGTGTTTTTTAAAAAATGCAGGGCTGTCTATTTTAAACAACAAAAAACAACAAAAAGGTCTGTTCAAATAAAGTGCTTAACTTTATAACTATTTGAAAAAACTTAAAATAAGAATAGTTTATGTTTTGATATGGGTAGAAGCAAAATCATGAATTGCCTCCTTTTGAGTCATTATTTTGTATATTTTTTCAAGAGGCATTACCCCCAAATTTCAGAAAATAATTTTGATATGGAAAGTATAAACTATACCATAAAAATTTAAGCACATCTTGAGCAGGACAAATACAGGTAAATTCAGCCTAGGTTTTTTTTGTTTTTTAAAAATTTGAAGTGGCTGTCCAATATGCTGTTTCCTGATCATCAACGTGTTTTTCAAGTTTCATCTTTTCTGTCAATTTATCTTGCCTCCACTCAAAACTGCATAATCTTCAAAAATGGTCCTTCTTCACTCGTAAAATGAATACTTGCCAAATGACAAACTGGCAGTTGCTTGAAATGAAACTTATCACTCTGGTCGTTATCTCAGTCTCAGTCTCTCAGTCTCTGCAGTGGAATGCAGACTAACACTAAGGAATTTTATCTATTCAAACATCAGAGAAAGAAAATGTAGTTTGACAAAAACAGATTGGCGACAGCTATCAAAAATAGACCTGCCACACTAAAGTGTCAGACTCAGCCCTCATTTTTATTACCTCTTGCTGATTCCAGTCAAACTTGGAAACTTGTAATACTTGTAGCAGTTAACCATCATACCTTCTTTATGATTCCATTTGATTCAGCTAAAAAAAAAACTAATTCACTTTATGATACATTCTTCAATAAAGTCTTGTTATATTACCTATTTTGATGACAATTAGCTGAAAAATGAATCACAACCCAGCATGAAAACGATTAAAGAGTTATGTACTTCTAGCTGTATGATATTTTTTCCACCCTTACAGCAGGGCACAAACCTCCTTGGTGGGAGACTGGGGATCGATGTATAAAACCAATAGGGGAAATAACCAATTACTCAATCCCAAAGCTGACAATACATTGGACTAAATGCATGTTGTCAAATTAAATGTGTTAGTTTAAATCCACTTTCAGATGTCCACAGTAAAATATCGCAAAGAAACATTGAATATGAAACATTATGAAACCATTTTGACCATTTTAAATCTGATAATGTAATCTGTAATCTGATGATTTTATGTAACCAAAGAGATGCCAATGCAGACAGACCTTTCTGGGTCTCGTGAGAAAAAGTGATAAGTTAATAAATTATTGAAAGCACAAGGTCTGACAGACAAAGAGCTAAAGCCATGCATCCCAGTCACTTCTTCACCCCATCTGCAGTCAAAGAATGCCCCCAAAGATTGATTTATTGTTAACACAGCCTGACACCCTGTGTGAGGGAGAAAGAAAGTGCTAGATAAAAAGACAGAGAATGGGGGACATGGGGGTCCATTTACCAAGAATATGAGCAGAAGTAGTCTCGAGGACAGATTCCCACAGTGATCATTTTGCCACTTTCAAAAATACCACATATGTGGGTATGAGTAATGGCATTCCATCAGCTTCAAAATGAACAGCGCACCTAAGATCAGGAACTCTGTTTCTAACCAGACAAGTTAAATGCCTGCAAAAATGACACGTCAGAGCTATAAACAGACTTCTCTTGCATAAATTTGAATTAGTTGGAAGATTTCTGAAGAGGAGCATATTTACTTGCTACAGGCGAAAGGGAACTATGACAGCAGTTAATTAAAAGTTAGTTGAGTTCAGGAATGCCTCTGCAAATTGAGCAAGGATATGGAAAGGTGGCGGCTAGCAAAGAGAGTGAAATTGCACTCCAAGATCAGTCGGTACAATTAAAAACAACATCCATTTTTACATGAAAACCACAGAAAATTAACTGCCATTATATGCCAATGCACTTTCTGACAGGCGCATGAAGCAAATATGAGAAATTTGTGTCAATGTTGGTCTTGGTACAAAGATGTGTGAACCTGAAGGAAGACTGGCTGTACATTCAGTCAGGGACGGAAACTACAGTATTATGTCCAAATCCTCTGGTGTCATATTTAAAACTGAAGCAAAATATGACTGCTATCAGAGAAAGAATCTTTATTTTTTAGAGACAAATGTGTGTGTACTTCCCATTAGGCAAGGCAAATTTAGTTCATGCACGAGGTTTTAGATGATATTTGAGATGGAATTGCGCATATTACACTTTAGTGAGTGTCACTGATTTTATTAAATCCTAGTGACATACATCTATAAATAAATAAGCAAGTTAGTCCCCTAGTTTGGCACACCAAACACTGCACGTTCAGCAACCGCAGTCCACTTGAACTGGAGTGATCATTCTAGCTGTCCATTGAAACGTATCTGTCTGCAGCTGCCTGTATACAAAAATCTCCTTCTATGTGATTTACCAGCAGTTAAAACCAACATGATGGGCCCATACTCCTACTATTACAACTACGCATATACAGTCTCAGTAAAGCGCAGTAAATAGTAAATAACACGTGCTTGTGAATTCGTCTTATGTGACTGAGCCAGTTCAAGTTTGCTTGTCAATGCTGAAGACAAGTGATCCAGCGGTGGGTGATTTAGATCTGTCGCTGGATGCAAATTACAGTACAACTTACTGTGACTTGATCGGCTTCCATTTGGCTTTGTATTTTAGTGCCGATAATCACAAAACTGCGGCAGGAGCACAAAACGCGTGTGGGTGATGTGGTAAAAATTGATAAGAAACAATACCACTGATAGGATTGCATCACATCACAAGAAAATTGATGTGTTGTAACTGTGTAGCTATATGAATAGACGAATTTTCCGGTTAGGGCTGATAGCAAATCAGGCTGGCTGACTAAAATTATTGCCCTCGAAGCCAACCCGTTGTGTTGTATAAAATGTCCGAGATAAACAATAACCGAACAGAAAGTATCTTCCACATACAGTATAAAACACACGATGCGTATTAGTTATCGTATCGCACCCGGCGAATAAGACATACAGTGTATGCTAAAGTTCGTACAATGAATGCGTCTTCAAACACACGGAAGCGAATTCGCTTACTACATTTAAACGAGCGCATCAATCGTTTTATTCAAACGCACAAATCAGTTCGCAATTAACTGAGAATGGAAAGGTGGCTCATCGTATCGCGACAGCTTTTGGGGACGACCATAGTCTGCTTTGGAAACGGGGCACCACCAACTGCCTCCGTGACAAATGTACGCAGTCCAACACACAACAGCAAGAGGGCTCGAAAGTCGCTCACAGACCTATGACGAAATATTTTCAAATAAACTCACCGGCTTCGACGTTTTCATTGGGGAAGACAGTTTCTTTTACATCTCGACAAACTCTCCGCCATCTTCAGCAGGACTGTGTTTGTTTAAATGAGAAACACTCCCAAACGAAGAGCCAGTTCGTGGGCAGAGCCATGTGGATTCTGGGTAATGTAGTTCTTTAGCCTTTGCAAGCCGCAACCACTCAGCGCTCCTTTATGGACAGGGACTATGCGTACACAATACAAACAAATGATATGATGCGCACCGGCAGCTATTGTTAGTAGGGATTAGAAAAAATGCATTAAAAGCGTGGCGGGAAGCTTCATTCGCATGATATCGTAGTAAGAGACTTTGACAATGTTAACATATGTTCGACTGTCATTTCTACTTTACTAATTAAGTGGATTTTCATGAAATTGAGAAGCTAATTGGCCCGTGTGGGTATAGAAAAAATATGTTCTCTTGTGCAACATCTGACCCTTCTGGAAACTGAAAATACGTTAGTTGGACAAATCAGGAATACTTGAGCCAGTGAGTCATCACACATGCAAGTTGAAAGAAGCAGTTTCATTAGTTATACACGTTAGTCTGAAATGTCTTGGATTTGGAATGATTTATCTATTTATTCTTTACAATTGCAGAATGAGATAAAGATTGACACAATTGCAATTTTGTTGATCAATCAGTGAAGTTCAATGTCATAGTCACATTCCAACATTTTACCTTACAAATGCAAATACAAAAGACAATCAGAATAGGTGATATCTGCTATTGTGACAAAGTATTCCAACTTTTTTTTTCATTTTTTATTTTTTTGCAAGGAGCAACCGTATGGGTATCCATTAATGATAGCTTGCCAGGCCTCTAATGCAGACATGCTAATTCATCCACACACAAGCGGTGCCTGTTACTTTGAACTTTTGTTTTTGTTTTACAATAATAAGTACTTGATCAACACATGAAATCCAACGATTAATAAATAAAATTCTGCCTTTTTAACGTGAGGTTTGTGGGTTTTTGGGAGAGGTTTATATGAGAGACAGAGAGAGAGAGAGAGAGAGAGAGAGTCAATTGCAATTGCATTCCTCAGAGCAACGGAGGGGCCATGAGGCCCCTGTTTGTGCCCCATCCCCCAACAAAACATGCAAAACTGACCTTCCCCCTTAGTGAGTGTGAGACACTTAATTCCATCCCCCCACCTCATTCACTCTTGCTACTTTGAAAGGACAGGAGATAACAGTTTGAAAGGACAGGAGATAGCCCTACAATCATTATTGTATTCAGATTGGTTTACCTGCAAACAGCTGCACAACAAGCACACACGGATCTATATGCAGTATTCATTGTGATTATCCTCAAATTTGCAACCAGCAGCACATATTTCAAGTATTTTTCAATTTAACAATTCATTTGGGAACATTAGTTATATTGCCATCAATATCCGACCCCAGAAATGTGGTCTTTAGTCAAGTTTCGTTTCATTTGTCATTAACAAAACAACATAATATCAGTTGCATGATATCATTGATATTGCTAGGATTAAACTATCATGTAAAGTAGGTTCGATTTGTCCATGTTTTACATAGTATTGTCTTTCAAGATGTCCACCTGATTAACTCTACAGAACATTTGACTTGCTACAATGTGAAACAGAAGCAACAATATGTCATTCTTTCTTTTAAATTCCTGCAGTTATGTCTAAAATGTGCCGAGCACTATACGGTCACAATACCAACACTGTAGTGTCCAAAGAAACCCGAGCGAAAAGTCGGCAGCGGACTAACGACAGCGCTATCTTGCGGTATGCAGGAATCCTTACAACGAAGTCGTTGTCACAAGTCAAATTTCCCAACCTCCACCTTCCCCTGGACATAAAAAAACGTTACGATGGTTGGCTAACACAAACACTTTTGCGCTTTTATAAAAATCAACTTACATGAGCTGAATTTCCGACTCATCGTGTGAATTTGAATGAATGTTGAATTGAATGTGACCCTAACCTCTACGTAAAACCACTAATTCGGTCCGTGCAATTGTTTGTCAACATACTCCCCACAGATTCGGTTAATAAAGTTTTTTTAACAATATACAGAATTTTTGACAGTACAAGAAAAATAACATGCACAGAGTTTACAATGATATGATATTAATGGAAAACATTGAGCTTGATAAGTGACGCGTTCAATAATATCTAAATTGGAAACCAATGTTGCAGTCGAAAATATTGTGTTATGTATAATCTGTGTTTGGAAGTGTTTCTAATTTTTCATACTTGATATTTTGGCGTCAACTTCATGATGCCGGCCAACTCATCTTGCAGATTCTACAATTACAATACGAGTAACCAGTCCCTCTCCTGAAAATTTGAGGTTCACTGTGCTGATACTGTATTCACAAATTATTTATTTGAGCAAGTTATATTAAAGCATCTTGTCCTTTAATCTGTTTGTGATATATTTCTATAGCATAAACAGCAGAAACAGCTACAATAAAACATCCTGTGCCAGGGCAGAATGATCCAAAATGACAATTGACAATTATCATCTCACTCTTGTTCACAAGCTATTGTTTTAACTGATCCCTGGACGTAGGTCATAGCCATCTTTTATTTAAATTGAACACGAATTTTATGGGCTAAAAAAGAAAATTAAAAAAAAGAGAAGACAAATCTAGTGGTTTTTAAAAATCCTGGATGTGGTTTGTGTGAGACAACTGAGCGTGATGGAACAAACATATCAGTCACTCACAAAACTCATTTATCCATGTTTAATTAAAGATGAAATCCAAGCCAGATTTAAATAATACAGTATAGGTATAGATATTTGCCACAAGAGGTCCTTGCTGCCTTTCTTTTCCATGGAATGTCAGACATTTTAAATGTGTAGTTAACTGCTTACCTGCTGTCTAATGACATTAATTATTGGCATTTATGTGTTTCGATAAATCCGAGCAACCATTTGTAAATGACCTACTGTATTTATGATTTGTATTAATGTTCTATGAACCAAAGTGGGAAAGTAGTAATGATTCTGTTTTGACTGCTTCATCAACCGTTATTGAGCCAATAAAGCAGATTGGTGACATTGGGAAGAGATGTGTTTGTAAGCACTTTTTCAGACTGACCTGTGTGGAGTTTGCACATTCTCCCATGTTTTCTCTGGGTATGCCTGTTTCCTCTCACAATCCAAAACACATCTGGTTGGATAACTGCAGGCTCTAAATTGCTCGTATCGGCGTGAATGTGAGTGCAAATGGTTGTTTGTATATGCCTTACGATTGGCTGGTCACATGATTCTCGCCCAAATGATGACAGATAGGTTCCCGCATGCAGGAGAACATGCAAACTCCACACGGGCAGGGCTGGGATTTGGACCCAAGTCCTCAGAATGGTGAGGGAGATGTGTTGACCAGTCGGTCACCGTCCCACATGCTTGAACACACTTGAATTGATATGAATTATGGCCTAGACGCATGCTCCTTTTCAGTGTCCTCTCAACAGGAATTCCACGAATCCATCCACATATCTTGAGTGGTTGGCCTTTTTCAGCTCAAGTCTTAAAAACAAACCCTACTGTAATCTGCAAAAACGGAAGGCCCCAGCGAGAATTGAACTCGCGACCCCTGGTTTACAAGACCAGTGCTCTAACCACTGAGCTATGAGGCCAGCTGCAGATGACGGCATAACAAAAATAATCTAGTTTCTCAACGGAAACCTCATGCCTGGGATTATGTTTGATGTATTTTCATGTAACCCGTTTGTTTTAATTATTAATAGACCATATAATGTTTTAATTGTAGGTGGGGGATATTGTTTTACTTTGTTCTTTGTTTGACAGCCTTCTCTCTGAAGTCATTATTAAAAGACAGTCTAAAATACTTGCAACCCCGACTCCTGGAAAGAGTTTTGTGTTTCGGCGTTACCTTTTAGTGGTTCCGCATCTCAGCCAAACAAAAGACACGCAACCAGGAAGTACTGCAGCCAATCAGCAGCTGTCTTACATTTTGCCACCGTTGTCTATCCAGTCAGCATTTGCTTTTTATGAGAGCAGCACGTAGGACAGTTTTTGGAGAACGAGAGTGTGGCTGCGCGGCGCGCGGTGAGGGCTGACAGGGCTGTCCTCCATGTTGTAATAAGCATTGACATATCATACAGAATTGTTAGACATGCATCCACAGAGGTAAGCAAGATTTTCATTCTTTCAAGTAATATTACTCTGTTGTTAAGTCATCAGCCATATATGAGCTCTGCCTTGAAAACTAAGGCAAGGCAAGGAATATTTTGTCACAACATAGAGTTTAAACCGTAAAGATGAGAATAGCATCATACTTCAACCAGACTACTCTTGCTCATAGATAGATAGATCTCTGTACATTGCTTATTTGGGGCAACCAGGTCAGGTATTGAAGTGGGGGAGGGAGAGAATAAAAATCCTTCTTTTGTGGCTTGCAGTGGCCCGAGTTGTCTAGGTTGCAGGCCTGCTGAGGTGTTCAGACTGGAAGAGACAGCCACCATTGCAAAAGGGACACCCCAAAGGAATTAACAGATGGCAAACTGTCAGCACACCAAATTTAATTTAGGCCTCAAATTGGCATCAGAGGAACACTGCCAGCCACTTTTGCCAACTGTATGTCAAAAAATACACTAGTACTTAATTAATTTGGAGAAAGTAAGTCAATATACCATACATTTCGTCTTTTACATTGAAACGCAATAAATACAGGCCTAATTCTATAAATTGCTCACCAGTATTAGGATGGCGTTGTGAAGTACAAATCATCTTCAGGGTTAGTATCCTATCGCATCTTATTTATCACAGAGTATAAGGAATTGCTGAATCCTAATGGTATGCTCTGCCTCCCAGTGTTGTCTGCTTCAGTGTCAGCCATCTTAGAGAGCTTCCCCTTTCTGTCCTTCTGCTCCAGGCACACTGGTTATTTGTATGTAAGCGGGAGGGAGAAGAAGGGAAGGATATCCTCTGAATAGATACTGCAGTGAAATCTCAATTCATCCCTGATTCGAAAACCTGTCAGAAGGGCAAACAGGTTTGGCAGAATCTTGTCTCTATGTACTGTATAGTTGCATTGGTTATTTTCTTTCTGGGTGCAGTAGTCTGGTAAATCATACGGCGTGGTTGTTGAGCTCTGTCTGCCATTTGTTGGCCGTTGTGTATGTTTTTCTACTGGCAAATGTGAACTTATCAGACCTCAATACAGAGAACTCTGGGCTGTTTATGAAGACTTGCTTAGTGTTTGACTTCAGTTCAAAAATACTCTCCATCGATTGAAAGAAAATCGACCCCCCCCCACCCCAGTGTTTTCTTTTCTGGTAATTCTTTTCCTTTCCCGGTGTGATGGTCAAATTTGCATTCTGTCACTGCATTTAATTTTGTTTCTGTTTTATCAATGTCTTCCAGATGACCAATTCTTCTTCTTTCCTTTCGGTTTATCCTGTTAGGGGTCGACACAGCGTGTCATCTTTTTCCATCTAAGGCTATCTCGTGCATCCTCCTCTCTAACACCCACTGTCCTCATGTCCTCCCTCACAACAGCCGTCAACCTTTTCTTTGGTCTTCCTCTCGGTCTTTTGCCTGGCAGCTCCACCCTTCTAGCAATATACTCACTCTCTTGTGTCTGAACATGTCCAAACCATCGAACTCTCCTCTCTCTAACCTTGTCTCCAAAACACCCAACTATGGCTGTTCCTCTAATGAGCTAATTTCTAATCCTATCCAACCTGCTCACTCCAAGCGAGAATCTCAGCATCTTCATTTCTGCCACCTCCAGTTCTGCTTCCTGTTGTCTCTTCAGTGCCACCGTCTCTAATCCGTACATCATGGCCGGTCTCATCACTGTTTTATTAACTTTGCCCTTCATCCTAGCGGAGACTCTTTCGCCAGACACCAGACACCTTCCGCCATCTGTTCCACTCCGTTTGGACCCGTTTCATCACTTCTTTATCACACTCTCGATTGCTCTGTATTGTTGACTCCAAGTATTTGAAGTCATCCACCCTCGCTATCTCTTCTCCATGGATCTTCACTCCTCCATCTCCGCCCCTCACTTTCATGCACATACTGTTTATCCTGTTTTACTTCGGCTAATCTTCATTCCTCTCCTTTCCAGTGCGTGCCTCCATCTTTCTAATTGTTCCTCCGCCTGCTCTCTGCTTTAACTGCAGATCACAATATCATCTGCGAACATCATAGTACAAGGGTATTCCAGTCTAACCTTATCTGTCAGGCTACCCATTACTACCGCAAACAGGAAGGGGGTCAGCGCAGATCCCTGATGCAGTGCCACCTCCACCATCAATTTTTCTGACACACCAAAGGCATACCTCACCGCTGTTCTGCTGCCCTCATACATGTCCTGTACTATTCTAACATATTTCTCCGCCACACTAGACTTGCGCATGCAATACCACAGTTCCTCTCTTGGTACTCTGTCAAAGGCCTTCTCTAGTTCTACGAATTCACAATGTAGGTCCTTCTGTCCTTCTCTGTACTTTTCCACGAGCATCCTCAAGGCAAATAATGCATCTGTGGTACTCTTTCTAGGCATGAAACCATACTGTTGCTCGCAGACACTTACTTCTGTCCTGAGTCTAGCCTCTACTCCTCTTTCCCATAACTTCATTGTGTGGCTCATAATTTTTATTCCTCTATAATTTCCACAGCTCTGAACATCGCCTTTCTTCTTAAAAATGGGGACTAGCACACTTTTCCGCCATTCTTCTGGCATCTTCTCTCCTGCTAGTATTCTATTGAATAAATTGGTCAAAAACTCCACAGCCACCTCTCCAAATTGCTTCCATACCTCTGCTGGTATTTCATCAGGACCAACTGTCTTTCTATTTTTCATTCAGTTCAGTGCCTTTCTAACTTCCCCCTTACCAATCATTGCCACTTCCTGGTCATTCACGCTTGCCTCTTCAATACTACCTTCTCTCCCATTCTCTTCATTCATTAACTTCTCAAAGTACGGTTTCCATCTACTTGGCACACTACTGGCACCAGTATTTCCATCGCTGTCGTTGATCACCTTTACTTGCTGCACATCCTTCCCATCTCTATCCCTCTGTCTGGCCAACCTGTAGATATCCTTTTCTCCCTCTTTCATATCTAACCTGGTGTACATATCGTTATATGCCTCTTGTTTAGCCACCGCTACCTTTGCTCTGTCTGCCAGTTGTTGGGCGTTGTGTATGTTTTTTTTACTGGCAAATGTGAACTTATCAAACCTCACTACAGATAACTCTGGGCTGTTTAAGAAGACTTGCTTAGTGTTTGACTTGAGTTCAAAATCACTCTATCCACTGAAAAAAAAAAAAAAGAAAAAAAATCAATCACCCCCAACCCAGTGTTTTCTTTTCTGGTAATACTTTTCCTTTCCTGGTGTGATGGTCAAATTTGCAGATGACCAGTTCTGATGTAACTTAACCTGTCACTTAGAGCTGGACACGATTTTGTTTGATAACTTATTCATACTTTTTGTCGTACAGGATGATGTTTTTATTGCAATTAATATTAACACTCTACACAATTATATTACAGAGAAACATTCTCCTCATAAATATGTAGAAAATGTCTAGCTTTTTTTTCCAGTGTAATTTCAACAAGCAACAGATAAGAAGATTCCTTTGTCATGGTTTTCGCTTATGCCTTCGAAGTCAGACCTATGACTATAAAACCCTGTCTACTGCCTAGTAACACCTACATGGCCATAATAACTATGATATGGTCCTTGTTCACGACATTCAACTAGTGCGGTGTGGACTTGTTTTTGTGTGGTTAGAAAGAGAGAGAGAGAGAGCAAGCGAGAGAGAGAGAGAGAGCCTCATCAAAATGGATGCCATACACCTCTGAGAGTACAGAGAGGAGGGAAGCTGAGCTGCTCGTCGTCTAGCTCCTAGAGCTGCATTTTATATGTCTAATGAAAGATACAGGGCATTTTGCCTGCAATAAAGGGTGAACTGGGGACTTGGTTTTAAGGAATAGAGGACAGCAGTCCTCTCTGCATTGCAGCACTGTGGCTGAGGAGATCAAGAAGCAGAAAAGCTTATGTGGTATATCGAGGTTAGCATCCAATCACGTACCTCGGAGTGCTGCATAAACCAATCAGAAGCCTGCAGCCTAGGTTAAAGATTGACAATTGCAGGAGGAAGCAGCAGGGAGAGGAGGCCTTCTGGGATACTGGGAACCATCGTTTCCCTCCTTTCACAACGCCCTCTAAAATTGAAAACAGTTAAAGAATAGGGTGAAGAATCTTGATGTGAGTAAGAATGGAAGGCATGCTATTGATTTCCTACATTGTAGCATGGATGTTATAGTGATGTAGGATGTGGAAATGGTTGTACGTTACCATATGCACTAGTGATGTGTAATTCTATGTTTGGTAATGTTTCTGCAATACTATTGGGTGTCTTGTATTTGTCTGATGCTGTTGTCTATTGTTGTTGTATTCCTGAACTACACGGGAAATTGATGTGATATTCTCTTAAGACTATCCAGACAGGGTAGTTGGGGAGGCCATCATGCCTTTTTTTCTGCCCTTATATCTGTCTTTGTGTATGGCCTCTGCTCACACCAAACACATCATCACATCGTCGCTCTAGTGATGGTGGAGAAGGAGGAGGCGGAAGATGGGTGAGCGGGGTTGGTGAGCGAGATTATTAAAAAGCTCTGCTCTGTTGTCAGACATCCTGCAAACAACAATAAGCTTGACATCAGGGTGCCTATAAACCAGGATGAAGAACTGACTGACAGATAGTGAGAAATACCTGGGGGTAGTTTGACACCAACATTTTACTTGCATATTAAAGAAATATTTATTTAGAAAGTAGAGGGACTACAATTCCATGATACGGTTGGTTTGACTCTCAGACCCAAAAGGTAACATTGGTCTTTGTTATTTTTAGGCCCATGTTCACTGGAGTGACTTGGAATGATTTTTTTAAGGGACTTTATTTAGGACAATGGTCTTGTGAGAGTGTTATATACTACACTAGAACAGATTTCCTGTTCTCCATCACCACCTACAGTAGTGTCTTTTAACGAAGTGAGTTGTCACAAAGGTTTTGAATGCAACTTGGTTACCATTGTCCATGAGCTCTTTGCTGTGGAGATCAGTATTTGTATTGTCACCCACAAGCAGCATCCCTATTCCAATTGTATGTTTATCGTTCATAGTCTTGTGTTGCCAGAGTGCTTCTTGTCTCTAGCCGGTCTCCCATTTACTTCCATTGTAGTGGCTCTAAACTATCGTATTGAACCTCTGGGTGGACCCACAATAATATTGTGACTGTGGGCACTTGACATTGGTTCACTTGACTAGTGGAAGGCCTCCGATCAATGCTAATGCACGGCATAATTTCCTTGATCCTGCACAATTGTAAGAGGGAGGTCTGGGTCCATCACAATTAATCGTTTATGTATATGGTCACAGGTGCCCAAATAATCAGGAGGACTCAAAATAGCCCACGAATTCAAAGCCCATTTTAGCTTTCTCATGCATGAGCACATAAGCAAGGATGAAACAAACATTTCAGATCATTAATGAAATCGCTCCTGCTGCCAATTATTAATGCATTGCTATGTTGTAAGGTCAAACGACAGCTGATGCTATATAGCTGTTTTCTGTATTGATGACGGCAGCACTGTGACACACTGGTTAGCATGTCTGCCTCACAGTTCTGAGGACCTGGCTTTAATTACAGCCTCGCCTGTGTGGAGTTTTCATGTTCTCCCTGTGCCTGCGTGGATTTTCTCCAGATTTGCCAGGTTATTCATACCTCCCAAAACATGCTTGGCAGTGTAATTGGAGATGCTAGGTTGTCCATGGGTGGTAATGTGAGTGTGAATGGCTGTTTGTATGCCCTGTGATTGGCTGGCGACCAGTTCGGGGTGTACCCCTCCTCTCGCCTGAAGATAGCTGAGATAGGCTCCAGCACGCTTGCAACCCTAGTGAGAATAAGTGGTATGGAAGATGAATGAACACATTTTTTGAGGAGTGCCAGAAATATTGTCTGTTAGCAGCATAACAAGCCGAGCTGGCTGCTATTTTGTAGGGTTTTTTTTTAACATGCCTATTGTTAGTAGCACCTATCCATCCATCCATTTTCTTTGTTGCTTATCCTCACAAGGGTCACAGGGAGTGCTGGAGCCTATCCCAGCTGTCAACGGGCAGGAGGCGGGGTTCACCCTGTACTGGTTGCCAGCCAACTGCAAAGCACCTTGAGACAAACAGCTGCACTCACAATCACACCGAGAGGCAATTTAGTGTCCAATTAATGTTGCATGTTTTTGGGATGTGGGAGGAAACCGGAGTGCCCGGAGAAAACCCACGCAGGCACGGGGAGAACATGCAAACTCCACACAGGCCGGTCCGGGATTGAACCCAGGACCTCAGAACTGTGAGGCCAACACTTTACCAGCTAATCCACTGTTCTGCCTAGTACCACCTAAACGAATTTAATTTTGTATTCTCTTTTACAAAAAGAAAACAGGATGTTCATAATTATATAACAAATGAGCAAAACGGAAACACCAAAAGAACTATGCACAAGGGCGAAGAACAGAAGCACTACAATAGAGCTGGTCAGATAGTCCACTCTTCCATGGCTGAATATAGTGTCTCTGTTAGCCAGCTCATTGGTCCTTGCTCCTTGCGCTTCTGTTTCCTATTTAGCTCGTCCCACCCAAAATTCCATTGAGGAGTCGAGAAAAACAAATGTGGGAGAGGACGTTTGCCTTTTATGAGATGCTTTTATTTCATGGAGACATCAGTTAAAGTTTCTTTCATATGACATCGACGTATAAAAAGCAAATAAATGAATCAGTAAAGCAGTTACTTACTAGACATAACTTTCTGTTTTGAGCAGAGCCACTCAACACTTGGCCACAACCCCAGTTAAAGCAATATAACCCCTTGACTCATGTTGCATGTTTGTGGGGAAGTAGGCACTGTAAGCCTTAAAATACAATGGAAAACGCTCTTGGAAAGTTTATTATGCAACATGCGATGATGACGCAAGGGGCTTTTCCCACCAACCAGCCCATGAACTTTGAGTTCCTGGTAGCAGAAAGTTCCTGTGGCCCTTGTGGTTTGTGTGTTCATTGCACTTATTAGTCCAGGGTTTATGTTGCTCAATACTGCCTCCTACTGGATCCTAAAATGCTGCTGTTTCAACTGTCTCATTTTACGTCTTTATCGGAATTTCAGATATTTTTGATACCTTTTTAAACCTAACCCTTTATCCAACTGAAGCAATTGTGAACTGAGTCATTTGCAACGCCAACTTGGCCTCAGAAAATCTAGGGAGTTTCTGACATACAGGTACATTTCAATGCACTAAAATATCCATCCATCCATTTTTTTTTTTTTTTAGGGTTTTTTAGGCTGGAGCCTATACCAGCTGTCAATGGGTTGCCAGCCAATCGCAGGGCACATCTAGATAGACAACAGCCACACTCACAATCACACCAAAGGGCAATTCAGAGTGTCCAATTAATGCATGTTTTGGGTATGTGGGAGGAAACGGGAGTGCCCGGAGAAAACCCACGCAGGCATGGGGAGAACACGCAAACTCCATACAAGCGGGGCCGGGATCGAACCTGGGTCTTCAGACCTGTGAGGCCAACACTTTACAGCGGTATTTATTCTATTTTATTGAAATTCATCCATTTTCAACACTGGTTATCCAGGTTAGGATCGAGGAGTACCGGAGCCTCTCTCAAATGACTTCAGGTGAAAGACAGATTACACCCTGAACTGGTCACCCCTCAGTCGCAGGGCACATAAAAACATGGACAACCATTTTCACACACATTCACATTGTCAAGTGGGAACTGAACCCAAGCTGCTCACACCAAAGTTAGGCAAGTGTTCCGCTACACCATCAGTGACTTCATTAAATTGAGAAGACATACCTAAATAGATGTAATAGAAGCTTACAGTTGATGAAATATGTGATTAATCAGCTGCAGCAGGCAATTGGGACATGAGCATGAATCCTTACACAGTTCCACTACAAATCTGAAAAAAATAAATTGCATCTGTTATCTGCAGTCTTCTACATTTATTCAAAAAGACAAGTTTTTCTGTCTTGGCATCCAGCCGATTACATTTTCTTCTCATGCAAGTTCTCCAGCTTTGGAGAACATCTCCTCACATGCCTTTTATGGACCTTTTTATCCGCCATGTGCTATGATCTAAGATTGAACTTGTTACTATATCACTTTGTACAGTTCGGATGGATATTTGCTTCTATTTTGTTTGTTTTACTCTGCTGTCTGCAGCCACTTCTAAGCTGCGGTCGTGTTTCAAGTTTGAAAATGTACACTCTGTAATTTACATGGTGTGATATGTAGTAATTAAACTTCCTTTTCTTCATTGGTGTTGTAGATGAGGTAAGGACGACTGGCACTCCAACAAAGGAAGATGGAAAGCTCAACGCGATCTAAAGGTGAGGATGAATCATACATACTGCAAAAGTTTTAAATTCCTTGCTTATAGTTTGCATGTTTTGCATCTTGATAGATGTTGTTTTTATAACTTTGCACTCATTTCTTTATTGGTGTTTGTTTTTGACAGAAGTTTACATGAGTTTAGAACTGCCATTAATTTAATTATTCATTTGGAGCGTTTAATGATTTCAACCATTCTTTTCACAGAGTGGAATGATTATACAATATATTTGTTGGCATGATTTACAAACCCAATTTCAATTAATTCGCTACAGTGTGTTGCGTTAAACAAATAAAAACAGAATACAATGATTTGGAAATAATGTTCAACCTATATTTAATTGAAGACACTACAAAGAGAAGATATTTAATTTTTCAATTTATTTTTTTAATTACAGTATTTCCCATTCTTACTTGATGTACAGCTTCAGCTCTTCCACAGTCTCCTTTGACGTATTTTATGCTTCATGATGGGTTACACATTTTCAATGTGGGAGAGGTTGGGACTGCACTATGAAGCCACGCTGTTGTAACACGTGCAAAATGTGGTTTGGCATTGTCTTGGTGAAATAAGCAGGGCCGTCCATGAAAAAGACCTTCATTGGATAGCAGCATATGTTTCTCCAATAGCCGTATGCACCTTTCATCAATAATGGTGCCTTCAAAGATGTGTAAATTACCCATGCCTTTGGTACTAACACAGCCCCATAGATGCTGGCTTTTGAAGTTTGTCTCCGGATGGTTCTTTTCCTCTTTGGCCCGGAGGACACGACATCCACAATCTCCAAAGATAATTTAAAATGTGGATTCATTGGATCACAGAAAACTTTTCCACTTTGCAGCAGTCCATCTTAGATGAGCTCAGGCCCAGAGTTGTTGATAATTTACATTGATGTACCGCCGAACTGTATTTACTGACAAATGTTTTCTAAAGTGTTTTTAAGCCCATGTGGTGATATCCTTTACACATTGATATCAGTTTTTGATGCAGTGCCGCCTGAGGGTTTGAAGGTCACAGACAATGTTATTTTTAGCCTTGCCGCTTACATGCAGTGATTTCTCCAGATTCTCTGAAACTTTTGATGATATTATCGACTGTAGATGATGAACTCTCTAAATTCCTTGCAATTGCACCTTGAGTGACATTGTCCTGAAACTGTTCGACTATTTTCTCACCCACTTGTTCACAAAGAGGTGAACCTCACACATCCTTGCTTGTGAATGACTGAGCATTTCAGCAAAGTTCCTTTTATACCCAATCATGGCACCCACCTTTACCCAATTAGCTTGTTCACCCGTGGGATGTTCTAAACAGGTGTTGCATGAGCGTTAGTTTAAAAAATTTATCTTCATAAATGAGCTGTCAAACTACATGAGTTTGGCTTGTCCATTAGTCTTTCGTCTAAGTGTAACATGTCACCCTCTCTAGCTCTTGCATGCCTTTTTCTTTGGTAGAGTTGTAGAGGTGAAGCAAAGCAACCTTAGGAAAATATTTGTGGTTTGGAAGCACACAGCTTGGATCAAAATTTAACATGTCAATAAATCAATGCTATTACATCGTATAAATCTATACCATGTTTTGGAAAGGTTTATTGACTCTGTGGTTGCTTTCCACAGAGCTCCTTTCTTGTCATATGGCAACCCACGTCAAATGATCCTGCCCATGTTCTGTGTTTCCTTGTGGGATTTAACATAGCTGGACGCTTTTTTAAAACGCAGCCGGTAGAGGGGTCGGAAAAGTCACAAAGTTCATCCAAAAATGTTCATCCTGTTGAACATTTTGGTCTGTGCCTGGAAACACACCAATTTCATTGAAATCTACCAAATGTGTCATAGAGTTGTCTAATATCAACCCAGAATTATGCAAAAACTTGATGATAGTTATAAAAGCATCTGGTTGAAGTGAGAATGCTAAGGGACCATTAACAAAACATTAGTCGGGTTGTGTATATCTATTTGAATTTTATATAATATTTTTCACTCTGTACTGATTATACAAAATCCTAATTTCAGGAAATGACGCACCCAATTGTTATTTTTGCGTTATTAAAATATTGAAAAGGGACACTTCAAAAAATTTCATTCAAACTCTAAAATGAATGACATTATTGGCCATGATGAGTGCATGTGATGAAAACCTCTGACTACAATTGCATATTATCTTAAAGGAGGTCAATACTCGGCATCAGCTGATTCATATCAAACTGTCATCTGCAGCACAAGATGCAGGCTCAACAGAGCGCACGAGCCAGAAACGAAAGATGCCAAGTCCCTCTCACTCATCAAATGGTCATGCCTCTGCTGACACCTCCCCGAGCCCAGTGAAAAAGAAGAAGAAACCAGGTGCTGTAAGCAGCAAAGACCAGGTAACAAAATACTTTATTAGACCTCACAGAAATATTAAACAAATGGGAACTTGTTTGCTCCTCCCACAATAGGATGAATTTTGTTCACAATAAAATGATTCCAGAGATGCTTCCACAAATATTGGCAGAACAAAATGAAAAAATCTAGTGAAATATTATTTGGTCTCTTACACGAGACAGGGTTTTAATAGGCGTCAGGTGGGCAGTATATCATGGCTTAATGGTATCTTCAGGTTCTGTAACTTTGTTAGTTCAAAACCCCCTCAAATTCTTTGCTGGATTACTGAACATATTTAATTAACCCATAACAGCTGGAATCAAAATACTGAACAAATGAGAAAAGAAGAGAACAGCAAAGAGACAAAAATCTGTTATTTCAATAACAAAACTGGTGATAGCTGCTTGTCTGAAAGGCTAACTCTGGTCTCCAGTTAAAGGGGAATTTGCTCTTCAAATCGCCATGCATCCAACAAAAAAAACAGCTTGTGGACAAGCAACGTGACCCTCTGACATCACAAGGCCACAGTGCATATTGCATCAACAAGATGGTCAGCTACATGTCTGTCATACAGCTCGGAAATCCATTCTCAATACATTCAAATGAAAAAAAATACACATATACAAATGTCAGTACGTCTTCAGTCGTTTATTGATATGGTTTCTCATGAGGTTTTTCACAAACCAAAGGTTCTATTGTAAAATATTTTTTCAATGTGAAAATAAATCCCACAAATGATCTCACTCCATTCTACATCTCTGGAAAGTAATTTTAGCTCAAGAGTCATTCATGGTAGTTTCACCTTTGAATTATTACATCAAAGATATTGAGTTGTGCTGGAGGACTGATGCTCTGATGAAAATCCAATTTCAGTGTTCATGGATGACCCCAGAGATGACAGCTTTTTTCTCTACAGTGCCTCTTTTGTGGTCTTTTGTGTGTGGATCTTTGCTTGGCTTTGTTCACCTTGGACCGATTTTGACCTACCCCAACTTTGTGTTTCTTTTGCCTGCATTCCAGTCAGAACTAAGACATGGTCCCTTTTACTATGTGAAGCAGCCAGCACTCACCACAGACCCTGTTGATGTTGTACCACAGGACGGCAGGAATGACTTCTACTGCTGGTTGTGCCACCGCGAGGGTCAGGTGCTCTGCTGTGAGCTCTGCCCCAGGGTGTACCACGCCAAGTGCCTCAAACTACCAGACGAGCCTGAGGGCGACTGGTTCTGTCCGGAGTGTGAGGTACTCACCCAGGAATATTCTGAGTGTCAAGGTGTTGGAAACCAGGATTCAGAGATTGTTTCATTTACTTGTTTTTTTTGTTTTTGTTTTTTTACATAGCAAACCTAACTTTGGACATCTAGTGACGAAAAGTATTTTCCTCTGAATGTTTTTTTTTTTTTTAACAGAAAATTACAGTTGCTGAATGTATTGAGACTCAGAGCAAAGCCATGATGATGCTGACTATAGAGCAGCTGTCTTATCTACTAAAGTTTGCTCTTCAGAAGATGAAACAACCAGGTGTAAGTATCCTGGCATCGCTGTCTCCCTGGGTATCTGATGCTAGCTAGATGGTTATGTCCTGTTGGAGCAAGATGCTGGAATATTTGTGTCAATGTTAATTTGTAAATGCCCTTCTATAATTCATTCTTAATGATTTCTATCACCTGAGCATATTTTCTTTGGCAAGTTCGCATAGAGCGCTTATGGAATCAAATAAGGAGCTTTTTACAATCATCATATGCTCATCAGTCCCTTCCCCTTGAACCTGTCCTCTATTGGTCTAGCATGAGACATTATTAATTTGCATGTAGAAATAATTTCGTGTAACTCTCTTAACATTCCCTATACTGGGCCTGTCATGGCTGGGAACCAGGAAAGTCAACATGCAAGCCGGTAGTGAGGCTACAGCTGCCCCTCTCACTCTCTTTCAGGATCATCCTCGCTTGTCATCTCGCTCTCCCCATGCAGCTTCCACGCAGAGAAAGACTTTTAATTGGGTAATAATGACACCACTAACAAGTCCCTGTCTTGATTTCTTCCTTCACTGGTTGTGCTTCTTTTCTTTGATGCAGCTTTTAGAGCATTAAGTAGTAGCATGATGGAAGTGCTCATCTGCCATAGTGAGGAAGGATTTGCCGTAAATTTGGTGTTGTTTAATTTAAGCCCTTCTTGTCTTTTCCTCCATTTTAAAGACTGAACTCTTCCAGAAACCTGTTTCCCTTGATCAGCATCCTGACTATGCTGAATACATATTTCACCCAATGGATCTTTGCACTCTTGAGAAGGTAAAACCTGCTCATATGAATAAATTTAAACATGGAATTATATGCATTTTGTATTGTTGAAAAATGTTTAACCCTTGTAACACAGAACATCAAAAAGAAAATGTACGGCTGCACAGAGGCCTTCTTGGCAGATGTAAAGTGGATTTTGCATAACTGCATAATATACAATGGAGGTGTGTATCATATTCTTGCCTCTTGATTATAAAAAATCCAATCTTAAATAGATGTGTATATCTTTTGTAAACAGAAACTACAAAAATATAAAAAAAATCCTCAATTGCTTACTCAACTAAATAACTTTCTGCATATTTTCAGGCAACCACAAACTAACAGCCACAGCTAAGGTTATCGTCAAGATCTGTGAACATGAGGTGAATATGTGGTCTGTGTCATTTTTTTGAAGTGGAGTTTGCTTTTCAGTGATTCAGTAAATGTAATTTTGTTTCCCTTTTTGCAGATGAACGAGATTGAAGTCTGTCCTGAATGTTATTTGTCTGCTTGTCAAAAGAGAGACAACTGGTTCTGTGAACCATGTGTAAGTAGGAATAATGTTTTCATTAATTTGTCTAGAGCAGGGTTCTCAAACAGATGACATGCGGGCCATTTGTGGCCCACGAGACAATATTTTGGGGCCCCCACCATAATATGAAAGTTTAAAGTTAGTGTGGCCCTTGACGTATACACGACTGTCACTTTTACAGTGTTCTGTACAGAGCTGGCAAACCTACCAATCACGGCGGTGTAAATGGCTCTCGGGGGTGTTAAATCGACTGGGGTTGATGCAAGCACAGAAACAGTTTTCATGAATGAAAGTGACAGTACCATGGCCATGGAGTTTTATTCGCAGTTTTGCTCACAACTTGTTTACAGCTGCATTGTTTCTTATTTTATGTTTAAAAATAAAAAACATGTTTGAGAAGATTGGATTTATTAAAATTTCTAATTCAAATTGCGCATTTGTGCATGTGCGCCGAGGCTTTGGCACACCCTCAGCCAGACTCCTGCCTCCAGTGGCCCCAAGGTAAATTGAGTTTGAGACCCCTGATCTAGAGCTTCCATTATTATTCACTGGAATCAAAATGCTACGTTTCATTTTTTTACTGTGCATGTATACAGGGTAATCCTCACCCTCTGGTTTGGGCCAAGTTGAAAGGTTTTCCCTTTTGGCCAGCTAAAGCGCTGCGTGACAAAGATGGACAGGTGGATGCTCGCTTCTTCGGTCAGCATGACAGGTCTCCAATCTTTTCTGCTTCACATACTCTACTTTGTTGTCTGTTCTCAAGATTTTGTGTCACTAACAAGTCATATGATGATTTACATAATCACTCTTTAGGGCTTGGGTCCCTTTAAATAATTGTTACCTCATGTCCAAAGAGATTCCATTCTCTGTGAAGAAGACCAAAAGCATCTTCAACAGTGCCATGCAAGAGATGGAAGTCTATGTGGAGAACATGAGGAAGAAATTTGGCGTCTTTAACTACGCCCCTTTCAGGACACCCTACACTCACAACAACAGCTTTCAAATGCTGCAGGACCCCTCTGACCCCTCATCCACCCCTTTCAAGGCTGACAAACAGGAAAAGATCAAGTTAAGCTTTGACATGACTGCATCACCAAAGATCACCCTGGCTAGGACTATGTTGTCTGGGCCTGGGATTGGAGGGGTCATGGCAGGTCGTCGACTGCCTCTCAGCGACATGCCTCGCTCCCCCATGAGCACCACCTCTTCTGCAAATACAGGTTCAGATGGAGAGGATACAACAGACAAGTCCCATGCAAAGGCCACAAACAACCAGGGATGTGTTGAAGAAGAGTCAGTGGACTACACAGGTACTGTAACTCTGGCCTCACTTCCATGAAATGATATGGGAGACGTTTCATCTCCTCTGGTCTTATTCATTAATATCACCAGGTCCTCCTCAACCAACTCAAGCTGACAACATTTTGGATGGCAACAAACCTTGCAACACCAAGCAAGAGAAGGCAGAGGTGACAGGGAGCATTTTGAACCTTAATCTAGGTGAATATCTCATGCTTTTGTAATGTTTATGAAATAAAGGTAACGATGACCTTAGTATTATGCTTCTGTGTGATATTGCTGTGAGGACGTGATTCATGTAGTACTCTTCCAGATCGGAGTAAAGCAGAAATGGACCTAAAGGAACTCAGTGAAACGGTTCTGCAGAAGTTGGGAACCGCCCCTGTTCTCACTTCTCCAAAAAGGCAGATTAAGAGCCGTTTCCAGATGAACTTGGACAAAACCATTGAAAGTTGTAAAGCACAGCTCGGTCAGTAAATGCTTCATCGCATACATCAGTATTACACACAGTTTTGTAACATTGTTTTGCTTTATGTTTGGGTGCTCCAATCATTTTGTAGGTATCAACGAGGTCTCTTCTGAGGTATACAAAGGTGTGGAACACAGTGACTCTGAAGACTCTGAGGGTAAATCTGACTCTAGTGACACCGAGTATGCCAGTGATGACGGACCCAAGGCTGACGATACTCAGGATACTGCGCCTACTGACGAATCCCAAAACATGAGTAGGGACCAATCATCTCTTACCCAAGAGAGTAAAGCCAATGAGCCTCTGATATCTGAGCCTGCAGCCGTAGATGTTTATACAGTGCCATCAGAGTTGCCGGTTCAAGAGACACTTCCAGAGAAAGATCATCCAGATAAGACCAAATCCCCCCCACCATTTCCTGTGTCTAGGCAAAAGGGACAGATGAAAGAAGATGTAAAGCAACATGTGCCTGCGGAAGATTCCGACTCAGAGAGGGAGCTGGTTATTGACCTTGGGGAGGAGCAGGGGAAAAAGGACAAGAAAAGACGAAAAAAAGACATCTCTAATGTTAAAGAGTCATCTGCTGCTAAACCTGATGGTGAGACGTTGGTTTGTATGACTGTGTGAGTGTCATGTCTGGTCTGGAATGGCTGAATAAATAATTAATTTCTTTTTGAAGGAAAATCCCTGACCCCTTCAACATTACCGTCTCAAAACAGCACAGCCCCTTCCACGCCCTCCAGTGTTGCCTCTCAGTCCCCAATGGCTATTCCCGTCACCATGATCTCTCTAACTGCGCCTTCTGCTGCAAATGTTAGCCTTGCCACAGTCTCCAATGCCCCCGCAACACCACCTTCTTCCTCTTCATCGTCAGCCTCTACCACCCCGGCACTGAAGAAACAGCGCCCTCTGCTGCCTCGAGAGACAGTCCCAGTAGCGCAGAGTGCCACTGTGTGGACTCCCACCACCAAGCTTCAGGCCCCTTCACAGAAATGGCACACTCGTCAGCAGCAGGGCCAGCAGCCAGCAGCGGCTGCACAAATTCATGCTTCGTCGCCCAGACGAGGCACGACGCAGGCGTCCGTCCAGGCATCTGACAACGGCTCAACATCAGTGTTTTCATCCTCATCACAACAATCTTCCCCAAGCACACGTTATCAGACCAGACAGTCAATTAAAGGTAGATAAGGTTGTCAGTTTAACACCTTTCTAGTCACATAACACAACAATAAAATGGCCTTTCTAAGTCTTAGAATAATATAAATATTTCATTTCATGTATTTCCTTGAGCACATCAGCTGTCACGCTGGTGTCCAGCTGTGCTGCCACAGGATCGTGTTTAGGCACATCATCTCCATCCTCATCCATGGAAATGGAGCAGTACATACCTACAGCCTCAGCAGATGTTGCCGCCGATATTGCCAAGTACACTAACAAAGTAAGCATGATTTTTAATCAAGATGTTGATGATTGTGTGTTTAAAAAAAAAAAAAAAAAAAGTGACGTCATTGGAGGACATTAGATATTCAGTATTCTATATTCTGGGAAAGGATCCAAACTGCAAAAGAATATACGGATCCGCGCTGCAAGAGAATATACTGTAGTAGGATTTTTTTTGTTTGTTTTCCAGATAATGGATGCAATCAAAGGTACAATGACTGAAATCTACAGTGACCTCTCGAAGAGCACTTCAGGAAATACTATTGCCGAGGTGTTGTTTTGCACAGTTCATGACACAAAATTCTGGATTCAGGCATTTGCTTATTGGTGTTCTTGTTTTTTTTTTCTTTTCTTTTTTTTTTCCAGATGAAACGGCTTAGAATTGAAATTGAAAAGCTACAGTGGTTACATCAGCAAGAGTTGTCAGAGATGAAGCACAATCTTGGTAAGACTTAATTCACCAGCAAAATAATATGTATTACAGCATATTCTCAACTCATCTTTATCTGTAGAGGACTTTAAAATTAAACTGGTGAAACAATTTACTGTACTTAAAATTAAACCTAACGGATGATTTTTGGTATGTTATTAATGAAAAACCCACAGCCAATATGGTCCCTTGTGTTTTTTTCACCACAAAACATGATTTTGACGTACACAGCTTTTTGTAACTCCCGCCATGAAAATCCTCTCAGGGATTTGTTTTCGAGAAGAAGCAGGAAGTGACGTACAGGACAGAGGCGTCCCCTAGTGGACTCGTTTGTTTCCATTAGTTATACCTCCGGGAAGGTAGCTCGTTCCTTCGTGTTAGCCAAAATGCCAGCTCATTGCATTGCTGAACCTTGCTTGAACACTCAGGAGAATGGAATTACCCTTAATAAGTTTGAAAGAGACCCTGTTCGTTGTGAAAAATGGATTGCACGGGTGCAGAGGACGAGAGCTTCGTGAGTTCCAAATAACAGGTAGGTGTGTATACAGCTCCAAAAAAAAAAAAAAAAAAATGGTTTGGGGTGGACCACGTAATTGGTCTCTCTCATAACGTAGCAAAAGGTCCGCGTATGAAATGTGTTGATGTGCGGATACAACTACTAAAAAAAATAGTGTGGGGCGGACCATGAAATGGGTCTCTCTCATAACTTAACAAAAGATCCGCGAATGAAATGTGTCGATGTGCGCGTCGCCCAGCCAACAAATGTCTCGATAGTGTTCATCGAGTACTGCTGACTTTGAACATACCCCTAAAAGCAACATAGCTAGGGTCCACCTCCTCCTTATATGCCACCACGGGCACCGAAACTCAGCCACATGCTGAGGCACCCCGTTCGGCAGTCACAGCTTCTGCGAAGGCAGCGCGTCGGGCTTTGCGACGGGGGTGGCTCTGAAGAACCCATCCGAGAATGAGTTACTCAGTCGCGTGCGCGCATAAAGCGCTCTGCTGGACTGTGAACACAAAGCAGGACCGCTCGGCTCTGTCATAAGCCACACCGGCCGGCTGCGATGAGCCGCGATGGCTTATCTCCACCGCGGGAGTGGATCGGACGGGATTTGGTTTGGCCGTGTTCGGATATCATCTGAATATGGCTCGAAACAATAGTGTAATATTCCCCTGAGGGCTCGAAACAATAGTGTAATATTGCCCCGGTAACTTCACTCGGTTGTGTGGTGTTGTCCTTTTCGAAAAGAACTTTGGTGTCAGAAGGGGCGTTGGAAAAATGCAAATATCTCTGTTGTTCGTCTTCCGTAGTAGAAGGCACTGCACGTTTTCAACGGCGGAAGTGACGATGACGTCAAGGACAGATGACGCGACTAATATGGCGACCACTTGGATGTCGAGGGACACTCAATTGACCCCTCCGTGGATATTGCGCAATCCGCGTCACTGACTTATCAGAGGCCAGAAATCTGCATAAACCAAAGCCCGTTTTTGCTCCCGTCATTTTCTCAGACAACATTGCATGGTCCAGTATAGGTTTAGTTAGCGTTTTATCGCGTATTTGGGTTCTTTAACAAAAAATATGGTTAAGAGGTGTAGTCACGGACTTTGTAATAGTGACGACAGGTATCCTGAAAGGCTAGTTGGTGGAGTTCGATTCGTACCCTTTCCAAAACCGAAGACCCAGTACGAAAAATGCCTTCAATGGATCAAACTTTGTGGAAGACCGCATCATCAACTAAATCCATCTAATATCAACCGGAACACATATGTTTGCACGAAGGTATGCCCTATATTTGATTTTCAATACATGTCTCGCATAAATGAATTCGAAGTTCTTTGCTAGCATAACACTGCTGTGTGTGAACGATTGACACACTTATTCTTTGTTGAGCGATATTTAGCAATGATCAGACTGCACAAATGTATTGATTTCTTGCTGGCTCGCGACCGAAGCTTAACCAGACTGTTTGCACGAAGATATGCCCTAAATTTGATTTTTAATACACGTCTCGTATAAATGAATGAGACGTTCTCCGCTAGCATAACATTGCTACGTGTGAATGATTGAATGAAATCAGAAGCATGGCGTCTCTCAGTTAAGAATGTATTGTATTGTATTTGCCATTTTTACTGTGTCTTACGTCAGCGCACGTGCCGTGACGTCACTTCAGGAGGCGTGGTTAAGTGCCCTGTACGGAGGGGTCAATTGGGCAACTTTGTGCATGGGTGGATGGATGCAAAAAGTGGACATTCCCGACAAAGTCCTCCACCAACACCCCCCACCCACCCATCGACAAACATTTTCAGTGTTTTTCAAAATTGGTCATTCTCATCCCTGTAATTGGACTAAATGTTCACATAATAAAAATATCAAATTAAAATTTGATCCTCAAAATACAACCAAACAGAAAAGAAACAGGTCTTGCAAAATTGATACATAACAGAAAATAGCCTTGTTGAAATTGGTCAAGAATTGAAACTTTCTTTCAGATTACTGACATCGTGTGTGTGTTTTCTCCGGGTACTCTTCCCATCTATGTCATAATTCAACATTAAATTAATACTCAGTAGTTTGTCAGTCAAACTGTATTGTACTTCACCTTTTCAGTTTTTTTTCTTTTTTTTTTTTTACACACTTATTTTATTGGAACTCTCTACTTTCATTTTATGTGCAAGTGTACGTAAATTTGTGGATGGTAAGCACACACATTTTCCCTTTCAAATGTAATGTCTTCATGCATTTTTTTGTAAATTAATCTAATTTAGAGCTTACAATGGCTGAGATGAGGCAGAGTCTGGAGCAGGAACGAGAACGCCTGATGGCGGAGGTGAAGAAAGAAACTGAGGTGGAGAAGCAGCAAGCAGTGGATGAAACAAAGAAAAAACAGTGGTGTGCAAACTGCAGGAAAGAGGCAATCTTTTATTGCTGCTGGAACACAAGTTACTGTGATTACCCATGCCAGCAGGCCCACTGGCCAGAGCACATGAAGTCCTGCACGCAGTCAGGTATGTGGTGGTTGCACTGAACAAGAACTATTTATTTGCTGTTTTCAAACGTTGTTGTGCTTGCAGCCACAGCGCCACAGCAAGAACCCGAGGCAGACTCGGCGACAGACTTGACAAACAAAGGAGTAGGACAGGCTAACTGTGGACCAAACACTCTCCGAGAAACACCAGTCTCTGCACCATCAGTGAAACACTGTGACACAGAGACAAGCAGTGACAATGCTGCTGTCTGTTCATCTTAACTGTGTGCAGTATAATTGAGATTTGTTTTTTATCCACTACACTGGTATATTGTATGTATCTGTTCTCAATATTCGTGTTAAAGTGGTTGTATTCCAAATGTTTTTTTTACTTAATTTATTTCTTGGTTTTACAATGTAGGGCTCAATAATGGCTACTCCTGTAGCGTGCGCAATGTTTCGAATGTGTATACAAGACTGACAGCAGTTGTTTCCAAAAAAAGAGTGGCCAGTTTAAAAAGAAATGTGCACTACATGCTGTATCCATGCACTCTTTGTGGTGAGTAATTTTTGAGAGCATGCATCAATTTTTTTTTTTTTTTGTCAGAAGTACAACTGTTAAAATGGTGTGAAATGACAGATACTGTACAGTAAACAATTTTAATGGACTACTTCCCATAAAAGGGTACTATTGACAAACATCTGTATAGTCCATGTTTCATTGTTAATTCTCCTTTCTTTGTTATTCTTATGTTGCTTGCTATATACTGTACTGCGGAGAGAAGATATTTTCAGGAAGCTGCTTATGTGGTTGATCTTTGAACAAGTAGACTGCAATAAGTTAATTGTTCAGAAAGACCCACTGAGTATTTTGTCATCACTATCACACTCTGAACAGTACCTTTGGTCTTTGTGGTTTGGGTGTGATTTGAAAATTGTCTGATAAAAAGTTGAGCCACTACCGCATAAGGGTGGAGGGGTTTGTGTGTTCCAATTGTATTAGGAGCTACATTTCTGGGGCTTGATGCCCTTCCCTGGTAGGGTCACCAATGGAAAACTGGTCTGAGTTGAGGAACCTGACCAAGCATGTTCAAAGACACTTTATGATGAGTATAAATATTGGCCCATGGTTTCCCTCACTCGGACACGAGTCACTGGGGTCCCCCTTCGCATGGTCTCACCACCTATTGGAGAGGCCAAGGGTTTGGGTGCAGTGTGAGCTGGATGGCAGCCAAAGTCGGGAACCTTGGCAGTGTGATCCGGCTACAGAAACAGGCTCTAAAGACATGGAACGTCACCTCTCTGGCAAGGAAAGATCCTGAGTGAGTGTGCAAGGTTGAGCACAGGCTCTCTTACCAGTCTTTTCCAAAGGTGTTGGACTCTTTTCCACTTTGGACTTTTAATAGACACAATCCCAGAAAGTTTAACAATTGTAACATGAAGAGTGCACAGCGGCACAATAGTGATCCCTGTTATTTATGGAACGCAGTGTATGAGCCTGCAAAAATCTGCAAATCATTGAGGGTCCAACCCCAAAAATCATGTCATAATTCATCAAGCCAATCAATGACTCAGAGAAAAAAAATTACTTTGTCACCGTTGTGCACAGTATATTTGAAGAATGGAAACAACCATTTGCACTCGCCATCACACCTAATGGAAATTTAGAGTCTGCAATTCATGCATGTTTTTGGGATGTGTGGAGGAAACTGGAGCGCGCGGAGAAAACCCACACAGGCACGGGGAGAACATGCAAACTCCAAACAGGCGGGGCTGGGATTTCAATCCCGGTCTTCAGAACTAGAAGCCAGATTCTCTAGTCGTCCACTGTGCTGCCATAATTTCTGTATTTTTTTTTCTCAAATTCTTGAATAAGGTGGAATGTACTGCCTGTATACAATGTTTGGGTTAACCCCCCCACCCAAAAAAAACCTCCAAAACAAAACACATGGTGCTTCACTGTTTACAAAAGTTATAGCCTTACTCATATAAAGCTCCTTGACATCATTTCAGTACATTGCCTATAAGTAAAGTGCTACAAAAAAGACAAAAGTAGTGGTACCAATAATTTTGAGGTAGAAATGTACTGCAGCCGAGTTCCTCTTTTCGGCGTCATATAATCTGCTTGCTTTAGGTTGCCGATAGACATCTATTTATGGAACATAACTAAAAAAGTTGGCCTGAGAAGTAGGGGTGTATGTGTCTGGAACTAATTTGGTTTCGAGAGGAAATTTGCAGTCATTAGAATCCTTGTTCAAGACAATATCTAAACATATGAGATGAGTGGAGACATCTCTGAGATCCAGGAGACAAAAGCAAAGAACAGTCAGAGTTCTACAAACCACTTGGGAAAAAAAAAAAGTAATTTTCCGATGCTAGAAAGTTTGAGCACTATATACAACTACTGGACCTGACTTTCTCACATTACGAATAGAGAAGATACACACCCACTGGCGATCTTGGACTGAGTGGCACTCTGTGCAATGGTAATCAATTACACGCCTTGGCTGAATGTTGGGGTGGGGTGTGGAGTTCGACCCCCCACTCACAAAATGCTACCGTGAGCTGCTATCCATACTGTTTGCATCAGAAACACCATTGTGCATCCCAGGCTGGATTAACCTACCAAAGGGAAGTTCAATCAAAAATAAAACAAACAGAACTGAGAGGAACAAAAGTCCTCCTGTACATGTTGACGTAACATTGCAGAGATGTGTCATTTTTAATAAACAGCAAAAGGAAACTACCGGTAAGTGTAGCTACAGTACTGAATAAAAATGTGAGCAAATAACAATTACAATTGTTAAATGCTTTATTAAACCTCAACAGATTTAGCTCATCAATACATGGGATATCATTTTCAAACAGATATTTTTGACAATATTGATCAATTAATAATTCTAATTTACAATCCAATATAATGTAGGATAGGGATAATTGGTTTGAACATGCTCAAATGCTAGTATTTAAAAGGCATCTTGTGTGAAATATTATTACAGGCTACATAAGGTAGGTATGAAACTACAAATAATACCACAAATTACATTCTTGCCTGCCTCAATTTGAACTGCTCAGCAACCTCAACTCAGGAAAAAAAAATCCACTACAAATGACGAATGACAAAAAAAAAAAATGTAGAAACATTGGTGCTTTATTTTATACACTTTGGTGACATAATTTTTACTTTTCCGCACACGTATTTGAAGACAAAGTTGACAATAACAGGGCAGACAGACTTGCATACACTTAATTGTAACACCTAACTACTTAATTGCATGTGAACACACCCAAAGTCTCTGTATTCATGGACATCAACGAGTTTAATACTTCAAGGACCCGCCTTTGTTCATTTGGGCATTTGTTCTAAGTGGTAAGACACTGAAACTGAGTAAAGTATTTCTTTATATACAATCACTGATATCGATGAATACAGAGATGAGTGATTACACAAAGCCAACAGGTCATTGATGGGGGGGTGACGTTTCTCTCTCAGTGGCTCACCCAAAGTTCTATCGCAACTGGCCGTTCCACACTCTGGGAGTAGGGGAGGCGGAGGTGATCAGAACTGTGGGAAAATAATTGCAAAATTGGTTCATGTTACTAATTTTGTCTCTTAAAATATAGTACATTGTGTTGAATAAGTGGACATGCATAAGTAACTTCAGAAAATAAAAATGACTTAACCCTAACCCACAAGACTGAGCATCAAGTGAACATTCAACATATAGAAGTGCAGTATCCCCATCACATACATTCTTGAGGAATTCCTCGGCGACAATACGGGCTCTGGCGTTAACGGACAACTTCATTTCGCTAATCTCCTTGTCGATCTCCTCCATGAAATGGATGACAAAGTCCACCAGCTTGTGTTTGTACATCTGCTCTGTGTGGAAGTTTGTGATCAAGAAGCTTATATCATATCCCTGAAAGAAAAAAATGTGTCATATAACATCAAGCAGGGGAAATGACTTCAACAATATGGATGGATGGATGAATTATTCAACTGACCAAAAATGTATCCATCCCCCAATTTTTTATGATACATGTCTTCATTTGGGTTATGGGTAACTGAAGCCTACCTATCACAGGGCATTTTGTAAATGAACTGAAAACTATTATAAACAATGAAAAAAACTCTATAAAACCTATTACACAACTGTAAAGTGTTGGACAGTTTTGGATATCCTCGTCACGATCATTTTACTGTGCAAGGTAATCACGGGGCCACCATCAAACTGTTTCTTACCTCGACCGGTTTCCTCCTGAGAATGAAGAAGTTCTCTGCCCTCATCATCATAAAGCGCATGAACTTGTGGCAAAGGATCTTCTCGATCTCGTCAGCCTGAAGTGGCACACACGGCACAAATGTTTTTACTGGGTAGATTATACAAAGAAAACCAAAAGAATTATTGTATAGTGGAGCCTCCCAAAGTTGATGACAATCAATTCTTCTTTTGTACTTATACTGTACAACCCTAAGTCCCCCTTTTTTGTGTCCCTCTACACTACTTGACAAGTCTAACTTTGGGACTTTGTGCTGCCTCCACTTGAGAAAATGAGGCTTCGTCTCTGTTAAGGAGGCTTGCTTTTTTTCCCTTCAGACTCAGCAGGGCTGTTTGAAAACAAGTAGCCGTTCGTCTAGCGACCTGCATGCAACTCTTTCCTTCTGGTGTCAATGCATTGCTAAATCACCGATTATCGCCTCCATGGTAGCGGATAAACTACGCTTCTTACAAGGAAGGAAGAGGAGTGGCTATGCGAAGACAAAGTCACAGGCATGCTAATTGCTGAGCGATCATTTCAAGCAGTCGCAAAACCTTGAAATAAGTGATTTGGTGAAACAATGCACTTGCAGTACAGGTCTGGGTGGAAGTGCATTTTCAGGGAGAGTAAGCAAGTTCATAAAAAATAATGCCAATTAATGTGTGTTTAGAGATGTAAATATAAAAAAAAAAAATACAGGTCCACACAGGACGCTGCATCTGAACCAGACATTTAATACATCCCTCCACACGTCACTTCAGAACGTGGGCAGGTGAAACACACATTACACATTTGTAATAAAAGATAAGCTTTAGGAGTCCCACAATGGGGGAATTTGGGATGTTTTAGCACCGACTGTGGATACATATGACAATTAAATTTGTTCTTCTAATATGTACTTATTGTATGTATACAAGCAGTACTTTGTACAAAATAGAAACCACGTGTCCATACGTAAACTACCAAACAAATGCATACATCCCCTTCAGTCTATCAGCTGTATTTGTTTGCTTGCAAAATAGAGTGTTGAGTTTTCATTTTGACATTTGAGATTTGATAAATCTGTATTAGCAGACTTGCATTATTTTATTTTAACGGGGTTGAAAACAAAATAGGCAAAGGTGAATTAATCCAGAGATACAGATATTTTTGATGATGTACTGGTACTTAATGGAGGCTACAGCTGCCTCCGCCGTAACAAAGTTGATGAACCAAAAACATTAAAATGACAAATATCGAAGCCGTAATCTTTTAAAAAGTAAGATTGTGGCATGGAAACGTTCTTAAACTTTTGAAAATATCAAAATTCAGAGAAATTTGGACAAATTATTCTGGAAGTGAATTTTTACATGTTAGCAACTTTAGTACTAGAATTTTTCATCCTTTTCGTAATTTGCCCAAAGAATGCCAGACAATTTTAAGACACCTGTAAACCGTTTAAATAACAACAACAACAAAAAAAAAAAAGTCTCCTTGTAGGTCTTTTGAAGCTAAACTGGAGTTTGTACTGCACTATGAAGATGAAGCGGATCACCTGTTTGACAGCAATGCTGACTCGGACAGAGTTGATGGATCCCTCGATGAGAACCTTCTCCTTGTCATTGCGGCTGATCACAACAGGCTGAAGCAGCAGCTCCTTACTGCTCCTGTATATAATAACAAAAACAATGTTCTATCGGACACGTAACATTGCCGTCAACTCATACAACAGGCCTCTAGACTATCTTTTACACTACTAGCACTGATGCGTACACCTTTTTTAGTTGGTCATACCAGCACATGATTTGGTTGGAGCCTTTTTTGAGGGCACCCAGCATGACCGGGTCATACCATAATTTTGTCCAAAGTTTAGATTGACAGTGACTTGAGACATGATAGTTGCAAAATATTTGACTGGGAACAACAAATTTATCTGCAACTAGCAGTAGTAGACAAAAAAGTGACAATTAAAAAAAGACAAAGAGGTTTTACTTATATTGGATCATTTGTTCAACTCAGATGGGCCAGTTCTTACAGTGAAGGCTCCTAACACACTTCCTCTGGGAAAACAACTTCGTTTTTAGCATTAGCACAGCCATATGATAGACATACCTTTAAATACCACTGCATTATAGACCTTTCCAACTGGCGATCTTCAGCTCTGCCCCCCTTAGCAACAGTTGCCATCTCCCACAATCTTCCAAAATGGCGACAGGTTTGAAGTAGATTCTCTACCGCGTATTCCCGGTAACATTACAGTATGTATTTTTGCCAAATGCGTCAGACTTATCCAAGAGGGTTCTACAGAGAGGTGTCAACTATTTCACGCAAGGATAATTACACGGAATTAAGAATTTGGATGGAGCAGGACGCAATGTCAGAATTACAGTTAATGTTGGCGATCGATGCAAAAACGTTCGACGCCTCACAAACTTCATATTGAAATCCAACAGGATAAAATTGTGGAATTGTACTGAGCATGTAAAGCAGGGTGAGTACTTTTTACTTGGAAAGATCACGAGTAATATCATTGTAGTCTTTATAAGTGAATGGGTGTATTCATTTGACCTGGCTCATAATGGAACCCAGTGCTGTGTCTTAAAACTCTGTGATACAAATGGGCAAATAGACATTTCTCTTGCATGATATCGCGCATTTACGTATCACTAACCCGACTCTTCGGCATAAAACATTACACACTTCATTCAGCAGGTCAGCGATTATGCTAACAAAGTAAAAGTTGTTCTCCTGCAATGTATAAAGCACTGATAATGATTCAATCAAACTCAGAGAAGTTACTTCTCCCTCATTTACCTTCGATCATACAGCCTTGTGTTTGTTGATATTGTCCACATTGAGTTGTACGTGCGCTCTTCCACGAGCCTTAATCCATCGTAGACACTTCGTCAACTGTGTTTTAAGCTTTGGAAAATGAATCACCCTTGTAACCTAGCCGGCTATCTTTCATCAGAATTGCACGTTCCCCAAGCGCACCTGAGGACGAGTTTGTTCGTAACATTAACTTTTCAAAGCAGACACGACTGATAACCAGCATTGCTTATGGGACATAACCACAAGAGGGGCGTGTCAAGCCAGGGGTCAAAACAATGTGGCTATCTGATTGGCTATTATTGTATGATTGATTGACAGGTCGGAAAGGTCCATTGTACCACCACTATATAAAAGTACTATGATTACTCACACTCTGTTGTTAACACCCAAAACAAACCAATTTACCTCAGCTATTTAAAAATATTAGTTGCAAACTGAGATGAACAATTATTGCACTTTATTTTAATGACTTCATCCACTTTAAATAAGTCTGGCCTTTTAACCTTGCACACATGCTCATATTTCTATGGAATAACGTTTGGACAGAAAGATCGATAGATCGTGGAATTCATATTGATTGAGACTGCGACGTCAAGGCATTCTTTCTCTCTTTAAAATCAACGAAACTCCTCAAACGATCTCAAATGAAAATACAGTATGCCCAATTGTTAGACTTCTCAAGTTCTCATTTATACAGTGACGCCTGCTAAGAGGCTGCTGCAAGCCAGTTTCACACCTTGCCTGTACCTCTCCCATTTATCCACGCTCGAAGATTGGCTTGCGCGAGTTTGCACAGGTCGAAACTTGTAAGGAGGTTCGCGATTTTCTCCAAAGTAGGAAGGAAAACCAGAGTGACATACCTGACCTCAACCTCGGGTTTGTTGTGACGCTCCACCACCTGAGAGGAAAAGTTCTCCAAACACAAAGCCGCCTGCAGGGTGGCCCTCACAGCGTTTAGGTAGGGACGCAGAGTCGCTGTCTTGGGACAAATTGGACACAGTCAGTGTCTGCCTGCATGTTTTGTAACAAAACTGCAGTCCGACTCTAAAAACAGCAGCATCGTGTTGAGAGATGTCAGGTTTCGAAACCAAGCGGACGGGTAAAATAGAACGGAAGAAAGCACCAATAATAACCACTTATAATATAAATAACGATGATAATGAGGAATGGCAAAACATTACATTTTGAACGCTTTAAGGTGGATCTTGACTCTCACTGTTACTTTGCCAAACCTGTTGATAAATATTAACACAGTAGTAACAGGAAAAAGCTAAGTGCTGCAAAAATAAGGGGGGGGGGAATCATTGAAAGAAAAAATATTACCACTTTTATTAACAAGGAAACCTCACGTTTTGGCATGTTTCCATCGATTTAGTCTGATGTAACCGAGTAAATGCATGACTAAATTAACAAAGTAAAAGATCCAGCTGAAAAGTAGACTTACCATTGTGGACCGTAAAAGACGGAAGTTCCTAAGCCACGCCTAGGACTCAGCTTCCGTAAATCCTGCATACTCCAGAAACAAAATGATGCGCTTGTTGTATTTTATATTATAGTAAGCGGAAGTGGGTTTCGTTACCTGATATGCATTTCTACGATTACATCTATTTACTCCGCCCGTTTTAAATATGCCTATTTCATAAACGAACGCTTTCTAAAGGACGAGTCCATTTGGCTGTATTAGCAGGAGGCTTTTGTATCGTGATTGTAGTGTTACCGGCTGTACAGTTTTGACATTTAAAATAATTACATTTTAATAAAACGTCAATAATTTTAACAGTAACTTTGAACGACTCAATTTAACCGTGGGTGAAGGAAATTGCGTATCCTTTTAAGCATATCCGAACACAATATGGTTTAATCCGACTCTACCATTGTTACACAGGGCTGATATCGCCCAATAATATTGCCTGATGAGAAATTTGGACAGCACTGTATCAATGTATTAATTTACCATGGTTACTAAATTATTATTCTCTTAAGTACGAACAGAAATATTGTGACTGTGTCGTAATCTCAGTGAATTCGACGGTTTTACAACCCTTCTTTCAATGGAGTTTTCCATCATGGATGCCATTCGCTGACGGTAAATATCGCCGCCTGTAAAATTAAACAGATTTCAGATTTTATCTCCGTTTATTATCTCTCAACGACTCATATAACGCCACTGTGTGAAGCATATGGAGGTGTTACCATGTAAATACAGTGATAATTTGCGATATTTGCAGACGCATTTACGGGTTGGGCCCTGCAGGCAATCAATGTATGAACCAAGCCTGCGTTTTTGCAGTGTGAGCTGGAGAAACGAGCATTTCTCACGTACCCTTGTAACAAGTTGGACTCAATTCAAACGTTCCTCACCTTATCCTCCCCGCCCCACAGTTCAGGCCACAGGTACACCGCGTCATGAGTGAGCTGAAGGACTGCCCCCCTTTGAAGTCCCACGACTTCAAGCCCGTGGAGCACGTCAAGATGTGTCCCCGTTACACAGCCGTGCTGGGACGCTCAGAGGACGATGGGATTGGCATCGAGGAGCTGGACACATTGCAGCTGGAGCTTGAGACTCTCCTGTCCTCAGCCAATCGCCGGCTCAGAGCTTTGGAGGAGCAGAGACAGGTGGGAAAATAAAGGGAACAATTCATCCGTCCATGCATTTTCTCTACCACATATGCTGGAGCCTATCCCAGCTAACTTTGAGCAGAAGGCCAGTCAGTCACAGACTACATATAAGCGACAGACAACCATTCATTCATTTTGGTAATGTTTATCCTCACTAGGGTTGCAGGTGTGCTGGAAACTATCCCAGCTATCTTCAGGCAAGAGGCAGGGTACAGCCTGAACTAGTCTCCAGCGAATCGTGGGGCACATCAATATAAAAACACACATTCAGACCAATGTTCCCTCTGATTTTTTTATGTGCCTGAGCAAATACTCAAAGGCCGTGAGCGCTCCCTTTGACCACTGTGAGCAACATCAGACGTATGGACTGTGGTCAATCAGTGTCATCCTTTGGAGTTATATAGCTAATTAAAAGGTTCACATCACATTCCCATCAGAACATTTTTAAGAGCAATTTTGTGTTTTTGCAGACTCATACTGAAAATGTCAACAAACAAAAAAATGCATTACAATACAGATACATACCACGCCAACTATCAACTTTAAATTTGAAATGGGAAATGTCGCTTCCACCTTTGTTTCATAATTTTTTTTTTAACCCACAATGATATCCCCATCTGTTTTTCTTAATGTAAAACTAAATTATTGCTTGCAGAATATCTTTCTCAATGCATGTTGAAACCTGAATGATTCTCCCAAACAGTTTTAGGGTTAATGTTATGTTGCCTGCTGTACTTAAAATACGGAATAGGCTTTTTGGGCACTGTATCATCTGTGCTTTCATCCTCTATCAGGTTGCACCAAGGTGGAATTTTAACTTTACTAACCATCTTATCCTGCATTTTCTACTTTGGCTTCAGACCAGACCTTTTTTAATCAAAAAAGAGAAAATCTCGTCCAGTTTCACCACTTTTTCTTCTATTATTCACATACCTTGGTGCTTTGAAATTATGAGTGTACCCCTTTAAAATGGAGGGGGGGCGGTGTCAGGTAAACTAGGAAGTAGACTCTGTGGCCCGATGTGGCCACTGATCTTAAAAAAAAAAAAAAAAAGACTGGATAGCTCATTGGCCATCAAAACTGAAGTCTCCAAAAGCAGATATCTGCCATCTTGATACTCCCCAAACAACCATGCTGACCTGTGCGGTAATCGCCAGTTTCGTTGCTGTGAGAAATTATTCCACAGCTAAGTTAGAAAGATTTACTTTGACACTGTTAAAGTTTATTAGTAAAGGCTTTTTTATTTTCTGATGAGCTTAAGTCACTTGAACAATGTTTTGTTTACAGTTGTTGTTAACTGTTCACTCTCTGCTTCACCTTTATAGGCCGGTGGTTTTCCGCAAAAAAGTGACGTAGATATTTTCCCAAACTTCATCAGTGGAGAAGCAAGAAAAGACATTTTCTGTGAAATTTTTAATATGTGTCTTTCCTTTTCACTTAGCCTTTTTTGGCTTACCAAGTTGTATTAAAACTCCTTCACGTTACCAGAACTGAAAACATGTCAAGCTCCTACAACCAGTTTTAATGTTACATGCCAAACTTTGAGGAAAAACCCCACCATAATCCAACCTGTAAACCATATCCTCAACACGTTTTGGGGGTACCAAGATGGCGGCCAGCAGGCTTCAAACAATCGACACACTGCTAGATATGTGAGAGGCAGTGTGCTGCCGTGTTTAAAAAAAAAAAAAAAAAGACGTCAGCCTGTAGTTTGCGTTGGATCCGTTTTCCTCCGCGCTGAGAGTTTGTGACAAGTGCGCAGCTGGGAGGGAACATTGATTCAGACTCGAATTCACTCCTATGGGCAATTTAGAGTCTTCAATTAACCTACTATGCATGTTTTGGGGATGTAGGAGGAAACTGATGCACCGAGTGAAAATTCGTGCAGTCACTGGTACAACGTGCAAACACCCACGCAGGTCCTCAGAACTTACCATAAGCCCTAACCACTGGTGTAGGTTTTGAATGACAGTCCTCATAGCCTACATACAAAAGGCAAGTAAAAACAAATAATCCTTTCAGGAAAAAGTTGATTGGACCGAAATCCAGTGTGGATTGGATGTCTGTCTTGACCATTTGACCATCAGGTTGTGTTAAAGTGCTAGAGGAGAGGGACAACAGAGAGAGAGAGAGAGAGAATCCATTGTAAAAAAAAGAAAAATAATAATAAAAAAAAGTTGTTTATCCTGTATTAATTGCATTAATGTTATGGTGAGTAGCGGTATTAATGCTCTTCATACCTTTTGTACTTGTTTTTGTCCTGTGTTGCAGATCCTCACTGACTGGCAGGATAAAAAGGGAGACAAGCGGTTTCTAAAGATGGGGAAAGACCCTGACCCTGCTGTATCATCACGCCACAAGCCAAAGAAGCAGAAATTAGATGGCAAAAGTAGCCACGGGCCAGGGCCAGGTCCTGGCAGACCTAAATCCAAAAACCTGCAACCAAAAGTCCAAGAATATGAATTTACAGATGATCCTCAAGACATTCCTCGCACTCCTAAGAATGATGTGCCCAACAGGTCAGCAACAGTTTTTGTCATGTTATACAGGAGCATCTCTATAAATTATTGGAGTCCCTTCTAAAAGTACTGGAGTGTCAAAGAAGGTCAATTCCTTTGTTTTTGTTCTATACTGAAGATATTTGGGTTTCAGATCAAAAGATTAACATGATACCAAAGTTCAGAATTCCAGCTTTTATTTCATGGTATTTACATCTAGATTTATTAAAGGAATAGCCCACTGAAAAATCAAAAGCCTTAATCTGATAGGTTATGTCATATGTACTGTACCTTGAAAATTTCAAGTTAATCCGTTATAATTTAATGGTGTTTTTATCGTCAATTACGAATTTTCATTGGCACTGCCATTTTGGCGAGTCACATGACTTAACAAAACAGGGAGTGACGTCTCCTGTGCACCTCCTGTGCGCAAACACAATCACTGACAACGCTGGGTTCTCGGATTTATCCACATTTGGTGAAGAAATAGCAGTGTTGGTTGATTGGGAAGACCGAGGAATACGTCCATACAGATGTGAACCTGTAGCTGTAAATAATGGTGAATATTTGGATGTGGATACTTGGATATTTTCCGACGGAATGACATGGAGTCTGACTCGCGAACTAATACCAGGTGCAGAACGGTCGAACGTTGATTGTGTGGAACAATAATAATGGAAACTTTTGACAAAGACCCCTCAAAGAAAAATGTATGAGGAGTACCAAAGTTTTCAACAAGAATGGACAGCCTTTGTGGAGCAGGAGATTTCTGCTGTGTGTTGAAATTCACAGATGGGGAGTATGCCAAAGCATTCGAACACGACTTTGCCAATCAACATTTTGCCAATTTCGCATAAAAACTAGATAATCAAACAAATAAAAGACATGGCTTTGTCGCCAAGAACCGTTCACTATCGCACCATCATGATGCCAAATCAAATTGAATTACGGTCATGATGAACAGGTAGAAGTCTCAACGCCTGCATGATGCATTAATGGTAAGACGTACTTTTGTCATCATCGGTTAGCAACATCATAACAATATTATTTAAAAGAATTCAGAGACTTATTGTACTCTCAAAGTGTTGGTCTTGAATAAATGCGCAAATACACCTGTAGATATGTCATACGGCTATGGGCGACCACACTTCACTAGCCACTGGGTCCTTAAATGTTTCTTTTTCTTACTGGGCAGAATATGCCACCGAGCCTTCCTCGGATTATTTCTATCCGAATTATGGCAAAATTTCACAATACAGTAGGTCATTTTCACATGCCCGATGGTGGTGGTACTGCATGTGATTATGCTACAAATTGACCATGATTTCTTTGGTTACGCACAGGAGACGTCACATCCGCGCAAGTAGGTCATGTGGCTCGCCAAAATGGTGGGGGCCATGAAAATTTGGATTTGCTGATTAAAAACATCATTAAATGATATCGGATTAACCTCAAATTTTCTAGGTACAGTACATATGACATGACCTATCGGATGAAGGCTTTTCATTGTTCAGCGGACTATTCCTTTAAACAATTCTGGACAAAGCACCTTTTGTTTGAAGCCACCCAGTTTTCAATTGAAAAGAATCGGAACAGACATGATTCAATTAGTTAATTAAGTGAATAACATTTAATATTTGTTGAAATAACCCTTACTTTCAATGACAGCATCAAATTGTGACCCATTAACTTCACCGTATTGTTGCTTTCTTCATTTGAAATACTTTTCCAAGCCTTTACTGCAGCCTCGTTCAGTTCTTGTTCGTTTCTGTGGCCTTCTCCCTTCAGTCTTCTGTTCAGGAGGTAAAATGAATGTTTGACTCGGTTAAGTTCTGGTAATTAACTTGGGCAATCTAAGACCTTCCACTTTTCCCCCCGATAAAGTCCTTTGTTTTGTTGGAAGTGTGTTTTGGGCCATTGACATGTTGGAGGAAGATGCTTTTCCTGATGAGTTTGGATGCATTTTTCTGTAAACTGTCAAAATGGTTTTATAGACTTCAAAATCCTTTCTGTTGCTACCGTCACGAGTCACATCATCAATAAAGAGTAGTGAGTGAATTGACCCCTCTGTGGATATTGCGCAATCCGGGTCACTGACTAATCAGAGGCCAGAGATCTGCATAAACCACGCCCCTTTTTGCTCCCGCCATTTTCTCAGACAACATTGCATGGTCCAGTATAGGTTTTGTTAGCGTTTTGTATTTGGGTTATTTAACAAAAAATATGATTAAGAGGTGTAGTCACGGACTTTGTAATAGTGACGACAGGTATCCTGAAAGGCTAGTTGGTGGAGTTCGATTCGTACCCTTTCCAAAACCGAAGACCCAGTACGAAAGATGCCTTTGATGGATCAAACTTTGTGGAAGACCGCATCATCAACTAAATCCATCTAATATCAACCGGAACAGATATGTTTGCACGAAGGTATGCCTTATATTTGATTTTCAATACATGTCTCGTATAAATGAATTCGAAGTTCTTCGCTAGCATAACACTGCTGCGTGTGAACGATTGACACATTATTCTTTGTTGAGCGATATTTAGCGATGATCGGACTGCACAAACGTGTCGCTTTCTTGCCGGCTCGCGGCCGAAGCTTAACCAGACTGTTTGCACGAAGATATGCCCTATATTTGATTTTTAATACACGTCACGTATAAATGAATGAGACGTTCTTCGCTAGCATAACATTGCTACGTGTGAATGATTGAATGAAATCAGAAGCATCCATTTCTCCTCTTCGTTCAGCTTCGAAACGGTTGGCTTCTCTCACTCAAGAGCTCTCTGGTCTTTGGGTTTGTTCTAAACAGCAAATTGAGTTTTCACAGGTTAACCCAAATGCTAAAATATTAAACGAAAATTAGGCTCATGGGAGAACACTAAGGAGGTGGCTGTTGATGTCTTGAAAAAAATGATGTTCTACATCATTACAGTAGTATTGGCAAAATATTGAATGATGAAACAAAGCCATGTCATGTGAGGAGACAAAATGGAACAGCACACTGACATCAAAACATTGCTTTCCTTGCACAGTGCCTGGACCGTGCATTTGCCATTGGTTAAGAACTTAAAGCAATCTGTAAAATGTTGACCATCAAAAGAGGATGACTGTTGCAACAAGACAATAAACCAAACACAGAAGACAATCAATAAAAGATGGCTTCAGAAAAATAAAATGTGTATTCTGGAGTGGCCCAGGCAATCTCCTGACCTCAAGATGACCGAGATGCTGTGGCAAGACCTGAAAAGAGCTGTTCTCATCCGACATGTCAACAATCTTGCTGAAATGAAACAACCTTTTAAAGAAGAATTGTCCAAAATTCCATCTACAACTACACGAATTGTTTGATTGAGGTTATTCCTGCCAAAGGAGGGTCAACCAGTTACTAAAATCAAGGATTCACTTGCCTTTTCCTCCTTGTATTATGATGAGCTCATAGAACCACAACATCTTCATTTTCGCCACCTGCAGCTCAACTTCCTGTTGTCTCTTCAGCACCACTGTCTATAATCCGTACATCATCTTAGCAGAGACTTTTCTTTCACATAACACACCAGACACCTTCCGCCAGCTGTTCCAACCTGCTTGGACCGGATTCTTCACTTCCTTACCACACTCACCATTGCATTGGACTGTTGACCTCAAATATTTAAAGTCCTCCACCATCGGTAAAAGGGTGACGAGAATGGAGCTGCCAGTCATGAGAGCTCAAGAAAGATCAAAAAGAAGGTTGATTTGATGTAGTGAGGGAAGACACGAATGCAGTTGGTGTCAAAGGGGGGATTCAGGTGATAGGTGTACATAGAAGAAGATGATGGACTGTGGCAACCCCTAACGAGCCAACCAGAAAGAAGACTGTGAACCTTTATTTTCAATGAAAACTATGGTTTGTGTGTAGTTTAAGCAGTTTTTTTTAATTGTGATATAGGTGAAGGCGGCACGGTAGGTCACCTGGCAAAGCGTTGGTTTAACAGTTCTGAGGTCCTGGGTTCTATCCCTGACCTGCCTGTGTGGAGTTTGCATGTTCTTCCTGTGCCTGTGTGGGTTTTCTTCAGATACTCTGGTTTCCTCCCACGTCCCAAAAACATGCAACATTAATTAGACACTGTAAATTTCCCCTAGGTGTGATTGTGAGTGTGGCTGTTTGTCTCTGTGTGCCCTCTGATTGGCTGGCAAACAGTTCAGGGTGTACCCCACTTCCTACCCGTTGACAGCTGGGATAGGCTGCAGCACTCCCCGCGACACTTGTGAGGATAAGCGGCAAAGAAAACGGACAGATGGACAGATATAGATGAAAACTGAACTGTATTTTCCGAACAATTCATGCAAAATTTTAAGATTCTTTTCAGTTCACAAACTTTTTCCTTCCACGGTACATAAAAGTTATTTTTACTGAAGTAATTAGTTGGGAATTACTGAAATGAAAAGATTTTAATGAGTCAATACAGTTTAACTTTTTGAGTTTACTCCCAATATTCTCATTTGCTCCTGTATTTACAGATTTTCCTCAACTAAAAATAAGATCATTCTTTGTGTACTGTAAATCAGCAAACTTTGTCAAAGAGAGGCCATTGTCAGTATGTACCTTTTGTAGATGGTTGTCAGTGTGTCTTGTTTTTGTTTTCAGATTCTGGGCATCTGTTGAGCCGTACTGTGCCGACATAACAAATGAAGAGATCCGCTTGCTGGAGGAACTTCTAAAACCACCAGACGATGAAGCAGAATATTTTAAAGTATGCCATTTATGATCGCTACGAGTATGTTCAACAGCATGTATTTTCTGACAAGAGCTTTTTATTGAGATTTGGTGCTCTGTGTGTTAACTGCAGATTCCAGCATTAGGGAAACACTACTCACAGCGATGGGCTCAGGAGGATCTGTTGGAGGAGCAAAGAGAAGGCGCTCGGGCCAATGACAAGAAGAAGAGTCTCTTGGGTGGTCCGCTGTCTGAGCTCGATGCAAAAGGTGACAGAATTCTGCTGTCATTGCCTGTAAAAAAGTGTTTGCCAATCCCTGCCTGCTTTATTTACTAAAAAAATTGTAGTGATAGTAAATAATCATCAGTGAAAAGCTACATATTTGATACACAATCAGGAATGTTGGGGCAGGTTAGCGAGTAAAAAAAATCTTAACCGATCACGAGATGGTGCAATGTGTCGACTTAGATGACTTGTTCATTTGCTGTATGTACTTGTGTACTGTATATCGAGTATTTTCAAAAGTATTCTCGAGCATTTCAGACAAAAGGCAAAACATTAATGGGGGCGTTTAAGGATTGGCCATTGACATAAATGTAACTTTTCTGTCAGATCAAACCAACGTTATAACATGACAGATATAATGAGTGCTAACTTAGTGTTATTAATATTACCATTAATGTAAAGTGATGAAAGTCCTCCGGAATTCCGGATTTTCAAATTTTCATGAAAATTCCTCTGGAAAATTGAGGAAAAATTGCCTGAAATTAATCCGGATATTAGTTGACAACATTGAATGAACATGCGTTTGAATTCGTTGTTTTGCTTTCATGAGCGTAGCCATGTTGAGTCACTAACACTAGTAACAATAACGCCCCTCCCCTCGCATTCTCTCAAGATGCCGCTTATTTTGTGTAGTCTTGACATTAATAAGTGTTTATTTCATAAACGTTGACGAATCAACCCTGCTCCAAAACAACCGGTAGTCACCCGGAAACAGGAAATGCAAGTTAACCGTACTGAGCATGTACCGAAGTTAAGCGGAAAGCGGATGTACAGAGCTGTTACACGTACTGCGAGCGCATTTACGTCAAAAGTCATCAACAACATGAGCCATGTCAAAGGAAATGCAGTTACACCATGGGTGCTCATTGCGTTGATCGTGAGGCAGTGTGACGGCGTAAAAAAAAAAAAAAAATTTCAACTATCATGCACCTCGTCGCTTGATTCAGGTGTGGCCAATACGTCGAGCGCATGCACATAAAGCCATGTTCTCGCAAGCCAGCCTCCTATTTACGGCAATCGCGGCGATGCGTGCTCCCCCCACCCCACCCTCCCACAACAACACATCACGATTGGCGACAGGAGTGTTTGTTTACAATTTATCACAAACTTGTTGCCACGAACGCCGATTATGTTGACCTAAACTTTCAGCATTTTCAAAACATTGTGGGTATAGAACGTTCATGTTTATTCTTGACAGGCCTGTGCATTTAACTTTTTTTCAGATAAAGTTTGTCAGATCAAGAATTTTTATTGATGAAAAATTTTAAATATTGTATTATTTAATATATATATATATATAGATATTTAATATTTAATATTTCTACTAATATAGTCAAATTAACTAATCAATTGTTGTCATTATGTCACATTATATGGGAGATAGTACAAAAAAAATCAAGCTAGACTTTTCATTATGGCATCATAGGGCCAAATCATTTGCCTTGAAGTATGTCACACTACAACAAGTTTTATCGTTTTTGACAAAATATGTCGGCCGGGAAATCCTCCGCGGGAACAAATCGTGCATATATCAGGGATAAAATCATCAAAACTAGTTCTTCTTTCCATTTGTTGTGTATATGTAATAATATGATGAGGCAAATAAACATTTACGTACCATATGGTTTCGTGGTCACACTGGTCTTCTGAGTGAAACCAAACCAATAATATAGCCCGTGACAGAAATTAGTTTGACGGCTCTTGTCTAGATGCTCTTGGTGTAGTTAAGATTTAGAGCTGGTGGGTTTTTTTTTTCCCCCCGAGTGTTTTGTGTTGCTTGAGCTGACGAACAGTTGAAGCCAGAAGTCTACATGTACTGTGTAAAAACGCATAACTTTTTGTCTGACTGTTTGAAGTCAAATCAGACAATACCTCTCTTGTTTCACATTAGTTGTGATCACCAAAATTATTTGATTTTGTTAAATGCCACAATAATGAGAGAATTTCTGAGACAATTTTACATTATTTTCATTGAGATCAAAATTTACATACATTACCTTAGTATCGAGTACCATTTCCTCTGAACTGCATGACTTTGGTCAAACATTTTGGGTAACCTTCCACAAACTTCTGACAGTACTCTTTTGGAATCCTGCCACATTCTTTCTGACAGAACTGATGTCAGTTGGCTCGCACAAGCCTTTTCAGATCTGCCCACAAATTTTCAATAAGTTTCAAATCAGAGCTTTGTGATGGTTACTCCAAGACAGTGACTTCATCCTCAAGCCACTTTTTAACCATTTAGTACTTAGTATGCTAAGGGTCTTTGCCCATTTGGAAGACCCATTTGCGCCCAAGTTTTAGCTTCCTGGCTGATTTCTTGAAATATTTCCTTTATATCTTTCTTTCTTCATGATGCCGTCAATTTGAGGAAGACGTCCAGCTCCTGTTGCAACAAAATAGTCCCACATCGTCATGCTGCCACCTCTATGCTTCACAGTTGCTATGCTGTTCTCACATTTACAAGGTTCCCTCTTTCTTCCTCAAGATGTAACGTTGGTCATTATGCCCAAACATCTCCACTTCAGTTTCATCAGACCCCAGGACATATCTCCAGAATTAAGATCTTTGTCTTACTGTGTTGTTGCAAACTGTAACCTGTCTTTTGTTTCTCTAGGAGTAATGGGTTCATTCTCGGTGAGTGGCCTTTTCAGCCCATCTCAGTGCACGACTCGTTTCACTGTGTATAATGACACTTCCTTTACAGCTTCATCCAGCATCTTCACAAGTCTTTGTCCAAAATCTTTGGTTCTTGGGTTAGTTCAAACATTTCAAACTGAAACATGTTTACCTTTAGGACACAGAGCTTGTCTCCTTCCAGAGCAATGTGATGGCTGAACACTCCAATGATGTTTATACTTGCGTATAATTGTTTGAACAGATGAACGTGGCACCTTCAAGCATCTGGAAATTGCACCCAAAGATGGGTGAGTCTTTTGGAGCTCCATGCTTCTTTCTCTTATTTGATGGACAATTTCTTTTGATTTTCCCATGATATCAAACAAGGAATCATATTGTTTGAGCTTTAGCCTTAACAAAATCCCCAGGTGTGGCATCAATTAATTCACATATTGTCAGTTAACCTATCAAGAGCATCCTAAATTATGACTTCATCACCGGGGCTTCCCGATGTACTTTTTGTGTATTAAAACTTTTGACCTTGAAGAAAATAGTATAGAATTCTCAAATATCTTCTTTACATTATTGTGGCATTGAAGAAAATGACATAATTTTGGTGATCCTGACTGCTGTGAAACAGAAGAGGTTTCACCTAATTTGAGTTCAGACAGTGAGACAAAAAATGAAATGTGTTTTTGCAGTGTATGAGGAATTCTATTCGAGTTACTAAGATCTACGATTTTACTACAATGTTGGGACATTTCCACAAAGTTGTAATTTCTTCATACAATACTGATTGATTCTACACAGTAACAGATCGCATTTTGCTTTTACATTGGAATAGTACGCATTCCTCTCCTTTTACATTTACACAATGACTAGAATGCAAAAGGCATACACAATGTAACCTTTGTGACGTTATTGTGGGTTTGTGCCCTCGGCTGATGTTTACTAGATGTGGACTCCTTGCTGAAGAAGTCCGAGTCCCAGCATGAGTCTCCGGAAGATGGCTGTCCCTTCGGTCCTCTCACTCAACGTCTCCTCCAGGCTCTCGTGGAGGTAGTTATATTTGGGAATGTGAAGCACTTACATACAATGCATTTGTAATTGTACGCAGCTTTCTGCACCAGAATTCATGTTTAACGATTGAGTTTTTTTTTTTAATCCTGTTTGGCTGTGAGGTCAGACAGAATGGAGGATTTGTATCCCTTTTCTGTCAGAACTGTTTTATTGTGTCTTATTGGAGTTCCAAGAGTCTCTGTGCTTTTTCAAAAAAGTTATAATTGATGTTGATTGAAAGTCGATCAGTCAAACAGAACAAGGTTTCTAGATGTTTTATTGAACGTTAGTCACTTGAACAGAACAAAGTTTCTAGAGGGGGAATAAAACAAAGACAAAGTGCTATATAACAAAATATAATAGAAACAGAACATGAAAGAAAAAAATAATTACATACATTTACAACAAAGCAAGATTACATGCATATATTGCTTTGGGCTGTAGCACTACACCCTGAGAGGGAAGGACAGGGACATGAAGAGAAGCATGCAGGACAAGGGTTGTGAATCCAGCTATACAGCTGAAATGTATTAGGATTAACTAAATAAATTATAAGTCTATAGATCATAAGAGTATAAGTAGGGGGATACGCAAACAATTCACATATTTGCATATTCAGTAGTTATTTGTCGCAATAAGTGGATGCCCCCACCTGGTGAAAGAGTCCCGGGGGTCTGCCTGCGGACACATGCAAGTGAATTGACACCATTTTACATGCACAAAGACAGACAGTCACGTCCTGTAATTGCTGGGCCTGCCCCTTGGAGGCTGTGGCCCACACCAAATAAATAGAGGGTAGGATCCGGCCAGGGGCCCACTGGAGAACCACCCAGTGGACAGGACGCGTCCCACACCGAGGGATCCAGTGCAGTCCACCGGTACTCCCATGGTGCCCCTCCCTAACCCCCTGCACGACCCATAATGCACGGGGGGGGGGGGTCATTGTGAGTTTAACTGATATTGACCTGAAACGATGATGTCTTCTCTGGCGCATTTAGGAGAACATTATATCTCCCATGGAGGATTCTCCTATACCAGACATATCAGGGAAGGATGCTAATGATGGAGCCGGGACATCTCCTCGAAGCCAAGGAAAATCTTTTAGGTACGTCTGAGATATCAGAAAAGAACAGTTACAGTGTTCATGGCTCTAAAAATAGTATGTAAAAAAAAAAAAAAAAAAATGAACTGTTTCCAGGGATCCCGTTTGATATGTGTGTGTGTGTGTGTGTGTGTGTGTGTGTGTGTGTGGTGTGTGTGTGTGTGTGTGGTGTGTGTGTGTGTGTGTGTTGTGTGTGTTTGTGTTGGTGAACAGCTTCCACACACAGTGAATCAAAAGCATGAATCTTGGCGGTAACCACTCAGAGGCAGAGTAGGGTAGGTTACTGTTCCTGGCAGAACGATGTAGAGGCAGACAAGTGGGACAAAGGCAAAGTTAACTTTATTACATTTGCTTAGCATGCTCAGCATGCTTAGCCTACATGCGCTGCTTGTCCTCACTAGGGGCATGGCTGTGCTGGAGCCTATCCCAACTAATTGGAAGGGTGGATACACGCTGAACTGATTTCAAAATGTATGGTATCTGATTTAAGACTGACAAAGCCCAAAAGCTTTCAAGTGCATCCATGGTGTTTTTATTTTTATTTTTTGTTCAGTGAATTCTTCCAGGCTTTAGAAAGACATTTTTGGGGACCCCAGTGGGTTAATGAGTCAATACATAGATTATGTGCAAAATGTTTAAGTGTAATTCTTGTGCATAACAGCTTGACTGCCAGCGAGTCAGATTTATTTTTATATTTTTAATTGAATACATTTTATTTCTTGTTCCCTACTACAATGTAAATGTTCAATATTCTTTAGAAATGAGTTAATTGTTCATAAAAAGGATGTGCAGTACTAACAGTAATGTATCATTTATTGTGATACATCAGGGGGACAAAAAAAAATCTTTGTAAAAAGGTGGTATTGTGGAGTGTGAAACATATTGAGAGAGAACAAATGGATAACAAAAATATTGTACAATTTGTACAAAAAGAAAATCTGCAAGATAGCAAGACCGCGAAGCAACAGCCGTCATGTGTTAGATTACTCTGGCTGTACTCGGTTATGATAAGTTTCAGGAACTCATTGTTTCAGGGCTGGGACTCATTGTTTCCTGACATGTCCATCCTGGGACTGTGTTTTTTTGTTTTTTTTTTTTTTTTTTTTTTTTTTTTTTTTTTTTTTTGGGGGGGGTCCTGTAGTTGGCTTGTACACTTCTTCAAATACTTGGGGTCAACAATACAGAGCAATGGAGAGTGTGGTGAGGAAGTGAAGAAACTGGTCCAAGCGGGGTGGAACAGTTGGCTGAAGGTGTCTGGTGTTCTATGTGACAGAAGAGTCTCCGCTAGGATGAAGGGCAACGTTTATAAAACAGTGGTTAGGCCGGCCATGATGTACGGATTAGAGACAGTGGCTCTGAAGAAACAACAGGAAGCGGAACTGGAGGTAGCAGAAATGAAGAAGCTGAGGTTCTCGCTTGGAGTGAACAGGTTTCTTTAGTCTTCCTCTCGCTCTTTTGCCTGGCAGCTCCATCCTCAGCACCCTTCTACCAATATATTCACGCTCTCGCCTCTGACCATGTCCAAACCATCTAAGTCTGCTCTCTCTAACCTTGTCTCGAAAACATCCAACTTTGGTTGTCCCTCTAGTGAGCAAGTTTCTAACCCTACCCAACCTGTTCACTCCAAGCGAGAACCTGTGAGGGGGGACACGAGGACAGTGGGTGTTAGAGAGGAAGATGCACGAGATAGGCTTAGATGGAAAAAGATGACTTGCTGTGGCGACCCCTGACGGGACAAGCTGAAAGGAAAAGAAGTTGGGTTGTACACTGGAAGGGGATCATGCCCCAAGTTAGTTATTGACCTACTTATTGTTCCACTGCTGCCTAAACATGTGCATTGCACATCATTTGTATTTACACTGCAAAAGTCTGAAATTGAAAGTAGTATATAAAATAATAATATTAATAGTGTAGTAACCGCAAAACGCAAAGGGTCTTGAAGTTGTCGTTCTGAGGAGCGAATTCATTATCATTGCCTTCATTCCCATTTCTTATTTTGGTTCACATGAAAAATGATTTTTATTTTCATGAGCATATTCATGAACTGGTATTTCTTCCTTTGGGTTCCAATACTCTGCAATTAGCAGGGGTTCACTTATTCCAACTTTTTCTGATATCAAACCAGATTGCCCACTGTTGGCACATCCAAAGTTCTGTGCGCTCATTATAGTCAAACCAATGAAGTATCACGATTTTCCCATTTTAGTGCTCCTCACACACGTTCTCTCGAGGCTCGGATCAAAGAGGAACTGATTGCCCAGGGACTCCTGGACTCCGAGGAACGACCCGGTCCGGGAGGAGACTGTGAGGACGAGGTGCTGGTCGAGCTTCAGAAAAGACAGGCTGAGCTCAAAGCCCTGATTGCTCACAACAAAATCCGCAAGCAGGAGCTGCTCAGGTGAGGCTGTGCCCCAAAGCCAACCTTGTGGCAAGTGCCAGGTCCTGGGAAGCCCCTTTCATTGGTTTCTGCTCCTTAGGTTGGCAAAAGAGGAGATGCGCAAACAGGAACTGCGGCAGAGAGTCAGGGTGTCTGACAACGAAGTCATGGAGGGATTTCGGCGAATCATGGCAGCCAGACAGAAGAAGCGTACTCCCACCAAAAAGGAGAAAGACCAGGCCTGGAAAGCTCTAAAGGAACGCGAAAGCATCCTTAAGTTACTGGACGGGTGAAGGAAACATGACAGAAACTGTGTGAGTTCAAACGTTTGGACGACAGGTCACACACTGCTGGATCTTAAAAACGCGGATCATTCAATACGTGGCATTTGAGGGGGGACATTTATCGTTGTCTTTCAATGGCATCCATCACACAGTCGTATTTTGGTATATTTGTCAAGATGTTTTTTTTGTATTGCCTTTGGTCTGTTGTTATATCATTAAAAGAATGTATCAGTGTATTTGGAGAAATACTGACCAATTAATGGCTGCTGTAGACAAATTATTATCGGCTTTTTTTTTTTTTTTTTTAGTTCAGAATAGAGTACCTAAAAGCTTACCACCATCACAAATAGTTTATTGAAATATAATTTTCTTATGGCTAAAGCTAACATTAATTTTGAGTTAGTCCCATCCGGAATTGTTTGTCAAAAAGAACAAAATGTTACACATCAAGCAAGAGTTTACTGTTTTTGATGTATGACCAGCGATGCCTCCGAGCCTTACAAGTGGCAGCACTGGTCATGTGACTGCAAACTTCTGCGTGGCAGCAATCTTGGAATAAAAGAGGAAAGCCTCTCTTTCAGGTAACAAGTCTTTTCTTGATCATGTGTCTACCCACTCTCCAGATATCCAATGGAAAAGGAATAAAAATGTTGTTCAAGACGTCAGTACTCTATTGGCTCAGTGAAGGCACAACTTCTAATCTTTTTGATTAGGTCTTAGGTGATCAAGAGTCTGGTTAATGTTATGTCTGTACATGTGCAACTAACTTTGAGAAAGGTGGAAAGAGCCGTAAATTTGAAAATTACAAATGTCATACCTGTAACTCAGAGAAATATTTCCAAAAACGCCACTAGATGGCAGTGAAATCTGGGCTCACGCACGTCACGTTTCCAGTAAATTGCAGTCCACGGGTCCTTGCTTTACGATAGTTCCGTAGCGATGGCGGTGACACAACCCGAATGGGTACGAAACCCGGCCTATGCTAACGCAGTACATAATTCATAAACATAGTAAATATATTCAAGTCAGCAAAACTGAAAATACTATACTTTCCACAGCTAAATTAATCCATCTTGAGTCAAATTGACAAACTCAAGAGTGCGTCATACTGAAAGCTTTAGTGGATGTGGATTCTTGTTTTTCCATTTTTTTTTTCAATTTTTATTCTCATTTTTATTTACGTTGCTCACTATGAAGTAGTTTGCGCAGCGCAAAAGAAAAAGTGATGCACCCCAAGGCGAGGTTCTCTGTTTTCATGAACTCTTCCTGTATAACTTTTGGGTGCTGACCCTTAGCCTGAAGCCTTTTGGATCATTCCGTCAAAATGTGTGCCTAGTACCACTATTTCTCTTGGTGAACTCTAAAAGATAATATGTTTAATTATTAGCATATGTGACGGATTTCCAGGATCTGTTTTGCAATTAATTTTGCAATTATCAAATGCAGAACTCAGTCATAAATAGGAGGTTCGTATCAACTTGGTCTTGATCCAATCTGGGGCTTTATAGCTGAGATGTTTTTTTTTTTTTTTTAAATCACATCTACAGAGCCATTCATTCCTATACGGTAAATAGGAAAAAGTCTACACACACCTTTTCAAATGTCAGGTTTTTATAATAAATGCGTCCAAGATTAATCATTTCAAAAGTTTTCTTCTGACCTATAACCTGTATTAACAAAAAAAAAATGTTTTGGGGAGGGGAAGAGAACAAATAATCAGCTGAGCTAATGTGTTTGCACAAGTGTGCACACCCTCTTCTAAATGATGTGGCTGTGTTCAAAATGAACCAATCACATTCAAACTCATATTAAATGTAAGACAGCATACACTGGCAAAACATTAAAGTGCCCCCGATGAACCCACTGTTAGCTGTCTTCAGTATCAGAAAATGGTAAAATCTTTATACATTCACATTTAGTGTCCTTGAATGTTCTTTTGTGCTTACAGCCAAACAGTCACCAACATGGACCGCTAACCCCAAACCTCTCCCTTCCCTGTTTTAGCCCGCATCCTTGTCTATCCAAATTCACCCCATCAGCATGAAAGCTCTTTTTTTGCTTTTTTTTTTTTTTTTTTTTTTTTACATAAAGACCTATTGAAGCCACCTCAGGTGAATGAATGGCTATATACACAAACGTGTATGTCGTCCTTGCAAACTGTGCACATGCAGCCCACAGATCCTTTGTTGCATTTGTTGTCTTTATGAGAGCTCAGGTGAACAGCAGGTGGGTTTTGTATTGTATTCAAACACCGCATACATACGCGCTTGCTCACTGTTTACACTTCATTACATTGCGCTGCTCCAAGGTGTACTCATGACAGGTGTTACCCCCCACCCCCTCTGACGCTGGCTGTGATCTGTGAGGTTCTCCATTTGAATCACTGCTCTAACCCGAGGCCCACCCTTCCCCTTCTGCCCCTGTGAAATTCAGCCACGAGGTGAGCTTCTTCACTTGTCCCTGTCATGGCCTGTAACGCTCGATGGCTATTTGGAGAGGAAGGCTGATGGTTGGAGAGCCTCAGGTGAAATATTTGAACTTGAAGTAAACTGTCATGATCATGTTACGAGAGCAGCATGGGGTTTGGCCATGAATAGTGCTTGGATGGACATAAGGACTTTGGCTCCATCCACCATTCATCATCAAATTCTGAGTTTCCTCTCTGGGGGTATTTTGCCACGCCTTTATCAAACAACTTCTGCTTTCTGCTTGTTTCTGCTTGTTACTCCCTTCACTTTTGCTTTCAGCCGGTGAAAAACATCCTCGATTGTCTTGAGCCCAGGTAACCTATTTGGCCATTGAATAATTTTCATTCCTGTTATATTTTTGTAATTGGAGTAATATATTTCTTAAATTTATATCATTTTAAAAGACTTGAATTGTTTTTCACTTTCAAGTAAAGTCAAGAACACTCCAGAGAATATTGATGAATGATTGTCAGAATTTATAATCAGGAGAAACCAAGGTCAACTTGCATCAGAATGATGGAATGGGAAAAATATGGAGAAGGAAATGAATAGCTCATGATCCAGAGCGCAGGACATCATGTGTCAATGGCAACGTGAATGTCAACAAAAGTGGCTCACTGATGACAGATGCAACAAGACGACTTGTGGGCTGAATTCAACGGAGCTGTACTCTGCTCTCATTTCGAAAAATGCTACAAAACCCTGAAGCAACACGTCACATTGCAAAAGAATAATAACCCCAAACATACTGTGAACGCAACTTAAAATGTAACACAAATTACTGTACACTGAATATTAGTTGGCGGCACGGTGTTGCAATTGTCTCAAGCGTCGGCCTCACACTTCTGAGGACTCGGGTTCAATCCTGGCCCACCTGTGTGGAGTTTGCATGTTCTCCCCGGGATTGGCTGGCAACCAGTTTAGGGTGTATCCCGCTCCCTCCTCGTTGACAAGCTCCAGCGACCCTTGTAATGATAAGCGGCTCAGAAATTGAATGGATATATACGGGATCAAAATGCCTCATTGTTTTAAACAGTAAAATCATGTTTTTAAAAAGTTGATTTAGTACCGGTGGACATTTGATGATTTTATTATATATCCTTTAATAATATATACAATTTGGGCGGCACGGTGCGTCCGCTGGTAAAGTGTTGGCCTCACAGTTCTAAAGTCCCAGGTTTAATCTCGGACCTCCCTGTGTGGAGTTTGCATGTTCTCCCCGTGCCTGCGTGGGTTTCCTCCGGGCACTCCGCTTTCCTCCCACATCCCAAAAACATACAACATTAATTGGAGGCTCTAAATTGCCCCTAGGTGTGATTGTGAGTGCGGCTGTGCTGTTTGTCTCCATCTGCCCTGCGTTTGGCTGGCAACCAGTCCAGGGTATACCCTGCCTCCTGCCCATTGACAACTGGGGTAGGCTCTAACAGTCCTGCGACCATTGTACCAGGATAAGTGGCTAAGAAAATGGATGGATGGATGGATGGATGGATGATTTAATACCACGGACAATGCGCATGCCATGCCAAAATCTGATAAATCAATGGGAGGATGGATTCTATTTTTGCTATTTTATGACAGCTTTAAAATTTTCAAATGCTCATCTGTTGGTGAACTTGCAAAATAAGTGAAGAATCAAATAATTGTTAATAGTAAATAGGGGTTTGTACTCCATAACGTCCCACCACTGTCACTGAAAAAGGTGCAAATATGAGAACCTCTGTCATTTTCCACGTACTTCTGGACCTGACTTTGTTTACTGGAGTGCATACATGTACCCGATGTCTCCTTGGCAGTCCAGGCAGTCTTTCTGTTCAGCACAGCTCTTTTGTTTTGTACGCTTTCTTTCTTTCTTTCTTTCTTTGGGGTTTTTACTCCTACACCTCCGACTCCACCTCCGCCTCTGCATTCCTGAACACGTACAGAGAGAACCTCACAAATCCACATCCTCACTCATACATACAGTACAATCCGGACTAGAGCAGCGCAAGGGTTTAACGTGTTCTAACTGTCAACGCATTGTCCAAACGCGATGTTAATTTCCAATCTAATAGCACAATGTGAATAGAGATTGCGTATGTGCGGGCGACATGTCCGCTGACAAGGGCCTCTGTCCATCCATGCTCGCGGTTGGGCTATTCACCTCCTTCACAGAGAGCGATTGTCTTCAGTGCTGCTTCCATTATTCTGATGTCATGATTTGTCTTGCAGTAAAACTGTTGTTGCTGCTTTTGTGGTAAAGCTTGAACGACCTCGCAACCTCAAGTCAGAGCCACATATCACTCAAGAAGAGGAAATACATGTACTCATCTAATCAAAATACTCCCCACCCCACCCCCCGTCCTAATTCTGTACTTTCGATGGCTTTGAATTGCATTTGTTTCTAATTTGCATGGCAGTTGATGTTTTTCCTATATGACTCTTGAATTTGGAAGCTCTTATGCAAATGTTTTTTTCTTTTTTCTTTTTTTTCTTGCCGCCCCATGTTGGCCCTACTCGCCACCCAAGTGACGTTAAAGACTCCCTTGAAACTTGCTGGTAAATTTATTATCCATGTTCCTAGTCTTCCCCTGCTTTTGTTTAAAGTAGACTTAAACGTGGGCAGGGGATAAATCAAGACAAATAGAACTTACTAAGAGTAGAAAGATTCCATGACATAAAGAACAAAAAATGTCATTGAATTGTACGGCATGAGAGAATATAATCCACTCATACACGGGTCCCGAACTCATCAGCAGTTCATCAAACTCCAAGAACACTGATTGAGGTGCTGTATCTCAATGCATCACATAAATGCCCCAATTTATGATTCACACATTGCAGATTTTTTTTCTTCTTCAGGAAAGCCCTTCCTTCTCTGTTCCACTTTGTGCACAAAGCAAGATCTGTGCTCGATGAATCTGCCGTGGAAGAACACATTCTTCAGACAAATGGACAGAATCCCCACAACCAGACTTGTAAAAAGTGTTCCCAGAAGTGTGAAAGACCTTAAAGCTGCAGATGTGGTAAACCAACTCGATTCAGTTCATGTAGGTGTAATGGCCAAATGCTGAATACCTTTGTCCATATGCTGTTACCATGGCAATGCACTTAACGACTCCATCATGTCACCATATTTTTCACAAAGCACTTACTATCTTGTTGAGTATCTCTGTTAAGCCACAGGCACAGTCAGTATATTGATCTATTAAAAAAATAAAATAAAACAAGCCAAAGGGCAAGAAAAGAACATTTTCAACCAATGTTTACTATGAGTTTTATGAGCATTTAGAAGGCCTCAGATCATGCTAAGTCACTGTTTGAAAAAGGTGCTAATGCTGTGAGTTGCTCTGCTATCTGACTGCTGCAACCACTAGCCAATGGCGGGGGCGGGGGTGGGGTGGGGTGGTGGCTGGTCATTGGTCGCTCGTTCATTTGGCCAGCAGAGGTCAAAGGTTTTGGGAAAACTCCATTTGATGGAAGACCACTCAGCAGAGGTATTCTTTTATTTTGACATATAGTCAGTCCTTCCCAACCAGTGTAGGGAGTGATCAGCAGGTGTGCTGTAGGAAATTGTCCAATGTCTGTAAATTGGATATTTACAACCAGTAACGTATTTTGGTTCACCTAACTATGCCTGCAACCGTATAATGATTGGCAGAGGTGCGGGACTCCAGTCTCATGACTTGACTTGACGTAAGTTTCCCAATTTAGGACTTGTGACTGCATGACTAAAAATGTTGAAATCTTTGATTTGACTAAGGCTTGGCATTTGTGAGCCTCAACTTGACGTCGACATGAACTGCATGACTTGAAAAACGGAACTTTCCCATTATAGTCTACCTTTTTGTTTTTGACCCAAAAAAAAAACCAAAAAAAACAGTCATGCATGCCACCAACATTGGATACAGTACAGGGAAGAAAATGCTAAGCAAAAAGCTTTTTATTCATTGTTTTTTGGGGGGGAGGGGTAAGACAGGAACAGGTTTAATAACATCCACCCATCCAACTATTTTCTGAGCCGCTTATCCTCATGAGGGTCACAGGAGTGCTGGAGCATTTGCCAGCTGTCAGCAGGCAGGAGGCGGGCTACACAATGAATTGGTCACCAGCCAATCAAAGGCCACATAGAGACAGACAACAGTCACACTCAGAATCACATCAAAGGGAAATATAGATTGTCCCATGAATTCCTGATTTTAGGTTGTGGGAGGAAACCACTGTGCCCTGAGAAAACTCACACAGGCACAAGGAGAACATGCAAACTCCTCACCGGCGGGCCCGGGATTAAATACCGGTCCTCAGAACTGTGAGGCCAACACTCTTAACAAGTTGCACCACCGTGCCTCAACATTTGAAACAAAACTGCATCTTTTCCTTTTAAGAAAGTGCAACATCAATGCTTCTTTTTAGAATCCGAACGACTAAGACTGATGCAACAGCACCAGTTTCAAGAGTGTGACTTATTCTCATTATATTACTAAGAATACAAATAAACCCCACCCCCACACAGCCAGCCGACCAGAGGGATCCAAGCCCCAGGAGTGACGCCATGAGTCTTGTGAGTAGGCCTGTACACCTCCCACTCGATTACTATGGTTACCAGGTCTAAGACTGGCAACTGTTAACCCTGCACCGCGTATATGTACATACAGTGTATTGTCGCACATTTAAAATTGGACAGTCAGATGACCCCCAACATCCCACCTCCCCAAAAGATGTCTGTATGAACAGCATGTGGTGCATTAAGAAAAGCAGTATGGGATTAAAGCAAGAGAGAGAAAAAAACAATGGTGTCTTAGACAGGACCCTTGGGGAAACACAAATCGGCAAGCACCCGCCACTCAGGTAATGTGGGTGGATATCACGTCGGGTCGCATCAGGAAGGCAACGCAGGCACTACACAACCGCGAGGAGGAGGAGCAAGCCAGGACCCCAAAGGTGCCCCCACTGTATATCTGGAATCAGCCAGGTGATACATTCATGTGGTCCTTTGGCATCCACTGGAGTGTAGAATGAAAAGACGAGATATACGAGTTCCAACATTTTATTTTTACACGATATGGGAATCAGGGATCTCACTTTACCATTTTATTGAAAAGTGATGAAAGACTTCACAAAATTGTCCAGCTGGTTATTAACTTCTTTCCCGGATTTTCTCTTGTGTTGAATATTGTATTGTAATCTCTATAAAAATAAGTATCATTGGGGAATATTTATTTTGGAGGTGTTTTACTTTTTGATTACTAGGCAGGCAAAGATCAGGTGGACTATATGATGATGATGATGATGATGATGTTTTGCTAGGGTTCCTGCAGCTGGAGTTAAGTGGAACAGAGAAGGGGACTCGTCCGGCACTGTGGATAATAGTCATTGACGGAGACACGAGGAGAGACACTACTCTCCCCACCCACTACCTCTCTGTCGTCCTCTTTCTCTTTTGTTCCCTCTGCTCTGTTATTATCGCCATCATTATTAGGCCCCCTCTCCCCTCGCCGCGATGAGAGAGGAGGGCCGGCCGCCCACACGGTGAGAGATTTCGAAGAACGCAGCTCAGCAGCAGTACGGAAAGAGAGGGGGATGAAGACAAGAGGCCCAATAAAGTCCATCCAAATATAGACAACGGGGCCCTTTTTTCTCTTCTCCTTATAAAGAGCTGGTAGTGAATCATGGTGGACAACCCCTGCGTGCGCACTGATCACTCCCTCCAGGACTGGAGATATAATTGTACGGGCATGGAAAAGACACGCACGGGCTTACAATGTTTTTACGAGTGAGACAGGACACAGAGCTTAGTGAGGGCTTTTCTTTTTTTTTCAACACGAGAGGGCAAATGGAGGTTGGGGGAGCATACTAAATTAGGAGAGGTCGAAGGAAACCTCAGAAAACAAATGATGGGAGCAGTGAGTGATGGGGGGGGGGTCCGGCCTGGAAAGTCAAGAGAGTGCGAGATTAAGAAGATTCAAATGAACATGTGACCAAAATATCCAAGGATGGAATTCATGGCAAGCCATCTTCCATCCTCCATACATAGAGCCATGTCCCTCTTTGACTCTCACTCTGTTTCTCTAATGCGCTTCCTTTCCCGAAAAGTATTCATTCTTTCTTTTCACGTATGGAACATGTTCTTGCTATGCCTCCAGGTTTGGGGAGTAATGGAATGCATTTATCAAGATGGTGTAATCATAATACAAAAAAATAAAAGAGATAACTATTCCATTACATACACTTACCAACAAAAATGTAATTGTATCACAGGTACATTTATTAAAAATGTGGATTGTTTTGATTACAATTTAATACTGTGCACATGGGTGTGTCTGAGTTAATGTGGGTAGAGGTTAACCTACCCCAAACTGCAAATATTGTCACTGATTGTATAGTGGTATACATGCCTGACTTTGTTGCGGGCAGCGTGGGATCAATTCCCGTTCATTGATGATCTCGATATCTGCCCTCCAACTGACTAATCAGTTCAGGGTGAAGTCTGCCTTTCGCCTGAAGCTAGCTGGGATAGGCTCCGGCTTTCCTGTGACCCTTGCGAGGATAAGTGGCTTGGGTAATGGATGAAACTGCAAAGATTGCATTCATGATGTCATCTTTTTTTACTCGATATAACACATACACTGAGTCATGTGGAAAGTTTGCTGTGAAGTTAGGCAGCCAGGCCAACACGACATTTGCACGAATGTCTCACAGTTCTGAGGTTTTGAATTTGAATCCTGAGTCCATCTTCCTCGTTCTCCCAAGTTTCCACAAAAAGACATTTATTTACACATTGCATTGACAGAACTAGACAGAATACTGTAGATAAAGTTGCATCCTCTCCTCACTGCTCTTCTCACGCTACACAAATGACTACACCTCAAGTCACCCAGCTGTCAAACTCCTAAAATTTGCAGACGACACCACAGTCATTGGGCTCATCGAAGATGGTGACGAGTCTGCATATTCACAGGAAGGAATCGGAGAGGATGGAGCTTTTGTGTGGCCGACACAACCTGGAGCTGAACGCACTAAAGTCTGTAAGAGAGGATTGTGGACATCATGAGGGATCCTTTACCATAGCTGCCCCTGTCGTTATCCAACTTTCTCGAGTCAACCATTGAGACCTCCAAGTTCTTCGGAATTATGGTCTCACGGGACCTGAAGTGGGAGACAGACATCAATTCCATCCTCAAAAAATATCAGCAAAGGATGTACTTCTTGCGGCTTCTGAGGAAGCACGGGCTGCCACGTGAGCTGCTGAGACAGTTCTACACAGCGGTCATCCAATCAATACTGTGTACCTCCATCGCAGTCTGCCACAAAAAAGACAAACTCTGATTGCAACGGACAATCAAAATTGCTGAATGGATTGTCAACACCACCCTATCCACCCTTGAGGACTTGTAAGCCAGTCCAACTAGAACAAGAGCAGGCAGGTTTCGTATCGGACGTGCCACATCCTGGCCACCACAGCTCTTCCAGCTATTTCCCTCAGGTAGGCGCTACTAAACAATGCAACCCAAAACGAGCAGCATCTTCCCCCTTGCAATGAAATTCTTGAACAGCTAATGTACAATTCAACTACGACATGCTGCCACATCCGGCTGGGCCAATTAGTATTACACTGTACAGTATATACAATAGACTATTGCACAACTAGTCACTTTTTTTTTACTGTATACATTCTTTGAAGTCTTGACAATCTTTGCACAATGGTCATTGCACTGGACTATCACTTTAATGCAGGGATCTCAAACTCAATTTACCTTGGGGCCGCTGGAAGCGGAGTCTGGCTTAGGCTGGGCCGCAGCCTCGGCGCACGTGTACATATATGTGGAATTTCAATTAGAAATTAAAAACAATCCTCTCTTCCAAACATCTTTTTTTAAACACAAAATAAGATGAAGAAGGACGCTAGTGTTCACAACTTGTGTGCAAAACTAATTAAAAAAAAAAACCTCTCCAAGGCAACGCTGCTGTAACTTTCTCTCATTGAAAATTGTTTCTCTGCTTGCATCAAGTCCAGTCGATGCCATACCCCCCGATAGCTCTCCACTCCACCCTGATTGGTCGGCTCGTCACCTCCGCATACGACACTGTGAAAGTGCCATTCATATAAAACTCGAGGGCCCATATTAAGGTGGGACCACAAAATATTGTCTCGTCGGCCGCAAATGGCTCGTGGACTGCCAGTTTGAGACCCCTGCTTTGATGGGAATGCTACCTGTGCTAAATGCTAGGAGACCCTGCATCTCTCTATAGTATTAAAAAAAAATTGTCTGCTGTCGTACTCAACATGTATGTCGTACGAGGGCGGCTCCAACTACCGAAGACAATTTCCCTGTGTGTTGTTCACATACTTGGCCAATAAAGCTGATTCTGATTCTGAAAACGTTTCCTTTTTTTCCTAGGTAGTGTAAATTATTCTATAGAGGCCACATTTGGTTGCACTGTATAAGGTACTAAGGTTAAAAAAAAAGCTCTCCTAAAGACAATAATGATCATTTTTTTCATAGACACCATTCCTTGTACAATACATTTATTAATATAAATATTTTGATGTTGACATAGCTGCATGCAAGGGATAAATAACTAGAAACAGGCTTCAGGAATTTGTTCTACACCCATGTGAGCTTCAACCCCACGTAAATTTGAATTACTTCTACTTTGAGAGTGTCAAACTTCGAACAACGGATTTAATTGCAGCTGGTATAGCAGGGATTTCGGCAGGTTATTTCTGTTATTATCAACACTTTTTTTTTTAAATGCAAACTGTGTTTGTACCTACTTTGTAACCTCTGGGTCTATTTTAACAAGGAAGATAATATGTGTGAGTTATAGTGCTGCGCTTCACCTTTGGACCATGCTAGACTGTATTTTTTACTTTTTACTACCGAGCTGACACGGTTTTATCGTATATCTCAATGCTGAACACAAATCCGCCCGATATTGTACCCTACTGGGTTACTTTAAAATACACATACATACACCACCCCTGCCCCGTGTGTTTTAATCATCACACTTCATTCAGCAGAAAGGTGGCTTCGTCGCTCAAAAACTTTATTGCATGACACATGAACTGAAACAGCAGCTGCACCATCACTAACTAATGTGATTTATTCCCGTATCCTTTGCTCTTCAGTCAGTCAGTCTAACACGCAGTTGTCACCAACAGCTACCGCTTCCCCACCCCCGACTGTTCATTAAATAACTACATCAGCGACAGATGGGTCATGGGCCGGTTACTGTAGACCCCAGTGTCTCGGCAGGTCACATGGAGTGCATAGTGGCAAGAGGAAAAAAAGGACATTTTCACAGCTGTCCTCCTTTACCAGGAGTGATAACAAAGTCCGCAAGTCATATAGGGGCATAAATTGTGCTTCAAACATCCTCTTTCCTGCACCTGTTGGTCAATCTCCCTTGTGGCATGCTTAACACACAAACACACCTCCTCTTGGCTCATGGACCAAAGGAAGAACACCAGAGCTCGTGTTGTGCTACATAGGCAGACTGAACAACAACCAGAGAGAGAGAGAACTGGTCGAATACACGTGGGACCACTCAGTTACGCACACAACTGAAGTGGATCGATTTTGTGTTTGTGGCGCTGACAGTTTGTGGTCATGAATGCCTCCGAAAGGGGAAGTTTGTGCAGCGGCTCGCTTGCCTTTCTCTTCCTTAGCTGCTGTTGTTATTGCGTCCAACAGCCCCCACCTGCTCTCTTTCCTTTCTCTCTTCCTTCTTTTTTCTGGCCCCAACAATGCTGGCTGGATCTCAGGTCGAGGTGGAGGCCCTCCTCATTTCTGCAAGCATGCTGGCCTCAGATAAGGAAATATGGCGCAGAACCAACTAACCCCCCCCTTCCTCCCCAACTCCCACCCTACTTCTGGCTCCACATACGACACACACACCAACACATAGAGTAAATGACCGTTTAAGATAATAATAAATGATAATAATAATAATACAAAGGTAAAAGAAAGGGGTCCAAGACTGACATTAAAAACAATCGTCATTGGTTTTCCACTCTTCATTATATGACAAGTATCACAGTCTCCCTTGTTTTCCATGTAAATAGATGTAAAATAATTCCCGGGTCCACATCAAATTGTTTTCATTTATTCTGTGATTTTAACAAAGTATTTGAAATTTGTATACATCGTCATTTCTTGGTGACCTAATGATACAAACAACTCTGCTAAAATGGGGTATTGCCCACATATACCAATAATCTGTCTGAATTTGAGTGTCGGGGGTGTCGAAAAGATTATTCTGAGCAACCTTTGGGGGCCCCTGCCCGATAATAAGGCCCCAGCAGGCTCAAGTCCCAGAGACAGTTGTCCCCTTTTTCCTCACTGTTTGACACTGTGTTGGTCAACCACATCTTCCTGATATCATTTAAAAAACATGTGACAAAATTGAACAGAGTCTCCACCCTGACCAAAATGTTGAGAAAACTTTGCTTTTTGTAATGATAACCATAATTGTGTGCACTATGTATAATCATAAACCATATATTGTAATTAAATATTGGAGTTAAGGGCAAGGTTTTGGCTTACAACTTCAAGTGGATTTTGTAAAAAAAAAAAAAGTTTGCATGCCACAAAACATTTGCTGCTCGTATGCAGAATGACACAAGAAAGCTTCAGGGTGGTTGAAGTCATTTGTTTGCACGCTGACGCTGGCAGGCTGCCGTTGATGTGAAATGAATACGAGACGAGGATACACAGCTGAAAGCCTCCGTGCCACCTCGTCTTTCTTGCCCTGTGGACATGGAGGGTGGGAGTTTGCCAACCGCGTTGGGGTGGGTGGGAGTGCGTTCAGCCCTCCCCCGGGGTTTGCTTGTGAGAGATAAAACTCAAGCAGTGTTCCTACCGAAAGTTCCTCACCAGGGTGACTATTATGATAAGAATTGGATGATCAGATAGGTGATTTGTGTTACTGATAGAGGGACAAAACTCAGAAACAAAACATTTACACAGTCTACATAATCCGTAGCACTTGGTCAACATGTAAAGAAGTTGTCCCTCTTTATCCTAAATTTTTGGGATAAATCTTGTGAGGATTTGTCTCTTCTGGCTCTTCTCACCATGACCGTCCACTGTCAGGGTAGCAGAAGAAGCTGGAGGTGTGACGGCACCATGTTGGGTCCGTGACTGACGGGAGCCAGCGCACTGGTACGGCCGGACGATGACAACAATGCGATGCCGTAGCTGTACGGAACCTTTTCTTTTTTTCATGAAGCGATATTTTGACACACTAGCACAGAAACATATGTTAAGCTGAATGTCGTTCTTTTGGCAACACAAAAGCAACCAAAGTCTATTAGTCGACAGGTCTACTGTGTAATTGTGTTTTGGTTTCCATCATTGCAAAAAAAGAAAATCACAAGATGTTGGAAATGGTAGCAAGGTGTTTGGTGCATTCTTTTGGCAGTTTTGAAGGCTTCATTGCTTAATTTGCAAGGCTGTCACCGCATATTATGCAGAGTGGGCTTGCTACGTGGCAATCACCGGTAGCGATAAAGCCGTATTTTAAGTAGAACTGCTGACATTGTCTCTGAAATCCTGCTTTCTTTTTCTTGAGAGATGAAGATTCTTCTACTTCTGATAAAAATGCATAGATGGATGCAAATGATTTTGAAATAAAAATTTCAGACTCTGATGATGCAAAAATATTTTTGCTTCAGTGTCTCTGGGCGGCCTGGTCGAAAATGTCTCACAGAACCGATACTGGTTCATGTCCCGGTTGTTGAGGATGTTGGCATTCAGTATTGTGCTGAAGTCTTTGGCAACCATTACATTTGAACAAAGAAGAAAGAAACAACTTTTATTTTGCCTCACAAGGGTCCATTATACTTTTTTTTTTTTTTGTACAGTACAACATATGGCCTGCAGTTGGCTATCAACCAGTTCAGGGTGTACCCTGCCTCCTGCCTGATGATAGCTGGGGTAGGCTGCAGCACTCCCATGACCCTTGTGTGGATAAGCGATTCAGAAAATGGATGGATGGACAACATATGTCTTTTTTTTATTTGGAACTTTCACGTATAATTCAGGTCTATGATAGAATACACTCTTGATGCTGATCCAAATCCAAATTGTTTGAATTCGTCAGAGGTATACTCTCTACTGAGTATGAATATTTTCAGTGCTTTTGACAATATACACCACCTACAAGCTCCTTTTACTGTTCCTTCTCTTACACATGTTTGGTGTACCTCTGCCGTCAATTAGCTGTTTCTCACTATGGTTCAGACCCGACTCACAGCAGACACTCGGTGTTATCTGAATGAGTTAAGGGTGCAAGTGAAGCTTGAAGGGAGAGGCTCAGACTGTCTCTTGTGTGACACTTTCCAGGATCAAATGGATCTATTTGTGGTCCTGGGGTGACTGCAGGAAAAAGTCTAATCGCACAGGCTTCACGCTCTCATTTATTTTTATATATCCTCTATGTTATTAATAGTGAGACGGGAGTACTAGCCATCCATGTATTTTATTAAATGCTTGTACTCATTAGATCATAGTTAACTGGAGCCTAATCAAAATGACAGAGAGTGAGAGTACTCCCTGGACTGATGTTCAATTAGCCTAACAGGGATGGCTACCCTGGGAGAATTTGCAAATTCCATACATAGAACACAATGTAGTGTACTCAAATGGAGATTCAAACTCACATCTCTTTATTCAGAGGCAAACACACAAACCATTATCACCAATAAAATGGGTGAAAACAAATGAAAGGTTTATAAACTAGGTCTGCTAGTCATAAACATAGGGGGGGGGGGTGTTGTCCCAAAATTGTCTTAAATTAGGTTCTGTTCCCCTCCAGTACTGTAGGTGGCAGTAAGGTGCTTGGGTAACTGCCAAAAAATCATAAAGAAGAGGACATGTTTATGGGTTGTTTTCACGTGACGTCACCCGTTGTGCTGCCTCGTATGGCGGCCATTTTTTTTTTTATCCCTGAGGTCATTACTCATGCATACGCAAGGTGGGCGACATTATGTTTTTAACTGCATTTATTGAAGACGCGACCGACAGCACATCAAACCCAGCCTCACTACTAGGCTACGTGGCAATCACACATCATGGGACTCGGGACTGCGTCGCAAAGGTGCAGTATTGTGCCCTTGATCTTTTACTCTATGTAACAGAAATCACGAAGGAGGAGCAGTGGGATCGGACACTTGTCTGCTCTAGACACTTCGTAAATGATGAGTTCAGTCTTATTTTTTTTTCTAGTTAGGTTGTTGTAGCTAATGAAAATTGGGGTCTTAATGGTATTTCGTCACGTGAAAACAACCCATATTCAGGACGTTCGTGGTTAAGTTTAGCTGTGTTAAAATTTCCTAGAATAATGAGCGGCAAATCTGGGTGGGGTTTTTTTCCATTCTCGTTTATCTGCTCGGCGAGCTTTATCAGCTCGGCGGTCATGCTAGCTTGATTAGCTTGAGGCCGAATGTAAACACCGACTAGGATAAAAGATGGGAACTCACGTGGCGAATAAAACGGCTTACAGTTCAAAAACAGTGCCTCTAAAAGCGGGCTGCAGTGTGTCCTGAGCTCTGTAACGTCCGTGCACCATTCCTCGTTGATGTAAAAGCATATTTCAATACCTTTCATTTTCCGTGTTAGCATTCAGGTAAGTACCCATATAAAATATATGGGTACTTACCTGTATGCTAACACGGAAAACGAAAGGCGGTGGAATATAATTTTTTTAATATCGAGGCAAACTCCATTTATGCCATTTTTTTTTCCAAAAGTAAAACCTGTAGATTAGTTCACCACTAGCAAATCAAAATGTTTATTATTTGTTTAACATTTGATGACAATGGCAGAAAGACAGAACAATAAACATATCCAGTATTTCACAAAATTCTCAAATCTTTCAAGTGACTAACAAAAAACGATCTTAACTGTAATGTTGGCCTTCTGAAAAGAGTATCAGTTAAGCTTGTTAGCTCGGCGACACAATCAGCACGATGGAGGTTGAAGCTGGGCAGCGTGATAGCAGAGTTGGGCACTCGTCCACAAACCCAAGTCTCTGTGAAGCACAGAGCCGCAGAACGTCCAAAGTCTTTCGTCGGAAGCGTGAGACTATGTCCCCGCTTTCGAAGACGGAGTTGTATCCCGGATTGCAAGCCTCTTCATCGCGAGGCTTTGAAGAGCGCGCCGACTAGCAACTCTGGAAAAAGCTTCAGCACAAACAGTAACGGAGACCATTCCAGAGGCTACAACACTGGTAGGCGTTAGGTAGGGAGGTTAAATGGTGGTGCATGGTTAATTCAGCAAAAAATGTGAAAACAACCCATTGTTTATCATTGTAATTTAGTGGATAAAGAAACAATCGGCACATCCTTTTCCAGATTTCCAAACGACAGCTTCGGGTTAATTTATGGTTTTCTTCCTTGGCTGTGGCTGCAGTAGACCATCTGAAAATTTCCAAAGTGTTTTGAAAAGAATATGAAACATCATAATCAAATAAACAATTTAAACGGGATCTGACCAACTAACTCAAGTCCTGTATGTACTGGTAAGTAAAAGAGTAGAAAAAGATCCAATAAAAAAATTACTTTTAGCATGTCATGCGCAACAAGCCGTTTTGATGAGTTGGCAAAATGAAAAAAAAAAAAATCCTTGAGACACACTCTTTTATTAAATTTACTTAAATTTCACAGGTAGTTTTCTTTAACTAAGAGCTAGTACTATCAAAAGTGTGTTTCTGTGCTTTTGCGAACGCTGTGAACTGTTTAAAACAAAAAAAAAAAGCTAAATTAGTGAACAATAGCGTCTGAAAAAAATTCACCTTGCTTGTGTGTTTTTCAGATTCGACAGCAGCTGTCAGATTTTATGTTGACATGACACATTCACAATGAATAATTCTTCATATCATGTAGCAAATGTTAGACATATCTTAGCTCTGATAATGTGCAGTGAATTGAAATGTGTACACACCCCTGTTTCAAATGATAGTTTTTTGAGAGTCAGATAAGTGGTTGAAAAACCTCATCATCTTGTACAACTCACTTGAAATTTTGTACATAGTTCAACTCAACTCACAACCCACAGCAAACTATTCTTTCATCCAAAAACATACTGTATTATGAAATACTGTAAATGTCTTTTGACAGTGTCGTCGTGAGGGCAGCCCTTGTACCGTAACTCACGTTTTAAAAAACAGACCGCTCCAGTGACACATTTGCACTGTCGGGATTGACGTTAAACAGAGGTCTGATAAGGTGTGGCCATTTTTATGACACATCTGAGGAATCCCTATACGTCAGACTTGCGAGAAGCTTGCAACGGGTGAGATGTGACTTGGAACGAATTTACATGAACATGTGAAGGAGAGACACAAGGAAAGGGTCTGAAACAGATAGGCCTCATGGTGACTCAGCACTACACGGGCCTGACCAAGCTTGTTTTTATCAAGCTGACACACTGTCAGCTCACTTTGGACTCTTCTCTGGTGCGTCTTCACGCGGCAACCGACGGGAGATGAGAAAGAGAAAAAGGAAAGATGAGAGTGGAGAGAATAAGCAGTGACGCGTGAGGAGAAACAGCACCGCGCTCGCCAAAGTGGAAAAGAGTGGCACAAATGTCAAGGAAAGAAAAACACAAATGGCGGCCAGAGTTGAGTACAGTAAATCGATGGGCAAGTGAGAGAACAGCCATGGAATAGGGTGGTGAGATAGTGAAAGATCAACAGTGAAAAAGACAAGAAAAAAGGGGCGGGGGTGGGGTGTCATGGCGGGCTCACAACAAGAACAACCACTTGACACTCAAACAGCAGAGATTGTATTCAGACAAATTATTGTGTGTTATTCCACCCATATTACAAATCCTTTCAAGGGGATTGTCCTCACCAGGCAATTCATTAAGTACGGCTGAATTTGAACAACTGCACAGAACGGTTGAGAGAATACGTAGCACCCTGGCAGGTGGTGGTGGTGGTGTTGAAGACCGATAAGTCTAGGGCCTCACACACATACACACATGTGAAGGATCCAATGACGCACACACATAAGCGAACCCTGTGACCCTAAATTACCACCGCAGGAATGGACCAGCATTGACACATATGAAACACAACTAACATTTTCAGTGAGTGATGGGAATAATTGTCACAGTTTTTTTTTTTTTTTATGAAACTAACAATGTCCTAAATTACAAATGATTACGGAGTGACACACATAAAACCATCATTCTGCCTTTTTCAAAGTTACAAAAAAAGTCCAATCGGTAATTATAGATCGACCAACCACAAAGAACCAACAAATGTTCTATTAATCTAAATGCTCAAATATTCAAGACATGGTTGCACAGATTACGTACAAAATGCCTAATTTACTTTCCTGTCATACTCTGAAGTGGTTTGAAATCGCCGGTTACTGAGGTGAATAGGTGTTAAGAAAAAAAATCCATCCATTTTCTGTTCTGCTTATCCTCACTTGGGTCACATGAGTCCTGGACCCAATCCCAACTATCATTGGACAGGACAGGAGGCAGGGTACACACAGAGTACATGCAAACAACCACAAAAATACTCACCTTCACATCAACGGACAATTTACAGTCTTCATTCAACCTACGATGCATCTTTTTGGAATATGGGAGGAAACTGTAGTGCCACCCTGGGATGAGGAAAACATGCAAACTCCACACAAGCAGGGGCTGGATTTGAACCCAGAGACTCAGAAGTGTGAGGCAGACACTCTAACCAGTCATCCACTGTTCCATGTTCTAAAAATATATGAACCAAGTACATATTGCATAAACAGAAAAGGACATGCCAGTTTTTTTTTAATTGTTTTTGAGTTAATTTTACTTTGATAGGATGGTGTTTAAAAAAAAGTCCAGAGGCATTTGTAAGTACAAATTCTTTATTCTCAATTTGTTGTATGGCTTTTCTTAAAGGGACTATAAAAGTCATTTGTTGATGCAACCAGAGTGATCTACAAATCAGCATCATCATCTGTAGCAGCACTCACACAACTGCACTGAAATGGTGACAAAACAATACCCATGGATGTGCAGGTATGCTTCTAAAGGTTAATTGGCATCAGTGCTACAACTACAGTCATAGTACAAAAAGGAAAAAAAAACAACGCTATTTAACTTAGTACCTCTTATAAATACCCACATATAAATATTGTAAATGTACTTGAGGACTGAAAATATCTTGAATGCAGTGCTTGGACAATTGGTGCCAGTGAGATACAAAGGAGAGAAACGAGCTAACGATGCACAGATTGAGCGCAGCGTCAGCGACCAACTATTGCAGATACTCAACACGCTTGGTCCCAAACGGGCACATACTGCTCAGAATCATCAACATCCACCCAAAATAACCAAGTGGGTCAGGTTAATGAGTGACTGCTGAAAACAGAGCAGTTTCAGAGTTTGTACTTAGTTCTCTGGCAAAATGAGTTCTTGTGAATCAGGAAATTTTAAAAAAGGCTTTTTTTTTTTTATTAAGGCCTCTTTAATAAAAAGAATAATAAAATGTCTTCCTGACATTGTCCAGGCAGAATACAATGTGGCTCACATGTTGAGACTTTTCCTTTTTTTTTTTTTTGTGAGGTGAAACATTGTGTCCTCCAGGTCGAAGCTGAGCTGAGTTTGTTCTTGGCGGTGCAGCGCTTCAGCTCACCGTGGATAGCACGAGGATAGTGTGAGTGGGAGGCTGACAGCCAGCCTCCGCAGTCATCACCCTGTCATCTCCGGCTGCCAAAGTGTCCCAGGGCAGCAGTCACCCTCACATCCAGCTGAGATACTTTGGAGAGAGTAATATGTCCCCAAATGCTCTCAAAACAACATGTACCACAGATGCGCGCCGTTCCACTGACTGAGCCAAGAGGCGTGATAATGATAACAATGGCTTACAAATAAACAGTGACATCAATAGAATAATAAAGGACAATACAAAGAAGAACAACAATAATTATTATAATAAATGAAGAGTCAGCCTTTAGAAGCCCTTGGAAGCTATCTTATACATTAAAGCTTCTCAGTTTGCCTTTCCGTACAACCCCCCTCCCTCCTCCTTTCCACCCACACCTTCACCCTTTGCCCAATGAGCAAAGACGAAATCCTGATACATAGCATATAGTGCAATAGTCCCAAATCCTTTTCCTGAAACACCCTGAAAACAAGGTAGCCCCAAAGGGCGTTTTATCGTCCTCGGTTCATAAGGTCCCCACTTCTCCCACATTTTGCACCCTGCCTTCACACTCCCTCCGCAACTCACTGCATGCGGTCGGGCTGGATTTGCTGCTGCGGAGCATAGTGGAGGAAGGCGGGGGCTGGAGCGCCGGCAGAGGGCAGGGCGGGGTGCACGGTGGACGGTGCCGTGGCGGCTGGAGTCGCCCCCACGGTGGCGCTGGGGCTCGCGGCGTAGCTGTAACCCAGGAAGCTGGCCGGGGAAGCGGCGTAGGGATACTGCTGCTCGAAGGCGGCCTGGGTGTACTGCGTGTAGGCCGCGGTGTAGTCAAGGTAAGGGCTGCTACTCACAGAGGACGAGAGCTGGGCGGGCAGCACCAGGCTGGGCTGCACATAAGCTTGTGGGTAGACGTAGGGCGGGGCCAACCTGCGTAGGTGGACAAAAAGACCAAACATGGTTTGTTAGGCAAGAGGGTCTGGCCTCCATTGTACACATTGCCTCCAGAGTGGAAAACAAACTCTGGGTAGCGGCGACACTCATGGATGAACGAACCACAGGCAGTTAGGAAGAGATGGAGAGGACTCGACTGATGTCAGTTAGTGAAAACCGATCAAACATGTTCGGTTAGGCCTTCTCAGCTCCAAGCGTGGGGAGGGCCGCCTGAATGACAGAGTCAGCCGTTACTGGCAGGTTTTCAAGTTCAGGCACCAGCAGAGTGTTTCAACAGCTGCTGCTGCTTTTCACGCGCACACACAACCCGTAAACCACACACATACACACACATATACACACACACACACACACACACACACCACACACACACACACGGTGCTTATCAATGCTGCTGTCAGGTCCTGTAGCTCTTAGGTGATTAAAGCTATGTGGTGCAGGGTCTCTACAATTCACCCTCCACCCACTTTTTTTTTTTTATTTAACCAGGAATCAACAACTCATTTTCTTTCTCACACCATATAAGACAAGCACACGACACACATGCACGAATATCAAAGTGAAAAAGTGTGCAAAGGGTGACCGGACTCCTGAGCTGAAAGCGTGTCAGTGTGATGCTCAAAAGCACCTTGGCAGTAGTCAGGATGTAGACTAGCATCCAACAACTTGTGGCTATTGCTTTGTTTTTTTTACAAAGCATGGCTCAAGTCCTGACCCTCGACTCCCAAGCTGGACCTGCTGAAAACCATTATTTAGTTTACATCCAATACAGTGCAAATGTCTTTTGCAGTCACTAGCAATGACTGTTGACGATCCTAAAATGACCACATACAATTCAGTATAACTACTGTAAATGTCTTTATTAGCAGAAGTACACTGATGCGGTGACTCATATTCATGTTTGTCCACCTGTTAGCGAGCAAGCAACTTCCTGCTTAAAACAGGCTGACAGGTGGATGCTATTATTCTGAACGGTTCCCATCAGCGACATCAAATGGTGAAAACCACTATCATCAAAATTTTGTGGATAAAATTGCTTGCATTTTTTTGTATCATCATGTGCTCTTGTATTAACTCTTGTGGTATGTCAAAATGACATTAATATTAAAAAGGTCATTGTCGCAGAGCTAGTGCATTTTGCAAGAAACTTATGCCAAGAAGACAAACAGAACTATACATTTATTGTTAATGAAGAATTTCAACAGGCAGTATTAAATAATAGGTCATATTCCTCTTTGTGTTAGCTATACCAGTTGGTGGGAAGGTGGCGTTTGAGAAGAGTATATTATGGACTCACCATTCCATTGCCATGCAAGGATTCTTTGCAGACCAACTAACAGATTGCAGTATGGCCGTCGCCATTAAATCTTTTCAGAATTGATTCTCCTATTGACAATTGGTAAAACTATAATAAATACCCCTCCCCCCAACTGCTGACCCATTTAAAACCCAAAACATAGTTCTATATATTTTAGAATGTGATCACCCAATCCCAAAGACGCATTTTCACGTCTTTATGTGCCACAGCTTCAGAAGGGGGCTCATCAAAGGATTAGCCTTTAGAGCAAAATTAATCCCCATAAAAACAAACAATTTAGAATGTCGGTATAATTTAAATTCTACCACTAATGACGAAGGAATGTAAAAAGGTAGAAATAAACTTTTTTGTAGTTTGAAAGATTGATTAAAATGCTCTAAAATAGCTGGTAATCGAGGTGGGGGTGGGGGGGGGTTCTCTTGAAAAAAGGCTAGGATTAAATAAGTTAAATAAATTTTTCTTTTACAACTAATTTTATTATTAATATTTTATTCCCATTTATAAGGGATGGACTTCAATCCTTAAACTGTATATGATTGTAGTCAGTGCCTGGTAGAAACTTGGTGCACAGAATTTGAGACAGCAAAATGCTAAATGGTTAGGAATTGCAAGTAACATTTTAGCTAAAAAAACAAAACAAAATAACTTCACATCAATCATACACCATGTTATATGTACTGTATATTACACATCTACCAACGTTTTAAAAATCACTTACAGACACTCTGCGTCAGTCTGCAATAAATGTCCGTGTGAAACATTTGTTCCACCTGCGCAAAAATAGTTCTGGGCTGAACTTTTTTAGTTTTTGGTCTTGGCAGAGCTTCGAGGCAGAAATTTTGCATCAACCTAGGTTTGAACATGACTTATGAGATCCCCCCCCCCCAGCTGCAGTGCTTCTAGTGCCATTTTTTTTAAGTAACATACATCAAAAATGATAGTTTGTCCATTATCATTTGTTTAAATCTACAACAGAGAGGAGGGAAAAAAATCAAGTCGACTTTAGCTGATTTGGGCTATTATTAGCCGATTAATGGAAAAAGAAGACACGGCATAAGAGCACAGCAAAACTGGTCTTTAAAGTGTTTGAAAGGTAGAGCAGAGAGGAATAGCAGATAGAAGTTTCCCTTTTATATACAAAAAAAAAAAACAAAAAACAGTAGCTCGAGACCCCTTCTGCTTTCAAAACTGAATGCGATTGTTTTGAGTGGCAAAACATGTATGGACAGAGACAAGACCGTCACAAAAAATGTCACTCATTGAGCTGCCTCTCAGTGCTGATAAAAATGTTTCAATTTGAGTCTTAAATCATCAGTAATGAGAGGCTGCCGTGGAATCAAAAAAGCAAGAGACGGAAGCATGCAAGGATAAGGATGTCATCACGGTCCCTGACACACACGCACACAGCCCCCTCCCACACGCCAGCAACCACTGCAAACCCCAAACCATGCCATAATAGGTAGAGTCACACCACAATCAGTGTGACCTCTTCACTTCATATCACTCGCACACAAAACTGGGAAAGATAAAAAGGCACTCCACACTGCACAGCACAGCACTCTCAAGCCATCACTGGCACCTTGCGCAGGGAGGAGATGTGGGGGTGGGACATTTTCTGTCAAACCCTTCCTCAGGACTAGTCTTATATTTGGGGGAGAAGGGGGGTGGGTCCTCTGATCGTCAGCTGGCAGCATACAGCAACCGTGGCAGGCAGGAAGTTGGACAGGAGGAGGATTATTGTCCAGCAAAAATGGGAAAAAGATGGATTGGATCATTGCATCAAGACAGGGGCTCTGTCATTTGGAAGTGTACTAGTTCTTAAAGGAAACCGAGGCCTTTCTTTCACCACAATTCCTGTCAAAACACAAAGGATAAAGATTATCGTACACTCCATTTCGACTTGTCAATCTTGTTGAAATCCTTTTCTTTAGGGGGTGGTGCTGCGCATAGAAATGCTGGTTTTCGTTGGCATGTGATTGACGCAAGCAACGTCCTAGTGTTTGGGCCTTAACCATGTTGTCACAACAGTCAGTGACTTTTTCGACCCCTGTAGCAAATACTACATTAAATGTTCGAAAAGAGGCAATCTTAGTGACAGTCTGTGGCCTTATTGTAGACTTCAGAAGACGGCGACTACCTTCAGAGTCAATTGTGCAAACGAAGGGCATTTGCAATGTCACAGTTCAGACAGACATGGTCAGAAATAGTCAGATAAAAAATTTACTTGGTTAATTTCACACTAGATTGTTGACCGTTCCAACAAGGTCACCACAAAGGCACTTTGATTAGCCAAGCTGGTGTATCTAGTGATTATACCCATCCCCGGCAAGCCTAATAGAAGAAGTTGTGTGCAGTCGTATGACAGACAGTCTTGTGTTGTTTGAACAGTGAACTAGTCAAACCAAACTACTATTTACAGTGTATTGAGCAAACCGTGTTGGTTGCAGATGTCTTAGTCAAAACAGATTGCACCCAAAAAAATATAAATAAGCAATAATTGATAAATAAAAGTAGAAAGCTGCATGTAGATCATCGTAGCAGAGTAATAGTACCATATCTTAAATATGTAATAAGTAAAAAGTACACTGGAAGTCCAATTTATCTAAACTGCTACTAGAACAAATGTACACAGAGTAAAAGTAGTGCATTCCTACCCACCTTTCCCTATTTGTGTAGAAGAATATCAAAGTCAATTTCCAACTAGTGATCCCCTTTAAAAGTCAAACATGTCATCCCTGAGCAACCGCAAAACACAATGTCAGAAACTGATGAATCAATGGGATGGTCAATGAGCAAACAAGTGGCAAAGAAGTATTCAGCATCATGCACCGCTTGCGACAAGTATACAATAGTGTGTGTGGTGCCCGCACACCCGTCGTGTGTACCGAACGTGCCTTGTCTCTGGCCTTGGCTGGAGGCCGCTGATGTAAAACTACCCCATGGACATCAAAACGGATCATGTGTTGTTCAAGTGGAATGCAGAAGATAAGGCGAGACAAAAGCAATCTTTTTATTGATATAACACAAAGAGGTGTTTGCTTTAATTTTAACTTCTATCTCAAAAGATAAGCAGTAAGTGGATGCTGGGAGGTCTGCTGTGGACCATGAGCCAGTGACAGGGGAATGTGGATATGGGCCAGAAAAACCTGAGGTCAGCTGCTTTTATGCTGACTGCAGATAGCCCGTGTGATTTTGACACAATGGCACAGTGGGGATGGCCTAAGGCATACTTGAACTGAATGCCTGTAAATATTACAAATACATGCAGGAAAAGCCTGATGGCCACATTGTCATCAAGATATCACACAGAGTACCGACATATTTCTAGAAATTAAACGACTATCAGCTCTTGTATGGCAACAGGTCTGCATCACTAGAGAATGTATAACAGTGTTGAGGATAAGTCCACATGTAGTTTTACAGATTCATGACTGAATGAACAAGATCCTGGATACATGGGGCCGAAATCAGTTTCTTCTGCAGGGTGTCTGGACTCTCCCTTAAGAGACAGGGTGAGAAGCTCGGTCATCTGGGGGGCTCTGAGTAGAGCCGCTGCTCCTCAGCATTGAGAGGAGCCAGATGAGGAGGCTGGGGCTAGGGATCGCAAACGGGTACAATTAATCGGTTATAACCGGTTTTCGATTTTTTAAAACCGAAACCGTAATCGGACTTTTGAAATTGGTTAAAATTTCCAATAATTTCTACCGGTTCCGGTATTCCACATTGTGCTATTTTTTCAATATCATTTCCACTTTTTTCAAGAATGTTAACATTAAAACATTTTTACAAAAAAAAAAGAAGAGAAATTTAACTTACACGACTGCGTTGTTGAAAGCCACATACAACAAGCTTGTTTGTCAATATTATATACAAACTACCCCATTACCGGAGTAAATTAATGATCGATGGTGTAGCGCCGGAGAAAAGGAGTCTGAGGCAGAGTGTCTGACACAGGAACAAAACTTGTTTTATTGGCAGACATCAAAAAACTACTCGCATAACAGCGGGAACTCTGTGAACTCGTCACTCCGGAAGAGCAACAACAAAAACAGTCCGTGCGGAACCCCGCACCCCAACTCGAGGTCCCGCGGGCGAATTATGTAAACACCACAATGGTACCGATTTTAAAACTGGTTAATCGTTTTTTTGCTACAGGTGTTCGGTTAAAACCGATTATGAAAGTAAGCGTTTTTTTTGCGATCTCTAGCTGGGGCATTTAATTCGGACACCTCCCTGGTGAGGTGTTCCGACCACGTCCCACCGGAAAGAGACCTCGAGGATGACCCAGGAGACGCTGGAGAGACTACGTCTCTCGGCTGGCCTGGGAAGGCCTTGGTATCCCCCCGGAAGAACCGGATAAAGTCACTGGGGAAAGTGAAGTCTGGGCGTCCCTGCTAAAGCGACTGCCCCCGTGACCTGACCTTGGATAAGCGGGAGAAGATGGATGGAGGGATAGTTTCACATCGGACTGCAAATTTGTGAAAAGGGACCTCATTCAGATGGAAACAGTCACATGATATAGAAAATGTACAAACATGCACCCACTGCTTGTCTTCCTCAAATGTGTATTTTAAATACTCTTTGTCAATTCGTATGCAAGGTCACTGATGGTGTAGTGGGACACGGGCCTGACTTTATTGGAGGCAACGTGGGTTCAATTCCCACTTCGTGATATTGTCGATATATGCCCAGTGACTGACTGGCGACCAGTTCTGGCTGTAATTTGCCTTTCACCCAATGTTAGATGGGCAATCCTGTGACCCTTGTGAGGATAAGCCGCTTGGACAATGGACTGGACAGTTTATGTGCAAATTTAAATATGGACTTGTGCAAGTAATGACTTGCTGGTTGCAGTCAACTTGAAACACTGCAACAACAGCAGTGTAATTGACCATTATGACTTTGGTTGTGAGGCAAGCTGACATTAAAAATGAATACTAAACAGCAGTCAACCAGTATATGTCGCTCATTTTTGGCAGCTACATGGAAACAAGCCGCCTCGTATCCTGCCCTTTCCACTCAAGGATGAATACTGGGGAGTGATGTTTCACACCTGTGGTGGTGTGCTTCTTCGGATGCACTTTGCCTCATTAAAAGTAACCCCCACCACCTACCGCTCCCCTTTAACTACCAAACTCTGATCCCCCCCACCCCCACTTTAATTCCCACACTGGTTCACAGAGGTGTCAGCTTTCACAGTGCGAGTGGCAGCTAGGGACGAGACTGGTTTTGGAGTGAATCAAAACACGGGGCAAAAAGAATAAGCCTACATACATAATGTACAAAACGATCGGGAAAGTATGTGTGAATGTGGTGGGAGCGGTCCTCCATATCAAAACAATAGTACTGGCCTCACCTCCTCTGAGTCTTACAGTCCAAAGCATCTGCTGTCAATAGCTATAACACACACACACACACACACACACACACACACACACACACACACACACACACACACACACACACCACACACACACACACTATACAGTACTACTGTTCTGCTTACAATCCCACTTCAGACCATGTCAGCACACCATATGTCGTCAAGGGGGGGGGGGGTGAAAGAAAAGCCACTTGTAGGCTGTGTGTCTTAGGGAGGCCTGCGTCTGTCACTCACCATCTCGAAAACTCAGGGGCAAAAGGACAGGTGCTTGGTGTGTCCCTCTGCATCTGTGGGGTGGTGGCCATGGGTGATTAAAGGCGTGTAAAAGGCTGTAATGTGAGCCAGCACCTGCCAGATCCATACCCCAAAACGCCACATATTAAAACCCTGAGGGCTTTTGGTGCAATCTGTGATTACCATGGTAACAGAAGCACAGACATGGGACTTTCCAGAGTCCTCGGTGTGACCCGGAACAAGATGGGAAATATTCCCAGCAGATTATTAATACCCACTGCGGGTTGATTAAATGGGACATGAATAGACAATCACTGCCAATTAAAGACAGTTTTTTTTGGGCTAGTGGGGAGATGTGTTATTTTATCATTGTCCCTATGGAGAATGGAAAATCCTGGAATTTACAGAAAGATGCGCTCTGAAACAATGATGAGCGCTGGTCTGTTCAATATACTGTAAAAGGGGATCACTTTGATTGTGTTAAAAAGTCCAATGTTGAGTTCACCCAAATAGTCAAGTCCATTAAAACTGCCTTCAACTACGAACTAACAATTTACCTTCAGCCAGTTAGCAACATGTAAATGTCCATTTTCTCCTAATGACAACCAATTACATTTGAATTAAGTCCTTACCGAACGTTAGAGCAGAGTTTATGTGGCAAACCATAGTGGATTTTTTGTTTTGGTCTCACTGGAATCCGAAGCAGTACTCCCATCTTAAATTGAATGACGATGATGTTGGATTTTCTATAAATGCTGGGAGTGAACTTGAAGCTGAAAAACACAACTTGATGAATGTAGCTGGTACTCCGTGTTTAAAAATTGACAATTAAGAACTTCTTGTGGCTTGATGTGCTGATATGCAAGAGCCGCAGGTGGTTGGGGGTGCCAAGGAATCAATAATGTAGTGAAACGCTCATTAGCTGCTCAGCAGACCATATCTCTGAGACTGTTTGTACAACACAGCTGCTTCCAGGATGCCCAACCCACTCAAGGAGAGTGGACAAGTCAATAACCGCCTGACAAAACTTAACAAGTGACTCACACATTCACCTCTGGAATGCCCTTCTATTATCACAGATATGTGAGCTATCTCCTTGGCCCAGAAAACTCAAATATGCTAATAAGAGTCCCTCTGGAGTTCTATGCATGCCGAGAAACTGACATGTACTTTCCAGAGGCCCTGTTTGTACAAGAAATAGGTGGCCTAGTGGCATCGCATAAAGCGTCTAACACAACAGCACGCACACAACAAGCGCCCACTCCCTTTCACTTACCCATACTGCCTCTGGATGAATGCTGGGTGAATGGGCTGCACTCCGATGGATATGCCTGCAAGATACGAGGTCGACTGTCAGGCACACACGCATTTGCATTTACAGAGGAGGAGCAGAGAACAATACACAGAGACCACAGGGAGACAGAGGCAGGGCCTGTTGAAATCTTTGTGCAAACAATTTGCAATCCAGTGAAAGTGAACCCCCCTCTATATTGCGGTTCATCTTCGATGCCACAGAACTGCGAAGAGTACTTTTAAGTGATTGTTTTATGTGTTGTTACAGTACAGTGAACACATACAAACTCACTGTTTGGCACCCACAGATTCACCTATTTGCTAATTTTTTTCCTCCAGTGACAACAACAATTTAATATATTTGTTTTTTTCTTCAGTCCCAAACAGACATATCGGTGGTTTATCCCCACTTATTCAATAATTTGTTTTTTTTTTCTTCCAATGTAATTACTGCAGATTGGGTGTCAATTATCCACAGATTTAGAGTTGTGCGCCTCCAGTGCAGTACCACGTTGTGCTGCAACATGGTGGACAGCACTGAGCTCTTTGCAGACACAGCATAATTAAAATAAGAGAGGACGTGGAGATGGTCCTCTTCACCGTAGAGAGACTATACCGTATAGTGGATATAAAAAGTCTATGTGCGCCTATTTAAATGCCAGGGTTTTGTGATATAAATAAAATTAGATGATAATAATTGATGAGTGATAGATGGGTGAATGTTTTCAGAACATTTTCCACCATTGTGACCGATAAGCTTTACAACTAAATAAAAATAAAACATTTATTTTACAAAAGTTTTTTTTTTTTTTTTTTAAAGAAACATGTGGTATTGCAAGTCTGCACATCCACTTAAAACTTCATGTGGCTGTGTTCAGAATTAAACACATCCACTTAAAACTTCATGTGGCTGTGTTCAGAATTAAACACATTCACATTAATACACATGTTAAATGGGAGTAAGCAGATATCTGGCACTCTGCCTCTGATAAGACCAAATAAAGTTCAGGAGTTCTACTAGGCTTTTTCTGACATTTGTGCATTGACATCTTACCGCACAAGCTATGGTTCACAGAGAGCTTCCAAAACATCAGAGGGATCTCACTGTTCAAGGGTATCAATCATGAGAATGGTAGAAATAGAAAATAATTTCCAAGGCATTACATACAACATGGATCACAGTTAAAGATAAGTCATCAACAAGTGGTGAATATACGACACAAGAGTGACTTTACAGAGAACCAGATATCTCTCCAAAATGAACGAAAAGGCAAGAGCAAATCAAGTCAGGGAGTCTGTCATGAGCCCAACAGCAACATTGAAGGAGCAGCTGAAATTTCTGCCAACTATCCTTCCATCCATTTTCTGAGCTGCTTATCCTCATGAGGGTCACGGAATGGCTGGAGCCTATCCTAGCGATCATGGGGCAGGAGGCAGAGTACACCCTGAACTGGTTGCCAGCCAATCACAGGGCACACAGAGACAGACAACAGTCGCACTCACAATCACATCTAGGGGAAATTTCGAGTGTCCAATTAATGTTGCATGTTTTTGGGATGTGGGAGGAAAGTGGAATGCTCGGAGAAAATACACACAGGCACGGGGAGAACATGCAAACTCCACACAGGTGGGGCCAGGATTTGAACCCTGGTCCTCAGAACTGTGAGGCCAACATCCTAACCAGTTGCACCACCGCGCCGCTTCTGGCAACTAACAGCTGTTCAGTACATAAGACAATAATCTCCAGTCTTCCTCATACTCTATGCTTGGTTTATGGCGTAGTCTGGCAAGACAGAAACCTCATCTAATAAATTGTGTGCTGGTCCGTTGAAATCAAGGTTAAACGTTTTGGCCAAAGTTCCAAAAGATATGGATGTCTTAAGCAACACTGCTCATCACCAAAAGAATACGATGCCAACAATAAAACATGATAGTGCCAGGCAGCATCATGCTTTGGGGCTTTTTTCTTACGGATGGAACTGGGGCCTTAATCTAGGTGGAAGGAATTTTGAACAGGTCCAAATACTCGGCAGTGTGAGCGCAAAACCATTAGGTTTGCACTAGAAAAGCAAAACAACTGCAACATCTCAACTTTATTGGAGATTAATCAGACGCAGTTTCAATGGTGTCAATCAACAGGAGTTAATTATAAATATATAAGTATAAAAGCAATTTGTAAATTTAGAAAACAGTCACATACTGTAAATCCCTAGTTATGAGAGGGTGTGCACACTTGTGCAACAAGCTTCTCTTGATTATTTTTACTTCCTTTCTCAAAGACTTTTAAAAAAAATAAAATAAATTCAATTGACTTGTAGATATTATAGGTCACACAATAAAGCAAAAAGTTTGGAATGGTTTATCTAACTTTTTGTTTTTAACTTGGCATTTGAACAGGCTTTAAAAAGTTGCTTGAAGGGCTATAATTATCACAAGATTGATGCTATTTGTCTCCATTATCCCAATTATGGCATTTCATCTTACAGGTTAGCATGAAGCGTGAAGACTTTCATTCATATATGCTTCGATTAAACTGTTTGGCGTTTGAACATACAATATTTATTTACTGTGTCATGATGCTGTTGCTATGTGCCCTGTGACTGACTGGCGACCGGTTCAGGGTATAGTCCGCCTTTCTCCCCAAATTAGCTGGTATAGGCTCCAGCACTCTTGTGATGCTTGTGAGGATAAGTGGCTTGGAAAAAGAATGGATTTTTAACACTTAACTTCAACTTGGAGCCACAAATGCTTGAAGAAAATTGTGCCAGCGAGAGTGAGAGCTTAGGAATACTATAAACGTACTCAAATTAAAAGTAGGGGGGGGGGAGTTTGTTTCAACAAATGTTCTTAAAGCATGTGAAAGAACAAATTTTTCCCCTTCTTTTTTTTTTTTTTCTTTTAACTATAGTCTCGCTATAGCACTTTTTTTTAACCTATTGCAGCAGTCAGTGCAAAGTATCCCCTTGTGATAAATGGGCATTATCAAGAATAGGCTCTAGTTTGATCCTTCTTGTAAGTCCTAACTGGAGCTTGCTGGTTTATCAAGATGGGAACACATGAATAAATAGATGGGGGGAGGGGGATGTCCCACCTGTTTGTAAGCTTCGGGGCTTGGCACCAAGGTAGGCCAGATTGACATTGGCCTTTCTGCCATCAATGATGGGGTTGGGATCCTTACAGGCTCTCTCTGCCGCCCCTCGGTCTGTCATCGTTACCTGTGGAAGAATATTGTGACAGGAATAATAATTGAGAGCAACGAAACCAGAAGAGACGCCGTTGATCGAACCTCAATTGCTCGAAGAACAAACATGAAATCCGCTATGTGACATTGTGCTACAGCATCCACTGTGGCAACTTTATGAGGCACGAGTATTCTACTGCATAACACGAGTAGAGAAACAGTAGTTTAGCACACCGTACATACAAATTACAGTGAAGCCTGCTATTTGCGAAGGATAGTGACAAGAGTCCCAATAGAGAAAATTGTCAAGTAATTAAAACCCCATCTAAATGGCTTTATAAGTCCCTACAGATGCAGCAAGTTGATGGCAAAGCATTACAGTTGTCTAAATGAAGGTCTTCAATCCACTTTAACATAGTTCCTTGGCACTTATATGGCCAAAGAAGGCAAAAAAGTAACACTTTTATTGCTTTAGCCGAAGAACAAAGAGTTAATGGGAGTTTTCAGTGAATAGAAAGACGATATTCACATTTTTAGAGCCTATATATTGATTTGTGAATGAGGGGGTTCACTACAGTGTTGACTCATCGCCACAAGACACTGAAGACTTCCAGTATGTGTATCTACCAGCTTAAGTGTCATCCTGTCCAAAACCATGTTTTTAGAACACAAACCCAGCAACTCACTTAAAATCCAAACAAAGCCCATGTTTTGTTTTTTTTAAGTAACCAAATGATAGCGACATTGGCATACCTGCTGAAATATGGATTAAAGTGGAGTAACAATTAAGGAGCTTATCCAATTAGGGATATAATATTAAGGAGCTTGTCTTAGTCCACCCCCTCCTTTTTCCCTCCTGGCATTACACAACCCCGTCTGTTTTGATTTCCAGGTTCTGCCAACTCAGTGGCTTCAGTCAGCTCACTGAATCGAACAACCTGTGTATGTATGAATGAATGAATTTAGGCCATGGCTATCATTCTTTTAAAGGGCATTTTTAAATGCAGCAAGGCGACAAAAAACAAAAACAAACAAAAAAAAGCCCTCTCCGGCATCTGCATTGCGAACACAGGAAGAAACGAGGCTTTGTTTACACTGTGTGGAGACTTGCTGTGGGGGACCCACTAATCCACTTGTGAAGTGTGTTTAAATAAAAGGTGAGCTCAGCTTTGGGGCACCCCACCCGCCCACTTTCTGCCGCCTTACACCCACCATCCCTAAACAAAATGAGCAGTATATGACTTCAGCTGGTCACCAATGTGCATGGCTGACAGCCTGCACATCTCTACAAGCCTGTTTAACCAGAAACACCGGTCTCCACGATCAACCGTTAGCGACAAGACTCGCAAGGACGGTTTTCTCTGGTTTAGGACCTGATATGTAAACCCTGAGCAATTGTCTTCCATAGTGCCTGTAAACATACACACACAACAACTTTCCATTCCTTCTTTGGCTTCATAGAACTAGTGTTGAAGGGTCTTTCCAGAGTTCTGGTAAATATTTGCATTACTCACATGGCTTCTGTGCTTTGTGTCAAAGGGAGAATGGCCGGTTTTATCTGGCAGGGACGAACGGGATAAGTCACCTATTAGCGGGGACTGAGAAAGCAACAGGACACTTTTTGTTCGCTGGCTTTTTAAACAATCCCGTCATGATTTTCTATATGTGATGCTTCATGGTACAGGATGGGGTGCAAAACTTCGCCCAGTGCTACTTACTAAAGCCTCCAAAAGATAAGATCTTTGCCAAGTTTATCACACGCTCACAGGATGAAGACAATTTCTTCAAAAGCAATGTAAATCATCTAAACAGCGAGCAACGGAGACGCTTCCGTCCATGACAATGGAGGGCATTCTGTACAAGGTCAAACTCTCCTACCGCTGCTGCTCCAAAATAACCATATAAAGGAACCAAGAGCAGACGGGCTGACTCTCTCACACTTTGAAGCCATAAAACAGGGTTGTTCACGGGTGAATGGGGGTGTCTTTGGGGTACGGGGCAGACATGTGGAATTATGATCCTCTTGGTTAACTCGTGTGATCCCTCATCCTCATTCAAATAGAGACAAGTCAATTTGAAGAACACGGCACAAAGTCGACATGGACATGTGATAAAACACATAAAAGGACAAACATCAACACACGCGAGGCAGACAGGCAGGCAATCTTTGTACAGAGTTTGAAAGGTAAATTCAGTGCGTTACACACTGTTAGTCAGCATCGCGGCGAAAGGTGACGGACTTGACTTGTACTTACAAAGCCGTAGCCTCTCGATTTGCCCGTCTGCCTGTCGGTTATCACTACAGCCTCGTCAATGTCTCCAAAGGCCTCGAAGTATTTTCTCAGAGAAGCGTCGTTCGTGTGGTACGGCAGTCCGCCGACGAAGATTTTGGTAAAAGTGGTGTCCTTCTGGAGCGCTGTGGGATGCATGGCTTCCAGGGCTCCGTTCATAAACTGATGCAGAAGCATTGGCGAGCCGGCCAAAGCACCAGACGCACACGTCGGCTAAACTGATTTAACTGAGCTTTAATGACGGCTCGGCATTAGTGGTGTTGGTGGTGGTGGTGGTGGGGTGGGGTAGAAAAATAGTACAAAGACTCAATGCGTTGCGAAGAAAACAACTTGGTCGCACAGCTAGCTAGTTTGCGAACGTGACGGATCCTCCGCTCGCGCTCACAACTGGTCTCTTCTTTACTGCTACTCCGAAGGCAAGTGGCAACTGTAACTATATATGCCAGAGATGTGGCTCCGCCCCCCACACAACTCTTAGCCAATCACATTGGCGCCTGCGTGCCCACTTCTTTACTTTGTCCCCCTCCGTTGCATGCGCCTTTGTCCTTCAAGGAGGCTCCTAACTGTAAAAACTAATACAAAAATAACAACAACAAAAAAAATTAAAAAATAACGTGGCCTTGCTCATTCTCCATGAGGAAGTTACTATTTCCACACAGCGCGGATTCATTGCCTATGAATAAAATACAGTACTCTATGAAGAGTCCACCTATCAAAATTTGGCACATGTGCTCTGTGAAAAAGCAAAGCAATACACCTTCAAATAATTCGCATTCCATTCAGTAAAGTGACTATTGCGTGAACTTTAGAATCTTTAGAAAATTTGGGGGATTTTTCATTTTTATTCAAACGGTTAGTTATACCCTTCGGTTGACTGGCGACCAGTCCAGGGTGAACGCTGCCTCTCACCCAATCTGCGTATAGAGGCTCGTATTCACAATGGCCCTAATGAGAACAAGCAATAATTGAATTGAATAGATGGGAAATAGTATATTTGTTTAATGATTAATCTTGCCCCGCAATAAACTGGTGACTACTCCAGGGTGTACCACACCTTCCCCAAATCAGTTGTGATATGTTGCTCACTCCTCAATCCTATGACAAGGATGAGAGAAAAATGGATGAAGGAAAATATTTCTTTGAGTATCCATCTTGCCCTGCGATGATCGACCAGTGACTTGTCCAGTGTACACTTGATCCCTCCCCTAAAGTCAACTAGGATAGGCAGATTCACCCAGGGCCCTAATGAGGACAAGTGCTCTATAAAATGAACTGAAAATATTTTTCTTGTAAATATCAATCTGGCAGCACAGTAGACTAGTGGTGAGCATATCTGCGTCACAGTTTTGAGAACCCAGGTTCAAATCAGGCTTCCCGTGTGGAGTTTGCATGTTTTCCCCGTGCCCATATCGATTTTCTTCAGGGAATATGGTTTCCTCCTGCATTCCAAAAACATGCGTGCTAGTTTCATTGAAGACTCTTAATGGTCCCTTGGTGTTCATATGAGCGTAAGTAGTTGCTTCTGTGTGCCCTGTGATTGAATGGCGACCACTAGAGGGTGCATCCCGCCTCTCATCTGAAAATTTTGTAGCTGGGATAGCCTCCATCATGCCCGTGACCCTAATGAGGGTAAGCAGTAGAGAAAATGTATGGATGGATTATCAATCTTGGTCTTTGCTTGACTGGGAACCAGTCGAGGGTGTACCCCACCTTTTGCCTTGTCAGCTGGGCAAACTCACCCACAGCCCTAATAAAAACAAATGGTAGAGATGAACAATTTCACAACTCACTCATATTGAGGTTTTGTTTAGTTAGATCTTTTTTTAATAGGTCATCTCCATCCATCCATTTTCTTAGCCGCTTATCCTCACAAGGTTCACGGGTGTGCTGGAGCCTATCACAGCTGTCAACGGGCAGGAGGTGGGGTACACCTTGAACTGGTTGCCAGCCAATTGCAGGGCACTAATTAGTCATCTCTCATCTTGTTATAGCGGAGCCAGGTGCACTTTTTAGGGATCATGGATCTTGTTTGGTACAGAACTTTCAAACAGCTGCTTGAACTGAAGGTGGTGCAATGGGCTGAGGATTTACATTTAACACCAAGGAGGCACGTGGTGTAGGAAAGTGGTGCCAGTTGCTCTCATGGCCATTCAGAGGAGACGGTGAATTCCAGTCGCAGAAAAATCTTCCCGCCCTTGGCGACTTGGAGTCCCACTGCTAAGTACCAAGGGTCAAGCTCACAGAGAGGTGATACTCTAATAACCTCAATAAAATGGCATTTAATTCACACCATGTGCTCTGGGACCCTGTTCACTTTTCACACATGGCCTTTGTTGCTACCACTTTGACTTCATTTTTATCCCTGTGGCAACCCACACCCCACTTTTACAGCTGCGTATCCCCAAGTTAAAAGGATACAGATTTGACAAAGAATCTTCTTTGATCTCATGTCCTTTTAAAAAAAAAAAAGAAAGTCTTTGACCTAACCTCACACCACCAGTTCAACTTAAACAGAGAACATGCTCCATCTGCTGGTCTACTTGCATGACACAAGCATAAGTGTGAAAAGCCAAAACATTTAGACGATCGAATTTGGGACCACATTAGGTGACATTCAGCAACAGGTTTATTGCAGAAATAAGATCAATTTAGTATACTATTATGAATGAGCCTACCTGATTTCTTTTAGAATAAACACAATGGGCAGTAGCTTGAACTAGTGGTTATCACATCTGTCTCACAGATCTGATGTTCAGAGGTCAAATCTACCCCAGCTCTTGCCCAAAGTCAGCCGAGATAGTCTCGAGCTCACCTATGACCCAAAATCACACAAGAAGTATTTAGAATAAATGGATGCATAATACATGCATTCAAATCAAAGTATCTGTATCACTTGTTTATTTTACATCGCAATTCCATTCAAAGATAAACCACAGAGTAACAACAAAGTAAAAATGGACAGTCTTTGGAGAAGTGTAAAAAAAAAAAAAAAAAACAAGAGACATAAGAAAAACATAGATGTAAGTGAATTACAAACCATCCATATGTAGGCAAACTTATGACAGGTTTCCAAGCAGTTGTCACTGGCACTGGGATGTGTAGGCCTCTGATTGGTCCATGGACAGGAAGCAGCATCACAGCAGCTGATCCAGGTGTTTGTTGAAAGGTAGGAGTCTTTCTTGAGTGTATACGCTCACTAAAGCATCTGGTTGTCTGCGTTTCCCCACACCAGATGCGACTTGGCAAGAAGAATCTAAAAACAGGAGAGGAGGCAGTCAGTGAATACAGTTTATTTGAGGCTCTTTATTAAATAATTTATGTACCATCTACTACAGAATAAACAGTACAAAAATGGTGATTGTCACACAAATATTGCCTGTTCACATGCAATGATTTTAGAATGATTATTATAATAGTAATATAAAGGTATCTTTATTTTGATTAATGTTTTTAAAAATAGCCAAACAACATTTAACAAGTGAGGCTAACCCTTACTGTAAAGGCACTTTTAAAAACCTGCAAGCTTCATTGTCAATCCACTCATTGTAGAGGTGCAAAGCCAGCTTATACACACCACAGATGCAGAAACCACACAAGCTATCAGAGATTTAGTCATTTGTGAAAAGCACTATTCCCAATGAAGCTATTTGCTAGACTCTCTCCTTAATGAAGAAGGGACTTGGAATCAATGTCTACTCATATCCATGCATGCTAGGGGCTGTGGGGTGGTCACAACGGCCCGATGTCGGCCACGTGCATAGAGGAATTGAGGCTCCCATCCGCTGAACACAGTATCCAGGCTAATGGACAGTCGTTGCCTGCCTCTCACCATTTCTTGTTCCGAGGCTTCAGCTCCTCAGCAGCATTCCTCAAAAAAATGTAGTTCTTCTTCTGGGGGTTGTAGTACTCATGGCCCTAAGGAAATCAGAAAGCTCACACTTATTAGTCACATTTCAAAGTTTTCTAGTGTAGTAAAATAAACCTTTTTCCCCCAATCAGCTTTAAGACATCTTACCTTTGACCAGTCATAGCTGGAAGCATACGCAAAGATGTTGCCATTGTGGTTAAAGCAGCAGGCTGTTATGGGCTGGTCGAGCTGCTCAGACGTCTTCAACTTGGTGCGGGCGTCTTTGTCCCAAAAACTAAAGCGACCATCTGAGCCGACCGTCGCCAAAGTTCCGTGAACGGGATGGAAGGAGATTGCATTGACCTGGTTAAAAAGAACATCCATATTGACTTGCTCACTTGCTTTCATTCCTTCTGTAACACAGCAGCTTCATGCGTCAATAAACCAATTTTTAAATTTACTTCCATTGGATTCCTCGCATGTATCACGTTAAACAGAATCGCACTTCCGTGTGGCCCCTGTTACGTCAACAACAAAAAGCTGCGGCGCGATCATGGTGGCAGTTGAAGGGCTTGTGTTCTTTTTTTCGCTCTGTGGGTGGGGCTTACTTTGTCATTCACAGCCAAAATTGAAAGTGTTCATAGGGGCTTGTTTACATTAGCTAGCATCGGTGCATAAGGGCTCACACAAATAGTTTGACAGCGGGCCGGTTGCTGCTGCCTGAGCTGGAGAGATGGCTTTGCACAGTGTGGCACTCAAGAATCGGTATTATGTTATTATATTTACATATGTATTTCTTTATTCACACATCACAGCATTATATTTGTTCCACATGAAGTCAAGTTTGTGCTGCGTGTCTTGGTTTCTGGGAAACTGTGCATGTTTAAGTGCGATGCTGCTACCTAAGGGTTAATTGATAAACACCCACTGCAGACAATCCTAAAGGCTTCTTTATACTTGCAAGGATGGCGACTGCACTGACGTCACTGCCCCTATCCCGCACGCAGTTTGTCTTTATAGTCGAATGTAACCCACGTGCGCAGTTTTGAAAATGTACTGTAGGTCCTCTCTAAGTCGGGGGTGTTGGTACGGGAGGTTTTGGGTAGGAGGCCACAGGGTGGAGTTTCCTCAGCATTTTTTGACATTTCCGGAAGCCGTTTTTACTTTCCTTTCCGTAACAAGGAACAGAGCAGCAACAATGGCGACCATGAAACAGTGCTAGAAAAAAATGGATCTAGATAACCAGACGATACATTTAATTATGCTGAAAAATCGGTCACACTGAGGGTGTAATTGGCTGCACGAACGCAGGAGTATAAAGAGGCCTTAAGAAATACTGTACACTGAAATAACAAATGTTGAATCCATAATTTATAAATGATTACATTTTTACAGTAATAACTGTTGCGCAGTTGAACAGTATGCAGATTCTTTCTCCACCCTATTACAAAATATACTGCAACAACTTTCTCAAAGTAACATTCTTGACGTAATTTACAATCTATGGAATTTTGGACAAATTGTTCGAAAAGTGAATTTCCATGTTAAATGTTCTGCAGTCATAACCCTATATGATACATTTTTACTAATAATTGACATAACATTTGAGTGTTTCACCTTGCTGTTTTTGGCCTTGAGTTTTTCTTTTTCATTTTTTGGGGGAGATTTCGATCAAATAATTTTCATTTCGTTGAGTCACTAATTTTGTGAGGTGATTTTGAAAGAACTTTAGAGAAACATAAATGAAATTATTTCTGCTGCTTTGGTCTGCTCCTGTTTTATCCATATACAAACTTTAATACAAAAACTATTGAGTCATGTCGGATAATGACAGCAAAGCAACATTTTAGAGTTAAAAATTCAATACACATGAAATCAATTCCAGGCAAATCTTTATGCCAGAGAGATTTACAAATTGCCCGTTTTGATTTGATCCAAGTATCACAAGTGAGAATGCTGACATGGTCGCAGCAGACAGCAACATTTCACAGGTAAGGTCCCATTACTGCAGCTTCCTACAGTGAAGTGAGTTGTGGCGGCCATCTTGTAATGTAAACCATAGTAAAAATTTAAGTCTTACAGCGTAGATGTCTTGTGGGGTGGCTGTGTTGGTTCCATTTGACCTGTGGCACTTGAAGGTGAAGTTGTCTTTGGCTCTGAAAGAAAGCAGGTAAATACATTTGAATCAAGATTGCGGCTTGTGCATTTGATGGCATCAATGACATTTTTAATCATGTATTAGGAAAAATATTAAGTCACTTATGAGATACTATTATAAAACAAAAAACAGCCACAGTTTTGATGCTTACGGGTTTGGAGGGCTTATGTAGTGGATAGCAACACGTCCTTCAATGCTTCCCAGTGCAAAGCCAGTTGGCTTGTTCTGCTTGTCCTTGAATATGGCCACACAGCGGTGCTACAAGCCATATTAGAGTTAAAAGTGACATATATTCAGAATATTACATTTCGGAGTTAAATAAAAGCCATAGATACTCATTACATGTTCCTTAACAATGATAAACAGTACTTACCTGATGCTTAAGAGGAGACTCAAGTCTGCGAAACTCCGACGGCTGGTTCTCCAACTGGTAAACAATCAGGCCCCGCTCGGCTGTGGCCACCACCGCCATGGGGTAAACCTGCAGAGATATTCAGATGCACTATGAAAAACAAATCAATACATCATTTGTGAGCTGAGGATATATAGCCTCATCCTTCAAGTCAACGTACAACATCTGCACAGTAACATCTTTCTGGCATCTGCAGAGACATCATAGGATTGGGTGAGCGGGTGTCCCAAAACTGGAATAAAACCAAGAAGACTCTGTCATGTAGGAAATGTTGAAAAATTACTGCATGCATTTAAAAGCGCAGACGAGGGTGAGCGCACCTTCAGGGTTTTGTCCCAGCTGCCAGTCATGACACAGCTATAGTTTGGTGCTTTTATCCAGTGAATCGACTTGATTGGGCCATCATGCTGTGAACGTAAATAGATGTGAGTGAGAAAGGAGACTGATGATTACGTTTTACCTCTGTGGGTTGATTTACACTACAAGTCCAAGTGCCCAATTCCAATTTAACGTCTACAACATACATATATACTGTATTACTATTACCATGTTGACATGTATCTCATAGGGTTGTGCTTATTGTGCTGGAACACGAGTCAACGCACATGTGCAGTCTACAACACTGGGCAGTGACAATATGGATGAATATAATTTTACAAAATAAATAACCATTTAAAAAATAGGGGAAAAAATATTATATTAAACTTTACATACTGCTTAGTTGGCCTTGGCTGACTTTCACCCCCAGTGATTTCAATGTGGTAAATATCAACGTTACCAGATACCTGGTACAGGGGAAAGTGTGGGTGTGGGAGAGGACGCTAAAGGCACGTCTCCCAGAAGGTAGGTAAATGCTGGTATGTATTTTGTGCAAAACAACATCGTTTTGGCTAAGAATCATCAAAAATGGCACCAACAGAGAGACATGCTTACAAAACACAGTTTAAACTACAAGCTGTCAGTTATGTGGAGGAATATGGTATGAGATTAATATCAGACTTTACATTTGGAAGAGACCTGTTTTTAATCTCTACATATGCAGCACCATCCAATAATTTTTTATTAATTCTGTCCTGGGTATCAGAAGTTTGCAACCTGTAAGAATAAAAATTGATATTTTCTCACAACAATCAAGCAGTGTAAATCCAGCCCGTGAATACTGCTGTACATACTGCACTGGATCCAAATAAAATATAAAGTACATCCCACACTACCTGTGCAATCTGCATTGCTTGGTTGCTATTGAGATCCCACATTTTGGCTGTTTTGTCACAGGAAGCAGTGAACACTTTACTCCCATCCTGGATAAAAAGAATAGAAATTTAAGATTTTTCTATTTATCCACAAGAGAGAGTCCTTAGCTCTCCAGGATGGTAAAACTTACATCACTCCAGCATGTATCAAGCACAGGACCTGTGTGCATCTGTTGAGCTTTGGGGACTGTTTGTCCATTGTCCTGTACCTCCCAGCATCGGACCTAATGCCAAACCAAACATTTGACTGTCCCTATTCTCTATATTAGTCACTGTTAACAAATAAATGCTGAGTGGAGGGTGGGGGGAAATGGTAAGACCTGCCTTGCAACATACTTGAAACTTAAACATCCTGATTTACTCACGTCATTAGCCCAGGATCCTCCAATGAGAAAATTACCAGGCATGGTGGGGGGGCTGAAAGCCAGACAGCTAATGCTGTCATCAGGTGGGGAGGTCACTTCAACATCCTGAGCGACACGCAACAAAAACATATATTTGAACTACTTTCTCAACACTCCCAGAAATGAAAGCAAAGTCTGGCCAGTTTTTTACCTTCATAGGATTATGTGTGTCAGCCGTTGAGCTTCCAAAAACACCAGTTCCAGTTGTTCCAAATCCGGAGTTTGTGCCAAATAAACTCATGGTGCATTACAGTAATCCCTATTCTGTATCTGGTGGAAAAAATACAGTCACCTACTGTCCACTCATCCGGCGTGTCATCATCCAAACTATAGGTAGCAATTTTGACAGGTCCAAAAAACTTGCATGCATTTTAAAGACAAATATGTCAGGAAGCCAAGCACTTTGCCTCGCCACGTCTTTTTATGAGGAAAAAATAAATAAAATACAATTACAAATATATGTAGTCGACGCTAGGGGATACTAATTATTTCACTAGAACTACACCACAAACTTGGGAGTTGGCGCAATGTACAACAACCAAACGTCAAATACGGATGTGGCTTCTTTAATATTCTCCCAAGATTATTTACATAAAGTGTGAGTTTTACGCCAACGGTAAATATGACTAATTCAGAGCAAGCTAATCGTTAGCTAGCTGCGTGTTAGAAAGCTTCCCTTCAGACCGGTCCCAAGTGAGCGACAACGGCAAACACATTATTTAGAGGACACCGACTACGCTTTATCCATGACTGTACGTACCCTGAAGACGTTAATGTCTTATCTCAAACCTGACTCTGATGTTGATCCGAATATACCGGAATCTTTAAGCGCAACGAAAAAATGTGGCGCTTGTTGTGCGCTGTATGTCGCACTTTGGTGACGTAGATATGCTGGGAGGTGTTGTTAGGAAGATCACGCGCGTTCCTGGTTAGTCACGCCCTCCTACAACATGATTGGCTACTACATGAACGGGAGGCTACGCAAATGTAAGGAGTTGCTTGTTATGGTCAGGTTTGGAGCGGAGAAAATTTGGGATCGGTTAAAATTAGAATTAGGGTTAGAGTTAGGTTAGTGGCAAACATTAACGGCGCCAAATATGTCATACACGATCCATCGTTACAGCGGGGCAAGTTTTACCGGGATTCACCAGCCAATCATAGTGACCCGAGCCAGTAATTTTAGAGCAGGGCGTGTCCTACCAAGAAGACGCGTGGAACTCTTAATAACGACAAACGCCATCTTCTAATAGTTAGAAATTAAAATTCACTGCATGGCAAATCATTAAATGAGTGCTGGAGCCTATCCCAACTGTCAATGGGCAGGAGGCGGGGTACACCCTGAACTGGTTGCCAGTCAATTCCAGGGCACATAGAGACAAACAGCCACACTAACAATCACAGCTAGGGGCAATTTAGAGTGCCCAATTAATGTTGCATGGTTTTGGGTTGTGGGAGGAAACCGGAGTCCCTGGAGAAAACCCACGATGGCACGGGGAGAACATGCAAACTCAACACAGGCGGGTCTGGGATTGAACCCGAGACGTCAGAACTGTGAGGCCAACGCTTTCCAGCTGTCCACCGTGCCGCCAGAGGAAATTCTTTTCTTCATATGTAGTGCTGGCTTGTCTCCAAACATGGTAGTGGTGATTTTGACTCGAGTGGGACTTCCAGAAGGCCTCTGGCTTTTCCAAGTCTATGTCCATGCCCATTGTTCAAGCTGCTTACTTTCACAAGGGTTGCGACAGAGCCTGTGCCTATCCCAGCTAAAATTGGGCAAATGACGACGGCATAAATCGACACCGTCACTGAGCGGGAATTGATCGAATGTTTCTTGCACCTTCACTACTTCATCGGTGACTGATCTTTTCCAAGTATTCTCTGGAAAAGTTGCAAAGGGCAGATTTGTCCTGGAATCGTTCTAGAATAGTCTGACATCCCTTTCCAGATGGATGGGCTGTCAATACCCTTTTCTTCGTGTCCCTGATTGTGTCCTTTGCTCTTGGTTATGTTGATTTGGATGAGACCATAGTTGGTTTGGTTGCGCTTATCCGTGCTCTTATTTCTTTATTAATTAGTGCAGGGGAAAACCTTTACCAGCTGTCTTACTTCATTGGTCAATAAGCAGCCAAATGTTTAGCTTGTGTCTTTTACCTACTAGATTTAACTGATGAAGCTGGGGTTCACATACTTTTGCATACACACAATTATCCAGTTTTGTGGAAAAGACGTTTGTTGGATTCCATCCATCCATCCATCCATTTTCTTCACCGCTTATCCTCACAAGGTCACCGGGAGTGCTGGAGGCTATCCCAGCTGTCAACGGACAGGAGGCGGGTACACCCTCAATTGGTTGCCAGCGAATCGCAGGGCACATGGAGACAAACAGCCACACTCACAATCACACCTAGGGGCATTTTAGAGTGTCCAATTAATGTTGCATGTTTCTGGAAATGTTGGAGAAAACTCCACACAGGCGCGTCCGGGATTGAAGCCGGGACCTCTGAACTGTGAGGCCAATGCTTTACCAGCTGATCCACCGTGATGCCTGTTTGTTAGATTACACAATAAAAATGTATCACTCGTTACGTGTTTCTACTATTTGAAAACTATGTTTTACAAATTGGGATTTGGATGTATGTTTACCAAGAATAGTTTCATGTTTGTGTGTTATTTATTTATTTTTTTACAAAAAGATTCACCATGTCAGGAGTGTTCTTTCAAGCAGCATTGTATATCACTGTCCAGTTTATATTCATGGGTACATTTAACACATTGACACTCATTTAAGAATTTGGGTATTATCTTGGTATAATTTTGTAGTGGGGGAGAGCCGCACTGCATCACACCCAAAGGTATTTCTAGTATTTTGTGTTTCTAATGGTGATAAAAAAAACTCTTGAGAATTTTAGAAATGTATATAACTATTACACCCATAAAACCACAATAACCAATAAAAAGAACATTTTTTACTGTGACATCAGTCAAAGTTTCGTTTTTAAAATTATGTAGTTATTACACTTTCTTCATATTTTTGGCTGATATAGGAAAAGTAAGAGAAAGGTAAGAGGAACATAAAATGTCATCTTACAAACAGGACGTACATGTGTGGAGAATTGTTTCTTGCAAAATATAGGGAATCCTTTGTAAAAGTAAAAGCAATGAAGACATAAATGACCTCATTCCATGGCAGTCCAATGCAGATATAAGCAGAACAAGATTTCTTGAACGTGTATGAGAAAAAATGACAACTTTTCTTCATGAAGAACAACTTTATTCAATCCACACTAAATGGTGGTGGCTCACTGAAATATACGTCAAGTAACAGCAAAGACAAAAGTGCGTAATAGTAAAGAGAAAGAAAGTGAAACTGCATCAGTTATTCCAGCTACTCATTACACTCTTGTCTTTGTATATTCATAACGGTAAAGACATGAAAATGTTCTGACACTTTCACAGATTCATGGATACCTCAGAAGTGTCAGCATCTAATTTGCTGTCTGCTGTTGTGTGAATGCACTCAATGCTGACACGTCTTGGCACTTCAGATCACAGATTTCAATATTACAGAAATAGTAATAATAGTATTTCAATTACACAATTGGGGCTCCCTCTAGTGCCATTTAACGGTAAGACATCTTGCAGAATATACAGTACAAGGTCCATTTGCAAAAGGACCACGACAACAAAGGAGCTATGAGGACACAAAGATACTTCTTTTGCGGTTAGTTTGGTAGAAATATCACACTGAGCAATACGAGTAAACTCTTATATATCGAACCATGTAATTAGTATCTTCAGAAAATGTTGCAAATCATAACATTTCATTTCAGACACAGAAGGATAAATACATTTAATCAAAGAATAACATTTCCTCCCTTGAGAGTTATTATCTTTTTAACACCTGTTAATTATTCAAATACTCATCAGTAAAATCAATAGATTTTTGATATCAAAACTCATTGGACGCATGTCTTTACTTTTATCGATCAAATTATGAAAACGACACATCGCCAATAGCACTTGTAATTACTTTGCAAGTTCATGATTATTATTTGATTCCGTTATTACCCTCGAATCTAGCAGTCGTTCTCATCTGGATTCCACTCCAGCAACTCATCCCCCACGCCTTGAGCCATCATCCGCCTATTAAAGTAACAGTGAGTGCTTTGCACATTGTTGCACTAATTCACTGGGGCCATTGGCAAGTCCCTTCATGCTACTGAACTGCAGTTGATCACTCCTCAGAGGAGGACTCCCCCCCTCCGCCCCCCAATGATTAGGGTGGGACCGACTTGGTTGCTTCAGTTCAAAGAAGTCTCTTGATTATGGATGGGAATGTGGTCTTATTTATTTATTTGGAATCTTTATAGCAGTGAGTTGCAACCAGTGTGTCACTACAGTGCATCGTGAGAAACTAGTCAATTTTCAATTCATATGTATAATTTTTTTTTCAAGACATGGGCAAAAACACTGATTTAGAGGGGTTTAAGTGGTCTAAATACATTCAAAGAACTGTCACTGCCCTTTGAGATAACCTCATTCGAGGCTCCAACATTACAGGATAGATGCGCTTCACCTCTTCATCTTCTGTTTAATCCCACCCTGACCACCGCCCTCCCGCCCCTCCTACCCTTGCATAGGGTCTCTAAACGCGCTCCAAAATTGTCATAAGAAAGACAAGCACACAACTGAAATACAGGAGAGGACAGTGCGAAAGGAGTTTTGTGTGTGTGTGTGTGTGTGTGCGCGCAGCTCATTGACATTTCTGAGATGATTATTCTGTTTGATATCTGATATTCTACCTGGAATATTTATGTGATCGATTACCAAAATCTTTCAGAGACACGGTTAAAAAAAAGATGGTTCAAATTGCGACATGCGCCTTGGGGACCCTTGTCCTTTTCCTAACATGGAACTGTGGCGCCTTGTCCACGAAAGTGTCCTTCGCCAACTTCTCCGTGGACAGCGAGGTGCGCTCCAGCTTCATCCACCGTCGACTGAGGAGCCAGGAGCGCAGGGACATGCAGCGAGAGATCCTCTCCATCCTAGGGCTACCTCATCGCCCGCGACCCACGCAAGTTCACACAAGGCTCAACGCTGCCCCATTGTTCATGCTGGACCTGTACAATACTGCCTCGACGGACGCCCCGCACACGAGATATTCCAGCTTCAATCCCCATTTGGTCCCCCAGGCTTCCAGCACGTTGACCCTGCAGGAAAGTCGCTTCCTGGATGATGCTGACATGGTGATGAGTTTTGTCAATCTCAGTAAGTTTATCGCATGAACGTTTTCCCATTGTTCCAAATATGTTCAAGTGACACGCCTGAAATAATATTTCTATTTATTATTTTAAAATAAATTCACAGAGCAGCATATTAATTGCTCAATCCAGAATGCAAATTGATAATCATATCATCTCTTGATTAAAATAATTTGCAAGGCAATGTGGAATGGAGGAGTGGAGATTTTAATTTAATTGAATTCATTCGTTTGTGTTTCTCCCCCCCCCCCGCCCCCCCACTCATCACGTTCAGCATCAAAGGAAAGCTGTAGCATATCCCTGCTGATTTTCCATGAGAGCTGGTAGTATATACAGTACTCGATTGGTCACCAGTCAATCACAGTGGACTATTCAGAATTGGATGCACCAGGTGACACTGGAGTAAAATAAGCCTTGTGAATCTTATATTTTGTAAAGAGTAAATCTTCTTTCCTAATAATTATAGTGGGTGAACATACTTTATCTCATAGTGATCGTAATGGCGTATTTGGGGTAACTTCAGTGTTTTATGTCCCTGTCAACAGTCTGTGCTATTCCTCTCCTTTGTGGGTGGTGGTGGTTGTGGCGGGGGTGGGGGGGTGGGGGGCTTGATGTTTTTGGAATGTGGCAAGAACTGGAAAAATCCACTGCAAGCATGGGAATAAAATTCAAACTCTAAACAAGGCCCAAGCCAATATTCATAATTCATACGCAGAACATTTGACTGCGAGGAAGACGTACGAGTTGCATGCTTCGGAGATGTCGTCCTTTGAATTAAAGTGTGAAGTAAAATGGGCCTGATAGGACAGTATAAACATTCCCCTCCCGCCTTCTTACCCCCCAAAGTTCTTTAAAGCTCTGAGGCAGACGTTGCAGGGAAGTTCCAGTGTTGCTGAAGTTAGTTTTGCCCTTTTTTTAACTTGTAGCTTTCACTTTTTTGGAAGGATCTAAATCCAGTTTCCAGCAGGGTTTCAACAAAGGCTTCAGTCTATAGACAACTTGGTGCCACTCTGGATGTTACATTTATTCCTGCAGCAATTCTGCCTCAGGGCTTTGCGGAAGGTTAAAGGCCAATTTGGAAGAAATGAAGTTTATCTTCAGGAAATGTTTATACTCTTAATCCATTCGTTTAAATGTCATTGAGTTTGACCTTATACAAACAAATAAAGAGCCATCTGAGCTTCATAAATCGAAAAGAGGCCAACACACCTTGTTTGAATAATATGAAAAGGCGTTTAAAACATATTTTCATGATATGAGCTTGCCTTCTTAATAGATATGAAGACATATCACTAATACAGGTTTTCCCTTCTCAAGCACACCGTACTATCCCATTTTGAAGATTTTCTACACTTGTACCTTGGACCCTCCTCATTGTGTTGGAGCAGCATGGTGGTCCCCAGACGATGGCTTTAAGACTTAAATGGATTTAATTATTTCCCCTGTAAAGATCACAGCTTCCAGCAGATGCAGGTCTATCCTGCAGGTGGACTATGCTTAAATGTTTCGTTGGCCTGAGTCAGAGAGTGTCTTTTAAAGCAGTCAACATTATTTCTTCACACAATACAAAATGTGCAAATTGGTTGTACTTGCATAGCACACTTATGCTGGAATGGCTTTATGAGGAGAATGTGTTTGTATTATTGGCAGGCACCTTTGAGATTTCAGCACATCTGTGTGTGTAGTATTGAATATACACATGGGTGCAGTATGGACTTTTCTATACTGACAGGTTTAACAGCTTTTCAAGAAATAAAGAATTAACAGTTGTTCTGCTAAACTGATGTCAGGGATCATGTGAGGGGCTCATGTTAAGAAAATCACTGTAATTTTCTTATTCTGATGACTCCCTCCAAAACAAGTGGTTTCCAAGATGTCCATCCTTGCAGTACCTTTGTTGATTAGACACTGCAAATGTACTGATTGTCAAACTTCATGAATCGCTGCAAATCCTAAATAAACAGACACTGTCTGGAGCAGATGTATGCATACGGGGAACATTTGTTTTGACAAGGTCGTTTTGGTAACTGTGATAATCCGTAAGAAAACATTTTGGAGTTTGTGCAATGCTGTCAAACTTGTCAACACATGCAAGCTTTCAGCGGTGTGAATGGGGGTAAAGTGTTCTCTTGAGTAATAGACCGCATGAAAAGGCTGAGCTTCAAGCCATGTGTTTGATATGCTAACGTCTTCACAAATAATTTGCAAAGTCGTGCTTTTTTTCCTGTTCTGGTACCACTGGAATAAGTCTAAAAACCACTCATTGTATTTCTTCAAAAAAATGTCTCATGAAATCGGAAATGGTTCATGGAAGCTCCATGTCTGTGTGGCCCCACAGTGTCAGAGGCAAACTGAAGTGTTGAAATCCCTCGAGAGGGAAGTTTGCATATCTGAGGTCTGATCTTTGCAGCTAATGGTCCCTAACGTAAACACGCCAAGTCCTTACAAGCAATTATTGCTTTCATAAAAATACCCCCTGTTCCCCCTCTAGCATTTAATTGCGGTCACACAAATGACTAGCAAGGTTCAGAATGCTCAGCTCTTTAGCGCGACTGAGACTGTGCGTGTGTGTTGCGTTAGAAGTGTTTTTAAAAGACTGTGTGTGAGACCTTTTGGGCACTGAAATTAAAATTGAAGTGCTGGAGGCTTTTGTGTTATATGGTGTTACAATGATGTCAGCAGGCCGTTTAAAGCTGAACGATCTCTGTGCTGGTCTGCTCTGTACACCTTCACGAGAGACCTTCAGCGATCTTTCCAAGGACAAACCCGTTGACGAATGCTGCAAAAACACTGGGAAGTGTCAGGAAATTTTGGGTTCTTTTCTGACCACCATTCTTCTGGAAAGTCTGAGCCAGGTTTCATTTGGCAGGGAAGAAAAACCACAATGCTACTGCTGCTTGACGTCTATCCTCAACAATGAGGGACACTGATACATGGGAAATGGATCAGGGGGGGTGTGGGTGGTACACAATCTGGCAGCGACATGAATTCTGTGGCTTTCTATACTTAATGTGAATGTGTTTGTAAAAGCACACTGGCAGCTGTGGTTTTCCGGGCAGCGCCTTAATAGGCCTTTTCTTGTGGTCTACACATGTGGCAGCCAAATTGGGTTTCCGAGTGTGTTTTTGGCATGTATGGCAGAGTTAAGTGATGTTTAGATCAATCATGTCGCAGACTGAGGCGAGAGTTTTTCTTTTCCTGCTGCGCCGCTTCCGAGATGTGGGGAGAGGCGACACACATCAGAGAACTGTTCGAGTCTTTAACGGTTTTGACAGATCTTGACATCCCTGACGGGTTAGGATCTAACAGTGCCCTGACCTTTCCTCACAAGGGACAAACTTTCTCTTTAAGAGATATATGATAAAAACAATAAACCATGAATTATGGTGTTATTTTAATGGAGTGGATTGTAAATTGCACATAAAAGCCTCAACCAAATGTTGATTTACAACTTTGGTTGGAGGATTGATGAGAATGTGTAAATAAAGTATTTCCCCATGTCTATTTTTCTTTTGCCAACAGTTGATCAGGATCAAGAACTTCTGCACCAGAAGCACCAAAAGCAATTTAGATTTGATCTTTCCCGGATCCCGGAGGGAGAGGCTGTCACGGCGGCAGAGTTGAGGATTTTTAAGGATTTCATCCAGGAAGGTTTTGAGAATGAAACCCTCCGAATCAGCGTCTACCAGCTCTTGCAGGAGGCTGCAGGCAGGTAAGCATCTTGTTCATTGCTTTTGATTTTCATGTTACTACTTTACTAGAGTAGCGGTGGGCAGATTCTGTCACTAACTAACGGTGCTGGGGCGGACCCAAATGCAGGACTCAAAGACGAGGACATGATGTTCAGTGGGTTTTATTATGAATGGAAGTTGTGCACAACAGCACAATCCAAGAAAGCAGGATCCAAAATACAAGAAACAATGTCCAATAACTATGAGTCAACTAAAGACCATAATCAAAAGTGTGATTGGACTATAATGGTGCAGTGGCGGCATAACCCTGGATGCAGGAGAGCATACTCAATGAACTGGCAAAAACCAGTGACAAAACTCCAATTTAAATACATTACCTAATCACAGTGCCTCATGTGACACAGCTGTGACCGGCGACAGGTGTCAGAGATGAAATCGCTCGGAGCGGTGGCCAGGCCATGCCCTTCTTGGCTGTGGTCCAGCCTTGCTCATGACAGATACTGCTGGATTCACATTCATGCTGCTGAAATTGGTGATTTAAAATGTCTTAATGAGTTTTCATTATTAATTCAGATCATTCAATTATAGGTTAAATGATTCACTGAGTGGCATGGTGGAGCAGCTAGAAAGCTTTAGCCTCTGAGGACCTGGGTTCAATCCCAGCCCTAGCTCCTGTGTGGAGTTTGCACTGTTTCCCTCCGTGGGTTTTCTCCGGGCACTCTGGTTTACTCCCACATCCTGAAAACATGCAACATTAATTGGACACTCTAAATTGCCCCTAGGTGTGATTGTGAGTGCGGCTGTTTGTCTCTATGTGCCATGTGATTGGGTGGCAACCAGTTCAAGGTGTACCCTGCCTCCAGCCCGTTGACAGCTGGGATAGGCTCCAGCTTTCCTTCAACCCTTGTGAGGATAAGCGGCTTGAACAATGACATGACAATTACAAATAAGAAGGAATAATTATATATATATATGTATATATACACACACCCACACACTATTATACATATACCTTTTTTTTTTTTAATCTCATCTAGGAATGTCTTTGCCCTTCTGTCCCTCTGAAACGTCAAATATTTACCTGCCCTTGTTGTACAGTGTATTTTCCTGTGGAAAATTATATGCAGTCATTGTTTGAAGTGGGTAGCCTGTTGTTTCCAAGGTTCCAATTTAATTTCGTCAACTTAAAATTATTCTCAACCATAGACTGTATACGTATTATAATAAAGTCCAAAGTACAAAGTTTCCATGTTGCAAAACCACGGTCTCCCCAGGACATTGAATATAAGTAGTATCACTTAACATTGCAGGAACTGTCGATTCCCAAAAGAATTTTATTCAAATATATTAAAAACAAGTGCAACAAAAACAACAAATGCATATCTGACACTTGGTTTTGGTTCTGTAATAATGAATATAAGGTCTGCATCACAGTTCTGAAGACCGGGGTTCAAACACTGGCCCTACCAATGTGGAGTTTATACGTTTTCCTCTGGTTTCTTCCCACATTCCAAAACCATGTATGGTAGGTTAATTGAGGACTCTAAATTGCCGTAGGTGTGAATGAGAGTGTGAATGTTGTTTGTTTATGAATGCCTAGCCATTGGCTGGCAGCCAGTTCAGGGTGTTCCCTGCCTCCTGCTTGAAAATGGCTGGGATAGGTTCCAGCACTCTCGCGACCCTTGTGAGGATAAGCAACTCAGAAAATTGATGGATGTGTATTTCCTTTTAATACCATGAAAGGCTGTTTCTGCACATTTTAAAGTCACTGTGCTTGACTTGCTTATTTAGCATGTTGTGGGGATGTGGTGGAGGATGGGGAGGGGGTCCTTCATCGGTGACAGCTGGGCTGACGACACTGATGAGGGCAAGACCATTGTCATGCGCAGGACCTTACATAAAGGCCAATCAGCACAGACGAGCAGGTGTCAGGAAAAAAAGACAGACGTCTGCTAGAGGGTCTAAAAATCCCTATGTAAATGAAGCCATTGTTTGTGCCCTTAAGAAAACACATTGGTTGTTGGAGCGAGACCACACACCATTAAGCCATTTTGTTCCAGCATTGTCTGTGAGGTAAAGTATGATATTGCTATTATTTTTCTGAAGTGAAGTGGAGCTGTTGCTGGTGGAACAGCGAGAGGTGTGGGCTGCAGAGGAGGGCTGGCTCATCTTTGACCTGACCGCCACAAGTAATCTTTGGCTGGCCAACCCAGAGCACAACCTTGGCCTGCATCTGGTCCTGGAAGACAACCATGGTCAGTCAACATCATGCATTATTTACCACATATTAAGAGCGTTTACATTATCGTATTATATTGGATCAAGAGTCCAAAAAAACTGTCATCTGCAAAATCCCGTCTGAATGAACACATTTTCTCAATCCAAGGGAAAAAAAATCCAGGATAAATTCTTTCAAAAGCACAATGGTGGGATTTGATGAGATTGACAATGATCAGAATTTGAATCAAATTCATCTTTGGTGCCCAAGAATGTTAAAACTGATGAGAAATTTATCTCCACTTCTTGGCGCTATTGCTAGGACTAGTACTGCACCAGAAAAGAAAACTCAATATACAAATAGAAAACAAACAGTGTTCAAAAGTTAGTCATCAAGCTATAAAAAGTGTCTACTAGTCTGGTAATACTGCTCAACAACCATGTGTAAAAGATGCACAATCAATAATATTCCCCCATTGATCACTATTCCACTGCAGGTTATAGACGGACACCCCAACTCTCGGGCCTGTTAACAGGCAGCGGAGCACGAGAAAAGCAACCCTTCCTAGTTGCCTACTTCAAATCCAATGAGGTTCGCTTTCGCAACATCCGTTCTGCCCACGGCCACAGGGGGCGCCATTCCACCAGCTCAAAACCACAGAAGAGTGTCCAAGATGCACTAAAGGCAGTAGAGGCCGCAGCAGGTATCCATTTCTAACATTTTTTATCATAGAAAGTTCATGCTGAAGAGAAAACATTCTCACCCTTTTATCTGGGGTGTGCTCGAGCCTATGCAGCTAACTTGGGGCAGGAGGCAGGGTACACTCTGAACTGGTTGCAGTCAATCACAGGGCACATAGAGACATACAAAAACCGCCCTCACAATCATGTCTAGGGGCAATTTAGAGTCTCCAATTGATGCATGCTCTTGGGATGTGGGAGGAAACTGGAGGACCCGGAGAAAACCCACGCAGGTATGGGGAGATCATACGAACTCCAGACCGTATATAGCAGCCCTTGGCACCAATGAGACAGCGTAGAGTTCAACCGGTGCAAGCTTTATTGCATCTTCAAGCACCGTGAAACTAAAAAACACATAATATTAATAGGTACAAAGTTCAGTTTTCTCTAAAAACACACACTTCAACCATAAAACTCCCAATATCATCATCCATGTTTGTATATAATTAAACAACAATTAATTAAAACGCACACAAATAGACAATGAGCCAACCTCACTCCGCCTACCAAGGGTGCAAACTCTTCAATGACATAATGAAGGCCACAAGCGCCTAGCCCAAACTGCATTTGAATAACAAAAAAAAAAAAAAAAAAAACATTTCACATCAATGTCATGCTTATATGCATATAAATGGACCAAAATAAAATGTCAAACATTTAGACTCACTCTGCTTCTCTGCTCTGCTCCACATAACCTCATCTCTGTGTGATCACCCAGGTAAGTATGGCAAACCAACACAGGTGTGGCAATGAACACAGGTAATCAGTTTGTGGATCACCCCAGAACACGAATGGTTCATTCAATTTACTCAACTGGCCACGAACACCGTGGGGGTGGGGGCGTCATGATATGTTGAACCCCAGTCCTCAGAACTGTAAAGGTACATGCTCTAAACTAGGGGTCGGGAACCTTTTCGACTAAGAGAGGCATAAATGCCAAATATTTTAAAATGTAATTTCAAAAGAGCCATGCAGTATTCAAAAAAACTAAATACAGGTGTATTTGCGCATTTATCTAAGACCAACACATTTAGAGTACAATAAGTCTGAATTATTTAAAAAAAACATTGTTACGCTGTTACTAACAACCGATGACAAAAGTACTTCCTACCATTAACGCGACTTCTGGTGCTGCCGGGTTTTGCTGGCTTTATAGTCTGTTTCATACATCATTAGCTTAAGCTTCATGCAGGTGTTGAGACTTCCATCCGTTCACCGTGAATGTAATTCAATTTGATTTGCCATCATGAAGGTACGATGGTGCGATCTTGCCGACAAAGACATGTCTTTTATTCGTTTGATTACCTTGTCTTTTTGCAAAGTTATCAAAATGTTTATTGGCAACATCAAGTATGAATGCTTTGGCCTACTCCCCATCTGTGAATTTAAACACAGCAGAATCCTCTCTCTCCACTGAGGCTGTCAATTCTTGTTGAAAACTTCAGTACTCCTCATCTTTGTCAAAAGCATTTCCATAATTAATTGTTCCGACCCAATCTGTGTTCGACCTTTCTGCGCCTGCGTACATCGACTGCCACAGCTAACTACGGCAACCCCACTAGGAAAAACTGTCCCTGCGTTATTTGCGTTGCCTGCATGACAGAAATCACATGTACAGTATGTCGTTATGAGGGCTCTGTGAGGCATAAGCAACCATCAAAAAAGCTAGCTATGGCTCGCTCCCGTCGGTCACTGTGCTGGTGAGCAAAGAAATCTATTTAGAAATAAAGTCAAACAATTACATGAATAAATTTGAAATTCCACACAAACAGTGAATAAATAAATCACAATATTATGAAGAAGTCCTGCTGTAGTTTAATGACAGAAATGTTTAACATCCAGTAATGGAGTCAAAGTATAGGCATTCTAGGTCATTAACTTGTAACATTCTTTCCAGTGTCACTCATGGCGTTGTGGTATACATGCTTGACTTTGGTACGGGCAGTGTGGGATCAATTCCCGCTCAGTGGTGGTGTTAATATGTTCCCTGTGACTGACTGGTGACCAGTTCAGAGCGTAGTATGCCTTTGGCCCCAAATTATCTGGGACAGGCTCCTCTGACCCTTGTGAGGATAAGTGGCTTGGAAAATGGATGGATGATATTCCCTGCTAGAATGTTTACTTTGTACCTTATAAATATTCCTACTCCTTTGAAATATTATCTTTTTCAAATTTTGTTTTTCATTGTCAATTACTTTATAGCATATAGTGATCAAATCCGAGATAACTTAAGGTACATCTCAGCAAATAAGAGTATGTCAGAAAAGTTTTTTAGCAGTCCAATTAAAAAAGTAAAAAAAAAAAAAAACAGCTCCAACTTTTCAAGAGTTCAATCAAAGATTTATTCTTTGTACACATTCCTTTCACATGTTATTCGCAAATCTGTCTAAACCTACAGTATGTTAGTGAGCACTTCTCCTTGATGATCCAGCCACCTCACAATTTTGGCATATCGAGACCTTGATTATGTCATGTTCGGATAGAGACTGAAACCAAGTGCAGGAGGAGGCCGAGAGGTTGCAATGAACAGTTTAATGACAATGACAAAGGGAAAGGGAGATGGTCCGAGGTGCACTGGTGGGTTGTTGTGGCAGCGAATACTCGGCTGGTGATGATGAGGGCAGGCGGCTCGCTTGACGGCATAGGTTCAACAGAATTGGAGGGAACATCGAGGACAAGGAGAACCACAGAGGTCAGAAAAGAACACGAGGAAGAGAGTGGGCTTACATGGAGATTGAGGAACCATGTTACTCCCATAAAGGCTGCAAGAGTTTCTGAGATCTGGCAGGGTCATATGTAGGCTGATTGGTGACAGGTGTACAGGCGAAGAATTTTCTGGAACGAGAGGGGGGGTCATAAGAGAGTGAAAAGTGCAAAGCACCACCCAGGGTCCAACAGTAGCACTGAAGTATTGCTAATGGCTCAGCATGATTAATTCTGAGGTGTGTCTTAGGCTGCCAACAATACAAATGTGCACTTTTATCCCACAGCATAAAGCCAGAGATGTTAAAGGTTTTGAGGGAGCATACATTTGGCATGCTGACTGTAAGGCCCTAGACCAGAGTTTTTTTTTTTTTTTTTTTTTTTTTTTTTACCATAAGATGTCATCAAAAGCATTTCAGGGAAATGGACAGTAGATTTGACCGGGCCTACAACCGCAGATGACAGGAGATCATACCAGCTGAGGATCTTCATATCCAGCATCCTCACCTCCAAGACCATCTGACACCGGTCACATGGAGAGCTACTGAAACAATTAATTTGCATAACCAAAGAGTCTCCGCACAAACTCTCAGAAACCGTCTCAGGGAAGCTCATGTGCATTTGACCTGACTGCAGCTCCTTGTCCCGACCAACCGATTTGAGTGGGCAAAAGCTCACATTCGATAGTGTCTTGCAGTTTGGAGAGGTGTTTTCTTCAATGATGAATCCCAGTTTTCACTGTATCAAGCAGATGATAATGTTGTAGATTTAGTGGCCCATCGTGCATTGTGGGCAAATGTATCTTATGTACAATGAACACAGGTGCATTTTATTGATGGGAGTTTTAATGGATGGAGACACTGTGATCTTGAGGGCCATTTCTTCAATGATGAATCCCAGTTTTCACTGTATCAAGCAGATGATAATGTTGTAGATTTAGTGGCCCATCGTGCATTGTGGGCAAATGTATCTTATGGACAATGAACACAGGTGCATTTTATTGAGTTTTAATGGATGGAGACACTGTGATCTTGATCTTGAGGGCCATTGTTGTGCCATTCATCCACAACCATGATCTCCCATTGCAGCATGATAATGCATGCAAGAATCAGCATATAGTTCCTGCAATCAGAAAACAACCCAGTTCTTGCATGGCCAGTATACTCACAAGACATAGTGACCACTGAGCATGTTTGGGATGCTCTGGATCGGCGTAGGCGACAGCATGTCTCAGTTCCTGCCAAGATGTATTCAGCAACTTCCCTTAGCCACTGAAGTGGAGTGGGCCAAAATTCTACAGGCCACAACCTGATGGATGTTTATTGACAACCTGCAAAGGAGAAATGTGAGATAAATAGCAACCACATCACATACTAACGGTCACGACCCATCGGAACGGAGGTAGGACCCAAACGCAGGAGTACACGGGAAACGCAGAGGTAATTCGGGAAAAACGTTTATTGTTCCAGGGTCGGGGATCGGGCAAGCAGTCAGGTGCAGCAGCGGGAGTCAGGGCGTCGGGCGTAGAGAGCAGGTCAGCGGGCAGGCAGGAGTCAGTACACGGGAGATCGATCAAAGCAGGCAGGATTATCAAAAGGAGTCAGGCTTACAGGGTTGGTCAGAGGACAGGCAGAGGTCGGTGCACACGGGAATACGATCAGAGATACGGGAGTGCTGGGACAGGGCATGAACCGCAACGATCTGGCACCGGACAAGTCGTCCCCATGGTCCTGTATATACCGGGGCCAATCAGCCAGTATGAAGCCCAGGTGTGTGCCTCCCATTCAGCTCGACCGCGCCAGCCAGGGCTGGACCGGCAGGATCATGACACTAACTGGTCTTTGGACCACCACCACCCTCCAGTACAACAAAACTGCTGCCACAGGTGAGGTAGATGGATGATCTCAGCAAAGAAGAACTGCTCACTGTCACACATTTAAACTAATTTGTGAATTATATTTAAGATAAATGTTTTGTGTAAATGTACGAAAGGTCTTAGATCTCTGAGGTCACCTCATGAAATGTTTGTTTTTGTTCAATATATATTATAAGGTACTGCACATTATTATTATTATTGTTGTTATTATCATTCTCTGATATTTCTAGAAAAAAGACAGGAGTGGAAAATCGAATAATTTTTTTAAACAATTTATTCATTCTAGCTGACTGCTAACACAAACAAAATATCCCCCCCCCCCACAATCCCAATTTACAGAGATGCACCTGTATATACAGTACTTGATATCTAAGACATTCTTCACACTTTGAAATTCCAAATTTTAGATCTTGGCATATCTAAGGATGGATGTAAGAAACATGAGCTGTATGTCAGTTTCAGAGATTTGGGATGGCAGGTAAGGTGTCCATTGTTTGGTTAAAATATTTCATACATTCTCATATTTATATTAGGTTTTAGGTATTCATTTTTAAAATGTAGCTGTATTTGCCGATTTTATTCCTTTCAGGACTGGATCATTGCACCAGAGGGCTACGCAGCGTACTACTGTGAGGGAGAGTGCGCCTTCCCGCTCAACTCCTACATGAATGCCACGAACCACGCTATCGTGCAAACTCTGGTATGTCTTTGACAGTCCCGGTGACGGCTACCTTCACCGCACCACATCATGGTCTGTGACAAACCGTGTCACCCGATTTATACATCTTCCAAACACAGGTGCACTTTATCAACCCGGGAACAGTGCCGAAACCTTGCTGCGCTCCCACGCAGCTCCACGGGATCTCCGTGCTCTACTTTGATGACAGCTCCAACGTCATCCTGAAGAAGTACCGCAACATGGTGGTCAGAGCCTGTGGCTGTCACTGACCACTAATCATGCATTATACTGTATGAGCTCATTTCTGAGGGATGTTTAAAAAGGAGGAAGCGGTGGAACCAGAGACAAGAAATGGTTTACTGCCGGTCACAGAGTAGGCTTTTATCTCTGGGACTATATTTATGATCAGCAGCTGAGCAATTAGAGCCACGGATTACACAAATAGTGCCCCCCCATTGCTTACTTTTGTGTTCTTCGGTGCGACTCGGAAACATGCACTAAAATCAATCCGAGCAAATACTTTAAGTGGTTCAAACAGCATTTGTCACTGTTAGTATCAGATATCATTTATTTTTGTTGTGACCTTTCAGCTGTGAGAGAATCAAATTCAATTTCCTGCATGGACATCTTTGCTTGATCATGAATTGAAGGTGAGCATCAAACCACTGCCCTCCCATGTGAGCAACATTGCACATTCTGTTTTGGAAAGACTGAAGGAGATCAAGCCTGCATGAAAGCATGAATGTGCGGGCTGAGAAGACCTGAATGATGGGTCGAGTTCCTTAGTGTAAATGATTGAGCTGTCAATCGATTTGTTTTTGAAATCCGATGAATCACATTACAGGTACAACATATACCACAAATAATACAATATTTTGCTTTAAGATGGTAATTTAAACCTCTTCTGCACTAGATGTGATTTGACCTTTGTTTTATGGAAAGTCTCATCGTGGTGACTTTGAAACAAAATTTGCTGCTGAGCAAACCAATCGGGGTCTCCTCAATCATCTTTGCACTGGGCTAAATACTGGCCTGATCACTGAACTTATAGCAACCTGTGCCTCCCTCCTTGCACCTCCAGATGTCCATTTGCCATCAAGGTAAAGGTGTATGTTCAGTCAAAAGAGTGTTTTATTAATCTGAGTTAATTCATAATTAATGTGATGGTTTTGTGGTTGATCATTTGCATTAACTCTTTAACTTTGACAGCCCTAATAATTTTACATCATCTTACGAAATGGTGTTCTTGATTCATGCTTATGAACTTTCACATTATGTTTTGGACTGTCTCGTGTTCTGCAGAAAACTGGGTACTCATCAGTTTTTTTTTTCCATTCTCACAATGAATTAGAAACATAATAAACTGAAATGTCACAAGAAATTTGATTCATTTGATTCCCGTATTTTACGGACTATGCGTCGCTCTGTTGTACAAGTCGCACCAGCCATAAAATCCATAAAAACAGTATACGGGAAACGCAGAGGTAATTTGGGAAAAACGTTTATTATTCCAAAGACGGGGATCGGGCAGGCAGTCAGGTGCAACAGCACTAGTCAGGACATCGAGCACTGCTGGACAGGAACGTGAGGCGGCGCCATCGCCACCTCCTGTACGGGAATGTGAGGCGGCGGCGGCGCCATCACCATCTCTTGGACGGGAACATGTGGGCGTGCCAGTTGCCGTTGAAGCCGGAGTGTGGAGCGGCCGCGGACCGGTCGCCACCGGTACTCCTGGACATGGACGAGAAGCGGCTGCGGAGACGTTGCCACCTTCTGGACAGCAACGTGAGGTGGCGGCGGATCGGTCTCCATTGCCACATCAGCTCTGCTCGGCAGCGGATCAGCATAAACCAGCAACGAGTCCGTTGACACTGCAACGTGGGCGTGTCTCGGGAGCGGATCCGTTGCGACAGAGACATGAGCCTTGCTTGGTAGCGGGTCCGGGTCTCCTCTGGCTGCCACGCGGAAGTCCCCGCGAAGACACTCGGGAGCTGGAGACGTGGGGACGTGAAACAAACTGACTGGGATTAAAGATCGGGCGAAGAGATTCATAGTGAAAATAATACGAGTCATAGTGAGGCACCCGGTCATATGAATCAAGGTCCTACTTGTAGTCCGAAAAATCAGAGTCCAACAGAATGTGAGGTGCTGGACGGATCGTGGTCGGGACGTATTCATAGCTTGCCGGCGGAGTGTGTGACACGGAAGGAGAGGACATCGTGGAGCCTACCCGGATCGGGCAGGCTTGGTCCTCCGGCAGTCGGTCTACCTTCCGTCGGTCCCGGCGACGTCGGGTCTTTCCTGCTGGGTCCTGTTTTGGCCAGATCGTTCTGTCCCGACCCATCGAAACGCAGGTAGGACCCAAATGCAGGAGTCGGGAAACGCAGAGGTAATTCGGGAGAAACATTTATTATTCCAAGGTCGGGGAACGGGGAGGCAGTCAGGTGCAGCAGCAGTAGTCAGGACGTTGGGCTTGGAGGGCAGGTCCGCGGGCAGGCAGGAGTCGGTACATGGGAGATCGATCAAGGCAGGCAGGAATATCAAAGGAGTCAGGCTTATGGGGGCGTTCGGAGAACAGGCGGAGGTCGGTACACACGGGAAAACGATCAGAGATACGGGAGTGCTGGAACGGGGCATGAACCACAACGATCTAGCGCTGGACCAGTCGTCCGTCCCCATGGTCCTATATACACCGGCGGCCAATCAGCCAGCATGAGGCGCAGGTGTGCGCCTCCCAATCAGTGCGGCCGTGCGGGAACCCGCACAGCCAGGGCTGGACCGGCAGGACCATGACAACAACAGGCTGAATGGTATATGCTTATGTTAAATGACACAAATGAGAACGTGCATGGTGTGTTAACTTAACATATTAAGAGTTATTCCGATAATTGTAGCATAAATAACATATTAAGAAGTTTACCAAAACCATCTGTGTCACTCCAAATATCCGGTAACAAAAATCCAATGAAATCTTCATCCTTGGTATCACTTCTAAACAAGCCCGCCAACTCCAGAGGTAGACAACATGTCGCTTCCTCTCCTACGCGCTTACGTCAGACTCATCATCTTTGCAGTTACAACTAGCCTATTCCAGCCTTTCTGAATCCCGACAGGATACTTTATTGAGCCATCCATTGACTTCCCGGAAATTTACATGGCGGATTCACCCGGAAGCTGTGCTCTCCATCCGTCATCTACTGGTCCCACAGCAGCTCACGAGCCATACCTGGCTCTTTTGGTGGTTGCATAATGTTTCAGGGAGCCCTCATAACGACATACTGTACATGTGATTTCTGTCATACGGGCAATGCAAATGACCCAGAGAAGGTTTGCCCTAGTGGAATTGCCATAGTTTGGGGCGGCATCAAAGCAAATGACGCAGAGACAGTTTGTCCTGGTGAAGTCGCCGTAGTCCACAGGCTTCGGGTCGAACGCCGATCGTGTAGGAACAACTGCGTAATTATGGAAACGCTTTTGACAAAGGTCGCTCAAAGAAATAAAATATGATTACCAAAGTTTTCAACAAGAATGGATAGCCTTTCTGGAGAGGGAGGGTCCTTCTGTGTGTTTGCATTCACAGATGGGGAGTATGCCAAAGCATTTGTCCTCGATGCTGCCAATAAATATTTTGCCAACTTCGCATAAAAAGAAGATAATTAAATGAATAAAAGACATGCCTTTGTTGAAAGAAGCATTCACCAAGGCACCATCATGATGCCAAATCAAATTGAATTACGTTCACGATAAACGGACGGAAGTCTCAACGCCTACATGAAGCATAATCTAAGGACGTATGAAGCACCAGAAGTCACATTCATGGTAAGAAGTACTTTTGTCATCATTGGTTAGCAACATCATAACAATGTTATTTAAAATAATCTGCAGAATATGACTTTCTCTTTAATGATATTTTTGTTCAGTCCTTCTCTGTTGTTATAAGTTACAGCTAATGTTGAAATGCTGAATTTTCAGAAGTGGTAGGTACAGATACATGGGCCTAGAGCGCCCTCTCACGGTTGTCAGTGTGAAAATAACTGATAAACGACTCGAAAAATGAATGAATGGATGTAATAATGTGTTAATAAGTTCACATTTAAGTCTCTGTGGAAAATAAGTCACACCACCGGCCAAACTATGAAAAAAAATGCGACTTATACTCCAAAAAATACTGCAAATGAGGGTCGTTTCCAGTTTCCTCAAAAAAAAAGTGAGCAAGAGATCATCCTGGCTGACTTTGACCGAGAAGTGTGCTAAACTGTAGACTGGTCGCCAGCCACTCACAGTGCCCATGCGAAAACAGCAATTCAGACTCACATTCACACCTTTGGACAATTGAAAAATTTCAGTTCACTGAATATGCATGTTTTTGTAAACCCAAGTCAGGGGAGAACACAGGAAGCCTGAATTAGCCTAAGTACCCTGAGCACAAGCATGGGGAGAATATACAAGAGCTACACAGAAGGGCTGGAACCAAGATTCGAACCCAGGACCTTTTGACTGTGAGGCAGACGTGCTAACCACTACAATTGTCTTCATATATGAGTTTAAGCCTGCCCTCTTCCTATCTGACGTTTTGGATGTCATTGTGGAATGATCGTCAAAAGCACAGCAGCGTCTCATTTCTTGCCACCACTTTAAATTGTATGGGGGAGCTGCAATAGGCTTCAGCACAGTCCAAAATTTGGTGTTGAGGATATATGATGAAAAAGAGCCCATCAACTTTGCTTTGAGTGGCAGTCGCTGAAAGCCGGCTCTTGTTGTTGACCTGTAATCCAGGACACCAACTTTTTGACTGTTGTCCCCTATTGCATTCTCTCCATACACATTTTACAAACTTTTGAAACTGTTGAGTGGTGGTTCCCTTTCCAGTGCAAGAAATGCAATCACAACTCTCTGCTTTTTAAAGGGAATCCAACAATGATGACATGTCCTAAATAGCTAACACATAAAGGACAAGCCTTCAAATGAGTATATAAACTACAAGCCGTGAAAATGTCTCAAGAATTAAAATTGTTAGGCGGTTGAATTAAATTGGGCACATTTATTTTTTGGCTGACCGTCGTAGTTTATTTTAAAATTTCTGCATTGTTGGCAATCCTTTTTAACATTTAGTAAAAAACAGCAAACATTTTTCTGTTTGATGCCCCCGAATGCCACTGCGTGGCTACCCCTTACAGTGATTAAATGGGAGAAGAAATTGAGAAAAAAAAATACGAGACTAAAAGCTCCGACCCCAACATCAGTCAAACCCTTAGCTGCGTTGCTCTTGAGCAAGACACCATTACCCTGAATCATTGGTCTCAAACTCAGTTCACCTCAGGGCCGCAGGAGGCTGCTGCAGCCTCAGCGCACATGCAAGGAATTTAAATGAAAAAATTAAAAAAAAACATCTTTTATATTCTTTAAGACAAAATAAGATAAGCAAGGAAGCTGGTGTAAACAACTTGTGTGCAAAACTACTTATAAAACTCTCCATGGGAACACCACTGTATCTTTTACTCAGTGGAAAATGTCATGCCCCCAAGAGCCACAACCCCGCCGTGATAGGTAGGTTCATCAGCTCCACACACACCAGTGTAAAAGTGCCATTCATATAAAACTTTGAGGCCGCACTATCATTTAACACAAAATATCATCTTGGGGGCCACAAATGGCCCGCTGGCCCCCAGTTTAAGAACACTGCCCTGACTTGTTCACCGAGTGCAAAGCTACATTCTGCTCTATTGTGTGCAACTAATCATGTTTTTTGTAGTCATCACTAGGATGGGCAAAAGCAGAACACATATTTTTTGATAATGAAGATGATTCTTCTTCTTGAGGTTCAAGGTGACAGATGTGTTTTGCTTTTTCAGGAAATGCCCAGAAAAAAGTCCTTATGAGACAATTTTGGGAACATACAAATGAAAGTGAAGTGACATGTTTACATTGTTTTTAATCAAAACGGCATACTTCAACATAGGACGGGGAGTTATAGTGTAAATGCAGTCTAAGAAATAATCTTTTATTGCTGCCATTTCAAAAAAGTTATAATGCCAAACATGTTTCATATTGACCAAGTCGTAAAAAACTCACGTGTACCAAAATAGGCATGAATCTTTTACTTATGCTATTCAATGTGTACAAATATCCATGAATGGAAAGACAAAATATAGTGTTGAGAGAAAAATGACACAATCCAGTAATATTGGTGATTATCGTACCCCGAACAAACAACTTATAGATTGTAGTGTGCGTAAATCCACATATTTGCCATAAACCTAATTCTTGAGGCAACTTACAACTGTTGATTTTCCACAAGCTACGTCTTTTGCTCTGTGGTACATCTGCAGCCGACCAGAACACAATCACCTTCAAACTTTTTGTAATGGGTAGGACATCCTGTGTAACTGCAAAGTACCGAACCGTACATGATATTAACTGAGAACCGCAACATATTTAGACAGCTCACGCTGGAACAAAAAGAGAAGGATAATAAGTCTGTGTGTGTTTTTTGGTCTTGATCCACCACGCCCATCGACAAGAAAGTCATGAGGGTGGTGTTTAGTTGTTTGGATGGAATTATAAACTAAACAATCATGCTTGGTTAAGAATTCCAACAATATTAGTTTTGCTTGCTGGGTCAAGGCCCATTGTTGTCATCAAAAATACTCAAATACACAACAGTATTCTGGTATTATGATTTTGTTCTGCTCAGTCTCACTGAAGATCGAAAATATGATAAGATTCACTGAAGAATGACAGTTTTACAACGAAGGAAGGAACGTTGGGCAATGCAATCCAAGTATTTTACAAGATTTAACTTCATTTTAAAAATCTCATTTAACCTTTAACAGATTGAATTTTGTCACAATGAGCTACATTCCTCCACAGTCAAGGGTCTTCTTCCTCGCTGCTGTGACTGTGAAACTGAGGCATGGTGACTTTTAAATGCATGCAACTTGACAATAGAGGTCACAGGAGTGAGAGTCAGACTTACATACTTGAGAATAAGTTGCTGGTTTTCGGCCGTTAGGTTCTGCATTCTAAAAACATGGATGCTAGTTTAATAGGCTTTAAATTGTTCAAAGATGTCAATGTAAGTGTGAATGGTTGTGTCTGTACATAAATAAAATATGCACTGCACTGGTGAACAGCGTCATCTTAGATAACCTCTAGGTCACTGGTAACCCAAATGAGGATAAGCGCCACAAATGAATAAATACATAAATGCAACTTGCAAAAGTCTACAGGAGGGGGTGTTATTGTTCTTTTTTGGAGTCCTCCTTTGGAAACCATTCACCATAAAAAGTGCTAAATAGCATTTACAAGTTAACGCACTCATTGTGCAATTATATGCAAAAAAAAAAAAAAGAGTACATAAAAATTTCTGTATGGAGTACATATATATTTGTAACAAGGTCTTTCTGATCTCAGTTTTTTATTTCACAAGTGTATTGTCCATAATAATTTATAAAATGGTTTGAAGCAATACGTATTGTTTTATATCTTTATCCATTTTTGGCCCTTTTGTTATCATATGAAATTACTATCAAGATTGGAAAATCAAATTGCCTCGTGAACCATGCACATTTTAGATTCATAAATATTCAGTTTCATTTCTTTAAAAGGCTCGGTATTGCAATGCAGTCAGTGTATATAGTGTAGTTGCATAAATGTATTCATAGTATTTTTTTTTTAATCGAATGTAACCCACACAGGAGTGAATAATATGCCTGCTGGGACTTATCTTCCATTAGAATTCACATATAGGCCCCTATTTTCATATACTGTACAGTGTACACTGCTGAGAGTTCAAAATGTGGTACATCTGGATTTCCGCGCAAGCGCAAAGCTCGCTGGCAGAGCTTTGGCAGACCAGTCTTTGCCAAGATGGGTGTACTGACACAATGATGGTTTCTCCTTTGACATCTGCCTGGTGCATGTGACAATTTAGTGACTGCTCAGCCCATATCTAACCATTGACACACAATTTTTAGCCAACTAATTGATAATTAATTATAATCACCATCATTATTGTATTTTTTTTAATCTCACTGGTCGACCTTTGAGGTCTACGGTGTCGCCCAGAATTATCACCAGCTCATACTGTATTTAATATTGTTATCTGTTGCAATAATGGCAAAGCTCATTGACAATGCTCCTACCACGCATGGATCGCTGTGTCCTCTTCTGTATATGGAGATGTCTCCATACAAAACTATTGTACTTCTTTTAAAGGAAATGAGAGAAGCCTTTTCAATTGGGCAGGATTGTAGTTGGCTGGCATCCCTTTATTAAATGCGCTGGGGATACGATGGGGCATGAAATGACCAAAATCAGGTCCAACCTGCCTCCCCGTAGTGCTGGATTTTCCCCTAGTCATGAAATTAGAGCCCTGGGTTGGGAGTGGCTGTGTAAGTAATAAGTGTCTGGAAGACCAGAATATGAGTGAGGAGATACCCAACCAATTTGCATATTCATGAGTTACTTGTTGCAATAAGTGAGTGGCCCCAAACCTAGCCCAAAAAGTTGCAGGCGTGTGTGCCTCCAGAGACATGAAACTGAATTGACTTCGCACGCACAATGACAGACAGTGTCCTGTAATTGCTGTGCCTGCAGCGTGGAGGCTGACGACGCCACCGAATCAATCGAGAGGCTGGGTCGGGCCCAGAAATCCACCTAAGAACAACGTTGCAGACGGGAAACGTTCCACACCGCAGGATCTAGGATGACCCACAGGGTGCCACCGAGGTGCCATGGCAACTAGCCTCCTGGGGGAGCCCGCAGAGACCCAGTCCCACCTGTCTAGCACAGATGTGACTTGTGAAAAACAGAAAAACTATTTAAAGTGACTGGGGTAAGACTGTCAAGAGTGAGTGAATAAGAGGCATAGCTCCTCCAGGTTGAGTCCTTCAGGCAGGACAACCACAGACAGACAGGGCCGCACTACCCAGCACCACAGCACTGATCCTGGGAAGTCCCACAGAATCCAGCTAGCACCCACCACTAATTTTTTTTAAGTTTATTATCACCATTTTTAAACTTAAAAAAAAAAAAATTATAACAGTGGTGCAATACTTAATAAAGACATCTTAATTTCAATGCATTTCACTTTGGAATTAACTAAAAGCCAAAACCTGAAATTGCCATAACATGCAACGTGTATTAGTGTCTTTCAGTTGAGTATAGAGAGAAAAAAGAAGAAAGAGAAGGTAGAAGTGGGTGTTTTGGCATACAAGAATAACTCCAAGTCTCTCTCTGGTGTTTTCCACTTCATTACATAAAATCCCTCTTGTCAATCCCTTGCACTCTCTCAGCTCCTCCCTCCTTCCTCTCATTGGTCAGCTGATCGACTTCTCAAAGCCCCTAACTTGTTTCCTACTCCATCCGAAGAGCTCACAGTCCACTGACAGTAAAAAGGGAAAGGATCACACTGTGGCAGTGGACATCAAATCCTCTGGGATGCGGGAGATGATTGACAGGCTCTCTACGGAAAGCTCACAGGGCTAAGACATCATCATCATCATCATCATCATCATCATCATCATCATCATCATCAACAACAATCACAACAACAACAACATGAGCTCCTCATTAGGCAACCTTCACAGCCAACACCTTCGTAAGTAATTTTTTTTTGGAACTTGTAATTCTTAGATGGGTCAGGAGTCCTTGAGGGGAGATCGTGTTTTTCATTGTTATGGAGTAAAAGAGTGACTGTACACAAGAAGCAGTGAGTAACTTCTGTGTATCGGCAAATATTTGAACATCAGTCTGTACAGTCAGAACAAAAAGTCCACAGTTTTTTTGTCAAGATTTCTGAGTTCTACCCATTGGGAAAAAAAACCCAAAACATTAGATAGTAGCTGTAGCTTAACTGTATAGAGATTTAGTTCATGGAGTACAGCACGAGGGAGATTTTCTGAAGATATGTTTTATATACTTATGACAAAATGTGATTTGATTCAGGGTTGCATAATGTGTGTGTGTGTGTGTGTGCATGTATTGAGGGGGCGAGGCAGACAGACATAATGTGTGAAGTGGTGTGACAGCTCATCTGCAGTGTTGAATAGCTGTGTTGATGCTGCTTGAAGTGCAGTGAAGAGTGCACTCCCAGCCAAAATCCGACAGGAATGTTGAATCATCAGCCTGAGTAACGTTCACTAATTCAATCTGAATAGGTCATACTAATCATCACTGGTGCCGGAACTTGATGTACACGGGCGCTTTGACAGATTCACACACAGAGAGCTCCCTCCATGACCTCTTATTTCTAATAGGATTACGGGATGGCATCAGAGTGGAACGGTTTCATTCCTCAAAAATGCCGCCCCTGAGAGGACTTACACATACAGTACCTGCGAGTAAACTTGTGCGATCAGACAAGGCTACAAAGGATCAAGCCGTTACTTGAGTAAACTGTTGACCATCTGTTACTCTGCTCCAACTTTCTGGACTTCATGTGTCTCTGGCTGGATTACTGTGGGAACATGTGAAAGAGGGTCACATCGGCATGCAGCAGAACGAGATTCTTGTCAGCTGTTATAAACATATTTCAGTCTGCCAGCTGGAGATTGGTTCAAGACAAAATGCTTTACAGTTTCTCATAGCCGCTATGTCTTTATACTCAGTTATGCTCAGAACTATTTGAACAATCATACTGAGTTTTTATGATTTGACCTTTATATGTACCTCAAGTGAAATAAAAACCCTTCCCCTTTTTAATTACATAATTAGCAGCTAATACTGTATGACCCCTCACACCAGTAACTTGGGAGCAGTGTCTTCGGTTTAGGGGTGAATGCTGAACATGACGTACTGATTGTAAACATAATTGTTCACTCGCCTGACTTTATGCAGGCAGTCTATGCTTGGGTCCTACTCATTGATGGTGTGGCTAATCTTCTGTCTCCATCTGTGCCCTCTGATTGAGGAGCTTGTCTTATCCTATACAAAGCATCTAAAAATTTTTTTTGCAGTGAAGACTTCAAATGTATTTGAAGTTTCTGAAATAATTATCTGTGTACTGCCACACCAAAGTTGATCAATAAATCTGCAACACATAACACATGGTGCTTCATTACATCCGGTACACTGTATTGGCACACCAACAAAATTACTTGTTTATAGAAATAAGCCCCTCATACCACAGTGTTCCTTAACGAACCTGTCAATCTAGATACAGGTAAGAAGATTTGGAAATACAGTACAGCTAAAACCACGGATGTGTTAGGTGATAAATCCTTTGGTGCTTCAGGGCTTACAGAGGGCAGTAGGGCAAGACAATGACCTACAAACAGCACTAGGTAGGCGTGGACATGATGCAGGGAAATACTGTACTGTATATGGATGGCGAGTATGAATGGAGTTGTTTGGCAGAAAAAACAGTTGCAGGATTATTGGTTATCATGTGATACTTGGACTATATCATTTTATATGTATCTGTATTATGAGCCGCTTATCCTCACAAGGGTCTTGGGAGTGCTGGAGCTAATCCCAGCCGTCATCGGGCAGGAGGCGGGGTACACGTTGAACTGGTTGCCATCCAATCGCAGGGCACACAGAGATAAACAACCAATCGCACTTACAATCACACCTATGGGCAATTTAGAGTCTCCCTTTAATGCATGTTTTTGGGATGTGGGAGGAAACCACAGTGCCCGGAGAAAACCCACGCAGGCACGGGGAGAACATGCAAACTCCACACAGGCAGGGACGGGACTGAACCCAGGTCTGTCACGAACCAGCGAAGCGGGGGCGGACCCAAATGCAGGACTCCCAGGCAAAGGCATGATGTTCAGTAGGTTTTATTATAAAGTTGTGCATGATAACACAGTCCAAGAAGGCAGGTTCCAAAAAAAAAAGAAACGAGATCCGAGGTAAATATGAGACAACCAAAGAGCATCACAAAAACGTGACTGGACTGTAATGGCGCAGTGGTGAAGTAACCCAGGATTCGGTAAAGCATACTCAACGAACTGGCAAATGCCAGTAACAAAAACTCTAACTTAAATGCCTGTCTAATTACAGTCCGAATGTGAAACAGCTGTGACAGGTGTCAGAGGCCCTCTTGGCAGTGAGCAGGCCTTGCTTATGACAGGGTCATCAGAACTGTGAGGCCAACACTTTACAGCTGCGCCACTGTGCCTCCCCATTATTAATTAGTTATTGGTAATATTTTTGTAATTTATATATATATTATAAAATTATATAATAATAAAAAATATTATAATAAATAAATACAAATAATAAAAATCTCAAATGCCTTAATTTATTTCCAACAGTCAGTTCCAGCTTTCACTTGTGTGTGTGTACTGTATATATATATATATATTTTTTTTTTTTTTCTGCGTGGAGGGTCCAATCAGTTTCCAGTTTCTATGTATTGCCATGTCAATGCAAGCCGCACAAGGTCTTCATTACTGTAAATGCTCGCTCATGCCATATACACACACTGATAATGGCAGTTTATTTTTTTCGACGAATCAGATTTAAAAAAACAGGGCTAGCTAGAAGATGATTCAAGTGATTTGAAACCACTTTCTTTTTGGCTTAAAAATCTACAAATAGCTATTCACAAACTTCCCTATTGTTTTCGGGCAAATAATTACAAGTACTTTTGGAAAATGTCCACATTTGTTCATTAGGATATTATTCTTTTTATCATTTCATTCTGGAGAGTGGTTCAACTGATAAAGCGTTGGCTTCACAGTTCTGAGGTCCCGGGTTCAATCCTGGACCTGCCTGTGTGGAGTTTGCATGTTCTCCCTGTACCTGTGTGGGTTTTCTCTGGGCACTCCGGTTTCTCCAACATTCCAAAAACATGCAACATTAACTGGACACTCTAAATTGCCCGTAGGTGTGATTGTGAGTGTGACTGTTATCTGTCTCCATGTTCCCTGTGATTGGCTGGCAACCAGTTCAGGGTGTACCCTGCTTCATGCCCGTTGACAGCTGAGATAGTTTTGTTCCAGTTCCAGCACTTCCCGTGACCCTCGTGAGGATAAGCGGTGAAGAAAATGGAAGGATCGATGGATTATTTCATTCTTATCAAATTTTGTTGCATATCAAATTAACAGTTTGAAATTTTTAACAATATGATGAATCGGTGAGCGTGCACCATTTAGTTATGCATCCTTTGTAAATGTATACATAAAAATGTAAGTAATGGCAGTGAATAAAAAAAAAAAACCCAGCAAAGTTCTAACAAAGCCAACTTTTTTTGACGTGAAGCGTTTGACTGAAATTTTGTAATATTTAATGTATTTTAAAACATGTCTACAGGATTTATTTATTTTTGATTGGCTAGCAACCGGTTGAGGGTATACCCCGCATCCTGCACAATGATAGCTGGGATTGGCCCCAGCACTCTCGAGACCCTCGTGAGGATAACAGGCTCAGAAAATAGATGCATGGATGGTATTTATTTTCACAGTTTGAACATCGCATACCATTTTATGTCCCTGAAACTTACCACTGTTTACATCCATATCATTTAAGTGTCGTCAGTGCACCTTTCAGTGGACAAAATTATCAATAAAGGTTACTTTTATTGAAAATTAGCAGTCAACGTATTCTCTGTTCCCATGGGCTGGATTGGATAATCTGACTTGGTGGCCGTATGTTTGACACCACCGATGTAGCCTGTTCAACTATTCACAGATCTGTGCAGGGCGCCTAAGGCACGGCTACTTAGATACTGTTGTTAAGCACCCCAAGCTCCCGATCAAAATGGCGGACACAGTGCGGCCGAAGCATGTTATGAGCGATTCATTAGAGCGAATTTCCAATATTATTTCTTTTTCCTTTTTACCCATGGTATCAGTAATATCGACAAAGAGTGTACAGAAAGGCCAGAATTGCTTTGAACAGAGACATATTCATAATGTCAAGGTTTCCCAAATGGGAACGCCAGTTTAAGTTTCTGCAATGTGATGGGCGTCCATGTGAAAGAATCAACCACCTCATAAACTTATGTTGGACATCGAATGTGAAACGAAAGATTTCTGATGCCTATTGTTCATGCAAAGCAGGGTAAGTTTGCATTTTTACGCTACATACACATGTTGATTCGAAATGATACCTACGTTCATAGTGGATAATTAATTTACATAGATTATAGCAGTATGCGTGTCCTCTATCGGTCTGAACGTATGTACTGTAGACGTAAATGTAGGGCCAAAATATTTGTGTTCACGTGATGTGTTCACTCATGGATAAGAACCCTTGAATATTATCCCCAAGGCTTGTCATACTGTTTCCTACTTGCACACACAGCTCTGGATAGGTTTCCAATGATGTCATCACAGTCCTTAGACCAATTGGAAAAATTAACGATAGAAAAAAAAATCATGCGCCACCTATCACCTGTGTTCTCTGACCTGACACACAAGATGGTCTAGTTGGAAACCTATCCATTGCGTTGTCCACATATAAATATATAGGTTGTTGACAGCATACAGGATAGAACTTAAAGTAAATATGCACATAAATGCCAACATTATATATTTTACTGACATGGTCTCTTCATTTATTTCAGTCTGGGTGGAAAGTGCTCCCATATTATTGGTTTGATTAAAACTCTACCAGGGCTCAAACTCCATAACTTTTCTCACGTGCCGTGTGAGCAAAGCTGCATGTCTCTGCCACAGCAGTGGAATAAACCCATAGGGTCCAAAATCAAACCAGTGCGGATGAGTGAAGTAGTTGTAGCTCGATCAACAAAAAGGAGGAAAAGAAAACCGATTCTTTGTCAGACAGATATGAACTACAAGTTAAAATAATGAAATAAACAATGAATAATAGTGAAAATAATGGGATGGTCTTTGTCAATTTGTAGTGCAAGCCCCTTGACACATTCCAGGAGATGTTCATCATCATTGTACTTTATAGCTGTTACACCAACTAACTTATATAACTTACCTTGAAACAGACGCCTTTGTGCTGATTTATTTTCAATACGTTCAGGTGGTCGTGAGGTTGGCCACAAGCCAGTAATCCACCATTTGCATTTCTCGAAGTTCGCCTTTGGGGTGGGAAGGCGCACCAGATATCCTCCCAGTTATCTCTCTGGATAGCGATCGTCTCCATTCCACGTTCCCCAGGCACATCGAAGCACCATATTTCCAAATCGGATATAAGCCGGACTATACACTTGGAATTCAGAGGCTTAAAGTAATAATAGTCAGACCTAATTTAACCAAACACTCTATTTTTTTGTGGGTAAAAGGTGGTGGCTGTGGACAGCATGGGTGGAGTTCAGAAAATGACACTCACTGATTGGTCAAAGGGGAGCTGTCAATCATTCTCACTGGTCCGTGAAAAGATACTTTTCGATGACGTCACGCCAGCCACCTGTTTTTTGTTTACACCTACATTTTGGACGCAATGATTGTGTCTACATATCATGGCTAGGAAGCAATAAGTGTATACTGTAATGTTTTGGCTACTGTTATCATTTGATTTTTTATCTGGAAAGTCTTTTGACAAACGAACACTGTAACCAGAGGTGATTGAGGCACTTGTGCTGGAGTGAGGAATAAGGAAAGAAGCCACATGTGAAACTCGAGAGCGCGTATCGTCTCGTTATTATTTGATTGAGCTATAGTACTTCTCATATATAGCAAGTGTGATGTGATTGTGATTGTGTCAATGTCAGCGGGGTGCAACAAGGCAGGATGATAAGGAACTGAGCTAGAGAGGTTGGCAGGGGAAAAAGCGAAATAAATATCACCCACGTTAAAAAATACATTTTGACTCACGTCTACGTTATTCAATAACACTGCAGCAAGATCATAACATTGTGTCAGAGTGACTGTAGTATAGCTATCGACTCATGGGGGGTGGGGGGAGTGCGGGCTCGGGCGAACGAAGACCACGACAAATTTACCATGATGGAGGCGTAAGTTCAGTGTTCCAAGCCCGAGGATGGACTGGGACTCATCCACTTTACCAGATGCGTGGCGGAGATGCAGTTCCTCCTGCTGTGGACCAGCGATAAAGGCCAGGATACGTGTACACTGACCGGGGACGAAGATAGGTTGCTCAAAACTTATTACGAAAAATTCTCTGACTACCTCACTCCGAAAGCAAACCCCATATTTGCTAGATATATGTTTCACGAGAAGGCGCAAGGTAACTGTGAGTAATGTGAGCACTTTGTGACGGAACTCAAGCTGTTGCTTAAAGACTGTAACAACTCAAACAGCCATGAGATGGTCAGAGACTGCATAGTTTTGACTACCAACTCACCGAGCGTGCGCGAAAAGTTTCTCAGCCAGGGGCCGGAGCTCACGCGCGAAAAGATCGATTGGCATAGCCTGCTCCCACGAGTTAGCAAAAGTGCAGCTAAAGGCTATGGCTAGGGACAGCCACGAGGTTAATGTTATCCACTGCAAACCTGGAAGGCAAAATTTTGCTGCAGGTTCTAGTCGGCATATTGAGAGCCCTAAGACCTCTGTAAGGATATGTAACAAGTGTGGAGGATACCACAATAAATTAGCTGACTGCTCAGCAAAAGGTTAACCTGAAGTGTCAGACTGCTTTTTCTATCTGTTCTTACAACCATAAGCCACACAATGAAATACCATGATGAAAAGGCCGTAACACGCTTATAAGCAAGCCAATACTCACAAAAAGATCACTGCAAAACGCAAGTTGTATTGTAGTTTTGCCGTTCAGTATGGCGTCGTTAACAAAAGTCATGTGACGTCATGACGCACACGAGTGCGTGACACGTTTGCCAAATAGATTTCAAGGGCAGTCATTAGGGGAGAATTGGTGGATCTTGAAAACATGCAAGCCAGGTGCAAAAAATACTGACTTATGCACCAACGGGATGATATGGCCCTGGATGCACAAAAGCTTTCACTCACGCTGAAAATACATTTGCACATTTGCGGGTCCGCCTCAAGCCATCTAAGTAGTATATTGCAATACAACATATGATATATACACTATATATTTATTATACAAACCCATCACTTGCTCAAGTGCCTCGTCCGCAGCCATTTCATGAAATTATCCAGGCTGTCTATAATCTATTGTCTACAGTGAGAATGTACATGTCCACAAAGTCATTTATATTAATCTTTGTCATTTGAGTGCTTTAGATGTGTATTTATTTTGAATACATTTGTGTGATGCTGTTTTAGAAGTTTGATTTAAGTGATATGAAAATATCTGTGATGTTCAAGTTGAAATAAATTAATTCATTAGTTAATGAAGATGCAATTGTCGGTCAGTGGCTATGAGAATGTTTAGGCCAGCAGAAAAGGCTCCGGAGGCCCTCACAGCACACTATTGAGTAGAATATAGGTAACAAAAATATTGAATCTAGAGCAACTGAAATATTAGAAAAAGCTTTTATTATGGTTCAGTCTGGCAAAGATGTATAAACTTTTCTATGTAGGCACTTTACATAACCTTGACAGCAGGGGACCAAAACCGAGTCGCTCATGTCAAGACAGTTTTTCCACCTGACCTCCCTTCTCCTTGTCACAGAGGACTCATCCAGTGATCTCACTTATTCATTTGACACAGAGAGGAGTTAATGGCAGCCCGTGGGCCACAGTAAGGCCTGACATCACTGCATTTAGCCTCCAGATCAATGTGTTGATCGTGCAGTAGACGCTTGTGAACCGCAGCTTCAGGGTGCTGTCCTTGAATTAGGGTGAGGCACGTGGTGGGGTGAGCAAACTGTTGTCACTGAAACAGAGCTAGGAAATGAATAATGTTATTGTCATCACGTGGGGATGATGCTTTTATTCATTTGCAGGCACAAACCACTGTGTCCAATGATGCCTTGTCGTATGCCTCCATTTAGGATGAAAACAAGCAAGGTTTTGAATCGATCTACTTTGAGAAAGTCAAATGAAAGTCTAAGAGGTTGGATTCATTCACGCTCCGCCACACCTTGAGTGGTTTCCTCTAACTTGCAACATGTCAAAGCTGTACGGGTCAATTCCTTTCACTTAAAGCTGTGCTTTTCTGCAGCTCTGAATAGCCTTCCCCTTGGAGTGGTTGTCCGAGTTTTTGTGAGAAGGCAGGATGTCATGCAGACAAGTCCAACCCACACTGCTGCTGTATTCTATCCTTCTGCCTGTTCCTGTCACTCCCCATTTCCAGCTGGTCCTGAGCTCTTGTCAATGACCTTTTCTTCCTCAGCTCCCAAAGCACATGCTTCCACAAGAGGAAGGAGAAAGGATACTGAAGAAATATCGGAAGAACGGCACGCCAATACATGGCGGAGACAATATTAGTAAAACAGAACGACTGATGGATGCGTACTACAACAAAGAAACAAAAAATAGCCTGAGAAAAAGTTCAGTAAGTAAGTATTAAAGATATCAAATAAAAGACAAAAGCTAAAACAAATAAAACATAGATAGATAGATAGATAGATAGATAGATAGATAGATAGATAGATAGATAGATAGATAGATAGATAGATAGATAGATAGATAGATAGATAGATAGATAGATAGATAGAGATAGATAGATAGATAGATAGATAGATAGATAGATAGATAGATAGATAGATAGATAGAACACTGGACGGTGTTCAGGAAATATTTTTCTTATATGCAGTAGTGAGTGGTTGTATAAATGAGTAGTGAATGTAAAAAAAAATACATCAAGGACTGATGTATGTTATGGGGTATATGATTTAATAGGAAATTAAATAAATAATAATAGGCTCCACCACTCCTGTGACCCTTGTGATGATAAGCGGCTCAGAAAATTCATGAATAGATAAATATAGCAATAAATGTAGTCATAATAATAAACTGAACTACCTGAAAGCCGAACAGACAGACTTGGGCTTGAGCCTCCACTCTCTCTTCAGACGTCTTCTACCAAGAAATTTAAAGGTCAAGTGTCATCCCTGTAAAGATTCTAAAATTGAAAATGAAAAATACTTATAATATTATTCACTTTAATGTCTATACGAAAAAATAATTGGAGCGGAGAGGGCGTCATCCATTCGCAAAGTTGCAGAAGTGTCATTCAACGACATCCAAGTGGTCGCCTTATTGGCTGCATCCTCTGTCCGTGTCACCCGGACATTCGCCAATGAAAACATCCTGTGCACCCTACTATGGGAGACGCCCCTCCTGACATGGAAGCTCTTTTCGAAAAGGAGAACATCACGCAAATCGAGTGAAGTTACCGGGGAAATATTACACTATTGTTTCGAACCATATTCAGATGATATGCGATCACGGCCAAACCGCCTCCCCGTCCGATCCAGTTCCGCAGCGGAGACGCCGTCCAACGCACACATGGACATATTTCGTACGTGGATCTTTTGTTACGTTATGAGAGACTGATTGCGTGGTCTATTATTTTTTTTAATAGCTGTCTACACACCTACCTGTCATTTGGAACGCACGAAGCTCTCGTCCTCTGCACCCGTGCAATCCATTTCTCACGACGAACTGGGTCTCTTGCAAACTTATGAAGGATAAATCCATTCTCCTGAGTGTTCAAGCAATGTCCAGCAATGCAGTGAACTGGCATTTTGGCTAACACGAAGGAACAACGAGCTACCTTCCTGGAGTCCACTTGGGGGCGCTTCTGTCCTTTACGTCACTTCCTTCTTCTTCTCGAAAACAAATCCCTCGAGAGGATTTTCATGGCGAGAGTTACAAAAAGCTGTATCCGTCAAAATTGTCATGGTCCTGCTGGTCCAGCCCTGGCTGTGCGGGTGCCCGCGCGGCTGCGCTGATTGGGAGGCGCACACCTGTGCCTCATGCGGGCTGATTGGTCCCGGTGTATATAGGACCCTGGGGACGACTGGTCCTTTGCCAGATCGTTGCAACTCATGCCCCGTTCCTGCACTCCCGTATCTCTGATCGAGAACCCGTGTGTACCGACCTCCCCCTGTTCTCCGACCGACCCCATAAGCCTGACTCCTCTGCTATTCCTGCCTGCTTTGTTCGATCTTCCGTGTACCGACACCTGGCTGCCCGCGGACCTGCTCTCCACGCCCAACGTCCTGACTACCGCTGCTGCACCTGACTGCCTGCCCGATCCCCGACCTTGGAATAATAAACGTTTTTCCTTATTACCTCTGCGTCTCCCGACTCCTGCATTTGGGTCCGACCTCCGTTTCGATGGGTCATGACAAAAATCATGTTTGTGGTGAAAAAACGCGTGGGCTCATATTGGCTGTCGTTTTTTCATTAACAACATACTAAAAATCATCCATTTCACAGTGGCCCTTTAAGAATCCACGAAAGGAAAGAATATCACGTACTACATATAGCATAGCAGCCTCGACATGTGGTCACATGAGCTGCGGGCATGCATTGTGTGTGTCTGTTTTTAAACAAAGTTGACACCAGTGACTTTGGTCTTAGCAGCATAGGTTCAGTTACTATTAAGTGACGGTCTGAATGTGGGTGCGAATGGATGTCTCTGATTATGTCCCCTCTGACTGACTGGCGACCAATTCGGGTTGTATTCTGCTTTTCGTTCAAAGTCAGCTGAGATAGGCTCCAGCGCCTCGTGAACCTAATCAGAATAAGCCCTATTGAAAATGGATGGATGGAGATAAAAAACAAAAAGGAAAGAGTGAAAATGTAACCAAATAATGGGAGTGGCTAGGTACTGTTAATTATATGTTTCTGTGGGACCAGAGTTTAAGTGAGGGGATACCTAAAAGACTCGCATAGTTCTAAGTTATTTGTCACAGTGAGTGGCTCAAACCTATCATGGGTGTGTCCTTCCTCAACCTTATGCGTACCTGCTCAGGTGAGTTGATGCACCCACTTGCTTCTTGTTCATGCTAATTACCGTCGATATATATTGCTACACCCGGTTTCCTCTCACATCCCCAAAACACGCAACATTAATTGGAGACTGTAAATTGCCCCTAGGTGTGATTGTGAGTGTGTCTGTTTGTCTCTATGTGTCCTGCAATTGGCTAGCAGCGAGTTCAGGGTGTACCCTGCCTCCTGCCCCTTGACAGCTGGGATAGGTTCCTGCACTCCCCGTGACCCTCGTGAGGATAATCGGCGAAGAAAATGGATGGATGGATATATTGCCACATGTGTGGTCTGGTCCTTTGCCAGATCATTGTACTTTTTCATCACATTCCCGCATTAGCTTGTCTCGTGTTACTGACTTCTCGGTTGATTGACCATGCGTCGTGTTTGACCTTCCCTCTTAGCCTGCCAATTCTGTTTCTGTTGATCTTCTGGACTGCCTTGCCCCGAACTGAATAAACTTCCTGCTCAAAGGGTACCTGGTCTCCAGAGTCGTGCTCCTTGGATTTAATCTTAAGTTCTGGTCATGACAGAACGATGTTGCCAATACATGGACCCAGCCGACTCTGATTCTGTGTGGAAGGCTCTCCAGGCTCAGGGTCTTCGCCTCACCCATCATGATGAACATTTCCCCACATTTGACCGCCAGCTGGAGCAGCAGAACACCATGTTGTGGGATGTAATGACTCGGCTTAATTCCCTCCTTGAGTGTTCCCCCAGCAAGGCCGTCGCCATCACGGCACTGATAGCAACCACGGAATCCTCGCGTCTCATGAGTCTGTCTCCTTGCCGGTCCCTGCTGCACATGTGGGCGTCTGCTTGCCACTCACACGTCTTGAGCAATTCTCAGGTAACTTCGAACAATATCAAGCCTTTCGTTACGCAGTGCGAACTCAACTTCGAGCTAGAGGCTTCCGCCTTTCCCTCTGACAGAGCCAAGTTTGCTTTCATCATTTCCCACCTGACGAGACGTGCATTAGCGTGGGCTATGGCGAAGTGGATTCGTGACACAAACACATGCCAGGCATCTTTCATGAAATCTATGGAGCAGGTGTTTCAAAATGCGACCCCAGAATGTGAGGTGGCGAAATCTTTAATCACGCTGCAGCAAGGCAAACCCAGGGTCTCCAGCATCCCACTGAGTTCTGTATTCTAGCAGCCAAAATAAGTAAACGACAGGGCACTACTAGCTAGACCCTTTCTTTCAAGTGCTATCCCCCACTGCAAAGGATAAGATAATCCTGCTGGACTTGCTGACAGACCTGAAATCCCTCATCGCTCTCGCTCTGAAAATCGACAAAAGCCTCATGGATAGTGAGTGGGATAATGCCTGGTGGAGGAATATGCTCTCATGCACCAGGGACACCGATGCTCCTCTGTGTGCGTTTGCTAGTGCAGAAGCGCCCATGCAGCTGGGGCGCCTCTGTCTCCCTCCCGAGGAAGGTCTATGCCGATAAACAGTGGGGCTCTGCTTCTACTCTGGGCAGTGGGGGCACACTGTGGCCTGTTGCCAGATCAGACCAGCCGGTACCTCACTCCGAACTCTGACTACGGTGAATCTCAACCCCAGACAGCTCTGTGCTGCCTCAGGTCTCCTTAAATTCAGGAGGGCAGCCACTCCAGGCGACAGCTTTCATTGAACTGTCTCACCCCATCCCCCTATGTGCTCCTCCTTCCTTCCTGGTCCCATCCCTAGGAAAGCGAGACATCTCCTACCAACTGGCAGGCCCCACAATGTAGCCAGTCCTCACCCAGGCTCACAGGAAGACAGTGTCCCGTGTTTGGTGAATGGGGCACCTGACTAGAAAATTATAATGGGTGCAACCCAGAGAGGAGCCACAAGGGACAAGAGGGGAGCACTCATGCCAAGCAACCATCAACTCAGTGGGGGGCCTGACCTCAGAGCACCACCAAAGCCAATTGACCCCTCCGTACAGGGCACTTAACCACGCCTCCTGAAGTGACGTCACGCCACGTGCGCCTACGTCCAACAAACAATTAGCAAAAAGCGCGGCGCAGCAAGAAAAGAATAGAGCGAAACTGTCCGATTTACCGGCTAATTTCTCATTCGCATTCTTCGCTAGCAGTGAAATATCGTTGAAAAGCAGACAGCAGGGCTTCAAGTATTTCAGCGAGGGGTATTTCAATGGTATTTACATGCATATCGACGGAGAAACCATTGATATTAGCGCAAGATCTTTCCAGAGTCAGAGGAAGACCGAGAAGCCACATAATATAATATATTATAACCCAAAGACGAATTCGTCATTGACAGTTTCCTATTTTCGTGTTACATATCACACTTGTGTGCAGAATCTGTATATGTATCTGTATAGCCGTTTGTGAACCGCTGTATGAAGGAAAAGAAGAAGGCGAGGCTTGATTTACGAGTTGTTTCTCTCGTTTTCTTTGTGTAACGTCACGCGCTCCCCTCAATAATTATTCTTGAATTAGTGCCGAACCTACGTAAGTCCCGACCGAGTACGACAATCACTAGTTTAGTGTCCTCAAACATCCTTCCTTCAGTCTTGGTGTCTCGGTGCACGTCGAAGGCTTTTAGGGCTGCTAGTCCGGTTTAGCTTAGCTCATTAGCCGCGAACAAAGGGACACGTTTGTGCAGTCAGATCATCGCAAAATATCGCTCAACACAGATCAAGTGTGTCAATCATTCACACTTAGCTATGTTATGCAAGCGGAGAACTGCTAATTCATTTATATGAGACATGTATTGAAAATCAAATACAGGGCATACCTTCGTGCAAACAAACAAAGTCCGGTTTAGCTTAGCTCTGGAGCGCCGAACAGAGACACGTTTGTGCAGTCAGATCATCGCAAAATATCGCTCAACACAGATCAAGTGTGTCAATCATTCACACTTAGCTATGTTATGCAAGCGAAGAACTGCTAATTCAATTATATGAGACATGTATTGAAAATCAAATATAGGGCTTACCTTCGTGCAAACATATCTGTTCCGGTTGATAGATTCAGTTGATCATGCGGTCTTCCACAAAGTTTGATCCATCGAAGACATTTTTCGTACTCGGCCTTCTGTTCCGGTTGATTTTAGATGGATCCAGTTGATCATGCCGTCTTCCACAAAGTTTGATCCATCGAAGACATTTTTCGTACTGGGTCTTCGGTTTTGGAAAGGGTACGAATTGAACTCCACCAACTAGCCTTTCAGGATACCTGTCGTCACTATTATAAACTCCGTGACTACACCTCTTAACCATATCTATTGTTAAAGAACCCAAATACGCGATAAAACGCTAACAAAAACTATACTGGACCATGCAACGTTGTCTGAGGAAACTGTGGGTCCCAAAAAGGGGTGTCGTTTATGCAGATCTCTGGCCTCTGATTGGTCAGCGATGCGGATGACGCAATTTCTACGGAGGGGTCAATTGACCCCTCCATACAGGGCACTTAACCACGCCTCCTGAAGTGACGTCACGCCACGTGCGCTGACGTAAGACAAACAATAAAAATGGCAAATACAATACAATACATTCTGAACTGAGACAGACTCCATGCTTCTGATTTCATTCAAATTAACGATATATTATAGATTCTAAATACAATACATTCTTAACTGAGAGAGACGCCATGCTTCTGATTTCATTCAATCATTCACACGTAGCGGTGTTATGCTAGCAGAGAACGTCTCATTCATTTATACGAGACGTGTATTAAAAATCAAATTTAGGGCATATCTTTGTGCAAACACCGTCTGGTTAAGCTTCTGGCCGCGAGCCAGCAAGAAATCAATACATTTGTCCAGTCCGATCATCGCTAAATATCACTCAACAAAGAATAAGTGTGCCAATCGTTCACACGTAGCAATGTTATGCTAGCGGAGAACGTCTCATTCATTTATACGAGACGTGTATTAAAAATCAAATTTAGGGCATATCTTCGATCAAACACAGTCTGGTTAAGCTTCGGTCGCGAGCCAGCAAGAAATCAATACGTTTGTGCAGTCCAATCATCCCTAATATCGCTCAACAAAGAATAATGTGTCAATTGTTCACACGCAGCAGTGTTATGCTAGCGAAGAACTTCGAATTCATTTATACGAGACATGTATTGAAAATCAAATATAGGGCATACCTTCATGCAAACATACGTGTTCCGGTTGATATCAGATGGATTTAGTTGATGATGCGGTCTTCCACAAAGTTTGATCCAACGGAGGCATTTTTCGTACTGGGTCTTCGGTTTTGGAAAGGGTACGAATCGAACTCCACCAACTAGCCTTTCAGGATACCTGTCGTCACTATTGCAAAGTCCGTGACTACGCCGCTTAACCATATTTTTTGTTAAATAACCCAAATACGCGATAAAACGCTAACTAAACTATAAATAAACTATACTGGACCATGCAATGTTGTCTGAGAAAATGGCGGGAGCAAAAACGGGCATTGGTTTATGCAGGTCTCTGGCCTCTGATTGGTCAGTGACGCGGATTGCGCAATATCCACGGAGGGGTCAATTGAAAAGCACACCTTTCCCCCGTTACAATGACTGTCGGTGTCCTGTGTATCAGTGGCCACTGAGTGCTGTGGTGCAATAAAATCTGGAGTGGCCCATGAGTATGGGGAGGAGGGCAGGACTGCTGTGCAGTGTTGCCATTGTTTTAAATATGGCTCCTTGTCATGGTTGCGCACAGTGAGGCTTTTTTCACCAGCCTTACAAATGTGGTATTGAAAGATGTGTGATGAGACATTGCAATTTGTCTCACTTTTTGTAAATTACATTGTCCTTGCTAAATTAATCTACTGTATTTGTATGTCCCATTCCTAGAATGGCCAAAATAAACTGAGTGAATTTTGCTGTTTGGGAGAATCAGTGATAGGTGTGCCCAGTTAGTGGATCAGCTTCACCATTTTTGTATAAGTAAACACATTTGCATGTTTTTTTCTTTGCACAAACCTTTAGTAATTCAAACCCTTTGTGTCCTTCTAGTTGCTATCACTGTAAGATGATGCATTTCGGATGGTCCAAATTCTAAAACTATTTTTAACAAAACATTCAATGAGCCAACAACCACTGTAACTGGACTCAATGAAGAAAAATATTTAGAGAATCTATCTTAAAAAAATAAACAACTAGGGATTAACACTACGGTAAACAAAGTAGACAGACAGAGAGAACACATTAGGCCTGTCAAAGACTTCAACTGATGAGAGTGATGAGCAAAACAGTTTTCATGGTTCGGTTGTGTTCTGTCTCTGCTTTATGACCTATAGATGTAACAATCTTCTTCAGTGTACAGTGTAGAGTACTACAGTATTTCATACAATATTTTCATTCTCGGCAGCACGGTGGGGCAACTGTAAAGTGTTGGCCTCACGGTTCTGAAGTCCCAGGTTCGATCGCGGACCCTCCTGTGTGGAGTTTGCATGTTTTCCATGTGCCTGCGTGGGTTTTTTCCGGGCACTCTGGTTTCCTCCCACATCCCAAAAACATGCAACATTAATTGGACACTCTGAATTGCCCCCAGGTGTGATTGTCTCTATGTGCCCTACGATTGGCTGGCAGCCATTTCGGGGTGTGCCCTGCCTCCTGCCCGTTGACAGTTGGAACAGGCTCCAGCACTCCCGCCACCCTCATCAGGATAAGCGGCTAAGAAAATGGATTGATTTTCATTCTTATTCACTATGGTGGCAGACATGACACAGGAGCAACGTGACATGAGTGGACGCTACTCATCGATTTGTGTTGAGGTGTCACCAAAGAAGGAAACTCATTGATGAATGGAGGTCACGTCTTTATTTTACATCAACAGTGACTATGATCTTATCCTCCCAGCAGCAGATATTTTACACATATAATAGAACATACCTATTTGTTCACACTTTTTGACCCATTTCACTTGCTTGGAGAATGCATTTTTGCGAACATAATACTTTGAAAAAGACAATAGGAATATAAGCTTTTTTTAAGCGCTCGATCCTGACAAATGACTCTATACACTCTTGGTTACTGTACTGTAACAATCAATTTTTTGCTTAAATATTTCCATTCCCTACAAAAGGATATATTTTTCAGAGCGCTTTATTTATTCAATAAGTGAAAGTTTTACTTAATTTTCATGAGCTAAAGAAATAACTCACCTTTAAATCTTTCTACTCCACTTGTGATCCTTTTCATTTTTCTAACAGATCTTTGAGAGAATTGTGGCAGCACAGTGAGATAGTGGTCAGCACACATGCTTCACACTTTTCTGTTAGTTGGATTAATGGCACTTTCTTCCTGGTGCAATGGAGAGAACGCTGCATTCCATTAGCCGTCATGATGTTTTGGTAAAATACTCAATGTTATCCCTTGGAAAAAAAATGGCTACCACAAACAACATGTTGGAGGTTCGGTTCCCACTTTGTACGTTCGGAAGTGGCTACTGCTTTTTTCGGCAGTCTTGTCGTCTTCTTTGTACAATTGTTTCGGACATCCAATTAATTTATCCTTGTCACTCACAGGTTCCACTGGATTGATTAAGAGTTTCTTGAATGTTTATTTATTTATTTAAGAAAAGACATTCAGCCATGTGGTGAATATGTCACTCTGCAACATGAAACACAAGAACATTAGTTTAGGTCAGTGGAATAGTCACTCACGTTCTGCCACTTAAAAGCATCCTGGTGTCTGTTTGTTTGAAGAAAATAAGAAAAAGTCAATTGAAATCTTAAAATATTTTCTTTTGTGTGTGTGTGTCCACCAGCATTGTTTCCTACCAGAGTCGTGAACCATGTGTGTCATGTATATTAAATTTCAAATATTAAGACATACAGTGAAAAAAATGAAGTATTTGAACACCCTGCTATATTGCAAGTTCTCCCACTTAGAAATCATGGAGGGGTCTGAAATTTTCATCCTAGGTGCATGTCCACTGTGAGAGAGAGAATCAGAAAAAAAAATCCAGAAATAGCTATGTGTGATTTTTTTTAACGATTTATTTGTGTGATACAGCTGCAAATAAGTACTTGAATACCTGTCTATCCGCAACAATTCTGATCCTCAAAGACCTGTTAGTCCGCCTTTAAATGTCCACCTCCACTCTATGTATTATCCTGAATCAGATGCACCTGTGTGAGGTTGTTAGCTGCATAAAGACACCTGTCCACCCCATACAATCAGTAAGACTCAAACTTGGAGCATGGCCAAGACCAAAGAGCTGTCCAAAAACACCAGAGACAAAATTGTACAAGTCCACACGGCTGGAAAGGGCTACGGAGAAATTGCCAAGCACCTTGGTGAAAAAAGGTCCACTGTTGGGGCAATCATTAGTAAATGGAAGAATCTCAATCGGAGTGGAGCCCCATACAAGATATCACCTCGTGGGGTCTCAATGATCCTTAGAAAAGTGAGGAATCAGCCCAGGACTACACGACAGGACATGGTCAATGGCCTGAAAAGAGCTGGGACCACCGTTTCCAAGGTGAATGTTGGTAATACACTAAGACGTCATGGTTTGAAATCATACATGGCACGGAAGGTTCCCCTGCTTAAACCAGCACATGCCAAGGCCCGTCTTAAGTTTGCCAGTGACCATTTGGATGATACAGAGGAGTCATGGGAGAAGGTTTTGTGGTCAAATGAGACCAAAATTGAACTTTTTGGTCATAATTCCACTAACCGTGTTTGGCGGAAGATGAATGATGAGTTCGATTCCAAGAACACCATCACAACTGAGAAGTATGGGGGTGTAGCATCATGCTTTGGGGGTGTTTTTCTGCCCATGGGACAGGACGACTGCAGTGTATTTAGGAGAGGATGACGGCGGCCAAGTATTGTGAGATTTTGGGGAACAACCTCTTTCCCTCAGTCAGAGCATTGAAGATGGGTCGTGGCTGGGCCTTTCAACATGACAATGACCTGAAGGACAGAGCCAGGAAAACTAAGGAGTAGCTCCATAAGAAGCATATCAAGGTTCTGGCGTGGCCTAGCCAGTCTCCAGACCTGAACCCAATAGAAAATCTTTGGAGGGATCTGAAACTCCATGTTTCTCAGTGACAGCCCAGAAACCTGTCTGATCTAGAAAAGATCTGTGTGGAGGAGTGGGCCAAAATCCCTTCTGCGTCTGTGCAAACCTGGTGATCAACTGCAGGAAACGTCTGACCTGCATCTGTATCACACAAATAAATTGTTAAAAAATCATACATTGTGTTTTCTGGATTTTTAATTTTTAGATTATCTCTCTCACAGTGGATATGCACCTACGATGAAAATTTCAGACCCCTCCATGATTTCTAAATGGGAGAACTTTCTCTATAGCAGGGTGTTCAAATACTCATTTTCTTCACTGTAAGGGCACGGTGGGTCAGCTGGAAAGCATTGGCCTCACAGTTCTGAGGTCCCGGGTTCAATCCCTGTGTGGAGTTTACATGTTCTCCCTGTGCCTGTGGGGGTTTTCTCTAAGCACTCCGGTTTCCTCCCACACTGCAAAAATATGTGACATTAATTGGACACTCTAAATTGCCCGTAGGTGTGATTGTGAGTGTGACTGTTATCTGTCTCCATGTGCCTTGCGATTCACTGGCAACCAGTTCAGGGTGTACCCCGCCTCCTGCCTGTTGACAGCTGGGATAGGCTCCAGCACTCCTTGTGAGGATAAGAGGCCAAGAAAATGGATGGATGGATAACAGACATAAGCCCATGACTAAACTCAAGTCTGATACTGTATTTCCAGCGGAGACAGAGCGGGTTCCGAGGATTCCAGATATGGACACAACGCATCAACTTAAAGTAAGCGAGAGGCAGCATTTCTTTGAGGAAGTCTTTCAGCACGATGTGGACGTCTATTTGTCCTCAGCGCACCTTTCGATTCGAGACTACACGAGACGTGAGCTGGAAGGGCCGAATTATTTCACAATTTTTTTTCCACAGAGATGTATACTTTTGATTTCTTCTGTCTTTATAGCACCTATTGGTAGCATCTCATCTATGGAAGTAAATGTGGACATGCTGGAACAGATGGAGCTGATTGACATCTCTGACCAGGAGGTTTTGGATGTCTTCCTGAGCTCTGGGGGAGAGGACAATGTCCTGAATTCCACAATGTCCGGTAATGGAATGGGTTGCACAATGTGATATTAAAACAACACAAATGCACCCTTGACATTTTTTTTCCTTTTTCTTTCTGATTTACAGTCAATACCAACAACAACAACCCTGAGGGAGTCATCACTAATGGACTCTTTCGACACGTACTTGAAGGTTTTGACTCCAAATCCCGCGTGTCCACCACAATGTTAAATTCTTCTTCTGACAATCAGATTAGCGTTGCCAATCGAGGTGACACTTGTGGAATAATGTCACAGGATTGTGTCACATGTACCAACACCGTTAAGACAATAATATCACCACCAGAAAGAGAGGAGAAAAGTCTGAGCTCATCATCTATGTAGAACGTCAGCATCCTTCATCAGACTACCAACTGCACCCAAAATAAGAACTGTATCTCTGGCCCAAACACGTCACGACTCTTAGCGTTTAATTGTTTTAGCCTGGATTAGAGAAATGGAATTTATAGACTGTGACCAGTCATTCTTACCTGTTTTGTTACCGTAAACAAAATACGGTCATAAAATATCACCCGCACTGACCTCATGTTTCATGTATCATTAACATTTTCTTCATTTTTAGATAGCAATAATGGAATCGAGAGATGAAAAATATAAGGATTAGTTCTACTCATGAAATGTTCAGAAGTATGAAATTTTTCTTCCAATTAAGATTTTGTGCTTACACCAATGTCACCAAAATATTCTTTGCTGAGCAATAAACTACAATACAAAAAAAAGCCTCAATTTGTTATTTAAAATATTTAGAGGAAAAATAGTACTCATCCAGCATTTCAAGGACCCTTGCATGATTAATGACAGATTAAGCCTGAGCAGGTGGAACGGAAAACATGGTTACCCCCCCCAAAAAAAAAACAAAAACACTTGATTGTTGTAGCTAGTGCACAGTGGCACCTTTCTACATATTGTAAATACTTGTTAATTTGTCCAAAGCCAAGACCAAAGCAATTTTGTTTAAAGGTTTGCAAGGTAGAGGGTGGAACAGTGGATGACTGTGGGACTGGTGAGAGCGTTTCCCCTCACAGTTCTGAGGACTGGGGTTCAAACCCTGGCCCTGCCTGTGTGGAATTTGCATGTTGCATGCCTGTGTGAGTTTTATCCTGGTACTCTGATTTCCTACCACATCCCAAAAACAAGCATTCATTGAAGATGTTTGCTTGCAATGACCTACAAGATTGCAGATGTAAAAAGACACTAGTTCCAAAAAGTTCAACTTTTGTATTATTTGTCCATATAATATTCTCTTGGCAATCAATCGGATATTTATTTGCAAGAGTAAGACAAGCCTTTGTTCTTTTTTGGTTCATCATGACTTTTTTTTCGATCTGTGCCACGGGTACCATTTTTGCTTAGTCTCTTCCATATTGGTGAGTCAGGAACATTAACCGTAACAGCGGTGAGGGAGGCCTGCAGTTGTTTGGAGGTTTTCCTGAGTTCGTTTATGACCTCTTGGATGACCTTTGGGTAATCTTAGTCGGCTGGCCACTCCTGGGACAGTTCATCACTGTTCCATGTTTTCTACACTGGATATCTGCTCTTACTATGGTTTTCTAGAGTCCTAAAGCTTTAGAAATTTACATCCAACCTTATCTAGACTGATAATCTCCATTACTTCATTTTTCATCTGTTTTTAGATCACGTTTCATCCAACCTCATTTTGTCAGACGTTCCATTGAAGCGATTACTTTAACAAGTCTAGAGATAATCAATCTTTGGTGTCAGTTAAATTGAAACACTCCTAAAGGCGATTAACCACATTTTGTGAATTGAGAATAAGGGGGGATTGATAACAGAACTAAACGGAAATTTTAATTCTGTACATGCTGCACACAGAGGTGAAAACCAAGCATTCAGAGCTGGGAGGAAGGCTCTATTTCTCCCCATTTTAAAGTGTTATTTTACACACGGGATTTTATTTGTTCAAAGTTGGTAGGCTTGTTAATGACCCTTCTCTGTGGTGTCCCAAATTTTCACTTTATAGGGACTAATGGTAGTAATATAGAAACTGGTTACCAATTTTGTGGAATTTTCTGAAAAACAAAAAAGCCTCCAGCACAAATAGTCATGAAAAAAACATGTACATGACTTATTCTACCACTCACACTGCTTCCAAACAATGTTCCATTTCCTCTAGTTGATATTTTAGAGCAACCAACATTTCAAAAATGTCAAGGTAATTTTTATGCACTGATTTCAAGAACCCCTGTGGAATTCTGGTATGAGGTTTATGGCTAATAATTTTAACTGAAACTTTGTGACAGTTTATGATATGGCAATGAGCAGCTACTCTAGGAAGCTTTCTGTGGGTTGTCAGTACTCCCCCCCTGATGTTGACAATCAGAAGTGTGCAACTGCTGGTTGTCGCACAGGCGGCAGCTGGGTCGGGGAGCGTCTCTGCTGAAACTTGTCAACCAACTGAATGAGCAGAAAAACTGTAGAAGTCAAGGAGTAACGGTATTTACTGTAATTGCAAGGTATTTTTTGACTAGATATTCTGTCAGTGATTTCAAACAAAAATGATACAAAAATATTTGTTCCCCAGACAAAAAAAAAAAAAAAAAAAAAAAAATCAAGCTGTCCAGAACCAAATAGCCGATTCGCTGTGCATTGTACTCAGATTGTAGTGGTCTGACCAGACTTAACATTTAAACTTTAATTTTGGGGAAATCTTGTCAGATTGCCAATTTAAAAAGTGCTAAATGTGCCATATTTTACTAAAACTTTTGGTAGCCTTTGAGATTTATTGGCTGCATGATGCCTCATTTAACATTTGGAACATGAATTAAAATCCTCACGTTCCAATAATCAGGTCATCTGAATTTCTCAAGCTTATCTACATCACAACCGAAGATCGCCACCAACCTCTCCTCCTCCAAGCCAGTGATATGTAAATAGTTGTGCCCTTTCAGGTAGTGAGAGTGGCATCTTTGGCGGCAACCAATCAAAAGAAAGTTGGCATTCTTTGCTTAACATGGATAAAGCTGATACAAAACAGTCAAACAGAAGGAGCTGGCAGAGAGGCCTATTCTGGAAACGTATTGTTCAAAGAATCACTCTACAGAGGTCTAAATAGCCAAATTATAGGTAGTTTAATATTCTATAAACGCTATGTTGGCTTGTATTTTAATGTCAAAATGATGGGATTTTTTTTAAGCCAATACCTTGTAAAAAGTTTAACCACTGCAATGAATCATTGCATGAGCAAGTGAGACTAGTATTAAACATTTTCCCATCCACCTGAAACAAATTTGATCTAGTGAAAGCTGGATTAAACAAACTTGCAGAAATTTGGCTTGAGCAAAGGGTATAGTGATAAGCAGAAGAGTTTCTATCACATTTAATAGCAACAATTATCCAGCATTTTACAAACACTAGCGTAATGGGGAAAATAAAGTACAGTTGACTGTCCATTCCATTTTGGAATATCCTCTTAAAACTCATTTCAATTTATGTGGACAGTCAATCACAGAACAAAATTAAATTGCATACTTCACAGCTTTCATTGCATGAACTACAAATTAATACATGCTGGGCAGGAATAAAACAAAAGCTCACATTTTAGATTATAGAATCTAGAGTACACCCATTAATGCATATTTAAAAAAGAAAATGTACACCAAGTACTTCAAATTGAAAGGGGTAGGCAGTTAAATAGAATACAATATTTACAGAAAAAAAAAAAAAAAAAAAAAAACTCAGACTCTCCCACTGGCAATTTTTGGGACGGGTCTCTGTTCAGCTTTGCTCTGTCCTCTGCGGCCCCGACCCCAGAATCTTCGGCCTCTCACTAAAGGTCCCTGCATTCCAAAAGTCTCCAGGTTTAACTTTTTCACCTCGTCCCATGTGATGGTCCTAAGGGTGCTCACAGATGACTTCAAATTGACAAACCCACCATAAGAAAAAACGGGTTCCATCCTCACCTGGGCTTTATGTCTGATGAGAGGTTGTCAAAGAAGCCCTTATTCATGTCATAATTCTTGTCCCCAGGTGTCTCTTGTGTACACAGGCTCTTGGGGTCTTTCTGAACTAAAGTAGGGGGCCCAAAACAGAGCAACATTTGAGTAAAATCCAATGTGCCCCCCAAAAGTCAGTGTGTATCAGCCCTGAGGCCGGCTGTGAAAAGTGAAAATCTTGAGACGTTCATACGATAAAGTAACTACTCACTCACAACGTGGGTGCAAAGAAAATTTTATCTAAAAGCTCAAGTCACTTCACCATTCAGCAGATAAGAATTATTTTTCCCCCAGCAAAAAAGCAACTGGGAAGGCACACCTGGAAAAACTCACCTAAAACCTCAGAGAGACCTTCAAACTGAGCATTTGCAGTTTCAAAATCAAAATCTGACTCAAACTTCAAAGTTGTAGGCTTTGGGTTCTTCACAGGATGCTGGCCTCTGCTCAAGTTCTTTGACAAGTGACTTCCTGCACAACAAGAGCACAAAAAAGTAGATTGACCATATTTTACATTAGACTTGATTTGGCAAATGCTTGCAAACAGCTGCTACAGATAAAATACCTCGTTTTTGCCTTTTTTTATTACTTGTGCTTTGGCCTTGCGCCCCACCTCCATTTGGCTCTGACACAGTTTGAGCTAAAAGGAGGATTAGATTACTTAAACATGGGATTCAGAAGAGTGACACCTCTTTGATATAAAAAAATTAAATGATCTTACTCCGGGGGAAATTCTCTTTTTGAACTTGGGAAACTGCACGCTGGGGAGAACGAGTGGTCTGTCTGACCTGCTGAGGCTGAATTGAAGTTTTCCTTTTTTGAGCACTGCTGGCCAATGGAACTGTCTGAACTGCTTGCTCTACCATGGGAGCTTTTCTGGCAAGGATACCGTGAAATCCTGGAACTGCAGTAAGACAAAACTTTGACAAAGACAACAGAAAGATGCACAGGTGGACAAACACTGTACCGAGCCCCAATGCCGAATTGTACTCCTGGGTGAGTAGAGAGCCAGTTGCCAGCTGGTTGTAGGTGGGCACCACGTTTCTGTAAGGGTTCCAGCATGGGTGACATCCAGAGGAGCATCCAAGAGATGACTGAAACAGCAAGAGACATGGAAAGCCTACTAAGTCTCCCTCCCCACACATTTACATCAAGGATTTTGACTAAATGCTCATACACATTGAAACCAGCTCTACAATTATCGTTTCAGCTCAAACAAAGCAGAGAAAGAAAAGCAAAGAACTCACTAGTAGAAAGGGGTCTCGAGGGAACCCGTGAAATGGTTTCATTGGTTCAGACACTGTGATGTCCTTTATGTCACGTCCTCGAAAGACTATGTACTCATATATTTCCTCTTTAGGTGGAACTGGAATGTCTGTGTGCCGGTCCTCTGTCCCATATGACTTTACTGTTTTAAAAACACACACACAAAAAAAACAACATGATTTTGGTTCCTCTGCATTTGGATACAAATTAGACTATGACAAGGAACATACCTTTGGCCAAAGCAACTGTGGAGTTATCAGTGTCCACAGAGGATAATATACCTTCATAGCGAATCTGTGCCTTGGAGATCAGACTTATTTTGCTGCCAACGTACGGTGTTCCTCCTCGAGCACTCATGATTCCGGCTGACAAACAGACAAAGAGGGAGGCCGCATTTTATCCAAGCAGCTGGATGTTAACTCAGCAGCGATGGACAAAATGAGAAACACCTGTGTAATTTAAGAGATCAGCAGTAATACAATTTGGTTGGCTGACAACATGCATTACAATAGTGTTGGTTTGATTCTTCAGTGGACGTACACCAATATTTCGATGACTGAGGCAGTGGAATGATTTAGAAATGTCAAAACTTAAAAATAAAAAACATATGGGTGTCATTTGTAGAGTAGCTTATGCTGACAATAACATTTTGTCATTTTTAGCCTCAAACACTGTGTGAATTTTTTTTAATTTAAACTGAATCATTAATTAAATGTAAATATTTCTGGAGGAACTAAAGATTTAGCTAATAAGCAAATCCAAACTGCCAATATGAGGAAGTACCAAAATAAAAGCTGGGATTTTGTAGTGCCAAATAACATGAAAACCATCTCATCTAGGGAAATGGATGAGTACTTTGTATTTGTAGTTTTACGTTTAAATGAACAATAGTCTTACTAGGAGACCTGTAACTATTGCCGGCACTGCGGGAAAATGTATTACTGGGAAATAGCCCTACTGCGAGCACAGTTGTCAGTTCAGTGCTGGCCAGTGTAAGGTCTTGCAGGCCCTTATGCAAGCAAACATCACAGATTGGTCAAAATGAGCCAATGATGTAGAATAAAAACTGGACTGCGCACAGGCTCCTTTCACGTGGTAAACCTCCGGTCAGGGCAAAACAATGCTTTGGGTACTATTTCATGTGAAAGTTGACGTCCTCTGACGTCCTTACAATTCTACATTGTGAAACATAATATCGAGTTTAATTGGAATACATGAGATTTAGCTTTTTTGTTGCGCTGTTGGCTCTCAAAACTGTGCAGTTGGTCCCAAAGAAGTACCGTAATTCCCGGCATACAGAGCGCACCTGGTTATAAGCTTCACCCAGTACATTTGTAAAAGAAATACCATTTGGTACGTACATAGGCCTCAGTCGTGTAAAAGCCGCAAGTGCCCACATTGAAACCGATGTTGAAACATGAGAAATTTATAAAGAAAGATGGTACACAGAGAGTTTAAAGGTCCACTGTCATGAAATGAATTATTTTTAGAAAGTTATGAATGAAAAAATGCCAGCCGGTATCGACTCATCCGTTTTTTTCACCACAAAACATGATTTTGACGTATATGGCTTTTTGTAACTCGCGCCATGAAAATCCTCTCGCTAGAGGGATTTGTTTTCAAGAAGAAGCAGGAAGTGACGTACAGGGCAGGAGCGCACTGAGGCGGGCTCATATGTTTATATTAGTTTTACCTGCGGGAAGGTAGCTGTTTGTTCCTTCGTGTTAGCCAAAATGTCGGCTTGTTGTTTTGCTGGATATTGCTCGAACACTTGGGAGGATGGATTCGCTCTTCATAATTTTCCCAAAAGACCTGGTTTGGCGTGAAAAATTGATTGCACGGGCACAAAGGACGAGAGCTTCGTGGGTTCCAAATGACAGGTAGGTTTGTATATCGCTACTAAAAAAAATAACAGTTGGGAGGGCGTAATCCGTAAGTCAGGGGTGCTAAATGTGTCGATGTGCCACCACGGCCGAAGCCGTGATCGGTGGACGTGGTGCCGCCGGGGTGGCTCGTTGCGGTGCCGCGCTGTGGTGTCACATCTCCGCCGTGGTGGTAGATCGGACAGGGAGGCAGTTTGGCCACGGTGTCGTTATCGCTTGCGGGCACCGTTGTTTATCACCGCCACGGAACTGGATCGGACGGGGAGGCGGTTTGGCCGTGGCGTCGTCGTCACTCGTGGGTGGCGTTGTTTATCACTGCCGCGGAGGTGGATCGGACGGGGAGCCGGTTTGGCCACGCTGTCATTGTCGATCGTGGGCAGCATTGTTTATTGCCCCCATGGAGGTGGATTGAACGGGGAGGCGGTTTGGCTGCGCCGTCGTTGTCCCTCCTGGGCGACGTTGTTTATCACTGCTGCGGAGGTGGGTCGGATGGGGAGGCTGTTTGACCGCAAGCGGTTTGGCTATGATCCGCATATCATCTAAATATGGCTTGCAACAATAGGGTAATATTGCCCAGGTCACTTCACTCGGTTGTGAGCTGTTCTCTTCTTTGAAAAGAGCTTCCGTGTCAGAAGAGACGTCGGAAAAATCCTAATATATGTTGTCCGTCTCCCATAGGTGGCAGTGTTTTCAATGGGGAATGTCCCAGTGTGATATCATGGACAGAAGATGCAGCCAATATGGCTACCACTTGAATGTCGAATGAGACCTCAACAACTTTGTGCATGGATGACGCGGTCTCCGCTCATATTTATTTTTTCGTATAGACATTGAAGTGAATGTTATATGTATTTTTCATTACAATATCTATTTTAGAATGTTTATAGGCATGACACTTGACCTTTAACACTAGCGCTGCCGTGCTAACAGTAGCGCCGCTCTAACAGGGCCGGTTAAAAAAAAACACTGGTAAAAATCACTGAAACACGACAGTAATACGCCAGCGCGGTAAAAGGGCCGAACCGGTAAAAGTCACTTCCTTGGCACATATATTCGGTCTCAGTCTTACCTTTTCCACTTGACTGCCCCCTGGTTGTGCTTAGAAAATTGCACAAATGAGCCGCATCACCGCATAAACCGCAGGGTTGAAAGCGCGTGAAAAAAGTCATGGCTTGTAGGTCGGAAATTACGGTAACTTTTCACTGGTAGGCGTGCTTCATTTAAACCTTTATAATTCATGATTAGATATTTATCGCATCGTTTTCCGTAACAATGTGTGTTTACCATACTTTTTGCCATGGCCAGAAGTCAGAGCCTGTTGACCATGGTGGAACCAATGATGGATGGAGAGTGTGCAGTCCATTTTCTTTTCTACATCATTGAAATGAGCCCTCTCGTGGCTAGCTGAAAGGAAAATTCTGGTGGTTGTGTGCATGTAATGGGGTTCCAAACGTTCGATTACATGGGACACCATTATGCCCAGCGCTGATTTCTCGGGGGGGACACCAAGCTCGCGGCTCCGCCGCTCGACGGAGCTCGCTCGCCAGACTCCGCGTCACTTTGCCCGAAGAACCATCCGAATATTTAACATTTACAGCCACAGGTTCAAATCTGTATGGAAGTATTCCTCCGTCTTCCTGATCAACTGGTACTATTTCTTCATCAGATGAAGAGAAATCCGAGAAATCAGCGCTTGGAGTAATGGTGTCCCATGTAATCGAGCGTTTGGAACTCCACGTAACACATCACATCCGCACACGTAGGTCATTGACTCACGAAAATGGTGGCGCACTTGAAAATTTGTAATTGTCGATAAAAATCTTCTGAAAACACTATTAAATGAGAGGATTTAACATCACATTATCAAGATAGAGTACATATTACATGACCTATTGGATACATTGTTACTCCAAACCACCAGAATATTCCTTGAAATGCCTATATACATGACATAAGCCCCTCACGCTTTCACAAGTGACACTAAAAACTCAAATGACTTATTCAATAAAGTTTTTTCTCCAAACATATGTTATTTCAGGTAGTCGTTAACCACTAGAATTGAGGCTCCAGAGCCCACTTTCTGGGTTAGATATTGTTTTATATTCATTATTTCACAGGAAAAGGGTGGCACGGTGGAGCAGCTGGAAAGCCTCACAGTTCTGAGGTCCTGGGTTCAATCCCGGACCCGCTTGTGTGGAGTTTACATGTTCTCCCCGTGCTTGCGTGGGTTTTCTCCAGGCCCTCCGGTCTCCTCCCACATCCCCAAAACATGCAACATTAGACACTCTAAATTGCTTCAGGTGTGATTGCGTATGCAACTCTTTGTGCCGATGTGCCCTGGGATTGGCTGGCAACCAGTTAAGGGTGTACTCTGCCTCCTGCCCGTTGACAGCTGGGATAGGCTCCAGCAATCCCTGTGACCCTTGTGAAGATAAGCGACTAAGAAAATGGATGGATGGATGGATAGCTATTGCATAAATTAATATTCTGTGAGTAGAAATGGTTGTTTGTCTATATGTGTCCTGCAATTAGCTGTCGACCATTTTGGGGTGTACCCCACCTCTCGCATGATGTAAGCTGGAATAGCTGTCAGCACACCCGTGAGGATACGTTGTACATGAAATTTTTGGATTTTAGCATTTATGTGAGGATAAGGGGCTAAGGGCTAATGAACGAAATAGGTGCTAGGTGGTGGACTACCACCCTCTACTGGCCAGCTGCCACTGGAACATTTATTTTTTCCTGCTTGAGCTATTGTTGGTGGAAAGAAAAAGAGTACACATACGTCACTGTATTTGAATAAAATATATTTTTGGGGTATCTGCACATTACTTGAGAATTTACTTTCTACTAATTATTTTGCATGTTCTCCCCACGCCTGTGTGGTTATTTCTGTAGGTACTCGGGTTTACTCCGACATCCCAAAGACCACAACTCCAGAAAAGGCCACTCTAGCAGCTACGTACTTGTGTTTGACCCAGTTTTGTATCAATTTTGTCTGTATTTGGCTATGACTGCCTGCCCCCTTTCCTCTCATTGGTTGCTTACATTTTGTTGACAGGGGAGGCTAGGGAGTGGAGAGTTTTGCTAGTGACAGATAAAATTGAGAAATTGGAACGACTTGATCCTCAGACAAAAGTCTGGAACTCGTGAATGAATGGAAGATATTAATTCATATTTCATGTTTAGTGAGAGATCACAGATATATTACATCACTAATACTAGTATAAATAAACGTTGGTTTGTCAAAATGTCAACTTTTACTTCCTATGTTTGAAAGTAGATATCTGCACCTAAAAATACTGCTTACTTTGTTCAAATAAAGTTGTTGCGTTTTTCAACATCTGTGGATGACAACTCAATGTATAAAAGGTGAAACCACCTTCAGTTGAGATCTTGATTGCTTGAAATCTTAGCCTTAAAAAGTGGAATGAAGAGGGATGGGAGTCACATGGAGGGATGTGAGCCAAGAAGCATGAACAACAATAACATTGCAGATTAAAAGAAGCAAGATATTACCCATCCATGGCCTTCCGTAATAGAATTGTTTGATGCTGTTGGATCCAAGAAAGGTTTGTTGCAAAAAAGAAAGCTTCTGGCATTGAATCTAATCTGGAAAGAGATACACAATGGATATAACAGAGCAAAAGTAAACTTTTGCTGTGTATTTTAGAGTTAAAGGTTGAATTTAACCAGTAATTCTTTGTCTGCGTTACACAAATAGCTGTACTTCTACTACAGTGTACAGTACAAGACTACTTTTGCCACGTTTTCCACACACTAACGATTCAACCAAAATTATCTACGTCAGGTCCTCTTGGTTCATTTTAACCTTTGCGTTTTACCATATACTGTAATTTAATTTGGTTAATCTAATGAAATTCACATTCAGGTACATGCTAATAAGTCTTATCAAATGTTGTTTTACCACTAAAATACTTTGCTTCGAAATTATGTAACAATGGGAGCAGACGCTTGAAAATTATCTTCAGTTCAATTCAGGACAGCAACGCTTTTCGTAAAAACAAACCGAACTCTTTGTAGTTAAGAGAGCAATTTTGTCCCTTGAATATGCATCAAGTTCCTCCCAAGTGAATGACGTAACGTCAGGAACAGGGGGTCCAGTATGTGCGTCGCACTTTATTACGTTACTTTCGCGAGAAAGCCTCGTTTTTTTTTTTTTTTTTTTTTTTTACACCGAACAAGAAATGTTTCTATAGAATTTCATTAGGGTGCAGCGCATAGGAAATACTTGAGGTCCTATCCCTGACAGCAGCGTGTTTCCTTTCAGGGCGGGTGTGACGCCCACTCCGCCTCTTCACTTGCAACAACTTCACTTTCTGTCCACAGCACTGCAGCCATCTTGCACTTAAGTCTCGACCGTACATGAATTTCGAAAAAGGACACTTCTTCTTTTTGTAAAGCACACTAACAATTCACTGAAAGTCGCCGTTGGCTAGTCTCAAAAGGGTCAGTTAATGCAGCCGCAAAAACGAGTCGCTTGGGACGCACTGTTTACCGAAAACATTTGGAGACCGCGGCTGCGTTTACTGCTGAGAACCGACCCTTCAGAATGACAGTAGATGCCATTAGGACCGCCTTTTAGGCCGCGGAGCAGCCAATCACAGCTCAACTCAAGAGGACAGGCTGCCCTGCGCATGCGCATGTCACTTGGTAAGTCCAGTGCAGACGAGCCTTCACTTCTCGCCAGCTCGCGAAGAGTAAAGATGGCGGCTGTCCCTGGTCTGCTGGATGAGCTTAAATTACACAGAGAGGTGAATAGAGCCGTAGTTTGTCACGCTGAACGCTCCGTAGTCTCACAATTGTTGTTGTTGTCTCACAATAACCACTTGGGAAGGCACGAGACAAGTGACCATTAAATATTGCTCAGCGCGCTATCGTCCTCTTGGGACTTGCGTCAATAAGATAGCTAGGCAGGCAGGTATGCTGTAACTCCTTAATACTGTGTTGTTCTCCTTATGTAGGAAGGAATACGCCGGCAGGGAGATGAGTAGATGCGCCAAAGTGTAGTCCCATCACTTTCTTCATTGTTTCTGCTCCTAACAAGTTGGAAGCGTATGGGGTGTCTGCATAACGACGTCCCCATGGTTAGTCGGCGGACTTTGCCACGGGACACGAGGCTGGCAGAACTCTCATTGTCAGTGTTGGTGTAACTAATCGTCCTCACTCGTCAGGAGGAAGCGGGCTCGTAGTCTGTGCACACGTTCAATGACCAATTATGAACTGTCACAATTCAGGAAGTGCCGTACCTCCAGCGGGAACGACAGTGGCGAGTTGTAACACCTACCCCGTGACTTGTGTCAGTAACTCTGCACCCGTGTTGTCCAAGGGTTTGCCCAATTTAACGACCTCGTCAAGCACCGTCATCCAGACGCCGATCCCCAATTCGCTCGGAGTAATCGCCTCAACTCCGACTGTGTCCCCGGCATCAGGAGCCACCGTCACCCTCGTCAGGCCTCCTTTGCAAACCGTGGAGTTGGGTCCAACTTTAAACGGGAACAATGATGGGGTACGGGCAGTGCCTCCCCCGATCAAGGCAGAGTCCCCCGCCACCAACATCCAGGCTCTATCGCAGCTCCCTGTCAGTTGTGACGCTGCTGCTCCTCCTCGTCTCGCTGGTCCAGGTGGTGTGCAAACACTAACGCAACAGATTGTATCACCCAGGCTCCCTTTGACATCCCCGGGGCAGCCCAGTATACATAACATCCAGCTTCCACCAGGTGAGTGTACTTTGCAGACAGTTCAACTTTGCAGACAGTTCAACTCTACAGTGTGTGTGTGTGTGTGTGTATATAATGTAAATCGCCATGAAACCCACAGAAATTCAAAAATCATATTTTATTAAAGGATACATTTTTTTGCACCATTTGGGCTTGACTGGTTGCAAAAGTACTCACACGCACGTACTTAAGTAGAAGTACACCTGCTCATAGAGAAAAACTGAGTAAAAGTAGCTTCTGAGTGAACTAGTGAAATGAAACTTACTGAAGGACAAAACCCCTTTTACTGTTAGTTACATTCACCCATTACCCATTTTGATAATCATAATATAAAAAAAAAAGGTTTACGCCAAAATAATTTTCTCTTAACTTTCATTGTGCTCCTACTGAGAAGGAACTAAGCTTGTGATAGCTGTTACTATACTATCAATACATGTTCCCTTACCTTCGCTAATATTATGAACTGAGGCAAAAAGTTAATGATGATTAAAAAAAAATATGCGTTAACTATGTTTTTTATTTTAAGATCAAATGGAATGTTTGTGAACGCTAGAAGGTTTTGTTTTTTAGGCTGGTAAATGACACAGAATTCACCAATTTATGGCACTGACAACATCAAACAATTTCCTTTGAAGATTCTAATTCTTAGTCTAAAATTCCTGGATAAGGGAATCTTGCGTCTAGAGATGTATTTAAAAAAATTAATGTATTTTTTCGACAAAGTACGAAGCCCATTTTAAACTAATGAGTAGAAAAGTACAGATATTCATGTAGGAAGTATAAAGTCTTAAAAATAGTCAAACTACAGGTACGTTAAAAGTACTTAATCATAGGAACCAAGTATTGTTTTTGTACTTAATTTATTTCAAACACTGGTCTTGGAATTTCGTTTCATTTACAGCATGAATGTAGCAGCCTATCTGATTGTCTGTTGGATTGGACTTTAACATCATATGTTTTCCAACTTTCTTAAGGGATGGTGCTTGTACGCTGTGAGACTGGACAATTGTTGATGATTCCTCAGCAGGCGCTGGCCCAGATGCAGGCACAGGCGCAAGGAGGCATGGCACCCAGAACTGCTACACCAAACATACCTCCAGGCCAGGTTGTATCTCATACTTTAATATATATTTTTTGTCTTTTCTTATTGAGATTTTCCATTTTTAGTCAGTGCATGCCCCTCTATGGTTCATTAGTCCTGGGCAATGTATCGAGAAGCTCGATTTGATCAGTATTTCATTAATGCCTGATTTGGCAAAAGGGTATCATTTTACTTTCTATACTTTTTGGTACTCTGTGGAATTTCAATAACTTGAAGATCCTAGCCATAATTAATCCCCCAAAAAGCTAACGTCTATCATTTGGAAAAAAACAAAGGCTGCAAAATATGTATAAAATAGTCAAAAATCCTCTGAAAATGACAAATGTTATCAAGTATGACGCTTGTATCACATTAAACAGTCGACGACTCGGTGACATTCCTGTAATGTAAACAAAGCAATGCCGCAGAGCGATCCTGGTGGCAGTTGAAGAGCTTAGGGTTTTGTCTTTGATTTGTGGGTGGGGCAGGAAGATAAAAAAAATTGTCATTCATGGATGAGATAGAAAGTGTTCATGGGGCTTTGTTTACCTTAGCGCTAGCAACTACTAACTAGTATCGTTCTGTGAATGGTCACCCAAATAGTTTGACAGTGGTCAGACTGTTGCTGTCTGAGTAAACTGTTCTGGACAGTTGGGTTTATATATATATATATATATATATATATATATATATATATATACACACACACACACACATAGTGTGTGATTTTCTTCATAACTTGCCGCATTGTATTCGTTCCATATCACATTTCTTCAACATGTCTTCCTCCTTTTGATTTCAGTCAGACTGCGCATGTTTAGTTACATTGCTGCCATCTAAGGGTTAAGCGATGGATGCCAACAACAGAGCCAAACCCTGAGAAATACTGTACATTAAGATAAATATTGAAGCTGTAATCTATTGATTTGTTATAGCGTAGTGGTTCTGTTGAACACTAAGCAGAATTATTTTTATTCTGTGACTTAATATACTAGGCGGCATGATGGAGCAACTGGAAAGCGTTGGCCTCACGGTTCTGAGGTCCCGGGTTCAATCCCGGACCCCTCTGTGTGGAGTTTGCATGTTCATGCTACTTTTACTCCGTTACAGTGATATAAATGTTGCTGGGTACTTCTATTTGTTGATTATTGCTTCTTTATCAAGTTCTCCGTGCATGAGGCTGTGACTTTGACCTGTGCTTTGGGCGCTGTTTGTGCCAATCCAATTTCAGCGTTGGTGACATTTATGTCTAGTTCATCAATCAAACGACAAGAAAGGCACGCAACTCCTCCTATTGGGCTTCCTGGGCATAGGTATTAACACCAGCCCTACTCATCATTGTGCCTGAAGGCTTCTTTGTACTCACGTCACTGCAAGTCTCCTGCATATATTTTGTTTTTATAATCTCGCAACCCAGGGGTTCAGTTTTGAAACGACTGCAGTTCTTGTCGTATTGTCTTGGATGCCTCTTGGTGGAGTTTCTTCAGCATTTTGGTCATTTCTAGTCATTGTTTTTACTTTCCTTTCCGTAGCGAAGAATACAGAAAAAACAATGGCGACCGTGGAAGAGTGTCTGTTTGACCAGATGATACATTTAATTGACCCCTCTGTACAGGGCACTTAACCACGCCTCCTGAAGTGACGTCACGGCACGTGCGCTGACGTAAGACAAACAGTAAAAATGGCAAATACAATACATTCCGAACTGAGACAGACTCCATGCTTTTGATTTCATTCAAATCAACGATATATTATAGATTCTAAATAGAATACATTCTTAACTGAGAGAGACTCCATGCTTCTGATTTCATTCAATCATTCACACGTAGCAATGTTATGCGAGCGGAGAACGTCTCATTCATTTATACGAGACCTGTATTAAAAATCAAATTTAGGGCATATCTTCATGCAAACACAGTTTGGTTAAGCTTCGACCGCGAGCCAGCAAGAAAGCGACACGTTTGTGCAGTCCGATCATCGCTAAATATCGTTCAACAAAGAATAACTGTGTCAATCGATCACACGCAGCAGTGTTATGCTAGCGAAGACCTTCGAATTCATTTATACGAGACATGTATTGAAAATCAAATATAGGGCATACCTTCGTGCAAACATATCTGTTCCGGTTGATATTAGATGGATTTAGTTGATGATGCGGTCTTCCACAAAGTTTGATTCATCGAAGGCATTTTTCGTACTGGGTCTTCGGTTTTGGAAAGGGTACGAATCGAACTCGACCAACTAGCCTTTCAGGATACCTGTTGCCACTATTGCAAAGTCCGTGACTACACCTCTTAACCATATTTTTTGTTAAATAACCCAAATACGCTAACAAAACCTATACTGGACCATGCAATGTTGTCTGAGAAAATGGCGGGAGCAAAAACGGGTTTTGGTTTATGCAGATCTCTGGCCTCTGATTGCTCAGTGACGCGGATTGCGCAATATCCACGGAGGGGTCAATTATGGTGCAGAAGGTGGCGGTGTAGGTGGTATCTGGAGCCAGGAGGAACATCATCACAGCATGTGACTAAAACAGGCCAATCACGAGAGATGAGCCCTGCGTCTCTTGCTGCGGAGCAAGATTTTTTAAATCTGCGTGGCTGGCTATGCGGAGGTGCTGTGTGGGGCAATGCATATGTCATGTGATGGAATGCGGGCGTTGGCGACCGTGGGAGTATGAATTAGCCTTAAGAGGCCACCATCTTGGGACAAAATAGTGCTGAGTTTTAATTCTGCCTTTTTAGATCTGATTCATTGCTTGCTCATTACCGTGAGAGCAACAATGTGCTACTCTTTTATTACTTTGACGAACAAAACGGCTTTCTTGTCTGCCCAAACTGTCATGTTTCAGCTCATTTATAACATTATTAAAGACTGTGGAGTGAATTTACACATTCAGTAAAGCTAATTTGCTCAGTACGCTGTACTTTTTACTCATTTTTTTTTCAGAGGGCTACTTTTCACTTTTCTTAGTCACTTTAAAATAACAGTACTCATGCTTTAGTACAATATTGAGCTACACTACCCACCAATGGAGGGGACATCTTCTATTGCTGCTCTCACGTTTAAGGAACATTTTAGCGCAGCAGATCAGCCAGTATCATATTTGTTGCACTGGTATATCTTATTGAGGTGCTTCGGATCATGGCCCTGATTGTGGTTCCAGCAGAAACGCGAAGCACACATAGCTTTTGAGGACAAGAGTTGATTCGCAAGTACATCTTGTACTAAGGAGATAACGCATGTACAATTATGTAATTAGTTGACAGATGTTAATGTTAAATGCTTGAGTGATTGAGCGATGTTAGGGATTATGTCACAACACGAACTAACTTCAAATTTAGCAAGGGATAATAAAAACAGAAAAATATTTTACTTCACATTTTCTTGGAGGATGCATTTGGGATTAGCCTTTGAAGTTGGTAATAGTGAAAAATGAAGTGAAACAAAGAGTGATTTTAGTCAATGCTTTTCCAGTATAAAATTGAAAGAGGAGGATGCTATTCATGTGATGCAGCTTGAAGCTGGGATCAGGAGCAGGTGGAGATGGGTCTTGCTCAAGTTGGAAGCCAACTCAGAAAAGCAAAGAAAGGAGGAAAATTTAATTTTAATCTGAAATTTGTACATGTACTTGAGCAGTGTAAATAAGTTTTTCTAGGTGAAGACAATGTATTTTGCCTTATTGTATTCTTCAGTCATTTGATTTAAAATAAAAACAATTCTCAACGGATCCTCCCCCTTAGCCTCCGACAAGGTTATTTTTATAAAAAATTTTTTTGGTCACCTTTTTCATCCCTTTAGTGTTTTTGTGTCTGTAATAATTGCCATAATACTTTCTTATGGTCTTTCATCTTTTTTTTATTTTTGGGGCTGTGTTTCTCATTTTCATGTTTTTATTTGGTTGCATCACTAATGTTGAGGTAATTGTATTTTCAAAATGCTGTGAAAGAAAAATATTGGTATTTTATTTCTGTTCATAATTGGTCAGTAAGTCTTCTGCTTTTTAATGTAAACTTGATCGTGTCCTGTTTTATTAACTTTAATTCAATAACTATTAAGTCATTTCGACATTAGGGGCAAAAAAAGTGGTATCAAATTTAGGACTTATCTCCCAGAACAATTGTTCATCCATGTCATTTCTCACCTGAAAAGTCTAGGTAATGAGTAATTTATTCATTTGTCGGTAAAGTACTGGTGTATGTGATATAGATTAAGATACATTCACATGATCTAATGTGAGGCAGTATAGGAGCTGTATTGTACACTTAAGATAATAATTGAGGCTGCAACTATCTATTATTGTAATTTATTATCTGATTATACCCCCATTAATCAATGGATCAGATTTTTAAAAATTGTGAGTTGTACCTTTATTCAAAAACCGGACATTATTTCAAATTGACAGCCGAAAATGCACAAACACATGATTTCAATTCGTGGTTTGGTCCGTAATGTCAGGAAAATCGGCAATATTGAGCGTTTTCCATAGTAAAGATTTTTGCAAATGTCTTATTTTGATGAAACAGTCTGCTCTACTATCATATTAAATATTATTTACCTGTACTGCTTTATTCAACTATTTCCTGCTTGAGCTGAAATTTCAATCTTTTGGCCAATTTTAAGTTAAACAAAGTGTCTCAATGAATTATCAAAAAATATTGCTTCTTGTAATTTATTAGTTCTTTGTTGAATAGTTGTGCCTATAATAATAGTTCTGTTCATTTGATTGTTAAACTAATATAATTATTGTGCTTGCACTATGTAGTGATGCTGTGTCTTTGCTGATGGAACCCAAGTAACCAAAATATAAACCCTTCTCTGTTTGAGGGAGCGGAGCTACATCCACAACAATTAAGATTGTTTGTTAAAATAATCTTTTTTTTTTTATAATTGTTACTTTATCTTTGTCAATGCAATGTTCGGATACAACTTAAGAGATCTTATTAGGTATGGATGGTGTCATGTGGATGCATACTTTGAGAGAGAAATGAGTGTAAATTGTCCTCTGCCTTTTGCCAGGCTCCTGGAAACAGCATAATTAATAGACATACAACTCCCAGCACCATTATCAGACAGGGCTGTCCAACTCCAACATCGTTGCCTTCCACCACCACTCTTCGTAGACCTCCTGTCCTTCAGGTATTTTAGGATTAACATTTTAATGCATTTTATGTTTATCTATCTTTTGATGATGTCAGTAATCGGCTGCATCATGTAAACATTCCTCATCACCGACGATTTATTCTGTATGTATATTTAAATGTCATTTGTTTGCTTTGTTTTTGAAGATCTAATGTTGGTCATGATGGTGGTACTTGTCGAGCAAAGCATTTTAGCAGGGGGTACTTGGTGTAAACAGTTTGAAAGCATGGCGGGACAGTGGGGCAGCTGTAGAGCGTTGGCCTCACAGTTCTGAGATCCTGGCACCGCCTTTATGGAGTTTGCATGTTCCTCCCTGTGCCTGGGTGGGTTTTCTCCAGGTACTCCGGTTTCCTCCCACATTCCAAAAACATGCATTTATTGGAGACTCTAAATTGATTGTGAGTGCAACTGTTGTCTGTCTCTGTGTGCCCTGCTATTGGCTGACAACCACTTCAGGGTGTACCCTGCCTCCTGCCCGATGACAGCTGGGATAGGCTCCAGCTATCTCACGACCCTCGTGAGGATAAGCAGCTCAGAAAATTGATGTTCTGAGGCATTGCTAGGTAATTGGGAGATACTATCAAGCAGATGCAAAAAATGACTTGGATGTTCTTGTAATTATGTAATGATGGTATCTTTTGAAGGTTTATAAAATAAAGGATTTTCATTTTTCATGTTTATATCTTCTGATTTACCAGTTCAAAGGTAAAATTGATTAAAATAATGGTAAGACACGAAAAATTAAGTGATCGGATTCAGAGATTTTTCATATTCATGATAAAAAAATTCCACAATTATGAGGACCTCTCCCTCCCCTGCAGGGTTCAGTGGCGCCGGCCATGCCAAGAATGAGCCAGAGAAGTCAAACAGTTGGGAACACGGTTCCGTCAATTACAATGAGTAAAGTAAGTACTTTCATTGGAATGATGGAGCTCTATATTTAAAAGCCCCGGAACTGTATCCAGTAGTATCCCTGAGACAAAGGTCTTTCTGCTGCCTATTATAAATGTGTTAAAACGGTACGTGAGTGGAACAGAGTCTAAATGAGGCCTTTACTCCCATTAGGACACAATGGAGAATGTGAACAAATGTAGGAACTTCTTGTCTACACTGATCAAGCTGACTTGCACAGGCAAGCGATTAACCGAGGCTGCCAGTGTGAAACAGCTGGTTAAAGACCTACTGGTGAGTCACGATGACGGTACATACGAGATATTAATTGCATTTACAAATACATTCATATCAGCTCTTTCATCAGGAGAATAAACTAGAAGCTGAGGAATTCACCAGCAGACTATATAAAGAGCTTAACTCATCGCCCCAACCGTACCTAGTGCCTTTCCTTGAGGTAAGGTGTCTTATATCCTCATCTTGCTCTTCATGTTTGGTTTCTCCTAGCAAACTTGGCACACAGCCATAATCTCTATGGCCAAATTAAGGTTTACGGTCAGAACTATCCAATATCTGTTTGCAATATGTGGCCTGAAAAGGTGCTCTTTAGCGATGCTTTCCTCTATTTCCATCACTAAAATATGCAATTCAATTTTTTTAAATTTCACACACAAAACAGCAGTCAGCAGCTTTCAAAACAAGGAGTTAAGTGTTTATTCCTCGTAACTAGACAAAAACAGCGTAGCTTGATAGCAGAAATGAAAACTGCGTGGCACCAGCTATGTGTAGCAGGGGTTAACCAGTGATCACTGATTTTATTTTTTTTTTAAAAAGCGCAGTCGTCATATGTTAGGGAATCACAGCATGCTGACTCGTTATGACTGTAACCCTAAGGACACATTTAATGAATTAATTTGAATTAAACACGATTTAAACCAAACACACACTCAAACCCCACCAATGTTCATGGTTCCATATCTTACAAAAACAACTTTTTCAATGTAATTGGGATGTAATATTATCTATTGTGCCAATGTAAATGTGAAATATGAATTAAAGTTGACCACACATTTCTGAGTTCTTCTGAAATCGGGTCTTTCAAAGGTCTCAAACTTCCCTAACACATTAGCGAAGATCCCCGCCATCCCTTTCTGCTCCAGAGCCAGTGCTATCAACTTAAAGACGTGTGCTGTCAAAAGTGGGTGTTTGCCACGGAGGCAACCAATCAGAGAGAAGGGTCTTTGCTAAATACACTGTATTTACCAAGAGAATACAAAACTGGGTCAAACAGAAGTAGCTGTCAGTGGAGCCCTTTCTGGACACTCGGATGACAAAATTAATTAATTAATTTTTTAAAAATGAAATTGACACTTTTATACTAAATCCATTTGAGAGAGTCATTCTGTGGAGGTCTACATAGTGAAAACAAGGGATGTTAAAACAGTAACCCAACCAGCACCCTGCTTTCTGGGTTCTTCCTGGTGACTGTTGGTGCATGCTATTAAACATCCATCCATCATCATCCATGCATCCAACCATTTTCTTAGGTGCTTATCCTCACGAGGTTCAGGGGAGTGCTGGAGCCTATCCCAGCTGTTATCGGGCAGGAGGTGGGGTACACCCTGATTTGGTTGCCAGCCAATCGCAGGGCACATGGAGACGGACAACAGTCACACTCACAATCAGAGTGTCCAGTTAATGTTTCTGGGATGTGGGAGGAAGCCGCAGTGCCCGGGGAAAACCCATGCAGGCACGGGGAGAACATGCAAACTCCACACAGGCGGGGCCGAGATTTGAACCCTGGTGCCCGGAACTGTGAGGCCAATGCTCTACAGCTGCAACAATGTGCCACCAAGCTATTAGCCGAATCCAGAACATTAAAAAATTCTGTCTATACATAACATTTCTTCTTCAATTGGTCAGAATGTGTAAATTTTAGAGTAAAAACGAATAAAACTACAAAATGATTTAGCACCTAGTGAAAGTTTGTTTAAACTACAGGTAGTGCCCAAAACAGCGTCTTTAAAATTCTTGCACAATTCTCAATTGCAAATCTGCAATTGCTATCATCTTCTTCTTTTCCTTTCGGCTTGTCCCGATATGGGTTACCACAAGGAATCATCTTTTTCCATTTGCACCTATCTCCTGCATCTTCCTCTAACACCAACTGCCCTCTTGTCTTCACTCAGAACGTCTGTCAACCTTGTCTTTGGTCTTCCTCTGGCTCTCTTGACTGGCAGCTCCTTCCTCATCACCGTTCTATCAATATACTCACTCTCTCGCCTCTAGACATATCCAAACCATCGAAGTCTGCTCTCTTGAACCTTGTCTCCAAAACATCCACCTTTGGCTGTCCCTATAATGAGCTCATTTCTAATCCTGTCCATCTTGCTCACTCCTAGAGAGAACCTCAACATCTTCATTTCACCTCCAGCTCTGCTTCCTGTTGTCTCTTCAGTGCCACTGTCTCTAACCTGTACATCATGGTTGACCTCACCACTGTTTTATAAATTTTGCCCTTCATCCTAGCAGAGACTCTTCTGTCACATATCAGACCTGACAATTCCCCCACCCGTTCCAATCAGCTTGGACCCGTTTCTTCACTTCCTTACCACACTCACCATTGCTCTGGATTGTTGAGCCCAAGTATTTGAAGTCATCCACCCTCGGTATCTCTTCTCCCTGGAGCCTCACTCTTTCCCCCTGCACCCATCTCATTCACACGCATATATTCAGTTTTACTTTGACTAATCTTCATTCCTCTCCTTTCCAGTGCGTGACTCCATCTTTCTAATTGTTCCTCCGCCTGTTCCCTGCTTTCACAGCAGATCACAATGTCATCTGCAAACATCAATGTCCAAGGGGATTCCAGTCTAACCTCATCTGTCAACCTATCCATTACCACTGCAAACAGAAAGGGGCTCAGAGCTGATCCCTGATTCAGTTCCAGCTCCACCTTAAATTGCTATGCAAAAATAATTTGTATAACAGTAAATCCTATGCAAAAGAAAATGTACTTTGGAGCCAGAGGTTGACAGTTCAGTAATGTTTGCTAATTTGTCTGCAGAAAAATCTTCCCGCCTTGAGGCAACTTACACCAGACTCTGCAGCCTTCATCCAGCAGAGTCAGCTTGCCCAGCCATCATCTGGATCAGTCTTGTCCACCTCACAAAGCGCCACCACAGTTGTCCTCAGCAGGACTGCTCCTCGTCTCACCACTCAAATTAACAGACCCCAGCTTCAGCCAAATGTTAGCAAGCCTGGACTGACACCATCACTTGTAAATATTTTCCACTAATATCCATGTTTTAATATTAATTTATTGCAGAGCTGCCAAATGTTACGAAAGGTATATCACGCAAATAAATGAATGTCATGTTATGGCTGTAACACCGGCTTGGGCAGGAGGTGGTAGTGGAATCCAGGGTCTGATATTACCGTTGGATCTACATTGAACAGCTGCTTGCTGCAGGCTCTGTTATTGTGACCCCCTTTCTCAACGGATTGTAAGTCACTGATAATCACCTCCTTGGTAGTGAATAACATAGATTTACGGTATTACCATGTTTCTTAGGGAGGCAAGGAATGGATAAGCAAAGGCGATTTCAAAGCTAATCACTAAGTTATTGTTGCAAGCAGTTGGAAAACATCGAAATAAGATTGAGATATAAATACAAGAAATAAGATTTCGAGATATAGATGTAACCTAATACACATCCACACAGGATACTCCATCTGAATCGGATATTAGTTCGTATGTGACTGCACATATCACTTCAGAACATGGACAGGTTAAGAGTCTGTCTGTCTGTCTATATTTGTAAAATAAGATAACCTTTGTTTGTCCCACAATTGGTAAATTTGCATAATTTCAGCAGCAGTTGTGGATAGAGGATTATAAATGGCATCCAAGGAAAAAAAACATTTTTTCCTCTAACGTACGTCTTGAACTTTTACAAGAAGTACTTGTTAAAAATAGAAACCAAAACTATTGTCTACAATAACTATACTGTTCAGTCTGTCAGAAATGTTTGTTTGCAAAATAGTGGAGTTTTTACTTTTGAGATCTGATTTATTGCTTGCTTCAATACTTTTATTTATTCACCAAGGTTCACAACAGAATTGGCAAAGATAATCCATATTTTTGATAATGGAGTGTCAAAATCTTGTGTATTGGTACTTTGATTCAGGTTACAACTGTCCACCATTACAAGGTTGATGTAACAAAATCATTAAAATGACAAATATTGATGCCATAATATATTAATGATTATGACCGATCCATAGAAATGCTCTTGACAACATTTTTAAAACATAGAAATTAAAACAAATTTGGACATTGTTCTGGAAGTTATTTTTTCTTATTTGGCAGCTCTGTTATTTTCTCCAACCAAAGTAACTTTAACCAGTGACTTTCCAAGTAATAACTGACAAACACTTTGCAGGTCCTCCAGCCTCAGCAGCAGAGAGCAATGCTGAGACCTCAGGTCCCCATAGCCGTGTCCCCTGTGGTGAATCTCAGGAATCAAGCCCCTGGTCGCATCGTGCTGGGGCAGCCACCGGTCCAGTTTAAAGAGCTGAAACCATGTGAGTGTATTATTTTGTGACCTCTTGCCGATTAGTAAATTGTTATTTTTATGTTGTCCATTCACACTATTTGTCTGTCTTCCACTCTCTGGCAGTTCCCGTCAAGCCGGAGGCGCCAGCTGTTTCCAGGCAAAGTGCGGCTGCAGTCTCGAGTCTAGCCCAAAATAATAGGCTAAAAGAAGCAGGTGGTACTTTCAAGTAAGATTGTGGAGCATTTTAATCCAACAAATTCATTCAATGAGTAATTGTTCTAAGGTTATTTTTCATTACGTGCAGAAGGGATGTACATTCAAAAATTCATCCATTCATAAAAGTAGTTGATTAAAATAAACTTATTTCAAGAAAATACATGTTTTGTTTGGAATAAAAAGGATATATATTTAATTAAAAAAACATAATGGAAACAGCACAGCCTGATTGAAATGTCTACACATTTACATGCACAATCCACCTGCAACCAAACAAAGTGAAGCATAAAGTGCAATATACCGTTTGTTGACTTGCATGTTTGTCCAATACCAGAAAACTCCTGCTGTCACCTTCAGTTTTTGTTGGCCGATGAAGTATTTCAATTTTCTTTAACATAATACAACAACCATATACATTACCATTGTAATTAAAATAACGTGTGTATGTAAATTATTTTATCTATCCATCCATTTTCCCTTCGACTTATCCTCACTGGGGTCACGGGTGCACTGTTGCCTATCACATTACAGGAGCGAGAGGCGGGGTACTCCCAGAGCTGCTCGCCAGCCAATTGCATATAAACAACCATAGGCACTCATCTCGACACTTACCGACAATTTCGTCTTCAATCAACCTATAATGCACATTTTTGCAATGTGGGAGGAAATCTGAGGACCTGGAGAAAAGTCACAGGCATTGGGAGAACATGCAAACTCCACACAGGCTGGATTTGAACCCTGGTCCTCAGAACTGTGAGGGAGATCTGCTCACCAGTCAATAACTATGCCGCCTGCAAATCCTTTAATAAACCAATTTAACGATTAATGATCATTAAGGCAATTGCTAGAAAGCACCCTCCTCACATATCTTAACAGACAAATGTAAACCATACGTGACTCTGCTGTATTTGGCTTGTAGGTGAAATATCTGGATATACCTGAAATATACAGGTGAACTAATAACATGTCAATCTGTTAAATTTTTCAGTACTTTTTGCACAACTTGGTAGTTTCTAACGAGAAGATTACGGTTCCTGGTTCAATTAGAATCAGTGCAATCAGTTCTCTTCAGCTTGCTCTTCACATTTGGACATCATGGGAGCAAGACCAATAATTTATCAATAATACTCAGCTAGGCTTCAAACAGGAGGTCCTCAGAGGAAAGAGCATTGAGCTTTGAAGGTCACACATCAAGAGCAGGTTGCAATAGCGATATAGTGTGATGAAGTCTCAGAAAGGCATAAAAATGTATGTCTTTGGAAAAGAAAAATTAAGACCTCTGCAGAGCCTTGTGGAAAAATGTACATGCATGTTAAAAAGTCTCGAGAAATTAAAATGAAGTTCAGTGGTAAAGGTCAGATTGCATTTTGTGGGTTCTTCCTGAAAGTTCTCCTTAAAGCTGAAGACCTGTACTGTACCTTTGTATGTCAATAAAATAATATGGTGTGATTTAATTACTTTGGTAGGTAAATTGGCATCACTGTACCTATTTTCACAGAGATGACGACGACATCAATGATGTAGCCTCCATGGCTGGAGTAAACCTATCTGAGGAAAGTGCCAACATCCTCGCAACCAATTCAGGACTTGTAGGAGCAGTGACACATTCCTGTAAAGATGAGGCTTTTCTTTCCTGCGCCATGTTACAGAGGAGAATTCTGGAGATTGGTGAGACACGAGAGCTAAGATCCATATGCTCCTGCTAATTCCTTTGTAATAATCATCTTATAAAATGTTGTTGGTCACTAGTTTCACAATTGGCAGTATGCTGATAAATTCTCAAGGTACAATTGTGATTAGAAGTTTACTTGGGCATCTCCTTCAATGTCATTAATTTGTGACTTAATAATTTGAACTTTAAGAGTCATGCCAAATTTTTAATTCCACTATAATTCCTTTGGGGGGCTGGGTGGATTTGACCACTTAGTAATATTTAAGATCATTCAATTGGTTGAGACCTGACATTCTTGACAAAAATCTGCTGCCATCTAAGAAAATGATGAACATGAAACAAAGGTGGAAATTTGAGTACTATAATGATCCAAAACATATTCTCAAGGGAACTTTCAATCGGTTTCAAAGAGGTTAAAAATAAACTGGCTAGAATGGCCCGGTCACTCAACTTACTTGAATCCAATCAAAAATCTATGGAGAGAAGTGAAATTCAAGGTCTTTAAAAAAGAAACGTACAGAACCTTCAAGCTTTGAAGACTGCTTGTGTGGATGAATGGGCCAAAATCACACCAGAACAATGCATATGACTAACTTCTTAGTTCGTAGAGAAGGTGTCATAAAACTGTCATTGCAAACAAAACTTTTGTACAAAGTATTTATAAAAAAAAAAAATAAATACCAGTTGACTTATTCAATGCTTTCCGTGTCATTTCACATTACACCACAAAACCTATTTCCAAGCTTATTTGTTGTGCTTTCTTTGTATGTATGGACTTGTGAAACTTTTGTCAAGAGCGCCTTTGAAAATTTTTTTTTGTGAGCGGGAAATAAAGGAAAAGTGTTAAAAACTTGTCTGCATTGTATGTGCAAAGGTGAAGCGCCAGGGAGTAGATCAGATTTTTATTTATTTATTTTTTTTTTCAGTTCAGTTGATTTTTGCCCGACATACGGTACATGCAGCTCCTAATGGTATTTAAGGTATAATGGGCATCACCCTTTCTACTTTAGGCTGCAGGCATGGAGTGACAGATTTTGGTCCAGAGGTACTAAATTGTGTCTCTCATGCTACTCAACATCGGCTCCGCGATTTGCTGGAAAAGGTTTCCCTCGTGGCACAGCAGAAAAATGGCAATTTCAAGGTTTGTTTACAGCCGTAACACTGTCATCATGTGTCCCTGGTTCCCTGTAGTTTAGAAATAGCACCATGATGCCCACAATTACTTTTGGAAACTATTTTATTGATCATAAGTGATGACAATCTTTTCATGTTTTTAACATGTTTATTGTGCTTCTTTTGTCAGAAATACCAAACTTTTTTTTTTTTTTTTTTTTTTTTCAAAAAACACAAACCATTAGAAGTCTTACATTTAAGAATGGGCGTGTCCTCTCAATTAAACTCTTGACATTTTGTTTCACAGAATAAACTCTAAAACTTTTCTCCTGGCAGGAGGAGGACAACCATGAAGTGTGCAGTGATGTTCGTTCTCAGCTTAAGTTCTTTGAGCAACTGGATCAGTTAGAGAAACAGCGGAAGGAGGAACAGGAAAGAGAGATTCTCTTAAAGGCGGCTAAGGTATATTAAAGTGCCCACTACATCAGGGTTCGCAATGGGAAAGCAAATCTATTTGGAATCATTCACCAAGTTTCCAAGCGTTTCTCTTATCGATTCTGGTAAGAATAATGCCAATGTTGTAGATTTTTGACTGTCTGACATACATGGAATATCTGGCCTCCAAGTGGTATTAATAGGCTACATCACTAACCATTCTGAGTAAAGGTCCTGAATTGTCACCAAAAGCAGCAGTAATTTTACATTGCAGGACTGGGGAAAAAAAAAGACACCACTACTAAACCCTTTCTGTGCAAAATAATGCATTAAAGATACATTTTGCATGAATGCAAAAACTGAAACGAGAAGTTACTGTGATTACCGTGATATTACCGAGCTGGACTTTCTTTATTTTTAGTTTATTCAATGTCCATAACTTCTCAATTTTTTTTTTGTTTTTAAATACATTGTTTTTTTGTGTTACGAGCTAGTACAAGCAAATTATGCAAAAATATTTCCTCTCGTAAACATCGCAATTGCAACACTGTTGCGGTCAACTGAGCAAGTGGGATGCCACAGATATTGAACAACATGGCCTTTTTGAGCTGGGTGGTGACTCCTACCTTGGAGGGTCAAAGTCATCAACATATTTCATGTGTTTGGATGGCAAGAACATCAAAAGACCAAGGATTCCAGTATATTGTACTGCGTACAGTTGTGTACATAACCGTAACATTTACGAACATCGACCACCCAACATTGACGCTGCCACAGCTTGCTTGTGTAGCCCATCTTCATATATTTGGGGGACAAAATAGCTGCACCGTGACTTGCCAAAGACTTGAAAGCTGCTGTCTGATTGGTTGGTACATTACAACTGAGTGTGCTCTAGCTACAGCCATTATATGAAATTATTGCTCCAACTAATATCAGCAGACATCATCCTGGAGTAAACTACACATCAAAAATGCTCCCCAAAAAGACTACAGCCATTTGAGATTTCAGAGAACATTGTGTATTTGTTGTGAAAATACTGACAATTCATGAATTAAAACTTTGGAAAAAGTTAAGTTGTTGGAGAGTCAGGTCTGGTCCAAGTTTGTGTGTTATGCTTTGAAGTACAGTGGGGTTTTTTTTTCAGGCAAAAATCATGAAAAGGAGTGCATTACAATCGATTGATTGTATGTTTAGAATTGGGAAAATATGATTATTGTTCCTTCATGTTTTTTTTTTAATTGAGGACCGTTAAAAGACTCGGAATGAAATCAATAAGCAGAATTGAAAATGGAAAAATCTTACCCAATCCCATCCCTACTCAGGACAATGTTGAAACTGGCTAGAGGTTCCTGAATTTTGCGGAATGGGGAAAATGAACAATACATGGACACTGACAGTGTTGATAATTTTTGTCAATGCAGTCTCGAGCCCGTCAAGAAGACCCAGAACAGCTACGTCTGAAACAGAAAGCGAAAGAGGTCAGAGAAGTCAGTCTGTTTAAATTACTGTGAATGAAAATGACTGTCTGTGTTGGGGGTGGTGTCCCCCCCACCCCCCCTTCTCCCGGCCCCTCTCTCCTCCAGATGCAGCAGCAAGAACTGGCACAGATGAGACAGAGGGAGGCTAATCTGACTGCTCTTGCTGCCATTGGCCCGAGAAAGAAGAGGAAGATTCCAGACTCTCCATCTTCCACTGCTGTAACAGAGGTAAAATTGACTGCCGGACTTTGACTTTAGCCACATTACCATCAAGTAGTACTACGGTCTAGCTAGTACGATTAAAATCAACAAACTATGAATGTAAATATATACATCACTGTCTCTCTATCTACAGTGCCTTGTCCATGTATTTGGCCCCCTTGAGCTTCTCAACCTTTCGTGACACTTCAGGCTTCAAACATAGATATAAAATTTTCTTTTTTTTTTTTTGTCACGAATAAACACGTGTGACACAATCGTGAAGTGGAACGAAATTTATTGGATATTTTATACTTTTTTAAAATAAATAACGTGAAAAATGGGGTGTGCAATATTATTCGGTCCCTCAACTTTCAGGGCAGCAAACTCAATCCAGAGGTTCAGTGAGGATTTCTGAATAATTCCAATGTTGTCTGATGATAAATAGAATCCACCTGTGTGTAATCAAGTCTCTGTATGAATGCACCTGTTCTGTGATAGTCTCAGGGTTCTGTTTAAAGAGCAAGAGCATCATGAAGACCAAGGAACACACAAGGCAGGTCCGAGACACTCTTCTTTTCCTTTCGGCTTGCCCCGTTAGGGGTCGCCACAGCGTGTCATCTTTTGCCATCTTAGCCTATCTCCTGCATCTTCCTCTCTAACCCCAACTGCCCTCATGTCTTCCCTCACCACATCCATAAACCTTCTCTTTGGCCTTCCTCTCGCTCTTTTGCCTGGGAGCTCATCCTCAGCATCCTTCTACCAATATACTCACTCTCTCGCCTCTGAACATGTCCAAACCATCGAAGTCTGCTCTCTCGAATCTTGTCTCCAAAACATCCAATTTTGGCTGTCCCTCTAATTAGCTCATTTCTAATCCTATCCAACCTGGTCACTCCGAGCGAGAACCTCAACATCTTCATTTCTGCCACCTCCATTTCTGGTTCCTGTTGTTTCTTCAGTGCCACAGTCTCTAATCCGTACATCATGACCGGCCTCACCACTGTTTTGTAAACTTTGCCCTTCATCCTAGCAGAGACTCTTCTGTCACATAACACACCAGACACCTTTTGCCAGCTGTTCCAACCTGCTTGGACCCATTTCTTCACTTCCTTACCACACTCACCATTGCTCTGGATTGTTGACCCTAAATATTTGAAGTCGTCCACCCTCGCTATCTCTTCTCCCTGTATCCTCACTCTTCCCCCTCCACTTTTCTCATTCACGCACATATATTCTGTTTTACTTTGGCTAATCTTCATTCCTCTCCTTTCCAGTGCATGTCTCCATCTTTCTAATTGTTCCTCTGCATGCTCCCTGCTTTCACTGCATATCACAATATCATCTGCGAACATCATGGTCCAAGGGGATTCCAGTCTAACCTCATCTGTCAGCCTATCAATTACCACTGCAAACAGGAAGGGGCTCAGAGCTGATCCCTGATGCAGTCCCACCTCCACCTTAAATTCCTCTGTCACACCTAAGGCACACCTCACCATTGTTCTGCTGCCATCATACATGTCCTGTACTATTTTAAGATACTTCGCTGCCACACCAGACTTAGGCATGCAGTACCACAGTTTCTCTCTTGGTACTCTGTCATAGGCTTTCTCTCGATCCACAAAGACACAATGTAGCTCCTTCTGACCTTCTCTGTACATTTCCACGAGCATCCTCAAGGCAAATAATGCATCTGTGGTACTCTTTCTAGGCATGAAACCATACTGTTGCTCGCAGATACTTACTTCTGTCCTGAGTCTAGCCTCCACTACTCTTTCCCATAACTTCATTGTGTGGCTCATCAACTTTATTCCTCTATAGTTCCCACAACTCTGAACATCCTCTTTGTTCTTAAAAATGGGAACTAGAACACTTTTCCTCCATTCTTCAGGCATCTTTTCGCCCGCTAGTATTCTGTTGAATAAGTTGGTCAAAAACTCCACAGCCATCTCTCCAAATTGCTTCCATACCTCTACCGGTATGTCATCAGGACCAACTGCATTTCCATTTTTCCTCCTTTGTCGTGCCTTTCTGACTTCCCCCTTAGTAATCATTTCCACTTCCTGGTCCTTCACTCTTGCCTCTTCAACTCTTCCTTCTCTCTCATTTTCTTCATTCATCAACTTCTCAAAGTATTCTTTCCATCTATTTAGCACACTACTGGCACCAGTCAACACATTTCCATCTTACATCTTTCTTATCCTTAATCACCCTAACCTGCTGCACATCCTTCCCTTCTCCATCCCTCTGTCTGGCCAACCTGTAGAGATCCTTTTCTCCTTCTTTCGTGTACAACCTGGTGTACATGTCTTCATATGCCTCTTGTTTAGCCTTTGCCACCTCTACCTTTGCCCTACGTCGCATCTCGATGTACTCCTTTCGCCTCTCCTCAGTCCTCTCAATATCCCACTTCTTCTTCACTAATCTCTTTCCTTGTATGACTCCCTGAGTTTTGGGGTTACACCACCAAGTCTCCTTCTCCCCTTTCCTACCAGATGACACACCAACTACTCTCCTGCCTGTCTCTCTGATCACCTTGGCTGTCGTCGTCCAGTCTTCCGGGAGCTTCGGTTGTCCATCGAGAGCCTGTCTCACCTCTTTCCGGAAGGCCGCACAACATTCTTCCTTTCTCAGCTTCCACCACATGGTTTTCTTCTTAATCTTCCTACCCACCACCAGAGTCATCCTACACACCACCATCCTATGCTGTCGAGCTACACTCTCCCCTACCACTACTTTACAGTCAGTAACCTCCTTCAGATTACATCGTCTGCACAAAATATAATCTACCTGCGTGGTTCTACCTCCTCTCTTGTAGGTCACTAAGTGTTCACTCCAGCCATCTCCATCCTTTTTGCAAAGTCTACCACCATCTGTCCCTCAAAGTTCCTTTCCTGGATGCCGTACTTACCCATCACTTCTTCATCGCCCCTGTTTCCTTTACCAATATGTCCATTACAATCTGCACCAATCACAACTCTCTCGCTGTCTGGGATGCTCAGAACTACTTCATCTAGTTCCTTCCAGAATTTCTCTTTCAACTCTAGGTCACATCCTACCTGTGGGGCATAGCCGCTAACCACATTATACATAACACCCTCAGTTTCAAATTTTAGTCTCATCACTTGATCTGATACTCTTTTCACCTCCAAAACACTCTTAGCCAGCTCTTCCTTTAAAATAACCCCTACTCCATTTCTCTTCCCATCTACTCAGTGGTAGAATAATTTATACCCTGCTCCCAAACTTCTAGCCTTACTACCTTTCCACCTGCTCTCTATGATGCACAGAATATCAACCTTTCTCCTAATCATCATGTCAACCAACTCCTGAGCTTTTCCTGTCATAGTCCCAACATTCAAAGTCCCTACACTCAGTTGTAGGCTCTGTGCATTCCTCTTTTTCTTCTGACGCTGGATCCGGTTTCCTCCTCTTCTTTGTCTTCGACCCACAGTAGCTGAATTTCCACCGACGCCCTGCAGGTTAGCAGTGCCGGGGGCGGGCGTTGTTAACCCGAGCCACGACTGATCCGGTATGGGTTTCTTTAGATGAACGCTCATATTTGTTTGTCACAGTTTTTACGCCAGATGCCCTTCCTGACGCAACCCTCTGCATTTATCCGGGCTTGGGACCGGCCTACAGATTGCACTGGTTTGTGCCCCCATAGGGCTGTATTAGGTCCGAGACACTGTTGTGGAGAAATTTAAAGCCAGATTTGGATACAAAAAGATTTCCTAAGCTTTAAACATCTCAAGGAGCACTGTGCAAGCAATCATATTGAAATGGAAGGAGTATCAGAGCACTGCAAATCTACCAAGACCCAGCCGTCCCTCTAAACCTTCACCTCAAAGAAGGAGAAGACTGATCAGAGATGCAGCCAAGAGGCCCATCATCACTGGATGAACTGCAGAAATCTACAGCTGAGGTGGGAAAGTCTGTCCATAGGACAACAATCAATCGTACACTGCACAAATCTGGCCTTTATGGAAGAGTGGCAAGAAGAAAGCCGTTTCTCAAAGATATCCCTAAAAACTGATTTTAAAGTTTGCCACAATCCACCTGGGAGACACACCAAACATGTCGGACAAGGTGTTCTGGTCAGATGAAACCAAAATCGAACTTTTTGTCCACAATCCAAAAGTATATGTTTGGTGTAAAAGCAACACAGCTCATTACCCTGAACACACTGCTGTCAAACATGGTGGTGGCAGGCTCATTGTTTTGGCCTTTTCTTCAGATGGTTCAAATTGATGGGAAGATGAATGGAGCCAAATACAGGACCATTTTGGAAGAAAACCTGTTGGAGTCTGCAAAAGACCTGAGACTGGGACGGAGATTTGTCTTCCAGCAGGACAATGATCCAAAATATAAAGCCAAATCTCCAATGGAATGGTTCACAAATAAACGTATCCAGGTGTTAGTATGGCCAAGTCAAAGTCCAGACCTGAATCCAATTAAGAATCTGGGCAGAGCTGAAGACTGTTGTTCACAAATCCTCTCCATCGAACCTCACTGAGCTTGAGCTGTTTTGTAAGGAAGAATGGGCAAGAATTTCAGTCTCTTGATGCGCAAAACTGATAGAGAAATCCCCCAAGCGACTTGCATCCATAATTGCAGCAAAAGGTGGTGCAATAATACTTTGTTGCACGGCGCCGAATAATATTGCACGCCCCACTTTTCACGTTTTTATTTTTAAAAAAAGTTTCAAATATCCAATAAATTTCGTTCCACTTCACGATTGTGTCCCACTTGTTGATTCTTGACAAAAAAATTGTAATTTTATATCTTTGTTTGAAGCCAGAAAGGTTGAAAAGTTCAAAGGGGCTGAATAGTTTCACAATGTACTGTATCTGTCTCTCTCTCTATATATATATTTATCACTATATAGCTATCTCTCTCTCTATGTACAGTGAAGAAAATTAGTATTTGAACACCATGCTATATTGCAAGTTCTTCCACTTAGAAATCATGTAGGGGTCTGAAATTTTCATCATAGGTGCACGTCCACTGTGCGAGAGGTAATCTAAAAAGAAAAATCCAGAAATCACAATGTAAGGTTTTTTTTTTTTTTTTTTTTTATAAACAATGTGTTACAGCTGCAAAAAAGTATTTGAACACCTAAGAAAACCAATGTTAATATTTAGTACAGTAGACTTTGTTTGCAATTACAGAGGTCAAACGTTTCCTGTAGTTGTTCACCAGGTTAGCACACACTGCGGGAGCGATTTTGGCCCACTCCTCCACACAGAGCTCTAGATTGGACAGGTTTCTGGGCTGTTGCTGAGAAAAAACTGAGTTTCAGGTCCCTCCAAAGATTTTCGATTGTGTTTAGGTCTGGAGACTGACGAGGCCACGCCAGAACCTTGATATGCATCTTACGGAGCCACTCCTTGGTTTTCCTGGCTGTGTGTTTCGGGTCATTGTCATGTTGAAAGACCCAGCCACGACCTATCTTCAATGCTCTGACTGAGAGAAAGAGGTTGTTCCCCAAAATCTCACAATACATTGCCGCGGTCATCCTCTCCTTAATATAGGGCAGTCGTCCTGTCCCATGTGCAGTAAAACACCCCCAAAGCATGATGCTACCACTCCCATGCTTAACAATAGGGATGGTGTTCTTGGGATGGAACTCATCATTTGTCTTCCTCCAAACACAGTTGGTGGAATTGTGACCAAAAAAATTCCATTTTGGTCTCCTCTGGCCACAAAACTTTCTCCCATGACTCCTCTGTATCATCCAAATGGTCTTTGGCAAATTTAAGACGGGCCTTGACATGTGCTGGTTGAAGCAGGGGAACCTTCCATGTCATGCATGATTTCAAATCATGACATTTTAGTGTGGTCCCAGCCCTTTCCAGGTCATTGACCAAGTCCTGTTGTGTAGTCCTAGGCTGATTTCTCACCTTTCTAAGAATGGTTGAGACCGCACGATTGTGTGATATCTTGCATGGGGCTCCACTCCGATTAGACTCCATGTTTAGCTTCTTCCATTTTCTAATGATTGCTCGAGTCTTACTGATTGTATGGGGTGGACAGGTTTCTTTATGCAGCTAACGACCTCTCACAGGTGCATCTGATTCAGGATAATACATCGAGTGGCGGTGGACTTTTAAAGGCGGACTAACAGGTCTTTGAAGGTCATAATTCTAGCTGATAGACAGGTGTTAAAATACTTATTTGCAGCTGTATCACACAAATAAATAGTTAAAAAGTCATACATTGTGATTTCTGGATTTTTCTTTTAGATTATCTGTGTCACAGTGGACATACACCTATGATGAAAATTTCAGACCACTCCATGATTTCTAAGTGGAAGAACTTGCAATACAGCAGGGTATACTTATTTTCTTCACTGTAATTTTCTCTCTCTGTCTCTGTCTCTCTATCTTGGGTCGGCATAAAATGTCAATTATTGTCCAATAAAGATGAGGCAGATTAAAATTTAAGTGAAGACAAACTTTTGAAGCCATGTAAATTCCATATAGCATATTAAATTTTTTAAAACTAATACATCTGAAATTAAAACAATTGTATTTGTGGTCACGAGGTACAAAGGCAAGAAACAACAGCTGTGCATAAATATTGACAAGGTAAAGTGCATGGAAACTGTTTTTCTCTTGGTAACTATTAAACAAAAAAATCCACGATAATAAATTTGTTCGTATGGTCGCTTTCCTCTAATTGATTTGCCGTTGTCTACAGCAGTGGTCCCCAAGCACCGGGCCCTGGACTGGTTCCGGTCCATGGACTATTATGTATCGGAATAATACTTGATTTTTTTTTTTTTTTTTCTTATGGGTGTCTTATTTTGAAAGACAACCACTTCTGACCTCTCCTCATTTCTGTGCTTGACTCTTTGGCGGGTCTTTTTCTTGCGTTAGCAATCCGGGATAGCCCTCATAAAATGAACCAGAAAGATTTCACTGGAGAGTTTCTTTGGAAAGGGTGTACAAGCCAACGATTTGATTTTTTTTTTTTAAATGTCCACCTAATTCTATTGATTTGGAATGCTAATGGCATTGATCTGTGGTTGTCAGTCTAAGCACATCATGTAAATAAAATTGATTTTTCAAAGTGGTTCTGCTCAAATGAGGTTCCTCCAAGTGGCTGTCTAGAACAGATAGGTGAGGGCAGCTTCACCAACAATTGCCTGCCATTATTTTTCAACCGGGAAATAAAAATACATTACCTCAATATGTAGTTGGTATGTCACAGTCATTGTTGGCAATTCCTCTCTCCCCGCAGGGATCAGGCCCCAATCTTTCAGGGGGTGCTGGATCATCAGGCTCCAGGCCCACACGGCAGCGGATCACACGTGTCAATCTCAGGGACTTGCTCTTATGTTTGGAGAACGAGCGATTTACCAGTAGCTCCAGTTTCCTCTACAAAGGCTTTCTTAAATAGGCGGAGACGAGGAGAGTCTAGTGTGTGGAGAGAGTCCTCCCAGCACACTGAGGGCAAACAAGGTTCCAAATGCAGAGTAGTTGAAATTGTGGTTTTTTTTCACAGAAAGAAAGAGGACCTAAAACGTCAAAGTTTATACTGTAACTATACATTGAATCACCTTTCTACCTCCCCCCCCACAAAGGCTTAGTTATTTCCTAAGTAGCGATGGACTCTCACAATCTTCCCTCTAAAAATCTGAGAATTGAATTTTGACGGGTCAATGATAAATGAATTTATGCAAGTAAGCGCTCACTAGTTTAATTTTCTTGTTCCTTGTTGGTATTTGCATTACACTTTGAAGCACTGAAAATAACCATTTTTGTTCAAAAAGATGCCACAATCATATTAAATCATTATTTTTGGTGATATATTTTTTTAAAATGTACATCCACACAGTTTGACCTACTGAATTGCCTTTCTAACTATAAGCCATATAGCAACTTCTGCTGTAACCCACAAAGCAGTACAGTAAATATCTAGCTCCTCATTACTAAGACTGGATTTTATTTGATGTATATTTATTTACCAAATTTGTTCTTGAATCAGTTCAGTTATTTATTTAATTTTATTTTATGCATTGTCATATGCCTTGTGTGTGTGTGTGTGTGTGTGGTGTGTGTGTGTGTGTGTGTGTATATATATATATATATATATATATATGTGTATGTGTGTATATATATATATATATATATGTATATATATATATATATATATATGTGTATATATATGTGTATATGTATGTGTGTGTGTGTTCATTAATTTTTTCATAACTTTTATGGTGTTGTAGATTTCAACGTGTGAAGTGCTTCTAATCTAAAAACCTTTGTCTTGATTTAAATATCTCCCAAGTCACATCCCAATTTTTAGCTGCCAATATTTCACTGTTTTTCTTTCTAATAGATATTGGCATTATGTCTCTTAACTGAATATATTTTGTGCTTTCAGCCCTTTTATCTTTTAGTATCTTATTGGGGGGAAATGTGTATATTTGTAAGTGTTCCATCTTAACTTTTACATATTTTTAATAGCTGTGAAAATTCACCCATATTAAAACAAATGTTTTATCAAATGAACATTTTGAATAAATTAACATTTTTGCAAGTAACCTTATCCTATCTTCTGTCCGTCTCCTGTCTACAATTTATTTCTCATACCACACTAGGAGGCAGTGTTGTATTAAAATACAAGGCCGGATTGCTTGGGACTCATCCCGCACCCACTACAGTACTACCCTTAGTAAACATTGACAAGAGGTCCAAAGTAAATCCCGTTTGGTGGTTAGGAATGCACATTGTGGGGTACTTTGCATTTGTGCATGAACATATATCATGAATGTGCACTCGCTTGCTGCCACATTCACTATTTTTCATTTGTCTATTCATGCCTTTTAGTCTTATTTTTACTGCACTTAATACTGAACATCTGCATTAACTTGGCCACTCGGCAGCAACATGGGAAATGTCAGTTTCAAAATTTATTTTACAGCTTTGACAGTCACAATGGGTCTGTGGGTCTTAATATTTTGAACTTAAGCACTTTTTATAATTTACATAGTCACTCCCACAAAGCTGAAGTTGTATAGGCGGGTTCACAACCCTTGTCCTGCACGCTCCTGTCCTGTCCTTGTCCTGTTCTAGCGTGTCCTGTCTTTTCCTCACAGGGTGTGGCAATACTGCCCCATACAACTGTTTCATTGTTCTAGACATATCATGATTTACTTTTTTCATCTTGTTTCCTACTAGTGCTTTGTCTTTTGTCTTCTTTTTTCACTCTCCTCGAGACTTTGTTTAGTTTAAATGATGAACTCTGTCAAATGCTAAGAATACACAGTGGCATCTTAAAAACTCCTCTGTGACACAGTTAAACTTCCAGCATAAAAGGGATGGAGATCATTTTCTGAGTCACTTATCCTCACAAGGGTCACGAGAGTACTTTATTTTTTGGGGAAACGTGTGAAAGACTGCATATATTTCACTGTTGCTAAGGTAAAAGCGATTAGAGTACTTCGTCAGCCACAAAACCACCAAAGTCTGCAGACCTGCCAATGAACTTCCAGAACATTTTTTTCCCCCCAATAAAATTACTGTGGACAGGTACAACGGTGTAATGTAATATAGTAAAAGCAATTCTGCTGTTCAATTACTCAACATAATCAGGATTCTATCATTATTGTTAATAAATTATGGCTTTGATATTTGTTAATGTTGTAGCATCAACCTATGGAGAACACATTTGTTACCTGAATCAAAGTACCTATATGCAATTTCAAGGGGCTGTTGTAAAAAATCTGTCCATGATTAGTATTTACTGATTTTGACTGTAAGAAAGAAAGCAACTCTTGAGACAATTAAAAAATAAATATATATATATATATATATATATATATATATATATATATATATACACTGCCTGATTCTCAAATTTGTAGTTTGTCCAGGGAAAAATTACCAGTAAATGAATAAAATATTGCACAGTCTGCTAGTAGAACTCCTTCCATTATGATTTCTGATTGAAGCATTCCGGCTGCTCGCTTTTGTCGTGCGCTCTCCTGTGCTCTTTCCTGGACAGTGAATAGGAAGGGGCTCATGGGAGATGTGCTTTTCTACTCAAACAGGCCCATGCAATAGTGCAAGATCCCCTGCAATGTCACAGATAGGAAAACTTCATCGAGGACGTTTTACGTTTTATCATACCAAGCGCCAAAACAAAGCCGCACACCCGTTTCTCTTGAGCCTACCCTGTGTGAATCCAGTTAGTTATTTCATAACATTTATGAACTTTATATAAAGTACTTTGCAGATTCCATAGCTTGCTGTGGTTGTTCTCTCACATAACGCGATAAACGGGGGATGAAAGTCTTCTTTGCCAGGATGCCTTTTTGTGTCCCGTGAGGTTGCTGTGGCAACAAATTCTACATCAAGCTGTTACATTTGTCGCAACATGCAGTTTCACCATTGAGGCATTAGCCTTAGGTCACAATGAATGGGAACAACTTCATACTAACTAAAAGGTGTAACGAGTGTGTTTGACATTTGTAACAAACACCAAACCACCAGATAGCATCACCCCCTTTTACGGTACATGTCCTCCCAGCATCTCTTGTCCTGTTTACTGGAACAGCAAAGCATTTTAGTGAAATTAGAGGGGAAAATGCGTCAATTTGATTGAGTTCCGAAAGTTCTCTATTTTTGGGTGCATAATTGGTGCACTCTGAACTACTAATGTGTAAAGAAAGCAGAGTCTAACTAAAAGATGCTTTCTTGTCCCTACGAGTCTTTGTCTGGTGGTGATGGTGACACAGGTAAGAGCTCATACGCTGTGCCTCCACCCATTCCGCTATTTTTCACGGTAATCCTGATTCCACTCATCAACACCGCTGCTCTTTCATACTTAAATCCACATAAGCTCCCACTTGAGTGCTGGAGGCAGAGCAGCAACGGGGGATGATGAGGTTGCCTAGCGACGTCTCAGTCACTGCACCTGAGGGTGTTAGGTAAACACCCTGGGCTTGCCAGAGGGAACAAGAGTGAAGTAACATCACTCCTTTCTTACTTCTACATATTAAAGTCAGCTCTTTGAAAGAAAAGTAGAAACCGTTTGTGAAATAACGCATATGTAAGATTTCCTGACTGATACTTTTCAACTATTAGATGTTTTGCATTGTTTTTTTTTTTTTTTTTTTTTTTTTTTTTTTTTTTACTATTTAAAACTATTTCTGGATGTCCTGATGATGACATGCTTTTGTCAAACCCCCCCCCCCCCCAAAAAAAAAAAAGTCCATTACAATTTACACTATTTCTTGCTGAAAGCGGTCCATTTGAGTGGGTGGGCCTCTTCCCGCCCCACATGGAGAGTCCCAACTGTTGTCAAAAGTGTCTGCAGACTGCAAAATGGGTGTCTTCACAAAGACTGCATAGATTTTATTTTCCTTCATCAACGTGCCAAATGACACTCCACTTGTGAATTACTATGATTTTGTGAGAGAGATGGGGGACACCCCGGACCGATCACCAGAAGATTGCATTTTGTCTTTGATTAATCTAACATGCATGTTTTTGGAATTTGGGAACCCAGTAGCTGATCAAAGCATCGACAGAACTTGCAACCACCCACATCCTGAGTTTTGCACTTAAGATAAAGTCTCTTGGCCATCTGAATGCAAATTAGATGAACTGGTACTGCACACTGCTTCATTTTGTTGACTAGTCACTACAAATGCATTGACCAATAACTGCCTGTACTATGAAATGAAAGAGAACTTTTTAAGGGCCATGCATCAGCAGTTTCAGTCTGCTAACACCTCTTAACAACTCCATCTCCTGTGTGTCCATGACCTTGTGGCACCAGGGTTAATGCTGACTTGAGGACTTTTTTTTTTCACGAGGTTGACCAGGGCAGTTTTCTTTGGCCCACAGATGCTATTATAGGACCGGTGTTTATGACTGCTGTTGAAATGGGTTTGTAAGTATGGTGTGCACCTGCAAGGTATTGATGTGGGGGTTAATAGCCTGTTGGCCTCTTTAATGGGGCTACATCAGGTCTGGTAGCAGGCAGTGGCAGTCCACAGGAGAGGAACATCCCCAAAGTCATTGAGTTTATGGGTTAGGACAGGTATCCAAAATGTGTTGCATTTCCACTTGAGGTTTGCACAGAGAAATGTGTGACATGCCGGTCCCTTGATGGAACAAACTGGCTCATAATGTGCTACTTTCACATGCTCTTACATGAGGCTGCTTGATGTCACACTGACTCCTGTGGAGTCACAGGAGAGGACACATCATTAGGTACACTTGGAAACTGAAATGATACCAATAAAGCATTGAAAACCTGGGACTTGATGGACTCTTGCAGGCACAAGTTTGCAGTTGTGTAAAACTACGTCGCTTCATGCTGAAGGAACTTCTAATATGACCTCATTTATGCTATCTAAAAATAATTTGACCTTGTCTAGCCGTTGTGTCGAGTGGCAGGCCATCCAGGGAGGTGCTGTATGCCACAAGCATGAAGCACATTCAGTGCAGTATCACACTAATTATGATCAGCCAAAAAGCAATTTCTTCACAAATCAGAAAACATACATATGAATTATAAATGAAAAGCGTTTTGATGGAAAACCAGCAAGAATTATTATCTCATCCGTTTGCAATTGAACAAGGAGGGAATCCACGCACTCCAATACAACATCAGCTTCAAACTGTGACTAATCTTCTTTTATTAGGCAGACGGTCTCAAAGCTTGTCGTTCTTCCCTGTCATGTTACTGTAATATCATCATAACATTTACAATAATAATCCCGGACATGTGTGGTGATCAATTATTTATTTATACTAATGACTTTGCTAGCCATCTATTATTCATCTTAGGCTGTGCTCTGTCCTCCTGGAGTGAGGCTGACAGAGGGAAATGGAGGGGCAGATGGGAAACGGTGCTTGATTGTACCCTTAAGGACATCTAAATCCAACTTGTTGAAGTGCCAAAGACTCATCTCTTCCGTTTTAGGGAGGTGGCCAGCGTCCTGGGGAATACAGTTCAACAATCTGGGGTGAAAATTTCACAGAGACAATTAAGCCTCTCTCAGGTTTTCAGCATGCAGTCCAGCATGTTTTCCCATTAAAACATTGTTCCACATCAGGAGCAGAACTAGTCCACTTGTCTGTCAGTCAAGTTCTTAGAGATTTATGAGTGGTTGTCATTTGTCCACATTTTTAATTTAAATTTTTTTATTTGATCTGCATGCTTGGGCTTTTACATTAGTAGTCCGCTTATTACAGTGTCACTGACAAAATACAGGCTACTATATCCTGAATTTCTCACACAGGGGCACATATAGAGACACAAATGATTCATACCGTCTCTGATGGAAGCCAGGCATTCGAATCATCTACCAATGAGTATTCATTTACTCAATATCACGCCTTGAATTTTGTATGAAGGAGTAGAGGCAAGAATACTGTATTTCCTAGTTAGTACTAAACGTCGAGGACAGTGGTTAGTTGTATTGTAGTAGGTCTAAATGGCACATGCAATCAAATCAAATGCTTCTAAAATATATTTTGGGGGTCACACAATTGATTCCGAATGCATGATCTATCTATCTATCTATCTATCTATCTGAACAATTAAACTTGTCACGTCCCATCGGAACGAGAGTAGGACCCAAATGCAGGACTCGGAAGATGCCAGGTAGTTCAAGGAGAAACGTTCATTATATGCAGAGGTAGGGGATCGAGCAGGCAGTCCGGTGCAGCAGCGGTAGTTGGGACGTCGGGCGAAGAGAGCAGGTGAGTGGGCAGGCAGGAGTCGGTACACAGGGGAACAATCAACGCAGGCAGAAGTATCAAAGGAGTCAGGCTTACAAGGGTGGTCGGAGAACGGGTGAAGGTCGGTACACACAGGTTCAATCAGGGATACCGGAGCACACGAATGGGACATGAAGATCAATGAACTGGCGCCGGCCAGTTGTCATCGCGGTCATATAAATCCAAAGCATAATCAGGCTGCATGAGGCGCAGGTGTGCACCTTCCAACCAGCGCACCTGCGCGGACACCCGCACAGCTCGTGCTGGAGCGGCAGGATCATGACAAAACTGGGGAGTGAATTCTGATTTACATACAGTATACCACAAAAGGATTTTTGTCTTTACGGTGTCAAATGAATCTTAGACGGGTCAAAACATTGCATTTCTTTTTCCGAGTTGCAATGTATATCCTTCAGTTCTGACAATAATTCATATTGCTGTTATTGCAGTTTGCTTCCTCCACCCATCACTTTTTTGCACATGCAGTGTACGGACTCAAATGGATTCTTTCTGACTGATGCGGTTGAAAGAGTGCTATAATTAATGGAGTTAGGGTTTTGGGGTTAGTAAAAGACAAGATATCATCTCCCATGCTGACATCACATTTCTGCTGCTTTGATCTCATCTTAGTCTTAAAAATAGCAGTGGAGTCAGCACAGAAACACTGAACAGGGCCAACCCATCCTGCACAGAGCAGCATTACCTCCGTTGGACATCAACAACACTAATCTCTGAGCAAGCGTTTATAATTGTAGCATCACAACCTACAGCTTGAGAAGTTGTTCTGATTGTATTATTCTCAAAACCCAAGAGACCTAACAATTTATAAAAGTAACACATGGACATGTTTAAAGAGAAGGACTTTATTTACAAGACACGCACACAGCACTGGAAGTATGCCAGCAGCAAAATCTCTGCAGACTGCGAATTGTTATTCATCTTGATGTGACTTTCTTCTGTACTCATGCCGTCGTATTGAAACCAAGTGTACCTCATCAAAGAACTCAAAATATACTCCCTCTAAAGCAGATCATTGCCCAAATGACTTTTTCAAAATCAAAACTGTTAACATTTTAAGCGAGAGGGGAGCGTTCAAGTCCATCAAGGCCTTCTCGACCTAAACACTATCAGAAGCACTGACTGACACTTACAACCTAAACTGTAATATTTGTTCCATTAAATTGTATTAACTTATTGCCAATAGTCCTCAGTTCTTCTCTTCTCCAGTATCTAAGGATGGTAGATATCTAGGCCTCTTTGTACAGTATATGTACTGTCACGTCAGGTTCACCTGCCCAAGGACTTTCAGGATCAGTCATGCTGGCCAATGTAGTTTCATCTACAATATATTTTGTTGTCTTTAACCAATCAGATTGGCAAATTTGTCCTCACAGGGCCAGAGCGCTAGCCCTCTTTGACAACAAAGCAAAACTTGTTACAGCCATCGAACGAGCAAAACAAATCTGTGGCGACTTGCATTAATTGATATGTTAAAGAATGAACATTTCTGGTGTGTGTGCGTTATTCAAAAGTTAACCATGCTAGTTCGTAGATTTTGACTTTGAACTGAGTCAGATGCTGTCCGTGGGTTAGTTACGTACTGGAATGTGGAATTTTTTTCGTATAGTGCTATATGGTTTCTCAAATTTTGATGTGATAGTGGAGGTATTAAGCAGTGAATTAAGTGAAGGCCCAGCTATCAAATGCATGCCCCTACCCTCTGACATACAAGATCCTCTGTTAAGGCCAGCATTATTTATAAACTGGCCATATTTTGGTCAGGAGAAAATCCATTTGAAATTATGAAATTTATCATCAGGCTCAAAATGACACAGGGAAGCCTGCAAGGCATCGAGTTATATAGATAATTTCATTTTTTCTGTTTCAGATTTTTTTGTATCACTAATAGTATTTAACATTTTTGAGGCATTACAATCTATTGCACTACTCCGATGGATCGTCATAGCTTTGAACAAAATCATAATAATACATTTAAAATTGATGTTTTGTTTGGATCATGGTATTTGCTAGGGTGTCAGGTAAAAAAAAAAGCAAATATATTAGTATATTTCATGAGGGGCCATCAAGGACATATGCTTAGGATAACCTCTTTCACACATGACTGATTTATTTTTCACACCCATCCAACTGTCAGACTCACATACTTCACACAGCGAAAAAAAAGTCTGTCACATAATGACTGAAATGCTCTTACTAATGAATTTTTTTTCTGCTGGGATACACTACTGAAACGGCCTCTCACACACAACTAAAACACTCCCAAACACGACTGAAATATTTAACTAGTGTCAATGAGAGCATTTTAGTAGTGTGTATTTCATGATTCACTTACAGTATGTGGTGGTTCTGAATTTTGTCCATGATACTCCTCAATTTTACATTTATCTCTTCTGTTTTGTTCTCTTCTTTTTGCCACTTTTTGTGTCATTTCCAGATATGTAAATGATACCCATTAATCAAGATACTCACTCAATAATTTTCCTCTGTTAATGGAGGTATGCATTTCACAGGCTGTGCTGAATGAAAACTTTTCTTAGTATGATAAACTTCAGCTCTACAGTAATAAAAATTTGCTAATTCTGCAGGTGGACCTGATCAAAAATGAACTCTGTTCACCACGGATTGTTCAATTTTCCTCCAATGTCTGCACACTCTGATGATGCAAAGACAAGATTTATTTTCAATCCATTCTCCGACAAATTCCAATGATGTACATCGGCCCTGCTCTTAAATCTCTCTTCCTTGGTCCCTCCCTCTGCTGACCCTCTTCAATCCTACTAATCACTTCTCTGCATGGTCTACCTGCAGATTGCCACCACCTCATTTTTCTCCCTTGCTCACTGCCTTGCTTGCTCTCTGGGTGTCCCATTAAAGGCGCTCTATCTAATGAGATTACGCCTTGGGGATTAATGGTGTGGCTAATTGATAGACACGCAGCCAGAGAGGATTTAAATCCCTTAAAATCCCCAGTGGGTTTTTGGCACTTCAACTGACTAATTGAAATCACAGGAATGGACACAAATATAGCTCTTGACCCCACACACAGGGCTACAGAATTGCTTCTGCTTGGATCCAATAATTAGCCCAATTTGTAGGGCATTTATTTAGAAAACAAAGGGGTCATGATTACAAATGACAAGTTTGTTACTCTGTATGCCAAGACATTATTAGAATAGGTACATTCTCAGGACAAACCAAACATCTAATTTCCATCCATACATCCATTCATTTTCCGAGCCACTTATCCTCACGAGGGTCGCGGGAGTGGCAGAGCCAATACCAGCTATCATCGGGCAGTAGGCTGGGTACACCTGTACTGGTTGGCAGCCAATCGCAGGGCTCATGGAGACATACAACAGTCACACTCACAATCACACCTAGGGGCAGTTTAGAGTCTCCAATTAATGCATGTTTTTGGGTTGTGGGAGGAAACGGGAGTGCCTGGAGAATACCCACGCACCACGGGGAAAATATGCAAACTCCAGACAGGCGGTGCAAGGATTTTAACTACAGTCAACAGAACTATGTGGCCAACGCTTTAACAACTTCTGCCACTGTACCACCATGTCACTTCATTTCAGTTTTTCCATTTTACCATGACAATTATCAAATTAGTCTGACAATACCATTTATGGTTTTTTTCACATGATATGAGGCACATGGAGCATGAAATTATTAAAAATAGTGAAACGCGTCATCAATCTGAATAAATTCACCATTGAGCAAACCAGGACTTATCAATACGTAGTTGCATTGTCCATCCATCCTTTTTTCCCCTGACATACTTTCTCATTTGGGTCTCTGGTGAGTTGGAGCTAATCGTAATTTACTTTTGACTGCAGGCGGGGTACATCCCTGAATGGTTGCCAGTCAATCAGAGGGTCCACAACAATTCAGAGTCATGTTCATACTGAGGGACTATTTCATGAAGCTAAAACATCCGTTTTGTGGATGTGAGAGGAAGTAGTCAGTGAAAACTCATGAAAGCATGAGGAGAACATGACAACAAAACTCCACATATTGCTGACCCAAGTGTCAAACCCAGGACTAAAGAGGGAGCTAGAGCCACATCCATCTGTCTTCGTCCAAAAATCAATGTTGTATTGTTCACCATAAAAAAGATGCAGGACAGCAATATTCCCAAAAAGATGTTACAATTTAAAAACACATCTTTATTTTCTAAAGAACACATGAAATATCTAAATCTGTTGTTCTTCACCAAGGTCCCACGTCTCAGTGATTCAGTTTCAGGGATCCAGTGGAGGTCAAGACTCACACTTGCGCACATATTCTGTGTACATATTCTGTTCACGCCACTTGAATCATTTGTGACGATTCTTCAGAACAGCAGCACTGTCTGCCTTTTGGCGTCAAGAAATCATAAAAAAGCCTTTGAGATATCATTTCATATCTTTGCCAGCGCTCATTTTCAATATCCATTAAGTTGAGTTTTTGATTTCTTAGTGAAATTCATGATATGTACGTCTTGTTGTTCGAATACAGTGATTTTGTGTGCAACTGATACATGCCTCCTTTGGTGTACTGGTTGAATAATGCATGTTTTTGAATTATTATTTGTGTGAATAATGAAAAAAAAAATCCAATTATGATGGTTTCAGTGGATACACATGAAACTTGTGGGGTTCAGTACCTCAAATGGGGTTTAGAAGTACTGATCTAAAAGGGATTATCTGAAGGCCTGGGTCATGAAAGCTTCTTGTGCCAGACTTAAGACCAGTGGCAGGAACATGTATGATTGCAATGCAAGAATGAAGGGGAAATTTGTCTTACGTATATAAAATGTACATAGCAAGTTTCTTTCGGCCTATCCTGTTAGGCGTCGCCAGAGCGTGTCATCACAGATGAACACTCATACTTGTTTGGCACAGTTTTTTTTTTTTTAACGCTGGATGTCCTTCCTTACGCAATCCCTCTTGGGGAGTAGAGGCACCAGTGAGATACAAAGTCACTACCCCTGTTTTATCAAACCAATGCTCTAACCACTGAGCTATGGGGCTTCTAAAAAACCAAAAAAAAAAAAAAATGGCGTGCCATCTCAGATGAACGCTCTTAATTTTTTTTTTTTTCAAGAATTGATTGGAATTGAGGTTTGTTTCAGGTAATTTCCAATCAAGTTGGGGTGTTGTGTAAAATGTAAATAACAGCAGAGTACAATGCTTTACAACTCCCTTTCAACCACTATTTAATTGGATATACTACACAGACAAAACATTTCATTTTCAAACTGCTGCACATTATTGAGTTTTGCAAAAATTTTCTCAATTTGAATTTTATGCCTCCAACAAAAAAGCTGGGACAGAGGCACCAAAAGACTGGGAAGGCTCAGGAATGATTGAAAAAAAAAAACACCTGTTTGGAACGTTCCACTGGTGAACATATCCATTGGATACAGGTGGGTATCATTACTGGGTATAAAAGGAGCTTCCCCAAAAGGCTCAGTTGTTCACAAGCAAGGATGGGGATGGGACTTTGTGAACAACTGTGTGAGTAAAGAGTCTAACAGAAGAACATTTGTCACTGTACAATTGGAAGGAATTTAGTGATTTTATCATCTATGGTCCATGATATCAAATGAATTTGGATAACTCTCTGCATATTTCTCCATCTACAAGCACAAGTTAAAACTCTACCATGCAAAGCGCAACTCCTATCTCAACAATACCCAGAAATTCTGCAGATTTCTGTGGGCCCAAAGTCATCTGAGATGGACTGACGCAAAGTCGAACTGTGCTGTGGTCTGACGTGTCCAAGTTTCAAATCAGTTATAGAACTCATGAATATTGTGTCCACTGGGCCAAAAAGGAAAGGGACCACCTGGATTGTTAACAGTGCAGAGTTCAGAAGTCAGCCTCTGTTATGCCAAAGGTTTTCAAACTGGGGGCGACACCACCTTATGATAAAGGGGTACGGTGTTCCCATGAACACTTTTCATTATTAATCTAGACCCAGCAATCAGAGCTAGTGCTCACAAGCCCACACCAGCCACTGAAATAACACAAAATGAAATGCTGAATGACATTAAATTTTAATAGAATAAATAGTTTTAATTTTTGTTTATTCTTGGTGGCTTGATAAACTTACCAGGGTCGTTTTTCAACTGTAAAAATGACCATTGAAGTAATTGTTGATTATTACAAGCTAAGACTATGCACATTTATAGAAAACAGTGTGTGTATGTGTGGAGGGGGGGTTAAAATTAATTCATCTCCAAAAGGGGGGTGCTTCAAAAATATTTGGGACCAAGCACTGTGTTGTGGTATGGAGGTGGTGTGGTTATGCCCGTGGCATGGGCCATTTGTATGTCTGCGAAACCACCATTATTGCTGAAAGGTGCATACATGTTTTGGCAGGAGATATGCTGCCATCCCAGCAACAGACTGTTGAGCGACTGAAGTACATCAAGAAAGAGCGAGTATAATTCTGCCTACAAAGCTTCACCAGTGAGTGACCTCAATTCCCAAAGGATTATTCAGTGTAGTTAAAAGGAAAAGTGATGCAACACAATCGGAAACATGCTCTTAGATTTTTTTGAACATGTGACTGAGTGGCGACCAGTTCAGTTGTTTAGTTGTTTGGCCTGTAGTTAGCTGTGATAGGATCCGGCACTCCTGTGTCCCTTGTGAGGATAAGGTTAAGTCTACGAAAAAAGATGTTAACGTGACAGGCATCAAATTTGGATGAATGGATGTAAGCAAGCATCCATCCATCATCTGAGCCGCTTATCCTCACAAGGGTCATGGGAATGCTGGAGCCTATCCCAGCTATCTTTGGGTAGGCACACCCTGAACTGGTCACCAGCCAATCGAAGGGACATTGAAAAAAAACAACAAAACAAAACAGTTGCACTCACTATTACACCTAAGGTCAATTTAGAGTCTCCAATGAATGCATGATTTTGGGATGTTGGATGAAGCCGTAGTGCCCGGAGAAAACCTATGCCGGCACAGGGAGAACATAGAAACACAACAAAGGTGGGACTGGGATTTGAACCCAGGTCCGCAAAAATGTGAGACAGACACTCTAACCAGTGTTTGACCGTGCCGCCGCTAAGCATTCACTTTAAAATAATTCAACACAAGACCACAGCAAAAATCAAGGGAAAATGGGCAGTAAATGCCTTCAATACTTCAAAAATATGTATGTTAGTTTTGTTTTTTATTTTTCTCAGTGTCTTTATACAGAGTATATCTTAACAGTTTCTGTTGACTATTTTTACATTCTCACCACATACTAACAAGTGATTTGAAGAAAACTTGGAAAAAAAATCATGCAACCTTCAATACTGATGTCGGACTGTAAAAAACGGGAATGTTAAAGGTATCAATAATGTTTCAGGACTTGTCAGAGGCCTTGATTCTGAGTCTTTTAGGTTCCTGCTTCCTTTAGATCATGCCTACACGAGCTTTACACTGTGGAGAAAGCAACACAACAACCATACAGGGCAGGCAAACATCTCAACATCAAGGCTGCCTAAATTCAGGAATCGATAGAGAAAAAGCAGGCGTTCTCCACCGATTTACAAACCCCAAATGAGTGTAAAAATGATAGCACACAATATTAGATAGGCCCGTGTTTGTGTCAACAGGTGGTGTTGGTGACAAATAAATTGAACAGATCCTTGGACAAGAAGTTTGTCGTCGTTAATTTAGGGCCATATTTCATGTGAGAATGATAAGGGTGCCTTGGTTGTGCCCTTTCCTCCTGGACATTGGTAAAGGGGTGGGTGTGGGGGGATTGGAGGGTGGGGTCGAGTGACAGGCAAGGTTTGTTTGAGGGGCAAACGGGAGGCAATGACAGACCTTCCCTGTACTGCATGAATGGCAACCGATCCTGAGATAGCAGGAGTCTGATAGAAAAATCACACCACAAAAGGCACTTTATAAAATGACAGTGCTTCTGTTCTAAGGAAATTCAAGTGGAGAGAATAAGAGTCACAGGCCATCTTCCCAGGCAGATTCTCTTCAATGTGAGCCTAAAGCAAGACATGGTATTATTTTAAACAATAAACCAGAGCATCATTTCTGTAAGTGTGCCTCTCACTAACGCCTTGATTTGTCCCCAGGGAGTTCGGGGTCCAGCACGGTGAGAGAACAACGACAAAAAAGAAAAGAATATCACCCAACAAATTCGCCATTGAAAAGTATAAAGCCAAAATACAGTTGCAGTGGAATTCATGTTTCCAGATTCCAGTGAGCATTTTCAGCCCATGTAAGGGTCCACTCCTCACATGTCTACCATAGAGACTGGGTCATGTCCCTGGCTTCTACCCGTGCTTTCTTGGACAGACATCCAAATGACCCAGCTCTCCTAACTCCCGGCACCACCCTAATGAACCATCCCCGTCCCCGCCCACCCCATCTCCTCCTTCTGTTCAGTCGTCGTCCCCTCCCCCATAGAGGTCAGCCAGCTTCTTGAAGCGAGGGCCCCAGTCGTTGAGGTAGTCATAGTCCTGGTCCCCTGAGCTGGTGGAGTTGAGCGAGCTGACTGATCCGGCGGTCGAACCATTGCCTTCGTAGTCGAACACCAGCAGGGAATCATAGGGAGGAGCTGTGGGGTCATTGTCTGCTGCCCGAAGGCCCTGGAGACACAACAGTAAGAGAATACATGGAGATAGAATGTTTAACCCGGCACAGTAGTTCCTGAGTAAAACAGCTTGTGGTGAATTTTCATCCAGGGGTCCCATAGCTCAGTGGTTAGACTATTGGTTTGGTAAACCAGGGGTCGTGAGTTTGTTTCTCACTGGGGTCCCCACTCCCCAAGAGGGGTTGTGTTAGGAAGGGCATCCAGTGTAAAAACTGTGCCAAACAAATATGAGCTTTCATCTGAGATGACATACTGTGGCGACCCCTAACGGGACAAGCCAAAAGAAGACAAATTTTCATCCAGGTAAACCTATCAAGATCACACTTTTTGCCATTTGAAAGCCCAAGTGTCATCCCTATAAAGATTCTAAAACAGATATTCAAATGAAAAATACATACAGTATAACATTATTCACTTCAATGTCTATACGAAAAAATAAATGTGAGCAAAGAGTGCGTCATCCATGCGCAAAGTTGCAGAAGTGTCATTCTACGATATCCAAGTGGTCGCCATATTGGCTGCATCCTCCGTCCGTGACGTCACCCGGACATTCACCAATGAAAACGCGCAGTGCACCCTAACTATGGCGGACAAACGTGCCCCTTCTGACACGGAAGCTCTTTGTGAAAAGGAGAACACCACACAACCGAGTGAAGTTACCGGGGCAATATTAAACTATAGTTTCGAGTCCTCGGGGCAATATTACACTATTGTTTCGAGCCATATTCAGATGATATGCGATCACAGCCAAACCGGAACCCTGTCCGATCCTCTTCCGCGGCGGAGATGAGCCATTGTGGCTCATTCCAGCCGGCTGGTCTGGCTTATGATGGAGCCGATGGGTGCTGCTTTAGGAGGTTGTTCATAGACGCCGCAGTACACGATGAACAACACAGTCAAGCCGGAGCGCTTTACTGCGCGCACGCGGCTGAGTGAGACATTCTCGGCTGGGTTTGTCAGAGCTGCCCCCATCCGCAAAGCCCGACGCCCAGCCTTAGCAGAAGCCGTGACTGCCGAACGCGGCACCTCAGCCGGTGCGGCTGATTTTCGCCGCCGTGCTGGCATATAATGGAGCCGAACCGTGCTGCTTTTAGGGGGTTGTACACAATGCAATGAATACCTTCGACCCGGGGCGCTTTACTGCACGCACGCGGCTGAGTGAGGCATTCCTGGCTGGGTTCTTCAGATTCGCCGCCGTCCGCGGAGAAGCCCGACGCCGTCCGATGCGCACATCGACATATTTCAACGGGATCTTTTGTTACGTTATGAGAGACCAATTACGTGGTCCGCCCCAAACTATTAGGTTTTTTAGTAGCTGTATACACACCTACAGTGATTTGGAACCCACGAACCTCTCGTCCTCTGCGCCCGTGGAATAAATTTTTCACAACGAACCGGGTCTCTTGCAAACTTATGAATGGTACATCCATTCTCCTGAGTGTTAAAGCAATGCCCAATAATGCAATGAGCCGGCATTTTGGCTAATACGAAGGAACAACGAGCTACCTACCCGGGTGTAAAACTAATGGAAACAAACAAGTCCACTTTGGGGCGCCGCTGTCCTTTACGTCACTTCCTGCTTCTTCTCGAAAACAAATCCCTCGAGAGGATTTTCGTGGCGGAAGTTACAAAAAGCTCTAGACGTCAAAACCATGTTTTGTGGTGAAAAAACGCATGGGCCCATATTGGGTGACATTTTTCATTAATAACATACTAAAAATCATGTATTTCATGACAGTAGCCCTTGAAGTTGTAATCTAACTTTTAAATGCAAGCACTTCAGTGTTAGACTCATTAAAATGTATTTGGAAAATATTCTTCTTTTGTGGGTTTTGCAGTTCTTGTAAACACCAAAAATCTACTATGACACATTTGTCAAAGTGTTTGTCACACTTCTCCACTAATGTGTTGTGAACATCAAGGACAAGATGCAGTCTTCAATGATCAATAAATAAATACATGAACAAACAAACACAAATTAATAAATAATAGTACTAGTTTCAGGCCTACATCATGAATGAAATCTCCTATGTCTCCAGGGTGGGGCAGACTGGGTCTGACGGGATACTGCGACTCAGGGATAATAGGCCTCTCATCCACTCGGCGTACCCCTGCTGGTTTATTGATGATATGGTCCAAAGTCTCTGGCTGCTGGAGCTGGCTCAGGTCATAGTCCTGAATAAAGACCATCGAGAGAAATGTGCAACCCTTGCATAAAACTGCATGGAAAAGTCTGTCCTGTGGAGTAAGAAGTACCGTCATTCGGAGAAAAGTCATGATTAAAAATATATTTTTGTATTTTAAGATTGAGGCGTGGAAGTGTTCAGGACCAAATTGTTTATTTATTTATCTTACAGGGCTCAAATGCCACATTTTACACAATAATGGTGTTGTCAAATTCCGGTACAACAGGCTAGGATTTCAAAAAGTAAGGTGGTTAACTAAGTTATTAATTATATATTTTTTCCTGCCTGTTGGTTTCTATTTGACAAGGCAAGGACAAGTAGGAAATATTTTAGGTAATTTATTTGATCATGAACCCCTCAAACACTTTTTTCAAACAAAACCAACCTTATGCCATTAAGAGAGGATTTAACTTTTTTCTCTACGATAGTTCAGGTTGCTATTTGAGGGATTGCATCAAACCACCCCCTTCAATATAAGCTTTATTCCACAGCTCTCCTAAATTAGCACCCTTGGGAATTTCAATGAGCAATAACGTGATCACGACCAGCTTTCCGAAATTAGCACCATTTAATGACCAAAGTAATTTTATTTCCTGTATTTTTGTAAAGGTTAATGCACTAGCATGAAGAAGCACTTTAACGAAAATACATCAAAGCATCAACATGGTGGTGGATGGTCTCTGAGACAAATACTGTAGTCTCACTGGTTTACTGCATTTGTTATTTATGAACAGCGAACATAGCTTGTCAGATGCATACACCCACACTCTCTTTTGAGACTCAGATGTTGTTCTACTCAGTTACTTGCTATTCATATGTTAATTATTCTGAAGCGCTCGCTTTAAAATAAAATAATCACCATTGTTTTACGGAAAAGTTCATGTGTCATATGTCCTCATAAATTAACTTATACATCACAAATAAAAGTCAATTGCTGATATTTTCTTTGCAGCTGAGAAATAACTGCATCACCTCAATCGTTGCACAGGTGTTGAAAGAAGTGTGTAGGTGTTGGGAAATGCTATAAAAAAAACCCCATAGTGTCATTCCTGATACAATGCAATTCAGATGTAAGGGAATATTAATCAGTTAAAGGTAATAACCTTTTCCAATAAACACAATGCTACATTATATCAGCAAAAGTGGGGGTGGCATTAGGATTTTGCAATCATTGTCTCCACTCTTCTGGAAAGACTTTCTACATGGCTTTATAGTGTGTCTTGGAACTTTTGTCCATTCTCCGCAGAAAAAAATCTTGACCAGCACCTAATGTTTTAGTTCAGAGAGCAAATTTATCTTGCTCTGAGAAAAGTATTTTCTAGTCTAAACAAAGTAAGCATACAGTCTTGCTGACCTCAATTTGCCAAGTCTTGTTCCGCTGTACACCACCAGGGAACTATTCTCCTTTTATTCGTGAAGTTAATGGGAGTTTTGTGTTCATCATGTCAAAAATGTCAGTGCCTGATAAAAGCCTTTTACGATTTTGGGTGGTTGTGAATGCACTCACTATCTACCTGATCCTCCTCTCCTCCCCCTTCCTCATCATATTTGAGGATATTGTCTCTGACATCGTCTTCGGGGTCGATCAGAAGTGGCTTTGCCTGCTTCTCATTCTCTCTGCGCTTCATCCACACCACAAACAGGAGAACCATGCCTACAAGCAAGAGACAGCAAAAAATCAGTGGGGCCCGAGGCACCCACAAACATCAACTTTCTGAATTGTGTTGGAAATTTAAAATTAGCATGTATGATCAAAACAAAAGAGAGATGTGCCTTAAAATCGCAAAAATAGAGCCACCAACCACTTTTGGAGGCTATACGTGCTTTGTTTTTGTTTTTAATTTGAATTGAAAAAGTTACTTAACCACATTCTATTAACCGTACAGTCCACAACTGAAATCAAAATGTCATTATTTTGCAGAGAGCAATGATGAAAAGAACAGCTGTGACTTTTTTTCTGCTCACATCAAATGCTGAAGTGAACATGTGTTTTGCTGGGAAGACTTCTTTGCGCATTGTGGGCAGTGCAGAGGTGCATTAAAATTCTCCAAGGAAGAAGGTAATTACACCAGAATTGAACCATAAGCTTGCAATTGAATCACTGATCAGCATTATTATTAAACACAAAGAGTGCCCGTGTCTCTCCCCAGATTATTTTAAAGCCTGATAAAATTTTCTCCAAAACTATTTTCACATTATCATTGTGGTGGGTTTTGTGTAGATTGGTAACAAAAAATGTAATTTATTACATTACAAAATGTAAAGCGCTAGCGAGTACTTTCCGGATGCACTATGTAAGAAAGAAAGAACGAAAACAGTGCTGGCGGTGTCCCTAATGCAATAAGTTGTTCTTACTGAGTAATACAATTATACAGATGAGTATGGCGATGATGGCCCCAGTGCCGAGGCCAGCAGCTGCTACAGCCCCTGTGGCGCTGCAGTCCCCATTCTCATCACAAGGGCACACTTTGATTCTGATCAAGGAGCGGTTAGACCGTTGCGGGTTCCCAGAATCAGACACAGTGATGGGAATCTCGTACACCCCAGCTTCCAAGTAAGGAATCTTTAACCTCAGCTGAGCATGGTCACCTGGAGAGAGTACAAGAGAAAGTGGAGTGGATGTAAAGGAGGAAGAAAAACAAGAAACAAATGATACACGGTTAACAATACACTCTTGGGGCCATGTTTTTGACCCACCTAAACTCAGCATGGTAGGCAGTGCAACTGGGTACCAGGGGGCAAGGTAGACAACTGTTGTAATTTTGAAGCTCAACACAAGCTTGTGGATCAGATTGTGGGCTGGCTGCACTAGTATAGGTGACAACAGTCAAATCCATTCACTGCCAATCATAGCGGCTACCCTCATTCCCTTTAAGCATGGTGCAAAGACAGTCTCGAAGGAGACATTTCTGTGTGGAAGAGGACATTGTGTAATCACAATGATCTGTCTGTGAGTGGTTTATCACTGCTCTTGGCCGGTGTGGCAACAGACAACATGAGTGTGTACCCTTATTAAATACAGAATGAACTTGTCATGACTGCTGGTGAGTATAAATATGTCAGTGCACCTCGGTATTTTGCTTTGGCCTGATCAAATTTCCCAAACTCGCGTTAGACCCGTCTACCTTTGCACAAGTACTTAGACGTGGTCTGAGCGGGTTTTTAGACTGACTTTCTGCCACCAATTGTCACTCTGCCAATCATATCTCCAAGTACAAACCCTTACTGCACTGGAATGCCAACCTTGGTACAGACTTAGATGTCTTCTATTTCTTGTATTACTACCACTAATTATTATTCTTTGTATTTTTCAGCAGTCTGGATGCTCTGTGGTACCATGCTGCCTCTCACCAGTAAGTCTTGGTACTTCTATAGACATACAGTTTTGGAGAGGAGACTTGTGATTGACAGTGATATCATTATGTGTGTGGTACACTGTGTTGGTAATTTTGAGTACACCACATACAATAAGAACAGTATTCACTCCTTTTTCTCCTCGCCACACGTAGTCTAGGAGTACCTTTAAGACCTAACTGCAATACACAACATAACTTTCAGCGCGTCCTAGTCAGTCATATAGAGACATGAGTCCCAGCGGGAGAAAAATTCAAGTATGTGATCTGATTTGTCCTTAAGGCAACTGTTGTGATACATCCATCCGCGTGGATTAGTTGACAGATGCGTTACTTGGGGGACAAGGAGATGTGAATAGATCTCATTTGTCTCAAATGATAGATCATATGTCAGCACTGGATGCAACCTGTATCTCTCACTGTGAGACATTTTGCTAAAGTTTTACTTGTGGAGCTCAAATCAATCCTAAGCCATGTGATGACACAATTTACTTCATCTACTGAGATTTTTAGCATCCCATCGGTTACATTCATGGATGCATTCGGTAGGTTATAATAATCGCCTATCAGGGACAATCCCTGCATTAAGAATCTGTAATATTATCAAGAGAATGTATAGTATAATAATACCGCTGAGTCTGGAAATGGTCCAATTGTAGCGCAAACTGGGAGGATGGGAGAGTAGCTCAAAACCAAATGGCCCCACATTGGGGTCAGAGTCTGCGTCTGAAGCTGTAATATTAATCCTAGAACTGAGGCGTGCCCGTTGACACACTTGGGCTTCCTTGGGTATCAGCACTGGGGCGTTGTCATTCACATCGATCAAGTAGATCTGGAGAGTTCCTGTACCACTGGCTTGAGGTGAACCTGGAGTGTGGAGAGAAGAAAGAGAGGAGAGCAACTTCATCAAATGAGGCACTTGGAACTCAAGGAGGTGCTGAGATAGTTATGTGGAGACAAAAAAGGGCGAGGCAATAGAGGTGAGATTAAAATGCATGCAGTGGCAGAAATATTTTTTTGAGGCAGTACTGTTATCTATACTCAACACTGCAGGCTGTCACAAACTACCACTTGAAACACAAGCTCTGAGAAGGACCAGAAGGATTAGCTTGGGAGGCACATTGTTGTTGTTTTAAATTTCATTTGTATTATTTTCAAAAGTACACTTCTAAAAGGAACTTTAAAAGTCAAATGTCTCTCGTTGTACAAGTCGGATTTTGACAATACACATTCAAGATTCTGTGGACAAAAGTGTTAGGTTAGTTGGTTATTATCGAAACCAAAACAAAGAAGGAAAGATGGAGTTAGTTCTCTGCTTAGCTGCAAGTTTCTACAAAATGTTGGAGTGTGGCTTTGCAATTTTATATTCATTCATCCAGAAAAACATTTGTGAGGTCATTGGATATTGGATGAGAGGGTCTGGTACATTATCTTTGCTCTTGTCAAGCACTTCCACTTCGAATTCATTCAAGAATGATTCGATGGCTCTTGCTTTGTTCAGTGAGGCCACATTTATGCCAAATTCATGAGTACGAAAAAGAGAAAACTGTTCCCATAAAGCCGGAAACACTGTTCTCCAAAAGGGTATGATAAAAAAGAAGCACCTCATGATGCCTGACGTTTTTTTTTTTTTTTTTTGTGGGAATACCTCTGCAAAGTATTTGAATGTATGTAAAAATGTGCCATATAAGACTTCAGTTGTCCAAGTACTGAAGCTTTTCAGAACTCTGCCACACTAAAGTCATTAGTTGGTGGCTTTGCCTTTCAGTTGTTAATACAGTATTGCTGAGTATTGAAGTATGCTCATTAACACAGTATCTTCCTCATTAACACATTCCACTGTATTCACCTAAAATTTAACACGTGAAATTTTGAAGTGAAACTTTAAAATATGTCTTTTGTAAAGACGTGGAAAAAAAGACAAAAAAAGAGGCGCACGGTGGTCTGCCTCTGATTCAAATCCAACGTCTCCTGCGTAGGGTTTGCATGTTCTTCCCATGTCTACTGGGGTTTTTCTCCAGATACTCTGGTTTTCTCGCACATTCCAGAAACATAAATGATAAGTTATTTGAAGACTCCATATTGCCTGTAGGTGTGAATATGAGTGTGAATGGTTGTATGTTTGTATGTGCCCTGTGACTGACTGCTGACCAGTTCAGGGTGTACCCCTCCTCTCACCCGAAGATAACTGGGATAGGCTCCAGGACATCTGCGATCTTAGTGACAATAAGTCATACAAAAAATGGATAGATAGATTAATTGTTAAAAAATGAAAAATAGGTGCAATCAAGTCAAACACATTCCAGGGTTTGACACATTTCAGTGTTTCAGTCTGCATAATGGCAGACATACTCGTGGATACTCCCGAAAATCACCGCTACTGTGCAGTGCCATGATTGACTATTGAACAAACTGAACTGAGGAACATTTTCCTTTCAGCTTATGATATTCAGCGTTCTGGAATAGACACTTTTTGCACATGGTGTAAGAAATCAATTCTATTGGAAACTGTTGAATTAATCAGGTGTGCATTGACACTGTATTGGAAAAAAGATATACAGTATTTTAAAAGTGACAAATAATGAAAAAGATATCGTCCTCCAAAGGTCGTGACATTCAAACAAGATATACGAGAAAACTACGTGCTGCTCTGTTGAACAAACAGACTGCAGTGGTGTATATTGTTGACTTGAACACCCCGCGCCCCCCACATCCAGCCAATCCCTCCCCCACACACTGTCAGGGAAGCTGAAGTAAATTACTGATGCAATGCAAGCATAGACAGTTTCCACCAGCAGCGCATCAGTGTTACTTTAACAGTCGCTTTTTCTCTCAGACAGAAACTCGGTGCATCAACTCTGTAAAGGTCCGTTGCCAAAAGACAGAGGGCCCATTGAATGTTGCGTCAGTTTTGATTGGATGAACATTGTGTTGCTTCCTTCACTTCAGTAGAATAAGTAAAACCAATTTCTATCAAAGTGGCTAATGTGGACTTGTTGACACTTGGCACCACAGTCAATAGACAGAGACACTTTTGAGTATGAGTTGGTGTGCTTCATTCCTTGGTACAATAACAACACTTGCATCGTACACATAGCACCAATTTATCTAGTGTAGCTGTTAAAGTTCGTTGTAGACTATTGTGGTACTGTTGACACTTACATTTATTTGAATATTATTTGCCCATCAAAGGTTTAACGAGACTCACTCCTTCACATGCCACAGCATGGTTGACTATAGAATGTAGCATCTTTTGTGGTACACTGTGGCAAAAACCTAATCACAAAAAAAAAAACCCCTCAACGCACTTGAACTTAGACTGATGAAATTGCTTCAATTACAGTAGTATAGAAGAAGAAGTCCAAAGAAAAGGTTGATGGATGTTGTGAGGGAGGACATGAGGACAAGTGGGTGTTAGAGAGGAAGATGGATGAGATAGGCTTAGATGGAAAGAGATGACATGCTGTGGCGACCCGTAACGGGACAAGCCGAAAGGAAAAGAAGAAATATTCTGTATAATCAGTGGCTCTAAGGCATTAATAATGTCACTAAAGTTGGCCCAACTCTAACCTCCTTTGGGTAAATATAATCACGAAAGAATAGTGATTCTGTGTTGTGACCTAACTGGGTTAATATCGAGAACCATTTTTCAAACGTAGTCATTGTCAGAGTTAAGGTTTTCCTCAGAGGGCAATTATTACTGCAAAAATCCTCAAGAGTACTGTTGTAACTTCAACATCTTACATATACACAACTGCACCTGCATTTGATATTTTTAAAAATACATTAATAACAAATTGAATCTTAATAGCAAGCTAATATTTTATAGTACAAATAGTGTCCATTTAATGTTAAAAAGGGATTTGACAAAAACAAACACTTGTAAAAAAGCTTCAGGTGAAGAAAAACTCAAAATTCCAATTCAGTTCAGCTTTTTTTTCCTAAATGATGAGAGCCACTCTGAATAGCAAGAAACGTAAAGGAGAAACATAATAATTACTTTAGTAGGTCACATAAAATGATGCTGGGGATTTGACTGTGGTCTGCAGCAAAAAAATCAGTAATGCTCCATAAAAGGGACATAATTGGAAAACACATTTGGGGTTCTACTAAACTAACACTGTCCTCCTCACTTACCAGACTTACCATTGTCGAAGGCCAGAAATGTGGCCTCATATACGTTGTTTTTGACGTACATGGACTCTCTGTCAAGTAGGGCCATTGTAGTGATCTGACCATTGGTCCTGTTGATTCTCAGCCAGTTAGCAGGATCTGACAACTTTGAGTACCTTTGCACACATACGTCCGGGAGAAAGACACATTCATCTTTAAAACCAACAGGAAGTTTACAAAACAATATTTACACTCCCCTCCCAAGGTATGATGCTATCTTCTAAATCGTGGACCACCTCCAGATGTAAATGGCAATAAATATTATTAATTTGACTCATATTAATTTTTTTTGTCACACCTAAATGTTTTCAGTCAACAGCAATAATGAAGAAACTAGATCTATCTATCTATCTATCTATCTATCTATCTATCTATCTATCTATCTATCTATCTATCTATCTATCTATCTATCTATCTATCTATCTATCTATCTATCTATCTATCTATCTATCTATCTATCTATCTATCTATATCTATCTATCTATATCTATCTATCTATCTATCTATCTATCTATCTATCTATCTATCTGGATGAGATGAAAATATGTTTCCCAAGCATATTGTGGCACCTAATTAGCATAGAACTCATAATGCAGAGCAGTTGAACAAAGCTCTCGACTTCACTGCATTTCATTGTCACAGGGTATAACTGCAACCTTCATCATCAGTGATGTGAGAATGTCAGCAGGGCTGAAACTGACAACTCCAATTACTTACGAGAAATCCAATTAACAACTGACACAACCGAAGAGTGAGAGGATTTTGTCACTTGGTTGGATTGAGAAATGGTAACCGTGGACAAGTAATGATGGAAAAAAAATTTACATACCACAACAATTACAAGGTGGTTGGAGTTATTCCTAATGTTGTGAGGAGGGAATGGGATAGTCCTTTTTACAATCATAACATACCTTGACCACAATTCTCACCAATCCCTGTTTAAATTGATCACAACATTAAGCAAAAGCGATATAAAATGTATCTGATTGATTGGTGCTGGTAGTGGAGTGGAACATGCCGCTGCCTTTCATGCAGAGGACACAGGTTCTATCGTATGGGCCAGTGCCCCAATTTCCGGCCACTGGCGATCCAAAGCCAGGATTTAAAAGAAGCGGGTAGTGTGAGGAATGGCATTCGGTGTAAAACGTGCCGAACAAATCATGCGAGTGACTTGCTTTGGTGACCCTGATGGGTCCAAACCAAAAACGGAAACAACTGCACCATAAATTCGGTACGAGAATGGACCTTTCCGACCTGTCAATCACTCGTACAATACTAGACAATCAGATGCCAGCATTGTTTTGACCCCTGGCTTGACATGCCCCTCTTGTCGTCATGTACCACAAGAAATGCTGGTTATCAGTCGCATGCCCTTTGAAAAGTTAATGTTACGAACAAAATGGTCCTCAGGTGCGCTTGGGGAATGTCCAATTCTGATGAAAGGTATCCGGCTAAGTTCCAAGGGGCCCGGATGATTCATTTTCCAAAGCGTAAACACAGTTGACGAAGTGTCTCCGATGGAACAATATCAACAAAAACAAGGCTGTATGATCGAAGGTAAGTGAGGGAGAAATATCTTCTCTGAGTTTCATTATTACAACTGCTTTATACATTGCAGGAGAACAACTTTCACTTTGTTAGCGTATCACTGACCTGCTCAATGAAGTGTGTAAGGTTTTATGCCGAAGAGACGGGTTAGGGATACGTAAATGCGCGATGTCATGTAAAAGAAACGTCTATTTGCCTATTTGTATCGCATCAGACTTTTAAGACAGAGGGTTCGATTACGAGCCAAGTGAAACGAATACACCCACTCACTTATAAAGACTGCAATGATAATACTCGTGATCTTTTCAAGTAAAAAGTACTCACCCTGCTTTACATGCGTGGTACAATTCCACTATTTTATCCTGGTGGATTTCAATATGAAGTTTGCGAGGCGTCAAACTTTTTTACATCGATTGCCAACATTTCGCTGTAACTCTGACATTGCGTCCTGCTCCGTCCAAAATCTTAATTCCGTTTACATATCCTTGCGTGAAATAGCTGAGACCTCTCTGTAGAACTCTCTTTCACAAGTCTAACACATTTGGCAAAAAACATACCGCAATATTATCACGATAGAGAATCGACTTCAAACATGTTCTGTTCAGTCCCCATTTTGGAAGCTTGTGGGACATGGCTAATGGGGCGGAGCTTAAGATCGCCAACGGAAAGGTCCATTATATTGCCATCTTCCAAGATAAAAAAAAAAAAAATCATAGTAGAGATCATAGTAATTATTCTGTTTAAGAGAAACTCCAACAAATCCTTCTCTTTGAGCACTATTGAATGTTCAATTCATTATTACATTACTGAATATACCATAAACTGTGTTGCTGCCATCTAAACTGTATAAATAGGAAAAAAAAACCGTCATATCTCAAATATATAAACAAGAACTTCAGTGAGCCAATCTGGCTCCTCTCTCATTCCCCACTTATACACCATTTCTAGTGTCTGCGGGACTGCTTTTGAGCATTTCAGAGTCTTTTTTATGAGCGTGTGCAGAGGTTCATCCAAGGTTATCCAAATCAAGAGCGGCAGCAGCAGAAATAATGCTGTCGAAACATGAGGTGAGCATCTGCTGGCAAGCTGTTTTGCTAGGGACAGTAGCTCTTAGCTCCTATCATGAACAGAACTACAGTAAATTGACAGAGAAGGGAAAAGGCTGGGTCAGTGGGAACATCAGAAAAAAAGAGACTGCAAAAGGGGGTTCCTTCTCTATTAGGGAAGAGTTTGCATGACATTTACTGAACAAAAATAAAAACGCAACACTTATCCTTGCCATTTTTCCTGAGCTGCAGTCAAAGAGCTAATTGCTCCGTCACACCATGAAGTTCTGGTCATTTCAATCGTTCTATTTTTCAGCGTTCTCAAACACGGATGATACATCTGGCGTGTGATTAACGGGTGTCTAACGCTTGACTTAACATGTGTCTAACGCACGAAAAGCGTGTCTAACGCACGAAAAGCGTGTAACAGCGACCAAAGAAGATACCCCTAAAAACCATTAGCGTGTGCAAACGCGTCATTGGGGCGCGACGAGCGATTTGTCAACGTAGGACAAGCGTGTTGAGCGTGTGACCAATGGGTGAATAACGACAGAAAAGCGTTTTGCTGGTGTGTAATTTTTACAGTGGAACCAGCACTAAAACATTGGAAAGTTCATAGTCACTTCAGTTGTCGTCGTGAGTTAGAACAGTGAGCATTATGCCACCGAGAAGAAAAAAAGTTAGGGCGCGGACTGCGGCAACTAGCGCTGCTAGTAAGAAAGCTACGCCTCTTTCATCACGAGCAATGTGTTTGGAGGAAAAACAACAGCAGGAGGAAGAGCACGTCCGCGAAGTCACGGATCATGTGACACCTCCTGGGGACCCTAAAACACCTTGGAAACCCCAGTGAGGATGATCTGACAAAGAGACAAAAGAGGCAGAGAAAGGATTGCAGGATCCTGCACCGGGCTGTTGAGGATAGTCTGGTTGATTTTTTCCGTGAAAACGAACTGTTGCTTTCTGGATCTTCCATAGTAGGTGCTCTCTACTGTAGCTTAATATTAAATGGACCTTGCTTTTACAAAGCATCGGTTTATATACCCATATGCATGGAAGTTCGGGAAATGCTCGAATGACGCTCAATGGACGCCAAACGACGTTCGTTTCACTTTAGTTACACGCTGTGTGCGCTAGGGGATTGTTCAGTGGTTGTTGACAGGTCGCCACTGAGTCGTTCACTGCAAAGCAAACGATTAAGTAACAACCAAGTAAAGCTAGAGTTATGACTGACTAACGATAGCCAAACGTGTGCAACGCTCGGCGAACCTTTGTAAAACGTTCCACGGACGCTCTGGAACGTTCTGCAGCGTTTAAAATTAAACGTTGATGAACGCTGGTCTCGGTGAGAACTTTTGTGCATGTTCAAAACTTTTTTTCGGACCAGCGTTCTTCGCCGATTCCCAGCGATCATTGACGTTCACTAGCGTTCAAACAACGCTCTTCTGGAGCTATCCTGGCGACCATGGGAGACTACCAACGTTTCCTCAAACGATATAGAACACTGACCAGAACGTCACGGTGTGACGGGGCCATAAGATTTTTTTCTATGCATACAAAAATCTCTCTATTTCTCTGAAATATTTTTCACTAAACTGTCTGGATGTATGGTAGTGAGCACTTCTTTGCAAAATAATCCATTCTGTAAAGATGGTCATAAGACTACAGTGGTACCTGTACTTATGAAATTAATCTATATTGCACTACATAAACCAAGATACAGGATGTGCGTCATGGGTAAAGATTGACATCCCCCCTAGCCAACAGGATGCCAGAAAGATGCTAGAGTGCTAGAGTGATAGCCACACAAACCAAGATACAGGATGTTTACATTCGGTTGAATTTGGGGGTTGCAAATCCAGCGCCCATTTTTTTTTCCTTTCGTATCCTGAATATTTCATTACTAGTGACGTTCCTAAGTAGAGGTACCACTGTACATGGTTATTGCACACAAGTGCCTTAGGCTGCCCACAATAAAAGGCCATGCTGTGCAGTTTTATTGCATGGGGGCGGTATGGGGTTGTTGCTATGTTGGGTGACCACGATTCGGTTATGTGGTTGCTGATTGTGGCCTGTAGAATGAATGTTGCGCCACTCATCTTCAATGGCTGATGTTGCTGAATATTAACAGGAACCAGAAGACGTTGACGTTTAAGATGATCCAGGGCATTCCAAACATTTGACGTGACGTTTGCAGCTTCTAGGAATTGTGTACGGATCCTTGCGACATGGGGCTGTGCATTAGCATGTCTAATAGTCTCTTTTATCAGCTACACCCGTGAGGTGGTCGTATTAGCTTGGCATGGGAGAAGTACTCACTAACATAAATCCAGATGTTTGTGAGCAATATCCAAGAGATATAGGACTTTTGTGTACATAGAAAAAGTCTCCGAGTTCAACTCATTAAAAATGGGAGTAAAAACAAGTGTTGCATTTATATTTGATTTATATATAAAGAAATGACCACTTGAACAGATGCACTCAGTCACATTTGTACGGGTTTGTTGGTGGAAGAGGTCATATGACTGACATTAAGAAAAATCAATAGCCCCCAGTGGCACTCGCTACAGAGTGAAATGAAGCCGCTGGGCCTTGGGGGGCACGTGGGAGTGTCTGGTGTACTGGGTCGATGCCTGGGTGGCACAATGCCTGCTGCGTGTCAGTCAAATTAAGACGGATGGAGAACAGAATCAGCAAGGATGATGAGGGGGACCCAAGCAGGCGAGACAGACATTTTAGCACTCGTTAAATGATGACCTCTTCACACCACAATGGGCAACTGGGAAGTAACGCTGTCTTAAAGTTTGGCTATGGAGGGCCAAACGAGAATGTCAATGTGTAATGTTGGATGAAAACTTCGGTCAAAGTTCTTCCCGTGGACAAAACACCAGCAACAAACTGTGAAGAGACTCATTTCAATGCATTAAGAAGGACAATGTAGTCAGGTTTTAACCTTCAAATTACTTTGGAATTTGCCATTTTGGGAGAAATAAACACAGAGGGTGCGCAGGAAGCAAAACAAAAGAACAGAAGATTTGAATTTTAAGTCCTTTTTCATGGCAACTAAAAATAATGCTGCATCTGTTGGATATATGACTAAGTACACAAACCTGATATAAAACTACTCTAAAGGATTGGTTTGAATACAAATGCATCACAATTTAGTTATCTCCCAAGGCCCTAATACTGGATGATTTTTGTCAATTTAGCAGTTAAGATTATTTTCCATTATTTACTGAATTCTTTCTAATTAACATAACGTTTGGCAATACCAGGGGAATTTGTGGCTCACACAAAAATATGCATGTATAAGGACTTTACAGGGATGTATGGATAAACCTAGGGGCCACAAATTACTTTCTAGAGGGTTCATATGCAGTATTCATTCTAAGCAACAATTCAAGGTATTTTGCAAACCTAATGAAACCACTGAGACAAACTACACACTGTATCCATGTCTTATTATAGGATTTTTGGGAATTTAGTTGCACATATACGATTGATCCATACAGTGCTTCTACTTATTAGGGTGGTGGGTGAGTTCGAGCCTATCCCAGCTGACTTCAAAATCACATTGAACCCTCAACCTCGGAAGTGTGAGGGCGATGTACTAACCACTTATTCAATATATATTATAATATATATAATATTCAATAATATACCGCCCATATAGTCATGCTGATGGAAAACAGCTCAGTGTGGAACGTAATATAGCGATATATATAAATGTATATACATATATATATATATATATATATTTTTTTTTTTTTGTTTTTTTTTTTTTGGGTAACAATTTCCATGATTTTATAATGCAATATGCTGCTCCCAATTAACCTAGATTTGCTGTAGATATGATTATTAATTGCTGTGGATTTGGATGTGGGCCATGGTGGGTTTTGCAAATTTCCCCCACGCTGTCTGTGCGTTTTTCTCCATTTTCTGCCTCATTCTGAAACATGGATGGTAATTGAAAACCTCAGATTGTCTATAGGTGTGAATATCTGCTGTTGACTGGAAACAGCCCAGGGTGTACCAGGTTGCGTTATCTAAATTTCATTATCATTATGGAGTGGACTACCAAATTTTAAGTACCTGACAATCTGATGGACAAAGTGGTCCGGGTCCTGAGCAGAAAACACCGTAAGGGTTGTCCCTGCTGGAACACCCTCCTCGAAGCGAATCATTTTGGGGTTAACGGAAAAGACAGGAGGCTCATTCACATCCTGAACTGAGATGGTGACTCCAGCTGTGGACTGAAGTGATGACTGAATGCCACTGGCCAAGTGGGCCTGGTTGGATACCACCACAGTCAGCATGAAGGCCCGGTTCATCTCGAAGTCCACTGGCTGGAAAAGAAGTCAAGCGGAAAACTCAATTCAAATGAAGGGAGAGAAATAAAAGTGAGTGACGACAATGATGTCATTGACAAAAAAAAAAATCATATTGTGAAAAAGATGGAAGGCCCGAAAACAGAAAACAGTGAGAAACACACTTCAACCTCAGATTTCTGTTAATAGAAAACCAAAAACTTTTATTCTGAGACCCAAAAAAACTTACAAAAATTACAGTAGAATTTCGATATATATTTCGACATTGTAGGTATCGGGTAAAATGGACCATCAGAACTGAACAATGTGTCAGGAAATTGTTTCCATTTGTCACTTTAAATGCAGTTGACACAGTCTGTTAGTTTCAGAATTGGCCGCTGGCAATGCAGGCAGAGACTGCGACTGATGCATTTCTGAGTCATAGGTATACAGTGAAGAAAATAAGTATTAGAACACCCTGCTATATTACAAGTTCTACCACTTAGAAATCATGGAGTGGGCTGAAATTTTCATCGTAGGTGCAATTCCACTGTGAGAGATAATCTAAAAAGAAAAATCCAGAAATCACAATGTATGATTTTTCAATGGTTTATTTGTGTAATACAAATGCAAATAAGTATTTGAACACATGAGAAAACCAATGTTAGGGTTAGTACAGTAGCCTTTCTTGCAGTTACAGAGGCCAAACGTTTCTTGTAGTTGTTCACCAGGTTTGCACACTGCATGAGGGATTTTGGTCCACTCCTCCACACAGATCTTCTCCAGATCAGACAGGTTTCTGGTCTGTTGCTGAGAAAAACAGAGTTTCAGCTCCCTCGAAAGATTTTCTATTGGGTTTAGTTCTGGAGACTGGCTAGGCCATGCCATTGTCATTGTCATGTTGAAAGACCCAGCCAAGACCCATCTTCAATGCTCTGACTGAGGGAAAGAGGTTGTTCCCCAAAATCTCACAATACATGGCCGCGGTCATCTTCTCCTGAATACAATGCAGTCGTCCTGTCCCATATACAGAAAAACACCCCCAAGGCATGATGCTACTACCCCCATGCTTCACAGTAGGGATGGTGTTCCTGGGATGGAACTTATCATTCGTCTTCCTCCAACATGGTTCGTGGAATTTTGACCAAAACGTTCCATTTAGATCTCATCTGGCCACAAAACTTTCTCCCATGACTCCTCTCTATCATCCAAATGGTCATTAGCAAACTGAAGACGGGCCTTAACGTGTGCTGGTTTAGGCAAGGGAACCTTCCGTGACATGCATGATTTCAAACCATGACGTCTTAGTGTATTACCAACAGTCACCTTGGAAACGGTGGTCCCAGCTCTTTTCAGGCCATTGACCAAGTCCTGTCGTGTAGTCCTGGCCTCCTCACTTTTCTATCATTTTTTTTTCGATCATTGAGACCCCACGAGGTGATATCTTGCATGGGGCTCCACTGTGATTGAGACTGACCATCATGTTTAGCTTCTTCCATTTTCTAATGATTGCTCCAGCGGTGGATCTTTTTTCACCAAGCTGCTTAGCAATTTCTCCGTAGCCCTTTCCAGTCGTGTGAAGTTGTACAATATTTTCTCTGGTGTCTTTGTACAGGTCTTTGGTCTTAGTCATGTTACAAGTTTGAGTCTTACTGATTGTATGGGGTGGACAGGTGTCTTTATGCAGCTAACAACCTCACACAGGTGCATCAGATTCAGGATAATACATGGAGTGGAGGTGGACTTTTAAAGCTGGACTAACAGGTCTTTGAGTCTCAGAATTCTAGCTGATAGACAGGTGTCCAAATACTTATTTGCAGCTATATCACACAAATAAATCATAAAAAAAATCATACATTCTGATTTCTGGATTTTTCTTTATAGATTATCTCTCTCGCAGTGGACATGCACCTAGGATAAAAATTTCAGACCCCTCCATGATTTCTAAGATCTTGCAATCTAGCAGGGTCTTCAAATACTTTTCTTCACTGTACTATAATACTAGGTCTTCCCGTGCCTACCTGAGAAGAGCTCTTGGGCGTCTGGAACGTGTTCTTTTTGGTACAGTAAAAGTTATCCTCTTTTGCTTTGTTAAGCTGTTCGCCAGTGGCAACAGATCCAGAACTAGGAACCACACAATTTCCCAACGGCTCATGAGAGGGACTGTCCCATGATAAGTTCTGTACGTCGACAAAGCCACTATAACCAGCCACACTGGCATGATAAATTTGGATAAAATGGGAAATTTTTAATCATTTTAACGTTTTTTAAAAAATATTTACTGGTATTTACTTTGTATTCTACTAGGGGTTTTATACCATGAAAACCCCCACAAACAATAACTTTGTAGTGTACAGTAATATTGGTGTTAAAACAGTGCTTCAATATAAGAAGAGATAATTGATTATATGACGGGATGACCACCACCTTTATTAGTCATTTCTATCAGGGTGCTGAGCTTTAAATTTTTTTTTTTTTTTGTTACTGTATGTCTACATTCATATGAAATGATCCCAAAAAGAATTTTAAACTTTGGCAGCACACATACTTAAATTGGAATAATACAGAGATATTACATCTCACCTCGGAGTCAATCTACAATTTTTACTTTGCAGTAAGATCACTATCCGACAAAAACTATGAAAACCACCATTGTAATAGTTGTGAGTACAGTTATAGTACTCAATACAAAGGCATTTCATAATGAACTATAAAACCACATTTAGCAGTCGTGTCCTGCCACACGTATTTGATTTATTTTCACAATTATGATGGTATTTTAAAAGAATAATTGCAATTCAGTTTGGATCCACAACTTGTTAATTTTATCTAATTTATTTACCACAAAAGACAAACATTCATATTCAGTAAGAACAGCTCCTCCTTTGGGTGGTTGTTTGTGCTGTGTACTACATCTGTTTTCTGTCTTAAATTTGGCATGTTGGAATTTGTTCTACAAATTGCACAATAAATAATCAAATCTATTGGCATTAAAGTTCATTTCCACTGATTTCAATTATCACAGCTGATCTGCTGTAGTACAGCACTCATCAGATGATGTCCTGTACAAGTACTAATCGCTGAACATACCTTTTTAAGCAGGGGTGCATCAACTCAAGGGCTCAAGGGCCACATTTGATTTTTAAAGAGGACAGATGAACCAGGTCATTTGTAGGTGAGGTTAAAATAAAATGAAAATGGTTATGCCTGCTGCAAAATCCATCTATCCAATTTCTGAGTTGCTTATCTTCACAAGGATCACGAGAGTGCTCGAGCCTATCCTAGCGATTATTGGTAGGAAGCAGGGTACACCCTGAATTGGTTACCAGCCAATCGGAGGGCCGATAGAGACATAGAAGTCAGCCTCACAATCACACCTAGGGGTAATTTAGACTCTCCAATGAATGCGTGTTTGGGGGATGTGGGAAGAAGGAAAAAGCCCACGCAGGCACGGGGAGGACACAAAAAAAAAAACGCCACACCAGTGGGGGTGGGATTTTAACCCCAGTCCTCAGTGTTGTGAGCTCAATGTTCTAACCAGTCCCCCACCCTGCCACCCTGCTATAAAATTGTTAAAACAAGGTTTCTTTTTCATAATTTATTAGCCAAATTGAAATTCATTAATAAACAAAACATATATACAGTGTATGCATGCAAAATTGTTTATTTGATAAATATCAATCATTGTATTAGATAATTACACGAAGCAGCAATTTAATGAGATAATGAATAGAAAATGTTCGTGACCCTCGTGAGGATAAGCGGAATGGGAGATGAATGAATGAATGGAATAAATATATTCAAATTAACACATTTTAGGGAAAAGAAAACTAAATTAATGCAACCATTATGACAGGTCATTTGACAATGTAAATTCAAAGTAGGCTGAATTTAAACTAGACGGGGCTGTATGCAGCTCACAGGCCATATTTTGTCCATCCTTGCTTTACTGTCATTACCTTGAGCTCTTTGTAATCACATCAAACATTTCAGCACTCACCTTTATGACAGTCAGCATTCCCTCATTAGTGATGGGGTTTGTCCGGATGGTGAAATGTCCAGAGGGGTCTCCGCTAACAATCCGGTAGACAGCGTTCCAGTTGGGACTGTGAGGCTGATCCCTGTCCACCACCGTCAAGTTGGCCACGACCACATTCAACTTGTTCTCTGGCACCTCTCCGGAAAACTGTACGGTGTGAGAGTAAAAAGAATGAGAAACCCCGACATTTTAAAAACTTGATTGTTATTTTCTTTTTGGGTAAAAGCTTTTTTTTGGTGTTGTGTACGTTACATTTAAAGATAAGGTGACACGTATCCACTACTCAAAGTGAGGTCCACATTTTTTGTATTCATCCAATCCACCTGTTAGACATTTTATACATCTCTTGTGGGTCATCTAAACAAACTGGAGGAGTCCCAGGTTATGTACACCACGGACCAATCGTTGGCCAATCACAGGACACATACTGTCCAAAAAAAAAAAATCACATTCACACTTCTGGGCGAACTTCAAATATTCCATTAGTCAAACAGGAATGTTTTGGGAATTTGTGAGGAAGCTGTTGTACTCTGAGAAAACCCACACGAGCATGGAAAGAACATGCCAGCTCCAAACATGAAAGCTTCATCCATCAGTTGAAACTAGAACCCTAGAACTGAAAGGCAGACATATTTTATCGACTCAACTACTGTGTTGCGATCTGTCAAATCTTTGTCCTAATGTGGAATTCAATAAGTACTGCAATTGTGGCACACAGGAGAAGAAAAAAAAAAATCTTTGACTCCATGTTAAATTACAATCTGAAACAAGTATCTTTTGGAGGAAACTTAGTGACATGCACATGCATGTAAAAGCCTCTCGTTTTCCAATGATGATCCATTTTTCCTCTTGTGAAGAGGTAAACATGTTTATGGAGCGTATCTGCCAGCTGCTGTTCACTAATGGCTTGATCATTATAGGACTGATGTAGTGCCTGCGCCACCCGGTTCCTCTTCTCGTCTCTTCTTTGCTCTCAATCCCAACTTTCTCCCATCGCCAGCTCCTTTTCTGCCACCCCCCGCAGTATGGTCGATGCATCCTAATATCTTGTCAATATGTCCATTTCATATCATTATTCTTTCAGCCTATCAGTCTTGTCAATATGTCCATTTCATATTATTATTCTTTCAGCCTATCAAAGATGACTTTTGAGGAAAATGTAGTACCCCTCATGTTTTCGTATGTACCTATTCCTGTATAAATGTGAAAATTAAGGAAAAAGTACATACCATTTTTTTTAACTATAAAGTCGCAGTTGATCACATTGGATAGCACCATTTACATAATGAAGTAACAAATGAGTTGATGCAGTACATGTCATAACTCTCCAAACTCTCGTGAGTTTGTTGATGCACAACACTGCAGTTGGCTGCTATAGCGAGGACTGCAGTGAGTCACACAGATGGAGGACAGGGCAGTTTCGCGAGGAGTGGCAGTCTTGTTTGGTGAGCTCTAGCACGGACATCTGGGGAGCGCTTATCAGAGCACGCGGATGGAACTGTCCTGGCATGTGGGGGACAACAGCGGAGCCGGGGGGGAGGAGGATCACTTTGTGTGATGCTGACACTGCTTACTCTGCCTGTGGCTTCTGATGGAGAAAACAACTGTATCCCTTATGATTCTCAGAATACACACGACATACTGGAAAATAAGGTAAATGTACAGGATACAGTATGTGTGTGTAAATGTTACTTGTCAAAAACACACATACGTCTGTCCCTGGATGATTGTCACACAGTGTTTCACTAGCTGTCACTTTGCTGTTTTCAGTGTCCGTGCTTTTTTTCTTGTACTCCATTCATTTTCTATAATGTTTATCCTCACTAAGGTCATGGGTGTACTGAATCCCATCTCAGTTAACTGTGGGCAAAAGGCGGGGCACACCCTGAAGCGTCAAAAACACAGGGAACATCCAAACAAAGAAACATTGTCACTGGCATTCACACCTATGGACAATTTAGAGTCTTCAATTAACCCATCATACATCTTTTTGGGATGTAGGAGGCAACTGGACTACCCGGAGGAAACCCACTCCGGTATGGGGAAAACACACAAACAGGGCAGATTCAAACCCAGGTCCTCACAACTGTGAGGGGGATGTGCTTACCAGTTGTTTTTGTACTGTATTTGTTTACACTATATGACTACATTTGACTCATCTAAGCCTTCCCAAAAGTATAAAATCAAATTCCATTATTGCTACGATAGCATTGGCAATATTGACAAAATGTCCTCCAGTTACAAGGTAAAATGTTTTCCTAGAGCAGTCATATTTACCTAATTCTTTGTGTTAAATGTTGTGTGAAGGCATCATGTAACACTAAAACCTCACCGGGACACTTTTACTATACCCCAAGAAATTCTAAATAAGATATGAAGCACATTCACTCATGTCCTAGTTTCTTAGTTTTGGACTCACCGTCCTGACAGTCAGTTCTGGGGGATTGTCATTGATGTCGGTAATGGAGATGAGGGCTGTGGCTGTGTTAGACAATCCAAAGTTTAAGTTTCCCTCCATGTCGGTGGCCTGGACAATGATGGTGTACTGGGAGACTTTCTGGAGAGCAAAATGGAGAGAAAAAAACAAGGTTAAGGGTGAAACATCACCAAACTTGTTTTTATACATACAAACAATTTAACCTGGATGGGAAGCCTTCTTAACATTTAAAAGGTAAGTTTGACTATCCTGAATTAACAATGTAGAAATCAACGGGATCTTTCGAAATACTGTAGTTGTATTTACATTTTGAATAGTTGTTTTCATATCTGTAACAGAATAGTGACAAGTCAAAAACTATCTATCTATAATTTATTCATTTCAGATCAAAACTGGTACCTGCAACTTAATTTTGCCAAGGACAAATCCCATCACTTTTGCTATTCATATTTATGGAGTTTGTCATTACAGATACTGTATCGATTATTCAGCCGACAAGACTCGCAAGTGAATAACGGATGTGTTCAACAGATGGAATTGTAGTTGTCTGTAACTCCAGTTGGCGATATCTATAATCTGTAAGTAAAATCATTTGTACGTTGTACAAGTTGTACAAGGAGAAATGATGTTACAGATTCCTAAAGTGCCAACTGTGGAAAGGAAATTCGTAGTTATGACTTTCAGAATTTTCAAGTTGACTAGACAAAACTAAATTACAGACATCTGCTACACGTATGCAGTCTAGCTGTTGAACGTTCAGAAGGCTTGTCATAAACATGTTGCAAATGAAGTGAAGCAGCTCAGTGTGGAAGCTGTCCATGGCACTGAAAGTAACCCAAGAAGACAATGGGCCTCGTTTACTGAGACATGCTTACAAATGCTCTTTGCGCACAAGAAGAGCGAAAACGCAAAGCAGCCTCAGATTCATGACACGTGTGCACCGACCAAATGTTGCCCTGATATTTTTTGTTCACATGGAGGTAGTTTATATTCTATTGTATATTTCAATTTGAATGGCTGGTTGGTCTGTATTATGTGTAATATGTATACTGTTGCACTGCTCCAAATCAACTAGTGTCTGTCAATTTCCAAAGCAATACATTACAGTATACATAGCTACTATGTGATATCTTTCTCAGTCTTCCCAGTCATCCACGTAGTCAGGGCACAGAAATAAAGTGGACATCAAGGACAGGCCCGGTGTCAGCAGAGCCTACTGCTTTGTTGAACATACGCAGTGCATCTCATTGATAATTTGGTGTTGTCAAGATAGTTAAAAAAGCTTCTCTGCACACTAATGATATCAAGGACCGTTAGACGGAAGAATGATAAAAATAGTTTTTTTTTTTGGTAAAAAAGCGGGAAGCAGGAGGCTGGGGGTTGTGACATCATGCTCAGGTAGTGAGAACTTCATAATATTTTATCATTATTTTCCTAACTTCAATGGGTGCTCTTGGTCAGCCACATTCTGTGATCGTTTTTTGATCCATCACAATGTTTCCACATCATATCCTCACCTCATTTCCGTTTCTTTAATTCTAGCGACGCAAGTGTCATTCTCGCACCCATTTAAGATGCATCTAATTGTAGATTCATCTGCGTCACCAAGACAGTTCAAAAACCCAACTGAGATTATCAGGCTTCTCTTGACTAATCATAAAGTGCAAAAATGCTCATTACTCCACACCCAAACAAGCATAATCATGTTTGTTCCAACCTGACCTCTTTCAGTGTTATAATTAAATATCAATAACATATCCCCTTCATAAAGTACGTCATATTAAATGACTTTCTTGGCATTCTCATTAAAAGCCAAGCACATCAATACAGATATTGCCAGAGGAATAATTTCATTGAGGACTGCCAGCAGGTGGAGATCTCATATGTTTGGGGACAAGAATGATGCACCCTCTCACCTGTGAGTTTTTTTTTAAAATTTCTCATCAAAGGGGAGTTTGCTATTTATGGCCCTTCTAGAGCACACATGTATATCGACACTGTAGTTCCATTGAGATGGAACAGGTGGGAAAGGAAACACATGCATGCACACCTACAGATCCAAAGTGCACTCTGTTGTCCAAAAGTGGCCAAACAAGCTAGTAAGAGGTTCTCTAATGAGTCCTGTAGAAATACTGAACAGTTCAATTTGTGTCTAGTACTTCTTTCTCACAAAATCCCAAAGCATTTTGTATACATGAAAATGGTGTTTTTCAAAGTCAAATTTCAGAGTCCAACAGTTCAGTTTTCAGCATAACTGAAGGTTGATTTGAATTTTGTTGATTGTTCGATGATGTCACTTTGGTTGGTATATATGAAGAATATATGTGTCATAGGACCATGAGGACGCCAGATCGTTGCAACTCATGCCTCGTTCCAGCACTCCCGTATCTCTGATCGTATTCCCGTGTGTACCGACCTCCGCCTGTTCTCCGACCAACCCCGTAAGCCTGAACTCCTTGATAGTCCTGCCTGCTTTGATCGTTCTCCCGTGCACCGACTCCTGCTGCCCGCTGACCTGCTCTCTACGCCCAACGTCCTGACTACTGCTGCTGCACCTGACTGCCTGCCCGATCCTCGACCTTGGAATAATAAACGTTTTTCCGGAATTACATCTGCGTCTCCCGACTTCTGCACTTGGGTCCTACCTCCGTTTCCATGGATGGTGACAGAACGATCTGGCCAAAACAGGACCCAGCAGGAAAGACCCGATGTCGCTGGGACCGATGCAAGGTAGACCAACTGCCGGAGGACCAAGCCTGTCCGATCCGGGTAGGCTCCATGACGTCCTCGCTTCCCTGTCACACGCTCCGCCGGCAAGCTATGAATACGTCCCGACCACGACCCGTCCAACACCTCATATTCTTCTGGACTCTGATTTTTCGGACTATGAGGAGGACCTTGATTTGTATGACCGGCTGGCTGACTATGACTCAGATTATTTCGACTATGAATCTCTTCGCCCGATCGTTAATCCCAGTCAGTTTGTCTCACCTCCCCGCGTCTCCATCTCCCGAGTGTCTTCGCCTGGTAGGTCCGAGTTCCCCAATCCGTTTGTGGGAACCCGCTTGGCCATCTACCCGGGACCTCCGTGTGGCGGCCAGAAGAGACGTCCATGCCGGGCGCTCCATTGTGCCTCCCGCTGCGCAGCAACAAAGACGCCGTCCTCGCCCACCCACTCCTCACCGGCAACGGTTAAACCGGCAGAAGCTTCCAGCCCAGAGGGAGGAGGGGCCGCTGAATCATGAGGTGTTCTACCGCGAAATGCAGGTGGAGATAGAGCGGGAGAGCGCCGAACTGGCGGTCCTCACGGCCCAGGTTCGGCAAGTATTAGAGAACCAGCCGAGCTACGCTGACGTCGCGGGTGCTACTGACTCGCTGCTGACTCAGGTTCACGCTGCAATGCCTACAGATCCGCGACCGAGCAAGGTCCACATCACTGTGGTAACGGACTCCAGAACAAGTCACGTCTCCAGGAGTACCGGCGGCGACCGGTCCGCGGCCGTTCAATGCTCCTGCTTCTTCGGCGACCGACCCGAGTCTGCCTCATGCTCCTACTTCGACGCCACCCGTTCCTGCTTTGTCGGCAACCGGTCCATGGTTGCCCCCCGTTCCTGCTTCGACGGCGACTGGCATGCGGTCGTTCCACGCCACTGGCGACCACCCGGATGCGCCTCGCGCTTGATGGCCTGGATGGCCACCAGTCTGGGAGCCATGCCTTAGAGGGGGGGTTCTCTCATGGTCCTGCCGGTCCAGCCCTGGCTGTGCGGGTGCCCACGTGTTCACGCTGATTGGGAGGCGCACAGCTGCACCTCATGCTGGCCCAGTGCATATAGGACCATGGGGACAACTGGTCTGGCGCCAGATCGTTGCAACTCACGCCCCGTTCCAGCACTCCCGTATCTCTGATCATATTCCCGTGTGTACCGACCTCCGCTTATTCTCCGTCCGACCCCGTAAGCCTGACCCCCTTGATATTCCTGCCTGCTTTGATCGTTCTCCCGTGTACCGACTCCTGCCTGCCCACTGACCTGCTCTCTACGCCCGACGTCCTGACTACCGCTGCTGCACTTGACTGCCTGGCCGATCCACGACCTTGGAATAATAAACATTTTTCCCGAATTACATCTGTGTCTCCCGACTCCTGCATTTGGGTCCTACCTCCGTTTCGATGGGGCGTGACAATATGTGCATGAATGAGAGGGGTGAAGGGGGAAGAGTGAGACAGATTTTAAATCCTTGGGGTAAACCCTTCAGAGCAATGGTGAGTGTGGTAAGGAAGTGAAGAAATGGTTCCAAGCAGGTTGAAACAGCTGGCAGAAGGTGTCTGGTGTGTTATGTGACAGAAGAGTCTCTGCTAGGATGAAGGGCAAAGTTTATAAAACTGTGGTGAGGCCGGCCATGATGCACAGGTTAGAGACAGTGGCCCTGAAGAAACAACAGGAAGCAGAACTTGAGGTGGCGGAAATGAAGATGTTGAGGTTGTCACTAGGAGTCAGTTGATTGGATAGGGTTAGAAATGAACTCATTAGAAGGACAACCAAAGTTGGATGTTTTAGACACAAGGTTTGAGAGAGCAGACTTCGATGGTTTGGACATGTTCAGAGGTGAGACAGTGAGTATCTTGGTAGAAGAGGATGAGGATGGAGCTGCCAAGGAAGAGAGAGCGAGAGGAAGACCAAAGAAAAGGTTGATGGATGTTGTGAAGGAAGACATGAGGACACTTGGTTTTAGAGAGGAGGATGCAGAAGATAAGATATGTGCACGTGGAAAAGAGAGGATGATGCAGGAGATAGGCTCACATGGAAAAAGACGCTGTGGCGACCCCTAATGGGACAAACTGAAAGGTCACGAAAAATTACATTTAAGAAGGCTGCTTGGTGTTGTGTAAGGTGCCAATCAGAGAGAGTAAAAATGAGTGAATTAGAGAGACTAACAAGAAAAAAAGTCAGACTTGAAATTCATGTTTCCTTTGTGGATTTGGCAGTAATCTTCTACAGACAAAATTACCGGGTTACTTACTGTCAATCTCACATGCACGTAATTTTTCATTTTCTCTTTTACGTCACTCACTTATCTCACTCTCCTGTTCCCAGGTGGTGAGAGGGCAACATGGAGTGATCATCACTCAAACAGCAATGAACAAAAGACTGACAACCATTAAAATCCACACAATATAGCAATTTAAAATAATCACATAACATACATGAATAGTAAGTATCTTTCGGCTTGTCCCTTTCGGGGTCGCCACAGCGTGTCATCTCAGATGAACGCACATATATGTTTGGCACAATTTTTACGCCGGATGCCCTTCCTGACGCAACCCTTCTCAGGGAGTGGAGGCCCCAGTGGGATACGAACCCACAACCGCTGGTTTACCAAACCAGTGCTCTTACCGCTGAGCTACAGGGCCTCACATAACATACATGAATGTTTTGGACTATTACAGGAAACTGAATGAGAGCAGACGATCAGACCAAACACAAGAAGCAAATAAAAACGACATAAAAAAATGCTGGAATCCAAAACCCTTTTAACCTAATCGTACTATTTATCTACTCTGGTGGCCCAGCTGAGCTCATGATAGCTAGTTCACAAAATTGTATTTGAGCGAGTTCACATCCCATAGACATATTCTAAACTAATGCTATGCCAATGATGAAATGTACTGTATATATGATTACTTGTGATGTAAGCGATCACAGCAATGAGTCAGGTCATGTTATACAGTACACACATACAGGACTTTGGGGGCCATTATCTGATGCAAAATTTTTGTGGCAATAATAATAGTATCATCATTTAAAAACACAATGGCAAATACAGTACAAGAGTTTTTTTATGAGTGTTATTTTTCAAGTTTAAGTCAATAACAAAATCAATATAGCTACAATGCTTCATTGGGTTTAGTTATATTCCTTTAGTACGTCAGTGTGAACCGAAACACTTCAAGTGTGCAAAACAACAACCCAAAAAGTGCAGGCATATCACATAAAAACTGCTCTGGTCACATACTCGATAAAAAAAGACTGAATCACACATCAATGTACCTGCTACAATAAAAAAAAAAAAAATAGATGCTGCATGAGTTTGTTAATCAGTGTGACCATACATTAGACAGGACACGATAAATTGAACAGGATCATGACAACTCCAGCGTACAAGCTTTAAAGAATAAGAACCAGGAAGAAAGAGAAATGGAACAAAAGTGACAAGGACACATTGTTAAACATGCTGTATGCCTGCTCTCTTTTCCCTCATGAAAGAACAAATGATAAGACTACTTAATTAAAATTGATCAAAACACTATAAAGCATCAGTGAAAAGCTTCTCACATGTTTTCCAATAAAAGAGTTTTGGAATGAATTATAACTCAGATGACATAACGCCTTAAAAGCAACAATCAGTTGGTTCAACAAATTCATCAACCCAACCTAAAAGGCATAAGAAATAGCCAGGTACTCAAATATCTTGCATCTAGTCACTAAAGAGGAAAGTTATTACAAATTTTCTTTTTAATGATTGTCTCTGCAATGTGCCTCAATTTATCTAGTGAGAAATTAAACACCAAAGGAAATCTTTCATTATTTGCATATTCTGAAAATGTGTGTGAGTTAGCAGCTCTGCACTCCTGCCCCTCTGCTATGAAGCAGTTGGGGGTAATTAACTTGATCAGCGCCACACTGAGTTTTTTGAGGTGGCAGCCAATGATTACGGCAAAGCCCAAAGGTATACAGAGCTGCAGTGTGATGAAGAGGATTTGGCCAAGCCCTGCCAACATACTGATGGACAACCTGACCAAAAGTTGGGCTCGCCGTTGGCCCAACGTTACGTGGATGAGATCAGTCTCGTGGCATGTGACAGTCCTCGCCCTAAAATGACCCATTTTCATTTTGGCATGTAACAGTTTGAAAAGTTTATAAGTTTATAGGAGATCAACATAAATTTGTTCTAGTGCAGAAAACAACAAACGTCCCGAAAGATATTTGGGTAAGTTAGCAGTAGAAAATGCAACACCCATCAGACACCTTTGAAACGGACCACAGCGAACCACTAACCCCACAAATTGTCTTTAGATAATTTCTAACGTTTTCAGCTTCCTGTAGCTTGATGCCCAAGTTTCTCAACACAAAGGGTTCGGTTGAGACGCAAGGTGATAGGGATCCACCGACACGGGCCAAGAACGTCGGAGCCTTCCTTGTCAAACTGACCGTTACGAACCGTCAAATCACTCTGCCTGCTCCCAAAATCACACTGTTGTGTGTGGGTGTAGCGCCACTGAGAATGATCCAGAAGAAAGGATTTGCGGTGGAAGTTCTCTTTGAGAATGTGGCGAACAACCCCACCCGAACGCTCTGGCCACCCTGCATTTGAATTCCATTTTTTTTTTCTCCTTTTCCCTCAAAAGCCCTTTTGGCACCCCTTCCCACCCACTGGGAGGATCGATCATCTTGCCTAAATTGTGTTCTACGCAACGTGACCACAACATGCTAATTATCAAATAGAAATGGGTACATATTTTGGTTTATACTAATGACAACAGAGATTGTCAGGCTCAGCATAGCTCAACACATTCTCATTCAAGTTTACGCCACAAATTCAGCCTTCTTTACAAATGTTTATGTACCTAGAGGTTTTTTTTGTAGTGAAGTTTCTCTGTAGATTGAATAAAATTTTCTAAAAAAATCCACTTCCTGTTTCATCATTTGTGTGATTGAGTGAAATTGTGAAATCACAGTAATCATTTTTTATTAATGTAGCGAATCTTACTGAAGTGCTGAAATTGATTTAGGGTTTTTGTCACTTTTCCTAAATTTTACGAATATAAAAAGACATGAGTTGCCCTATACGGGACAAAGATGGTTTGTAATGTTAAACATATGTCGAACTAAACCGGAAGTAACTCAGTCGTTTGCTTTCCGGTGTATTCTTTTCCAAAATTACACTTTTATCCCAAACCGATACACACTGTATAGTTTATATAAATTGTCTACACACCCCTGTTCAAAGGCCAGTCTTTCTTTTAAATCTAGAAAAATGTCACAAAGATAAACCATCTCAAAACTTTTTCCACCATGAATGTGACCTATAACCTGCACAACCCTTTTCAAAAGGGGAAGTAAAATAAACCCCTCAAATAATCTGGTTGTTCAGATCTGCACACCCTCTTAAAATGGTCATTTGGTTGTTTTCAGAGTTAGCCAATAATATTTACGATCATGGGAGAATTTTGGACGACTGGTTTGGGCGTCAGCCTCACAGTTCTGAGGACTGGGTTTCAAATTCCTGTGAGGAGTTTGCATGTTCTCCCCGTGTCTGACGATTTTGGATAAACATTGACTGGTAACTGGAATTTTCATGATTCCCGACACGTTCTATAAGCCCCGAGTTTCAGCTGGAGAAAAAAAAGCCCCAAAGCATGATGCTTCCACCAGCATGCCTCAAATGTAGCCACGCTTGAATGTTTTTCTTTCTAAAATACAGCTTCGGTCTTGCCACCCTACCCCATAGCCCAGGCATACTAAGAAGTCGAGCTTGTTGTTCCACGTACTAAAAAGTCTCTACATGTCAGAAATTCCTACAGCTCTTGCAGTTGTTGCTTCTCGGCACCCTCTATGACTAGTTTTGCCTTTGTTTTTCCACCACCAATTTTGGAGCAATGTCCATTTCTTGGAAATGACTGTTGTGCTGTGTTTTTTACCACTTTATGATGACTGTCTTTATTCTGCTTGATGGTACATTTAATGAGTTAGAAATTCTTTGGCAAAATGGTTCAGATCATCGCTTGTGTATGTCTACGCTGTATGTGCAGAGATGCAAATTTTGTGTGTATGTACTCTATGTGTCTTCTTCTTCTTCTTCTTCTTCTTCTTCACTTTCCTGAGTGATACCTTTGAACATTGAAAACCCTCAGTGGACATTGGCTTGTGCTGCAATATCTGACGGCAGAAATCATAGAAGAGTCATGAAAAGAGTACCAGAACCAATGAACTTTATTTGGGGTTAATTAGAGGCATGCTACTCTAAATTTAGGAAGGTTTAGGCTTAATATATTTTTAACATTTTGAGATTGAATGTAGTTGGTAATTCTGAACATGGCCAGTTATTGGAAGGTGTGTACACTTCTGCAAACACACAATCTCATCTGTTTGTTCTTGATTCCCTCTGGAAAAAAAAACACATTCTTTTTATTCATGGTGGGTAAGGTTTTGCAATTATTTATCTACAGTAGGTCTCATTTTTTTGTGCGTAGACTTTTTATATTGACTGTATATCCATTTAGTAAGTTATGTTGTCTGAGCTTAGGAAAACCACAAATACACCTTAACGTGACGACTAAAATAGAATTTACAAGGGAGTACGAACAATAATTGCAATAAGGGCAAAAAGTGTAGCAACTTTCCAGAAGAGAAACTTTGTCAAAAAAGGTTCAATACAAAGTTCAGACTATATTGAGAACATATTTTTCAGCGCTCTTGATTCAGTGCTGGCTACAAAATAGCCTCAGCCACCTCCCATGCATCATTACTCCTCATTCAGCAACCTGCTCAAAATTCTCCAGTGGATTTGCTGGCTTGCTCCTGGATGTTGGATGCTCTGCTGCAAGGTAACATAACTCTGAACTTCATACACAATACAGCCCCTGGCCCATTTTAAGGATGCAGACTCACAGAATTATTCTCCAGGTGGAATCCAAAGACACGAACGCAGACAGATTGGGGGAACTCATCCCCTGCAGACAACACAGGCCAAGCAGTCCTGCATAGAACTGGCATTGGCACTGCAGCCAGTCTGGCAAAGAGCCACATCACAAAACGCCACAGCAGACCATGCGAGGCTGGGACTCGGGGGGGATTTAGACTTTCGGAGGTAATGAAAGACAGCAGTTCTCTTTTTCCAAAGCACCCGCTGCTTACAAAAAGACTACAATCTTGTCAGCTGCAGAACCAAGATGTGTATTGTGCATACTGAAGATTTTATCCATCCATCCATCATCCATCCATCCATCCATCAATCCATCCAGCCATCTTCTGAGTCGCTTATCCTCACAAGGGTCAAGGGAGTGCTGGAGCCTATCCCAGCTGCCATCGGGCTTCTTCTAAAATGTAAACTGTAACAGGCTCTTTTATAGCCCCATGGCACCTCACAAAGAACACGATGTACTCTTTGCAAGTTAGCACAATAACAAACACGTTCTCACTTTCTCTTTCTTGTTAGCAACATTAGGCAGACAGACAAGATGTAGATATTTAAAAAGACAAGCTTTTTCTGTTCTTTTTCTGGGGGTAATTTTGTGACTCCTAATATTTATAAATGATAAACCCAAAAAGAAATACAGTATATATATATACCATTATGGAGTCTGAGCGACAATTCAAGCTTTGTGAATCCATATTTTATTCCACCAGCAGCAAACCTTCACCCAGATTCCTGGATGTGGAAAAGGTCTACGATATATTAAAGTCTTAATTCCACAAGATGACAAGTACACCACATCTATTCTTGTGTTACAGTATTAGAATGGTCAGAAGTACGTGATGTCACAGCGACCTTTGAGCCTTACTTTCAAAATGTTTTTGGTTCATTACTTTTCCCTATTATTCATAATATTTGTTTGAAGTGCTCATCAAATGATTTTGTGTATAATGGACTAAAATGTGCATAGTAAGGTCTTTGTAACCTTCAACTTCATCCAAGAAAATCTAATAATGTCATCTTTTTTGTGCCAGATGGAAAGAAGCCCAATATCTAATAAGAATAGGAATGGTTAATATCACCTTGACATGCAACCTTTCAGTTCTTTGAAATATATCCCTAAGGAGCAGAATTTTGAAAGTATTCCTCCCCGGGATTTTATACTTAGAAGAATGAGAAAGAATAGAAACCCCTCAACTTAACTCAGCTTTATTTCAAATATACAGTTATCTTCATCTGGAATGATTAACACACACGAAGTATTGTAAGCCTGCTGAATGGCGTATGCGGAGGGATGTGAGTTTAGAGGAGCGAAGCCAAGTGTGTTTATTTGCTGGAGAATGCATGTAAGAATAACCTGCACGGCCTAATGTCAGGGGAAGCGATAATTAGGCTAACCCGCTGTAACCCCATCACCTCAATATAACAGAAACTGCTTCACCTCTTAATTAGCGCAGAAATATTCAAATTAAACACCAACACCATGTGACACCTGACATTGATCTTATCATGTTCATACTCGGCGGTGAAGTGTGAAGATACAGTGCAAATACAGCATGTCTGTGTGACTGAGTGTGTTTGTGTTAATGAGCTTGACAGTAGGTGGGAGGACTCGCCGTTGTGTCAATTTTTTACTGAGATGATCATATCAGCATAAGCAGGTAGCACACAGATTGACTCGATATATTCTAATGAATACATTTCCTCTGCCTCTCATTAGCTGCTATTGCTTCTGCATGGGCCAAAATGAGACCGGGAACACAAAGCTGGCCCATGTTCACTCACCTCTGTGGTCCCAAAAATGGAACACATTATCGTCAGCATGCCAACTCTGGATGAGGAATAAACAATAGGATGAGATGTTTTGTTCATTAGATTCACAGTTTATTCATTCATTCATTCATCTTCATTAATGCTTATCCTCATGAGGGTCACGGGAGTGCTGGAGCCTATCCCAGCTGTCATCAGACAGGAGGTGGGGTACACCCTGAACTGGTCGATAGCCAATCGCAGGGCGCAAGCAACCATTCACACTCACATTAACACCGATGGGCAATTTAATTTAGAGTCTTCAGCTAATTCCTACCATGCATGTTTTTGCGATGTGGGAGGAAACCGGAGTACTTGGGGTAAACCCACACAGGTATGGGGAAAACATGCCAACTCCACACAGGCGAGGCCGAATTTGAACATGGATCATCTGAACTGTGAGGCAAATGGGCTAACCAGTCGCTCACCATGCCACCACATTCAGGGTTTCTTCTTGAGATTTTAACTGCAACTTTTCTAAACCTGTTTACTTTATATTGCTAAATCCAGCTTTAATTTCAAAAGTCTTGGCTCACTAGTTTTAGTGGTAAGAAGGACCAGTGGGACTCCTCAGAATATAAACATTATGAGACACAATCAATGGTGCTTTTATGTCTGTTGTAAAAATCAACCAAGTAAATTATGAGATGAAATTACAGTCACTACGACAGCATACGAATTGAAACGTTTTTGTGAATTTATTATCCAGATTTCCTCTAGAGTTTCTTGCAGCAAGAAAAATCTGCTGCCTTCAACCGCCTGATGAACATAGATGAACCCTGAGTGACCTCCCTCATTAGGAGAGTAAGGGGGAAGTAGTGTAATATGCTGGTGTCGCTGTGCTGGGTTTACATATAACCTGAGCAGTTAGAAAAATAAACCAGCAGTAGATGAACAAAAAAAAATTACAAGGACGGACAGGGATATCTTCAAGACTGCATCAGTAGAGAGAGCTGTTAGATTTTTTTTATCTTTGTTTTGTGCTTCAGTTCTGAGTAAAGCAGTCAGCTATGACGTTAGGCAATTACTGATACACAAAAGTTAACATAGCATATGGCTATTTCATGTCCTTGCTGACTTTGCAGTTATATTTTCTGTACGGGACAAAACTGAAAAGTATAGTCGGGGAAATTTTGGCTGAGAAACCACTGCATAATTCAAGGGATACATGAATACAAATATATACCTTAAGGTGCAGAATCTTTAGGTGAAAGAGTGTAGAAATTCTGCAGACACTCTTGCATGGACAGGGGGGCACGGTGAGGGAAGGGGGGGGCAACCACACTGCCACAGCTCTGCAACAACTACCTTGACTTATGAGTGAACGTCTTATGAGTTTTTAAAGTTAGTATTTGGTATGTTGCTTTAAAAAAAAAAAAAAAAAAGAATACCAAAGAGCTTCTGATACACTACAGTATATCTAAGACCAAAAAAAAAAAAAAGAGAGAGCAACATTCATCGATGCAGTTTGACCATTCATTGAAAGGGACGAACAGTAATATACACGAATAAAAAATGAAAACACAACACAAAAAACATGAAAAAGAGGCCTACACTGAGCTCACCACATCGTAAATGATCAATAAGAACTCTTGTATACCTTTATAGGTGTAGAGCACATAAATACTACATCGTATCTGTGTGAGACTTTCATCTTACTTATACATTTCAACATTTTTAATTTCATTATATTCTCTTTCATTTTTTTTTGTACAGTGGTGTGAAAAAAAAAATGGCGGTGGGGGTGGTTGAGGGGCGGTGGCCCTGGGCATAAACTCCATGAGGGGCATCCAAATTGGCTTTGGTGTTGATGAATGTAATTTCAATCAGAGAATAAGTCCCCCCACCCCTCCCCCAACCACCACTGCCCATGGCAGTAAATGTATTTCCGCTGGGAAAAACATGATGAAACGCAATGAAACCAAATGATTTGACTGTCACACACACCTCTCTGTCCAGACCGGCTGCAACTGTAACAATGTCTCCAGTCTCGCTGTTGATAGTGAACATGTTGGGGATGGGGCTGTGGGGGGTCTGCGAGAGAATGCGGTACCGAACCATGCCATTAGCTGTGGTAGAGTCATCCGAGTCACTGGCTGTCACTTGCATCACAGATGACCCTGGAGAGAGAGATAGAGAGAGAGAGACATAGGTAAAGAAAAGGTCTGAAAAACACCTCAAATAAGCACTAAAAACAACAAGACAAAAAGTAAAGGATTCACAAGAACAACTGCCATTCATTGAAGTACAAAGAAAAATGAGAACTAAGTAGGTTCTCTGCTGTCATTAATTAATTTGGGCAAAATATCAAAGGGGTGCATATTTATTTCCAACCGCTGCAACAAGTCAATCAACCTTTGAAAGTTGCTGTGACATACTGTGTTATCTGCCAGCTACTTTTTGAGTGGGAGCTATTACAAAAAGCACCAAAACAAAACTGTTATATAAATCCCTCTTTCAAACTCTGCTGTTTTGTCCTCTTGTTTATAAGCAAGATAGTGGAAGAAAGTTGCTACCTCTACAATGTCCATTTAGTAATGAGCAGCACAGTCTTGTCCCATTTCCGTCATCCATTGTTTGAGCCTTCACTGCCACTGCGGCTGCCCTGCACTTTCCTCATTTTCATTTTCACACTTACAAATTGTCATTTAACACAGACAGCACGGATCTCATGATATGTGCATGTAAGTTTTGTTATTCACCTCAACACAGCGACAGTTTTTTGGTACACAATTGAGAAACTTTTGACTTTATGATTTTAATATGAATCCCAGAGGGAGATTTAATTAGGTGATAGAATCACAGACAGTGTGTAGGGGCTGCACCTCATAATCAAGTACTGCTGATTTTGCCATAGCAGGTATCGTCAGAATGACTTAAAGGCCTTGTGTGTTTGTGTTTAGTGGTCTGTCTGGATCCACGTGAGTCCCCACACGTTTCTGCAAGAGGCCTTTTGTTGCTGCAGCCTTCCTGAGGGCAATTATTGATCAACACGTGTTTAGTCAGCTGGGCCGTCCGGTGCGACCAAGCAATTAAAAACAGAGGAGAGATTATCTAGTGCCTTGGTAGGGTGAAAATGTCACTTTGCATCAGGCAGCCATTTGCAGGCTGCTGCTACTGCTGAGAGAAAACCACTGGCTTGCCGGAGGGGAGGCGGGCAGACTAAAGATTGGGCTGAAGCCTGAGCTCGCTTGAGTGTGAGCTGACAATGTAAGCAAGAGAAAAGGCTGCATGTGAATCATAAAAAATCAACTCAAAAAGAGAAGGGGATTGTATTGATTACATGCTGCTTGTTTGAGGGGCAATAATTTATTACATTAATGGGTGTCCCATGTATCACGCTTTTCTACACTATCACGACATTCAAACAATGATTTGATGCCATATATCATCATAATATGACACAAGTGGCATGGTGGCGCAGCTGTAAAGCGTTGGCCTTACAGTTCTGAGGTCCAAGGTTTGATCCTGGCCCCACCTGTGTGGAGTTTGCATGTTCTCCCCGTGCCTGTGTGGGTTTTCTCCGGACACTTCGGTTTTCTCCCACATCATAAAAACATGTATTCATTGGAGACTCGAAATTGCTCCTAAGTGTGATTGTGAGTGTGGCTATTTATCTCGATATGCCCTGCGATTGGCTGGCAACCAGTTCAAGGTGTACCCTGCCTCCTAACCAATGAGAGCTGGGATCAATATACGTATTACACCAGACCAGGGGTGGACAAAAGTTTTCCTCCAGAGGCCGCATTCAGAAAAATCCAAAGATGCAAAGGCCAATTTGACAGTCTACAATTTGATTGTATTAGAGGCTTGAATCAACCGATCAAACAATTATTTATTGGTTATTTTATCAACTGCTTTGTCATGGCTTTCTGTTCAAGGTGATAAACCAAAGAGTTTAGGATTTTCAGGAATTTAGTGTGGCTCAAAAGCTCTTTACAAACACAATTTATCATGAATATCCACCCATCGGGAAGTGGATGTAGTTTGTAGTTTTGATATCCCTGCACGAGGCTTTCATTGCCACTCGTCAAAATATACCTATGTGTTAAGGCGGCTCGACCTCTTTGTAGCACAAGGAAGGTTGGGCTGCTGATCTATAGAACAAGCACACTTTTTATTGATTGATTCAGTCATTGGCATGGCATTCTGATTAAATCACTTAAATTTGATTTATTTCCTACAGAATAAAAAAAAGTGTTTTCATATTTGAAGTTTGCTATACTTTACATCATGGCTTTCAATGGCATTTTTAAAGTCTCGAGAAAATTCCATGATCCATGATTTACAGCCAGCCTCTACAGTTCAGTTTGGTGTTTGCGCACTCATTACCAAGAGTCTGCCCGATGGTTGTGCCAGAAGTCTGGACGGGAGAATACACAGATAAAAAAAAAAACATTGATGCTTTAAGAAAGACTTGTGTGAACGGGAGAATATAGAGTTGCTCTATGTGTATAAAAGCAATTAAGAAGTCAAATGATTTGTCAGCCCTCCCTTAAAGCGATAAAAACAAACACTATTCAAAACATTGGATGAGGATAAGCGGATGGATGGAGTGTTTTGTGAGGAACACCACTTTGAACTTGGAATTTTTTTTTCTTCTTCTGTTTTCACTGTTTCCTATGAGAATTTTCGTCTAGGATGTCGTCGATTCGGGGTTGAACACTGTCCTGGAAGTGACTGCCTTTGACCTAAGAGGGTGACCACTCTGTTGGAGAGTAAATTAGAATGCGCGATGAACACATATTTTTACATAATGTATTTGTCAAGAGTTAAAAAATAAAAAAAATAAAAAAGAAGTGAACTGGTACAGGTGTCCCAAGGATTGTCTCAAATGGCACAATCGTTCCTCTGACAATATAATTGTGGCCAAGAATTCCATTTCAAACCTCATTAAATTAGAAACCGGGCGTTTGTCCTCTCCAGAAAGAAGAAAAGTAGATGGTTGAATACATGACAAGAGAGAGTGTGTGAGAGAGAGAGAGAGAGAAAGAGAGAGAGAGAGAGAGAGAGAGAGAGAGAGAATTGCTGTTTCTATCAAATCCTCTTCCCAGTTTGGCTCGACTACCTTTCATTATAATAAGGATTCTTGATAGCCCCATCTCATATCCAAAGATGACCGCCAAGGGTTAATCTCTGAGCCCGTTTAATTCCTTTTTAATTTGAATACTAATACCAAATCCTAATTGCTTTTTCACCAAAATCAATGAAGCTGAACATTTTACGGGTGCCAAATGCAAATATTATTGGTCATTTTGCCCATGTGACCTGACACCATCCGTGAGCTCTATGAGCTGCTTCAGCATCATCAAATGACAAACTTTTGCCTCTCAATTAGAGGAAAGATTGGAAAATAAGCGGAACCAGGCAGGATATAAAAAAAAACAGGACGGAAAGGAACAAATTTGCCAAGCAGAAAAAGAAAGTGAAGAAGGGCCGTTAAAAAGTACAGTGGAAAGACACAAAGTGAGTGACGATAGATGGTATGAGAGTACAATAACTCTTATCAGTGAAGTGGAGATTGGGGTGGAAGTGGAGGGTGAGGAGGAAAGGAAATTAGGAGAAAAGGCTGAAACAGTGAATCTTGTGGGAAACTACGAGGCGACACAATGTTCATAGGGCCTCTAATGACGTCGATTGCTCTCTGAGGACAAAAGGATAGTAACTTTGGAAAAACCAGCCACGATGAAATAAAGCCATTAATAGTCATTCCTACTTCAGTACAAAGGTCAGATTACTGCATGAGGGCCCTTTTTGAAAGAGCCTTGATTCCTGTTACCGCACAGGGGCTATGTCTGTTGATATCAGCTTACCCAAGTGTGAACATTGGCGCCAGTGTGAATGGGTGCAAGTGCTTCAGCAAACAAAAACCTACTTTAAACGTGCAGTGAAAGTATGTATGTATGTCGGAAGATGGAACAGCTAGAATTTGCTTCGGAAAATACACCATCGTTTTGATAAAATTGATGAAGTGTCACATCTTGGGGCATGAGGTGGGTTACACCCTGAACTGGTCAGCAGCCAATCGCAGAGCACATTTAAACAACCATTCACACTCACATTCACACCTACGGACAAGTTTGAGTCTTCAGTTGAGATACCAGGCATGTTTTTGGGACGTGGGAAGAAACAAAGTACCCGCAGAAAATCCACACACCCATGGGGAGAACACGCAACCTCCACACAGGCAAGGCTGGATTAGAACCCGGGTCCTCAGAGTTGTGAGGCGGATGTGCTAACCAGTCGGTCACTAACAATTGTGTGTGTTCACTGGGGTGGGATAAAATGCAGAAAACACATTTCGTGAGTGTCCATGCACATGTATGATGATAAAGGTGATAATTCTTCTTTGAAAAGTCTAAAATTATTATGATGAAAAGGTTTATAAAACAATGTTCTTTTATGTGTTCATAAGTGTAACTATGGGTCTAACCTTTTGAAAAACTATTGTAAAGTATTCTACTAACAAGGTGGCACTCCCAAGTCATTTGGAAAAATATGTCATGTTTCAGACTATGCGGAATGGCACGTGACCAGAGAGAGCCAATCACAAGCATTGGTTTAATAAGGAGGAAGTGATATATGTAATCTCCAAATGTAACTAAAATTGTAACCATGGAAATTTCCAAAATCAACTGTAATTTAATTACTTTTTCTCTGGGTACAATTAAATAGATTTTATCATTAATTGACACAATGTAATTACATATGCAGTTAGTTACTTCCAACACTGCTTATGGTACATCCATCCATCCATCCATTTTCTTTTGCCGCTTATCCTCACGAGGGTCATAGTGATTGCTGGAGCCTATCCCAGCTGACAACGGGCAGGGGGCAGGGTACACCCTGAACTGGTTGCCAGCCAATCGCAGGACACATACTGTAGGGACAAGCAGCTACACTCACAATCACACCTCGGGGTAATTTAGAATGTCCAATTAATGTTGCATGTTTTTGGAATGTGGGAGGAAACCAAAGTGCCCGGAGAAAACCCACGCAGGCATGGACAGAATATGTAAACTCCACACGTATGGTACATAAACAACAAAAACCAGAGCTGTTGCTTCTGCCTCGTGATCATTAAAGGATGCTGATTACTTGATGCACCAACTTTGATATCTTTGGATTTACATGATTGCATACTTTGGTGAAAAGTCTTACTATTTTAGGCCTGGAATGGTTTGTCATTCCAATCAGTTCTTGATTTATAATGTGCAACAACTGATTGCAAAACAACAGTTCTTCTAACTCAATCATAGAAGATTACGTTGTGTGACTCCAATATTTTGCAGCGACAAAATGCGTAAATGCCAAAATCTGAATATGAACTGCAATCACCCCCCACCCCTCAAAAAATCACATAATGTAAGATTTCTGTTATATTTTCAGTCAAACTATCACTTTTGTGCAAAACATAATGGATTGAACACACCCTTTTTCCAAACACTTTGGTTTAACATCCACACTTTTCTCCTTGTTATCAATATCACAGCTTTGGTGTGACTGAAAAACTGACCAGACGATTACGAGGAGGAGGTATTCAAATAGGGTGAAACTATAATTGAATTGATTACAGTTAGATTTCTACTTTTGGCAATTCATAATTGCGGACACACAAACAATAAGCGAACACTGGCTCGGATCGCCACATGGTCCTGCTAGTTGCAAATACTTGAAGTCGCAGATTTTTCTGGAACAGTTCCACAAGACTTGTCACATCCACAGCACTTTTTTTTACAGCTTGCTATTAGCAAAATTCCGAGCAAGGATACAGTGTACCATGAGTAAAGTGAAACAAAAAGAGTCGTCCCATTCAGTGCAGTCCTGCACATTCACATTGATGAGTTTATATGTAGTTATGTGGATGGATGAAGTAGTTACCCTACACATGCTAAATGATATATACTGTAGTATCTGTGCATTCTAAGGCATGTAGAGCTATAGATGAATTTAAAAAAAACAAGTAAAATATGCTTCTGTGCATACACTATATAGTAACTGTGAATGGATGCATACTGCTTGACCTTCTGGGCCAGTCATTTTTAACCCTTTTATACCAAGTACTACCTAAAAAATACTGGGTGCCCCAAGTATCAACATCATGACTAACATTCTAATACACTCGTGTAGTAAGTCTATGTGCTCATGAAAACAATACTACTGCCAGTCACTGTAACATTTCCGAACTTTAACACACTGCCAAAATATGCAAAAACTACAGTTTTAATACAACTGGACTGTACTGCGCAGTGATTTTTTCACGTACTGCTAGTACTAGTACTATGCTACAACAAGTGGTACTAGTACCACACTTTTCTCACTCTAACAGAATTTTTACAGAACCTTTTCTCCCAAAACAAAAAACAAACGAGTAATGAATTTGGATAAATGATATTTAAATGTGGCGGCACGGTGGGACACCTGGAAAGCGTTGGCCTCCCAGTTCTGTGGACCCGGGTTCAATCCTGGCCCTCCCTATGTGGATTTTGCATCTTCTCCCCGTGCCTCTGTGGGTTTTCTCCGGGCACGCTGGTTTCCCCCCACATCCCAAAAACATGCAACATTAATTGGAGACTCTAAATTGCCCCTAGGTGTGATTGTAAGTGCGGCTGTTTGTGCCCTGCGATTGGCAGGCAACCAGTTCAGGGTGTACCCCGCCTCCTGCCCGTTGACAGCTGGGATACACTCCCGCGAACCTCGTGAGAATAAGCGGTGAAGAAAATGGATGGATGGATAAAGGAAATCTTTCTCAGAGGAAAACATAGCAAACTATTGTATATGATCGCAATATCAAGAATGCGCAAGCTCAAAAACATTCCAAGCTATTAGTTTTAACTTTGAGTGATATAAAGCTCATTCAAAACATTTTGTTTATGTGAATTTTCTGTAACATTGAAAAAGTCTAATTATGTTAAGTGGAAAAGCAACACACAGAGATGGGAACAGATATTTATCAATTTGGCAGGTTAAGAAACTGTTCTAAAGGCATGCCTATAGGTCCGGTATTGTTGCGGGCACACATGGTGACAAATAAAGCTGGCTCAAACTGATCTTTGCTGAAGGTTTGCTCTCCTCACAGTGGAACATCTGGTGATGGTAATGGTTCCCTGTAGCTCTCGTTGGTGGCTTTCACGCTACATTAGTTTGGGAGATGTGTTGTAGTGCTTCACTGAACCTTTGATAAGTGTCTGCAGATGGAGAACACAGTGATGCTGCAACGCATGTATGTTTTCTCCTTGGCAATATTTGAGTAAACTCGAAAAATATGTGTTAAAGTCACTATGTTGTAATTCTGCTCCTTGTGCATCAGTTGCTTACTGTATGTGTTTGTCATCATGATGCCAGCATATTCCTGTTTTGGTGTTGACATAACGATACAATTTGATCAATTTCTTGATGAAAGCATGTTGGAAAGAGTTGGACTGTTTTGATACCGGACTACAGAAATTACTGATATTAAACTTTGTGGAGAGAACATAGTTCAAGAATCAGTCTTTTGACTGTAAAATCAGAATAAAATGCAAAAAGAGGAATCGATTTTTTTTTTATTGCTCCTTGAATCAGAATATAACTATGGAGCCCCATATGTTAAAAGAAATAACACATTTAGTCATGGCGGTCTGGTGGATCAGCTGGTAAAGCGTTAGCCTCACATTTCGGAGGTCCCGGACCCGCCTGTGTAGAGTTTGCATGTTCTCCCCATGCCTATGTGGGTTTCCTCTAGGCACTTGGATTTCCTCCCACATCCCAAAAACATGCAACATTAATTGGACACTGTAAATTGTCCCTAGGTGTGATTGTGAGTGCGACTGTTTGTCTTGATTGACTGGCAACCAGTTCATGGTGAACCCCGCCTCCTGCCTATTGACAGCTGAGATAGGCTCCAGCACTCCCGTGACCCTTGTGAGGATAAGCAGCTAAGCAAATGGATGGATGGGCATTTCGTCATTCTAACTTGAACAAGGACAGTTCGTTTCAATAATTGAAGAAAAAAGATTGGTTGTCTTCTATAACTGTAGCAAAACTATCTTGCTTTCACTGTACCTGCACAAGTGAACTAAACTGCTCTTACAAAGGGAGTGATGTGTCTAAATGTAGCTCTGTCACTTTTTCTATTGATTTTTTTTTTTTTTGCATAAACAAAAGCACACCCGTAGAATCTTATTTCTTGAGTTGCTTTGGTTTTTAGCAGCAGCGCTCTTTGTCCACGTTCTTTGTTGTTTCGATGGGAAACCTGTTTTTATATGTCCTATTGATCTCTACAGGCCTTGAGATGAACAGTCACTACTGTTATAGTTTGCATACACTACAGGCACTATATTCGTAGATCGTGCAACGTGCGGCGCAGCGCAAATGAGGACCATCTTGATATCCATGCCAGCGCAAGGGATGGTGCATGTCTCTCCCTATTTGGCAGGTCAGTTTGCGCCAAGCTGGGCGATGTCAGCGCTGTTGGAGTGACAATATGGTGTCAGAAAGTCCATCTGTCCGTCAGTTTTTATCCAGCTCATTCTGTATTGAGGAGGGAATACTGCCAACATTCAATGCTCTTCTCTCAAGCAGGTTTGAATGGGGAGAATTGTGCAACCATTAATGTGCCTTACCTAAAGGGAATGAATGACTAAGACACTTTGATTGGTCATGAATAATTTCGGCACTGTTTTCCGCCCATGGGCATAGACAAGCCTTTTTGTTAAATATGCTGGCTTCGTGTGCTTTGTAAATAAAGCATCTAATTGATGAGATAATTTCATAGTATATAGCATTTTGGACCTGAAGAAAGTCTTAACTGCGGCCGTTACGAGTGCAGCAGAGAGATTTCACTTGCATTAAATTACAGTTTTGTGACTATGATCTTCAACCTTCTTTCTTAATTGATATAACTCATTTTAAGAAGCAACAACACCAAATACATTTTCTTTTACATGCCACAGTTCCAGCTAACCTCATTGGAAAAAACTGCAGCAACTATACTAATACTCTTGTTAATTTGTATCAGAAAACACGTTCTCATCTAAACTGTATTCAAATGCTACTCAATTGCCCTTTTTACATTCCCATTTTCAACTAAGCAGTGAGCATGACAATGATGAAATGGAAAAAAAAAACCCTGATATGTCTGGTTGCTCTCACTAATTAGATTCTCTGTATATAGATCCATGCTCCACTGAGAAGAAAACCACACGCCCCCACACACAGACACACGTCATGCCTTCCTATATTGTTTACAAATCCCCTCGAGATTAAACTTTGCAACAGAACAATAAGTGAACGCTGTGAAAACAAACACGGGTCCTCAGGGTCTGATTGGTAAAACAAGTTTGTCCAGTCGAGACAAGAAATCTACTTAAATATTCTGCTCTCGTATTTAGTTTGGCATTGACCACAGCTCTGTTTCTTAATACTCAGGGAAGAACTATATTTCTCCATGGTCTCACAGAATTTGATGAAAAAAATATGTACATTGTTGAATATCTATTGAAGCAAACAAACCTCAACACTAAAAATGTTGGTTTGCCGCACAAGTCAATGTGTTTTTAAAATTGTAATTGTTCTCAAAGGACTACTGATCATCACAAATCAGGGTCAGCATTCCACCAAGTGGATGGGAACTCAAGTGAAGCAAAAATGTTCACTTGTAGTCAATTGCATGCTACTAGTTCTAATGACAACGATACAATTTTACTCCTGTGGTTAATACCTTTATATAGGTATGTAATACTTTCTGTACAGAGCGCACAGGAAGTATTCAGACCTCCACTTGAAGGCAGAGAGCGGCTACCTTGTTGTCGACTGTGATGAACCCCAGTGTGCAGGTGGCAAGTTGGGTGGCGGAAAATGTACATTTTCTGAGCAACTTATACTCACTACAGTCACGAGAGTCCTGGGGCTTATCTGTGCTATCTTTGGAAGAGAGGCGGACTACACCCCTGAATTGGTTACCAGGGCACATACAAACAACCACAAAAACACTCACATTCAAACCTATGGACAATTTCAAGTCTTCACTCAACCTACCATGCATGTTTCTGGGACCTCACTCCTCAGAAACGTGAGGCTAACGCTCATTCACTCTGTCGTCAAAATTTGCAACAATGTTTTTCTATTTCCACGGATGTCCATTCTGTGCCTTTGACTTTCCCGGTCTCTCTGTTGCAACATGCTGATGACACTATGTGACACTCATAACTCAGTGGCTTCTTCCCTCTGAGAACATCCTGTCCTGAAGCCTTACAAAGTCAAGGTACTCTTGATCAATTGTTAGGCAACATCTTGTGATGTCAAAATGTGCAAAGAATGATGATGAGAATTGTTTGAAAACAATTGTAATTGAACCTAGAATTTGATTCTTCAATTCATTGATCCTACACCTACTGTCAGTATTGCCATTCTGTTCCTTGTCCGAAAACAGCAAGTTGTGCAAAAATTGAAACATAGCAGAATAGTGGACAACTGGTTAGCACAACTGCCTCAGAATTGTGAATACCAGGGTTCAAATCTGGCCTCATCGATGTCAAGTATGTTCTCCTCATGGCTGCGTGGGTTTTCTCCAAGTACTCCAATTTTCTCTCACGTGCCAAAAATATGCATGGTAGGTTACTTAACGACTATAAATTGATCATAAGTGTGAATGTGAGTGAGTATAGTTTTGTATCCTGCGAGTTCAGGGTGTACCCCACCTCTCGCCCTGACTGAGCTGAGACGTCCTTCATTAAAACACGGTGTCACATTCTTGAAGAAGACAGAAGTCCAAAAAGATATTTAACCATTTTAACTTGGTAAGCGTGACTACTTGCCGAATGAAATTGGATAAAAGTATTGAGACACCGCTGGATTCTCACTGCCGTCTAGCCAAAAATACGTTAAAAAAAAAAACAGGCAAAATTAATCTTTTGCTGCTCTTGTGCGGTTGTCTCATATTACTCCATAGTATTGCCTGAGCTGAATTTTGATTTAAGTTTTGAGCTTTCACTGTGTATTCCCCCCACCTGCTGTTGTCTTACCTGGCTTGGATCCTTCAGCCACTGAGCCATTGTACACCTGATTCTTAAACTCAGGTCTGTTGTCATTCATGTCAATCACATAGATGTACAAATCAATTGGGTTCTCCACCTGATTGCCATTCATGTCCACTGCATGGGCGCGCAGCTGTGAATACACATGCAAACACACAATGACACCGTCATTATAATTCAATGCTGTAAATAAACAGAAAGAATACTCAGTTATCATGCAACAGATTTTGACAGCAGGCCATTAGAGTGATCCAGCTCTTGGTCTAACTTTGACTTGTTAATTGACAGCTTCATTTAACTGGCTAATGTTTTCTGTCTTGTCTGCCAACAGGGCAAAAAAGTCCTGCTCCTGTCTTGACATGAATGGTCAACATGGAAAAAGGAAAAAAAGTGAACTGTCTGAGCCACATAAATAACTGAAGCTAAAATCAAATCAGGGAGTTTTTACTTTGACATATTTTTTTGTTTTGTGATGTCTCTAACCTTTGCTTTTGTTTATTCACCACGAATAGACGAAAGGAAGAGTTAACAATATGTGTAAATCTGTATAAAAAAGAAACAGCAGATTTACTTGTTCAAGCAAATGAAAAAAAAATCATGTAGGCATGGTGGTGGTGGTTGTGGTGGGGAAGATTGTTTTGTACTTGGATGGATCTGACAAAGGTAATCATCATCCCCATGAATTGTCTTAATCTACAGGGTTGCTTTCACACACTTGCTTCCCTCCCACAACCGCAAACAGCTGACAGGAATTGATGCACTTTAATGACCACACAGTAGACAGTACAGTATTTAATTCGGATGTCGGGTATAGACTGCATGTATATTTAATTCTACTACAGATTCAGAATGTGGCAGGAATAATTTTCACACCCACTAAAAAAGTGCTCTCCTTAATTGACCCAACATACATACTGCGGCACCCTTCAGAATGATTGGCCATATACGTGTTAAAGAAGGCTACTTACAGTAACGTGCCATTTGCTTGAATGGCAAACACATTCCAATCAACATGTATGAAAACATCTATCGATGCAAATACATTTGCACATATCATCAGAATGCTTTTGCAGGTGTTGCAGATACACTCTGGGAGACCCACGGCGATTTAAAAGATCCTTCCTGAACAGCTTAATGACCCTCAAAATGCAATTTTCCCATTGGTTGAACCACAGCAACAATGACAACAAACAGAACAGCCCAGTCTGTTTTCTCAAAGTGAATATGGCACACTGAAAGATGCGTGACTTCAGTGAATGGGATTTTCGTGTGTGCAAGCACGTCTGATAACGAAGCCGCATTTTTCTTTGCATTCATTTATGACTTTGTTTACTTGGGCCGTGCTGTTTGTGGATTTGCTGTTCATGTGATACCCAGAATGTATGTCTGTCCTTTGTGTGTGTGTGTGTGTGTGTGTGTGCTTTCTGTGAATGTGTTCCTTTGAATATGCCCTGCAGATAGTAAAATATGTGTGTTCCAATGTCTGGCAGAAAAAATGTAAATGTTATCTGTGGGCATGAAGGAATATATTCGGGTGTGAGGATTGCAAAAGTATGTGTGAAATAACATCGGTATTCTGTTGGGCCAGCTTTGCCATAAGTGGACCATGCACACACAAGATATCCAGCTTGTATTTGCCCATGTCCTTTTAAATAATAGAAAACCAAAATTTTATCAAATGTACATACATATAGCTTCGACTGTTTTTCTGTGATTTCTGCTGGTGCAACTTGCACATTGGGCTTTATAGTCTCTATCTGAGGTATGTGTCAAATATACTGTACAATATTTATATGGCTGCCAACACTGGTAATCTTACTATGTTGATTTTTTTTCACATTTTTTAATTAAATTTTTTTTTTTTACTTTGGCAGCACGGTGGCGCATCTGGTTAGATCACTGGCCTCACAATTTTAGGGACTGGGTTTCAAATCCCGGCCCCGCCTGTATGGAGTTTGCATGTTCTCTCCATGCCTGAGTGGGTATTCTCCAGGCACGCCAGTTTTGTCCTCCATCCCAAAAACATGCATCAACTGGTGACTCTAAATTGCCCCTAGGTGTGATTGTGAGTGTGATTGGTTGTCCATCACCATGTGCCCTGCGATTGACTGGCAACTAGTTCAGGGTTTACTCCGCATCCTGCCTGAAGATAGCTGTGATAGGGTGCAGCAATCCCGCAACCCTTGTGAGGTCAACCAGCTCAGAAAATGGATGGATGGATGTTTTCCATTTTTGCTCGTTATTTTTTTTCTTTGGGGAGGAACTAACTACAAAAAAAACTTTTGGTCATGTATGTATGCCAACTCGAGATTTTTGGGGTGTTTGAAGACAAAAAAAATCCCCAAAACCTAAAATGGACAACTATTATCCACAGATTTTGTGGTCATGTTCGGTCCCTCTGGACTAGACATCCACATGAAATGGAAGAAAACAAAAGGAAGGAATGGTTCAAAATGTCACACTGTACTATATGTACTGAGGAATATTCTGAAATCTTTGTAGATAAAGTATTATATACAGTTCTGCTACAATTCAATATCATACGTACATACAGCACATTGGTCAAATAATACATTCATGAAAAGTAGGCAATTGATATATCCTTTGTGAATGATGCCCACTGAAATGTGTGTGTTATGTCATTTGCTTAATTGCTTTGCTGAGTCATGAGAAGTTTGCCTGACAAAGCTAAACCACAGACCATGATCCACTCTCTCCACTTCCCCCTAGTGCTAGTCTGTCAAAAACAGCAGGCTCGTCTCTTTTTTCGCACGAGCTGTGAACTAACAAAGAAAGTTTGGCCCATAAGAGCTCAGCAGTGCTCGGAACTTCCTGTCAAGTTGAAATAAAATTGGAGATGGGATAAATTTCCCTTAGGCCAATCGCTTGCAACATTCTCTAACCCTAAATCATTCATCACATCGCAAGCAGCATGGGTCCACACAAGTCTAATTAGGAGCCCTATTCAACCTGACGAGTCCTCAAACTAATACGCTGTCTTCTGAACAGTGTCCTATAAGAATCATACACATATTGTGACACTTCTTTCCTAGGGATTCATAACGTGGCTGTGTCATTGATCCCAATTGACTATGTTGAGAATTGTATGCAGTCAACGAACGCACAATGATGTTTATTCACACTTCAAAAGGACATAAGGTAACAAGGTGCTCATCTGAAAGAAAATGGAAAACACCCTCGAAAGTACAAGACAATTCAATCACGAAGACGGTCCTCTGAAGAATTGTGTTTGTTCATACGGTGTGTACTGTATGTGCACACTGGTGTCTACAAAGTGTATATACGTGCGTGTGCGCGTGTGTTGGGTGTGTGTTGACAGAGGCACTGAAGTGATCAACTCTCCTTTATTCCATCTATCCTCTGAGACTGGCGCATGCGTTTGAATTAGTTCTATCAGCAGCACGGCCATCTATCATGCTGACATACACGCAGGCATCGGAGGACTGATTCTCCAGCGCAACTTGTCCAACTCTTTGGCCATACAAACTGAAACCTGCAATGTGTGTATATTAACCATTGACCTAATGTTAAAGGCAATCATGTGGTATGCATGTCAAACTCAGACATGCAAAAACTTGTTTACACCAGATTCCAGAGGGGATGCTCAATCCTTCAGCATCTCATGGGTGCATGTAATGAGGAGTCCAGTAGGTTGCATGCAGGTTCACTGTACAGCTGTCACTGGCATAGGGGCGAAGTGCTCAATGTGAGCTTGGAGCATTGTGTCAGGGTGTCCTGGTTCAACTGAGCAGCTGTCCACAAAGGTGAAAGGGAGACATACAAAGAGCCAGGGGGAAGTAAGCAGGTAGCAGGACCACAACGTGCTTATGCCATTACCAAACACACACCACATCAATCATAGAACTGCTTATGAGGGCACACACACAAGCGTGTGCATAGTATATAAATGGTAGGAGCAAAGTTTCGAGTGCTTTTCCACATTTTTCCGTTGTAGCCATCTTGTGCCATCTAAATGACAGCTGAAGAGAATAGAATCCTGTCTTTCATTCCTGGCTTGGGCATCAATCAGAGCCCAGAGAGGATGGATAGATGGATAGAAGTCCTGAGAAAGTGCTCTGACTTGTAGTTTGGTTTTGGCATGCAAGCACATTGATGGTGAAATGAAATGAGGGGGAAACTGGGGACGGCATTTCATTTGGAGACAATTGGGAGCTAAATAGACCAGCTTGATTGGAACAGTCAATCTGGCAGAAAAGAAACACAGTTTTCCATTTAATGCCTTACATGGAAGGAGGCTCTCTCCTCTCTGTCCAGGGGTTGGGTGACAAACATGTTGCCACTGATGGGGTCTATGTTGTATATGCCACTAGGGGGCTGATCAGCACCTGCCCCAGTGATGCTGTAGCGGATCCCAACATCTTTGTCCTGGTCTGAGCGAATCTGAGGGGAGAGGCAGAGAGGGAAATCAAATGATGACATTTTATGGATTTGAGATACAATGATTCCCAGTCACGGCCACTGTGTTGTTGTCAGAGAATAATTTCACAAAGTACTGAGTATGTCTTCAAGGGACAGTAGCGTTCCAAAAGGACTTGGCTCTGTGACGAGAAGGCCACGGTTCAAACCCTTCTGTGGAATAAAAGTAATTGTATCTAATTGTCGTAAAGATGCACTCTGACTACTGTACTGTTGAGGTAATCTTGAGCCAGGTACTGGAACCAGCTGAACTCAGCCCAGGTTTGTGTAGTACATCGCTGACATCTCTCTTCACCTGCATGTGTGTGCTGTGCTTCTTCGCGCTGTGTGATATAATGCACACTGTGTTGGGTCTTGAATCCAAATGATAAAAAAGCAAAAAAGTAGTTATGGTAAAAAATGGAGTGAGAGCCCTGCGTGGTAGTTTGAGAATTGCCGATCTGGGAAGAACAACATAACGCCAGGACTGCCCTATGAAAAGTTGGGCTACAACTATGCAGTACTCCAGGTTGCACAACTATGTTCAGTATTAATTTGGGTTCAAAACAGTGCTTCAGCATATTGGGAGAGCTTTATTAGAGCCCAGTTGAGATATTATTATTACAGCGAAAGGTGTTTTACGCCCTGAACTGAGTGGGCTCTGATCTCCCTCAAAGTGGATGGCCGGTCATCGATGTGAACCATAAACGAGTTTTGGCCCCTGATAACACAGCCTGTCCTAATAACAATAGATACATTATGTCCAGATTAATCACGTGTACACAAAGTCTTCAGGACAAACCGTCAGAATGTACTCAAATACTAACAAGTATATATTCAATTATCCAAAGCATACACATTCCCAAGACACTGCAATTATTTTTCCATAAAGTGTGACTGAAAATAACATTTTCAAGTCAATTTATTTTCAGTCTATCGCGTGAAGGTGACACTGCTACAAAGTGTTGCATTCCGCCTGAATGTGCAAACGTCTTTGATAACTTGAGGTGTCAAAGTGACTTATTTCAGCTATGATGGTACAGAAGGATGGCTTCCTGCCAAAGTAATGTCAAAGTGATAATTGCCAAGAACAATGATTTTTGACTGAAGTGTAAAATCACACCGTGCACCTTGGGCGTTATTTACACGTACTTTGCACCTTGCTTCCAAAAGATGGATTCGCCGTGCTTCTTTTATTGCCATTGATGAGTATTACATTCCAAAAAAATATAGGAGTGACCATCATTATTGGGACCAGATTTGGATTGGTTACGTTTACTGATAGAACATTCTCACCTCTGCTTCCCTTTTCATCAAATTCCCTGAATAAAGCCCAATGAACAGTGAAGACAGTAAATGTGAAGAAAGCTGCGTCCATCCCTGAAAATGACAGCTGCTTTCTTTCAAGGTAATTTACAGCTGAGGCTCATAAATAAAGGTTTCTGTATTCATTTGAGAGAATTTGATCAACTAATTGTATTTTGTTTTTGAATACAGTTGACTTATTAGACAGGCCAGAGCCCATGGAAATATTCATCATTGCATACCAGTTTCTTACTTCAGACACAAGTTATAGATTACATATTGTAGTCTGCTACTTCTGTGAAGGAGCTTCTGTTTCGCATTTTTGTCGGATCATGTCATCATTTGTTGCGTGTTGTTGTCACCATGATTTGAATTTTTCTTTTTTTTTTGCATCAAGAAGAAAGTTGGAATATCGCATCACTTTCTTCTACTGACTTAGATCAAATATAACTTTTTTTAGATTCTATATTGATACTACCTTTGACCCACTCCCCTGGTTCATTCCACTTTTCCTCCTGCTGACTGGTTTTGCTACATGAAGGCAAACGCCAGTCAGAGAGAATGAGCACTGCAACCACTTTTGCCACTCCAAACTGAGTTTGGGGTTTTTGGTACCTTGCTCAAGTGGACCGCAATAGTTCTACAATAGTTTCGACAATCATTTCAAGTTAAGAAAGTTGGGACCTTCTAATGTAGACTGTTGTTGTGATACCAGTACAAGCACTAGATTAAACTGCTAAAACATTTGTGCTCGACAAATAGTATCATATTATATCTAAACTGTAGATTTTTTGGGGGTTTATTTTATTGATTGTTTAAAAGGATTTGAGCCATTACTTTGGTTACAATTCAGACGTAATAATCACAGATTCAAATGGAGGAAAGGGAAAGTTTGAATCATCTTTTCTTTCTATCTTTCTCTTCCTCTCCAATGCAATTTCCCCGGTCTGTGGGGCAGCAGATCATGCATGAAAATGAAATGACTTCATCCGTTCAGCTTTGACGGCGGCTTCTGCATAAAACATCTCTCCGTTTGAACACGATATCCTCATTTTTAATTTCCACAGTTGTCTTCCCACACCCACGGAGCAGAACCTTGGTGCAAACCTTTCACAGGTTGTAGTTTTCCCCTCCCAGTTGGCACGGGAACCGAGGGCCAGGTATAATGTGAAGCACAATATGTATACCAATCATATCAGTCTCTTCTACTAGCCATTTACAGTACATACCTGTATGTAATGTTTGTATGGTTTTGTTGCATTGATTAGTTTTCATTTGATAGTCTATCAAATCAGCATCATTAATGAATCAGTTTTATTCATTATGACTTCCAAGTGAACATTTTCTTCCGGGGGTCAAGGGGGGGAAAAATCAGGTTTAGGCCTAAAAGTCCAGCCACAGCATTGAATCTACTGTGTTTCTACTATGTGTATGAATTGTAGCTTGGAATGCGAAGTGTTTGGCAGACTCATGTGTTCACCAAACTGAGGGAAGCTCAAGCTCTGTTCAATAATTCAATTAAACTCTTCTTTTTTTTTGTTTTGATTGTGCAGACAGCTGCTTGTCGTTGCGTATTGCTCAAATTGTAAAGCAGCCCCTGCATAGTTGGCATGTTTGTGTAATATTTTTGACATGCCATTTGACCTCTGCTTCCAAGCCTGCTTAACATTCAACATTGCAGACACCTGAGATCACATGTCACATTCACTGGTGTATCTTAATAGGGAGACTTTATTGGAATAAATGGAATAAATGAAGAAGCATGACTTCTCTGAGTCCTGGGAATCCCATGAGTGACAACTTGGCAATTGAACCATTTGAATGGAATGCTAATGACAAAAGCTTGGATTTTTTTTCATCCTCCCCTAGTGCTGCCTTTCTTTCAGTCTATCACTATCATCTATCTTGAGTTCTCTTTCTTATTCGAGTATCTCCCGGTGGAGTGACTGGCTACTAATCACACTAAAAATAGGAGAGAGAGGCAGATGTAAGGGACTTAACTTGATGTCTGTCTCCCTCAGATCAGACCAGACATCAGATAAGTGACCTATTTGTAGCTCTTTGAGAGTGATTTCCTTGATTACTGACAACTACTGCGATCCTCTGGGACAAGCTATCAGCGTGAGAAGAAAAACGGCAATGGATGGAGGGAGAGAAGTTCGGGACGATTAGATGAAGAATTATTGTTCTGTAGAGCTCCTGGGGGTGACGCACGGAGTGCAAACAGAGGGATGATCATTGAGCATAGCAACCTGCTGCCCAATTAGTGTAATACAAATGTTCAGTCTGCCCAAATCTCCTTGGATTGAGCTGACCCTGTCAAATGACACCAGTAGAAAAAGTCCACTTTAAATTCTGGCAAACTCGTTTTGAATTTCATGAACTTATGGCACTTTGCACAGAGAGAGCAGATGTTGTTTTTCCTTAATAGTATAAAACTTCTGGGGAGCAATAAATTCAGGTCTTTGAAGGGCAATGTGAGGAGGGCTCCCATGTATTACAGTATTATGGTCTGCTGTCTGCCATGGACTAATGGAATATAATTACGTGAAACTGTTATTTTACACACTTTTTTTTAGGCTAGTCTATGTCTTATGTCTACACAATGGTTCAGGCATGCGCTGAAATCCTTTGTTTCAAAGCTCTTTACAGTCATTCACTTTCCCATCAAGGTGCATTAAACTCCTTTAAAAGGTTTTGACACAAAACAGCACAACAGGGAAGAAAAGAATCAAGAACACAACAGCGAAATGAATACTTGAGAGCAACCTGCCTGAGCATCAAATAGTTTATTTTCCATTTCACTTGGTCCAACTCTTTTATAACTGCTGTACCATTTGGGACAAAATTACTGTAGGGAAGGTGAGACATAAGATGACATCTCGATGTTTGGTGCGCTTGGCCCACGTTCCAACGGGAATGCAAGGCTAAGAGATGATAAGATGGCAAAGTTCTGGCACTCCCATGACATCTGGCTCCTCTCAATGCGGAGGATCAGCGGCTCTAGACTAAGCCTCCCCGGGAAGACTGAGCTTTTCACCCTATCTCTATGGTAGAGTCCAGACAGACTGCAGAGGAAACTAACTTCTTCTGCTTGTAAACTGGATCTTGTTCTTTCCGTCATGACCCACAGCTCCTCACCATATTGTAGGTGAGGGTAGGAATATAGCTCAACTAGTAAATTGAGAAATTCGCTTTTCAGCTTAGCTCCTTCTTCTCCAACAACAGCCTGATCAAAGTCTGGATCACAGCAGATGCTGCACCGATCCACCTGTCGATCTCTCGGTCCCTCACTCGGCAACAAGTCCCCAAGCTACTTGAACTCCTCCACTTGGACCTTGTAGCCTGTGTCAGGGGGTTCAGTACCTAATACTCCTGAAGCATTCAGGATTCCCTAAGGGACACAGTTGAACACCTTCTCCAAGTCCACAAAACACTTGTAGACTGGTTGGGCGAACTCCTATACAACCCTAAGTACCCTGCTGAGAGTGTAGAGCTGGTCCACTGTTCCACGAGCAAGACGAAAACCACAGTGCTCCTCCTGAATCTGAGAGTTGACTATATCACAATTAAGGGTAGTTCAATAATATATTCAATATATAGTCTAGCCCAGCTATCTTTGCGCAAGAGGCGAGGTACATTCAAAAATATATAATTCAAATATTTATTGCGACAAATTAGATTTTAGCAACACAGTCAAAGCACGACATTTTTCCATATAGTATTTTCAAACTGGGTTCATTAAACTGCTATGTAGGAGATTTAAAAGTATTTTCTAGAAGACAAATATACAGTGAAGAAAATAAGTATTTGAACAGCCCGCTATATTGCAAGTTCTTCCACTTAGAAATCATGGAGGGGTCTGAAATTTTCATTGTACGTGCATGTCCACTGTGAGAGAGACAATCTCAATTCTACCTCTCAAAGAACTGTTAGTCCGCCTTTAAAAGTCCACCTCCACTCCATGTATTATACTGAATCAGATGCACCTGTGTGAGGTCGTTAGCTGCATAAAGACACCCGTCCACCCCATACAATCAGGAAGACTCAAACTTGTAACATGGCCAAGAGCAAAGAGCTGTTCAAAGATGCCAGAGACAAAATTGTACAACTCCACAGGGCTAGAAAGGGCTACAGAGAAATTGCCAAGCAGCTTGGTGAAAAAAGGTCCACTGTTGGAGTAATCATTATGTCATGGTTGGAAATCATGCATGGCACAGAAGGTTTCCCTGCTTAAACCAGCACATGTCAAGGCCCGTCTTAAGTTTGCCAATGACCATTTGGATGATACAGAGGAGTCATGGGACAGGGTTTTGTGGTCAGATGAAACCAAAATGGAACTTTTTGGTCATAATTCCACTAACCGTGTTTGGAGGAAGACGAATGATGAGTTCCATCCCAAGAACACCATCCCTACTGTGAAGCATAGGGGTGGTAACATGATGCTTTGGGGGTGTTTTTCTGCACATGGGACAGGACGGCTGCACTGTATTAAGGAGAGGATGACCCTGGCCATGTATTGTGAGATTTTGGGGAACAACCTCTTTCCCTCAGTAAAGCCACAAACACAATTCCAATGAAGTTTGGACATTGTGTTAAACAAATAAAAACAGAATAGAATAATTTGTCAATGGTGTTCAACCTATATTTAATTTAATACATTAATAAGACAAGGTATTTAATGGTCAAACTGTTAAACTTTATTGTGTTTTGCAAGTAATCATTAACTCCAATTTTATCGCTGCAACAAGTTCCAAAATGCTGGGACGCGTGGCAAAAAACACTGAAAAAGTTAAAGAAAGCTCATTCAACACCTGTTTGGAAAATCCTACAGGTGAACAGGCTATTTCGGAACAGGTGGGTGCCATGTTTGGCTACAAAAGGAGCTTCCCTGAAATGTTCAGATATTCACAAGCAACGATGGGATGAGGTTCACCTCTTTATGGACAGGTGTTTGAACAATTACAGGACACCGTTTCACAACATACAAACGTAAGGTATTTAGGGTTTCATCATCTACGGTCCATAATATCATCAAAAGGTTCAGAGAATCTGGAGAAATCACTGCATGTAAGTGGGAAGCCCGAATACCAACATTGAATGCTCAGTGACTAATTTTGGAGTCGCGGAAAGTAGGATGTACAGTAGTCCGAAGACATGCTGTGACTGAACCATTCTCATGACCATCTTTGACATTTCATGTCTTTTTGGGTCTTAGGCCATTAGATAACACTGCATGTAGCAAACTCTATATTCACACTAATAGAACCTTGTGCAAAATAAACTAAGATTAAGTATGAACATTAATTCTGAATGACTGAATTCAGAATTATAACAGGAACTAGTTTGACAAGTCAGGGTATGTTTTCTTTTTAACACATTATTCACTGACTAGTTTCACAGAAAAACTAAGCCATTACAATTAGTACAATACAAATACTAGTAAGGTGCAGACGACAATGAGTGGAGAAATTGCTCCACCAAGATAAATACTACTGGCGAGAGTGTTGGTCTCACAGTTCCGAGGACTGGGGTTCAAATCCCAGCCCCACCTATGTCGAGTTTACATGTTCTCCCCTGTGCCTGTGTTGGGTTTTCTCCGAGCACTCCAGTTTCCTCCCACATCCCAAAAACAGGCAATCATTAGACATTCTAAATTGCCCAGGTGTGATTGCTAGTGCAACTGTTGTCTGTATCCATGTACCCTGCGGTTGGCTGGGAACCAGTTCAGGGTGTACCCTGTCTTCTGCCCTATGATAGCTGGGATAGGCTCCAGCACTCCCGTGACCCTCGTGAGGATAAGCGGCTCAAAAAAATGGATGGATGGGTGGATGGATGAATAGATAGAGTCACCAAGTAAGGAAGGTTTTCTTTCCTGATGGTCCTCACTTGGGTCGCTGGTGTGCTGGAGCCTGTCCCAGTTAACTTTGCCAAGGGACACCCTGAAATGATGATCAGCCAATTGCAGAGCCCAAATAAACAATCAGCTGTTCACCTCACATTCACACCCACCATGCACGTTTTCATGATGAGGGAGGAAATCGGAGAACCCAGAGAAAACCCACGCAGGCACAGGGAGAACATACAAATTCCACACAGGAAGGCCATGATAATCCATGATCACTGAACTGTGCGATGGATGTGTTAACCAGTTTACCTACCATAGCGTCACATTGGTAATAAAGAGCAGTTATCATGACTCCTGTTTGTAAACAAATGATAGCGTGAGTTTCAAGAAAAAACATAATTCACTGAGTTGGCATGTATTGCCCCAGTTGCTTTGACTTGAGTTGTATATATATATATATATATATATATATATATATATATTAAAAACAATTAAGTCTAGATGTTGAATCGACACAAATTAAGATCATCTACCACAGAAGACTATTTATAAAAAGCCATTGAATTTATCTTTATTTAAATTAAACCCAATGAGTTAATATTTGATTTTGTGAAAAAGTTGACTGTAAAATATATTTTAAATCAAAGCTCTTCGTAAACTGTTTCTGGCCTTCTTGTGTTGTTAAAAGCCATCAATATACTCAAGTTAAATGTTATATTGTCGAATTCTGGCATTGTTTTGGTGTAAAATGACGAGGAAGATTTTTATTTGGCTCATCAAATCTATAGTTGACAGCCATTTAAATTTCAGCTTTAAAGCATTCAGTCTTTTAATGCTCCATTGATGAGAATTTTATCAGCTCCGTTGTCTTTTTTTTTGATTAGTACCCCGAGGATAGAACAGTCCAATTTTTACATTTTGTAGCTTTAAAAAATAAATGAGATGCTCTCTCAAGCATGCCCTTGTGCTCATGCATGCGAGTCACTGCCTCCACCTCAGACCATTATCCAGACGACGGAATGAAACGTAGGACTGGGCTTAAAAAAAGAAGCAATTACAGGGAGAACAAATATTAATGGGAGTTAAGAAGTGACGAACAAACCCAATTATGGCATTAGCCAAGCAATTTAAAGGGGCTCTGCAGGAAGAGAGTATCCTGTTGAAACTTACCAGCGGTCTCTCTGCATTAACAATGGCATTAATTCCCCTGAATCACAGCGTGGGAGAATGAAGAAAATATATCTATTAGCTTTCTTTATAAGTGGCAGAGACATTTTGTGTATAATGTGATGGAAATGGAGGATGGGGTGGCCCACAGTCTCGTCTTACTCGCTTAAAAAAAAAAAGCTGTAAATTCTGAGTTTAAATGGTTCACCATACAGGGATAAAAAGTAAACATAAACAAAAGTAAACATGTTGGGTCTTCCATGGACAAAGCAAAAGGCCTTGGCTGGCTTCAGGAAGTCTTACGGAAAGGGGTAAGATGGAGAGAAGGGATGAGTTTGTCGTGCTGAGGACCTTTCTGCTCTTCTTGCATCTTCATTTCCACCTACATTTTTTTTTTTCATCAGCGTGCATCCTTCAATCCATTATGTTGCCATGTGCGCCCACAGTGCCTTGAGACCCTGGCCAATCAGCAGCAACCTGAAGCCAATCGAAAGCACTTCTGGCTTGCCCAAGGTGGGCTCATTCCAACCAATCAGTTAAAGGCCGAGCTTGAAAGGAGGGCTGTGTTTGGATCGGGGAGTGACTCGAGCTGCCAGAGGGGAGTCACAGTGGTTCAGTGGGAGCTGCCAGTGAGGTCAGAGTGGTTGGCTGTTATTTAGTGAGAGGTTGAGCTCTGTGCATGCCACAACAGCACACAGCATTTGTACTACTGGGCTAGCTCTAATGGGACTGCCACCTTCTAATTGTTCAACCGGGAACCGCTGTGAACAACACACACATTCCCTTGTGAAGACATGCACTAGTCATTATACAATGGTGTATTTTCACATCTTTGTTCGAGATTCAATTTATAAAGTGCATTGTCCACACCAATTCTAGAGCTTATTCATCCGAGCTGCTCAATGTGTTTTCACCCCACAGTTGCAGAGGAAAATTGCAGACCGACATAAAGACTCAACAGAAGCATGCACTTTCTTAACAAAGTTAAATTATCAAAATGTATTGCCTGCTAAAGATTATATGACTCATACAATGCATTCCATGGCTCATAATACTTTCCGTACAACAAAACTTGGGCCCTGTCAAGAATCTAGGGCTGCAACAATTAATCGATAAAATTGATAATTGAAAGTGTCGGCAACACCTTTTACTATTAATTTGTTGTGTCACATGATTTTAATGTCGGTTACTTGCGAGGTTGCCCCATTTTGATGATGATGGTCCCACAGGCTGCCGAGTCCTGGGCATGACATATTTGCATCTCTAAACCCATTAATATGCTGAATTTTGATGCTGTCCATCCTGCTGGTTAATTATTTGATCCTTATTAACAAAATCGAGTCCTGACGATTTCAATGCACACAGAAAGAGACAGGACAGACCATGGCTGCCAATTTTACGACTCAAAAAACCCCGAAAAATATATCAGTCAGCCAAACAACCTTAGTCTTGGTATAAAACATAAGCCCGACAATTGACAATTGACAATAATCTGTTATTTTAGAAAATATCTCACATAATTACCTTAGAGGACTTTGTTTTTTTTCAAAGTCGCAACGTATCAGCGCTCATCTGTTTGATCACGTTAGTTCATTAACAAAATCTGTTTTTCAAAGTTCAAGTAGGAAATTCCACTTAATTTATTCATGACTATGTTTTTGCTTTATCTATATCACCTTATCGTGGTGGCGGCTTGTGCGTCCTGATGATCCTAGGAGCTAAGTTGTCTGGGGGTTCATGCCCCTGGTAGGGTCACCCATTGCAAACAGGTCCTAGGTGAGGGACCACACAAAGTGCAACTCCAAAAACCCTATGATGAATACAAAAATTGGATCTTGGTTTCCCTTGCCAGGACGCGGGTCACCGGGGCCCTCCTCTGCAGCCAGGCTTCGAGGTTGGGGTCGAAGGCGAGCGCCTGGTGGCCAGGCCTGTACCCATGGGGCTTGGGTGGGCACAGCCTGAAAGGGTAACATGGCTCCCCGTTCCCATGGGCTCACCACCTGTGAGAGGGGTTATAGGGGTCGGGTGAAATGTGAGCTGGGCGGTGGCCAAAGGCGGGGACCTTGGCGTTCGGATCCCCGCTACAGAAACTAGCTCTAGGGACATGAAATGTCACCTCTTTGGCAGGGAAGGAGCCCGAGTTGGGGCGTGAGGTTGAGAAGTTCTGGCACCAATCCTCTTGAGACTTATTGCTCCCCGGCTCGGGGCCTGTACATTGGGGTTTACCCCGTGGGTCAGAGGGTAGCATCCCTCTGTCTCCAGGTAGGGGGATGGGTCCTGCATAAGCACAAACAGCAGTGCAGAGTACCCACTCTTTTTGGAGTGCTTAGAGGGAGTGCTGAAGAGTGCCCCTCTAGCAACTCCGTCATTCTGCTGGGGGTCTTCAATGCCCACATGGGCAATGACAGTGGGACCTGGGCGTGATTGGGAAGAATGCCCCCCCCCCCCCCCCCCCTGATCAGAACTGTGTTCTGTTACTGGACTTCTGTGTTCATCACGGATTGTCCATTAAAAAAAGACAATGTTCAGGCATAAGGGTGTTCACATGTTTACTTGGCACCAGGACAGGATGATCGACTTTGTGGTCATGTCATTGTACTTGTGACCGCATGTCTTGGACACTCGGGTGAAGAGAGGGGTGGAGCTGTCAACTGATCATCTGGTGGTGAGTTGACTCCGATGGTGGGGGAAGATCCCAGTCCGACGTGGCAGGCCCAAACGTATTGCGAGGGTCTGGTGGGAACGTCTGGCAGATTCCCCTGTCAGAAGGAATTTCAACTCCCACCTCCGAAAGAACTTTGCTCACATCCCGCAAGAAGCGGGAGACATTTGAGTCCGAATGGATGATGTTCTGCACCTCTATTGCTGAGGCAGCCGACTGGAGCTGTGGCCATAAGGTGCTTGGTGCCTGTCGTGGCGGCAACCCACGAACACGTTGGTGGACACCAACAGTGAGGGATGCTGTCAAGCTGAAAAAGGACTCCTATCGGACATTTCTGGCCTGTGCAACTCCCGTGGCAGGTGATAGGTACCGGCTGGCTAAGCGGAATGCAGCTTTGGTGGTCGCTGAGCAAAAACCCGGGCGTGGGAGGAGTGGTCCCAGCTCTTTTCAGGTCATTGACCAAGTCCTGTCGTGATTTGCTGGGCTGATTCCTTACCTTTCTAAGGATCATTGAGACCCCACGAGATAATATCTTGCATGGGGGTCCACTCTGATTGAGATTGACCATTATGTTTAGCTTCTTCCATTTTCTAATGATTGCTCCAACAGTGGACCTTTTTTCACCAAGCTGCTTGGCAATTTCTCCGTAGCCCTTTCCAGCCGTGTGGAGTTATACAATATTTTCTCTGGCATCTTTGAACAGCTCTTTGCTCTTGGTCATGTTACAAGTTTGAGTCTTACTGATTATATGGGGTAGACAGGTGTCTTCACGCTGCTAACGACCTCACACAGGTGGATCTGATTCAAGATAATACATGGAGTGGAAGTGGACTTTTAAAGGCGGACTAACAGGTCTTTGAAGGTCAGAATTCTAGCTGATAGACAGGTGTTCAAATACTTATCTGCAGCTGTATCACACAAATAAGTCGTTAAAAAAAATCATACATTGTGACTTCTAGATTTTTCTTTTTGGATTATCTTTCTCACAGTGGACATGCACGTACAATGAAAATTTCAGACCCCTCCATGATTTCTAAGAGGGAGAACTTGCAATATAGCAGGGTGTTCAAATACTTATTTTCTTCACTGTAGCCTATTGTCTGTTACATTGAAATATTTTTTTTATTGAGGCCATATTGATATCTACTGATTTGTAGGTTTTTTCGTGGACTAAAACACACAGTACAAAGTACAAAGTTATTGTAAAGAAATATAATAAACTTGAAAATGTTTGAAAGCTTCACATTTTATTCAAACTTAACACATCGGTGTGCTTCATCATGGTCACGTATTTGACATTCAGTATTCATTAGACATGAGTCACTTTCCTGAACTGTGAGAAATTTTCGCGCTTCTTAGTCAAAGGTAAATAAACGGCTTGACAAAAAACAAAAATAAACAAACAAAAAGACTCAGCACATGTGTATTGGATTTTCTATGTCACAATGTGTCTAAAAGGTCCTTTGAAAAGATTTTGAAAGAATGAAAGTGCAGGTTGCACCTTTTTCATAACCTCTAGATGGAGGGGGCATATTGGAATGAAAGTGTACAGCTCTTTCGTTACCTGGAGATCCCAGGCAGGAGCTCCTCCAGAACCTCGGTTTTTAATCTGTGTCTGTAGGTGCATCCATTCATCCATCCATTTTCTGATCCATTTATCTATTTTCTGAACCACTTATCTTCACAAGGGACACTGGAGTGCTGGAGCCTATCCCAATTATCTTTGGCCAGGAAGCGGGGTACACCTTGAAGTGGTCACCAGCTATCACAGGACACATATAAACAAAAAGCCATTCCCACTTACATTCCCACCTGCAGAGAATTTAGATTCTTCAATTAACCTACCCTGCATGTTTCTGGGCTGTAGAAGCCAGTCTGGCATTGCAAATGAGAATCATTTCTCCAATGCCTCACCTGGATAAAGCATTAGGTTTTACAGGCATCAAAAATAATTGAACTATTGCTTAAGATATAAAATTAGACATTAAAAGTTTCAAATGCCAGTATTTTTTTAGATCCAGTAGATGTCAGTATGAAGAACATCAGCCTAACTTGCTTGAGCTACTCCAAACTAATTAGCGCAGTGGAAACACAATTCACACAGGCCATAGGAACCTTATGGTAACAGGAACTCCTACTACCAAGAACTCCAAATTTCTGGGCTGGCTGCTGGAAAAGCCCCTTAATGTGCTTGCTTAATGTGATGTGTTGTTTCTCTTCAAATACTAATAATTGCCTCCAATATTACAGCTGGATAATAGACGAGAGGGAGGCCCTGGCAGTAAATGATTGTGCGATGAATGCCTCATAGTCTGTATTTTAAGAAAACACAGAAGCTTTCCAGGTCCTCTGAACTGACAGCTTCATTAAACAGTACAAGAAAAACAATTTCAACAATGAGGAGTGAATTTCCCGTAAGGTGCTTCTTTGATAGATTAGCGAAGAATATGCCTCTGGAACATCATGTAAATTGGTTTGCAAAATAACAATTAATACTATGATGATAAAGATACTGTCCAGTAAAGTGTCAAAATAATTTACGGAAAAGTTTAATCCATAAAATAATCAACTAAACGTTGGAAAATCTAAACAGAATTTGCTTCAAGGTATTGGGTTTCCCCACATACACATTTCTTCGTGGTGGGCTGCCACAGTTAAATTTTCTCCACCACAAATAGATTCTGGCTTTTGCTGCACTGAGATTGTGCCCTGATGTGCTCCCTTTATGTGTCTGCTAATGATCGACACCACCAATGTCCTTTTTGATGTGATGTTCAAAATACAGTCTTTCAAATATCTGTATCAAAAGCATCGACTTCTAATTTAAAGACCCAACTGTCGGGGATCAGAGGCATCGACCATTTAGACTACATCCATCTGACCCCATGCCAGGACTGGTGACCAGGTATGAGTGTACCCCTCCTCTTATCTGAAGACAGCTCGGATAGGCTGCAGCGTGCCCGCGACCCAGGTGAGGATAAGCGGAACAGAAGATGAATGAATGAATGAACTTGAGTCACTTTTAATATTTAATATATAAAAGGTAACAGAATGTCAATAACATACAGTGCCTTGGGAAAGTATTCGGCCCCCTTCAACTTTTGGACCTTTCGTCACATTTCAGACTTGACAAAGATATTAAATTACAATTTTTTGTCAAGAATCAACAACAAGTGGGACACAATTGAGAAGTGGAACAAAATTTCTTGGATATTTGAAACTTTTTTTTAAACAAATAAAAATCTGAAAAGTGGGACGTGGAATATTATTCGGCCCCCTTGCATCAATACTTTGTATTGCCAGCTTTTGCTGCAATTACAGCTGCAACTCGCTTGGGGTATGTCTCTATCAGGTTTGCACATCGAGAGACTGAAATTCTTGCCCATTCTTCCTTGCCAAACAGCTCAAGCTCAGTGAGGTTGGATGGAGAGCATTTCTGAACAGCAGTCCTCAGCTCTGCCCACAGTTTCTCGATTGGATTCAGGTCTGGACTTTGACTTGGCCATTCTAACACCTGGATATGTTTATTTGTGAACCATTCCAATGGAGATTTGGCTATATGTTTTGGATCATTGTCCTATCCTTTGAGAAATGGCTTTCTTGTTGCCATTCTTCCATCAAGGCCTGATTTGTGCAGTGTACGACTGATTGTTGTCCTATGGACAGACTCTCCCACCTCAGCTGTAGATCTCTGCAGTTCATACAGCGTGATCATGGGCCTCTTGGCAGCATCTCTGATCAGTCTTCTCCTTGTTTGAGGTGAAAGTTTAAAGGGACGGCTGGGTCTTGGTAGATTTACAGTGTTCTGATACTCCTTCCATTTCAATAAGATTGCTTGCACAGTGCTCCTTGAGATGTTTAAAGCTTTGGAAATGTTTTTGTATCGAAATCCGGCTTTAAATTTCTCCATAACGGTATCTCGGACCTGCCTGGTGTATATATGGGAATTGCGATCACCATAACACAACCAAATCACCATGACATGTTTTCCATCACTACCTATTCTGTGGACTTACTGCCATCTTTCTGCAATTGCCTGTACAATGCAGGCATTGTGTATTTAAGGAACAAATGCCCTTTTAGTTTGTACTATTTTACACCTTCCCCATTGGCTGATGTGAATTATTCAAATCCGTTGTCGAAGAAATGGATGAGGGAGCATGTCCACATCATGACAAAGAGGAGCACAATCAGACCAACTATTCCTGGAAACCTTGTTCGTCTGGATGAGTCAGCATGAATGCCACAGATTCTGGGACGGAGTCGGGAGAAAATGGAAATTGGGCCCTGTCCCGATTCCAACCTTGAAAGCAAATGTCAACAAACTATCATCTTGAACTTAAAAATTGAACTGACTTGGAATTTCAGTCATAGACTGAGGCCTTAGAGTGCACTTATAACTCAGAGATGGAGTGACTAACTTATACGGTTCAGTATATGTATGTGCACTGGCCATGATAAAAAAAAAAAAAAGAGGCTGAATTTCTGAAGCAAGAGACAAATAAAATGTTTTTGTGTTTTCATTGTCTGCCTTTTTAAAATGATGAACATCAACAGCGCTTCTTCTGATTGGGACCCCATCCCACCTGTCCTCGAATAGAGGTGGGTACGCCCTACATTTGTCACCAGTTACAATTGCAGGGTATCTATGGATTACTAATTATTATTTTTAAATAGTTTTGCATGTTTAATGTTAACTTTGCTAAAATTTGACTTCCGTTACATTTGCTGTACGGGAAAAGCTGACCCAATACTGATCCACAAATAGCATTCTTTTCCTTGTAAGGCATTTTGTGTTTCCATTGATTATCCATCACATGCACAATACAAATTAACACGGAACAAATGATGAAATTGAAAAATATTTCAATGGACAAAGTATGCAATATAAATGTAATTGAAAAAAAGAATAAAAAATGGACATTCCTAGATTATGAATTGCAGTGTAATATTTTGTGCAATATGAAGTTGCAAATAAGAATGCGATTTTGCTTTGGTACTAAGCTTAGGTGGTAACCCAGTAGAACCACAAAGGTCAAATGTCATCTGTTTCCTGACCACTTCAACCCAAACTCAGCTGGGATAGATTCCAACTACCCATTTTAAATTGCATGATATCAGGGGCGCACACTTTTAAAAGTTTATCTTTATAGACAGAAAACTGCTATTAATATAACTCTGTTCTGCACACAGTCTTGATACAGTGTCAACACTGAAGCTGCGCAGCAACAACCAACCCATGCTGTTTCAACAGTGGGTGCACCTTTTTTCCATCCTTTTTTTCCAGTTAATAGCCAACATATGTTTCGTTTTGAAGAAATGTAGCTAAATGAGGAGTCTGTTGTTTTGACTGTGACACTTTTAGCCTCAGGTTGCTTATCGTGATATTGTTTGAGGGCCCAATGATAATGGGCTATTCAAAAATAATGAGGTCACATGAACTGTGCTGAATTGCTGCTTTCCCACTCACCTGCAAACCTTTTATTTTTTTCTTCAAAAGTGTGAGAGCATGATGAAAGTCACGCTTGATAGATATTGTTGCAGTTCAATTTAGCTCTATGTGAGGGCACAGTCATGCACAGCTTCCTGCCGAAGGTAAAAGTCACAATCACATTCTGCTATCATCTTTCCCTTAGGTTGGAAAATCACAATGTATTCAAAAAGACTTGAACATTGTGTGCAATCATTTTCAGGTAATTGCCCATCTCCTGGCCATGTTCAGGAAAAGAGAACATTTTAAACTTGGGTTGAATTCAAGTGGGATCTTTTGACAATGATCAAACTACCTTCAATCAGTTTTGGCTCATTAGTCCCATGGAAGTAAATGTACACTTTTTTTTTGTTGTTGTTTTTTTTTTTTTTACACATTACCGTACATCCACAGATTTTTTTTCCCCTTAACATTATCACTGAATTTTCCATAGACCACAAAGTAAATCTGATAAAACAAATACGAAAAACAAAAACAGTGTCACTGGGTGCTTAATACCACCGGACATCTACGAAAATAGACAAAACAGTATGATGATGTTTTGTAATCAAAACAATGATGAGCTTTTGTTTGCCCGTGCAATTGAACATGTCAGGGTAACTTACAGACAGACTGAAACCTCGTCATGCTGGAACTTTCCCATCACCTTGCAGTGAATACAAAGTCCTCTCTTTCCAACATACCTTTTTCAACGGTGGAATTTGAAGCGTTTGATGGCTCCAAATTTGTAATTACGTTGTGTTAGTGAATCTATTGAAAACTGAAAAAAAAAAATAAAAAATGCAAAAGCGAGAGTGGAAAAAACTGTTCCCACAGCACCAGGAAGATGGTGTATATTAAAAAGAAAAACAAGTGTGAATCTGTTTGAGATTATACAGCCACATCAGAGACTGATCTTGACCGCATGCAATGCCCACTGTGCTTCCCCTTTCATGCTTATTTGCACAAGGAGTTGAAGATAGAGCTTAAACAGTGATTTAATTTGTTCCTGGGAGCTAAAGCTTTGGGGACTCATTCAAAATATAATATTCCTCCCATGCTGCCTGGCTCCATTAAAATCTTCCATCCAGCCGTCCAACCATAGATCATCTATACCAATTATCCTGCCCAGGATTGCATGAGCTTGAGTCTCCCCCAGCTGACATAAGGAGAAGAGTAGGCGACATCTGGATAGATTACAATCTTTCACAGGAACAATTATGTCCTCTCACTTTTGCTTTTACAAACATTGTAGAGCCGGAAAAAACAGCATCAAATGAAGAACAAAATAGAATGGGAAACAAGAGATGTTAAAAGATCATTTATGTACAAAATACTTTACATTCTTGAAATCACCTTAAAACCACACCAGGTCAAATTATTTGAAATTTTACATAACACAGTACCTGTATTTTCACTTCAGTGATGATTAACATTAATCATAAACTTAAACAGTGAGATGCGAAAGGAATCGGCAGAGCACAACTTTACATTTGTGCCTTTGCTTTGCCAAACCTCTGTCACAAACCCACAGTTTCTGTGCCATTAAAAATTCTTACTGACACGTTGACATCAAGAGTAGGATTGGGCATCGTTTGAATTTGAACAATTTCAGTCCCAATTCTGTTTCCTCATTATGATTCCATTTCCAAATGATTATCAAATCTGGTATTCCAAGTGTTGCACCGAGATGACTGGACATTTTTTAAACAAAGTTAAGAAAGACTTGGCAGAACAGAGGTGCAACTAGTTGGAATATTGGCTTTACAGTTCTGAGGACTGGCAGAGGTTCAAATCCCAGCCCAAACTGTGTGGAGTTTACAGGTCCTCCTCGTCCCTGCATGGGTTTTCTCCGGGCACTCCGTTTTCCTCCCATATCCTAAAAACACGCATTAATTGGAGACTCTAAATTGCCCTTGGGTATGATTGTGAATGTGAATGGTTGTTCGTTTCGATTGGCTTGCAACTAGTTGAGGGTGTACCCTGCCTCCTATCCAAAGATAGCTTGGATAGGCTCCAGCACTCTTGCAACCCTTGTGAGGATTTTATTTGAACGATTACAGAAGAAGAGGGATGTTACTCCCTCTTCCAATCGATTCTCGTGTCCCAAGGGCCAACCCAAACCAAGAGTACTATTGAGCCTATAATAAAATAGTCAGGACAGTCTTTTTGTCCAGTTGCTCATCCAGTAGTAGTATGGAAGTAAAAATAGAAACATAAAAAGGAAGCCAGAAGCGGTTAATTCAACTTCAACATCTAATGCTCAAGATGAGAAAGGTAATTAAAGAGATCCCATTTCTCTGCGAGGGGAGCACAGTCTGGTTCCTTCTCTGGCACTCCTTCATATGTGTGTTTTGTTCGAGTGAGTGTTGTCAAGCTTTAGTGGAAAATCTGCCCTCATGCCAACACGCTTGGGAAAGGCGATTTCTGTAATGCGGCAATGTAAGCCTTGCTGTACAAATGGGCGTAAGGGACTTTGCGTGGATGTTTGTGTGTGTATGTTGTGTGTGTGTGTATTAGAAATGCCAGAAGAAAAGCCTCGTGTCTGTGTGCGTGACTGATAAGAGACAGCCAGTAAGGAGAGTATAGAGCAATAGCAATATGCCTTCCGAAGAAACTTTTCATATTCGAGCATTATCATCAGCTGGCTCCAATCACAACCAAGTTACAAATCCTGTAAAAACGAACATTTCGGTCACCAAAACTGTCTTTCCAAAGTATAGGCAATCACCTATAACCTGTGGCAACATGGAGGCACTGACACTGACCTTTCTTTTCTACCCAAAAACTGTGACACAATCTGATATTAGAATGGTAAAATGTTTCAATTGTAGTTGCCTTCCCTGCTGTGGTTAAAAAAGTGAATGTTAGCATTATAACACTGCACATTTCCATATCAGTCCAAATGTACAAAATGATTTGCTTACTTTATCACAAGAAGAGTTAAGTTCAATGGGGACTTCATGCAGACAACTCAGACATCCTTGAAAAAAAAAAAACTAATTTCAAGTGACTTTTAACTCTGTACACTTGGGATAATGTAGGCGTTTTGACAACTACGGTACAATAATTAATGACAATGCTCTGTTACAAGAGGTGTACTGAGATGTGAAAAATACTACATTGACTTCAGGTGCAGAGATAAAAAGCTTTTGCGTAAACCATTGCTCTATTCCTCCGAGACTAAGCATGGCTTGCTTTGTTCGTATATCTTCTGTTTTTGTCTCGCTATATAAAAAAGGGAATATTATAATGTGTTATCTGACAAAAAAATAAAAAAATCTGAGATAAGCACAACAATGTCACCGTCCCGACTGATTTCAACACATGGACTGACTAGTCATTTAAAGACGTATGAAGTCAGTCCCTTGGGACACTGGATTAGATTTGTTTCCTGGAAGTTATTTTTGATTTAACTTTGATTACAGGTGTTTGCTGGAATGATACTCACTCTGACAAGCATATGAGGAAAGGGGCCTCGGGAGTTCTCGGGTACATTAATGGGCGGGATGACCCAGTCTCTCTTCTGTCGCCTCAGCCCGTTACCATAGGAACTTCTCTGATGTTTTCGGGGAAACTTGATGACTCGGGGTTGGGAGTCCAACACTCTTGATAGCATTTCTTCAATGTCAGCCTGGGGAGACATCATGCAAAATGATTTATTCAAGACTACACATTTTCCCTTTTCAAAAAGTATGACAGTTGGGAAATTAATCTCAAAAGCGTTACCCAGATCGCAACAATTGCACAAAAGAAGAGGTGTCAAGCAAACAACTAAACTTATTTATTAGAGGAACAAAGCATGTTTAAATCCCACTGCATCAAATTTTATGAGCCCCCCTGGCAACAGAGCTAGACCAGCCACGGTGGGTGTTTTGAGGTGTTGTACTTTTTCTGCATTTCTCTCCATCCAAAGATTTTTCAGACTGACAACATTATCTCCACGTCTTTGCCTTCTGCGTCACTGCAAAATCCAGTAAACAATTCAACATTTTCCTGTCAGGGTATCATCAGATAAAATGGAAATTGATTAAATATGACTTGAATAAAAAAAGAGTTAGAATAGGAGGAGACAGCTTTGCTGTTTGATTGCTTGTATTTGTCTTAATGTCTGGACAGTCTTACTCAATTTCCCCGATAAAAGTGGTTAAAAGCAACTAACTTTGTGGAATAATTTGATGTTGTGTGCAATTTCATTTTTGATTTCTATACATTTTCTACGATTTTTTTAATGCCCACAATGGTTGTGTGTATGCATTTGGGCCTAAGAGTATTGACATCCAGTTTCTAATGTATAGTATGCTCTTAACTGTTAACAGGACATCCATCCAACAATCCATCCATCCATTATCTACCGCTTTTCCGGGTCGGGTCGAGGGGGAAGTAGCTTCAGCAGGGATACCCAGACTTCCCTTTCCCCAGGCACTACTTCCAGCTGTTCCGGAGGGATCCCGAGGCGTTCCAGAGCCAGCCGAGAGACATAGTCTCTCAAGCCTGTCCTGGGTCGTCCTCTGGGTCTCTTTCCGGTGGGACATGCCTGGAACACCTCACCAGGGAAGCGTTCGGGAGGCATCCAAATCAGATGCCCAAGCCACCTCATCTGGCTCCTCTCAATGCGGAGGAGTAGCGGCTCGACACTGATCCCCTCCCGGATGACCGAGCTTCTCAGCCTATCTCTAAGTGAGAGCCCGGACACCCTACAGAAGAAACTCATCTCATTTAACAGGACAATATATTGTAAACATACTGTAATCTCTGTTCATTTCTGCCCCTAACGATGTGGCATCCCAACAAAGTTTGAACCATTTTCGGTTACTATTCATGGCAGGCATAAGCAAATTCCGTGAGAATACATGATGTATATTTTCGTGGCACAAACATATTGCGATAATAAAGGTATGATTGATAGATGAGCAATTTCAGCGAATTCAACATACTTCCACAGAAATGTTTCTAAATTTACATACTCCTTGCATATTATTTCTTCAATTTCACATTTATTTATTATTGAGTTTTTTTCTTTTTTCAGTGTAAAAAAAAAACTTTGAACTGCACACCTAATTTCATTGTTCTGTACAGTGAAGTGACTTGTAAAGGCAAAATATTTTAAGATGTTCTATTGCATTGTATTCTATTCCATTTTATTGTATTCTATCTATTCAAATCCATGCAAAATTTTGAATCAATTATATGGATACAGGGTGGCAGGGTGCCTCAGCGGGAAAGCATTGGCCTCACAGTTCTCAGGTCCCGGCTTCAATCACCTGTGTGGAGTTTGCGTGTTCTCCCCGTGCCTGCGTGTTTTTTTTTTTCCGGGCACTCCAGTTTCCTCCCACATTCCAAAAACATGCAACATTAATTGGACACTTTAAATTGCCCCTAGGTGTAACAGTGAGTGCGGCTGTTCATCTCTTTGTGCCCTGTGATTGGTTGGCATCCAGTTGAGTGAGTACCTTGCCTCCAGCCCGTTGACTGCTGGGATCGGCTCCAGCACTCCCGCGAGCCTTGTGAGGATAACCAGCTAAGAAAATAGATGGATGGATATATGGATACATTTTCGGTGACATGACTATTGATATGCAAGTGCAACGCCCTACAGAAAGAAAATGCAACAAAATATCTGCTGGACCTGCTTTCTTTGTGTCTGACTGCAACCTGTGGCAAAAAAGATTGTGTTTTCATCTGTTGAAATGAGGTTTACAGTACAATGATGAGAACATGTTTTTTTTGGTATCATCTATGGTGTTTCTCCTTGTAAAATGGTTTTATTACTGTAATCCACCTAATCGTATTGTTGTCTATTTTACAACACACACACACACACACACATACACACATACAGACAACACACGCACACATTACCTGGCAGAGAGGGTGTCACCTGAATCACAGGAGAAATCCTTCAGCTAATCCTAACAGAACACACCCACCACAGTCATACACCGACATCATTCATGAACACACATCACACGCGCAAACATATCCAGTCAGTGTACACATGCTTTACCCTTGAAAAAGCCAGGCGTTAAGCCAACTGAGCAAGCACTGAATATTTTTAAACTACTGTAATACCTCACACATTTTGAGTTCAGAGGAATGGGCTATAAGGTCATTGCAGGCCAACTCTTTGAACAGCAAGGTGATTGGGTTAAGACGGACGGTAGCATAATGCAGGGAGAGAAGGGTGGGTGGTCTGACGACAACAAGAGGAGCGAGGAGACCAGACGGGTTTTCCCTGATGAGATACAGTTCTTTACAACTTCACAACAACATGCAATTATTGTGGAGGTACAGCAGATAGAATTCTTTTTTATGTGAGTGTGTTTTCTTGGCTGCACTTTTGTTAACTAAAATTACTTCATATCTATGGGACAGGGATACAATAAGGATTTTAATATTCTTTGCAAGAGGGAACAACAACCACGCAGCAAAAGGAAAGTACAAAACAGTTGTTCAAAGAATACTTCACTCTTCATAATTCATGCCTTGTTATCATCACTAAACGTGGACTATGCTCTATTTGACTACCTTTAGTTTCTACCATCCCAGGAAAAAAATGACCTCGTCAGACTTTGTCATCCTGTTATTTAATCAAACAGAGATGACTCCCCAATCATCAACATACTAAACAGTCTTATTAGTCATGAGTCAATTAAAAAAAATTAACACGTGTGAGACGGAGCCCATTATAGCCAACAACATGGACCCTTAACAGTACCAGGTACATATGCAATTGTTTCTATGACCATCCTAACACTATGATAAGGCCTTAATCTTGCTTCTTACTCTCAGTAGAAACATACCATGCATGACTAGTTGCTCTCTATGCCACTTAGCCTGCTGATACTGACAGTTCAAAAGGCCCGACAATAATACATTTATTTCTGACTGATTTGGTCGCAACGTTGCTTGAGAACTAGAATAATGCCAAAAGCAAAATTAAGAGAGATTGCTCACTCAAAGACATTCAAAGAAGATGGTATATTAGTCAATGTGCTTGTGAATGTGAAGCAGGTCTGAGGCTGTTGATTCTAACCATTGGATTCCAGCGATTGAGGTGTAAGTTAGGTCTTGCTCAGTCAAAATGTGCTTTTGTTTTTTTCAGAATGGAAAACTATTGAGTCTCCAATCATGTATATTTCTGCATAATTGTGTCTGCAAGTGTTTTTCTCCACTGGTGCACAATTTGAGGATGCATAAACATTTCAATGTGCTCGTGCGTGGTTGTGTGCACATGCCATCGTGCCAGTTAGTGTGCCCTTTGTGTACCAAGGTTTTAAGAAAGCCAGAGGCGGACAGGGCCAGCTGGCAGCTCTCTGTTCCCAGGTATGCTGTACATTTTGTGGGACATTCTACAGGCCTGAAGGCCCTCAAGCTGTGGAGCTGACATCTGGAAGTTTTTGGTCTGACAAACAAGGAGAACAATACCACTTGAGCTCACTGCTCATGCTGTGCAAAGTGAAACATTTGATCTAGGTCTTTTGATATAAACATATATATTTTGCCTTCTGCGTTGTACTGTAATTTCCCCTTGCGGACGTGTATGATAAGGGAGAGCATAGCAAAAGTCCTCAGTGAGAACACCTCCCCTCCAAGAGATGCACTTCTAAAAGTAATTGTAGAGAAAAAAAGGAATTTTAAATTAAGTATTTGTAGTTTGGACAGACATGGAATATCATCAGTTTGTACCAGTTTATGTGCACTATCAAGCCTAAATTTCAAAACTGCAGTTATTTAGCACTACATAGTGACCTATGAACCAAAAGGTCTTCTCCAATCTACTAGCTCCATTTGTAATCTTCCTTGAACAGGTGAGACTATCTTGAACAGAGCGTGGCAAAAATGCAAATCAAATAAGCACTAAAACCTGTTTTGGGAACCCGTGGATTTTAGATCCGCTGGTGCATAACTAATAGGCTCGAACCTGGTGGAGAAAGCGAGCTGCCGTGCCATGAAATCAGTATGGGTTGGAGCGCACTCAATGAGAAGCCCTACCTGTGTGCGGTGTGATAGCGTTGGTGCATAAACATGGCAGAAAGAGTCACAGGGCAAAGATGTAGCTTTAAAAAGTGGAAACTGAACATTTCAGGTGAGCTATTTTCTTTGACTGAAACAGGTGAACAAGTGTTATTAAAAGCAAATGAATCCAATCTCAAGATGGCAACACAAGAAAGCTCTGATGAGAGATAAATCTAGCATGTAATTGGCATCATATCTCACTGCACTTAACAAAATGAACTATCCAGCCTGTAATCTTTTAGCCTTTCTTTGAGCTTATATTCTCTGATGTTTCCGTTTTGTAGCAGAAAAAGTAGCAAGTAGTGTCCCAAATATAGTGTCTTCTCTACAATTATAAGATTTTCACACTAAATAAGTGAAAATTACATATTACACGATCGATGCCAAAGGCTTCGGATGTGAGGTCATTGCAGGCAAGTGCGCTTAACATTAAAATTGATTACACAATGAGCAAGCTATTTTCCTTGGTGACATAAATTTGTCTGTAGAGCTCAGTATTTGTCTGCAGGTGCCCTGATTAAATTCACCAAAGTCACGTTGGATGTGGTCCAGCTGTGCCAGGAATTAAACCTTAGAAGTGGTTTGAGCAAACGTAAGCTTACATCGATTTTCCATTACAACATTGAGATAACTCTGCTATGAATATCTCCATTGACACCCTCTGGGCACGGAAAAACACCTAGCTTGGTGAAGACAGGTCTGTCAAATTGGCAAACACATGCAGCGAGCCTTGATCTGGGACGAAAATATTCACCAGTATTTGCACCCTGCTGCAGATGCGCTGTCTGTGAGTAGTAGAAGGGACAGTGTAGAGACAAGTAGAGCCCAGAGAATTTACCCTTTAAATATAAGAGTAAATTGACCAGCAAAGACAATTATTATCATCCCCCCATATTCATCTATCCACCTTAATTTGCTCTGTCATTTCACAGGGTTAGCAGCCCTATGGGGGCACAAACCAGTGCAATCTGTAGGCCGGTCCCAAGCCCGGATAAATGCAGAGGGTTGCGTCAGGAAGGGCATCCGGCGTAAAAACTGTGCCAAACAAATATGAGCGTTCATCTAAAGAATCCCATACCGGATCGGTCGTGGCCCGGGTTAACAACGCCCGCCCCCGGCACTGCTAACCTACAGGGCGTCGGTGGAAATTCAGCTACTGTGGGTCGAAGACAAAGAAGAGGACGAAACCGGATCCAGCGTCAGAAGAAAAAGAGGAATGCACAGAGCCTACAACTGAGTGTAGGGACTTTGAATGTTGGGACTATGACAGGAAAAGCACAGGAGTTGGTTGACATGATGATTAGGAGAAAGGTTGATATTCTGTGCATCCAAGAGAGCAGGTGGAAAGGTAGTAAGGCTAGAAGTTTGGGAGCAGGGTTTAAATTATTCTACCACGGAGTAGATGGGAAGAGAAATGGAGTAGGGGTTATTTTAAAGGAAGAGCTGGCTAAGAATATCTTGGAGGTAAAAAGAGTATCAGATCGAGTGATGAGACTAAAATTTGAAATTGAGGGTGTTATGTATAATGTGGTTAGCGGCTATGCACCACAGGTAGGATGTGACCTAGAGTTGAAAGAGAAATTCTGGAAGGAACTAGATGAAGTAGTTCTGAGCATCCCAGACAGCGAGAGAGTTGTGATTGGTGCAGATTGTAATGGACATATTGGTAAAGGAAACAGGGGCGATGAAGAAGTGATGGGTAAGTACGGCATCCAGGAAAGGAACTTTGAAGGGCAGATGGTGGTGGACTTTGCAAAAAGGATGGAGATGGCTGTAGTGAACACTTATTTCCAGAAGAGGGAGGAACATATAGTGACCTACAAGAGCGGAGGTAGAACCACGCAGGTAGATTATATTTTGTGCAGACGATGTAATCTGAAGGAGGTTACTGACTGTAAAGTAGTGGTAGGGGAGAGTGTAGCTTGACAGCATAGGATGGTAGTATGTAGGATGATTCTGGTGGTGGTAGGAAGATTAAGAAGACAAAGGTAGAGCAGAGAACCATGTGGTGGCAGCTGAGAAAGGAAGAATGTCGTGCGGCCTTCCGGAAAGAGGTGAGACAGGCTCTCGATGGACAACCGAAGCTCCCGGAAGACTGGACGACGACAGCCAAGGTGATCAGAGAGACAGGCAGGAGAGTACTTGGTGTGTCATCTGGTAGGAAAGGGGAGAAGGAGACTTGGTGGTGGAACCCCAAAATACAGGGAGTCATACAGGAAAGAGATTAGCGAAGGAAGAAGTGGGATACTGAGAGGACTGAGGAGAGGCGAAAGGAGTACATCGAGATGCGACGTAGGGCAAAGGTAGAGGTGGCAAAGGCTAAACAAGAGGCATATGAAGACATGTACACCAGGTTGGACACGAAAGAAGGAGAAAAGGATCTCTACAGGTTGGCCAGACAGAGGGATAGAGATGGGAAGGATGTGCAGCAGGTAAGGGTGATTAAGGATAGAGATGGAAATGTGTTGACTGGTGCCGGTAGTGTACTAAATAGATGGAAAGAATACTTTGAGAAGTTGATGAATGAAGAAAATGAGAGAGAAGGAAGAGTTGAAGAGGCAAGAGTGAAGGACCAGGAAGTGGAAATGATTACTAAGGGGGAAGTCAGAAAGGCACTACAAAGGATGAAAAATGGAAAGGCAGTTGGTCCTGATGACATACCGGTAGAGGTATGGAAGCATTTGGAGAGATGGCTGTGGAGTTTTTGACCAACTTATTCAACAGAATACTAGCGGGCGAAAAGATGCCTGAAGAATGGAGGAAAAGTGTTCTAGTTCCCATTTTTAAGAACAAAGGGGATGTTCAGAGCTGTGGGAACTATAGAGGAATAAAGTTGATGAGCCACACAATGAAGTTATGGGAAAGAGTAGTGGAGGCTAGACTCAGGACAGAAGTAAGTATCTCCGAGCAACAGTATGGTTTCATGCCTAGAAAGAGTACCACAGATGCATTATTTGCCTTGAGGATGCTCGTGGAAAAGTACAGAGAAGGTCAGAAGGAGCTACATTGTGTCTTTGTGGATCTAGAGAAAGCCTATGACAGAGTACCAAGAGAGGAACTGTGGTACTGCATGCGTAAGTCTGGTGTGGCAGAGAAGTATGTTAAAATAGTACAGGACATGTATGATGGCAGCAGAACAATGGTGAGGTGTGCCTTAGGTGTGACAGAGGAATTTAAGGTGGAGGTGGGACTGCATCAGGGATCAGCTCTGAGCCCCTTCCTGTTTGCAGTGGTAATGGATAGGCTGACAGATGAGGTTAGACTGGAATCCCCTGGACCATGATGTTCGCAGATGATATTGTCATATGCAGTGAAAGCAGGGAGCACGCAGAGGAACAATTGGAAAGATGGAGACATGCACTGGAAAGGAGAGGAATGAAGATTAGCCGAAGTAAAACAGAATATATGTGCGTGAATGAGAAAAGTGGAGGGGGAAGAGTGAGGCTACAGGGAGAAGAGATAGCGAGGGTGGATGACTTCAAATACTTGGGGTCAACAATCCAGAGCAATGGTGAGTGTGGTAAGGAAGTGAAGAAACGGGTCCAAGCAGGTTGGAACAGCTGGCGAAAGGTGTCTGGTGTGTTATGTGACAGAAGAGTGTCTGCTAGGATGAAGGGCAAAGTTTACAAAACAGTGGTGAGGCCGGCCATGATGTACGGATTAGACGGTGGCACTGAAGAAACAACAGGAAGCTGAACTGGAGGTGGCAGAAATGAAGATGTTGAGGTTCTCGCTCGGAGTGACCAGGTTGGATAGGATTAGAAATGAGCTCATTAGAGGGACAGCCAAAGCTGGATGTTTTGGAGACAAGATTCGAGAGAGCAGACTTCGATGGTTTGGACATGTTCAGAGGCGAGAGAGTGAGTATATTGGTAGAAGGATGCTGAGGATGGAGCTCCCAGGCAAAAGGGCGAGAGGAAGACCAAAGAGAAGGTTTATGGATGTGGTGAGGGAAGACATGAGGGCAGTTGGGGTTCGAGAGGAAGATGCAGGAGATAGGCTAAGATGGCAAAAGATGACACGCTGTGGCGACCCATAACGGGACAAGCCGAAAGGAAAAGAAGAAGAAGAAGAAGATTTCACAGGGTTAGCAGCCTAAACAAAAAGGCCCAGATTTCCTTCTCTTTGGCCACTTTGTCTAGCTTTTCTAGGGCAGGGTTCATACTCAGTCTGACCAAAAATATTTAAGGGCTTTTTAGGGGCATTCTTAGGGGCTGACACGAAAAATTTAGGGCTGACACGGAAAAATTTTAGGGCCGACACAAAAATTTTAGGGCCATCATGGGAAATCAAGAGTAAGGAAAAAAGACTCACCCAATGGTGCCATCAACCGTTCTTGGTTATCAAATATTCCAGTACCTCAGTACCTGTGACAGTGATCACCTGTCGCCCCTTGTGGTAGTTCTCACTGATATGACCATTGTCAACGTCTTCACATAACACTATACAGAAAAAAGGATTCTAACTACAATTGCAACTATATACACAAATGTCTTCTACTGATGTCTGTTTCAGCACCCCGACTCTAGCTCCTTGAGCCTACCCAGTGCCTCCTCTATTTGTTGCTGCAGAGGTGCCAAAGTGGCTCTCTTGTCCTTTGCTCTGCCTCTGAGAGCATTGGCCTCGGTGATAAACCTCAGATTCCTCTTTTCTTCTGCCTCCTCACACAGCCTGTCAGCCTTCTCAATAAGCTTAGATCTGTCAGTCTCTATTCTGTTTTTTTTGGCTTTGAGGCAGTAGAGATGAAAAGTGGGCAGCAATGCCAAATGTAGCCAGGTACGAAGTCTTCCTTTCCCCACAGTGGTAGTTTTTAGCAATGTCACTGTCTGGGAACATGACTGCAAACACTTTCGAATTATTTTCACAAGATTTGTAACTGTAATGGCTGTGGATCACTTTTAAAGTCCACACGATCTCTGCCTTTAACAAGTCCATCTTTGTGTATTGAACTACGTTCACAAAGCCTGACTTCTGGCTGGTTGAAGTCGATGGCTGGACAACTGTAGGTGCGCAATAGGGATCGCAACCGGTTACGAATGACCGATTATAACCGGTTTTCGGTTTTTAAAAAACAGAACCGTAATCGGACTTTCGTAATCGGTTAAAATTTTGAATCATTTCTTCCGGTTCCGGTACTCCACATTGCGCTATTTTTTCAACATCATTTCCACTTTTTTCAAGTTTTGCTGTTAGAGTAAAGTTGGACTCAAAAGAACATTCCGTTAAATCAAAGAAACATCAAACATGGCATCGAGGAAACGCTCCAAAGTATGAGACTAAACAGACATCAAAACACTACTCGCATAACGGGGGGGAACTCTGTGAACTCGTCACTCCGGAAGAGCAACAACAAAAACAGTCCGTGCGGAACCCCGCACCCCAACTCGAGGTCCCGCGGGTGAATTATGTAAACACCACTATGGTACTGGTTTTAAAACCGGTTAATCGTTTTTTTGCTACAGCTGTTTGGTTAAAACCGGTTATGAAAGTAAGCGCTTTTTTGCGATCCCGAGTGCGCATGCACTGCTAGTACCACTGCCTGAAGTAGATGCTTCACTATCTTGATATTTTAGAAACAGATTCATACCAAAGGAAGATGAGAGAGTCTTCGCCAAATCAGCATGTCTCCTGTTTTGCCGGTGCAACTCCAGCGCTTTGACGCCCATCTTTTCAAGCTGGTAACTCTGCTTGCACAGATGGCAGTAAAACATGTGCCGATCTTTTGGATCTCGACGAACCGAGCTCCCAAACTCCTTACTTTCATCCCAAGCTTCTTGAAAAATGCACTTCCCCGTGATACGTTGGATCGATGAAAGAACTACGCTATGTCGTAACGAAGACAAAGTGAAATGCCTACTCACGGAAACAAACAATGGACTATCGACAAGATGGCGACTAGTTGTCAACACGGTGACTTCTGTTGACAATTTCTGGCTCATTTGGACGGCAGACGGATCGCTATTTTTTTTTAAAATAAAAGATTATTTTTTAGGGAGAATTTTGGCGGTAGAGGTCCTCCCTTTGATTTTTTTTAATTTAAGGCCTTTTTAGGGGCTTGACCGGTTTTCGCGGATTTTAAGGACTTTTAGGAGCCCCTAAATGCACCTTCGAAAATTTAGGGGTTTTTAGGGACTTTTAGGGCCGCGTGCGAACCCTGTAGGGGGATTCTGAAGATGCTCCCAAGTAAGCTGGAAACAGTCTCTCCAGCTGGTCCTGCGTCTTCTTGGGGCCTCCTCTCCATAGGACATGCCAATAACACCTATTGAGGCATCCAAATCAGCTGTTAGAGCCCCCTTATCTGGGTTCTTTCAATGCGAACTAACAGTGGCTCTACGCCCCTCTCAAATGACCAAAATTTTCATTCTTTCTCTAAGGGACCAACTAGACATTCTGCAGGGGAAACCCATTTCAATCACTGGAATCCATCTTTTTGTCAGAACCCACAGCTCGTGACAATATGTGAGTGTGGAAACGAGTGACTGGTCAATCGAAGGCTTCACCAACTGGCTCAGCACCTTCTTGACCACGGCAGACCAATGCAACGTCTGTCACACTGCAGAGGCTGTACTGATTTGCCTGTTGATCTTCAGACATCTGCCAAAAAGCAGAGACGCAATACTGAGCTATTAAACCAATTTATTAATCCAGTCTTGACTATAGTAGTTTCTAATAAAAACAACATGACGTTAGACATGGCTAGATGACTGGTTAGCACATTTGCCTCATAGTTCTGAGGACCCGGGTTCAAATCCGGCATCGCCTGTGTGGAGTTTGCATATTTTCCATGTGGCTTTGTGGGTTTTCTCCAGGTATGTAGGTTTCCTTCTACATTCCAAAAAAATGCACATGGTAGGTTAATTGAAGACTGCAAATTGTCCATAGCTATGAATGTGAGTGTGAATGGTTTTTTGTTTTTATGTGCCCTGTGAGTGAACCCCGTCACCCGTAAGCAGTTGTCTGGGATAGGCTCTAAGATACCTCCGATACTAGTGAAGATAAAAGACATTTGATACTCCCGCGGTGATGCGGTCATCAGCTCCCGCATTGCATCACATGACCTATGCACTGCCCCATGCAGCACTTTTGTGTAGCGTGTGTGTAGCCTTGCCCCAAACACATAAAAAAAAAATTGCTGCATGGGGAAAGCCACGGAGCTCATCCTGTCACGTCCCATCGGAAACGAGAGTAGGACCCAAATGCAGGAACTCGGAAGACGCAAGGTAGTTCAAGAAGAGACGCGTTTATTGTATGCAGAGGTAGGGGATCGAGCAGGCAGTCCGGTGCAGATGAGCGGACAGGCAGGAGTCGGTACACGGGGAAACAATCAACGCAGGCAGAAGTATCAAGGAGTCAGGCTTACAAGGTTGGTCAGAGAACGGACGGATGTCGGTACACACAGGTTCAGTCAGGAATACGAGAGTGCTGGAACGGGACATAAAGCTCAACGAACTGGCCGAGGACCAGTCGTCACCGGGTCCTATATATACAGGGGATGATCAGCCCGCATGAGGCGCAGGTGTGCACCTCCCAATTAGCGCAGCCGCGCGGGCACCCGCACAGCTCGTGCTGAAGCGGCAGGATCATGACAGTACCCTCCCCTCAAAGGCAGGGCTCCCAGACGTGCCTAAACGAAAAAACAGACAATAATAACACAGGCAGGGGTGGGCGGAAGGGGGTCCGGAGGAGGGCACGCCCCCCCCCTGAACCCCAGACTGGTGGCCATCCAGGCCACCAAACACGAGGCGTCCGGGCAGACAGGTCAGGAGGACGACCCGGACGCCAAGCACCAGGGTCCCCACGGGGCGACTCGGGCGGACGACCTCTGTGAGGAACCAAACGGCGAAGCAGGAACCAGGACGAGACAGGCCACTGCTCTGGACGAGAACCTCCCACACCGTCGTTCCAAGACGACCAGGGATTGGTCGCCAACGAGGCCAGGTCATGAAGCGGCTGGGAGCCATCTGGAGCGAATAGGATGATGGTGAGAAGGACCAGAGCAATGACCACCACCATCCCGTAGTCTCTCCAGCTCCAGGGCGGCTCCACAGAACTCCCCAGCTCCTCCTGGACAGGAACGTGAGAAGGCGGCACCAGTACCGCCCCCTCCTGGACAGCAACTTGAGAAGGCGGCGCCAGTACCGCCCCCTCCTGGACAGCAACTTGAGAAGGCGGCGCCAGTACCGCCCCCTCCTGGACAGCAACGTGAGAAGGCGGCGCCAGTACCGCCCCCTCCTGGACAGCAACGTGAGAAGGCAGCGACCCCGTCGCCGCCTCCTCCTGGACAGGAACGTGAGAAGGCAGCGACCCCGTCGCCCCCTCCTGGACAGGAACGTGAGAAGGCAGCGACCCCGTCGCCGCCTCCTGGACAGGAACGTGAGAAGGCGGCAGCAGCATCACCAACTCCACCTCCTCCTGGACGGGAGCGTGAGGCGGCTGGGGAACTGTCGCCACCTCCTGGACAGGAACGTGAGGGCGTGCCCGTAGCCGACAGAGCAGGAACAGGGAGCGGCCGCGGGCCGGTCGCCGACAAAGCAGGAGTGTGGAGCGTCCGCGGGCCTGTCGCCACTGCCACTCCAGAGCACGGACGAGAAGCGGCTGTGGAGACGTTGCCACCTCCTGGACAGCAACGTGAGGCGGCATCGGGTCGGTCCCCACTGCCACGTGAGCTTGCAGTGCATCCGCTGAAACAGCAACGTGGGCGTGGCGCGGTGGCGAATCCGTTTCCAGGGCAACGAGAACCTGAGTAGGCGGAGAGTCAGTCGAAACTGACACGTGGGCGTGTCTCGGGAGCGGGTCAGTTCCAACTGCCGCGTGAGCTCTGCTCGGAACCGCCAAAACCTCGACGTGGGAATGGCGAGGAGGCGGGTCAGACTCCACAGCTACATGCATTTGGCGAGGTGGCGAGTCTGTTCCCACTGTGGCGTGCACTTGGCAAGGGGGCGGGTTGGTTTCCACGGCTACGTGAACCTGAGCAGGCGGAGAGTCAGTCGAAACTGACACGTGGGCGTGTCTCGGAAGCGGGTCAGTTCCAACTGCCACGTGAGCCTGCCTCAGCAGCGAGTCCGTCGCCGTTGCGACGTCAGCGTAGCTCAGCTGTTTCGCTAATCCTTGCCGGACCTGGGCCGTGAGAGCCACAAATTCGGCGCTCTGCCGCTCTATCTGCGCCCGCATTTCGCGACAGAACGCCTCATGATTTGGCGGCTCTTCCTCCCTCTGGGCTGGAAGCTTCGCCACCAGCTGCGGGTCTGCCGGTCTCACCGTTGCCGGCGAGGAGTGGGAGGACGGTGTCTTCGTTGCCGCGCAGCGGGAAGCACCGGGGAGCGCCCGGCCGGGGCGTCTCCTCTGGCCGCCACGCGGAGGTCCCGGATAGATAGCCAAGCGGGTTCCCTCGTACCGATAGGTGTACTTGGATCCACCGGGCGAAGAAGTTCGGGTGCTGGGAACGCGGGGAGGCGGAGCAAACTGACTGGGATGAAAAGCCGGGCAAAGAGATTCAAACTCAAAGTCGTCGGAGTCGTACTCTGGCAGCCGGTCAAACAAATCGTGGTCCTCCTCATATTCCGAAAAGTCAGAGTCCAGAAGAATATGAGGAGCCGGACGGGTCGTGTTCGGGACGTATTCATACCTCGCTGGCGGAGCGTAAGACACGGGAGCGGAGGACATCAGAGAGCCTACCTGGATCGGACAGGCTTGGTCCTCCGGCAGACGGTCTACCTTGCGTCGGTCCCGACGACCCCGGGTCTCTCCTGCTGGGTCCTGTATTGGCCAGTTCGTTCTGTCACGTCCCATCAGAAACGAGAGTAGGACCCAAATGCAGGACTCGGACGATGCAAGGTAGTTCAAGGAGAAACGTTTATTATATGCCGAGGTCGGGGATCGAGCAGGCAGTCCGGTGCAACAGCGGTAGTTGGGACGTCGGGCGAAGAGAGCAGGTGAGCGGGCAGGCAGGAGTCGGTACACAGGAGAACGATCGGAAGACGCAAGGTAGTTCAAGAAGAGACTTGACTATAGTAGTTTCTAATAAAAACAACATGACGTTAGCTATGGCTAGATGACTGGTTAGCACATTTGCCTCATAGTTCTGAGGACCCGGGTTCAAATCCGGCATCGCCTGTGTGGAGTTTGCTTATTTTCCATGTGGCTTTGTGGGTTTTCTCCAGGTATGTAGGTTTCCTTCTACATTCCAAAAAAATGCACATGGTAGGTTAATTGAAGACTGCAAATTGTCCATAGCTATGAATGTGAGTGTGAATGGTTTTTTGTTTTTATGTGCCCTGTGAGTGAACCCCGTCACCCGTAAGCAGTTGTCTGGGATAGGCTCCAAGATACCTCCGATACTAGTGAAGATAAAAGACATTTGATACTCCCGCGGTGGTGCGGTCATCAGCTCCCGCATTGCATCACATGACCTATGCACTGCCCCATGCAGCACTTTTGTGTAGCGTGTGTGTGTAGCCTTGCCCCAAACACATAAAAAAAAAATTGCTGCATGGGGAAAGCCACGGAGCTCATCCTGTCACGTCCCATCGGAAACGAGAGTAGGACCCAAATGCAGGAACTCGGAAGACGCAAGGTAGTTCAAGAAGAGACGCGTTTATTGTATGCAGAGGTAGGGGATCGAGCAGGCAGTCCGGTGCAGATGAGCGGACAGGCAGGAGTCGGTACACGGGGAAACAATCAACGCAGGCAGAAGTATCAAGGAGTCAGGCTTACAAGGTTGGTCAGAGAACTGACGGAGGTCGGTACACACAGGTTCAGTCAGGAATACGAGAGTGCTGGAACGAGACATAAAGCTCAACGAACTGGCCGAGGACCAGTCGTCACCGGGTCCTTTATATACAGGGGATGATCAGCCCGCATGAGGCGGAGGTGTGCGCCTCCCAATTAGCGCAGCCGCGCGGGCACCCGCACAGCTCGTGCTGAAGCGGCAGGATCATGACACATCCCTCGTGATTGGGTCATTTTTGTCACATGCTGCGATGACGTACTCATTGTTCCTCCTGGCTCCACGTACCAACTACTCTGCTGCCTTCTCAATTGATTTTGCAGCATAATTAAACGTATCACCCGGTCATTTAGGTCCATTTGTTCAAATAGACACGGTTCCACATCACCATTGTTGTTGCTTTGTTCCTTGTTACAGAAAGTAATAACGACTACAAGAAATGACCAAAATGTGCCTAAGGAAACCCCACCCTGTGGTGTCCTAGCCAACACTAGCCGTAGCAACACGTCAGAGTTGGAGAAGAACTGCAGCACATATTCAAAACTGTGCGCATGAGTTGTGCTCAAGTATAAAGGCAAACTACGCACAGAAAGCCCATTGTTACGTCAGAGGGGTTACGCGGGAGTATAAAGAAGGCTTGAGGTTAGAAAAAAATAGATGAATGGATGATGTTAGCTATGGGTAGTTGAAGCTACATCCACATCAAAGAACTTTACTTTTCACAACTTATCTCGCGAGCATTATTCTGCTCAATAATACACTGGCATGGAAATGGGAGTTAAGAACATTCGTAAAGAGATCCTCTCATACCCCCAAAATTATAAAATTAGCATTTCAATCCTGGAAGATCTGTTTTATCATTACTCTGTGATCGTAGACATATACTGTATCAATATAAGACCCATATATCAGTATACCAATTAAAGTGCATTACGAGGGTTACACTACTTCAAATTAACCGTAAGTAAATATGGTTACTTGTGTGTCAAAGGTGTGAACGACCAAACAGTGTTTGGGTACCTTTGTCAGGGGTAAAGGGTGGGGATGTCCAGCTGGTGCGAGCTTAACAGTGGTCTCCCAGATGTGTGGGTCGAAGAGCTCTCGGGCAGTAACCATGAATTGAATGGGTTCCGAAATGTTTCCAAATTCCTGCTCAGCATACACGGCGCCATCAGGCCTCACACTGAAGTTGGGGTCGCTACTAACAAAGCCCACCTCTCTGCTGTGCTGGCAGTCTTCAAACTTCACTGCAGAGAAACAGAAAGAAAGAGGTTACTGAATTACAGAACATCAAAGTGAGATTTACTTCATGAGGGTTTGGCAAATCCTTGACACATTTTAAGATTAACCTGCACCCGTCAAAATATATCTTGAAATATCTCATCCCTTTTGCTGTCACTTCTGATTCCTCACTTTGACACGTCTGGCAAAATGAACTGCTTATCTTTTTGTGAACCAGATTCACAGGGGAGCCTAATTCTCTTTTGTATCATTCTTTCCAAACGAGACAGATAGCAACGTCAAAACGGAATTTCTCTCAGCTTCTCCAGGGAAAGCATGAGGAGTATGCCCAAAGGATGTTAGCCTGACTGGGTTGAATGCAGACATTGCTTTGCTGTCAAGCACATGGGTTTCATGCTTGTTTGGACACATTTTGTTGGGGTGTATGACCATTCCTCTTTACACTTTGCATTAACGATGTCATGAATTCCTAAACTGTCAAATTAAGAATGCAGTGGTGGTTTGGTTTAAAAGTTACTGTATATTTACTTCCCTGACCCTTCCCACCTGTAAGCAAGTCGGTTCACACCATAATCCTCCAAGCATATCTTTATGGACTGGGGCTCAGTTATACTGGAAGAGAAGGTGGCCTACCTCTCACGGGAATAAGATTTAATGGGGCGAAGGAATTAAGCCTTATCCCTGATCAAGTACATCATTTCCCATTCTTTCCCTATAGTACATGAGTATTTTTTTTTTTTTTATAAATATAGTAAACATACTGAAACATGAGCGATGATGAGCACTTCAGCGCAGCCATTCTAGTGACAGCTGACATAAATATGCCGTTACAGCACCCCAAACACAGAACAAACCGCCAGCATCAGACAGACACAACAGTTTCATCCCAGCGGCAAATGTTATCAATGCTAAATGCATCATCATCCCATGACTCACAGTATGGTGGAATGGCATGCGTGCCTGGAATAAATGATGGCTGTTTTCAGCATGTCACCGCTGTTAAAACACACGAACACCGAGTTGAAACGCATGTGCTGTGATCATATCTCAAACTCTGGCTGCTGATAAAAAGACAAATTGATTTCATAAATCACCGAGGCAATGGAGCTACTTTTATGAGCAATGGCAGAGTGATTTTTCAAAAATCCAGTCTGAAAAATTATACACAGCCAGCTATTTATCAACCCATCTATTTAATTTATTGCTCAGCTTCCTGTCAAAAGTAAGTCCCAAACAACAGGCTAATAAAGCAGCATCTTCTCCGCCGTTTCAGCTTAGCATCAAACAAATGACGGCGCTTGTGTTCACCATCTGAGTAATTGCACGCAAAATGAAATGGAGGTAAACACGGCATCAACAATGTGTGCATCTGTCTTTGTTGGCAAATGCCATCCATATTTTTATTAAAACAACCCACGCCGTTGAACAATGTCCTTTCGGGAGTGAAAAGCTTTGTGCAAAATTATCGCTTGGCTTTATGCCACGCACAAAGCAGGTGGTGATTTAACAACAGGTTGTGACAAAGATAACAAAGACCTCCTTAAAATTGGCCACAGATTAATAGTGATGGCAGGCATCCATTATGTAAATGGGTTCAATTTGCTTGAACTGAGCTGGCTAATTGTTGTCACTCAGACCGGTCTCTTGTGGTGCAGCTGGAACAGTGACACGTGCCACTTCTACACGTGTGTTTATGTTCCTATGGGTATGCGTGCGTGTGTGTGTGCAGCTATGCCCATAGGAGTTAGTTCAAAGAACACCACGCTTAAGAAGATGAGCTGGAGCAGAGACTTCAGTTTTAGTGTTAATTCTTCAATAACAACAGCAAGGTCTCTAAGGGTCTGTGTAAAATCACTGGTGTGTGTTATGACTTGTGTTCCACTTGGCATGCAAACATAAATTTGGTTTATGAAACATTTGCGGCACTGTATGCTTTTGATTTTTAAAAATTCAACCAGACCTCTGTTTTCAAAGATTGAGTGGAGGTGCCTGACCCTGATTTGAGTCATGTTCTTCTCCAAAAATATGAAGAAATCCTTTGCTTTTCATGCCGTTTTGAACAGGAAGACGTGCGTAAATTTTGATGGAGATACAGTGTGAAAATGTGTGGTGGGACAACATAATTTGACAAAACAAAATCTACAAACAGTAACTAATGTATCAAATTAATCATACAAATGTCAAGAAAGGTGTCAGGGAAATCAACAGTTTCCAGTCGTCGAACGGCTTGCTCCCAAGCATGATTTCTTTCAAAATTGTGCGTCTACTTCTTCTTTTTCTTTCGTCTTGTCCAGTTAGGGGTCGCCACAGCATGTCATCTTTTTCCATTTAAGCCCATCTCGTGCATCCTCCTCTCTCACACCCACTGACCTCATGTCCTCCCTTACAACATCCATCAACATTTTCTTTGGTCTTCCTCTCGCTCGTCTGGTAGCTCTATCCTCAGCACCTTTCTACCAACATACTCACTCTCTTGCCTCTGGACATGTCCAAAGCATCGAAGTCTGTTCTCTCTAACCTTGTCTCCAAAACATCCAACTTTGACTGTCCCTCTAATGACCTAATTTCTAATCCTATCCGACCTGTTCACACCAACCGAGAACCTCAGCATCTTCATTTCTGCTACCTCAAGTTCTTCAAACTTTCAACCTTCCAACCTTTCAAAATTGTGCATCGCCAAATAAAAAATCTAAACCATATATTGATCAACTGTACATTAGAAATCCAATTTGAATATGATTAATTCAAACCTGGAGACCCAAAAATGAAGAAAAATAATATTTTAGGATATTCACATCAGCAGAGCATGGAGACCATTTTTAATGTTTCAGGTGCTTTTATGTCAGAAACATCCCTATTGCATCGGCCATTTACTATAAAACAGTATCTGTGCATGAGGATGTTCGACACCATTGTGAGCACTTTAGTGAACATGTTCGTGTGTTTCTCTTTGTGTTAGTGTATTCTACTATCCACAACAGATTGATGGGCTGCTGATGGTGTTGTCCTTACGCTTGGTTACTCGGATCGAGACACATGTAGCAGAAAACATGGTGGCCGACAGAGCGGCTACTGCATTGCGAAGGCGGCTTGAAATGAGTGCTGCTGTATGACAGGCAACTACGTATATTAAGTCATGCTTTAGCACTTGTCTTTTCCTGCTTGTGGATCATCTTCTGTGACCTTGGACCATGATCTTGGCCTTGTGACCCACCCCAAATCCCTGCAACCATAGATTGAATACCCAGTGGTTTGTATAGCAATGAAAAAGATAACAACAAAGAATAAAAAAAAATGGGTATACATTAACTGGATTATGGAAAAAAAAAATCCACAAATAGAGTCGTAGTCAAAAATTTCCCTTGATCAAACAGGACAGTTTGAAGTTTACACTCCCTTAGAAGCATCTCTCGGGCAGCTAAATGTGGTCAACAAAATATCACATTCTAGACTCGATACACATCAACGAAGTTGAACTTCTGTTGATTCTCTTCAACCTTTCACCTGAAAATCACCCTAACAGTATTGACTTTGGATGAAAATTATGCTAATTAAGCAGGAAAGGTGAAGAGTTGATTTTTATAGACGCACTAACTCATTTGAGAGTGTTGATTTATGAATTTTGCAAGACGTGACACAAAGGAAATTGCTTTAAAATTCTTTTGACGTATTTAATTACTGCAGCACAAAGTTGTTTGAGCTTGGATTGCTGTTTATTAGTGTAGTAGTAGTTTGCATTTACAGTTAGATATTAAATGCTGAGTTCAATATTAAACGCTGGCGTTCATGATTTAAAATAACTGTGAAACTGTGCCGGCTTACTCGGTTGTTTTGAGCAGTAATTGCTAAGTACAATAGATCACAATCATACTCCCAATGGATATCTTTAAATTAATTAATTTTTAAATGCTTGAAGGTAGGTACATTTAAAACACATTGAGTTACCTATGAAATGCACAGTATAAATACATCTATCTGCTTCCTTTTACAACATTAATTTTCTCCCAAATGTTTTGCTCCGACAATTTTGAAATAATTTCTCTGCCTCTGCTATTCACATAATGTCAACAAAAAAGGAAGCTATGAGCTTAGAGACTAGAGCTTGGCTACTGTATGTGTCAGATGTGTGTAACATGGTCAGTGCTGGCAGATATGAGTGAACGAGGGTGACAGAAAGGGTGGTGGGTGGGAGATAAATTGAATGGGAGGTTGTGATGCGCTCTTTAAATATAATTATTGCAGTAATGCTTTGATGAGCATGGGTATTAATGTCTTCACTTCCTGCAGATGTGTATCCATAATATGGAGGTGTAAGTACTATACAGTATATGTGTGTATGGAGAAAGTGGTGTCAGCTACAATGAGCAGACATTACTCTTTTAAAACTGTTATTAGTTGTTCACTTGCAAGGTTGAATAAGACCTTCGTCATATTAACACTACTCTTGTCATGACTATACGGCTAACAACGCCCCCCCCCCACACACACACACATGCAAACACGTCTTCCATGGCTTCTTTTTTGCCCCTTTATCACCCTCCTTCTTCAGCAGGTAGAACATGTGTGAAAGAAGATGCCCCTGCCATCAAGAGCAAGGCGTGGGTGCATGAAAGTAGATGATGTTGTGCGGGCCAAACGTTAAGAAGGGAGATTTTAATAGGATTGGATTCAGATTTTCTTTTTCTATGCACACCCATTACATGGGTTCCTTGGTTTATGATGGCATCCACATACAAGTTTTCAAGGGTATGAACAACACACAGTTTACACTTTGCTTAGGCACAAGTCTGGGTTACGTTGCCGCTGTGGAATGAAACTCTATTGGCCTTTTAGATTCTTATAGGTTTTCTCCATCCCTGGCTCTTCCGTTTATCTCTGCATTAGTCTCCTCTCGTGTGCATTTATGAGGAGGCTTGAGGAATAAAAAGGGAAAAAGGGGCAGATGAAGTGGGAGAGTGGGAGAAAAGCAGAGCGGATCCAATTAAAAGGACTGGATCACAGATTGTAGTTGCAGGCATCAGTGATCAATACGGCTTCTCTCCTCTTGTCTTGCGGGCTACACACACCAAGATTAGAAATGTTTGCCCCCACATTTTTTTTTCAGACCGATAGAAGTACAAGTAAATACTCACACTTGAGTGTTCACCGATAAGTACTGACACCACTTTTGTCCTTTTGATACCTAAAATGAACCGAATTGTGAGCAAAGACGTCCCTTTCTTCTTTCATGTATTTGTTTCTTTCTTGCTTTCTTGACTACCTTGAACCCTGACCCTAACCTTTGCCTGAAAAAATAAATAAAAAATCATTTCAAACCTAATCCTTTGATTCAATTCACGGCATGGTCTTCAATACCTTAGTTTCAAACCATAATTTGAAGCCAGCTTTTTTAAAACGCTCACCCTGAATTGAAACTGTAACTTGAAAACCTAACCCAAGCACATTAATGTCCCGATCCAACTTTTCCAGTTCCGATCTGAAATAGATATTACAGCCATGAGTTTTGGCTGAGACTAAAATCACTCTGATCTGGTCAGAGTCAGCCTTTCACAGCTATCTTAGGGCAAGAGGCGGGTCACACCCTGAACTCGTCACCAGTCATTTGCCGTGCACATATAAACAAAGAACCATTCCCACTCACATCCATGCCTATGACAAATTTGAAATCTTCAATAAAGCGACCACAGATGGTTTGGAGATGTGAGAGGAAAGCAGAGCAGCAGGCAATGCCTGAAAAACATCCACATAGATCCACTAGCCCCATGTTCTATATGATAACAAGAAACGTTCCTTTGAAATACAGCAGACAATACAAATTTTTTGTATTGTTTTTTTTCTTTTTCGAGTTTGTTTGTTTTTTGTCTAAGTGGATCCCGCTCCTCGGTGGGACTTTGCCCTACAGGCTTACCATTCAATTTAGCACAAGCAGAGAAGGAGCGATGCTTATCACAGCAATTTCTTTTTTTAAAGAGGTGAAACGAGGAAACAGCCTCAAGGCAATGTCTGTCTACACTATGTCTGTTATCTTCTTGTACAATGTAATGATTTTACATAGCCCAAGGAGAGGTGGTGGGACAGTACTCGGGCCGAATGAACTTTGGGCTGGGATCAAGGAACAAAAGGGGCTTCTGGGTAATATCAGTGCCTCTCACAGAGCCATATAATTACCGTGATGAAAACTCATTATTCTCACGTAAGTACTTTTTTTTGGAGGTCTCACACTGCGCAAAAGAAAATGGTTTCATATGAGGAGCAAACTTTTTTAGTTTAGATAACGCTTTAACTTTATAATAGCTGGCAGAAGGCATCAGTGCCTTCCATTTGAATGAGAGAGAACATTTGGGATGAATGCCGTAGATTGTGGGTCATATGTTGACAGCAGCTCTTAGTATTTACTACCACAGAGGACATCCTCAAACGAGATGACGTCCCCTGGAACAAGGTAACTACTGAATTTTGTTCCACTTTGCATCACCCTCTGTATCCGGTGGATCCGTCTGCGATTTACACCATTTTCCTCACCACCTTCTCCCCGTACGTGTGATTAGCATAATTGTGTTTGAATACTTCCCTGGTGATTGTTTAGCTGCTGTGTTCAACATCTTTGTTTGATTCCCAACAATTGCTCTAATTAGCATTACAAAATAATATCCACAGAGGATGAGCAGAAATATCTTATCATGCCTGACAGAATAATTTAAGGTTTGAGGTGCTTGAAGATGAGGCGAGACTTTTTGATAAAATGTGTTTAAAAGTGCATCTAAATTGGCATCTAATCCGAACGGAGTATATTCATCTTCAAGGAATGAAGATTCTATTAAGTCTGGATGCAACTAAATGCACAAGGTTTTAGCATTAACAGTAGTGTGGCAATAAGGCAGAGACAAGACGGTGTCAGTATAATCATGACATGCAACACATCTTATCTTGTCGTCTCCAGTCCAGATCACGACTTAAAACGCTAGTGATAAGACTTCAGGCAGATCCCATTTGTTATGTTTGTTTTTTTCATACGTTGCTCACTAATCCAGTCCCTCGTCAAACCACCTGGGCTACGTGATAGTTAGTCCCTGGGCTCCTGAGACAAGGGAAACAAGTAATCTGTTTATCCTTGAGAAGAGATCAAGGCCATTACAAGGTTCAGGTACACAGACTGATAGATGACTCCTCCCAAATGGTTTCAGTCACCAGTCATCAGTCACATTTGCCATTTGCCAGAGGTATTTGCATCTAGCCAAAAATGAGGATTTTGGTTTTTTTTCAAATGTACTTTTTTCTCATTTTATTTTTTTTTCACGTCATCCTACTAACTATGGTATGTGTTAAGTCACTGTTTTGTCATATTTGTCATTTGTGATTCAAAGAAAGTGTTTTATCATTCTCATGTTCAAACAAATTTTAAATTACATTTTTATACTTGTACATTATAAAATGTGACAAATTTTGAATGTAGAACAATTTTACTTGAACTGATGACTGTAATGTATGTAGTACCTGTAGTAGTAATTCAAATGTAATGATGGCAATAGTTTACCCCTAGAAATTGTTGTTTCCACAATTTTATGGCTAAAACATGGTTATTGGTTTTATGATCAACTATTAATATTTAAAACAATGTAATTGAAGTTCACATAAGAATAGTGTGCGGAATGAATAAGTCAATTTGAGCAAATGCATTATATTGGTTTTCAAAGGACAGGTCCTGCTCCCTCGTTGAAAAAGTGATCGTGTGTAATCTGATTAATCACATTATTCTTTGAGATTAGCAGCACTTTAGAAGAAAGACTACCTGGGCCTTCGAGAGTGCAATCCTCTTTAAAGCAACACATCTGATTTCATTTTAACAGATATTTTGCTTCAAGGTCAATATGCAACCCTCCCCCTTTTTACATTACATTACTAATATATTTGGACCCCACATTTCCGATTTCCACATCCTTTGTTAATTATGTGGCCCACCACACAACAATGTACAGTACATGTAAATGCAAAGCAATCATGATGAAAGATTTTGAAATGAATGAATGCCATTTGGACCTTTTTATACCCTTGGCTGCCTTGTCTGTGGCTCTATCTGCTATTTCTGTCCCACAAACCATTTATGAAAATCTGTGATGAGGAATAGGATTTATGTTTCAGGTCAAGGAGGGTGCTTTGAATAGCTGGATGAAAGGTAAACAGATGTCCTACTCTCACCCTTTCATATATTTCTTAGAGTCCCCATTTGACAGTTATCAGAAAGATCTGCAGTGATCCTTCAAGCCGGCATACACCAATCTCGTCAGAGGGCACGGCTAAGCCTCATTGTCTGCTATCGATGAAGGAGACACAATAGGAGAGGAGAGAGCAGCCCTTTTCTCAACTATGAGAGTGAATGGGCAGTGGTCTCCTATGGGCAATGCAGCTAAACCATTACTCTTATCATTGCCGGAAAACTCACCCTGGGCCAGGAAAAAAAGGTTTGGAAAGGTCAAATGAGTGCGTCTCATAATGTGTGTGTGTGTGTGTGTGTGTCTGTATATACATGTGTTTGTCTCCTCCCTGCATCTTTAAACACCAGACATTTCCCTATTTCTCATTAACTGATAATGCATCATTCGCGACCTTGTGATAAAATACCTGGAGACCAATCATTAATCGATCAGAAAACATGGCAGTTCAGGGAAAAGGTGAGGATACGTTAACATGTTGTCAGACAAGTAATGGAGATATAATTTTTACATAAGCAAGGTCCACCATGATGATTTTTTTTATTACTTAGAAATATATCATTTAATCAAAAGCCTTTGAAAACAATAATTCCAGTCACTGATGGTGTTACGGGTCACCGCCCTGACTTCTGTACAGATTTCGAAACAGACCTGAAAAAAAAAACTGGTTTGTCTACCAAAGTAATTAAATTTTGTCTGCATGGTGGAACTGATCTCTGTACATTTTATTTTCATTTTCTACACTGGTTATTTTCATTAGCCACACTACTAGCCACAGTGCACATACAGTCAAAGAAGGCTTGACACTCACATTCAGACCCATGAAAAAAATTGTCTTTAATTAACCTAACATGCATGTTTTTGGAAAATGGAGGAAACAGAGGCACCTGGAGACAACCCACTGAGGCACCGGGAGAAGCTGCAAAGTCAACACATAGAGGTCGCAGTGCAAAGTTGAAATCATAACCTCAAAACTATAGGCTAACCAGTCAATCCCGGTGCCTCTGCCAATAGTTCAGTTCAAGAGAAAAAATTAATGGTGACTGGAATATGGCAAAAGAGCATGGAAGAATAATTTCAGGTTTCCACATTCATAAAAAAAAAGAATTTTTGGGGGGATGGAGGAATACAGTATTGTTTGATTTGGAATGTTACCAGCAGGGGTTTAAAGCCGCTCTTTTCTGATCAAGTATTTCAGTTCAGATTCCACTCAGTGACAGTGTTAAAATGAGTGTTAATGTGATCTGTGCCCTGTGACAGGGCATTGACCAATCCAGGGTGGACTCTGCCAACCACTCACAGTCATCTGGGATAGACTCTAGCTCACCATGACACTAAAGAAGCCAAGTGCTACAGAAAGTGTATGGATACTACTGAACAAATTCTTATTACCTACTGCAACTTGGATCTTCTTGTTCTTGCTCTTGCTCTTCCTCATTTGTTTTGTAGTGTTTGAATGCAAATCTCAGGGGTGACAGACATTGTTTCTTTATTAAGGTTAAAAAAATCGTGTTCAAAGTATTGTTGAACATACAATCACTGGAGGCAGGCGGGACTATGGTTGAACAGACTGAGCTGTATTTACAACGGCAAACTAATTGCCCTTATATTTGGCTGCCGACTCACAGCTGGGCCTCCTATTCGTGCCAACATCAGTTTGAAAGTGTGCAAATTGTGGACGTTTCCGATGCTTAGCCCGTCTTAGCAAGCCAGCAGCACTACTTGTGTCATACGCTAGCTTGCAAACCCATAACATATGCTTCGACTTGAACTGTCTGCTGTGCATAAATCTCTGCCATGCTGTTGGCAGACTGGTGACAGAGAGGCAGATGAGGACATCCAGTGCAGTATGAAGGATGATGGTAGCCTTATCCCCTTAGGGCCATGGTTATGGCACAGCATTGATCCAGTCACTCCTGAGCATGAAGACTAGAGCACTTTGGCTTTGTCAGCATTGTTCAGCTCACAATTGCTGAGAAACTCAAGGGGGAAACCCCAACAAAGTGGAGCATGAAATTCTGGAGCCAGGCAGGTGGACTGAAATTGCTAACTCACTGACCACTTCTGTTTTTTTTTTTTTTTGTAGACGTGTGCAATTTCACCAGCTTAATCTTCAGTTAAAAGCTACGGTTTATCCCAGTCTTCTGCTTCATCTTGACACAGAAACTTGTGTTTCTCTGATTTTGCAACTGGTCTGTCGGATAACTTAATTCTACTAATCCCTTAAGATCATTATTCGTTAATCAATGTTTTATCTTTCCAAGAAGTTCACCATGTGCATTTACATTGGGCATTAAGAAATAAACATGAAGGTAGAATCGCCAGCTACAATATTGGGTAAACACACACAATATAAAGAGAAACTATGTAAGTACAGTACATAAAAAGAACTGAGACTCCAATGTTCAGTTCAAGTTAACATATCAGATATTAATTAAAATAGTCAAAATGGTTGTGTGCAATGAAGTATAAATGTGAAAACTGAGATGTGGCTACCTGATTTATTTACACAAGGGAAGACTTGCTCACCATCAGAGAGTCTGCCACGGACTTTCTTTCAACAACTTTGACAAATCCACTCATTTTTTTCCCCCGAGTTACTCACCAAGGGCAGCAACTACGGTCTTTGGCGCATTGAAACGAAGGTGACGTCACAACGGGAAGGGAAGTCCTCCAAGCGCCACATGAGAGGATACAGATTGGCTTTCCCGTCCATCCACCTCACGAATCTACACTCCCTTCCCAATAAAATGAATGAGCTTCATCTTCTGATACAGACCAGCAAAGAGTTCAGATGTTCCGCCACCCTGTGCTTCACTGAGAGTTGACTTAGTGAGGATGCCCCCAGGGGCACTGTAAAGCTTCCCGGCTTTGATCTACACCGGGCGGAACACATCATGGAGTTATTGGGGAAAACAAAAGGCTGTGTACATCAATGAAAACAGGTGTGAGGACATCATGGAGTTCTTTGCGTCACTTGTCATGCATATGGGAAAAATTGTTGGATGCCACGATCATCTCTTGTGACTAGTTGGTTTTAGTCAACGCTGTGATGATGAGCTCAGCGTTACCCTTGGTTTAACATGCAATTCCTTCTTCTTTATTATTTTTGCATCATATTTAAAGGTTATTATCTAGTCATCTAGGGCCATTTGTTCTAGCAGGCAATGTTCCACCATCACCATTATTGTTCCTTTGTTCCAGAATGGAAGGGCACACACTGAACTGGTCTACAGCCAATCGGAGGGCAAACAGAAACAAACAACAGTTACACACACAATCAAACTTAGGGGAAATTTAGGGTCTCCAGTGAATGCATGTTTTGGGATGTGAGAAGAAACCGGAGTACCTGGAGAAAACCAACGCAAGCAGGGGGAGAACATGCAAACTACACACAGGCAGAGCCAGTATTTGAACCCCAGTCGTCAGAAATGTGAGGCTAATGGTCTAACCAGTTGCCCCACCGTGCCGCCTACCTGTAATAAATAACCTAAAATTGCCAAGTTGGCAAGATTACTCTTCAGGTGTCTTAAGCAAATTGCTGCATACAGCAGGAAATCTACAGTTGCCAGAAATTAATGAATGAAATTTATTTTTTAGGGTAGGTTATTATAAAAAAATTATACATATTTACTCATTTTGAGAAGACCGGCTTGATGAAATGCTTATACAACTGTGATGAATGCTCATCAAAATAATGGATTGACATGGCATTTTCTTCCACAGTGCTCCAAGGACAAAGTGTTTTAAATGACTATTACCAATGCCGTAAATGTCAAGACTGCTGTCATTAAAGAAAAGGTGACAATTTGATATTCTCCAGCAATACTATGATTCCATCTCTGCCGACAGAATCTTTAAAAGCAGCACAGCCGAACGAAAGCACTAAAAGTTGCAATTATTCTTTGATTTGAGTGAATGAAGGAAACAATGTTCCTCTTATTGATGCATCATCTGGAGCGTGAGCAGGAAGGAGAATATTTTGGATGGCGAGAGAGTTGAGATTGGGGAGAAAGCTGCAAATGAGACCAGTGACAGGCGACGTGTTTCCTCATCTTTCATGTTCCCTCTTAACTACAGTCTGTCTGTGAGGGAGACGGCAGGCGGGAAGAAGGAGAGGAAGAAAGTGGGCAGGAGACAGAAAGGTAGACATGATGGAGTGACAGCATGGTAGCGAGGCAGGCGAAGCAGAAGAAAAATGGGAGTGACAGAATGAGGTTTACAGCACCAAGTAAGCAAAATCAAACCCGTTCCACTGGGCTTGTTGTTAAAACGTGTGACTATTGTTTAGAGCATCAGTTGCAAGGGCCTAGACGGCAGTGGCCATCACGACACCAAGCTATGAGCTCACGAGAGATGTTCAGTGGTGGTGTTTTCTGATTGGGAGCACCATCTGTCAACATGGCAGCCTTTTCTCTTGAGTTATAAATGCGGTTAGGGTACATCGCATTGGGCAAGTGAGTAAAACACGGGAGCACCAGGCGCAAGCCTGCATGTGCACCAAAGCTCTGTCAGACTTCAGGAGAGCGCTGTCAGAGCAGCTGCCTCAACTTTCCTTCACACTCTTCTCGCCTTGCTCTGACTCATCATGTCAGCCCTTCAAACTCACTCTTTTCACTCCTACCTCAAGAGAGAAAATGGGAAGAATGAGTCTATCTGTGGCAAATCTAAACCAAAGAGACCTCTTTTGTGTTATGTGTTTTTATGAAAACACAAGATCCTCGTTTGTCCATTTGCTGTTACTCATTTACTGATCCAGTAGTCACTCATAGATGGAAAAATTAATTGGAGAGGAAGGTAATGAATATATGATGGAAACAGGGCAGAGAACACCAATCTAGGAATATTGAAATTTACTTCAGCAACTACGCCGCTCTCTCAGCCCCAATGGCTAAATGTGCTCATTAAATATTCATCTTTCTACTATCACATGAGCAAAAGCTTTGGCAGAAATAAAATTGAGACAGATTGTGCCTGGACTTTCTGTTGTATTGGCTGGTTGAAAATTAGCATAGTGTAAAGGAGAAGTCAAGCACTCTTGACTGAAGTAAAAATATTCCCAAACAAAAACAAGACACCGATTCACTTTTCATAGAGAAAAGGTGACTCTTGCTTATCCGCACACACTCAATATATTTGTGTTCTGCAGCTATTCTGGATTGGGGTTGGAGTGGAGAGAGAATGAACAAAGTAATTTAAGATATGAGGGAGTTTCCTGCCCAGATGGGTTAGTTAACACTGATGCCACCACATTTCAATGAATGACATAGATAGCGGAGATTTTTTGTGTAGGAAAGATCATATAAATGATCCATTACAAATTATAGAGACAGACATTTGCCATAGGCTGCACACTGTTTTGTAAATATCCCTAATATCCATCCATCCATCCATCCATCCATCCATCCATCCATCCATCCATCCATCCATCCATCTTCTTAGCCGCTTATCCTCACGAAGGTCGTGGGAGTGCTCGAGCCTACCCCAGTTGTCATCGGGCAGGGGGCTGGGTGCATCCAGAACTGGTTTCTAGCCAATCCCAGGGCACACGGAGTCAAACAACAGGCGCACTCACAATCACACCTTGGGGCAATTTAGAGTGTCTAATTAATGTTGCATATTTTTGGGATGTGGGAGGAAACCAGAGGGCCCGGAGAAAACCCTCACAGGCACAGGGAGAACATGTAAACTCCACACAGGCGGGTCCGGGATTGAACCTCAGAACTGTGAGGCCAACGCTTTCCAACTGAGGCCTCGTGCTGCTGTATCTCTAATATAGCATCATAAAATACAAATGCATGCACACACACATATACACACAAACACACACAGGCAGATGCACACAAAGGAATTGCATTATTGCTCCACAGTGAAGAAATAAGAGACAATTATTTATTTAATATGCAATTATAGATTTAGTCCAAGGTAAAGGTTTCCACCAAGGGCTCCTTTGAGAAAAATCAAAGACTACACAGGCACTGTGACGTTAATGTTTAGTTTGTTGAAATGGCGAAAACGATTAATTAGTGGAGGTTAACGTATGCTCGTAAAACAAATTCATTTTCTGTTGCTAGTGATGAAGCAAATAAAATGATGAGACTCAAATGGATTTGTCCCTTATCTGGGCAGCGTCAGAATCACATCTCCACATTGGCAACCGAGCACCACAGCAATCTGTAACCTTTTCACTGCTGACATTCTTTAAACAATGTTTCCTTGTTCATGTAATGGGTTTCACAAATCAGACCTTGACACCATCATAATTCATGCCATTTGGTGCCGTATATGCATTATCGTTATTTGTCAGTCTCTTGTGAGTAGAGTTGATCTTACTATGTTACCTGTATAATTGTTTCACGATTCATTTATATTTACTAATTCGCTGTGCCCCAAAAAGGAAGTCAGTGGGGAGAGTCTACACATCGAGAATGAATCAAGATAGAATTAGATTTTTCTTTTTATGCCTTGGAAGCCAGCCACTCAAGGTAAAAAAATTCAGGACTGTTTAGATGAGTGAAGCAAATGCAAAGAGCACTGCATTTGCATTGCAACCTTTCAAAAAATACAATAATTAGTGGGGCAGTTATTCAATATCCATAAATTTAAGAAGAGCGATGTCCTCATGCACAGCTGGTGTGGAGGCCATCTCGACTTGAGGCCAACACAAATTAGAGGAGTTCACGAATCGTCAAACCTTTGCTTATAGACATCCAAATACTGTATACTGTCTCAACAAACAAGATTCTCTTTCTTAATGGAAGAATAACTAAATATGGGATAATTGTCACAAACTATAATTTTATTTTTGCCAAATAATCGGTGATTATCAGTAAGGCAGAGAATGCCCAAAAAAATGTTACAACAGTTTTAGTGTTGGCATAACTTGACAGCAGATCTTTCTAATTTATAGTCATCTGATTTGGAAAATCGTCAAGTACATATAAAAAAAAAAAAACACGATGCAATCAATCATCAGTTCATTAAGAACAATACGTACGGTATGTGTGTGCAAACTCATCAAAGTAAAGAGTGCTCACCTTTAATTCAGCTACCTATTAATAATCAGCATCTTACTTTTGAAGAAAAGATATTTTAAAGTACAGGATTTTTGGGTTGTTTCGAAGAAGATAAAGGGTTAACTATGTTTCTTGCTGCAGTCATTTCAAATCACTGAAAGGCCTCTGTCTCTCTCTCTCTTTCTCTGTAATGCCATGAATTTTTATATTGCATTTTTATATATTATGTTGTAAACTTGGAATGTGACAGTGTTTCTGTTAAAAGGGTGGATTAAGTCACTTGAGTCGCAACTGAAGGTCCAGCTCTCAAAATGCACTGCCCACCATTGTATTTCTGAGTGACCTCGGTTAAGATTGGCTCATGTAGTCAGTGAAAGTAGGACTACCACTGATGTCCCTTTTTTTCCCCATGTGTTGCACTTGTAAATTCACTGGTACATTTATATTGTCACACTGTGCGTTTGCAACATACAGTTGAGGCAGTTTTGTTTTGCTCATTTATTAAAAGATCATGTATTACTGAATTTTACCAAATGTACATATTTATATTATAAAACATTTAAAACAGAGAGCATGAAACTAATTAAACAACTGCTAGAATATAATTTTTTTGCCAAATGCTTCTCACCTGAGATGTCACTGACAGTTATAGTTTTGTTATTAACAAGTCACTTCTTCTACCTGAACAAAATCTCAAAAGAAGAATAAAATACATCATGAAGGATCAAATAAGTGTTACAAAAAGACCATCAAATGGTTGAGGGCAGAAAGAAAAGAAAGGAGAAAGCATGAAGATTAGCAAGCGTGCCGAGGAGCTTGTGAGGAGATAAAAATAGACAACATAGCGAGGGAAAGAGGTGGAAAGATGAGTCCTGTTCATCTTGAAATGTGCACTTGGAGAGCTGCTGCAAATACTTCTTCGAGATGCAACTGGCTAATGGAATACATGGATCATAAAATGTACCCTTTTTTTTTAAACAAAACTTACCTTTTCATTTAATAAACATGTTCATGCCTAAATTCTGGATGCCTCCCCATCTTTAGTCTTTATTTACATGCCTTTTTGTTAAATTCTTCGTCTGGTTAAACTACTTGCATCAGTAAATGTTTTCTCCCCTTTTAGCCAGATTGCTTTTCTGTATAAACAACATTCACGAGGGATGAGGAGACAACAAGATCCTGGTAATTTAGTTTCGGTATCAAAACCCCATCAGAGGGAGCATTGACATGTTGATGAATCATAATTAATCCATCCATTTTCATCACCGCTTTTCTCGGTTAGGGTTGCTGATGCCGATGTCAGCTGAGTTTGAGCAAAAGGCGTACTGCACAATGAAATGGTTGCCAGTCAGTCGCAGTGCACATATAAAACCTGTCACTGAGTGGGAAATACACCACTATACCATCAGTGACCTATGAATCATAATTAAACCATTAATTGATAACTAATGGCTCATCAAATTAATCAACTATTTTAATAATCAATAAATATTTTAGAGCCATGATTTAATTAAAAAGTGACAACATGTGTATGGGGTTAGGGTTACTTGTATATCATCAATGATGACAAATGATAGTGATGTCTCTGTCCAAAGGTGGCAATCTTCTCTGATCAGTTTTTCTTTGCCTTTGATACCCACTTTTTAAATGAACTGTAGCCTATTGCAGCTTCCCCAAATACATTTTGCAACCTTTGGAAAGGTTGGAAGGAAAAAATTGTGTTGTTCCCCTTTCAAACCAAGAAATTCAATTACAGAGATTTCTAACGGGCATCCAACAATGGTCTAATTTCCAAAATAGTTGCCTGGAAAAAGAGAGGCAAAAAAAAAAAACCTTTAAAAAATTAAATAAAAATTCTAAAAACGATTTAAACTATAAACTATGAAAATGTTACAAAGTGTTTTAGTATTGGATTGGTGCTATAGACACAGTACATACAGGTTCGGTAAGTTGGCCATGATATTTATTTTTGACTTCATGGTCTGCTCTATTTGAAGATCAGACATTGCTGGTAAGACTATATTCATAAGGGGACGTGACTTGAATTATCAGAGGACATTGACTTGACTTGACTTGACTTGACTTGACTTGATTTGAATAGAATTGAATTGACTTGATTGACTTGACTTGAGATAATTTGTGAGTTGACTCGCCCCCGACAGAATGATATTGGAGTTGCTTGAGACTTTGAGATGATGACTTGATACTTACTTGAAACACGCACACGTGTGACATGAGCCTATCTCTGGTACACAGTAGAATAGACACGAATAGGGCCGACAAAAAACTTTTGGTAAGGTTGTGGGTAAGGCTTTGACATTCATTTTGACTATTTTGAATCACTCTAAACAGTGCGGTGGATGACTCGTTAGAGTGTCTGCCTCACAGTTCTGAGGACTGGGGCTCAAATGCTGGCCCCACCTGTGTGGAGTTTGCATGTTCTCACTGTGCCGGTGTTGGTTTTCTCCAGGCATTACGGTTTTCTCCAACATTCCAAAAACATACATGAATTGGAGACTCTAAATTGCCCCTAGGTGTGATTGTGAATGTGACTATTGTCTGTCTCCATGTGCCCACCAGTTCAGGGTGTACCTCGCCTCCTGCCCTATGACACCTGGGATAGGCTCCAGCACTCCTGTGACCCTTGTGGGGATACGCGGCTCAGATTGGAAATGTTCACCACCATGAGGCACAAACAAAATGGCAATCTTCCATGAAGCTTGAAGAAGCCTGATATCAAATGAACAAATATAAGAGTCCATATTTTTTCATGCTCGCTAACCAGTTGCCCTAAGTGATATGGTTATTATTGAATCGGTAAAACAATAGTTGTTCTTTTCAACTGAACTGTACTCATGCTCTTGTTAATATCATAACTATGTCTGACCATCCTAATATGCGTTATCAAACACTTTCCAGACCTACCAGCTGTAAAGCCCTTATAGGTGTCCTGAAAATACTCCATTTTAATTTATGAGGGACACTGCTTCGCTCTGGAGCGAATTGCTTGCTCATCAGAGCTGGATGCAGCGCCATTGGTGGAATGAAATGTCCTGGCAGTTTTAATGTATGAACTCTGCGAACTAATCATTTAACAGGCCCGCAGAGGGAGTGTGTTCACTGAAAGCCTGAACTCAACATAGCCTAGTGTGGGGGAGAAAGTGTGTGCACCTCTGTGTGCATGCAATGGGGAAGACGGAAGGGTTTTGGCAGAACGAGGTCATTCTGTTCTACAACGTGAATGTGTGTGAGGGTGGACGTGACGGGCGGTGTGCCTGCATGTTGATGTAGCGAGTGACAGAACTGTAGTCCTCAGTGTTTTCAGAGTTAACCTTGTTACATTGTACAGAACACGAGGCTCGGGGACGGGGAAGCATTGTTAAGGATATGAACGGGGATGTAAGTCATTTGGTATTAATTATCGATGCAAGATAGGTGATGTTGATGATTTGTCAGTGTCATACTGTATAGCTCAACCTTGCTTGAAAAGATTATTATCATTATGCCGTTTTCCTCAAAGGGTAACGGTTGCTTCTATCTGAGTGGTTATATCGAGCAATTGCTGATGCAAATTGATTGTCCAATTTTGATTGATCTTGTCATCTTAAACGGATGAGGACAACATGCAGCCTTGTTGCTATGATGGGATTGACCTGTATCTGCTTGAAAACTCCGTTTAAGCATCAGCTTTTTATTTTTGATCGCAAAGCAAATACATGCCAATAAGATCGATAATAACACATTCATGCATTGAAATATAAATAGCCAACTAACGTTGTGAGGGTGTGCGATGCCAAGGAATATGAGTGTTGTGCTACTTAATCTATGTCTTAAAAAAAGGCAGGTCCGTGTCGTCTGTCCATCCGGCCTGCCTCATAACGGTGGCCTTGCTCTCTCAGCATCACTGACTCCTCTTCAATAATAGCAAAAACAACACTTGTGTAACAGGATTAAGCGAAACCTCAGTGTGGTGAGGAAATAACTGAGGAAAGAGAGGACCTAGTCAAAGTTTAATCACTATAAAGTTTCTTAGAAAGTTTTATCAAAGCATTAATTTCAACAGTAGCTAATGCATTATTTCATCACAAGCAGTAAACAACACACATTTTAAAGGGAAAGGTTACGGACACAACCTTTGAGACACACCTCATATAAGTGATGTGCGGCAAGGTTTATGGCTGGTGAGGCACTGACATTAGCATCTGATTTACACATTTATGAGCCAAACAGAGTCATCATTATTTTCATATTATCCATTAGGTGGAGCTGTGCACTTAATTTTGGAACTGCAGCTTGTAATGTCTGCATAAAAGAAGGGCACTGAGGTGATTGCTCGCACGCGCCCCCTTCAGTCAGACAGTTCCATTGTCCTTGTTTTTTTAATCTGTGGCTTTATGTGATGTAGAACACTTAACGGTCAAGTGTCATGCCCATAAACATTATAAAAAGGATATTGTAATGAAAAATACCTATAACATTATTCACGTCAATGTCCATACGAAAAAATAAATTCGAGCAGAGAGCGCGTCATCCATGCACAAAGTTGCAGAAGTCTCATTCGACATTCAAGTGTAGCCATATTAGCTGCATCTTGTCCGTGGTGACATCACACTGGGACATTCACCATTGAAAACACGCTGTGCCACCTACTATGGGAGACGAACTACAGAGATTTTTCTGACGCCCCCTTCTGACATGGAAGATCTTTTCGAAGAAGAGAACATCTCACAAACGAGTGAAATGACCAGGGCAATATTACCCTATCATTTCGAGCCATTTTTAAATGATATGTGGATCACGACCAAACCGCATGCGGCCAAACCACCTTACCACCATCACAATCAGCGATGAATAACTGCGCCCGTGGCTATGAGCGACGACGACGCCACGGTCCGGGCCGAAGCCATGATCGGCGGACGTGGCGCTGCTGGAGTGGGTCGTCATGGCGTCTGGCCGTGGTGGCTCATCTCCGCCGCGGAGGTGGATGAGACAGGGAGGCGGTTTGGCCACGGCGTCGTTTTTCGACACATTTAGCACCCCTGATTTACGGATTACGACCCCCCCCCCACCCAAACTATTATTTTTTTTAGTAGCTGTACACACACCTACCTGTCATTTGGAACCCACAAAGCTCTTGTCCTTTGCACTTGTGCAATCCCTTTTTCACGACGAACTGGGTCTTTTGGAAAAGTATGACGAGCGAATCCATCCTCTCGAGTGTTCAAGCAGTAGCCCATCTCTAGTTTATCTTCCACTAGATATAATATCCAGCGGACCTTTTGTCCAGTTACTGTATTTAACAGCTACGCCAATGTGTGACGAATATAAAAGAGTCGTGTTATTAGATGGTTGAACAGAGTGCGTCTCAGGGGTGTGACTTTTGTTCTTTGACTATTCTGGTTCAAGATGTCTTGGAGGTCTGTTTTTATTTGTTGCCCCACAGGGTGCATTTTATTTTCTGCTCAACAGCCTTTCATTTATCTCATCCGGAGCTGAAAAGACACCTGTCGTATAGCAGGCACGAGAAGAAGAAAGGAAAATAACGCCTGGGGGAAACTAGTGAGCAGTGTGCTTTGTCCTAAATCTAAAACAGGTCCCTGCTGCTCTAAAACGGTTGAGTCCTGCAAAGACTGTAGGAGGTTCCACCCTCGCAATCTGCCATGGACAACAGAGCCCTACCTGTGCACAGGTGACCCCCGTGTGTACTACACAGCCCCAACATTTAGCATGGTTATTTATGAGCATGCTAAGATGTCCTTCTGCAGAGCGCCTGTGTGCCACCTGTTTCAGCAACAGCTTAAAGTGTCAAACAAAGGTGAAAGTGCAGGAGTCGGCGTGGAACTAACCAGCTTAGAAGGGTTGAATATAAGTTTTGGGAAAGGAAGGTTGCATATTTTGAAGTCACTTCCAAACAAGTCAGTCGATTTGAAATTCAAAATACAAACAAACGATCGCTCAAAATGAAGCTATTGGAATTTGTTCATGATTGGTTTAGCCTGATTCAAGGTCTAGCTTCTCATTGTATATGTTAAAAGTTGTGCAATTTAAATTAATTTTCATGGCTGTTGTTTATAATGAATATAATAATGAATTAGAATCAGCGCAAAAGGCTGTCTTTCTATTGATCTTATAGTATAATTAATATAAAAGTCTCTGCGACAGAGTAATAGTCCATCTCAAACTAGTCTTTAAATGAGAAAGCAAATTAAAGGTAATCAATAACAAGCATGCAATCATGCAGAATGTCTCCACAGACAACAGCTCCTTCTAGACTAGGTTTGTTAATACAGTGTAACTATTATATATAAAAAAAATACGATTCATAATGTGGCAAACTGAATTCACTATTGTATGCTTGTAAAAAAAAAAAAAATATATATATATATATAAAAAAAACGCCCAGACATGAGTGAAAAACATTGTGCAGCAAAGTGCAAGGCCAGGCTAAGCTACCAAAATGCTGCTGTAATTATCACGATAAAGTGTGTCTGTCTTCATAAAAGCATTTAAGAAAGAAGCCAACACCTTAACATGATTCACTGCTGATTCATGGGTTTTTGTTTCTTTGAGATGCCAGTCAAGCAGAGGATTAAGGATCAGTACTGAAGATTATCATCAGGGTTGTTTGTGATTAAATGTAAAGGACATTGAATTGTAATTTCTTTTTAATTGTGTATTTTGCTGATACAGTTCTCTCTGATATAATTATGCATCAATTTAGCTTCAAGATGTGGAGGAGAAAGACCTACAGTACTTGGGCCAGCTGCAACATTTTCCTCTCCATCCAAGAATGATTATTTCAAAGATTATATTTTGAGAATGTATATTTCATCATTACATCAACACAAATTAGACTCATGTACATGTGCACAGATTTTTGTGAGACAAACAGATACATGCAGAAAACAAGCACTGAACTCCTCGTTATCAAGGTTCATTTTCGTAAGCAGCCAGCTGGTTTCTATAATGAAGATGCACTGGATAATGTGGCTCTCTTAGGCAGGACTCGGCTTGAGGTGTGAAGCTCTCTTCAGCATGCGCCCTCACACACGCCCTCTTTTTTTCTACCTTTGCTCAACGGCCAAAAGGAGGCACCATGAAGAGTTTGAATAAAAGGGATGTCAGACATCGATTCCTATTAGGTGACTCTCCGGATCAGCATGGGTCTTGGCCTAAGTCTATGCCTGTGCTTTCGGTCAAGGACACTGTCTGTGGGAGCATCAACCAGACCAGTCTCTGGCCGTCAGGCATCAAATGAGCCGCCCCCAGTGGGACACAGAGATCAGAGAGAAGAGGGAGTCGTCTTTCATCTCTGAAGGATTAGTACTCCCATTGGGGCAAAATACAGGGTGTGTATGTGTACATTCTGCGATACACAGTCGGGGATAAGTATCTACATTTTAGCCACAGGCCGAACACTATCTAATTCTACTGCATGCCAACATTGCCCCCCCCCCCCAGGCCCCAAATATATGAGACTTGGATGGAAGGAGCAGAAAAAAAAACATCCAGCAATCTGCCTGAACGCCAGGGTGATGATATGTCAAATATTCAGCATGTAAAAACACTCTTCAAAGCTCCTCGATATGTTTTGAGGTGTGAGACCATTTGTTTGTCACGGGCAACACGGAAGCGGCGACATGGCAAAATGTTGACACGTGGTGTAGCGAGTTCCATCTGTGGTAATTGTAGTGGGGGCATTAAACATGCATGAAAACAGGGAAGGCTTCAGTTGACTGAATCCACTTGGCACTGTTGAACTGACAGTGCCACTCGGGAGGAAAGTTGAGACAAAGAACTGAGCCCCATGGCACAGAGGATCGCGTGACAATCTGGAGGATTTTGGATTATCAACCACTTCGCATTCAGCAACACCTTTTATGATGATGCTGTCCACAGGCTCAGAGGTATGAGACCACATGTCATGCCAACACATTTGATCCTCTCCTAACGTCTTATAGCATTGTTGATGCTTTGTCTTTAATTCCCACACAAGGCACACACACACACACACACACACACACACACACACACACATCCATTTCCTCCTCCTTTCCTGAATTTGGCTCACACAGTCTGACACTAATGGCAACTTTTCACACCCTTTATGGAGACTCTGCTCGACTCCCTGCACTGATACAGGAACAACGACTCAGCGCTAACTCTTCAAAGACGCCTGTCTGCACACAGCGAGCCACTTAGTCTCACCATGGAGGAAATGGTGAGGCACACCATGATTTATGTCCAATTATAATGGTCCAAATGGGAATTTATCACACGATACAGCTCATTTTCTGAATAAAAATAATGGCCATTGTGTATTTATGAATAGAGTACAGTTTTAGTGACAACGCTGTTTTTTACTTGTATGTTCTATACAGCCACAATTATAACTGTGACACTAAATTAACAAGAGCTTCAAGACAATTTAATGCATGTCACACTGTTTACGTATGATGATTCTAAACCTCAACATGAAAAGCTTATTTGCTTAAACAGCCCTTGATTAAATGCTGGGAAGATACACCAAGTTCCTACATTGTGGCCTCTTGCCAGGATTGGTCTGGGCCAGTGGCAAGGCAGCAAGTACGAAGCAGCTCAAAAACGAGTATTGCTCTCACATTTACATTGGGTAGTATAGCAGGGTGAGGACAAGAAAGGGGAGCACAGAAGAAATGCAGCCCCTCCCAATGTCTTGTAGAACAACAGCTGATTAATGTTGAATTCAGCCAAGCCTCATTTCTCCACCAATGTCTGGGGGTAATCTATAGATTGGTGGGAGCAAGAGTGATGTGCTTGTAAAAAAAAAAAACTGTTTGAACAGACCGTGTGGGAAATGTGGGAGCAGCAACAATGAAAACATAATAAAGCGACAGAGCAATTCTTAAAAAAAATAATAGTGAATGGTTAAAGAATTGGCCAAAAGAAACAATGGCTAAAGGGAGGAGAACAACAAGGTCTTGCAGGAAGGGCAAATTGATATCTTAGATTCATACATACATACAGTGAAGAAAACGAGTATTTGAACACCCTGCTATATTGCAAGTTCTCCCACTTAAAAAATCTGAAATTTTCATCGTAGGTGCATGTCCACTGTGAGAGAGATGACCTAAAAAGAAAAATCCAGATATCACAATCTATGATTTTTTTGGTGATTTATTTGTGTGATACACCTGCAAATAAGTATTTGAACACCTGTCTAGCAGCTAGAATTCTGATCCTCAAAGACCTGTTAGTCCGCCTTTAAAAGTCCACCTCCACTCCATGTATTATCCTGAATCAGATGCTCCTGTGTGAGGTCGTTACCTGTATAAAGACACCTGTCCACCCCATACAATCAGTAATATTCAAACTTGTAGCATGGCCAAGACCAAAGAGCTGTCCAAAGACGCCAGAGACAATATTGTATAACTCCACACGGCTGGAAAGGGCTATGGAGAAATAGCCAAGCAGCAAAATCATGCCGTAACATGGTGGAGTTAGCCGCTACCACAGGGGCTAAGTGCATGCATGGGACTTGGCTTGGGGGCTAGCAACCAACTAACGCTAGCTAGTAAGGCCTGTGTGTTGAAGGAGAGGACAAGGGCGCTAGCGTCGAGCCAACGCGGCTAGCGTGGCTATGTTTGGACTTCAAGGAAGAAAAAGGGACGAGGACCGTGAGGACGCCGGAGAGAGGAAAAACCACCTTCACCTTTCTTCATTCCTGCCTTGGGAAGCACCGCAGTGACATTGGGGTTTGAATTTTGTTTGCTTGCCGGCTATATTCATATTTGTTTGGGCCCTTAGCATGTGTGCATTGTGTACCTGTTAAATTGACTTTATTTGACTGTTGTGTATACATGTTTGATTTTTCCATCCTTTATTTTGTTATTAAATGTTCACACTTTTTGTTATATAACCAGGTTTATTATTTGACTATCTGCAAGACAGTTAAAATAGTGGTGAGTTTAATTGCTAGCTTGATTTTTTAAATTAGGATAATATTAACTCATAAGGGGAAACATTATTTCAGAGACTTTTGATAGAGAATTCAATGCACAAGTAAAGAGTAAAATTGTAATACACATTTAGAGTAATTAACAGTGAGTTAATTTATTAGTTTGGTACTTTGGAGTAAGAAAAGAACTCAGGTGGCTACCTCGTCGAAGTATTTTATACTAGAGAGGCGCTACACTTACAAATAATAGCTTGGCCTATTTGCACAGAATACACCCCCCCCCCAAAAAAAAAAAAAAAAACACAAGAATCACCTTTCCTGAAGTATTTTGTTGTTTTGAGTTGTAAGGGGGAAAGTTAACTGTTTATTACAATCGCTAACCCACGAGCTAACGACCTAACAAGTTCAACAGCTTGCTTGGCCACAGCAGGCGTCACTTGGTGCTGTTGTGAGTGACTCCCCTCCTTACACTGGAAAGTTGAATATATTTATTGAACGCATTGCCACATGTTATTGTAGCTGACCTATCAACAAGAGTTGATACACTTCACTGCAGTTCAATGGACACGCCCATCAATTATTTTAATTAATGGTTTACTGAAACTAATAGAAAGGCTAAATTAGCAAGATTAATATATATTTATTCCTATTCTCGGTAGACACAGCTGAAAAACAACAAAGACGGCGTCAATAACAAATTGATTTAATCTTAATGTTTTCTTTTCATAAATGTCAACCACCATATGTTACTGCGTGTGGCTCACAGGTTGCGGGCGACATGCTCTTTTGGACGATGAAGGGGAAAAACTGTGACAGCAAAATGGTTCTGACAAGTGCATGACGGGGGAGCAGAGAGAATTAGAGTTTGTCACAGGTGAAAAATGTCCCTTTTATCACTTCACAAAAAAAACATGCATTTCATTTTCCTTCCCAAAGAGAATCAACTGCCTTCACACACACACACACACACACACACACACACACACACACACACACACACACACACGCCCACACACACACAAACAGGCTTGCAATAGCTTGTAGACTTGGAGCTACAAGAAAAGCTCTTGAAAAATTGGTCCCAACCTGGATTGCTCATGCAAACAGATGTGGAAACTCCTCCAATGAGCTGGGTGCACCCAGAACTGAATCTCCCACAAGGGCAAAATTGCCTCATAGTTCATTTTGCATCTTCATTGAAGAGTTGAATTAGATTACCGGTAATCAGTTATGGGCAATGGGATTCATCAAGCCTGAGACAATTTGCAATGGCTGATTTTTGCATCTTACAGTTCTACGGCCTGAACTCACCATCTCAATCCCACGAAGCTCTTGTTCTCTGTTGCTGTGCAATCCATTTTTACGACGAACCGGGTCTCTTGCAAACTTACAAAGGGTAAATTCATCCCATGTGTTCAAGCAATGTCCAGCAATGCTACGAGCCGGCATTTTGGCTAACATGAAGGAACAACAAGCTGCCTTCCCGGAGGTAAAACTAATAGAAAAAAAGAAGTCCACTTGAGGGTGGTCCTGCCATGTACGTCACTTCCTGCTTCTTCTCAATAACAAATCCTTCGAGAGGATTTTCATGGCAGGAGTTACAAAAAGCTGTATACGTCAAAAACATGTTTTGGTGAAAAAACGCATGGGTCCATGTCGACTGTCGTTTTTTCATTAATAATCATGCATTTCATGACAGTGGAATTTTAAATTTTTTTCTATACATTAAGCACCTATTAGCAGAAAAGGCTTAACGTGCACATAATCCCCAATATTGGAGTTATCATTTTGATATTTTGAGCGGTTGAAGTGGACATGAGTAAATATGTCCACATACATTTTGATGATGCTTGATGGTAGTTTTGGGAGCTAACCAATGTTATGTTTTTTTACACTTATCTTAAGCATTTTAGAACGTCCTGTGATACACAAGAGAAAAGCAGAATGCAACTCTCAAGTGATGCTTTTTCCAGGCACAAACAGTGAGAGGAACTAAAGAACTGAATTTTCACAAATACTACGTATGTGGAAGAAAACATCTTTTCGAAGGCTCTGTGGACAATGAACAGAATGCTGTAATTTATCAGGAAATTCTCTTAGACTAAAATTCCAGCTGAGGGAGACAAGACAAAACAATTACAAGCCAATTAATAAAGGGAGTGTAGGAATAATTGTGATCATAATTATCATACATTTGCTTCCAATAAAGAAATGCTTTGCTCTGCCCTATATAACGTGGCAGCCTCCTAGCAGGAGATAGCAAGAACAAAAACATCTAATCATCAGAACTGTTAGAACTGCTGCCTGTTAAAGAAATGATGACCACACATGTATTCAGCAATCTCACACATACGCACACGCACATGAACAAACATGTACACCTTGTTTCAAACTGTTTTGCTTGTCGTCTCCTTATTGTAACATCCATCTAAATAAGGGGCGTCTCAAAACTAAATAAATAGAGGTGCTGAGGAGAGGATAATCAGAGAGTGCAGTGGTGAATTGTACGAGACAGTTCCTCTCCTCTCTCCTTGTGAGACTTGAACTGGTGTCTTTGCTTTCTTTTTTTAACCTGTTTAATGAATGTCTGATTGGTGAACCTGACAGGGAGTGAACAATATTCTAAGAGTTTTTTTGATTTGAATCCGAAAATTCAGGCCACATGCAATCCTAATTCAAACCACCACCGGTTCATTCACATCCCTATTAATTACCATGCGTGAAAGGCAGATGGAAACGACAGGGCTGTGAGTGATTATGACCAAGAAGTCAAAATCAGAAGCTATGGATTTTAAAATTTTCCCAACATATTGTCTATTGGCAGCACAGTGAATCAGCTGGTAAAGCATTGGCCTCACAGTTCTGAGGTCCCCGGTTCAATCCCGGACCCGCCTGTATGGAATTTGTATGTTCTCCCCGTGCCTGCGTGGGTTTCCTCCGGGCACTCCGGTTTCCTCCCACATTCCAAAAACATGCAACATCAATTGGACACTCTAAATTGCCCCGAGGTGTGATTGTGAGTGGGGCTGTTTGTCTCAATGTGCCGTGCGATTGGCTGGCAACCAGTTCAGGGTGTACCCCGTCTCCTGCCCGTTGACAGGTGGGATGGGCTCCAGCAGTTCCCGTGACCCTTGTGAGGATAAGCGGTGAAGAAAATGGAAGGATGGATATTGTCTATTCAGCAATCCAATTATGGAGCTTCTGAATGATCAAAGGGCTGACATGGAGCCAATTATAAGGAGGAGTCATGCCTAATCAATTACATTAATTTCTATAACTCTGTTTACATGGCTTCCACTAACACTTCCAATGCCATCACCTTCAACTTAGTTGTGTGGTTGTGGTGCCCTCCCACATGTTTCATGATGAAAATAATCAAATCTACCAAAAGAAAAACAACAACAACAACAAAAACAATCAACAAAAATCATACAGCGCCTCCTAAATATGGCATCCTCTGCCACTTATACAACTCGCAAACAGTGTGCAATCTTTTAGAGTGAGTGAACATCCAGTTTAGTACTGCAACGAGGGATCTTAGTAAAAGATCATAACCTAGGTCTCATGCAACCTGTCTGCCATCGGCAAACAATATGTTAAAGTAAAGATTAAAGCGTCGGACGAATAGTCAGTTCACGTCGTTCTTCTAATTCTACATTATTTACAGCCACAGTTTGAAATCTGTATGGAAGTAGTCCTCCGTCTTCCTGATTAACCGATACAGCTATTTCTTCATCAGATGAGGACAAATCCGAGAAGTCAACACTGGCCATAATTGTGTCCCATCGTAATCGAGACTTTGTTGTTGCACGTAAACATCACATCCGCGCACGTAGGTCATGTGACTTGCCAAAATGACGGCATCCCTGAAAATTCGTAATCTTCGATAAAAATCTTCTCAAAACAGTATTAAATGAGAGAGGATTACAGTGAAGAAAATAGGTATTGTATTGCAAGTTCTCACTTGGAAATCATGGAAGGGTCTGAAATTTTCATCGTAGGTGCATGTCCAATGTGAGAGAGATAATCCTAAAAGAAAAATCCAGAAATCACAATGTATGATTTTTTTTAACTATTTTTTTGTGTGATACAGCTGCAAATAAGTATTTGAATACCTGTCTATCAGCTAGTGTCATGATCCTGCCGCTCCAGCCCGGGCTGTGCGGGTGTCCGCGGTTGCTCTGATTGGGAGGTGCACACTTGCGCCTCATGCAGCCTGATTATGTTGTGTATTTATATGACCTCGATGACGACTGGCCGGCGCCAGTTCGTTGAGCTTCATGTCCCGTTCCAGCACTCTCGTATCCCTGCTCGACAACCTGTGTGTACCGACCTTCGCCCGTTCTCCGACCAACCTTGTAAGCCTGACCCTTTGATAATTCTGCCTGCCTTGATCGTTCTCCTGTGTACCGACTCCTGCCTGCCCGCTCACCTGCTCTCTTCGCCCGATGTCCCAACTACTGCTGTTGCACCGGACTGCCTGCTCGATCCCCGACCTCGGCATATAATAAAAGTTTGTTTCTCCTTGAACTACCTTGCATCGTCCGAGTCCTGCATTTGGGTCGTACCCCCGTTCCGATGGGACGTGACAGAACACAGGACCCAGCAGGAAAGACCCGGCGTCGCCGGGACCGACGCAAGGTAGACCGTCTGCCGGAGGACCAAGCCTGTCCGATCCGGGTAGGCTCCTTGACGTCCTCCGCTTCCGTGTCTTACGCTCCGCCAGCGAGGTATGAATACGTCTCGAACACGACCCGTCCGGCTCCTCATATTCTTCTGGACTCTGACTTTTCGGAATATGAGGAGGACCGTGATTTGTATGACCGGCTGCCTGAGTATGACTCCGATGACTTTGATTTTGAATCTCTTTGTCCCGGCTTTTCATCCCAGTCAGTTTGCTCCACCTCCCCACGTTCCCAGCACCCGAACGTCTTCGCCCGGTGGATACAAATAATCCAATCCGTTTGAGGGGACCCGCTTGGCCATCTACCCGGGACCTCCGCGTGGCGGCCAAAGGAGATGCCCCGGCCGGGCGCTCCCCGGTGCCTCCCGCTGCGCGGCAACTAAGACATCGTCCTCCCACTCCTCGCCGGCAACGGCGAAACCGGCAGACCCGCAGGGGGTGGCGAAGCTTCCAGCCCAGAGGGAGGAGGCGCCGCCAAATCACGAGGCGTTCTGCCGCGAAATGCGGGCGCAGATAGAGCGGCAGAGCGCCGAATTGGCGGCTCTCATGGCCCAGGTCCGGCAAGGATTGGCGATCCAGCCGAGCTACGCTGACGTCACAACTGCGATGGATTCGCTGCTGATGCAGGTTCACGTGGCAGTTGGAACTGACCCGCTCCCGAGACATGCCCATGTGTCAGTTTCGACTGACTCTCTGCCTACTCTCGTTCATGTTGCCGTGGAAACTGACCCACCCTCGCCAAGTGCACGCTGGAGTAGGAACGGACTCGCCACCTTGCCAAGCGCACGTAGCTGTGGAAACTGACCCGCCTCCTCGCCATTCCCACGTCGAGGTTTTGGCTGTTCCGAGCAGAGTTCATGCAGCAGTTGGAACTGACCCGGCCTCGAGAGACGCCCATGTGTCAGTTTCGACCGACTCTCTGCCGACTCTCGTTCACGTTGCCCTGGAAACGGATTCGCCACCGCGCCACGCCCACGTTGCTGTTTCAACGGATGCACTGCAAGCTCACTTGGCAGTGGGGACCGACCCGATGCCGCCTCACGTTGCTGTCCAGGAGGTGGCGACGTCTCCACAGCCGCTTCTCGTCCGTGCTCTGGAGTACCAGTGGCGACCGGCCCGCAGACGCTCAACACTCCTGCTTCGTCGGCGACCGGCCCGCGGTCGCTCCCCGTTCCTGCTCTGTCAGCGAGCGGCACGCAGTCGCTCCCCGTTCCTGCTCTGTCGGCGACCGGCACACAGTCGCTCCCCGTTCCTGCTCTGTTGGCGACGGGCACGCCGATACGTTCCCGTCCAGGAGGTGGCGACGGTGACACTGACGCTGCCTTCTCACGTTCCCGTCCAGGAGGAGGTGGAGTTGGTGATGCTGCCTCCGCCTTCTCACGTTCCTGTCCAGGAGGTGGTGGCACTGGCGCCGCCTTCTCACGTTGCTGTCCAGGAGGTGGCGATGGTAAATGGTGTCGCCGCCTTCTCACGTTGCCTGTCCAGGAGGTGGCGATGGCGATGGTGTCGCCGCCTTCTCACGTTGCTGTCCAGGAGGTGGCGATGGCTATGGTGTCGCCGCCTTCTCACGTTCCTGTCCAGGAGTAGCTGGGGAGTTCTGTGGAGCCACCCTGGAGCTGGAGAGACTTCGGGATGGCTGTGATGGTGGCGGTCATGTCTCTGGTCCTGCGCTCCATCATCCTCTTCGCTACTGAGGGCGCCCAACCGCTTCAGGACCTGGCCTCGTTGGTGACCAATCCACGGCTGCCTCCTGACCAAGACTCGGTGGTGACCAGTCACTGGTCGTCTTGCAACCACGGCGTGGGAGGTTCTCGTCTAGAGCAGTTGCCTGCCTCGGCCTGGTTCCTGCTTCATCGATTGGTTCCTCACAGAGGTCGTTAGCTGCATAAAGACATCTGTCCACCACATACAATCAGTAAGAGTCAAACTCGTAACATGGCCAAGACCAAAGATGCCAGAGAAAATATTGTACAACTCCACACGGCTGGAAAGGGCTATGGAGAAGTTGTCAAGCAGCAAAAGATCCACTTTTGGAGCAATCATTCCAAAATTGAAGAAGCTAAACATGACAGTCAATCTAAATTGGAGTGGAGCCCCATGCAAGATATCACCTCGTGGGGTCTCAATGATCCTTAGAAAGATGAGGAATCAGCCCAGGACGGCACGACACGACTTGGTCAATGACCTGAAAAAAACTAGGACAACCGTTTCTAAGAAGACTGTTGGTAATACAGTAAAACGTCAAGGTTTGAAATCATGCATGGCACGGAAGGCTCCCCTGCTGAAACCAGCACACGTCAAGGCCCGTCTTCAGTTTGCCAATGACCATTTGGATGATACAGAGGAGTAATTGGAGCAGGTTTTGTGGTCAGATGAGGCCAAAATGGGACTTTTTGGTCATAATTCCACTAACCGTGTTTGGTGAAAGACTAATGATGAGTTCCACCCCAAGAACACCATCCCTACTGTGAAGTATGGGCGTGGTAGCATCATGCTTTGGGGTGTGTTTTTCTGCCCATGGGACAGGACGACTGCAGTGTATTTAGGAGAGGATGACGGCAGCCAAGTATTGTGAGATTTTGGGGAACAACCTCTTTCCCTCAGTCAGGGCATTGAAGATGGGTCGTGACTGGGTCTTTCAACATGACAATGACCCGAACCACGAAGCCAGGAAAACCAAGGAGTGGCTCTGTCACAAGCATGTCAAGGTTCTGCCGTGGCCAAGCTTGTCTTCAGACCTATACCCAATAGAAAATATTTGGAGAGCTGAAACTGCGTCTTTCTCAGCGACAGCCCAGAAACTTGCCTGACCTAGAGAAGATCTGTGTGGAGGAGTGGGCCAAAATCCCTCCTGCAGTGTGTGAAAACCAGGTGAACAACTTCAGTAAACATTTGACCTCTCTATTTGCAAACAAAAGTTACTGTACCAAATATTAACATTCGTTTTCTCAGGTGTTCAAATACTTATTTGCAGCTGTATCACACAAATAAATCGTTAAAAAAAAATCATACAATGTGATTTCTAGATTTATCTTTTAAGATTATCTCTCTCACAGTGGACATGCACCTACAATGAAAATTTCAGACCCCTCCATGATTTCTAAGTGGGAGAACTTGCAATATAGCAGGGTGTTCAAATACTAATTTTCTTCAGTGTAACATCTAATTTTCAAGATACAGTACATATTACATGACCTCTTGGATACAATGTTAATCCAAACCACCGGAATTTCCCTTTAAGTATTATTTTATGATGAATTCTCCTCATGGCGGCATGGTGGAACAGCTGTTGAGCGTTGGCCTCACAGTTCTGGGGACCAGTGTTCAAATCCCAGCCCTGCCTGTGTAGAATTTACATATTCTCCCTGTGCTGGCGTGGGTTTTCTCCAGGCACTCCGGTTTCTTCCCATATCCCCAAAACATGCATTCATTGGAGACTGTAAATTGCCCCTCGGAGTGATTGTGAGTGTGACTGTTGTCTGTCTACATGTTTCCCTGCGATTGGCTGGCAACCGGTTCAGGGTGTACTCTGCCTCCCGCCCGATGATAGCTGGGATTGGCTCCAGTACTCCCGCGGCCCTCGTGAGGATAAGCAGCTCAGAAAATGGATGCATGGATTCTCATCATTAAATGACACCAATTAGGAAACGCTTGGAAAGTACATGTCATGTAAAGTACTCCAATAATTACCCATGGTTAAAGTTCCCAATAAGTGCTTTATGAAGTGTATCTGAAGGTAAATGGAAACAACAACAGTGGTCAACAGCTCGACTGTTGATGTCCAACGATGCCATCTTTTCAATGAGAACACAATTCCACCCACACATGCATAAAATCAATTTTAAGCATGCCAATGCTTTCCTTAAAACGCACACATACTGCTGCAATAGAGAGTGTGCATGTCGGGTACACTGAGAGGTAGTTTATTGGCACGCAAATTGTTAGCGCTGTAAAGCCAGCTTGACAGAGGAAAGCACCAAATGCAGAAGTTAAAAGACATTCTCAGAAATGGCCTCCGCATAGTTGGCATGAAAGCCAGACTATACTTTGCTTCTATAAAATGTTGAGTCTGAGGTGAATCATTTGGGAAAAATGTGAGTTTTATTTATTTATTTTTCAGTTTTTTTTCCATTTTTTTTTTTTTTTTAAGAAGAAATGCTCTTTATAGACACAGGGAGGCTCATGTGTCAATCATGAGCACTAAGCCCACTTTGAGGGCTCAAGCTCACTCAAGTGTCGGCGTTGGTATTTCAATACTTATTTCTTACATGTGGAAGAGAGGCGCCTTAAAATGCTGTGCCATGAGTGGGACACTAAATAAACATGACAGTAAAGTTGCTCCCCATCAACAAGACACTGTAACTCTGACATAGATGACAGGTAAATGTGGTAGGTTTGGACAAGAAAGAAAAAAAAATCCCCCAGTGAGAGGTGAACATGACAGTAGGAAATACTAAAAAGTGCCTTGCGACTTCCTACTCCTCGTAATTTCCCATAGTGTAGGTATAATTAGACCCTGGAAATGATGTATCATTAGTTCCAGCCAAGATGTTAAAATAAACTGTCAACTAATTGGTTGAGAATATACCGTGGCTGAAATAATAAAGCTGTGTGATTATGGGAGCAGACACTGTCCAACTGAAATTTATATTTCCTGCAGCTTACTGCAGAATCCAATAATGATTAACAGAGGCGAGGAGCTCGAAAGCCAAACAATACTGATCGTCTGCTTCTGTTCGTTACATTAGTCCCTCACCTTTTCAAAGATGGGTCACATTTAAAAGGCCGAAACTTATGAAATGATCCCAACTCAAGTAACATATCTTACAATGCCCTCTCTTTCTTTGTCAAGATTTTCATGAGAACATTACTCAGATTTCAAAAAAGCTCTGCAAATTAAGTTGACAGCAATTATTGCTTGGTAACAAACATAAAAGTGGTAAATAAACATTTTCTAACTGAATATACATATGATGACAGCTTGAATACATATCATGTCTGAAAGTCCACTGGGTGAAAATGCACTTATAGACATTAAGCCTGGTCTTCTGTGCCTCAATACAAGCGTGTCAGCCTTTGTAGGCAAAGGCTGTAGCTAAGCTTGTTTTATTCTGCTGGGACAGCTGGTCCAATTTCAACATGAAGCAGCTGTCAGCGCTTTTATTTTTGTGAAAAATACATCAATTTTCTCAATAAATGCCCAAATATGTTTTCGGGCATTTTAAGAAGGAAACACTAGCAACACAAGGAAACTCAAACATAACTGGTGGTCCAAAGGTCAAAAAGCATCTCAAACTGGCTGGCAAACAAGTGCTTCTCACTGGAGACGGGCTGCTGTTTTCATGCTTGTTTGCTTCGTTCTTTCCCAGTACCTCTTTGGACATACAGTACCTTTACAGAAACCACCTGCCTCACAGGTCCTTTGTGACTTTACTTCAAGAGCTTAGTGGCTGTCTCCGTTCAAGATCTGCTGCAGGAAAAAAAAATGTTTTAATTGGTCGTGGAGGGTAAAAAAAAAAACGAGGCCTTAAACTCCATCAGATGTGTATTTTACCTGGCTCCTCACTCCCATTTAATTCATATACCACAATACTAGTCATGCCTATGTCATGGTGTTTCATTTTAACACCAAAATAACTACAGCTTGTTATTGAACAATGTCAGTGTCATGACATTTATGGAAATGGCAAAATATCCTGCAGTGTCTGCTCTTAAATGTTGTAACATGCGTGTAACTTGTTTGTAAGATGGTGGTACAGTTTTGCTTACTTTAATGAGGATTGCAGTAACAACCTGCTTCTAATGTTTTTAAAAGAGCAATTCTGTGCAAAAATGTGTTGGGGAGATGACTGCACACACACCAAAAACAAAAAATAATCCCTGTTGTAGTGGCCTTGACAAAGAAAAAAAAAATAAAAACACAACTATCAATGATCAGCCAGTCATCATATTGCAGCCTCATCAGCAGTATCCATGCATCATCCAGTTTATAGTTTACTGATGTGCGCTGTGCTTTGGCCAAGACAGAGTTCAGGTGGTTTCCATTTGCAATTGATGGAGTTGAACAATTTGCACAGCTAGCAGAAAAACCATAATCAATTCGGAGATTATAGATAAGGACACTAAAACCAGCCAAGTACAGCATTTTCTCTTATCGCAATTACACCTTTCCCTCCAGCCTCAGGTAGAGCCAATTAGGCTCTAAGAGGATGAGCCAGCAGCCACTTCACATTGAGAAGGACCTATAAGCTGACTCACTGCAGAGGGGGGCACAGAGGAGCATGGAGATACGTATACAGAGAGGATCAATTTACAATGCAGGCACAATGAAAACCCAATGATATTTTTTTCAGATCACACAACTATTGATTTTGGGAAATGACGAATGGGTTTCTGAGTGATGACCAATATACTGGATGAATGCATCAACAGTCCAAGGGCACAAAGACATTGTCCAAACACTTGCCCCGTTTACTCTTTGATCACTTTTTAAAATCGATTCATTACTTTCCTTTTTTCCGCCTTTCATTGTGAAATATCCCTCACGGAAAATGGCTACTCAGCAGTACAGAAGTAGAAGAGTGGGCGAGTGTTTTAATGTGAACCAATAAAGATGGCTAACAAAACCACAGATCTGGGTGGTATAGTCAAGACTCAGAATGAATACACGTTTCCCAATGCTGTTACTTGTTATGCCCTGCAGAATGTGACATTGCTAGCAAAAAAAAAAAAAAGAAAAATTATCTAACTCAACTGAACCAAGTATGGAAGCAAACTAAACTAAAATAACATTCAATAGGCCACAGAACTTAAAATTTCAGCAACAGAGATCTGAAAAACAGATTAAGGCATCCTGATTTGAGATTGTTCGTCCAACCACACTTGGTTGCACTTGCACTTGGTGGGAGTAATCCACTTCAACATTATTGAATAAAAGACAAAACTGAAGTTGCCAAGTCAAATAAATAGTGTTACATTGTGCAAATTCTTTGGCTGGCTATCCAGCAGAATAAAACCAAAAGAATACACTGTACCTTCAGGGGGGTCTATAATCGCTCGTGAGATTCAATTTAAAATGCAATGGAATCATACTTGCAAGAGAGTGTCAATAGAAGAAGCCAAGACAAGAAACTCCTCTTTGGCTCCTTATTAAAAACTGTTGTTGCCAAGAGGAGTGAAATTGACTAAGTAGATCGAGGCAGAATGCAAAGTTTTATTGGCCACATGGATGTGTGGATGCTTCTTTCGTGATTAGCTCTGCTTGACGAATCGCTACTTGTTGCAACATACAGTATGTGATGACGTCAAATGTGATGCAGAGGAAAAAAAGCTTTGAGGAAACGGTCCCACTAACATCTGAGATTGTGTATCCTTTCACATCAGTATAAATACAGATGGGGCTAAAGGAAGGCAGAGTCATACATACAGCATTACAAAATCGTGGGGTTTCTCTTTCATACAACTTCGACTTCAGAACTTTAAACAGCTGTTGTCAAAACTCTTTTGGTCTCAGGATCTATGACAAACACTACCGAAGTGAAATATTGTACACAAAAAGCACGGCGGGTCATGGTACATTACAATTATTTGGGCCTTGACACCATTGCTTGGTTATGGAAAGACAAACGAGAGCCTGGGAGGCTCCTAACTTCTCTCTCCTGCCCTTGCAGTGTCCTCTAACAGGCGTTTGCTCAGATTTGATCTGAAGCAATGTCCGTGGCTCTTGTTTGCATTTTTCACTCCCCTATTTAAATCAGGAACCTTGCTAAACAAATAAGCGTTATCAGTTAGCACTTGATTTGTTGCTTCATTGTAAATGAACTTTCAGTTAAAAATGTAAATCTTTTGACCTCCAATTTCCCAGGACATAGTGTATTGTGGTTAAGCGGAAAAGCAAGACAACTCCAAATAGCCCTTAGTCCTCTTTAGCAACAAGACCTGAATGATTCAGTCTGCTGACGTGGTTACGTAGGTGGATTTGCATGAGGAGGATGTTGATGTGGATGACGGACTTCCTAAAAAATGATGACACCGAACGTAATGTTAAAATGCAGCAAAGAACATGGTGACGTAGTTCATGGGCTGGAAGCTCTCATGAAATGTTTCTCATACTTTATAGCTCGTGGCAACATGGGTAAAGTTTCACTGATATTTATTTCAAGGCTACACCTCCTACAGTATGTTGGATTGATGTATGCTGACCAGCATTTCACTTGACCTCCTTGCAGTAATAGATATGCCCCTCTTTTAGCCTTGAAACTCTCCAAAATGATTTGTGACTTCGAAACTGGCCATGACATAAATTGCATTGAACATACGGAACTGACTGAAAATACACTGCACCAGCTCCAAAAGACAGAGGACTTAGAAACCCCATCATGTCTTTGACAGTTAGCAGTTGCAACAGTGTTGCAGTTAGTGAAAGTAAGTCTGTTTCACAGGGTGCCTTCAATTATTTAAAATACAAAAATATATTTTCATTTACTGGGGAGTTTTCTGTGTGAGGGAAGATGCCAGCTTTTGATCCATTTGGTTGAAGATGTTACAATCAAAATTTAAAGCTGTGTTCCGTCAAGTTTATGTCTTAACACACATCTAAAAAAAACATTTCCCTTATTGACCAAAAACAATAATAATGCACACACATCCTTATCTAAATGAGGGTTTTGCTCATAGAAAGCCTGCCTATCTCTTTTCTGTCTCTGCGTGGATATCCCAATAGAACTTCCCTGTGCACATGTTCAATTATTCATCTCCCTCTGTCAAAAATTCAGCCTTGCTAGCACTTGCCAGTATCCAACACAAATTGGCAGGCAGGCGCATATTTGGCATATGGTGCAGAGCAGCATGTTTTTTTTCCACTTCTTTTCAGTTAGCTGGCCTGCACTCTTGAGTACACTAACACAAAACGCAATAAACTAGCAAATGCATGTACATTTACAGATGTACACGCACAAACTAATGATCTTTTTGTATGTTCTTGTGTAGTGAAACCCCACAACACTGCACCGCATGGATGTGCATTTTTCTTCAAGCAAAAAAGAGCACTTTGGTCTAACTCACAATAACAGAGGCAACCGTACAACACTGCTGATCATATGTACATATTCTTATACAATTATTGTACCCATACAGACACTAAAGATGGGGGAATTATAGCACAAGTTTTTGAGTTTGAGTAAAATGCAACCACTGCAATATTCATCTGCCAACAGTCCAGTTTTTCTTTGTCTTTGCTCTAAAATGATTCTTAAGAGTTCTTAATATTTTAATATAAACTTCAACTGAATAATTTTTGCCGTGAGAATTTTGAAATTTTGTTGACTTTTAAAACAAAATTTTTTCCAAAAACAACATTAAACCCAATCTTACCTTGGTCACTGCTTCCATCAATGCAACAACTCTTCAGCCAGGTCCGACATAAAATGTTAACCAGCAGCCCCATGAAAATTATCATACTGTATATACAGTTCATATTTGCAAATTGTCACGTTATTCTGGGTGAGGGGGTTGTGATCTACATTCCCCCTAAACTGCGCATGAGCAATTGCGCACAGCTGATGTGGTTTCTGCACACAGACATTCTGCGTTGTGCACAAAAAAAAAACAACAACTCGAATTGCAAGTATAATATAACATACAACTATTCGGTTTGTGCCATATTGCAATGTGATTCAATGAGTGAGGTGTGACTGGCAGCATCCGATTCACATATTACTTGCGCAACCAGTCAACCAGCGGCATTGAGTTAGCAAAGCATACACGCTTTGGGCATAGGAGAGCGAAGACCAGCGAGACAGGCTACTATTGTTCATCCGAGTGGTGAAAGTAAAAAAGTAAAAAAAAGGGATGCTGTGATTTTAAGATGCAATGGCTGTCAGAGTATGTACAACTAGAAGAAAAATCGGTGAAACTGGGCGAGATTTTCTCTTTTTTGAGCGAGAAAGGTCTGGTGTTGCAATGCCAAAGTAGAAAGCGTATTTACGAACGGAAACGTGTGGATTGACTAGAAGCTGGATTACCTCAAGCGTCACATTCCGCACATTTGAAGGCAATTAGAGCTGTACCCAGTTGCGAGTTGGGAATCAGGATCAGTACTTTGTTGGGGGACAGCGCCAAAGACAAAGAGAAAAAGAACAATCTGACAATGGTAAACAAATTGAACCCAGAGCAAGTTCAGAATCTCATCAACAATGTTCTGCTAGTCATCAACAGGAATGCATCTCTGCTGTCAGTTCAAAAAATTCACAATTACATGGCAAAGTACCAGAAAGATGATGTAGGAAAATGTATGCCTTTGATTTTTTTTAATTCAGTCAGTCAATGTAATGCATCAATTAATCACTCGATTAGTATTGTTAAAGTTCCACCTTGGCACACCTTCATCATGGCTGAAATGCAGAATACAGTGCACAAAAAGATAGTTCTTGTATTTTAAATACACAGAGCCAAATAACATGAAAGTGAAGAAAACAAGTATTTGAACACCCTGCGATATTGCAAGTTCTCCCACTTAGAAATCATGGAGGGGTCTGAAATTTTCAAAAAAAATCCAGAAAACACAATGTATGATTTTTTAATAATTTGTGTGATACAGCTGCAAATAAGTACTTGAACAACTGTCTATCAGCTAGTATTCTGACCCTCAAAGACCTGTTACTCCGCCTTTAAAAGTCCACCTCCACTCCATGGATTATCCTGAATCAGATGCAACTGTGTGAGGTCATTAGCTGCATAAAGGCACTTGTCCACCCCATACAATCAGTAAGACTCAAACTTGTAACATAGCCAAGACCAAAGAGCTGTCCAAAGACACCGGAGACAAAGCTGTACAACTCCACACAGCTGGAAAGGGCTATGGAGAAATTGCCAAGCAGCTTGGTGAAAAAAGGTCCACTGTTGGGGCAATCATTTGTAAATGGAAGAAGCTAAACATGACGGTCAATCTCAATCGGAGTGGAGCCCCATGCAAGATATCACCTCGTGGAGTCTAAATGATCCTTAGAAAAGTGAGGAGTCACCCCAGGACTACACGACAGGACTTGGTCAATGACCTGAAAAGTGCTGGGACCACCGTTTCCAAGGTGACTGTTGTTAATACACTAAGACGTCATGGTTTGAAATCATGCATGGCACGGAAGGTTCCCTTGCTTGAACCAGGATATGTCAAGGCCCGTCTTAAGTTTGCCAATGACCATTTGGATGATGCAGAGGAGTCATGGGAGAAACTTTTGTGGTCAGATGAGACCAAAATTGAACTTTTTGGTCATAACTCCATTAACCATGTTTGGAGGAAGACGAATAATGAGTTCCATCCCAAGGATGGGTGTTTTTCTCCACATGGGACAGGGCGACTGCACTGGATTAAGGAGAGGATAACAGCGGCCATGTATTGAGATTTTGGAGAACAGCCTCTTTCCCTCAGTCAGAGCATTGAAGATGGGTCGTGGCTGGGTCTTTCAACATGACAATGACCCGAAACACACAGCCAGGAAAACCAAGGAGTGGCTCCGTAGCAGTATATCAAGGTTCTGGCGTGGCCTAGCCAGTCTCAAGACCTAAACCCAATAGAAAATCTTTGGAGGGACCTGAAACTCTGTGTTTCTCAGTGGCAGCCCAGAAACCTGTCTGATCTCGAGATCTGTGTGGAGGAGTGGGCCAAAATCCTTCCTGCAGTGTGTTCAAACCTGGTGAACAACTACAACAAATGTTTGACCTCTGTAATTGCAAACAAAGGCTGTACCAAAATTTTGACATTGGTTTTCTCAGATGTTCAAAGAACTTATTGTCAGCTATATCATAAAAATATATCGTTAAAAAAAAATCATACATTGTGATTTCTGGATTTTTCTTTTTAGATTAACTCTCTCACAGTGGACATGCACCTACGATGAAGATTTCAGACCTCTCCATGATTTTTAAGTGGGAGAATTTGCAATATTGCAGGGTGTTCAAATACTTATTTTCGTCACTGTACTATCAGACTGTTTGGGAGCATCATTCAGTTGTCAGCATGCACTGCAACAAAATATCGTAATAATTCAGTTTTACACTGAGAAAAACAGACAGGGATATGATTGTGAATAAAAATAAATAAATAAAATTAATTTGGAAGTGGGTTTGCTATTTTATAGATTATGGTCATCTTGGTTTGATTAGCTTATCTATTTTTGGGGTCGTTAAAAGAACAAAGGTTTGTTGACATTTTCATCATAGGTTCGGAGGGTTTCTGTCTGCTTCTGGTGTGCAACACCGATGAGTTAGACACTTGACCAAAAAACAAAACAAAACAAAACAAAAAAACTACCACTACCAGAGCAGTGACGAAATAATTTGTGCTAACCAGAGTAAACCAAACACAGCCCGATACTGATTCTTTGCTACTTCTTTTGAAAGAAATAAAAAGACGAATGTAGCCCCGTGAAGAAAATCTTTCAAGGAAAGTAATTATGTAAAATGCCACATAATATATTTTCTTAAAAGGTCTCTATTATTCCTTTATCTTTATCAAAGGCAAACAGAAAATACAGGATGTCAGCACTCATGCGTCCTAATTGTCAGCTTGAAAATATCTCCGTGGACATCATCACACAAGCCGGAACAATCACGCGCTTCCAGGAAGGATATTTTTGATTCATGAGAAATTCACATTCGCACTTTTTTTTCTGGTCTTTAATTTTTTACTTTGTGTTCTGACAAATATTTAAAAAGAAGCTGCGAATTCAGCTGGCAACCACATGCTGAAAGAACGGCAAAATGTTCAGGACATCATGTTACACCACACAAACACACCACCACCTGCTCTGACCTAAGTGAGCAGTAAGTATGTGCGTTGTGAGCGTACATGGGAGCTTATTCCAAATATTCTTCTTGCCCGTGTGATGACTAATACCCACAGAACAATTTCAGCTAGTAAATAATATATTTAAATCAAATCACCTTGAACAAATGAGTATGTCTGCAAAACTATTAATCAGAGTGCAAACATGTATTTACAAATATAACTCTGGAACAAACAATCAATTATTCAAAAAGTAATGGTGGGTAAGTGGGCTTCTTCCTGGGTGAGATGGTGCCATAATTGGAGTGGGACTTCAGCAGTCCTGGCTGGTGTTTGTGTGTAGAGTGAATGCATACTACAGTGTATCTTTGCACACATACACACACAGGCATACAAAAACTCCTAACCCCAAACCCAAGTGCCGGCTCATTACTGTTTAATGAGTTGTCTGATTAGTGCCAAATATAAAAGTATTATTGTCATTCGCTGTATGTTTATTTTGATTAATTATTGTATTAAAGTTACTGACTGGTAGCAGAATGACGAGGAGCATTAACATTCTGTGGTAACAGGGCCCCAGTGAGGAGATCAACTTAGTTCTCATTGTGACACATTAAAACATAACCACTGCCAGAAGGGATTTTGATTATACTATATATTATTGATTATACCGTCGGCTTTTATTGTTTTAACTCCTCTGTGCATGCAGTTTATCTCTAAAAACGAAATGACTACAGAACTGCCTTTTCAATCAACCTGTACACGTTAATGCATGATAATGCTCCAGTGTTTTTGTGACAGGTGGCAAGTTTTGAAAATATAAGTCCTGAAACGTGCTCATCAGTGATGTTTTTTTTTATGTCCCCCTCATTCCTCTGGGATGTGTTAACAAAATACTACAAGACATTGCGATAATTAATCAACATGGGATTCATGGAACACGTGCATGCCTCTCAATGTGTGTATCAGGAAAAAAAAAGATCCAATGAGAAATCCCACTTTGTTTCCAACAAATCCAAATAATCTTGGGCCAATAAACTCTTTGCGCTATATTTGCGCAAACTGTGGTAGGCATGAATATTATTGACTTGGACGTGTATAAAATCAAATAGGATTCTAGGCTAGCAAGTCATATTGATTCAAGGTAAGCGTCATTTGTGTTTGTAATCCTGGTGATTGTGTGGAACAGATTGATGCTTATAGTGACATCTTGAAGCATCCATACATTCATTAATGATCTGTTCAAGCAGAGCTTGGATCAGGCAAAACAAAAGCCACTACTTGGTGAGAGGTCTCAATTAGTGGTCTAAAGATGAAACGTTATTGTCTGCATTCATTTTTATTTACCTTTAAATTCCTTAACTAGACAACTTTGTTTTCACAATGTACTATATAACCATCCGTAGATTTTCAGAAAATAATGAGCATAATTTGGCAAAATAAGAAGAAAAATGTACAGCTAAGTTTTCAAATGTAGGGAGTAAAATAAAAATAAAAAAAGTCACTAGAAAGATATATATACAAGTAAAGTCCAGTCCAGTAACAAAAACAGACAAACCAGGTGTGTGCTTTGGGCGGTACGTTGGGGCAACTGTAGAACGTTGGCCTCACAGTTCTGAGGTCCAGGGTTCAATCCCAGCTCCGCCTGTGTGGAGTTTACATGTTTTCCCCGCGCTTGGGTGGGTTTTCTCCGGACCCTCCAGTTTCCTCCCACATCCCAAAAACATGCATCAATTGGACACTCTAAATATCCCCTAGGCTCCAGTACTCCCACGATCCTTGTGAGGATAAGCGGCAAAGAAAATGGATGGATGAATGTGTGCTTTGCACTTGGCTGAGGGAAAAACTGAAGATTGCCTCCAATTGAATAACGCCGCCCATATTGGGCCATGTGACTTTGCTGCCTGGTGGGAATTTAACAAATGTACATCTCCACATGTACAGCACCCTCCTTCTTCTTCTGCACAGCGTCATGTCACTATTCAGTCATTGTCTTAACCTCTTGTTAACAACCTAAAGGCCAAATAATGTGCTGCGCAAAGTGCTTGTGTTAATGTAAAATGTATGCTGGCACGCTTTGAATAACAATCGCTTTAATATTGAAGCACTTTTCCTGGAGGCTAAAAGCATCTAATGGGGGGCTCCAGCTTACTGTTAACACAGTGTTGGTATTAATTATAAAAACTCACTAATAGTGATGAACAGCTGCATTGCAATCGGGCGCTTCTTATATTACTCTCTGCATCATGTTTACAGTTATAGTTTTGCACATGTCCGTCTACATCCACATGTATGTGCACTGTTTGACACCTATTCATGCTTGTAAAATTTCTTCTACTGCTTAGCGATTGAATACAAATGAAAGAATAACCCTCCCTCAAAAGCAGCTCGTTTCCAGAACAGAACAATTTATTCTGTGTAACACATAAAGTCTGATTTATAAACTTGATAAATTACACATTTGCTCTAACAGTGCACCTTTGGTGAGCGTGTTGCACATGATTTAAGACTGCAATCTTTTATTAAGATCCCAAATTGCTGGCATTAACAGATTCTGCCCGCTCTTGGCAATATGTGTAAAAGTCTAGAAGACTCCCGTATGCAAAAGAGGTTTTACCCTCTATTGGTAGCGTTGATCATTTTCATTGTTGAATATTTGGGAGAGGCCTACAAATGCAAAAGGAAGTTTGAAGTGATGGACTTGTGAGTGGTGGTGAAAAAGGCAAACAAACATCTTACTGAGTTAAAGAAATATGTTATTCATGCTGATAATTTTGGGGAAAACCAGCAAGCGTAAAACAGCTTCGTCTTGTTTGATTAAACATGCATCGACAGCGTGGCAACGGGACGTACATGCTCACCCCGTGTAAAGCTGCCCTTAAAACTTAGGACCGAATGCCTTGAAAACTACTTAGGTAAGGCCAGCACGGATTGTCAGTGCATTGAGATGTCTCAGATGTCGTTTACACCAGTAGAAAAGTTGTTAAAATCACCTTTTATTTTGCCTGTGCTATGCTGCCACTGCTGATGCACTCATACAAAATGCAAAATTAGACATTGTCTTAAAAAAAAAAAAAAATCACGACACATTGCTAAATGAATCAATGTTCTATGCTCCGTTTGGCATCCACATCTGTTTGCGTGCGCAATCAAGTTTGCGCCTGTTTTTGTTGCAGTAAATTAAGTCCACAGAGGTGTCTGTGAATCCAGCCTCACAATACGCAGTGATGGATACAAAAGGGGAAGTGGGTGTATAACGCTTGCCCCAGATGTGACGAACTAGTGCTGACACAGCCAGATGTTTAGTAAATGTAGGATGATACTAGGTGCTGACGCATGCTCTAGGGGTTTTAGGAAGCCAAGTGCTTCTCTGTCGGCCCTTTACACTCCTGTAGGCAGAGCGTGTGTATTCTTTATCTCACACAATTGACATTTAGCTGAGTGTGTGCTTTTATAGGTGTGTGTGTGCAGGATTCCATGTGTGCGAGGAGTGCTACAGTGAGCATATGCCGGATCCAAGGTCCCCTATCGCGGTTTTGTCATTGTGGACTGTGTCAGATGTAAAGGAAGAAAGACTGCATTGGCTGACTCACAGCCAAATGGACACACCCACCACCACATCCACCGGCACCTGCCCCTGGGTGCACAAAAACACCTGCCACCATTAAACAAAATGTCTTATGCTGCAATTTGGATGAATCATATCGCAATGGAAGCGCTGCCGCAGATTTACAGAAATATAAAGAAAAAGGTGGCAATGAAGAAGGAATAAGTGACATCTTTATGTCAGTGTGATCAAATTACAGCATCAACAACTCGTCATCATCACTTCTACTTGCACGATCATCGTAAACATGATCTCAGTTATCATGCACCTGCTGGCTCATTTGGATACGCTGCGATGAGCCTTGCGGGGCCAGACTGACAAGCCTTCATGGCAATAACTTGAACTTGAAGCCATGAAGGCAACCAGGCACTGCTTGATAGGCTAATTGACAAACTTAGAAATTCCCACTTTCTTCCTCTGGCATCTTCTCTTCCAAGAAAAAACATATTTCATTTACTGGTAACTTGAATTTAATTTAGAATGTGTGTTATTAAGAGAATAAAGGACGGTAGACAGCCTGGGGAGAGCAAAAGCAGGTACAGTACATCGGGGAGGGCAGAAGTGATTAGTTCAAGCTTGTGGATTCTTTGCATGAAAAGAGATGAAGATGGTGAAAAACAAACTTGGATACCAAAGTACCTTTTTATTCCGCTCCTGCTTCCTTTTCAGGAACATACATACATCACAGAGAATTTAAGGGGCCAGAGGTATACAATCAAAACCCTTACCAACAATTGCCCCTCTGTTTCCCTTCGCTACATGGTAGATTATCACCATCTCGCCGACCGCGCTGCACATCTCAACTGTCCTATTTAGGCATTAAGACAACAAAGTAGAGCCCTGCCTGCTCACCAATCTGTCTCTGCTCCCTTCTTTAACCTTGATTCTACTGACAACCACACAGAAATGGGCACTGTGAAGTATAGTATTTCACAACCACCTGGGACCCATTCTTGCAGTCATGTGTCCAATGTGTGACTATTAGACGGCAGCTAACGGCCACCATCTATCGCTTATGTATCTATTTGATGATTTCCCCCATGGGAATACTTCACTGCTGGTCTTAGTTAACCTGTCGTTTTATTTTAACAATCTCCCTGGGGCCGTTTCCCAGTCTATTATACTGTATGTATGCTGGAGACGCTGTGTGGTATATTATGGTATGCCTGTCAATAAAGTGGTTTTTGTATGTGCCGCTGTACACTTCAATTTGTAACAGTGCAAGAATATCATGGCGAGTGTTCCCACTGTGAAAGTGAGAGAAAATATAAAGCTACAAAATTAATTAACATTTAAGTTAACTTTCATCTTTCATGAAACTTCATTTTAGATACTTGTGACAACAAGTTTAAAAGGCCATTTCCTTTTAATGATATTATAGTAACATTGTTAAAAAGCAGCGCTATACTTTGATGATATTTTGTTAGGAACCAACCCAATTTCTTCTAATGTGAGGCTGTGACATCTGCTGTGAGAGAGATTGGCTTTCTCCCACGACTGTATCATAAGTGCTTCCTTGCACTGCGACACATTTTTGTTCTTTCGTGCAAAGCAGTGCAGTCCGACAGCAGAAAGCAGACAATTATAATGATAAAAATGATGCTTGATTGGTTAACCGAAATATTCGAAACACACGGTCAGATCCACACTGCTGAAAACTGCAACCCCAATTATAAAACACATCTCTCCTGGATCAATACATAATTATCAAGTATTTTGGGGACGGGGGTGGTAGTGGGGGTAATGGGCCTGATTAACATGTTAAGGTGTGCATTATAGAGTGTCCCTCAAGGGTAATATGTAACAATTTCTTCCTGTTTTACCATAGCTTAACAGTTGTTTCGACTATTTTACCCACATCAATATTGTATTTGATGCAGAGAATATGCACAGGTAAGCCATTATTCCACCGCTCAGAGGATGTTAGGAACAAAAAAAACAACTTTTGCATTCTCCTCTATGTTGAGGAAAACAACAACAAAGATAAGAACGCACCCAAGAGAATAAGAGAAGAATTTTGTCTGCTCCCATGCTCCCACATTTCCCTCTAGTGTTCTCCATTTCAGAGACACAAGCAGACCGCAGTGTCGAGTCACTGCTCCATTTCTCTTCAGAAGCTACAAGTGACAAACATTTTATAAACATTCAAAAGTTTGACTAGAGTAAACTTTAAATGTTTAACTTTTTGTGATATAGCAGTTCATGCCGGGTGGTGTTTGTGCTTTTGTGTTGACTTGTTCGTACGCAGGCTTTTATGCAGCAACGGAGTGCAAAATAAGGCAGACAAATAACAGCTCCAGCCCATCTAATGACAGCGGGGGTTATCAGCTCCTTCTGCCTCCTCTAATTTCCATCAGCTTTGACAAGCCTATTAAATCAATGGCAAACCCAGAATAAGCATGTTTGTGTTGAGTTTAAAGTGACAAGCTGTGATCACACCTCTCAATGTTGGGGGAAGATAGGGACATTTTTAATTGAAAAAATACTGGTCCTCTGCACATTACTCTGGATTAAAACGGATTTTGCCTCCAGGACACAAACCTCTGCAAGGACATCAAGAGAACAAATACCAGGCATAGTCATGGTGTTTGATGTAAAACTGAAATATTCTGGAAGATATGTGATTGACATTCTGGATTGCAAAAAATTCATTCCTCTAATCCTAATCTAATCGTAACAAATTGTATTATCCCTCTTGAGTACATTAATCTACCGGGTACATGGAGTAAACTTGATAACAATAATGTGCTCAAAAAGTCTTCTTACGCAGTTCAGCTACTCATATGCTATACATGAAATATGAAGAGGAGGACTTCATCTTCTTGGTACAGGTCATCATCGTGTCTCCTCTCCTGTCTGACAATATGTTTTCTTAAGCAGGCCCTGAGGGAAGTGCTCTTCGAGTTCAAAGAGTATCAGGATTCAATCGAGCCTTTTCGAATCCTCAATGGACGGCTGAGGACAGCGTGACCTAAGGAAAGGCAATGTCAACACTCGGTGCGATTGACAGGCGCCATTTCTCTCAGGATGACGTCTTTATCGGTGGACATTGTCATGTGCTGAAGGAACACAGCACATCCGCCACCCTGCCTGTCAGCTGAACAAACTTCAGTTTCCATGACAACACCATTCTCCCAACTTTCATGACATTTCTGCCATACAGCCTGACTTAAGGTGAGATATTCAAAATTTTGCCTGCCATATCTGCTTGTGTGGATTTCAGTTCAGCTGGAGAGTTGTCTTGTTCTTTTACTGGTACGGTCATTCTTCTGAATCTTTCTTCCCAACACTTGCCCTTTTATTTTCTTTGATACCTCATCTACACTACAGAGCTGCACCGCTGGGATATAAAGTGTTGGGAAGGCTGGATGTTTGTATTTTACTCAAGGCAGCTTGATGTCGGTTGGCCATTTGAAACATTTTTGTGCTTCTGTACTACACTCACACACTTGGAGTGGTCATCACGTATTCCTTCAAGAATTAAGAATCTGCATAGTTACATTTTAGTGTTAAAACTATCATGAACCAGGTAGGATATTTAGTTGGTGGGGGGGGGGGGGGGTTTCATTTGTCTTTAGATCCTTATTTGCCCCGCTCCGAGTAAATGTCAGCCCGTGTGGTAATGCAAAAGAAACATCTTCGTTTTTAATGAAAATCTGAATCAGAATTTGAACGGTTGTCCAATATTTCTAAGGCCAAATGAGACTATTAAACATGGATTAAATATCAATGCCAAGTTTCCTTGACATCCAGAAGCGATAACTAGTGGGCCAGTGGCTGTGGTCCACCAAACCTGGAATTACGCTTACGTGTAGTACAAAATGAATCATGACCTCAGCAGCAGAGAAACTAGAATGTGGTATACTCCAAGCTATTCCCCACATAAGGACTGATTTGCAATCTGAAGACAGATTGTCCATTCAACCAACAACGCAGCTTTTGGCTTTCAGGCTGCCCTGGCGTGACGGATATATCAGATGCAATCAATAGGTGAATTAATTACAAGAGAGCCAAATGGGAGTATTGTGTGACCAGAGGAAGTGTGAGAAATAATGACTGCGTAGCAGTCAACAAAGATTCTTGAGGCTAGTATCAGTACAACATATGGGGTTCAAGGAAGGTCATGTGTGAGCCTGTGGCATGCCTTCATCATTTCTGCATCACTGATGCTCAGAAATACCCACGATTTGATGTGACTGTGTGCATGACAGACATTTGGCCAGCAACAAAATGTTGGCTTACAAGGGATGTTTGTGTCTCATTAATGTTCGAGCAACTCATGCACATTAATGATATGAAAGCAATTAAGACACAATTTAAGTCAGATGGAAGTAAAAGGAAAGGGCAGATATGAAGAGCTGGCGTGACACTTACTGCTGTTGTCCACTCCCCTCAGCATGAGCCAAAAGTGGTGGCAGAGATGCAAGTAAAAGCATTACTAATATACAACAAGTAGCCCATGAATTCCTACAGAGTAGAATCAGACGGGGGGGTTGGGGGTCTCTGCTGCTGACCTTACCCTGACACTTACCCCGCTTCCTGGTACTCGCATCGGCAATATTCCAGACTGTTGTTTTGCTTCTATCAAATTTTCCATTAGAAGTGACATTTCATCTACATCAAGCCCTTAGGTGGAAAACCCACCCAATATTATAGGAGGTGAGGGATGGCCAAATACGTTCACCAGGTTTGTGTATGCCCCCAGCATCTGACTGACTCCATTATCAACATAAAGGCAATTACACGCCTCTCTGTATTCACTGTAGCTATTAAAGCAAACAGCTAGTCATTTATCAGAAGTATGTAAACACCAGTGTTTCCTCCGGTCTAATCATTTGCTGCCAGCATCGCACCACAGAAATGCTATTGAAAAGGATCCCAGACAATACTTGTGTCTAAGAAATAAGCACGCTGCAGCATCCAATGCAAAATTCCACCAGCGCAATACACCAAAAGACAAAATGGGGTGGGGTTAAGTGGAGACAAGGCTGAAGGAGAACTGCACTTCACTTTTAGTATTGTCTGCTGAGACAGTAGGTCTTGTTCAGAACCCAAATTAATGTACCATCCATACTGTATCTGTCTTAACTTTATGAAGCCTAAATGATGACCATCACGTGAAATCTGATTTCAGCCTGACTGATCCCAAACCACATGGGGAGGTTGATTGAAATTGCATACAGAACAAAATGCCATATATGTGAATTTGGAACTTTGCTGGAAAGTCCCCTCTTCGGTAAATTCAGACATTAGCGACAAAGGTGAAGAGATGGAGGATGGAAGGAAGGTATGACTTTAGGTAATACATCCAGATCACAGTAATAACAATTTGGATAACTGACATGGAAGAAAATAAAGCAATAAAAGCCTTACCTCCAGTTCCTGCTACTTTGTAGATGAAATATCAGAACAACTTGAATACAAGAGTACCTCTATGTCTACGGCCGCATTACGTCATATTCTACAATCCACAGTGGAACCTCGATTTAATGGATATCAGAAGTCACACACTGTCTTGTCAGTACACTATCTCAAAAAAGTTTCCAATTGTCACTTAAAGGTCAAGTGTCGTCAAACGTATGATTTTTGGTATATTATTAATGAAAAACCCACAGCCAATATGGTCCCATGTGTTTTTTCACCACAAAACATGATTTTGACATATACAGCTTTTTGTAACTCCCGCCACGAAAATCCTCTTAAGGGATTTGTTTTCGAGAAGAAGGAGGAAGTGACGTACAAGACAGAGGCGCCCCCTAGTGGACTCGTTTGTTTCCATTAGTTTTACCTCCGGGAAGGTAGCTCGTTGTTCCTTCGTGTTAGCCAAAATGCCGGCTCATTGCATTGCTGGACATTGCTTGAACACTCGGGAGAATGGAATTACCCTTCATAAGTTTGCAAGAGACCCAGTTCGTTGCGAAAAATGGATTGCATGGGTACAGAGGACGAGAGCTTCGTGGGTTCCAAATAACAGGTAGGTGTGTATACAGCTACTACAAAAAAAAAAAAAAAAAGTTTGGGGCGGACCACGTAATCGGTCTCTCTCATAACGTAGCAAAAGATCCGCGTATGAAATGTGTTGATGTGCGCATACAGCTACTAAAAAAAAAAATAATAGTTTGGGGCGGACCACGTAATCTGTCTTTCTCAAAACGTAACAAAACATTCGCGTATGAAATCTGTCGATGAGCACGTCGCCCAGCTAACAATGTCTCACTCAGCCTCGTCTCGAAAGTGCTCGTCGCGTACTGCGGCGACTTTGAACATACCCCTCACTCAATTGCGCAACTTTGTACATGGATGATGCGCTCTCGGCTCACTTTTTTTTTTCCATATAGACATTGAAGTGAATACTATTATATGTATTTTTGATTACAATAGCTATTTTAGAATGTTTATAGGGATGTCACCCCCACTTTAAACATCTCAAGCAACTTGATGAAGGAAATACGCTACTAAAAATTTCTGTGACACATGCCAGGATGATGCAGGGTGCAAACCACAACCACATTCATCCCTGTTTAACTAAATTAGTTTATACACTGTTTCTGACAGTGTCAGTCAAAATGACCACTAGAATTTCAGACAAGGCACCATTTTCAACAGAGGTCATATTGGAACTCATTAGATTGTGGTTGTTTACTTAATGTGTCCAGTGAATGTTTTTTTTTTTTTTTTTTAAATCCCACAACCTTTGGTAGAAGAGCACAGACACGGGAACAAAATCACATTTACACATGTCGTTATACTCGTTATATTTACCGAAGCATACCTACATCTCATTAAATCTGCAGTTGATTTGTTTTGTTTTGTCAGTGTATATATGGGTACTTTTTTGTCATTTTTTGTTTCGCAAAGTGATAGAGGGCTCGCTAGGGTCACAAGTGAATTCCAAAGGTCGTCTTGTTTTAGTATTTTATTAATATATCATTGTCTGTGGAAAATAAAAAAGATGTTTTATAGCAAGTCTCACCAACATGGTGGCCTGGGCACTAAGTTGCCCCGAAGATTTGTATAAATGAAGCGCTGCATATTCATAGTTATGTGTCCTACAATGTTAACTCACTGTCAGTAAGTATTGTGAGGCATCAATTACATAAACAGTGTCTTCACATATGTATGGATAAATATCATTAATTATTAAATAATCAGATAGTTAAAGGGAATCTAAGCAATTTTGTTATCCAGAAGTGTTTAGCAAAGTGGTAGCCCTTCATATTTTTCAGTACCCAAGGAGTACTGCATCTCTCATTTTCTAAAATGGTAAGTGGCCCATTTTATAAAAATGTTTTAAAAGGTTCTGGGGAGCACCTTGATGATCACATAAGGACACAGCATATTTCACAAAACCCTATCCAGTGGCAGACATTTTGATCATGATTGAATTGTTATGCTCAGGAGAAAATAAATACTATTTAGAGAATTTTTACACTTTTTTTATATTTGTGCGTGTGGCAGTGGCCTATTGTGAAACAAACAGAATTAATTATGGTTTAAAATGGGGTGACATCCCTATAAACATTCTAAAATAGATATTATAATGAAAAATACATATAACAGTATTCACTTCAATGTCTATACGAAAAAAAAAAAGTGAGCGGAGCGCGTGTCAGCCATGCACAAAGTTGCGCAATTGAGTGTCCCTCGACATCCAAGTGGTCGCCATATTAGTCGCGTCATCTGTCCTTGACGTCATCGTCACTTCCGCCGTCGAAAACGCGCAGTGCCTGCTACTATGGAAGCCGAACAGAGATATTCGGATTTTTCCAACGCCCCTTTCAACACGGAAGCTCTTTTCAAACACAACCGAGTGAAGTTACCGGGGCAATATGATACAATTGTTTCGAGCCCTCAGGGCAATATTACACTAATGTTTCGAGCAATATTCAGATGATATGCCATCACGGCCAAACCGCATCCCGTCCGACGCACTTCCGCGGCCATCGCGGCTCATCGCAGCCGGCCGGTGTGGCTTATGACAGAGCGGAGCGGTGATGCTTTGTGTTCACAGTCGAGCCCGCGCACTTCATGCTCGCACTCGACTGAGTAAAGCATTCTCGGCTGGATTCTTCAGAGCCGCCCCCATCGCACAGCCCGATGCACAGCCTTCGCAGAAGATGTGACTGCCGAACACGGTGCCTCAGCTTCGGCAGCCGTGGAATATAAGGAGGGGGTGGGGCCGAGCTATGTTGCTTTTAGGGGTATGTTCAAAGTCGCTGCAGTACGCGACGAGGCTGAGTGACGTGCACATCGACACATTTCATACAAGGATCTTTTGTTACTTCATGAGAGAGACAGATTACGTGCTCCGTCCCAAACTATTAATTTTTTTTAGAAGCTGTATGCGCACATCAACACATTTCATACGCGGATCTTTAGCTACGTTATGAGAGAGACCGATTACGTGGTCCGCCCCAAACTTTTTTTTTAGTAGCTGTATACACACCTACCTGTTATTTGGAACCCACGACGCTCTCGTCCTCCGCACCCGTGCAAACCATTTTTCACAACGAACAGGGTCTCTTTCAAACTTATGAAGGGTAATTCTATTCTCCCGAGTGTTCAAGCAATGTCCAGCAATGGAATGAGCCCGCATTTTGGAACAACGAGCTACCTTCCCAGAGGTAAAACTAATGGAAACAAACGAGTCCACTAGGGGGCGCCTCTGTCCTGTACATCACTTCCTGCTTCATCTCGAAAACAAATGCACAAATGCAATTGTATAGTAATAGTAAATAGAAGCTGTTGGTAATGATGATGGTTATCTTTATAACAAATGTGAGGTGTTTTAGAAAGCCTTTTTTTTTAATCAGCATGTGTATCTCAGTGAAAATGTAGAAATTGATTTTAGGGTTTCCAAATATGACTTTCCCACTTTCACTTGCAAGTGAAACTGGAAATTTAGAGGAAATTGATACCCCTCCCTATCAGTTTAAATACCAAATTTGGGGAAAAAATAAAAAGTCTGCCATGACAGGAAACCTGAGGAAAAATTCTCAAGTCCGTTTTTGAAATGGAACAGAACGTGGGCCACTTTGGTTGCATGCAGCCATTTTGTACATACCTTACAAAGGAAGTGAAAAACATATTCGGCAGGTTTTTCCTAGAATCACATTTTACTTTGTCAGGCAGTCATTCCACACCATACTTTGTGGATGAGTTTACTCGTATGTACTGCATCTTTGCCAAAGAACAAAGTGCAACTCGGATCCAATTTTGTGTGGCTGCTTCTGATTAGGAAAACAAAGATCATTTTTGGAAAGCAAACGAGAGAAAGCCTGGCAATTAGGTATCTCAATTTCACTGATTGGGGATGACAGGGGCAACATTGCACACAGCTTCATACCCTCAGACATGCACGCCAACACTGTCACACTCTCTTTATCTCACTCACACACACACACACACACACACACACACACACACACACACACACCACACACACACACACGCGCGCGCGCGCACACGCTTGAGAATACTATGCCTCATTTACTGCAATTCTAAATTGGATCTGATAAACAATTAATGGTTTAATTGGCCATTGGAGGGGGTTCTTCTCTCCCTGAAGCATCGCTGGTTCCGCTAGGCAGTCATGTGGGGAAGGCAGAATGTGTAACCAATAGAGTTGGGTCAATCGAACTAAATAATACCAAACTTGTCAGCAGAAAGGGAGGAGTAATGACCCGTGGTCCTGGAGGGCACCTAAACTACAAATTGTTCATTAGTAGATCTGATGAAGACAACAAAAAGACAGGAACTTTGAATGTCTGTTGAAAATATAGGAGAACTGTACTATAGCAGCACTTTCTCTGAAATTGCATACTGCAAAATAAATAAAAATCACACAACCTTAAGTCCGCCTCATTGCTTATTGAATTGCATTTTCAAACTAAAAAAGGGGCAATACAAATTTAAGTAGTCAATTCAGTACCCAACCACGCACTAGAAATGTCTAAAAGTGTACTGATCAAACATTTATACAATATACACTTAAATGACCCTTTGGGCAAAAACACACAACAGGAGAGCAGTAGCCCAGTTGCCCCTTGCTCAAGTCGTGTTGTATTTGAGTGAATCAGCAGAATTATATCATAAATGCTGTTCATTATTAATCCATTCAGAAGCACAGTTCCAGTGTGGAGAAATGCCTACAAGATGTGCCTGGCGATGCTGTCAGGTTATCTGACGGACCTTTTTCCTCGTTAACACACCCACACCTTAGTCTCCGACTACGCTAACATCAAACATCATAGACTAGAACAGAGCTTCCTAAGGTGTGGGCTGCGACTGCTGGGGTTGTCGGGGGCAGTGCTACTGCTGAGTATTCTACAAGCTAGACTACTAATTATTGATGTTTTACCTTCTTCTGAAAGAGATACACAGTGTATGTTTTTTTTTTTTATTTATTACAAGTGAATTAAGTTCCGAGTTGTCTTTTAAAATATTGTCTTGATTAGGTCAAAGTACACTATATTGCCAAAAGTATTCACTCTCTGGCCTTGAATCAGACATGAATTCAAATGACATCCCATTCTTAATTAATCCATGGGGTTTAATATTAAATACTGTAGCTCCATCCTCTGATGGATGTAACTCTTCTGGGAAGGTTTCCAAAAGCTATAGGAGTGTATTTAAGGGAATTTTTTTCATTTTTCATAAAGCGCATTAGTGAGGTGAAACACCAAAGTTGGACATGAAGGCCCGGATTTTGGTCTCCTTTGTAATTCACCTGAAAGTGTTCAACACGGTTGAGGTCAAGATTGTGTACGCCAGTAAAGTTCATCCACATCAAACTTTCTCATCCATGTCTTGATGATCCTTGATGTGTCATGTTGGAGCAGGAAGGGGCCATCTCGTAAATGTGCCTACAAATTTGGAAATGTTCCATATATTAGCCCCTGAGTTACAGTGAAAGAAACTGAATATCTGAATTTACCAAAAGATTTTGGGCAGTAAAACCACTTGGAGATTACCCCTTCCCCAATGGTCAGGTGTGCCAGATGTGTGTCATAACCAAGACAAAAAAATTGGTTTTTCTGGATAGCAAAAATCAATTTTTATAATGAACAATGATGATACTATTTGTCATCTATGATTTGGCAGAAATTGGAAATTAAAGAATAACGTGGTAGTAAAAGCAGTTTACTAATTGTTGTGAATTATGGTGCTGATCATGAAAAATCAAAAAAATCTGCATTGTAGCAAACTTCTTATCCTTTTCATTTTCCACCTACTGCAAGAGCCCAAACTTCTACTCTGCAATATTTACTATCGCATAGGCCTTTATCTACAGTATGTTTGAAATTTTCTGGACGTACTTGCCCGGAGATACGGCATACTTGATGCGCACAGTAAATTCCCTTTAGCCCGCAGAATGCAGCTAAATCTCCCTAGAGTGAATATACAGAGTGTAAACGCACTTTGGACTGACAGATAAATGGATAGACAGAGAGTTGCTTAGTCTAGCTTCAGCTGAACATTTGACCACTCCACTTTGATGCCATTTTTACTGTACCGTTAAGTTCATTTTCTTTTGGTGTAACTCCCTGCTGCATTCCTCTGCAAGCTAAAAGACACAGGAGTCCTATGAGCGTGAAAAACTGGTTATGGTGGGGTATCTTCAAAGTTTATCTGAATTTTCCTACCCCACTGATAACAATGAAGCTCTCCTGGGAGAGTCCCTGTGCCTGTGAGCTTGTGTTATACTAGCTACAGGTAGTGCACGGTCAGTTGAGGGAGTTGTGTGGTGGTGGGGGGGGGGGGGGTATTTGGCTATTGAACAAGCTGGTCATCAAAAGAGATGAAACACACATTTACTGTATGAGATTGCTGGGGTCTGAAGATTTCTGACTTTTTCACAAATTGACACTTTTGGTCACTATACATCCAGGCATGTTATTTATACCAATTTAAAGTGTTGACAACCGCTAGCTGTTTTTTAAGCTGCAATGTTAATGTCACAGACATGACGACTGTTTATTTATTTATTTCAGGGGGGGTCTTGAAAAGTGTTTCAAGATGCGAGGTTTTCACCCAATGCAAGGAAAATGTAAAGGAAAATTAAACAAAAGAATAACAGCTAAAGCCACACCAAAATATTATTATTGTTATGTTTATATGTTCTTAATATTCTTGATATCTGTAAAAAGGCATTTTTCTCCATAAGCATTTTTTTCCCTGTGAAATTAAATGTACAGCGAAGAAAATAAGTATTTGAACACCCTGCTATATTGCAAGTTCTCCCACTTAGAAATCATGGAGGGGTCTGAAATTTTCATCGTAGGTGCAAGTCCACTGTAAGAGAGATAATCTAAAAAGAAAAATCCAGAAATCACAATGTATGATTTTTTCAATTATTTATTTGTGTGATACAGCTGCAAATAAGTATTTGAACACCTATAAGCTTGAATGACCCTAAAAGACCTGTTAGTTCACCTATAAAAGTTCACTTGCACTCCATGTATAATCCTTAATCACATGCACCTGTGTGATGTCGTTAGCTGCATAAAGGCACTTGTCCACCCCATACAATCAGTAAGACTCAAACTTGTAACATAGCAAGACCAAAGAGCTGTCCAAAGACAGAGACAAAATTTTACAACTCCACACGGCTGGAAAGGGCTATGGAGAATTTGCCAAGCAGCTTGGTGAAAAAAGGTCCACTTATGGAGCAATCAATAGAAAATGAAAGAAGTTAAACATTATGATAAATCTCAATCAGAGTGGAGCCACATGCAAGATATCACCTCGTGGGGTCTCAATGATCCTTAGAAAGATGAGGAATCAGCCCAGGACTACACGACAGGACTTGGTCAATGACCTGAAAAGAGCTGGGACCACTGTTTCTAAGGTAAATGTTGGTAATACACTAAGACGTCATGGTTTGAAATCATGCATGGCACGGAAGGTTGCCCTGCCTAAACTACCACATGTTAAGGCGCGTCTTCAGTTTGTCAATGACCATTTGAATGATACAGAGGAGTCATGGGAGAATGCTTTGTGGTCAGATGAGACCAAAATTGAACTTTTTGGTCATAATTCCACTCACTGTGTTTGGAGGAAGACGAATGATGAGTTCCACCCCAAGAACACCATCCCTACTGTGAAGCATGGGGGTTGTAGCATCATGCTTTGGGGGTGTTTTTGTGCACAGGGGACAGGACGACTGCACTGTATATTAAGGACAGGATGACCGTGGTCATGTATTGTGAGATTTTGGGGAACAACCACTTTCCCTCAGCCAAACCATTGAAGATGGGTTGTGGCTAGGTCTTTCAACATGACAATGATCCGAAGCACACAGCCAGGAAAACCAAGGAGTAGCTCCGTAAGAAGTATATCAAGGTTCTGGCATGGCCTTGCCAGTCTCCAGACCTAAACCCAATAGAAAATCGTTGGAGGGAGCTGAAACTCCATGTATCTCAGCGACAGCCCAGACACCTGTCTGATCTAGAGAAGATCTGTGTGGAGGAGTGGGCCAAAATCCCTCCTGCAGTGTGTGCAAACCTGGTGAACAACTACAGGAAACGTTTGACCTTAACAAAGGCTACTGTACCAAATACAAGTGTTAACATTGGTTTTCTCAGGTGTTCAAATACTTATTTGCAGTTGTACCACACAAATACATCGTTAATAAAAAATCATACATTGTGATTTCTGGATTTTTCTTTTCATATTATCTCTCTCAGAGTGGACATGCACCTACAATGAAAATTTCAGACCCCTCCATGATTTCTAAGTGGGAGAACTTGCAATATAGCAGGGTGTTCAAATACTTACTTTCTTCACTGTATGTGAATTATAGGATAGGACGCATGGCAAATAGATAAAGGACTTTCTGAAGCAAATTACATTCTATGATCGCACAGACCATTGTCGTGTAGTAGCATGAAAAATATTAATTTTATTTCTTTTTCTTTGTTTTTTGAAGCCACATATAGAAAACATGAGAAAAACGTATAAAAAATGATTGGTACACTGTACTGATTAAAACGGTTACTACATACAGTGTCTTTTATTGATTTCAGCTTTAGTATCCCCCTATTTTCCATTTTGCTCTAAAATCAGGGGAAATTCAAATAAAACGTTCACCTTCACACTGTAGCTCCATTAATTCAATTGCAAAACAGAGGAATAAGGATGAATTTTTTAGAAGGTACTAATCAACTCTTCAAAAAAAATCCCAAATCTTCAATTATGCACCCATTTAAATTGAAGATGTTATAAAGACAATTCGGTGCAAGAAAAAAAGAACCTTCCTTTGGCCACACAGTCTTTTTTTTTCTTTTTTAATGAAGAGAAGGAGCATATGATTGCACCACTTTGCTGTTATAAAGTTGAACCACTGACAAAAGCAAGTTGTGTCTGTCTGTCGTGGGATGTGGAGACATTTTCACTGTGGTTCAGCAAACAGCAAAACTCCAATACAATTGCTGAGGAAAATTTTAAAACATGAGCGCCAAATTCATTGATGGTTTATTGATCAACAAACAAACTCAATCAAAACAATACATCTGTCATAAAAACAACAACAGTGAGCTATCAGCACTCAACTTAATATTGCTTGGAAATAACAGCATTCTCGTCTTTTTTTTTTGTTTTGGGGGGGCAACTTTTGACATTTACATTTCACTTTTTTGTGCTTGTGCTTCTTTGATAGGTGTGCACTTTAAAATACGCTAAATCATAAGTCTCAGGAAGTCAAATTGAGACGATTCCTTTGAAATGTTGGAATTGTCACTGTGACAGACACATCATAAAGTTTAAAGCTGCAACCCTTTTCCCAGCTTTAACTGCAGTGACTCAAACAATAATACACTTTATTTTTGGCTTTTTCACGATTCCATAAGCTTAAACGTGGGGTTCATAAATTCTATTTTCATGAACTTAAATCCGGACGCATTGAAGCATTTAAATGGTATTCAGTTCAGCTTTGCTCAAGAGCAGACCCTCCACGGGAAAACAGGACAAAATGGCCACGATGCAGCCTTTAAGTTGGATGTCATTGATCTGGCTCTTGAAAAGACAATGATGTCGCAGATCCCAAGGTTTTGTACCTTATTGTTCTTGTGCAGATTTTTTGCCCTTGATACTTTGTGCTGATTCCACTTGGGTTTGTTTCCCATGTTTGGCAGTTTTTCTTTTCACTTTATTTAGTTCTCTCTGCACGTCCAGTGTTTAGTTTGGCAGATAGTCAGCAGCTGTCCAAATAAGAGGCACAGTGTTCTTCTTTCTTTCTGCTGTTTATTTCTTACAGAAATATTAATTCAAAGTACTTTCTAAACAGCCTCACTGCCTTTTATCATTTGAGTAATATTACTCAGCCTAATCCCAGCATACAAAGGGGAACACCATATATGAACTAGCGCTATTTTTAAACCTTCAAACCACTATTACTTGACCACAAATATGGCACTATTTCACAAATGTAACATACACCTACAGAACAACAGTACTCACACGCATTTGATGCTGGAAGTTAGCTTCGGAATGTCTACAGTGCAGTAATCGACGTGTCACACTGCCACCATCAGGCTGAGGCATGTACACAAGACGGGGCAGCACACTCTCGTATTATGTGAGGCTTATAAACCAATGCACTCGGTTGACCATCTGTCATGGTAAGATCAAGGACCACACTGCACAGGTGATACACATCACAAACTGTCATACAAAACATATGATGCACACGCTGCAGTAGTGTTATCAAATAAAGAAAGGGAAGGGAACAAGAGAGAAAGGGACTGTTTTCCCCAAGAGATATCCAGCATCTCTTCTGATTTCCTCTATGTCATGAGAACATGCATCTTTGTAAGACACTGCCTTCCTCTATCCCTCTCTGACAATAGTTAAATTTGAGGAAGGAATGCTGATGAGGTATCCCACTGAGTAGGATCTGAAGATGAGCCCGCCACAGCCACCACCTGCTTACATGACATGGATGCCAAGCTCCCCTTCTTTTATCCTGTATGCATTCTCCCCTTCCTCTGTTGTTACCCCTTTCAAGTCCTATCATAGATTTTCAGGTTTGTGGTTTCCCGGCATTTCTCTCACCTCGATCTCTTGGCCTGTCTTTTTCCATGTCCATCTGGTACTTTCTTTATCTTTCTTCTTTAATTCTGACTTTCTTCATGCTTTTTCCCATTTTTTTTTAGTTTATACTTACGACCAGACTTCTGAGCCAAATATTAATGTCGTTTCATACGAATGAGGAAAAAAAAAATGGAATTCCAGCAGAGTGTGAGGCAACAAGCAATAAACAAAGGCCTTCCTGTGTCACTGATGGCCCCTGACCAGGAAAGGCCAGACCCCAGCCTGTACAGGTTCCTATCATGTCCTCACACACTGTCGCTGTGACCCTTTTGCCATTTACACAATGTGAGGCTGTACAAACAAGTTAACAAGAGGAGAATTGGTGGGGTAGAGGCGGGGTACAGGTAGAACTGTCGGCTGCTCAGTTTCAATGATCTTTGGTACAGGGCATAGTGTGAATGACGCAAGGTCTGGCCGACATGGAAATATCAGTATTTTGACTTAAAACTAATATTTTGTTGTCCTCTAAATGTATGTATACTCATCAATTTTCATTTTGGAAAAGGCTTATTGGGTCCATAAATCCTTTAAAATGGACAGATTTTGTGTGTGCGTGTGGTATTATTCAACTGTTAGGTCAAGTAGAAACGAGGATCTGCATCACTTTCATAAGCCAGAACAGTTTTATTGTGTCATGGTGGAATATTTAAGCTGTCGCTGTGGTTTCTTAGTATCATAGTGGATATTTATTGAGAATCACAGTCTATCTGTTGAACAAGACAAGGATTCCAGAGGTGAGTGAGAAAAGAAGGCAACAAAAGGAAAAGCACGAAATGTAACCGACATTAGGAAGTAAATCAATATACATCTATAACTGACATGTGAGATATGAGTCTTTAATAGTGCAGTAGTGCTACACCCTGTGAGGGAAAGACAGCACAAGAAAAGAGAGGACAAGGACAGGAGAGTAAAAATGCAGGACAAGGGTTGTGAAGCTGGCTGTACGACTGAAGTGTGATGGGAGAGGGTGTATAAATTATAAAAGTCTACAGGACCAGAGTGTGAGGGGATACACAAACAATTCACGAGTTCTTTGAGGCAATAAGTGAGTGACCCAACACCCAGAAAAATAGTCCTTGGGTTGTGTGAATTAACACCATTGTACATGCACAGAGACCGACAGTAGTGTTCTGTAATTGCTGTGCCATCACAGTGGAGGCTGAGGACCCCACCCAATCAATCGAGAGGCAGCTTCATCATGGAGGTGTCTGGGAGGCATCCGGATCAGATTCCCTAGTCACCTCATCTGGCTCCCCTCAATGGAGAAGTATCCGGGATCTTATTCTTTCGGCAACGACCCACAGCTCGCGAACATAGGTGAGGGTAGGAACGTAGATCAACTGGTAAATTGAGAGCTTCGACTTTTGACTTAGCTCCGTCTTTACCACAACGGACCGATACAAAGTCTGCATCACTGCAGATGCTGCACCAATCCGCCTGTAAATCTCCCGCTACATTCTTCCGTAACTCATGAACAAGACCCAAAAATACTTGAACTCCATGTGCACTTACAAACAAAATGTCACTTTTACCCAAATGTAATCCAATCCTTTGTATCTGTTTTTTATTTTAACAATAGCCGTGTTAAAAATTAGAAGTCACTCACAACTAATAATGAAAACAAATTGAATGTGAAATGAAGATTAATTTAACGAAAGAAAAATTTGAAGTGCTGCAGTGATTTGATAGACTTTTCCTGTCTGTGCCCACCTCCAGTTGCTATTCATGTGACTCATCGACTTACTTTTTCTCCTCCTGAATAGAGGATCAGACAGAGACATGTAAATTGCTTTCGTTCTGATGCACCGCTTAACAATGTGTTTCATTAAGACATAACAGGAATGGCACAACTCAAAATAGAACTAAGCAGGGGGCGAAAAGAAAATCGTTTGACAATTGGAAATTAAATTGGAGTGGAATTGGAATTTTAAACAAGAATCATTTAGCTCCAAAACCACCGGAAGGTATGCAAATCGCCAGACATCAGTGAAAATATCCAAACCAAACCAAACCAAACCAAACATACAAATACTAAAAAGCCCTAATTAAAGCACATAAATGTCCTTTTCTGTAGGACAGAATTCGGTCCATCCGTTCTTATTTTGGATAGTCCTATTCCATTATCTGGTGCACTAACAAGCACATTCAATCATTTGACTGATATTAGATGAGGAATAGAAGCCAGTAGTTTCAAAAGTTTTGCAATTACAAAAAATAGCACTTGTTATGTTGCTTTTGAGATGGAAGTGCAGCCGAGTGGAACAACAGCAGCAAGCAGAACAACACAAATCTTTACATTTTACAAACCTGCAGTGGCAAAATGATTTCCATACATTACACCCCCAACCTCCACCCCTCACCCCAGCCTGCTCGACTACTCTATCTGCCAGCTGCATGGGGGTCCCTCCGGCATCACCATGCCTGCATGTCTGGCCAGCTGTGGACATTCCCTGGGGCAAAAGGGAAGTGGAAAGGGGGGAGGGGGGGTGGAAGCTCAGGTGGAGTATGTGCGAGATAAAGTGGCTGGCCAGCTGTGAGAGGCTAACATCCTTTTTTGTCATGCAGTGGAAAATGAAAAATGATGTGAAATGTCAATTTCACTCTTGGGTTTGACAAAGTGTAAAGTACAGTATATATCTAGATCGATAATATTCACAACCTCTCTAAAACATAATAATACAGCACAGTCCAAAGTGAAAATTGAAAAATTCGCAGAATCCGTACATGACCGAATAATAAACCTAGTGAGCCCAGCAATACGCAGAGGAATTATTAATGAATGCAATGACATTTTCTTTTAATCACTGTGCCCTGTTAGATTCTGTGAAGCACCGTGGGAGGTGTTTGAGTGCAGGGACAGAAAAAAAAAAGTGCTAACAGATAATGAAAAACATAATGCATCAGCATATGGAGGATTGTGCAAAGGACAACGGAAATAAGCCAGTGATCCCTCAGGGAAAACTCTGCCACGTTAGAGCCGCCCAGGAAGTCCAGCTAACATTAACACGCATTACATGCCAAGCAGACATACAGAAGGACGCCATCACATGCTGTTAGTATCTTTGATCTTTTACTCGCTAGTTTGAATTTATAATAGGTGGGACATTATGTAAATCTTTATTTTCTCATTAAATGGAAGCTCATTCAAAAGTAGGTACATGGAGAATACAGTAGATCAACAGTTTTCATATATTATCAATTTAAATGTGTGCAACCTGTTCGTCGTGACACACACAAAAGATATGTAAATCTTGACAATAAGTCTTTTGGTTCACTTTCTTTTCTCACTGGCTACCTTCCCATTCTGCAACCTCCTACAATTCTGATAATCAAACGTTTTTTTTAATGACATTTGCTTCTAAAACTTGCATAATATGCTACAATGTGCGCCTTGGTTTAAATTACAAGTACTTGGCAGTTTGATTAAATCACTTTGCAACTTGCATTAAGTGCAATCAGCAAGGGGGAAGAAAATGTAAATTTCCTTTAATAAAATGTGCATGTTATATTACACTGATAACGCATTCAGCTCCTTGCCAAATACTGTTTCATTGCTTACAACTACTAATGGATAACTAACTAAGAAAATTGTAGTGTTTGCAGTAATTAGCCAGAAGGCAGAATTAAGAAGGATTTAGTTTTTGTTTGTTTCTTGCAACATGTCCAGTAAATATATGAGCAACTGGTTGCTACATCATGTCTGACGCCTTTATGGGAATACTTTATATCTCATTCATACACACATGCTTGAGTGGGTGTGCAAATCAACAGATATGGACATAACTAGTTTGTATGCAAACGCACTGGTGAGTCCCATGCAAATCATGAAGGGAATGGAAAATATTAACAATAGATGAGTAATTTTATTTTTAGTGCCCACGTTCATCCCTAATCACCGCTGCCACACCTTGCCTGTTGCCACGCAGTCAGCTAGCTGTCACCAATCTCCATTCAAACATACAACTGTGTCACTGCTCCAGTCCACTGACATCGGCATACATAAAAAGTGCTTCTCTATAGACAGGCAAGCTGACATTAAAGCAGATGGCTTTTCTCCCAATCCGCTTAAGACATCAGTCTCTGGGGACTTCCATTTTGTTAAAGAATCATTTTAATGCTTGTTCTTTCATGTTTAAGTGCATCCCTGCTGTGTTACAGATATCGAGTTGGTGGACTACTGCATGACAGTCAGTTGGCGACTGTTGAATAAGAGCGATGAAGCTATAAATATAAAAGTTGCCCATGTGTGTAATTGTTACACGTGTTGTGCTCCAAGTCAAGACGATGGACCTGACAATCACATCCTTGTTCAGTAATAAGCTTGAGTGACTGCTGGAAGACTTTCAAAATGTCCAATTGGAGTTTGTGTTCTCCAAATCGGACTCATTTGATCGCAAAATAATGAAAAAGTTACCCAAAAGCCCACACAAGCATGGGGGGAAGACAAAAACCACACTTAAAGGCCCCTGAAGACAGGTACTAAGCACAGCTAAAGTGAAGTTCCGACACACAGAAGTTAGGATGAATACATTTTTGCTAACATCTGAATATCATATTTTTAAACATTACTGGTCATCCTTACAACTTTATAGTGCATTCTAAAGCAATTAAGCTATTAAGAATTTGAGGATGAACAATAGCATGTGCAACATTTTCCATCTCGGCAATGATCTCTTGTTATTAGAAAGCTCAACTTCAATAGTTTGTCTTCTTTTACAGAAATTAGGTCCGCAGACTAAAGCAAATGTAATCATTTCAACATTATGAATTTTTTTTCTTCTAGTGACCCACTTTTGGGTCCTGACCCACCTGTTGAAAATCATTACCTTTGACATCATCAATCATTGTCTAAATGTTGTTTTTAGTTTGTGGAGGGTTGGCCAATGCGATTGGCTGCTAACCAATTCCTGGTGACATGTTTCTTGCCTATAGACAGCCGCTTTGCACTCCAACTCACCAGCGACCCAAATAAGTAGAAATGATATCGAAATTGGCTGGTTGGAAGTCCAATGTGAATACTTTTAATAACACACATGCCTGCCAAAATATAAGCAGCAAGTCAACTCTGGAGTGACAAAACTAATCCACTCCCCACACACCACAGTCAAAGGTCGTGACTTTTCTCTTCTGTGCCATTTCGCTACAAGGGGCTTACAGAATATACTTTCACTGATATCCCCTCGAGAGCTTCTAGAGCCAGAGTGGCACCTTACTTGCATTTGGTTCTAGAGAAAAGGGTACTTTCGGTTTTTCATTACAGTATCCTGCTTAATAATATGTATTTAGTCAAAGGTTAAGTAAGTATTAGGGTTAGTCTCTGATGTCTAGTAGGTTATCACCATCGCATTTTTTAGAGACAGCTCTGTAATATTAAATAGATATTAGTTACGTAGGGTGGATCTGCAAATACACACTGGGTATAAATCATATGGATGTTTTCCCTAAGATGGAGCTTTATAGTTATTGAACAGCGACTACATCCCCAGAAACAAAATTAGGTACAACAACTGAGATACTTTACATGTACTGCATTACAAAAACACCTTTAGAAGCCTGTTTACCAAGGTATAAATGTGTTGCTATAAAATTACCATAATACTATTACTCTAAGGGCGGCATGGTGGATAAGCTGGTAAAGCATTGACCTCGCAGTTCTGAGGTCCTGGGTTCGATCCCGGCCCCGCCTGTGTGGAGTTTGCATGTTCCCCCCGTGCCTGCGTGGCTTTCCTCCGGGCATTACGGTTTCCTCCCACATCCCAAAAACATGCAATATTAATTGGACACTCTAAATTTCCCCTAGGTGTGATTGTGAGTGCAGCTGTTTGTCTCCATGTATCCTGTGATTGGTTGGCAACCAGTTCAGGGTGTTCAGGGTCCTGCCCGTTGACAGCTGGGATAGGCTCCAGCACGCCCTGCGACCGTTGTGAGGATAAGGGGCAAAGAAAATGGATCGATAGATATTACGCTAAGCCTGTTGTACACTTGCATTTGAAACTGTTCTCCATTCATCTAGTACTGGAGTCAAATGCCTAGCAAATTGAAGTAAAGAACAGTTTTATATTTAGATTTTCTTCCCTGTCTCAAGCCTCAACCCTCCTGAAGTTCTCCATTTCATACATACCTGTGGAAAGCTGTCGTGCAGTTACACACCACTGCCAACTACCACCGCAGTAATACACATATAACCATTTTTACTACCTCCCTGACAGTGTCGAGAAACACTTAACACCAACACTGTAAAGGCAGTATTTTGATATTGCTCTTTCAGTGTATTTCATTGGATCGTGTAGGTTGTGACCTGTGAGTCAAAATATGGAAAAATTGAGACACACAGGAAGGTTCCTCTCACAAATAACAGGAAAAGACAAAATGTCAAAATAAATAAATTGGGTTCACCATAAACTAATCAGTTTAGAATGAGAGACAACAGTAAAGCGGTGGTAGTACAGTACATCTGGTGCTCAATCAGAGAGTGTTGAGTATTTGTGCTGTGATTGGCTATGGAGAGAAAGCAGTAGCACTGCAGCAAGTGCTGCATCATAAATCATGCTCCGTGAGATTGGTTTAAATCTGGCTACTCTTTCCAGCATTGAATAGGTAGGTCCCTGGGCTTATTAGCGCTTCAAGATGGGAAAATAATCAAGTGCAGTATTTGTCAGAACACAGCTTCAGAAAGCCCAGACAAATTCATTTCCATCAGTGGTTCTCAAATACTGTACTATATGTATTTGAACTGCCTCCCTGCGTTGCATATAATTGACCTGAATGGAATCTCCTATGTATCCTCAAAGTGTTTTGTGCTGGTTACCATTTCCCTTGACACTCTTTAAGCCAAGTACTAGCAGAGTTGTTCTCTCTCCATGTTCCACTTCAATAAGTGACTTGAAATACAATAGAGTAGTCAGCCCGAGTCTTCATCGAAAAAGGCAGATATTTTACTCCTGAAAAGCACATTTAAAACATTGTAAGCCACTGTAATATTATGCATGGTTTGAGCTTCCTTGACTATGGCAACATTTTAAAAAATTACTTAAATATTAATGCAATAAAATCAATGAATAAATATTTGAGAACAACCAGTACTGAAACATTACATGCAAATAAATTGTGTTTAAAGAAAAAAAAATACTGTAGTGGGTTAAAAAAAGGTTCATCATTTGTATACTCCCCCTCCCCATACTTAAGAGGACAATAGACCGTGAGTGGTAAAACACTGATTGAGATGATCTATTTAAGGAGGGTTTTAGAAAATCTGACTGAACATCAGATTTCCAATGGAAAATCACAAGTGTACTGTGATGGGGACGTGTACACACCATTAAAATCAAAACTAATAACTAGCCATAAGTGCTGTGTGTGTCTGTAAATATGTGTGTATGTAGAATCAAGCTGATGTAAACATAGTTTAATTGTAGCTACTCATTGTTTTGGTTTTCTTAGTTATTATTCATTTTTGCGAGAACAGAAACATATAAAATTCCATACGCAGCCAGAAAAACTGGGCAGCAATCACGCTTAATAACATTTAATTATGTAGCAAAACAGAAAAAAGATGCAAGGTTACAAAATGATTACAAAACAGTACCGGCACACACATGCATGTACGGAGTAATAAGGGAAGAAAAACAACCGCATCGGCAGCTTTTCTTTGCTGATCAATACAGACAAGAAATCCAATAGCCACATTAGGACATCGCCTCAACAAGCAGCTTTTTGATCACTGACATTGGCTGCAGTTTGCATGCCAAAGAATGCTATTTGTGTCTCATCATACTTAAAGGAGGTAAGCAATAAAGTACTGAAAGAAAAAAAGGTACTGGTTAATAATTTCCTAATGCATGCTAAATGCAAAGACAACTTTTGACATTTTCCCAAGTTTGTTGATTTGCTTAACCTTTTGTTTACAACTTTCTGTGTGCATTTTTTTTTTAATTCATAGTTGATCCTATGCGATGTTGCAAAAGCTTAAACATGTTTGATGGGTTATTATACTCTAAACTCTTGGACCTAGAGTAAATCTAGGATCTAGAAAATGTATTTGTGGTCATTATGAAACGACAGTAGATTCATGCATGCGTTCATGCAGGCTATGTGAGTGGTCTTGTTCTGATGTGATATATTATAATGTCAGTGTCTTACAGATTTTCTCTAGAAGATCTACTAAGTTCTATGACAACTCTATTCATTTGTGTCCCTCTCTCACCACAGACAAGAAGTGCTTTACTGGCGGTTATTTCATTATTATTTGAAAATGAAAAGCAAATGCAGTCGTCATTTTGCTCTACTAGCATGGTATAATGTGAACTTCATATTAGTATCTGATAATAAATCATGATTAATAATTTATTTATTGTGTGAGAGTTCTCATTAAAGCAGCTCATATTGATTTTTCCGAATCTATTGCCCCCCCCCACACACACACACACGCAGAATCTCCTTGAAGTGTTGCTGCACTATCTGACAGATGCATGGCATCAATGCAGAGCGAGGCGGGATTTAGCACAGCAGCGTCCTTCAAAAAAGCTTTCGTTCACAGGACAGAGGTCATTGTGAGTACTAGGGATGGACAAGCTTGAGACGAGGTGAGAGTTATAGTGTGGCAGGTGATAAGCCCCTCCGAGAAGGTCCCCCATGCATTTTTCTTGTAATAAGTAATGGGTGCATTGGCAGGCCAAAGGTCAAACAAGATACATGTGTGTGTATAGGCATTGCGCTAATCTGTCACAAAGCAATATGCTGCGGTGCAGAAAATGGGAGTAGATTGACACATGCAGGATAATGCTCATGACCCAAAAAGTGTCCCATATGTAAATAATAATATTATAACTCTACATATTTTAGGCCTATGCAACAAAGTAGTTATTCCATTCCAAATGACATGCAATCGCAAAATACGAACAAGAGTTAGACTCATGCCATTATTTTATTACCAATATCCGGGTTGAAAAATCTTTTGAATTTAATGAATTTTTCCTGCTCTAGTGAGAGAGTTTAAATAAAACAAAACCAACACTAGTGCACGCTCTTAAAATCTGATTATTTTTCGAGCCACCTTGTTGAGGGCCTGTAATTAAAAGTGCACCATTGCTATTAGGCATTGACAGGACTGGACTGAATGAGACAGGACTGTCTCATTCATGGTTCTGATGATGCTTACACCACCATGCAAACTCTCCAAATGCAGAGCTTGAACACTGTTCTCTGTATTACATAGTTGAAAAGGTGTCTTGTTGTATGTATTTGCAGTTTATTAGTCCCTAATGTAAAAGTAAGCTCACAAAAATGTGAATTAGATTGCTTAACGCACGTGTCGGAAGTTTTGTTTTTAACCTGAGTTCTTGGTATTTTTAGAGCAACATAGACATGGACAGAAACTAAAGAAGCCAGGCCAGTTAATTTACACGCTGACTTATGACTATGTATGGTTTGTTGCCAATTGGGGGTTGCCATGGTGATGGCCCTCCATCTTACTACAAATGAGAATTCCTTCAAAATTATTTTGATTCAAAAGTTGTCATAGTACGGTAACACTTTAATATTAAAATGCAATTACAGAAAGTCATGCCCAAGTCTGCATTGCCAAGGGTGTGCAAAGTATGTCGGTTTCAGAGGATGAGTTTGAGGGACACATCATAGTAAAATATCATCACACATAAGTAGGTGTAGGCAATTTTTGTGGGCCTGAAACTGATCTTAGTTATTGTAGATGATAGTTAAGTGAATATGGCTTTGATGGTGTTATTCAGCGAGTGGGTGCCATGAAAAAAATGCATCTTTCATTCCACTACACTGTATTATATTATATTATTATTATAACAAAAATGCAACAGTGCTAGATGTGAATGGCACAATTGTGACGACCATATGGTGTGATGAAAGGCTGGTGGTGAATGTGATGGGGCAGGCCACACAATATTTTAGTAGGAACATAAACACATCAAGATAGCAAAATGTATTTTCTCTCAGCAGATTGCAGAAGAGTCTGATGAATTACGCCTCTGAATGAAGACTCCGTGCTGCTCCTCTCTGCTTTTCTATTTTTCTTCAGCACCACAACCAATATTCTACCACCACATTTTCAATCTCACCCTTAAAAACAAAAGGGAGGGGTAGATTGAAAAATGAAAAATCTGTGAGAATTGGAGAAGCTTGCCCCAGTGGAAACTGATGCACTTTAAAGCTTCAAACAGAAGAGGTGATTCTCCCAGCCGGGCATTTTGGGAACAATCAGCATGAATTGTCGCACGGCTCCTTCTAAGGAGACCGAGGCAATGGTGCCATTGTTCACGTCAGCAGAGCTAAACGTGGTCCTCCAGAGTGCTCATTGAAAGAAGCGAAGGAGAGAAGGGAAGAAAGTTGGGCCTGGAAACATGGGTGAATAAGGCAGAAAACCTTTAAACCCCTTATTAAGATTCTCAGATTTAAATTGACCAATGGCTTTAATGATCTGCTCCGTTGCCTGTGTTTGCAGCTCCCCTCGAAACTTATATTTCCACAAACCAGCCCTCGGGTAATCTATCATGAGTAATCAAGTCACATATTGCCTTTGACTTCAAACCACAGTCAATTTGTTGTTTGGAGTATTAAAGCCACTCTGCAATAAAAATTACACCCAGGAATTGCAAGTGGAGAGTCTCCATCGACAACATTTTGATAAGATGTAATAAACCAAAATACTAAATATTTAGATATCTTATACATTGCTCTTGTCACAAAACTGAACTTAACATTAAGATCAATGATCCATGAGGGGTTAAGGAGTTGGCGCTTTCACTTTATTCCAGTAGTACTTTATTTAGTCCAGCGATCATGCTGTTAGAAGATGTCAGAGTGAGTTTAACGTGAGCAGGTATCCATCCATGCAGCACAGGATATTCATTTCATCCATGAGAGAATTGGCAACTGAAGGAAAAAAGTCTTACATGCACTTGGGGAAAGGAGGTGCTGGGAACTGAGCTCAGACCCAAGTAGGAAAGGCTAGTTTGAAAAACATCGCAGGCTGAAGGACGCTAGGGTCTCACCAACTTTATGTAGTATCGACGACAACTAAAAAGTTCTTCTTACATAATGGGTGAGGGACGCTTACAGAGGACTTAACATCACAAGCATGGTCATAAAAAATTTGCGATACAAATCAGCTTAGTTAGTCATGAAATCTCAATGAATAGACTTTTGGGAGTTGACATCCAGAACTGCATTGGTGATAGCAATCAATGACTGTTAAAGCTTGGAATTTGTAAAATCCTTTGAGTTGATTACAGTCATACTACTTGGTATTTGAGACAAGGAGACACTTAGTATTTTCCACATGGCTTTTTGTGCATCATGAGAACAGTGATCCTAATTCAAGAACTTCCACCGACAGACCCATGAAGGACTAAAAGAACAAAAAAAAAAAGATCCACCAAAACCCAAAATGGAAACAAATTGGGACATTCTGCTCGAGACAGTAGGTTGCTTTCTGAGCACTGGCGGTGCACCCTTGAGCAATACATCTAACTGCCAACTCCCCAGGACATGACCCTGTTTTCTGCTAACCGTCAGCCCCAGTTTATCTTCGTGCTTGACAGAATCCTATGTAGAGACTTGAATTATTTGTCATTTGATAAAATCCTAATAGATAATCCAAGTCTTACATTATGTACCAGTCACCACAGCCTCCCCATTTACTGAAATGCTGTGGGATTTTGGTTATATATTTGTTCCCTATATTCAAGTCTTGCTGGGTTTTCTCACAGTTTCTATATACTACGGTAACTGTGATGGACTTTGGTGGGAAAGGAAGTTGCTAAGTTCCAGGGGCTCAAAGGCACAGTGCAGGTTGTTTCGCAGTCTACCAGACGCAATATATTCCCTTCCATCCCACATTTTTCATGTTCACCCAAGCCCTTCTCGGGATGAAACATGAAGGGAAGCTTTGGAGCATTTTGTGGCCAGGGCAGACTCGAATGAGGTTTTGCCGCCAGACCCCTCCAACGCCTTGTACGAAACAGCTACAGCTACAGCTTGTGTTCTGACAAGAACAAAGCAGTGAGAGCATATAACTCCAATCCTGAAGTCCTTGCCCTTGCTTCCAGTCATCTTTAGAATAGATTTTAAAGTTCTGATACTGGTCTATAAATCACTGAATGATTTAGATCCTGAATACATGAAAGAAATGCGTATGGAATACAAACCCAGTAGAGCTCTGAGATTGACTGACTCATGGTAAATAGTGGAGCGCAGAGTCCAAAGCAAACATGGTGAAGCAGCATTTAGCTATTGTGCTGCACACAAATGGAATAAGTTGCCAACAGAGATGAGGTCAGCCCCAAGTGTGAATGTTTTTAAATCCAGGTTGAAAACTCTCATGCATTTTAAGAGTATTACCACTTTTTAATCATATTTCTTGCACTGTATGTGGTTTTAATTGTACTTTTTTTATACATACTTTTAATCATGTAAAGCACATTGAGTTACCTCATGTATGAAATGCGCTATACAAATACATTTGCTTTGTTTTGCTTACAATACACCTTAGCTTGCCATGAGAACCATGATAAGATTTGATACAAACAAGACAATACACACACCAAATGAAGCAAAATGTGGTACAACCTAAAAGGACTGTGTAATGATGTGGAAATGCTTCCTCTCACAGCACAGACTACTCCCAAGTTTTGTTACAACCTAATACATGCAGTCACATTTTGTTGCATTGACCCGTTTTATCACAACCAACAATACTTCTCATCTGCACCGTGATCACCGTGACCAATTTTTTGACCATTTCAAAATAAGGGTTTGGGATGTAATCCACAGCATTAACAACATGTTACATTTTCCTGTCGGCATTTTCCGATACTGTTACCCCCACACTTTCTCACATCCATCTTGTTTCTTCAACAGCGCCCTGAAAAGTAAATGTAAATGTAGCATAAAGTCGCTGGACCTACATCTTAAGTGCAAGCAGGTTGCAGCTGCAAAATATTGTGTACATGTTTCTGTGTGCATGTGCATTCGTGTGTGATTTCACGGATGGCTTGAACGCAGAGACCTAATCTTCCTCTAGGGATGAATAATAATTGCCTTTCAAGATAACCATTTTTAGATTATTGTATGTCTCTCCAGAACATTCTGTGATGCTGTGTTGAAAAGGTTCTGAGAGGGACTTTAAAATAAACGTCACAGGTTCATTTGCTGAGGTGATGAAAAAAAGATCACATTTTCCCAAATGAAATCAAATACGTTACAATAACACAATTAAAAGAATACCACAGTGGTTCATTCCAAAGCTAGCATGCTGCAAGATGAGAAGTAACGTTCTATTTGTATTTGAAAAAAAAAAAAAAAGGCAAGCAGTACACACATGAAGTGTTTTATGGCTGCATAGGAAGAAGGTGGCGTATTATGGCAGGACATCCATGTTGGTGTTTGCTTGTCCACATGGAAATAAAGCAACCCTTTCAACGTTTAAACATCTTTAGGAGTATCCCTGCTATATAAGTTAAGTTATTGCATTGCGAGTATACATTTGACTAAAGTACACATTATTGTGCTTTCTTCTTGCAAATCTAAAAGAGTTAGACAATCAATTAGACATTTGTTTTTTTGTTATTTTTTTTTATGAAATGTTCAATAGCAACCTTTAGCCATTAGGAAAATGAGCAGACGGATAGACTTGTTCAAGTGTTATCTACGTTGTACAAATGGTTGTGTGGCAAGGTGAAAGCGATACTTTATGTGTTCAAGGAAATTTAGTCAAATGAATCCATAACAAGGGGGCTTTTTTAAGTCTATGGGTTGGACTTAGATCCCAAAGAGAGGGCCGCTAAAATAATGTTTGCCATTAGAGAATGCAAGCGCTGTTGCTGGGCATGTTATATGGGCTCATCTAAGATTTTGGTGCATTTGCAAATGTGTAAAAGTGGTCGTGACTGCCATATATAGCAGGGCTTTGCACTTCTGAGTGTTTCCAGTTCCACTCTGCAAAATTTGGAAGCACAATGCAAGCGACAAAAAAAGTATGAAGTGATGGAATTAGAAGTGCTTGTGAGAGGAGTCAAGCAAACACTTCCGGGAGCATTACAAAAATGAAATCTATCACTTCGTATAGAGACCATTTGCACTGACACTTCTTCACTGAGTTGGAAATGAACCCGCATTGCATGCATCGATGTCAGGGAATGCACCACTACACAAATCATTGAATCATTCATTTTAGAGTGAATGAAAATTAGAAATTAAAAATTGTAATTAATCATTGGGAAACACGATTTGTGTTGAGTTAGGTCTGACAGCTGTTTATAGACTAATTTTGGCTGTAGAATCCAAAACTGAAATCATTTTTTTCTCTATCACATCAGGTTTTTGAATTATAGGATCCCCTTTTCTTAAAAAATGTGAAAAACACTGTACTCAACAGATATGTGGTTGTTTTATAAACATTTTACAAAACTGACATACAAAGAAACATGAAAAACGGGTATGACTCTAATATTTACTGAACACTATTATTTGAATTGCTGGGTGGCACGGTGGATAAGATGGAAAAGCGTTGGGCTCACAATTCTGATTTCCCGGGTTCAATCCCAAACCCGCCTGTGTGGTGTTTGGATGTTCTCCCCGTGTCTGTGTAGGTTTCCTCCGGGCTCTCCGATTTCTTCCCACATCCCAAAAAGACATGCAACATTAATTGGACACTCTAAATTGACCCTAGGTGTGATTGTGAGTGTGGCTGTTTGTCTCCATGTGCCCTGCGATTGGCTGGCAACCAGTTCAGGGTTTACCCCGCCTCCTGCCCGTTGACAGCTTGGATAGGCTCCAGCACTCCCCATGACCCTTGTGAGGATAAGCGGCTAAGAAAATGACTATCTCGCGACCCTTGTGAGGATAAACGGCTAAGAAAATGGATGGCTGTATGGATTTGAATTGGTCGATTAGGATTTCAAACTGCTCTAATTAATAGAGGATGAGAGGACTCCGCATCTGTTTGCACATTTGTCAAAAAAAATGTACCATCATTGCCAGATTACTAGCAACCTTTTCTTGTTCTTTGACTCTTCTCGCAATGTCTTTATGCCTAAAACTTATTCTCTGTCAATTGTCTGCTGTCCTATTAGAGAGGCTCCAACTACTGGAAACACATTCCTTGTGTGTTTTTGAGGTACTTGGCAATCAAGCTGATTCTGAATCTGTTTGTGGTTTTCAAAGGCTATGGCACAACCTATAATGCTAACTTTCTGTTTGCATGTACTCTATTGATAGTGGTGACCTATTGGGAGCTGGCAAGTCCTAGGTCAGTTAATCATGGAATTTTGCTTATCTGGAGGGAAAACTATGAAGAAAAAAAATGGGAATCGGCATGCCAATTTTTGATTTTAATCATAAAATTCTATCTCGCAATCAGGTGTACAAAGAATATGCAATACCAATGCAACTTGGTTAGAAATCACAATGAGTTGACTTTCCAGGGTTGACATCAAGAACTACATTACAGTTGGCAATCAATGACTGTTGAAGGCTGGAATTTGTAAAAATCTTTTTAATTAATTGCGGTCAAACAGCTTGGTATTTGAGACATGAAGACATTGAGTATTTTATACTCGGCTCTTTGTACATCATATGAGAACAATGAGCCTCATTCAACAACTGCTACAGACAGACTCACAAAGGACTAAAAGAAAATGTTCATTATTTTCAACAGCTCCAACAGGAACAGGACTTTGCACCACTTAAACGGAAGGAACAACACTGTGCTGTACTATTCTGTCCACAAGTCTGCCTCGTACATTGTGCTGTGGTTTAACGCTGAGGTGTTCCACAAAGTTTGTTGTATTACTACAATGCCTCACCGTTTTTCCGCAACCATCACTTTCCATATGTTGACAGTTTTTGACTGAAATACCACCATACATCACTTTCGATGATTGCTTGCTCCCCCATAACGCCATTGTACAAAGTCAGACTGAGGCGAAATGACAGAGCCGTGTGACATGCTGCTATGCTTACGCATTATGCACTTCCTCAAGCAGAACAAAAACTAGTTCCCACTAACTGTGTATCATTTAAAAAAAATCTCAATAGTTTAGTTACTCTTTTCTATGTTCCTGTGCATGATATACTGTACAATATTACTTGAAGGACTAAGGTATAAAAAATATCGATGTATTGATTGAAGGATAGTTAGACAGCATAAAGATCTGATAAGAGATTGATATTTCAGTATTGATCTACACATCACTGCTACAAATAATTTTTTTTCAAGCATTTCAAAAATGTTTACATGAGCAGAAAAGAGTCCTTTTCCCCCGTAGCCTCTCATTTTTCCTACGCCTCTGCCTCGCCACAATAACTGCACTCATTGTCACACAGAGTGATGCCAGGTGTAACTGCCTCTCAAGTTCGATCTTTAAGGATGCAGAATCTGCTAGTTCAGTACAGGAGAGGGTAGATAAATCACATTATGTATGATGAATTAATGTAGTCTCCTCCACTCATTACAGTTTTTCACACATTTGGGTAGAAACTTGCAAAATACACCATGTGGGAATTTTGCATATTAGGCAGATGCAATCTCGGGTGCGCCCAATGAGCAGATCAGCTTCCACATCAGTTTGCTTGGGCAATCAAGTTTGCGTGAATTTTTGAACGTGTAAACCTTCAAAAAATCAGACCCTTCACTGTGTTTTAAGTTATCAATTCCTTCCTGCATTGAGATCTGTCGTCTGGAGCTGATTCCTAAGGTAGTTAATGTAAAATAAGATTTTGTTTTTGTTTTGATGTGTGAACAAAAAAGGCCTGAATACACTTGAGACTGCTAGGTATATCACAGTTTTGAATGCCAACAAATCAGGAAATATGGTATTAATGCAACTAAAGAATAAAAAAAAAAGATCTCTCACTTCAATTGTGTTTTCTTCCTTCTCTTTCCTGTTATGCTATTTTGCTTAGCCAAGCCAACCATGACATATTTTCTCATTTGGCTTAGTACAAGGTCTTCGGCTGTGCTAATCCAAAATAAAATGTCATCTTTGTACGACCTATTGTAGTAGAGTTTCTTAAACACTTAACATCACTGTGTTGTTGAAGTGTTTAGTTCAAAAGCCCTCTTGTATGACTCTACTAAAAAGGCAAAATAGACTATACTTCACTTCACAATAATGTAGGGCTGTTGTTGGACTTTATGGAAGTGGAAAGAAAAGAAATGGCAATATGATGTATGACTGCAGAACGATGGCGTCCACATTGTTTTTCTGATGTTGGAAGAGACTTCTGGGCCATATTTGTGATTTGACATTGAATGTTCTTTTTGGCTACTACTGCGGAGATGCCATTTCTATTGAATGCTCATTTTATCATTGATGGATGCACAATGACATCTGAGGCAGCATCGAAATCTCGGTGACTCTTCAACCTTATTCTTATTACTCTGTGATTTTTTTTTTTTTGCGATTTGGCTCACTGCTGTAGTTCTTCAAAAAGAAGAAGGGTTAAAGACAGTGTTTGGGCAAGTTGTTTGTTTGCATACTCTTTGCCAAAACCTTTTAGAGTAACTTAGTGTATAATATTTTCCAAACACATGCACTGTAACTTGTGGCATCTCAGAGCATTTTTTAGACCAGTTTCCAAAACCTTTGGATTGTAAATTATTTTAAAAAGATGGCAGTGCAGTGTCTGTGTTTAGCTGTCTTGCTCAGTGTCAACAATTTTCGGTTTGGGATGTGGGTTCAAACTTTTCTGTGTCCTGTTCTGTCTGTGATGGCACGGGTTCAAAAGACCCTGGGTGCACTTTTGTAGTGCGGAAAATTGACCCCTCCCCAAAAAAAGATATGTAGATCTTAGCCAACCAATAGGGTGCAGTTGAAAAATGGCACAAGTAAACTGGGACAGGGCCTGGATGCCATGTATCCTATGTATCGTAAAAGTTGTACAGAAACTGATGTATGCATGCACTGCTACAAAAACAACAAATGTCACAATTCACAGGATCTAGTTGACAATAACATCAACATCTGGCTTAATTGCCCAATTTTACAAGCCAATGTGAAACCTCCTATTGCAGATCCCAACATAGCACTTACACATACAATCCATTCTAGTTTCAAGCTCTAAGACTACAGGCAGGTCACAGTCAGGTGATGAGTTTTAGTCCTCCGTCTAATTCTATTTTTCCTTTTTCTGCCTGCGTGCACTTCACATTTACTGACCTTCCCGGGCCAGGCTATGAGCATGGTTTTTGGATGCCGCGGAAGGGAAACCACTCTCTATCTATGCTCAGTAAATGTTGTAACGTATAACGTATATGTAACGCTTTCCTATTAGATTATTTCCTATATAGTTCTGTACATCTTAAATGTCAACAGGCCTATATTGTTCTATTCCTGTTCCTGATTTGGACAAAAAAAAAGATTCGTTAAAAGTTACTTTTGAAATTTGTAAGCACCTTTGGCCTCTTCAAGCAGGAAAAGGAATTTTAAAAGGTATAATTTCAAGAGTATGTTTACTTTCTGTCCTTGTTGCGCAAACAGTCTAAGGGGTACATCATAGATGTGTCCAATAATGACAGAGGCACACAGGAAATAATTGGCTACGTGTCACTGGGGAGAACAAAACACAAAAAAAAAACCTAAACCAAACAGGTCAGATGTGTGAGCACAAGTCCGTTTCTGAGCTGCCGGGCAGCCAACGGCAGGCTGACGTGATCTGCATCTCAAAGCCAATCGTCCTCTGGCAGCTGCCTACCTCCTTCACAACAAGCTGCAAGGAGGAAGAATGAGCCTCACAAAGCTTCAAGGTCAGATATGAGATCTAGATGGGAATAATAAACATGTTTAAATTGGCAACCTTGTGGCTGGCCTGCACAACCATTCAATTACAGATCAACGGTGTGCTAATTCGATGCTTGAGCTAAGTGGCTGATTGAGTTTGAATTGTTGCCGCTTGTGGAATTATGAAACATGACAGGCTTTTTATAAGGTATAATTAATGCTCTGATTTTAGTGGGGACATGACAGCTATTAAATTGGTTTCAGATCTCAGCGGTGAGACTGTGTGTCTTTGACTCTTGTCAACAGTGGTAAATTAAGAAAACTGAAATCCTTGACAGGTTTTCCTAATAAAAGGTGACATTGAAGATCAACACGATAATCTATGATTAGATTTCTATGTAATATGATTGATGAGATAAAACCTATATTCATCTAAAAGCTGCATTTTTTTCCCACATCAGGTTGTTACACTTCTCTGAAGAAGCTTAGAAGGAAAATACTCTGTATTGGCATTTCCAGAAAAAAATATGATACCAGTTGATAATTTATATTTGCGTTTGTGTGGTGGTAAATGATGCCCTTTTTTTTTCCTCTGTGTGAACGCCCTTAAATGTAACTTTAGTGCAGAATGTCAAACTAATTTTTGTCTTGGGCTAAATTGTGGTTCCGGTTTCCCTCAGAGGGCCATTATGACTGTAAAACTTTAAAAATCTTTAATTGCCTCATTATATTTACACATGAAATTTATGAACTTGTTTTGAAATTAGAAATCAATGTTAATAAGTTTTTCAACTACTCTTCATATTTGAAAAAACAAAAAGCTGGTCTCAGGGCAGTTTTTGGTGAGCACCAGGATTCCTTGTGTGTATTCAAACCTGTACAAAAGGGGAAGGGGAAACTGGTTCATTTAAAGAAGACCAAACGTGGCAGATGCGAATACACCCTATACACTGCGTCATTTCGAATCTCATGTTCAACGACTGCATCTCCTTCTCTGTCTAGCTCTCATGTTTCCTTTTCTCTTTTTACTGTGAGCCCCTGCTGTTTCCATTGTAGTGTAAATGGGCGACAGCTACAGCCACACCTGGAAGACCATTTATGTGCAATCTTCCAAAACATGTACCCATTCACTCATTTCTGTCAATACAAGCAATTGCTTTCAGTTCTTTTTTGGGACACATACTGTACTATCAATTTAAGTGTAGAATAGCCAGTAAAAAGGTAGGAATTAACAAACCCATCTCCCCCAGGCAACAGCTTTCATGAGTATTCAGGCCCATTGACCAGATTGTTTTCTATTCAGTTATTGCAAACAAAGTAGTCTATAAACGTGGGGGAAAATAGTTTTGTGACAACCTGACTAATTTGAGGCTAAAGAGGGGGTACTTTGTTCCCGTTTGGTCTTCTGTTGGTATTAGCACCTCACAATTAACTACCGTATTTTTTGGACTGTAAGTCGCAAAATTTTTCATAGTTTGGCCAGGGGTGCGACTTGTTCTCCAGAGCGACTTATACAGTGAAGAAAATAAATATTTGAACACCCTGCCTTAATTAAATTTCTCCCACTTAGAAATCATGGAGGGGTCTGAAATTTTCACCGTAGGTGCATGTCCACTGTGAGAGACATAATTTTAAAAGAAAAATCCAGAAATCACAATGTATGATTTTTTTTTCACAATTTTTTGTGTGATACAGCAGCAAATAACAACAGGAACCAGAATTTAGGGTAGCAGAAATTAAGATGATGAGGTTCTCACTTGGTGTGAACAGGTTGGATAGGATTAGAAAAGAGCTCATGAGAGGGACAAATTTGGATGTTTTGGAGACAAGTTGAGAGAGAGAGCAGACTTCGATGGTTTGGACATGTTCAGAGCCGAGAGAGTGAGTATGTTGGTAGAAGGGTGCTGAGGATGGAGCTGCCAGGCTAAAGAGCGAAAGGAAGACCAAAGAAAAGGTTGATGGATGTTGTGAGGGAGGACATGAGGACAGTGGGTGTGAGAGAGGAGGAAGCACAAGATGGCCTTGGATGGAAAAAGATGACACGCTGTGGCAACCCCTAACGGGACAAGCCAAAAGAAAAAGAAGAAGAAGAAGATACAGCTGCAAATAAGTGTTTGAACACCTGAGAAAACCAATGTTAATATTTGGTACAGTAGCCTTTGTTTACAATTACAGAGGTCAAATGTTTCCTGTAGTTGGTCACCAGGTTTGCACACACTGCAGGAAGGATTTTGGCCCACTCCTCCACACAGATCTTCTCTCGATCAGACAGGTTTCCTTGGCTCTCGCTGAGAAACACGGAGTTTCAGCTCCCTCTAAAGATTTTCAATTGGGTTTGGGTCTGGAGACTGGGTGGGTCACCCCAGAACCTTGATATGGTTCTCACGCAGCCACCCCTTGGTTTTCTTGGTTGTGTGCTTTAAGTCATTGTTATTTTGAAAAACCCAGCCACAACCCATCTTCAATGCTCTGACTGAGGGAAAGAGGTTGTTCCCCAAAATCTCACAATACTTGGCCGCCGTCATCCTCTCCTAAATACACTGCAGTCGTCCTGTCCCATGGGCAGAAAAACACCCCCAAAGCATGATGCTACCACGCCCATACTTCACAGTAGGGATGGAGTTCTTGGGGTGGAACTCATCATTTGTTTTCTTCCAAAGTGGAATTATGATCAAAAAGTTCCATTTTGGTCTCATCTGACCATAAAACCTCCTCCCATGACTCCTCTGTATCATCCAAATGGTCATTGGCAAACTTAAGATGAGCCTTGACATGTGCTGGTTTAAGCAGGGAACCTTCCGTGCCATTTCAAACCATGACGTTTTAGTGTTTTACCAACAGTCACCTTGGAAACTGTGGCCCCAGATCTTTTCAAGTCATTGACCATGTCCTGTTGTGTAGTCCTGTGCTGATTCCTCACCTTTCTAAAGATCACTGAGACCCCACGAGGTGATATCTTGCATGCGGCTCCAGTCCGATTGAGATTGACCGTCATGTTTAGCTTCTTCCATTTTCTAATAATGGCTCCAACAGTGGACCTTTTTTCACCAAGCTGCTTGTCAATTTCTCCATACCCTTTTCCAGCCATGAGGAGTTGTACAATTTTGTCTCTGGTGTCTTTGGACAGCTCTTTGGTCTTGGCCATGATACAAGTTCGAGTCTTAATGGTTGTATGGGATGGACAGGTGTCTTTATGCATGTAACGACCTCACACAGGTGCATCTGATTCGGGATAATACATGGAGTGGAGGTGGACTTTTAAATGCGGACTAACAGGTCTTTGAGGATCAGAATTGTTGCTGATAGACAGCTGTTAAAATACTTATTTACAGCTGTATCACACAAATAAATTGTTAAAAAAATCATACATTGTGATCTCTGGATTTTCTTTTTAAATTATCTATCTCACAGTGGACATGTACCTACGATGAGAATTTCCGACTCCTCCATGATTTCTAAGTGGGAGAACTTGCAATATAGCAGGGTGTTCAAATTCTTATTTTCTTCACTGTATGTGAAATTATTATGTCATTATGAGATCCATCCATCGATTTTCCGAGTCACTTATCGGTTATTTTCACACGAACAACCGTAAGAGGGTGGTCAAGGCCCGTGTATCTGTACCTGCTACCTCTGAAAATTCAGCATTTCAATATTTGCTGTGACTTATAACTGATGAGGACTGAACAAAAATGGCATTCAAGAGAAAATCATATTCTTCAGATTATTTTAAATAACAGTACTTTTTACCAAGAATGCGACTTGTCATACGTCGTTAGATTAAGCTTCATGCAGGCGTTTAGACTCCTTTCTGTTTATCGTTAACGTAATTCAATTTGATTTGCCATCATGATGGTGCAATTGTGAACCGTTCTTTCCAACAAAGGCATGTCTATTATTTGTTTGATTATCTTTTTTTATGCGAAGTTGGCAAAAATGTTTATTGGGAACATTGAGGACAAATGCTTTTGCATACTTCACATCTGTGAATGTAGACAAAAAGCAGAACCCTCCCTCTCCACAAAGGCAGTCCATTCTTGTTGAAAACTTCAGTATTCCTCATAATTTTTTCTTTGAGCGACCTTTGTCAAAAGCGTTTCCATAATTATGTAGTTCTTCCGACACGATCGGCATTCGACCCGAAGCCTGTGGACTACAGTAACCTCACTAAGACAAACTGTCTCTGCGTCATTTGCGTTGCCCACGTGACAGAAATCACACGTACAATATGTCATTATGAGGGCTCCGCGAGCCATTATGCAACTAACAAAAGAGCCTGGTATGGCTCGTGAGCTATAAGTTCCCGACCCCCGTCGGTGTGGGAGCAGTCATGGATGGAGAGCACAGCTTCTGGGTGAATTCTCCATGCCACTTTCCGGGAAGTCACTGGATGGCTCGACAAAGTATGGGCTTCCATGACAACCAAAACCATCTTGTCGGAATTCAGAAAGGCTGGAATAGGCTAGTTGTAACCACAACTGACGATGAGTCCGATGTAAGCGACAAAGAAGAGGAAGCGCAGCATCTTCTACATCCGGAGTTAGCAGAGTTGATGAAAAGTGACACCAAGGATGGAGCTTTCATTGAATTTTAGTTACCGGGTATTTGGAGTGACATGGATGGTTTTGGTAAACTTTTTAGTATGTTATTTATGCTATAGTTATCAGAATAACTCTTAATATGTTATGTTAACACACCAGGCACACTCTCAGTTGTGTCATGTAACGTAAGCATACGGTTCAGCCTGTTGTTGCCTCTATTCTATTTTTATTTGAAATTGTTCATAATTTAAATTTTAAATTACATGTCTGTTCTTGGTTGTTGGATTTTATCAGATAATTTCCCCCCAAATATGCGATTTATACTCCAGTGTGACTTATATATGTTTTTATTCTACTTTTTTATGGATTTTATTGCTGGTGCAACTTGTACCCCTGAGCGACCTATAGTCCAGAAAATACGATAATTCATCTTCCTTCTGCTGAGAAAGTAGATCACAAGAAAAAAAGGTAACATTGTAATTTTTCATTGTAACACTAAATTTGATTAAAGACCCTTCCTATCAGCTTTCTGTTTTCTGATAACATATCAGGTTTTCCAACACATTTTGGCCCACTCATATTTTCGACACATCATCCTGGCATGTCAAGCGTAGAAGCAGAGGACGTTTCCTCACCAAACTAACACATTTGTCTGCAATTTAATTTTTCCTTATTTTGAAAGCCTGGATTGTTTTTATAGAAAGTAAAGAGTAAAAATATTGAGAGTGAAACATTTTAATGGTTTGTGTTTTTCTCTGTTGTTTTGTTAAAATGGATCATTGGAATCTCTCCTTGAGGAAAGAAAACAGCCACATCATCTGACAGGAGGAAAGTGCTTGCAGATTAATTTCCGCATGTAAAAATTAGTCTCGTCATCTCAACTTGATGCTTGAAAAGACTTCTGATAGATGACTCACCGTTTCTGTACTCCTCTCAGTCTTTATAAAACAGGATCCTTGTAAAGGTCCCGGCACATCAAGGATGAAGGATGAAGTGAATGAAGTGCAGTCCCGTGTTGACTGCGTCATCCACAGACCTGCTTGGTCGCTAGGCAAACTACAACAGGGGTCCTTATGATGGTGTTGAGGTCCAGGCCGATGCATTCAAATGACTTAATGACTATATGTGTCGGGGCGACAGGCCTATTGTCTTTAAGACATGAAATTGCAGGTTTCTTGGGGACTGGGATGATGGTGGAGAGTTTAAAAAGGGATGGAACTTCACACATTTCCAAAGATCTGCATTATGACTGGAAAGACCTGGTTTGACTTTGAGGCAGAATGGTGACACAGAGTCTGGGCCCACTGCCTTGTTAGTCTTTTGCAGTTTGAAGATGTGCCTTACATCCTGTTCACTAGTGGTACACACAAAAGTTAGAGGTGACAAGGTGATCAGTGGTACGGCTGAATTCAAGTGGGTTGTGAAAGTCTCTTTTCAGATCTGTGGTAGAAGGTGTTCTAGTCATCAGCTATTTACATATACATGTGTTCTGACTAGTGTTGCACAAAGTACTGACAGGACAGGCTGAGCATTTGACTATTTTACAATAGAATGGCACCATGAAAAAGCAAACGCCAATATAACTGATATCGGATAAAACGGACCATTCAGACTGGACAATGTTTACAAAAATGTTTTCCATTCGTGACTTGTAATGCTGATAGCAAATTCTGTAATTTCAAGAATTGGGTGCTGTTATTTATTGGTGCTGTGGCACAATGCAAACAGAGAACAGGACTGATGTGCACAGATTTAAAAAAAAGACTAGATCCAATTCCAACTGATGCACCTCCTGTGCCTGCGTGACGACCATTTTGAATGTGGAGCATTGACGTGGCGGCCATGTGATTATGGTTACAGAATAGTTATTGTGTATAGAGCACTGGCAGAGAGAGAAAGCAGCACAGCAAAGATATTAACTCTGGTGTCTGAAACATGTTATTTTTGTTTTTCTATGTTGTTTTTTTGTGTCAGTCCGTTCGCCTTTGGCAATGGATTTGGAACTAGGTAGCACACTAATCCCTCTTGGCTCATGAAAGACACTCACCTATGATGAGTGCTCTGTGTCAGGTCCGAGTGAGTATGAATGCTTGTTTTTCTATTTTTGCTTCGGCACACCCGTGACACAAATGAGGATCAACAGTGTCAAAATAGATGCATGGACAGTCGTACCACGAGTAAATCGAATAGTTGCAAAACTCCAACTAAGTCAATAAATAATCTAAACATACTGGTGAAAAAAAAAACTGTTTATTCAAAATATTTTGGAATGAATTAAAACACTGTGAACAAAGACATCAAAATAAAAGTGTATGTTTAATTTCTAAAATGTACATTATCATGCATGCATGTGTGCTAATCTCATTCCAACTTTTAAAATGTCAACAAAATCTCAATCAGAAATTCCTTGCGAATTTCCTGCCTTTTGGCAAATCTATAAACCAAATAAATACATCTAATAGCACATTCATCTTGTCATAACTTCTAATCATGGTAACTGCTTCTCTCCAACAGCAAAACACTCCACTTTACCATTGTATCTACAATACCTTACTATATATTTTATTTTAATTACCATACATGTACAGGCTTCAGGTGGAGTATTCGACGCTGCTGTGACAATGTTGAGTTGCAAATTTTGATCGTTAATCAGCTAAACCCTCCATTGGCTGATGCGGCGGACAACATATATTTAAGACAATTAATCGCATGCCTCAAATTGATGCCAACTCAATAGTTTGTGTGTGTGCCCCGCTGAGCCCTTATCCTCTACTTTCACTCAAGTGAAGAGGAGCCTCCATTTCCTCTCTGGAGGGTTCACGGCTCTGGGGCTGTGGCTTGTCAAAAACAATTACATCCCTTGGTCCCGGGAAGGGCCTCCTCTTAATATGATCTGATAAGCATTTCCTTGCATATTAGCGCCGAGACTCAGTGGTCGTAGTGCTTCCCATAGATAATGGACTGAGCTGGCAAACAGCATTTGTCAAAGACAGCCACTTACCTGATCCGTGCACGACATCCTGAGCAATACTAATAATAGCCTCTCTGCCAGACAAGCAGTTAGTGAGCCATGGAACTCTGCAGCTGGCCAATCGATTGTCATCTACTCGCTTTTCAAATCAACAGGGGAAAAAAAAGATGCACTGAGGCCACTTCCTGTTGCCTTCAGACAGATTTGTGGGAGAAATATGTGGAATCTTCAGACAAAGTTTTACACTACTATCAGCATTGGTTTTCCCATTCAGTATGCTTTTCAAAGCCTGTATACTCTAAACTTAAAATTTGTGACGCGTGGAAAACTGAAACACTGAAATATATGATCAATCAATCAATACAACTTTATAGTTGGTGATTTTCATCCTAAAATTGCATTTATCGCTGACTGCAGAGCTGCCAACCAAGAGAAATGCAATTCAAGAACAATTTGTATAAATTTCCATATGTTTGAGTTTGTCAGGAACATCACTGGAAAGTTATTGGAATATATTATGGAATAAGATTCAAAAGGGGCAGCACGGGGACTCAGCTGGTAAAGTGTTGGCCTCACAGTTGTGAGGTGGTGGGTTCAATCCCGGACCCTCCTGTGTGGAGTTTGCATGTTCTCCCTGTGCCTACTTGCGTTTTCTCTGAGCACTCCAGTTTCCTCCCACATCCCCAAAACATGCAATATTAATTTGACACGCTAAATTGGCCATAGGTGTGATTGTGAGTGCAGCTGTTTGTCTCGATGTGCCCTGCGAATGGCTGGCAACCAGTTCTGGCTGTACCCCGCCTCCTGCCCATTTGTCAGCTGGGACAGGCTCCAGTACTCCCCCCGACCGTTGTGAGGAAAAGCAGCTAAGAAAATGGATGGATGGCAATGCATGACAAAGCTCCACCACTATGCTACAACTTCAAAATAATATCTTAAAATGGCAGTGATATTCAATGTAGGATTATATGAGCTTTTATTTTTAAATTGGACCTCTCAGCTCATTGGTGGTGAGGTGGCATGTCACAGTAAGACACTTTTTACAATCGTTGTAGTGGCAGCCTTGACTTCAACTTTTTGGCAGTCTTGATGACAGTGAAAAATACTCCAGACATAAATAAAGAGAAATCAAAACTGTTGAGTTCTTTGCAGTTTGTGACCGTGCACAAATTCCCAATTGTCAAGCACGACAACAAGGTAGTACTGTTCCTGACAATCAACAATACTTGATGATTATGATTTTAAAATGAAAAAGCCTGTGCTTGCAGCCTAATATTATTGGCTTCTATTCATGAACTGTTGTTAGGTTGCTATTCCTTACTGCAGTTTGTAATATCACATTTGTTCAATTAGCCCTTACTAAAGTAGGATTTTTTGGTGTACATTTATTTATTTATTTATTAATCCGACCATCCATCCATTTTTTTTAGCCACTTATTCTCTCAAGGGTCCTGGGATTGCTGCAGCCTATCCCAGCTGTCCACAGACAGAAGGCAGGGTACACCCTGAACTGGTTGCCAGCCAATAACAGGGCACATAGAGACAAATAGCCGCATTCACAATCACACTTCGGGACAATTTACAGTGTCAAATTAATGTTGTATGTTTTTGGGATATGGAAGGAAACCGGCGTGCCCAGAGAAAACCCACGCAGGCACGAGGAGAACATGCAAACTCCATACAAGCGGGTCCGGGATTGAACCCAGCACCTGAGAACAAATTCCCCTTCAGTGCTGGTGTCGATAAATTTCCTGCAACTGACTGGAAACCAGTTCAGGGTGTAGTCCGCCTTTTCCCCGAAGTTAGCTGGGATAGGCTCCCGCAACCCTGCGACCCTTATTAGGAGAAGCGGCTTGGAAAATGGAAAATAGATATGTGGAATAGACGTCACGATTCATCAGTACATCTGCCTCACAGTTCAAATCCTGGCCCCGCCTGTCTGGATTTTGGCCTTGTGATTGGATGGCAATCAGTTCAGGCTGTACCCCTCCTCTCACGCAGAGATAGCTAGGATAGGCTTCAGCACGCCCTCAACCCGAGTAAGGACAAGCGGTACAGGAAAAGGATGGATGGTTGGATGGGGGTGGTATAATACCGATGAATAATCATGAGTACCATACTGATCAAAATAATCCTGATTGTTATTTTGACTACAATAGTGCACCCATAGTACCACCCAATCAATTTTAGTTTTTTGCGATGTCATTGGGATATCTTAGGGATAAGCATGATGTTACAATCTGTCTCTGTCTTATCGTCTACCCATCCGCCGTCAATAATTATTGATACTTGTTTAAAAGTGTAGTCTATCGTGCAGGTGATGATTCATGACTTATCCTGTGCTGACAACAGCATACAGGTGAAGGGGGAGCGGTATTGCCATTTTTAAAAAAAAAGGCTTCTATATAGAGGCTATGAAAAAAGCTGTACACTTTCATACCAATATACCACCACCACCAAGAGGTTATGGAAAAGATGTAGCTTACACTTTTATTCCAATATGAAAAGGGGACAGAATGACTGCATATGTGCAATTGTACACGTAAGTTTCCGTACCGTGGCAGAATTTGTGAAATATTGTGTTGTTTTTTTCATTTGACTGTTGACTGACCAACAACATTTACTCTTTTCTTTATGGTTGTGTTTTGCTTGATGATAATGCTTTTCTAAAATACATAACAGTTTAATTTGATTCATCATGTTATTTTTTTCCCTTTTTGTTATGAAGGACTTTAGAGGCTTTTAAGTGCCCATTCCATTATTTTTAGAAAACTACAATGAGAGTGGCCACTTGTTACATTGCTATTCAATGTTTAATGATTGTTTTTCAGAGATATGAATGCTAAATACAATTTTAAGATAATTATGGTCATATTTGATAATAATAATAATGATGATAATAGCAGTCCATCCATCCATTTTCTGAGCCGCTTATCCTCATAAGGCTCGCGGGAGTGCTGGACCTTATCCCAGCTGTCATCGGACAGGAGGCAAGGTATGCCCTAATCTGGTAGTCAGCCAATCCAAGTGCACATAGAAACAGACAACAGTCACAATCACACCTAAGCGCAATTTAGAGTCTCCAATGAATGCATGTTTTTTGGTATGAGGGAGGAAACCAGAGTGCCCAGAGAAAACCCACGCAGGCACAAATGGAACATGCAAACACCACACAGGCGGGGCCAGTATTTGAACCCCAGACCTTAAAACTGTGAGGGCAACACTCTAACCAGTTGTACCGTGGTGCCGGCAACAACAATAATGATAACACTTATATGTAACTTTTGTGGCACTTAACGGTCAAGTGTCATCCCTATATACATTCTAAAACCGATATTGTAATGAAAAATACATATAACATTATTCACTTCAATGTCTATACGAAAAAATAAATATGAGCGGAGAGCGCGTCATCCATGCACAAAGTTGCAGAAGTGTCATTGTACGACATCCAAGTGGTTGCCATATTGGCTGCATCCCCTATCTGTGACGTCACCCCGGTCATTCGCCATTGAAAACACGCGGTGGATCCTATTATGGGAGACGACTATGCCCCTTCTGACATGGAAGCTCTTTTCGAAGAAGAGAACATCACACTACCGAGTGAAGTTACCGGGCAATATTACCATATTGTTTTGAGCCATATTCAGATGATACGCGATTACGGCCAAACCGCCTCTGGGTCCGATCCACTTCCGCGGCGGAGATGACCCATTGTGGCCAGCTGCGAGGAGCCATGCCAGCTGACAAGGTGGGAGCCCGATACGCAGCCTTCACCGAAGCCGTGATCGGCGGACGCAGGGCCTCGGCCGGGGTGGCTCATTTTCGGCGCCGAGGTGACTTATCATGGAGCCGAACAGGGCTGCTTCACGGCGTTGTTGTCGCACGCGGCTGAGTGTGGCATTTTCGGCAGCATTGTTCAGAGCCTCCGCAGACCGAGAGCCTGATGTGCCGCCTAGAAACAAACAAGTCCACTTGAGGGCGGTCCTGCCATGTACGTCACTTCCTGCTTCTTGTCGAAAACAAATCTCTCGAGAGGATTTTCAAGGCGGGAGTTACAAAACGCTGTATCCGTCAAAATCATGTTTTTGGTGACAAAACGCACGGGTCCATGTTGGCTTCCGTTTTTTCATTAATATCATACTAAAAATCATGCATTTCATGAGAGTGGAAAATACTCGGCCACACCCTGGTGGTAGTAAGATACTTGTGTGGCCACACCTGCCATGATAGAGGTTACGGAAGCCTCAATAATACAACATCAACAACATCAACTCCGTCCTCAAAAAAGCCAGCGAAGGATGTACTTCTTGCGGCCTCTGAGGAAGCACAGCCTGTAACAAGAGCTACTGAGACAATTCTACGCAGCGGTCATCCAATCAGTACTGTGTACCTCCATCTTAGTCTGTTTTGGGGCCACCAAAAAAAATGACAAATTCCGACTGCAACGAACAATCAATACAGCTAAACTGATTATTGGCACCACTCTACCCTCTATGGAGGACCTACACGCAACACGAACTAGGTCCAGAGGAGGCAGGATCCTCCACATCGGGAAAGCACTACAGATCAATGGAAGTCAAAACTCGCAGGCACTCTAACAGTTTTTTTTCCCTATGGCAATTAAGTCATTACATTCTTAATCAGTAAATTTACTATTTTCTGCTGTGTGCCATTGTTGGGACAATCACATTCTGCTAGTTCAATCAATAACAGTGTTAGTAATTTATTTTGTTGACTATCGCACGATTCGTCACTTTAACCTGCTCCCTTTGCACAACTCTCATTGCACTTGCATTCCACTGGTCTAGTACGGGAAGTGCGAACGGGTTAAGGGACTCTGTACAAGTTTTACACAATGTGGGACGTTGACACACTTATCTCGTACCTGTTCTAAACGAAGAAGATTTTACATCTTACAGGACTTTTATAAGGAATAGTTCATATAAATAGAAATGTCTCTTGTTCTTTGTTCTTGCTGCTTTGTTGTTCTTTGTTCTGCATGTCGTGCCAGGGCAGCACCATCTGCCGGAGAAAAATTCCTTGTGTGTTTTTTTTACACAATTGGCCAAATTAAGCTGTTTCTGATTTTAATATTCTATGTCTAATGCCATTCAAAGTAATGTAGGTTAAGTGTCTTTAGATTTATTGTATTTTGAGAACAGAACCCTATTTTTTTCTAGTTGTGCATAATATCCATACATCCATTTTTTGAGCCACTTATCATCGCTTATCAAGGGTCGAGTATCCCAGCTATTTTCGGGCAGGCGGCAGAGTACACCCTGAACTGATTGCAAGCCAGTCGCAGGGCACATATAAAAAACCAACCATTCACAGCTAAGGGTAATTTAGTTTCCAACTAATGTATCTCTTTGGGATGTAGGAGGAAACCGGAAACCCATGCAGGTACGGCGAGAACATACAAACACCACACGGCCGGTGCTGGGATTTGTACCTGGGTCATCAGAACTGTGATGCAGATGCACTCAACAGTTAATACCAGACTAACCAGATTTGGTTAATAGGGTTAAGCGTAAAGGGTTAATAGTGTGTTGCACCTGCCCAGTAATGATGTTTTTTTCGGCTTGTCAAACTGTGAAATTGATCACTTACTGTAAATCACCTCCAAGGTAAATAATACTGTAATTCTACATAAATAAAAATATGGAATAACATCATTTCTGAGCACTTCCAACATAAAGACAACTATTTCAAAAAAGATACCCTGCTGAAATGTTATATCATGGTAAGAAAATGAATAAATAGATCAATATAAGAAGGTAGCATGAGGCTGAAAGATTCAGGGAGCTGGGAACTGAAGAAATAAACAGAAGACAGTGTTACTATTTTCCTGTTTATCATCTCCACTCATGCAGAACATGACCAGTAATGGCATCCACTCGGCTGGCGAGGGAGCCCGAGTGGGACGTTGTTTCCTTATGGCCGTCAATTGGCATTCGCCCAGCACACTTATATCATTAAATCGCTCATTAGAGGCGGAATAAAACACATAATTTGATTTACAGAGCCAGAATCACTCCCCCAGCAAACAGGTAAGCTGTGCAAATACAATTACATGGCAACAATGACTTCAGGGTGGCGGAACTTATCAGCAGTGCCCACTGGCTTTGTTCAAGCACAAATGCACATTGACATTTACAGAAGAAACTCAGAGGGGAACTCTTAACCATTTTTATTCACCATTTTCGGTTTGCAGAATGTCGGACTTCAGAGAGAACAAACTCAAAAAGGCAAAACTAAATGTTCACCACGAGCTGTTCTATTCTTTACAGGATGATATTCAGTCCTTCATTGCAATAATATTTTCAGTCCAGTCAATTGTATGTTTGAGTGACTTTCTTACAGTCCAGTTTCCATGTGTTTACATGTGTTTTTTTCCTCCAGATTAAAAAAATAATTAATTAGTTAATGAAAAATTAAAAAAAACAGTTGGAAGTAAGTAGCTTTGTTGTTCAAGCAGATGTACTCAAAAATGAGTTAACCTTCATTGTCCACATTGTTGTCAAAAAGGGTGCAGGACACTCAGTTCTATAGGTTTTCAATAACACCTTTGAATGCAAACGTGTGTGCAGCGTCCAAAATTAACATTTGCTGGTCCCCAAATGGGACCAAAATGCGAGTGAATCTCAGAGCGACACTCGGCACTTGGCGAGTAATATTTGTACCCACGTACAGAAACATACAGTACATCCGCAAATCATAGTGCAGTGGTGCGTGTCCTCAAGCCAGTGATATCGGAGCAGGGCATGTCCTGCCAGGAAAGTGCGTGGGATTCCTAATGATGCCGATTTTGGTTAGCACCTGTGTGCTTATTTCCTTTATCTAACATGATGGGATGTACATGACAACACACAATTGGAGATGTTCTTTTTCCTTTTCCTACTCCACCTCCCCTTGCAAGTAGCGCGAGCAAACGGAGGCCGTGTCTCCTTATCCTCATCTGCCTCGCAGCATCGCCCTGTGGCGAGATCGAGATGCTAATTCAGCTGTCCTGGGAGCCTGCTGAGATGGCGGTGACCCGTCCTCGCCCCAGCAATGGAGCCGAGGCCAGTTGTGTGGCACTGTCTGCAAAGTTACACGGATAGTAATACTACTATAACTAGCCAATGTGTAAAATATGTCGCAGCGCTCAAAAACAGGCAACACTACATTTATATATTTGACGTACATTCCAAGTGATTATGTGAAAAGCAAAAAAAAAAAAAAAAAGAGTACCATCAATGAAGCTTGTAATTCAATGTTGCCAGCACAATGAGTTTTAGCTGATAGCCACTGCTAGCAGTCAACAAAAACAATTGTGTCATCATTATTCAGGTGGTTTGTAAAATAGCAAACGGAGTTCATCTGTGTGCAGCATAACTTTTGTGAGGACATTTCCAACTATCCTAAGTTATTTGCACCTGAGCAGGTATACTATAATAATTTATAGGCAATAGGGGACATTTCTGTTGCACCAACATTGTCCCAAATTAAAACACTGGGAAAAGTCTCTCCCTCACAAGAATGCAGACACGTTACCCTATAAAGCCTTTTGTATCTGTACTCCATCCTGGTCCTGTGGGGCATTTTCCTCCCTTCTGTGTAAGCAAAACTGACATCCTTTATAAAAGATTTATGAGCCAAAGATGCAAACGATAGAGTGTGAACTCTCTTGGGTACAGCGTCTTCCATCTGTGAAGGATCACCTGTTCTTAGCCAGGCTAAAGTGCTTGTTCACTGCTCGCGCTAACGGGCGTCTGGGCCAAGGAAGCAGGTGGGGGAAGTAGTAGGATATAGGGAAACTGTGGGTAGGTGTGCAGCATGACTGAGAAATGAAGACAACACAAGCAGGCATAACATCCCAGGACGTCTGTCTCACATTCGAGTCCCCGCATAGGAATGGCATGCTCTCTGTTGTGGGTTTTCTCCGGGCAATAAGGAAACGTGCCTGGTGGGTTAATACGAAATGATTGTCCACAGGAGTGAAATGTTATCTGTCAATACAGTATCTGCCCTTTGACTGACTCCAGAGTGCAAATCGCCTCTCACCCATAATCTGAGTGAGGACTACTGAAGAAAACATTCTAAAAAAAATGGATTCCACTTCACAGCAAGTGAAAATTAGCTCTCTAAATAAATGATAATCAAACAAATACAGTATGTATGAAATACGCCCCCCTTTATAAGTAACACATATTAAAATATTTTTCAGCAGCTCTTGTCTCACTGTCAAGAAATGGGAGACTATCAAATAGCATTATTTTGAAGAAACCAAAAGAAGGCTCTTGCCTGCTTAGTGTTCCAAATTGGAGGCAAAGTGTGTTTGATTCAACTTATTTGTCACTCCCAGCTACAGTTTAATGAAAACTGACACATAAAAGAGAATTCGTACTGTTAAACACCAGAATGGTTTAGTTTAACCTGAATCGACAGAATTAATGATGCAATATACAGTACAGCTTGTGGTACTAAGGCATGTAACACTAAAATCTGACTTTTCTTGTGTAATGTAAAAACTCGTTAAAAAAATACCCTCTTAGGAATATGGGTTGTAGCAGGTGTTCTCTGTACTTCTGTGCAGGCAGCGTGGGCACAGTTTTCGTTCAATAACGATATGAATGTTTGTGACCTATTGCAATCGTCTTGTTACACAATGTTGGGATCAAAAGTTGATTAATAACATCCATGCTTGTTAGTTGACAACACTAATGCTTCCTACTGCTTCCTACTCCTGCTGTGTGTTGGAGTTAAAAGCGCCAAAATATTGGATATAATTCGCAATTTATGTTTTGGGGCCAGTTTTGGAGATGTGTACTGTAAGTATGATGGTGACACAAGACAATTGTCAAATGATGATGACTGGATATTTTTCCCCCTTTTTTCAGTCAAAAGGACGCAAGGGTCAATGAGTAGAATTTGCGACTTGACTTGGGACGTGAATGTTTCGACTTGAGATTCGACTCGCGACTTGAGAAAAGACTTGCGCCTTGCAAAGCAAAAGCTGCCTTAGGCCAGCAATGAAGGTATTACAGGTCATGACTGTACACCATTGTCTTGAATACACCGTACCACCACAGAGTCAGAGAATTTCTGCAGGTGGCCTGATACGTTTTTTTTTTTTGTCCATTTTTCCAGAAGAGGCTTGGCACACTCTCAGTTCAAGATAAACAATGATAAAACATAAAAGGGGATTGACAGGCTAGATGCACAGGAAAAACTCATTCCATTTCATCCAAGCATGCCTTTGTTATCATGGCTTGGTGCTCTGGAGCATAGTCATGCAGAAACCGTCGAGGCCCTTCCTCAAACTCAAAATTCACTTTAGGAAGGAAGCTTTCAAGGTGTTGGTCAAGATCTGGATGATTTCGTAAAAGCTGTGCTCAGGATTTCTGTCTGTAAATTGCATAAACTAAAGAACACACAACTCCCACAAGATTTACATTAGAATAAGTTGACGTGTTGACACAGACAGGCAGAAAGACATACTCTACTGTGGCTAGATTAAAATTAAATTCTAGCCAAGCCATGAAGCTAAAACAATTTGCAACATTAACACCATCAGTACCAATAGAATTACAGCTCTTCTTAAAGCTCGCTACATGAACCCCACCAGATAAGAAACTGGCCCGAGTAAGATCCAAGTTTGGCTTCACAGCAACATTGGCCCATGTTCATTCAAGACAATTCAGTGTAGATAATGTTAACATGTCCTCGAATACAGTCTTTTTTTTCTTTGCCTCATTCTACTTGTTATTCAGATAAACGAATAGTGAAGCACAGTGGCTTTTGAGTGAGTTGTGCTCCTGGAGAGCGACATTCATTCAAGGCTCCCAAAGGAGTGGGGGTGTCGACAAAATGCCAGACTTTGTTTGTTGCTTGCCTCATCCCACCGCTTCCCGACTCGCCAATTCTCTCTATTGACCTTCTGGGGCATCTTGCCACACCTCTTTCCATAAGTCTGAAACACAAATGTAGCCTCATTAAAAGTGAGGTCACACTTGTTGCTTTTATCAAATCTTCTATTCATCCCCTGCATGAACTTGAAACTCCTCATCCCAAGCAACCCCCACAAAGCTGCTACAAGCTTAAACTGAATGTGACAAGAGTCTGCAACATTATCTCACTACTAAATAGACTGTTTCCTCTCTAGTCGCTTGCTTCATGAACACAACATAACCCTGGTGCAGTCATTTCTGAATTATCAAAAGAAATTCAAGGCAACTATTTATGCATATGTACAACTGTATTTTATTTATCTTTTGAAGAGTAGAATGCCAGAACAAAGCCAAGTTTGATTGCTTTGTGTTCAAAGATTAATATCGTTATAAACGGACGTGCAATCTGTTGGGTGATACTGGTTGACTTCCAAGTTGTTTTATCAATCCATCAAACCATTTTCTACATACATTGTCCTCATTAGGGTCACATCTATCCCATTTGATTTGAGGTGAGAGTTGGGGTACTTTGTCGGCTGGTCCCCAGCCAACCATAGCTACCATAGTGGGGTCATGTTATAATTTCAATACAAAAGGAAAACACGGAATGTAAATTTATTTGCTCCTAGCTCAAATGCTTGCTATTATTACTTGACCTTTCGTATCATCAGAATTTATATGTGTGTGTCATGAAGCAGCATAAGAACACTTGTACAATATGTGGTTGTCTAAGTAATATGTAGTTTAAGTAGTGGCATTCTCACCAAGATATGCAGTGGCATTTATTCAGTTGCATTACTTATCCTGGACTAGACCCGTTTGGCATGACATTTAAATGGTAATCATATTTATACGCTTTGGCGTCACTGGTAGCCTTCTTCGATGTCATCACACGCAAAAGAAATACAGGTGATTTTGTGTCTTTACCCTGTTGAATTTGTGCAGAATCTTCAAGACTATGAAGACATTCAGGGATCACATGTGTTACCTCTGTTACAAAGTTGGGCAACAATTGCAGATTATAAATTATAAGTGATAATGACCCCAAACATAAAGTTAGTATCATCCAAGAATGGTTGAGACCAAAACATTGGACTATAAATAAATGACCTTCTTTTCGCCCTGATCTAAATACTATTGAACATCTGGGGAATGTCTTGAAACATTCGATCTACGGAAGGGACTCTGCAAACATGAGACAGCTCATGAGGAGTGACCCAAAAATGGGGACAAGTCCAAAAGTGTGAGAGTCTCAAAAAATGCACATGAATACCTGCTTTTTATTATTTCTTTTTTATTCATTTTTAACTATTACTTTTGTCACTTTTTGTGATTTTCAGTAGTTCTTTTTCATAATTCCATCTTTAATTGAAGAGGCAACAATGCGTTTTCATATAAAAAAAACAAAACTAGTAGTAGCTTGGTTCTTTTGCACATACTGTACATGTATATGAATACATATGTTGTACATATATTATTTAATAATGGCTTTGCATAATGTATGTGTTACAATAATTCCAGTATTCAAAACAAGAGCTCACTGTGAAGCATGCAATTATAAATTCTTTTGTGTCTACTGCATAGAGTCAGAGTCAGTCAGAGATTAAAAATCTTAACAATGTGGTCAGTTTTATGTGAATATAACCTTTATTCTAATGCACAATGAACATCTTTGAGTCATGGAAAACATCCTTGCTTGATAGAATAATACAAAAATGACATGGACATGACCATGTCAGATAGCTACTGTAGGTGAAATAAATTCTCTCAGAGGAATAGGACGTACGGGGTCCACATATTGCGCATTTGTTAACTGTGATGGCTAATGGTATATTTTCACCTTTGACCTTAATGAGTTCTGAAGGAATTGTCATCTGTCCACTTAGACTGGAGAGCAGGTATCAGATTTAGACTTTTTCTAAAATATAAATATGATGACATGTTCTGACTCCATTTTGCCTAACCAAACAAAGCAAAAAATAAACATTAGAATTGGGTCAAAGTGTAAGCAAACAATCAAGTAATATTTATCACTGCTACAACATGATTAGTCATTTTATCATAGATTCTGCATTCAACTGCTTATAGATGAAGAAGTGTCTTTTGTGGGCTGCCAACATCACAAACCACTAATGTAAGAGTTTTCTTTTTTTTGTTATCCTGACAAACAAAGAACTACAATATTGTCCGGATAACATCGCAGTAATTTTTTTTGACATAAAGAGTTCCCGTTATAGTTGCTTTAGGGGGGGAGCAACCTTACATACACATCAAGCTCAGTGACGGTGAGGAGAGGACCAGTTCATGTGTGTTTGAATCTTGCACTCATTCTTTCCAGCGAGCCCTCACCGGGCAAAAATAACAATATTATCCTCATAAATCCTATAGGAATGAGGGAAACAGTGCTGATCCAGTTCCATCTCCATTTATTCCCTCTAGCTACCTTTTGCACTCACCTCGATGTTCCTCGCACTGCAGCAGTTCGCTCTACTTGTCACGAGCAGACGGAAGGCTAACAGCTGAGAGTAATGGCGGCCCAATTGACAAATGTCCAAGCTAATGAAACATTATCCCTTGGTGATTCTACGCGAGTCTTTTTTTTCCTCTATTCTTTTCGGGCCATTCTGCCAAATTCCCGAGTTAATATCTTATTATGGGGGCGGCATAAGAAAAATAAATTTCTTTGTGCAAATGTTACATATGCAAACAGTTTTAGACCACAAGCCCTTTGAAGATCAGGTGACTGTTATCAAACTGTCAAATAATGAAACGTGTGCATGTGGTACATGGAAAATGGAGAATAAACATGGTAAGTACTTATAAAGTACATGATTTTTAAATCATTGAAGTTTGGAAAAAGATGATCAGTTCTACCACCATAGATTTCTTTGCAGTATTTTGCACCAATGAAGTTCATACATTAGATTGGACAAATTTAAATATTTGTGCTCTTTGCTATTAGCATGTGTATTGCTCTAGGGTTGCCCTAATCTTCATATTATTCTGGCTCTGATCTCTTTTAATGACTTTTCAGATTTAATGAGTTAGTTACATATAAACCTTATTAATCTAATTCAACACAAATTATGTCCCAAAGCTGTTATGTCACCAACAACTGAGTGTCAGTTCTACATTGTGGCCAGAGGAAACACGTGGTGCCACAGCATAATTACAAACACAGGAGTCATCTTAAATCGGAACCATTGATGAATGATCGAAAGGTAACATGCACCCGCTTTGTTTAAAGAGATGTTTTTTTTTTTTTTTTTAAATACAGTTTAAGTGTGTTTGTCTCATACAATTTGCTTCTCTTCAGCTCTGATGTCTGAAACATCTTTTCTCAAGAGTTTCTTTTCTACATTATCACTCTTTCTCTCCCTCAGGGTTGCAATCTCTGAAACTTAACATGCACGAGTGAATGAAGACCAGAGATGGGAACTATGGCAAACATCAACTTGTCTGATGAACAGATGAACAGATGTGTGCATTTGTTTGTTTGCTACACAGACACGTTATTTTTTTAATTGGATAAATTGATAAATTAAGTTTTGCTTAACCTTCACGCATTCAAGTGCTGCACATTGAAAGCAGAAAATAGCTTGTTTTAACTCGCTTAGCCAGTGTGGCTGCTTCAGTTTTGTCATAATCCTTCATCTCCACTTTGTCTCTCAGTCCTCATGTCATCTCTGTCTCCAAGATCCATGATGTGAAAAAAGGGGGTGGGGGACTAGTAACCCAAGTGGCAGAATAAAGGCTTTTATATGCCATACAAATAGGATGCAAATCGGATTACGGTGGAGAAGGGAGCCTTTTCTATTGAAAATCCATTTTGTGATAGGGTGGACATTGTATGTACAATGACAGGCAGGACATACACTTCTGATAACATGCAAGGTTGACAAGCACAGAGAATGCTATTTATCTACATAAAAGATAAAGCTTTCTGATTGAATGCCACTATTGAAGACGCTGCATTTGATTGTTGCACAAAAGAATATTTCCAACTCTTTGTGATAAACTGCTACTATTTAAGAGTAAAGGATGAGGAGGGAGCACAGGAAAGAGCTACATGAAGTGACCAATGAGGACCAACACTCACGTCATCTGTATAAAAAAAAATATAATATGTCCATCAAAGAGAATGTGCTTATTCTAATTAAAAGAACAAGGTTGGTAAGATTCAAACTTGTATGTATTGCATTTCGCACCCAATAAACACAGAATTTTTGGGAAAATGGAGTGCTGGAAGTTGTTCAGTGTTAATATTTTAACCAACCGATTGCAAATATTAACTGTTTCTGCAATGCCTCAGAGCAGCGGTGAAGTCCCATGGCACCCACGCCCCGTGGCATCAGTGGTGAGCTTAAGCCATGAGAGTCAGTGAGAATACAACACCGTGCATTTGAGGAAACCTGGGGCATTCACTTGAAAAGGGAGCCATAATTGTGCATTTTTATAACAAGTTCATTACAATTAATCTGTTTCTTTAAACAATATTAAACTGCTTGACCTAACTTGAAAAAATGTCCCCGTGCTTCCCATTAGTTATGGCATTCTTTTGACAATTATGAGAGTTGTGTTTGCACTGATGAGACCTTTTGGAATTGTAGCCTAAAGTTTAAATCTTGGTTTCATAAAACAGTAAACCAATCTCTTAAAAGCATGCGGGAATATGTGTTATGGAGTGATGAAATCAAGGTTCAATATTTTTTACCTTGAAAAAAAGCCATTTGAACAGGTCTGTGAAGACTTTGAATAGCCACTGTAATAAAATGCTTTCCATCCATCATAACACTCAAAAGGTTATGTTACCCCTTAACAAAGTTACATGAACAAGAAATAAGATGATATTATATTTTTATTTGACTAACCCCATAAAGTTAGGTAAGGTAAGTTGTTTTTTTAGTATGCTATTTTCAAATGAGTCAAAAAAAAAAAAAAAAAATTACACCTCGCCTCTCGCCCCAGTCAGCAGGAATAGGCTCCACCACAGCTGTGACTTTACTGAGAATAAGAGTATAAAAAATGGATGGATCACTTCATAATGACATTTTGCATACAGGCGGTACTGTTGTATTCTCTCTTATTGCACAGGTTGTTTGAAGCTCTTATACTGTATAAGTACTGTACTATACTGTATACATGAGGAGGGACTAATACTGAAGTCACTATTGACCAGTTGGAGGTCTTGAGATCAGAGGATGTACACAGTTAACGAAAGATGCGTTCAATTTCTTTGCCCTATCTAGTCCTCGCTTTTACTACTTGTGCGATGTGACGTCCGGTTTTGTGCTCATTAGTGTGCCATCAGAGAAAACTCCGTCCACAGTAAAGCCACAGAAAGGCATTTGGCTGACCCCTAACAGGACAACCCAAAACGAAAAGAAGGAAGGTCCCAAGTCCTGAAATCGATGACTTAAGTCAGACTCAATCAAGTCACCTCCCTTGAGTCTAACACCTCTATTATATGGGTTTTGGCCACAAGAAGAGTCCGCAGCACAGATGGCACTAACTTTAATTTTGCCACAGATGCTTTCTCTGAATATGGAACGCTCTGCTGAATGCCAGGCTCTGTCGGAAAGGAGAAAGAAATTGAAGCCCTCATGCAACTGTGTGCCTCATCACGGAAAAGGCTATTGTGTGTGTACTCCAATTCTAGAGTGACAGGCGGATTCAGCACGTCCGTTAATGTGTGCAGCTCAGAGATGGACAAGCCATGCTGGAATTTCATTACCTTACTTACTCATCCTTTCTGTCTCTTTAATTCTCTTGCTGAGTTGATGAGAGGTGATTCTGTTGCTCCAGCACATAACCAGGAAAGTAGTACAATGCCAATTCAATTAATGAGTAATGATTTAATCTTTCACTTACGGTGGGCCCTCACCCTGAAAGACATTGGCTTTCCATTCCAAGAGTAGTCTTGATGTAGTGTTTCTTGAAAAGATAGGACTTAATATATACGTTGAGAGTGACAACCAGTTTAATCACAAAACCAAATTCCTTTTCAAAGAAACCAAACTATGCTTGGAAAGGTCTACTGGTAAATGTGACATTTTGGGGCATTTGTGTGAGCAACGACTGAGACTCTTGAGGGAATTTGTATTATAGAGTGGATATTATACAAATTATTATTTAAAAAATGTATAGTCAAGATTATAAATCAAGTTCAGAGCAGTCAACCTCTGTGCTCTCCCACCATTTAAATTAAGTCAGAGGGTGTTAATTGAATATATGTATGCAACATAACGCAGGAAAAGTAGGCTGTGTAGAAAAAGTTCAAAGGATATCACTGAATGCTGGAGAACAGAGCAGAGTGAGACATGAGAAAGTCGTGAAAATGAGAGATAACCAAAGAGGACAAGAGAGCTTGTCCTAAAGTCACTCTAATTACCTTCTCCCCCCACCCACCCCCTCCTCAGACATTTCCTCCCATGTTCCCTGTTATTGGACCTATTCATTTTTCAGACTTCGAATTTAACACATGCCCGCTGCACGCACTCTAATTTCAGGTTTATTTCAACAACTCAATAACAAGGTTTCAAGATCAAGGTTTAAAGCGTGGGTGTGAGATATGATGGAAACCAAAAAGGCAACACAGTAACAGACATTGGAAAAAAAGGAAGAAATGTGTGAGGTTTTAGGTAACTCTCCCAAGTTTTCTCAACTCAGAAGACAATGCAATGCTAAAATGTGACTAAAAACATGCGCTATTCAGCATTATTTTCATCATGGAAAAAGTTCCACCTCAGGAAATGATGATACTTCTTCCATTAATTCTTTTGGGAGGAATCAAATCAAAATTGCAAGTCCAAACAGCCTCCTGATACATTGTGTTTGACTTCCACGGGCAGCTGTCACAAAAGCTGATTATTATAGGCTGGTTTGCAATCTCTCAATCATCTGATATCAATTGTGCTCTTTGTGTAAATGGAAGCATCCCATGGTGGAATTTGGATCCCATCCCGTATATGGGGCAATCCAAAGGAGGCTAGTCACGCCATCGAAAAACTGAAATTGTATCTCTGCATTCAGGCAGAGTTGCTGCATCGACACAATGTTAATAATGAATTCTGTCCTTCATCTCGGTCTGATTTATTCAGCACCATATTGATTTATACAATTGCAGAGGCACTAAGGCCCGGACTATGGCTAATATGAACATTGGCACTGGCCACCGTGAATGATTAAGCCGGATGCTTGAAAAACAGTTTCTGCAAGGGACTATAGCATCAATGCTAATAGGATGACGGTGCTTAATCTAAAGAAGTGTAAATTAAAAGGCTTCCACAGCGGCTGCTCACATCCATAGTGGAGGAGGAAATCAGAAATGGCTTCACCTCAGTCAAATTGTACACAAAATAGAAATGGAATTAATTTCACTTCTCCTACTTAGACACGTTTCACCTGACGTCAGCTCACCAGGAAAAAAAGTTGGCAAGCATAAGATGTTTTGCCCACATCTTTGTTTTGTTGATCCTTAATCTCCAGAAGCCCATCTAAGATCAATCACTTGGCCAAGCATGATGGAAGAGCCTGTCAGAGCTCACTGCTGTGGCCTTCATTCTGTAAAACAAATAAAACAGTCCAGAGACCATCCCATAGACGTTTTCGACATGAGGGAAGAATAATGAGGCTTGAGAATGTCAAAAGGTATGTAACGAAGAAAAGATATACAGTGAGACAATACTGAACTAAAGAGCATGCACCACCGTTAGTTATCATACCTGTAAATTAACTAAAGCATTATGATTTCCCTTCTGACCATAAGCCAGTGAAGGTTCAATTATCTGATGTCTCTGGATCATCCTGATTGGTGTTTGTGTGTCCTCCAAGTCTTTCACCACAAAAGGACAAAGAGACATTTTGGCAGGAAATGCCACCGCGGGTAGTTACCAGATAAGCAAAAAGACAATCTAGCATTCTTCCATCGCTTTTTCCAGTCTTTCCTGTTCTTTATATTTTCTGGAAGTATCATGCTACAGTCTCAATTGAGCCTAACTCTTGGTACTACAGTAGTGAACAGCTCATTTCAACTGTAGTTTGTGAAATTTAACCCAAAATTCCCAAATTTGTGGTTAGTCGCAGTGACTTTGTAATTTAACAAGGCCGTAAATTTAACAATTACTTTTTCACAAAGGGTCAGAACGGTTTGGATTTTTTTCTTTGTGCCTTAATAGATGGAATTGTGATTTGAAAACAATTTTTTTTTATTTCCTTAGGTTGTCTCGCAGTGCTGTTAAAATTGGTTTGATGATTTGTAACCTTTATGTGTGATAGAAGAAGATAGAAAAACAGAAATCAGGATGGGAGCAAAAACCTTTTCACAGCACTGTAAGTGATTGAGGACAGACATCTACTAATGTCTTATACTATGTACCATGAAATCAGAGCGTGTAACCCGCGTGTCAGCAAAAGAAACACTTCCTCTTTGATGAGGATGTCGACCATTTAAGATGAGCACTGCAGGGTTCAGCTCATCTCAGCTGGATTTGATTAAGATGCATTTTCAATAGTGTTCAACAACACAGTAGAGCTCCTTCCCTCAACATAACATAACCTGAGGAGGCCATTACGCAGCGTTGTCAGCAGTTAACCTTCCAGGAGCACTTCAAAGCAAAATTCAGGGCCAAGCAGCATGTAGGTGAACCCCCCCACCCAACCACCAACCCCTCGCATAAAGTCATGCCTGACACCCCCCCCCCCCCCATTCTCAACCCCCAACCACACACACAGACCTCTGGGAGGCCAGTGCAGGACCAAAGCAATGTGCTGCGCACAGTCATACATCAAAGAACTTCCTCCAGCTTCAGTCTATATCCATACACTGCACACATGAAAAAGATGATACTTACATTCTATTGGGCTGAAAGGTCAGAAAATGTGAGAGGGCAGAGGTTTTAGGTGCAGAAGTATGACTAGCTGAAACCAACAATTTGCTCTTAATGCTGTCTGAGCTCAGCGAAGCAACTCTATATGTGGTATACAGTAATATAATTACTGTCATACTGCAGTACAGTATTTAGTCAGTTAGATTGGTAAGAAGATTCTTTCAGCTTGGCCCTTTCAGGGCCGCCACAGCGTGTCATCTCAGATGCACATATATTTTTGGCACAATTTTTTTTACACCGGATGCCCTTCCTGACGCAACCCCTCTCAGGTAGCAGAGGCCCCAGTGGGATACGAACCCAGAACTCCTGGTTAACCAAACCAGTGCTCTAACCACTGAGCTACAGGGCCTCAGTCAGTTAGATTGGTAATAAAACTATTTTTCTATTGTGTTGCTCAGTGTCATGAACGGGGATGGCTACTGCCAAGAGGGTCGTGGCCACGCCACTGCTCTGGGTGTTGACACCTGTCACCTTTCACAGCTGTTTCACATTGGGATTGTAATTAGACAGGCATTTAAGTTGGCGTTTTTGTCACTGGCATTTGCCAGTCCGCTGCCTTTCGTTAGTGAGTTGCGTTCACTGCCAGCAGCAATCTCCACCACCGAGAGAAAGTGTAGTGTGAGCGATCCTCGTCACAATGATTCTGTGCCACCATAGTTTAATCCTGTCTTCATATTCATATTTTCAAGTTTGCCTCCTAGTCATCAGACCTTGCTTCATGTTTTTGGATATTGCTTATAGCCTATCGTTGTTGTGCCTCTGCCTCATGTTATGTGACATCATGTCCTCGTCTCTGAGTCCTGCATTTGGGTCGAGCCCCGTACCATTGGTTCGTGACAGTTCAGTGACCACTTTAATGTGTGGCTGTCAGGTTAATCTTGAGTAAGATGTATCTACTGTAAGTGAGTAGTACGGAAAAAAATGAAAAAACAAATTTCCAATAAAACATAAAATACAAAAAAAAAGTTACTTCTTTTCCAGCCTTGTCTATGAGTAGGATTTTTTTTACTTTTTGTCCTTTGGATTCGTCAAACTTCTTTCATATAACTTTTTTTTGCCATTGACTCTTTCTGAATTGTCATTTCTATAACAATGCCATGAAAACAATTTGATAAACGCGAACATTTGTTTATAATTTTTATACTTATACAGGGTCAAGAGCAAAATATGCCAAGCCAATGAAGGTGCATGAATAAAACACGGGAACAAATGAGATAAAAGCTGTAACTCTTTCTTTTATTTCTACCAGCAAAGGGGTGCGAAATGTTAAAGCAATATTTAACCATGATTTGCTTTTCAACCGAATGCTATTTGTGTTGGTTACATGGCTCAATTATATGTTAGCTTTCTATTAACACTTAATATGCTCTTTCCCATTAATATCTGAAGGCAACATTTATAAATAATAATGATGTTTACCATGAGACTCATTCGGGTCCCTTGACAACAAACCTTATCACAAATCCACTCCTGTAAGATCATGCAATTTAGATAATCCTATCATGCATGTAAAATGGTACAATAAATGTTTCTAAATTATACTATATACAACAACTAATACACACAAGCACCCAGACACAGATGTGAAAACGTCACTGCACCATCAAGAGCTCCATGTGAATGGATGGAGGCTTGGTTCATCTGCAGTGCGTCAGAGTCTCGCAAGCTGGCACGTCTCCTGTTCTCCATTCGCTTATTCATCGCTTTCACTAGCAGCCAATATAGTCTGACACACACATACACACTTGTCTAACAGTCACCCACCAGGAGCAGAACAATACCAATTAATAGACCACGATGTTGTCATTTTAAACAAGTCCAAATCCAATTCAGGTGCCACAAAACATGAAATGCTATTTGTCATTTCAGAATTAATTGCTTATTGAACCCCAGCAGATGGTATGGAATGTACGTCCGTTACAGTAAATGTCCACTGGAAGATTCCCGTAGGTGTACTCAAAAAATTGACTGAAGAAGACAGCCTAAAGAAAATATTCAGCCACGAGAATAAATTATGCATACAAATTTGCCACAGGTTCAAAAAAAATGCTTTGGCAGTTAGGTGGCTCGGGGTACGGAGGAAGTAAATAAATAATCCTCTTTAATAATTCATTAAAATTCATGTTGCTTTGCCTCCAGCCTTCACGGTATTTAGAATGCAGCCTGCAAGGGCCCTGACTTATGGCTGTGTGTGGTAAAAAAAAAAAAGTATTGAAAATAGAGGAGGGATGCAAAGAGAAGAAAAATGCAAACTGATAATTATATATAGCCTGCAATAAATGTTTTGGAAAATTACTGAAATGGATACACACTTGTCAACATCGTATCCCCCGATTGCTGCACTTATACTTAGAATGGGATATCCAATCTCTAGAGTGTGTAGATAAGTTCAGAAAGAGCTTCAGGCTGCATACGATGAAGCTGTAAAGACAGCAAGACAGACACAGCGAGACTGCAAATTGGAGCCAAAAGTCTTAAAGGGGAAGACAGAGCTCAGATGAAGACAGAGAGAAGGTAAAAGAGGAAAAGAGTTCATCAAGTCAGCTGCTAACTTCTCTCCAAACACTATATGTGTCCATGAGATGGTGTTGATGAAGTCCAAAATCAATCAAAACTTTAAAAATGTATTTTACATAATTTATATGAAAAAGTTTCCAGCACATTCGCCCTCATCTGCGATTGAGTAGCAAACAGTACAGAGTGTAGCCCGCCTCTTGCCCAGAGTCAGCTGTGATCGGCTCCAGCACGCCCACAATCCCAGTGAGGATGAGCGGTACAGAAAATGGATGGATTCTCTCTGATTTTAGTTTGTGGCTTCTGCATGATAACAACCATTGGGGGAGTTAGTGATTAAAAGAACATTTTAAAAGCAGAATGAAGTGCACACTACACACAAAGTGGATTTACAGGACAAGCTTTCCGTTCTGTTGTGTTTTTCTGTTCTATCCCTAACCCTAACGCTTGACTGAGAAAAGTCTAAAAGTTAAATGATTTAAAAGCAGATTTAACTGTGACATGTACACTTTGTACATTTACATTAGATTTTTTTAGTCTACTTCATCTCAATATTTTGCCACAGCAGTAGCTTAGGTACTAGTGTTTTTTCCTTTGACGCTTTCAATGATTGATTCATTCATCCACACTGCTTATCCTCACTGTCTTTTGGTGAGAGGCGGGCGGGGTGCACCCAGAACTGTTCGCCAGGCAATCGCAGGGCACATATAAACAAACAACCATTTGCACAAACATTCTCACCTATGGGAAATTCAAGTCTCCAATTACCGGTAACCTATCGTGCATGTTTTTGGGATATGTGGGGAAATCAGAGAACCCGGAGAAAAACCCACGCAAGCATGGGGAGAACATGCAAACTCCACACAGGCAAGGTTGAATTTTAACTCAGGTCTTCAAAACTGTGAAGCAGATGCTCTACCCAGTCTATCACCGTGCCACCATTATACTTTCACTTTATCAGCAAATGATTCAAGACACATGATGATGACACTAAATAAGTACTACATTGGTTTGTTTTATTCTACTGTTTGACGTTAGGTCAGCATTGCAAATGAGAATCTGTTCTCAATTGCCTTACTTGGATCTAAATAAATAAATAAATGAAAATGAGCAGCAGGACACATTGTATAATCACAGCGGACATCTAGAGATAGACAACCATCCACACTCACATTCAAACCGTCACTGAGTGGCAAATGAACAGTACAGTCAGTTGAGTGAACTAATACACTGTCAGTGATACGTGACACAACAATAATTACAGTATTTCCCTTGGAACGGCTTTTGCTTTGGATCATGTTGGACTGCGTAGGTTTAAATTATGCCATAGCATTATAATAGGATGATGTTGACACACGAAGCATCCTTTCATTTTGCCCCCCTGTGAACATCAAGAAGCTTCACAGTAAGTGGACTGATGTCATCAACATCATGCTGAGTAAACTGTCTAGCATGTCATGGCCATCAAAGACATCTCACAATCATTCGCGTCTCTTCTTCTGATGTGAATGTTGAATGTTTCTCCACTCATCCATCTTCTTCCCTAACTGGTGCAAGCCTGTGCAAACTTTATACTCTATGTTACCGTGTAAATCACATAACAGAAATGTCACTTCCTCCTCTTCCTCTGTCCATGTTTTAAACCCACACTATTCTGTTCCACATGTTGTAGGACCGGAGGATTACAACGTTCTTCCAATGTTGCCAGCACCTAGCCCACATTCCGTTAATGAGCGCTACAGAGTCTGAACTTGACCCAAGCCAGAAAATCTATCACTTAGAAATAGCGAGCCGAGAGGGGCCATTACTCTAGTCACAGAGATGCATAATAATTTGCCAGTTTGATACAATAGGAAGTCAAAGAAAAAATGCAAATCAAACACTGAATCATCACATAGAATCGGGAAGGACAGCAGATATGCATGGATGGTGGGTGGCCTGTTGGCCTGCAGAGGAGCAGTAAGCATTCAAACAGGACATTTACTCCCGATTTTATAATGGTACCTTTAGAGGGCTGTTCAAAGCTTTATCTGCTGGTTAGAATTCAGATGGCTTGATTTGAAAAGACTAGAGCATGTTAAGCCAGTAACGTGTGGGTTGCAAATCAAAAAGCTACATGTGGAAGCTCAGACACAAATTGATTTGCAAAATCCACCAACCTCTCATTCCCTCTGCTTTTTAACAAATACAGACAGTGATAACCACTGGAGTATTCTGTAACGGTAGAGGAAGCCATATTTCACTTATGTGACAATTCTGACTTGTCATTGTCAGAATGAGCCTTGATGCTAAAGTGTTTTACACAGCTATAAATTTGATGCTCTATTTAACAGGGGTTTAAATCTTTCACTGTCACAACTCAATCAAAAATAACCACATTCTAAGATTCTTATGGGGGGCAATTTCAAGATATGCTCCAGTCTGCTGCGTTCAATAAAGCCAATGTGCCAAATTACTGCATGAAAGTAGAGTCTGTGTAACCTTCCACTGTATGGAATGGTCCAAAGCCTTTGTGACACAGTGGAGATGTGGTTACCAACGTTACCTCACATACCGGAAAAAGAAAAAAACTATTTAATTCTAACTGACCCGCAGGTGCATGTGTGAATGGTCAATGGCCGGTTTTCCAAAACAGTGCTGCCACCGCATAAACCTCACGCATTCACTTTCATCAGTCAGAATGAGACGCATGAACAGACAAGTGAGCGCTCGTCTCTCATTGACTGCGAAGAAGAGGTTTATTCATCAAAGACGATTTTTACATTTGCTACTTTGAAATTTATTTAGAAAGCATATTTTGCCCAGATTACCAACATTCTCTGATATCATACAAACTAAATGAACAAGCTGATGCCAATTAGCAGAGGTTGGTGTAAATTAATTACATATATGGATGTCACAACTATGTCTCAAGTCTTAACCTTGAAGTTTCAAATAAGTCCCAAGTTACTGCGGCAAAGAATAATCAAGTAAAGTCAAATCCTCATAAGATTTCAAGCAAAAAGTTCAAGTCATTATTTGGGTTAAGAAAGTCATAACCCTTGCTTGGTTACAATATATCCATCCATCCATCTTCTGAACCATTTATCCTCACAAGGGTCACGGGAGTGCTGGAGCCAATTCCAGCCGTCATTGGGCAGGAGGCAGGGTACATTGGTTGCCAGCCAAGGTTGCAATACAATGGATTGACAATAAAATATGCTTTCACTGATCATAATTTTTTTTGTTTTGTTGTTTTTGTTTTTTACAGCTATGTATGTTACTGTGAGGACAAATATTGAAATATACACATGAGTTGATTGTAATCATCCATTTTTAAAAAAATAATGAATGTGTAATTATCAGTAAAAGCGTGAAACCTCCACCGCAGCCTCTCTGGTAGCTATTCAAGCCACCCAAAGCAAGGTGCTTGGCTGAGCAGTTCAGGAGGTCGGCGACTATGCCAAGCACCAGGATCCCTACGGGGCGACTCAGGTGGACGTTTGTGAGGAGGGTCCCAATGGCAAACCAGGAACCAAACAGGAGCAGGTGACAGCTCGGGACGAAGCACTGCTGAGGCATTGTCGAGAGATGGCGGCTGCTGTTGGTCAAGCACCGCTGAGGTGTGGTCGAGAAGTGGCGGCTGCTGACCCTGGTGGTGGTCGAGCACCGTCGAGGCGTGGTCGACCATCACCTAGCGAATCTACGCTCCTTCCCAACAAAATCGACAAACGTCCTCTCCTGATAAGGGCCAGCAAAGAGTTTGGACATTCCACCACCCTGTGCTTCACCAAGACTTGACTGTGCGAACGCATTCAGAATTCTTGATGGAGCTTTAGCGCTACCTGACTTTCATACTCAGATCACATTGCGGGCTGATGGGGAAAACAAAAGCATTGGGATTTGCTTCTATATCAATGAGAAATGGTGGACGGATGTCACACAGCTCAGCTCAGCACAGACTGCAGCCCACTTTTGGAATCAAAATTCTTGAATTGTAAGCTATTTTTGCCTCTTTCATCCTTGCTCACTAACTAATTACAAGCAACGATCCCCTCCACCCCCCTGTAGGCAACAATCGTGGGATGGCCAATGAACTGAAGAGCTTTTACTGCCGTTTTGAAAACGGCACTTTCACACCCAACCGTCACCATGCCATACCACCGATACCAATATCTCTGACTTCTGCGTTGACCATCCACGAACAGGATGTGAGATGCATCTTCAAAAAACAAAAGATGAACAAAAGAGCAGGCCCAGACCTTGTGTCCCCATCCTGCCTTCTTCCAGTCTTCACAGGTATCTTCAGCAGTTCTCTAGAACCATCATCCCAGTCCCCAAGAAACCTGCAATCTCGGGTCTAAATGACTACAGGCCTGTTGCATTGATATCTGTGGTCATGAAGTCCCTTGAACGCCTCAAGAGTGTCACAGGTCCCCTGTCCCACCCACTGCAGTTTGCCTACCAAGCTAAGAGGTCTGGGAATTATGCAGTCCATATAGGCCTGCACTTCATCCTTGAACACTTCAACAGCATGGGACCCTCTATGAGGATCCTGTTCGTGGACTTCAGCTCTGCGTTCAATATCATCCTCCTTGAATTCCTCTCCTCCAACCTTCTCCAGCTCAGTGTCTCGCCTGCCATCTTCCAGTGGATTTAGAACTTCCTGATGGGCAGGGCACAGCAGTTGAGGTTGGCGGACACCACTTCATCCAAACGCACCATCATCATCTGAGCACCGTAGGGTATGTTGTCTCCCCGCTCCTCTTCGCGCTCTACAAAAATATCTGCACCTCAAGGCACCCAGCTGTCAGACCCCAAAACCCCCTGCAGAAGACAGCATAGTCCTCGGGCTCCTCAAAGACAGCAAAGAGTATAACAGGAATTAGAGAGGCTGGCGTTTTGATGTGGCCAACTATGACACAACTATGAGCATAAAAACATCAATCCCAGCCAATCAATCTGTCAGCGGGCAGGAGGCGGGGTGCACTCTGAACTGGTTGCCAGCCAATTGCAGGGCAGATGGAGATAGACAACAGTCACAATCACACTTAGGGGCAATTTAGAGTCTTCAATGAATGCGTGTTTTTGGAATGTGGGAGGAAACTAGAGTGCTTTGAGAAAACCCACACAAGCACGGGGAGAAGATGCAAGCTCAACAACTGCAGGGCCGGAATTTGAACCCCGGTCCTCAGAGCTGCGAGGCCAATGTTCTCACCTTTTGCTCTACCGGCGCCGCATAAAAACAATGACAGGGAAATTCTACATGTATTTGCCCTTTAAAGTGCAAAATTTACTTCCATCTTTCACTTCGCCAGAGCCCTGTGTTAGTTGCCTTACCAATCCCTCACATTGTGTTCTTTTCTACCCAAGCTAAATTGGTATTTATGGCAATCAAATGGCACCTACTCCCAGAAGCCGGAGTTAGTAAGACGGTCTCTTCTGTGGTGCAGAGCATAAAAACTGTCACTAGCACAATCCCCTCCTCCATCTAGATGCTTCTTTCCTATGAATTCACAGAGGTATTATTCTTATCTGAAAATCTTGGAGGCTGCAGAGAGGGTAGACAAGAGTAGCAGAATGAGAGTGAAAGGGAAGCGCAGGGAGCGACAAAACAAGACAGGAGGGAAAAACAGATTCCTCTGAAGTCAAAATCGATGCTACCGTGTTCCAGCAACAGATATTGGCAGCAGAAACGAGGACTCTATTGATTTATATTTCAATCAAAAATGTAGGTTGACTGCACATATTCTCTTTTGTAATTTGCAGACTTCCTTGCTATATGGAAACAAAATGGGCCCTATTTTTTATGCGTACAACAAAAGAACACTGGGGCATTTTTGACATGATAATTATGTTGCATGTGAAGAGTGCTGTCAAATAGTATTGGGCCCTTCTCAAATTCTTATAGTTTTGCATAGCTCCACTTTAATGTTTAATATCATCAAACAAATGTAAATGTGTGGCAAATATAACCCAAGTGAACTTAAAATGCTCTTGGTGTGACATCTCCTAGAGCGAGATGGGAGTTTTACTACTTGAGTACCCTGAAAATAGATGGCTGGATTTCTCTGATGGTTTATAATACTTTAATTTCTCCATTTAGGATTGAGCTCTGCCAATAAACACAAAGACAATGCACAAAATCCACAGTATGAATTCACAAGTATATGTGGTTCTGCATTTGGCAAAAAGATGCCTAAAAATTTGGGGTGTGGGGCTATAAGCGAGGTTTAATTAATATGAAAGTCAGGGTAGATCACCAGCGTTTGTGGAACAAAGACAGTTTGATCTTTTGTCCCTTAATTACGACAAATGGAATCGCAAAAGGGCTAAGGCGGGACTATGGAATACTATACAGCCCGGTGGCTCTCTGAAGATGAACGTAGCTAAGAAAGGATCTGTGAGTCCAGTCAGGCCAAAAGTAAATCATTTCGATCGGGCCATGTTTCTAATCTCCTCCAGGTTCTAGGCTAAGGATACAGTGTGTTTCAGAACATTTGAGATCAATTGGGAGCAGAAGGTCAAAGGGTTTGACCATAATTCATCAATAAAGTGCAAATCACTTGGAGTTAGTCTCCAATAAAGGCAGGAAGAAGGAAGTGTAAAAGCAGGAGAGTTGCATCTAGATGGGGATGAAACAGATTCAACATAACCTCATACTCTCTAACTACCTAAAGTCTTTCTAATGAATGATTTTCTCATGTTTATCTCATCCCGCCTTTATTTGTCTCATTACTCGGTTGGATAATTTTAATAGTTTTAGCCCAGTCTTTTACAAACCTGCCTCAATACATGCATTTGAGTTTATTCTGTGGATTGTACGATATGATCACTGTGTCATGCTCAAGTCTCAATGCGGCCATTGTTAGGATTCATTGATACTGTTGAGGAAATTTATTTTGTTAAAATAATTCACACTCTCCGAAGAATAAGCAGTGCTGGAAAATGACTGTATTTATCATCCTCATTTCGTGAATAAACTGATGTCATTTGTTTGTCAATATTAAATAATGAAATTCCAATAATGAATTATAGAGCTGTATCGGGTTTGATCTTGTTTCACTTTTCTCATCTTCTAATGTCCCAATTATTCCTCCTGTGAAGAGCAATGAAATGTCCAAGAATTGTGAATTCACTGATCCATTGCTCAAACAGAGATCATACCAAAAAGATCTAGCTAAGACATTCCACAACCAGGTTGGGCCTGATTAAGTTAAAAAAGTAAGTAAGTTAAAAAAAAGTTGTTTACAGAATCCATAAAAGAATCCATGCAGTATTTTTTTTTTGTCTGTTGTTGTGCCAACCTTTCATCTACACTGTCATAAATACAAATCAACAGGTGTAAATGCACTCTGTTGACAAGATGGTGACATTAAATTATTGACAAACCTTAACTAGTAAAGTAGACAACTTGGCTACTCTTAATAAAAGAAGCTTGAGAAATGATTACAAAACTTAGTTTTTAAAGGAAATGTATTAGATGGTGTTAATTTTGGGTCATGCTTTCAGTTTATTAGGCTGATAATTACCAATCAAATAATCTGGCACTAAACACTGCAAACAGACAGAATAGCATGCCAGTGAAGAATTAAAGGAAGAAGCTGAGGACATACCACATTATCCAGAGAACCTGATTTATATCTCAATGGATGTAAATCTAACGGACTAGGCCGGTGTGTAAACAAAAAAAACAAAAAAAAAAAAAACATTTGTGATGAACTGCAATATTGTCGGTTACATTTACAGCAAAAAAAAAAAAAAAAAAAAAAAGGTGACATGGAGGTCTCCTTGGGGGAATGTAATTTGTATCTGTGCTCCAGCAAAAAGCCAAAAGAGTCTCAATGAGGGCTACCGATTGTTCGCATGCACTGAGATGCAAAGTGCAAATAAATATTGATCCTGGGTTAGGATGATCTAGAGTAAAAAGGGTTACGATGAGAAATGCAAATCTTATTCACATTAAATGATAGAATTGATTAATTTGTGCCGTGCACCAATAAAAACAAGCTATATAATGTGTTTCCAAGAAACATGAAAGAAGCTCACATTTATCCTATTGAATGAACTATTACGCCTCTAATTTCCTCTTCAACACAGTCATCATTCCCTTGCCAATGACTCTAGTCTTGGTACTATCACAGCTACCTAGTTTTTGCCTTTTTCATATAATTGCTTCATGATTTCCCAAACAGCCTTTTGCAGATGCAAGCTGGAGGCTGCATTTACCTCCATTTGAAGGTCATGATTCAGAACGCTATTAGCTCACATTTATTTTGTTGAGAAAAGTATGAGTGACTTATAAGGGTGCAAAAACATGGTGGTGGTATTAACCCTTTGAAGTAGTTACCTTTTGGGTCTTTATTTCCTGTATGTCATTTTATACCCTGTGCACATATGTAGAAAATTGACAGCTGCACGAGTGCAAGAATCTGTGCAAATATTAAAACTTCTTCATTCAAGTACGTTAGCATGTGCCCATCGGGGCAACTATGAGATTCAGAGAGTTTCCCACACAGACAGAAGCTTGTTATGTGTGTATGGGGATAGACAGACTTACACAATGTGACACACAGATGTACGTTTGTTGTTGCACCAGTCCACGGAATAAGTAGTCATTCAGCCTGGGTCATATATGACCATACTAACGAAGCCCTAAACCAAATAAAACAGTTCTGATCTAGCAGATAAATGTGTCCACAAATTTGACACATGCATTGTTAGGAACAGAAAATCATAAAGGGGACTCATAAGGATAAGTTGTAAAGAAAATGGGCAGATAGAACAGAAAGAAGTTTTTGTTTTCTTGTTTACCATCATCATCACAATGCGTCCTAAAGTATAATCCGCACCCCCAAAGTTGACCTAAAAAAATCAGAAAAACCCTTCTACCAATAACAATGCGCACCACCAATTTGCTGCAATCCATATGCTCAAAATATTAAGAATTATCTGTATTTCTATTTTGCCAGGTTTGTACTTTTATTGTTTGTACTTGTTTTGTTTTCGTCTGTACAACAATAATTAATAGTAATCTTTGTCCATGTAGTGATGCAGCGGTAATATATAGCTCAGGACAGGCCACAGGACATGCTTCTTCTGGTCCCTGCAATTGTTAGAACAGAATCCTTCAACCAATAAAATAAAAAAATAAATGCTAAGGAGGGCATGACATTTTAGTAACACTGTTGATAACATATATTACAGTCTTAAATAATTAAACTATTTTACACCGTTTAACTTAAACCTTTTTTTCTATTACATATTTGTGCATAAAACGTGTGCATAGTGATGTTTACCCACTACATTACATAACCTTGGCCAAGACTTTAAAAGAAACATCTGACTCATCTCCAATGTGAAAAATATCCATTGTCGCTACTTTTGTGGATCGCTGTCAAACTCATCTTTGATGACTTGGTCCAGTTCTGATGCCTCCTGCATTCATGAACAGTGATCCCATCTTCTTGCCACAGCATGTCCTCTGTGCCATCCATGGCGTTTGTGAGGAAACATTTTTTGAATCCTAAGGGTCTTGGTTCCCTTTATTCCTCATTATTTTCAGCGCTTTGAGGGGAAGGTCCACCGTGCTAACAGTGCAGCCTCTTGCCCCATTCAGCAACAATTTCCATAGCATCAAGTCACGATCAAAACGAGCGCTCAAACTACATAGAAATGAGCGTAATGGGCACTTTTAAAAACGCAGGCGTTCCAATTGTGTGCGCTATTTTTTTCAAATGTTTTTCAGCTCCGGTTTGGTTGCATCACACACTTCTTTTAAGAGCGGCTGCACAACTAGCCCTTGTAGTCGACATTTTTTCTGCTCATTTAAGTTAAAACAAACTCACAGGCAGTCGTTTCTGATGTTTGGTGCAGTAGCAACAAATATGCTTGCTAACGATCGTAAAATGCAAAGCTCCCGCCCTGAGGAGTTCAGAGTTCAAGTTGGTGCCGCACATTACCGTAATATATATAAATGTGTAACATAACACAACAAATATCATATCGAAATTTGTATGCATACCTTTTTTTAACCACTCTGAGTACCTGTATACGACTATACAATATAATTGTGTTTTTTATTTTTCATCCATACCTGCATATAATGCGCTCTATTGACTTTTTGAAAATATTTTTTGAAAAAATTGCACATTATTTTCAAGAAATTATGGTATTTCAGTTACTGTATGATCTGGGATATAGTTTTGGGCTATTTGTTTCAGCTCAAGGCCCGTTGTAAAATTTGGTTCCACCCCAGAAACATTTATATGAGACTGGCAAATGAAAGTGAAAGTGATGAAAATAATAAAACAGACATTTTTCTTAAAGCAAAGATAGAGCCATTTGCCAAGAAAATGTGAAACTGCTGTGACGAGCAATATCATTTAACTCTGATGCTTACAGCCCATATTACTTAACTTAAAGCTTTGAAGAAACCTCAATAACAAAACATTATTCCACATTTGGTGCATTACGAGAGAGAAATATAAATGTAAAAAATCTATTAAAATAAAAATGAGCACAAACCGATTTCCAACAACAGCCTCCGAGTACTAATGTCCAGTAATCTGCAAAAAAAATTCTGCTTGAACTTTCCTCAACACGTAAGCATCACAAACAAACAAATGCCCCAAACCTAAGTTAATAGACAATTAGCAGAATCCATACGTGGGTGTAAAAAGCATACAGTACACAAGATAGTCGTAGTTTTTCTAACAAAGAATGTGCCATTGAGCAACTCTCACAGAGCAAAAAAGAAACCAGGCTTGCTTGATGGGAATGAGGCAGGGTGTTTGAGGAATAAAGTAGCATGGTTTGGTACAAAGATGAGGAAAATCAAGAAAGAAACGATGTAGCTCATCATCTCTACCTGTTTTCTATCAGCTCACTACAGACTGCTGGCCCTGGCTGCAGAGATGAAGCACTCACTGAAGGACAAGAGAGACCTTCATGAGTCTCAGGCAAAATGGCATCCATCTTATCACATGCTTAGACACATAATCCCCACCCGCCCCCCAACCTTCTTTACACACACACACACACACACACACACACACCACACACACACACACACACCACACACACACACACACACACGCACACACACGCGCACACACGCACACACACACGCACACACAAAGTTGTTGGGACTGGACATACTTATGGAAGGCCTTTCACTTGGTTTGGAGCCTAAAGCTGGGCTGCTGCAAAGTAGATATGGTTCCTTGCCAGCTTTTCCTTGTGTAGTCTAATTGGGGTCACGTAGCAAGTCATTTTGTGAGACTAACTTTTTAGAGATGGAAAAAAAAAAACAATAGAAAAACCATACTGGTGTTTAACTGTTGGGTCCATGATCCTCCTTAAATTATCTTCTATTGTGCAGTTTGTTTTTTCACCCTGTAAAAACTAGTTCGGTTAACAAGAGGACAGTAAAAAGGCCATAAATCAAATGTGTTGGGATGAGGCCAGTAAGGAAAGTCACCTCATTTCTTCAGATGTGAGAGCAAATAAAAGGAATGAAGCCCACCTGCCTCATCATTGCATCTTCCAAATCCATTCTAACAGTCCAGTCCTCTGGATTCATGGCGACTGTTGCACGCTCAAGCAGAAAAGGAATCAGCTTACAGTATGTTGTTCTTGCTTTCTTTAACACAAGAAAGCGGAAGAGATGAGAAGTCTAAAAATTCAAATCTCTGATGTGCAACATTAAAGAGGCCTTGCTTGCCCATCCATCGGTGTGAAATCACACAACGAAGTAAATTTATGGAGCTGCGTATGTCAGAAAGTCTGTCTTAAAGTAAGGTGTGTCACCTATGCCAGCTATTAAAGTAAATTATGTATTATCCATTTTCAAGTGATAGCTGGACGACACGGGAAATATCCTCATCATCGTCAAAGCTAAAATCGTAGCAGACCAGCAGTATTGTTCGATACTCAGAATAATTAACTAACAATGTTACAGCATTGCTCCTGATATTGGTACATACTTACTTGAATGCTCAGCGAAATTGTTGACAAGGTGAGTGATCTTGTCCACATTCAGATATGCACGCTAACTGACTAATTTCTTATCTTGGTGATCAAACGTCACTTCCACAAATGAAAATACAAGAAATAATTTTACCGTGTTTATGGGAGTCTTAAATGCTCTTCAGGAGTTTAGAGAGGTGCCGAGCGGTACGAGATTAATTCATGCCAATACTACAGTAATAAAACACTATCGTAAATCATACTTCCCCATTGAAATTAATGGAAGTAAAACTAATTCCTTCCAGCCTTCACAAAAAAGAAAAAAAATGTCATTTTTTTTTTATGAAAAAAAAAAATAACACCATATTATTGTACTTGCCACTGGCGTTGTGGTGATTACAAAAATTTAATTGCTGTTGCATGACGTCGCAGGACATGAGTTTTCAAGCATGCAAAAAATATAGTTTCAGGTTTTAAGATAGCGAGCCCTAGCCAGCCGCCACACCGCTTCGAGGTCTTGCTAATACGGTATGTATACATTACACAAAGTATTTTGTTTTACAACAAAACTGAATAGTTACAGTACAACTTCATATGTACCTGTGGATGAAATAGTGAAGCGTGGAGTATTTGTCACCAAAATGCACGTGAGCGATGTACGTAGCGCGCCACGTGCCTTAAACTGGGACAATCGATGCAGTCTCTCAAATATCACTACTCTTTTCTTCATAGAAAGTAAATAGTACTATCTGGTTGGGAAGGTCCAAAGTACAGATCCAGACTGGATTTTCATTTTTTTTCTGGGCTTTCTATCTTCTTTAAGCTGTTACCTCCGAGAGGATTTAACTTGACAAGTGCAAAAAATGTGGTCAAATTGCGTTATCACATAAAGTGGATAAAATTTGAAAAATACAGACTATTAAAAAAAGCAAGAATTGGATTTAATATATAATTTATTTTTTAAATTGTGTGTATTGTGTATGCATTGTCTATGTGCCAGCAGGAACTCAATTTGAATCATTTATATTTGATTTTGAATAACTAAACTTTTATTACTTTAGTATTTGAATTACATAATTTCATTGTCAATTGTTTAATTTAAAACACTGCATTCAAAAACTGAATCTGGACAGTATAATTTGAAATTGTTTTTATTAGTTTAGAACTGTAAGACAATAAACTTGAAAGGGAACGTAGATTATTTCATCCGTAATGAAAATTTAATTTATAAATTTTCACTTTCAGTTTGATCAATTCAGATTCAGTTTCAATTTTTAAATTTGACTTGTTTAAAACTTAACTCATTCGCCCTTGATCGAAAAACATGTCATATCATGTCATTATCCAAGCCGCTTATCCTCACAAGGGTTGCGGGAAAGCTGGAGCCTATCCCAGCTAGCTTTGGGCAAAAGGAAGCCTACACCCTGAACTGGTCAGCAGTCCCTCGCAGAGCAGATATCGACAACATCACGGCGGGAATCGATCCCATGTTGCCTGCACCAAAGGCAGGAACGTGTACCACAACACCATCAGTGACTCCCTATCCAAAAAGATCCAAATCAATAAAATGTCCCAAAAAATGAACCAGGGCTGTACTATAGTTCATTTATGTTAAACCCCGAAATTCATTTTGAAGGATGAAAGGATGGATGAATCTGAAAAAATCGAAGCGAATGTGAAAATGTATGATTTTAATTTTCATTGCAGATTAAGCAATCTTGCATTCACATTCAAGTTTATTGGGTTTCAGGTCTGAACTAATAATTTTACTTGCAAATTGTACTATTCATATTCTCTATTTAAAATCAAAGCTTCAAATTAATTTTTTTATGAAATTATTGAAATTTATCAATTCAAATTCACATTTAAATATACACAAATTTTCTTCAATGGCATATAAGTCGGACCATACGATCTGGCTAACGTCTACAAACTACTTGGTGGCTTGACACAGTCCCATACTGGCCGTGGCCCATCGGACAACCATTATTGTCACACAGTTACATAATTGTTTTTTGTTTTTTTTTTCCACATGTTTTGCCTCCCATCATCGTCTCCCTGTTCCATTTCTAAAAGACCACCATACAATTTGGATATTCGGGAAACGAATAAGAAGAAAGTATGTCTCTTTGTGAGGCAATATATTGAAAGTGTGTTTGAAGACATCTGAATTACACAGTGCTCCGTTAGGTGAAACATCTCACAGTTTTCATTGACACTGACAAAATTCTATAGTGTGTGTGTATGGGATTGGGGGCGGGGGGGGGGGGAATAACAGAGAGTCAGAGAGAGAGAGAGAGAGAGAGAGAGAGAGAGAGAGAGAGAGAGAGAGAGAGAGAGAAAGAGAGAGAGAGAGAGGAGATAAGGTGCCTCCTCCAGCTCTTGGAGGAGGATGATGGTTTACACAGCGATGTGCAATCGCTGGAATATTTCTTTTCATGGCTTATCTCACCACAGCGGGAATCTGCACGAACCACAACTTCAATTTAACTTCTTTATGCCTGCCTGTGTTCCGCCGCCTACTGCTCCAGTCCTGGCCCATCTCGCAGCAAAACGTCTCCATCACAGCATAAAATGATTAATTCAGAGTAACTCAGTGGAGGTGCAGTGATTTTTTTTTTGAAAGTGAATTTTACAAACAAAGGTTTTATGGACCACAAAGCCATATTTTTTAATAGTGTTTTGCGTACAACTTAGCCACAGATGATGTAGTGGTACATTCGTCTGACTTTGTTGCAGCCAGCATGGGTTCAGTTCTCACTCGGTGATGGTGTACATGTGAGCACAATTGGTTTTCTGTGTCTACAATACCCAGCGTGTGCCCTGCGACTGACTAGTGACCAGTTCAGAGTGTAGTCTGCCTTTTGCCCAAAGCCAGCTGGGATAGGCTCCTGCACCCCATGACCCTGAACAGGATTCATCATCAGATTTGTGAATGACTACAACTTTGTGCCCCTCCACATTAATTCAAGGTCCATTAAGACAGGGCTGGATGAGTTTAGTGGGGAAGAACATAATTGGGCCACATTTATACCCCAACAAACCAATCACGTGAACATCAATGACCTCTAACACTACAAACACCACTATGGGGTATTTTAATTTCATTCCTTGTACATAATTGTAAATTTGTAGCTAAAAATAATTACATACATAATGAATTCAGAAACCAAATGAGGAGTTAAGAGCTAGTTGCAACACCATAGTCAAATGAAAGTAAATCCAGACAAGAGGCCACAATGTGTTTATTCACACTCGGGATTAATGCAGAATAAGGGTTAATTAGTGATACTCAGGAAACATAATGTAATCATGTACACACCGCCCACGCATGACAACAACAACTCCCATTTCACCTCAGCAGGAGGCCCGATGTGACTGGAAACACAAGCCTGGTTCCCACTGAGCCTGCTGGGCCATAGTTCTTTGGTCCTTCCCCAATCGCTCACTGTCATTTTCTCCAGGGGGACAACAACCATGGACCTCAAGTTGTCCTACACGCCACTGACAAGCTAACATTGTATCATAGCTGAGCCATTTGTTTTCTTGAAACCTGACAGTTTCAGGTTATACATACTGCATTTTGGTATTACTCTTAAAATGGACTTTCTCTCACTGAGCCTTTGGTAAATCGAGGCAGTGCACATTAATCACTGCACGAGGACATACGCCAGTGGACCCCAATGAGTGGCCGATTTGGAGGACTGCATGTTTGCAAGACAGGGACCAATATCCATCAGTGGGATAGTGGACTTTTTTAACTTGGTGAACATTGCGTATGACACCTTGGCTCATTTCTAAACAAGCATAAACCTTGAGCCCCGAGGGCCTTCAGGCAAACTCGCTCACCAGTAGTTACAAGGGGTACTGTCTATCTCTCCCTCCCAAATAACAAAACAAACATAATAATTCAATTGTTCTACTGGAAGAGGCAAGACACTCATGCCCATTCATTTGAATCAAACTTTGTCTCGACATGCCAAGAAAAATATGGGCTGCAAAAATAAAGCGTCAAGGAAAATGTGCATTTTTTACAGCTGTTTTCAGCACGCTGTTGGTGTATTGAATCGCAATCAACTGGAGTGTTAGTTAGTTACAAGTAGAGGCACCTGGATGAAGATGCTAATAAAATGAGGGACAACTTAACAGTAAATTATAATCCATCAAAGAACACACGATAGTAGTCCAGTGTTATATATTCCTTTTTTTTATGCATTTTCTGTTTGTTGTGAAACAATTATACACATTTTGTGTGTCACAATTCAGAATGTGATAAACAGATGACACATGGGGCCGGGGGGAGGGCCACTGCATTGTTGAAGAGACAAAATGCAGCTTTAAACAACATGGTGTTTTTCTTAAACTAAAGCACTCAAATTCGGAAATACAAATGGATATGAAAAATAACATTGATTAAAAACAAATGGATTAATGTTAGGAATGTGCTCATGATTCCACAGTATAACTGGGCATGAAAACAAATAATTTTTATTTTAATGTCATTGTTCAATAATGCGGTGGCCTCACAATTGTGAGGTCCAGGGTTTCAAGTCCCGGCCCCACCTGTGTGGAGTTTGTACTATTCTCCCCGTGCCTGTGTGGGTTTTCTCCGGGCACTTCGGTTTCCTCTCACATTACTAAATTCTAAAATCCTAAATTGCCACTAGGTGAGATTGTGATTGTAAATGTTGTCGGTCTCCATGTGCCCTGGCTGGCAACCAATTCAAGGTGTACTGCATCCCACCTCCTGGCCTAAGATAGCTGGGATAGGTTCCAGCACTCCCGCAACCCTTGTGAGGATAAACGGCTTGAAAATGGACAATAGACATGAGGAATAGGTGGCACGACTCATCAGTATAGCTGCCTTACATTCTATATATATATATATATATATATTTTTTTTTTTCCCAGGGAAAATCGCAATGCCTATTTTTTATGTGCAACTTGAGTAGAAATGGAACAAAATGCCCAGAAACCTAGGCCATTGAAAATAATTATTATATCAGCCTGTTGACTGATAAATAAAACGGACACGTTAGTTTTTCCAGAATTGATAAATTCTCATTGTTGCGGTGAGCCAGCACAGCGAGCTAAAGAGCAAACCACCTTGCTTGGCCGTGGCGATGTCGTTTAGAACGTCAGCGCCTGCCTCAATCTGTTTTGTTGTGTGTGTTAATTCCCAAAAAAGACACACACACAGGAATGTCAACTATTTCTTTACGCCAAACTTCACTTGCACACATTATCCAGCCACAAGTTGACTATCGCAAAACAGATTGACAAGTGAAGAGCTTGTTTTCAACGCCTTCAGAGGACCAACCACACAGTCCTGAACTCGAGGGTGAGCCTTAATTTATCATCATTTGGGAGGCATATTCAAATAAAAAAACACATTGTGATAGTTTGGGGGAAATACATTGTCCTCAAAATGTATCGTGACAGGCCTGCTATAATCCAAATGTGACAAAATAAAAGAAAAACTGAAAAGCTTTTGGCCTCATGCAAACTCCTACATGGACCAGAAATAATGACTACAGAATTTCCTCACTGTTCATTCTTTTGGCAGTTTTATAATTTTGTAATTTGCTGAGTTCAAAAATGTATATGATATGAGAATAAGTAAATCTATCACAAAGTCTAAAGAATTCAAAGATTTTGAATGATATTTCAGTGCCACAGTATAGAACTGTGCGCTGCGGCAAAGATGGATTTTTCTATTACAGCAGATTCACCAGCATATAAAGGAGACATGCAGGAGAAAATGCGGCATAATTTCTCATGACAGGAATGAACCTCGCAGTAGATGCAGAACACTGGCTGCTCTGAAAATAAATGGAGCAAATGAAAACAGAATCGCAGTCGTCCAAAAATTCAAAATAATGAGACACTTGGAAAACATCTCATGATAAACAGTAAAACACTTCACTTCTTCCATGTGTGACCTTTTGCCACAGGAGGCAATAAGACATTTATTTCTGCAACTAAGAAAAGTTCTGTATGTTGTGTACTCATCAAATATGAAATGACAACTACCGCAAGGGGAAAACAGACATTTTAACCCATTGCTACAACTGTCTGCTTCATTATGCACACCTTCACATAAACAAGGTGTGGGTAAACTCCGGCCCATGGGCCACATCTGGCCCGTTGATCATTTCAATCTGGCTGGCAAAGTTGGTGCAAATCAGAATCAGACCAAAATCTTGCCTACATTCATTGACCCTTGTTTGTAATGCTCAGTGGTTGTAACAGCTGGTAGGTCCAATGACACATTGAGTTGACTTTAAATGTTATGTTTCGAGGCTCTTCAACCACCAGAAGTAGACCAAAGAGAAGAAAGTCGACAGTGAATGCTGAGTAGCGATTTTGCCACTTTAGGAAATAAATTAAGTAACGCATTAATTTTTCCAAGAGATTATCCAGATTACAGTTACTTGTGGGTTTATAAAACAGTGATCCAAAGGTTCATAGAACAAACATTTGCAAACATTTTATAAAATCACATATTTTATTAAGATGTGTATTTTAGAAAGAAAGGGATTGGGAGGTGATTGTTGAAACTACAATACACCTCACGAAGGTAAAGAAATGCACAATTTCACCACCGCCAAAGTATTTTGATTTACTTTCTCAAAAGTGTATTTTTTTTGGTTGTACTTTTTTAATTTACACAAATACAGTTTTGTCGGCGTGTTAAGTGCGCAATGGATTGTGGGTCTTCCTGATATGCGCTGTCAAAAATCGTTCATGGAAGTTAAGTCACTAGATAATTTACAATACTTATCTTAAATAATATTTACAATGCAAAGTGAGAACTTTCAACTTCATTGTAGTCTGGATTGTGAGCTGGTTTATCGTGCTGCACGGCTGATGTCACGTAAGTAAGTGCTTCTCTATCGCCTTCAATCACCCACAGTTTTCCTAATTAAACAGTTGCATAATCGTGTCACCTTTTCTTGCTCTTCACATCAAAATTACAGTGGCGGGGGCAATGATGTGTGAGTTTGTATGCCCCCCAATGTCAATCCCCCACTTACTTTCACATTTTCGTACATGCACGCACAAACACACGCACACACACAGTTGCCAGCATGGAGCACAATCGGCATCCATATAATCTATCTATCTGTCAGTTAAAACTCTTTAGAGAAGTGCACTGGGAATAGTGTGCTTGTTTCTGTTTAGGTACATACAGTACTGTGTTGTCATGCCAATTCTGCGCTAAGTTCCCGACTTAACACTAATATTTAAGTTATTGGTTAATGTAACTGTAACTTGTGTGGCGTACATTACCAAGTAATGGGTACATGGTTATGCCAAGTGGTTCTCGAACTTTTTTTTGCAGCGCCCCCCTTTTGGAGATGAAAACATTCTCTGCCTACCCCCCAAAAAAACAAAGTTCCCATCCATCATCTGAGCTGCTTATCCTCAGGAAGGTTGTGGGAGTGCTAAAGGCTATCCCAGTTATCAGACCGGCAGGAGGCCGGGTACACCCTGGACTGGCTGCCAGCCAATCTTAGGGCACATAGAAAGAAAAACAACCAGTCGCACTCAAAATCATAGATTCATTCAGAGTCTCCAATTAGTGCATGCTTTGGGGAAGTGGGAGGAAACTGGAATGCCCGGAGAAAAAACACGGTTCCCATTATAAGTAAATCTAACTATTAATACTACAATTCCCTTTTTTGTTGTTGTGGTTTGTTTTTCATATGTAAGCATTTGCTTGTGTCTAGGTCTGCTTGTCAAATATTAAACATCAACGTGGCCCCTGGCCCAAAATGTTTGCCCACCCCTGATGTAAACGGTGTTACTTATGTTTCACAACAATGAACATAGCGCATGCTGACCTTCTACAGGGGAGATGAAGAGACACACACACCATAATAAACACCCTGCACATAACGCTCTACAAGTGAAAACCCACACTCAATCAATCTTTCCATGAGGATGATGAAAAGGGGACAAAAAAAATGAATCGAGTCAGTACATGAGATCGAGCAGCAGCAGACATACCTTTCAGAAGGTTCTGGCTATGTAGCACAACCTTGGGAACTATCACTATGTAGAAGTTCTGGGAGAAGCCTGACCTGCATGGAGGCTTTGCGGACAGGCCCATCTTACTCCCCCCCTGTGAAATAAAACAGCCTATTAAGAACCATCGGAAAAGTGACTGCCATGGTCATAGATTGATTTCAGAAGGTTTTGAAGACTTGTCTCAAACACGTTGGTTCCTCAGGCTGTAACGATAAGTGACATTTGCTCCAGCAAAATTAAAAAATTAGATAATCTTGAAGATTGCTGTTGTAACAACCTTCAACTTCAATGAAAATGACGAGCATTGTGCGCTTTTCCTCACAAGAGATTCTCATAAGCTCAAATACAGTATGTGGTCACTTAACCTACAATAAGGGAGATCTTACATAAACAAAAATCATGTATTTCTTAGCTGGTGTATTCAAAATTTTACACACATCAGGTAAAGCTGCCCAATCTTATGAGATCCAGTAAAAATACACAGGGTTGTTGTTTGTAAACTGAGTTCCATTTCTTCAGCAGTGATGAGACCCGATTTTTACGTAAATTGGAACGTGGCGTAGTCGACAACTGACTAAACTATATGACAATGCAATCGATAATTTAGCATTACAGTAAATAGGTGCATGAAAAAAAAAATTATTCCCCCCCCAAAAAAAACATCAGGTGAAAAACAATACTGTAAGTTTGGCAGTCACTGAGCATGACTTTCTATGTTGCGTGTATATCTGGAACATCATAAATCAAGCAACATCAAGACAGTCGTGATCTGATTGACACTACAGAATATGCTGTAGGTAGTAGATGGGTGTTTATTTCCCAATACCATTATAATCATGTTTGCAGTTTGGAGTTGTACTGCGAGTTGTTTTGAATACTTTGGATTTTGGTTGTTTGTGACATGAAAGGGTCTACATCAGAGATTCCCAGCCTGTGTGTTGCAGTACGCTTTGAGAGATCATCATGTGTGCCACTTGAAAGGATCAGATTACAGTCAATTATTATTTATTAACTACAAATAGTGTCGCTTTGCTCATTAATCTACATCAGTGATGCATAGTGGCAGGCAAAACAATTAAATGCTCTCCCACCAGACAGAAGGAAAGCTTCAGAATTAAACTGTGTGTCGATTTTTAGTGACATTTTTGTTTGGTCATCTGCAGTTAATTTTTGTAAAACATGTGCCTTGAGTCTAAAAAGGTTGGTCGACAATCATCTACATGATCATATTTTGTGATGTACAGATACAGTGCAGTTCAACAACACTACTAAGCTGCGACCACAAGTAGAAGCAGATCTGGATTTTATCAGACAGTGTCAATAAAAACTGAGGATTATTACGATACCTCTTAAAATGAAGAAGAGAGGGCAGATGTCCCCAACAAAGTGACTCTCAATGCAGTAAGTAGGCTATGAGCGTTTGGGCAAAAAAATCAAGCTGTTTGTTTTATGTAGATCGCTAAATACTAGACCGAATTCGCCAAATTAAAGTTCAATAGTAAATAACATGGACCCGGCGGTGCATAAATGTTCATGGAGCAAGTTGTTAACAGCCACTGTACAACAAGGAGCCCCTTAAAAAAAAAATCCGCTCTGCAGATAAACGGTGTCTTAAGAGTTGCTGGTGACTTTTCCACCCCGGTTAGGCAAAAAAAGAAGCACACATTAGTCTTCGCGACATGAAAGTGGCTCGATGCTCATGCTGCTTGTTTTTTTTTTTTTCTTTTTGGGAGGGGGGGGGGCGCACGGGTGGCACAACCGGAGAAAGTGCTCGGTCCACGGCCACTCACACGCTTCTCATGCACCATGCAGCATGCAGCTGCAGCTGCAGCAGCACCCCCACAAAATAAAGCAATTAACTCTTCTTACCGAGGATGCGGCGGCGAACAAGGTGCACGCCAGGATGACGCTGCCTATGTTCATCCTTGCAAAATGTTGAGTTGATGGGGGTGGGAGGTGGGGAAATGAGAGTCTTATTCTTTGGGCAATAGACCTGGGTAATTCCCGGAGGTTTTTCTTCTTCTTGAGAGAGTGTGGCGAGAAAAACCTGCCGACTTGTCTGGCGCTAAAGTGTCGCTGACAAGAGAGATGCTGAGCTCTGATCGGCTCCGGTCACAGAACGAGCCGCCGCGTCACTACAGAACCCCTCCCACCGCCTACAAGAGGGGAGCAGGCAGAGCAAAGTGCTCTGTGTGCACTTCTCCCAATTCCAGAACATGTCCCAGAACTACTAACCAAGGCTAGGACAAGAAGTATGTGTGTGAACAGAGAACGAGTCGATTCATCATGCTGTAAAAAATAAAATAAACGAAAATATTTATCTATTTTTTCGTCATGTTTTGGTCATCAAAATGACAGTTTGTGGCCCAATAAAGCACACAAAATGCAATGAGCAGCTCCTTGTAGAATTAAGCGAAGTTCGTTACGACTGCAAATTGAAACCACCACAAATAACACATTGACATATTTGTCATCCAAAGTTGAGCATTATCTCCTGGTCGATAAATCTGAAAATTGTGAAAAGGGCCACCACGCAACACAGTGATGAACACATTGATAAATGGATAGCGACTCTTTGTGAATCAAAGCTGTGTGCTTATTTCTTGGTGCATTAATCAAATTATCGTGGAAAACTTGTTTCAGTTGTTCATTTTCAAAAGTCAACCATGTATGGCCAATTTTTGACATACACAGAATGAAATACTTATACTAATATTTTACTCTTTTTTTTTTTTTTGTCGATCGGTGCTCTGCAATTGGCTGACAAACATTCCCTGCCTCTCACACAAAGTCAGCTTGGATCATAGATATAGGAATCAGGTAGGAATTTGTCTTTTGGAAGTTATTTTTCTATGCCATGTTCTCCATTTCACTTTTTGATTTGAACTATAAAAATAAATGAACTTTTCTAAGATTTGCTCCTGCAATGTCATGACATGTACAGTATGTGAAGGCATACATTCCTTAATACATCTTTTGATTAGGATCTTATTACATTATGAAATTGCTCATATTATTATTGTGTAAATAAGGCAAGGCGAGCATTCACACCAATGCTTTTGTGTGTCAAAGACATTTGTGTGCATGCCATCTGACGAACATTCGCCAAAGTCTGTATTTGTTGCTCGGCATGTAGGGTGAATGCTCAGACAAGGATCGAGACCAGGTATTTGCGAGTCCATAATAGTTTTGTGTAAAGGCTCAGAGACTAGCATTCAAACCGAACTTCTATTGTGGAATTCACTGAAATGCTAATGTCCTTCAAAATGTCTACGGACCAAGTATTTACACAAAAATGAAAAAAATATTGTGTATGCTGAATATTGACAGTCCTACAAATGTTTTGGGTCAGATAGAGTCTTTGTTGGATTGTTGAATGAAATGTGTCCATACTTCATCTCTTCGATCCTGTCATGAGCATGGCTGAACCACGGCCAAGAAGGGCGTGGCCTGGCCACCGCTCTGGGCGATGTCATCTTTGACACCTCTCGCCGGTCACATCTGTTTCAAATGAGGCACTGTGATTAGATCAAATATTTAAGTTGGAGTTTTGTCACTGGCATTTGCCAGTTCGTTGCTTTGTGTTAGTGAGTATGCGTCACCGCATCCCGGGTTACTCTGCTACTTAGCTTTACAGTCATCAAACCCTGTTTCTCGTTTTCGGATCCTGCTTTCTTGGACTGTGTATTTGTGCTTCTTTTCAGTTGAGAATAAAACCCACTGAACATTCTGCCTTTGCCTGGGAGTCCTGCATTTGGGTCCGACTCCACACCGCCCGGATGTGACAGATTCAAATGAACTCAAATCATAAAATTGTTTCTTCTCCTTGCTAACTTGATCACTTTTTTATTTCATTTTCTCATCAAAATATATAGGTGCTTCTGAAATACTATTAACTTTTACCATTAGAAGAAACCCAAGTGAATAAAAATACTAACAAGGGAATGATAAGGCAATAACATTGCTGGAATGTCATAGTGTCTAGTACTAAGCGGTTAAAGATAGTGTTCTGATCATGTCTTTACTACATACTCACAGCCCCAGAGGGGTATTTTTTTTAGATGTTTCCTTAACAATGCTATGATATGCAGCTGTGTATTCTCAGTATTTCTCCTGTATTTTCTTTAAATTTTGCAACAAATAATATTTGTGGTACATTAGACACAGGCAATGTCATGGTATAGCAGCACACGCAAGTATCCAATCAGACCATTCTGTATTTCCAATGTTTGGTTTTAAAAACACGTCTTTGTTGTTTTAATTAAAGGATGAACTTGTTGAAACTTTCTTACGATTTTTATATATTTAAATACAGTTTATTTCAAACAATCTGTGTAGATTGGAATTGAATGATAACGCGTACTCAACGCTATTGGCTATCTTGTTAAGTTATATGGGAAATGTATGTCACTGTCTCGGTATGTATTATTGTACAGGCATCAAGAATAATGAGACTTTATATAGGAGGTCCGGTAACAGTTGTTCTATGCGCCTTCCCCTGAAATAATTGCCTTGCAACTGCGTGAACTATGCCTTTAACTGGTCTCACAATTTAATCATGTTGACATTTCCGAAGCCTCTGATCCGTGCCTCAATTTCCATATCTGAGAGGTCATGACAATTTAATCCCATCAAAAGGAATAGGACAGTACTGTAGTGTCAATCACCACAGCACAGCATTTCCAGTGGATATAAAAAGTCTACACATCCCTGTTCAAGTGCCAGCTTTTTGCAATATGAAAAAAAGTCCGAGATTGAAAAAAAAGAATCCATCATTAATATGATCGGTGTACAACACAATTTACAAAATAAAATCTTGGGATAAAAAATACAAAAATTAACAACTGAAATAATGTGGTTGCACAAGACCAGACTCTGTAAGCTAAGGTTTAATTTATGCCAGGCTCCCCGTAGCCTAGTTGTATTAACAATACAAAAGATTGTTGACCCATGTACTAAAGTGCTAAGACTTCCTAGAAATAGGGTAAATTTTTCAGTGTTTCAGTTTCCTGGAGTAGTTTTCTGTTCCATGTCTTGGAACCTATTCTTCCATATTTTCTCCAATTGATCATGTTTTCATTGTGTTCCATGGTGTATTTAAGGCATGGAAATGATTTTGTACTCTTCTTAGATCCCTCAAATTCTGTGGAAGCCCTCTGTGAGCATAGCCTGTACTGTAAAGTGACTCCAAAATGTCAGGGGAAAAACAAAACAAAAACAAAAAAAACAAGGATGAAGGAGGCCCTCCTCTTTGGGTAATGATCCAACACATCATTTAAGAAATCAGAGTAAGTGGAGGCCTCGTCCAAGAGGAAGTGGTATTTTCCCACCAGAACGCCAAATCGTCTCCAGATCCGGCGGAGTCCAAAACAAAATATTTGAAGAGCTGAATTCTATTTGGGGTTAATCGCAGGCACTTTAAACGTTGTGAGGTACACTATGTGCTGACTCCTAGTGAACATGAGTTGAATGTGAAATCATAACAGAGCCAAATCCTTAGTTATGAAAGAGACTACACACCTGTGCAACCACAATTATCCTTTATTTCATCTCTGCAATATTTCTATTTCTTTTCCAAAATCTTACATTTGGACAGTGATGTATAGTGTGTTCATTTACACTCTAACTAATACTGCTGCCATTTCAAATCTGCTGCAGAATCCCTGTCTATTATTAAGTCACAGAGCATTTGTTCTCCCAAAAGCTTTGAGATGGGTAGTACACTTGTGATTGTTTGTACACTACAGTGACCATCTGCTACATACGCCAATACTTATTTGTTCTGACTTTGGTAAGGAGTTTGTGAGATTGATGTATATCTGGTTGTTCAGTATCTTAAGATGGTCATGTAAAATGTGTATATAATACAACTCAAAAGCTGTACATACAGTCTTACTTTTGTCTTTCATCCTCCTGTTCTTCGGATGTGCTGGGCAAAATATTCCCAAATACACACAACCCTTCATGGTTCCAAGAAGGTGAGTACCAGCAGATAAGACTAGTTAGAGTTGTGTTGGTTGACATTAAAAAAAAAAAAGTAAAATATTAATGTGCTAATTTAGTTGTCCAGCTATTACAGGTGCACAATATTGGAAAAAATATACATTCTGATATATTTTAAATCTTAGATATATATATTACGATGTGAACTAATACAGGATTAGTGCTGGTAAAGTTCATTTTCTATGCAAACTAGTTTAAAGTTCTATTCATCATTTAAAAAAATTAACTAGTTTATTTCTAAATTCTAAGTTCAAAAATTTGAACAAAGTTCATTAGTCCAAAAATGAGCTAGTGCATGATCCCCCCCCCCCCCCCAATATTTTGCTGAGGTGCTATTACCCTCAAAATACTGGCATTTAATTTCTCTGTTCTTGCCACCAATTCAGTCCACATGTGTATGCAGCAGCAGCGTTAACCCTTCAATCTCAAAAACATGAGGAAAACGCTCCCTGGTGTTTCTGAAAATGACGAATCTAAACAAAAACGGGACTTTTATCTGTAATGTGCAAACAAAACACAACACGATTTGAGAGGAACATTGATGAAAGGACAATGATGACGTTGCCTTCCTCACAGCTCTGGATCTCTACATTAAAAAATAATGTATCTATTTTCATATTAGAAAAGAAAACATTATCATTCAATTTTTATTCACGCAGTGTCCCTGAACTTACCCCACACACTCACACAGCTATAGCCTGTCTCTTGAGTTTCATTCTGGAAAGCGAAATAGGAAATTCAGCAGGTACGCAATCTAAACGGGCACTTCTGTTGGTCACTTAATATTCCAGTTGAGTCACAGTATATTACAGTACACCAACATCACAGCAGACCCAGCGATGTGACTATTGCGCACACATTCTCGCGATGACAAAACTGAAAATACTGTGCTGCCCTACCAGCTATAGACAGTCTACATCCTAATGAGAGCGGTTAATTGCGGTGGTGATGATGATGTAGTTAGGGATGCTTTGTTATTTTCATGATTAAATGAAATCTGTTGAGTTGAGCTACAAAGATGAATTAAGTGCTTCTGCCTAAGAAAGATTTTCATTCCATCACACATCGCACAAATATTGCCATGACATTGTGGATATTATCAGGGGAATCCCAAAGCATTCTTAGAACCGCCGGGAGATGGTCCCTCCAGCTTGTCCTGAGTCTTCCCCAGGGGCCTCCTCCCTGTCAAAGCCGGAGAAAACAAAGACTGGACACTCTTTGAAATCATAGATCTGCTCCACATTATTTGAATAAACACAATTTAATTTTCTCAAAAATGGCTTGCTGCACGGTTGTAGGCTTTCCCACGTATTCCAGACAAGGTATGGGGATAGAGCATTTCCTGAAAAACTCAAATAGACAATGCTTGTGGGCAGTATACTCTATAGTAATTAAATATGAACTAAATACAATCTGGCATAATTACTTTGATCCAAAGACTAATTGATTTGTTTTGTGTCAAAAGTGATATTTTTTGCAATGGTGGTGGTCACCGCTTTCTGAGGACCAACCTCCTAATAATCTGAGCGTATTTATTTTATAATTTACTAACATATTGAGAGATTTCATTGTAAAAAATACCTCTCACATATAGGCAATTCTTGAAATAGTCCTTTGCATTGCATAGTGATGTTGCGTCAAACTTGGTAACAAGATGACACCTGCAAATAACACTTTCCAGACTTTTTGTTTCTCCTATGCTTTTGGTCCTTGCTGGAGGTGCCCAAAAAGACCCCATCAGAAAGGCATCTGGGAAGCAGTTTTCCAGCCCAGCAGAATACTCTATTAACGTCTCGTGGTGCAACAAGTAATGGCTGTTGCAAAGGAGACAGTTAAAGTACACTTGTATGTTGATACTGACTTTGTCACTCTACCAACTGAGTTGCACTCTCTGCTTCCAACCAGTCACCAGTACTTCACTAGCACTGCACAAACAGCATCAACTGGCCCGCTCGAATTGCATAGACAAATGAACACAGAAGTAAGGAACCAACAGATAGAGATGAACATATTTCTGCAAACAATAACTTTGGGGCCTTTTCTACAGGCTGTTTGTCTCTCCTTGGCATGGAGACAATTCCCAGTCTGACCCAATCAAAACACATAGTCAAGGAGAACATTTTTCAATTAGGCGTTCCTCCGCCCATTAGCCTGCTATCTCATGCCTCACAGACTCATACTTACAATGAGCAGTGTGAAGTAAAGTGTGGCTCCAGGCCATCATACGACAACCATGAGAACGCCTGATCACGGATCTTGGAAAGGGCCATAACTGTGTGGGGGCCACAAATAGGTAGTGAGTATTTTTTAATTAAATGCTTGTTACAAAAATGGGTTTTATTAAAAAAATATTCCATACTATAAGAAAAGGAAACTCTTTTTATTTGAAGACCTACAGATGCAAAACACACATGCTATTATTAACTGTGTTGAAATTCCCCTTATCACTGACCTGAGGCAACACAACAATCAGCCCACACTGTGCGTGCTATTTCTTTGACCCTGGTTTGTCATATGTTATGTCTGCAGAAGTCATTATGAAATACTGCTGGAGGTGGGTTTTTTTCATTTTTTTTTTAATTGTGCCAACAGAATGAGTCATAGTTCTTTACACTTGGCATTTCGTGCCGTACTTCATCCCACTGAAAGCTAGAACAGCTAGTGTTGTCATGGTCTCCATTTTGGTTGGGTTGGTTTTGTTTGCTTCCTGTATTGCATTTCTAGTATGCTCATTTTGTTAGTTATGTCCACCTGTTTACCGTTTACCATCCTTCCGTGTGTTGACCAATCAGTGCCCTCCAGCAACTCGTGTCTTGTCCAGGTGTTCCTCATTGTCTCAGTTCTCGTCGTTCTATTGCATTGTTGACGTCATGTCAGTCTCACCTTGCCTTGCCTTCCTCACCTTCACTAGTCCTGACCATGACAGAATGGACCGACCATTTTCCTCCACATTTCAAAATGAACATATGCACATGCACAATAAAAATATGCAATTGAAAGGAAATAGTGTGGGAAATTAATTTCTTGAGTGTTAGTATCCACATAGTTGGGTCTCTGAGTGCCTACACACCTGTCAAGTGTAAAACTAAACCAACAAGGAAACATTTGGTGGTCTGCCTATTTTTGAACTGCTCATTTGACAAATTGCTATTGGAGAGATGGGCTACTCCTTTTTCAAGAGAACAGAAGTTGCTAGGAATCATTGTTGATTCCAAAGTAAGTATCACTGGTTTAATGAAGTAAGTGAAGTTTCCCGAATCTAGTAATGTTACTCATTGCTCATTACTCAAATTGGTGGTCATTTTCGAGTAACCCATTACTTACTAGCATCACATTGTATCTCCTTCAATTCAATCGCCCCTCAAACAGTTTATTCATGACAACATCAGCCATGAACAAATGATACATAAGGAGTAACTGCAAAATTATTAAACAGGTAAAAAAGTGTTCGTGGGTCATCCAGCACATGCACACGCAAGGAACATGTCACGACCGGAACTCGAGGGCGGACCCAAATGCATGACTCCAGAGGCAAGCAGGTAGTGTACAGAAAGCCTTTATTCGGTCCGTGGTCAATGATCAGCGAGTCAGTCAGGAAAAGCAGCTGGCACCGCCTTTTCACCGTGTGGGGGGTGGGGGGCTGGGGGGGTATGGCCGGAGGAGCCAGTGGCGAAGGATGATCCGGGGGTAGTCTGCCGACGTGGAACGTAGGGTGCACCCTCATCGACCTGGGTAGTCTAAGTGATACGGCGACCGGGTTAATGATTTGGGTGATTGGGAACGGACCAACAAACCTGGGAGCAAGTTTGCGGGATTCCATCCGCTGCGGGAGAGCCTTGGTGGAGAGCCACACTCGCTGCCCCACCCTCAGTTCTGGTGCGGCTCTCCTCTTGCGGTCCACTGCGGACTTGTAGATGTTGCCCATGCGCATCAGCGTCCTCCGGGCTGCCTCCCAGGTCCGTTTGCAGCGCCGTACCACTGCCAGGGCCGACGGCACCTTCACGTCTTTGCTGAGGTTGGGCCACCAGAATCTCTGTTTGACCACAGAACGAGTTTTTGCCATACCCGAGTGGCAGACCGTCTTGTTCGAATGGGTCCAATTGACTACGTCTCCCTGAAGTGATGGAATGACGAACAGACGATCAGACGGACAATCTGTGGGCGGCAGCATCTCTCCCAGGGCCTCCTTTACCCGCGACTCGACCGCCCAGGTGAAGCAGGACACAAAGCACACCTCTGGCAGGATATGAGCCGCTACTGACTCCGTGCGCTCCCCCTCGTGGATCCGTGAGAGGGCGTCCGGCTTGCCGTTCTTGGAACCTGGGCGGAGGGACAGAGTGAAGTGGAAGCGGGTGAAGAAGAGAGCCCACCTGGCCTGGCGGGCGTTCAACTCTAGGTTTTTGTGGTCAGTGAGGGCCACGAATGGTACTTGTGAGCCCTCCAGCCAGTGCTGCCACTAATCCATAGCCGTCTTGACCGCCAGCAGCTTGCGGTCCCCCACGTCGTAGTTTCTCTCTACCGGGGTTAGCTTCCTAGACAGGAACGCACACGGGGGGATCTTTCCGTCTTTGGGACTCCTCTGTGACAAAATGGCTCCGATTCCCGAGTCCGACGCGTCCACCTCCACCACGAACTGGCGATCTGGATTCGGGATAATGAGAATGGGTGCAGTGGTGAAACTTGCCTTAAGTTTATTGACGGCCTCCTGGCAGGTCCTGGACCATTAAAAAACTTTGTGCAGAGAGGTGAGGGCATGCAGAGGAGCGGCCACGGTGCTGAAGTTCCGAATGAACTGTCTGTAGAAATTTTTGAAGCCAATGAACCTCTGCACGTCCCTTCTGCTGGCGGGGGTGGGCCACTGATGCACCACGTTGATCTTCCCAGGATCCATCCATATCTCCCCTTCTGCCAGGATGAAGCCCAGAAAGGACACAGATGCTCGGTGGAACTTGCACTTCTCCCATTTCATGAACAGCTGGTTCTGCAAGAGACGCTGGAGCACCTCTCTGACCTGTTGGATATGGGACGTCAGGTCTGCTGAAAAGATAAGAATGTCGTCAAGGTATACAATTACATTTTTGTTCAGGAACTCCCGAAGCACATCGTTAATGACGTTTTGGAAGACAGCCGGGGCATTGGTCAGTCCGAAGGGCATCACAAGATACTCATAATGCTCCGTGGGAGTGTTGAAAGCTGTCTTCCATTTGTCGCCCTCCCGGATCCACACCAGATGAATACACGCTGCGCCAGTCCGGCTCCTTGGAAGAGTTCAAATACCGTAGAGATTAAGGGCAAGGGGTACCTGTTCTTGACCGTGATGTCATTCAATCCTCGGTAGTCGATGCAGGGTCGCAAAGTGGAATCCTTCTGCTTAACGAAAAAATACCCTGCACGGACTGGTGAGGACGACGGGCGAATGAGTCCGGTTGCCAGCGACTCCTCGACGTACTCCCTCATTGCCTGGTGCTCCTGTCCTGTCAAAGAGAACAGTTTTCCCTCTGGGAGGTGAGGTGCCTGGGAGGAGTTCCATAGCACAGTCATAAGGCTGATGCGGCGGCAGAGATTTTGTCTTGGACTCAGAAAAAAACTCCTTTAAATCATGGTAGCAAGAGGGCACCGTTGCTAATTCGGAAGCGGTACTCAGTTCAGCAACTTGAATCCCTCCGTCCTCCTGAGGGGCGAGACACTGCTTGTGACAGTCCTCACCCCATGTCATTATCCGACCCGTGACCCAGTCAATGTGGGGGTCGTGTCTCTTGAGCCACGGGCTCCCCAGGATTATATCACTGCTGCTCAAGTTAAAAACGTGGAAACTAATGCGCTTCGTGTGCATGTCCAGAAAGTCATGTAAGGTTTGTGAGCGGTGTGTAACCCGGCAGAGGAGCTTGCCGTTGGTGGCGTAAGCAATATGAAGACGCTGTGTGGGGAAGGTTGCCGCACACAACTCTTCGACCACAGGGGATTTAGTAGGTTAGCGTCTGAACCGGAGTCAATGAACGCGGTAACTTGGCATGAGTGAGAGTCCGTTCCTACGGTGAGGTGCAAAACCGACCCCCCTGACTCAGCGACAGTATACTGCACACTCACCGGCGTAGAGATCCTAAGGTCGGAGCACTGCGGTCGAACCGTGCAGCGGGCGATTAAGTGTCCAAGACGACCACAGTAGAAACAACGCCCTTTTCGTCGCTGGCGTAAGCGCTCCTCCGCTGAGCTGCCGAGCCCCTCCACTTGCATGGGTTCCGACGTAGTAAGCAGCGTGGGCGGCTGGGAAGCGACCTGGCTGAGCCTCTCCGTCTCCTCCTCGGTCATGCCATCCATCTGCCCCTGCACGGCCAAGCGCTGATCCACCTTGAGGGCCAGTGCAATGAGGGCGTCCAGCGAAGATGGAAGATCCACGGCAATGGTGACCACGGATCTGTGGGGAAAGTCCCTGGTAGAAGGCGTCATGGAGAGCCTCCTCGTTCCACCGGCGGCCCGGATCCGGAATTCGATAGCGTAGTCTGACACGCGGCGATGGCCTTGGCGAATTGTCATGAGTGAGGCCGCCGCCTTGCGTTCCAGAGCCGCATACTGGAATACTTGGGTGAGCGCGCAGACGAACGTCGTCCATGAAAGGCAGATCTCCGAGTTGCGACTCCATTCTGCTGTGGCCCACGCCTCCACCCTTCCCGTCATGTGGGAAATGACGAAGGCCATCCGGGAGCGGTCTCTTGGGAAAGCGGACGCCTGCAGTTCGAAATGGAGGTCGCACTGCGCAAGGAAGGGCTTGACGTTGCCTGAGTCCCCTCAGAAACGTTATGGTCAGGAGAGCGGAGTTATGCTGACACGGGAGGGCTCCGTAACAGGCGGAACAGGTGGACTCGGAGCGACAGGCGGAGTGACCATCGGCGCCGTAACAGCCGCGCTCGCTTGGGATGTTAGCCACGGCTCCAGCCAGGCACAGATCTCATGGAGACGTTGATTCGTTACCTGGAGAGCAGCCTCCTGTTCGACCAGGCATCTGCCCTGGATTTGCAGCGAGCGACGGATGGCCTCAGAGTCGGCTGGGTCCATGTTTTGGCCAGATCGTTCTGTCACGAACGGAGCTCGAGGGCGGACCCAAATGCATGACTCCAGAGGCAAGCAGGTAGTGTACAGAAAGCCTTTATTCGGTAATACAGTTTTAAAAATCCATCCATCCTTCTATCCATCCATTTTCCTAGCCGCTTATCCTCACGAGGGTCGCGGGAGTGCTGGAGCCTATCCCAGCTATCAATGGGCAGGAGGCAGGATACACCCTGAACTGGTTGCCAGTCAATCACAGGGCACATGGAGATAGACAACTGTCACAATCACACCTAGGGCAATGTAGAGTCTCCAATCAATGCATGTTTTGGGGATGTAGGAGGAAACTGGAGCACCCGGGGAAAACCCACGCAAGCACGGGGAGAACATGCAAACTCCCTAGTCCTCAGAACAGTGAGGCCAACGCTCTACAGCTGTTGCACTGTGCCGCTGGTGTTCAATTGTTCAACAGTCAATCACTTCCTTCCCCTAATCATGCTGTGTGAGTCATGAGAAGATTTGCAACCAGTTTACGACTCACATTGAGACAAACAGCCACACACTCACAATCACACCTAGAGTGTCCAATTCATGTTGCATATTTTTGGGATGTGGGAGGAAACCAGAGTGCCCGAGGAAAACCCACGCAGTTTCCTTGGGCATATTACAACAATACAATTAAATATAGTAGCCCAAGTAGAACTTCTAAAAAATGCACATCAACTGTCCCAAGATGCTGGCTGAATTCCAAGTTGCCAACCCACGCAGGCACGGGGAGAACATGCAAACTCCACACAGGTGGGTCCGGGATTGAACCCGGAATGTTAGAACTGTGAGGCCAACACTTTCCAGCTGTTCCACCGTGTCGCTTTTAAAAATACAGTTATTGGTTAAAATGTATTAAAGCTCATCCTGGTTTAAACAATCTATTACCACAAGGGTGTTCTGCATACATTTGAAATCTGTTTGTATGTCATTTTAAAAAACTTAACTTTTAAAATGCTCCATACAGTGGCCGCGTAGCATGTTATGACAGTGTTTGTATTGGATCTCCCTTGTTCCCCAACAAGTTCAGTTTCCTCGTAAATTCACACGGGCCGTTTGTCTTTGTGGGCTGGTTGTGTCCAGTGTGTACCGTCCCCTCTTCCCTTCATTCAGTCAAATGATCGAATCTGGGACCTCAGAACTGTGAGGCCAACGCTTTAAAAGCTGTTCGACCGTGCTGCCGTATTTCAAATCCTCTTTCTAATAAGTGACTTCATTTGTTCTGTCCGCCGCATTTTGCACCAGCTCTACGTTGGATTCGCCAATGCTCTCAACATCAGATGCTGAGAAAAAAAAAAGTTCATTTTTACAGTTGGAAAAATGTGGTAATGATTTCATAGTGGGTCTTGCCTGTTAGATACAGTTATATTTTGAGAACACTAGTACAGACCTGATAGCTGGTATGATGAAATTCCTCTCCGAAATGCATCTTGCTTGATTTTAATCACTTAAATGTCTTTTGGGAATACAATCTTTACAAGAAACACACATACATGTCCTCAAAAACAGGAACGAGCAATTGGTATCAGTGAAATTCCAGTCGATTACATTGATAATTGTAAGTTAAACTATTACAGTCCTGATTTCCCATCTGTGACATACTGAACATTTACTACACATGTGGAGGCCTTACATTTTCACAAATACTTTTTAGCTTTGAAGCTGAAACACGATTAGTGAAAGCGTCAACTTGGCGACCACGTGAAGCTGTAATTCTGCCAACGAACAACAGCACTTGTTCACATATAGGAGTCCCAAAATTACTCTCTGCTCAAACTAACAATCTAGTGAGAGAAGGAAAGAAAGAAATAATATTGTGTCACATTGTAATGTTGAAAGTTAAGCTAATATACAGTATTTTGTATGTTTTAACATGTCGTGTTTAATACATCTCGAGGGTAGTTCCTACTAAGGGAGCATTATGCAAATATGCAATTCCAAGTATTGATTTTAGATGCAGCCTGCTTTTGATATGATTCAATTCATGGGTTCATTAATTAAAAAAAGAAAAGTGTTTATGTAGAAGGAAGAACCTCCATCAAATAATGCCACAAGAGCTTCAGTGTAAAAAAAAAACAAACAAACAAAACAATAACACATAAAACTGTTGTGAATTATTCAGTAGGAGAAAGCATAAATAGTGGATTAGGCTTGATTTAATTTTGTCTGTTCGAAACCAGAGCCTGTCATTAAACAAACAAACAGACGGGCAACTGGAAAGAGCAGTTCAGAGCCCGCGTGGCAAGCAAGTCCTTTCTAGGGAGCCAAATCAGTCCTCTATAAAGATCAAACACAAGCTGCAGCATTTAACCGGAGCCAGACAAAACCACGGGTGCTGTAGACCTGACTCCTCTTGCCATTGTTATGTAGAGAATGGTTGTCTCTCAGGAGACAATTTTCACAGAAAGATCACTGAACTGTTTGCCTCCTAACACTGCCTCACACTGATCTCTATTCACATTTGCACACATCAGGTGAGATTTGTTTCACTTTGATACAAAACCAAATCCATGTGGTTGGAGTAGGTGACAATAGAGCTGTACCTGCCTGGAAAAAAAAAAGCAATAATTTCATATTCAGCGTCTGTCATCATGTCAGCTGGATACAGGGTTCAACATTTCAAGATTATTTGCAAGGCTGCATATTTGCCTTTATTGATTCACTGTAAGGAGTTTCAAAATGGCTTATGTCTTAGTACTGCAGTACTTAAAAAAAAAGTTTTCATAGCAGGGGATATGTCTGTAATAGTAATATTTTGTGATTCATTGGCTGAACCTGATCATATGATTTTTTTTTTTTTTTTTTTTTTTAACCCTGATAAGCCAGTAGTTCATTTGTAAGCGACAAAGGGCTGAATGAGAGTAGATATAACCAACCTGTGGGGATATTGGGAGAAATGTGAATTGATGCAGTTATCCTTTGGCCAATGGAATCCAATATGAAGAACCAAAGCTCAGTCGACACAGAGTGAATAGTTGATTGAGTTCAGATGGAGGAATGGGCTTTGGTAACAAGAAAGGCAACACCTCTTTTGTCCATATTTATCCATCATTTTAACACAAGGTTGAAAACAGGAGTGCATAATCCCACCTGAAATCCTGGAAAGAAATTACCCTTCTTGTGGATTTAAAATGTATGGTCATCGCTACATTATGTAAAAGTGCATACAAGTGGGACAACACAGTCTATGCTAATGTAGCTTCCCTTCTATTGTTACATATCAGTTCAATCTTTTAGTCTCCATAGTGCAGGCACTAGTCTTTTTTCTAAACCAGAGACTGTTTGCAAAATGGTAAATGGAATGGAATTCGGGTGCCAGCTGCCACATGGCCTTTTGCAGGATACCCTCATTGACAGAATGGTTAGAATGGTGTATAGTTGTCATACAGGCTGCCCTATTTAAATTTGCTCTGCCCTCTATGTCTCCTTCCAGGTAGAGATATGAAATATTGACTGTTCTCATATTGGGCTGCAACCCACAACCCCCATTAACGTTGCCATAGTCTGCTATCAAAGTGCTGGCACAGCAAAGTGAAGAGAGGAAGGAGTGGAGAAGCAGGAGGCAAATATACAATGGACAAGGATTTAACAGACAATAAAAGTGTGTAGGAGAAAATATACACGTTGTAGCAAAGGGGGAAGGAGTAGACAAATAATGCACAAGCACAAATATTGTGGGTTACTATTAAGTCAGTAAGGTCTATGAAATGTGAGAGGATAAGAAAACATGGATGGATTTGTCCTTCCTCAAAAATACATAAATGCAAATAAAAACGAGATGTGTAGAAAGTGGTAATTATATACTACTGTCTACGGTCAACTGCTGAGTGAGAAATTGTCTTTCTCCAGCCACTTGCCAATTGCACATCCCTTTGACTCAAGAGGGAGTAAATCTGAGACTGAAACATTCATCCTGGAAATGAATGTACTTGCTGTCTCATTAAATGTTCTCGCAGTGGCACAGCTGTCATCAGCAGCAGATTGACTGATTTTTTTTTCTAGCTTTGTTCTATTTAAAAGTACAAGACCCATCCACAGAGAAAATGGCCATAAAACATTTTCCATGAGAAAAAAAAATCGACTATGAAAAGCATGAAGAATGCTATTGTTTGGTATTAGATTGCTTGTTGCTATTGTTGGTATCCATTTGGAAACAATACAATTGTTTGATTAATTGATAGATTGATTGACAAAGTGAGGCTTTGAATTCGACCCTCCTGTCACATGTATTACACTCCAGTATGGAATTGAATGTAGTGCTTCACTATCCAAGATTAGCAATCCTGTCTAAAATTCATTCAGGCAGGAGTTAAAAGTTGAGGCATAACACACAATCTTTAGATTTGATGAAGATGTAAGACAAATAGGCGGGGGTTTCTGTGTGTATTTTATATTTTAAAGTGTGGAAAAATTATTTTCCTGCTTTTTCCATTTTTTTTCTTTTATTAAATAGGTTGAAAGGCTCTCAATAAAGACCTACCTAGATTTTAATCGTTGGAAAAACCTTTTAGAGTCTGGGAATGAAATGTAAAGGAAAAATTGAGGGTATTTCAACTGATTTTGTCCAAATAATTTAATTGGCTCCACAAATGGTAGTGCATGAAACCAATTATCTCATCGGGATTTAGTTTTCTTTCAGTGGCAGTTATTGCTTGGAATATCAGAGTCATGCACAACTCGGGTCAGCATGGGAATGGGGCATAGAAGACCTTGACAAAAAGGGTGGAGTCCATTTTAACCTATAACCTAGTCCAAAGAATTTATTCTCTGCCGGGAGAAGTATATGACAGCTTTAACCCTAACTTGTGTGCAAACAAGGCTAGTGGATTCATGACCGGGTCATTTTCCCAACGGTATTCTGCAACCTCTTTCTAAAAAGTGACTTCATTCGTTTAGTCCACTACTCACAATATCCCCATAATGGACTTTCCTTTGAATACTTAATGGGATTATTATCTAACATTTTAATTATAACAATTATAGTCAGTGATGCTGCCAAAAAAAATGTTTTTGGAGCAAGCAAAGTAATGAGTTACTTTCCTGTGGAAAGTAATGAGACTTCAGTTACTTCTTCTAACCACCAATGGCTACTTTTTGCATCATCAATGGCTCTCTCAAAGTGCTATGTTGTAACTAGTGAATCCATTGAGACCCCTATTTTTTAGAAATAACAAATTAAAGAAAGTGATTAGGATGAGATTGTTTATTACATAATGCACAGTGATGATGAAGCACCATAAAAGTGTAAAGAAATGCACAGTTTCATTGTCGTGTATTGTGAATTTGATTGTCATTATTTATTTACACAAAAATGCAGCGGCTTGGCGGGCATTTGGGCAACTCGAAACCCGTTTGGAGTTTGCATGTTCTCCCCAGGCTTGCGTGGGTTTTCTCCAGATGCTCCAGTGTCCTCCCACATCCCAAAAACATATTTGGATTGATAAACTAAATTCCCCTACGTGTGAAAGTGAGTGAGAATGGTTGTTTGTTTCTATGTGGGCTGCGATCGGCTGGCGACCAGTTCAGGGTGTAACCCGCTTCTCACCCAACAAGGGCTGGGATTAGGCTCCACCACACCCCTGTGAAAATAAACGTTGTAGAAAGCAGATGGCTGGATTAAGAATAGTTTAACTGGTATGTTAAGTGCACAATGCATTGTAGGTTCAGAATTCATATCGAAGTGCATGCTCATCACTCGCTCATAAAGACTGACTTATTGAAGGACTTACAGTACTTACCTTAGTCCAAATTTACCATGCAAAGTGATAAGTTTAAAGGTCATCTGGCATCCAGACTGTGAGCTGGTAGAAGGCGCTGCATGGCTGACGTCACGTCGTAAGTGCTCCTCCCGCTGTCAATCTCTCCTAGTTTTGCTAATTAAATAGCTGTTTAACCTGGTTACTGAGAAGGAATTTTTTTTCTCCTTCTTTACATCCTATTTACTGTAGTGGGGGCAAGTGTGTGTGTGTGTGTATATATCACTCACTTTCACGTCCACACTAACACACACATGCACGCACACACACACACACACACGCACACACACACACACACACACACACACACATTTGCCTTCATTGACCGCAATCAGCAGCGTACTGAGAAGAATATCCCTCTTTACTGTACATTTAGTTATTTACAGTACTGTGTTGGCATTTCAACTCTGCACTAAGTTGCTTATTTATCGTGGTTTCAACTTTACTAATATCTAAGTTTTTTGTACATGTTGATGATATTCTCTAACTTGTGTGGCATAGTGTGTACATTAACAAGTTTTGGCAAATCTTTTAATCGAGCATAAGTAACAAAGCAATCTTGTCTATAGGTTTGTTTATTACAAAATAGAAAAGATTTGGAAAGAGGAAAAGCTACAAGACTTACAAGTTGACACCCAAGCAATCACCTCCGTTACACAGAAGTGAGACAGATAGAGAAGAAAAGGAAAGCACAACAATTATCCTTATCCAGTTGCACTCAAATAAGCATTATCAAAAACACCTAGTATTCACAACATAGCTGGGAACAACTAGGTCAGAGGGACTTTAATACAAAATTTACAGATGAAGGTACATAAAAACAAGATATAGAGTGAATGACTGAACTTGTAATGTGAACGTGAAATGAGTTGAATCGTAGTGATGGAGAATAAAGTTAGGACTTGTATGCGATCACTAATTCAGCTCACATTTCTATGCATCAATGTATACTAGTCTAGTAATCACAGCACAGTTTTTTTTTTATTCATGATTGTAGATCACCTCCTCTGGTCTTTCCCAGTTAGAATGGAGGCAGGTTTAGTTGAACAAGACAATGCATAAAAAGTAAAAATAGAGATGTCAAAGTTGTCCTGCCATTTACACATGTGCTCCCTACTCTCACGCTAAACTGCATGCGCAACTCGTACTGATTCCAGGAGTTTCTTTCCTGAGCCCTGAGAACAAATCAAGCCTGGGAAAACCAATAGAAGATGCATTGTAGGTGTCTTTAATCAGACAGCAGCCATGTGGTGATGCAACAAATGAAAAATCCATCCATTTCCAAAGACACTTATCCCTACAAGGGTCGTGGGAGTGCTGGAGCCTATCCCAGCTGTCATCGGGGAGGAGGCAGGGTACACCCTGAACTGGTTGCCAGCCAATCACAGGGCACATGGAGATAGACAACTGTCACAATCACACCTAGGGCAATGTAGAGTCTCCAATCAATGCATGTTTTGGGGATGTAGGAGGAAACTGGAGCACCCGGGGAAAACCCACGCAAGCACGGGGAGAACATGCAAACTCCCTAGTCCTCAGAACAGTGAGGCCAACGCTCTACAGCTGTTGCACTGTGCCGCTGGTGTTCAATTGTTCAACAGTCAATCACTTCCTTCCCCTAATCATGCTGTGTGAGTCATGAGAAGATTTGCAACCAGTTTACGACTCAGATGACATAAGCCAGGTTTCCTGTGCCTTTTGTAAACAGACTAGCTGTTGAGGCTCAGGAAGCAGGAATACAAACGTTATCAGCTCTTGGGGGTTGCCGTTGACAACTGTGCTTCATAGGTGTATCCGCTACATAATAGTTTACCATTTGACCGACTTAATACCATTATTCATGACTTTGTGATTGAAAAAAGCATCACTTGTGTAACTCTCCACTCCTCCACTTCATCCTCCTCAGCCAACACTGACCACAGTGCCATAATAGTGTCTGCCTCTTGCTGTTGTCAGTCACCCATATTAATCACAGTGAAAAATGCTGAAACCTTGTGTAGTTAAAAAAAAAAAAAAATCTCATTTTAAATTCATTTTCTCATTTCTAGACATCACTGGAATAAATGCATTGCACACACCCAACTGTGCCAATGTATTTTTGCTGGTGTGTTCCTGAATCAAGTCTTCACATGCAGAGTAAAGCCCTCTTAAAGCGTTCATTTTCAGCGACCACACTGATGTCACTGCAGCTATCCCACACATACTTTGTCTTGATACTCGAGCGCAACTCGTGCACAGTTTTGGAAATGTGCTGCAGTTCTTTTCCAAGTCAGACGTGTCACTACGGCTGATATTGGATATGACGGTACGGGGTGGAGTTTCCTCAGCACTTTTGGTCATTTCCGGTAGCTGTTTTTACTTTCCTCTCCATAACACAGAACAAAGCCACAATAATGGCGACTGTGGAAGAATGTCTGCTTGAATAAATGGCCAGGTTATAAATTTAATTATGCTGTAACATGAATTAAGAAGGTGGCACGGTATGTGGCAGGAATGGTGAGTATGTCATCCGAAAATGTGACTAAAACGGACCAATGATTGCGTTAGCTTTCTCCTCACAACCACTTTTTTTGACGTGCGCAGCAGGCTACGGTGAGGTGCTCCCCCCACCCCCTCCACATTCGCAAATAGACTAAGATGCTATTTTAGGCTTATTTGTTGATGAAATATTTGATTTAATATCAGATTTTTGGTTTGCTTACATCTTAGTCTCAGCCAGCCTGTCCCCCCCCCCCCTTTTTTTTTTCCACATGTCTATAACATAAATGTTTCAAATCATCAAACAATTTAACATCACTCCAAGACAACCTAAGGGAATACGAAATTAAGTTTTCAAATGAGAATTCGATATATTAAGCCACAAAAAAAAAAAATCAAAACCTTTCTGACCCTCTGTGAAAAAACTAATTGCTCCCTGAACCTAATAATGGGTTGTGCCACCCTTGGCAGCAGAAACTAAAATCAAGCATTTGCGATAATTGGTGATGAAATTTTTACATCGCTCAGGAATTATTTTATTTCATTTTATCACACTCTTCTTTGGAGAATTGTTTCAACTCTGCCATATTGGAGGGTTTTCTCACATGAACAGCCCATTTAAGGTCACACACAGGATCTCAATTGGATTTGAATCCAAATTTGACTTAGCCACATTTTATTTATTTTTTTTGCCATTCAGAGCTGGACTCTCTGGTGTGTTTCAGATCATTGTCCTGCTGCATGATCCAAAAGGGCTTGGGCTTAGGGCACGAACTGATGGCTAGACATTCTCCCTCAGGATTTTCTGGTACACAGCACAATCCATTATTCCAACAATCACAGCAAGTTGCCCTGGTCCTGAGGAAGCAAAGCAGCCCCTGACCATCACACTGCCACCACACAGGCTTCACTGTTGGCATTTGTACGCCAGACCTAACGGGGCGCATACCTTCCAAAAAGTTCTATTTTTGACTCGTCAGTCCACAGAATGTTTCTTCAAAAGTCTTGACGATCATCAAGATAATTTTTTGGCAAATGTGAGATGAGCCTTTGCATTGTTTGCTGACAGCAGGTTATTTTGCCACTGCTATTTTTGGCCAGAGTCTTTCTTATCGTAGAGTTATGAACATTGAGCTTAACTGAGGCTAGCGTGGGCTGCGGGTCTTTAGATGTTGTTCGAGTTTCTTTTGTGACCTCCTGGATGAGTCGTTGTCGTCGCACTCTTGGCGTAATCTTTGTTGGTCGTCCACTCCTAGGTGTCATGATAAGCCTGACTCTTTCGTTACTTCTGCCTGCTTTGATTGTTCTCTTGTGTACCGACTCCTGCCTGTCCGCTCACCTGCTCTCTTCGCCAGACGTCCCAACTACCGCTGCTGCACCGGACTGCCTGCTCGATCCCCTACCTCTGCATATAATAAACGTTTCTCCTTGAACTACCTTGCATCTTCCGAGTCTTGCATTTGGGTCCTACTCTCGTTCCGATGGGACGTGACACTAGGACTGTTTTCCACTCTTATCTGTTTTCCCCATTTGTGGATAATGGCTCTGATAGTAGTTCACTGAAGCTTCAAAGCCTTGCAAATAGCTTTGTAACCTTTTCCAGACTCACCTTTCAAAAATGCATTGTTAATTGATATTGACTGCGATTTAACAGGAATGCAGCCCTATGGGGGCACAAACCAGTGCAATCTGTAGGCCGGTCCCAAGCCCGGATAAATGCAGAGGGTTGCGTCAGGAAGGGCATCCGGCGTAAAAACTGTGCCAAACAAATATGAGCGTTCATCTAAAGAATCCCATACCGGATCGGTCGTGGCCCGGGTTAACAACGCCCGCCCCCGGCACTGCTAACCTGCAGGGCGTCGGTGGAAATTCAGCTACTGTGGGTCGAAGACAAAGAAGAGGAGGAAACCGGACCCAGCGTCAGAAGAAAAAGAGGAATGCACAGAGCCTACAACTGAGTGTAGGGACTTTGAATGTTGGAACTATGACAGGAAAAGCACAGGAGTTGGTTGACATGATGATTAGGAGAAAGGTTGATATTCTGTGCATCCAAGAGAGCAGGTGGAAAGGTAGTAAGGCTAGAAGTTTGGGAGCAGGGTTTAAATTATTCTACCACGGAGTAGATGGGAAGAGAAATGGAGTAGGGGTTATTTTAAAGGAAGAGCTGGCTAAGAATGTCTTGGAGGTGAAAAGAGTATCAGATCGAGTGATGAGACTAAAATTTGAAATTGAGGGTGTTATGTATAATGTGGTTAGCGGCTATGCACCACAGGTAGGATGTGACCTAGAGTTGAAAGAGAAATTCTGGAAGGAACTAGATGAAGTAGTTCTGAGCATCCCAGACAGCGAGAGAGTTGTGATTGGTGCAGATTGTAATGGACATATTGGTAAAGGAAACAGGGGCGATGAAGAAGTGATGGGTAAGTACGGCATCCAGGAAAGGAACTTTGAAGGGCAGATGGTGGTGGACTTTGCAAAAAGGATGGAGATGGCTGTAGTGAACACTTATTTCCAGAAGAGGGAGGAACACATAGTGACCTACAAGAGCGGAGGTAGAACCACGCAGGTAGATTATATTTTGTGCAGACGATGTAATCTGAAGGAGGTTACTGACTGTAAAGTAGTGGTAGGGGAGAGTGTAGCTCGACAGCATAGGATGGTAGTGTGTAGGATGACTCTGGTGGTGGGTAGGAAGATTAAGAAGACAAAGGTAGAGCAGAGAACCATGTGGTGGAAGCTGAGAAAGGAAGAATGTTGTGCGGCCTTCCGGAAAGAGGTGAGACAGGCTCTCGATGGACAACCGAAGCTCCCGGAAGACTGGACGACGACAGCCAAGGTGATCAGAGAGACAGGCAGGAGAGTACTTGGTGTGTCATCTGGTAGGAAAGGGGAGAAGGAGACTTGGTGGTGGAACCCCAAAATACAGGGAGTAATACAAGCAAAGAGATTAGCGAAGAAGAAGTGGGATACTGAGAGGACTGAGGAGAGGCGAAAGGAGTACATCGAGATGCGACGTAGGGCAAAGGTAGAGGTGGCAAAGGCTAAACAAGAGGCATATGAAGACATGTACACCAGGTTGGACACGAAAGAAGGAGAAAAGGATCTCTACAGGTTGGCCAGACAGAGGGATAGAGATGGGAAGGATGTGCAGCAGGTCAGGGTGATTAAGGATAGAGATGGAAATGTGTTGACTGGTGCCGGTAGTGTACTAAATAGATGGAAAGAATACTTTGAGAAGTTGTTGAATGAAGAAAATGAGAGAGAAGGAAGAGTTGAAGAGGCAAGAGTGAAGGACCAGGAAGTGGAAATGATTACTAAGGGGGAAGTCAGAAAGGCATTACAAAGGATGAAAAATGGGAAGGCAGTTGGTCCTGATGACATACCGGTAGAGGTATGGAAGCAATTTGGAGAGATGGCTGTGGAGTTTTTGACCAACTTATTCAACAGAATACTAGCGGGCGAAAAGATGCCTGAAGAATGGAGGAAAAGTGTTCTAGTTCCCATTTTTAAGAACAAAGGGGATGTTCAGAGCTGTGGGAACTATAGAGGAATAAAGTTGATGAGCCACACAATGAAGTTATGGGAAAGAGTAGTGGAGGCTAGACTCAGGACAGAAGTAAGTATCTGCGAGCAACAGTATGGTTTCATGCCAAGAAAGAGTACCACAGATGCATTATTTGCCTTGAGGATGCTCGTGGAAAAGTACAGAGAAGGTCAGAAGGAGCTACATTGCGTCTTTGTGGACCTAGAGAAAGCCTATGACAGAGTACCAGGAGAGGAACTGTGGTACTGCATGCGTAAGTCTGGTGTGGCAGAGAAGTATGTTAAAATAGTACAGGACATGTATGATGGCAGCAGAACAATGGTGAGGTGTGCCTTAGGTGTGACAGAGGAATTTAAGGTGGAGGTGGGACTGCATCAGGGATCAGCTCTGAGCCCCTTCCTATTTGCAGTGGTAATGGATAGGCTGACAGATGAGGTTAGACTGGAATCCCCTTGGACCATGATGTTCGCAGATGATATTGTCATATGCAGTGAAAGCAGGGAGCATGCAGAGGAACAATTGGAAAGATGGAGACATGCACCTGAAAGGAGAGGAATGAAGATTAGCCGAAGTAAAACAGAATATATGTGCGTGAATGAGAAAAGTGGAGGGGGAAGAGTGAGGCTACAGGGAGAAGAGATAGCGAGGGTGGATGACTTCAAATACTTGGGGTCAACAATCCAGAGCAATGGTGAGTGTGGTAAGGAAGTGAAGAAACGGGTCCAAGCAGGTTGGAACAGCTGGCGAAAGGTGTCTGGTGTGTTATGTGACAGAAGAGTGTCTGCTAGGATGAAGGGCAAAGTTTACAAAACAGTGGTGAGGCCGGCCATGATGTACGGATTAGAGACGGTGGCACTGAAGAAACAACAGGAAGCTGAACTGGAGGTGGCAGAAATGAAGATGTTGAGGTTCTCGCTCGGAGTGACCAGGTTGGATAGGATTAGAAATGAGCTCATTCGAGGGACGGCCAAAGCTGGATGTTTTGGAGACAAGATTCGAGAGAGCAGACTTCGATGGTTTGGACATGTTCAGAGGCGAGAGAGTGAGTATATTGGTAGAAGGATGCTGAGGATGGAGCTCCCAGGCAAAAGAGCGAGAGGAAGACCAAAGAGAAGGTTTATGGATGTGGTGAGGGAAGACATGAGGGCAGTTGGGGTTAGAGAGGAAGATGCAGGAGATAGGCTAAGATGGCAAAAGATGACACGCTGTGGCGACCCCTAACGGGACAAGCCGAAAGGAAAAGAAGAAGAAGAAGAAGACTGCGATTTAACAGGGGCGGGGTGGGGGTGGGTGGGTGTTGTTGTTTTTTTTTTTTTTTGTGTGCCTTAATAAATTGAACTGTCATTTGAAAATACAGGAAGTCGTACAAGGAAAGAGAATAGCAAAGAAGAAGTGGGACACGGGGAGGAGTGAGGAGAGGCGAAAGGTATACATTGAGATGTGACGCAGGGCAAAGGTAGAGGTTGCCAAGGCTAAACAAGAGGCATATGACGACATGTATACAAGGTTGGACACGAAAGAAGGAGAAAAGGATCTCTACAGGTTGGCCAGAAAGAGGGATAGAGATGGGAAGGATGTGCAGCACGTAAGGGTGATTAGGAATAGAGATGGAAATGACAAATGCAGCCCTATTGGCGCACAAACCAGTCCCAAGCCCGGATAAATGCAGAGGGTTGCGTCAGGAAGGGCATCCGTCGTAAAAACTGTGCCAAACAAATATGAGCGTTCATCTAAAGAATCCCATACCGGATCGGTCGTGGCCCGGGTTAACAATGGCACTGGTAACCTGCAGGGCGTCGGTAGTTGATGAATTTCCAACTATTGTGGGTCGAAGACAAAGAAGAGGAGGGAACCGGATTCGTCTTAAGAAGAAAAAGAGGAATGCACAGAGCCTACAACTGAGTGTAGGGACTTTGAATGTTGGGACTATGACAGGAAAAGCTCAGGAGTTGGTTGACATGATGATTAGGGGAAAGGTTGATATATTGTGCATCCAAGAGAGCAGGTGGAAAGGTGGTAAGGCTAGATGTTTAGGAGCCGGGTTTAAATTATTTTACCATGGAGTAGATGGGAAGAGAAATTTAGTAGGGGTTATTAAAAAGGAAGAGCTGGCTAAGAATGTCTTGGAGGTGAAAAGAGTATCAGATCAAGTGATGAGACTAAAATTTGAAATTGAGGGTGTTATGTATAATGTGATAAGCTGCTATTGCCCACAGGTAGGATGTGACCTAGAGTTGAAAGAGAAATTCTGGAAGGAACTAGATGAAGTAGTTCGGAGCATCCAAGACAGAGAGAGTTGTGATTCGTTCAGATTGTAATGGACATATTGATAAAGGAAATGGGGGCGATGAAGAAGTGATGGGTAAGTACGGCATCCAAGAAAGGAACTTTGAGGGACAGATGGTGGTGGACTTTGCAAAAATGATGTAGATGGCTGTAGTGAACACTTATTTCGAAAAGAGGCAGAAACATAGAGTGACCTACAAGAGTGGAGGTAGAAGCACACAAGTGGGATATATTTCGTGCAGACGATGTAATCTGAAAGAGGTTACTGACTGTAAGGTAGTGGTTGGGGAGAGTCTAGCTCGACAGCATAGGATGGTAGTGTGTAGGATGACTCTGGTGGTGGGTAGGAAGATTAAGTAGACAACGGTAGAGCAGAGAACCATGTGGTGGAAGTTGAGAAAGAAAGAATGTTGTGCACAACCTTTTGGAAAGAGGTGAGAGAGGCTCTTGATGGACAGCAGAAGCTCCCGGAAGACTGGACTACGACAGCCAAGGTAATCAGAAAGACATGCAGGAGAGTACTTGGTGTGTCTTCTGGTAGGTAAGGAGAGAAGGAGACTTGGTGGTGGAACCCCAGAATACAGGAAGTCATACAAGGAAAGAGATGAGCGAAGAAGAAGTTGGACACTGAGAGGACTGAGGAGGGGCAAAGGTAGTACATTGAGATGTGACATAGGGAAAAGGTAGAGGTGGCAAAGGCTAAACAAGAGGCATATGACGACATGTACACCGGGTTGGACACAAAAGAAGGAGAAAAGGATCTCTGCAGGTTGGCCAGACAGAGGGATAGAGATGGGAAAGAGGTGCAGCAGGTAAGGGTGATTATGGATAGAGATGGAAATGTGACTGGTGCCAATAGTGTGCAAAATAGATGGAAAGAATAATTCGTGAAGTTGATGAATGAATAAAATTAGAGAGAAGGAAGAATAGAAGAGGCAAGTGTGAAGGATCAAGTGGCAATGATTAGTTGGGGGAAGTTAGAAAGGCACTACAAAGGATGAAAAATGGAAAGGCAGTTGGTCCTGATGACATACCGGTGGAGATATGAAAGCAATTTGGAGGGATGGCTTTGGAGTTTTTGACCAACTTATTTAACAGAATACTAGCAGGCGAAAAGATGCCTGAAGAATGGAGGAAAAGTGTACGAGTTCCCATTTTTAAGAACAAAGGCGATGTTTAGAGCTGTGGGAATTATAGAGGAATAAAGTTGATGAGCCACACAATGAAGTTATGGCAAAGACTAGTGGAGGCGAGACTCAGGACAGAAGTCAATATCTGCGAGCAACACTATGGTTTCATGCCGAGAAAGAGTACCACAGATGCATTATTTGCCTTCAGGATGGTAGTGGAAAAGTACAGAGTAGGTCAGAAGGAGCTACAGTGTGTCTTTGTGGATCTAGAGAAAGTCTATGACAGAGAACCAAGAGAGGAACTGTGGTACTGCATGCCGAAGTCTGGTGTGGCAGAGAAATATGTTAGAATAGTACAGGACATGTCTGAGGGCAGCAGAACAATGGTGAGGTGTGCCGTTGGTGTGTCAGAAGAATTTAAGGTGGAGGTGGGACTGTATCAGTGATCAGCTCTGAGCCCCTTCCTGTTTGCAGTAGTAATGGATAGGCTGACAGATGAGGTTAGACTGGAATCCCCTTGGACCATGTTTGCAGATGATATTGTGATATGCAGTGAAAGCAGGGAGCAGGCGGAGGAACAATTAGAAAGCTGGAGACATGCACTGGAAAGGAGAGGAATGAAGATTAGCCGAAGTAAAACAGAATATATGTGCGTGAATGAGAGGGGTGAAGGGGGAAGAGTGAGGCTACAGGGAGAAGAGATAGCGAGGGTGGACGACTTCAAATATTTAGGGTCAACAATCCAGACCAATGGTTAGTGTGGTAAGGAAGTGAAGAAACGGGTCCAAGAAGGTTAGAACAGCTTGCGGAAGGTGTCTGGTGTGTTATGTGACAGAAGAGTCTCTGCTAGGATGAAGGGCAAAGTTTATAAAACAGTGGTGAGGCCGGCCATGATGTACGGATTAGAGAGGGTGGCATTGAAGAAACAACAGGAAGCAGAACTGGAGGTAGAGGAAATTAAGATGTTAACTTTTTCGCTTGGAGTGAGCAGGTTGGATAGGATTAGGAATGAGCTCATTAGAGGGACAGCCAAGGTTGGCTATTTTGGAGACAAGGTTCGAGAGAGCAAACTTCGATGGTTTGGACATGTTCAGAGGCGAGAGAGTGAGTATATTGGTAGAAGGGTGCTGAGGATGGAGCTGCCAGGGAAATGAGCGAGAGGAAGACCAAAGAGAAGGTTGATGGATGTTGTGAGGGAAGACATGAGTGGGAGTCTGATGTCATGATGTCATGAGACATGAGTTTGTGTTTGAGTTTAGCTTTTTTAAAGTTCAGAGAATAATGAGGAGTGAGTCTGGGTGTTATTCTCAATTTCCTTTACTTCTGCGAGTGTTAGCAGCGCTGCATTCGGGTTACCTTATGGTGGAATGTAAACACAAGTAAGGATAAAGACGACAAACTCACTCGTCAAGTAGAATGGCTTACAGTTCAAAAACAACTACTCTAAAAGTGGGCTGTAGTGTGTGGTGAGCCTTGTAACCTCCATGCATTCATTGATTTAAAAGAATCTTCCACCGCCCTTTGTTTGCCTCGATAACTCCAGGACACGATCCACCTGATGGAGATCAAAGCCAGGGAGTGTAATGGCTCCATCGGGAACAGCCTCACCAAGCCAAGTCTTTGTGATTTACAGGGCGGCAGAAGGTCCGAAGTCTTCTGACTGGATTCTTTAAAAAGAGTCCGAAACAGCTCATTCAGAATGCTGGAGCTTGAGTTCTGACCATAACAAAGAGGTCAAAGCATATCACTACAAAGACTTTAGTCTTTATACTGGCTTCTAGTCATCTTTAGAAGAGATTATAAAGTGCTGCTACTGGTTTATAAATCACTAAATGGTTTAGGTCCTGAATACATGAAAGAGATGCTAATGTAATATAAACCCACTGGGGCCCTGACATTGACAGACTCAGGTCAAAGAGTGGAGCAATAATTCCCAATCCAGGTTAAAACCTTTTCCCCTCATGCTTTTTAGAGTATTTTTATTTTTAAATGGTATTTATTGCACTGTGCCATGTTTTAAATTATACCGTTTCATTTTTATAATTTTTTTCTTCATTCTAAAGGTTTATTTCTTTGTTTTTAAATGCTGTTAATCATGTAAAGCACACCAAGTTACCCTGTGTATGAAATGAAATAAATTTGCTTTATAGGTCTTTATCAGAAGATGAAGGTCATCCATTTTATTGAGAAGGGAGGATAGAACGATACTGGAGAAAAGCAAGGAGAACAGCCTTAGGGTAGAATAAGGGCAATACCTCAGCCAGGTCTAGCTGGTCAGAGGTGAGGCTTGATCTTGGAAAAAAACATGACAAAAAGTAGAAGACAGCGTTGGCGGGTAGGCTCAACTGTGCTGTGAATGAGTCAGAGTGGGGAGATTTAGTAAATGACAGCAGCAATGACATGGTTGTTAAGTTTGAACTTTTGAGTTACAGTTTGAAGTAACTGCAAGGAATGCAAGGTAGAAAATGGAAACAATGCAGTTTTGGAGGGAGAATTATAAATATTTCTTCTGTTTATTGATGAGAAAGGAATGCTTTCTATGAGTCCCGTTTAACTGCCATTAATCCTTAAAAAAACATAATGATGGCAAGATTAAGGGGGAGGAATTTCCTGATTGTAAAGATGAAGAGCAAAAGGAAAAAGGGTGCAGGATAAAAGAGGTAGGAAGTTGTGAGTAGGATGGAAGTAGGGGTAAGTCGAGTAAAAGGGTGATTTGGGAAATACCAAGGGACATATCAATGGAGAAATGCGAGGGACGGAGATTGCAAATCTTTAGGGATGGGGTGAGAATGAACCTTAAGAGCATGTTATACGTTTTTGAGGTGAGATTCTCAGACAAAGTGCCAGTTGACTATATGACATGCAATTTGAGATAATATGTGCCAAAACCAATGAAGTGTTTTAACTGTTAGATATTTGGTCATATAGAAATTACATGTAAAGGAAAGAAGCAGTGCAAGGTGTGTGCGCGTGTGCATATGTGTGTGTGTGTGTGTGTACGTGCATGCGTGTGAGTGTGCGCGCGCGTGTGTGTGTGTGAAGGGGGGATCACGAGTATGTATAATGCACGAATGATAATGGAAATGCAATTGTGGAAGAAATCACAGCTTGGCATATGGGTAGTGGGAGGAGATGACAAAGGAAGTACAGGTACAGTATATCAGGGTACAAAAAACAAAACAAAATGCAGAGGCTGTAATGTTGGGAAATGAGCAGAGTGCGGACAGGACAGCGGGGAGAACACATTCCTTCCAGCAGAAACACTATGAATACTCCAGAATTCTGCTACCACTGATCGAACAAGAATGCAAAAAGTTGCTCAGTACATGACATTTGAAATGTTCTATTAGTGCATGGCCAGAATGAATAAATAAGGCTACAGTGTGTTTGTAGTCCCATGTTCCTATAACATTTGGGAGATATGTAGTATGTTACACTGTTAGGAAAGCCCATTGCCATGATGTAGCGGTAGCTTCACCTCAGCCAAAAATCTCCAAATTCATGGTGGTTTGACCTGCTGTCAGGTGTTTATAGAAACATCACTTAATTTGCTGTAGATCATGCCAGACACACATAAGGGCCAACCATCTGCTTCTGTGAGTCTCGCCAAGGTTAAATATCCACTTGGAAAAATAGAGAGAAATAGAGAGAGAAGCAGTTATGTGTATCAGCATCTATGAAAGGATATATATATATAATAGCCTACCGACTTGGAAAAACATTGTTTTCATACAGGTATACACTACAGCTTTACACACAGGGTTAAAAAGTGTAACTGTGCATTTGGGTATGGATAAATAAATGTACAATTGATGGGTGTAGTAATTCAAGCCCATTAATGAACTATTTACAAGCCTATTCTATTGAAGTTAGGATGTTGTGTTAAGTTCAAACAGAATACAGTGATTTGCAAATCATGTTAAACCTATATTTTATTGAATACACTACAAAGACAAGATATGCAAACTAAACTTGATTTTTTTTTTTTTTTAGCAAAGAATCATTAATTTGGAATATTATGGCTGAAACACATTTTTAAAAATGCTGGGACACGGTCATGTTTACTAATGTGTTACATCACATTTTCCATTAACAACATTCAATCAACATTGGGATTGGCAAAGGAGCTCAATAACTGCTTTGCTTACTTTGATTCATCTCGGTGACACTCAGCTGCTCCAATGACCCCCCCCCCCCCACACACACACACACACCCCACACCCACACACACCCATGAGGCTCTAGTAGCTCTCGACTTACTGTACAGGAGCATGATGTGAGGCATGTGCTACTTGCCGTGAAACCCAGGAAGGCTGCTGGCCCGGACAGAGTACCAGGCAAGATGCTCAGAGCATGTGTCCGCCAGCTGTTCAGCATCTTCTCCAAGAGCTTCAACCTCTGACTGTGGCAAGCAGTCATCATCACTTGTTTAAAATGTATGATAATCATTCCCATCCCAGAAAAACAAATCCTTCACAACACCTGTCATTATGAGGGGCTTTTGCTTCTCAAGTACATCAGACACTGCCTCCTGCAAACTTCAACTCCCACCAGTTTGCATACATCAACAATGGACAATTATGAATCAAGGATGCCATGAGCATAGCGCTGCATGCTGTGTTGAGTCACCCCGAGCAACAGAAGAGCTCGGATGCTCTTTGTTGATTATAGCTTGGCCTTTAATACAATCATTACGTATGGCCATGCTGATGGTTAAACTGGACATCTTAGGCCTCTCTCCTCTTATGTACCCCTGGATCAAGGGCTTTTGACAACTGACCCCAGGCTTTGAAAATCGACGTCCACCTTTCCTCCACCCTCACCACAGGGCTGCGTGCTCAGCCCCCTTCTATACTGTCTCTACACCTTCGACCGAACCCCAGTCAACAAAATCAACTGTCAAATATGTTGACGACACAACAGTGAGTGGGCTGATCTCAAAAGGAAGATGAGGCAGACATCATTGTGGACTTCAGTAGGAACAGAACTGAACCGGGTCCACTCTTCATCAACGGTGAGTGTGTAGAGAGAGTCCACGCATTCAAGTTCCTGGAAGTCCTAATCTCTGAGCACCTCTCCTGGACAGACAACATCTCAGTGGTAATAAAGAAGGTTCAACAGTGTTTCCACTTCTTGAGACTCCTCAGGAAAAACAACCTGGACACAAAGTTGCGGCTGCCATTTACCGCTCATCCATTGAGTGCCTGCTGGCATACTATGTCTCCATTTGGTACGGGAGCTGCACTGATGTAGGGAAAGCAAGACTGCAGAGGACAATCAAAGCAGCACAGAAGATTGTTGGCTGCCCTCTCCCCGCTGTGGAAGACATTTATTCCTCTTGGTGCCTCAGCAGAGCTCGGAACATTATTAAGGACACGACACACCCCGGTTATAAACTCTTTGCGTACCTGCCATCTGGAGGGTGGTACAGATGTGCAAAACCAGGACCAACAGACTGAGGAACAGTTTTTTTTCCGAGAGCCATCACCCCCCTTAACTCTCACCTTTCCTTGAGCCATGCTATTAATGCAAAGGCAGGCTGATTTCAAAATCTTGGGCAATACCATTCCATTTTGCACTTATTTTTATTTCTTTATTTTTATTCTTAATTTCTATTTATTTTTACCTTGCTTGTATGCACTGAAACAGGAGACACTCTCCAATTTCATTGTATAGTTTCCTATGACAATAAATGGCACTCATTCAAACATTTGTGAAGTAAGGACAGTAATTGTTGAATCTGTCACGACCCATCAGAACGGAGGTAGGACCCAAATGCAGGAGGACACGGAAGATGCAAGGTAGTTCGGGGAAAACGTTTATTATCCAATGGTCAAGGATCGGGCAGGCAGTCAGGTGCAGCAGCAGTAGTTGGGACGTCGGGCGAAGAGCGGCCAGGCAGGAGTTGGTACACGGGAGATCGATCAAGGCAGGCAGAAGTGTCAAAGGAGTCAGGCGAAGGTCGGTACACACAGGTTGACGATTAGGGATACGAGAGTGCTGGAACAGGACATGAACCTCAGCGATCTGGCCGAGAACCAGTCGTGATCGGGGTCCTATATATAACGGGATAATCAGCCCGCATGAGGCGCATGTGTGTGCCTCCCAATTAGCGCGAGCGCACGGGCACCCGCACAGCCCGGGCTGGAGCGGTACTATCGTGACAGAAGCTTTGTAGGTGGAATTCTTTCCCATTCTTCCTTGATGTACAGCTTCAGCTGTTCAACAGTCTGGCGTCTCCATTGTCGTATTTTATACTTCATAATATCCCACACATTTTCAATGGGAGTGAGGTCTAGACTTCAGGGAGGCCAGTCTAGTACCTGCTCTCTTTTACTACGAAGCCACACTGTTGTAATGTGTAGAATGCGGCTTGCTGAACTAAACAGGGGCATCCATGTAAAAGCTGTAGGTTGGATGGCAGGATATGTTTCTTCAAAAACTGCAAGTACCTTTCAGGATTAATGGTGACTTCAGAGATGTGTAAATTACCCATGCCATTAACACAGACACATACCACCACAGATGCAGGCTTTTGAACGTTACATCCATAACATATGTTTTTTTTTTCCCCTCTTTGGCTCGGAGGATATGATGTCCACAATTTCCAATAACAATCTAAAATGTGGACTTTGCATCTGTCCATCATTGATGAGCTCGAGCCCAGAGGAGCCGGCGGCGTGTCTGGCTGTTGTTGATAAATGCTTTTGCTTTGCACAATAGAGTTTTAAGTTTCACTTATGGATGTAGCCTTGAACTGTTGGTTTTCTGAAATGTTCCTGAGCCAATGTGTCAATATCCTTTACACATTGTTGTAATTTTTTGATGCCTGAGAGATGGAAAGGTAAAGGGCATTCAATGTCTGTTTTCGGCATTGCCACTCACATGCAGTGAGTTTTCCAGATTCTCTGAAACTTTTAATGATATTATGGACTGTAGATGATGAAATCCTTTGCAATTCCATATTGAGGAACATTGTTCTTAAACTGTTTAACTTTTTCTCTCACGCATTTGTTCACAAAGGTGAACCTCATCCCATCTTTGCTTGTGAATTACTGAACAATTTAGGGATGCTTCTTCTATAGCCAATCATGGTCCTGTTCCCAAATAGCCTGTTCACCTGTGGGAGGATGAGCATTCCAAAACTATTTTGCCACCTGTCCCAGCTTTTTTGGAATGTGTTGCAGACATAAAATTTAAAGTGAATGATTACTGGCGAGAACCAAAAAATATCAGTGTGAACATTAAATGTCTTTGAAGTGTATTCAATTAAACAGAAGTTGAACATTATTCGCAAATCATTGGATTCTGTTTTTATTTATGTTTAACACAATGTCCCAACTTCATCGGAGTTGGGTTTGTAATATGGTGACATAATTTATAATTTATCTAGCCTTTGTGCTTAAAGTGCCGCTGACATCCTAACCACACATTTCAAAATAGATATTGTTATGAAAACTACATATAACAGTATTCACTTCAATGTCTATACAAAAAAAAAATGAGTGGAGAGCGTGTTTATTGTGCAAAGTTGCTGAAGTTGTCACGACCCATCAGTACGGAGGAGAACCCAAATGCAGAACTCCGGAGACGCAGAGGCAGTTCGGGAAAGTGTTTATTCGGTCCAAAGTCAGGGATCAGGCAGACAGTCAAGTGGAGCAGCGGTAGTCAGGACATCGGGTGTAGAGAGCAGGTCCGCGGGGAAGCAGGGGTCGGTACACGGGAGATCGATCAGAGAAGGCAGGAGTATCAAAGATGTCAAGCTTATGGGGTGGGTCGGAGGACAGGCGGAGGTCGGTACACCAGGGCTCATGATCAAGAATACGGGAGTGCAGGAACGGGGCATGAGTTGCAACGATCTGGCAGAGACCAGTCGTCCCCTGGGTCCTATAAATACCGGGGTGAATCAGCGAGGATAAGGCGCTGGTGTGCGCCTCCTAATCAGTGCTGGTGTGCTGAGACGTGCCCAGCCAGGGCTGGACCGGCAGGATCATGACAGAAGTCTCACTCGACATCCCAGTGGCGACCAAATTGCCTGCAACGTCATTTGCAGATGTCACAATGGGACAGTCGGCATTGAAAGCAAGCTGCCACCTGCTATGGGAGATGAACAAGAGAGATTTTCGGAATGACTGACGCCCCTTCTGAGACTGAAGCTCATTTTGAAGAAGTGAACATCTCAGAATCGAGTGAATTGACCAGGGCAATATTACCCTATGGTTTCGAGCTCACTTCTAACAACAGACTCCCCGACAGACGGACGAGGAAATAAAATATTAAAAATGACATGCCTATAATTGTTGGATTTCCTAACTCTTTAACAAGTCTTGTGTACCGTACTCAGGAGGACCCTTGCTGGGCAAAGTAACTACTTCAGGAATACCCAGACACCGGTGGCCTGTGAGGGGGGGAGCTCCTTTCTCCTCCATGCAGATGGCCAAACCCCCTCCCCGCCCGATCCACCTCTGCCGGCGAGCGACAATGCACGCTCGCACACATCGACACATTTAGCACCACTAATTTACATAATTTATGATGTCATTTTGACACGCCTCTTTTGCTACATTTTGAGAGAAGTGTTACGTCATCAGACGTAGATGGAGCTTTTTATTATTGCTGCTTTTGGAGAACTTCTTCGAGTTTGGTTACTATACGTCTAGTTAGCTAGTTAGCTCGTGTTACACGCTGCTAAGCTGTCTTTGTTCTTCTATTTTGTTATTTTTTTATGTTGTATGTCATTAAATTGTCTTAAACGCAATACAAGTGCTTTGTCATATGTTGCCGGTTTGACCAAGGAGATTTATTGTGAATTCACATGTAATATATGCTATAAACTGTGAGACAAATTAGTCCCCCCCAACTATTCCTTTTTTTAATAGCTCTATACATGCCCATTTGTCATTTAAAACCCACAAAGCTCTTGGCCTTTGCACGTGTGCAATCCATTTTTCACGACGAACCGGGTGTTTTGGTAAAGTCTGAAGAGTGAATCCATCTTCCCGAGTGTTCGAGCAAAATCCAGCAAGACAACGAGCCTGCATTTTGGCTAACACGCTGAAAAAAAATGGTAATTTCTTGTCGGTACAATCGGTATAAACCAATTTGAACACTCAACCCCGCTACCGCAAAAAACGTCACTCCCTGGTTCTTCCTCAACACAAAATCCCAGAGAGACTTTCCCTGGTGGGAGATGAAAAAAACAATATATGTCAACATTCTGACTTACTATGAAAAAACAGATGAATCAATTACATCCATCCATCCAATTTCTTCACCATTTATACTCACGAGGGTCACGGGGAGTGCTGGAGCCTATCCCAGCTGTCAATGGGAAGGAGGCGGGGTACACCCTGAACTGGATGCCAGCCAAACCCACAGCACATACAGACAGACAACAGTCACACTAACAATCACACCTCGGGGCAATTTAGAGTGTCCAGTTAATGTTGCATGTTTTTTGGAATGTGGGAGGAAACCGGAGTGCCCGGAGGAAACCCATGCAGGACGGGAAGAACATGCAAACTCCACACAAGTGGGTCCGGGATTGAACACGGGACCTCAGAACTGTGAGGCCAACGCTCTACCAGCTGATCCACCGTGTCTTCTGGGTCAATTACAAATGATTAATTTTGGTTAAAAACATTTATTTTTTTAAGGTGTCAGTGGCACTTGAAACAACACAATACATACAAGAGGCAACCATAACAGAATTGCTTATATCACACACAAACCACACAGGCTCAAGAATAAAAGAAAAAGAAAAAGACACAACCAGAGGGGAGTCTGCTTCACTACATAAGCTGAATTTTAATATCTAATCAAGCAGAAAAAGACATAGGCGCAGTGGTCTGACCTCCAGTTAGTCAGCCAAGGATGAAACTCGGACTCAGACAATAAGGTGACAAAGTAGGCTAAGGGAAAAGAGCATGAATTATCACTTACACATATATAAAGAGATGTAGGAGGTTATAATTGGACGCATGCAATAACTACTTAAATGCAGCCCTATGGGGGGAGGGGAGGCACAAGCAAGTGCAAGCTGTTGGCGGGTCCCAAGCCCAGAGAAATGCAGAATGTTTCATCAAGAAGGGGAACCCACTCTCAACCAAAATATGAGCGTTCGCCTATAAAGAATCCCTTACTGGATTGGTCGTCGTCTGGATTAACAAAGTCCGCCCCGGGACAGTTCACCTGCACGGTGCTGGGGCAATTCAGCTACTCTGGGTCAAATACGAAAGAGATAGAAAACCAGTTCTTGGGCGGAGAGGTAAGAGGAAAGCAGAAAGCCTATAGTTGAAAGTGGGGACTTTGAATGTTGGGACTATGACAGGAAAATCTCTGGAGTTGAATAATGTGATTATTGGGAAAAATCAGGAGAAACTGGGTGTCCAGGAGACCACGTGGAAAGGCAGTAAGGCTAGAAGTTTTTGACCAGCTTGTTCATGAGAAGGACATACATCCATACATCCTGGTGACATACTTGTGGAGGTATGGAAGCAATTTGGAGAGGTGGCTGTGAAGTTTTTGACCAATTTATTCAACAAAATACTAGTGGACAAGAAGATGCCTGAGGAATGGAGGAAAAGTAATGTGCAGAGCTGTTGGAGGTATAGAGGCGATTTATGAGTATAAAGTGTTTGAGCCACACAATGAAGATATGGGAAAGAGTAGTCGAGCCTAGACTCAGGACAGAATTGATTATTTGCGAGTAACAATATGGTTTGGTGCCTAGAAAGTTTCAACAGATGCTTTATGATGCCTTATTTGCCATGAGAATATTAATGGAAAAGCAGAGAAGGTCAGAAGGCGTTGCATTGTGTCCCACCTTATCTAGATAAAGCCTATGTCAGAGTACCAAGAGAGGAACTGTGCAACTGCATGCATTTGTCTGGTGTGGTGGAGAAATGCGTCAGAATAGTACAGGACATACATGAGGGCAACAGAACAGTGGTGAGGTGTGGAGGTGGGACTGGATCATGGATCAACCCTGAGTCCCTTCCTGTTTGGAGTAGGATGGATAGGTTGATTGACAGGTTTAGATTGGAATCCCCGTGGACCATAATGTTTACAGATGACATTGTGATCTGCCTGCTGTGAAAGTAGGGAGCAGGTGGAAGAACAGCTAGAAAGATAGAGGCATGCACTGGAAAGGAAAAGAATGAAGATTAGCCAAAGTAAGACAGAATCTAAGTGCATGAATGTAATGATTGCAGGGTGTCAGATTGAGGCTACAGGGAGAAGGGACAGCAAGGGATGATGACTTCAAATACTTGGGGTCAACAGTCCAAAGCAATGGTGAGTGTAGTACAGAAGTGAAGAAACAAGTCCAAGCAGGTTGGAGTGGGTGGAGGAAGGTGTCTGATGTGTAATGTGATGGCCCCGTCACACCATGACATTCTGGTCAACGTTCTCTGAACATTTCAATCGTTCTATTTTTCAGCGTTCTCAAATGAGGATAACACATTTGGCGTGTGATTAACGTGTGTCTAACGCATGACTAACGTGTGTCTAATGCACGAGAAGCGTGTAACAGCGACCAAATAAGATACCTCTAAAATCCATTAGCGTGTACTAACGCGTCACTGGCGCGCGACGAGAGATTTGTCAATGTTAGATGAGCGTGTTGAGCGTGTGACTAAACGGGTGAATAACGACAGAATAGCGTTTTGCTGGTGTGTGGGGTGCGGACTTCAGCAACTAGTGCTGCAAGTAAGAATGCAAAGCATCAGCTTATATACCCACATGCATGGACGTTTGGGAAACGCACGAATGACGCTCAATGGACGCCAAAGGACATTAATTTCACTTTAGTTACACGCTGTGTGCGCTAGGGGATTGTTCAGTGGTCGTTGACAGGTCGCCACTGAGTCGTTCACTGCAAAGCAAACGATTAAGTAACAACCAAGTAAAGCTCGGGTTACGACTGACTAACGATAGCCAAACACGTGCAACGCTCGGCGAACCTTATTAAAACGTTCCACGAACATTCTTGAATGTTCTGCAGCATTTAAAATTAAACGTTGATGAACGCTGGTCTCGGTGAGAAGTTTTGTGCATGTTTTTTTCCGGACCGGCGTTCTCCGCCAATTCCCAGCGATCGTTGACGTTCACTAGTGTTCAAACAACGCTCTTCTGGCGCTATACCGGTGACCATGGGCGACTACCAACTTTTCCTCAATTGGATGGAACGCTGACCAGAACGTCATGGTGTGACGGGGCCATGATAGAAGAGTCTCTGCTAGGATGAAGGGCAAAAAAAAAAAGAAATGAGATCATTAGAGGGACAGCCAAAATTAGATGTTTTGGAGACTAAGTTAGAGAAACCAGGTGTGGACACATCTACGGGAGAGAGAGTGAGTGTATTGGTAGAAGTGTGATGAGGAAGGAGCTACCAGGCAAGAGAGCGAGAGGAAGACCAAAGAGAAGGTTGATGGATGTTGTGCAGGAAGACATGAGAGCAGTTGGTGTTAGAGGAAGATGCAGGAAATAGGTGAACATGGAAAAAGATGACCATGCTGTGGCGACCCCTAACAGGACAAGCCAAAATGAAAAGAAGACACAATGTGTCTACTTGCTGTTTGTCTTTTCCACATTAGCCTTAAATTCGTATCACACACTTTTTTATCTTTCCTTGAATTACCCATCAAGTGAAATCCCACTAGCAGTTATAATAAACACAAAATTACTTTTTTGGGGCGTAAGGGAGTAGGTTAAATAAGACTGACTACTGTACTGTACAGTATTCTAGTCCATTTAATCTTATTGCACTTAGCTTGATTTAAATTGCGTCATTATATCCCATCAGTCTAGAATAAACAAAAAATTAAAGTCACCACGCACAAGTCTAGACAGTAATGATTGCTTCTCTGCTCATCAAATTCTCACCTTCGATGAGGAAGGGTTTGGCTAATTCAACTAATTACCCAGCAAGAAACAGATGAGATCTTCCATTAGCAGGGTCATCCTCATTTCCCTATAGCCTCAGACTGGTACTGAAAACAATTTCTCAAGGCATATTCTGCAAAGCAACAAGTTCGGATTTGCGGATACAGTACAAAACTTGTCTCAAGTGGGATCTACAAAGTTTTGAAGTGTTAGTCTTTTACAAGCGAGCAATGGTTTAAAAATATTTCTCAAAACTGAACAAAAGCAAAAAAAAATGTACTCAGAGGATTTTTCCTGGGCAGTGCTCTGTGGGATTAAACGCTTCTGGCCTCTCTAGAGAAACAGCTGCAAATTAATCATTCTCACAGTCATGAATGTTCTTTATAACAGATAAGCGATGTTGAGATACTTTCATCATGTTGGACAAGATCACATATTCAAGAAGACCATAACGCTTTATGAGTGAAGAAGATCGAATATCAAATTAAACCTGATGTAATGCCATTTAACTGTCTCTCACTGACACAAAATGAGGCAACTGGGATTTATCTTATTTGAAAATACATTAACATTTCTCTTTTCACTCTTTATAATATAATGTGTCACAGGGGAGGAGCAAGGGGGTGGCTGAAGTAGCACTGGACTCCCCGACCTTCTACAGATGACCATTGTCAGCTACCAAAAGCAACACCACATCAACCTCTACATTTAATTCATTCTTTTTTAAATATTTAAGTGTTCCTCCAATGATTTTAGTGGACTGAAATGAGCAGATAATCAGCAAGGTAGCTGTTTCATGCTCTGTTGGCTTAAATGATATATAACGTGGAGGGTGTTTCCCTTTATGTCCCTTATTCCCTTTGTTTTAAAGCTTTAAAAAAAGACACTGTTAAAGTGTCAAAAGTGTTACTGTCGCTTTTTTTTCTTTTCTATGCAGCATCTTATTTCATGCATTATTAATTGCACAACAAAACTTCGCTGCTAAAAACATTAAGACAAACTAGTCGAGTGCTTTCAAAGAAATCTTGGGTTGAGGGCATCACAAAAGTGGAGTTAATGACCATGACAAGTATAACTTGTTTAAAAAGCATAAATACTGTAATCAAGTGAATTCTGCCTATAGTAAATGAACAAGTAATTTAAATACACCCCTCTATCATGTCATTAGATCGGATTGGTCATCGCTGATCGACCCGAAAAATCCTGATCGTGTAAAGCATATTTTTTTCCCCATCAGATCCATTGAGAAAGGACAAGATATATAGAAGCACATCAGGCAACAGCTTTTGTGTGCGTACGTGTGTGAGTGGATAACTGGGTGAGTAGGTTACTCTGTGAATATAGAAAAATTGTTGCAGTTGTTGAAGTTGTGTATATTGTGTTGTAAATATTCTTCATAAGCTTTAAATTACGCACACAAATCCCAATATGTACAGTACATTACTACATTTACAGAGCTGCATTGCAATTCATTAGTGGAGAAACAAAATTCATTGTAATAGACTGTGGATCCCTTGAAATTGCCTTGGCTACACCATGCCCACCCCAAGAATAAAAGTCTAGCTCTACCAGTGATTAATCAACCAAATGGAGACAAGCAAATGGGTTTGTATATACACTATTGTGTGTTTAGCTGGCATTGTTTTACCTTGTAGGGAATTTGTTTAACTCTGGCTTTTTGTTTATTTGGCTTCAAATCCTCAAAAACACCATTTGTTTTATTTGCTTGTGCAAACAACATTTGCACACTGACAAATTTCTCCACACTACCTTGCTGGATTTCCATGCATCCATGTTTGTTTGTTTGTTTTGAAAAGGTCGCTGTGTGTTTCGGCTTCTTCCATCATTGAGACACTTGCATGATTTGTTTGGCTCGGTGTTAACACGGATTCCCGTCCTGATGAAACCATCATGTTTTGTTTTTTGTTTTTTTTAAATCAAGGCTTGGGACAGACAGACTATGTATTAGGGCACTGGCTAGGTATCAAACCTGTGCCATCTGCATGAAAGGCAGCAGCATGTACCTCTACCAGTGCTTCTCTTTTTACGAAATTAAGTATCTAAATATTTTTCACCACTATGGAGTGCAGGCATAATACGTAATCTTGTATGCCAAGATAATGTAATAACCTCGAATAAACCTCATTTTAGATGGTGGCATCCACAATATCATTTGAGATCAAACCTAATACATATAATACATAGCAATGTATATACTGGATGGATAAACTTATTGGACAGATCCAAAATAGTCAATGATTATTCAGGAAAATAAAAGCAAAGCGCTTTCTCAAAGATGAACACATAATGAGAACATTTTCTTCAACAGCACATAGAATACCTCGTCCTTCAAGCATGTGTATGCCAAAGAAAGAATGTCTCGCAATGAGGAGAGTGGCATGTCTGAGCAGCCTCTGTGATTCTTTAGCAGGGAGAAAGGTGGAGATATCTGAGGTTCAGGGCTGTTTGGTTCAGGTCATAAAAGAGGAAATGAATGAAGACAGGTACTGCTCTCTGTGATGAGCCTGTGACCCTGCCAGGGACCCTGTCAGGATTGGTTTGCTGCTTGTCACGCAGCAGCCTGGGATGGGACAAGTAGGCAGGGCCTCAGACATGGGAAGGGTGACAGGGGGACACCAATGTGCAAATCTATTACAGGTCAAAAACAGGCTACTGGCTTTTTGAATGTATGTTTTTATACATTTGTATGAAACAGTTGCAAAGCAGATGGTATCTGGAAGCATCTGTGACAGGTAAGAGGTAGAAAACATGCATAATGTAGTGGGAAGTATGTTACTGGAAAAAATCCAAAATTGTAGTTCAAAATGTTCTGAGCTTTGTAGGAACGGTGTTTTTTTGTTGGATGCTTCATTGTGAGTGTAAACACAAGAGTTGCTTGATGAGACTTGTCAAAAATTGTCACGTTTTGTCTTGTGTCCAAGATGCTTTGTAGCTTGCTAGCTAGCTTTTAAAAATTGCACACTCATCAATTTCAACTTGTTTGGTAAATAAACACTGTTGTTTTGTTTTCTTTCCTTAATGTAAAGCTACTAATAATTTTGTTTGTGTGTGTGGATCAGACATTTGACTCGAACTGTCTCAGCACTTGTGTGAGTCAAATTAAATGAAACAGTGATCAAATATGTATAGTAACAATCCTTGAATGTTTCATGTTTAATGCAATAGATCTGTTGAAGATTTGACCTGGTAAAGTCCTGAATATAAACTGCCTTGACACGGCAATAATCACAAAAATTGCAACTCTTTTTTCACCAAAAGATGATAAATAAGCTCCCAAACAAATGTACTGAAGCAGTGAGGGAAATTAATTTACATTGGCAATAAACTGAATGTATGTGGGTTTGACCTCAAAAGATCATTATGAGCAAAAATATAACGTGTATATATATATATATATATATATATATATATATAATATATATATATATATATATATATATATATATCAACATCCGCACCAGGCTCACAATTTAGAAGATGGCATAATTTACAGTATAGCAAAAAACACATTTTGGGTGCGAAAAACAAAGAAAATAAATGGTCTAAAGACATACTGAATTGAATAAGACGAATTTGTTTGCAATCATTTGCTTGCAATAACTGAATCAATCCTATGACCCACTCACATCACCACATCTTTTTTTGTGATGCTTTCCCATGCTTTTCCTCTTTTGTCTGTATTAATTTTGTCTTTTTTGGGAGTAGAGATGCATTGATCACTGCAGGCTCTTCCTCAGCAGGTAAAATGCAAGTGCTGTTGAGTTTAATCCTGTTGAGTGACTTGACCAATAGATAACCTCACCCTTCTATCCCTTGGTTACTTGCTAAACAGTATTGTTTGGGCATTTCGTTGTAGGTCATTATCTCGCTGCAGGATGGCGGCTCACTAAACTATTTTGGTTACGTATACAGTGGATATGAAACACACCACTGTCCAAATTTCTGGATTTTGTAATATAAAAAATTAGAACAAGACAAATCATTGCAAACCTTTTTCCACCATTCATTTTTTGCTTTCCAGAACACATCTGAAGGTATTGTGCTCACGCTGACAAGTATTAGGAACTGTTCATGATACCCTCTGTCTTGATAAGGCTTTTTAGAATTATGGCCCAACAGTTCAAGCTTTGTTTCATTGGCCCTTAGCACATGCTACCATATATAATTGGGAGATTCCAACTATGCGCATGTGTGGTGGTGTTGTTTTTACGACAACGCTTCCTTCTTGCAACCCATCCCCACAACCCAGAAACAGATTTGACAGGAGATTTAAATTATTTGGTCTCTGTTTCCTGACCAGTACTTTTGTACCTTTTTGCTGTAAGGTGTGACAATAAAAATGTCAGGGAAAGCCTGCACGAATAGCTAAACTTTATCCATCCATCCATCCATCCATTTTCCTACCCGCTTATCCTCACAAGGGTTGCGGGGACTGCTGGAGCCCATCCCAGCTGTCAACGGGCAGGAGGCGGGGTACCCCCTGAACTGGTTGCCAGCCAATCGCAGGGCACATGGTGACAAACAGCCGCACTCACAATAACACCTAGGGGCAATTTAGAGTGTCCAATTAATGTTGCATGTTTTTGGAATGTGGGAGGAAACCAGAGTGCCTGGAGGAAACCAGAGTGCCTGGAGGAAACCCACCCAGGCTTGGGGAGAACATGCAAACTCCACACAGGCGGGTCTGGGATTGAACCTGGCACCTCAGAACTGTGAGGCCAATGCTTTACCATCTGAGCCACCGTGCCACCTAGCTAAACTTTATTTGCATTTAATTAGATTTACTTTAAATATTAACAAGTGTGTGCCAACTCCCACTTTAGTGAATTTTAGTGTATTATTGGTTAATTCTGGACACACCCAAACCCCCATTTATAAGAGTGTTAACACACAAACTCAGTGGATCATTTTTCGTCTTCATAAAATATTTCTCTCTCATTTGAGTTATAGAGGCTGTAGGTCACATTAGTGGTAAATCACTTTTAAAAATCAATATGTTCTCATTTTTTTACACCACAAACCTGGCATATGAAGAGGGGATTTAACTACCCCACTCGACCCGTAAGACTGGGTGAGTGCTGTGTTTTTGTAGAAACATGGCTTAACAGCAACATTCCAGACGGTGCCATTCATCTCGATTGGCTAGCATACTACTGAGCGCATATAACTCTCATGGGAGGTAAAACTGGCGGCAGCGATCTGTGTGTTTACATCAATGTTGCCTGGTGCCGTGACACTATCTTGGTCAGTCAACACTTCTCACCGCCTTTAGAGTTTATGGGTCTGAAATGCCGTCCGTTTTTATTTATCGAGGGAATTCACTGTCAAACTGCTTGTGGCTGTCTATATTCCTTCAAACTCAAGCAATAACAGCTGTGAGGTGCTACAGAAGATACATCATCATATCAGAGATCAGCTAATGGCCCACCCAGATGCTTTCCTCATCCTAGCTGAGAACATGAACAATTCAGACCCCAAGGCTGAGTTTCCTAAGCTCTACTCAAACAATTACTTTCCAACACAGTGAAATAAAAGTTTGGACAATGTCTTTACACCTGTGAGAAAGGGCTGCAAAGCCCCTCCCCTCATACTTCTTTGCACCTTAGACAATCTCATTGTTATGCTCATGTAATTTTCCAAACCGCAGGTTAAAGTCTCCAACCAGTTAGGAAACAAGTACGAGTGTGGCCAGAAGGGTCTTTTGAAACAATTCAAGACAGTTTCGTCAACACATAATGGACCATGTTCAAACATACCACCTACAACTCCATCACAGTGTTGGAATTTTATATTTCTAAATCATCATAAACTTAAATTAGTAATCTGACTCCAATTTGTGACCTTACCCAACTGCCACTCATCCAACAATATGCGCGCTCATTCTGCAATAGAAAGGTATCAGGAAGCCGGCATTTTCACACACGAGTGGATTTATTCCTTCAACACAGACCTGGGTCTCAGGTCCCTCTCTACAACCCTGTATGTCTCTGTTCCCTCAGCCGACGTACTCTACAGCCGAGTTTCCCAGAACAATTTTAAAGTACAATCTACTGATTCACTATTGGTTCTGTGTCTCCTTCAGGTATCCTTGGCGCTCTCTCACTGGTCTCCTTTGGTACGCCGGATGTTGGCCCGACTCCTCCCCTGCAGACTTGCGTGCTGGCTCCTCCTGGTGGTGGTTTCCTGACAGTAGTTTTTCCACCAACTGCCTCTGAGTCCTCCGCGTCCTTGCAGTTAGCACCGTCTGTTCTAAAACATTCCATTCTTGCACCACATACCCTGTTTCGTTCCACCAGTCACACGCTCAGCACTTTAGAGTCTCACACTTTCATACACAGGATGTAGCAACATCTAATGAACTACTTCAAGCTCAAACTCTTATATTCCTTTAACAGACAGGACAGGAGTACACAGAGACTAACTGTCTACATTGCAAGTGTATGGATGATGTCATCACCACTAAGTCCATCACTGTCTGTGTTAATTAGAGGTCATGCTGTCGAGGGAGGTCTATTAGACTAATGAAAGGTCCGCAACTCTCCTTATACATTTGGTAATGAGGAGGGCCTGATCACAGCCAGGGCCAATCTGTCCCGTGGCATAAGGGTGACAAAGTGGTTTTCCAGGAAGATTGTCCACCCCTTCAGTGACGGCAGTGATGCCATGCATGGTATTCAGACCTACATGAACTATAAACACCGAGTACAGACTTGCAACAGCTCCACCTCCCTCCTAAATTAGCTAGATGACTTATTTTCTGGCTTTGCGGCATATAACAGCGCCCCTCCACATAAGACTCCACCCCCTCCTGGTGACCAAGTGCTGACACTGACCTAGAACACCATAAAACGAAGTTTCAATAGGATCAACACATGAAAAGCCCCGGGCCCAGATAACATAACTGGTTGGGTGCAGCAGAATTAACAAATGTTTTCAATAACATCTTTAAAACCTCCTTGAGTAAAAGTGGTGTCCTTATGTACTTTAAAGCAATCACAATAACCTCAATCCCAAAGAAGTTCTCTCCCTTCTGCCTCAATGATCTTCTAATTTGCAAATTAGTCCAACCGGTCAACCATAACGCCATCACTGTCGCCTTTCACTCTACTCTCACACCTAGATTCAAGGAACTCATATGTCAGACTACTGCTTCTACACTTCAACTCGGAATTCAGTACCATCATCCCTCGACAACTGATCTGCAAGTTGGATCAGCTCGGGCTCAACAATTATATGTGCAACTGGCTGCTGGACTTTCTGACAGGGAGATCGCAGGCATTCCGGATTGCATCAACACATCCAACACATCCAACCAGAACAGTGAGAATTCTCAAAGATGTTTATTTAGCCCCCTTCTCTTCAATCTGCTGACTGCACACTGACACACAACTCCAACTTTTTCATCAAGTTTACAGATGACACAACTGTAGTGAGTCTCATCCACCAATAGGGTTGAGACAAACAACAGGAATGAGGTGAGCCACCTGGCCAGGTGGTCCAGGGACAACAACTCTCCCTGGTGGAGAAAACCAAAGAGATTGTTGTGTACTTCAGGAGAGTGCACTCCCAGAATGTTCTCCTGATTCACAACGGTGCTGCAGTGGAGAGAGTGAGGAACACCAAGTTCCTGGGAGTGCAGATCACCGAGGACCTCTCCGAGAGCAGAAATACCTAATCACTGGCCAATAAAACTCACCAGTCTCTGATTCCTGTGGAAGCTGCGAGAGCTCCATTCCCAACTCCCATCATGTACTCTTTCTACAGAGGAACATAGAGAGCATCTTGACCAACTGCATTTATGGAGCGACAGACAGCCTGCACTGGATCCTTCCACAAGACTCTCCATCGCATAATGAGGTCAGCTGAGATCATCGGAACCTGTCTTCCTTGTCATGACATTTACAACACTCACCCGCAATGCCCTCCGCATAGCATATGCTTTTATTAATATTTTTTTTTCATTGAGTCAAGGCTGAGTTCCCTGAAGTTTTTCAAAGCCCTATCTTACGCTCATTAGTCCAGCTTTTGGCTGGCTACTCTTCAACATTCCATTTTGTCATTTAATTATTCAGAGCTCAAAGGTAACCTGCTGGTATGTTTGAGATTATTGTCCTGCTGCATGAACCGAGAGTGCTTTAGCCTGTAGACAAGAACTAATGGCTGTACTTTTGTTTACAGGATCTTCTGGTAGACAGCAGAATTTATTGTTCCATTGATTATTCACAGCAAGTTGTATAGATTCTGAAGCAGCCCCAGACCATGACACCAGACCATCTTGTTTGACTGTCATTAATCATCAGTCATCAAATTCTGTCTTATTCTTTCATCAGAAGCAACATTTGCCTTATTCAGTCCATACAATTTCTTCAAAAGTCTTGAAAGTAACCAATTTAGCTCTGTTTATCTCTATTAATTTAGAGTGCTGTAAGCCACGACAGTGTGGCTCTGGTTTTCCTTCTGACAGGTGTGTTTTGAGATTTTCTCCTCTTTTAGCAAAAAACCTCACATCCATTCGATATGTAGAATAAACTGAAAATCTGGCATGTTGTATTTGGAGAAATGCATTAATTATCAAATCAGTCTTCTTCATGTGCTGCAGACAACATTAAACGGTTGAGCAATGTAGAGCACGGGGGCAAAGATCACACATTCCCATACTCACCTCACAGAAACACTTGGAACAAACAGCCAAAGTTGCTGTGCTTGAGTAGGTGCTCACACTCACTCCACAGATTTGTACCATGAATAAAACCTGATATCTGGCCCAGATCAGTGCAAGGTGAGGAAGGGGACATTCTGTCTGAGTTCTTTTACCCAGAAGACCTGACAACAGCTTGGCTGAAAGGGAAAGCAGCTTCTCTCCAATCCCCATTGTGTGTACACATATACACACGTACACACGCATGAATCCCTGACCTCTGTTGTGTGAAAGGGAAGAGTTGTTTGGGTGCAAAGTAAAGCTTGGGACCTGTCAGACGGATACAACCAACACATAGTTGACAGGACTCGAGTTCAGATGTCAGCCCTCATCATGCAGGCAGAACACAAGAGGTGAATGTCTCAATTCAGGCACATTCACTGAGCAGAGAACACATTCTAGCGATCCTTTTATATCCCAGTTTCCTATCTCTGCTCCCCTGTAAACATGAAAGTCTGCTGATTAGCACCAATAATGGAATAATTTAACATTTGATAGCTATTTTTAGTATGATCACTTTTGGGGAGGAGTGCATAAATATTCTTTTGAAACACAACACAAAGCTGCCTTGTGTAATAAATATTTTTGGTCTTGTGTGTGTAAACATTGTACTCTGCAACTATATCATTTAAACATGAATAATGGTGTCCAATCAGGTTGTTGTGCAGCAGCCCTTCCCCGTGCAAATTGTGTATGGAAATATTTTTCATTATGCGAAATAGATACCCACTCGCCCTTTTGCATTTCTTTCTCTATGGATCTGATCTAATCAACTACATAAGACAAATATGACAGACTTGTCTCTTTCACCTTTCACAAGATTACTAATCTGCAGTGATTTATGGCAATAATAACCATGCTTACTTTTAATGAGGTTGTAAATTCAATCTACTGTCAACTGACTAACGATTAATCTATGCTCCCAATATTGACCATAATTGAAGGTTTCTGCATGCATTGACCTCAGTTGAGTGAGTAACTGTTTTCAACAATGTTTCTTTCGCGCATTCATTTATTGTAATTGTGCTCAGTTGAAAAATGATGCTTCAAATTACACATATTGATTGGCATGTAGTTTTATAGTTAAAGTAATTTAATCAAACTTGCCACACAGGTTGAGTTACACATATTTGACATTGACTTGGATGTTTTTTTCTTTAAATAGCCTACCATTATTCTGAGGGATTATTTGAAGAAGACATTTTTTTTTCAACATATGCTTACCTGTATGTTATGGACGGGATGGTGAATGACTGGTTAGCGTGTCTATCTCATAGTTCTGAGGACCTTTGTTCAAATCCGGCCTCGTCTGTGTGGAGTTTGCATGTTCTCCCCGTGCCTGCATGGGTTTTCTCTGAGTGCTCCGGTTTCCTCCCGTATCCCAAAAACAAGTTGATTGAACACTCTATATTGTCCGTAGGTGTGAATGGTTGTTTGTTTTAATGAGCCCTGCAATTGGCTACTACTAATCCAGGGTGTACACCAACTCTTGCCCAAGGATAGCTCAGATAGGCTCCAACACAAAATCAATGAGTGATTAAGTTTCTTGTGGTGTTCTGTGTTGCCTGTTGGTGATATCATTTCTCTCCCAGCCCACGGTCTTGCCTGGTTAATTGATGGGCGGAGCTTTTCACCTACAGCTGTCTGCAATCACCTTTAGTTGGTATTTAGGTGTGGCTCCCATGGAATGAAGGTGCTGGAGTGTTGGCTTGCATGCTGCTTTGTTTGTGACCATTTCTCTTGTTACCTTGCTTCGGTCCTTTTGGATTTTGTCTCACTGTCTCCAGAAGAATTTAAAGTGCCACAGACATCCCTATATACATTATAAAATAGATATTTTTATGCAAATTACATATAATATCACTCACTTTACTGTCTATACAAAAACTAATAAGAGTGGAGAGCGTGTCATTCATGCGCAAAGTTCCAGAAGTCTCACTCAACATCCAAGTGCCATATTGCCTTCTTCTTCTTTTCTTTCTGGCTTTTCTATTAGGGGTCACCATAGTGTGTCGTTTTTTTTCAATCTAAACCTATCTCCTGTATCTTCCTCTGTAACCCCAACTGCTTCCGTCACAACATCCATCAACCTTCTCTTTGGTCTTCCTTTCACTCTTTTGCCTGGCAGCCCCTTCTACCAATATACTCACTCTCTTGCCTCTGGACATGGCCAAACATCCAAGTCTGCTCTTTTGGACCTTGTCTCCAAAACATCCAAGTTTGGCTGCCCTTCTAATGAGCTCATTTCTAATCAAATCAAAAGCCTTTATTGTCATTGTATGCTGTGCATACAACGAAATGATGAGTGCTTCTCCACAAGGTGCAATAAAATAGAATAAAAATTGAAGAACATCTTGGTGTTCAAATGATTCCCAAACAGTGCATGAAAAACAGTCCTGTAGTTGAGATAGTGCATTCTCAGGCCATGTTGTAATTATCTATGTTTGAGGCCTTATTTGTTTACGTAGGGGGGTGTATGTGGGCGTGAGGGTGACGCAGACATGGTCGGATCCAGCAAGATGGGAGAGGGGAGAAGCCCTGTATGCATGTTAAATGTGAGAGTAAACATGGTCCTGTCACGACCCATTGGTGCGGGGGAGGACCCAAATGCAGGACTCCGGAGGTGCAGGGGCATTTCAGGAAAAGTGTTTATTCGTTCCAAGGTCAGGGATCAGGCAGACAGTCAACGGGAGCAGTGGTAACCAGGACGTCAGGCGGGCAAGCAGGGATCGGTACATGGGAGATCAGGAACAGGATTGCGAGAGTGCGGGAACGAGACATTAAGCTACGATCTGGCAAATGCCAGTGACAAAACTCCAACTTTAATACATCATCTAATTACAGTCCCAATTTTAAACACCTGAGAGCGGTGACAGGTGTCACCCGCCAGGGCAGTGGTCACGCCTCTCTTAGCCGTGGTCCAGCCTGGCTCATGACAGGTACAGGATTTTGTCTCCTCTGGTGAGACACGTCACATACTGGACGAATTTGAGTAGGACAGTCTTTAAAAACGCTTGGTTGAGTCACCAGCAACAATTAATACTCCGCCAGGGTGAGGAAGCTGCTGTTTGTTTAGAGTCACGAGCAGACGGCTAAGTGCTGCACTAACGTTAACGTCCGGCGGGATATAGACAGGTACCACAATGACTATCGTTAGCTCCCTCGGTAGATATAAGGGTTTGCACGAGACTGCAAGGACCTCTAAATCAGGAGAACAGTGGGTGTCGATGATTCTGCTGTTAGAGCACCATTTGTTGTGCACATAGACACACAACCCCCCACCGCTGGGCTTATCAGAGTCTTTGGTTCTCCCTCACCGATGGATCGTGGAGTTTGCGAGCATAACTGCAACGTCGGGGATTCGTGAGTGTAGCCACGTCGCCGTGATGAGAATAATACTGCAATTCCAAACAAAGCTGCTCGTGACTAGTTGTAATTCCAATTCGTCCATTTTGTGGGTGATCGATCTTCCATTGGTCAAAAAGATCCTTGGAAGCGTAGGTCTGTGAGGTTGACTCATAAGCTTGATCTTCATTCATCAACTTCACGAAGCATTCTTTCCATGGATTTAGCACACTACTGGCACCAGTCAACACATTTCCATCCCAATCCTTAATCACCCTTACCTGCTGCACATCCTTCCCATTTCTATCCCTCTGTCTGGCCAAACTGCAAACATCCTTTACTCCTTCTTTTGTGTCCAACCCGGTGTACATGTCGTCATATGCCTCTTGTTTAGCCTTTGCCACCTCTAACTTTGCCCTATGTCATATCTCAATGTACTACTTTTGCCCTTTTTGCTCAGTGTCCAACGTCTTCTTCGCTAATCTCTTTCCTTGTATGACTTCCTGTATTTTGGGGTTCCACCACCAAGTCTCCTTCTCCCCTTTCCTACCAAAAGACACACCAAGTACTCTCCTGCCTGTCTCTCTGATTACCTTGGCTGTTGTAGTCCAGTCTTCCGGGAGCTTCTGCTGTCCATCGAGAGCCTGTCTCACCTCTTTACAAAAGGCCGCACAACATTATTCCTTTCTCAACTTCCACCACATTGTTCTCTGCTCTCCCTTTGTCTTCTTAATCTTCCTACCCACCACCAGAGTCATCCTACACACTACCATCCTATGCTGTCGAGCTAGACTTTCCCCAACCACTACCTTACAGTCAGTAACCTCTTTCAGATTACATCGTCTGCACGAAATATATCCCACTTGTGTGCTTGTACCTCCACTCTTGTAGGTCACTCTATGTTCCTGCCTCTTTTGGAAATAAGTGTTCACTACAGCGATTTGCATCCTTTTTGTAAAGTCCACCACCATCTGTCCCTCAAAGTTCCTTTCCTGGATGCCGTACTTACCCATCACTTCTTCATCACCCCTGTTTCCTTCACAAACATGTCCATTCCAATCTGCACCAATCACAACTCTTTCGCTGTCTGGGATGCTCAGAACTACTTCATCTAGTTCATTCCAGAATTTCTCTTTCAACTCTAAGTCACATCCTACCTGTGGGGCATAGCCGCTAACCACATTATACATAACACCCTCAATTTCAAATTTTAGTCTCATCACTCAATCTGATACTCTTTTCACCTCCAAAACATTCTTAGCCAGCTCTTCCTTTAAAATAACCCCGACTCCATTTCACTTCCCATCTACTCCGTGGTAGAATAATTTAAACCCTGCTCCCAAACTTCTAGCCTGACTACCTTTCCACCCGCTCTCTTGGATGCACAGTATATCAACCTTTCTCCTAATCATCATGTCAACCAAGTTCTGAGCTTTTCCTGTCATAGTCCCAACATTCAAAGTCCCTACACTCAGTTGTAGGCTCTATGCATTCCTCTTTTTTTTTTTCTGACGACGGATCCGGTTTCCTCCTCTTCTTTGTCTTCGACCCACAGTAGCTGAATTTCCCCCGACGCCCTGCAGGTTAGCAGTGCCTGGGGCGGGCGTTGTTAACCCGGGCCACGACCGATCCGGTATGGGATCCTTTGGATGAACGCTCATATTTGTTTGGCAGTTTTTACGCCAGATGCCCTTCCTGACGCAACTCTCTGCATTTATCCGGGCTTAGGACCGGCCTACAGATTGCACGCCCCCATCGGGCTGCCTTTTTTTTTTTTTTTTTTTTTTTTAAAACATACTAAAAATCGTGCTTTTGGTGTCATTTGGGCTTTAAGGTTTTTCTTATTAAAATAAGAAGAGATGGGGACCTCCCTCCCCAGTAACTTAACTTGCACATGACTTACTCCCACCTCTGATATGAAGTACAGGTGTTATTCTATCCTACTTGCATTTGCAATGGTATTTATTGTACTTAAGTTGTTTTCTCCCCTTTCCTCTTGTGTGTATTGTTCTACCAGTATCTTCATTTGACTGTGGTTCCATCCACCTTTGTTTATATTGCTATAGATGTTTGTTTTTCCAATGACTTTTTGTGATCTTTGTTTTAGTTATTCCTTTTTGTGTTTCACACTTGAGTTTCTCTGAATTCTTCTTCTTTTCCTTTCGGCTTGTCCCGTTAGGAGTCGCCACAGCGTGTCATCTTTTTCCATCTTAGCCTAACTTCTGCATCTTCCTCTCTAACCCCAATTGCCCTCATGTCTTCCCTCGCCACATCCATAAACCTACTTGAGTTTCTCTGAATAAAATTTGAATTTCAATCCCAAATTTTAATATGTACTTCATGGTCTATTGTTCAGTCATTAGCCAACCGTTACATAGTTCTATGGAGCTACACTCTTAGCTATTATCTGACTATTACGTTTAAATGGGAATGAAATGTGGCTAACTTTAAAGTTCCACCGACACTGAAACTCATTTTGGCCACTTGTATCCTGGATCTTGTTCTTTCAGTCAACAACCATGGCTTGTGAGCATAGGTCAGTGAGAGTTGGAGATCATGTCTTGATAAACCCAACAGAACCACATCATCTGCAAAAAGCAAAAATGCAGTCCTGAAGGCACCAAACCCAGCCCCCTCTCGGCCTGAGTTGCGCTCAGATATTCTGTCCATAAAAGATATGAATCAGTGACAAAGAGGAGCCTTGGTGGAATTCAACCTCACTGGCGGAATTCAACCCTCATTGGAAACGAGTTCGAGTGAGTGAAAGACCAAACTCTGCCACTGGTCGTACAGAAACCTAAGAGCCTGTATGCATTTTAAGCAGAGTTATGCATTTGAATGGATATTGGCAAAAGGGACTGTATAAACTGCATTAAAAAATATACTGAAATCAAACAACACTCTTGCACTATCTCTCATCTTACAGTCATTCAGGTAAACAAACCCTGGTATGTATTTTTCCTCCCACACACTGGACTCTTCTGGAAAGTGTACTTCTGCGCTACAGTTGATGTGGGAGCTAACAGAGGTAGGAAAAACTGCCGTTTTATTTCATTCATGTTTTTTTTTTTTGGTGGACCTTGTAACAATAAATATCCCAAAATGCTATGCTGCGTACACTGTGTCAGGTAAGTGGAGCAACTCTCTCACACCAACTCATTGTGGTATGATGTGGCCCTGCCTGTTAAACTGTGCACAAAGAACCACTCGGTGACCTCCAGACTGGATTGCAACAAATGTATTCCTCTAAAGCGGATACATCTTAAAGTGGTTTGAAACAGAACTTATACATATAGTATAGTATAGTATAGTATAGTATAGTATAGTATAGTATAGTATAGGATAGTATAGTATAAATACCGTATCCGTCGGCCATTCCACCGAATGCTTGTAAGTCTCTGCAAATATATTTGCATTTCTTTTTCAGAGATCAGATAATACACGTAATGAACGATTCAAAATCTTTGTTGGCTCCTTTCGAGCAACCCAATTCTTTTTGTCATTGTTTTATCATCCTGAAACTCCTGAAACTTATGTAACTGGACAGAGCTGAGAATTTTTTCAATATAAAGCAATGAGCAGGGCACTTTGCTTTTAAAAAAAATAAAAATTGGCTTATTTTGCATTTATTTCCTGGAGATGTAAGTGAAGTGAAAGGCCGATTTCATTGAACGGTAAAGCTCACAAACAGCGTGGAAATGAATGCAAAATTCCTTCCCAGATTCCCAGGTTTTTGGCCAAAAAGAATTTAAAATAAACTGTACCAGAGGAGACTAAGTTATACTAACATGGGCGCACTGTACCGGGTACATCATAGTCTGTGAAAAGACTATTCTCCAATTAAAAAGATTGAAAGCATTAATTCAGAAAAGGACTCATCAAGGAACACTTGGTTAACTGGGAATAATTTCTATTTAGGCAGAGAGACGTTTCAAGCTCAAAGAAGAAAATGAGGACCTGCTCATGAACGTAACACATTTTTGCTCTGAGGGAGAGGATGCACCTTGTCTAGCGGAAAAAAAGTAAGAAAATAAAACCTATACAATTTGATGGAAATGAGTCTGAATAATCCAAAACTCAAATGAATATTTAGACTTTTGACTTTAAGATGTTTTTGTTTTCTTGAATGGTCCAGATTTATAATTGAAGATTATAATAAAATCATTACAAAAATAAATATTTTGGCCGAGGCCGAAAACTAACTTGATAAGTTGATAAGGAACTTTGTCAAATTAAGAAAATGGCTATTATGGTCTTTTCAAACCTCAGAAAACAATGTTCTTTATGGACAAATGTGTGTAAAAATAATGCAGATTTATATTTTTCAATTGTTGTCAGCTAATGGCATTTAATGGCAAATAAACCACTCAGTTTGGCTCATAAATTTGTAAATTTGAATAGAAAATCAGTGCCTCACCAACCACTGCATCTCAGTGATGGAAAGGGGCCCCACAGTTTGCCATGGAGCCGTGCCGTTCCAGACAGCTCCTTGAAAGAGATAATCAAGTAATTGTTAACATTATTGTAAAAAACAAACAAACAAAAACAATGATCAATATATATATATGTATATATATACACAGTGAAGAAAGTAAGTATTTGAACACCCGACTATATTGCAAGTCCTCCCACTTAGAAATCATGGAGAGGTCTGAAACTTTCATCGTAGGTACATGTCCACTGTGAGAGAGATAATCTACGTAAAAAGAAAATTCCAGAAATCACAATGATTTTTTTAACGATTTATTTGTGTGATATAGCTGCCAACTAAGTATTTGAACACCTGAGCAAACCAAAGTTAATATTTGGTGCAGTAGCCTTTGTTTGCAAATACAGAGGTCACACGTTTCCTGTAGTTCTTCACCAGGTTTGCACACACTGCAGGAGGGATTTTGGCCCACTCCTCCACATAGATCTTCTCTAGATCAGAGAGGTTTCTGGCTGTTGCTGAGGAGCACGGAGTTTCAGCTCCCTCCAAAGATTTTCTATTGGGTTTAGGTCTGGAGACTGGCTAGACCACGCCAGAACCTTGATATGCTTCTTAAGGAACCACTCCTTGGTTTTCCAGGCTATGTGCTTCGGGTCATTGTCATGTTGAAAGACCCAGCCACGACCCATCTTCAATCCTTTGACTGAGGGACAGAGGTTGTTCCCCAAACTCTTACAATACATGGCCGCGGTCATCCTCTTCTTAATGCAGTGCAGTCGTCCTGTCCCATGTGCAGAAAAACACTACCAAAGCATGATGCTACCACCCCTATGCTTCACAGTATGGTTGGTGTTCTTGGGATGGAACTCATCATTCGTCTTCCTCCAAACACGGTTTGTGGATTTATGACCAATAAGTTCTATTTTGGTCTCATTTGACCACAAAACTTTCTCCCATGACTCCTCTGTATCATCCAAATGGTCACTGGCACACTTAAGACAGGCCTTGACAAGTGCTGGTTTAAGCAGGGAAATCTTCCGTGCCGTGCATGAGTTCAAACCATGATGTCTTAGTGTATTACCAAGTCACCTTGGAAACGGTGGTCCCAGCTCTTTTCAGGTCATTGACCAAGTCCTGTCGTGTAGTCCTGGGCTCATTCCTCACCTTTCTAAGGATCATTGAGATCCCACAAGGTCATATCTTGCATGAGGCTCAACTCTGATTGAGTTTCATCATCATGTTTAGCTTCTTCCATTTTCTAATGATTGCTCCAACAGTGGACCTTTTTTCACCAAGCTGCTTGGCAATTTCTCCGTAGCCCTTTCCAGCCATGTGGAGTTGTACAATTTTGTCTCTGGTGTGACAGCTCTTTGGTCTTAGCCATGTTAAAAGTTTGAGACTTACTGATTGTATGGGGTGGACAGGTGTCTTTATCGCGCTCATGACGTCACACAGGTGCCTCTGACTAATGAGTGGAGGTGGACTTTTAAAGGCGGACTACCAAGTCTTTGAGGGTCAGAATTCTAGCTGATAGACAGGTGTTCAAATGCTTATTTGCAGCTGTATCACACAAATAAATCATTAAAAAAATCATACATTGTGATTTCTGGATTTTTCTTTTTATATATCTTTCCCAGTAGACATGCACCCACGATGAGAATTTCAGACCCCTCCATGATTTCTCCATGGGAAAACTTGCGGAATCAACCACACAACAAGCTGGGTAAAAAAAAAAAATGTTTGAAAGTAAGATTAGTAGTGATACATTTATCTAATTGAATGCTTGAGGTATGATGATGGAGGGGAAAATGGTGAGTCCTGTTTAATGAAAACTAATCTAACACTTTGTGCCAGGTTTCAGTAAAACAGAGGAGGTCCAGTTGATCAATTATGAATTCACTGTGACTGAAGCTTATGTTGTTTGTGTGTGTTGTACAAAGTCAATTTCAGGTGATGCTTGCTGTTTTGATTAGCTGTGATGATTGTGACAGGCTGCAGAGATCCGCTAGATTCACAGTCTGTTAATTGTGGGAACTGAGTGAGGGGATGTAGTTTGGCAGTAAATAGATAACGGTGGAAATAATGGCAAAACCCCTGTGTTGAGAGTAATTACTTGGAGGTCCTCAATTTTGCCAACAAGTGTCCATGTTATTGAGCACAGGGAAATCAGAGTAGAGGTGGAGTGCCGGAATCTTCCTGTTGGCGAGACCAAGCACTGAACTTGCGAAGGCTAGGGTGCTTCCTCCATTGGTGGGTATTAGCACAGAGCTAGCAAGGCTATGGGCAGTCGGCTGGTGGTCAAATAGAAAGACATTTTGAACACACTTAGTATATCCACAGGATGAAGAAAGGAAGGAAGGCTTGGAGGTTGTCTGGAAAAGGTGTGGGTCAAGAGCCACTTCACCATCGAGACCACAGGTCTGCCTGTTGTAGCGGTTAGCAAGGGCACCTGGCCGATAATGTCAATGAACAACAATGTGATAGAGTTGAGCCTTGCGCCCATTTCAAGCTCATGGGCACGAAGGTCAAGCAAGGTGGGGGAACAACTTCACAGTAATCTAATTCAAACAATCCTCTGCTGCCACATTGTTTGTTTGAGCAATGAAACCCTGTTTTTCTCAGAGTGCCGGTCATGAGTGCTCCGTTTCCTCCTTCCTGGAACCGGCAGGCTTATTCGGCCGGTTCGGCTCCCTTGCAGCCGGTACAGAGCCAAATACACACTCACTTGGTACTGTCTCCTCCACCTTGCATACAGGCAGCAAGGCTCCTTATGCAAAATTCTCCAGCCTGATGGATGACTCCTGTAATTAAAAAAAATACTAATAATAATAATTGCATGATTTCTAATTACAATAATTATGATAATGGAATTTGTCAGCACAGAACCAGTCCCTTGTGTTATACCAGGAAAGGGAAGGAAAGCAAAAATGTCAGGCAAACAAGCAAGAAATTTGTATATTTAAGTGTTCCACAAATGAAAAAATCTAAGATATGCAATTTTCTAAGTGACAGTCAAGGTAAATGTACGATGTATGAACTTGGTTCTTAACAAGGGAGGACCTCGGTGCCCCTTTAAGGAGATAACGTCAATTCTCATAACAGCTGCCACATTAGATAGAACTTAGCAGTGAGTGTTTCTTTATATAAATGTAATGTAAGAAGGGACATTTTTAGTAAACTGTATTTTGACCATGTTACCTGCATAATGCGATCCTTCAAGAAGTATAAATTGGGCTACTATTCTAAATTCAAGTTAAGATGGAACATTGTCATTGAAGTTGTAAAAAAACGAGGCCTCTTCATCTTCCCTTAGATGACAGATAGATTAAAATGCAGGCACTGGTTATTCATTGATTTGGCCCTCCAAAACAGCTTTTGGGGCTTCTGAAAAAAGGGTTTTCAATATTCATGCAGTTCTGAATAAAAGAAAGAACTTGTGACACCAGGATGTATTGTATTTACATACTGAACAGCCATCCATCATTTCCTTCCAAGGGCCAGCTCTCCAGATGAAAGCTAAGTAAGTATTAAAGGTTGGGCTTTGTCAAATGATATGAAAGCGCCAACATACTGTATGTGCTATATCCATTTGAAAATTGAAAGCTTTGTTTTCATCATCATAGATAGTGCTTCTCTTGGTTTAAAGTCCATCCATCGATTTTCTTAGCTGCTTATCCTCACACGGGTCGCAGGGAGTGCTGGAGCCTATACCAGCTGTCAATGGGCAGGAGGCAGGGTAGACCCTGAACTGGTTGCCAGCCAATCGCAGGGCACAGTGAGACAAACAACCTCATTCACAATCACACCTAGGGGTAATTTAGAGTCTCCAATCAATGTTGCATGTTTTTGGGATGTGGGAGGAAACAGGAGTGAAGACGAGAGAGAGAAAACCCACACAGGCACAGCGAGAACATGCAAACGCCACACGCGCGGGTCCGGGATTGAACCTGCGACCTCAGAACTGCGAGGCCAATGCTTTCCAGCTGATCCACCGTGCCACCCTGGTTTAAAGTCAACACACAGCGTTTTCACACCCATTTGAAGAGCAATCAGAAAAAACATGGTAGGAGTGTAACAATGTACCCATGACCTCTGGTTTACCAAACCAGTGCTCTAGCCACTGAGGTACGGGGCCTCCTCCTTAACAATGCACATGTAACATGCTAAAAAGATGCACTGTACCTTAAACACGGTTGAGATGTTTTAAGGTAACAATTTTGAATCTTTGTGAAGATAAGCTGAGTAGAAAATGGATTGGTGGATAATTGTACCTCCAGAGAAACAACACAATGACAGTGTACTATTCACTGTCACCTTTCTTCAGGGTGGGCCAATGAATCTTCAGCCGTCAGGGATTTATTTATCCATAGCTAGAGAAGAACAGACATTTTGGAGAAGTAATTTCATCCCAAATTATGAAAACAAACTGGAGAGGAACTTTAAAAAATATATATTGTTGCTGTCAGTGTTCAAAAAGATTAGTTAGCATCAGGTGGAAGGCAATTGCATATGATTAACATCATAGTGACTCTTATTGCTAAATACTTGAATATGTTTATTACGGTTTGCAGCTGGGAAAAGAGAGTGGGTGGGATGGCAGGCGTAAAAACTAAAGTAATGATCCACAACCATCGACAACCTTCTGATGGGCTCGGGGGAACGGAAGGACTTTGTGCTCCTTTCAGAATATGTTTACAGATTTTTGAGCCATGAAAAAAAATAAATTCATTTCATTTCATTTATCAAAAAAAAGTTAGTAAAGTATGATAATGTAGCATGTTACACATTCCAACATGGCTCATGTACTGCACTGTAATTGGTAATTTTCATTTCAAGTGTATATCTGAGTGTGAAGCAGATGGAATGAAAATCAGCATCTCTGAATCTGAGACTTATGGTACCCAGTCATAAAGGGCGAAGTGTTTTCTCCAGGTAGGGGATGAGATCCTGCTGAAGAGGAGGAGTTCAAGTATCTTGGGGTCTTGGGACAAGTGAGTTATGAATGGAGTGGGAAGTCGGCAAGAGCGTCTGCAGTAATGCGGCCTATGTATCAGTCTGTCGTGGTGAAGAAGGAGCTGAGACGAGTAGAGCCAAAAGGGGAAGCTCTCAATTTACTGCTTGATATATGTCCCTACCCTCACCTATGGTCATGACCTGTGGATCGTGTCCAAAAGAACAAGATTATGGATATAAGTGGTCAAAATGAATTTCTTCCACAGACTGTCCAGGCATTCTTGTAGAGAAAAGGTAAGAAGCTCATCCAGGAGGGGCTCAGAGTTGAGTCACTGCTCCCATGCATTGAGAGGAGACAGATGAGGTGGCTTTGGCATATATGATTAGGATGCTGCCGAACGCCTTCGTGGTGAAGTGTTCTGGACATGTCCCACAAGGAGGAGGTCCTGGGGAATGATGCAGGACACGCTGGAGAGAGTACGTTTCCCAGTTGGCCTGGGAACAACTCAGGATCCCCCCAGAAGACCTACACGAAGTTGCTGGGAAGAAGGAAGTCTGGGCTTCCCTGCTTAACCTGCTTTCACAACTTGACCCCTTCTCAGCAGAAAATGCTGAATTCCATCTAATACCACCATGTTTTACAGGTTTTGGACTGACATGGCACCTGTAAAGCTGAAGTTACAGACAGGTACTGCAGTATGTGTTGACAAATGGATTTTGGAATGCAGTGTTGCCCTTCACATTTATGGACTGTTACAGATGGGTGAACATTTACCCATTTTTTCATCTGAAAAAAAAATAACAAAAAGAGTAATTTGGTATCATTGCCTGAGTAGCAGGCAGTTTCATGTGTGCAGAAATCCTACTTGTATGTACAGTATGAGTTGGTCCTATACGTACAAATAAAATTCATCTGGCATGAATGAGGCACATTTATCATAAAATCATGTTCTCAGGGTTGGGATTTCAATTATTTTCTCTCAAACTGAGATTTACTTTGTGTGCATGTCAGTTGACCAACAGATTTATATTTTATGTAAATAACTAAACAGACAGACTCACATTAAATTATGTCTGAATTAATAGATATAGATATTTACATATTTTGTGATTGTGAATTGATATGTCTTATGAGGCTTCATCTTCATCCAAAAAAAGTGGTAGGATTTGTAAATGACAGAACAACCAAATGTTTAAAACACCAATTGAAACGTATTCATTTGTTAATTTGATATGTAGACCATGGATGAAGAGAGTATGTTGGGTGATGTTGATTTATCAATACTGGACATTGAGAGGTAACAAGGAAATATTACAATATTAATACAATTTGCCAATTGTCCAACTTGGACTCCTAATATGAAGCACGCAACTACTAATGCAGGCAAAGAAACCCGAGCTACAATGTTTTTGTCAGTGCCACAGGGAGTCCTTTCACACTGAGAAGTGTCTCAGTGCATCTTGCAGCCCAACAGGCGCCTGCTCTCACTGGATCTGTTTCCTTTCGGGCTGTAGGGTAAACATGGATGGCCACCATCCAAACTACGGTTCCCCCTGGGCATAGCCAGCTATCATGATGTTTATCCTGCACGGCATGGTACACACTGTTAGGTCTGCACATTTTTATTTTTTTTTTTTTTTGCACTGTCGAGATGCATTAGTGACACAAATAATCAAATTTACCGTGAGATCACTTTACCTCTGCTGTGGCTTCAACAAGTCACTAATGAAGCATAAACATTAATAATTCAATACAAAAAATTAACACTTAAATATATTTGTATGTCTCTCAGCATTTGTATTCATTTCAACATAAAAATATCAGCATGATCAGGGGAAAAATGTGTCATTTTTGAAAGAAAAACATTTCTGCAATTTAATTTAACATTAGTCAAGACAAAGGAATAACGGGAGGACAAATGATGGAAGCAAGAAAGTAAACCACTTGTAAACTGATTAAAAAATTGATTATGAGCTGAGCTTTTTTGTTCCCTTTGCCCAGTTAGTTTTAATCACAATAGCTGCTATTCTAACAGGAGGATGGACAGCCTGGAGAGTTTGTGTACAACGTCCAAATTCACCATTTGTTTCTTCTGGAAGGATTATAATAAGTACATGTCGTCCTCAAACCAAATGAGGAGAGGATCAATGTACAAATGGCTCTGTGAACAGGATGTAGCTGCAATTAGTTCAATTTCAAGGTATCATGCTTAAGATGATTTCTGTTTCCACAGAGCCAAGTGGCAGGTAAACTGAATTAAGCAGTGATAAAAGGATGGCAACTGGACAACACAAAGCATTATTTAGGGATTATCACCCACGATATCTGGCCTGTTTTCCGGAAACTGCTGATCTTTTGTTATTGATTTCTTCCTTGGGCAATACATTCAAAGAAAGGTTGTGTTTTCATTTCAAATATTTAGTTTACTTTGAGTATTTTACAGCTTTGTGGAGGCAGATTATGTTTTTACATTTACTGTCATTGCTTCTAATACATTATGTTTCTGAGGGCACTAATGCATTCAATTACCATTCACATTGCTGAAATGCCATTTTACAATCTTTCGTTTTTTTGTCTTTTCATTCGTAGCCGTGAAGACTTCAATTCCCGGTATGGATGGTGACCGTTTCCGATGAAACAGCACATGAGGGGAATGTGTGAGTCCCAGGTGGGAATGTGAAACGTCATTAAGTATCAGGCCTGTCACTGTTTGGGAGTTAGTGCCCTGGGTCAAACAGAGACTGTGACTGTAGATGTGCGGCCCAGAAAGACAACAATCATAACAGGCCTAATGGGCAAAACTAATGGTCCAATGGGCAGCTATTACTTGTCTCACTGACAGCTACTCTCCAGTACTCTCACCTGGGAGCGCTTAGCAAGCTCTGACACACACACACATACACACACACGCACACAGACATCCATGCACCATGCACTTACACGCACACACACACACACACACACACATATATATATATATATATATATATATATATATATATATATATATATATATTGGAGCACAGAAAGTCAATTATGGGTGTAAAAGCCACTCTATGTACCTTTTAATTATATTGGGTAACATGATTTTTTTTTTCCGTTTTGTCCTACTCAACTGTCAGGTCAAACAGAACGTAGGATCGGTATCCCTTTCCTGCCAAAACAGGTTTATTGTGCCACATGAGAGTTTCAAGTCTTCTTCTGTAAATTTGTATTTCAACAATACAGTATAATTGATGTCATTGACTGTTGATCAGTCGGACAGAACAAAGTTTCTAGAAAGTGAAGAAAAAGACAAAAGACAACATGCTAGTTATAAACAGAACACGAAAGAAACAATTATACAACAAAGTAACATTACATGGGGCTGTAGCACTACACCCAGATGGAAGGACAGGACCAGATATGACATGAAAAGAAGCATGCAGGGCAAGGGTCATGAATTCGGTAACATAGCTTTATTCTCGATGGAAAAAAAGTACACAAAATAAGTCCTTCGTCAGAAAATCCGGTCTTTAATGTTGCATCGCATTAGGCACACACATATGTCATGGAGGAGGGCAACTTGTCCTGCCGGTAAATTACTCTCTAGAGCTTAAAGAAAATTCATTCACTTACTCTTGAATCTACCTGTCTGCTTCTTTCCTCTATAAATATCTCTGGATCATTATCAATGATGGAGAGGGTTTTTATTTTCTTCTCTGCATGTTGGCAAGCACCTTGTTTTCAGTATGTAAACACCCGAACTCAGCATTTGTGGTGATGGATGGAGCCTTGTTGCAGCAGAGGCATTTTTGACCATCAGTCAGCCACACCATTGTAACAGACATTCATCTTGTGTGTGCACGCATGCGTAATTTAGAAAGTAAAAGATAGTAAAGCTATTAAGGAGGACCATGGTCCAGGGTATTTGGGGTTAAAGGCTATACAGTACAACAAAAAGCTACATCTGCTTTGATTAGTCAGTGAATGCAGCAGTAAGCACACACTACCTTTTGTTAGGCTGGATCTCACAGATTGTTCTCCAAGTTTATTCAGTGTCTCCAGTTTTATAAGGCGCACTGATTTATTGCAGGATACTTTCCAAAGGTGGAATTTAGTAAAAGTGTTTCCATTCGCCTCTCCTCTAAAATTTCATACTGCAAAAATGTATTCATAGCAACAAAAAGAAATGCTTTTGTGACTTGCCAATCAATCTACTCTGCTCTGTCTCTGTATTTTTATTCATGTGTAACTACTAACTCCAACATGAGGGTCATTTTCATATAATTTGATCAATAACGGTAAAGACTTTTGAAAATCCATTTTATTGACATGAAAATTTCAGTTATTGGGAGGTGATATTCATCAAAAGTTCTTAATTATTTAAAACTTTTCAAACTTTGAATGACAAAATGCTTTTTTTTGGCTTTACTAAATGAAATCTCATGTTTTCTGAAGATGCTCATTACATGTTTAGACATATAGGTTATTTCTCCTTTTGTGTAATGTGCCTTTTCCAACACAAACACATTTTAGGGTCTCTTTGAATTCCTTTTTCCTTACCATTAATGCCACTGTAGAAAGCCTCATTGTTGTTGTAATACATCAAAGGGAACTTTGAGCTGAAGTGCCAGGATAAGGCAGCCATTTTGCATTCACACAAAAGTCAACTGTAAAATATATACTGTTATTGCTGAGATTTGAATATGTATGAAATTTTGAAAATCTTGGAGCTATTATGTCTTATTGTGTTACGATGCACTTAAAGTATAATGGATTTTTTTTTTATGTAGATGTTTGTCTAAACTGTTATGTTCATTTGTCTGTGCCATGAGAAATTTTATTAATAGTACTGTATTTCAATGGGCCAACACCATTCGCTCTGTCAAAAAGGATTGCCTTTATTACTAATGCCCTAAATTTTATATCAAAACCTTTCTGAGAATAGGACTTTACTAGTATAATTGTAAAAAATAGTAAATAATACTGCACCCATACAAAAAACAAGGTGGCATAAAATATGTTGTAAAGTGTCTTTAAAATTGTTTTAAATGAAATACAAGTGACCAATAAGCAAACAAGCTTTACTGACTACACAAACATCTAGGCTAATCAGTTTATTAATTCTGTCACAGGAGACAATGGATCTACAACTATTGGTACCAATTCATTTGGATTTGTTTTGTTTTCACCCATATTCTTATACTCTTTGCTCTTAAATATTTCAATAAGATAACTCTCAATGTTTTGTTTTAATTATATTCACATAAAATGCATGATTGTGTTATTAAGTAAGGTTTTGTTGAAAATGTTTAGTAAATTCTTGGAAATGAGAACTTCTGATAAAATGTTAAAAAGTGTCCCTTTTTCAGTGCACCTGCATGTTTGATATATAATTATTTAAAACAATGGGGAAAAAGCTTCAGCAAGTCAAAAATACCGTTATGACATATCAGTCAAAGGTATGCAAATAGTGAATGAAGTTTAATATCCACTCCCAATAAGACATCCAGCTCTTCAGCCACTGTAGACTGACTCCTCCATGTCAGCATTCCACAAACTGAACCTTTGTATGCCAATTACTCAATGTATTACGTCTGCCGTGGCTATATGAGTAGAAGGGTCATTACCACATTCAACCTGAACCCTCTTACTCTCCTGAGTAAGGTTATATGCATATTCAATATAGCCATTCCAAGAGTCTGACCTCAGCAGTTTACTTTAACATATCAACTCCCAGAGGTCAACTTCACAATTCTATTATAGGAGTCAGTGGGTGACAGTATGAGCAGAATTTATTCTCATATGAAACTTTTTCTGCACAGTGCATCTACATTTTCCTTTATTCCTCTGACTTCCATTATTTCTGTCCCTTAATAAACATTTAAAATGACATCTATCCATTTTCTGAGTCGCTTATCCTCACAAGGGTTGCGAGAGTGCTGGAGCCTATCCCAGTTATCAGGCAGGAGGCGGCGTACACCCTGAATTTTTTGCTCTGTCTTGTTAAACCCCCCCACCAAAATGTAAACATATTACCTGAAAAGGCTTTTGAGAATAATCAGGAAAAAAATTAATTCCAAGACATTTTTCCTTTTGAAAAACATTCTATACAAGAGATTTTACCACCATCGTACAACGAGGTTTTCTGATAGAGAAGGAAATGTACCAGAAAGTCTCCTCTTACCTATTTCCAGCTCTGTTATGAAGAGTCAACCATAGTTTCAATGTCATATACAGCAAGGTGTGGCCCAGTGAAGAATTGAAGTTAAGAGTAGTAAACTTAGCCTTATCACTGTCACACAATGACACAGTACATACAGTATCATTGTACTGACACCCAGAAAAAGGTGTAATAATACTGTATTTAATAAAAATAATAATAATCACCATTGGACTATTGGAGCCCATGTTTTCGTATTTATATGATAATTTACTATTTATCTGATATATCCCGTCTACTTTCCATTGCAATACCTACAGTATAAAGATTTGGTTCAGGAAACTTACATCTTTTTTAATTGCTTCGGCACATTGCTACAGAAGTTAGCTCTTGCTGCTGGCCTCTAGCACTAGCTTTAACAGCAGTCAACCTTTTTTGAATCGCAACACAACACTGGTTGGCAAAATAACAACACCCAGTGGACTATACACGAACAAATTGACTCATCCCACATTCTAACCCGAGTTTTAATTGCAATAGAACGCAGTATAAGCACATACAGTACATCCGATTTGCAAGCACTGGGCGAGAGTCAAATTAAACATATCTTTTGTGCGGTTTCTGGCTTCCCTAAAATTGGCAGAGAGGTACATCACCACTACTTAAAGTGCTCAACCTCTTTTAAAAATATGGATGTCGCCAACACTTTTATACTTGTTACCAAAAGTATACACCATCTGTTAGAGTGAGTGACTACTCAATTTAGCACCTGCTATTTGAGATCTTAGTAAAAGATCACAAATCGCCAATTGTTAATCAAGCAAAGCATGGCCACAAACAGCGTGCAAAAATGCACATCAATACAGTAAATCAGATGCATAATCCGCGGCTGTCCTGGGTCTTCCCGGAACATCGCCCAAACACCTCAACAGGAATGTGTCTATGAGGGATCCTCAGCAGATGTTCAAAAGACCACATCATGCTCCTCTTGATGCAGAGAGTGAGACCCTATCTCTGAGAGATAAGCTGTATGGTCTTTTAGCCTAAGGGAAAGCCATGACAAACTGCAGAGAAAAATTAATTTCTGCCCATACGTATGTATGTACTTTCTGTGCACTTGTTAATGTTTCACTTTCATCCATTTAGGTTTCTATTATTTATTTATTTGCCACCTGCTCACAACTGATGCGGTTCTCCCCTCCCTAGCTAGATCATTGCGGTGTTCTAAGCAGTGCCACGACCCATCGGAACAGGAGTAGGACCCAAATGCAGGAGGACACGGAAGGTGCAAGGGAGTTCGGGGAGAAACATTTATTATTCAATGGTCACGGATCGGGCAGGCAGTCACGTGCAGCAGCTGTAGTTGAGACGTTGGTCGGAGAACAGGCGAAGGTCGGTACACACGGGTTGTCGATCATGGATACAGGAGTACTCGAACGGGACATGAACCTCAACGATCTGGCCCGGACCAATCGTCATCGGGGTCATATAAATACACAGGTTAATCAGCCCGCATGAGGCGCAGGTCTGCACCTCCCAATCAGCGCAACCGCGCGGGCACCTGCACAGCCCGGGCTGGAGCGGCAGGATCATTACAGTAACACCCCCCCCCCCCCAAAGGCACAGCTCCCAGATGTGCCTAAACGAAAGAAACAGACAATAATTAACACAGGCAGGGGTGGGAGGAAGGGGGTCAAACACGAGGCGTCCGGGTGGACAGGTCAGGAGGACGACCCGGACACCAAGCACCAGGATCCCCACGGGGCGATTCAGGCAGACGACCTCTGTGAGGAACCAAACGGCGAAGCAGGAACCAAACCAAGGCAGGCAACTGCTCTGGACGAGAACCTCCCACGCAGTGGTTGCGAGACGACCAGGGACTGGTCGCCACCGAGGCTTTATCAGGAGGCAGCCGTGGATTGATCACCAACGAGGCCAGGTCATGAAGCGGCTGGGAGCCATCAGGAGTGACGAGCATGATGGAGAGAAGGACCAGACCCATGAACGCCACCATCACAGCCATCCCGAAGTCTCTCCAGCTCCGGGGTGGCTCCACAGAACTCCCCAGCTCCTGTCGCTGTCGAGACAAGGGCATGGGACGGCCGCGGACCAGTCGCTGCTGGTACTCCTGGACAGGAACGTGAGAAGGCGGCATCACCATCTCTTCCTCCAGGACGGGAACGTGAGGCAGCTGGGGAACCGTCGCCACCTCCTGGACAGGAACATGAGAAGGCGGCATCACCACCTCCTCCTGGACGGGAACGTGAGAAGGTGGGGGCACCGTCGCCACCTCCTGGACGGGAATATATGGACGTGCCCGTCGGAGCAGGAACAGGGGACGACCGCGGGCCGGTCGCGACTGGTACTCCAGGGCACGGACGAGAAGCGGTTGCAGAGACGTCGCCACCTCCTGGACAGCAATGTGAGGGGGCATCGGGTCAGTCCCCACTGCCACGTGAGCTTGCAGTGCAGTCGTTGAAACAGCAACGTGGGCGTGGCGCGGTGGCGGATCCATTTCCAGGGCGATGTGAACGAGAGTCGGCAGAGAGTCAGTCGAAACTGACACGTGGGCGTGTCTCGGAAGCGGGTCAGTTCCAACTGCCGCGTGAGCTCTGCTCGGAAGAGCCAAAACCTCGACGTGGGAATGGCGAGGAGGCGGATCCGTTTCCACAGCTACGTGCGCTTGGCCAACCATTGGATGAACAAACACATCAGTCGGTAAGGTGATTGCTGTTGACCACTCCATCATCAAAATGTCTTGGTCAACTGGATGTTTTAAATCTACTTTGCACGCTACCCGTGTGGCACCCTCTGCAGGTCCCATCCATCCGACATGACCATCTTCTTCCTCAACTGGGGAATCAATATTTTCAGCCCTAATCTGATCTTCTTTCCCATTAACTCTCAGACCAAGTGCCTTCCTGACCTCCGCTTTGTCCCCAAACTGGTTCAACAACTGTCGGACAAGGCTACCATTTGTGCCCACAATGATGGAGGTCTTATCATCTAGACTGGGAGTGCGACATATGAGAGCTAAGACAATGACTGTTTTACTATCTCCCAGTACCTCAGCGGGATATTCAAGGTCAACCACCACATACCCACGGTAAGGGTAACTAATCTCTGCTTCACTTAATCCCTAGATGGATAGACTAGATACGGGATGAATTGGAATATCAGATAAATGCTCTTTGTACCAGGGCTCAAATATTATTGTCACTCCATTAAGGCCGTTCATGGTTGCCCATTTACTTTTAATGGCACCAGACTAGGCGGTCCAAACAGCCCATCAGGAATGCCTGTAGTCTCGGGCACATCAACTGCACTCCTTTTGCCTGATGAGGCATCCCCTGATGGTTGATTGCTCTTTGCTTCAGGTCTTGAATCAGTCTTTTGATCACTTTAGACGGGTTCTCGTCATTTGGACACTTTGCAGCAAAATGACCAGCCTCTCCACATCTGGAAAAATTGACTCGTTTGAGTCTTGTCTAGGTTTTTGAGGGTAGCATTCGACTGACTTTGACATCTTAACGCCTGATGCCACTTTATGGGCCAATTTCTTGCACACGTTTTAACTCTTTCCTCAAAGCAGCTATTCTTCGCTCAGAATTGCTGTCATGAGATTCTGCACTCGGTGGAATTTTCACAGTACTGTGCGAAGCATCTGTCGTGTGGGTAGACACCACAGCAGCTACCAAGGACTCCCATTCCTTTATCTCAGACTTTAACTGTTGAATTTATGACTGTTTTGCACAAATTCCCTGTTGTACGTATGCACTTTGTACAACCCCTCCCATCTTTCGTCTTGAGGATTCATATTCTTCCTTGGTGCGTATCTCCTTTAACAGCTGGAGGAACGTGGGTGGGATTACTTTGCACTCCCTAAAACGAAGATTAAGTAGCATCATGTCAGAACCAATAGCGCCACGCAACAGCTGCTCTAACCTTACTTTTTACAGGAATACCACCTTTCTGAACCACCTTATTCAACGACTGTTCTAGATGCCTGAGGAAGTCAGAGAGCTTCTCCGCTGTCTGTTGCTGTAACAAATGAAAGACAAAATATAAATCCTCTCCTGATTCAGCTGTCCCAAAAGCATGCGCAAGTGCTTCTAAGCAGTCTTCTGACCTGACAGAAGGATCGCTGGATCGGGCTGCTCGGACAATATCAAATGCTAGTCCTCTCAAACTCTCCATTAATCTACACTTTTTCTCTTTTGGAGAGCCTTCACACTCTTCCACCATGAGCCACGCTTGACCTAACCAGTGTTCAAATGGTACATCTCCAGGTGGAGTGGGCAGCAATGCAGAAAAAGATAGTAATCTGCGGTAGCTTCTATTATCACTAAAAGGTTGGGTCTTGCTGAGTAATTCACTAACTACTTGTAGTAGGGCTGCTGTAGATTTGGTCACATCCTCTTCCAGCAAAGATGATGCAAGTGTCTCATTTCTGTATGTTCCATTTGCTTCCTGTTGTCCAGATAACCTCTGACTTGCTGCATTGGTCTCCAGGCCTTTATCTACTGTCACGACAGACCACGGTCCACCACCATCAATGGGGTACACATCAAAGGGAACCATTTCTCTCTTCACAGCTTCTTTATATTTACACAAAACGAGGTACCGGTTCTGCTGCAGGCTGGAGGTCCAATTTATGTTGCGCTTCTCTAGTATGAAATACTTCGACGAGCTAGCCAACTGAGTTCTTTTCTTACTCCAATGTACGAAACTAATAAATTAACTTAATGTTAATTACTGTAAATGTCTATTACAATTTTACTCTTTCCTTGTGCATTTAATTCTCTATCAAAAGTCTCTGAAATAATATTTCCCCTTATGAGTTAATATTATCCTAATTTAAATAATCAAGCTACTGTCATGATCCTGCCGCTCCAGCATGAGCTGTGCGGGTGCCCACGCGGCTGCGCTAATTGGGAGGCACACACCTGCGCCTCATGCGGGCTGATCATCCCCTGTATATATAGGACCCAGTGACGACTGGTCCGCCGCCAGTTCGTTGAGCTTCATGCCCCGTTCCAGCACTCTCGTATCCCTGATTGAACCTGTGTGTACCGACCTTCGTCCGTTCTCCGAACAACCCCGTAAGCCTGACTCCTTCGATACTTCTGCCTGCGTTGATTGTTCTCCTGTGTACCGACTCCTGCCTGTCCGCTCACCTGCTCTCTTCGCCCGACGTCCCAACTACCGCTGCTGCACCGGACTGCCTGCTCGATCCCCGACCTCTGCATACAATAAACGTGTCTCTTCTTGAACTACCTTGCGTCTTCCAAGTTCCTGCATTTGGGTCCTACTCTCGTTTCCAATGGGACGTGACAGCTACCAAATAAACTAACCACTATTTTAACTGTCTGGCATATAGTCAAATAATAAACCTGGTTATGTAACAAATGTGTGAACATTTAATAACAAAATAAAGGATGGAAAATCAAACATGTATACACAACAGTCAAATAAACAAAGTCAATTTAACAGGTACACAATGCACACATGCTCAGGGCCCAAACAAATCTGAATATAGCCGGCAAGCAAACAAATTTCAAACCCCAATGTCACTGCGGTGCTTCCCAAGGCAGTAGTGAAGAAAGGTGAAGGTGGTTTTTCCTCTGTCCGGTGTCCTCACAGTTCTCGTCCCTTTTTCTTCCTTGACGTCCAAACAGAGCCTCACTAGCCGCGTTAGCTCGACGCTAGCGCTCTTGTCCTCTCCTTCGTGGTCCAGTACACAGGCCTGGCTAGCTAGCGTTAGCTGGTAGCTAGCGCCCAAGCCAATTCCCATGCATGCACTTAGCCCCTGTGGTAGCAGCTAACTCCACCACGTTATGGCGTGATTTGAGTAGTCCACTCTAACGACACACGATCCCAGTTGAACTTTCAACAGTCCTTGTCGAACACGTCGATCAACTTTTGATAAATGTCCACCGTTCACTTTCTTTGTCCTTTCGTTGCCCTCCAACCACCTCTCTACCTTCCACTCCGTCTGGCCTTTTCTCTCACGTAAAGGGATATCCTGAACAAAAACTTTCTCCAGAGTTCTCTGGACCTCAGACTGGTCTGACGGATAACCTTAAAACAGCTAAAATAACGAAGGAATTGCTTCAGAAGAACTGATTGTCAGAGCCCTGATTTATACCCAATTTAAGATGTCTGGAGGGATCTGAAACTGCCTGGCTACCAATGTTCACTATAGAACCTGGCAGAACCAGAGAGGATCTGCAAGGAGTCTTCCAAAATCCCCATCACAATCCCAAAAGGTGTGAAAACAATTGTTGCATCATTCCCCAAAGGACTCATGGCTGTATGGACTCAAAAGGGTGCTTCTATTAAATACTTAGCAAAGGCTCTGAGTACTTTTGGCTTTGTGATATTTCAGTTTTTCTTTTTTAAAAAATTGCAAGAATTTTAATGATTTGTTCTTTTATGTCAAAATGGAGAGCTCTGTTTACGTTCATTAAGAAAAAAAAAGAGCTTAAATAATTATAACAAATGGCCGCAACATAAAAAACAATGAAAAATGTAAGGGGGTCTGAACGCTTTCAGTACCCACCGTATATATGGTATATGTGTGATTTATAGTTGTTAAATAAAATATTACACCCGCTATTCTTAAATTTCTTATTTAAATGCCTGGTACAACTAAATGCATTTTACCTGACAAATACATGAGGTTGACAGTATTCTTAAAAATAATTTGGTTATTATTAAACAAACCATTGAAATTTTCAAGAACTGATCAGCACAGCTGTGAGCAATTTTTTATCATCATATTTGTCCAAACACATGCACTTTTACTTGTGCCAGACATTAAAAATAAACAACTAACAAAAGACCTAATATTTTTTTCCTTGACTACATTAGTGATACTTATATGAAATGCACTTTACTCATACGTAATACTGTGTAAGCTTTTAATCTGTAGTACATATTCTTGTATTTGAATGGATTTTGATTTAACAGTACCGTTTTTCATTGCAAACAGAGCCACCTTACTAAAAAAAAGTGGACCTTTAGGTTCCACTTGCTGTAGATACTTAATGTTTTGGCTTTTTAATTTGGGTCAATTTTTTTACTTGTCATTCTTAATTTCCAGAGTGGTCCCATGCTATTATTGAGGTTATCGATTTCCTGCTAGAAACATTGACTCTTGTGTGCATCAAATGCAGAGTTTGCCTAACAGCACTGGATGATCCATTGCCTATAACACTGACTTTGTTCACATCGGCTCGTGAGCTACCGACCCTAAGGTTACATCCCGGTGACTAATGCCGACGCGTGCTACGGTGTCTGCAGGAGGCAGGAGTTACTTTGAAACCATTTCATTCTCCCGTGTCCTACACAGTCGCACGTACAAGCAGAACCTTCATCCCTTCACGCTACACTTAAAGGCATTTTTTAAGTTTTGCGAGCGACAGGAAATCACTGGCTGACTGTCAGTTCAGTGGCCTTTAAGATACCACATGAGCACTGTTTTGTAAATTCGTCCTCCCTTTGACCCCCTTGTGTACTGGAATTTAAAAAAAAAAAAGGGATACTGTGCTGTTTTTTAAATCAAAATTCCTCTGTCCGATACTCATATGGGCACTTGGTGAAACCTGCGCAGATTAAAATTTGAATGAAACATTTTCTGCACCCTGTGGGGTAGATATTGTGAGGGAAGCAAAGGTCATTGAATTCTGCAGTGATCCACAATAAGCATTTGGGTACATCTAAATTGGAGATGGCCTGGACTGCAGAGATGGTCATGAGCTGGGTCAACAGGATTCATGAATAATGGCCAAGTTTGTTAAAAAAAACAGCACAATCTGAAAATGCTGCAATTGCAGAGTTGAGTGAACCACACAGGTTGACACTTGAGGACAAGCTACACAACACGAGCACTGCGCTTTAAGAAAAAAACTGATTCGGTCTAATTTAGGCACATAGTAAGTGTGGGAATAATCATGTTCATATAAGAATAAATCTGACTAGATATGCACAAAAAAGAACATTGAAGAACCCTTGATACGTGTCCACAATGAATGCATCCACCTGATGATCAGTCAATTTACATTTCTATTTCCACTGTTTAACTCCTTTATATAAATTGTCAAGCATACGGGTATATGTGCTCTGTTAGGTTCAGAGCCATCTCTGTCATGATTGTCATGTAACATCATTATAATAATTAATCATGGACCATGGGTGTTTGCTTTATGAATAAACAAAACAATATGAAATGATGACCAACGTGTCACCTCCTCTTGGTAGCTGAGATTTAATCAATGTCAGGGAACCCAAACATATTCATGTTCAGTCAGAACACATAACAATGAGTGATAACACAAGAGATGAGTGACTAGACATAGTAGGCTCATCTCCACACATCTTGGACTTTAGCACCAGTCCCATGGAGTTCCCCATGGTGAGAAGCGCTGAGCACGTGTGGGTATGCTTATCTTGTGGGCTACCTGGTGCCTGCGGGGACCGTTTAATGGTCAACCCGATAGTGATAGTGACACATTGATAGTGTTTTTTATTGCCTTTTTTGGATGATTAAATTGAGACTGCTACTAATTGGTTCTTCTTACACTGCATTTATGAGTCATATATGTGTATTCACAATACAGTGGTACCTCTACTTATTAAACTAATTCTTTGCAGAAGTTTTTCCGTAACGTGAACATTTCGTAAGTAAAAGCGCCTTTTTCATGTAAATAGCCTAATCTGTTCCAACCCCCCGAAAAGCTCCCACCAAAAAGAGAAGCATTCAAAGTACATAATGTAAAGAATAATAAAAATTATGTTCATTTACCTTTGCTGATGGGTGACTGAGTGAAGAAAAGGGTGAGAACCAAAAGGCATCATGGAGGATGGAGGAGGAGGCAAACATTTGACAGTTGAGAGAAAACATACATATGAATGTACGCACACACACGTTATTCCACTAAAGTTTATTGGGGCCCCTGATGACGAAAGATGAATAACTTTGGAAAAAACACAGATGAAAAACTCACGAAAAAGTTGTACTTTACCAATGTGCACTAGCATGTGACAGCATGTGAAAGCGCTAGTGTTTGATTAGGTGACACTCGAGTGTCCAAGGAATAGTAAAGCATCATGGCTAAAGATTGATGTCCCTTCTAGCCATTGGGATGCCAGGACGATGCTACGGCAATAGCCAGCTGGAGAGCAGGTCTATCACACTACTTTCAAAGCAAGATACAGGATGTTTTGGGGGCTGCGAATCCAATCTATTTTTTTCTTTCGTATTCTGAATTTTTCTTCATAACTAGAGACAATATTTTTCCAAGGAGGCATTTCGTAACCAGAATTTTTTGTTACTAGAGACTACATAATTTCCTCATGTCCTCAGTGGAGCTTTGTTCTTTAGCCAGATGTGTCCTTGATAGCATCTCTGCACGTAGGCTAACCTTGATGAACTGCATACTGGACACTTTGTAATAATCCATTGACAGCTAGAACTGGTCGGGACAGAAACCCTTTGTCTAATTGGAAAGCCCCGTTCTCACGCCACAGGTTTGACACCACCCATAGTCCGCCCTTCTGACAAGATAAAGGATGTGTGCTTTCTCTGAATCTTCGCACTTCTGAGCTTCTCTCTACAGCCATTGTCTGTAACTCATAAGTGCCCAGAATATTCTGTAAGTAAATTTTTCGAAGAAACTGTTCATCATTTCCAGCCTTTATTTGGATGACCAACATTCTCACTATCAGAAATTAACGGAAAAAGCGGACGAAAAAAGCATCCTCCAACAATGTTCATAAGTAGTGGTACCACTGTATATATGAATGAAAGAGTGAGTGCATTTTGCAATGGTGTGTGTTTCCTGATCATATGAAATTAGAAAAATGTTTCCAACTCCCACACACACTGATCCAAACAGTTTTCACCCACTCAATCATTCTGTATCAGGATAAAATAAAGGATATTCCGCTTTTATAACACTCTCTTGTTTAGTCTTGCAATATTACAACATGCTTCAAAATGTTTATAGGAGTTCAATGAATTGTTATTTGCAGACAATGTTCCTAAGCTGACAATTAACAAGCTATCAGCTGGTAAAAGAAGTGGAAAGCATTGATAGCAGTGTCTTTCATAGCTCAGTGTACACGAAGTCTTGTAAAATTTGCTGCACTATTACATCAAATGTTTAAGCCAAAAGTAACAGTGTAAACAAATCAGTTATTATATCAAAGAAGGTGGCAAACTTATATTCAATGAATTTTGAGTACAAGCTCGGGCTGCTATCCTTTAATATTTAATATGTCTGTCATTCAGTGCCAGAGTAGTGCACATTATTTGTGTCCCTAATGGTATGAGTTTCCCCTCTCCTGATGAGAGTGTGAGCTCTTTGTCTTAACTAAATCTCAGCTATCTCTCTCTTCCTCATTGCATTGAACAAAGCTTTGTCTCTGTTTGTTTTCCGCTGACATTGAAAGGCCAGTTTCTCAAACTCAATTAACCACATCTAACTACCCAAGCTCACTTTTTCCTCCTTTAATTAAAACATTTGTTGCACTGGCAGGTTGGAATGGTCTCGCCAAAGTAGAGGCGTATGTCACTTGGAAGATTATGAGAATCGAACTCGGGACAAGGAAAGGTGCTTAACGGTGGAATTACTGCTGAAATGAGTTTTTAATCATGCTGTTAGTGTTGAGGAAATGCGGAGCCCAAGACAAAAGACCATGCAGATTGGCCGCCAAGAGGGATAACAGTGTAACCGGGAAACTAAATGGACATTCTATTTTATATTAGGCTGGATCTCAAAGTAGACTATAAATTTAAGTGTGACAACACAGCTGATTATTATAGAATGGGTATTACCAGAAAAAGATACTTAACTGTAAAGATGACTTTATGTTTTACGTATTAATATTTTACAAGGGAGCTCTAGCTTCTACATTGAACAATAATTCTAATCCAATTTTATAGAACGCGTCCATGGCTTTTGTAGAACAAATACAAATCAAATTCTAGCCTCACTGTATCAATAATGATGGAGCTTATTTAATAAGATACGAGTCATAGAAAAACATGCTGCCTCCCACTCGTACCTTATTGTGTTTCAGACAGGAATACTCATTTTGATTACTGTCTTGAAATAAGTTAATGGAACAGACTCTACCAAGTTCCATGTGGGGTTATCATGACCCAGTAGGAGAAATAGGCCCGAGGAGAATGTTCTGATTATGTGGAACTCTGTACGGTACATTACATAAATTGGAGACTTGCAGGTCTGCCATTCCCTTACAAGTTGTTCTGGGGCTTTGCCTTTCATTTTCCGTCTGCTGAATCTCAGTGAAGCAAATCACATCCTCTTTTGGGGGAAATATCCACACACAGATTCCTTAAGAATGTTTTTAGTAATAAAAAAAAAAAAACTTTTTTTTTTTGTTTTTTTTGTTTACAGGGGCAGTAGAAAAACTACAAATTCAACAGTTGCATCACTCCAAACAGAAAATGTTTTGCAATTTGCAGGGTAGATGTTTTGCTTATTTCTTATATTCACATTACAGGTTGTGTGTCATTTTAATTCAGGATGAAAGAAGTTGAGAACGGAGCCTGGTGATTGTGATTATAATTCCCAACAGGATTTTTATTATTTTAGTTTATGTGATAAGATCATTAATTCCATTTTGAATAGGTTTATATATCCAGCATAAAATACTCCTTTGTGACTTAAATTATTGCTGGGAGATAAGAAGTGTTATGGGAAGAGAGCAGTCGGCAAAAAAAAAGCAGGAAGTAATTTGTAATGATGGCCAGAGATGACGTAGTTCTGTGTCTTAGCCTGAGCCTAACACAGAGGCTTGTTATGGGTAAGATTAAGAGTAATATAAATTATCTTTACTAAATAGCCCATAGGCACCACACAGCGAGTCTCAATTGTGTAAAATTCCTCAGCAGTTGCAATCACAGTTCTCTGTAGCACTATTTAGACCAGGGAATATACAAATCCAAGTCACAAATATTATTTCAATCAGAAAACACTTCATTTCCCAAGTATGTTATAAGACACACAATGAATTTGGCTGTGGTAGTTGTAGCCACTCTCATATAATTACAAGCAGCCAGTATAAAAGACATACATTTTTGACAGAAAATACACAAGTGTGGAGAGTAATAAATGTACCGTGTTACCACCCACCTCAACTAAGTGTGTAATGATCTGGTACAATGCCGATTGTGGAAATGCTGTAAAGAGCACTTGAAAACATAAGTGGGAAACTGTAATCAGAGTCATCTTTATTTGCCGAGTATGTCAAAAACTTGATTCCAGTAGTTGGAGCTGCTCTAATATGAGACAGAAAGACAGAAAACAGTCACTGAGCAAAAAATGATTGCTAGTAATGTGGTAATGCCCGGTATAATTACATATATTTTTTTTGAGAATAATGGAAAAAGATGAGTCCTCGAGCAATTACAGCTGTTTGAAAGGACTAATAAAACAATAGTCCAGTGCAAAGGGCAGCAAGACTTCAAGAATTGTATGCTAGACAATCTGGAACATTATTGAGTGTGCAAATGTTGCAGATGCTATACAGGCAATGAACGGCTAGTACTGGTTAACAAAAGGTACACAAATAGTGCAACATGGTAAGACTACTACAGTGAGTGCACAAGTAATATATAAGTGTGCCAAGAAATGTGACAACAAAAATCTAAACATAATATAAAGGATGAAAAAAAATGGTTACATGTGTCGATTCGATTATAAGTTAACTGTTTAGAAGTTAATGGTAAGAGAGACGAAGATGTCTTGGCAAACATTTTCCTGACACGATAAATACGGAAGCCATCTTGCCTTTGTGAGAAAGAAAGTTTTTGCAAAGAGAGGCAAAGTCTTACAAGTTGTCACCCTGACTGAAGTTCAGACTAAAAGTCCCTTTGTTATATTAAAGTGAAAAAGACAGAAAGACAACAAACAATCATCGAGCTCCTGTTGCACCACGTTTTACACACATGGAGCCAGTAGAACAACATAATGACAAAGTATCCCGGGACAAGTGTTAAGAACAGCATGACCGGGATAGCAAGAAGTCACACTAAAAGAAAGCCAGTGATGGGTGAAGGTAGAACTAATATTTGATATATATGTAGGACATTTCTGAACACAGAGCTGTTGGAATGTCTGCTTGTTGAAGTTTGGATTGTATGTAGCTCCTAACTGAGGGAAGGAACTGGAAGAAGTGTTGACCGGGATGTGTAGGGTCCAAGAGGATTTTGCATTTTCTCGTTTCAGTTCTGGCAGGGTGCAAGTCCTCAAGGATGTGTCGGGGGTACTAATGATCTTTTCAGCAGTTTTGATTGTCTGTTGCAGTTTATCTTTTTTGGTAGCGGTACCTGGCTGTTTGCTTCGGATCATTGCCATGTTGAAAGACCCAGCCACGATCCATCTTCAATGCGTTGACTGAGGGAAAAAGGTTGTTCCCCAAAATCTCACAATATGTGGCCGCGGTCATCCTCTCCTTAATGCAGTGCAGTTGTCCTGTCCCATGTGCAGAAAAACAACACCAAAGCATGATGCTTCCACCCCTATGCTTCACAGTATGGTTGGTGTTCTTGGGATGGAACTCATCATTCGTCTTCCTCCAAACACGGTTTGTGGATTTATGACCAAAAAGTTCCTTTTTAGTCTCATTAGACCACAAAACTTTCACCCATGACTCCTCTGTATCATCCAAATGGTCAGTAGCAAATTTAAGACAGGCCTTGATATTTGCTGGTTTAAGCAGGTGAACCTTCAGTGCCATGCATGATTTCAAATCATGACGTCTTAGTGTATTCCCAAATGTCACCTTCGTAACGGTGGTTCCAGCTCTTTTCAGGTTGTGTAGTCCTGGGCTGATTCCTTGACTTTCTAAGGATTACTGAGACCCCACGAGGTGATATCTTGCATGGGGCTCCACTCCGATTGAGACTGACCGTCATGTTTAGCTTCTTCCATTTTCTAATGATTGCTTCAACGTGGACCTTTTTTAACCAAGCTGCTCGGCAATTTCTCCGTAGCCTTTTCCAGCCGCGTGGAGTTGTACAATTTTGTCTCTGGTGTCTTTGGAGTGCTCTTTGGTCTTGGCCATGTTACAAGTTTGAGTCTTACTGAGTGTATGGGGTGGACAAGTGTCTTTATGCAGCTAACGACATCACACAGGTGCATCTGATTCAGGATAATACAAGGAGTGGAGGTGAACTTTTACAGGCGGACTAACAGGTCTATGAGGGTCAGAATTTTAGCTGATAGACAGGTGTTCAAATGCTTATTTGCAGCTGTATCTCACAAATAAATCGTTAAAAAAATCATACATTGTGATTTCTGGATATTTCCTTTTAGATGATCTCTCTCACAGTGGACATGCACCTACGATGAAAATTTCAGACTTCTCCATGTTTTCCAAGTGGGAGAACTTGCAATATAACAGGGTGTTCAAATACTTATTTTCTTCACTGTATATATATATATATATATATATATATATATATATATATATACTGTAATTTCTCGAGTACAATGCATCCAGAAGTATAGTTGACCAAAAAAAAAATCAGGAAAACCTTTCTTCCAATGTACAATGCGCACCACCAATTTGCACCATATGCTCAAAATATTTGGAATTATCTGTATTTATGTTTTGTTAGGTTTGTACTTGTATTGTTTTTCAAAAAACAATCAAGTACAACATTCATTAATAATAATCATTGTGCAAGTCCTGATGTAGCCGTAATACAATCTCGGAACAGGCCACAGGACACACTTGTCGTGCTCCCTGTAATTGTCAGAACAGAATCCCTCAACCGACCGAAATTAATGCACAATGATGGCAGAACAGTTTATTAATACTGTTGATAACATATTACAGTCTTAAATATTTGACAGTTTGACTTGAAAATTTTTCACATCAAATATTTATGCATAAAACGTTTGTGCATAGTTGAAGCCATTGAGGCGAGCTATTGTTGTTTCAGGCAACGGTGCTACTTCCGGGTTGCCGGCAGCATCGGCATGAGTCATGACACATTTCTTTTAAAAGCAGCTCCACAATTAGACGTTGTAGTCTTGGTTTTATGTTAAAACAAACTCACAGTCAGTCGTTTCTGATCTTTAGTGCAGTAGCAAGAAACATGTTACGGTTGTCACGAACGAGACTCGAGGGCGGACCCAAATGCACGACTCGGGTGCAGGCAAGCAGTAAGGAGAAAGTCTTTATTTGTTCCAGAGTCGGTAACCGGGGAGTCAGTCCACACAAGCAGGAGGATCAGTCGCGACAGGCTTACAGGGTAGGTCGGGAGACAGGCATTGGTCGGTACACGGGAGGTTGGCGTACGGAATTCGGAAGTCCGGGAACGAGGCATGCGAGGCCACTATCTGGGTCCTATAAGTACCAGGGTGAATCAGCGGAGATGAGGCGCCGGTGTGCGCCTCCTAATCATCATCGGTCTGCTGGGACACGCCCAGCCAGGGCTGGAACACCAGGACCATGACAACGGTAATGATCGTAAAAACAAACTCCCCGAGGAGGTCATAGAGTTCAGGTTCGGACGGACATTACCATAATAAATATGAATGTGTAACATGAGACATCGACTATCATTTTGAAATGTATATGTATACATTTTTTTTTTACCACTCTATGTACCTGTATACTATACAATGTGATTGTATTTTTTTTCATCTATACCTAAATATAATGCTCTATATTAACTTTTTGAAAATATTTTGGGGAAAATTTGCGCATTATTTTTCACAAATTACGGTATATATACATGTTATTATATACATAGATTACCATGTCTGATCACATGCTCATGCAATGGCCCCTGTGTCTCAGTGAATGGTATATTTGACTCTCTCCAATATATTTGCAAATAGCAATTCAGTTTCTGGAGGCACAGCAAACAACTGGTTCGAGCGTCTGTCTTACAGTTCTAAGGACTGGGGTTCAACTGTCTAGCCTGCCTGTGTGGAGTGTGCATGTTCTTTCCCTGCCTGTGTGGGTTTTCTCCAGACATTCAGGTTTCCTCCTAAATCCCCAAAACATAATTAATTAATAAATGTATTGATTAAATGCGATTGGCTGGCGACCTGTACAGGGTGTACCCTGACTCCTGCCCAAAGATAGCTGGTATAGGCTCCAGTGCTCCGGCAACCCTTGTGAGGATCACTGTCTTAGATAGTATAAGAGATGGATAATTGAGTTTCTTATTTCTCAAATCCATTTTGCCACTCCTTTTAACAAAGCAATGGACTAGCAAATTGCTTTCACAGAACAAGTCAAGTCTAGCACATTAAAAGAAACACTTTCAAGAGTCCTGGTTTTAAATGTTCGGTTGCCCTGCAGAGCAAATAGCATATTTGTAAGAAAAAATGGTTTGTGAATGAAAAAAAGTATTATTCTGTGCTCATAGCCCACAGAGACAAGCTGGCACCAACTTTGATCTTACACAAAAATAGAACTCAATGAGCACACCAGAATGAACACAGCAGGATGCTTGCAAGTCATTGAAACCAGCAAGAACAGCCAAGACATGCTTCAAAATATATTTTCGTACCAGAGCCTGCAATACAGTCATTTATGAGAACTCTTGTGAATTTTTTCAGTTGTGGTCGCATACTCACAAACCCAATATTTGTGTAGTTAGAATCTTTAGATAATTAAAACTGATACAAATGAAACGTTTTGAAAAATTATCTTACACCTTGACTGTTCAGACATTGATGACAATATGATGAGTGGTGCCAACTATGAATGCAGTCAACCGAATCATGTCTTCAGCTGCAAGTTAAATTTCTTTTGTGATCATGGTTAACACTCATTTCTCAAAATGCAACAATTGAAAATATTATTTATCCATTCTGGGCCCCCTAACAATCCAACATTTGATTTTTTTAATGAGGAGAAGGTAGTCTGTAATATTAAACACAAGAGTTAGTTAGACCTCTCAATGCCATGAGGTACATAAGGCCATAAGTGTGGTAGATTGGTCTACTGCCCAACCCCAGCTATTCCTAGGCAGTCTCCCATCCAAATAATAACCAGGACTGACCCTGCTTAGCTTCAGAAAACAGGCATTGTGTGTGGATTGGGCCAGCTATTAAACACATTGTAATAACATAAGTAAATAAAATGGAGAGACTTAAGGTGGCATGATGGACGACTGCTTAGAGCGTTAGATTCACAGTTCTGAAGACGGGGGTTCAAATCCTGGCCCCGCCTTTGTGGAGTTACCATGTTCTTCCCGTGCCAGTGTGGGTGGTACTCCAGTTTCCGAAACATGCATTCATTTGAGACTCTAAATTGCCCTCAGGTGTGATTGTGTGTGTGAATGCTTGTTTGCTTGCGATTGGCTGACAACCAGTCTGCCTCATCCTGTCCGAAGATAGCTGAGATAGGCTCCAGGGCTCCTTTGACCCATGTGAGGTTACGTGGCTCAGAAAATGGATGGATGGATATCGTGTTTGGTACATTTGGAGAGGACCAAACAATGTCAAAAACGTGAAACAGTTTTAAACTCATTTTTGGGGCCATCCTATATGTTTTTTGTAAAATCTAATACAAAAAAGGATAGTTGGAGACCACTTGCACCGCTGATCCTCCGAGATGCAGGCAAGTTGACAACCATCCCCTTGGTCTTCTTCACATTGGAGCGGCGATTATTGTTTTTGCAGTAGTCCACCAGTTATTCCTGACCCATTTCTATGTTGGCCGCAAAATTTGCCTTGAAATCCCTTTTCCCTTGAAGACAGCACAGTAGTCGTACGCAGTGGTGTGGACAGGAAAGGCCCCAGCACACAGCCCTGGCGGCAGCCACTAATAAAGGTGCTGGAGGAGAAGACAGTGTTGTGGGTCCTGACTGTTGGTCAGCTAGTTTAAGACCGAGATCCCCAGTGACACATTCAGCCCTAGGATGTCCAAATTTTGCACTAGAGTCTTTGGGGTGACTGTGTTTAAAGTGGAGGTGAAATCCAGGAAGAGCAGACGGACATAGTTCTTGCACTCCAGGTGAGTGAGAGCTGTATGGACCACTGATGAGATGGCCTTGTTAATTAAGCTAGTGGAAGACAAAGTTGTATGATGTTTATAAATCTACAACCTGCAATCCTTTATATTTTTAGGTAAGTGACAGCAAAATGTGGTAATGGTAATGCTGTGGTCATCTTGTGAAAAATTATTCATTGTTAAGTACCTTGGGGTCTTGTTCACGAGTGAGGGAAGAATGGAATGGGAGATCAAGAGACAGATCTGTGCAGCATCTGCAGTGATGCGGACTTTGTCCGTTGTGGTAAAAAGGGTGCTAAGTCGAAAGGTGAAGCTCTCAATTTACCAGTCGATCGACGTTCCTACCCTTACCTATAGGCACGAGCTGTGGGTCGTGACTGAATGAACAAGATCCCGGATACAAGCGGCCGAAATGAGTTTCCTCCACAGGGTGTCTGAGCTCTCCCTTAGAGAGAGTATGAGAAGTTCAGTCATTCGGGATGGGGTCAGTGTTGAGCGGATGCTCCTCCTCATTGAGAGGAGCCTGATGAGGTGGCTGGGGCATTTGAGCTGGATGCCTCCCGGACACCTCCCTAGTGAAGTGTTCCAGGCATGTCCCACCGGAAAGAGACCCAGAGGACGACCCAGGACACGCTGGAGAGACTATGTCTCTCGGCTGGCTTGGGAAGGCCTCGGGATTCCTCTGGAAGAGCTGAAAGAAGTGGCTGGAGAGAGGGAAGTCTGAGTATACCTGCTCAAGCTACTTCCCCTGTGACCCGACCCGGAGAAGCGGTAGAAAATGGATGGATAGATGGAGGGATGGATGGATGGATGTATATTTACTATCTGCCAAACTGCTACATGTTGGGAAGTGACTTGAACTGAGTTCACTGCTCGGACAGCAAAATTTTGCTCACAACGCAAAGCAAAAATAGGCTGAACAATGGCTTGTGCCTCCAAAAACACTTATGATGCATTAATCAAATTGGCCGGTACCACTGGAAAAGTAATTTTTTAAAAATTAAAAACATATCATGCCCCGGAGGATTCCCTTTTTGTGTTACAATCAAATCAATATATTCTTAATCAATATATTCTAAAGCTGTGACTATAGATCCAACTTTACCAGAACTTTTTTTTTTTAGATTTTATGTATAATACCTTTTAAAATGTTTGGGCAATATTTCTCATGATAGAGAATGATCTCTTTAATGCTGAAATTGCTATTAAAAACCAAAGCACACAGGAGTATAACAAGCTTGTTCATGGACAGCATGAAGAAGAACTGGCAGCAGCTTCATCACTGACCTAATGAATAATGTTTTATTAACAGTAATGTGATAAGGTTACCTTTATCTCAATGAAAACAATCAATCTTTTCCCTCTGCTGCACCACGCTACGAACACTCATTAAGCCCTGCATAGATTTTGGACTATAAACCGATGGGGGACCTACACAGCGCAGGAAGCAATTAAGACAAAGCTATTTTTAAATCTTTACCTTGTATTAAACGGTACATAGCATCATCAAAAATCACTAAATATTTCATGAATGAAGGGCTATTGGTAGATGAATTTGGAAAGTCATTTATCATTCAGAAAGGCAAAATCACTTTAATAAAAGAGTGAACAGGTTTGGCATGTCATCACTTCCTTGAGTATTGTGATACTGTATAGTATTTTGTGTACAATTTGCTTGGACAATGTTGCCTCGCTTTTCATTGCTATAGACACCATCTTCTTCTTCTTTTCCTTTCGGCTTGTCCCGTTAGGGGTCGCCACAGCGTGTCATCTTTTGCCATCTTAGCCTATCTCCTGCATCTTCCTCTCGAACCCCAACTGCCCTCATGTCTTCCCTCACCACATCCATAAACCTTCTCTTTGGTCTTCCTCTCGCCCTTTTGCCTGGGAGCTCCATCCTCAGCATCCTTCTACCAATATACTCACTCTCTCGCCTCTGAACATGTCCAAACCATCGAAGTCTGCTCTCTCGAATCTTGTCTCCAAAACATCCAGCTTTGGCTGTCCCTCTAATGAGCTCATTTCTAATCCTATCCAACCTGCTCACTCCGAGCGAGAACCTCAACATCTTCATTTCTGTCACCTCCAGTTCAGCTTCCTGTTGTTTCTTCAGTGCCACCGTCTCTAATCCGTACATCATGGCCGGCCTCACCACTGTTTTGTAAACTTTGCCCTTCATCCTAGCAGACACTCTTCTGTCACATAACACACCAGACACCTTTCGCCAGCTGTTCCAACCTGCTTGGACCCGTTTCTTCACTTCCTGACCACACTCTCCATTGCTCTGTATTGTTGACCCCAAGTATTTGAAGTCGTCCACCCTCGCTATCTCTTCTCCCTGTAGCCTCACTCTTCCCCCTCTACTTTTCTCATTCACGCACATATATTCTGTTTTACTTCGGCTAATCTTCATTCCTCTCCTTTCCAGTGCATGTCTCCATCTTTCCAATTGTTCCTCTGCGTGCTCCCTGCTTTCACTGCATATGACAATATCATCTGCGAACATCATGGTCCAAGGGGATTCCAGTCTAACCTCATCTGTCAGCCTATCCATTACCACTGCAAACAGGAAGGGGCTCAAAGCTGATCCCTGATGCAGTCCCACCTCCACCTTAAATTCCTCCGTCACACCTAAGGCACACCTCACCATTGTTCTGCTGCCATCATACATGTCCTGTACTATTTTAACATACTTCTCTGCCACACCAGACTTACGCATGCAGTACCACAGTTCCTCTCTTGGTACTCTGTCATAGGCTTTCTCTAGATCCACAAAGACACAATGTAGCTCCTTCTGACCTTCTCTGTACTTTTCCACGAGCATCCTCAAGGCAAATAATGCATCTGTGGTACTCTTTCTAGGCATGAAACCATACTGTTGCTCGCAGATACTTACTTCTGTCCTGAGTCTAGCCTCCACTACTCTTTCCCATAACTTCATTGTGTGGCTCATCAACTTTATTCCTCTATAGTTCCCACAGCTCTGAACATCCCCTTTGTTCTTAAAAATGGGAACTAGAACACTTTTCCTCCATTCTTCAGGCATCTTTTCGCCCGCTAGTATTCTGTTGAATAAGTTGGTCAAAAACTCCACAGCCATCTCTCCAAATTGCTTCCATACCTCTACCGGTATGTCATCAGGACCAACTGCCTTTCCATTTTTCATCCTTTGTAGTGCCTTTCTGACTTCCCCCTTAGTAATCATTTCCACTTCCTGGTCCTTCACTCTTGCCTCTTCAACTCTTCCTTCTCTCTCATTTTCTTCATTCATCAACTTCTCAAAGTATTCTTTCCATCTATTTAGTACACTACCGGCACCAGTCAACACATTTCCATCTCTATCCTTAATCACCCTTACCTGCTGCACATCCTTCCCATCTCTATCCCTCTGTCTGGCCAACCTGTAGAGATCCTTTTCTCCTTCTTTCGTGTCCAACCTGGTGTACATGTCTTCATATGCCTCTTGTTTAGCCTTTGCCACCTCTACCTTTGCCCTACGTCGCATCTCGATGTACTCCTTTCGCCTCTCCTCAGTCCTCTCAGTATCCCACTTCTTCTTCGCTAATCTCTTTCCTTGTATGACTCCCTGTATTTTGGGGTTCCACCACCAAGTCTCCTTCTCCCCTTTCCTACCAGATGACACACCAAGTACTCTCCTGCCTGTCTCTCTGATCACCTTGGCTGTCGTCGTCCAGTCTTCCGCGAGCTTCGGTTGTCCATCGAGAGCCTGTCTCACCTCTTTCCGGAAGGCCGCACGACATTCTTCCTTTCTCAGCTTCCACCACATGGTTCTCTGCTCTACCTTTGTCTTCTTAATCTTCCTACCCACCACCAGAATCATCCTACATACTACCATCCTATGCTGTCGAGCTACACTCTCCCCTACCACTACTTTACAGTCAGTAACCTCCTTCAGATTACATCGTCTGCACAAAATATAATCTACCTGCGTGGTTCTACCTCCGCTCTTGTAGGTCACTATATGTTCCTCCCTCTTCTGGAAATAAGTGTTCACTACAGCCATCTCCATCCTTTTTGCAAAGTCCACCACCATCTGCCCTTCAAAGTTCCTTTCCTGGATGCCGTACTTACCCATCACTTCTTCATCGCCCCTGTTTCCTTTACCAATATGTCCATTACAATCTGCACCAATCACAACTCTCTCGCTGTCTGGGATGCTCAGAACTACTTCATCTAGTTCCTTCCAGAATTTCTCTTTCAACTCTAGGTCACATCCTACCTGTGGTGCATAGCCGCTAACCACATTATACATAACACCCTCAATTTCAAATTTTAGTCTCATCACTCGATCTGATACTCTTTTTACCTCCAAGACATTCTTAGCCAGCTCTTCCTTTAAAATAACCCCTACTCCATTTCTCTTCCCATCTACTCCGTGGTAGAATAATTTAAACCCTGCTCCCAAACTTCTAGCCTTACTACCTTTCCACCTGCTCTCTTGGATGCACAGAATATCAACCTTTCTCCTAATCATCATGTCAACCAACTCCTGTGCTTTTCCTGTCATAGTCCCAACATTCAAAGTCCCTACACTCAGTTGTAGGCTCTGTGCATTCCTCTTTTTCTTCTGACGCTGGATCCGGTTTCCTCCTCTTCTTTGTCTTCGACCCACAGTAGCTGCATTTCCACCGACGCCCTGTAGGTTAGCAGTGCCGGGGGCGGGCGTTGTTAACCCGGGCCACGACCGATCCGGTATGGGATTCTTTAGATGAACGCTCATATTTGTTTGGCACAGTTTTTACGCCGGATGCCCTTCCTGACGCAACCCTCTGCATTTATCCGGGCTTGGGACCGGCCTACAGATTGCACTGGTTTGTGCCCCCATAGGGCTGCATTTGCTATAGACACCATAATATATATATATATATATATATATTATATATATATATATATATATATATATATATATATATATATATATATATATTTAGAAGGAGCATGTTTTAAGACATACCGTTAGTATTCCGAACAAATAGATTTTCTAGCCTCCGGGAAATAAACAAAAGCATTCTGGGATTCGGTTGTATCCACATCATGACCTTTGACTGTCACAGAAAGAATAATCAAGAATGCAGAGTCTAAACAACAAAATTAAGTTATTTCTAAATCCTTGAGGTATTCAAGCCAGTCATGGCGGCTGACAGCTCTGCTGAGCCTAGTGTGGTGCATGCAGTCTGGCTGAGTGGCAGCCAGAGGGCTTAGTCTCAGAGGTATATGATGATGGCTCCTTCCTCTCTCCCGCTTCATCTATCAAAGACTTGACACAGGTCGGACAGATTGATCTCTCTTTCACACGAGCCTGGCACCCGTGGAGCTTTGATGAGGCTTGTTTAACAAGCAGCATCCTCACTGCCAACATAAAGCTCCTTTTTTTTCCCCTGCCGGCATCTCACACAAGCACTGCTCAGCGTATATATGAGCCACAAGTTCAGGATTTATAGACCCCACAGTGGGAATATATGACAAACCTTGGCAAATTAATTATTCCCAAATACTTTGAAATATCTGATTATTATTTCTGGGACACAAGCTCACTTAGAGCAAAGACTGCTTGTAAAGGTTGGGTTTATCATGTTGACATTTTGCTTTAGCCAATGTTCCTCTCTCACTGTCTGCAATATTGCTCTCATGCAGTGTGCGTATTCAAAACTCTGCCCAACAAGTATTACCAGCCACACATAGTGGCAGAGCACAAAAATAACCTTTCTACCTTTTTTCTTCCTCAACTCCTTCTTACTCAGTTTGACCGATTACAGTGCCTACACGAACATATTGTTTGCGCACACACTGTTGACAAGTGTTCTCTGGCTGGTGTGCCATGCATGGAGGCGCACGCAAATGAAAGGTCAGGCCCATCAAACTCCATCTCTTCCTCCAACTGCAGAGACACTAGACTAATTCTGCTCTTTGCACAAAACAAACAACAGAGACACAGGAACAGAACAATTCCACTAGCTCCAACACTCTGAAGGCATTAGAGAAGAATGTTCATCAGCCAATGTTTTTCTTCCTAATCTTTATGGATGTGTTTTTTTTAGGTTATTTATTTATTTATTTATTTATTTATTTATTTATTTGCATGAATCCATTCTTCTTTGAGTTCATATTTTTGGTTTGGATTTGTCTTGTTTTTTTTGGTCCCCTCACAATGAGCCATCTGTTGTTCTCATCCTCCTCAAAACACTTCTCAACCATAACATTTTAGCTTCAAAAAACTTTTCAAACTCCCACAACTGCCACTTTGCATTGCAAAACAATTCACCAAAATGTATGCTTCCCCTCTGCCCATTTGGTTATGTAAAAGTATATACAGTATACACAATTACAGAATTTCACCCAAAACACAGTACATACATAGTGCTGCCCTGAGATCTGTTGAATTTCTTCTGTGACCATACTCATAACTCAAAACATTCCTATCTCAAATCATCTTTCGTCACTGAAATGAATGAGTCATTAATACATTCATAATCTTGCCAGCACTCTATAATAATGTACTTCACAAACAGATAGATTAAAAACAAAGGTAATTTAAAGCAGGGGTGCCCAGACATTTTTACCCCAAGATCTATTTCTCAAGCATCCAGCCTCTCGCAGATGACGGGGGAGGAGGGAGGCGTTTTTATTAACAATATTTACATCTCGTACCTGAGTAGCATCTGGACCACTTGCACTATCGACTGAGGAGTATCTGAAACATTTGAACAATCAACATTGTCCCAGGCGATCACATGACTAGTCAGTTTAAAATGCATACACTCCAACTCTCGACACCCTTTACACAATCGTCAGTGCACTGGACTAGCTCTCAAAACTGACTCATATACTGTGAAGAAAAGAAGTATTTGAACACCCTGCTATATTGCAAGTTCTCCCACTTAGAAATCATGGAGGGGTCTGAAATTTTCATCATAGGTGGATATCCACTGTGAGAGAAATAATCTGACAAGGAATATCCAGAAATCACAATGTGTGATTTTTTTATAATGATTTATTTGTGTGATACAGCTGCAAATAAGTATTGGAACACCTATCAGCTCCAATTCTGACCCCCAAAGACCTGTTAGTCCGCCTTTAAAATTCCACCTCCATTCCATGTATTATCCTGAATCAGATGCACCTTTGTGAGGTCGTTAGCTGCATAAAGAGACTTGTCCACCCCATACAATCAGTAAGTCTCAAATTTGTTACATGGCCAAGACGAAAGAGCTGTCCAAAGACACCAGAGACAAAATTGTACAGCTCCACGCGGCTGGAAAAGGCTACGGAGAAATTGCGAGAGGCTTGGTTAAAAAAGGTCCGCTGCTGGAACAATCATTAGAAAATGGAACAAGCTGAACATGACGGTCAAACTCATTCGGAGTGGAGCCCCAAGAAAGCTATCACTTCATGGGGTCTCAATGATCCTTAGAAAGTTGAGGAATCAGCCAAGGTCTACACGACAGGACTTGGTCTGGACTGAAAAGAGCTGGGACCACCGTTTCAAAGGTGACTGTTGGTAATACACAAAGACCTCATGGTTTGAAATCATGCATGGCACGGAAGGTTCCCCTGCTTAAACCAGCACATGTCAAGGCCCGTCTTAAAGGAAGACTCTCCCCAAAATCCAAATGTACAATAAACCCTCTAATGTGAAGTAATATTATTATTACATATATTGTGGACATTAACTGAAAAAAAAGATTGAAAATAAAGAATATTTTTTAAAACCAAACCAAATCTGGATCTATGCCAGCTTTAACAGCCAAACGCGGAAGAAACATCCTTGACTCCGCCCCTGACGTCACGCGTGCTTAGCATTAGAGACCATTCGTTCTAGCTAAGCCAAGAAACCAACGTGTTGTGCAACAAAACTGAGAAAACGCACCCAAAATTCTCCTTCTTTAACCTCCCATGACAGGATAAAGCTGTGGCTGTCAAAGTTGAGGCTCGTTCACTAGCAGGGGAAATTTGCACACATCTAATCATTACTGGTTATTAGCTGCTTAGTTATAGCCTCTCGTGCTAACACTATATAAGCAACAACATATTTTATGAGGCGGCACGGTGGTGCAGCTATTCAATCCTGGACTTCAGTGTGTGGAGTTTGCATGTTCTTTTCAGAAGAGGTCAGAAGAGGAAGCACTGCAGGCGTGGCAAATGCTGATTGGCTGTATGTTTTCCAGCCTGGCTCATTGGAATGTCTGAGCGAGAGAGGAATTTCGACAATACTTTTCCAATTTAGAGATGTTTCTCGGTGAAATCTGTGGTTAACGCTGGCATTAAAAGAAACACTGAACCCTCATCTACTAACTTTTAATTTGTGCTCCCATTCCTATTAGTTTCGACAAAGTCTTCCTTTACGTTTGCTAATGACCATTTGGATGATACAGAAGAGTCATGGGAGATTTTTTTCTGGTCAGATAAGACTAAAAAGGAACTTTTTGGTCATAATTCCACTAACCGTGTTTGGAGGAAGACGAATGATGAGTTCCATCCCAAGAACACCATCCCTACTGTGAAGCGTGGGGGTGGTAGCATCACGCTTTGGGGGTGTTTTTCTGCACATGGGACAGGACGGCTGCACTGTATTAAGGAGAGGATGACCGCGGCCGTGTATTGTGAGATTTTGGGGAACAACCTCTTTCCCTCTGTCAGAGTATTGAAGATGGGTCATGGCTGGGCCTTCCAACATGACAATGATCCGAAGCACACAACCAGGAAAAACAAGGAGTGGCTCCGTAAGAAGCATATCAAGGTTCTGGCGTGGCCTAGCCAGTCTCCAGACCTAAACCCAATGGAAAATCTTTGGAGGGAGCTGAAACTCCGTGTTTCTCTGCAACAGCCCAGAAACCTGTCTGATCTACAGAAGATCTGTGTGGAGAAGTGGGCCAAAATCCCTCCTGCAGTGTGTGCAAACCTAGTGAACAACTACAGGAAACGTTTGACCTCTGTAATTGCAAAGAAAGGCTACTGTACCAAATATTAACATTGGTTTTCTCAGGTGTTCAAATACTTATTTCCAGCTGTATCACACAAAATCATTTAAAAAAATCATACATTATAATTTCTGGATTTTTCTTTTTAGATTATCTCTCTCACAGTGGACATGCACATACGGTGGAAATTTTAGACCCCTCAATGATATCTAAGTGGGAGAACTTGCAATATAACAGGGTGTTCAAATACTTATTTTCTTCACTGTAACTCATGGGCACCTTAAGTGGTCCTTGGGGGCAACCATGCACTAACGGGCACTGCATTTGGTGTTGCCTGATCCAGAACAATTGTGAGTGTGGTAAGGAAGTGAAGAAACGTTCAAAGCAGATTGGAAAAAACTGGCAGAAGATATTTGATGTGTTATGTGACAAAAAAAGTCTCTGCTAGGATGAAGGGCAAATTTTAGGACAGTGGTGAAGCCAGCCAAGATGTACACATTAGAGACGGTGACACTGAAGAGACAAGAAGCAGAGCTGGAAGTGGTTGAATTTAAGTCATTGAGGTTCTCTCTAGGAGTGAGCAGGATGGATAGGATTAGAAATGAGCTCATTAGAGGGACACCCAAAGTGGTATGTTTTGGAGACAACATTTGAGAGAGCAGACTTCGATGGTTTGGACATATCCAGAGCCGAGAGAGTGAGTATATTTGTACAAGCATGATGAGGTTGGAGTTGCCAGGCAAAAGTGCAAGAGGAAGATCAGAGAGAAGGTTGATGGATGTTGTGTGGGAAGATATGAGATCTGTTGGTGTTAGAAAGGAGGGAGAAGGAGATAGGCTTCCATGGAAAAAGATGACAGGCTATGGTGACCCCTAACAGGACAGGCCGGAAGGAAAAGAAGAAGATTCCACTTAGAATTAAGGTTAACATTTTACTTTTGTCTCATCAGACCAAATAATCTTATTCCTCACCATCTTGGAGTTCTTCAGGTGTTTTTTCAACGAACTCCACGCAAGTTTTTTTTTGTCTTGCAGTGAGGAGAGGCTTTCATCGAGCTACTCTGCCATAAGCCCTAAGTGTCGGAGGGGTGAAGCGATGATTGACTGTCTTGAACTTTCGCCCATCTCCTGACTGCATCTCTGGCGCTAAGCCATCGTGTTCTTTGGGTTCTTCTTCATGTCTATCACCAAATCTCTTCTTCCCCAATTCCTCAATTTGGCTGGATGGCCAGCTCTCGGAAGCGATCTGATCATCCCAAACAGTTAACATTTATGGATTATGGAGGCTGCTGTGCTCTGAAGAACCTGAAGCAGCAGATTTTATTTTATTCTTTTGTAAGCTTGGGTACATCAGTGTCTTGCTACAAATCTGTCACTGAGCTCTTCAGGCAGTTGCTTTGACCTCATGATTCTCATTTGGTGACATGCACTGTGGGGGCGAGGCTTTCGTAATCAAGTACAATCAGTATGATCAAACACAACTCAACTCCAATGAACATGTAGAACCATTTCAAGGATGGTGAGAAGAAATGGACAGCACCCAAGTGAAATATGAGTGTCACAGGAAAGGGTCTGAATATTTATGTGAACGAATGTGAAATTTTAGTTTTTCTTTGGTAATAAATCAGGAGATATTTTAAAAATTCTGTCATTTTGATGTCCATTTGGGGTGCTGTCTGAACATTAATGGGGAAAATTTGACTTAAATTGTGTTTAAAAGATGGCTGCAATACAACAAAGAATGAAAAATGTAAGGTGTTCTAAAATCTTTCCATACCCACTGGATAATGCTGGCTATGGTGGACGTACACAAAGATAGTATTATCCTTTGTCCGAGAAGTGCTAATATTAGATAGTCCTGAAGAAGTTCTGATATAATATTTGAGTACAGTATAGGGTTTAAAATTGGTCCGGCCAAATTGACGGTGCTATCAAAATTTCATTCCACTGTGTTAATCAATTCATTTTATGTATAAGAACATGTCATAAAACAAATGTGGCCTTTTACGGCTTTTTGTTTTCAAAATTAAATCAAATTAATAAATTGCAACGCACAAAAATGTGCGGCACAGTAATGCAGCTTTAGAGCGTTGGCCTCACAGTTCTGGGGTTCAAACTCCAGCCCTGCTTGTGTGGAGTTTACATGTTCTACCCGTGCCTGCGAGGGTTTTCTACGGGGATTCCGGTTTCCTCCTACATCCCAAAAATAAAGATTAGTTGGAGACTCTAAATTGGCCCCAGGTGTGATTGTGAGTGTGACTGTTGTTTGTCTCTGTGTGCCTTGCAATTGGCTGGCAGCTAGTTCAGGGTGTACCCTGCCTCCTGCCCGTTGACAGCTGGGATTGCCTCCAGCACTCCCATGACCCCTGTGAGGATAAGCGGCTCAGAAATGGATGAAATGGACGTAACAATGTTTCATCACAGCATGGACCTATATTTCGTTTTAACAGTTGAAAACAATTTACAGCAAATAATTTACATCTCTGTTTTAGGATGAGGTAAGAATCTGATTCTTTTTATTTCTTTAATTTTATCAGAAAAGTGAAACATTTTGCCTAATTCGTGGCATTCCATTGTCTACTATAGTAAACTCAGTGGTGGTAACCTGCATTTTAGGAGTCTCTGCTGAGCCATCATCTTTTAAAAGCTGATCTTGCCAGACTTTTGACATTGACTAAAGACTAGGCCTGGAGCCTTGGACCAAACTTATGAGCCTTGCAGATATCAGCTCAGACATGTACAGCGAGGTTGCAGCAGTGCAAAATCATGGCCACATAACGAGATGACTTTGGAACCATTTTAAGCTTTAAAAGCAGCAAAATGATAATGTGATAAAAATAATATGGCCAGTTCCCAATGCACAGATGTCTATTATAGTTGCATCAATCCTATTCTTGCAGGTTGAGAAAATCACATATAGCAGTATATAGTATTACTCACTCTGACAAGCTGCCTCACTGTCATAATTTTCAGCCCACTCAAAATATTTGCCTCCATGTTCTGCAGCTTGTTATTCCCATGCTCCCTTGCACATGAGCAAGCTAAAAGCACTGCCATTACTGCATCACACTCTTAAAGTGGTGGCTCTGACCCATTAGAGTGGGCTGGTGGGAGTAGGGCTGTGAAATGATGATCATGGAGAATTCTATAAAAAGAAGACGGCTGTGAGCATTTGTTAGTCAGAGCGGAGGCGAGATTAAGCAAACTGTGTCCTGTGCAAGTGGGCGTCAACATCCCAAAAACATGAAACTTGGGTCTTCGCTATCTTTTATTCGGCAACACTCGGGTCAATTAATCATGTGTCTCTTAATGACCCTCGAAGGTGACTCACTAGATAAGTGCAATTACACTGGAAACATGGGTGCACCCAATTAGTCCTCAAGTTTCCCTCAATCTTTGCTGCAGAGGCAGTGTGTGTCCCACAGGGTCAGCCTGTTTGTGACTTCATTAGCAGCCTTCTAAAAGTGGAAGATGAACGCCTGGCCTAGATCACATCTCTGTGCACAGGGATCATCACTACTTTGGATGTGTTTGTCCTTTGAGGCGCAGGAAGGTGGAAGAGGCAAGGCAAAACCCTGGAAACACTTTTCCTGACGTCTCAGACTGCCTGCATAGATTAGTTGGAGTTTACTAGCATTTTGTTATTTTAGGCAAGAAGGCCCGCGGGAAGTTACACAAATGTCTCTGCGTGTAAATGTGCCAAGGACTGCTGATTATGGTACTGATGATGATGATCCTTCATATCTTTCTCTCAACCATCTTGAGCCCATCTGTAATTGCTCCCCCATCCTTTCTTCCCGTGAAATTGTTAATGAGAATTTTGTGCAATGTGGACGTCAGGGGCACAGTCACTTTTGTGTCTGCCAGCGGAGTGAGCGTGAGTAATGGGTGTGACTAATGCTGCTTGGCAGCCTCCACTCTTGTCCATCCCTGCCAGCTGTCCCCTGTCACTCCTCTGGGTGCATTTGGGTGCTCTCAGCAGGTCTCAGTAATCACACACGTGCCACACGAATGCATGCATGCCTGCCTGGCTGCCTGCCTGCATGTACACATACACACACACGCACGCGCACAAATGTATATATATGTTTCGTTGTGGAAGTTATATATATATATACACACACATATACACATTATTTTTCTTTTTATGGGAAAATGCTTATTCTGGATAAAGAGGTTCTATATATATATATATATATATATATATATATATATATATATATACATAACTTCTACAACCAAAACCCATCATGGTCTCTTAGCCAAGCAGAGATAGTGAAGGGCAGGAACCCTTCATTTGATGGTCCCTCTGGGTATTTGCGCACGAGCGTGTGTGCTTTTGAAATACAGGTGCTCACGTGCAAGAAGCTAAGTTTTCTAACGGTGAGTTTGTAGCTACACAGTCACAGAAAATTGAGAGGCATTAATGAAATTTGTTCCCAAGCCTAATGTCACCATGATAATGTGATGTGATGTCATTTTGCATTGAAGCCTGATGAATGCAGCCATCCTGCTCACACCATTGAGCTGATAAGTCAAATTTGTATGAAGTCACGACAAAGACAACATAACTTAAAACCTCCACATGATGAAATCCATTTTAAACACAATCATCCCACCGAATTTCTTCACTTGGGAACAAAAAACCCGGTGGGACATTTCCCATTCCATGCCAGCTTGCTATTATGGAACCGTTTGCCCAACAGTGCAATTGCAAATGTGACGGTGTACGGTATATGATGCACGTGTGCTCACATTACATAAAGCGTGGCGTTACTTACTATTGTAATAGATGTAGCCATTGAACATGTTGACAAAGCCTGCAGACTTTTAAAAAGTAGTACAAATCTGGAATCAAAACAGGTTGCTTTGATCTACTTAATGTAGCTCCCACAACGGCAACCTATATACCAGGGCCAGCTGGCGAAACCTGTGGTATTTCGTTCAAAGTGTCGCGGCTTCAGCTTTCAAACATAATGGAAGGTGGCCTCTCTGTTAATAGGAATATTCTTACCGAGAAGAAAAAAGCACCAACGATGACCCATACCCGTTTTTCACGAGTAAGACACGTGCACCAAAGACGCTACAGCAGAGCCATGAACTGTAAAATATGCCTGGGTCGTGATTAATAATTTCTTATGTCCAAAGAGTGATAATCAAAAAGAAGTTTGTTATTTATAGAAAAGCACATTATTTTTCTTTTTATGGGAAAATGCTTATTCTGGATAAAGAGGTTCTAATCTTCGGTTTCAGTTTAGAATACAGCAGAATCTACTACTTTGACAGTGTTGAAACAAGAGAAATGTGAGAAAATGTTAATGCTTTTCTGAAAAAAGTTCAAAGTGTGTGGTTAGGGGTTTTACAGCCTTAAAACATATATAAGAAATGATAAAAAAAAAAACATTGTAAACCAAAAAACATACACTAAATGAAAAAACACTTAAAAATACTGTAAATGAAAAAAACAACATATAAGCAAAAAATGTTGTCAATGAAAAAAAAACATCCTGCAAATAAACAAACATCCTGTCAATCAAATTAATATAATGACCAAAAAAAAACATTAAAAAATGAAAAATATATATTTTTTACACAGATTTCACTTAACACGGGTATTTTTTTTAACATAACCCCTATATGAGGGAAGACTGTGTGTGTGTGTCGGGGTGTGTGCGTGTGTGAGTGTATGTATATATCAGTAACTGTGACCACCATCGCACTCACAAATCTGCACAGTCGAGCACGAAAAATCACGTACATAAAATTTGTTACGAGTAGAAATACATAGATATTGAAGATGTATTATTTTGTGTTGTCTTGACATTATTTTATGTGTGTCTTTCAGAAAACGTTGGTAACAACAAAAAGCTTGATCCTAAACAATCAGTATTCACCCGGAAACAGGAAATGCAAGTTAACCGTACTGAGCATGTTCGGAAGTGATGCCAAAAGCACATGTTAGGAGCTTCTTCACATACTGCAAGGGCATATACTGTCCGTCGAAAGTCATAAACATCATGAGCCATGTCAAAGGAAATTCAGTTACACTAAAAACATTTCTGGGATACAACACAGGTAATGTTTCAGTATCTAACTATAATAAGTATGAGATTGTGATTTACTTTGACTTGATCTAACATTAATGTTCTAACATTAGACAAGATCTTGAAGTTGAAAACCTTTCCACTCTCCATGCTTTAGGAAGATAAAGATAATCTCCTGCTAGCTTTCATCAATGGATAAACAATAGATACCGCCATAAATTCCGCGAAACTACAACAATACATCATGATTGCCGACAGGGCTGTTTGTTCCAATGTATCGCTAGTTTGTTGCCATTAACGCCGATTATGTTGAACTAAAGTTTACTTCATTTTCAAGACATTCCGGGTAGAGACCGTTCGTGTTTATTCCCTGACAGGCCAGTGTGTCACAACCCATCGAGACGGAGGTAGGACCCAAATGCAGGAGTACACGGAGACGCAGAGGTAATTCGGGAAAAACACTTATTATTCCAAGGTCGGGGATCGGACATGCAGTCCGGTGCAGCAGCGGTAGTCGGGACATCGGGCGTAGAGAGCAGGGTAGGCAGGAGTCGGTACACGGGAGACCGATCAAAGCAGGCAGGAGTATCAAAGGAGTCAGCCTTACGGGGTCGGTCGGAGAACAGGCGGAGGTCAGTACACACAGGTTGTCGATCAGAGATACGGGAGTCCAGGAACGGGACATGAGTTGCAACGATCTGGTGCCGGACCAGTTGTCCCCATGGTCCTATATACACCGGGGTCAATCAGCCTCCCACCTGTGTGCCTCCCAATCAGCACGACCGTGCGGGCACCCGCACAGCCAGGGCTGGACCGGCAGGATCATGACACAGTGCATTTAACTTTTCTTCAGATTAAGTTTGTCAGATCAAGAATTTTTATTGATATATATCATGTTCTACTAATATAAGTTGAAATTGGAATTTTTTTTCTTTTAGTTATGTATTTGCTTATTTTATTTTTAATTTACAATTGTTATATTAATCCAGTAAATTAAGGTCTTGAGATTCCATCCCTAATCACACCTGCATCTTTATATCTGCGGGCATTACCGACCACACCGATACATTTTTCAAATGTAAGTGACTGATATACTGTATTTATCTATCTATCGATCTTTCTATATATATGGAATCGTGCCGTGTAAATAGTCCAATGGTCAATCTATGAGGTTGGACATGAGAAATTACGAATATATATATATATATATATATATATATATATACATACATACATACACACACACATAAATGGCGGCACGGTGAAGCAGCTGGAGAGCGTTGGCCTCACAGTTCTGCGAACCAGGGTTCAAACCTGGCCCCCCCATATGTGGAGTATGCATGTTCTCCCCGTGCCTGTGTGGGGTTTCTCCAGGCACTCTGGTTTCCTCACATATCCCCAAAACATGCATTAATTGCATTGAAAGTCTAGATTGCACCTAGATATGATTGTGAATGCGACTGTTGTCTGTCTCTATGTTCCCTGCAATTGGCTGGCAATCAGTTCAGGGTGTGACGTCTCCTGCCTGATGACAGCTGGGATTGGCTCCAGCACTCCCACGACCCTTGTGAGGATAAGCGGTTCAGAAAACGTGAATGAATCTTCTGCACTCTCAAGGCTGTAGTAAGTCCAGTGCCCCGTGATGGTGAAACATCATATTGCAGTTTTGATTCATATATGGTACATTCACACTAGATGCAAATTGGACCATTTACACAGTACAATTCCATATGACGTTAATGCAGTCCACGTGAATAGATGCGAATCCATAGCAAGTGTCGTCTATGACGTGTTTGACGAGATGCAAATCCTCCATCTTCGCATGACATTGGGAGATTTTAACTACATGTCACAAATCGAGTCATGACAACCAATTGACATTGAGAAAGGTGGCTAAGGTCCAGCTTGGAGGATGGAACGTAGCACTGGCTGCTGTGGATGCTCAAAGCACTTTGTCACTGACCACAACCGTCTGGGACCAGTTGGGCTGGAAAGTGGGACAATTTAAATAAGAGGAAAAGAATAAGGAACCAGCTTTAGCTGCCTGGCAATGGCCCAACATTGGCCCAGGGACGCAGATAGCTGGTTCGTGCTGACTGTACAGCACACACCTGGCCTTTAGCGCTCACAGACATTTGGATTGAACCCGGGACCTCACAACTGTGAGGCCAACGCTTTACGCCTAACTAGATAGGGTGTGGCGTGCTGAGTTTGGCGTGGGCAAAATGGGATTGATTCCCGCTCAGTGATGGTGTCAAGATGCGCCTTGTGACTGACTGGTGACCAGTTCAAGGTGTAGTCTGCCTTTTGTCCAATGTTGGCTGGGTTAGGCTCCAGCACTCCTGCGACCCTTGTGAGGATAAGTGGCGTGGAAAATGGACATGGACATCACACTATAACCAGTATGAAAAAAAAGACTCTTCTAAACCTGGGTCAGGTCGTGATCTGAATGGTTTTTTTTTTTCTTGGACACATACTCGACTGTCCTTTAATGCATCATATTCTCCTCTTATTATCTATCATGGAGATTGGACTGTGCATTTGGGAAATAAATGAAATGAGTAAGTTTGGGGATGTAGCTAGGATGTCACCGCTCTCTGGGCAAAGCAATAGGAATCTCATTACAGTGGCCTCTGGAGCGGCCCTGCGGCTAAGTATATCACTCTGAGTGATTTGAACTTGGTGTCCGATGAAGTAGGACTTGATCTGTAGCCCTCTTCTGATTCTCGCTGGCAATTTTGCACCATAATCCTGAGAAGCTGAAACTCTGATAGATTTGTGGTATCGGTTTAGTTTGCATACAGGTGAGGTTATTTTACGAACAGAATGTAATTTAGGTGACTCAGGGTAAGAACATGCTCTGGATACATGACCAGCTCTCCTGCAGTTTTACTCAAATGTGCAATTCGTGATTACATCCAGTACTAGCATAAGTTGTCATATATATATATATATATATATATATATTATATATATATATATATATATATATATATATATATGTTACATTGAATAAATGTGAATTTAAAATCAAGGAAATTTAAGTCCAAAACAGTATGTGGGGTACATGAGATATTAAAATAAAGAAAATTAAACTTAAAAACAGTACATGGATGAGTGGGATGGAAATGTGGGTCTGGGTGAGATCAGCCGAGAGCCTCTACTCTATATCTCTATAAAATGTTTGGTTTACAGAGGGTCCAACCAGTCTGGTCATTGTCCTCTGACCTACAGTAAGTTATCAGAAAAAATGTGTTTTCTTTTTTTCCAACCAAGCTCTTTACATTCTTCAGAAGGGTTTGTGTTCAGTTTTCTTAATCACCCAAACTGGCCAATAGGCAGACTGCTTTTAGTGATTTTGCACCAACTTTCTCTTAATTGCAATACTTCATTTCAAATTCTAACTTAGTTACTACCATAGTTGACTTGCCGATCTGATATTTCTAGTAAAAGGAAGTCCGAACATGTGGATCTAATATTCAAGGTATATCTGATACTGCGGTTACATATCAATTGAGTCAATGTTGAATGCATGTAGGAGTCACTGATGTCATGATCCTGTCGCTCCAGCACGAGCTGTGCGGGTGTCCGCGCAGGTGCGCTGATTGGAAGGTGCACACCTGCGCCTCATGCAGCCTGATTATGCTGTGGATTTATATGACCGCGATGACAACTGGCCGGCGCCAGTTCGTTGATCTTCATGTCCCGTTCGTGTGCTCCGGTATCCCTGATTGAACCTGTGTGTACCGACCTTCGTCCGCTCTCCGACCAACTTTGTAAGCCTGACTCCTTCGTTACTTCTGCCTGCTTTGATTGTTCTCCTGTGTACCGACTCCTGCCTGCCCGCTCACCTGCTCTCTTCGCCCGACGTCCCAACTACCGCTGCTGCACCGGACTGCCTGCTCGATCCCCTACCTCTGCATATAATAAACGTGTCTCCTTGAAGTACCTTGCATCTTCCGAGTCCTGCATTTGGGTCCTACTCTCGTTCCGATGGGACGCGACAGAACGAACTGGCGCCACCAGTTGTCATTGCGGTCATATAAATCCACAGCATAATCAGGCTGCATGAGGCGCAGGTGTGCATCTTCCAATCAGCGCACCTGCGCGGACACCCGCACAGCTCGTGCTGGACCGGCAGGATCATGACAACTGATGATGTAGTGATAAACAAGGCTGACTTTGGTGTGGTCAGCGTGGGTTCAATTCCCGTTCAGTGATGGTGTCATTATGTGCCCTGTGACTGACTAGCGACCAGTTCAGGGTGCAGTTTGCCTTTTGCCCAAAGTTAGTTGGGATAGGCTCTGGCACTACCGTGACCCTTGCATGGATAAGCAGTTTGGAAAATGGATGGATTTCATATAGATGGTCAGTTGGATGCATGGATGGATGTTCCTTGTCATTTCTGTACTAGTTGCTGTGATTATTGCCAGAGAGAGATCCTAATCATTTTTGGGATAATACAAGCTGGTGCAACTCGAGATAAGGTCATGTGTTTTTGTCAGTGATCGTCTGGTTCAGATTTCCGTGAGTGATTGATTGTCGGTGATCACATCACAGTCTCGACACTGTCATCTGAGATGACTGAAAAGGAAGATCTCTTACAAAAAAAAGGCTATCCTCGAAATTCAGTAACTTCATCCTTTAGTTTTGCTTCAAAATTCAGACTTTCACAATATGAAGCAAAGAATCCGGTTGTTTACAGAATGCTGAGCATTACCCACCTTTTTACTGAACAAACGTCTTACTGTCTGTGCCCCCTGGAAGGGAATTGTTTCTTCAACTTAGAAAGTGATTATTTCTTTCTTACTTTATAGTGGAAAACGTGTTATAGAAGCCTCTGGCAAATGGCACACCATACATCACCGAATTCCTCCATCCATAAACCCCTGTCTGTCTCCATTTGATGCTGGGCTGCCCTCCAATGCAAACACCCCACTCCAAATGTTTGGAGACAGAGTTTTCAGTTCAACAACTCCCCACTGCTGTAATTCCCTCCGTCCTGAAATCTGTAATGGTGTGGGTATAGATGTTTTGGATAAAAAAATCATCAAGGACCATTTATCATACTATACCTGGAATAAATGATACAGCTATACACACAGGCTCAGGAGGTAGAATGGTTGCCTCTCAACTTTCAGGTTGTGGGTTGGATCAACCATTTTGAACTTGACCTTGAGCAAGACATTAAAGCCCCATTTTCTCCTGATGCTGTACCTGTTACCATTTACAAATTAGATATAGATAGATAGATAGATAGATGTACAGTATGTACTGTATATGCATGTATGTACAGTATGCATTATGCATTATGTATGCGTTAGCTACCACCACACTGTGTTATTTAACGCAAAATGAACATCACTAGGTTTGATAAGGAATAAATCACAGTATTTAAACCATGAAATTTGAATAGCTTCGTATTTAATGTCCACTGGACTGCAGGTGTAAAGATAGGAGTGTAATCAAATTTTACATTTAAACAAATGCCCTTGTGACTCGAAAGTGATCGCCCACTATTAGCCTCAGCTACCGAGCTAGCAAGTTCGGTAATATGGCGTATGACTGTATGCTATTTAGATGCGCATATACAGCCCTTAAAGTAAGGAGTCCCAGTAGCTCAGTGGTTAGAGCACTGGTTTGGTAAACCAGGGGTTGTGGGTTCGTATCCCGCTGGGGCCTCCACTCCTTGAGAAGGGTTGCGTCATGAAGGGGATCTGACGTTTAAAAACTTGTGCCAAACATATATTTATGCGTTCATCTGAGATGATACGCTGTGACGACCCGAAAGGGACAAGCCGAAAGAAACATACACACACAGCCCTTAAAGTGGGACTGTCATCCCTATAAACACTCTAAAATAGATATTGCAATGAAAAATACATATAACAGTATTCACATCAATGTCTATATGAGGGTGTCATCCATGCACAAAGTTGTGCAATTGAGTCTTCCAAATGGTCGCCTTATTAGTCGAGTTCTCTGTCCTTGATGTCATCATCACTTCCGCCGTTGAAAACGCGCAGTGCCTGCTACTATGGAAGGCGAACAACAAAGATATTCGGATTTTTCTGACACCGAAGCTCTTTTCGAAAAGGACAACACCACACAACCGAGTGAAGTTACTAGGGCAATATTGTTTCGAGCCATATTCAGATCACGGCCAAACCGCATCCCGTCCGATCTACTTCCGCGGCGGAGATGATCTTATGACAGAGCCGAGCGGTGCTGCTTTATGGGGTGCTCACAGACGCCGCAGTACTGAGCAACACAGTCGAGCCGGGGCGCTTAATGCGCGCACGCAACTGAGTAACGCATTCTCGGCTGGGTTCTTCAGAGCCGCCCCTGTCGCAAAGCCCAACGCGCAGCCTTCGCAGAAGCTTTGACCGCCGAACGCGGCGCATCAGCCGGTGTGGGTGATTTTCGGCGCCGTGGTATATAAGGAGGAGGTGGAGCCGAGCTATGCTGCTTTTAGGGGTATGTTCAAAGTCGCCGCAGTATGCGTTGAACACTATCAAGACGAGGCTGAGTGAGACATTGTTGGCTGGGCGACGAGCACATCAACACATTTCATACGGGGATCTTTTGTTACGTTATGAGAGAGACGATTACGTGGTCCGCCCCAAACTATTATTTTTTTTAGTAGCTGTATACACACCTACCTGTTATTTGGAACCCACGAAACTCTCGTCCTCTGCACCCATGCAATCAATTTTTCACAACGAACAGGATCTCTTTCAAACTTATGAAGGGTAATTCCATTCTCCCAAGTGTTCAAGCAATGTCCAGAAATGCAATGAGCCGGCATTTTGGCTAACACAAAGGAACAACGAGCTACCTTCCCGGCGGTAAAAATAATAGAAACAAACGAGTTCAAGAGGAGGCACCGCTGTCCTTTACGTCACTTCCTGCTTCTTCTCGAAAACAAAACCCTGAGAGGATTTTCATGGCGGGAGTTACAAAAAGCTGTATACGTCAAAATCATTGTGGTGAAAAAACACATGGGACCGTATTGGCTGTGGGTTTTTCATTAATAATATACCAAAAATCATCCATTTCATGACAGGCACACTTTAAGATATTAAAATGGACAATCATAATCGTATACAATAAATATATTCCTAAATAGCCTTTAAAGCCGTGTTGTTTGGCAAACTAAATAACCACGTAGAATCTCGGATGGCATTACTGCAGTATGTGTTAAACGGGGTGGGGGGAACTAATCCAACTAGTTGGGTGATTAAACAAATGAATGCATGGGAGAATTAATCGCGGAAAGCAAATAATCATGATCCTAGCAATGCTCAACCCACCTACACGGCAGAAATACGGATGACGTGCCCTCGCTCAATCTTCGGATAGCTGACCTTAGCCGTCGACAGGACACATGGCGCCATGACTCACTATCACCCCCCAGGGGCCTGGAGTGGGAAGGGGAACTCTGTGAGTACAATGCTAGCAAAAGAAGAAAAAAGATAGATAGATAGATAGATAGATAGATAGATAGATAGATAGATAGATAGATAGATAGATAGATAGATAGATAGATAGATAGATAGATAGATAGATAGATAGATAGATAGATAGATAGATAGATAGATAGAGATAGATAGATAGATAGATAGATAGATAGATAGATAGATAGATAGATAGATGATAGATAGATAGATAGATAGATAGATAGATAGATAGATATAGATAGATAGATAGATAGATAGAGATAGATAGATAGATAGATAGATAGATAGATAGAAGATAGATAGATAGATAGATAGATTAGATAGATAGATAGATAGATAGATTACAGACTACAAGCTGCTACTTTTGTTGGGTGCTTTGAACTCTGCGGCCTGTTTTTTGATGCAGTTAAATTGTTTTGATTTTTTTTTTCACTAGTGGCTATCAATAAACATACAATAAAAACTTGTTCAAGCGTAATGTTTAAACATGGCTGTTCCTTGTAAAGTTATGGAGATGCACGGATGCCTCCTGTCAATAGAAGAAGGAATACCTCTGTCATGCATAGAAGAAGACATGGAGAAAACACAGTTTACATGTGTTTTGAGCTTGACTGCTTCTGGACCAAAGCTTCTGCCATGCGCCATTTTTAAGCAGATCCCCACCCCAAAAGGAAAAACTCGCAAAGAGCATATTTCTTTAACTTCATTAAAAAGCCTGGCTGAGTTTAATGGCTAAAAGGACGGGCCCTGGCCCGGACGGAATCCCTGGTGAATTCATTAAACAATTTTGTTTCAGACTTGCCTGGACTAGAACAGTCAAAGAGCTAAACAATAAAGGTTAAATTAGTGGCCATATGAGAACAGCTTCAATTAGGTTACTACTAAAGACAGCTAATTATCTTCCCTTATCACTGATAAATGAAGATATAAAGATGATCTCGAAACCCCTCGCAGCGAGACTTGAAAAGGTACTCTTGTTGATATTTCACTCTGACTAGACAGGCTTCATTAAAGGTAGAAGTTGCACGAATATTGTCAGACGTTTGCTAAATTTAATTAACATTTCACACCGTAAAAACCTAGACACAAGTATTATGTCTTGCTCTTGATATTCATCACCGTTAATATTAAAGGTATCTCCTCACTACTGACAGAACACAAAATCCATCGATATACAGATGACATTGTTCTTCATTCACCCAGACATTCTCTTCAGGCGATCATCGGCCATATTAAGACATTTCCACAAATATCCCACTACTACTACTACTACTACAAATACTCCCAATGACAGTAAACTCATGGACTCCTACAGATCAAATCTTGGATAACCTTATTCCGATATGAAATATTGGATATTTAGAGATCGATATAAAATCTCACAGAGTTAAATTACAGACCACGTGAGGCAAAAAAAAAAATCTTAGCTGGCTCAAGACGGTGGAATAAGTTGGCTATATGATTACTGGCAAGAATACCTACAATAAAAATAAAAACATCACCTCAAATAAATTATTTTCAAAGATTTCACTTAATAACTAACCTACGGACATGTAGTGAGTGAGTGAGTTACAAATAGATGAAGTGCTTACGTATCCCCCTACTTATATTCTTGTTCTATAGACTTGTATAATTCATTGAGTGAGTCCCATCACATTCCAGTTGTATAGCCGGGTTTACGATGTTTCTCTTGCATGCTTAATCTTTTGTCCTTGTCCTCTCCTATCTGGTCCTGTTCTTCCTTCACATGGTGTGGAGCTTATACAGTCTCATGCAACATCCATCTTTAATGTTTCTTTTTTGTAGATATCCAATGATTTACTTTGCTCATTCTGTTTAGAGTTGGGGCTTTGTCTTTTTTTTCCCCTCTCACACCTCTGGAAGTTCTGTTCTGTTAAACTAATGGACACTGATCATCAATAAAACTTCAATTAAAATCACAGAGGAAGCTCAAAACTCAACTGTGAGACAGTACAACTGTTTGGGCATGACGGGGATTCAGAGTCTCCATTCTCCTTGATTTAACAGCCAAACAGCACAAAAAAAAGAAAAAAACAGAAATTTCCATTTGTCTTAGGACTATACTACTACATTATCAACATTCAATAAATACTTGGGAACATACTTTTCACAGTGTAAATTCCTGCCTAAACTGCTACATTCATAATCATTTTCATTGTTTCCTGAGTGACTGTTCTGTAACATTCTAATTTCTAGAGGTGGTGAAGTTGTTTTTTTTCCCTTGCTGTAAACTATAATCATCAAAATTATACTGTATATATGAAAGATATCATGTTTAAAATCAATCTCTATCATGAATTTCACTATTTGAACCAAACTACCAAATTACATTTTTAAAGAAGCTATTGACACATTTATAATTTATTGAGATCTACCTATAAATATACCTGTGACTAGTAAAATCTATTTTCTGAGCCGCTTATCCTCACAAGGTTCACAGGAGTGCTGGAGCCTATCCCAGTAATCTTCAGGCAGGAGGCGGGGTACATCCTGAACTGGTTGGAAGCCAATTGCAGGGCACACAAAGACAAACAACCATATGTACTCACAATAACACCTAAGGGCAATTTAGAGTCTCCAATTAATGTATGTTTTTTAGATGTGGGAGGAAAAAACAGTGCCCAGAGGAAACCAATTCAAGGACAGGGAGAACATGTAAGCTCCACACAGGAAGGGCCGAGATTTGAACCCCGACCCTCAGAACCCTGAGGGAGATGCTCTAACCAGTCTCCCACCATGCCATGACAACTAACAATGCCAGGAATATAGACAACGCTGTCGTGGCTGTTGGGCTGGTTATAATATAAATTTAGTTTTTATTCAGAATCAACAGGGTCCTCCAAGATGTATGGATGAGTGTCCCTCGGGGAGTCATGTGGGGGTTGCTGGATATTGGTAACAGCGCCTTTGGATTGGCAGAGAGGGATGGTGGTGTACAAGGGGATCACACTCCTCAGCCTCCCTGGTAAGGTCTATTCAGGAGTGCTGGAGAAGAGGGTCCATTTGGAAGCTGAATCTCAGATTCAAGAGGAGCAGTGTGGTTTTCATCCTGGCTGTGGAACAGTGGCCCAGCTCTAAATCCTTGGCAGGGTCCTCGGGTTTTGTGGATTTGGAGAAAGCATTCGACTATGTCACTCAGAGACTCCTGTGGGGGATCCTTCAGGTGTATGTGATACAGTCCCTGTATGATTGGTATCAGAGTTTGGTCCACATGGGTGGCAGTAATTCTCGCGTTCTGCTCTCCAAAAAAAGCTAATTCGCTAGAGGTGCTGTAGTTGATTTTTGCACTGAGTGTCACCATCAACACTTCCGCTTTTTGATAGCAACCCACAAAATGGCAGACAAAATGTTGTCATCTCTTATAGATTGTGGATCAAAGTGTCTTGAGCACAAGCGGGTACGCCTGTTGACATTGAAGACGTTGACATAGCCAGTGGAATCTTTCCCACTCCTTCTCACAAGCTGCTTCCATCAAGCTATGTCTCTGGGATGTTTAGGCCACTTGAGCCAACACACAGCTGACATCCATGGATATCTTTTGACACTCTTACGACTATCAGATGTGCATTGAGCTGCAGCACACCTGAAGCCCATGGTAAAGAAGGTAAAATATGATTTTACACAGTAAAAACGTGCCTAAGACCGGTGAACAGATACATGTCCAGACGAAACCGGAAGTATATATGGTGACAATTACCCATGACGCAACGTGAAATTCGATCGCAGTGCCTCTAGCGAAAGAGCTTTCACGGGAGAGCAGAACATGAGAATTCAGACTCGTTCCTGGTGAAGGTTGGACTCCACCAAGGTTTTCTTTTGTCACTGATTCCGTTTGTAAATTTTATGGACAGAATTTCTAGGTGCAGTCGAGACCGAGAGGCTGTCCGTTTTGGTGACCTCATTATTGCATCTCTGCTTTAGGCAGATGACGTGGTTCTGTTGGTTTCATTTAGTTATGATCTCCAACTCTTACTGGAGCAGTTTGTAGCCATGAAGCGGCTGGGATGACAATCAGTACTGTCAAATCTGAGAACATTGTCCTCAGTCGGAAAAGGGTTGCGTGGCCTCTCCCAGTTGGGGATGACCGTTTTCCTATCAAAAGGACAATACTATAGTTTTTAGAAATAACATTTATTTTTAATGATCCATTTATGGGGTTGGACATACAAGAAATATTTAATAACAACTTAGGTGTATTTTACAGTTACTCTAGCTGGCTGGCGTGGGTCTACTGTAACGTCTTTTTCCGCTGAAGCACTTTGGTGCAGATGTCTTCTTCTTCTTTTCCTTTCGGCTTGTCCCGTCATCTTTTTGCCAGTACCCTAAATATTTGAAGTCCTCCACCCTCGCTATCTCTTCTCCCTGTTGCCTCACTCTTCCCCCTCCACCTTTGTCATTCACACACATATATTCTGTTTTACTTCGGCTAATCTTCATTCCTCTCCTTTCCAGTGCATGTCTCCAGCTTTCTAATTGTTCCTCTGCATGCTCCCTGCTTTCACTGCATATCACAATATCATCTGCGAACATCATGGTCCAAGGGGATTCCAGTCTAACCTCATCTGTCAGCCTATCCATTACCACCGCAAACAGGAAGGGGCTCAGAGCTGATGCCTGATGCAGTCCCACCTCCACCTTAAATTCCTCTGTCACACCTAAGGCACACCTCACCGTTGTTCTGCTGCCATCATACATGTCCTGTACTATTTTAACATACTTCTCTGTCACACCAGACTTACGGATGCAGTACCACAGTTCCTCTCTTGGTACTCTGTCATAGGCGTTCTCTAGATCCACAAAGACACAATGTAGCTCCTTCTGACCTTCTCTGTACTCTTCCACTAGCATCCACAAGGCAAATAATGCATCTGTGGTACTCTTTTTAGGCATGAAACCATACTGTTGCTCGCATATACTTACTTCTGTCCTGAGTCTAGCCTCCACTACTCTTTCCCATAACTTCATTGTGTGGCTCATCAACTTTATTCCTCTATAATTCCCACAGCTCTGAACATCACCTTTGTTCTTAAAAATGGGAACTAAAACACGTTTCCTCCATTCTTCAGGCATCTTTTCGCCCGCTAGTATTCTGTTGAATAAGTTGGTCAAAAACTCCAAAGCCATCCCTCCAAATTGCTTTCATATCTCCACCGGTATGTCATCAGGACCAACTGCCTTTCCATTTTTCATCCTTTGTAGTGCCTTTCTAACTTCCCCCTAACTAATCATTGCCACTTGATCCTTCACACTTGCCTCTTCTATTCTTCCTTCTCTCTCATTTTCTTCATTCATCAACTTCTCAAAGTATTTTTTCCATCTATTTAGCAGACAACTGGCACCAGTCAACACATTTCAATCTCTATCCTTAATCACCCTTACCTGCTGCACATCCTTCCCATCTCTATCCCTCTGTCTGGACAACCTGTAGAGATCATTTTCTCTTTCTTTCATGCCCAACCTGGTGTACATGTCTTCATATGCCTCTTGTTTAGCCTTTGCCACCTCTACCTTTGCCCTACGTCACATCTCAATGTACTCCTTTCGCCTCTCCTCAGTCCTCTCAGTGTCCCACTTCTTCTTCGCTCATCTCTTTCCTTGTATGACTCCCTCTATTTTGGGGTTCCACAACCAAGTCTCCTTCTCCCCTTTTCTACCAAAAGACACACCAAGTACTCTCCTGCCTGTCTCTCTGATTACCTTGGCTCTCGTATTCCAGTCTTCCGGGAGCTTCTGCTGTCCATCGAGAGCCTGTCTCACCTCTTTCCGAAAGGCCGCACAACATTCTTCCTTTCTCAGCTTCCATCACATGGTTCTCTGATTTACCTTTGTCTTCTTAATCTTCCTACCCACCACCAGAGTCATCCTACACACCACCATCCTATGCTGTCGAGTTACACTCTCCCCTACCACTACTTTACAGTCAGTAATATCCTTCAGATTACATTGTCTGCACAAAATATAATCCACCTGCGTGCTTCTACCTCCGCTCTTGTAGGTCACTCTATGTTACTCCCTCTTCTGGAAATAAGTGTTCACTACAGCCATCTCCATCCTTTTTGCAAAGTCCACCACCATCTGTCCCTCAAAGTTCCTTTCCTGGATGCCGTACTTATTCATCGCTTCTTCATTGCCCCTGTTTCCTTTACCAATATGTCCATTACAATCTGCACCACTCACAACTCTCTCGCAGTCTGGGATGCTCACAACTACTTCATCTAGTTTTTTCCAGAGTTTCTCTTTCAACTCTAGGTGACATCCTACCTGTGGGGCATAGCCGCTAACCACATTATACATAACACCCTCAAGTTCAAATTTTAGTCTCATCACTCGATCTGATACTCTTTTCACCTCCAAGACATTCTTAGCCAACTTTTCCTTTAAAATAACCCCTACTCCATTTCCCTTCCCATCAACTCCGTGGTAGAACAATTTAAACCCTGCTCCTAAACTCCTAGCCTTATTATCTTTCCACCTGCTGTCTTGGATGCGCAGAATATCAACCTTTCTCCTAATCATCATGTCAACCAACTCCTGAGCTACCTTGGTGCAGATGTCTTATGAGTAAAAAATAATTATGGATTGTTCTTGGTGGTCTTTTTTCCTTCTGGGTGAGATTATTCTTATAAACAGACATTCGATTATGTTTATTAATTGTAATGAATGAAACATTACAAGCTGCCATTCTTGTGCAGTTCGCTGAAGTTCATTGGCCGTGGTTGTCAAATAATCATTAGTCCATCCTCATCGTCTTTCTCAATACTTGTGTCCTCTTCTTCCTCTGCGGGACTAAAAACCCACATTACTAGCATCGAACAATTATGTACATTAGGCAAGCTGAACACATTCTGTACTCTACAGAACACTTTGCATGGAGAAGATTGATTGATAATGGTTTACAGTCCCTTAGGCAATTGGGATGCAGAACACAATGTGAATTTTCCCTTCTTGAATCAGGATACAGAACACAACCTGCATTCATATACCTTTTTTAAAAAAGCCTACATCCCTGTAAAACAAAATAAATACACACAAAAAAGAAATCCAGGTAATAGCGATGCTGTGTAAAGTGAACCGCATTGAAGCAAGGGAACATTATACCACAATAGAGTAGGTAGAGCTATTTTCAAAAATAAAAAAAAACAATAGTTGCTTTATGGATTAATAATTATTGACGGTCCTCATTCCTTGTCTACAGTGTACAAGAAACAATCTCTTGAAGATACGTAATACATCATTGAATGACGTGTAGTTACAATGAAACTACGATGAAAACGTATTCATCCCATCTGGTCACCATAAATATTTGTGCAAACAGACGACTTTATTGCTTGTCGCATGCGTGACACATACCTTACATGCACCAAGAAATGAATTCGCTATGGTATTTTCAGGGTCACTCTGTTGGTTTGTAATCTCATTTGCAGAGAATGAATAAACATATTCATGGGAATTGGCCACAGCACATTCTAGAGATGCAAATTGATTTTCAGAAGAGTTGGCTGCAGAGAGCTGTTGTGCAGCATAAGGACACTCCAGTGATGAAAACCTCTATCAGTTTTGTCTTTATCAGTCAGCGAGTACAAAGTGCTCCAGTTTGTTGAAAGAAATGAAGAAATATTGTTTTTACTTGTTGAAACAATGGCATCCATTGTTGTGACAATTACTGTTTTCCTAAAAGGTGGCCATTATAAAGACTTGATTTTGTGCTTTTGTGGTTCCATACTATTATAGTCTGCATTTGTATTGCGAGTTGAGTTTGGCACTCTCATACCGGTAGTTACTTTTCTATTGCAATGCGGTCATTCATTCATTCCAATACTGTATCATCAGAATCAGCTTTATTGGCCAAGTGTGTAAAAACACACAAGGAGGTCGGTGCTGCCCTGGTATGACATTCAGAACATAGAACAATAAAGTAACAAGAACAAAGAATAAGAGAAATTTCTGTTCATCTGAACTATTCCTTATCGGTCATTTAGAACAGGTGAGATAAGAGTGTGTCAATGTCCCATTTGTGTTGCTCTAGTACAGAGTCTCTTTACCCGTTCGCGGTTCTCGTAATAGACCATTGCAATGACAATTGTGCAAAGGGAGAAGTTTAAAGTGACGAATCATGTGATAGTCTACAAAATAAATTACTAATAGTCGTACTAATTGGACCAGCAATAACTACCATAAAACTTTTTCCTTATTAGGTTACACCCAGCTGTTGTTCATATTTTGTTGATTCCCAAAGAATAATGTTTGTAAGTGGTGGGGTAAAGGTGAAAAGAATGGGTGCTGCAAATAATTTCATTTGCAAAAAAGTTTGGTAACCACTTGGTTAACTGAAGACATTACTAAATTATAGCTTCTGACCTTGTTGGAGGTACACCGCAAACTTCCTATGTACAGTCACCTCCATCACTGGAAAAATAAAATGTTAGTTTTGTTTTTTCAAATTTGGAAAAAAAAAGATCTGCATTTTATTAAAACAAAAAGAACTGTGCATCAGCAGCAAACAAAATCACTGCTTAAAAAACAAAACCTACAAATTGAATTTCACCACAAAAACATCACAGTGAATATTTGCTTTGATGTGACTCGTTGTTGCCCTGTAGAGACAAGTTCAGAAACGCTTGGCTTAACCTTGGCAAGTGTCACTATCATATCGTTTTCGCAACACAGTCTGTTCCTTTCCTTCATTTGATGATCTACCATTCTCAAAAAGAATTGCACGTAATGATACTTTATCACAGTTTGCAGTCAATAATGGCCAAACCAAGCGTGATGTCACAAATGGTCAGAGCGGAGTGAATGATCTTGAACCACCGAGATTGTCTCACCAAACCCCTCCTTGGTTCGATCTAACCCAGGATGAAAACCACTGCTTTATATTGGTGACCATTCCAGTATGCTATTTACCCAGCTTCTCCTGTAGAATCTCCTGGAATAGGCTCCAGCTAACCTGCGACGCTAATAAGGACAAGCGGTGTGGATGTATTTAATATTGTCTGAAAAATATATCTATATACAATGTAAAAAGATCTGTATCTAGAGCTCCATCTACATGCGCTTACTTACTTATGCCTACTCATGTACAATCTGACAGGAGTAACCTGAGACAGGCTGCTTAACTTCTGAAATCGATAGTCATGCAGCAGAAGCCAGAGGAAAGTGAGATAATTATCTTGGGGTTGTCAGGTGTAATTGGACAGTTGCGTTTCAAATTGGTCAGCCCATCATTGCAAGGACATCGGTTGAAAATTCTCTCATGCTGGTTCTGGATGAAAAATTGGAAACCTAACCACAAAAAAAGAGGGAGAAAGGGCAAAAGGCAGTCCAAGAAACACAAATTTAAATTTGCAGAGACTTATGTGCAACCAAATACCGCATTTGCCCAAACAGAACAAAGTGTCATGGTCCTGCCGGTCCAGCCCTGGCTGGGCGGGTCCCAACACACTGCCGCTGATTAGGAGGCGCACACCTGCGCCTCATCCTCGCTGATTCACCCCAGTATTTATAGGACCCAGGGGACAACTGGGTTTCGCCAGATCGTCGCATTGAATGCCCCGTTCCTGCACTCCCGTATTCTTGATCGTTAACCCTGGTGTACCGATCACCGCCAGTCCTCCGATCAACCCCATAAGATTGACGTCTTTGATACTCCTGCCTTCTCTGATCGATCTCCCATGTACCGACCCCTGCCTGTCCGCGGACCTGCGCTCTACGCCCGACGTATTAACTACCGCTGCTCCACTTGACTGTCTGCCTGATCTCCGACTTTGGACCGAATAAACACTTTTCCCAAACTGCCTCTGCGTCCTGCATTTGGGTCCTCCCTCCGTACTGATGGGTCATGACACAAAGAGCTTCCTTCCGCTGCTTTGTTTGTTCTTTGTTTTTACACAAGATTTCTTCAAGAGCTCCCAATGATGACCATATGCAGTGTTTTAGCTTCCTTCATTTACATATATGTATAAATAAAGGATATACTTCTATTTTATCCATCTTTGCCGCTTATCCTCACGAGGGTCGCGAAGAGTGCTGGAGCCTATCCCAGCAGTCATCGGGCAGGCGGCGGGGTAAACTCTGAACTGGTTGCCAGCCAATCGCAGGGCACATGGAAACAAACAGCCACACTCACAATCACACCTAGGGGCAATTTAGAGTGTCCAATTAATGTTGCATGTTTTTGGAATGTGGGGGAAAACCGGCGTGCCCAGAGAAAACCCACGCAGGAGAACATGCAAACTCCACACAGGCGGGTCCGGGATTTAACTCGGGACCTCAGAACTGTGAGGCCAATGCTTTACCAGCTGATCCACAATGCCGCCTTCATTTTATCAAAAATCAAAAATGTTATCAAAAGACAGTAACAACCAAGCAATGCCCATTCTATCATGTTTGGGTTGAAATTGTCATCCCAATAGTCCATAGCTGTCATATTTGGGCTGCTCCCATAGGAAGTCTGCTGGCCTGTTGTCCAGGTTTAGTTACATGACATTTCACATAAGGTGGTTATAAATTTCACCATTTTCTCCATTTGTGCATAATAGCGATTACCAATGTTCACTGGATACCTGAAAGTTTAGAAAAATGGCTTTGTAAGTCTTTCCAGATATTTCAACTGAATTTTGTTAGATGGTTGATGGCGTCTTCGAATGTGACTAATATTTTTATTGGGTTATTTTTTTATTTTATTTCGATTTTTTGTTGATTATATTTGATAATATATATATATATATATATATATATATATATATATATTTAATCCCCCAAAAATTATTTTACAAAAGGAAAAAACTAGGGGTTACTGAATACACAATCGTCTGTTTACGTTTCCTCATATGGCGATATTTTTATTGTGTGGTAGCTTATGTGCCAACTTTTATAGCGTTCATTTGTCATTTCATTTGATTCTACAAACTGACAAAAAGGAGTTGATATGTGGTTTAAATTATATTCTGTACACATTCTTATGAAAAAAAAAGAAAGAATTGCCTGTGGATGACAATAAATATAAGCGAGCTGGAGCTAAAATTTACCTTTCTGTCCCCCAAAAATGATACATTTTGTCATGTTTACTGATGTTCCTCTGTAATACACCGACTAAGAACTTGCTTGCTGCTGGTGAGCGAACTTCCTGTCCATTTGGTGATTTTTCTGACTGAACGTAAGTGTTCCACAATACAAAGGGATCCAGACTCTACATGGGATACAAAGTGGCTCAGCCTGAGATCAGCGAGATCAGTTTGGACGTCTATCCCAGGGGAAATGAGGTGGCTGACGTAGCAACAGCAAGAAAGTGAAAGCTATCCATTCCCCTCTCAACCAATCCTTCTGGCCAGCCTATAATCTCCTTTAACAAAATTGACAAGGCTAAGTAAAGCAACTGTTGCATCCTGATTCCAAGAAAGCCATGGTGTTGCTCAAATCCATATTTTTTTCTCCAACGCTTCACACTAACAGCACGAACCACATATTTTTTTATTCCTCAATTACAAATTATATTTTAAGAGAATACATGGAATCTAGTAGGTGGATCACAATTTCTAGAAGTACTCAAGGGTGATTAAAACTTCCAAGGGTTAACCACAGCTTGTCATCTACGTTGCTTGCTGTTGTCTCAAAAGCACCCAGTTCCTATTTGTCTGGTGCCCTCGAGCCACAGGCTGCTGCTGGTGATAAGAACATGATCGAGCCAGGCCTAAAGAAGGAGTATCCTCCCCTAATCACTTCTCCCATTTTATTTCCCCACTTAAAGAGGAGACATCAGGATTTTCTGGCTGTAACATCCTTCTTTCAGGATTTACTCTGCTATCAGGCTTGTCCCTCTCTCTGTTTTGCTCTGTCTTTATCCTTACTCTTGCTGCTCAGAAATCTCGTGGATTATGTCAGAAAATAGAATGTGTTGCTGTTCTCACTTAAATAACCACCACAGCTCTGAGGCACAGACAGGCCGCTCATGAAATTTAATCAATGAATCATGCTACACTCGCGTGTATGTACAGAATATGTACTATGCTCTTTGATGTACCTCACAATCACAACAAGAACACATTGTTTAGTGTTTTGTGCTAATTTTATACATTCAAATCAGTTGTCCTTCGGCAAAATTCAGTCGCCGTTGCTCTCGTCATAGGCTGTTACATTCTCCTTAAATGCAGACAGCCAACGGTAACGGTACTTTTACTCCGTTACAATGATCTAAATATTGCTCAATACGTTCATTGATAAATTATTGCTGATTTATCGACTTTTTTGTACTTTAGACAATGACTTCGATTTCCACATTGAGCGCTGTTTGCAACAATCTAATTTAAGTGGGAGTGACATTTAAGTCTGGTTCACCAATCAAATGACAAAAGAACAACACATGACCTCACATGTCTTAAATGTCTGACATTTATTTGCCTTATTGTAGTCTTTAGACGGGGGCTTACAGCCATGCTACCCTTAGAATACCCAATTTCGTCAGATCTTGGAGGCTAAGCGGGTTTGGCCCTGGTTAGTACTTTGATGGGAGACCGCCTGGGAATGCCAGGTTCTGTAAGCTTCTCTCCCCAGCTAAAAATGCAGAGGGGTTGCGTCAAGAAGAGCATCCGGCATAAAACTGTGCCAAACAAATCTGCGTTCATCTGAGATGACACACTGTGGCAACCCCCAACAGGACAAGCCGAAAGGAAAAGAAGAAGTCTTTAGAGGCCTACAGGCGTTCAATTTTTTTTAAAGAAAATTCTCCGTGGGGGCCCGGGGGACGGCCTCCAGGCCTCCATGACCACCACCAACACCACAATGTTTTGTTTTGTTTTGTTGTGGGGGGGGGGTTATAACCTTTTCATGCCTTTGGTGTTTGCATGTCTATAAATAACAAGAAAGAAACCTGATTATATTCTTTCTGTTCCAAGAATTTCTGTTATCCTTTTGCATTTTAACCCAACTACACAAAGGAATTAAATTTCACAGAAGACTTTGCTACAGTTGGCTTTCAGAGAGTGAGAACCTCACATGTAACATAATGCACTGAATATTTTTTTTTACAGTAAGTTTCTAAACAAGAAGAACCCCCCCACCCCATTTCTCTTCACCCTCCTCCTTATTGATCTGCCTGGGTTGTAGCTCAAAGGATAAGCCATATGGAGAATGGATGCCATCGTCTGCAAAACCCCTAGGCCCTCGCTTACGGCTACTTTGGCTGTCCCCGGGATCAAGTGACATTGTGAAAGCTTTCACTAAAGGACCTCAGTGGTCCAAAGACCTGACAACATAAAGCCTTAAGTAATGTTTTTTTTTTCCTGCCAACTGGGAACATTTCAAAGCTGCTCAAATTATGGTGAGAAAAAACACAGCAAAAATCCCTGAGTATAAAAGAAACATACTGTGCATTATAAAATCACCAGTATATACTCTATTGACAGCCAGCTGCACAATGGCAAAAAGAAAGGACCTCTCAAGGGTCACCAAAATGGCTGAGAAGGTCAGGGGGAGTACTCTGCCCACATTGGAGGACCTTCACAGCTCTTACTGCCTCAGGAGAGCCAGTGGAATCCTGAAGGACTCCTACTTCCCGGACCTCCCTGTTTGTGCTACTTTTTTTCCAACTGCAGTAAGAGCCCTAAACAATTACTCTCTAGAATATACCAAAGCAAAGCAAATGTATTTGTATCCCATATTTCATACACAAGGTGCATTACACGATTAAAAGCATTCAAATGCAAAAAAAAAAACATTTGAAAATAAAAAGTACATTTAAAACAACTCACAGTGCAAGAAAGTGGAAGCACTCTACACTCTAAAAGCACGAGAAAAAAATGTGTTTTTAACTCATGCAACAAACTCCAGTATTCAATATATATATTTATCCTGCTCTAACTCACCATGTGCAATATTCAGTTACAAGTGTACCGTATGTAAATAAATAAATAGGTTTATGTAATACACCTATTTATTTCACTTTTAATGTTTGATTTTGAGCATGTTTTTTTCCATTTTTTTAATCTTTATTATTAGAGTTGGCGGCCCAGTGGCGCATCTGGTGAGGCCGTTCGTCTCACTGTTCTGAGTGTCGGGTCTCAAATTCCGGCCTCGCGTGTGTGGAGTTTGCACGTTCTTGCCATGTCTGCAGGGGTTTTCTCCGGGCACTCCGGTTTCCTCCCACATCCTAAAAACATGCAACATTAATTGGACAATCCCAATTACCCTTGAGTGTCATTGTGAGGGCAGTTGGTTGTTTGTCACTATGTGCTATGCGATTGACTGGCAAAAAGTTCAGGTGTAGCCCACCTCCTCCCCGAAAATAGCTGGGATGGGCTCCTGCGACCCTTGTGAGGATAGGCGGCTTGGAAAATGGATGGGATGGATTATTGGAGTTTTATATATTTTATCTTTGTCTTTTTACTGTAGGTGCCATGGTGGCTCAGCTGGTAAAGCGTTGGGCTCACAGATCTGAGGTCCCCGGTTCAATCCTGGACCTGCCTGTGTGGAGTTTGCATGTTTGCATGTTCTCCCCGTGCCTGCGTGGGTTTCCTCCGGGCACTCCGGTTTCCTTGCATATTCCAAAAACATGCAACATTAATTGGAGACTCCAAATTGCCCCTGAGTGTTATTGTGAGTGCAGTTGGTTGTTTGTCACTATGTGCCCTGCGTTTGGCACTCCCCGCGACCCTCGTGAGGATAAGCGATGAAGAAATTGGATGGATGGATGGACCTTTATACTTAATGGCCTGCACCTTCTTTTTCATTGCACTTGTTGTAATGGCAATAAATCTGAATCTGAAAATGAACTGTTCCGTGTATGATACCATATTGATGGTGTGGTAAGCCTTTTTTTTAAGTCTGTATGAGTTACCCTTGGTTTCTCCAAATGGTTAATGAATTATTGTAAGTCATCTTCTACCATTTGGTGGCTTTGATCTTATTTGATCATTTTACACTTTAATACACTAATTAGTCATTTGGCCTATTTAATTCCAAGTGACCTCAACAAATGAGGCAGTGGAATTGGAGATCTAGTACTACTAAGCATAGTAATTTCATCTCTTGTATGTTTTTTCTTCTTTTACCCACAAGGGAGGTTTTAATGGTAAATCTGTCTTCATTGATTTTTACTCTTAACTTTTGCCTGATTCTATTTTTGTTAAAGGGTAAAGAAATCTGAGCAGAAAGCAGACAACAGTCTGTGCTGAACTAATGTTGTGTAGCCACTGTGTGTGTGTGTGTGTGTGTGTGTGTGTGTGTGTGTGTGTGTGCGTGCATGTGTGTGAATGTGTTAATTATTTTGAGGCTTCTTGAGTATCAGCCGCTTCACAGTTAATTGCTGATATAAGACAAAATCAAAGAGAATCCTCTAGATGCATTCGGGGCATCCTATTTCTACACTAAAGGACAGCACTGGCAGCAGAATATAAAACCCTACTCTCGAGTTTTTGTCTTCCTCATTTTTTGCTAGTTCCTTCTAAGAGGGATCAGAGCTGACTGGCCTAACATCCTGACCCTCATTATAAGCACAAGTAAGAAGAATAAGACACAGCCAACTCGGCCTCATTAAGCCCATAGCAGGAATACTCATATGGGTTGTCAGCATGGGCATCTTGCTCTTGCAAATTGTTTCACATTGTTTAGAAGAATATGTCCTCGACCACAGGCTGAATGAAGTCATCCATCGTGTGTCAATGTCTTCTCTGTTGCTGGTCTCAATTGGGCATTTTTTTATTTAGCATTTTTATTATATTACTCAAAGATAAACGAAGGAAATACAAAATGCTGTTTTCAAATGACAATTCAATTTGTAAAGAAACAAAAAGAAATCCAAACCTTTCTGACCCTCTGTCAAGAAATAATATCCCTCCTTGTTAAATCACAAAATCACACACTAACCAGAAATTTGAGGTGACTTTAAATCATACCCAAACCTGATTACCATCATATTTGTCACTTAAATAAAATAGAACGTGAAGAAGGCTACAAGACCTCAAGAAGCAATGCATCATGCCACGATCCAAAGAAATTCAAGAAGATATGGAGAAAAAAAAAAGTGATTGGAAATCATCAGTCTGGAAAAGGTTTCCGTACACGTACTTTGAACCAGGAAGTTATAGAATTTTATACTGACAGACAAGCTTGGCCATAGCATTTCTTGTGGTTCATTGCAGTATCCATAAACCACAGTGATGCTGCCTCTTGCTCAAACCTTTTGTTAGTTCACATAAACAAAAAAATTCATGATGAAGGGCTAACTTTTTTGTTTTTTGTTGCACTGATGCTCATTTGTTATGAACTGATTAAAGGCATGGACTGACAGTCTTGTGATCTGTAAATCATTTGCATACTACAAATGAATGCAGTGTGAGGCCAAACAATAATAATTAAGAGTGTGCTGTGTCGGTGGCAATCTCTTTTTTTTTTTCAGCTCACACATCATCAATACAGTTATCAGAAGAGATTGACAGCATCATAACACTTATGCCCCTTGGTGCTTGTATCAGTCATTCAACTCATCATTTCTGCTTGTGTTTGCCAAATCTCTGCACCACTGTAAGAAAAATAATGAACCATGTATAGCTCTACGCACTCCCAGAGGATTTGAGCCAACTGGATGGGACCGAAGCCAGTGCTAGTGCAGTGTTAACACACACAGGCCAATCAGCAGCATTTGTTTAAAACTCCCAAGATACAAGTGCACACACACACACACACACACACATGTCGTTGTACTCTTGGGGACTGTATTGATTTTCCAGCCCTTCACCATGTATAACTGTGCTCTTTACCTTCAGTGTTTGATTTGTAAATCAGTCCCAGAACACAAAAGTACTCCGGATGGCAGGTGGGGGAGGCAGCAAAGTCTTTTACAACTAAAAGGGAATCCCCGGCATGCTCGGGTCGAGCTCATCTGTCAATATTATAATATACTTAGTTTCACAGTGTTCCAATTCACAACACTTCTGGAAAATAACGGATTCACTCATGCTTGAGCAATTCCGTTTCCAAAGCACATGATAGGAACTATATCAAGAAATACGGAATTACTTTTATCATCCTCAGGTCCATGGAGCACACCAGGACAACAAAGTGAATTTCATGGGTTGAATCTACTATAAACCAAAACACCAGTTGGTTTGTTTACAGAATGTCTATTGGCCACACATGATTTTTTTTTAGATGGTCCCACAACCCCAATAAAGTATGTCGTTTGAGAGTCAAATAGCAGATGTCAATAAAATGTTATTTTCAGACACAATCTTCTGTTTATTTCTATTGCAGATAGATGAATTATTAATCACTTTTGAGCAGACGCAACGGTGTTTGCCTTCTGTCATTATATTGTCACAATCATCGCATGAAAAGTTCTTCAGAAATATTTGATTTCAACCTTATGAGCAACAGTATTTTTAGTTGCTCGCATCACTAATAGTAATGCAGTAGAATATTTCATTTACTTTTGTGAAAGCTGCGTCGTATCGATTACAACTCAGTGGCTGTACGAAGGGGTGAATGTGAGTGCGGATTTATCTATTTGTGCCCTGTAATTGACGGGCGACTAATCTGGAGTAAAATCTGCCTTTCATCCACAGTCAGATGGGATACGTTCCAGCTTTCCTGTGACCCTGAACAGGATGCAGTACGTGATAAGAAATGTACAGATGGGTGCTGCTGGGTGAAGTCCGTGAATCTTCACATTATGATTTCTTTGTAAAATAATTTGTACCCTCCTTTCTGTCCTGTTAAATGTTTGTCAATAAAATATGGTACCGGTACATTTCGTTCAGACTCAGCACGGCCTCTGTTTTTTTTTCTTTTAAATAACATACAGGATGTAAAATCAATCTTGTCCCAGTCATTATGTATTTGATGGCTTCCTATAATTCTCCCCAGGAGCATCACATTGATTTTAAAGAAGACTTAACAATTTTTTCTTTCTTTTCCCCTCAGCTGAGTCCAATTCCAAGAAGGACAACCAAATCACTGGAGCCCATTAATGTCCAAACAGATGTGCAATGGCAAGAGCTAAGCTTTGCTGCAGGGTCAAGTAGCATGAATCTAATCTCTTCAAAAGAATTACATTTTCATGATCACGATTCCATAGCTAGTGACTTGCTGAGCCTGCAAAAGACCTGAAAGCTATTATGTAATTATATGTTGCCATTGGTGTGGAATAACAACATGTGATCCCAGTGGAGCACAGAGGGGATTACGTTGTTCCTTTTATGGACTAATGCTTATGTAGACCGTGTTAGCAAATAAGACAATCAATCAATCACAAATTGATTTGATTTGGGCATACCCTGTTATTGTCCCCTTCCAATTTGCTTTCATTTATCGTGTTTGTGAAGGAAAAAAAGAGGCAGATGCAAACAGAGAAAATTGAGTACCTGAGGCAAAATAGGGACTTTACACTTGAAAGTGTAAAACATTACTTATGCATTAGGTATGTCTTTGAAGAAGTCAAAACATGCATATTCCCAAGTCCTTCACCCCAAATAATGCATATAAAATCAATTATTCATTTGTGAATGTTTATTTCACTTCAAAAAGTATGACAGAGGCGTTGATGTTGGGGAGAAGCAACCGTTCCATGAATACAATGTCCTCGATGGAAGTTTGTACTTTTATTACAGAACTGTCCTTGAGCATGAATTAGATATCAGGAAAAGCAGACAGCCTATAAGATCATCACTGATATTGGTTGACATTAAGCAATGCAGGAAGCAAGGTATTAGCTTGTTTTATTCATAGTACAGCCGCACTTATAAATTATAATAGTTCAGTGTGCTTTCCAATTTTTGAATTATTACACAAACACTAAACTAAGAGGAGAGTTCAACATACCCGGACTTTGTGACAGTGAGTGAACTGAGACAAATCTCAAACTCCCATTTGGGGACTCTCTATGGTCTCACAGTGGGGATATTATCATTTAAAACATCAGAAAAGATCCCACTCTGACCAAATTCAAGAGGCAATCAACAATGTTCTGATTTACTTTCACTGCCACCTTGGAGACCTAACCCCACAGTTCTACTTTCAGCGAACCTAGTAATTACACTTTCTAGTACACTCCTGTAGTCTGGACCTTTACTTGCTCCCTTCGAATGTGTGGGTTTAATTTCAGAAGTGGAGTCTGGAGTGTGGGAGTCAGGGCAGCCGCTGTCAACAATCAATCACTACTCTGCACAAAATATTTGTTCTCTTGCTCAGCTATGCCGAGGAGAAAACTTCTGGGCTTGACTTGCATGTCATTCATTGCTTCTTCCTACCTCATCCTCCTTGGCAAACTGTCTCAGTTCTGGAGACCTGGTTCCTGTTTCAAACCAATCTGGATTTCATTGCACTTGGCTCTGATTCTAACCTTGCCAAAGGCCTGTAGAGCTAGTCTTGACAACCTCACGTGTCCAAGAAAGTTTAGAATCAAAACTATTTAACTTTATTATTTTCCAATCTGGGTTCTGCATTTTTCTGCCAGGCTTGACATAATTGCCAATAACAGGCGAACAAACCATCAGCGATATGCCAACAAAATGGTCCAGTAGTGATTAGAAAACATTGTTCACATGGAAACATGGCTTCAATACGACACAGATATGTTAATCATAAAACTTGCATCAAACAAAATGTCATGTGTGTAGCAAAGTTGGAGTCTCCCTAAAGTATTGTTTCCTACTTTCTTTTTACTAGTTGTTATATAAAGGTTGATATTGAAGGGTATTTTATGTTTCAAGTTTCATACTATTGCTAAAACAAAATACGGGGAGGAAATGATTGAGTAGATGCACTTAAACTATCCATCCATCCATTATCCAAGCTGCTTATCCTCACAACGGTCACGGGAAAGCTGGAGCCTATCTCAGATAGCTTTGGGTGAAAGGCGGACTACACCCTGAACTGGTCACCAGTCAGTCGCAGGGCAAATATCGACACCATCACTGAGCGGGAATCAATCCCACACTGCCCACACCAAAGTTAGGCATGTGTACTACTTCACCATCAATGACTGCACTTAAATTAGAAAATGATTTTTTAAAAAAACAAAGAACAAAACATTAATCCCACAATGAGAAAATACACAAACTACAGTGTGAGACTCTGGAAACCTGTATCCAATACAATCTGAAATTTGAGACCTTAGAACAAGTCCATAGTATGAGAATTAGTAGAATTCCAACAAGGTGACAATCCTTTGCATCGTGTACTCAAAGGAATTTCAACACAGAATGTATCTACGAGATTACTGTATTTTTGCAACCATAAAGCACATCGTCTTAAAAGGCACGATCTCAGTTGCAAGTGCAATTTCAGTATTTAACACATATATAAGACGCACCATATTATTAGATACAGGCATGGTGGCACTCACGAGAAAGTGTTTTCCGTAAGCAGAAGAGCAAGCTTATATTTTTCCCCACTACGACCGGTGCAAACAAGTCATCAGTCAACTCGCCATCCTCACACACAGTGTCACACCAAAACAAAATCCCTACACCACAGGAAACAGAACAGCACAACCAGCAGATAACAAAACAAACAAAACAATGAGTGAAGAAATAATGGGCACAAAACATGCACTTCAAACGCTATTTACATGAGTTTAGCGCCACAAAGCATATTGTTATAAAGCAAAACTATCTTAAAACATACGGTAGCATGGATGCACGCTATTTAAAAATGCACCGGGAGCAAAACTGAGTTCAGTTGTACTTTAGAGACGTATTTAGCAATGTAAACAGTGAGTTTGATTGTACTTTATTGAAGTATTTAACAATGTACGTTCATTCATCCATTATCTGAGCTGTTTATCCTCATGTGGGCCGCAGGAATGCTGGAGCCAATCCCAGCTGTCATCGGGTTGGAGGTGGGGTACATCCTGAACTGGTTGCCAGCCAATCGCAGGGCACATGGAGACTCACGTTGTTATTTTTTTTTATTAATTCTCATCCAAAAATCCATCAAAGTCCTTATCTTCCATGTCTAAAATGAACTGGTCAAATTCTCCATCAAACACGCCAGGTTCCCTCTTGTCATTGTCATTGTCAGTCCCGTTGCCCTCCGGCTCCTCAGATATGATGCCAGCTTTTCGAACAGTGGAAGCAGACACATTAGCACGAGCATCCACAATCCATTCACAAATTGTGGTGTAACTCGCCTGCTGCTGCCTCTCACTCTTAATAAAGCTGTGTTCGCCATTTGTCAACCATCGCTCCCATGCCGCTTGCAACTTCACTTTGCAAACCTTGATATCTAGCGGTTGAAGTTGCTCTGTCAAGCCTCCCGGAATAATAGCAAGCTCCGAGTTCATTTGCTGCGCTTCTTTTTTCACGGCAGTTGTTTGTTCCTTGTACTTTGATCATTAATCCATTGCTCAAGTTACACTTCCAACTCAAACTCAGCTTCGTCTTCTTGACTTATTGAAGCTCTTTTTCCAGCTTCCTCAACTTGAGCATTATGGATTCGTTGCTCTTGAATTCTAATGTTGCTGCTCAATTCTCTTGTGGTTGCTCAATTCAGCCATTTATTATCAGCTGACTTTGGGGAAGAGGTACAGTATACCCTAAACTGGTCGCCAGCCAACCGCAATGCAATAAATAGAAGATTGAATTAATACAAAATCCATCTAGGGCTCCTCGCAAGATTTCACGTTTGGTGTATCAATGATCATGAGAAAGTCTACAGATCCGCTCAGAACTACAAGAGAGGAGTTCTTGTTTGTTGATCTTCTCAGTACTCAACATGAATCACCGACTGCCAGAGACAAATCCCTTGTGTGTTGTTACATACTTGACCATTAAAGCTGATTCTGATTGTTAATGATCTCAAAGCAGCTAGCACCCCAGTCACCAGGAAAAACATTAGAAACATGCTATGCTGTAATGGATTAAAATTGTGCCAGAAATTGGACAAAGTCAGTGGTTTGCAAGTCGCAAGTAAGTCTCAAGTCTCTACCATCAAGTCCCAAGTGAAGTCCAAGTCAACACAGGCAAGTTCCAAAACAACTCCCAAATCAAGTCACAAATCCTACTCTGAAGTTTTCTGTTCTTTCAAGTCGTTTTAACAAAAAAGTAATCCATCCGTCCATTCATTTTCTGAGCTGCTTGTCCACACAGGGGGTCGCAGGAGTGTTGGAGCCTATTCCAGTTGACATCGCGTAAGAGGCGGGGTATACCTTGAACTGTTTACCAGCCAATCACAGGACACATGGAGACAGACAACAGGGACACTCACAATCATACCTAGTGGTAATTTAGGGTCTCCAATTAATGCCTGTTTTTGGGATGTGGGAGGAAACCGGAGCCCCCGGAGAAAATCCACTCAGGCACGGGAAGAACATGTAAACGCCACACAGGGAGGGCCTGAGTTAAACCCTGGTCCTCAGAACTGTGAAGCTAACACTCTTCAGCTGCACCACCGTGCTGCCAAAAGTAATATTATATTTTAGTATCCTGTATATAACGTGTTTTTCTCATTAATTCATTTATTTTCCTTATCACGTATCCTCAATAGGGTTGCGGGTACGAGAGTAGAACTCTATCTCTATAGACGTGTATTGAAAATCAAATATAGGGCATATCTTCATGCAAACACAGTCTGGTTAAGCTTCGGCCGCGAGCCGGCAAGAAAGCGACACGTTTGTGCAGTCCGATCATCGCTAAATATCGTTCAACAAAGAATAACTGTGTCAATCGATCACACGCAGCAGTGTTATGCTAGCGAAGACCTTCGAATTCATTTATACGAGACATGTATTGAAAATCAAATATAGGGCATACCTTCGTGCAAACATGTGTTCCGGTTGATATGAGATGGATTTAGTTGATGATGCGGTCTTCCACAAAGTTTGATCCAACGGAGACATTTTTCGTACTGGGTCTTCGGTTTTGGAAAGGGTACGAATCGAACTCCACCAACTAGCCTTTCAGGATACCTGTCGTCACTATTACAAAGTCCATGACTACACCTCTTAACCATATCTATTGTTAAAGAACCCAAATACGCAATAAAACGCTAACAAAACCTAGACTGGACCGTTCAATGTTGTCAGAGAAAATGGCGGGAGCAAAAAGGGGCATGGTTTATGCAGATCTCTGGCCTCTGATTGGTCAGTGATGCGGATTGCGCAATATCCACGGAGGGGTCAATTGTAAATGACCTCTAAAATAGGTTAATCATGGAGTCTTGCTGACACTCCCATTCATCATGGGAGTGTGGAACCGCGTAATGGATATGAACACAGTGGTGGTGATGGGAGACAAGCTCAGGAGCAAAGGATTGAGGAATACTGAATTTAAAAAAAGAGACGAACCTAAATCCCAAATGAGTAATCAATTCACGTGCATCATATTATGAATGATGACAAATGACTCCTCGTTTCATAGCTCTACTTCTAAATGTGATTTATGTTTTGTTTTGTACCAGCACGATATTTACGCCGGTCTTCAAATGGGTCCTGAAGGAGTAGTTCTCCTGCCAAACTCTAAACACTGATTACATTTATGGTCCTGGTGTGGACTGCCTGACATCAACGCTCACTGAAGTTCCTTACTGATATTACCAATTATCTTCCCACTCAAACGTTTTTTGTCTTGTTGTTTTCTTTTGTCATCCCTGCAATTGTTAACATTGCTGTCAGCTTTTCAGCCTCTGCTCACAGGTCTTCACAGCTGCACAGGCTGCCATTCAGTCTTGTATGGCAATAGAAAGCAGTTTCAAAATGTCAGTGGTGAGCGCTTTCCTTATTATCATCTTACCATCTCTATATGTTGTCTGTCAGCATTCGCCTGTCCTTCACTGGAAACAACTTTAATACAAGAAAGACCAAAACTCCCGTGGCATTTGTTTGGAGATGTATTTTGTCTGAATTCTCGCTGCAATGGATGGAGGGCCATTGTTAAGTGTCGTACTGATCAAAACCTTTACCAACATGTGTTGCTGTTCTTTTATATCAGTCAGAGTTTTGGAGTATTTCACGTTGGACAGAGATGGTTAGGGAGTTTCATCTTTATTAGTGCAGGATAAACAAATAGTGATTTTTCTTTTAATGTTCACTGCACAAAGGAGATAGTAATCCAGTGGTTTTCAAAATGGGAGGCATGTCCCCTAGGGGATTACACCCATCTGTTGTCCATGTTTTTCGTTGATTCCCAAGGAATAATAATTGCAAGACAGGGGAGGTTAACATTTTAGCTCCAAAAAGTATAATAATAATAATTTTTTTCTTAGCCACTTATCCTCACGAGGGTCATGGGAGTGCTGGAGGTGGGGTACACCCTAAACTGGTTGACAGCCAATCACAGGGCACATAGAGACAAACAGCTACGCTCAGAATCACACCTAGGGGCAATTTAGGGTGTCCAATTAATGTTGCATGTTTTGGGGATGTGGGAGGAAACCGGAGTGCCCGGAGAAAACCAACGCAGGCACGGGGAGAACATGCAAACTCCACACAGGCGGGGCTGGGATCAAACCCGGGTCCTCAGAATTGTGAGGCCAATGCTCGACAGCTGAGTCACCGTGCCGCCAATAATAATAATAATAATAATTGTGAGACATTTTATAACCCCAACCAGTTCAGGGTGTACTGCCTCTCTTGTCCATAGACTCTTGGGATAAGTTCCAGTACATGTTGGAGGGTTTTGTGTGTCCTACTGATACTGGGAGCTAAGTTTTCAGTTGCTTCACACCCCTGCCAGGGTAGGGCTATAAGACTCCTATGATGAAAAACATGGATCGAAGTTTCACTTGCCCAGATGCCGGGTCACGAGGGCCCCCCTCTGGAGCCAGGCCTGGAAGTGGGGATCGAAGGGGAGTGAGCGCCTAGTGGCCGGGCCTGGACTCATGAGGCCCAGCCAGAAACAGTCCAAAAGGGTAACGTGTGTCCTGCCTTCCAACAAGTTCACTACCAGTGGGAGGAGTCACAGGGGTTGAGTGTAGTGTGAGTTGGGTGGTGGCCAAAGGCAGGGACGTTGGCATTCCAATCCCTCGCTACAGAAGCGGATTCTAGGGATGTGGAATGTCACCTCTTTGTAGGGATGGTGCCTGAGCTCGGGTGTGTGATCAGAAATTTCCAACTACTTTTAGTCAAATTCACCTCCAAACACTGCTTGGGTTCTGGTATCAGTCCTCTTGAGAAGGGTTGGACTATCGAGCAGGTGTGTGTATTCTTACTGCCTGCTTGCTCGGCACCTGTACATTGGGCTTCAGTGCAGTGGGTGAGAGGTTAGCCTCCCTCTGCTTTCAGGTGGGGGGACAGGTCCTGACTGTTGTATGTCCCTATGTACCTGAAAGGAGTGTTAATTAGTGATGCTTCCCATAATCGTCGAATACCCGAATGTATTGTGCAACCATGGTTATACAAATTGTTTTTTCACTCACCTGTTTTTATATCTCACTTGTTTTTCTGGTCAAGACGTCTTGACCGTTTCACTCTCACTTGTTTTATCTCGTTCACATGCATATCTCACTTGTTTTTCGCATACTATCTTGTTCAAAGACGGACATTGTTGTGTGATATCTTGACTGTTATGTTTCTCAGAGCCTGAAGGACACACTTAGGTATCAATAGTAAATTGGCTACAACTGTTGCGGCGCCAGGTGGGACGGGTAGGCCACCCGCCCTTTCTCTCGCACGCAACTGAAAAGTATAATAGAGAGATGCAGAGTACAAACAGGTAGAGTCTGCTGCGGGCTTCGTACGGACGCCCAGCTGGTTGACAAAGCGGACCTCTACCTGGGTGACTGGCTCTCCACCTTCTCGGCATAGGTAAGTGGCTCATATGATTGATTTCACACAATGTCAACTGTGTTTTGAGAACTTGTATTTGGTCGAAATAAAAATGGCAGTTATTGAGGCTAAATAGCATTTGGGAATGTTGGTCTTTTGTTGAGTGTCGTCTTTGTCTCCTGAGCGCCGACCAGCACCGATCCTTTCAATAAAACAGTACCAAAAGCAGTTCAGAGTACCCACCCTTTTTGGAGTCCTTTGAGGGCGTGCTAGAGAGCCCTATTTTTCTGCTGGGGTACTTTAATGCTCACATGTCCAATGACAGAGAGACCTGAAAGGGCATGATTGGGAGGGATGGCCCCCTGATCTCAACACCAGCGGTGTTCTGTTATTGGACTTCTATGCTCATGTCCATAATGAACACCACATTCACGCATAAGGGTTTCCACATGTGCACTTGGCACAAGGACACTCTAGCTTGCAGTTCGATGATCGACTTTGTGATCGTGTCATTGAACACCCTGAACTAGCTCGCCAATAATCGCAGGGCACATGTAAACACACAGCCATTGACAGTCACATTCACACCTATGGGGAATTTCAAGCCTTTGATCAACCTACATGCATGTTTTTAGGATGTGGGAGGAAACCAGAGTATCCAGAGACCACCCACACAGGTAAGGGCAGGACGTGGAAACTCCACAAAAGCGATGCAGATACAATGCACATGTGCTAACCAGTTAGACAGCATGCCTCCTGAATTTGACGTAAAAAGTATTTTATTTTTCCAATTACGAGGTTTCTATGAATGCGTGTATGAAACCTGCGGGGTTTCGTACCTCCAGAAAAGTTAAGAATCACTGGGTTGCACTCACAATTACACTTTTAAATACATAAGACAGCATTGATTTTTTTTAACAGGTTCATCTTCATAATGTTGTACTTTTTATGGAAAAGTCTTTGATTGGGTTTGTCATGTGAAGCAATTCTGTCTTAAGTCACACATTTGTCATTCGATCAACATGATGTTTTCCACATGCGCTACATATGTATGTACTGTGTATGCATATAATGACAGTATGTACATATGTATGCATTAGCTACAACCACACCACATTATTTAACACAAAATGGACATCGCTAGGTTTCACAAGGAATAAGTCACAGTGTTGAAACCGTGAAATTTGAATAGCTTTGTAATCAATGTCCACTCGACTGGAGCTATAAAGATAGGAGTGAAACTACATTTAAACAAATCCTCTTGTGGCTAGAAAGTGATCGCCCACTATTAGCCTCAGCTACCTAGCTAGCAAGTTTGGTAATTTGGCGTGCTATCTGGATGCGCATCACATTAAGATATTAAAATGGACAATCACAGTCATATACGATAAATATATTCCTAAATAGTCTTTAAATCTGTGTTGTTTGGCAGAATAAGTCAGCACGTAGAATCTCGCATGGCGTTACTGCAGTATGTGTCATGATCCTGCCGCTCCAGCCCGGGCTGTGCGGGTGCCCACGCTGTCGCGCTAATTGAGAGGCACACACCTGCGCCTCATGCGGGCTAATTATCCCCTGTATTTATAGGACCCGGTGACGACTGGTCCTTGCCAGATCGTTGAGGTTCATGCCCCGTTCCAGCACTCTCATATCCCTGATCGTCAACCCGTGCGTACCGACCTTCGCCTGTTCTCCAACCGACCCCGTAAGCCTGACTCCCTTGATACTCCTGCCTGCTTTGATCGTTCTCCCGTGTACCGATTCCTGCCTGCCCGCTGACCTGCTCTCTACGCCCGACGTCCCAACTACCGCTGCTGCACCTGAGTACCTGCCCGATCCCCAACCATTGAAAAATAAACGTTTTTTCCGATTTACATCTGCGTCTCCCGTGTACTCCTGCATTCGGGTCCTACCTTTGTTCAGATGGGTCGTGACAGTATGTGTCAAACGGGGCAGGGGGAACTAATCCAACTAGTTGGATGATTAAATTAATGCATGCAACAATTATTCTCAGAAAGCGAATAATCATGAACCTCGCAATGCGCAATTCACCTTCACGGCAGAAATATGGATGACGAGAGCCTCGCTCAATCTTCGGTCAAGCCTGAATTTTCCCAAATACTGCTGGAGCTGGCTGACTGCGCCAGATGGCTGATCTGACCTTCGACAGGACACGGGACGCTGTGACTCACTATCGCCCCCCACGGGCCTGGAGTGGGAAGGGGAAATCTGTGAGTACAATGCAAGAAAAAGAAGAAAAGGAAAAATAGATAGATAGATAGATAGATAGATAGATAGATAGATAGATAGATAGATAGATAGATAGATAGATAGATAGATAGATAGATAGATAGATAGATAGATAGATAGATAGATAGATAGATAGATAGATAGATAGATAGATAGATAGATAGATAGATAGAGTATATTTTGGGGGGCTTTTTTGCTAGTGGCTATCAATAAACAAACATTAAAAACGTGTTTGAGCGTAATGTTTAAACATGGCCATTACCTATAATGTTATGGGCATATGCAGACGCCTCCCTTCAATAGAAGAAGAGAAATACCTCCCTCATGCATAGAAGAAGACATTCTGGTAAAAACAACTCACCATGAGAAAACGTGGTATGTGTGTGTTTTGAGCTTGACTGCTTCTGGACAAAAACTTCCGCATTGGGTTATTTTTAAGCAGATCACCATGCCAAAAGGGAAAACTCACAAAAATCATATTCATTAAAGTTAATAATAAAGGCTGGAGATGTAAAGTTTGATGGCTAAAAGGATGACAGAGTATTACAATAGACACAGGGGAGGATTATTTTCATCGAAAAAAAAATGTTGCTCGTTTCGGACAGTATGAGGGTTCAAATAACAAGAATCTGTGAAAGTGAAACGGTGGTCCGAGTTCTTTTCAGGTCATTGACCAAGTCCTGCCGTGTAGTCCTGGGCTGATTCCTCACATTTCTAAGGATCATTGAGACTCCACGAGGTAATATCTTACATGGGGCTCCACTCCGATAGAGACTGACCGTCATGTTTAGCTTCTTCCATTTTCTTATGATTGCTCCAACAATGGACCTTTTTTCACCAAGCTGCTTGGCAATTTTTCCGTAGCCCTTTCCAGCCATGTGGAGTTGTACAATGTTGTCTCTAGTGTCTTTGGACAGCTCTTTGGTCTTGACTATGCTCCAAGTTTGAGTCTTACTGATTGTATGGGGTGGACAGGTGTCTTTATGCAGCTACGACCTCACACAGGTGGATCTGATTCAGGATAATACATGGAGTGGAGATGGGCTTTTTAAAGGCGGACTAACAGGTCTTTGAGTGTCAGAATTCTGGCTGATAGGCAGGTGTTCAAATACTTATTTGCAGCTGTATCACATAAATAAATTATTAAAAAATCATACATTGTGATTTCTGGATTTTTCTTTTTCGATGATGGACATGCACGTACGATGAGAATTTCAGACCCCTCCATGATTTCTAAGTGGGAGAGCTTGCAATATATCAGGGTGTTCAAATACTTCTTTTCTTCACTGTATATGCATAAAGTGTTATGTATTCACATTTCACTATGTTTCAATTTAGTTTGACCAATTTTTGTCAAGAACAAATATGTGGTTGATTCTAAATACTGACCAATTTTTAATCCATTTTTTAAAGAAAGATCCGAGGGTTCTGCTGTTGCATTAATTTAAAATTATGAAAATGAATCCAAATATATTCATCCATCCATTTTCCATGTCACTTACGCTCACGAGTGTCGCAGGAGTGCTGCAGCCAATCCCAGCTCTCATTGGGTAGGAGGCGGGGTACTCCCTGGATTGGTTGCCAGCCAATTGCTGGGCACATAGAGACGAATAACCACCAGCACTCACAATCATACCTAGGGGCAATTCAGAGTGTCCAATTAATGTTGCGTGTTTTTGGGATGTGGAAGGAAAACGGAGTGCCCAGAGAAAACCCACGAAGGCACGGGGAGAACATGCAAAATCCACCCAGGCGGGTCCAGGATTGAACCCAGTACCTCAGAACTGTGAGGCAAATGTTTTAACCAGTTACACCACTATCCCACCCTAATCAAAATATAACCAAATGTAATTATTTTTATTACTCTGACAAAGCAAATTAAATAGTTACACTACTATTAAATTTTCAAAGTGGTTATCGTTAAGTAACTACATTTCCAAAGTTATCATCTCAACACTGATTAATGCAACCTACATAATACATAATACTATATTCTGGACTGGTGTCAAAACAATTAAAAAAATTCATTCAGAAATTGTTTGACACTGAGTTTATTTTCCCTTAACACAGCACAGAAACCATTTGCCATTGCTTTACCCAATGTTTGGACACGGAAAAGATAAACAGTACTGTGCAATGGATGAATGAATAAATATATTTCTATCACTTCCTCAAATAAACAGTGACACAGTCATTGCAGTCAATGGGCTAACACTTGAAACTCTAACACGTTGTGCCTCATTACATTTTAATAGCGCCAACCACCAAATCATAAGAGGGACATCTTCTTACATGTGTTTTTGTTGTTAGCTAAATTAGTCATAATCCTCGATTGGGAGACTGCATTTGAGATGATTGTAAGACTTTTCTGCCAAGGATATGAGGACTTCAGCATATAATACACTCAGAGAATTTTCTGTATGCATGGGCACACTCTTCCAGCACCATCAGAGATCACAATTTACAAAATGCACCACGAATGCCCAATTTAGTGTCCCAATTGCAAATTCAACATCGTCGGCTTTGTCATAATGGATACATTTTTTGGGGGGTCTGTTTGGCAAAGTGTTTGATGAAAGCATGTCACAGACAGGGCAACATGCTGAGAAGGGATTAGCACTTCTTCCTCACACTAAAAATAGTACGAGGGGTTATACGTTTGAATCCCAGCAAAGACTTTCCTGTGTTGAATTTCCATGTCCTCACCCGTGTGTGGGTTTTCTCCTAATATGTTGTCTTTCTTCCACATTACCAAAACATGTACAGTATTTTGGGTACTCGGAACACTCCAAATTGACCATAGGTGTGAATATAAGTGTGAGTGCTGTTAGTCTACACTTTACATGGCTCTGTGATTGGCCACTGGACCGGGGTGGACCAAGTCAGTTTGGAAACGCTTCAGTTCATCTGCGACCCTCATGAGGAAATGCTGGATGGATGTCACAGACATACAGTATTATTGTGGAAATGTTTTAAATTTTGAACAAAAATGCTCTTTTTTCAACCCTGTGCGAAGCTCACTCTGACAATCTCACATCTGTGCTTCAAACTTTTCCAAATTAAGGTCCTTTTGATTACATTTGATGCAATTGCCTTGTGTTTTTATGTGTGCCACAAAAGAGACTGCTTGTAGCCAGATTGCGTTGTACATTGCTGTGGCATGATCAATAATCCGAGTTTCACATGATGTGTTTTGAATTATACCCAGTCACCTTTCCCAGAAGTGCAGTCAATGAAGTTCAAAGAAAATTGACATATGATTGATTAAGTCGAAAGAAATGGGTCTTTCAGCTGACTGTGCCATACTCATACCAGTGGACCACTCCAAGGCAAACAATGTTCTGTGATTATAGAGGGATATGTTGATGTCCATGACAAGCATTTAACAAGGATTCTGTACAATTATGTCGGGAATATCAAATGTTGAATACAAGCCTGGTGTTTCAACACTTAGGATTGGACATAGAATAAGAGTAATCTAAAATACAATTAAATCCTGATTAAAATAAGAATAACTGTTCAATTTTGCCAGCGCAAACTTGGATGCTAATGTATTTTCATCAAAAAAGCCCACCCTCACTCTGAAATAAGATTCTCTATCAAACATGTCTCCATGTTGTAATAAACTCTAACATTGAGAAGAGGCACTTATTTATGGTTCTATGGATATTATAGTATAAGCGGTAGTTAATTAATATATACTGTAATGGTGCTCCACAAAAAATGCATAAAAACTAAGTTGCGGTTTTACATGCAACTGCTTCTCATTATTGCAATGTATCATTATTATTGTGTATTTTTCACACATAGAAGATGATGTAAAAATGGAAATTATTGTTGTTTAGTGTCCAGACAATAGAAGGAAACACTCGGCCAAACAAAATTGCATCTTTGGCGCCGAGTCTCCATTTATGTGCTACAGTTTACTGTACTCGTGAGACAGACTGCAAATTAGGAAGAGCTGCTTTATCTAATTAAGAGAGTGTATCATTAGTGGGCAAGCCCTTTGGCAACAAGCGCTTCATTCATGTGCCTGAGAAGAACAGAAGTTGGTGCCAGCGATATCTGACATTAACACAAAGGCAGGCCAATCATGAAAGGACCATAATAAACTGAGTGATGTTGTACTTATTTATGTATTAATAAGTGCCACGAGTAGTTACATGCTCATTGGATTGTTTTTTGTTTTTTTTATTTGTTTCTATTTTTTTAACATTGCTGCCTAATTAGAGTTAAAGACAGGCTACACCCTGGGTTGATCGCCAATCAATCGCAGAGTTCATAAAAAACTGTCAACATTCACATTCATACGTAGACAATAGAGAGACTCCGGTTAACCCACTTCTCAGTGGATCAGACTATACAAATGTGGTCTCTTAAGATATGTCATAAGATGTAACATACGTCAGTCAATATGTCAGTATACTGGCCACAATACAATATCACTGTATTTTTATTATTTATTTATTTATTATTGTATTATTTATAATCTTGTCAAATCAAGCTGTCTTGAGGGCAGGACCAGAAAACGTGTCAATGCTTTGCCGAATATAACCATTACCATGGCAGCAAACACAGCACTAGTTTAGTTTGCGGAAATGTTTTGCGTTAAAAAAAAAGAGGATGAACTGAACAAAAAAAGCATGCAGTGTCATCAGTAGATGTCTATTCTTCAAGGAAATCTTGAGGCAATGTCCACGTATTTTTAACACTATTAGCAAGCAGCCAACATAAGGTTAATGTGGTAAGCTAAATAGCTAGCTAGAGCTAGCACTAATGTTTGTATATAAATGTTATTCAGTTTTGTCGGCCTTCCAGTTGATTTATGCTGTAAAGTTTCCGTAAACATGGGTTTGTTGATGCAAATACTGTAAATGTTGACAAGAGTGACCAAGCGAAATGAGTTTATTTGTTTTCCATTGGTTTTTGGTTGACATCAAGGTATTATGTTGGAGCATTTGATTTGATATATCACACTCCGTGGAAAAAATTAAAACACACTGGACTTTAAATTTCAGCGTCATAGGTGATCATGCATCATGTCACACAAGTGGTGTTGTCGCTCTTACAAAATGTATTAACAAATTGGGTCATTCACTGGGCTGAAATCATGTAGTTTGATAAAGGCACAAGTTCGAACATCATAGCTAATCATAGTAATGATCAGAGGTGGATAGAGTATTCAAATATTGTCCTAAAGGAAGACTAGTGTTAATTTGCAATAAATCCTCAAAAGGGTCCCGGGACTGACGGAGCCTATCACATCTATCCATTTTCTTCCGCTTATCCAAGGGCGGGTCATGGGGGCAGTAACTCTAGCAGGGAAACCCAGACATCCCTCTCTAGAGCCATTTCCTCTAGCTCTTCTGAGGGGATGACAAGGCTTACAAGCCGAGAGAGATAGTCTCTTCGGCGTGTCCTGGGGTCTCCTCCCAATGGGACATGCCCTCACGAAGGAGGTTTCCAGGAGGCATCCCAAACAGATGCCCAACCACCTCATCTGGCCCCTCTCAATGCTCAGGAGCAGCGGCTCAACACTCAGCCCCTCCTAGAGGACCGAGCTTCTCACCCTATCTCTATGGGAGAGCATGGACACCCTGGGGAGGAATCTGATTTTGGTCGCTTGTTTCCCGAATCTTGTTCTTTCAGTCGTTACCCACAACTCGTGATCATAGGTAAGGGTAGGGATGTAGATCGACTGGTAAATAGAAAACTTCACCTTTTGGCTGAGCTCCTTCTTCACCACAACTACCCGATACAAAGTCCCCATTACGGAAGAAGGTGCACCGATCCACTTGTCGATCTCCAGTTCCATTCTCCCCTCACTCGTCAACAAGACTCTTTGAACTCCTCCACTTGGGTAAGGATCTCATCCCTGACCTAGAGACTGCACTCCAAACTTTTCTAAACTGAAGACAATGGTCTCAGATTTGGAGGTGCTGAATTTCATCCCAGCCACTTCACTTCTCTTCTGCAAACTGCTCCAGAGAGACTAGGAGATCACAATTTAAAGAAGCTAACAGAACTATACCATCTGAAAAAAGCAGAGATCCAATATTGAGGTCACCAAACGAGACCCCCTCGAAACTGCTCCTAGAAATTCTGTCCATAGAAGTTATGAACAGAACCAGTGACCAAAGGGCAGCCTTGGCAAAGTCCAACCCTCACCAGAAAAGAGTGTGACTTACTGTTGGCAATGTAGACCAAACTCTGACACCAGTCATATAGGAACTGAACAGACCTTATCAGGGGGTTCGGTACCCAATTCTCCCGGACCACCCCCCACAGAACAAGCGACCCCCCCTGGCTGCGTTCCACTTGGCCAGCCAGTACCCATTGGCTGCCTCAGCACTTCCACAGGCCAAAATGACCTGATAGTATGCTTTGTTTTTTTTCTTCCACACCCGCGACCACTTCAACACCTTTGACTTCTGTGTTGTCCATACACAAAGAGGATGTTGGATGCATCTTCAAACATCAAAAAGCGGTGCAGTTTGCCTACGAAGCAAAGAGGTCAGCAGATGATGCAGTGAACATTGAACTGCACTTCTCCCTAGAACACCTCGACAGTGTGTGAACCCATGTGAGGATCCTGTTCATCGACTTAGCTCAACACCATTCAACATCATTATCCCGAAATTCCTCTCCTCTAAGCCTTTACATCTTAGAGTCTTGCCTGCCACTGGATTTACAACTTCCTAATGCTCAGGACACAGCAGGTTACCCTGGGGGATACTACAAACCAATCAGCACCGAGGCACCCCAAGGTTGTGTCCTTTCCACACTGCTCTTCTTTCTCTACACAAACAACTGCAACTCAATGCACCCAGCTATCAAACTTCAGATGTTCGCAGATGACCCAACAGTCATCTGTCTTATCAAAGATGGTGTTTGAGTTTGCGTATGTACAGTCAATGGGGACAAAGAATGCACTAAAGACTGTAGAGATGTTTGTGAACTTCAAGAGGCATCCATCAGCACAGCTGCACCTCACGCTGTCCAACTGTATTGTGTTAACTGTCGTGAACTTTTAAGTTCCTGTCCCCCCCCCCCCCCGAACCCCAGTCTGGTGGCCATCCAGGCCACCAAACACAAGGCGTCCGGGTGGACAGGTCAGGAGGACGACTCGGACGCCAAGCACCAGGGTCCCCAAGGGGCGATTCGGGCGGACGACCTCTGTGAGGAACCAAACGGCGAAGCAGGAACCAGAACGAGGCAGGCCACTGCTCCGGACGAGAACCTCCCACGCCGTCGTTGCAAGACGACCAGGGATTGGTTGCCACCGAGGCTAGGTCAGTAGGCAGCCGTGGATTGGTCACCAACAAGGCCAGGTCATGAAGCGGCTGGGAGCCATCTGGAGCGAATAGGATGATGGAGAGAAGGACCAGAGCCATGACCGCCACCATCCCGAAGTCTCTCGAGCTCCAGGGTGGCTCCACAGAACTCCCCAGCTCCTCCTGGACAGCAACGTGAGAAGGCGGCGACACCATCGCCCCCTCCTGGACAGCAACGTGAGAAGGCGGCGACACCATCGCCCCCTCCTGGACAGCAACGTGAGAAGGCGGCGACACCATCGCCCCCTCCTGGACAGCAACGTGAGAAGGCGGCGACACCATCGCCCCCCCCTCCTGGACGGCAACGTGAGAAGGCGGCGTCAGTGTCACCGTCGCCACCTCTTGGACGGGAACGTATGGGCGTGCTCGTCGCCGACAGAGCAGGAGTGTGGAGCGTCCGCGGGACGGTCGCCACTGGTACTCCAGAGCACAGACGAGAAGCGGCTGTGGAGACGTCGCCACCTCCTGGACAGCAACGTGAGGCGGCATCGGGTCGGTCCCCACTGCCAGGTGAGCTTGCAGTCCATCCGTTGAAACAGCAACGTGGGCGTGGCGCGGTGCCGAATCCATTTCCAGGGCAACGTGAACGAGAGTCGGCAGAGAGTCAGTCGAAACTGACACGTGGGCGTGTCTCGGGAGCGGGTCAGTTCCAACTGGCGCGCGAACTCTGCTCGGAACAGCCAAAACCTCGACGTGGGAATGGCGAGGAGGCGGGTCAGTTTCCACAGCTATGTGCACTTGGCGAGGTGACGAGTCCGTTCCCACTGCAGCGTGCGCTTGGCGAGGGGGCGGGTCGGTTTCCACGGCAACGTGAACGATAGTAGGCAGAGAGTCAGTCGAAACTGACACGTGGGCGTGTCTTGGGAGCGGGTCAGTTCCAACTGCCACGTGAACATGCGTCAGCAGCGAGTCCGTCGCCGTTGCGACGTCAGCGTAGCTCGGCTGGATCGCCAATCCTTGCCGGAACTGGGCCGTGAGAGCCGCCAATTCTGCGCTCTGCCGCTCTATCTCCACCCGCATTTCGCGGCGGAACGCCTCGCGATTTGGCGACTCCTCCTCCCTCTGGGCTGGAAGCTTCGCCACCAGCTGCGGGTCCGCCGGTTTCGCCATTGCCGGCGAGGAGTGGGTGAGCGGGCAGGCAGGAGTCGGTACACGGGAGAACAATCAACGCAGGCAGAAGTATCAAAGGAGTCAGGCTTACTCAGGGTGGTCGGAGAACGGGCGAAGGTCAGTACACACAGGTTCGATCAGGGATACCGGAGCACACGAACGGGACATGAAGATCATACGAACTGGCGCCGGCCAGTTGTCATCGCGGTCATATAAATCCACAGCGTAATCAGGATGCATGAGGCGCAGGTGTGCACCTTCCAATCAGCGCACCGGCGCGGACACCCGCACAGCTTGTGCTGAGGCGGCAGGATCATGACACATATTGACACAATCACAAGCCCCCAAGCCTCCTATTGATTTAAAAGTTCACTGAACCAATCACAGTTGGGTTGTGGATTTCAGGGTGTGACAGTGACAAGTCCTGATGCAAGCTGATAAACATTTTCATTAAGTGAAAGTTAGTGATTTTGCGATGGAGAGTTTTATTAGTTTTGCACACAACCTGTTTACACTAGCTTTCTTGCTTATCTTATTTTGTCCTTGAAAAAAAAAAAGATTTTTAAATTTTCTCTTTTAAATTGTGTGCAACTAGAATCACTGAGGGTGTAGTGGTACACACGTCTGCCTTTGATGTGGGCAGTGTGGGATCGATTCCCGCTCAGTGATGGTGTCGATATCTGCCCTGTGACTGACTGGCGACAAATTCAGGGTGTGGTCCACCTTTCGCCCGAAGTTAGCTGGAATCGTCTTCAGGTTTCCTGCAACTCTTGTGAGGATAAGCGGCTTGAATAGTGACATGCTATGACAAATTTTGTACATGTGCGCTAATCTAGCCAGCCAGCCAGAATGTGCCTCCAGCGGCCCTGATGTGAATGGACTTTTGAGACCACTGATATACATAATCAGGGGAAAACCTGTATTACCAAAAAATAAAAAACTGATCATTTTGAGTCACGGCCTTGCCATGTCTCAACAGGATGGATGGTAATGGTTGATATTATACAGACATTTTCGCACCTTTGGATTCAATTCTTAATCAAAAAAATTCTTGGAGATCATGTCTTAATTGCTGCAAACACAATACTCAAAGGAACTGCAGACCTAAGAGAGGGCAGTTTCCCCAAGGTAGTCAGCCTTTCCAGTTTTTACACATTAATTTTATTTGAGTTAAACAGCATTACAAATGTAGTTTAGTATTGATCTGCCCCTTATCTAAATGGGTGGAGATTTTTCCATGTACAAGTGCTGATGCTCTTACTGTGGCAAAGCTCTTGTGTAGATATATTATTCCTTCTCATGGCATCCCAGAAAAATTGTATGGCAACAATGTTCCACATTTTGTTAATGACAAAAAAAATTGTCAAGTATCTGCAAATCGAGAAATAACTTTAAAAAAAAATCATTGTGCAGAATTAGTGGAACGAAGCAATGGGACAGTGAAGTCTTGATTAAGGAAAACTACATTTAGTAAAACTGTATATGAAAATAACCCCAACAGATAAAGGATTGTTCCCATTTGAAATAGTATCTAGTAGATTAGATTAGATTAGATTAGATTAGATTAGATTAGATTAGACTGCCTATGGTAGAGCGGCCAGTGCAGCACTCAGAAGAAAATACTTTTAGTGATTGGGTAAAAGAGATGCTGCCAAATAAAACTGTAAAAGAAGCAAATGATCTGCCGCCTACTGTGCCTTCTTCACAGGTGCTGTTGGTGTCCATTGGTGATTGGGTTCTGAGAAAAATCATCTCGAGGAAGTGTTGGTCCTCACCTCGCTGGGATGGTCCACTCCCACGGTGATAAAGATAGCAGAACGTCCCACATGGATACACTTGTCCCACTGCAAGCCTGTGGCTCCCTTTTCATTCAACGACGAGTAGCGGTGGAAGTCCGGCTACAAAGGGTGGGGTAGCAATAGGCTGCCCTGGTCTCAAACGGTGAAGAATTCAGATGATCCGCGCTTGAGCATGTTAGGTAAAGGAGAGCCACTATTGGGACTGCTGGCCTTCGTGCTGATCGGAGCATGGCTCCTCCGCACTGGCCAGTCTGGGACTGTACGTGTTTGTCACTGGATCTATGGACATGAATCATCATGGAGTAAGGACAATCCCACCTCTCCAATGGACGCTAATGCCTGGTACTCTTATGTGAATATGGTGTCCCTCCGTGGACAACCAATGACAGATCAACAAATGTGGTGAAGCTGGAACGACTCAGATGCCCTGCCATGAAAAGATGTCTGCAGCAGCGACAAGCCCGATAATGCCAGCAATCCCACCTGCTGGTCCCAGACTTCATGCCAGGCCAGGAGAGGATGCAGAGAGAAACCATCTGAGGTCTTCAAGACGGACATGATCACCACCATGAAGGTGCATGACTTGTTCCAGCTCAACGCAGAGGATTACTACGTCCTGGCCGATCCATAGAAGCAGAAGCGAGAAAAAGGGTATCCACGTGCTCGTTAGCCCGCAGTCCATGGCCCGGGTGCTAACTGATAAAAGCAAGGATGTCATGTTCATCAGGCCCAAGAAGCCGATCTGCACATCTGCCACCCTGGTCCTCAGTTATGTGCACATCAGGACTTTCGCGGAGGGTATGTGTCACTACGACCTCAACAAGGAAGACGTCACCTGGCTGCAGGTCATCAACAAGGACTTTGCAAGGTTTTCCCTTCTGCCACTGGATGAATTCGCCATAGAGTGCTGAGCACCGTTGTCATAACAACATGACACACACTACCGAGCGACAGTAGGGCCTTGGCATCGAGTACAACGAGAATGTGGTGTGTGACGTGCCAGTTCCCCAACGGAGAGGACGACAACGAGATGGTGTTTTGCAACAAGTGCAATATCTGCATCCACCAGGTATCGTGCGAAAGTGCCGGTTGTTCCCGAAAATGGGCGATGCTATGAAGCCCACCCGCAGTGGAACCAAGTGGGTCCATGTCAGTTGTGCCTTGTGGATCATAGAAGATGAGCAATGGGAACATGGACAAGACAGAGAACGTCACCAACATGTCGGACACTCCCAGCAACAGCCTCCACTCCGGCCTGGAGAGACCATCATCACTCAGAACGACAAAGTCAAGGTCAAGTACTACTGGCCCAAGCACAGTGGGCCTTAAAGGCAGTTACTCTGTGGAGCGGGACTCCACCACTGAAGTTGAAAATGAGGAAAGCGTTGGGAGCAAGAAGGGCAAATTGAGAGGAAAGGTTGGAAGGGACAATAAAGAGGACATGCCCGCCCTCGGCCTCATACCTTTCGCCTCGTCGTCCCCCTCGTCGTTGCAGTCGTCGTTGTATCTTGTTTGTAAATGTGACCCACAGGAAAAGCGTGTCAATGGCCGCAAGATGAAATTGCAAGAGCTGGAGGAGGTCTTCTACCAGTTTATGGACACCGAGGAAGTGGGCCGTCACCTCAAGATGACACCCAAGACAGTTGACTTCCTGTACCAGTACTAGAAGCTGAAGCACAAAGCTGACTTCAACCAGCTCCAGCAGACGTGAACACGGGGTGTTGCTGAGATGACTGCAGCTATTCACGCACCTCTGCCAAGACCTGGAGAGGGTGTGCAACCTGACTTACATGGTGATGAAGATGTAAAGACTGTTGTTTGTAAAAATACGAGCGATGGAGTGCAGGACAATGGCCTGACTTTAAATGGACAAGGACTCTGCACTCTCACCAGCAGAGCTGAAGAATCTCTTCTGTGTTTGCTCTTACATGCCGTGGGGCACAAAAGTCTACATGACTGTCCCAATCACCAGGGAGGGTTACATCTCTAGTAACGGCTTCCACTGTCAGTGGAGGCTGTGTGTCCTTATGTCGACATCAATTGTTCCCTTTCTCCTTACATGTTTTGCAACACCAGTACCAAGAATATCTACACTAGACTTGCTTGGGCTGCTGTGTACACGCACTTGATGGGTTCAGAAATGAGCAACGATGTTCACCCACTGTTTATTTATTTATATATTTATTTATTTTTATTATTATTACTATTCATCCTGGTTTACCTCTGGACCTTGGTATGTTATGATGAAGTTCCTAGTATCCGTAATTACTGTTCTGGGTTTGTTCTGCCTTTTCATGATGTGTATAATCGCACGTTTGAAATCTATGATGGTTCGAGCAAGGTCAAATGTTTTTGTGAACTATGCCCTTCTAGGAACAAGTTGACCCTGATTATATGCAGCTACAGCCAAAAGAAAGCATCTGATGCCCCTTTGTCCCCTCGAGTGTAAATGATGAACTTTCTGAAAATGCAACAGCATTCTGATGTCCCCACTCATATTTCCAAAATGAAAAACAGGAGGGAAATGTTAAAGAAATCATTCATATGTTCTCATTTTGTACATACTGTAGTTGGTTACACATCACCACCAAGCTTGTACCTTTGAACTCACTGTCTTGGAAATAGATGTCATCAATCTAACTTGATATAATCAATCTAACTTGATGTAATCAATCTAACAGTTCCGGTGCGGCTCTCCTCTTGAGGTCTGCTGCAAACTTGTAGATGTTGCCCATGTGCAGTAGCGTCCTCCGGGCTGCCTCCCAGGTCAGTTTGCAGCGCCGTGCCACTGCCAGGGCCGACGACACCGCCGTACCACTGCCAGGGCCGACGGCACCATGGAGTCTGTGGCCAAGGAGGGAAACAGAGGATAGCCATGCACAACGTGGAGTGGAGCCATACCCGTTGAGGCAGAGGGTAGGGAATTGTGGGCGTACACAACCCATTTGAGGTGCTGGCTCCACGTGTTCTGGTCCCTAAAAGCTAAGCATCGAAGTCCTGTCTCTAATTCCTAATTTACCCTCTCTGTTTGGCCGTTAGACTCCGGATGATGGCCCGAAGTTAGACTAGCTGAAGCGCCGATGAAGGTGCAGAATTCCTTCCAGAAGCGGGCGGACATCTGTCCGAAACGATGTCCCGGGGGAACCCGTGGTAGCGGACGACCTCGTCCAACACCAGCTGGGCTGTCTGCTTGGCCGACGGGATCTTCGGAAGTGGCACGAAGTGAACCATCTTGGAGAATCGGTCCACTACAGACAGCACAACTGTGTTTACCTGAGAGGGCGGTCGGCCGGTGACGAAGTCCAACGCGATGTGTGACCATGGGCGAAAAGGGATGGACAGAGGCCGCAACTAACTCATTGGTCGCAAACGGGACGTCTTATTGGCCGCACACACCGGGCAGGCATTGACGAATTCCTTCACGTCTTTGCTGAGGCTGGGCCACCAGAATCTCTGTTGGACCACAGAACGAGTTTTTGCCATACAAGACTGTCTTGTTCGAATGGGCCCAGTTGACGACATCTCCCCGAAGTGATGGAACGACGAACAGGCGATCAGACGGACAATCTGCGGGCGGCGGCGTCTCTCCCAGGGCCTCGTTCATCCGCGACTCGACCACCCAGGTGAAGCCGGACACAAAGCACGCCTCTGGCAGGATAGGAGCTGCTTCTGACTCCGTACGCTCCCCCTCATGGATCCGTGAGAGGGCGTCCGGCTTGCCGTTTTTTGAACCTGGGCGGAAGGACAGAGTGAAGCGGAAGCGGGAGAAGAAGAGAGCCCACCTGGCCTGGCGGGCTTTCAACCGCTTTGCGGTCCTCAGGTACTCTAGATTTTTGTGGTCGGTGAGGACCACGAACGGTTCTTGTGAGCCCTCCAGCCAGTGCCGCCACTCCTCCATAGCCGTCTTGACCGCCAGCAATTCACGATCCCCCACGTCTTCATTTCTCTCTGCCGGGGTTAGCTTCCTAGACAGGAACGCACACGAGTCAATCCTTCTGTCTTTGGGACTCCGCTGCGACAAGATGGCTCCAATTCCCGAGTCCAACCCGTCCACCTCCACCATGAACTGGCGATCCGGATCCGGGATAATGAGGATGGGTGCGGTGGTGAAACTTGTCTTAAGTTTATTGAAGGCCTCGTGGCAGGTCCGGGACCATTCGAAAACATTGTGCGGAGAGGTGAGAGCGTGCAGAGGGGCGGCCACGGCGCTGAAGTTCCGAATGAACGTTCTGTAGAAATTTGCGAAGCCAATGAACCTCTGCACATCCCTCCTGCTGGCGGGGTTTGGCCACCGAAGCACCACGTCCGTATTTCCCCTTCTGCCAGGATGAAGCCCAGAAAGGCCACGGATGTTCCCATTTCACGAACAGTTGATGCTCCAAGAGACGCTGGAGCACCTCTCTGACCTGTCGGATATGCGAGGTCAAGTCTGCTGAGATGAGAATGTCGTCAAGGTATACAAATACGTTTTTGTTAAGGAACTCCCGAAGCACGTCATTAATAAAGTTTTGGATGACGGCCAGGGCAATGGTCAGTCCGAAGGGCATCACAAGATACTCGTAATGCCCCGTGGGAGTGTTCAAAGTCATCTTCCATTCGTCGCCCTGCCCGATCCGCACCAAATGATATGCGCTGTGCAAGTCCAGTTTGGTGAAGATCCGGGCACCTTCAAGGAGTTCAAAGGCCGTAGAGATTAAGGGCAAGGGGTACCTGTTCTTGACTGTGATGTCATTCAAGCCTCGGTATTCGATGCAGGGTCGTAAAATGGAGTCCTTCTTCTTAACGAAAAAAAAACCCGCACTGGCTGGTGAGGAGGATGGGCGAATGAGTCCGGTTACCAATGACTCCTCGACGTAATCCCTCATTGCCCGGTGCTGCGGTCCTGTCAAAGAGAACAGTCTCCCTCTGGGAGGTGAGGTGCCTGGGCGGTGTTCGATAGCACAGTCATAAGGCCGATGCAGCGGCAGAGATTTTGCCTTGGACTCAGAAAAAAACTCCTTTAAATCATGGTAACAAGAGGGCACTGTGGCTAATTCGGAGGTGGTACTCAGTTCAGCAACTTGAATCCCTCCTCCAGATCGAGACACTGCTTGTGACAGTCCTCACCCCATGCCATTATCCAACCCGTGACACCGTCAACGTGGGGGTTGTGTCTCTTGAGCCACGGGCTCCCCAGGATTATATCACTGCTGCTCGAGTTAAAAACGTGGAAACTAATGCGCTCTGTGTGTGTGTCCGGAAAGTCCATACGGTTTGTGTGCGGTGTGTAACCCGGCAGAGGAACTTGTCGTTGCCGGCATAAGCAATACGAAGACGCTGTGTAGGGAAGGTTGCCGCACGCAACGCTTCGACCACACGGGGATTAAGTAGGTTAGCGTCTGAACCGGAGTCAATGAACGTGGTCACTAAGCACGAGTGAGAGTCCGTTCCTACGATGAGGTGCAAAAGCGACCGCCCTGACTCAGCGACAGTATAGCGCACACTCACCGGCGTAGAGATCCTAAGGTCGGAGCGCTTCGGTCGAACCGGGCAGCGGGAGATTAAGTTTCCAAGACGACCACAGTAGAAACAACGCCCTTCTTGTCGGCGGCGTAAGCGTTCCCCCACTGAGGTGCCGAGCCAATCCACTTGCACAGGTTCCGACGTAGTAAGCAGCGTGGGCGGGTGGGAAGCGACCAGGCTGAGCCTCTCCGTCTCCTCCTCGGTCATGCAGCTTCATGCATCCTCCATCTGCCCCTGCACAGCCAAGCGCTGATCCACCTTGAGGGCCAGTGCGATGAGAGCATCCAGTGAAGGCGGAAGATCCACGGCAATGAGGTGGCCACGGATCCGTGGGGAAAGTCCCTCATAGAAGGCATCATGGAGAGCCTCCTCGTTCCACCGGCTCTCGGCGGCCCGGATCCGGAATTCGATAGCGTAGCCTGACACATGGCGACAGCCTTGGCGAATTGTCATGAGTGAGGCCGCTGCCTTGCGTTCCAGAGCCGCGTACTGGAATACTTGGCTGAGCACGCAGACGAACATCGTCCATGAACGGCAGATCTCCGAGTTGCGACTCCATTGTGCAGTGGCCCACGCCTCCGCCCTCCCCGTCATGTGAGAAATGACGAAGGCGATCCGGGAGCGGTCCGTGGGGAAAGCGGACGCCTGCAGTTCGAAATGGAGGTTGCACTGCGCAAGGAAGGGCTTGACATCGCCTGAGTCACCTGGGAAACGTTCCGGTCGGGAGAGCGGAGTTATGCTGGCATGGGAGGGCTCCGTAACAGGCGGAACGGGTGGACTCGGAGCGACAGGCGGAGTGACCATGGTCGGCGTAGCAGCCGCGCTAGCTAGGGATGCTAGCCACAGCTCTAGCCAGGCACAGATCTCATGGAGACGTTGATTCGTTACCTGGAGAGCAGCCTCGTGCTCAGCCAGGCGTCTGCTCTGGAACTGTAACAATCGGGGATGACTTCGGAGTCGGCTGGGTCCATGTTGTGGCTAGATCGTTCTGTCACAAACAAGGTTCGAGGGTGGACCCAAATGCACGACTCCAGAGGCAAGCAGGTAGTGTACAGAAAGCCTTTATTCGGTCCGTGGTCAATGATCAGCGAGTCAGTCAGGAAAAGCAGCAGTATCAGAAGAGGCAGGCTTACTAGGATGGTCAGGGAACAGGCGAGGGTCGGTACATGGAAGGTCAGGTATACGGGATTGCAGGAACGAGGCATGGGAATCAACGATCTGGTGGACGACTAATTGTCCCCCGTGTCCTATAAGTACCGGGTGTAATCAGCCGAAAAGGGGTGCAGGTGTGTGCCGACTAATTGGCTGACCACACCCAGCCTGGGGAGGATGCCAGGGGCATGACAGCAACCCTCTGCGCTGATTTCCTCCTCTTCCTGTGGGTGGTCCCCCGTGGGCAGTGGGGCTTGATATGTGTGTGTGTGGTTTTTTTTGTCCCCTCCAGGTCTAGGGGTGTTGGGATTTGTCCACCTCCCACGCTTGGGGGCAGGTAGTGGGCACCGGTATAGGTGATGGGGGGAGACCCGGGGTTGGTGCTGCAGGTCTGGATGTGGCAGCCTTCATCACTGGTTGTTTGACCTGATGAGCCTGACTTGCAGGAGCAGTGCATCTTAATCACTCACTGTACATGCTTTCTCACTTATCACATCTGGGCCCATATCCATGTCTAAGGGTTCCTGGAGGGCTGACGCGGGGTCAGGGTGGTGCAGGTGTCGGACAGGCTTTCAGCACATTGGTGGTGTTTATTTGTCCGAGCGTCCGAGCGCCAATCGGAGGCCCTGTGGGTTGTGGGGGCCTCCCTGTTCTCTTGAGGGTGGAGGGGGGTTGACGGAGTGTGTGGGACGGTGGTGAAGTGGGGTGGCATTGGGTTCCTGTGGCCACCACTGGGTGGCGGACCACTCAGGGTCCCTCGAGGTGGATCGTCTATGTCAACAGGGTTGCTCTCAGGTGGACCGCCGGTCTCGCTTCTGTCTTCGATTGGTTGGGTAGGGTCCTTAACCTCCGCTTTGCAGGCAAGCATTTATAGAACATTTCTGTCAGGGTTTTTGCATGCATAACACTGTGAATTAAGTTGGATGTGTTCATAGGCACACACCAATGGATTTCTTTCACTGGCTGTGGGACCACTCATTTATTGCAAAAAAATAACTCATCGATACGCAAATAGCTTATGTATCCCATACTTATATTCTTGCTATACAGCATAGACCTCTATAATTTACTTAGTCAGTCCCACCACGTTTCAGTTGTATAGCCGGGTTCACGATCCTTGTCTTGCATCTTTCTTTTCTTGTCCTTATCTTGTCCTATTTTGTTCTGTCCTTCCTTTACAGGGTGTAGCGCTAGTTACATGCAATATTTAAGGGTTCTTTGTTGTAGATACGGAATGTTTTTTTTTTTTTTATTCTGTTTACAGTTCCCACTTTGTCTTTGTCTCTCTCCCCCCTCTAGAAATTATGTTCCTTTTGACCGATCAAGTCTGATCCTCATGAAACTTCAATTAAAAAACTAAGAAATTACAGAGAAAGCTAAAAAAAAAAAAAAAAAACACTGTGACACAGTAAAACTGTTCCGGCTTAAAGTGCCAATGTCATGAAATGCATCATTTTTAGTATGTTATTATTGAAAAAAACGCAGCCGACATGGACCGATGCATTTTTTTTTTCACCACAAAACATGATTTTCATGTATCCAATTTTTTGTAACTCCTGCCATGAAAATCCTCTCAAGGGATTTGTTTTCGAAAAGAAGCAGGAAGTGACGTACATGGCAGGACCGCCCTCAAGTGGACTCGTTTGTTTCGATTAGTTTTAGCTCGTTGTTCCTTCGTGTTAGCCAAAATGCTGGGTTGTTGCATTGCTGGACATTGCTTGAACACTCGGAAGGATGGATTTACCCTTCATAAGTTTGCAAGAGACCCGGTTCATCATGAAAAATGGATTGCACTGGTGCCATGGACAAGAGCTTCGTGGGTTCCAAATGACAGTTAGGTGTGTATACAGCTACTAAAAAAAATAATAGTTTGGGGCAGACCACGTAATCAGGCTCTCATAACGTAACAAAAGATCCGCGTAAGTATGACAGGCTTGCTAAATGTGTCGATGTGCGGCTTGGACGGTGTCGGGCTTGCCATCGAAGGCATCGCAGCAGCCTTCGGGCTCGCGGACGGTGGCGGCTCTGTAGAATGCTGCCGACAATACTGCACTCAGCCCTCCTCGGCTCCGTAATAAGCCACCTCGGCGCCGAAAATGAGCCATCCTGGCCAAGGCGCTGCGTACACCGTTAACGGATTCGGCAAAGGCTGTGCATCGGGCTCGCGGACGGTGGCAGCTTTGAACAATGCTGCCGACAATGCCACACTCAGCCGTGTGCAACTACAACGCCGTAAAGCGCCCCGGCTCGACAGCGTTGTTCATCGCGGACAGCAGCGGCTATGAACAACGCCGTAAAGCGGCCCACCTTGGACCGCGCCCAGGCTCATCTCCGCCACGGAAGTGGATCGGACGGGGAGGCAGTTTGGCCATGATCGCATATCATCTGAATATGGCTCGAAACAAAAGGGTAATATAGCCCCTGTAACTTCACTCGGTTGTGTGATGTTCTCTTCTCCGAAAAGAGCTTCGGTGTCAGAAGGGGCGTGTTTGTCTCCCATAGTAGGGTCCACCACGTGTTTTCAATGGCGAATGTCCGGGTGACGTCACGGACAGGGGATGCAGCCAATATGGCGACCATTTGGATGTTGTCGAATGACATTTCCGCAACAATTACAGAAAAGATTGCTTTGTGTCACCTGATTAGTGAATTGGACTCAAACAACAGTGTTCATGTTTGATTAGTGCAACATGCACCCTCTGCTGAAGTCGAAGATGGACTCTAAAAATACACGCACAAACACATGAATGGATAAATAAAAGTAGCAAATGGCATGTCCGTCATTTTAACAGAATAAAAATATTGGTCCTTCTTAACATAAATATATAAATACAAGTAAAAAGTACAGTTCATTTTAAAGTACTCTAACAAGTGCAATTTATTGGAAATGTTATTTGAGTAAATGTAAAGGAGTCAATGTAGCGCATAACTACCCACCTCTGGTAATAATATTTCATTTTATACAGTTTAACTTATTTAACCTCACTAATTTGTCCACCGGCACGGTGGTGCAGCTGGAAAGTGTTGGCCTCACAGTTCTGAGGACTCGGGTTCAATCCCAGCCCTCCCTGTGTGGCGTTTGCTTGTTCTCCCCGTCCCTGCGTGGGTTTTCACCGGGCACTCTGAATTCCTCCCACATCCCAAAAAACATGAAACATTAATTGTACACTCTAAATTGCGCCTAGGTGTGATTGTGAGTGTGCCTGTATGTCTCATTGTGCCCTATGATTGGCTGGCAACCAGTTCAGGGTGTACATTTCCTACTGCCCATTGACAGCTGGGATAGGCTCCAACACTCCCTTGACCCTTGTGACGATAAGCGGCTATGAAAATGGATAGATGGATGGATAACTTGTATTATGGCTCAATCATGTGATTTTTTTTTTTATGCTTTGAGATTCTGGAACAGGAGGTATGTCACACGAACATAAACCAAAAGATCTCCTTTAAAAACACACTGTGTAGCGTGTGCATATCCCTGCCGTCAAAAGATACAGTCTGTTCCACATTTATGTTCGTCAATTTAAATTCATATTTCAAAGTCTATACTGCAGCGCAACAGACTGAATATGCTCATGGGTACATTTTCTTTTACCCCTCTGTATCATATTGCATATTTATCTAAAAGGGAAAATGATTAATACAAGCTACTTTCCATATTCACTTTTGTGGATCTCAGTATGGCATCTTGCACCAAACCAGAAGCAGTCTCCTCAGGGACTTCAACTGCTTTCAGGTCCTACAAAGCCTTCTAGACAGTGAGACTTCTCCACTACTCTCAGTTGCCCAGTCTTTCAGTGTGACTAAATGAAATCCCCTCTCAATATTATTGAATGTGATGTGAGAGCACAAGATCGGGGCACTTTAATCTCAAAGATAACCCCTGAAGGTTTGGGCCCGGCCTCATAGCTCCCTGTTCAAATGCTCAACCTCCCTGCCAAGATGAGAAGGAGTAAAGCATAAACACACAGTCTCTCCTTCTTGTCCTATCCTGACTGTCACTAAGTCCCATCCATCCATCCATCAATTTTCTGAGCCGCTTATCCTCATGAGGGTCGCAGAAGTGCTGGACCTTATCCCAGCTGTCATCAGGCAGGAGGTGAGGTAGACCCTGAACTGTAGCATCAATCACAGAGCACATAGAGACAAACAACCAATCGCACTCACAATCACATCCAGGGGCAATTTAGAGTCACCAATGAATGCATGTTTTTGGGATGTGGGAGGGAACCAGTGTGCCTGGGGAAAAATTGGGAGAACATGTAAACTCCACACACGCGGGACCGGCCGGGATTTGAACCCAAGTCCTCAGAACGCTCTACAGCCACTGTTACTAAGTTCCAATTTCAGTAAATGTTTGAGGTACTGAGAGCAATTCATTTGATGGATTAACTGCAACTCATGAGGCCAATAAAAGAAAACATTTGATGGACAAACAGAAGAATTCTGACAATGATCGATGCTCCTCTAATGTATTTCCATAGAAATGAAACCACAAATATGAACAACAAACCCTCTGCTTTTGAATACTCTGAACATAATGTACTTTTAATAATGTCTGTGCCCAAAAAAATGATGAGATAAATCAGTGAATTGTGAAATTGTGTTGTCAGACATGTGCACCATCTAAATGAGACCGACCGAGAATGTTTTTTTGAATAAGATATTACAATATACATTTGCATGGATTTGCAGGACTCTTGGTATGATTCCAATACATGTAAATATAGATTCAAAATATGTGCATTGACTTAACTGTGGAGAGTGTTACACAAAACCTTTTGACCCCATTTGACATAATGCTGAAAATCAATGGATTGATTTCTTTCTACATGAGGCAAACAAAATGAGCTTTGGTGCAAATTTTTACCATGAGCTGAGATTTTTTTAAAACGGGCATTTCGAGCTCATTAATACCAAAATAAGTAGCGGAACTATCTGTAAATGCTTCATCGTGTTTGTATTCATTTTTTTTCTCCCCTTCATATTATACCAGAAGTCCCACAAGACACATTTAGAGGTTTTGTCTCAATAGGAGCTCTTGTGTTTACACATTGCATGCATTTGCACAATAGTAGATAAGAATGCACTGTGAAACTAAAAAAAACATTTCAGTAAAGACAAAAAAGCTGCATTAATTAAAATGCCGTATGCATAATTAAAGTGAGCATAACCCCGCTTTAACTCCAGCTATGAGTAATGCAAATAGTTCAAAAACAAACCCCGAAGCTCTTTGCCACTCAGACAGCCTGTTATCTTGAGCAGAGGCTTCAATTTGTGTTTTGGAACCTTTGAGCCAACTATAGAGGTGTTGGAATTCTTTGGTTTCACTGTGAATTAATTCTACAGGCCCAGGGTTAAACAGAGTCTCATGAGTTTTATTACATCCATCATGATTTGGAGGAAAAATGTTACTGTTGGCCCTCCAGATCTAAGTGTTGATCAAAAAGGATCGTTCCTCTTTTTCATGGTACAAATTCATTTTATCAGCTAACTCGTATAAAATTACTCCTTCCTTCTACAGTCAAGCCGTAGTTGTCTTTGAAGATCAAAATTACATTTATAGTAAACGTTTGGCTACATCACCCAGCAGTGTTGGATTTGAGGAGACAACATAAAAACATTTTTTTATTTTATTTAGATCCATTTAGGGTTATATTTATATTGATGTAGTAGTTGGCATTTTTTATTTCATTCCAGTGATTTAAACTCGTATATATTATTATCTGGGGCAGCACGGTGGCTCAGATGGAAAGCGTTGACCTCACAGTTCTGAGGACCCGCCTGTGTGGAGTTTGCATGTTCTCCCCATACCTGCGTGGGTTTTCTCTGGGCATTCCGGTTTCCTCCCACATTCCAAAAACATGCAACATTAATTGGACACTCTAAATTGACCTTCGGTGTGATTGTGAGTGCGGCTGTTTGTCTCCATGTGCCCTGCGATTGGCTGGCAACCAGTTCAGGGTGTACCCCGCCCCCTGCCCGATGACAGCTGGGATAGGCTCCAGCACTCCCAGTGACTCTTGTGAGAATAAGCGGTGAAGAAAATGGAAGGATGGAAATCAATATTATAATCTGGTTTCAAGTTGCAGGATTCAACATTGTGTGCAGCAGGAAGTAAATATTTCAAGTTCACTTATTGTATGTTAACTATGTGGCACCTGACAAGCAAATGTTGATTTGTATTTATGTTTTCCAGCTGAACTCCCTTCCCCCTTCTCATGGGACACTGAGTCCAAGTGGACCAATATCCATGCCTCCATTGTTGACGTAGCGGGCGTAAGGTTGTTGTTGCTTGGCATGGTGCTAATCGCTCAACCTGTTGGTGAACACCAGTGATGAGGGACAACGTCAAGCTAAAGAAGAAGTCATATCAAGCCTTTTTGGCCTGTGAGACTCCAGAGGCAGTTGATGGAGGTAGATGATGTATACCATTTGGCTAAGTGTAATGCAGCTTTGGTGGTCACTTAGGCAAAGATTCGGCCGTGGGAGGGGATCGGTAAGGGCATGGAGGACAACTTCCAGAAGTGGAAATTCTGGTCCACCATCCAGCATCTCAGGAAACCGAGTAAGACCTCACTTACCCCAAGCTTCCATGCTCTTTAGAACCAAGATAGTAAGATAACTAAGATACACCTGACCGGCTCGCAGTTTAAAAGGTTAAAGCTCCCCATCATTCCACCGTATTACACGGTGAACCATAACCAGCAACAGGAGCTTGCTAAAGCCAGTATTGAGAGGAATTTGCCTCAGTTCTCACACCCATTTGTTAAGCGCCAGCCACACTCTAGTTATGTTTTATTTTAACAGAGTAATCGTAAGAGATATTAATGTCAACTCTAACCATATCCTTTAAAGCTGCTTTCTCCCATATGGTCTCATGCGTTTGTAATTGACCTATGTAGAATTAAGACAGTCTTGATATGATGGCCAGGACCTGTAATTGTGCGACCAGAAAAATGTTTCAAAAATGTAGTTAGAATAATCAATGGCTCTGATGATAATGTGGTTTTGGGTCTGCTAACATTGATAAAACTGCACTCATTAGTCTTAAAATAAAAGGAAGGGGCGTTTTTCTTTGGGATTCTTTGGGAATTTTTTACAGGAGAAAGGTGCTGTCCAAACCAACGAAGTCTACTCTATCGAACCTTGTCTCCAAAACATCCAACTTTAGCTGTTCCTCTAATGAGCTCATTTCTAATCCTATCCAACCTGCTCACTCTGAGCAAGAACCTCAACATCTTCAGCCACGCAGCGCAGCGCAGACTCCAGATTTTGATTTGCCCTTTTCGTCTGACCATTAGATTGTGGATGATAACCAGACAATAGACTGTCTGCTGCACCCACCGTCTTACCGAACTCCTTCCTTCCTCCTCATTATGCTGTACGTCGTTCCTCTGGCAAACGAATCACTCATAATACTAGTACATCGCACCTTAGTGGATCACAAATTAATGAATCACTCTTCACTTCCAGTATACCAGTTCAGCAAACAAATCCCTCAGCTCCTCCCCTGAACAAATCACGCTTCAGTTCCTCAGTACACCAGTTCAGTGAACGAATCACTCAGTTCACTTAAATCCCTCCTCTGCCTGGACGGCACTGCCTGACGCTGGCTGCTCATTCGTCATTCACTGAATATTCAGATATGAGTGACAGAATTCTTCAGCAGTTCCGTTACCACTCCCGGGGAACTCACTGGCCTTGCTGGGAGGTGGCAGCCAAGCAAAAAGAATGCATCATTTCATTTTAACTCATTCAGTTCAGTTCATTCACTAAAAAGTTTCATTCTTTTGTAAGAATCATTCATGTATGTAAGAACACTGTCCTACACTTCAGAGGATTGTTTTTGCTTTTGCTGCTTCGCCTCTGTATACGTTTTTCTTGGTGATAAGCTTGTTTTTCTTCTCACAATGAATGAAGAACTGGTTCCTGAATATTTTTCAGCCTGCAGGATTGTACCTTTTATAGAAACATTGAGGTATTGGCATTTTCCGATATGTTTTGATACCTCCTCACTATTACATTAGCATGGCCCGCTAATTAACACCAGTCTGCTATTAGCAACATTACAAGCAAAAAGATGCCTTGCTTTTCCACAGAAGACTACCACTCTCATAACTCTAGGAGTTGGCAGTCTTGAAAATGAAAAGTCATCACCTTGATGTGGATGTGAAAGTAAATAGACAGTCTAGGAATTAAACTACTCGACAGTCATTTCAAAATGATGAGCATATTTATGCTAACAGACACCCAGTTTGCTCCAGGAAGTGGATGGATGTGAACTGTGAGGCCAACACTTTACAGCTGTGCCACTGTGCCGCCAAGTTGAAAAGATAACATGAAAAATAAATGAAAATTCATTTACATTCTAGAATGGGTACTGAATGACATGTCAATTTTAAATGTGAATTTAGTGGCGTTTTTGACGTGAGCATTCTTCTTTTCTTTTAGGCTTGTCTCTTTAGGGGTCACGACAGTGTGTCATCTTTTTCCATCTTCGTCTCTAACACCAACTGCCCTCAGCACCCTTCTACCAATATACTCACTCTGTTGCCTCTGGACATGTCCAAATCAACGAAGTCTACTCTATCGAACCTTCTCTTCAAAACATCCAACTTTGGCTGTTCCTCTAATGAGCTCATTTGTAATCCTATCCAATCGAGAACCTCAACATCTTCAATTCTGCCACCTCTAGCTCTGCTTCCTGTTGTCTCTTCAGTGCCACCGTCTCTAATCTGTACATCATGGCCGGCCTCACCACTGTTTTATTTAACATGAGCATATAACCCCTTTAAAAATTACAGCTCTAGGTTTATTTACTTTTGCCTCCAGATGAATATATTTTCAACTAAATGTCTAAATTCCCGTTGTGGAATATGTTGAGATAACAGAATAACTAAATACACTTCCGTGTTCAACTTTTTATTGACCCATTGCTCACTCCTTCAATCAAACCTGATTAAAATATTCAAGTGAACACACAAGTGCTTCAAGTATATCAAGTTGAATTTCTCAAGGGCCAACATCTGACAGCTGGACTAAAACAGCCATACTCGTCATATAAGAAATCAAAAGACAATTATGCGGGAAACATGTCTGCCTGTCATCTGACTGCTAAACCGAAACCAAATACTAATCATTTTAATGAACGTCAACATTCTTTGCACCATCAGACCCACGTGAAAAAAAATAATTGGCTTAGGATCGTTCAGTAGCAGTCAGCATCAAACACAACACAAAAAACAAGTGGTGAAACTATAGAACAACCTTGTGAACTTAAAACAACTAACTTTGCATTGGAATAAGCTTCAAAGTATTGGCGAAAGTTGTGACTTCTTTTTGTTAGATGATCTTGAGTTTTCATGCAAAAATGGACGAGACCATGTCTTCAAAGCTACTATCGCTTTTGATCAGTTTGGAATCTGGAGCCGAACACACAAAACAAGCCCTAATCAGATGACCTTCTGTTAGAAACCAAAGGAGAAGACCTTGGAAAGATTGTCCATTGATAATGAGAGGTGATGCCAGAATATGAATACAGTGCAAATATATTACACATCATTTAGCATATGAAGCCTTGCAGACCCGTTTGGTCCTGAGAGTAGAGCCCCTTTACTGCAGGCTGTTTTCATAAGCATTCATGATCATACGAATTACACAAAAAAAGGCTCACAATGTTTCCCAAGTGTTTTAATTTGTGCAGCAGTTCCTCTCTTTCAGGATACAATTTGAGTGTGTGTGTGTGTGTGTGTGTGTGTGTGTGTGTGTGGTGTGTGTGTGTGTGTGTGTGTGTGTGTGTGTGTGTGTGTTGTGTGTGTGTGGTGTGTGTGTGTGTGTTTGTGTGTTTGTGTGTGTGGGGGGGGTCATGTGAAGCACCACAAGAACATGGGTATTCAGCTTGCCTCCAAGAGAAGTAGACCTTGGGGTCCCAGTTCTTTGTTTAATCACCTCTCCAAGGGATACACAGGCCCACAGAGCCAAGTTAGCTTCAGGCAGAACACATTCACATTGTCTCTCACAAACACACACACACCAGTTTAAAAACAAAAAACCAAAAAACATTTTGTCCACTGATTAAACCAGGACCCATATTTCCTTTTCTTTTGGTGTTCTGAATCTGTATAAAATGAGCAAATAATTGTGTGTTATTGAATTTGGTAATTCGATTATTTGGTAATTCACTTAATTATATTGATTCTTTTCAAGACATCTGTGGTCATGCAGTCCTTTGAAAGCTTTGTGCTGGACCACCTCAAGAGCGTCACAGGTCCTCAGCTGGACCCTCTGCAGTTTGCCTTTCGAGCTAACAGGTCCGCTGATGATGTCGCCAACATGGATCTGCACTTCATCCTTCAACATTTCAACAGCGAGGGAACATATGTGAGGATTCTGTTCCTGCGTTTAACACTATCATCCCTGAAATCCTCTACTCCAGCTACAGTGTGGTCAACACAACCTGGTATTTCAGGAGGCATCATTCACCACAGCTGCAAAAAAATATTTGCTTTTATTCGAAGAATTCCATACTGGATCGATCGTAGTCCTGCTTAACAACGTCCACCGCCAGTGGGAATTCAGCTACTGTGAGTCAAAGACGACAGGGAGGTGAAAAGCAGAAGGAGAAGAGGAAAACTCAGAGCCTAGAACCAAATCTGGGGACTTTAACTGATCGAACTATACCAAGAAAAGCTAGCAAGTTGCTAGACATGATTAGAAGAAAGTTAGATACTATATTGTGCACCCAGAAGAGCAAGTGGAAAGGCAGTAAGACTAAAAGTTTATGGGCAGGATTTAAATTTAACTTTACTATACTGTAGATGGGGCAGCACAGCTGTAGAGTGTTGGCCTCACATTTCTGAGGACTGGGGTTCATGAGGATAAGCAGCTCAGAAAACAGATGGATAGATTCTGTAGATGTATCATGTTTCACATCACGTGTCTGCATAAAGCATGATTATTTTGTGACCACTGACACACACAGTTTTGCTTACATACATATAATGTGTAATGCTGTAGTGCTTCAGCAAATAATCCTAAAAGTATAGGTCCTGTTGTAGTGCGAGCTAGTAGCCAATGAGAGGTAGAGTAGAGCGGGTTATCGTTTCATAAATACAAGGGAGACTTTTTTTATGGACTCGATAAAATGTGATGGTTGTGGTAACACCCAGCATGATGCTCATTAAAGCAATGAGACATTGGCGGAACGGCGTTACCTCCGTAAATGAACACAGGTGGGACACTTTAAGGAAACTCCACTATTTATTCAAAGCTTAAAGTACTCCTGTGTAATTCCAGAAATTTAGCGTGTGATTTATTTTATGTGTATGAGTTTAAGGGTACATGAGCTGGAAAAACATCTACCATATGGTTTGTGATTGTACGGGAATGATATATTTTCCACTCACCGCTTCTAAGGAGATGGTGCGTGACTACTTGACTCAAAGTTCTGGCCCTTACAGATCATCAGAATGAGCTAATGTCACAAAGTGTCTACATTGACCAAACGCCCACTGGATGCACCATTATGGTTGTGTTATACTTATATCCTTGTTACGGTAAAACAAAACAAATAAAAACAATTCAATGGTACTTATGAACAAAGAGCACACTCCACGGCCTGGCGCACTAACATTCTGTTCGTCGACTAATGTCAACCTTATTGATTTGTATCGTGTTAAACTTTAGCTCAGTCTTTCGGGTCCCATGATACGACATTATACTCGTAATTGAGAAAAGTCCCTGTTACAATAAACGGGTGCTCACCTTGAAATTCTATATGCGACCACACTTTTGCCGATTGACTTTTTTCCTCTCTCTTCTCAATTCACCTTCGCATTTCGCAACTGCTGTCTTGCCACTTCTGAGTTGTCTTCCCCCTCCATGCATCGGTGATGTAAGCGTGTTTTGTCGTTCTTCCTTATTGTTCTGTGGGGTTTGTTGGTGCATGGAACACCAGTTTAAAGGCTTTCATTCTGTGTATGTTCCAAAAAGGTGTGCTCACTCAATGGAATTAATGTTCATTTATATGCATATATATATGTGTGTGTGTGTGTGTGTGTGGTGTGTGTGTGTGTGTGTGTGTGTGGTGTGTGTGTGTGTGTGTGTGTGTTGTGTGTGTGTGTGTTTCTGGTTGCATATTCATTTACTGTATATTTCTGTTTTTTGTTCTTTAGATCAGTTCTTCAGGTGTGAACTTGAGTGAAATCATGTTTAGAGTACTTCCCTCCGTTAATTAATCTTCGCATAGGCACAAAGAAATCTTTTCAGAGAGCAAGAGCAAGGTCTTTTACGTGTCTTAGCAGGAGTTCAGTTCTTCTCAAAGTGTTCTAATGTTTATCAATAGATGCGTCAATCGCATACACACAACAGTTACAAGGGTATTTTGCAATGGCAGAATACCAATAAAGCTCTAAATAAAATGGGATGTTTCCAATGACATCCATGAAGCCTTCATTGAGTCCCTCTGGTGTATTCAGGAAATACAGACAGTCATTCACATACAGTACCTGTTGTTGAATTATTCAAGAACGTAATCTGCAATTCTCGGTCCAACCCTGGCTATTGGAGTGAACCTTGAAGCCCTTTTTCTTCACACTGAAGTGATAAAACATTCACTCTGCATGTTGAGGCCGACAAAGGAGAATTTCACTCTTCTGTTTTACCATACAGCTTTCCAATTTTTTCGCTTTGGGTAAATGAATCTCTACTAAAAAGCTAGAAATCAGAACTTCAAACCACAACGTAAGAATGTTGATGTCAAAACTACTGAAAAAATGCCTAGAGGGTTCTCCATCGTTAAATTAACATATTGGCCAAAAACACAATAACAAAATATTCACCAGAAACACGAAGAAAACTGTGTTGCTCGACTTGATAATTTGCCCTGATTGTACGAAAAGAAAAAAAAACAGAACGCATTATGATGGCAGGATATTAAAAACTGCATTTCTCACAGCTCTTGGTTAACAAGAAGAACAAATTGTTCACGTTTATCATTTCCTTTTGAATGCAAAAGAAAATAAACTCCATATTATGATGTACATTGTCATATCTAAAGCATTTTGATCGAATCAAGAATTTTCCTCCTAATCAATTTTTACAGATATCACCAGAAGTGCTCTGAGTTATACAATTGTGCAAAATATCGCCCACCATATAAACTAGTTCGTGTACTTCCATTCATTGCACTCATTCAGGTTCAACTCTGTCCATAGGTGTATTAAATATGTTTTTCCACCCTTCCCACTTTTTTGATTCTTACCAAATGATCCACATTGCCCAAATGGAGATTGCTACATATTGTGGCCGAGTGTCTTCTTTTTCTTTCAGCTTGTCCCGTTAGGGGTCGCCACAGCGTGTCATCTTTTTCCATCTAAGCCTATTCATGCATCTTCCTGTCCACCTAGAGCCTGTCTCACCTCTTTCCGAAAGGCCACGAGACATTTTTTCTTTCTCAACTTCCAACACCTGATTCTCTGCTCTACCTTTGTCTTCTTAATCTTCCTACCCACTACCAGAGTCATCCTATACACCACCATCCTATGCTGTTGAGCTCCTCTCCCCTCTACCTTACAGTCAGTAACCTTCATATTACATTGTCTGCACAAAATATAATCCACCTGCATGCTTCTACCTCCGCTCTTGTAGGTCACTAAATGTTCCTGTCTCTTCTGGAAATAAGTGTTCACCACTGCCAATTCTATCATTTTTGCGATGTCCACCACCATCTGTCCATCAAAGTTCCTTTGCTGAATGCCGTACTTACCCATCCTTTCTTCATCGCCCCTGTTTCCTTCACCAACATGTCCATTGAAATCTCCACCAATCACAACTCTCTCTCTGTCTGTGATGCTCAGGAATACTTCGTCTAGTTCCTTCCAGAAGTTCTCTTTTAACTCAAGGTCACATCCTACCTGTGGGGCATACCTGCTAATCACATTATACATAATACCCTCAATTTCAAATTTCATCTTCGCCATTCCATCTGATATTCTTTTCAAGACAAACTTAGCCAGCTCTTCTTTTAAAATAACCCTTACTCCATTTATCTTCCCATCTACTCCATGATAAAATAATTTAAACCCTGCACCTAAACGTCTAGCCTCACTCCCTTTCCACTTGCTCTGTTGGATGCACACTATATCAATCTTTCTCCTCATCATCATGTCAACCAACCCCTGAGCTTTTCCTGTCATCATCCCAACATTCAAAGTCCCTACACACAGCTGTAGGGTCTGTGCATTCCTCTTCTTCTTCTACCAACCAAGCCGCTTTCCTCCTCTTTTTTGTCTTGAACCTACATTATCTGAATTTCTACCGATGCCATGCTGATTAATGTGGGAAGCCCGGGCCACAACCTAACCATTATGGAATTGGTATGATGAACACTCATATATGTTCGACACAGTTTTACGCCGGATGCCCTTCCTGACGCAACCTTTAGCATTTACCCGGGCTTGGGAGCGGCCGAAAGATTGCACGATATTGTGCTGCCCAACGGGCTGCAGATAGTCAAAAAAGAAGAATCAATCAAATAAACAAAGTCAGCACAAAAGATACACAATTCACATACTGCCTAATCTATGTTAAAGTTAAGGTCGAATGAAAGCAATCACATAAACACAGTCAGCACATAAAGTACACAAATCACGTACTACCTGTGTGAAAATATAAATGATATGGCGATTTACAGGATATGGGGATGGAAGAGATTCAAACCACAATGGCTCTCACTCTAGTAGTTGAAGGTTGAGTCCACGTTCGATGTTTCTTCATCATCAACGATTTGATCACAAACGTGACTTGTTGTTAGTAAGCTATGCTAAGGAATACTAGGGTTAGGGTTAATTAAGTTTAAGTTGACGTTTCACTTGCCCAACTTCTTATGAGTGCTCACGATCATCGTTGTATACGATACGTAGGTTTTGCAGGACGTGTAGGTACTAGTGTTTGATGTTTTCCTCCTCAGTAAATATTAGAATACAGACACGTTTTGTTGTTAGCGACCTAGGCTAGGCTAACTTAGGCCGAGCAGCTTCAACACGAACGATACGCTTCCAATTTGGGTACTAAGATTGCACAGATGACTATATTAGTCCACTGGAGTCGTCACCAGGAACGTCTCACATTGAGTATTTACAACATTTTGTCCAAATTCAGCAGGATTTATTAAATTTTGATCGGGCTGGCCAGAGCCCCCTGTTTAAGCTGCTACCGGTTTGAGGACCGGAAGCAAAAACTGAGTGTAATGTGTCAAAAACTGAGTTCATGAGGGGTAACTGGTTCTGTTCTCATTCCATTATTGTGATTTTGTATCATCAAGCCCATGGTGGTCAACACACAGTAGCAGAGGTTTATCCTTATTCTCCATGAAAAAAAAAATTGAACCAAAAGATGACAAATGAAGTCGTCAAGTGTCAAGGAAATGCTCTCGAAGCATGAAACACGTTTGTATTAAGTAAAGGAGAGTGTGAGACAACTCAATAACGCAGTTGTACGAAGGGTGTGGTGGTAACAACAGGGCTGTATCTTTAGTGAATAGGGCTATTAAGTGATTGAACTTAACTTTTTGAACTGAACAAATGAATAGATTCATTCAAAAGAGTAAATGGTGTGGACATTGAATTCAGTCTGACAAAAAGAGTCATAATGCAATAGAATCTGAGAGGAGATCAAAGCATTAAATACAGATTTTAATAAGTCAAACAATTGAAGTCAGTATGACCGTGCAAACTACTCTGTGTTCTGCATCAAGAACTCTCCCCACACTCTGTGTATTTTGCACAAACAGTATTTCATCATGGTGTATAATGGAATAATTGTGTAGGAACTTTCATTGGTTTATTTCTGCACAGGACTGACGCTGATGGAATTTCCCCCCCCCCCATCATTTGATGTCTTTTATTCATTTAAAGCATTGACTGTGCAAATTTCTCTCATCTGTGTAACTGCTGACCTCTCCAGACCTGAAAATAGTGTATGTGTATTGTGCATTTTCCATTCATTCATTTTCTGAGCCGCTTATCCTCACAAGGATCACGGGAGTGCTGTGACCTATCCCAGCTGTCAACGGCAGGTAGGGTACACCTGAAACAGGTTGCCAGCCAATCGCAGGGCACATAGAGACAGACAACAGTCGCACTTACAATCATACCTAGGAGCAATTTAGAGTCTCCAATTAATGCATGTTTTGGGGATGTGGGAGGAAACTGGAGTGCCTGGAGAAAACCAACCCAAACAAGCATGGGGAGAACATGCAAACTCCACACAGGCGGGGCCTGAAATTTGAACCCCAGTCTTCAGAACTGTGAGGCCAACCCTCAAACCACTTTGCACCATAATGTCATCATTTTATGCTTCTTATTTCAATAATTTTTGGTTGTGTTACTGCCATTTGACTACTTTAAGAAAAATCCGATCATTTTGAGACAGCTCTTTTATTGTATTCTAATAGATTTCACAGTATGGGTAATGTTATAGGCCGTTTCCACAATTTGGATGCAATTGTGCAATGGAAATTAACAAAACCTGTGTAGCTACTATATATCAGATAGATATCTCTCTTTGTAATTAGCAAAATTTTCATGAATCAATTGCTGCCCCCAAGAACCAAAATTTCTTTTTATTTCATTTTTAACAAAGAAAAATAGCACTTCATAGTTGCATGCAAAGCTCCAGTGCTGTTAGGGGCGAAGAAATTAAAAAGTCAGTGGTGGGTGGGGCTGGTGGGATTTTCATGAAGTGAAAAACATCATCAATGTGGATTGGAGTTGTCGGCAATGTTCCCTCTAAGCTGCGCAACTGCGCATTTGCGCACATGTCGCACAGTCTCAGCGCAGAGGAAAACAGATCCAGCGCAGTGAACTACAGCCTGATGTGTTTTTTTTGTTTTGTTTTTTAAACACAGCAGCACACTGCATCTCACAAAGAGCTGCTGCTCGGCCACACCAGCCCACACACTCTACTTCCTACTTTACCTGACACTGCCCCCCTCCTTTTTAAGGAGTGCGCACATAATTACAAACACAGGGCAATGTAAATAAGAGAAGAAAAAATGGTGAAACTGGACAAGATTTTCTCTTTTTTGAGTGAGAAAGGTCTGGTCTGAAGCCAAAGTAGAAACCGCAGGATGAGATGGTGTGTAATTTTAAAATTCCACCAAGGGACAGCCTGATTGAGGATGAAAGCACAGACGATACATTGCCCAAAAAGCTAATTCTGTATTTTAAATATAGGAGGCAATGTGACATTAACCTTAAAACTGTTTGGGAGCATCATTCAGCTTTCAACATGCATTACAAAAGGTATTCTGCAAGCAATAATTCAGTTTTACACCAAGAAAAACAGACGGGGATATCATTGTGGGTCAAAAAAAAACAAGAATGAAACGAAGTTGGAGGCGACATTTCAAATTTATAGCTAATAGTTGGCTTGGTGTGTATTTTTATTGTAATGTTTTGTGGGTTTTTTTTGACATTTCCACGGTAAGTTTGCAAAAACACAACATTGTTCTTAAAAATGTTCGGATAGGAATGTAATGTGAACCTTTTAATGAGCCATGTAACTTCAATGGATGACACGGATTGACCATAGTGGATATGTTTGTTGTTGCTCACAGTGGTCAAAAGGAGCGCTCACAGCCATAGTGTGTTTCCTCAGACACGTAAAAAATTAGAGGGATCATTGGTTGTCGGATCAAAGTTTTATGCCCTGAAAAACAAATTGGCCGGAAAAAAATCCAAACCAAGTCCATTTGGATGCCCCCCAGGTTCGATACCACCGCCCCATTCGCTCACTACAATAACACAAGGAGCAGTTTTGCATAAATATAGATGACAGTAATAGCTTAAGTGATTATTAACCTGTATTTATTTAAGAAGTACTAAACATATCTGAATGACATTTTGGGTAGAAATGGGTACTATGCCAAAATATTTGAACAAGACTTGTAAAGTAGATTTTTTTTTTTTTTACACTGATATGCTGTTAATGTCTCCTTAAAGGGCTACTGTCATGAAATGGATGAGTTTTAGTATGTAATGAATGAAAAAATGTCAGGCAATATCGGCCCATGCGTTTTTTCACCACAAAACATGATTTTAACGTATACAGCTTTTTGTAACTCCCGCCATGAAAATCTTCTCTAGGGATTTGTTTTCGAGAAGAAACAGGAAGTGATGTAAAGGACAGTGGTGCCCCCAAGTGGACTTGTTTGTTTCCATTAGTTTTACCTCCTCACTCAGCCGCGGACTCGCAGTAATGCGCCCCGGCTCGACAGTGTTCATCGAGTACTGCAGCGGCAATGAACATCCCCCTAAAAGCAGCACGGCTCAGCTCCATTATATGCCACCACGGCGCCGAAAATCAGCCACACCGGCTGAGGCGCCGTGTTCGGCGTTCGTGGCTTTTGCGAAGGCTCCACGTCGGGCTTTGCGGACGGGGGCGGCTCTGAAGAACCCAGCTGAGAATTCCTCACTCAGCCGCGTGCGTGCAGCAATGCGACCCAGCTCGAGGGTGTTCATCGCGTACTGCGGCAGCTATGAACATCCCCCAAAAAGCAGCACGGCTCGGCTCCATTATGTGCCACCACGGCGCCGAAAATCAGCCACACCGGCTGAGGCGCCGCGTTCGGTGTTCACGTCTTCTGTGAAGGCTGCGCGTCTGGCTTTGTGGACGGCTCTGAAGAACCCAGCCGAGAATGCCTCATTTAGCCGCGCAGTAAAGCGCCCCGGCTCGACTGTGTTGTTCATCGCGTACTGCGACGTCTATGAACAACCCCCTAAAGCAGCACCGCTCGGCTCTGTCATAAGCCACACCGGCCGGCTGCGATGATCTCCGCCGCGAAAGTGGATCGGACGGGGATGCAGTTTGGCCGTGATCGCGTATCATCCGAATATGGCTCGGAACAAGAGTGTAATATTGCCCCGGTAACTTCACTCGGTGGTATGGTGTTCTCCTTTTCAAAAAGAGCTTCCGTGTCAGAACGCATTTCTCTCCCATAGTTAGGGTGCACCGCGTTTTTTCATTGGCGAATGTCCGGGTAACGTCACGGACGAAGGATGCAGCCAATATGGCGACCACTTGGATATCGTAGAATGACACTTCTGCAACTTTGCGCATGGATGACACACTCTCCGCTCACATTTATTTTTTCATATAGACATTGAAGTGAATAATGTTATATGTATTTTTCATTACAATATCTATTTTAGAATGTTTATAGGGATGACACTTGGGGTTTAAAGGAACATTATACATTATTCAGTTTTTTGTTGTTGTTTTTTTTACCATTTAAAAGGTTTAAAACAGTATCTTAATAAAATGTAAAAATAATTTAGTCAAAATAGAGAGAGGATTAATTCGAGCCTCTTCTTCTTCTTTTCCTTTCGGCTTGTCCCGTTAGGGGTCGCCACAGCGTGTCATCTTTTGCCATCTTAGCCTATCTCCTGCATCTTCCTCTCTAACCCCAACTGCCCTCATGTCTTCCCTCACCACATCCATAAACCTTCTCTTCCTTTTCCTCTCGCCCTTTTGCCTGGCAGCTCCATCCTCAGCACCCTACCACCAATATACTCATTCTCTCGCCTCTGAACATGTCCAAACCATCGAAGTCTGCTCTCTCGAACCTTGTCAGCAAAACATCCAACTTTGGCTGTCCCTCTAATGAGTTCATTTCTAATCCTATCCAACCTGGTCACTCCGAGCGAGAACCTCAACATCTTCATCTCTGCCACCTCCATTTCTGCTTCCTGTTGTTTCTTCAGTGCCACAGTCTCTAATCGGTACATCATGGCCGGCCTCACCACTGTTTTGTAAACTTTGCCCTTCATCCTAGCAGAGAGTCTTCTGTCACATAACACACCAGACACCTTTCGCCAGCTGTTCCAACCTGCTTGGACCCGTTTCTTCACTTCCTTTCCACACTCACCATTGCTCTGGATTGTTGACCTTAAATATTTGAAGTTGTCCACCCTCGCTATCTCTTCTCCCTGTAGCCTCACTCTTCCCCCTCCACTTTTCTCATTCACGCACATATATTCTGTTTTACTTCGGCTAATCTTCATTCTTCTCCTTTCCAGTGCATGTCTCCATCTTTCTAATTGTTCTTCTGCATCCTCCCTGCTTTCACTGCATATCACAGTATCATCTGCGAACATCATGGTCCAAGGGGATTCCAGTCTAACCTCATCTGTCAGCCTATCCATTACCACCGCAAACAGGAAGGGGCTCAGAGCTGATCCCTGATACAGTCCCACCTCCACCTTAAATTCTTCTGTCACACCTAAGGCACACCTCACCATTGTTCTGCTGCCATCATACGTGTCCTGTACTATTTTAACATACTTGTCTGCCACACCAGACTTACGCATGCAGTACCACAGTTCCTCTCTTGGTACTCTGTCATAGGCTTTCTCTAGATCCACAAAGACACAATGTAGCTCCTTCTGACCTTCTCTGTACTTTTCCACTAGCATCCTCAAGGCAAATAATGCATCTGTGGTACTCTTTCTAGGCATGAAACCATAGTGTTGCTCGCAGATATTGACTTCTGTCCTGAGTCTCGCCTCCACTAGTCTTTCCCATAACTTCATTGTGTGGCTCATCAACTTTATTCCTCTATAATTCCCACAGCTCTGAACATCCCCTTTGTTCTTAAAAATGGGAACTAGAACACTTTTCCTCCGTTCTTCAGGCATCTTTTCGCCCGCTAGTATTCTGTTGAATAAGTTGGTCAAAAACTCCACAGCCATCTCTCCAAATTGCTTCCATACCTCTACCGGTATGTCTTTAGGACCAACTGCCTTTCCATTTTTCATCCTTTGTAGTGCTTTTGTGACTTCCCCCTCAGTAATCATTGGCACTTCCTGGTCCTTCACACTTGCCTTTTCAACTCTTCCTTCTCTCTCATTTTCTTCATTCATCAACTTCTCAAAGTATTCTTTCCATCTATTTAGCACACTACCGGCACCAGTCAACACATTTCCATCTCTATCCTTAATCACCCTTACCTGCTGCACAACCTTCCCATCTCTATCCCTCTGTCTGGCCAACCTGTAGAGCTCCTTTTCTCCTTCTTTCGTGTCCAACCTGGTGTACATGTCTTCATACCCCTCTTGTTTAGCCTTTGCCACCTCTACCTTTGCCCTACATCGCATCTCAATGTACTCCTTTAGCCTCTCCTCAGTCCTCTCAGTGTCCCACTTCTTCTTCGCTAATCTCTTTCCTTGTATGACACCCTGTATTTTGGGGTTCCACCACCAAGTCTCCTTCTCCCCTTTCCTACCAAAAGACACACCAAGTACTCTCCTGCCTGTCTCTCTCATTACCTTGCCTGTCGTTGTCCAGTCTTCCGGGAGCTTCTGCTGTCCATCGAGAGCCTGTCTTACCTCTTTCCAAAAGGCCACACAACATTCTTCCTTTCTCAGCTTCCACCACATCGTTCTCTGCTTGACCTTTGTCTTCTTAATCTTCCTACCCACCACCAGATTCATCCTACACACCACCATCCTATGCTGTCGAGTTACACTCTCCCCTGCCACTACTTTACAGTCAGTAACCTCCTTCAGATTACATCGTCTGCACAAAATATAATCCACCTGCGTGCTTCTACCTCTGCTCTTGTAGGTCACTATATGTTCCTCCCTCTTCTGGAAATAAGTGTTCACTACAGCCATCTCCATCCTTTTTGCAAACTTCGCCACCTTCTGTCCCTCAAAGTTTCTTTCCTGGATGCCGTACTTACCCATCACTTCTTCATCGCCCCTGTTTCCTTTACCAATATGTCCATTACAATCTGCACCAATCACAACTCTCTCGCTGTCTGGGATGCTCAGAACTACTTCATCTAGTTCCTTCCAGAATTTCTCTTTCAACTCTAGGTCACATCCTACCTGTGGGGCATAGCCACTAACCACATTATACATAACATTACACAGTTTCAAATTTTAGTCTCATCACTTGATCTGATACTCTTTTCACCTCCAAGACATTCTTAGCCAGCTCTTCCTTTAAAATAACCCCTACTCCATTTCTCTTCCCATCTACTCCGTGGTAGAATAATTTAAACCCTGCTCCTAAACTTCTAGCCTTACGACCTTTCCACCTGCTCTCTTGGATGCACAGAATATCAACCTTTCTCCTAATCATCATGTCAACCAACTCCTGAGCTTTTCCTGTCATAGTCCCAACATTCAAAGTCCCTATACTCAGTTGTAGGCTCTGTGCATTCCTCTTTTTCTTCTGACCATGGATCCGGTTTCCTCCTCTTCTTTGTCTTCGACCTACAGTAGCTGAATTTCCACCGACGCCCTGCAGGTTAGCAGTGCCGGTGGCGGGCGTTGTTAACCCGGGCCACGACCGATCCGGTATGGGATTCTTTAGATGAACGCTCATATTTGTTTGGCACAGTTTTTACACCGGATGCCCTTCCTGACGCAACCCTCTGGATTTATCCGGGCTTGGGACCGGCCTACAGATTGCACTGGTTTGTGCCCCCATAGGGCTGCATTAATTCAAGCCTCTTACACACTCTATATTTTTCTTCTTCCTAAAGTTAGTCCTGTGTCATGCAACTCATTCTTGCTCTAATTCTTGCCGGACCAATTCCAAATATGGCGATAGTTGCCATGATGACTACATTCAAATCTCGGAGTGAGTGCCCTGAGTATTAAAAAAAAATAATATGAGTATGTCTTGCTAAGTACACACAAGCCCCCACCGAAACAGTAAAACTCTTTTTCCTTCTTGAAGTCAGCACTTCACCACTGAGTCAGCACTTCATTACCAAGCCACTAAATTATATGTAACGATCAGCGCGCTGGTGTGTGTTTGCGGCACATGCAGCGGACACACATCAACAACTCTCTCACATGCATTCTCAGAAATGGGCAGATAATAGAATATTTGCTTGGTTGTTTAATTTCATACTTGATGGGCGGACAGGCACTCCAGATACTAGAGCGCTGTATAAAAGCAATTAAAAAGACGATTTTCCAATGTGTCCCCTTTGAAAAGTATCTGTGGAATTAATAAAGGTTTTAATGATGGTGACAGAACCTGTTATGTATTCATTACGTTTCTGTTTTGTCCTCTTGTGGGGAAAAAAAAATCTTTGGAAATGCAAAATCATACAATATCAGAGAATCCCCAAATGGATTGGGTTCACTTTTAGAAGTAATAACGGAAAGATAGTTGTTCAAGGAAATTAGTAAATAAAGCCATCTTGATCGTCCATCAAAAAGTTTTATTATAGCTGTTCTTTCAATTCTGATGTTGCAGAAATATAACAAATGATATGGTTGTTGCTGTTTTCTAAATATCAGTATCAATCAACGAAAATTGGGTTAACGTGAAATGAAGGGAGTCCTAATTGCACTACAGTAGATTTATCTTTGCGCGCCGAACAAGTGAGTAGCAAACCCGTTTGCCAATGAGAAATAAGAGCGTTGGCAGGATGAGGACAACGTTCACACCGTTGGCATACCAAGCAGATGCTGATCAGCATAAGCTTTTGGTTTCCTGCGTGGACCTTTGATGATCAATGCCAGGCGCCGCTCGGCTGATGGAAACGTCTGCTTCCTGCGCAGCGGACCAGCAAACACACTCAATGGAATATGAAAATCGTTATATCAGGGAATCATACATAAATATTTTTCAAGCGCTGGCTGGCAAAAACAGTGTTGTAGTGAACATGAAGGTGATTGTTCAATATGGATCATTTTACCCAACTAGAGGCCCAATCTTATGACATTCAGTACAAGAGCAGTATTAAAACGTCTAGATCAAAATCCACTTTAAAAGGATCCATCCATCCAACCATTCATCCATTTTTTAAAGCACCTGTCTTCATTAGCAAAGCAAATTTATATGTACAGCGCATTTTATATACAAGGTAACTCAAGGTGCTTTACATAATTAAAAGCATTCAAATACAAAAATAAAGAGATTGGAAAATAAAAGGTACAATTAAAACAACTTTTGGTGCAAGAAATATCACTGAAAAAGTGGGAGTGGAGAAAAAAGATGAGTTTTTAATCTGGATTTGAAAACACTCACACTTGGGGCTGACCTCACCTCTATTGACAACTCGTTCTTTTTTTTTTTTTGCAACATAATAACTAAATGCTGCTTCACCATGTTAGCTTTGGACTCTGCACGCCATCATTAGACCTGAATCAGTCGATCTCAGAGCCCTAGTGTTTGTATTCCATTAGCATTTCTTTCATGTATTCGGGATCAAAACCATTTAGTGATTTATAGACCAGTAGCGGAACTTTAAAATTTGCTCTAAATCTGACTGGAAGCCATTGTCAAGACTTTGTACTCGGAGTTATGTGCTCTGACCTTTGGGTCTTGGATGGGCAGGAGCCAATCCCAGCTGCCTTTGGGCAAGAGGTGGGTGTACACCCTGGACTGGTATGCAGCCAGTTGCAAAAGGCACTGGTTAGAATTCCTGAAAGCATTTTCTGAATGTACATATATACTGCAACTACAGTGTATGTATATAATTATGATGCATGTGCATGTGTATGTATGAATACAGAAGTGAATAATATTTCATACTTATGTTGCATTTCAGTACTTTTCTGTATAATTAAAAGGAAAAAGTGATGCTTTTATTTTCTTGTAATTCTTTGCTGTTAATGCACATTCAATGCGGGCTTTGAGCAGAACTAAGTGGTACATGATACAATGACAATGACAGGGAGTAAAAAGTTATAAATAGAATAAAACTAAAGCACTGAGTAGTGAATTATTTAGTGAGGGTTCCGGAGCAAAGCTCTGACTACTTGCTCATTTTACAAGATTAACAGTTGTGGCAAATCACTTGGTTGTCAATCTTCACAGTTCTGAGTTAAAGGACTGTGAATAAATTGGGTTTCATTTTTCCACTGGGAACAATTTGTCCCATTTTCTTTTTTCTTTTTTTTTTTTCCTCTGGACAGTACATTTGAAGATTATTTTGAACGGATTTATTTCTTAGCCGAGAGAATTGGTGCCTTGTGTTTGGGCTTTACTCTGTGGCCTCATCTCATGCATTTGTATTCAAAGACAAAATTCTGAAAAAGTTCTCTCACAGTGGGCAGTCACACATTTTGTACAATAACGACACGGTCATCTCATCGTGACGTAGTTCTTGATAATACCTCATCCTCAACTTAAACATCTTTTTTCCGTTTGCACATGTGAACCATTAATTGAATGGTTGGTTCCTTTTTCTCCCCAGTCCCACTTTACTCCTTACTGTCAAACTTTTTACAGCCTGCCATTTAGCACAGGAGCCCACACATCCAATGAAGACACCTTTGGAGTCATTAATCTGCCACTGGGCACAGCCTTGCCTCACGGCTACAGATATATGAGCCGAGGCGAACAGGAACTGCAACCTCTTCCACCTTTCTTTCTGACATTCCTTGTACTGTTTCAGTGCCACTTCTTAAAATCAAGGCTTTTTGCAAAGAGGATATCTAGTCTGTTATACAAGTGGTAGAAGTGATGAAGATACAGATAACAAATATCCTCAACCTTGGGCAAAGGAGGCCTTCTCAAGGCATTGGTATTCCTTAAAGCGCTTCCTTTGATATTTCTTAGCCTCATCCATGCATCTATTTTCCATCAAACTTGTTCTAATCAGGGTCACGAGAGCCGGACTAAACCTTGGACTGGTTGTCAGTAAATACAATGACAAACCACAATTTACACATTCACCCTATAGAGAATTCAGTCTTCAATTAACCTAACATGTCTTTTTTTACCATTATTTTTGCAAAGAGGTGGCAAAGAAACAGTACACAAGCACAGGGAGAATATAATGAGTCCAATAAGTCTGAGGCAGACATGCTTACCGCTTGGCTCTCGTGATTTGTGTGGTAAATGAGATTTTTCAAAGGTGAACGTTTATATCTAAACCTGCCATACAAGTCAGCTCTTTCATCACTTTTGATGAGTCTTATTAAAGCTTCTGGCGTTCTGGTCATTGCAGTAATTATAAAGGCATGGACGGAAGTAAGAAAGGAGACTGAAGTCAAACAAACTATGTTAAACTGTGCAGAGCCTATTCAAAGTTGACAAAAGGTGACCTACACCTTGGTCAGATCAATAGTCAGTTGCAGAATATTCATCTCGAATCAAACATAGACTGAAAAGAAAAACCAACTACAAACTTTTTTTTATAACGCTTACTCTGTTCAAGGTCACAGAGAGGTGGAACCTGTTCCAGATGACTAAATATTGTAGAAAGCCATTTACACTCATTTTCCCACCAGATTTAGTCTTCTGTGAACCTCACATATATTCTTTGTCAACGGTGTGAAGAGGCTGGACGGAGGACCGCTAGTCAAGGATCAAACCGGGTTTCTGGGCGATAATGACAACATAAAGAGGTGGTACCCTGTGTCTATTTGACTCATGACATTAACATTTGTGACTCCTTGTACACTCAGGTGACATTAAAAGTGATTAGACACTAAGCTAGGAACACAAGTTCAGTGAATGAAAGTGCACTTATTCAAACGAGGGGGTCTGTCTCACACAAAACCAAATACTGGCAGAGAACAAACAGCCATTTTAAATATGCCCCACACAAGTAGCAAATTGGCTGGAATTGAAAAGTACTGAGCACTTACCTTCCCAATGAACTTCTGTTATGGAAAATTTTCCCAATGCTGCTCAGTAAATCCCGATTTAATCCTATTTGATCAATATGCATTAGAAAAAATAAAATCTCGCTTAATCTTTTATTGTGATCATGAACAGCCAAAGAAAAGCAATCTCCAAGTTGCTCTGGACAGACTATGACGACCGCAGAATTCAAATATTTTCCGAGAATTAAATATGCAGGTCTGGTTGAAACTATAACATGAAAAAAATACATACATACATACAAATACACCCTGCCTACCTATTTTAATGTCAGGTCAAAGATAGTTAGCCTTTTGCAAGTGCTTGTTGGCCTCAGCTTGAACTGACAGCTTGCTTCTAATTGAATTTTGCATTCCCGGCTGTGCGACTGCAGATGAAAGACCATTCCGCAGCGGACAGTAATGACTGAATGTGTTCACAAAGAGTAATATCTAACTAACTAATCAATTATTCACTCACACGCTCCGCTATGAATGATGGTGGTGCATTCAAGAATATGCATGTGCAATGCTGGAATGATTTAATTCTATGAAACTGCTTAAAAGCAGGTAAGTGAAAGATTTTGGTGTTTTAGTTTGTTTGTCAGGGGGGCGGGAGCCGGTTAATAGGCACTGTTATGCACAGTGAGCAGTTTATGTTTACAGGTTAGTTATAATTTTCTAAACATAATGCAGCAGGGATAACAGTCGATTAGTGGTTGGCACATCTGCCTCACGCTTGAAAGGTCCCAGAGTTGAAATCTTCATGTGGAGTTTGCAAAACCCACCCAAGAGCAGGGACCGCTTACATGGGTTCTGTCCAGGTACTCCGACTTCCCCACACTTTTCAGAAACATTGTGTGTCTGGTCCACTTCTACTTTTCCTTTCGGCTTGTCCCGTTAGGGGTCGCCACAGAGTGTCATCTTTTTCCATCTAACCCTATGTCGTGCATCTTCTTCTTTAACACCCACTGTCCTCATCTCCTCCCTCACAAGATCCATCCACCTTTTCTTTGGTCTTCCTCTTGCTCTTTTGCCTGGCAGCTCCATCCTCCACTGAAGACTCTAAATTGGCATTGGGTCTGAATATGAGTGTGAATGGTGAATGCGTTGTGATGCGCAAAGTCAGTTGAGACAGGCTCCAGCTCACTAGTTACACAAAACGTTTATTCAGTAACGTTTTCTATCTAGGCTCTGGATAGACAAATGTAATAGATTTTAGAATACTTACATGAAAACTTGCAAGCAAAACAAACATGACTACCGCCACCTGGAGATCACAACCTCGAACGGCACTCGTTAGATTCATAAGGAACCCTTACTGTGTAGTACTGTAGTACTATTTCTGTTGTTCCACTATTAGTTGGTGATTCAAAGAGTGTGCAGCTTGTCCTCACTTCTCAAGTACTGTTTGGTCCCTGGCCACAACTTGAAGACCTTTGTCACAGCATAACAGTCAGAAATAAGAAAGAAGCAAGCACAGTCACATTAATTAAGGCTCCATTTCATATTAAGAGCAATGACATGAAAGATAAACACTAAATAATTGTCAATTGAGCAAGGATAAACATTCTCATTATTTATTTTTCTCTCTCTCTGTGTCTTCTAAAATAGGGACTATGATGTTGTGTTTATGGACAGTCATTATAGCATTACTAAGACAACAAACGTTCATGGCGGCTATTAGCCAAGCACTGAACATTATGAACAGTTGCAATCTAATGAGATGCATTTTAAAAAATGATGGTCTTAAAAGACAGTATTGACTTGACTGACACTATCAGACCGTCATATTTAACTCAACAGTGAGGTGAAGTAGTGGTTAACATATCACAGAAATTGCATCACACAAATTGAAAGAACGGATATAGAGTATAGAATACCAGATAAGCGGTTTCATTATTTTGTTTTTCTGGTTGTCTTCTAAAATAGTGACTATAAAATTAAGTTTACGAATTGTTCATCCTGGCTAAACAAGAAAGTTCCCGGTGGCCAAGAACATTGAAAGACAAACCTGGTGACAATATAACGACTTGAAATATAATGAGATCCAGTAATGATGAGTTGAATGACGAGTATCCGGAAGATTTAATTTGACCCTATTGCAATTTTTTTTCTTGTAGCTGGTAGTGGTGCTGCATTGCCAACTTCATTGCATCATACTGAGATGCTGTTTCTGAGTCTTCTATCTTGGTTTCATCATTCAGCTATTTAGAAGGGTCAAAATATTTAACACGGTATATATACATATTATATATATATATATATATATATATATATATATATATACACACAGTGAAGAAAATTAGTATTTGAACACCCTGCTATAATGCAAGTACTAGGGGTCTGAAATTTTCATCATAGGTGCATGTCCACTGTGAAAGAGATAATCTAAAAAGAATAATCCAGAAATCACAATGTATGATTTTTTAATGATATTTTTGTGTGATACAGCTGCAAATAAGTATTTGAATACCTGAGAAAACCAATGTTAATATTTGTACAGTAGCCTTTCTTTGCAATTACAGAGGTCAAAGGTTTCCTGTAGTTGTTCACCAGGTTTGCACACACTGCAGGAGAGATTTTGGCCCACTCCTCCACACAGATCTTCTCGAGATCAGACAGGTTTCTGGGCTGTCACTGAGAAACACAGAGTTTCAGCTCCCTCCAAAGATTTTGTATTGGGTTTAGGTCTGGAGACGGGCTAGGCCACGCCACAACATTGATATACTGCTTACGGAGCCATTCCTTGGTTTTCCTCGCTGTGTGTTTCGGGTCATTATCATGTTGAAAGACCCAGCCACGACCCATCTTCAATGCTCTGACTGAAGGAAAGAGGTTGTTCCCCAAAATCTCACAATACATGGCCACGGTCGTCCTATCCCATGTGCAGAAAAACACCCTCAAAGCATGATGCTACCACACCCATGCTTCACAGTAGGGACGGTCTTCTTGGGATGGAACTCATTATTTGTCTTCCTCTAAACATGGTTAATGGAATTATGACCAAAAAGTTCAATTTTGGTCTCATCTGACCACAAAACTTTCTCCCATGATTCCTCTTCATCATCCAAACGGTCATTGGCAAACATAAGATGGGCCTTGACATGTGCTGGTTTAAGCAGGGGAACCTTCCGTGCCATGCATGATTTCAAACCATGATGTCATTGACCAAGTCCTGTCGTGTAATCCTGGGGTGACTCCTCACTTTTCTAAGGATCATTTATACTCCACGAGGTGATATCTTGCATGGGGCTCCACTCCGATTGAGATTGACCGTCATGTTAAGCTTCTTTTTTCTAACGATTGCTCCAACAGTGGACCTTTTCTCACCAAGCAGCTTGGCAACTTCTCCGTAGCCCTTTCCAGGCGTGTAGAGTTGTACAGTTTTGTCGCTGGTGTCTTTGGACAGCTCTTTTGTCTTGGCCATATTACAAGTTTGAGTCTTACTGATTGTATGGGGTGGACAGGTGTCTTTATCCAGGATAATACATGGAGTGTAGGTGGACTTTAAGGGTGGATTAACATGTCTTTGATGGGCAGAATTCTAGATGTTAGACAGGTGTTCAAATACTTATTTGCAGCTGTATCTCACAAATAAATCGTTAAAAAAATCATACATTGTGATTTCTGGATATTTCCTTTTAGATGATCTCTCTCACGGTGGACATGCACCTACGATGAAAATTTCAGACCCCTCCATGATTTCTAAGTGGAAGAACTTGCAATATAGCAGGGTGTTCAAATACTTATTTTCTTATATATACATATATATAATGATATATATATGTATATATATATATAATGCAGTGAGTTTCTTAATATTAAATATTAATATCCTGTGTTGTTCAGTTTTAAAGTGCTTTCACAGGATCTTATTAGAGACACCAGTTTAAAAAAAAAAAAAAAAAAAAAAAGGAGATTCCAGAGCAGAAACTACCTTGTGTCTTTTTGTAGTTTTCGGCACAATTTTGAAGACTTCTGTATGGCACCAGGCATTCTTTGTGGGTTACTTCAGGGGTAACAGGAAACAATCAAAACCACTTAGGAGTGTAATCTCCTTAACCTCTGGACCAAACAGCCAGTAAAGGTGAAGTGTGTTTGAGGAGAACGGCAGGTAGGCACTTATCCCTCCTGTTATTACACTCGTATAGCACTGAGAAAGTAATGCCAAGAGTAGTGTTAACCTTAGTTCGCCCGATTAGCTATTCACCCACCAAATTGTTCATGAGGACCGTTATTTTGTGGCTTTTATCATCTGTTGTTATTTGTTCGTGTTAATTTTTATTGATGAATATTTTTCATCATGTGATGTTTGTACACTTTGTAACTGAGAAAAAAAAGGTTTATTGTATATTGCACAAACCTTACATATGACAATGCTGCTCCCTAGTGGTAAAAATGGTATTGGTTAAAAAAACTTGCGCGTGAGTGTTCGTGTGCGTGTGTTAGAGTGTGTGTGGTTTGAGTGTTAAAATTTTGGTTCGTATCTGTTAGATTTTCAACTAATTGGCCTCATATCAGAGTAGCCATACCATGAAATTTCGAGAATTATTGTAAATTTACAGTTTAAATATTTTTGCTTGAAGTTGCTTAAATCTACTTTGGAGTGCAATTCAAATGTGTGTGAGTCACTAATGCACTCAACCAGACCAATAAGAGCCTGAAATATGCCATAAAAATCATCAGCTATTGCTCTCACAACACGTCTATTTCAAGACTGTTTGGTCCGATCTGTATTCAAGACAAAATCATATTACCAATATGACATGGTGGAGAAAATGTTTTGTGCTATTGTTACAAACTTGGATAAGAACCATGTGGTTTGATGACTGTCCAAATAAGTTCTGTTTTTTTTTTTTTTTTTTTCATATTTTTGTATTGTTGGTCTTGGGGGACAGCTCGTACATCAGTTTATCTTGCACAGACATTAAGGGCAGGATGTCCACAAGATGGAGTTGAGACCCTCATCCATCCAATTGCAGTTCTCATAGAAAATGAGGCACTGCAAACACAATGCTATCTTTACACCGATAAGAGCAGGTTATTACATTGGGCATATAAAGACTGCCATTACAGCTGGAATATAGCACATAGATGTTTGTCACAAAAACAATATGCTATACTTCAAGTTTGTTCGAGCAAAAAGAAATGGAAGTGAGGGTTAAACTATGTTCTGTTTGCTTTTGGTTCATCTGGTGTACTGGATGTAGCCTTCCATATTTCTACAAATGTGATCAAAAAGAAATGGAGCTACTTTTAATTTCATCATAAGATTTACTAAAAAGGAAGGCAGTATTATCTTGAGAGCATGCGTTAGTGTCAAATTTGGTTATATATTGTGTTTGACAACAAATACAAACTCATAGGGCTTAAACTTTTTTTGTGCCATCCAGGATCATTTCCTCCTGAATACAGCCCTTTGGGGGAACAATTTGTAGGTGATCTGATCTGTAGGCCGGTCCCAAGCAGAGGGTTGCATCAGGAAGGTCATCTGTCTTAAAACTTTGCCAAACAAATATCAGTGTTAGAATCGCATACCAGATCGGTCGTGGCCTGGGTTAACAAGGTCATTCCCTGGCACCATTAACCTTCAGGGCGTCGGTGGAAATTCATCTTCTGTGGTGTGAAGACAAAGGGGTAGGAAGATGAAGAAGACAAAGTTAGAGCAGAGAACCATGTGGTGAAAGCTGAGAAAGGAAGAATGTTGTGTGGCATTTCGGAAAGAGGTGAGACAGGCTCTCGATTGACTGGAGAAGCTCCCAGAAGATTGGACTACTACAGCCAAGGTGATCAGAGGGACAGGCAGGAGAGCACTTGGTGTGTCTTCTGGGGAGAAGGAGACTTGGTAATGTAACTCCAAAATAAAGGAAGCCATACAAGGAAAGAGATTGGCAAAGAAGAAGTGGGACACTGAGAGGACTGACGAGAGACGAAAGGAATACATTGCGATGTGACACAGGGCAAAGGTAGAATTGGCCAAGGCTAAAGAAGAGGCATATGACGACACGTAGACCAGGTTGGACACAAAAGAAGGAGAAAAAGATATCTGCAGGTTGGCCAGAGAAAGGGATAGCGATGGGAAGGATGGGAATGGAGCTGCCAGGCAAAAGAGCGAGAGGAAGACCAAAAAGAAGGTTAATGGATGTTGTGAGGGAAGACATGAGGGCAGTTGATGTTAGAGAGGAAGATGCAGGAGATAGGCTTAGATGGAAAAAGATGACACGCTGTGGCGACCCCTAACGGGACAAGCCAAAAGGAAAAGAAGTATAATTTCCTCCTGAGCATATGCAAAGAATGTAAAAGGAAGTAGAAGGAAACACTGGAAAAGGATGAAAACTTTAAGAGTGTAGATTTAGAGGAGGCACAAGTCAAAATTAGTTTAAACGTGAGTGATTTAACTACAAATCGAATAACTATATGCTGACTATGAGATTGTTTATACGGAAACATTTCAAGACGTCTAGGCCCTCACAACACAGGAATAGAACTTGTGGCTGTTTTTGTTTATATGTTTTTCTTTAAAGTTAAGTTCTTAGTCTGCTAAGGTCCTGATATATGGGCTGAAATGTAGTTGGATTTTTCATACTTGAGGAACAACTATTACAACTGAAAATATATTTTCAGTGGTTGAGTCTTGTTAAGATGAATGCCAATAAACCTTCTGTACAATTGCCCAATCCAGAAAAATTATTTTGTCCTAATTTCTGTCTTTTCAAAGATAATAATGCCTGATTTTATTGAAAGGTACAAAGAGGTCCTAATTTCAGAATATATGAATTCATCAGTCCAATAAATGTTACTATGGTAGTTGACAATTATTATGGAATATAAGCATTTGTGACACAACACCTTAAAAGTAGTTGATATGTTGATTACCAGGCGGCACTCCTGGAACCCTTGTGAGAATAAGCAGCTAAGACAATGGATAAATGGATATTTATACATCTCATATTTGACATAATGGTTCACGCCCATTTAATAGTTACTTCTTCTTAGTCACTTTCGTGGTTCAGAACTGGATTGTTTTGCTTACATTGCCATCTATTGGCTCAGAAATGAAACAGCATAGTAACAAAAGGTCACAGACTCCTAGACTGGCCAGAATAAAAATCATGTGTATATTTTATGTTTACAACAAGGTTGTTTATAACTCAATTCAACGGGTAACCTTATTAAAAAATAAACCAGACTTTTATAATATATTGAATAAAAAGATGATAAATATTGATAAATAGTGGCGGAACAGTGGAGCAACACGTTGGAGCATTGAGGACTGGGGTTCAAATCTCAGCCCCCACCTGTGTGGGGTTTGTTTGCTCTCCCTGTGCCTGCGTCTGGTCCCCACCCCCACCCATCGCAATGCATTAATTGGAGACTCCGGTTTCCTCCCACATCACAAAAACATGCAACATTAATTGGAGACTCTAAATTGCCCTTAGGTGTGATTGTGAGTGCGACTGTTGTCTGTCTCCGTGTGCCCTGCGATTGGCTGGCAATCAGTTCAGGGTGTATCCTGCTTCCTGCCCGGTGACAGCTGGGAGAGGCTTCAGCATTCCTGCAACCCTCGCAACTCCACACAAGCGGGGCTGGGATTTGAACCCCGGTTCTCTGAACTGTGAGGCCAGTATCTGATTGTGTTAAACAGAATTAATCTACAGTTTTATAGGCTTTTCTCTGATACTAAATAGCAGTTGTCTACATTGTTTTTCAATGGTATGGTGGTATTGGTAAGTAATCATACTGTATAGTACTTTCAACATTTGCAATTGAGACACTTTGGTCGGTTTATAGTGTTCCGTCAATTGTTGTTCCCACTGAAGAGCCAGGAATGAACAATGAAACAAAAGCAGAAATGTATGTAATGTGATTGAAAATGGGGTTGCATATAATCTTTTTGAAATACATCTTTAGAAGAGACGATTGCAAAGGAAAATCTGTTGAAGTCATCAAAGACTTTACGGCATTGAGTTATGTAACAAAGAGACAGGCCAGGTCCAACAGGGGAGTAACTGGAAAGACAGATTCAACTCCTTTAACAGGAACATTGATTCAAATTTTCTTCTTCTTGCATGTGAGAATAGCAAAGGTCACAGTTAAATCCAGGTCCTGCAACCATTACAGCGTACTTGTGAGATCCACGTAGCCATCAGCAGAGGCAGCAGTGAAGATTTGATATAACCAATAGCTAATTGTTTTTTTTTTTTTTTTTTCCACAGACACACATAACTTGTGCTTCACCAGGATATTAAAGTGTTTGGGTACCCTGGGTTACTGTCAATATCAAGTATCGCTGGTCGCTTTCTTCCTCAATGAGACGATGGTCCAAAGAGAACTCCAAAATATTAATGGCAGCGTCCTCAACTACTTTGTTTTCTGTTTTTAGTAGGGGTGAATGCAGGAAACTGAAAGTTTGCTTACTTGGACTACAACCAGAAAAACGAGTTTGTGTGGTACCTGCAGAAGATATAGAACACAATACTTGGTCATTTGACTCAAACCGTAAGAGCTAACAGTCAACACTGAATAAAATATACACATGACCTGGATTTTAGTCGCACTCAAATAAAATACCATTTGATATTCACAATTAGATTCCATCATTACATTTGTAAATTGTGAGTAAAGTGTATAAATGTCTCCCAGATTATTCCAAATAAAACTATGATCCAGATTAGGAGAGGGCAATTTATTTTTCTCAAAGGAGTCCTGATACTGGAATGGTTGTTTGTGTTCCATATTAATTTCAAGTATTTACACAACGCATTGACTTGTACCATTATAATAACCTTCTACTTGGTATATGTTATAACTGGGAAATTAAAATGTCCCGTGACTGCACTGCTTTTAAAACTGCAACAACTGTCACTTGTCCAAAACTGCTGTAAGGGGGTACCTTATTAACAGATGTCTGTCTAGTGGGCCCTTTTTGTTATTTTACTTTTTTTAATTTGAGATTTTGCCGTGAATATTTTTCCTAACTGTTCCTGCAGACTGCAAACTCACATTGCAAGAAGTGGGAAACAGGAGCAAAGCCTGTAAGTATAATGACAAAGGTCCTTTAAGTCTTCAACATTGGACACAAACTGTTGCTCCTGCTTTGTTTTACAAGCCACACACGTGCAGTTCAAAATAAAAGCACCCCATATTGTTTTAACTTCATTATGACCGTGCTTTGCACAGATCAGGGTCAGACGATAAGGGTTGGGTTTTTTTCTTTTCCAAAATCTTAGATGTTTGCAATCACGTATGAACCTGCAATCTTTTGGTCTTTTTGGGAGCAAAATCAGTCACCTCATTATGTATCCTATAATCCTCCCAGATTAGGAAAATGTTTTTATTTTGCTGTTTTAAGCCTATTCCATAAACACATTGACATTTGGCAACATTAGTCAGGTAAAAAAAAAAATGTCAAATCCACGTGATCAAAAATGTTTAATTGATTTAAATGCAACAAATGATTAGGTACTGTAGATAAACTGATCTTTTTCCTCATCCTGTGCAATTACCAGAGTTCTAAACAGTTACGTTTCAGATGATCGATCCAGGGTATATGGCTTTTATTTTGTCTACTTAGAAAAGTATTAAAAACATCAGTATGTACAAGAATACATTTATATTTACATTTGTTGTCTGATTGAACACAGAATTCTTTCTTTAAACTCGGTTTGACTGTGTAGCTATAACCCACACTCCAAAGGCATGTAACTTAAATGTCCTTCAGATATATTTTGCAAATGTATTTTAAAAAAAAAACTTAAGACAGAAAATACAAATGCTGGAACCTATAGAAATGAAATACTGCCAATGTCATTCACAACAAAGATTTTCAGTGGTTATAAATTATGTCGCTCCAAGGTGAACTAGTGTAGATGAAACACACTAGGACGGGTTTTTTTCACTTCCAGAAGTCTTTTCTTTCTCCTTCGATTTTTCATGTTTGTTATTTTTCTCTTCTCTCCTCTCTCTAATTCTGCTTGTTTCCTGGCGGTCCCTGCCACGGTCTCTTTCTCGGTCTTTGTCTCTGTCTCTGTCTTTGTCTCTCTCTCGGGCTCTGTCTTTCTCCCGCTCTCTGTCTTTCTCCCGCTCCCGGTCTTTCTCCCGTTCCCGGTCTTTCTCCCGTTCCCGGTCCTTCTCCCGCTCCCGGTCCTTCTCCCGCTCCCGGTCCTTCTCCCGCTCCCTGTCCTTCTCCCGCTCCCTGTCCTTCTCCCGCTCCCTGTCCTTCTCCCGCTCCCTGTCCTTCTCCCGCTCTCTGTCCTTCTCCCGCTCTCTGTCCTTCTCCCGCTCTCTGTCACGGGGTCTGTCTTTATCTCGGCCTCTATCTTTTTCTCTTTCTCGGTCACGGTCTTTATCTCTGTCTCTATCTTTCTCTCTATCTGGATCTTTATCTCTGTCTCTATCTTTTTCTCCATCTCTGTCTTTGTCTCTGCCTCGATCCCTGTGGTCTTTGTCTTTTTCTTTATCACGATCTTTTTCTCGATCCTTGTCTCTGTCCCTCTCCCGGTCTCGCTCTCGTTCCCCATCTTTGTCTCTGTCCCTCTCCCTTTCTTTGTCTCTGTCTCGCTCCCTTTCTTTGTCTCTGTCACTGTCTTTGTCTTTGTCTCTGTATCTGTCTTTCCCCCGATCCCGGTCTCTGCTTCGGGACTTGTCACGTCTTTTGTCTCGCTCATGGTCCCGTTCTTGCTCTTTGTCACGGTTTCTTCCTCTTTCACGATCGTAATCCCTTCTATCAGACTCCCTGTCCCTGGCTCTGTCTTTATCCCGTTCTCTGTCACGCTCTCTTCTCTTGTCTGTGTCTTGATCCCTGTGTCGTTCGACCTCTGCATCCTTGTGTTTCTCGCTCTCCTTCCCTTTGCTGCGCTCACGTTCTCGGCTAGATTCACCATCGATGTCCCTCTCTCTACTTCTGTCCCATTCTCTTTCTCTGCTCCATCGCTTGCCCTGAGTCCTCTCCCACAGGGCTCTCGCAGAGAGAAGGATGTCCCGGTCACTGTCTCTTTTGCCTTCGGAGAGCTCCTTAAGTCTTTCCTCTAATAATTGGGATGAACTAGAACTCTGTTCTCTGAGTCCCACTTCAAAGTGACTGAAGGGTTCTGTGCTTCGTGTTTCTGATTCCTCTCGGTTGGTGCCGGTTCTCCTCAGGACCTCAGGAGAATGCTGGCGCCAGTAGTCTTCTCGTCGTAAATCTGGACTGTGACCTTCCATCCGACTTGGAGGACCAGTAGGTGTCTCTGCTGGGGTTGGTAGCAGTGGGCCACTGTGACGACCAGGTCTTGCCTCATCTGAAAACCTATCAAAGCGGTAACGTTCAGAGCCACCAAAAGGCTGAGACTGATCTAGGACCACTCTGTTCTCCTGAAAAGGAAGAGCTATGTGCTCATTCAATGCTCCTCGATGTGGTGGTGAGTGTAGCCTGGGAACCCCAAACGGATTATGTGGATTGATGTGTTGTCCGGTAATGTCCAAACTAGAAGGTGGACCTCTTGACTCATCGTACTGGCTGGGTGGAAGACCCCGGTGAACTACAGCATGGCTGTCTTTAAAAACATTTTGAGGATGATTTTGGTGTTGGTCCACCGGTGTGAATGAGTGACTATCTTTACCATACTGCTCCCGAGAGCCACGGTTTTGGTCGACCATTTGGGGTGGGATTTGGATTGGCATTTGATTTTTATGGTCACCATACGGCGATGGTAGGGGACCCCTTGGTGCTGAGAAGTGAGACAGAGGAGGAAGCCTGTTCTCAAAATGTCCCAGTGGAGGTCCTGTAAAAGGTGGAGGAGGACCTCTGTTTGCTGGGAAATTAAATGGCGGTGGTGGCCCAGTAAATCGTGGAGGAGGGCGTTGATTTGGGCCATCAAAAGTAGGTGGGATGGGAAAGCCTGGGGGAGGGCCTTGTTGCCCACGATGCTGTGGGGGGATTAAAGGATCAAAAATTTGAGGTGGAGGACCTCTCTGCCGAATTGGTGGGTAAGATGGTGGTAGTACTCTGGGTGGAATAAGGTTCTGGGGAGGTGGTCTTGATAGTGGCTGCTGTGGTGGTGGTAGTTGGGTACGTGTCCACTGGTTTTGATAGGGAGGGAATGGAGCTGGAGGCAAGCCATATGGATGGGTGCTTTCAGCTTGAATTGGAGGAACAATTACTGAGGAAGGACCACAGATAGCTGGTGGTGGTCCTTGCATAGACTGCGGTGCACCGATTGAAGAAAGTCCTTGTAAGGGTGGTGGTATTGACATTGGAGGAGGCCTCATCATGGGATTCTGTCCGTGTATTGGTTGAGGTGGGAGAAAATTCGATGGTGGGGGGATGTCAGTTGGCGATCGATACTCATTGTCAAAGTCTGATGTTGCCCTGTGATGTCGCGCATGATGGGAATGAGTGTCACTGATTGGTAAACTTTGAGTGAGGACTGGGATTGAGGAAGTAATTGAGTTTGGTGGCTCGTTGTAGGAGCTACAAATTGCTGTGTCCTGGCTATTGTCATCATATTCTGGATCCTCACTGCTTTTTAAAATACTTGCAGCATTTGGCCAAATACTGTACTTGTCTGTCTCTATTTTAGCCTCGACCGTCTTTGCTTGCTCTTCTCTCATTTTCACTTCTTTCTCATGAATGTAGTCATACTCCAGATCAGGTTCCAAAGATTCTCCTAATAAAGGAATTGACACTTCTGCCTTTACAGTCTCCATGAAGGGGAGTGTCTCATGTTTCTCTTCCTCCATGGGTAATGCCGTCTCTGGGCATTGTGGAGTGTCTGTAAGGTGAGCAAGAGAGGGCAACTGTGGCTCTTGGATTGACTGCTGTCGAGGGGAAGAGCCAGGTGATGACAACTCCTGTTTATCAAGCTGTTCATCTGTTGTATTTGTCGTATTACATGCCACCTGGTGAGATTCACGGCTCTGTCGAGGATCTCTCTTCTGGTTGATAGTGGGTACAGCTGATGAAGATTTCACAAGCTCTTCCACTTTTTTGCCTAGTTGCAGTAACTGACTGCTGCCCAAAAGCGTTGTAGGAGTCTGTGAAGACCCAGTTGAGTCAGTGGATGGCACATACTCTTCATCGTGTTTCGGCAATGTCAAATTTCCTTTCTGTTCAACGCTATTCAGGATCTTTTCAGAACTGGTTATTTCTTCACATGAAGCTTTTCCACTTTCATCAGATACAGTAGTTTTGACTTCATCAAATATTGAGTCATCTTCAGGGTCATATGCAATATCATCACCTTCACTTGGTATCACTTCAGGTTTGTTTACTACCTCAATCGGTTGATGAGGAATATTATAGCCCATACTTGGGTCATACTCTTCCTCTGGGTCATATGGTCGGTCATCTTCATCATCCTCTACCTGTTTTCCCTTGGAAATCTGTGCAAACTGCTGTACAATTGGATCAAGCAATGTCGAGCGTGGGGCTGAAGATTCTGCACCCTGATCAGATGGAGAGTTGGAAGCATCAGAGTCATGCTTTTTCTTCCCAAAAAGAGTGTTGAGAATAGTCTGAAGAGGAGTGGCAGGTGTTGTAGTGGAAGGCATAGAACTGGAAGAGGATGGAGATTCCACACCTGTGACAGAAGATGCGGCGGGTACTTTAACAGATGACAACTGAGTAAAGACAGATGGAGTAGCCGTAGCAACACTTGTTGTCTCAGAGGAACTGGCAGGAGGCGACCCTGGAGGAGTCGTACTGAAGGGAATTTCCAAACTTTGGCGTGTGATTCGGTCCACTTTGACTGAGAGAGGTGGCTTTGGATGACCTGGGTCATCAACGTCTTTAATTTGCATCTTAGCCCGTTTCTCATCAATTTCCAATGGAATACCAGCACGCTTCCTGTCCTTCTGGCAGATGAGGAGCCCCAGTAGGAGGTTGGGCCGAGCTGGCTCAAGTCCTGCAAAATAATAAAAACAATTGTTTAATATTTGCAAGTCAATTACCGAACATAAGATTGCCCTCCAACAAGCAAGAGACATATGGAATTAAGTGTATAATTACATATTTCCTTTATCAAAATATAAGTACTGTACATGTTTGGCTGTTATAGACCGCTGAAGACAAGTACTGTTTTTTTTTTTTTAAAACTTTGTTTCCATATGCTCGAACAGGATGCTTTATCGCTGGGGTACTCAAATAAAAATCTCTTTAAATTGAGTCAAAGGTCCATTTGTTGAGGTAAAAACAAAATGTTATTTTCACTCAAAACAATAAGTACAAACTACATTAATGTAATTTCCATTTTGACAAATTAAAATTAATAGTTGACTAAAAACTAAACGAACTCTGTCATTGATCTCGAGAAATAACAGGTGGGGATTAAGAATGCTTTTCTTGTTTTTAAACAAACACAAAGAACCACAAGAAAGAATTCCTTTCCTATTATTCAGGAGCTATATACAGTGTGTGTGTGTGTTGTATGAGCTAGTGTGCGTACGTGTATGAATAGAAATACCCTAATACAAATTCATAAGTGAACCCAAACAGGATGATAGTTACAATCAAATCTGCACTTAGAAGTAATATAAATCAATAAAGCCTTTATCAACAATCAAAAAATAAACATAGCACTTCCTGTGTTATACTCTTATTCTGAAAGCAAACGCCCACTACCGGAAGTGGATTGCAGCTAACTAAGTGATCTTAATTGACATCACATGAAACACTCTAAATAACCCATTATGGTCCAAAAAGTAATGGCTAATGCTCAGAAGGCTTTCACAGAGCACTTGAGTTTTGCGTGGCTATTCACATAGCCAAACACTTATGAAACGGTAGGCGCACTACAGACCAAGTCGCACCGACTCCAGCCACCATGACGTCATTGCCCATTAACAAGCCAAGTTAACTAGACCACTTGAATAACAAATACACAAATGACCACAAAACTTCAAATTGCTTAAGAAACCTAAAATTTAGGGATGAACATAATTTCCAGAATAATGAATAACTGAGAATGTTTTCAAAGACAGGCATGCTAAAGCTCACCGGTGTCTTCCACCTACCCAGTATGATGACTCAACGTACGAGGTAAAAATTGAGTGCACAATTGTAGTTTTAAAAAAGAATTTATTCTAAATGCCACTGCAATCCTTAACTCAATAAAATGACCCATCCACACTTATGAACTGAACTGCTCTACGCTGATGTTTTACTTATTTTACTGGATCTAATCAGGAACGTGATAAGTGGCCAACATTTTTGTGGAATTTTCTAGAAACTATGAAATGAGTACTTCAAATGCCTCTAAAATAATTCATTACAAAGAAATTTATAAAAAAAAAAAAAAAACAATTGCCTGCTGAAGTACATGTCCTCCGCTACTGACCACTCGTCACAGAAATTGATCGATTTGGGCTTGTAAAATCGAGCTCTATTTGGGCTAGTAAAGTCCAGTTTTCACGGGTCGAATTTTAATGGCAAGAGTGGAGACTGAGTGCCAGACCTTCTCCTCCAACATCAGTGTGTAAATTCACAAATGCATCTGTGGAAAAATGGCCATATAGCCCCATAAACACGTCATATTAAACCCAATGGTTTAAGAATAGGATGTCACTTAAACTCATCGAGTCAAAGCAGGTGTGTGAATACTTTTAGCAATTTAGTGGATATTGAGAAATAATGACATTGTATCATTTTTCTTAAATTTGAAGACATTTTTGACCAGATTTTCTAACAGCAATATCACTCAAAAACATTCCTAAAAAAAGAGGATTTTCTGTCTCACTGACACAAAAAAGTTAACATTTCTCTGGAACCCATAATCAATCGATCCATCCATTTTCTTTGCTGCTTATCCTGGTTTTGATTTTTTTGTGTGAGATGTATTCAGGTTGAAGTGGCAATTACACCCAGAAGCATGATTTTGACAAACTGCTATTTTTGACAAATTTTCACCCAATGAAATATTATATCATCCACAGCACAGAGGAAACATATGATATGTTAGAGAATATGACTAGAATTATCGCCCCCCGCTCCCTCCGCAGTACAAACATATTGCATTGCTTTTGACAGCTATGAATTCCCATTAGAAACAACCAAAAGGTCAAATTTCAATTCCAGTTGTGTCCCTGTAAAAGCATACCTGGGCCATCAAATGGTAAGAGTTTAGAGGGTAATGGGTCCTTTGAGCTCAAAGGGATTAGATAGAGGTCTTTGATTCGCCTGTTGCTGATGGCTACGACACCAAATCTTTTCCTGCTGCTGAAGTAACAGAAGAGAGACACGTAAGCTACTTCCTCTTCCTCTGTAGCTGGCTGGAATCGGATCAGACACAGCTCCTGTGATCAGCGAGAGTTGACAAGATCAATGCCATGCATCAAAAATATGTTTACAATTAAACATCACTACAAACTAACCTTGGACAATGAGGTTTTCAACTTTCCAACATAGTCCCACACGGTGTTTGGAGAAATACGCCCTCCAACATGAATTGTGTCTGGCAAATCCTGCATGATATTAACAACACGTGAGTTGCACTTTTCAAAACACACACAAAATAAATATTAACTAAGGACAGGAATAGAAGATTGTGATTTTTACGGACCTCTTTTAGGTACTCAAAAGAGCCTGAAACCAGGTAAGCTTTAGTAACAAACTTGGCCACAGACTGCATATTGATGAACCCTTTCCAAATCTTCTCTTGACCATGGAGAAAGATTGCAGTCTCTCCCTCAGGAGGAGGCTCAAAGGTACTACTGAGAAAAGTAATACCATTTCAAAAAAAAAGAAACAAAAAAAACATGTTAGTTTGAAAAAAAGAAAAGAAAAAGAAAAGCATTATTTGCTAATATGAAATACAAAAATATCAATCAGGCTAGAGAAACCAGGTCAGGCGGCTTTAAAACCACCTTGATAAAATGTAACCTATTTTGACATCATTAATAACTACAACACACTTCAAACTTGGATACAAATCATTCTCGAATTAACAGAAACACATGATCTACATGAGCTAATCAGTTTTTGACAACTGTAAAACAAGTTTGTGTAATTAGCTCATCTTCAAAAAAATGCTTTTAATTAGACTAAGCACCTTGTTTTAGATGGTTTGGATAAAACCAATGAGGGTGGAGGAGCAGGAGGCATAGGAAGGGGTGCCTTGGCTCCAACATCCAAAGGAACAACGACAGGAGCTGAAAGTGATTCTGCCATGTTGTTTGACGGTTTTTCTGGGGCAGTGTAAGTGACGGTAACACCGGACCCATGCCTGGCCATGCGCGGGTCTCGGCGTGTGATGCTAACAGAGGAAACAGTTGGGGCAATGGTTAGAGGGCTCTGCAAAGGTGGGGCCAGATTGTTAGGGTCCTCTTGGTAAGGTTGTGGCTGTGACTCTAGGACAGCCGGTTCTATGCCTGACTGGTAAGCTGGAGGGATGAGCTGGTGGTGCTGGTAAACCGTGGCCACTTGTGGTTGGCTGACAGTACTCGCTGAGTGTAACTCTTGTCTGTTTGGTTCGGGTTTCTTTGTGGGTTTGGTTTTTTTGGATGCAAGTTCATCTTCAGTCTTTTGCCCTAAATGAAAAGATAGGTGACAAAAACATTAGCTGGACACAGTGATTGTAGTAATGTCTTACTATAGTAATGTTAATTGCAATACTTTTTGGGTATAACACTATACTGTAGCAATTACTAATATGACATTAATTGTATACCCACTACTTCCTGCACAGTCTGACTGTATAGTCATTAGCAGGCTTTTTATTACTTAAACATTAGTTGTAATGATGCAAATTGTTTTTTGGCAACGCTTTAAATAGAGAAAAAGACAATCTGGAATTTGGTGATTGGTATGCGTATCAAGAGGATGGAAATGTATTTTAGTTATTGGACCTAATACAATTATTTTCATTTGTAACATCTTGGAATTCCAATTGTTTTGGTTCAAGTAATTAAAAAATATTGTGGAAATGATGAAACACATTACAGTTTGGAGATGGTGACATTTTAACTCTAAAAACAAGACTAAATACTTTGAAATATGAGTAAACAGTCATAATTACTATGGAATATCCCTTTCTGACCAGACTCATTTACCTGTGCATATTTTACAGTTGAGGTCAAACAGATGAGTTCTATGCTCAGATGTTGTGTCTTTGAGCATGCTACTGAAAATATCGTGCATACTACTGTTTCCTTCAGTAGCAGATGGCTGAGGTGCAGCTGAAGGAGTGAGGGTAGGCTCATCTTGGTCCTGAGGGGATACAACAGGTTGATGGTAAATCCTACAACCAACCACAATAACTTTACAGATGCCCACAATTCATTCCAAAGGAGGTGCAAGTATGTTGAGTGTTTTTTAAGATACAAGTTTCAAGAGGAAGCCCAAAAAGATAAAAAAAAACACTACTACCCAAGCTGCTGTATTAATTTATACATGTGGGGGTGGGGGGGAGTGAGGAAAAAAAGAAGAAAGATAGTGTGCCACCACTTACAGTAGAAGCCATGCGAGAAGATGAAGCTGTGGTAGAGATACATACGTCTGTATCTGATGGGGGTGGCGCATCCTCCACGTCCATGCTATGAGTGTCGTACCTATTGCTGGGTTTGGAATGACCTGAATGGGACCTTCCACCCGAGGACTGGGCCTGTGAGTAACAACAATGTGTCATGTTACGACATTTCATCATCTCAGTGAAGAAAACATCTTTGTAGATTGAAGGTCAAGAAACATTTACATGATGCGGATCATGCTTCTTCCACTCAGATACCTCCTTGGAAATCATTTCTTCAGCACTCAGTCTCACAAGTCGGAAAGGAGTAACCTCACCTCCAATTACCCTGTAAAACAGGCCCTGAAACACAACCAAGTCATTTAACTTCCCCAATCAAAATCACAAACGTATGAGTAATCTTTTTAACTTGAGCAAGCATTACATCAGTGACTCACCTTGTTTTTTGGGTCCTTGAGGTTTAACATGAGCAGCCGATACTTATTTTTGTACTTGCTATCAGTACTGAGGCAGAGATTAAACATCTCTTTTTCAATGGCAACAGCAAGTCGCCCAACCTCACTCTCTGTCATTTTTAGATCATCACTGTCACTCACCCTTGTGGAAAGAAGTAAAACAGGTGTTTGAACTAGATAATTGCTCTCCAAGAAAAACTCAAGGACTCTCACCTCTTATAAAGGATGTCTGTCAGAGAACGACGGATGTTCTGTCTCATCTGGTGGTTGGGGGGTGGTGGGATATGGGATGCAGAAGCTGAAGAGACGGAATGGTGAGGCCTTGGGGATAAAGCGTGGCTGGGTGTCGCTGAAGATACTGGAGATGATGGGACTCTTGAGGAGGATGAGGATGATGAGGATTGATGACGGGACGGAGAGTCTTTTTGTTGAGGCTGCTTCTTTGGAATGGTAAAGTTGGTCTTTGTGACTCTTAGTGCCCCAGTGACATGGATTGGGCCTGGAGGGTACGGAGATGGAGGGGGTGGGGGCGTGGTCCGCATTTTCTTGGACTTTACTGCAGATTTACTGGGAGGAGTCGCAGACCTCTTTGTTGGCTTTGAGCTACTGGACTGAGGGGACAGCTTCTTGCCCTTTGGAGAAACCTTGGACGCTCTCGTGGTCATGGTCTTCTTCCCTTTGGTAGGGGTCTTGGAATCACGAGAAGGTTTTCCTCGAGATGAGACTTGCTTCTTTGTCTGCTTCTCTTCCTTGGGCGGAGCTGCAAGACACCACCAGACACTTTAAAATATGCTACGAATCACGATGGTTAGTGTGGCGATATTTTGCACAGCTGAGAACACTCAAAACCACAATCTCAGACTTGTCACTCAGTAAAATTATTATATTGTAATTACATATTTCAATTAGAACCTCCTGAGGATTTATAGACCACATTTGTGATGTCAGCCATGGTGAACACGTTCCCCCATCAAAAATGACATATACAGAAGAGCTTCAATCCAAGTGGCTGAGCAGCGTTGGTTTCCAGTTGTCTAAGTTTAATAAACTTGTGATTTATAATCAATCCTATCAGCAATCACCAGTTAAAAAACATTACTTTCTAAAAGGTAGTGATTTGTAAGTCTGCAATATCGCAAGACCATTATGAAGGGCAGTCTTGGAAGTTTCAACATAGACAAAACCTGATGACCTCAGCTAAAATCCATAGCCAACCCAATAAATCTGTCAAAATTGAAATTATTGCTCAATCATTATTGCGCAGTTACATTGTACATTTTTCTTATAAATTCACATTTAACGCAACATGGATCGATAATTCAGCAACAAAGTGCACCACTACTTGACTTTATGCTGGCACTACAAGAAAAAAAATTAAGTATTAAAAGCCAAGTAAACCAGTAGTGACTTTTTTTCAAACACTAAATAAAATCCTGAACTGCTTTCTGTGATAATGGGGATGAATGTTGACTAATCCTTTTGAAAAGTGCCCTAATTGAACATGCTGATAAAATGGCCTGTCATGTCCCGTGGCACTTGGGAAAAATGTGAAAACCATACTGTGGTGTAAACAGTCTCACTTATTTTATGCCGTAACCTATTCAGTTAGTCTTGGTGGACATCTCGTAGATAAATCAGCTTCAATCTTCTAGTATCGCCTCTGAACGCCTCTCCAGCCTCTCTTCTTTCATTTTGCCACCCTGGATAGGAAGGCCTGGGAGATTTGATTCAGCTGCTTGCCATCTGGGACACCATCGTCTGCACAATCTCCACCGCCAGTTTTTCCTTTTTTAACCAGATGTAAATGCCTCTTTGTTGAACTTCATGATATCCAGTAGAAAGCCAACACTGCTCAAAAACTCAATCAATGAAAGATCCAAAAATCTGTCACATCATCTTTTATTTTAAGACAATTTCCCACTATAAATATTTAATGAGCCGAGGTTAAAAAAAAAAAAGGAAAAAAAAAGATCATGTTGAACTAGGGGACAGTAATTCAGCTATGTTGACCTTAAAGGTTAATGCATGATGTAATGGTTTGGGGATTGTGGGGTCACAAGACATATTGGAGAAATGACCTGCAGTGGTAGTGAACCCATGGAGAAGACTTACAAAGTGGTCATTTCTAATTACCCTCCACATATACACCAATTTGATGAAAAAAAAACTAACCATGACTTAACCATAAAATGTAAGTCTACTTTTAAAACAGGGATATCACAGTATTTTGATCATACCCCCAAACACGGGTAACTAAATGAAGCAGAGGTCAAAGCATCCTCATTTAGCTAACTAGCTAAAACCAGATTGACAGAATCTTCAAATACTACAGGGTAGGTAATTTAGCAGGACAATTATGGTCACCGCCTGATGTGCAATAGCCGATTCAAGGATTTCTCCCACGACACTCCCGGGCATCAAGTCAAAAAATTGTCCCGTCCTTAACAGCAAGTGACATCACTAGAGCTTTTCAATGAGCCTGATGTCGAGAATCTCATGTGCTTCTATTTAAATACTTTACTATTCACCAAAAAGTCAGATGACACACTTACCTTTTCAGCAACTGCCACTATTTCACCCCAAAGCACACATCATTAAATCACACTTAACAAGTCATGGTTAAGTCTAACACAGAAAGTTCATAATTGTCCTGTTTTAAGTTATTCTAGCATGAAAGAAACCACTATTAGGGAAAAAATGCACTATTTTAACAAGAAGACCCTCAAGGAGATACATACACTTTTTGTTTAACACTGTTGCTGATATGGATGTAGTCTTTTCTGGTGGTACTGCAATGTAATTATGGTCGCTGCACCAGGATGCAGTGGCAGGCGCGGGTGGCTGTTCCACAGCATGTGCATCTTCATCATCATCCTCATCTGAAACGCAGCTGTCATCTTCATCGCTGTCTGAATCTTCCTTGCGGTCCTTATGGGCCCGTGTCCGGCTGGCAGCTCCCCTCTGATCGGATCAAAGAGATGTACATAAAGGGAGTTTAGAGGCACCATCCACTCATTGGCCTGTTCAGGACAATTCCTTCATGTAACCCTGCATTTCATCAACAAAATATCTCTACTTAACTAAATCTATTTGCAGTAAATGAGGTCTCTCTCATTCACCACAATGCAATTATCAGGTCAATGCAAGGCAGTTTGTCAAAACATTTCCGGTATTGTTTAAAGGACATGTATCATTGAAGAAATTTCCTTTAGTATTCATTGTTTTTCTGTATTTAAAATAATATTAAGATCAGATACAAACGGATCAATGAGTGAATTTGCAGGTATGCATCATTGACCTAATTTTACACCAGGGATATTAGTATCATATTTGTACATCCATTCATTTTCTACACTGCTGCTTGAGTCACAGTTAAGATGGATGGATATATGTAGCACTTTGTTAAAGCTCCTGCATTCTTTAGGCGCTAAATAGTTCTTACATTTAAGACAAACAGATCACACTGAAAACTTGACAGCAATGTCATATGTATAAGTGTATAAACCATAAGATTGTTATAATCCTCGTTTAAAATGAAAATCCACTTCCTCATCAAAACCTCCAGTCACCATTACCTAGTAAAATTAGAATGGTAATTTCTTCATTCACATTTAAAAATTAGCAACCTACTGTTTGAAATGAAAAGGTAAAGATCAGGTTGATCTGTATTAGCAATACATGCATACGGCATAATTACTAGCCTTACGACTGAAGGAAGAAACAAAACCACTTGACATAAATCCCAACACTATTGACCATTTTGGGACAGCTGTAGCACAAATAGGTAGGGTAAGTCGTCTAGACCGAAAGGTAACTGCTTCAAATCCTAGCTACAGCTATCCACATGTTCAAGTGTCCTTGTGCAAGCAACTGCTTTCCTCCTAGTGGACATGACAGGGCCTTGCATGGCACCAGTCATCCATTAGTGTATAAATGTGTGTGTGAGCAGGTGAATGCAAGGCTTTGTAAAGAGCTTTGGGAACTCTGATGGTGTAAATAAAGCACTATATAATGACGGTCCATTTGCCGTTTTAATTTTTTTTTTTTTTTTTAAATCCTCTTTACTAAACTGGAAGGGGTCCAAATACAAAGACAGAAGAAGAGTGTGCAATGTGCACACAGCCAAATTACAAATGGACATTTTTACTAAGAGGTTACCATTCATCCAACACTAACAATAGAGCATCGTGAATATTGAACAAAGGCAGTTGTACAATATTGTACTCCAATTTGCAATCAGAATGATCAAAGCACATTCTTCATCACAAAGCATTTGTTCAAGGCATTTAGTCATGTTATACTGACAAAAGTATTACCAAGACAATAAAGATTAGATATTGCTAATTAAACCAGTACAAGTTATGGACACACAGTTTTTACGTGGCTAAGACTTTGTAGTTCATGTCCACAAAACGTGTTAGTAAGATAGACTGGAGCTGCCATCCCTGCGATCACATCACCTTTAACAATTGTTAAGCAATATGAAAATAGCATTTACCTTATTCACAATTCACTAAAGACAACTGGTTTATGGATGTATTCACTTCAAGAAGCTGAACTACTGTACTTTTCACAACTTAAGGTAGTCTAAATTACCTTTGATGCAGAAGTGGATTTCTGAGCTTTGCCCTTTGGCTCTTTGACTTCAGTGAATGACTTCATGGCAGCAGCAGCATGTCTCAGGATGCAGTCATTTCCACAGTACACGGAGTCTGGCTGGGCGTTGCTCTCGCAGCCAGGACCGATGCATTTAGGAAGTGAAACATCCTCCACTTCCAGTGTCTTTCCAGACTCTTCCACCTCAGTTGTCGTTTTCACCTCCACGTTTGAAGCCACTTTCTCCTGCTCCATCTCTGCTGGTGCTTTCAGCTCTGCTGTGGGGGCGACTGGTGCCCCCCTCTGGTCAGCGGTGAGCAGTGTTTGCTGCTGTATTGTCTGCTTCACACCAGTACACAATGCTAATGATGAGCAAAGCTATTTAGGCAGTGACAAGTGCTCTGTTTGCCATTTTAGAAATATTCATAATTGTACAGTATGCTTATTCCCAAAATTACTCATGACACAAATCTTAAAATTTCCTGAGAGGGTGCAATGTGAGCAACAATATACAGAATTGCCATTTTACTTTTCTGCCATATAAATTGAAAGAAATGTGTTCCATAAGTACCATTAGTCAAATTTTAAAGACCTGATTGATTGTTATAAAAATGTTCAGATTATTTGTCAGACCTACCGGCTGAAAGATTTTTATCTTCTTTTTTCCCGTAGGATTTGTGGCTTTCTCGATTCTGCCTTTGATGCCAATGTCCTCCACTCCTTTCTCATCTGACCCGGCAGATGCTGAAGGTGGTTGTGCTGCTACCACAGAAGTTGCTGCGAGACCCGGGTCAGCAACAGTGGCACTGGCACAAAGTGGAGATGCAGCACCGGCATTTGTCTTCACAGTGTCCGTGTTCAGAGACAGCATGGAGGTGGCAGGCCTGATCACTTGGCTTTTTTTAGTTGTGCAGTTGGGGCAGATGTAATCCTCTGCATTTCTCTCCATCAAACGCCCCCGAGCCTCCGTGATGCCCACGCAGTCACCATGGAACCACTCCTCACATCGGTCACAGCAGATCATGAACCTAGTGAGCAAGGACACTTGTAATGGCAACCTAGTCCGATTCCCCTCATTATAATTCCTGCTTAGTATGTGATGGCGTAAAATGTTATTAAAGGGTTGCCCGATAAGTGTTTGTATTTATTGTCTGATTTGATTGTTATCCAAGTTTATGCTCACAAATGCTCATGGGCAAGCCTAACACTGACATTTATTCGGATATCACCATATCTCGTCTTTTACGATCGGGTCAGATGTTGTCAAATAAAATTACGTTGGTGAGGTGTGAACTTTCACTGTGCAACCAAATGCAACAGTTACCATGGCAATGAAAAGTTGTCAAACAAAGGATCATCATGGAAATGTTGGGAAAAACAGAAGCAAAAGGGAAAAAAGCAGGTGCTCAGCAGATTACTGGGCTGTCCATTCAATGATTAGTGGAGGTATGTTTTAATACGATACAGCTCAGAAGCAGGCGACAGAACTTTATGGAGGCTAGCACGCTACTGCTGGCATTAACGTTTGTTGGTAAACAGGCTCACGGGAATAAACATTGCCAACGGCGACCAAGTATGTTGACAACGGCAAGCACCGAAGGCAATGCGCCTGTCACAATACGCACTCCTATTGGTCAATGGATGCACTTTGGGAGGGTTCCCATTGATGTCACACTACACATAAGGTATTGCCTCCCCAACACCTCAAAAACTATGCCTGACTTTTCAATGTCCTATCATAGAGACAAATTGTTGGTTGTGGATCCCTCTTCGGTTTTGTTGCTCCCAAAAAAATATATCAGGCGTGAAGTGACAACTCACCCACGATAGCAAATCGGGCCATTATCGAGGGTAAAATCCTGTAGTTTGATTTTAGCATTAAGATGCTAACCCTTGAAACCCAACCCTAGGAATTCAGAAAATGGATTTTAAATCTCAGATTATTTAAAGCGTTTGATTTAGCATTAAGATGCTAACCCTTGAAACCCAACCCTAGGAATTCAGAAAATGGATTTTAAATCTCAGATTATTTAAAGCGTTTGAAAAACGTTTGACCTGTGTTTTTAATACATCATACTTTTACTATTTTGGTCTGGTTTTGATCTTTTCACATATGTTCACTTTAACATGACAAAATCAGATGTGTCATCACCTATTACAACTATGATGTTCAGTTAGTAGAAATGATGAAAGGATGGACAATGTAAATGGACCTTTACGGTAGGCAATAGGGATTGAGCCTGACCATGAACATAAAAAAATATACAATTGCCATAAAAACAATTATTTTAAAAATCTGGAAAAAGCAAATAAGCAGGGGCTTTCAGGAATAGGTTTGTTTGATTCCCAAAACAAATCAGTGAATAGGTGATGTCACAACTGCTGAACCACAAATATAGACGGTCAACTGTATTTGAAAATGTCAATTAAGGACTGTGTATACTCTTCATGTTTTGTAATCAATAAAAAGCCCACTAACAACTTTCCAAGAGATTAAGAGAACATACATTGACTGGGCGATAATTCACTGTAGAGCTATGGGGAATTGATGGGCTCGAGAAAAAAAAATTGCATAACATCGTTGAAATCATCCACAAAAGTGTCTGCCACAAGTCAATACAAAAGTTATAATAAAACCATGTTTGCACTGCCCGGAACCATGTTTGGCCACTGTGCATGTTTACTGCACACACATTTGTTCTAAATGGACACCACGTTGAAGCAGTGAAAGCTTTGCCAAAATTGACAGAGCAGCATGTGATTTTGAAAACACTTCCAGAAAATTAATCAGTGGATGTAGATGTGTAATGCATATATAACATGATGTATGAGCGACCTGGTCAATATCAACCTAGGATAACAGCGATTCCTAACCAATTATAAAGGGCTAATTTTATTCTCAAATTCTGTAATATACACCATAAACTCAGTATTATGTCATTTAAGGCTAGAAGTCAAGTTCTCATAAATACGGAAAAAAAATAATATTAGCAGTAAAAAATATTTCTGGAGATTTTATCTGAGTACTCAGATGTAGTCAATACACTAATCAAAAAGATTTAATAGTGACAGCACTAATCTACTTATTCAAAAATATCGCAGTTCAACTTACAAGCAAACTTATTTTTTCCCAGAGCTATTTTGTTACAACTTGACTTTATTGATTTCTGCAGAACCACTTATTTGATTTATTAACAGAATAGTTTTGTGAGATTTGCTACGCAATGAAGCATTCAAAACAAACCTCTTGTTGTGTTTCTGCCGACAGATGCAATAAAGGGCATTGGGGTCATATCCTCCATCAGAATCAGATGACGTGGAAGAATCCTCATCATCATCATCATCACTGTCCCCCTCTGCCTGAGCCTTGTTTGTCTTGCCAACAGCTACTGCAGGATTTGCTGCCTTGACAACTGTACTGTTCACATTTGTGGCCCTTTTTTTATTAATGTATGTTCTTATTGGGCCACGCTTTACCAACAATTCAGGTTTCTCTGTGGTCTCCTCACTTTCGGCATTCTCCGGAGTTTCCCCTTTGATATCTTTCTTTGTTGCCTCATCTTTCTTCTCCAGATCCAAATTAGGTTGTTGTTCCTTATTGGCATTTTCATCATCTATTTTAGAAGCAGTCTCTTTTCCACTTTTCTCAGTATCTTTTTCCTGCAGCTCGGTTCCATCTCTGCTGTCCTCATTGTCAGAGCTCCCTTCATCTTTAACGGTGGCGCTGTCGGTTTGCCGTGTCCATCTGCCATGTTGAGTTGCCCTTCGAGTCTGCTCCCTCGTACTACTTCTAGTTCTCCTATCGGACGACTCATGCTTGTCCTCTACCGTCTTTGTTTCTGCGTTACCGTCAAAGCTGGCCTCAGACGCAGTTTCTGCATCAGTTGGGGTTTGCGAAGGAGGATCACCACTTTCTAAGGTTGGGGGAGCACTCTTCCTTAGCACTCTTTTAGTAGTGGAAAGGAATTCCTCCAATTTGTCAGTGCGCTTTGACTGTCTGCCACTACGGCGTACAGGATAGCGGCTTTCAGGGCTGTCAGTTGCTGCCTCCACTGGCATCTCTCTTTTAGCAACAGTGGACCGACGGAATGCCCACGTTTTCTTTAAGTCACTGTTAGCTTTGGTAGATTTGTCTGGTTTCTCTATTGTCTCATTTACCACCCTTTCTCTTTCTGTTGGGAAAGTTTGCTTATGCTCACTGGGTGGCTCTTCTCCATCACCTGTAGACACATTACAGAAGGCAATGGTAAAAATCATAGTACTAACTCCAGCTTCAGAATGTTTTAAAGAAGCAAATTCATATTTTTTAAATAATCAATTTTTGGAATACTAGAGATGTGCTCAAGTAAATTTCTCTCGTGTGCCTTTTATTTCCACCCACCTTAAATTGTCTAAGCATTGTACAACATTACACCACAGTATAGCCCAATGCAACGCAGACAACCCCAGCCTTCACTAAGTGAAAAACAAGCTCATTCAAGGTACCTTGAGAGCAGCTATCCATATGGTCTTGGCTCTGTTCTGGCTCATGAGCTACAGAGAGCTCAGGGCTCACATTCTCCTCCATGGATGGAGTCAATCACTACTTTGAAACCGTATCACTACAGCTAGGAGAAGAGCACAACAGAATCACTAATGAAGTGCAAGGGAGGTAACACCAAATCCCTACTCATCAGGAATCAACAACATATTAGAAAATCTGCTTTACACTTGTCAGACTATATGTAAATTTGTAAACATCCAATGTTAATAGAGGATATTATAAAGAAAATGTTGTAAAAGGCAGGCCAGTTTCAACAATCCTCCATCATTGTTGACCCAATCATCATCCAAATGATTATGAGCCTTCACAAATTAAAAAAGGATCATCGAACATTTGAAGAAAGCACACGGAGGAGGTAACAGTGGAGGGTGGGCGATATTTAATAGCAACAATATGATCATGAACATTGCTTTAACAGTGTGCAATTTTACATTATATATATATATATCTATACTAAAAAAGAAAACTCAACAGGTGCATGGACATCATATGAGGAACAAATAGGAGGAAGTGTATTAAAATCCTTATTCGTCAAAACAGCAGACATGATTCACTCATATAACTCAATGGCTAGCAAAAAGAACTCGCTCTCAAATTAGCGGGCGGAGCAACCTTTTCAGGACTTTATTATCTTAACAAGCAGGTAAATTGAAAGAACTGACTTCAATGGAACACATTTTTTGTTGACCAAAGGGAAAATGGCAAAGGCCACAGATGTACATTGCAGCTTCCCAAACGCAGCCAGTTTAAACGCGAAATGAAAAGATGGCGCTATTACAATTGCATATTCACTGGAGAATTATTATTATTATTTTGGATGACAAAGAAAACTGCGCATGGTCAAACATTTTACAAAGAAAACTGCACACAGTCAATGTCATCATGACTGCTGGTAAGGCTAATGTAGGAGCTAGCTAGCATAGCCCCACTGCTGCTGCAGCTGTTTCAAGATGAATACTGTATTTCATCACCCATAACTAACTGCTTTACTTATTTGAACCTTGTACCATATTCCCCATATCAGCCGCTGAACTTGTCACCAGGAAAAAAAAGATTAAAAAAAGATTCCAGTCATGACGTCTCATTGTTTCAAAATTGTTTACCCACCACTGTAAAGCCTGATCTTTTTTTCATTTCACTCTTCATAAGAAACATCTAGTTGTGCGGAAAAGATTTTAAAACTTTATGATAATAGTCCATCTAATTACCCTCATGAGATGAATAAAATATCAATCCAAACACCAATCCACAACTTCTCCTAAAGTAGAGAAAATCTACAAAATACAGAAAACCCCCAATCATTTATCAAACTCTATGACAAAAATAAGTAAAGTAGTTCGCCAAATTCCTAGGCAAATGTGTGCTGTAATGAGAAACGTGTCTATTTAGTTTGAAGTATTTAATAAAAGTTATACTTCGATCTCATCCTTATTTTGGAACATTTGTTTTATTATTTATTTTTACACAAAACCTTAACTATGATACTAATGTGCAAACCTGATTTGGCATATTCTGTATTCAGCCGGGACATAACAAGCAAAAGCAAATTGATTTATACCTTTTGAATAGGATATTAAAATATCATTAGCATAAAATAAAAAGACTTATTTACCCATAACACCCAAATCGATACAATAGCTGATCTGAAGACTTGGATGAACGTTTTCCACCTGAGTGGAATGCAAGTGGCAAAGATTTTTGTATGTTCATATCACACTGTTTATATTGCAACAATTAAAAAGGACAACAATGTGTCAGCTGCAGAACAATTAAAATCAAAAAATGTTATTTAAAATATTGGTTCCACTACTATTCTGTACATAAGTGCAACAGATTGATTCTTCATTCAATATTAAACGTTGACATCAGTCATCCAAGTCAAGGACAAAAGAAATAAAATTGTCTAAACATCATGAAAACCATACCTGCAACTCTTCAACAAAGGCTTCACAACTACAATCATCAGGACTTGAAGATCTGCCGGAAGACAAAAAAAAAGGATGCAACTTTAGTATAAAGAACAATTTGCAGCATCTAATCCAATGTTTTATTTTTACAATTTCAAATATGCATCAAGTAGACATTCAAAATAATATACTACACATTTCAAGTCAAATAACGTGAGGGGATTTCCTATATTTTGCAATTACAGTACTTAATTTCAAAATGTGTTACTTGATTCCTATAAATTTATGAATGTCTGGTCACCAAGAAGCAAAAAAATAAGACAGAAAAGTCCTTTAACAGCATGTAATAACATATGCAAGGAGGTATCCTCATGCAAGGGTTTACTCTAGCTGGGGGAAAAAACATCCTGGCGGGATTGATATGCCACTGAAACTGCGCCTGTGGCACCGCACCGTGCCGTGCCACGTGACTGGGTGGGACAACTAAACGGGAGGATAGGCCCAAATGGAGATTAAAACCTGTACATAAACAGCATCAGAACTATGTACACCCTAGAATCAACGAGGCTTTTTTTAAATTTGTCAAAATGTCAAGAAAGTCGTTGACGGCGGCGCAATACCAGCTGGCGACGTTGCGCTATTGCTAAAACGATTACAACACGGCCCAGAACAAAACAAGGCTTCGCACACATCGCACCTCAACAAACAATTATCACGCAGAACCTGTAACACTTGAGAATTTAACTCGCTTTTCGGATATTGGCCCAAGTGTGACGGGTACGGCTATTAGACAACCTGTAATGGCCGCAAAGCCTCGTTTGCTTATCGCGTTAGCTCCCACAACACAGCGTTATTTAACACAAAATGAACATCGCTAGGTTTGACAAGAAATAAGCCAGTGTTTAAACCATGAAATTTGAATAGCTTCAATTTTGATGTCCACTCGACTACAGGTATAAAGGTAAGAGTGTAATGACACTTTAAATTTAAACAAATCCTCTTGTGGCTAGAAAGTGATCGCCCACTATTAGCCTCAGCTACCTAGCTAGCAAGTTCGGTAATTTGTCGTACGACTGCGTGCTATTTGGATCCGCATACACAAATCCTCAGATATTAAAATGGACAATCCTAATCGTATACGATAAATATATTCTTAATTCGCCTTTAAATACGTGTTGTTTGGTAGAATAACTAAACACGTATAATCTCGCATGGCGTTACTGCAGTATGTGTCAAACGGGGAAGGGGGAACTAATCCAGCTCGTTGGCTGATTAAAAAAATGAATGCATGCGACAATTATTCGCGGAAAGCAACTAATGATTATCCTCGCAATGCTCAACCCACCTACACAGCAGAAATACGGATGGCGTGCCCTCGCTCAATCTTCGGTCAAGCCTCCATTTTCCCAAATCCTCCTGGAGCTAGCTGACTGCGCCAGATGGCTGACCTGACCGTCGACAGGACATGGGCGCCACGACTCACTATCGCCCCCACGGGCCTGGAGTGGGAAGGGGAAATATGTGAGTACGATGATAGATAGATAGATAGATAGATAGATAGATAGATAGATAGATAGATAGATAGATAGATAGATAGATAGATAGATAGATAGATAGATAGATAGATAGATAGATAGATAGATAGATAGATAGATAGATAGATAGATAGATAGATAGATAATTAAGACTATTTTACTTTTATTGCACTTTCATTATTTGATTAAATATGACCTTATACAGTGTTGTCCATTTGCTAATCAGACAAGGATGTGTTGTGGAGCCGGTGGTTGTCCTCAATCTTTGTATGCAGAAAACCGGCTGGCGCCATCATCCTCTACCAGGCGTTGCCGTGGAGACGAACGACACCATATAATGAGCGGAAAGTTACTATCCTGGCCCAGGACCAGGCTGCGGGGGGTGGTAGCCACTTTTACCATGGACCCATACATATAAAAACCTTGTGTTTCCGGGCAGCTTTTGTCTTCTTTGGCTATCCTGCCAGAAGACACGCGTCTCGTGTGCGGCAGATACCTAGATAAGACCCGGACGTTTGTATTGCACATTGCATTGTAATAAATCCATTTACTGTTAACTTATTCTAATCATTGGTCATATCTTCCTCGACTCGTGAACACGCGTAGGGTCCAAACTCGCAAATCCCTACAATAGATAGATAGATAGATAGATAGATAGATAGATAGATAGATAGATAGATAGATAGATAGATAGATAGATAGATAGATAGATAAGTGAATTTCTGATTTTAAGTTAAAACATATTACAGAGGCTGCTCAGGAAAATAAACTATACAGAGGAAAAGAATCCAAGGATTCTTGAGCCTTTAATAGTGGTGTTCTGCAAACAACCAGCTTTTAAATGAATATATGAAACCAAAGAACTTATTCTGGACTTTAGGAAACACCCTCTCCTGGACTACAAATACCACAGCTATTGTAAAGAAGGCCAGGGAACACTTGAAAACAAACAACTTCTGTAAGAGCCTGCTAGTAGCCTTTTACCACTCTGTTGTTGAAAGCATTTTAACATACTGCGTTACGTCATGGTATGCAGGCTGCTCTGTTGCAGACAAAAAAAGAAAAAAAAATCAGAGAGTTGTAAAAACTGCAGAAAAAAATTTATTGGCCTCCATCTTTAACCATTACAGGACGTTGCCAACACCTTATCACATTAGGACCAACCATGACCGTCAGTACAGACTCTTCAAACCCCAATCACCTTTTCACACTTTTGCCCTCAGGGAGGCGATATAGGTCAATTAGATCTCACACCACTAGATTCACGAGAATCACCAACACAGTCACCAGCACATTACATGTCAGGGAAAAGCGTCTTTATTTGTTTGTTTGATAATTTAATGTGTTTCTATTGCTTGTATTATCTGAGCACAAAGATTATACTCTTGTCCAATTTTAGAAAAGCACTTTTAAGGTTGATGGGTCACATTTTTTTGCATTTCCTGTGCTTGCTGATGATTAAAGGTTGTGGTTTTTACGTGGAGGGGGTCATGTGTAATTCCGTTGCATCTACATGCAATGTGAAGTGTGTCTTCTGCTCATATTTAGTAATGACTATATAACTCCAGGCATGAGCATTTCACGGAAACGATCGTTCCGTTACCGTGTCGTTACCCAACCTGAGAAAACACGGAACCGAAAGTCCGTTTCTCAGAACTCAGGACTTACTTTTAACAAAATTCGCCCATGTGTGGAATGTAAAACATGTTCTCAGGGAAATACAACAATCTGTATAAAACGAACCTAGATGAACCCCTTTATTATTTTTAATGATTAAAACGCCCAGCTTTGTCAGTGTGGTTTACAAACAGCACCGGTTTCCGCTTCTGCGCTACGGCTGCGCAAGGTCGAGTTATTCATATCCGGGTCACTCAAACGCTAGTCAAACATGTCGGTTGCTAAGTGTAAAAGACAAGAGACTGTGTCTCTAAAGACCTTCAAAAAGTGGACTATATCTGAAGAATTTATTGCCGAAACCAAAAAAGAAGGTGAGGTGATAAAGCTGAGGTGCAGAATATGTTCGGAACACTATGCAGCAATACGGAACGAAGCGAAGCGGCGAGGCATATCGGGACCGCCGCTACAGTCAATTCTCAACTATATTGACGGGGTGTCTTACGTACACCGAGGTAATGCAGATAAACACGTGAAGAGCGGCTCACTCCACGACTGGTCAAAAAAAAAGTTTTGTGGAGAAAGGAATCAAACTGAAAGCGAATGCAGTCAAAGTCGTCAAAGTACGAGTGGTGTGTCTAATGCCGCAACAGCAAGTTCAACAAATCCAACCTGAGAAGGTTTTATCAGGCAAGGCAACGAGAAAAACTATACCCGGCTCTTCAATAAAGCTTTTTCATTGGTGATGGGTGAAAAACCATGCAGTGACTTCCCTTTTGCAGTGGAACTACAAAAGCGAAATGGACTAACATTTTTGCCAGGGAAAGATGACTGTTTTTCTTGTGTCAAGTTTGTCCATTTTTTGGCTAAAGCTGTCAAAGATGACATTCATCATATTTTGTTGTCTGCTAATGTTTTCACTGGGGAAATGGATGGTTCTGAGGCTCGCAAAACTGGCGAAGAGAAGGAGCTGGTTTATTGCAAAGTCATGGTTAGAGGACACCCCACGGAGTTGTTTTTAAAGTGTCAGAAGATGACAGATATTGGCGGCGTAGATGCGGATTGTACAAAGAAAGCATTCGATGCAGCTTTTCTGACGGATTTAAACCTGCCAGTGTGTGTGCCGATGGGGCAGCCGTCAACATGGGCAGATTGAATGGGGCATGCACACAGATAAAAACAGAGAGGCCATGGCTAATCATAATACACTGCATTAATCATCTTGTGCCAATCATTAATTGCATTGATGCCTGGTTCATCTCATTCCAGGATCCTGTGTTGCAAGCAATGCGAATTGCTGACCACACAACATGGGACTGCCAGGATCCGAGCTACGAAAAAGATGCCTCGCGTATTCTGTCGGAATGTTTTGAAGTGCCTCTCAGCACTTACTAGTTTAACATGGAGATGGCGTTGAAGGAACTGACTGCTGTAAAAAAAACTGAAGACTAAAGTTCTTCAATTACAATGGAAAAATCTCTTTCTGGGAGAAAATCTTCTCACAGTATCATGACAAATTTCCACATTTCTTGCTGATCACAGAGATCTGTCTTGTGATGTCTTTCTCAAGCTCAACAGTGGAACGCGGTTTCTCCACGCTCAAACGTCATCTCTAAGACAGCAGACTACGGTTATCGAACAACAAGCTCAATGATTTGCTCATGGTCAGAATCAACGTCCCAGCCCTAAAAAATCTGGACCCCAACTATGAAGCCAAACTTGTGCATAAAGCAGTCAACCTGTACTTAAGAGTCACCGGACCTCAGTCGAGGCAGATGCAGACATACAGTCACACAAAAGTGTACGCCAATATTACCAGCAGAAAAGGGATCGCCTGACCTATTCATGCCGTGCTCGCCTTCAGAAGTGATCTGCCAGTTGATCTGTGTGACACTGACTCGGACACTGACACACAGTCAGAGTGTGACTCTTCAGACGAATCTGACATTGACAATAACCGTTGTTGTTGTTATTCGTTATTAACGAATGACTGAAGCGTGTTATATAGTTCCAGTTCAACTAGTCCTAGGAAGTTCCTAATTTTTCATTGATCTCATATATGACACATGTTATTAACATAAATGTAAATGCATCCATGTTCTGTTTACACATACTGGACATTTGCATGCATCTTATTCTAGCCTGGCAGGCAAATGCACCTTTTGTCCTTAATAACCGTGATCACATGAGTCTGGTTCAAATGCAGCCTCGGTCACAGGGTCTTCACGATTCTCTTGCTCTCACTGTTACTGGGGCCTTGGTGACTAAGTGATTGAAAGCGCTGGTGGCATTGATTGTCGCAGTGCTGCTGTCACTGGAAATATCTGGCCTTTCACCAATGTGGCATGCATGTGGATCACGCTCGGTCTGGAAATTTTGGTGTATGTCATGTGTGAGAGAGTTGCCAGTAACTCGCGAAAGGTTGGTGGTTCTCTCCAGGTAGTCCGGCGTCAACCCCCCATAAAGTTGGCAAGCCGTCGCCTAAGTGGAAAAATCTTGATTAAAGCTATAAACACCAAGCAATTTATCAATCAATCTCAATGACCGTGATCACAGCTGAGCTTTGATTCAAGGATTTTAAGTTTGATTTGATTCTATTTTACACAGACAGTGCTCTGTTTTTCTTAGTCTGACTCAACACGCGGCACAGAGTGAGACAATGTTAATCCTGCTCATTTTTTGTTCACAATTTAGCAAGTTGACCAAGCAATATATAATGATCTCATAGGAAATTCCTAATTTTATTTTTATTTTTTGTTGATCTCTTGTAGTCACTATTCGTACATGTATTCTAGTCCGGCTGCCAGGTCCATGTAATGCACCTCTTGACTGATTGTTTTTAATCAAGGATTTTAAGTTTCTTTTTCATTTATTTGCTAAGTTTTCACAGACAGAGTTCTGTATAAATAAATCTTCTAAAACCAGTTTTATGCACGTTTGTAAATTTATAACAGTGTTGGTCATATGGGAAAGGCTACCGGATTCCTGAAACCATAATGCATGCGGTCATATTCATCTTGCTGTTTCAGTTGGAATGAGTCATGGCTGCATCAGTAGTAAAGGCGCATGTCTTGTACTTGTGCAGACCTTCGAGGCTCCGGTTCAAAACCCAGCCTTGGTCAGGGAATTCAATTGTCATGATTCTCTCGCTCTCAGTAGGTGTCTAAGTGAAACGGCGCTTGTGGATCCACAAGTGCACTAAAACTTTTGCTGTAAATCAGTGGCCTTTCAACACTGGTGCTTTCCTGATTGGGTTGTGCAAAATGCGTAAGAGGATGTTTGTCATGTGTGAAAGAATGGCCAGCACTCACCAGAGGTTGGGTGTTCTCTCTGGCTTCCTTCACCCTTAAGACTGGAGTGAAAGCTTCTTCAGTATGGTCATAAACACCAAGCAAACAAAGAAACAAACGAGCTTTTTCTCTAAGTGTTTCAATAACACATATTGAAATGTTAAAGCCAGACAAAATTTCTGAAAAGTTGGCATTGAAATTTATGTTTTCGGTAATCTATAACCTATAAAGTTTTGTGCTCAATCTGCACTTGGAAGTTTTATGTACATGCAGCTAACCACCAGAAAAGAAAGATTGCAAACACAACAGGAAACTTTGTTACATGGCTAAGGCTTTATTCTAAAGTACATGTAAAAACCGGTTCCCATGAGCATTATCAATGGCAACCGAAAAATCGTTTCCCACCGTTTCCAGGACAAAAATCAACGGAACCGAAAGATCGGTTACCATACTTGCCGAAATCCTCATGCCTGTAACTCCCTCCTAACCTCAGTTGAACACTGTATTGTAATCAGATGTTTGAAGCATGCCAACTCATCAGTTAACCTTAAATGAACCTTGCTGAACTGTTACTGGAGACCAGGACATTATTACCAGCTACAATTGGTGTAGTCATTATGATGCAGATATTTTGTGATGCTCTTTATTTTATGATGTGGATCTCTTGTGATGTTCTTTATTTTCCTTTCATACTTTTGTGATGCGGACCCTTCTAATAGTATAAGAATCCTGTAAGCCCTCCGTATGTCCGCACTTGTGATCTGGTACAGCCATTGTCTGTAACTCATTTATGGCCGCATTATTCTCTAAGTAAAAGCTTCGAAGAAACTGTTCATCATCCCCAGCCTGTATTGGGATAACCAACATTCTCACTACCCCAAATTAAACAAACGCGCAGAGGAAAAAGCGTCCTCCAACATATGATACTAAAACAAAAACATGAACTTGGTTCTGTTTATCTTGACTTTAATTTTGAAGCCAAGCCAGGGATGACAGGTGGTATACACCCGAGACTGCTCATCCATCCATCCATCCACCCACCCATTTTTCTTAACCACTTATCCTCACAAGGGTCGTGGGAATGCTGGAACCTATCCAAGCTGTCAACAGGCAGGAGGCAAGGGTACACCCTGAACAGGTTGCCAGTCAATCGCAGGGCACATGGAGACAGACAACAGTCGCACTCACAATCACATGTAAGAGGAATTTAGAGTGTCCATTTAATGTTGCATGTTTTTGAGATCTGGGAGGAAACAAGAGTGCCCGGAGAATAAATACATAAACACAACAAATCAAATGACTATATATATATATATATATATATATATATATATATATATATATTTTTTTTTTTTTTTTTTTGTAAAAATATCATCATACTAGGGGGCACGGTGGATCAGCTGGTAAACTGTTGGCCTCACAGTTCTGAGGGCCCGGGTTCAATCCCGGACCCGCCTGTGTGGAGTTTGCTTGTTCTCCCCGTACCTGTGTGGGTTTTTTTTTTTCCAGGCACTCTGGTTTCCTCCCACATCCCAAAAATATGCAACATTAATTGGACACTCTGAATTGCCCCTAGGTGTGATTGTGAGTGCAGCTGTTTGTCTCGATGTGCTCTGCGATCCACTGGCAACCAGTTCAGGATGGGCCCTGGTTTCTCAGAGCAATCCAGTTTCCTTCCATATTCCAAAAACATGCAACATTAATTGGAGACTCAAAAATGCCCCTGAGTGTGATTGTGAGAGCGACTGTTGTCTCTCTCCATGTGCCCTGCAATTGGCTAGCAACCAGTTCAGGGTGTACCCTGCCTCTTGCCCGATGACAGCTGGGATAGGCTCCAGCACTCTCGCACCCCTCATGAGGATAAGCGACTCAGAAAATGGATGGGTGATTATTATTTGTTGTCTTTTTCTGTTTGTTTCTTTTTCTTAGCAAGCTTCTCAATGCTACCAACTTTTTGAAAATGGGATAAAAATTAAGAAAATTGTGGGAGTTTGTAACTGATTTTACAAAATAGTCACACCACAAATCTTAAGCCCCGCTATTTTAAGTGTCTGCATTTTCATTTGTTTTATAGATACATAATTCTTTAAGGGTGCCACAATGATAGAGTGATTAGAATGTCTGCCTCACAGATGAGGACAGATTTCCCCTAGGTGTAATTGTGAGTGGGGCTGTTTGTCTCGATTTGCCCTGCGATTGGCTGGCAATCAGTTCAGGGTGTAACCCTGCCCGTTGACAGCTGGAATAGGCTCCAGTACTCCCGTGGCCCGCGTGAGGATAAAGGGCGAAGAAAATGGACGGATGGGTGGTGATAAAATTACTGTGTACAAGGAAGCAACAAAAATAGCTGCAAATGAACATCTACATGTTTTTCGAGGAGCCATGGGCTGCCAGCAGCAGCTCAGGTGGTCACATGGTAATGAGCTAGTACTCCTCTAGTCCTTATTGATCTGTTTTTATTGTTTTTTTTCTCACAAGCTATGAAGTGACAAAAAGGCCGAAGTATGGAGAAAGATCTGCTTATGATCCAAATCACACAAGCTCATTTGTGAAGCACGGTGAAGGTAATGTCATGGCTTGTGATTGCATGGCTGCTTCTGAAACAGGGCGATTTGTCTTTGTTAATTTTTATGTAACTCGTGGTGGTAGCACCAAAATCAATTCTGACGGCTACAAAACCATTTTCTCTCAGAACATGGAGTACAGAAAAAAACATCCAAACTAACCGGGAGAAGTTTCATTATGCAACAAGACTATGACCTGAAACACATTAACACAACAAATGACTTCATCGGGGGGAAAAAAGTTGAAGATCCAGACCTTAACCCAATAGACTATTGAATAGCACATGCATTTTACCTCCTGAGGAGGAGACTGAAGTGTGAAACACACCTAAAACAAACGAGAACTGAACGAGGCTGCAGTGAAAGCCTGTAAAAGCATTTCATTGCAGAATGAAACAGTCATGTATAGTCAGTATTGCAGGCTTGATGCAGTTATTGCAAATGAGGGTTATGCCACTATATGTTAAATGTTATTCACTTTGTTCATTTGTTCCATTATTTGTGCTCACATGAAAAGTGGGAGGCTTCAAACAAAAAGGTGCTCTGCCCTGAGTTGTTGACATTTAAATGTAAAAACCGTGAAATAAAAAGCTGGAATTCTGAATTTTGGCCCAACGGTCTAATATTATTTTGATTTGAAGCCCAAATTCCATCAGTATACAAAAAACAACAAAGGTTCACTCCTTTGAGAGTTGACACACACGTGCATATATATATATATATATATATATATATACATATATTATATATATATATATATATATATATACATTTTATTCATATATATATATATATATATACATTTTATTCACTGCTTATCCTCACAATGGTCACAAGGAGTGCTGGAGCCTATCCCAGCTGTTAACGAGCAGGAGGCGGGGTACACCCTGAACATATAGAGACACAGAGACAAACAACCACACTCACAATCACAGCTAGGGAAACTTTGCAGTGTCCAATTAATCTTGCATGTTTTTGGCATGTGGGAAGAAACTGGAGTGCTCGGAGAAAACCCAGACAGGGACGGAGATAACATGCAAACTCCACACAGGAGGGTCCGGGATTGAACCTGGCACCTCAAAACTGTGAGGCCGACACTTTACCAACTGAGCCACGATAGTTAGTATTTTAATAAAATGGCTGCACAGACCTCGGAAGTTTAGCAGTTTGGCAGATTGCCACATTGCCAATCTATGTTTTACGTTTCAGGAAACATAAGTTATTTGTTTATATTTCCGAACGTAAACACATTTGTCTAATTACTGCAACTGACCGTAAAGTAGCATTGAAAACCGTCGACATTCTAAACCATGGAGTTTTGTTTTTTTTTTTTTTGTCCTCAACCGATTGACTTGTTTTTCAGGTTACCTCTTGTTTCGACGTAGTTTCAAACTGTTACAGCTGAGGAGAAACGTTCGCAATAACATGATATTCACCGCTGCAGCGCCGAGTCACTGTGAGCAGCAGTGGAAATTGAGCACACTTGTCGCGAGAATCGGTGGCGCTTCATCACCAATTCGTTTCTTTTTATCAAACGTCGGGGTTTGTGTCTTAAAGGGAGCTACATTTACATTTAGACGTATTTAGTGTATTGCAAGTATTGTCGCGTTGTACTACATGAATGAGAGATGTTTTGGTTTTTTTTTTTTTTACTTTCTTCGCGTCAAACACTGGTGCAGTATTGTCTCCTTATTTTCACCCAATATTTCAAGTCCTGAATGATGGCATTCAGACATATTGACGTGTTAAATGGAAAATTTCGATATATAATATTTGGCACGTTTTAACTCCATTCATTGCACTAAATAAAGCAAATAGCCGAGTATTGATTCGTGACTGTATGCATTCCAGTCATTCATCCATCCCCGTTGTTCGACAACGCCGCGGCCCGGCTACGCGCCGCGATGAGCCACGCCGGACGCGGTGCAGACGCAGACATCGAGACATTTAGCACCCCTGACTGACATACGCGGATCTTTTGTTACGTTCTGAGAGGATCACGTCTCCCGCCCCCCACCACTTTTTTTTTTTTTTTTTTTTTAGTAGCTCCTGACACACCTACCTGTCATTTGGAACCCACGAAGCTCTCGTCCTTTGCACTTGTGCAATACATTTTTCACGATGAACCGGGTCTTCTGGAAACATATGAAGAGTAAATCCATCCTCCCGAGTATTCCAACAATATCTAGCAATGGACAGGTTTCCGACGACGTCACCACAGTCCCAGGAGTCCCTTGTCCGCCATTTTGAGTGTCTGAAGCAAGTTAGCGTCTATGTAAACAAAGCAAGCAAGGCCCTTTCGTCCGACAATAATGGGCCACACATGCAGAGTTTGGGGCTGTACTAACCGCGTTGAATCTGGGCAAACAAAGACGTAGTATTTTAATGTTCCAAAGGTCGTTGTCAACCAGGGAAGTAAAACTAAGCATCTACCACTGAGCAGAATTTCTTCCTGATCCAACAAAGAGACACTATAAAGTTTGCTCGGATAATTTCGTAACACGTAACGTTTTCACTTAAATACTTGAGACAACAAGGAATGAATAAATTATGTGTTCTACACAAAGGTATGACAATTCTTCATTATAAAGACTTAAAGAGAAAAAAACATTTGTAACTGCAGAGGACGGTAACCAGTAAGACCTCTCTTCTAAAGCTGTCTTGGTATACCTTAATTTCACTGAAGCCTCTACTGCAAAAAGCACAGCCATGTGCGAACACACTTCTCCAAGACTGGCCATACAAGTACAATGACCGGAGAGAACGCAGGCATCTTTTGGCATATGATCCAGGGACGTAGTAGTGGATCGGTAGACAGACCTCTGAGAATGTCTTACTTGAGCCGCCATTACACACTGATTACCAATCACCGTTACTCTACATCTTGAACCCACCCATTTACAAAGTCATTGTCGGCTTGTAGAGACATTGAGTTCATCAAGGGTATATTCGCTCACAGAATTCACCAAATAATTAACAATATTGAATATGTAACGTCAGGATAGCCTTCCACATCGTCACTCCAGTCGCTTGCTTGAAATTTATAAGGATCTTTCCCCCCAATGTCCTTCAATTTCTCCAAGTATCTGGCTCTGCTTAAAGCATCAAACATGTTTTTGTCCGCTACGTTTGCATTTGCTTTAAATTATGTCATAACTTTCACACCAAACGGAAAAAATAACAAAAGAAAAAACTTCACGCTTCACCATTCTCCTATGTTCTTTGAACTCTAAGACCCACTGTATGGCAACTGTCACAAGGCATGATGGGTAATCGGAAACCTTTCCATACAACTAGTCAGCATTTTGGCTAACACGAAGGAACAAAGACCTACCTTCCAGCAAATAAAACTAGTATAAACACACGAGACCGCCTGAATGCGCTCCTTCTGATAACATCACTTCCTGCTTCTTCTCCAAAACAAACCCCTCAAGAGGATTTTTCTGGAGGGAGTTACAAAAGGCCATATACGTCCAAATCATGTTTTTTGGTGAAAAAATGGATGGGCCCATTCCTCCTACTTGAACTCCTCCACTTGGGGCATGATCTCATCTCCGACCCAGAGAGAGTACGTCACTCATTTCCGACTGAGGACCATGGTCACAGATTTGGAGGTGCTGATTCTCATCGCAGCCGCTTCATATTCATCTGCCAACCGCTCCAGTGATAGTTGCAGATCACGGCTTGATGAAGCCAACAGAACCACATCATCTGCAAAGAGCAGAGATGCGATGCTGAGGCCACCAAACCGGACACACTCTACGCCTCAGCTGCACCTCGAGATTCTGTCCATAAAAGTTATGACTCAGATCTATTTAGTCTTTCTTTTTTTTTTCAAACAGTGCTGAGGTTTTGAGTGAGTAGGGGCCTATCAACTCACATATATATAATATATAAACAAATATCTATTGGATTAAAAATAAATAATAATTATAATAATAATCTCCAAATGTTGAATAATTTTTACAAAAGAATCCCTGTAGCTCAGTGGTTAGAGCACTGGTTTGGTAACCCAGAGATTGTGAGTTCGTATCCCACTGGGAAAGGGTTGCGTCAGGATGGGCATGGTGTAACAATTGTGCCAAACGTATATGTGTGGTGACACCGAAAGAAACTGCCCATAATGCATCATAATGATTTGACAAAGACAACTGCCTCTCAAACATATACTGTTAAACAAGAGATTCATAGTATTAGTTTTCAGTAATAACATCATAGATGTCATTTTTAGTATGCAATGCTAAATGTGGCCTACCTACAGTATGTTCCAGTGGGGAGATTTTGCTGTATTTAAGATTTAAATCTTTTATTTAAGATGCATTACACATGGAATTGGAGGGCAATCTCTACACATTCAGTCAGTCATTGTTATGCATAGGGAGGATTGAATAAACGGCTAAGAAAGTGGATCGATGGATGGTCATCAAATGTCTCTTTATCATAAATCACATCAATACAAACAAACAACTGTTTAAATGAATACCACACAATTACGTTTTCCTATTTCAATTATAAATAATGTAAACATTCACTAAACAGAGATGGAAAAGTTAGTGTATCCTTAGATGTAATAACTGCTTAACCCATAACTTAAACCAAATGACATGAAAAACAATCGGGGAGAATTTAGGACCATTTCTCTTTCATGAACTTGCAGTTAAGCAAGATTCCTGGGCTGTCTGGTGTAAACAGCCATTCTGTTGTTAGATTTGCTTTTGTGTTGGGATCATTGTACTACATACAGTATTCCAAAACCCATCCTCTTGAGTTTCAACTGGTGGACACTCAAGTTCTTCTGCAAAATACCTTGATAAACATGAAAATCAATCTTTTTTTTTTATGATGATAGCAAGCTATCCAGGCCCTGAATTAACAAGCACATCCATACCATGATCCTTCCTCCATTATGCTTCACAGCTGGGATGAGGTTTTGATATTGGTGTGCTGTGCCATTTTTCCTCCACACCTAATATTGTGTGGTCCTTACAAGCAATTCTACTTTAGTTTCATCTGTCCACAGCATTTTTAATTTTGCCAAGAGTGCTGTGGAACACCCAATAGTTTTTAGCCAACTTCAAATAGGCACCAGTGGTGTTTTTATTTAAACAGCAATGCTTTTTTTTTTTTTTTTTTTTTAAAGACAGCAATGACTTCCTCCTTTGTGTTCTCCATGGGCACCGTTATTGTTTAATGTTTTACATATGGTAGGTTTGTAAACAGAGAAGTTGGCATGTAACAATGATCTCTCTAAGTGTTCAGCTGTCACTTTGAATTTAATAAAAAAAAAAAAAAATTACCTCATTGAGTGCTTTATGCTGTGCTCCCGCAGTCATCCAACAGTACGTCCACTTGGAAGAGAAACAACAGTGCTGAACCTTCCCCATTTATAGACAAGTGTAGAAGCTCATAACGGGATAACAGCGCATAATATAATAACGGCTCATAACATAATAAATCCTAACCCTTTATAAAATACAACAGAACCATAACGTAATAACTGGCAAATAATGTAATGAAAGTCCTGATCCTATAACATCATAACTGTTGGCCAAAAACATAATTATTTTGTTATTGGTTGAGTAGTGCATTATTGGACTGGTTAAAAAATTAATATTTGCAAATGTAATGAGTGAGGCCATAACGTGATAAAAAGTGGACCGATTACATATTTAAAAAGGGCAAATTTATTTATGGGCCATTAGTCTATTATGAGCTGTTATTATGTTTTGAGTTTCTACTAAAGCCCATATTACATCATGGGTTTCTCCTGTAGGAGGCCATGACATAATAAAGGCCCATAATGTAATAACCCACCATAAAGCAATATATGTGCCCTTTTGAAGAATGTAATGGGCCCATAATGTGGCCAATAACTGGCCAATATAAAAGTCTTGAACCAATAACCTGAATACAAGAAGTTTACATACACTGTGTCACGACCAGAACACGGGGTTGGACCCAAATGCGCAACACGGGAGACGTAGAAGCGGTTCCGGAAACATTTTTATTCAGTCCAGTGTCGGGGATCAAACAGGCAGTCCACAGGAGCAGCAGTAACAAAGTAGTCAGGTGTGAGAGGCAGGTCAGTAGGCAGGTAGGGGTCAGTACACGGGAGAGCAGGAACGGAATCAGGAAAGTGCGTTAATGAGGCAAAGGTCAGACCGTACGAGGAGTCCTATTTGTATCAGTCTTAATTACGAGGAATGATGCGCCGGTGCGCGCCTCACTGATTGCTGCCGGTGTGTGCCGTGTCAAGGACCGGCACACCCAGGACAAGGATCGGCAGAATCATGACACAGTGTTTGAAAAGACTTGCGTGTGCCCCCCCCCCACCCCCCCCAGTCTCTGACATGAAATTAGACTTAACTTTTCCTGTTTTAGGTCATTACTAAAATTATTTGTATTTGCTAAATGCCAGAATAATGAGAAAATGATTTTGAAAGGCAATTTTTCATTACTTCCCTCAAAGTTAGAAGTTTACATACAGTGTCATGCTCCTGGATTCCAGCCAGGGCTGGGCGTGGCCAGCTAATCTGAAGGTGCACACGTAGTAGCGACATCATCTTGGGCAGCCCGTGGCTCAAAGAACATAATCCGCACATAGATTGGGCCACGGGTCAGATCAAGACTTGGGGAGAGGACTGTCTCAGTCGCTGTGTCGCTGTCCGGAGAGACAGGGGTATTCAAGTTGCGGCGGTTCGGCTAACAGAACCTAGTACCGCCCTGGACCTGACCGCAGTGCCCTCCTGCTACCATGACCTACGGGAGGTCTTCTCTGAATCTAAAGCAAAGTCTCTGCCGCCACATCGGTCATACGACTGCGCGATTGAACTCCTGCCAGGCACCTCTCCTCCCAGAGGGAAACTGTTCTCTTTAACCGGACCAGAGCATCAAGCCATGAGGGACTACATCGAGGACTCGCTGGCAGCCGGACTCATTCGCCCCTCATCCTCACCAGCCGGTGCGGGGTTTTTTTTTGTCAAGAAGAAGGACTCCACGCTGCGACCCTGCATCGACTACCAGGCCTGAACGACATCACAGTCAAGAACAGGTACCCTTTGCCGCTTATCTCTACAGCATTCGAACTCCTCCAGGGAGCCCGGATCTTCACCAAGCTCGACCTGCGCAGCGCTTACCACCTGGTGCGGATTCGGGAAGGGGATGAGTGGAAGACGGCATTCAACACCCCCACAGGGCACTATGAGTATCTGGTGATGCCCTTCGGACTGACTAACGCTCCGGCCGTCTTTCAGAACTTCATCAACGCCGTGCTTCGGGAGTTCCTGAACAGATCTGTCTTTGTTTATCTGGATGATATTCTCATCTTTTCAGCAGACCTAACCTCTCACATTCAACAAGTCAGAGAGGTGCTCCGGCGTCTGCAGCAGCACCAATTATACGTGAATATGGAGAAGTGTGAGTTCCATCGGGCATCCGTGTCCTTCCTAGGCTTCGTCCTGGCTGAGGGAGAGATACGGATGGATCCCGGGAAGGTCAACGCGTTGCTGCGGTGGCCTACCCCCACCAACAGTAGGGACATACAGAGGTTTCTGGGATTTTCCAATTTCTATAGGAAATTCATAAGGAACTTCAGCTCCGTGGCCGCTCCTCTCCATTCGCTCACCTCGCCACATACCCTCTTCGACTTCAGCAGGCTCAAGGCAAGTTTCACTACTGCGCCCGTTCTCATTATTCCGGATCCAGATAACCAGTTTGTGGTGGAGGTGGATGCATCGAATTCAAGAATCGGAGCAGTCTTGTCGCAGAGGAGTCCCAGGGATGGAAGGATCCACCCGTGCGCGTTCCTGTCTAGAAAGTAGACCCCGGCAGAGAGGAACTACGACGTGGGAGATAGGGAACTGCTGGCGGTCAAGAGCGCGTTGGAGGAGTGGCGGCACTGGCTGGAGGGCTCGCAAGTACCGTTTGTTGTCTTCACGGACCATAAGAACCTTGAATACCTGAAGTCGGCGAAGAGGTTGAACGCCCGTCAGGCCAGGTGGGCCCTATTTTTCACCCGCTTCCACTTTAAGGTGTGTTTCCGCCCAGGCTCCAAAAACGGCAAGCCGGATGCACTCTCGCGGATACACGAGGGAGGGCGCACGGATTCAGACGCCGCTACTATCCTGCCAGCGGGGTGCTTTGTGGCCGGTTTCACCTGGGCGATCGAGTCGCGAGTGAAGGAGGCTCTGGGAGAGACACCGTCACCCGCGGATTGTCCGTCGGGCCGCCTGTTCGTCATCCCATCTCTGCGGGGAGACGTCATCAACTGGGCCCATACCAACAAGACGGTCTGCCACCCGGGTATGGCGAAGACACGTTCAGTGGTCGAACAAAGGTTCTGGTGGCCTAACCTCAGCAAGGACGTAAGGGAGTTCGTCAACGCCTGCCCGGTGTGTGCTGCCAATAAGACTTCCCGCCTACGGCCTGTTGGTGAGTTGCAACCCCTGTCCATCCCCTTTCGTCCGTGGTCACACATCGCGCTGGACTTCGTCACCGGCCTGCCGCCTTCTCAAGGGAACACAGTGGTGCTGTCCATAGTGGACCGTTTTTCCAAAATGGTCCACTTTGTGCCGCTTCCGAAGATCCCGTCGGCCAAGCAGACAGCCCAGTTGGTATTAGACGAGGTCGTCCGTTACCACGGCCTACCCCAGGACATCGTTTCGGACAGGGGTCCGCAATTCAGCGCCCGTTTCTGGAAGGAGTTCTGCAACCTCATCGGCGCTTCAGCAAGTCGGACATCGGGTCATCACCCAGAGTCTAACGGCCAGACTGAGAGGATTAACCAGGAATTAGAGACCGGTCTTCGATGTCTGGCATCCAGGGACCAGAGCACGTGGAGCCAGCACATCAAGTGGGTGGAGTATGCCCACAATTCTCTACCCTCCGCTTCAACAGGTATGGCTCCACTCCATGTCGTGCATGGGTATCCTCCGTCCCTGTTTCCTCCACTGGTCACAGAATCCACAGTTCCGTCGGCCCTAGCCGTGGTGCGACGCTGCAAACGGACCTGGGAAGCAGCTCGGAGGACACTGCTGCGCATGAGCAGCGCCTACAAGGCCGCAGCAGACCGCAAGAGGAGGGAGCTCAGAGTGGGACAGCGAGTGTGGCTCTCCACCAAAGATCTCCCGCTGCGGACGGAATCCCGCAAACTTGCTCCCAGATTCATTGGCCCATTCCCGGTTTCCAAAGTTATTAACCCGGTCGCCGTCTCGTTGGACCTGCCCAGGTCGATGAGGATGCACCCGACATTCCACGTCAGCAGACTTCGCCCGAATCGCACATCGTCGCTGGCTCGTCCGCTCAAATCCCCCCCGCCCCCCCGCATGGTCGACGGTGGGTTGGTGTACACTGTGCGCCGGTTGCTGTCTTCCCGTCGCAGAGGAAGGGGGGTCCAGTACCTGGTGGACTGGGAGGGATATGGCCCGGAGGAGCGCTCTTGGATCCCCTCCCGCTTCGTCGTGGACCGCTCCCTCATCAGGGACTTTCACGCGGCTCACCCTGATGCTCCTGGGCCGTCCAGAGCCGGCCGTTGAGGGGGGGGGGGTTCTGTCATGCTCCTGGATTCCAGCCAGGGCTGGGCGTGGCCAGCTAATCTGAAGGTGCACACCTGCGCCTCATGACCTTTGATTAAGACCCAGTACATATAGGACCCGGGGGACGACTATTACTCTGCTAGATCGTTGCCTCTCATGCCTCGTTCCCGCACTACCGTACTCCTGACGTCTACCTCCCGTGTACTGACCAACGCCTGTCTCCCGACCTACCCCGTAAGCCTGCCGTTACTGATCTTGCTGCTTGTTTGGACTGACTCCCTGGTAACCGACATTGGAACGAATAAAGGCTTATTCCGCACTGCTTACCTCTCACCTGAGTCGTGCATTTGGGTCCACCCCCGAGTCTCGTCCGTGACATACAGTGAGATTACTAAGACTTTGAAGTTCCATCCATTCGCTGTACTCCAATTTGGGAAAACCCAGATGTGAAGTCATACCTGTCAACTTGTACGGTTTAGCCATAGTTCATATGGATTTTGTGGTGACTCTCACGTATACGGCCGTATATCACAAATCATATGGATTCTTTTTTTTTTTTTTTTCAACAGATAGTTCTGTTTGCTTTTGCCCAGAATGGCGCTAGTCTACTCTATTGTGGGGAATATCCAAAGATGGGGAATTACAAACGTAGCCTGCATCAAAGATTTTTGTCGCAGCAGGCATGGTGTTTAGTGCACCAGCAAATGTTAATTTAGATTAGCAAAATACTTTCATTTCTGATAACTTTCCAGTAAATCACGTGTTTCCTCGTTGAAAAGAGCAGAGTATTCATTGCATAGTACGGTAGTCTACAAGCAAGTTCAACAAGGAAACAAGTATATTATTCACATTGGGCAATGCCACTAAATAGACTTTAATCATTAGACGTTAACTTGAGATATTATCATTATGGAGATCTATAATAAAAATCGTTTGAAAAACTGTGTTTTTATCCTACGTTATTTTGACATAATTTGCTTCGGTATGTTATAAGGATTTTTTGCTCTCTATAAGGATTTTTTTGGTGGTTTATACAGGTTGGCGCTCCGAAAAGTTGACAGGTATGTGAAGTCATGTATTTAGAAGTTTCTGGTTTGTGATGTTTACTGATAACATTTGAGTTCATTAGAAACACCTGTCTATATGTTTCAAGGAGCACCAAAAAAAACGGATTCTTTCAGTTCAACTCATGGGAGTAAAATCAAATTAAATCACCCAAGACAACAGGAAGAGAGTTGTGGGCTAACTCAAGTCTGGTAAATCCTTGGGTGAATTTTTCAGACGCCTGAAGGTTCATCTGTTCAAACAATTTGGGAATTTCCAGCTTTCATGCTGTGGCGATCCCAAACGGGACAAGCGGAAAGAATACCGCCCAGAAAGGAGATAGTTTCTGTGTCCTCGAGATGAACATACTACTTTGGTCTGAAGTGTGGCTATAAACCCAAGACCAAACGCAAAAGATTTTGTGAAGGTGCTGGCTGAAGCTAAAATTGTCACTAACCACAGTGAAACAAGTACTGTATGGATGTGGTTTCTATGAAGAAGTCATCGCTCCAAAAGAAACTTCAAAATGACAGATTACAGTTTGTTAATGGACAAAGGGACAAAGAGCTTCATTTCTGGAGACACGCGGCCTAACGTAACAGAATAATTTAAGGTGAAGGTGGGCTTGCATCAGGGATCAGCTCTGAGCACCTTCCTGTTCACTGTGGCAATGAATAGGTTGACAGATGAGGTTAGACTGGAATCCCCTTGGACAATGATGTTCGCAGATGATATTGTGATATACAGTGAAAGCAAGGAGCAGGTGGAGGAACAAGAAAAGAGAAAAAGAGTAATGAAGATTAACCAAAGTAAAAGAGAATATATGTGCATGAATGAAAGGGGTGGAGAGGAAAGATTGACTCTACAGGGAGAAGAGATAGCGAGGGTGGACGACTTCAAATACTTGGGGTCAACAATCCAAAGCAATGGTGAGTGTGGTAAGGAAGTTAAGAACCGTGTCCAAGCAGGTTGGAACAGCTGGTGGAAGGTGTCTGGTGTGTTATGTGACAGAAGAGTCTCCGCTAGGATGAAGGGCAAAGTTTATAAAACAGTGGTGAGGCCAGCCATGATGTACGGATTAGAGACGATGCCACTGAAGAGACAACAGGAAGAAGAACTCGAGGTGGCAGAAATGAAGATGTTGAGGTTCTCGGTCTGATGGAACAGATTGGATAGGATTAGAAATGAGCTAATTAGAGGGACAGCCAAAATTGGATGTTTTGGAGACAAGGTTCGAGAGAGCAGATTTAGATAGTTTGGACATGTCCAGAGGCGAGAGAATGAGTCGATTGGTAGAAGGGTGCTGTGGATGGAGCTGCCAGGCAAAAGAGCAAGAGGAAGACCAAAGAAAAGGTTGATGGATGTTGTTAGGGAAGACATGAGGACAAAGGGTGTTGAAGTGTGACGTGCGAGCAAATTGGCCCACAAAAATGGGTCAGTTACATCACTTTTGTCATGAGCCCAAAATTTTGCCAACTAACTATTGTGAGAAGCTTGTGAACTGATATTAAAAATATTTGACTCAAGTTATGCTCTTAAAAGGCATTGATCCATCCATTTTCTGTATCACTTATTCTCGCTAGGGTCTACTGCAGAAATTCAGGATTGATTAGTGCTCTGTTTATTTGTCAGACAGGCTAGTAATACTGTGATACATTTGGAAAAGATCTGTAATTCATTATGATGATAATAATTTATCCATTTTCTGTACCGCTTATCCTCACTAGGGTTAGACAGACAAGCAGAGGGATAAAGATTGGAAGGATGTGCACCAAGTAAAGGTGATTAAGGATAGTGATGGAAATACAGTATGTTAACTGGTGCCAGTAGTAGATGGAAAGAGTACTTTGAGAAGTTAATGAATGAAGAAAATGGGAGAGAAGGTCGAGTAGAAGAGGCAAGCGGGAAGTGGCAATGATTAGTAAGGGGGAAGTCAGAAAGGCACTACAAAGGATGAAAAATGGAAGGGCAGTTGGTCCTGATGACATACCATTGGAGGTATGGAAGCAATTTGGCGAGGTGGCTGTGGAGTTTTTGACCAACTTATTCAATAGAATACTAGCGGGAGAGAAGATGCCAGAAGAATAGAGGAAAAGTGTGCTGGTCCCCATTTTTAAGAACAAAGGTGATGTTCAGAACTTTGGAAACTACCGAGGAATAAAGACGATGAGCCACACAATGAAGTTATGGGAAAGAGTAGTGGAGGCTAGACTCAGGATGGAAGTCAGTATCTGCGAGCAACAGCATGGTTTCATGCCTAGAAAGAGTGCCACAGATGCATTATTTGCCTTGAGGATGCTTGTGGAAAAGTACAGAGAAGGTCAGAAGGAGCTCCATTGTATCTTTGAAGCCCTAGAGAAAGCCGATGAGAGAGTACCAAGAGAGGAACTGTGGTACTGCATGCGCAAGTCTGGGGTGGCAGAGAAATATGTTAGAATAGTACAGGACATGTATGAGGGCAGCAGAACAGCGGTGAGATGTGCTGTTGGTGTGTCAGAAGAATTTAAGGTGAAGGTGGGACTGCATCAGGTTTCCGCGCTGAGCCCCTTCCTGTTTGCGGTAGTAATGGCTAGGCTGACAGACGAGTTTAGACTGGAATACCCTTGGACCATGATGTCCGCAGATGATATTGAAATATCCAGTGAAAGCAGGGAACAGGTGGAGGAACAATTAGAAAGATGGAGGTACACACTGGAAAGGAGGGGAATGAAGATTAGCTGAAGTAAAACAAAATATATGTGCATGAATGAGAGGGGCGGAGGAGGAAGAGTGAAGCTCCAGGGAGAAGAGATAGCAAGAGTGGAAGACTTCAAATACTTGGGGTCAACAACACAGAGCAATGGTGAGTGTGGCAAGGAAGTGAAAAAACACATCCAAGGGGGATGGAACAGTTGGCGGAAGGTGTCTGGTGTTCTTTGTGACACAAGGGTCTCACAAAAGTCATCACACTGTATTAAACTTTATAGCATTGAGGGAGAATGCTGAGTATGTCACTTAGTTTTTAACAGAATTCTACATGTATTCCCTTCTAAATATATCCTCATAGTCATTATTTTGAATTGTCTGTTTAGTTTTCTATTAATTGACATCCTGTAGAAATCATAACCATCCAAGGTATCTGCAAAATCCCAAACTATGTTTCTGGAAATGAGGGCAACACTGTCTCAGTTGATATTGATGGCTGCAATTATTGGAGAGATGAAATCTGAAATTAGCACATTAATTGGTTATTATCACACCATCAAATATGCTCGTCCCAAAGGACTTTTTTTATGATGAGGTGCTTGATGGAAACATTCTCATATACTGTACTGGGGGTAAAAAAAAAAAAAAGAAAAAAAAAAAGAGTCCTGGTTTGTGTTACCTGACAGCTGATTAATGTGAAGAATATCAATTTTGCATGCAGGGCAAATGGAGTTATACAATATGATTTTAAAAATCTGTCACTAACATTCAACTCACGTGAACAGGCTGGTTATTAAGCTGTGTGATTTATCTTCAGGACTATCATTTAAATAAGTCCAGTCTTTTAGAAAATACTAGTGTGGGGTACCATTTGACCACTGGATGGCAATGTGACACTATAACTAAACAGCCTTTGGTATCCAGATGTTATTTAAATTTTAAAGGTTAGCTTTTCCCTCATTGCTCACTCTTTGCTATTGGAAAGGTCATCATTCTCTAGCAGAGGACGATCTGATGTAACATTTATGTTTCAGAATCATAATCATTGTTTATCACAGGGCCGAGAGCAGATCAGTATCACAGTTTGTCTCACACTCAAAGTTTTCCATTACCAACCAAATGTGAATGTGAAGAGAAGAGGGATACTCTGTGTTCTTTCCTCCTGCTGTGGTCAGTCTCACTGGCAAGTTATTCCCAGCAGAATTAAAACATTTATCACTTACACGATCTCAATTTACAATACAGTGTGGAAAAAAATGTGTCACAGTATCAGTGTGCCTCACAGATTTTGGAATGGGCATTGTGTATCAGCTCATGAAATAAAATCTCATTATGGCACAGACCATACAAGAAAAGATCTATATTTCTATTAGGTGTCACGTTCAGACCAGAGAGGACAAGATTGTCGATCATGTTTGTGCATATTTTACTGTGATGGAGTTCCTCTATCTTGATTGAACCGAAGAGGAGGGTTGGGGTAGATGCCTCCAAGGAGTTAGTGCATGTTCAAAAGGCATGTATCTTCATGGGGATTCCGCCCTGCTCCTCCTTTTCTGTTCACTGAGCATGGCCTAAATCAACTGCCTTTATACTTGTGGATCTCTGTTTTTGACACAAAAGCCGATTGAGAGTTCTCATTCCGACTGAAATAGGGAACCAGTATTATTGATCCACCTGCAGAAATTAATGGCTGCCAGAAAAAGATGAAACTGGTTGTGCACTAACCTTGTAACAAAAATCATACATAGTGCACCACAGATTGATTTTTTGCAGTGTGGTCTTGAAAATAAGATTTCTTTTGATGGTAAAAGTTTGAGTTTTGTGCTCCTCCCTCACCAGAACATTAGAATATTCCATTTTAGTTTTGTGTCAATGAGTTGCATGCTAAACACATGACCAGATTTTATTTATGATCACGAAACTGTAGATACCAGAATTTTAAAAATAAAATAAAAATAAGTCTGATTCATGTCTAGAGGAGGATGACATTTTTATGGGAATCTCTTTTGTGTGATTCGGCTCATTGTGAAATCTGTGATTTTGTAGACACTTGTTTTTATGATAGGGTAGTTTAGGTTATCTTGAGATTTTAAATATTTTTTGTTATATGCACAGTAATATGAAAGGTAGCACTGTGCAATAAAATGCTTGTTTTGCTGGCCCCCCTTCACTTATATAAATAGTACAAGATAAAAAGAACAATTTTTAATAATGAAAGATAAAGATAAAGATATGTATATTTACAAAGATGCAGACATTCCATTATTGAATTACAGAGGAAAAAAAACACTTGCCAATTATTCATTGCCATGTGCAGGGTCTCACATTTAAATTGGTAAAGTGTAAAATATTGTTTACCCTGTCAAGTCTTTAGATATTAAGATTTTTATTTAGAATAATGAGAGGAAGAGGATGCATTTGCTTATTGAGAATGACTAGATGCTGTTGCAAATTATTATTTTGATAATTGGCTCATCAATTATTATTTTTTTGTGAATAGTCAACTAATCAGATGATATCTACATTGCAGCGTGTTGCACCAGCGAGCAGCTGCTCCCATCATTAGCTTCCAGTTTGAAGTGTCTATGTGCAAACTAAAAATAGAGACAATTAAGATAGCGCATTTAACGCATAATAAACTTTGCTGATGCAGTCCAAATTGACTTTTACTTCTTTTCTACCCTTTAATGTTTACTGTACTTTAATATGGAACCAAAAACTATCCACAATAATGTACAATCCTAACAAGGGAACTCTCTAGGAATAATAATTAAGCTTAAGCCACCTATCCCCCCAAAATATAGTTTCACTGTTAGTGGTTAGGCTATTTTTGGGGGTGGGGAGGGGGAGTCTTGGCCCCCGCTTATTCTATATTATTAAAAAAATGTTATTCTCAACTGGTTGACGTGGAAAAGCAATAGTATACAGTACAAAATCCAATGTTTGCATTGCAGTCAAACTGATCACAGCAATCAAGAAGCCCTGAAGCCATTGGCACAGCTTCAGCAAAACATGGATGCATCACAAGTGCGCGTCTTGTCTGTTATCAATCCATCTTCGGAGCATAGGATCAATATGCAACACACAGCTCATATTTTACTGATGCCCCAGCAGTGGTGAGTTGGTAATGGGAGAATTGTGAGGTAGAATGGAAATATGGAATTATGACAGGACTTTCGCTACCGTTTTTGCGTTGTTCATTCATATAGTGTGGACCACAAAGAGGTTATATGCAACAAAAGGTGGACCATGGAAGATGCGAGTTTTGGCTAGAGTTTGAGAAGTAGTATTACACCAAATGTTTGTGTCCTGCATGGATGCTATGGCAGCCTGACAGCTTGTCGATTCAGTGAATCTATAATGAATGTTCTTTTATTTTCATCTTTCTCTCTAACCTTTCTCTTCTCCTTTACTCTCCTAATGTTCTTTTATTTTCATTTTTCCCTCTAACCTTTCTCTTCTCCTTTACTCTCCTTGGCTCTTCTCCCTTTCTCTGCTCTTGCTGTCAACTCCCTCCTCTCTTCCTTTTGAGAATCCACTCACTGCTTCCCTTCTGCGCTCCCTCGCTGTCACAGACTCTTGTTGCCCTTCATCCTTAGAGCAAAAACAAAGATTTATTTGAAAGGAGCTTAGTTGCATATTTGCCTGGTCCTGCTGTTGTGGGCGCTTAATGATGCAAATGTTAGACTGCCTAATGAGCAGCAGTTTGGTTTCACCAAATTTATCGGACTACTCGGCCACACTGGCTCATGAATAATGTCAAAGTGTCAGAATCAAGATGTGTACTTTGGTGAGCAAACACATTACTGCCATTACAGATGGTGCTTGTAGGTATATGTTTAAAAATATGTATCATTGATACACAAGGTTGTCTAAAAAGGCACCTCAGCCCTCTTATTTTAATGTGTCAGCAATCTGCATTGTTTGAAATGGCACACACTCAAGGGCAGAGTTAATTTAGAACTGATGTTAGACCAAAGGCAAAGCGTCTTAATCATTCAATTCATTTCTTCACCCCCACATCCACAGGTGTAGTGACTGTAGAATCCTACACATTTCCATATTTACCTACATTTTTGAAAAAAATTTGTTTGCTAATGCTCCACTTACATCATTTTCCTAACGGCTAGCACAGCCCTGTTTGCCCAAAACTTGTTTCAAAAAGGTGTTGGCACTTTTTTTTTTTTTAAATCCCGTATTAAAGTCTTGCTTGGTTTTTTAACCATCTATCTTTTCACTATATATCTGTGCCAAGCCAAGGGGGAAAGGGCTAATGGGTCAAAGACAAACTAGATTTTGGTGTCTCCCACGGATCCTTTTACATTCCCTCTCGGCCTGTCACGGTCTGATGTGGTCCTTCAAATTCCTCACATTCCCATTACAGTCTGGCACATTGTTCCAGTTCTCTCAAGGCTTTCTCTGGATGAAACTCAGCCGTCGGCCGACACGTATAGCCTCGGCTGACTCGAATGAAAGTAAGTCCCTGTCCCATCTGGCTATTTACCCCTTCTCGAGTTCCCAGCGAATAGGTAATAATAGCATGAGTTGATTGCATAAATTTAACAAACTGACTGACAAAGGAGATATTTAAAAAAAATTTGGTGCAGTCAGAAGGAATGCAAGTTCTAGACTTTTGTCAAGTTTCATGTCATGATTTAAAAAAATTAAGAGCTGGACATGTAATGGATGCCAACTTGCACTGTGCAAATACACATTAATCAAACCTCACTCCTCAGAGCTCTGAAAAGATGTTGCTGGGGGCTGAATTAGCAGCCCGGCATTTTAGCTCAGCAGTTAGTGCACTCTACGCCCAACCAGTGAGATGATGGCAGTGCAAAGTGGAAGCACAGATGTGGATGGACAGCATATGAGTGCAATGTTACATATGATATCCAAGCCTTACATCATCAAGCACAAAGGAGAGAGATGCATGAAGCAAAAATCTGGAGTGATGAATTCTGCCTCTCTCCGGAGGTACCGGTCTGCTTTTTGTGAATACCTTAAAATATGCTTCTGTGTACACTTTAAGTGTATTATGGGGTCAAATGGTGAGTAATACTAGTGAATAGCATTGGAAAGGTTATGTTGTGTTCCAGCATGATTGTGCACAAAATGAGATGGTCTTGACAATACAAAGATTTTAATACAGATACATTCCAAATCTTGGAGAAAGTCTTCCAAAAGTGTGTATGCGTCCATAACAAAAAGCAAAATGATTCACAGTAGCATGCTGTTAAAAAAATAGTGTAATGTGGCTCCAATACTTCATTCAGTCCTATGCCCTCTGGCTACTCTCCATTAAGATTCAGTCCTATATGAACTTAGGATTCAAGTTGCCTGGCAAATGTATGATGACCAGGAAAGATCCACTTGACAGATAAAATTGTATTTCATTTTAGAATGTTTCTGCTTCCTTTGTATCAGTGCTGGTGGAAGGAGAAAATATAGTAGTTTCTGGTTTGTAACATACTTAAAAACCCACATGAAAAGTAAAAAAAAATGTCTTGTAAATTTGACACACCATATAGAACAGTGTTGTTAAAGGGCCACTGTCATGAAATGCATGATTTTTAGCATGTTATTAATGAAAAAATGGCACCCAACATGGACCCATGCGTTTTTTTCCACCACAAAACTTGATTTTGACGTATACAGCTTTTTGAAACTCCCGCCATGAAAATCCTCTCGAGGGATTTGTTTTAGAGAAGAAGGAGGAAGTGACGAACATGGCAGGACCGCCCTCAAGTGGACTTGTTTGTTTCTATTAGTTTTTTCCGGAAAGGTAGCTCGTTGTTCCTTCGTGTTAGCCAAAATGCTGGCTCGTTGCATTGCTGGACATTGCTTGAACACTCGGGAAAATGGTTTTACCCTTCATAAGTTCATAACTTCATAAGAGACCCGGTTTGTCGTGAAAAATGGATTGCAGGGGTACAAAGGACGAGAGCTTCGTGGGTTCCAAATGACAGGTAGGTGTGTATACAGCTACTAAGAAAAATAATAGTTTGAGGCTTATCACATAATCCGTCTCTCATAATGTAACAAAAGATCCGCGTACGTATGGTAGGGGTGCTACATGTGTCGATTTGTGTGTCGGGCTCGCCCACGAAGGCTTCCTTGTTGGCTCGTCCGCGAAGGCTGCCGTGACGGCTGCCCAGCGAAGGCTGCTACATCGTGCCTCACGGATGAGCATGGCTTCGGCCAGGCTCAGCAGCCTTCGTTGCGTCTGCTGGTCATGGCTTTGGCTGGGGTGGCTCATCTTCGGCATCGAGGTGGCTTATCACAGTGCCAAGCCGGGCCGCTTTACGGTGTTATCATCCCATGCGGCTGGGTGTGCCATTGCCGACAGGGTTGTTCATAGCCGCCGCCGTCGTCCGCGATGAACAACACTGCCGATGGCGACAGTGATAAACAATTATTTATGGCGCAGTCAGCCGTGAATGAAGACGTCGTCGTAATGGCCCGCAGCCGGCTCGGCCTTGTCGACAAGGCCTGGAACGCCGCCAGGCCGCGATGGCTCATCTCTGCCGCGGAAGTGGATTGGACGGGGAGGCGGTTTGCCCGTGATCGCATATCATCTGAATATGGCTCAAAACAATAGGGTAATATTGCCCCGGTAACTTCACTCGGTTGTGTGATGTTCTCTTCTTCGAAAAGAGCCTCCGTGAAAGAAGGGGCGTGTTCGTCTCCCATAGTAGGGTCCACAGCGTGTTTTCAATGGCGAATGTCCGGGGTGACGTCACGTACTGGAGATGCAGCCAATATGGCAACCACTTGGATGTTGTCAAATTACACTTCCGCAACTTTGCGCATGGATGACACACTCTCTCATATTTATGTTTTCGTATTGACATTGAAGTGAATAATGTTATATGTATTTTTCATTACAATATCTATTTTAGAATGTTTATAGGGATGACACTTGACCTTTAAGTCGGACAACGGAATGAACAAATGAATAAAAAAAAAAGCAATATACATTATGTGAAATCAGGCTTCCAAATCGTCAAGAATTGGGTGAGTGTCGCTGAATGCTCTGGAAACCACACCTCCTCTGACTTTTTAGCTCTCAATCAGTCCAATGTGGCTTTTGATGATAGTGCTGTTGCGCTAGACCTCTGGCAACTATTCTAACCACTGGCAGTCACGAGCCATTGGGAAGGTGCTGTAAGGCCGTTGATTGCATGCTGTTCACCACTGCTTTGCAACACAACACATGTGCATACTTTCATGGCTAACTGTGTGCTATACTTGAGGAACTCAGTCAGGTTTTTGTGAATCAAGAAGTGGGAATTTCACTGAATGCCTACAGCATGGAATAAGGGCGCTAGGTGTTTATATATTGAGGGCGGACCAACTCATACTGTTTACCTGGGGATGTCATCTTGACCATCTTTTATTTCCACCCCTCCAAAAATTCAGGAAAATTCAAAGGTAAAAAAACAGTTTAAGTTTTATCTCAACAATTCATTATTAAATCTTTACACACATTTCGGGACTCACCTTCAAACACATTTGAACTATGTAGAAAAAAAATAAATGACTTGGGTTCATCTTTAATTGGTTGGTACAGTAACAATTTTTTTCATACAATATAAAAGAAAAATGTACTCTTTTACGTATGCAAGTCATATAAACTTTTGACTCAATAGTTTATCCTTACAGACACTTCGATGCTGGCCAATAGTAAAGAAAAAAAAAAGGCAAACTGTCAGTCCGTACGTGCTGTTTTTACCACAAAAACACATGGACTATGGTTGGTTTCTCCCTCCCCACGTTGTGGCTTAATCCACTATGCTTTGCCCTTTAATTTTCAAAGATGGCCTGCAGGCTAGAATTGCCCTTTCTTGACATGAGATTGACAGTGAATCAGTTCCCCTCACGTTCACTCCTTTTTTTTATCTCTGAGATCAAACTTTGACTGGGTTGAGATCAATAGTGCTCCCTGCAAATCTGCACAGAATCTGGGTCTTTCTCATTAACCTTACACACAATCATGGAACACACCATTGGTCATCCATGAAGCATTTGAATTAATTTTTTGTCCCTAAAACTACAACAAAAAGTATGTGAACCATTTGGAATGGACCTTTCCGACCTGTCAATCACTTGTACAATAATAGCCAATTAGATAGCCGCATTGTCTTAACTCGTTGCTTAACACGCCCCTGCCGCCATGTTGTCCCACAAGCAATACTGGTTGTCAGTAGTATGCGCTTGGAAAAGTTAATTTTACGAAGAAAATGGTCCTCAGATGCGCTTGGGGAATGTGCAATTCTGATTAAAGATATCCTTGTAGGTTACAAGGGGCCCTTGATTCATTTTCCAAAGCCTAAACACAGTTGACGAAGTGTCTTCAATGGATTAAGGCTTGCGTAAGACCGCACGTACAACTAAATGTGAACAATATTAACAAACACAAGGCGGTATGTTCGAAGGTAAGGGAGAAGTATCTTCTCTGAGTTTGATTTAATTATTATTGGTGCTTTATACATTTCAGGAGAACAACTTTCACTTTGTTAGTGTATCACTGACCTGCTGAATCTTCTTTTTCTTTCACCTTGTCCCGTTAGGGGTCGCCACAGCGTGTCATCTTTTTCCATCTAAGCCTATCTCGTACATCCTCTTCTCTAATACCCATTGTCCTCAGGTCCTCCCTCACAACATCTACCTATTTTCCTCTTGCACTTTTGCCTGGCAGCTCTTCTTAATCTTAATTCCGTGTACATATCCTTGCGTGAAATAGTTGAGACTTCTCTGTAAAACTCTCTTGGACAAGTCTGACACATTTGTCACAAAACATACCTGCATACATAATATTATCTGGAATACGCGATAGAGAATCGACTTCAAACCTGTTCTGTTCAGTCGCCATTTTGGAAGCTTGTGGGACATGGTAACTGGAGCTAAGGTGGAGCTTCAGATCGCTGGTCGGAAAGGTCCATTAGCTGGAGCCCTGCACAAATTAGTCATGAAGTGTGTCTTCATCAATTTCACAACAATAGATAGTGTGCTTAAATTAACACAACATGAACAAATGTTTCCATGATTTTATAGGACATAAATATTCCACCTTGAGGGTGGAAAAAAAATATGTGAACCCCAAGGCTAATGATTTAAGGTGTATCTAAATCCTTGGCTGGTGGCTGAACATTTACAGAAAATTCTGGTCCGGGTACCCCGTGGCCCCATTCTTGTCCTGGTCTCCGGGTGGCGAGCTGGGGACTGTGTTGTGGCATCCCGGGCCCATGTCCTCCTCTTCCCTTTCTTTTGGGTGCTCCACCCTGGTTGTCGCCCATCTCTTGCTCGGGCTGTGTGAAGTCTCTGGCTGACTGACTTCGAGGCCTATGGGAGGGTGTCGACGCCTCCTGCCTGTCTCTTACTTTGCAAATTCAGGAGATTTATATTATCCACACTGGACTTATTTCACACATTCACATCTCATTCAACGTCTCCTGGGAGGCTGGCACAAAGCATGACGGGGCAGAAGCAGGGCCGGGTATTGGCACATCTGTACTGGTCCCCAGTCTAGTGTCCCTTTTCTCTCCCTTGTCGGTCCTTCAGTTTTAAGGCATCATACACCTGTCAATGGAGGAAGGTTCGTGTTGAGCTGTGTAGGACACTTGGTGTTACAGAACTCCTGCCTGCTCTCTAACCTGCCACGGCTTGCCCCCAGGAACTTTTTACTGCGCCACATACATTTGCACATCTTTTGGGGTGCTGTTTGGCCTGGGTGGACATGATTATTGGAGGTCATAATTACCCCATGACTGTCTCACCCCCATCACCCCCCACCAGTCTCCCTAGTTTTAATGCACAAAACCCCATTAGACACGATCATGGTAAAGGGATACTGGTCACCAGTACGGGACCTAGTACTTACAATAATAGATTGGGTGATCGGTTTGCGACGACGCCCGCACTTTGGCTTCTGGGTCACTGGTAGGTGGGATTCTCCATTCCTCCTCTGTGGGTCCCACTTTACTCTCCCCTCTCCTGGCATCTTTGCCTGTCATTGCTTGCACTGCGTGATTAATATTGGTTCACTTTTGATAGACTGTGAGCTTTTTTGGGCAGCAGTTCGCTCCTTAGATAAATCCTATTGGTGGTTGGGGCACGTGTGCTTTCTCCAAGTTGGTCGGGGTGATGGCAGCAGCGGGGCAACCTGGGTAGGGGGTGGTGGGAATTGGGAGTCGGGAGTTATGGTGCCCCTCCCTTTGGGACTGGTCAAGGCGGTTTGGTTGGGTGACTTCACTGGGTCCTGGTTGGTGTCCCTCTGTCTGGTGCCATTCATTAGTAACACTGCCTTCCTCTTTTGTGTCAGGCCAAATTTCAATTTTTTCATTTAATTCCTTGTGCCGTTGGTAGGACATACCCTCCAATCAGTATTAGTATTAGTAATATATTCTGTAGATTCTCACACGACTTGTAACTTTAAACTGCACCCTTTGCACAATTGGCATTGCACTGGTCTACAATGGGAACAGCGTATGGGTAAGGGCACTCTGTATAAGCTTAACATAATGTGGGGCTTTGACGCACTTTAAGCTGTTCTAAATGAAGAAAACTTACACATCTTGTAATCACACACTACACATCTGTAACTACTACGAAGGAATCATTCCCATTACCTGAATGTCATTGTTGGTACACGTTTGGCCAATAAAGCTGATTGTGACTGATTAATTTCCCACATCCTATCCTTTTCTGCTATTTTCTGTCCTCTTTTCATCTTGTCTTATTGGTTAGTTGTTGCATGTCCAAACAGGGTGTCCCCCCCATTCACAGAAAAAAGAACACAATTTGACTTTTGTAACGATACTTGTAATCAAATATCTTAACTGTCTAACTATGATTCTGCTGTGGTTCGCACCCCAATTTCCCTTGTCCATTCTGTTTCTGTCTTTTCACCAAAAACCCTTTTCAGCCTGGTTGCGTTTTCAACCATCATCAGGATAATTAAAAAAAAAGAAAAATCAAAAATGAGCAGAGGGTCACAATTAGTAATTGTACAGTAAAATGAAATAAAAAAATACAAATGTGAATGAAGCATTTCTTATATTATTTATTGCTTTTATATGATGATTGTGATTATTGCTGTTATTTAAGATATTGTGGTGTATATTTTATGTTTGAGTTTATTCTATGTATTACCATTTTTTGTTACTGCGGTTGTTAAAGTATTTCATAAACAAAGTTCAGTAATGTTGGAAATGTATATGTATCATTCATTGTTTCTTTATGTAAGTGTAAGTGTACCAAATAAATCTAATCTTTAATTTCCGAGAATGTAATAGTTTGATAACTAAAATTAAAGAATTTTATAATGTACCTTACAAAGAAACTAATCCTAACACCAACCATATCCCACTCAGTGCTCTATGAAGAGAGATATTAGTACAGAAGGAGAGTTTCTGTGATGCTGTCTAGCCTTCCCCAAGCTTATTATACATCAGGAGAGTGAGGCAGCATCCAAATCTAAATCCGTCTGAGGATTATATTCGAAGGGATCCCTCAGAGACTAGCTTCAACAAGATGGATGACGGGCACATAGTTTGAGACTGTTTGCACTCAGGCCAGACATCATTGGGTCTGGGCTGAATAAGGGTGGGGCGGCGTCTTGCCTGCTCTTCCCTAATAGGAGGCTGTGCTTGGCTGACACTGGCTCATAAATCTGAAAAATGCACATTCATTTTTACATATTCACACAACAGCATCACTAAAAAGAGGTGAGAAACAGGAAAGATGTGAGCCAAGACTAGAAGCACATAACAAGGTCAAGGACTCAATACTCTATTTACATATTACCATAGATGTAGGTTCCAAACATCTATTTTAAATATCCAACTATAGACAGATTTTATTATAGTATAAGGATATAATGGTAATTTAATTCAAACCAGGATACTTTATAGGTGATGTCACATCGGTTTTGAATTTTTTCTGGCCGACATATTGGGAGGTCTCATTTCGCTGGTTACATTAGATTACATAAGACACTTTTTGACTTCTGAGACGATAGTGCACACGTGTTGTGTTATTGGCTTCTATAAAAAGTTCAGCAAAGAAGGGAACAGACGGTTTTTCCGATTTCCGAAAATAATTACGCACCAAGGACCCCAAACAGAAGAAATATCAAGCAAACGGCAAGCGAAGTGGCTCAGTAATATCTCGCGTGCAGATCTCACTCGTCCCACAGTTTCAAGTCGTGTGTGCAGCGATCACTCCATAAGTGGTAAGTTTAAGCCTAGTATTGCACTTTGACCATATCCTCCTACCCCTATTTTTACATGTATGTGTTGTTTGCTACTAACGGTGTTTGATCGGTCTACATGTACATGTACATCCAACTTGGCCGCCGATCGAAATCAGCCGCCAGTGACAGGCTTTTCATCTACAGTTTAGGATACAAAGGTATGGATGTGTGTTGTGCGTTTGTTGTCTGTAAACGTCAAATTATTTTTAAGAAGGAAATATACCGTATATATATTAAAAACAACACGAATATGCATGTAGCATCTACCACCTACCAGGGCATCATTCACGCTAGCACTAATACAACAGTAGCGACTTTCTATATGCTGACATTTGAGTAAGGCAAATGTGAACAAATAGAAAGCCGCTACTGTTGTATTAGGGCTAGTATTACTATTAGGGCTACATTCAGACATTTACGCTATAATTTGGTAGTACTTAGTAATTTACACCTTGTACATTTTAATTATTGTCACATTATGATCCTTCAAATATATTTAAAAGATGGTGTAATTTATTTGTCATAGATCTTTTTCCCTAATCGGTCCGATTTGTCGGACCTGAAAAGGCCATAATGGCTAAGCAGAAACAACAACAACAGTAAGTTACGCACTCTGTCCCAGGTGATTACAAGTTACTTACTCGGGCAACAATTAAAACCTTTTCTTCAGACAACATTTTGCAGAGGATACTCTGAATCCACCCGCTTACAAAGTAATTGTAAGCCTCCAAGGACTTGTAGCCCGTCATCTGTTGGTTAGTAAGGCTGTTGGTTGTAAGCACCAAGTAGTTCACAATGTCGGGGTATTCCAACATTTTTCGGTCGCAAAATCAGCCTTTGATAGACTATATGGGTCCAGATCCTCACATAAACTGATTTTCTGCCTGTAGTAGAGTTTCAGATTAGCCGACAGATTATCAAAATACTTGGAAAACGCCATAGAAAGTGCAGATACAATAAACGCGATGCTGGTATGTTGACAAACTTTAAGAACTGTTTACAACCTCCCAAAATGGCCGACACACGAAAAATTCTTACCCACAATGCACTTGCTCTGAAGTTGTGCAAGTGACCTATTCAGATTGTTGGCTGAAAGTTTTCTAAGGAGTTCAGGACTGACCTTCTCTTTATCTGCATTTTCAATGGAAAAAGGAAAACCGACTATTAATCCTTTTAGGCCTAGTTTCTGTCATGATCCTGCCGCTTCAGCACGAGCTGTGCGGCTGCGCTGATTGAGAGGCACACACCTGTGCCTCATGGGGCCTGATCATCCCCCGTATATATAGGACCCGGTGACGACTGGTCCTCCGCCAGTTCGTTGAGCTTTATGTCCCTTTCCAGCACTCTCGTACTCCTGATTGATCCTGTGTGTACCGACCTTCGTCCGTTCTCCGACCAACCTTGTAAGCCTGACTCCTTGATCCTTCTACCTGCGTTGATTGTTTCCCCGTGAACCGACTACTGCCTGCCTGTTCGATCCCCGACCTCTGCACACAATAAACGTGTCTCTTCTTGAACTACCTTGTGTCTTCCAAGTTCCTGCATTTGGGTCCTACCTCTCGTTCCGATGGGACGTGACAGAACGAACTGGCCATCACAGGACCCAGCAGGAAAGACCCGGCGTCGCCGGGACCGACGCAAGGTAGACCATCTGCCGGAGGACCAAGCCTGTCCAATCCAGGTAGGCTCCCTGACGTCCTCCACTTCCGTGTCTTACGCTCCGCCAGCGAGGTATGAATACGTCCCGAACACAACCCGTCCGGCTCCTCATATTCTTCTGGACTCTGACTTTTCGGAATATGAGGAGGACCACGATTTGTTTGACCGGCTGTCTGAGTACGACTCCGATTATTCTGACTATGAATCTGCTCGTCCGATCTTTTATCCCAGTCAGTTTGTTTCACCTCCCCGCGTTTCCAGGACCCGAACGTCTTCACCCGGTAGTCAAAGTACAACAATCGGTACGAGGGAACCCGATTGGCCATCTACCCGGGACCTCCGCAGGGCGGCCAGAGGAGACACCCCGGCCGGGCGCTTCCTGGTGTCTCTCGCTGCGCGGCAACGAAGACACAGTCCTCCCACTCCTCGCCGGTAACGGTGAGACCGGCAGACCCGTAGCTGGTGGCGAGGCATCCAGCCCAGATGGAGGAGGTGCCGCCAAATCACGAGGTGTTCCGCCGCGAACTGCGGGTGGAGATTGAGCGGCAGAGCGCGGAATTGGCGGCTCTCACGGCCCAGGTCCGGCAAAGATTGGCGAACCAGCCGAGCTACGCTGACGTCGCAACGGCGACGGACTCACTGGTGACTCAGGTTCACGTTGCCGTGGAAACCGACCCGCCCCCTTGCCAAGTGCACGCCACATTGGGAACAGACTCGCCACCTCGCCAAGTGCACGTAGCTGTGGAGACTGACCCGCCTCCTCGCCATTCCCACGTCGAGGTTTTGGCGGTTCCGAGCAGAGCTCACGCGGCAGTTGGAACTGACCCGCTCCCGAGACACGCCCACGTGTCAGTTTCGACTGACTCCCCGCCTACTCAGGTTCACGTTGCCCTGGAAACGGATTCGCCACCGCGCCACGCCCACGTTGCTGTTTCAACGGATGCACTGCAAGCTCACGTGGCAGTGCGGACCGACCCGATACCGCCTCACGCTGCTGTCCAGGAGGTGGCGACGTCTCCACAGCCGCTTCTCGTCCGTGCTCTGCAGTGGCGACCGGCCCGCGGACGCTCCACACTCCTGCTCTGTCGGCGACTGGCCCGCGGTCGCTCCCCGTTCCTGCTCTGTCGGCGAGCACGTTCCTATCCAGGAGGTGGCGACAGTTCCCCAGCCGCCTCACGCTCCCGTCCAGGAGGCGGCGACGGGGTCGCTGCCTTCTCACGTTCCTGTCCAGGAGGGGGCGGTACTGGCGCCGCCTTCTCACGTTGCTGTCCAGGAGGGGGCGGTACTGGCGCCGCCTTCTCACGTTGCTGTCCAGGAGGGGGCGGTACTGGCGCCGCCTTCTCAAGTTGCTGTCCAGGAGGGGGCGGTACTGCCGCCGCCTTCTCAAGTTGCTGTCCAGGAGGGGGCGGTACTGGCGCCGCCTTCTCACGTTCCTGTCCAGCAGGCGCTGGGGAGTTCTGTGGAGCCACCCAGGAGCTGGAGAGACTTCAGGGTGGCGGTCATGGCTCTGGTCCTGCTCTCCATCATCTTCTTCACTCCTGAGTTCGCCCAGCCGCTTCAGGACCTGGCCTCTTTGGCGACCAATCCCTGGTCATCTTGCAACGACGGCGTGGGAGGTTCTCGTCTGGAGCAGTGGCCTGCCTCGCCGTTTGGTTCCTCACAGAGGTCGTCCGCCCGAATCGCCCCGTGGGGACCCTGGTGCTTGGCGTCCGGGTCGTCCTCCTGACCTGTCCGCCCGGACGCCTCGTGTTTGGTGGCCTGGATGGCCACCAGTCTGGGGTTCGGGGGGGGCGTGCCCTCCTCCGGACCCCCTTCCGCCCACCCCTGCCTGTGTTAATTAGTGTCTGTTCTTTTTCGTTTAGGCACGTCTGGGAGCCATGCCTTTGAGGGGGGGGGGTACTGTCATGATCCTGCCGCTTCAGCACGAGCTGTGCGGCTGCGCTGATTGGGAGGCACACACCTGTGCCTCATGCGGCCTGATCATCCCCCGTATATATAGGACCCGGTGACGACTGGTCCTCCGCCAGTTCGTTGAGCTTTATGTCCCGTTCCAGCACTCTCGTACTCCTGATTGATCCTGTGTGTACCGACCTTCGTCCGTTCTCCGACCAACCTTGTAAGCCTGACTCCTTGATCCTTCTGCCTGCGTTGATTGTTTCCCCGTGAACCGACTACTGCCTGCCCACTCATCCGTTCTCTTCGCCCGACGTCACAACTACCGCTGCTGCACCGGACTGCCTGTTCGATCCCCGACCTCTGCACACAATAAACGTGTCTCTTCTTGAACTACCTTGTGTCTTCCGAGTTCCTGCATTTGGGTCCTACCTCTCGTTCCGATGGGACGTGACAGTTTCATGAAATTTAACCCTAACCCTAACCCAACCCTGATCAACATGATGATCATGAGGATTGATGAGAAGCCGATGAAGCCACCGGAAACTAAAATCCCCTTCATGACCAAGGTTGCCAGACTACAAAGTCAAATGAAAAAAAGAACAGCAGACATCAACTCCTTGTCATGTTATTTCTGAAGCAAAGGGATCAACCAAAGAGACACATATCCTCTCACTGAAGATGCTTTTTGAGAAAATCAGGGCCTCCTTTGGGGTTGTGAAAGGTAAAAATGATATCCACACAAGTACAAGAATAATAATTGGCTACTCTTCAAAAGTTGAAGGGCAGAGTAACATAACTTCTTTGTTAACGGGTGCTAGAAAAAATGACTTTTTGCAAATTTACATTTGGAATAATTTGTTCCATCCAATATGTTTGTAATGTAACAATGCAAAATACAATAACTGAAATCAATCAATTTTAACATTTTCAAATCATCAACATCATCAAAAACAATGAAAAGCCTTTAATGTCATTATGTGCTGTGCATACAACAAAATGATGAGTGCTTCTCCACATGGTGTCACAAAACACCGGTATGGGGCTGAACACAAATGCAGGACTCCGAGACGTGGGCATGATGTTAGGCAGTTTTTTGGTTCGCCAAGAAGTCTGTCGCCACCGCAACGTGGATGTGGCGTGGCAATGAGTCAGTTCCCACTGCGGCATGAGTTTGGCTCGGTAGCAGGTCAGTTGCCATCGCAGCGTGAGCGTGGGTCAGCAGTGAGTCTGTTGCAACCGCGATGTGGGTGTAGCTTAGCCGGTTATCCAATTCCCACCGAACCTGGTCCATGGGGACCTTAAGTTCGGCACTTTGCTGCTCTATTTCCACCCGCATTTCGCGATAGAAGACCTTGTGATCCTTACGTCGCTGCACCTCGGGAGTTGCGGACCCCTCTTCCATCTGGGCTGAAAGTCTTGCCATCAGCTCCGGTTCCACTAGGTTGGTCGTTGCTGGCGAGGTGTGGATGGACGATGGCGCTGTCTTGGTCGCCACGCAGCGGGAGGCACAAGGGGGCACCCTGCTTGGACGCTGCCTTGTCGGCCGTGGTGGCTCATTTTCGCCGCCGAGGTGGCTTATCACGGCACTGGGCTGGGCCGCTTTACGACGTTGTCTTCGCTCACGGCAGACTGCGCCATAAACAATTGTATTTCGCTGTCGCCATCGGCGGTGTTGTTCATCGCAGACCACGTTGGCGGCTATGAACAACCCTGTCGACAATGGCGCACTCAGCCGCATGCGATGACAACACCGTAATGCAGCCAGGTTCGGCACTGTGATAAGCCACCTCGACGCCGAAGATGAGCCACCCCAGCCGAATCCGTGACCGGTGGACACGGCGAAGGCTGCTCAGCCTGGCTGACAAGGCCGGCGGCTGGGGTGGCTTGTCGCTGCTGGCTGGGGCGGCTCATTTTCGGCGCCGAGGTGGCTTATCACGGTGGCGAGCCGGGCTGCCTTACAGCGTTGTCGTTGCACGCGGCTGAGTGCGCCATTGTCGGGAGTGTTGTTCAAGCCGCTGCCATTCGCAAGCTGACGTGGCAGCCTTCGCTGGCAAGGCGACGCAGCAGCCTCGCCGGCGAGCCTGACGCTGTCAGATGTGTACATCGACACATTTAGCACCCCTGACTTACGTACGCAGATCTTTTGTTATGTTCTGAGAAGATTACGTCGCCCCCCCGTCCCCACCAACTAGTATTTTTTTTTAGTAGCTCTATACACACCTACCTGTCATTTGGAATCCACAAAGCTCTCATCCATTGCACCTGTGCAATCCATTTTTCACGACGAACCGGGTCTCTTGGAAATCAACACATTTCATACGTGGATCTTTTGCTACGTTATGAGAGAGATCGATTACGTGGTCCGCCCCAAACTATTATTTTTTTTTAGTCACTGTATACACAGCGACCTGTTATTTGGAACCCACGAAGTTCTCGTCCTCTGCACCCGTGCAATCCATTTTTCACAACGAACAGGGTCTCTTTCAAACTTATAAAGCGTAATTGTGTTCAAGCAATGTCCAGCAATGCAATGAGCTGACATTTTGATTAACATGAAGGAACAAAGCGCTACCTTCCCAGAGGTAAAACTAATGGAAACAAACAGTCCACAAGGGGGCGCCGCTGTCCGTTACGTCACTTCCTGCTTCTTCTCGAAACCAAACCCCTGAGAGGATTTTCATGGCAGGAGTTACAAAAAGCTGTATAAAAAACACATTGGACCATATTTGCTGTGGGTTTTTCCATTAATAATATACCAAAAATCATACGTTTGACGACACTTGACCTTTAATTAATTACAGTCCCAATGTGAAACAGCTGTGAGGGGTGACAGGTATCACCGCCCAGGTAGGTGGCGTGGCCACGCCCTCTTGGCAGCAGTGGCCAAGTCTTGCCCATGAGACATAGCGAATACGTGAGTAAAAATAGACGAGCATCTTAGGTAAAAACAACAGATAAAATATTTAAATCAAGGCACAGTTATTACTAAAATAAATAAGTGGGCATAATGTAATTTTCAGTTTTATGCTCCCTGTCCAGGCTTTGGTAGAGTATTAAACCAAACAAAAATGCAGTTGCATAATATTACATTACAGTACTGTTATGTTCAGTGTTTTGAGAAATTCAAAAGAGTCATTTACTTTTTTAAATGTTTTAAAATACATTAACAGTTACTTCCATAACAGTCCGTAACAGTTGCGACGAGACTTTCCTACAGTTTTGTAGAGTTTCGTGTCATGTGACTTTAGACGTCATGACGTACACGGAAGTATTTACGTCAATATGGCGGCGCCCTTGACGTCGTGTTTTTATTTCAGTTTTCTCTTAAACATGACCATATGTTAATACATTGCTGCTCTGCGTGGCGGACGACAGGAAAAATTGACAGTCGATAATGGAGCAACGAGAGTTCATCGCCTCCCTTGTGGTATGAATTGCTCAGAACTTTTAATTTTGATAGTCGAATCTAATAACTCATAGCTTCGAATCGAGACCGGAATTTTCAGTAACCGCGACAACACAAAAGTAAGTTTCATAGTGGTTCACTCTCCATATATATTAGCGATACTGTAGTAAATAATCTTGGCGCAGGGAACCGCAACATATTGTTTTAAATAACATTTTTCAGGGTCAAGCTTATCGCAATTGTAGAAGTTTAGATAAAAATGCACAGGTATGGTTACAGGATACAACCCGAGGACGATTTGACTGTACAGTTTCTCACCTTAGTCAGATTCCACACATATGACATAGATATGATGTGTTGATGGATCCATTGAAACATTTTTACGTGTTTTGGTATTGTTACGTCATCAAAATGAATAAGAATATCTATCAGTAAAAATATCTCTAAAAATATACTAGCATTGTAATGATAATTGCCCTAGTTTTTTCTCTCTCAAATATCTGCGATTTGAAGGACAAACATAGTAACGTACACTTGCTCACATCAGTGTGTTTTAAGGGGGATGATCCTGTCTCATGCCCACAAGACCCAAATGACCTTATGCCGCTGCATTGCATTGCAATACTGTTTACTGACGTCACTATAGTTAGTGAGTCTTCAGAAGAGCAAAGTTTTTTCCACAAGGTGACTAGTGACTTTTTCTGGTGTTATTCGAGATTTTTTTTAGGCTTTTCAGACTCCCACCTAACAGTAGTCAATGGTGGTATTCACATATATTTATAGTATATTTATCTCTCATTCTTATTTGTGCATGCAGCACTGCATCACCTAATTCAAAAATGATACTTGACATGATTCGACCCATGTAAGGGTTAGGCTTAGAAAATGGATGGATGGATGACTTCACATGTTTCTGCTTAGTCCAGCTATAGCTTAAAAATGGCTGCTCTTTACCCAACCTTGCTTCAAAGTTATGGGTGGAAAAAATATGCAAGAGTGACACTATGTAAATTACCCTTTTGTGGCACAGGTTGGAATTCATAATGGCTTGGAGTAGATAGTTGTCAATCACATAATTGGAATTTGTTTGTCTGCCATGTTGGAACTCCACATTGGGGGGATATGCTTGGCTTGAAATGACAATCGACAAAGTTGTGTTCTTTTTTTATAATCAGTTGATATCAGCTGTTATAAATTTTCCAATTTCCTTAGATGTGCTAAAAAGTTGACAAAATCTAATAAATATAGAATGAATGAACAACAACAATCTTTAATTGATTTTTGGTTGTTTTTTTATGATAATGCCTTTCTGTAGTGGTGGACAGTTTAATTTGGATACCAATAAAATCAAATGTGTTTCGCCTGGTCCTTAATGTCTTCCTTAAAGAATTGTACGCATCTTACAAATTCTACCTGGGTAATCAAACACATTAGCACAACTGTCTTCTTCTTTTCCTTTCGTCTTGTCCCGTTAGGTGTCGACACAGGGTGTCATCTTTTTCTATCTAAGTCTATCTCTTGCATCTTCCTCGCACGTCTTTCCTCACAACATCCATCAACCTTCTCTTTGGTCTTCTTCTTTTGGTCTTCTCCTCAGCACCCTTCTACCAATATACTCACTCTCTTGCCTCTAGACATGTCCAAACCATCGAAGTCTGCTCCCTCTCACCTTGTCTCCAAAACATCCAACTTTGGCTGTCCCTCTAATGAGCTCATTTCTAATTCTATCCAATCTGCTCTCTCCTATTGAGAACCTCAACATCTTCATTGCTCTGGATTGTTGACCCTAAGTATTTGAAGTCGTCCACCCTCCCTATCTCTTCTCCCTGGAGCCTAACTCCACACCTCTCATTCACTCACGCACACACACACACACACACACACACACACACACACACACACACACACACACACACACAACACACACACACACACACACACACACACACACACACACACCACACACCACACACACACACACATGTTCTGTTTTACTTCAGCAAGTCTTCATTCCTCTCCTTTCCGGTGCATGCCTCATCTTTCTAATTGTAGCACAACTGTTTGTATTCTAATTTATTAAATAAAAGGGCCCTGAATTTCAAAATAAGATCAAATCAGTATTACATGTTCAAATGAATTGCTTAACTTCTGAATGATATAAACCCCCCTCACCTAAAAAAGGGACACAGTTATGTGATCATATGGGTAGAAGCAAAATTGTGCATTGTAAAAATGTATTGTTTTTGTAGAATTTTCATGTTCTCCCTGTGCCTCCATGGCTTTTCTCTGGGCACTCCAGTTTCCCCCCACATCCTAAAAACATGCATAATAGGTTCATTGAGGACTCTAAATTGCCCATAGGTATGAATGTGAGTGTGAATGTTTGTTTGTTTGAATGTCCCTTGCGATTGGCTGGCAACCACTTCATGGTGTATCTTTCCTCATGCCTGAAGATAGCTAGGATAGGCTGCAGCACTCTTCACCCTTGTAAGGATAAGAGGCCTAGAAAATGGATGGATTATACATAGGTAAAAAGGTTTTCTAGAATTTCAATGTTAACCTTGACTGTGCATATTATACATGGAGTATTATACATGAGAAATTATGGATATGTACAATATACACTAGAGATTTTTTTTTTACTGTTTTTGGGGCAGAAAGTTGTGCATTATACATGAGACATTGCGGCTCATCAGTGTAATTGAGTCATTTTAGTATTAAATACGCCCTGTGATTGGCTGGCAACCAGTTCAGGCTGTACCAAGGCTCCTACCTGATTGTTCCTGCACTCCTGCGACCCGTGTGAAGTCGGCTCTGAAAATGGATGGATCAATAATATTAAATACTGCCACAAATATGGCAGACACTAAGCAAAATATGGATACTCAAATTAACATAGTCAAGCAATGATGAAAAAAGATTAACTTCCTAATTTGAAGTTTTCCGTTCACATTCCATCTGATGCACTCCTTTTTTGAAATGTCACCATTGAGGAGGTATGAGACTGAGGCAGCGAACATCCCACAATTTAAGGTAACTCATGGAAAATTTGCGATGCTTGAGCTTCCTTCCTCCATGCTGGAGGAAATTCTCATATATCAGTCAAAAAAAAATTGTTAAAAATTAAAAAGTGTGCATTCTAAATACGTAGGTATAGGCGAAAATGGGGAAATAAACTTTCACATTTTATAAATATATGGCACCACCCTGAGGTATTGAAAAAGGTGCACACTTTCATTGTTGTATGCCACCTAGAAGTTATTAAAACAGTGTAGCCTATGCTTTCTTTCCAATATGGGTTACATATGACTGAATACATGTAGACTTGTGCTCATAAATCTATTTATTTGTGAAGTGCCGGTTTTTAGCTCGTGGAAAATTCTCATTGCTTGAGCTTCTTTCCTCCATGCTGGTTTAAGACAAGACGTTGTTGATATGATAACTTCCACGTCATCCTCAATGTTATGGGGAGTGAGGAGCTAGGAACGATGCATTGAAGAGACTTGAGATCCACTCAAAGTGTCAATTTACCCTCATCTTACCTAGGCTGGAGGGTGTGCCGGAATATGTGTGGATCTCACCCTTTTCCCCCTGGACACCATTAAGACCAGATTGCAGAGCCAGGAAGGGTTCTACAGGGCTGGGGGCTTCCGGGGTATCTATGCAGGGGTTCCATCTGCTGCACTTGGCTCATTTCCTAGTGGTAAGACAGAGATGGTAAATTGGTGATTGTATTTCCTTATACTGCACAGCGAACTAAATCTAGCCTGCTGCAAATGGACATTATTTTATGTTTCTTGCAATGAAACTTACAAAAACACAATCCTGTCTCATTCAAAAGTAGTGAGACAAATTGAATAATGGTATTGGGGTTGATCATTGGTCTCAAAGGTCTGTTTGGTTTTGCTTGGTTCCAGCGGCTGCCTTTTTTGTCACCTATGACTGTGCAAAGTCCCTCCTCGGTTCTGGTGGAGTGCTAAAAGAACCATCAGTGGCTCCAGTCTCACACATGCTTGCTGCCTCTTTGGGTGAAATGGTAAGTGTGACTCTCCTGCCTTTTGTTTCCATACTGTTGTAAAATATTACTTTTAGGTAGCTCAGTTGTGGCTATAGGCCATTGGGTCCATCTGAGTGAGTTGCTTCCTCTGGGTTATCCCTGCATCTGCCCCACCTGCTGGCTAAAAAAAGGATTATTGAGTAAGTTGTCGGCTCTGATACACCCAGACTCGCCGGTGACTTTAATTTAGGAGCAGTGGAAATTCCTCAGATCATCCTCTCTTCAGTCATTCTCACTAGGCCTCTGGTATTTGTATTGGCATAAAGTATGGAAGTAGAAGGATAGGGGATAAGGAAAAGGGGACGCCCTCCTGCTATATGACAGTCCAAGGTTTTCAGTATTCATGACTTTTAGATGGATGTTATTTACCCAAGTTTTGCATGTTTATGAAGCAGGGTTATTCCCTGTCAGTCTGTGTCCCTGTGGTGTCTCACACTGTTGACGCTCACATTAGTGCAAATTTAGTCAAAACTATCATTATAACAGAGCCATCACTGCAGGCGAGCGTCACCTAGAAAAATTGCACTTTGTTTCAACTTTTTGTTCATGGCTGAAGTGTGAAAGCTGGGGCTGAATTTGGGACTAGCTTTAACCCATTTCCCGCTGTTCTGGATTTGAACACATCAAAGATTCAAATCCTCATTGTGGAGCAGAGCAGTTTATGTATCCCACTAGCGTCTGACTTGCGCTCTCTTCAAAGAGAGTAATCTTAGAACTTTGCTGTGAAAAGACTACTTTACTGCTTCGACGTAGCCAAGGTCTAAACTATGATGCAATCACAGACACATATTGTGTCTTCAGGCATCATTATTAGTCTGTTTTTAAAGTTATTGCACTGAACGCCTGTAACAAGTGTGACAGCTTGACAAGCTTGAGCTTGTGTGGATGTAATAAAAAGTGTTAGTGGAACATCTGTGTGTGAGGAAAATGATCAGTTGGGTTAAATTAAAATTTGAGCATGTTAGTGCGAAATGCACCCGAACTATGCTGCAACAAAATTCAAAATGCTGATTAAAGTTGTGTACAGGACACTGATGGGTAAATCTGTGCCTGAATAACATTACTTACAATAGCTTTATAATTTTCTTTTCATGGTAAGCAAGTTTTGTTTTGTTATTAACATGCTAAAATTCCTAGCTTGGAATATTCTATTTTTCTTCTTTTTTATTGGGCTTCACATAAGTTACCCCTGCCAATTACATGGTGAAACACATCAATTACAACCAAAACAGATTTTGTCAAACAAAATAACCTCACAATATAGGACTGATTTGATGTCAATTAAAAAAATCAAAACAGCAAAATCTTTCCCATTATGATCCATCCATTTTCTTAGCTGCTTATCCTCGCAAGGGTCACGGGAGTGTTGGAGCCTATCCCAGCTGTCAACAGGCAGGAGGCGGGGTACACACTGAACTGGGTGCCAGCCAGTCGCAGGGCACATGGAGACAGACAACAGTCACACTCACAATCACACCTAAGGGCAATTGAGTGTCCAATTAATGTTGCATGTTTTTGGGATGTGGGTGAGTCCCCGGAGAAAACACGTATGCACGGGGAGAACATGCAAACTCCACACAGACGCTTTACAGCCGCTGTCACTGTGCCCCGTACTATGATGATAGTTTTACAACAAAAACAATATCGTCATTTGATTTCTTGTCTATCTATGTATTTGTTTTTTTAAATAAGTAATTATTTAAGGCGGCACGGTGCGCAACTGGTTGGAGCATTGGCCTCACAGTTCTGAGGCCCGGGATCAAATGCCGGTCCGGCCTGTCTGGAGTTTGCATGTTTTCCCTGTGCCTGTGTGGCTTTTCTCTGGGCACACTGGTTTCCTCCCACATCCGCAAAATGCATTAATTGGAGAAGCTAAATTGTCTGTAAGTGTGATTGTGAGTATGAATGGTTGTTCGTTTATGTGTTCCATGTGATTGGCTAGCAACCAGTTCAGGCAGTACCCTGCCTCCTCTCCGAAGTTAGCTGGGATTGACTCCAGTGCTCCCATGACCCTTGTGAGGATAAGTGGCTCAGAAAATGGATGAATAGAAGTAATTATTCAAAAAGATGTGGATGTATCATCACATTAAAGTGTATGGAATGTCGAATTTCCAACATAAATTATCTTATCTAGACAAAAATATATGTTCAACTGTACCATAAAAGCATAACGTTTTTGATGTTTTTACCAAAAAATATAAGTCTTTATGAATTAGTAAGTGAACTTTAACCTAGTTTCCTGTGTCTGGGAAAACGTGTGTGGCTGACCTCTGACGTCACGACAGGTACACACATCGTACTGCAGATAGTTTCTCATACAGCAACAGGCAGATCATCGTCCTGTACAATGAACGGCCGTGTGGTTGCGTACCTATTTACTAAATACGTGGCGTTTGCATAATTTTAAAACAAGACTGAAAACTTCGTATATGCATTCAGGATATCGAAGCCTTTACTATTTATCAGTTTATAGCTAACTAAACCAAACGAGAACTGAACAAATGCTTACTACTCTTTGTTTCCAACACGAGGCATATCCTGCTCCCTGCATGCTCGGCACTTTCTTTATGGCCAGCTATTTCGTCTGCATTCAAACGTGTGTGCTGTCTAAATGGCTCAAAGTGATAAACTGTAACGCCTTTGTAAAGCTTGCATTCTTCACCATCTTCATGGGACCCTTCAGAATAGTGTTCATCCCTCGAAATATCGGAAAATTCATCGCTGTTCTTACAATATATTACAATGCTCGCCATTGTTGTCACCGGTTCTGACGTCACATTCCTACTCTGCTGTGTCCGCTTTGTTTTCATCTGTTTTCGGCGGATCCGGCATTGTACGATAATTTTTTGCCGATAATCGAAAAATATAAGTTTCCTTCATAACGGACTTTGTATTCAAATTCTGCATAAAAAATGTATAACATTAGCAAAAAGGTGCATTAAGGACCTACCATTCACTTTAAGTAATCAAAGGGCACGTAACCTATAAGGTCATTTTAGTTAAATTTACTGGAAAACCGCAGAAAACTTATACATTTGATTCCTCTGGATCAGTGTCTATTCTCAGAAGGCACACTATTGTGTACAGACGTGCACACACACACAGTTGAAGCCAAAGGTTTACATACACTGCAAAAACACTCATTTAATTTTTTTAACTCACTGTCTGAATTCAAATCAGACTAAACTTCTCCTGTTTCAGCTAGATAATAATAGTAGTAATTAATAAATAATAATTTTCCCACATATTAAGTGAAGCTGGACAAAATCCAGCAACACCCATCTTTCCTGGCACACTAATGTTCCCTGGCACCATGATTGTGAATCATTTACACACAGCACTATTAAAAGGTTTAGAAACTCCTTGTCATTTATAACTTGAGCAATTCCAAGTATTTGACCTTTTATTATGTCCAGAACTGTTAGTCATTTTTTTTTTACAACTAATTAATTAATAACTGGATGAATTATTTCTATACTAACATATTTGTTGGGTGTCGTAACATCTTCTTTAAATAAAAGTGTGGTCTAATGTACTGTAAACAAAAGTGTTGTGTGTGCTGGGGGCACGCTGAAGAATTTATTGGGAGAAGCTTTTAGGGGTTAAAACGGTGACAAAAATCCCCCCTTAAAAACCTTTTGTGCGACAGTGACTGTGGGATGCTTCCATAAAGAATGTGCAAGATGATGGTGGCTAACAGGCTCTTGCAGGCTGTTATCCAGCTATTAGATTGGATTTATCTTCATTCCCATTCTCGCGACATCTGGTGTGAAAGCTCATTTGTCAAAGGTAGGCAGCGGCCTTCTTTCTCAAGCTCGCCACCACTCCACCGCACCATCCCCTTTCTTTTATGAAACATATGTGGGATAGTGTACATGAATATTTTGTTTGGATTTTTCAGCAGTAAAATTGGCAGCTACTTGAAGTTGCCACTGAAAAATAATCCATCCCTGCCTTAGAGCAGCACTGTCCCCTGCGATTTTTTTTTTTTTTTTTTTTTTTTGAGAAATGCAATGTCCTCATCGTACCTTGCTTTTTTTTCTTCACTTATCCTCCCATCTTATTTATTTATTTATTTTTTCCTGTATGGTTTATGGATATAATGTATGAAGTTCAGAAAGGCCGTACCAATTTGTGTCCAAATAGGTTAAAGTTTTCTTCCAGGAGGAAATAGTCAGTTGTCCTGGCAATTAACATAGCTTCCCGTTTAAAGTTTATATTCTATTATAAATGAGCAATTAAATGTAGACACCATAATGTAATTGGCTTTTAAAGACTGTTACCTTTTTCTCCTGTTTCTCTGTGCCAGTGGGAACATTTGTCTTGTTTTATAGTTTTGTCATGATCGGATTCATAGTCAGAAAGTGAAAGTGTTAAACCAAAGCATTACAGGACACTGGGGATGTTGTGACTGTATGCACTGATGTATTGGTCATGCCAATAAAGTTCCGAGTCTATTTTAATTTTCCAAGGCTAACAGTGTTTTGCCCCTCATTGACCATCAAATTACTTTGTTTGGGGCCTGCATTGGAAATTCAATTTCTGGTTCACCATGTCAGGCTGACAGTGGGAGGCTGCAATGTCATGCAGTTTTGGCTTTTTTTTTTTTTTCCCTTTTTAAACACTGCTGCTTGGATGGTTGAGGGAATTATATGTGGGTATTTTGTTTGGTTTGAACAGGAATGAGAGAGAGAGAACGAGGTAGTCGAGTCTGTTTTTGTGACATTTTTCTACTTGCATTTATGTGCTGGCAATTTGATGGTTTAAAGCGGTGTTTCACAACCTTTATTGAACAAAGTGCACATATTTTGCATTACAAATTTCCCAGAGCACACCACCAAGCAATAATGTCAAAAAAAATGAAACGTTTATGTATCTTCTGCCTCGTGGAAGAACCTGTAATTATTCTGCCTCTCACGGTAAATTGTTGGTCTGGATAGATGAACAATGATACATTAGTAGTAGTTTATAAATAATCATTTTCAGTCCATCCATTCATTTTCTTAGCTGCTTATCCTCACAAGGGTCGCGGGAGTGCTGAAGCCAATGTCAGCTCTCATCAGGTCAGGAGGCAGGGTACACCCTGAACTGGTTGCCAGCCACTCGCAGGGCACATAGAGACAAACAATCAATTGCTCTTACAATCACACGGATGGGCAATTTAGAGTGTCCAATCATTGCATATTTTTGGGAAGTAGGTGGAAACCAGAATGCCTGGAGAAAACCCACGCAGGCAGGGGTAGAACATACAAACTCCACACAGATTGGGCCTGGATCGAAACCCGGTCCTCATAACTGTGAGGCCAATGAGCTACAGCTGTACTGCCCATTTTCAGACCAATGAATAGCACAAACCAGTGCAATCTGTAGGCCAGTCCCAAGCCCGGATACATGCAGAGGGTTGCGTCAGGGAGGGCATCCGGCGTAAAAACTGTGCCAAACAAATATGAGCGTTCATCTAAAGAATCCCATACCGGATCGGTCGTGGCCCGGGTTAACAATGCCCGCCCCCGGCACTGCCAACCTGCAGGGCGTCGGTGGAAATTCAGCTACTGTGGGTCGAAGACAAAGAAGAGGAGGAAACCAGATCTGTCGTCAGAAGAAAAAGAGGAATGCACAGATCCTACAACTGAGTGTAGGGACTTTGAATGTTGGGACTATGACAGGAAAAGCCCAGGAGTTGGTTGACATGATGATTAGGAGAAAGGTTGAGGAAGGTAGTAAGGCTAGAGGTTTAGCAGCAGGGTTTAAATGTAAACGGAATAGATGGGAATAGAAATGGAGTAGAGGTTATTTTAAAGGAAGAGCTGGCTAAGAATGTCTTGGAAGTGAAAAGAGTATCAGATCGAGTGATGAGACTAAAATTTGAAATTGAGGGTGTTATGTATAATGTGGTTAGCGGCTATGCCCCACATGTAGGATGTGACCTAGAGTTGAAAGAGAAATTCTGGAAGAAACTAGATCAAGTAGTTCTGAGCATCCCAGACAGCGAGAAAGTTGTGATTGGTGCAGATTGTAATGGACATATTGGTAAAGGAAACAGGGGTGATGAAGAAGTGATGGGTAAGTACGGCATCCAGGAAAGAAACTTTGAGGGACAGATGGTGGTGGACTTTGCAAAAAGGATGGAGATGGCTGAACACTTATTTCCAGAAGAGGGAGGTACATAAAGTGACCTACAAGAGTGGAGGTAGAAGCACGCATGTGGATTATATTTTGTGCAGACGATGTAATCTGAAGGAGATTACTGACTGTAAAGTAGTGGTAGGGGAGAGTGTAACTCGACAGCATAGGATGGTGGTGTGTAGGATGACTCTGGTGGTGGGTAGGAAGATTAAGAAGACAAAGGTCGAGCAGAGAACAATGTGGTGGAAGCTGAGAAAGGAAGAATGTTGTGTGGCCTTTCGGAAAGAGGTAAGACAGGCTCTCGATGGACAGCAGAAGCTCCCGGAAGACTGGACAACGACAGCCAAGGTAATCAGAGAGACAGGCAGGAGAGTACTTGGTGTGTCTTTTGGTAGAAAAGGGGAGAAGGAGACTTGGTGGTGGAACCCCAAAATACAGGCGATAGGAGTACATTGAGATGCGATGTAGGGCAAAGATAAAGGTGGCAAAGGCTAAACAAGAGGGGCATGAAGACATGTACACCAGGTTGGGCACGAAAGAAGGAGAAAAGGATCTCTACAGGTTGGCCAGACAGAGGGATAGAGATGGGAAGTATGTACAGCAGGTAAGGGTGATTAAGGATAAAGACAGAAATGTGTTGACTGGAGCCAGTAGTGTGCTAAATAGATGGAAAGAATACTTTGAGAAGTTGATGAATGAAGAAAGTGAGAGAGAAGGAAGAGTTGAAGAGGCAAGTGTGAAGGACCAGGAAGTGACAATGGTGAGTAAAGGGGAAGTCAGAAAGGCACTACAAAGGATGAATAATTGAAAGGCAGTTTGTCCTGATGACATCCCAGTGGAGCTATGGAAGCAATTTGGAGAGATGGCTGTGGAGTTTTTGACCAACTTATTCAACAGAATACTAGCGGGCGAAAAGATGCCTGAAGAATGGAGGAAAAGTGTTCTAGTTCCCATTTTTAAGAACAAATGCGATGTTCAGAGCTGGGGGAATTATAGAGGAATAAAGTTGATGATATTGTGATATGCAGTGAAAGCAGGGAGCATGCAGAGGAACAATTAGAAAGATGGAGACATGCACTGGAAAGGAGAGGAATGTAGATTAGCCGAAGTAAAACAGAATATATGTGCGTGAATGAGAGAGGTGGAGGGGGAAGAGTGAGGCTACAGGGAGAAGAGATTGCAAGGGTGGACGACTTCAAATATTTAAGGTCAACAATCCGGAGCAATGGTGAGTGTGGTAAGGAAGTGAAGAAACGGGTCCAAGCAGGTTGGAACAACTGGGGGAAGGTGTCTGGTGTGTTATGTGACAGAAGACTCTCTGCTAGGATGAAGGGCAAAGTTTACAAAACAGTGGTGAGGCCGGCCATGATGTACCGATTAGAGACTGTGGCACTGAAGAAACAACAGGAAGCAGAAATGGAGGTGGCAGAGATGAAGATGTTGAGGTTCTCGCTCGGAGTGACCAGGTTGGATAGGATTAGAAATGAACTCATTAGAGGGACAGCCAAAGTTGGATGTTTTGCTGACAAGGTTCGAGAGAGCAGACTTCGATGGTTTGGACATGTTCAGAGGCGAGAGAAGGAGTATATTGGTGGAAGGATGCTGAGGATGGAGCTGCCAGGCAAAAGAGCGAGAGGAAGACCAAAGAGAAGGTTTATGGATGTGGTGAGGGAAGACATGAGGGCAGTTGGGGTTAGAGAGGAAGATGCAGAAGATAGGCTTAGATGGAAAAAGATGACGCGCTGTGGTGACCCCTAACGGGACAAGCCCAAAGAGAAGAAGGATAGAAAATGTACAATTTTTCACATCACACCTGATTAATTCTCATATGTGTCATAAAGCATTTGTTAGGAATCACTGTTTTAGGGCCCATAAAAGACAGTAGCCTTCTTCCTCATATCTAGTCTGAGAACTGCAAGCCCAACCTTTTTCTTGTACTGTTTTCCTTCATTTATATTAGTTTTCAGTGATCCAAAACAGTCTTTAGTAATGCTCCCAAACAAGTCCCAAATAAAAAGTGTCCCCAGTCGATTTAATATAATCCCTAGCAATTTCTGTCTTCACTTACAGTGACAGGAGAGGAAAGGGTGTCTCAACTTCAAGCACCCCTTCCAATTTTGTCAGTAATTACTTGTCATGGACACTTTATTTCTATTAATCCTCCTTAGTTTGATCCTTCGGAGAATTGGTTCAGGAAAAACATGGCATGCAATGTATTATAAATGGTTACTTGACCAAAGCGAGGGTAAATGAGATAAGATGAATGCATCTGACATCAGAAGGTCTGGCGTGTGGATATTTGTCCACTTGGTGGTGCTGGTGCTCCATGTTCAAAAGAGTAAACGGCATATTTGGTAGCCCCATGGTCAAATTCACTTTATGGTACCATATAGAAAGAACAAACAATAAAAAAAATACAGTTTGACTTTGAGTCAGTTGTCATACAACAGCTGTGTGTGGTTGCACACTCATCATGTCAGTTCTACTTGGTAATTAAAGACCTGTTCCCAAACCACCTTTTTGTCTGGCTGTGGATGACTGAATTGAGCCCTCGAACAGCTGTTAGTATAGCCTTTATCTCCAAATTGGGTTTAAGAGCTATATCCTCAAGGGACAATCTCTTCAAACTTAAGTTGGTGCTTGAAACTAAAAAAGGAGATGAAGCACAACCGTAGTTAATTTTCATGGCAAGTCCTTGTGCATTCTTTCCTCCATGCAATGGTGAGAGTGAAACTGGCAGTTAGGCAACTGTTTGACTGACTGGAGCCACGGCTGGAAAGCTGTCCACCTATGGGTCCCACTCTGATTTAAGATAAGTGGGAAATCAAGTGGGCCTTGCCTGTTTTTAGAGTGGTGGGACTTAATGAAGGGTTAGGTTAGGGTTAGGATCTTCACTATCTGTTGGCAGCCCATTTTTGTTTTTGACGTACGGTTGATGAGTTTGAACCATTGGCCCTGAAGTGTGTTTGTAGGTTTCCCAGTTTAGCTACATGTTAGATGGTAGCGCATGTTGTTTGGATACAGACATTGTATTCCAGGTGACCTTTTTACCTGTTGACAAGGTGCAATATCTACTGTTTTTTTTGTACATGGTAATTGACTAAAATCTGGATAAAGCACCTTTTTGCCTGCAAATGCTCATTTGGATGGAGCACAGTAGTTGAGACGCATCCACAACCTATAACCATGTACTGCAGGACGAACTAACTACATTTCTTTCTGGTTCACTTCCGTTGGGGCAATTTATTTCTACATGGAGTGCTGCATGCGACTACACAATATTAGTCCGTGTAGGAAAATATATCACTGCAAAATGTCGTGGCGGAGATTATGCTTTGACCTTTTTTTAATCACATTATTTGATACAATTGAGTAATTATTGCAGGCATTCCACTGCAAACCTTACGTGAGATCATTGTTGAGTAAACCAGAGTTTAAAATGAATTTGTTTCTTCTGTCCTGTAGGTGGCGTGTCTGATCCGCGTGCCAACAGAGGTGGTAAAGCAGAGGACACAAACGTCTCCTTCATCCAGCACATACCACATGCTTAAAGTTGCACTCAGACAAGAGGTACAACTCTGGAGGCACTTTTTTTTGTTTTTACGTCAAGAAAAATGGTTAAGTGTCCAAAACATACCGTCATTTCTCAAGTATAATGCATCCTGAAGTATAATCCGCACCCCCAAAATTGACCTAAAAAAAAATCAGGAAAACCCTTCTACCAATGTACAATGCGCACCACCAATTTGTTGCTATCCATATGCTAAAAATATTAGGAATTATCTGTATTTATATATTGTTAGGTTTGTACTTGTATTGTTTTTCAAAAACTGTCTGTACAACAATCATTAATAATAATCATTGTGCATGTGCTGATGTAGCAGTAATATATAACTTGGAACAGGCCACAGGACATGCTTGTCCTGGGCCCTGTAATTGTCACAACAGAATTCCTCAACAGACAAAATGAATGCTCAATGATGGCATAACATTTTATTCATACTGTTGAAAACCCATATTATGACAGCTTTAAAAATAATAACTATTAACATTTAACTTAAATATATATTTTATATATTTTTTGCATTAAATATTTGTGCATAATCGTTTGTGCATAGTGCAGTTTATCCTCTACATTACACAACCTTGGCCAAGACTTCAAAAGAAGCATCTAAATTATCTCCAATCTGAAAAATATCCACCGTAGCTACCTTTGGTGCATCACTGTGGAACTCATCATTGGTGACTTGGTAGTTCCGGTGCTTCTCTAACCCTTTTTTTAACACTCTATGTACCTGTATACGACTATACAGTGTGATTGTATTTTTTATTTTTCATCCATACCTAAATATAATGCGCACTGTTAACGTTTAGAAAATATTTTTGTAAAAAAATTGCGCATTATTTTTGAGAGATTACGGTAGTTTTTTCTTGGATTTTGTTTTATATATTATATACATATTTTTCTGTCTGATTATACAGGGTGTTCGAGGCTTGTACAGAGGATTTGGGAGCACAGTTCTCAGAGAGGTGGGATTATATCTTGTTTTCTTATTCCTAATATTTACACTGAGGGCCAATATTTATTGCTCTAGGGACTCTATTCATTGTTGTTTTTAGTTTAAGATGTTTTACTTGTATTTAATTGAGTTGCTATTTCTGTTTACTGAATTTAGCACAAATTCTAAATTGTCAAAACTAGTTTTAGAAAACTGTTTTACCTGGATACCTCTTATTTCTGATGGAAATTATGATCAATGATTTTTAAAATAGTTTTACAACACATTCATCAAAATACTTTAACATTAAAACTAGTTTAACTTATTTCTTTATTGTATTTTAATATAAAAAATGAAAAACTTGATGACTTCTTTTAAGACATTTTCCACCAAACGTAGGCATTTGATTTCCAAGTTTCTGGAGTCTAAAAAGGCTCCAGATAGTCAAATCTAACTTGATTTCACTTCCAGCTATACTGAGTACATGAGTAAGAAAGTATGAGAAACAAAGAAGTATATGAAGGTGACACTTGTCTTTCTGTCTTTTTTTTGGGAGGGTGGGGGTGTGTTGAGTTGAGAGAGAGCGTAATCTAGTCCCCTCCACTGTGCTAGCCTGTACTTATTTTCTGCCTCACTAAACTGATGTTATTCACGCAAATTCCATCTGGACAGCTGGGGGGAAAAAGGACAACAAGACACCGTGATTTCTCTGAGGGACTCAGAATAAATGAATACATTTGTAGTGTGGCGCACAACCTACGTGCATACTAACACAGGCAGATGAATCGCAGCGGTGGCAGCAGGGATATGTGGCGCAGCAACAGCAAGGGATCCTGTGTGGTGATTGGCTTTGACGTTTGTCAGGAAGGTAATCCATTTTCTCTGTGCCCCCTTCGCAAGCCCCCCATCTCCCTCCTTTGGCCACTCTGTCAAGATACGTTTGTGCTATGGCACGCCACTTTCCTCTCTTGCTCGCTAACTAATTGGGGTCCTACCTTTGCGATATATTCATTACATAGCCTTCAGAACTCATTCCTGATGGGCATGATACCACATTAAGGAATGATGCAATGGGGCCGAGCACAGGGATTGAGTTACTGAAGTAGGAAGGTGGTTTGTGTTATTTGGGACTGAACCCGTGTTGGTGCAAATTCGGATCATGGTACCTGCAAACAAGTTTTAAACCACTGTGTTGGTCCATGATTAATTTTAGATTCAACAACCTTTTTTCCATTGCATGAATTATTTTCACAACTGTATGCAATCAAGCTTAAACATAGTCCACCAGACCTATTATCGATTCATCCATTTTCCCCTGCTTATCTGAGGCTGTACCCATGATCTCGTGCCACAGCTCATGACTATCGGTGAGGGTAAGAACATAGTTCAACCAGTAAATTGGGAGCTTTCCCGTTCAGCTCAGCTAGACCGATAGTCCACGTCACTGCAGACACTGCACTTATCCGCCCATTAATCTTGCAGTCCATCCATCCATTCATCCATCCATCCATTTCGTTCACCACTTATCCTTACGAGGGTCGCGGCGAGTGCTGGAGCCTATCCCAGCTGTCAACGGGCAGGAGGCAGGGTACACGCTGAACTGATTGCCAGCCAATCGCAGAATCCTGCACTCCATTCTTCCCTTACTCGTAAGCAAGACCCCAAGATACTTAAACTCCTCCACAGGGCAGGATCTCCTCCCTGACCTGCAGAGGGCACTCCACCCTTTTCTGATGGCTTCAGATTCGGAGCCGCTTATTTTGATTCTAGCCGTTTCACACTCTGCTGCAAACCGTTCTAGCGAGAGATGAAGATCACTGCTTGATAAAGCCATCAAAACCACATAAATCATCTGCAAAAAGCAGCGATGTCATACTGATGTCACCAAACCAGACCCCCTCAATACCATAACTGTGGCTACAAATTCTGGACATAAAGGTAATGAACAGAATCTATGAAAATGGCACCCTTGGTAGAGCCACAAAAGACATGTAGACTGCTTGGGCAAACTCCCATGGACCCTGCTGAGGGGGTAGAGCTAGTACAAGGTCAGAAACAGTGGACCAGCTCTAGGTAGATTGATGACACATGTTCCCTTGGGTGTTCAGTTGAAAACATTTTTTAGGTTGCAACCACTACGAAAAGTTTGCCGAGACTGGGATTGCGTCACTACACACGAAAACTTATTTTTCACAATTGTTGAGACTTTTTTGTATTATAAAACATGATGTATATGCCCAAAGCCTGTCCTGTTCAATAGCTTTTGCCAATCAGTATGAGTGTGGTAAACTTCACTTCTCCAGTTTTAGTTTGCACTGAACATTTATTTGGAATGCCACCTCACAATTCATGGTTTGAAACAGAAAATGGACAACAAAGACGGCAATGACAAAAGATAACAGAATATAAACAATTGGAACGACAACAAAAGACCAATACAAAATGACAGTGAGATATAGACACTTTCCCCCCCAAAAATCTGAATATTCCATAATTACATTCAAAAAGTTAGACTTTCATAGATTACAGATTCAGGACTCACAATTTAAACAATTTCAAGTATTTATTTATTTTTACAGAATTTGAGCTTCCAGCTCATGAAAATCAGGAATTGAAAAATGTTAATACTGTTAAGAAATCACCCCAAATATTGCAGGCCATATTAACCTTTTAATGATTATTTTCTGTTTGGAGATGATGTCACACAATAATCTACAAACCACAAAGCATCTGCATAGGTTTCCTGAGGTGTCATAACAGGACATCATTGATACCCCCCATAGGACGAGTAAGCCACAAACGTTCATAGCTCAGGAGGCCCGACTGTTAACACAGTGATGTGTTCAAGCTTGTCAAAGGAAACTCTAGTGGAAGTTACAAAATATGGCAGGAGAAGATGGGCCAGGAAAAGACATTATCATGGGCTTCAGACAGAAGATTTAAGAATCTAGTAGGGATCCAGAAAGAGTGGAATGAGGCGGAAGTCACAGCTTCAAAAATCACTACATTCATATGCATCTGGGAGATGGGCTACAACTCTCAGGTTCCTTGAGTCAAGCCGCTTCTAGATAGGAAATGTCTTAACAGGGCCAAGGAAAAGAAGGACTTGACTGTTGGTCCAAGGTCCTCTTTTTTGATGAAAGTAAGGGTTCGGAGGAAGATGGGTGAAGAACAGAACCCAAGCTTCTTGAGTTCCAGTGTGAAACATCCACACTCAGTCATGATTTTGGGTGAAATGTCCACTTGCAGGTGTTGGTAAACTCTCCTTTCTTAAGTCGAAGGTCACCGCAACAGCCGACAAGAATATTTTCGAGAACTTCATGATTCCTTCTGCTGAGGATCTGTATGGAGATGCAGATTTCTTCTTCTAGCAGGATCTGGCCCCTGGTCAGACCGCTAGAAGCACCAAAACCTTGTTGCATGCACATGCCATCACTTCACTTGACTGGCTGGGTTTGTCGTTGGATCTCGCCGAATGTATTATCAGAGGAAAATGAGGGGCACCATACCCAAAAACAAAGAAGAAATCTTTGCTTCCATAACTCCCACAGAAAGCAACAGGTTAATTACCTCAATGCCACAACGCATCCAAGCGAGTGATTAAGGCAAAAGGATTCCCAACCAAGTATTGAAGATTAACATCTGATTTTGAAATACCATATTTTGATTGGTTTAAGGTGATTTTTTTTTTTTTTTTTTTGGGTACAAAAACTGAGAAATAAACGATTTTTTCACAGTATTCACAGTTTTTGAACTCCTGATTTCCTGGGTATTGTGAGCTGGGAGCACAAATTATGTAAAAATAAACAAATACTTAAAATTGTTTAAATTGTCCCTGAAAGTTTAAACTTGAACTTTTCCATGCTACTCCATTTCTTTAGGAAGGGTCTGTAGTTGTGAAATACTCTCGTGACCAGCTACAACAGTGACATTAACAACAGATGTATTGCCAATACCATATTGTACACCCTTAATTACCCACCTTCTGAATGTTTAGTTCAAGTGGGGGGAAAAAAAAACAACTTATCACAGCACAAAGTTTTGTGAAAATTCTATGGCACTTTTCATAAACAAACCAACTCCCTAAAATAATTGACACCACTGATTTGGCCTGACACCATGAGTTGTACGTTTTGTATTCTCTCATTATACCACAAGGTGTCAGGCTAAGATCAGTGTTGTGCAGTCTGATTTTGCTCACTTTAACACTTTGCTCTTCTCTTCCCTCCACATTTCCCTCCCTACCTTATCACACTTAAGTTTGGAGTATCAGCCAATTCAGTGATTATGTGCCCTCAGATTTTTATGTAAGTTTTGTTAGGTGACGTTCAATTTGATACAAACTGCACCAATTTAAAATAGCGTAATGAGTCAGAGATGAGCTATTACATGATTTATTGATGTAGTGGGTATGATAACTGTAGCTGGAAGTGAAACTGACAGTTTCAGGCACCTTGAACCCCAGATGATTGACTATTGAGTGCAGTACTCCACACTATTTATCAAGTTCCTATACATAGACAATTATGATAGCTATGCAGCAACGTTAAAGCAGCTAAAATGTCTTCCTGTGGTCTCTTTACCCGGTTAAATCCTTCATCAGGTGTATTCCCAATGCGTTTGAAAGCTTACCCATGAATACTTTTGGTGAGACCTGGGAACTCATAGAACACAGTGGCAGCCTAACTATTTGTGAAATTGGAGAAAATATCTCTCTATATGTATCCTATCTTCATGTGTCCTTTGGTTAATCTTTTAGAAATGACTAACATTTTAACAAACTTAAACTTATCAGATCACAGCGCAACAGTATTCTTTAATTAATTATTCCAATTTAGCAGGGGTTAATTAAAATAAAATGACAATTTGTTTCCAATGAATAATTTATGGTGTACTCTGCTTTAAAAGAAAAAAAAAAGATCTCTTAATCTCTTAGTATATATTTTTGTGTTTAGCATGTGCAGCTTCAACCGGTGCAATGGTGGCTACGTGTTGTTATATATGCTGCGTTACAGCTGTCATACAAAGCCATGATAGGGGGCTCCACTTCTGTTCAGATGCTAAAACGATCCCACTCAGCAAGCATGAGATTCAAACTCACCCCTAAATGTCCTTTTCAGTCAAGGCACTTTTCATCATCTGTGCTGTAGCTTGAAAAGGAAAGCTGATAATTACTCATGTCCTCTTTTCTATGCACACTGTTACATACATTTTCTTTATCCACCCTCATATGACCAAGATGAAGCAGAGAACGCAAAAAAAGGAAGAATGGAAGTGTTTGGGAAGGGAAATGTGTTTTTCTTTAACACACTCAAAATGACTGCTGTTGGACTCATGCAAAACAATTTGTGCCTGAGTTGTTGGTGATGGCAGGGGAGGTTACAAGCGTATGTGCTACTGTCTTACCTTATCTATAGTGATGAGTAGCTTGATGACCTGTTGACTTTTGGTGATAAAGTCCTTGACATGACTTGACCTGACGAAGTGTGGTTGAGTGCGTTTCTGTGATCTGCAGTGACAATATGTGCATGTGCCATTTGTTACTCATAGTTTTTTGAATCTCTGTATGATCTCCACTGTGTAATCATTGTACTTACCAAGTACAATATTACTCCAATGTCATGTCTATGTTGTTCACATTGGATGAAGGTCATATTTCCACAGTAATTGGTGTCATTGTATTATAAGATGGACTAACCAATGCTATAGTCAGAAATTCTTTTCTTCAGGTGATATTTTGGCTTTTGGCCCAGTTTATATTGGAGTGCCTTTTCATTTCTTGTTGAAAATTGAATCCTAAGTATTCCAGACCTGCCTGTTTAATTTAGTAGATTTGTTTCCCTCTCAATTCCGGCAAAGTTGACAAACCAAAGGTTTTCACTGTTGATGTAAATGAGTGTTTCATATTATTACTGATAGCAATACTGCGCATATTTGAGTTCTGAAGTATCAAGGATGTTCTCAGGGTGTTAGGGAAGGCAAAAAATCATGAGCATCTTGAAGAATAAATATTTGCATACTTCCTGTTACATTACATGGACTAGACACGAAAAAAAAAAAGCAGTTTGTGATGTTTGATTAATAAACTGAACAACTTGGCATAAAAACCTGAACAAGAAAAATGGATAATTTTCAGATTTAGTGCTGCAAAATTGTAACTGTTGAAACAAAGAAGATATTACAAATGGTTTTTTTCCCGTAACCTAGTATTATCGTTGTTTTTGTCTTAATATGGTTAAAACAAAATAGACTGTCCCCCACCCTTCCTTCCCAATGTTCTAGTCCATCTATTTACTGCCCATCTGCAGACTTGATTCAGGAATATGAAACAAAACTTTTGTCGTGATTGTGAGGAAAATGACGCAGCAGCCTCAGTCCATACATTCTAAAATGTTACTTCCCTTAACAGTTTGTATAACTGGACCAGATTAACCTAAGTCTGTTCAGAAGAGAGGTGAAATGAAACGTTTTGTAAGACCACCAGAACAGTCCAATTGTGCTTGATTCAATGACCTGAGAATATACACGGGCCAGAGATTTAAGATCTGCTTTGAACACGAGGTCAGAAAAATACCAGTTACCAGTTTATCAGTTGTTAATGTGAGGTTGCTACTTTTATGGAAAATAGTTTTTGTGTGTGTGTTTAGGTGCGTGGGTGGTTGCAGCTGACTAGACAGCACATCTGCCTCACAGTTCTCACACAAATCCCGCTCTTGCCTATGTGGACTTTGCATTTTCTCCATATGGCTGCATGTTTTTTTCCGGTTTCCTCGCACATCCAAAATATATATACAGTGTACTGCACTCCAAAGAACCATTTTCAGAGTTAGGTCCCTCAAAATAAAGAAAATGAGAAAATACATTTTAAGTTATACTGAAAGTGTCAAAAATTGGCAAACAAATTTGGTGGACAAAAAAAAAATCTGAAAAAGTGAACCTGTAGTGCAGAGTATGTGGGGCTCCATTCTACACCACTCTGTTTGGCTCAACTTGTAAATTTGTAATTCTGACTCAAATATCAGTGCCTCACTATTTATAAAACCCCACCAAACGTCATTAAGTGTCATCGTTGATTTGGTCACTTGAAAAGATGGTGGTGTTAGTAGTGTTGCTTTACCAGAATCCAACACTTCTAAGATTGACTCCTTTTAACATTGGATAACTGATGGAAAGGCCTCTTGTCACATTAATTGTACACACACATCATTCACATTGGTGTTTCTGAATTTAGACTGATTTTTTTCCTGAGCTGACACTTGACCAGAGAATAATAATACATACAGTTCTTTTTAGTTGCCTTTTTGCATGTTCACATGTGATTTTTGGCTACATTAACTTTCAGGGTATGTTTTCATTGAGAACCTTCGGTCCATGTTTTCTTCTCGCATCTTTTGTCGTGTCAATTCATGCACAAACCTCTGATGTCCTGCACATGTTTTTAATAATGTCTGGCAAGAGAGTTGTGGTAGGTGGAGGATGTTTACTGGGGGGAGGAAGTTTGAGAATGGAGAAATCAAGACCAAGAGTGTATTGAATTTCATGTCAGAGGAAATTAGTTTCAGGAATATGCCTTTATTGGTTGGAATTTAGTGGCAGCAAATTAGATTGAAGGTTATCGGTAATCCCCGCAACAGCAATATGCAAAAATAATGTTTGAAATGAATGTCTGTTCCACTTGAATTCAGCACACATATAACATGATACCAAGTAATATCAGTTTGTTGACCATAGGGAAGGTTTTTAGTCTACAGAACTTAAAAAGCACCTAGGTATTCAATAGTGTTTTTATTATTTTGCTGCTTGTCTCTTTTTCTACACATATATAGACATCTTGATTGACCCTTTCCACAGACACTGACATTTTTAATCAAATTGGGCATTTATCTTGTGTTTAATTCGATCATATTGAGTGGAGTTGTGTTGGTAACAGCCGTTATTCTCCGCTAGTTATTTGAGTCTCTCCAGAAGCGGCACCTGCTCTGCCAACACACTCCAACCTCCCACCCCTCTTTGCTCAGTATATGCATGCCCCTGTAACCTCTACCTCAACCATCATCTTGCTCACAGCAGGGGCACTAATGACCCAGAAGCATCTGGAAGAAAACGCCTGAAAGTCAAGGGGCACTCTGTGATGTCACTGCATAATGTCTAATGGAAGAAAGAAATATAAAGTGTCAGTCGCAGCAAGAGCATTACCTCTCTCAACCCCAGCTGAGGTTAGCAGTTCAAACCAATTTGTTTCCCTTTCATGGCACTGGCTGTGTAGGAGTTTGACTGCTTGAGGGGTTTATATGTAATTTTTTTTAATTTTTTCATTTAAATTACTCTACAAAAGTCAAAGACAATCACTATTTCTTTCAGCATTGACTTAATATTTTTTTTCTTAGTCCGTTCAGTATAAATAGAATACAATTAGAAACCGTACACATCTAAAAAGGATTTTTATTTTTATCACGCTATGATTATGCCTATTCAGTGACATGAAAAATGTTTGTCGGGGGAGGGGGGGTTCCATCTGGAGGGCCTTTTTAACAGCTGCAGAACCCAAGTGTACTTCAGCTTGAGATCACAAACTAATGGCTGAACATTCTCCTTCAGGACTTTCTGTGAAAGAGTAGAATTCATGGTTTCCTCAATCACAACAAGTTGTCCAGGTCCTGAAGGAGCAGTGCAGCTCAAGTCCGTCACATTACCACAACCATGTTTGACTGTTCGTATGATGTTCTTTTTCAGAAATGCTGTGTGACATTAACACCAAAGACACACACATTCCAAATGGTTCAACTTTTGTCATCAGTCCCATTCCCTTTGGAATCTTTCAGGTTTTTTTTTTGTACATTGCATAAAATTGAAATCAAAACTATTTTAGAAATATGGAAATTGCAAATATAAATAATTCTGGAAGTGATTTTTTTTATGGAATGACATTGCTCACCATTTGTTGATTTCAAGGATTTTGTGATATGAGTCCATTTTTTTCTCATGTTTATCAGTTTTAAAGCAACATATTTTCAACCTGACCTTTCTGCTGCTTCATCTACCGTTGCCGTTTTGTGAGGGGTTTGATTTGTCAAACAATTGACCTTTGTCACCTTTTAATGACTGATAGGTCAGATACATGCCCAATGAGTGTACATACGGCACCTGCATCGAATATGTATCCGATTTACTCTATAGGCACATACTGTATGAAAGAGGTCTGTGTTGGATGTGAAAATATTAACCTAAGCGACAAAGCTCTGATGACAGTCATGCTGGTTGATCAATTGTTAGACTGAATGGCTGGAATATTTTGTAGAAATATTTGTGGTCCCTTTTTACTTTAGTAAAGCTCAACTTCTTTAAGAAATTACTAGTTAGGGTTTTGGCTTTCAGATAAATATTTTCCAAAATAAAATAATTTGCCAAGACCCTTCCCCTTATTTTGTCCAATGGGTTTCTATTTTACCCATGTTTGCCTTGAATAAAGATGTAGTTTAGCATTACATTGTGCTTTGCCATTCTTTAGGCCTGCAACAGACACATTAGGCCCATACGTGTTTTTGTTTGCGTGTGTGTGTGTGTGTGTGAGTGAGCATGAGTGAGATGATTTCAAACTGCACTGCCAGTGAAGACTTCTCTCACCAGATTTGGTTGTTTCCAGCTGTGCTTCTAATTCCCAATGGATTTTGACGTGTTATGAAACCACAAAAATAAAAAAAAAAAAAACATTGCAGTTGGCCCTTAGGGTCGCTGAAACAATTGTCATTGCTGTGGGCGCTGGTTCCAGAACAAATACTGTATTGCGTATGGTTCATGTCTCTACTCGTCATCCATGTAAGGATTTGTTCAATTTATTTGTTAGAGAATGTTCATATTGTACAGATTGGTACTGCTTTTACTTTGTTCCCTCTCTTTTCCTATTAAGGCAATTTCTTGCCCAGTTACTTTTGTTTTGTTCTAGTGTCACACTTTTGTCATATGTCCATAAAATGCCTTGCGAAACACCACCACTTGCATGCAAATACTCTTAGAGGTATAAACAAAGTTTTGCATGTACAGTTAAAATTCAAAATATTTTAAATCTCTAAAATGATAAAGATTAGCAGTGCAACTAACAAGTCTTTCCACTACTAGTTTTACTCATTATGACTTTTGGGATGTACTCTTTCTTTGTAAATTACACTCTTGTGTGTCGTGTTAAAAAGTCAACTTATTTGACCACTAATATCAATGGGTTGATTTGAGTCTGTGTTGAAGCCCTTTGCTCAACTTAGGCTCACTTATCCAAGCTAGGTTTTTGCTGCTGGCCCTGCCAGTTTTGATCTGTCATTTTAGGAGAGCTGGTACCTCAATTACATACGAACCGCTGTTGATTTTTTTTTTTTTTTTTTTTTTTATTTATTTTTTCTTGGCCAAGGCTACGTGAGTGTGGTGTTGTGTTATGTGTTCTTTTTACCTACAATGAAGAAAAAAAGTATTTGAACACCCTGCTATGTTGCAAGTTCTCCCACTTACAAGTCATGAAGGGGTCTGAAATTTTCATTGTAGGTACATGTCCACTGTGAGAGAGATCATCTAAAGAGAAAAATCCTAAAATCACAATGTACGATTTTTTTTAATGTTTTATTTGTGCGATAGAGCTGCAAATAAGTATTTAAACACCTGTCTATAAGCTAGAATTCTGACCCTCAAAGACCTGTTTGTCCCCCTTTAAAAGTCCACCTCCACTCCATATATTATCCTGAATCAGATGCACCTGTGTGAGGTCGTTAACTGCATAAAGACACCTGTCCACCCCATACAATCAGTCAGACTCAAATTTGTAACATGGCAAGTCCAAAGACACCAGAGACAAAATTGTACAACTCCACACGGCTGGAAAGTGCTATGGAGAAATTGCCAAGCAGCTTGGTGAAAAAAGGTCCACTGTTGGAGCAATCATTAGAAAATGGAAGAAGCTAAACATGATGGTCAATCTCTATCGGAGTGGAGCCCCATGCAAGATATCGCCTTGTGGGGTCTCAATGATCCTTAGAAAAGTGAGGAATCAGCCCAGGACTACACCACAGGACTTGGTCAATGACCTGAAAAGAGCTGGGAAAACCGTTTCCAAGGTGACTGTTGGTAATACACTGAGACGTCATGGTTTGAAATCATGCATGGCACGGACTGAAGGTTCCCCTGCTTAAACCAGCATATGTCACGTCCCGTCTTAAGTTTGCCGATGACCATTTGGATGATAGAGGAGTCGTGGGAGAAGTTTTTGTGGTCAGATGAGACCAAAATAGAACTTTTTGGTCATAATTCCACTAACTGTGTTTGGAGGAAGACAAATAGAGTTCCAACCCAAGAACACCATCCCTACTGTGAAGCATGGCGTTTTTAACATCATGCTTTGGGGGTGTTTTTCTGCACATGGGACAGGACGACTGCACTGTATTAAGGAGAGGATGACCACGGCCATGTATTCTGAGATTTTGGGGAACAACCTCTTTCCCTCAGTCAGAGCATTAAAGATTGGTCATAGCTGGGTCTTTCAACATGACAATGACCCGAAGCACACAGCCAAGAAAACCAAGGAGTGACTCTGTAAGAAGCACATCAAAGTTCTGGTGTGGCTTCGCCAGTTTCCAGAGTTAAACTCAATATAAAATCTTTGGAGGGAGCTGAAACTCCGTGTTTCTCAGCGACAGCCCAGAAACCTGTCTGGTTTAGAGAAGATCTGTGTGGAGGAGTGGGCCAAAATCCCTCCTGCAGTATGTGCAAACCTGGTGAACAATTACAGGAAACATTTGATCTCCGTAATTGCAAACAAACGCTACTGTACCAAATATTAACATTGTTTTTCTCAAGTGTTCAAATACTTATTTGCAGCTGTATCACACAAATAAATCGTTTAAAAAATAATGCATTGTGATTTCAGGATTTTTCTTTTTAGAAAATCTTTCTCACAGTAGACATGCACATATGATGAAAATTTCAGACGCCTTCATGATTTCTAAGTGGGAGAGAACTTGCAACATAGCAGAGTGTTCAAATACTTATTTTCTTCACTGTATTTGTGGAAGGGAAATCACAAATTAACTTGCATGGCTTTTTTTTTTTAAAAAAAAAGGTTGGACACTCATTTATTAATTCACATTCTCAAACTCACACACGTACACACTATGCACTATGTACTAAATATGAACTTGTATACTGGGGGGAAAAAAGAAGGGTCATTTGCACAAACACTGCACACAATGCTTGGAATACTGGATGTTGTCCTCAAGTGAAATGAAGGAGTTCCTCTTTTAGTTATTGAGAAGTCTGAGGGGTACCCACAATATAAAAAAATTGTGGAAGTGAATAGTTTGTGCGCTTAGGTTTTTTTTTTTTGAAGATACTTTTTATTCATGTCAGTGATACGTGGTGAGGTTGAACACAAGATATTAAGGTGTTATGAAAAGAATGATGAAGTAAAGAGTTTTTGTTTTCCATTTTTAAAAAGTTCAACATGCATATCGCGTCACTGAAACATCTGTGTTCATTATTGTATTAAATGTGACTCTTGCACTTCTATAAAATGACAATCTTCCTGTTTAGAACAACAGAAAATAAGTGAGACACTTATGTTTTAGTTTTTAGTTTCCAAGATGAAGTAGTCACGCAAACAAGTGGTTAAAATTTTTGTAAATAATTCTTCATAGTGATTAACCGCTAACTGCCACCATTTTTATCTCCTGGGTTGAAACAGTTTAAAACTTTGCCTCTCTTTTAGTGCTTATCCTGTTTTCAATTTTTTTATTTATTTATTATTATTTTTTTTTTCAAGATTGGTTCTGATCTATGACCAGCACTTTGTTTCCAGATATGGTTGTATTTAAAGTGTTTCATAAATTAAAGTTGAGTTGCTGCCAAATAAAATTCAGGTAATATGCACGACATGGGTATCTATGTAGGTGTACAATTTGATGGTCTAACATACTGTAAGATTCAGATTGTTGTGCATCCTACATTCACACTAAGACTCTTATTTAGCAACTCAGTACACTTAGTCTTCAAAGTGGAGATGGTGCGTTTTCATTGAATCCAAACTTGCAATATTAACTCTTTGGACTCAATAGCTAGTAAGACAGTTTGATCGTCTTAGGGACTCTCTAGCAACCGTCTAATACCTCATTTACCTTTTTCTCTTTGTTTGACCTTCAGGCATACTCATAGCTCTCATCCTGTCATCAGCTTAATTGGTTAACCCTGCAGGGTTCCTGTGTCATGTCACTCTTTCATTCATTGCCCAATATGCACACTGCCACTGATTCCTTCTTGGTGGTTGACAGATCTTGAAATGTTATATCCCTTTGTTGAGTTGCTTTATGAGCAATATGTAAAATAGTGTACCACAAAATGATGCCCACATGCCACCAGGGCTTGCATTAAAAAGGCATCTGGCCCTTTATTTGTAATACATAGTTGATGAAGTGTTCTGTTTAATGTAAATTATCAAATTTATATGTCATGGTAATTCTTGCAGGTGGCACGGTGGTTCTGAGGTCCTGGGTTCAATCCCCGGCCCGCCCGTGTGGAGCTTGCATGTTCTCCCCGTGCCTGCGTGGGTTTTCTCCCAAAAACATGCAACATTAATTGGAAACTCTAAAATTGCCCCTCAGTGTAATTGTGAGCGCGGCGGTTTGTCTCCATGTGCCCTGCAATTGGCTGGCAACCAGTTCAGGGTGTACCCTGTCTCCTGCCTGTTGACAGCTGTGATAGGCTCCAGTACTCCTGCGACCCTTGTGAGGATAAGCGGTTAAGAAAATGGATGGATGGATTGATAATTCTTGCAGAGAATAGGGAGTTGTCTGCTTTTATCTATTCAGTATCCATCACGTTTGCATTGAGGCTACACAAAGCTGCACACAGGTGGGAATCCCAAAAAAAAAAAAAAAAAAAAAACCTGAAACATCACTAATGCGGCACAAGCATTCTATAGTGTTACATGAAAGTGTTTCTCTCCTGTTTATGGAGTTAGTATTTTATTTATTTATTTATTTATTTGCTGGACTATTGTTTGTAACCCTCTCAATGCCACCTCATCTTTTAGTTAGCTCCCTTGTCTCTTCCTCTTCTTCAAAACAAGTCCTAAATTGTTGTAAGTAATACTGCCCCATACCGAGGTCGGTGGGGATGCGATAGCTTTTTGGCGACTGAGGACAGTGGTTTGAGTGGCTTATGGGAAATGTGCTGCTTAAACCTTTTCTCCAGCTTGGCTTGTTGAAACATGCGCACCCACGCACACAGAGTGCAGCCCTTGGCATTCAAAACTGTCAGGTGGAATTCCTCAGCAAGTGCTGTCAGACATGTTCTAGTTCGTACAGTATAAGGAAGTTGGAAAAGGCTCAGATGAGTGATTGCTCATTGCTGAAGGGTGAACACCCCTCACAGTTACACTGTAAGGGTTCTAAAACGGCCCCTTGCTCTTGCTGCAGGAGGGATAACCTCTAACTCAGCCATGACACATTTGTTTTTTGAGAAAACACAGCTCAAGGCTCAATGCTTTGTATTCATTATGCATTTGAAAACTCTATATTCAGCACAGTGATTGGCAATTTCAGCTAGCCTGTTGTTTTACTAGCTGCTGTTATTCTCTTTCTGAACTTAGAACTAGAAAGTGGCTCCAAGTGAGTCGCACATCAGTATTCCATCCACTGGAACAAAATCTGCGAGTGGATGGCGGGGTCCACCTTGCTTCAATGTGCCAGTTCACAAACTCTGTACATCACCTGAATAACATGCATTTTTTATGGTGTTCATTCACTCGTGAGTTGCTTGGCTGCAATATAGCCGGGGTGCCCAGTGCCTCGATCGTGATCCGCCAGTCGATCTCCGAGGCAGTTGCACCCCCCCCCCCCACACACACACACAAAAAAAAAGAAATGCATCAGTCTATTGTCCATCTCATCGCTTGTTTCAGGTGTGACCAATATGTTGATCACGTGGGTATATTGACTGACATGCAGTTTGACCAATCCTGGCCTCTTCTGAAATGTCACTGCGCATGTGCACATAATGGTGTGTTCTAGGAAGCTGGCTTCCTATTTACCATCTGTCTCTTGCTTTTTCCACAGCAGTCGCTGTGATATCTAGACTATTGTTCTGCTGTTGTTTGCACACCTATTGAGACCAGCCTACAGTTTGCACTGGCTTGTGCCCCTCATCGGAGCATTACAAATCTTACCACTTGTATTACAAATCTTTGCCATACTCATTAACCCTTTTAAAATGATGGCTCACTGGTGACAGCGCGCGTGTATGTGAAATTACTTTGCGCAGTTGTAATCATCCAAACTGTCCCTGCACGCTGTAAAATTATTATGTTGCTTTCGGGATTAAAACCATGGTAAAAATATTTTTTTAATTCTTTCACTATTTATAAATTGAATGCAACTATGCGACAAGTGTGGTGATGTCAGTGTGGCTGGAAGCAAAACTCAACCTCAAGCTGAATCCTCCAGGTAGGACCTCAATCATTTAAGGAGCATTCAATTTTGTCCTACCTACATTTCCTACCTGTTTAGTAGTATATTGTGATCTACGGTATCAAAAGCTGCACTAAGATCCAACAAGACCAAAATGGACACCTTTCCTAAGTCAGTATTCAATCTTATCTCATTTAGCACATAGATAAGAGCAAATTCAGTGATAAGTTCAGAAACCAACTTGAAATTTGTCAAAAAGCCAATTTAAATTCCAGAAATTGGTGAGTTGATTAAAAATAACTTTCTCCACGATCTTGGCTATAAAAGGGAGTTTGGAAGCGTCCAGTGCTCTGTTTTTTTTAGAAGAGGCTTAACAGCAGCTACTTTAAGAGCTTTAGGAAACTCGCCAGACTGAAATGAGCTATTTATTTGTTGCAAATCAGGTAGCACTGATTTTACAATAGTTTTGAAAAAGTCAGATGGTATTGAGTCAAAGGAGATCGTTGCTGGTTTCAGCTGCTGGACAATTTTATACAGTTCTTTGGTCAAGTGTATCAAATTCTGACATGGTAATAAAGCGTTCCCTGGGTGGCTTCAGATGTCATATCATTGTATAATTTTGGTGATGTTCTGATGACATTTAACCTGATGGATTGCGTTTTTTCACAAAAATAACATTCAAACTAATTGCACTTATCAGCTGTTTTGCTTTCTAGAGCTTTCTGATTCAGGGGGTTATGAGCTTGTCAATCACAGCAAAAAAATGTGAGTATTTTTGAGGTTGTCACTGATGATTTCAGAAAAACTGTTGCTGTCCAGCCCTGACTAACTCTTGGTTAAAATTAGAAAGACAGACACTGTCTGCAGAGAATTTTCCACCTTTAGAGGTTTGGACACAGGCAGCAGTGCATTTCCAATCGGTTATGGAACAAAAGTAACGAAATAAACAGCAGAACATTCACACACAACCTGCTGTTTGCCACAACTGATGCTGAGTTAATCAACATGCAAGGTGGTTAGCCAGTTAACAGCTAGCCAACTCTACACTCACATTGATTCCAACATCAGGCCACAGACCAGGCCTCCCCTTCTAAACTTTCTAATTTCCAGATTATAAAATGCGACTTTTGTTACATGCTTTCAACCCAGAGGCTTATGCAATAATGCGGCTAATTTATGGATATTTCCTAACAGACGCCAGGGGCGCTCCAGCAGAAACTGTAAGAGTGAGACAGTTGGAATATATGTTTCGAGGAAGACGCTAGTTTAATGTAACTTCGCACTTTGTGCATGAATAAAATTAGCATCAACAGACCCTCATCATGGAAAATGTAAGAAGAAATGCATGTGACACAGCATTTAAAGTCAAAAACAATCTAGCTGGCCAATAAAGAAGGAACCAGAGTTGCTGCACATAAACTTGGCATAAATGAATCGATGGTGAGACGCTGGAAACAGCAGCGGGAAGCAATGTAAAAAGATTTCAGAGGTAATAAAAGCAGGGTAGCCTGGGCTGTGTTTCTGCTGTGTTACTGCTGCGTTTCAGGGACTGTTTGGAAAGAAAAGCTCAGGTATATTATTAAAACTGTTAAAACTCTTTGTGTATTGTCTTTCTTTGTAAATATCTCATTTCAATTAAACTTATTTCTGAAGTATAACTTGTAAGTGCAGTAGCCTATTTGATATAAATTTCACTCAGTCCACATTTTTATGTTTGAAGTTTGGCAAAATGATTTGGGTTGTTTGGACTCATATTTTAAGTTTTCAAAATATTATGATTGTCCTGTATTTACACATTTACACCAGAGGTCACCGTTTAACAGTGTGTTTAAAAAAAAATAATAAAAACTTGTGCCCAAAGGGGGGCGCCCCCCCCCCCCCCCCTTTGAACCCCCCTACCTCCCCCGAAGACAGACATTTTCTGTGTTTTACCAAATTGGTCATTCTCATCCCTGAAAAGTCCAGCTCCACTCCATGTATTATGCTGAATCAGATGCACCCGTGTGAGGTTGTTAGCTGCACAAAGACTTCTGTCGACCCCATACAATCAGTAAGACTCAAACTTTTAACATGGCCAAGACCAAAGAGCTGTCCAAAGACACCAGAGACAAAATTGTACAACTCCACATGGCTGTAAAGGGCTACAGAGAAATTACCAAGCACTTTGGTGAAAAAGGTCCACTATTGGAGCAATCATTAGAAAATGGAAGAAGCTAAACATGATGGTCAATCTCTATCGGAGTGGAGCCACATACAAGATATCACTTCGTGGGGTCAATGATCCTGAGAAAGGTGAGGAATCAGTGCCAGGACTACACGACTGGACTTTGTCAATGACCTGAAAAGAGCTGGGAGCACCGTTTCCACAGTGACTGTTGGTAATACACTCAGACGTCATGGTTTGAAATCATGGATGGCACGGAAGGTTCACCTGCTTAAATCAGCATATGCCAAGGCTTGTGTTAAGTTTGCCAATGACCATTTGGATGATACAGAGGAGTCATGGGAGAAAGTTTTGTGGTCAGATGAGACCAAAATTTAACATTTTAGTGATAATTCCACTAACTGTGTTTGGAGGAAGATGAATGATGAGTTTAATCCCAAGAACGCCATCCCTACTGTGAAGCATGGGGGTGAATGCATGGGTGTTTTTATGCACATGGGACAGGACGACTGCACTATATTAAGGAGTGGATGACTGCGGCCATGTATTGTGATATTTTGGGGATTAACCTCTTTCCCTCAGTCAGAGCATTGAAGATGGGTCGTGGCTGACCTGAAGCACACAACCAGGAAAACCAAGGAGTGGCTCCGCAAGAAGCATATCAAGAATCTGGCATGGCCTGGCCAGTCTCCAGACCTAAACCCAATTGGGAGGGAGCTGAAACTCCATGTTTCTCAGCGACAGCCCAGAAACCCGTCAGATTTAGAGAATGTTTGTGTGGAGGCGTGGGCCAAAATCCCTCCTGCAGTGTGTGCAAACTTGAACAACTACAGGAAACCTTTGACCTCAATTGGAAAGAAAGGCTACTGTACAAATGTTAACATTTGTTTTTCTCAGGTATTCAAATACTTATATGCAGCTGTATCACACAAAAATATCGTTTAAAAGAATCGTACACTGTGATTTCTACTTTTTTGTTTTAGATTATCTCTCACAGTGGACATGCACCTATGATGAAAATTTCAGACCCCTCCATGATTTTTAAGTGGGAGAACTTGCAGTATAAGAGGGTGTTCAAATACTTGTTTTCTTCACTGTATGTTGTTTGAGCTGTTGTGTTGCATAAAGCAACAGACGGTTCATTTTGGTGTATTCATGTCAAAATAGCTCTCCACAGAGGCGTTCGCAAAGCGGAGTTTCCACCAATATGCACATTCAGACAATCAGATATGTCCAGAACCGGCCACATTCTGAAGGAAGACTGAAAGATGTGTGCTTTTGTCATATGGAACTTTTTCTAAGAATGTAAACAAAGGGCTAAACAATCAGAATGGTATCCAAGATAAATAGTGAAACTTCTTAAAATTAGGGTTAGGGAGCTCTTTTTATAGATGAGAACAAAGATACACTAGTGTTCAAAATAATAGCAGTCCAATGTGACTAACCAGATTAATCCATGTTTACAGTATTTTTTTTTTTTTTTTTGAATGCTCCATGTCCAACAAGTTATCAGTTGGTGCATTAGATTCTAAGAAAACCAACAAGACCCAGCATTCATGATATACACCTGCTGAGTCTGAGTCTTTGATGATGCAGAGTGAAACTCTCCACTGGTTTGGCTCTTGGCTATCTCTTCTGATTATTCTTTGGACTACTCTGGCAGAAATCATGCTGGGAGCACCTCAATGAGTCAAATATGTGCTGGTGTGATTGACTTTCCACTTATGTACCATGGCTGCAACCGTGCTCACTGGAGGGTTCAGAAACATAAATATGCGCCTGTAACCAATGCCCTCAGCTTATGCTCAGCTCAGTTATGTTTTGCAACACTTAGTTCGCAATGGTTTTGAGACAGCTCTCTGCTCATACCCATCATGAGATGTCATGACTCACACCTTGGCAATGAGACCGTTTTTAGCCCATCAATAGGATTGAACCATCAGAAATTCCTTTGCACTGACGAGGATTGGATTGGATTTGATTGCTGTTTGATTATTGATCAATTTTACGTGTCTTGACTTCTCATGCTTTTTTGAGACTCCTTCTTCACGTGTTCAATATTTTTTTCACTGTGTTCTAGTGACGTGTCGTATACTTATTTCAGCCACTTTATATTGTCAATCATTTTTGCAGGTCTGTGTGACCTTGAAAATGGAGCTGCCCAAAACACCTACTGTGTCTCTGTTGTTTTCTGACTATCTCGTTTCATCACATCATGAAAGTTTCTTATCAAACAGTCAGTCCATCATCGTACTTTACTGACATGCCGTAGGTGGAATGTTGTTGCATCAGAATGCTTCCGTGAGTATGTTTGCAATGTGTGGATCTATCAAAACCTCTACAAACCACTGTTCAAATGATTGATTTTTGTGAAAATGAGATAGATAATTTAATAACTTTTTTCATTGTTTATGTGACCTGTAAGATCTACACTTTAAAAAAACATTCAGATAGGTGTAAATAAAAATAAAGACAAAATGTGGTGATACAAGTTGTCACATGCTTTTATAACATTAGGTTTTTGTTCAGAATTAACCAATCACATGAAAAATCACACCTACCACCATTTTAAAGTGCCTCTGATATACCCAAAATAAAGTTCAGCTTGCCTTGTAGTCCTTTAATGACATTTTTGTTGTCAAATATTTGCCGCACACCAAGCAAAGTGTCAAAAAGCAGCTGAAGTGGACCAACACAAAAATAAAAATAGCATGAAACTCTTTGCCACATATCAAATGATTAAGTACCACAGATTAGATCGATACAGTACAACGGATAAACTGCAACACTATATTGGGTTTTGAGGCTGCACAAACAAAATACTGTAGCATACCATTTTAATTGAGCCACACCCACTGGAAAAATACACGATGCACAGCTTTTATAAATCAGATATATATTTTCCGGGCGTGTAGTCTCTGCTGTTGAAGTACACAGCTGCAGGAAGTCAATGAGATGAGCAATCATTGACAGTTCTTCGTTGATGCCTAACCTGATACTCCGCGTGGTCAAATCTTCCAAGGAGTGACGCGCCGAGGGATTCTAACAGTCATTTTATGATCCATTTTGTAATTATCACACCAACATTTGTCTTCTTCTCACCAAGCCTCTTGTTCATGGTCTTGTAGCCCTTTTCAGTCTTGCGCAGGTCTATAATATTGTCCTGATGTACTTGGAAGATTCAGTGGTCTTGCTCATAATGGAGAGATTGGTGTCTGATTGATTGATTGATTGATTCTGTGGATAGGTGTCATTATACAGTTAAGAAGTTGAGATGGGTATCTCTCATCAAGTTAACGAGTTTAGATTAGGAGTTCTTTGAAGCGAGCCGTGACGTAACTCAGACGTCTTTGTTGTTGGTAGGGGATCAAATACTTATTTCAAGGTAATGGAATGCAAATCTATGAGATTTTTCTGGATTTTCTTTGAGATATTCTGTCTGTCACTATTAACGTGAGCCTACTCATAATATTATAGACCGCTCATCACTTTGTCATTGTGTGAATTTACAAAATCAGTGAAGGGCCAAATTATTTTTCTCCACTTTACCCAAGGTGTGCTGGGAGTGTCCGGTCTGGAGTAGGGTTCAAAATAATTTCCATGGCATTAAATATCCCATGGAACAAAAAGAAGACAGTCATCATCAAGTGCAGAAAAACTGGTACAAGCAGTGATGTTGCCAAGAACTGGAGGCCTCTCCAAAATTGATGAAAAGAAAATGGGTCAGTTTGGCTGCCTAAAGGCCAAGAGCAACATTGGAGGAGCTTCAGAAATTTCTGGCAAGTCGTGGCTGGTGACCTGTGACAACAATCTCCCATCTACTTCATTTGTCTGGGCTATATCATAGGATGCCAAGACTCCAGCTTTATCTTACCAAAGTAAGTAAATAACATTTAAAAAAAAAAAACACTTAATCTTCCAAATGAATGTTGGAAAAGAAAAATTTTAGGCCATGAATCTAAAATATAATTTTGGCACAAAGACTGCACTTTACAAAAAATAAATATATACTTACTTACAGTGAAGCGAGGTGGAGGCAGCATCATGCTTTGGCACACTTTTTCGCAAACCTGAGGTGGAGGGATTTGTGAACAGCCTTACACAGTAGTCCATGTTTGCACAAAACTCGGGTTTTTGCTTAAAACAAAAACAGTCAGGAAGAGCCTGCTAGAACATCTGAACTGTATTTGAAGTTAAGATGCGCGGTTAATGATGGCAGTTGTGTACTGATTCCAATTTAATGAGTTTGAATGTTATTGATTTATACTATTAATACAGGCAATTCGCCAGTTATAAGAGGGTGGGCAGGCTCACTTGAGCAACCACACTGTTTCAGGTGTTTATTTTTATGTCCGCTCTTTATTTTTTTTTTTTTTTGCGTTAGATGGGTTATAGGTCACTGTAATTGTGTCATTTTTGGCAATAGCATGATTTTTGTACTGGGGTATGTCAACATATGAAGTGGGTGTGGATGTGGGTGCTTGGATACTGGTATTGTTTTCTTATCATGTTGTCTTATTAGATAAATGTGGACTTAAGTATATAATAGTTTGGTGTTCACATGGCCTACATTCATTCGACTTCTTGACATTGGCTGCTGCTTGATGGGTTTGCCATGTGACTGCCATCTGGATTTTTAGAAAACATTTCTCCACATGCAGCATGTCTCTTCTGTTTCCTCACTTTAGTGTAAAGATATTTGTTCTATGATCATCACATTTGTTGTTGATGTTAATCATCAATGATCTTTGTGACATTACACAACATCACATTGTTTCTCACACACTGCTTATCCCTCTGTGAAAGAGTTGGATTGCATATGGGGCTACAGTTGTATGTATACGTATGGCGTGGTGCAATTGGAAACTACTTAATACTGCACCATCAGAACTGTTATCTTAATTCTCAATCAACTCAAGATTCTTTTGAATCAAGTTTTGTTAGGTCATTTTGTAAATTCAATTTGAAATTCCTAATGCTATCAAACTCATGTGTTGGATTTCAAATCTAGGGGCTTTTTGAAATTTTTGACAGATGGATTTTCAGTGACCATTGGGTATCACGTACTAACATCGGATCCAGCTGCATTCTCCGGCTCATGAATCATTTGCTCCACATCTGGTGGCAAGCGTGGAACAGACTCAGCAAATACTTGTTCGTGATCTGTTTTCAAGGTTTGACTTTCTTTACTTAGGTGGAGTTTGGTTGGTGATTGTCATTCTCAAATTTTGAAGGGAATGTATGGAGAAAATTCACTTATTTACAGTACATACAAAACCAAAATGAAGTCAAATCAAGAGCTGTATCACAAATTACAGTCTACCTCTGGCCTAGAATAATAATGCTTTTTATATAGCCTGACACTGACTGACAAAAAAATACAATTCATTTCTTATGATACAGTTGTAATGATACTTTTACAATCTGTGGGTGTACCAAATGTTGTTGCTAGCGAGTTCCACCCAATCTTTAAACTGTTTTTTCATACCAGTATTGCTGAACACTAGACAAAGTGAGATGCTGCAGTACTTTTTCTGACACATGATTAAGCATTTCTCTTGGTTTTGTCGGCCATTCATTTGTAGCAACAGAAAAAAAGGCAGAACATTTAAGGATAAGATATTTGAGGAAAGAAGAGCTCTTAACTGTTGGCTTGGCCATCTGTACATACTGTACACATTTGTCTACTTGTTTCTGTCTCAACAGCCATTATCTTGCCTTGTTTCTTTTAAAACGTCATCAGTATGCACAAGCTGCAGTATGACCTATTAAAAGTCATTTGTCAAATTGCAGCCCTCTAGCTTGTCCTACAATCAGGCTCATGCAGAATATATTTTGGCACGTGTTTTTCTGCCCTCCACTGAGCGCTTAAGGACCTGTGACAAGCTGAAGCCTCTCGGAATACTAATAAAGTCCTCACTAATACAGTTGGCAACCACACTTTGTACACACAACCTGGAATTGTGTCAACAGATTGACGCAGTCCCACATCTCAATGTGAACCTGATATGCAACCTGACGGGAAACACAAGTGGCCCTGTCACGTTCGATCAGCCACAAAATGTGTCAGAAGTATGTATGATGCGTCATCTTAGACACACATGACTCAGATGACGTATGATCGAGTCTCATGACATTTGGATGCAAAAAATGTAAGATAACTAACCGTATGCAGGATGGCAGGTTTGTGGGAGAGTCATTTTTTCCATTTCCTAGCCATGGAATCTTCTCCTTGCAAGCCAGCCGGATGACATAGATGTTTGAGGGCTTTGGGAGCAGATGGAGCTGAGCTCCTGGAACAGAGTTTTTAATATGAAGCCAGGATGCAGAGCCTTATTTTGACAGGGTTTTTGCCAGAATATATGCAGCTTTACACAATTTCTCTTCATTTAGAGATGGATCTGTTTTTATTGTAGTCCATGCCAATCAACTATGAAGGATTTGGACCCAGTCCAGTATTTTAGCCAAGTCTGTTGAGGTTTAGAAAGGTCTGATTTTCAAACTTCAAGATATTATTTCTTCGTCAAAGCAAGAATCGTACTCAACGCAAGATGACCATGGTTGTTGAGATCTAAGAAAAAAAAATCAGTCGTTCTTCTGCTCTTTACCAGGACCTTTCTGATTTTCTTGGGAAACGAAAATGTGTCAAGAAATAATCCAAAATAATTCCAAGAAAATATAGTTGTGTTAAAGAAGAAAACTGATTCATATGGAGTACTCTGCCTTACAACTCAATGATCAAAATTTGTGTGATTGGTTTTCTCTCTTTGACACCAAACCAAACCATAAATCTGGTACTTCTTTTCAAATCCATTGCAGAACCCATTTGTCTTTGATCTTGTCACACCTTGAGTGTACTGTGTACATCCATCCATTACCTCTACAGGTTATCCTCACTAGGGTCGGAGGCCAATCCCAACTATGTTTCGGGAAAAGGCGCGTTACACCCTAAACATATATCGCAGTGTACTGTTTAAGTATATTTTTGTTTTGTAGCTTTTTTCATCTAATTTAGTTGAAGTGATAGAAGTAATGTATAAATCTAACACTTTTCTCTTACTTAATCAAAGCCGTTACTACTATTAGTAGTATTATTAATTGTAATGTTAGTATTATATCATTATATTGCAACTGAATTCCACAATCTGTGTCTCATTAAGTCAGTCTCTCTAGTCCTTGTCTCCTTTTCATGGAACATTGCGAAACTCTTTGGGGTAGTAATAAAAGACAGGTGCACTTTTATTCTTTTTAAAAGTTCACTCTCATCTGCTCACAGCTGGAAATCGGGGGTGGGCATTCATTCCTCATATTGTATTGGCTGGACACCAACAGACCTACATCTAATAAGATTGTAAATCCTCTCTAAGGAGTGACAGAATTTTTTGGTCTGCCTGGATAGGACAGAGTAGCCTGACAACAGTATTTATTTTACTGTAGGTTTATGTTCAGACTTTATCCACAGAAAACATTTAAAACTGCACAAATCTTATAGCCTGTAATATAAGATGAAAGTGTACTGCATTTAAGGAACTGCCACACACCCAGAAGTGTTAACTACGTAATAACAATCAATCAGGTACCTGATACAGACTGTGTGTAGCACCCCGTCCATGCCCTCATGGTCAATAATTAACCCACAATGCAGTGTGCGCTTAACATGGCAGTCAGTGCTTTTCTTAATAGGTAAAAAAAAAGAAGTAAAAACGATCTCGGTTTTTACGAGGGAAAATAATAATAGTGTGGCGACAGCGAATCTGTACATTTCTTTGCAATGTTATATTCACTACCACTTCAGTGTCCATTTTATGATAAACGGTTACCTTGCAGTCATTTTCCTCAATACGTTTGAACGGAAACTAACAGACAGATGGGCCGCTGCTTCTTCACGTCAACAACTACAAATGTTTGCTTGGTAAGAAAAATTGTTGACTGAATATTAACTATTATTGGTTGATAATGTAACTATTATACGATTACATTTCTGGATTGTAACATGTTACTGGCGTCACTGCAAGCTGATGGAAATGAGTGGTGATGTTATAGCGTAAGTCTACTAAGAAACGCACACTGACCATTTAACTGCCGAAAACAACACCTAACTCTCTAAACTGAAGCGAATATTATTCCTCGAGACAGTCATTTGTTATACTGATAGAGTGGGGACATTCTTGTTGAGCTCAGTAAAATCACTAAACTGTTACTGACCTGCTCCTGAACTTGCTTTATTCTGATTCTCAAGACAAGCACATTACTGAAAACCACCTTATTAGGAGTCACTATGACATTGTTATGCCTGTAAACCCCCAATTCAGCTACAAACCTTGTCAACTACAAATAAAGCTCCAATTAGTTGTAAATGCATCGCAAAGCTCTTGGAAATTGTTCTTTTCTGCACTCGGAGAGCAGATGGTGTAGATACACTGAGTTTGACTATGTCCAGATTGTTTATATGAGGTCAGTTTGCTTGGGACCAAGTGTTTAATTAGCTCATTGAATGGCGTAAACACAGTTGTGCCGTTGTAGTCTGATGAAACAGATTTGAGCAGAGGCACAGATGAATGAGTAATTTACCCCAGTTGCTGTGATCACACAACAAAAGGATCAAACTTTTTTTTCCTCTCTCTCTCTGTTTTACTTTTTTGGTCTTCCTTTCCATCGCTGCAAAACCTACAGTGCATGATGGGAGTTTGCGCATGGTCGTACACATGAAAATAGATGCTGCTGTATGTTTTGTGCAGGATTTTCCTTTTGACTTGGTCTCTCCAATGATAAAAAGTCCTGTGTGCTGAACAATTCTTTCCTGGAAGGAATGGCGCAGGCTGCTGCTGATTTGCAGGTTAACGGGTTTTGAACACTACTGCAGATGTTCAATATTTCAATCTTGTGTTTTTCAGATTCCATTCTCTCTAGTCCAGTTTCCACTTTGGGAGTGTTTAAAGGTACGTATTATGTATTTGCTTTGCTTTTCCTCATACTGTACAGTATGTTAACTTTGCTTTGTTTCCTTTTTGCATACATCTAATGCAATATCACTCAGTATCATCAGTAATGGCCAGTGATTAATACCCATGTGATGTTGTTCCATCCTGGTTTAATGGGTTCTGCACCTGCCACCATCCTAGCTCACAATTCATCACAAGTCTCTCCCTGGTTTTTCTTTTTCAATTATATTTTTTAATGTGTTCTCTCACCCGTGTTTTGTCCTCTCTCCCCTTTAATAGCATGGGTCTGGACACATTAAAAACTGTTTCTCTTTGAAAAGATGTCGTTTCGTCGGGATGACATCATGTCTCAAGGGGCCTGAGAGGCGCACAGTCTAACATTCCATGGATCTTAGGGACTAATGGCTCAGCTAATATTCCCAATTGTGTGTGTGTGGGTGTGTGGGTGTGTGGGTGTGTGTGTGTGTTGGGTGGTTTTTTGGTGTAGGTGTAGGTTGTAGGTGGGTGGGTGGGTTTGCTTTGGGTTTGTTAGTTTCTGACGGTTGGATTTTGGTATCCACCACTGTGTCTTTGTCCCTTCGTTGAAGGACTTCTCTTTCTGGGCCCTCCCGGAACCAGGACTGGAATCTCCATCTCCTACTGTCATTCTATTTTCTGTTTAAAAAAAAAAAAAAAAAAAAATATATATATATATAATATATATATATATATATATATATATATAATAATTGAAGTTACTGGTTCTATTTTTGATGAAAGAAAAGGATACAATCAGTAAATAATATCCAGAAGAAAATGTTTGTAGTCTCTAAAATAGAAGAATTTCCTGAAAAAGATTAAGTGAATCTTAACTATCATAAATGTGCAGAAATGAGTTAAGCATAGGCCATTCATCTTCTCCACCACTTATCCTCACTGTCACAGGTGAGCTGGAGGCCATCGTAGTTGACTTTGGACGATGGGCTGAGTACACCCAGAACTGGTACAATTTTGTGATAAGACGCACTACATTAGTACTGATTATTTATGCTTAATATACTCCATTAATTTGACTTAAAACACGGAAATGTATTTTCAGTGTGAGTGAACGCTAGTGTATTTATGATTGGCTGTTTTTGGAATGTCGGAGGAAACTGGAGTACTTGGAGTTGAACCGGCGACCTCAGAAAGGGAAGTAAAATGTGTTTACCATTTGGCAGGCATGTTAAGCATAATAAGCATTCAAATGTTTAAAACTCTTCCATTTGTAGGTATAAGGTGAATGTGCTTCATGTCACAGATGCACTTCGCAACATTCTTGCAAGCCTAAAGAGCAGCTAACTGCATTAGAATAAAAAAAAGCTCAAACATTTTGAATTCGGACAAACATTTTGGTACACCACTGGGGGATGCATGGATGGATGGATACTAAAATCAAAGACAAAACACACTCAGTTAATTTCCACAGAAGTAAGTTCTGCTGCTAAAGCTCATCCTCACTCACTCAGCAAATCCACTGAAAAGGTTGCCGGCGAGACAAATGGGATAATGCAAGAAAGCAATTCCAGACTTAGCAGTATTAAATTCGAAATCTGTACTGCAGCGATTTTGCATTGTTGTCAGGAGGGAAAATGTCAGCCAATGAACAGCATACCAGATCAGAGTTTATGGTCCTGTCTCAGCCTTGATGAGTATCGGGAGTGATGAAAGGGGCCGGTTCCGGGGAATGGGTCCCTGCAGCTGTGCAACCTCCCGAGCGCTAGGGCCTGAAGTGGTTCGTGAAAGACAAACTAATGGGAGAGTTTAACTAAAAAAAAAAAAAAAGATGAACAAAGGAATAGGACATGCATAGGAGATTCTCTTCAACTACCTCGAGAATTTTAAATGCATTTGCATGGATAGAGTGGAAATACTGAACAATTTGACTTATCACAAGTTCAGTTGATACACGTACACTGACACTCCCTGGTTTCACCATTTTTCCCTTGCAAAATGTTGCTCTGAACTGACCCGTTTCCAGCAAATAATCAGTATTCTCTTCCTTTGTTCTTTGTACTCCTATTACTCTTCTAGAAACGGTTAAAATATTTGGGATTTGGTCTAAAATGTGACAAAAATTTTAGCTGACCAACATAGATCAACAGAATTGCTCTGATTTTGGTTCTTGGCCATGTTCCTAATTTTCCAAGCCAGAAAGATGTGCAAAGATTTGAGACGTGTATGTATTTGTGTGGCATCACGCTTCTGTTCAACTGTGGGTTGGTAATGTGCTGCATGATGGTTTTTCCCAACTGTTCTACACAAGCCAACTCAGGTGCTGGCAAAGAGGAAAATTGAGAAACAACAGCAATATATGACTTGATCCAATGGAAGAAGACGAGGGCAATTGAATGTGTTCATTAATATAGTTCAATAATGTAGAACATTTGGCTCTTTTTAACCTTGAATTTTTTTTGTTTTTATCACAGGGTTAGGTAAATTGTTAAACAGAATTACTTAAAAAATTATATGAAAACGGATTAAAGCGGCTCAGAAAATGGATGGATAGATTTAGTTTTTAATTTATTGCACCACACTAGGGATAAGGTGAAAACTTCCTTGTACAAAATGAAATATAGTGATAATTGCAAGATTACTTACTTTTATCAGTCTGCTTGAAACCTGCCTGTGAATATTCTCATTCATCCAGGTCATGCCAGATCAGTGAATAGATCCAAAATGTTCTGGTTGTTGTAGAAAAGGAGTAGGTGCTGTCCTAACTAACCTGTTGTACTAGTTAGTTAAGAGACTACAGTGGACTGGGCCCACCGTGATTAGCAAAAATCTGTAAATAAGTAACGGTCATTATAATTACTATTAAATTATTTTACTTTTGGAAAAAAAGTTTCATAATGAATCGGGAATAAGCAGCGGTTGGGGTCATAAAGGCACCAATAATCAGGGGATCAGGAAAAAAAAAACTGAAAATAAGTGGAGGATAACGTGATGGGTTCCCCAAAAAATTCTGAAAATACGTGAAGCTCTGAATCCTGGACCAAGACTGTGTACGTCTACTGTACCGGAAACCTATAAACACATTCATGTTTTGCACACAGGCCTATCAGCCTTTGTGCGGACATTCTGACCCTGACACAAAAGTTCGAAGCTCACTTGAGTTGGTTTTCCCAGCTTTTATCCTCTGATTTAAAAAAAAAAAAAAAAAAAAAGACAGAGATCGCACAAGCAAGGAATCCATCAGCCTCATGCCTTTTGATGTAGGAAATGAATTTTTCTTGCTTGACCATCGAACAGAATGTACATAACACATCCTTTGCATGCGCGCACACACAGACTTATCATTTCCTGTTTATGTGCATGTGTGCTAAAGAAATGCACACGCACACACAGACAAATTTAAGGAACACAGTCTTTTGTGATGGCCCCATGTGTGAAATGGGAGGAGAGAACATGCAGAAGATTAACTTGCAGAAGAAAGAGGTGGAAGTGGGAGATCTAAAGAAAATAGTAATTGTCCATGTGCTCGCTCCATTGCTTTCCCTGACACATAATCATAGCTCTCGGTGCCCAAGGTAACCCAGCTGTCCACAAGTATTTTGCACAAAGGTCGACCTCATATAGACTAAACCCTTGTCGCTAAAACTTCCAGGGGAAAAATCCAAGCGAAAAAAATACCTGTTCTTCATGTGGTGTCTGAAACATTCATTTGATATCAAGGCAAGGCCTGCATTGTCTCAAGTAATTTTGAGAACTTTTTAAATGAGTTCCACTCACTTCTTTTTGAAAGTAACTGAGGTTGACATGAAATACTGCACACTAACCAGTCATTACTTATAGCGTGGTACACCTGCCCAATCATGAGACCCAGTATAAGAGATGGAGCAAATATTTGACTCTTACATAGACAACAAAAGTAATGAACGTCACAAAGACTTCGGTCCACTGGTATTTTCACAATGTCGACATGGTCCACTATACTCTGAATCAATGCTTTCTCCTTTGGCCAATCTGACACACTGTCACAAAAGTTTGCAGAGATTGTTTTGTGCGAAGGTTTTCTAAGTGACATATGCCTATTTTGTTACAGATGGTGTAAAATAATTACAAATGGAAATACAGGGCCATTTAGATTTTGGGTGCTTTGATTTTGTCACTACAATGCCTGAAATGGCTAATAGTGAAAGGAATTGCAAAAGTAGTAAGGTAGCACAGTTTACACCTGGATGAATATTTTTTCAAAATGTTTATCACAACAAATGACTTCTCACTTTGACCCTTCCATGTTTTTCCCCCCATTTGTCTGTTCTTTCATTATTATCCTTCCTCACCAACTCTCTCTCAATGTCTCTCGACTTTTCTCTCTTCCAGACTCAGTGGTCACAGAGGCGAGGTCACACGCTCCACTCTTGGCAGGCTGCTGTATGCGGAGCTTTTGCAGGTGCAGAGGATTATGGGTGCTGCTTTGGGAAATGGTGGAAGGGGAGGGGTGGTTGGACAGGTGAAAAGGTGGCTGGGAGGCCAATGTGGACAAGTCTTGTGGGTTTCCACCGAGCGGAGTCCTGCCGCTAAAGCTCACCCTCAGTCACACAGTAAATCAACTGAAGAGGTTCGCGTAAAGACAAATGGAGAGAAAACACAAGAAACCAATTCCAGACTGAACGGCATTAAATCTGTACTACGCCGAATTTGCGTTCTTTTCAGGAGAGAAAATATCAGCCAACGAAAAACATACCACGTCAGACTTTATGATCCGCTCTCAGCCTGTATGAGTATGAGGGGAGATGATAGGAGCTCGTTCTAGGGAATGCATCCCTGCAGCTGTGCGACCTGCTGAGCACTCGGGCCTGGAGAGGTTTGTGAAAGACAGGCTAGTGGGAGGGTTTGCTGAAAAATAAAATGAATGAAGAAATAGAAAATAAGAGTACAGGATCTTCAACTACAACCTGAACAAGCATTGTAAATTCATACTAGATAGTGGGAATATCGAGATTCACCCATTTGTGTAACCAGTTAGCTAGTTAATCATCTTTCTTAGTTGCTCTAACTATTATATATTATTATTATATAGCATTTTTACATGAAAATGTTTGCGTTGAGCAAAGGAATATGCTACAGAAATTCAGTATTCTTTTCCTGTCTGGTGTGTTTTAAATTCCCATTTCTGTTCTAAAAACTATTGTGAGTCACTGTACAACAAACGTAGTAACAGAAATACAGGACACTTTTGCAGACAAACAGAGCTCGAATTGGTCTGATTCTTCTACGTGGTCATGTTCTGAATTTTACCACCTCATAGCCCTCATTTAAAACTTTCCCTTCGCCCAATGAAAACAATGGCATATACCCATAACATCCACATTCCTGGTTGAGTGGGAGTATACCAGCGGTAGATAGTTTTTGGGAACAGAAAGTCAGTAGGCACAGATTATGAAAATGATGCAAACAATACTAAGGAATATAACACTTTTCCACACGTTATATATTTTCAATTGTCAGCTCTTGAATGCCAACTGGTTGATCTAAGTGGGCCACTGACCCATGTGCCCCTATTGCAGAATCACCGAGGGTACATGGTTTCTCTCCATAGTTCGTAGCAACTTTGAAAACAATATTTGTTACTCCAATTCAAATGGATGTTCTGCTGTCAGCAAAAGTGCATTATGCCAGATTGTTGCAGTCATTTTGTTTAAAAAGCACAATATGAAGGAGTTCCTTTATAACTGAACGTGACTTATTCTGTTGCTATGATAACAGCCTAAAGGGGAAAAATGCAATAATTAAAAATACACTTTAGTGGCATTTTATAAAGTGTCATGAGGAGGTATCAAGAGCAACTCATGTTTATATTTGCCTACGAAAGAACTTCAGTTTCCAGGAGTAATCTTTGGGTTTCAATGCCTCCCTGGCATTAAACTTCCCTCTCTCTCGCTCTCATTGACTCAAGTTCTTGACTTTGGAAATCCTTATGCAGCCATGTTTAATTATCCTAAATAGTGGTCGTGACCTTGCTTGAACCAGCAGACGATGAGGCAGGATTACACTATTAAGGGGATTTAGGTCTAATTGTCACCTTTTTTCAGTTAAGACAAAATTCGGAATACTCCTAAGTAGTGGCAAAGACATACTTTGAAGTGAAGCTTAAACTATGAAATAATTATAATCAGCAGTTTTCACACTATCGTATCACTACCACCAACACTACTATAGCTACTAATACTACAACTAATACTACTTCCACCACCCCTACAAGTCTCATGTCATCACTTGATTGCGTGTCGCCCAAGGGAGGATTGAGTCATTTGGATTAAAAGCGTGTCTGCTTTTTGTAAGGTAGCTCCCAGATGGATAATAATATCATCTGCAGAACACCATGACGACGCTTCATTGTTTATGGCTTCTTTAATACTGTATATTGCTTTTACTGTGGCAGCGACTACGGCTCCTTCTGTAATTATTTTGTATTGAACACTGTACCTTTTAGCGTGGCACTTGACTAACATTTGTTTATCACTGTAGGTGCGGTGGCAGCACTTGTTACCACTCCTCTTGATGTTGCAAAGACTAGGATAATGCTCGCAAAGGTATGCAAAGGTTTCTTGGTCTCTCTCTCTCTCTCTCTCTCTCTCTCCTCTCTCTCTCTCTCTCTCTCTCTCTTCTCTCTCTCTCTCTCTCTCTCTCTCTGTCTCTCACACACACAGATGCGCGCACACTTTTTTTTTTTTTTATACAATCCTGTCAGGTGATGCCTTGCAGGCTGCAAACTGAATGAGGTAGAACCAAGACACTGAAAAAGACACAAACACACACAGCATTAGTGGATGGTTTGTGTTAGAGGGGAGGACCAGAGAAGACTGCATCAGAAGAATTTCCCTCTCAAGGCTGCTTGTCTCTGAGAGGTGAAGCAGAAGTTTCCATGTTTAACTCTTCACAGGACGTCCTCTTATGCTGGACACTTATGTACACACGCATTGACTAGTAGCTTCCCTCTCTGAGCCCCCTCTTTTCTCCTCTTTGGGCCTTGGCTTCATCCAACTGTCTGGCTATGCTCCTTGTTCTTCCCTGTGTGTATTTATGGTAATGTGTTCAGACTCTAATCAGGCAACACACACACATTTGCAGTTGGTTCTTGGCTCAAACAGAGCGTTCCAAGCCCTCTCTACCCCCAAGTTTCCAGCTCATGAGATACTGGAATTAACAAAGAAAAGTCTTGATTTCTTTCAACAAAAAACAATTTACTTGAAGGCAATCACTTTGCACCGTTGTGTAAACAATGTGAAAAGTGGCTGCTCTGATTTCCCATCAGCATGCTATCACACACACCACATTTGTTTTTGTTACATAAACATTTTTTCAGCTTGTCCCAACTACGTACTGCATTTCAATCATGAAAACAGTTGCCATCTAAGTGAAAAACCAAAATGACATAGCGAAAGTTGGAGCGTGTCCTGTTCAAGATAGTAAATGTCGCAGACACATTATGGCCATAAATCAAATTGTCAACCCCAATACACAGAGTAGTGTATAAAAAATGCACGAGAGGAAGAAGATGATCACACGCTGCTGTTAATACTCTGAAGTAGAGGGCGACTTGCCCTGCACACTGCAAGGGAGAAAGTTCATCTGTGACCTTGTTCAATATGGTGTTTGGATAATTAAACTGTATATAAATGTCATTTCCATTCCGATGTCATTTCAGATTTTTTTTTTTTTTTTTTACCTTCAACTATGGAATGACTCATCGCAGATTAAACTTTTTTAAATGTCGAACCAGCCCAAAAACGAAAAAATCGATAGGGCTAGACAAAAGTGGGAAAGTAGAGAAGAGGCTTGAAGCTGATTTTGTGAAACACAGCTGAATGTTTGTATCCTCCCGGAACTCTATGCCACACGAGTAGCACCGACATGCAGAGTGACTTGCTGCGGCTGCTACAACAGTCATTTCTGCCATTCAAGTCACAGTTGATGTAACATTTGGAAAATGTTCTCCAAAGGAAAATATATTGTCTTATTTGATGTATATGGGATGTTTTATTTGAGTTCCGGCTGCCTCTTCATCCAACTTTCCAAAGGCAAAATGTCTGACAAGGAGAGAAAGGGGGTGTTGGTAATTGTGATCCTTCAGCCATGTGATACCAAATTGAAAAATAATGGACTTTTTTTTTGTTTTGTTTTGGTATCCTCTCACATGGATGAAATGTGGGAATCTACCTTTCGTTCCAGTAGATGTGGTCGTCAGGATTCCTAGCAGACGCTTCCCACTGTTTCTTTCATGCTCAGTGACCCACACACATACATACTGACTTTCCGTCTCTCTGCCATGTGTGCTGACTTCATCCTCACCACCCTACAGCGATGGATGCAAAACTCTCCGGCCGGCTAAGCTTTGTTGTGTAAATAAGAAGCACTAGACTGTAGATGTCTGTGTGCGTGCAGTGCACACTGTGCACATGAGCTTTTGTCTGTGTGTGTGTGTTTGTGTTTGGCTGTACAAATGGCTGACTGGGTTCTTGAGTAGGTGTTTGGCCACGTGCTGGAGTCGTCACCTGGCTGACACAGCTGCCATGAGGATAAAATGGTACCGAGGAGGGTAGATGAAGGAAGCTCAGCTGAGGAAGACTAAACAGTGTCCCTCTCTGAGGATCAGGAAGTGAAGCAGACCTTTTTATCCATCATCACACCTCTATTTTCTGTCTCACTCTCTGTCTTTCTGTCTGTCGTAGGCTGGGTCAAGCACGGCGAGCGGCAACATCCCACTGGTGCTTTGTGATGTGTGGAAGAGTCGAGGGCTTACTGGGTGAGTGTGCAAAGGCCGTCAATGGCTGTTTTAATAGTAAATAGTATCCAAGGCACCTTTATCCCAGCTCCTTTAGAAATGTCCTTCCTGACATGATTTGCTCTCACTTGGCCTCGTCCCTCATGTAAGAAAGTTTAAAAACAGACAGAGGCCTTGCTGTGAAAGGGGGTGGAAGTGTAACCACAGCTGAAAATCCTGGCGTACAAAAGATTTTTCTGCCAAGTCTTGTCGCTGATTTATGAGGACGGTGTTACAAAGGTCAACTGGAAAGGTTTATTTGCTTTATGATGTGTTTATGTTGCTAGTCGAACAAAAGGCTCAGTCTAATAGGTCACTTAAAACTGCCAGCACGACTACCGAGCTCGATTCACTAAGCCCTGGTCTGGAGTCTGTTTCCGCCACGGGGGATGTACAGTAGGTGGAATGGTTACAATTCCTTCATATGAGTTGCAACAGTGGAACCAGGCAACCAAGAGAAATACAGTGCTAAAAAATAAACAACCAGTGGAGGACATTCAGATTTGTTCTTTCTTTCACTTGCGTCTGTTTATTGTTGAAGGGAAGCTTTGTTTGGATTGGAGGGGGCTGACTTGTTTGTCATATTTCATTTCTGTTTTTACACAGAAGTGATCATCCTGTATCAGCCAATCAAAGGACTGCACCCCGTTGGTTACTTGCTACTGTACTCTAGCCCTGGGGTGTCTAACATGACATGAGACTTTTTTTTTTTTTTTTTTTTTTATCCTTCAACTTTTGACATTGAACAACATAAATTTTGTACCAAACCAAAACAAATTGAACCGGATTACAATATTGCCTGCATTCAGTATTTCCTTGAATGCTGGCCTCTACTTTAATAGAAGCCATGTCTCAGTAAGTCACCAGATGTGTCTCAAATATATGCTAACCCAAGGAACAACCGATGACTCAACCAGCTAGTTGTAAATGATCTTTACTCTAGTGACATTCCGATAAGGCGGTACATTAATACAGTGCAGTTTGATATGCTTCACCGTGGTTTGGTTCGAGTGTGTCTTGCAGATGTGTAGCTGATGGCACATCAGTTTAGCAGATACCACATGAGCTCTGTAACATCATAACGAGCTCAGCATGGGTCAGTATGTCTCAGGGGATAGTCGTCTACCAACCCTTCATCCCCATGAGCATGGCGCATGGTGTACTTGAGCAAGATACTGACCCTCCCCAGTTGCTCATGATGTTCCATTATCATGACGGTGAAGAAGAAGACTGTGTTAAAGGACTAACTCTACATTTAGGGAAGAACAGGACTATAAAAGTTAAAGCCCATTTACCATATAGCATGTAACTCTCCAGTGTACTCAACAAAGACGATAAGAAACACAATGGGCTTTATTTCCAAGAGCAGCTTAAATTATAAATAGACAGAAGTAGGTTAGACCAGGTTTTCAATCTGCACGGTTGTGGGAGTTAACTGACTTCAGTCGCCACCAAACAAAGCGGGTCTAGCTTCTTTCATTCCCTTTAATGTGCTGCAATAAGTCACGCATTGAGACATCGCTATTTGGAACCGTAACTTGTATGTGACAGAAACATTGTCACTCCTCTCGGCCTGTGTGGCATCGGACAATGTGACAATGTGTAAATACAGCATACAGTAATAACCATGGGCGACTTATATATGTCTACTGACCTCACCTCACCAATATTGCATTTATAAATTGCAATATAAATGTTTTTGTTTTCATCATTTTTTATTTTATTCAGTAGTAATACGTCTTATTTTTAAAGTTACTTTATCTAACCAAAGATATAAAATTTGCATTTTTTGTCAAGAATCAACAAGTGGGACACAATCGTGAAGTGTAAAAATTTATTGGATATTTTAAACTTTTTTTAACAAATAAAAACCTGAAAAGTGGGGTGTGCAATATTATTCGACCCCCTTGTATTAATACTTTGTAGCACCACCTTTTGCTGCAATTACAACTGCAAATTGCTTGGGGTATGTCTCTATCAGTTTTGAACATCGAGAGACTGAAATTATTGCCCATTCTTCCTTGCAAAAGAGCTCGAGCTCTGTGAGGTTAGATGGAGAGCGTTTGTGAACAGCAGTCTTCAGCTCTGCCCACAAATTCTTGATTGGATTCAGGTCTGGACTTTGACTTGGCCAATCTAACACCTGGATACGTTTATTTGTGAACCATTCCATTGGAGATTTGGCTTTATATTTTGGATCATTGTCCTGCTGGAAGACAAATCTCCGTCCCAGTCTCAGGTCTTTTGCAGACTCCAACAAGTTTTCTTCCTGAATGGTCCTGTGTTTGGCTCCATTCATCTTCCCATCAATTTGAACCATCTAACCTGTCCCTGCTGAAGAAAAGCAGGCCCATCCCATGAGACTGCCACCACCATGTTTGACATTGAGGATGGCATGTTCAGGGTGATGAGCTGTGTTGCTTTATCACCAAACATCGTTTTGCATTGTGCCCAAAAAGTTCAATTTTGGTTTCATCTGTCCAGAGTACCTTCTTCCGCATGTTTGGTGTGTCTCCCAAGTGGCTTGTGGCAAACTTTAAATGAGACTTTTTATGGACATCTTTGAGAAATGTCTTTCTTCTTGCCACTCTTCCATAAAGGCCAGATTTGTGCAGTGTACGATTGATTGTTGTCCTATGGACAGACTCTCCCACCTCAGCTGTAGATCTCTGCAGTTCATCCAGAGTGATCATGGGCCTCTGTGCTGAATCTCAGATCAGTCTTCTCCTTGTTCAAGGTGAAAGTTTAGAGGGACGGGCGGGTCTTGGTAGATTTGCAGTGGTCTAATACTTCTTCCATTTCAATATGATTGTTTGCACAGTGCTCCTTGAGATGTTTAAAGCTTGGGAAATCTTTGTATCCAACTCCGGCATTAAAATTCTCCAGAACAATATCTCGGACCTGCCTGGTGTGTTCCTTGGTCTTCATGTTGCTCTCTGCACTTTAAACAGAACCCTGAGACTATCACTTTAAACAGAACCCTGAGACTATCACAGAGCAGGTGCATTTATATGGAGACTTGATTACACATAGGTGGATTCTATTTATCATCATCAGTCAACATTGGATTATTCAGAGATCCTCACTCAACCTCTGGAGTAAGTTTGCTGCACTGAAAGTGAAGGGGCTGAATAATACTGCACGGCCTACTTTTCAATTTTTCATTTATTAAAAATGTACGAAATATCCCAAAAATTTCGTTCCCTTCACGATTGTGTCCCACTTGTTCATTCTTGACATAAAAAAATAAAAATTCTATATCTCTATGTTTGAAGCCTGAAATATGGCGAAAGGTTGAAGGGGGCCGAATACTTTCACAAAGCACTGTAGGTCAGTTTTTCTGTTACCTATTGGTCAAGTTCTGTTGGAGTGATATCACTTCATCAAACTTTTTCCAGTCACTGCACCCATGTGACATTGCACTTGCAAATCTGCACAGTTGAACATGAAAAATCACTCGCTTAAAATTTGTTACGAGAAGAAATACATAGATATTGAAAGACGTCACTTATTTTGTGTAGTCTTGAACAATGTTCTGTCTCAGCTGTGCCACTGCACAATTGCGCACTTGTCGCATACTAAGCGCACATGAAAACATGACTGACCACACCCATACATTTTTCAAATGTGAGTGACTGCTTTTCTATCATACTATACAACAAAATCAGTGAAGTACAATTATTGTCGATATGGGGTCAGACCGATATTGCTATGTGGCAAAACTCAAGGTTGCAACATCTGAATCGAATCGGAAGTGAAAGCATTGAATCGGGACATCTCTGGCTTTGTCACATACATCAGGACTAGTTAGCTGGGAAGTCTTGTTTTAAGTCTGTGGTGTGTCTGTGGGCTGAGGTTTGGCTGGCCTTTATGGAAGAGGCTCATTCCTCTAACAGCAGTAGTAACCAAGCAGTAATGTGGAGGCGAAGCCCTTGATGGTGGTTCCATCTTCTTTGTTTTAATGCACATGTGCTGTTTATGTAACTCAGAAAGAACAGACGACTCAAAGACATCAAGCGAGAGTAAGAGAATAAGACGAGAGAGTGGAATTGATACGCAAAAGTGAGTGTGTCATCGGCTGAAGGGGGTGCCATTGCACCGTGGAGCCAAAGGCCTGGGGGTTCCACTCGGGCATGGCTCGTACAAATTGCTGAGGCTTTAAAGCAGTAATTATGTTAATGGCCCCAATTGCGGTGTAGTGACGCTCCAAAATGCTTCCATGTGTGTGGCGTTCCCCAGAGACCTCAGGCGAGGAGGCAGCAGCACGGCACAGCAGACGCTCTCGGGAACCACAACAGCAACCGGCCTAACAAGCTTATTGTACGGCACGTCTTTCTAAGAAGACTGGAGAAATGTAAACATGTTGTAACCATGAAATCAGGCATCAGAGATAATTCACAGTTGGGCGGCACGGTGAGTCAGTGGGAAGGCGTTGGCCTCACAGTTCTTGGGTCCCGGATTCAATCCCGGACCCGCTCGTGTGGAGTTTGCATGTTCTCCCCGTGCCTGCCTTGGTTTTCTCCGGACACTCCAGTTTGCCTCGCGACCCTTGTGAGGATAAGCGGGTAAGAAAATGGATGGATGGATAATTCTTAGTTAACAAGAATGATGAATGTAATCCACTGACCAGCCACTTGCACAATTTAACGATACAATGATGTCATGATGGCTATGGTAGCCCATTTGCCCAAAACAGAGTGGGCCATGCAATTTTGGCCTCCCCCCGCTGCGTTCATCTTGCTCAGTTTTCTCACAGTCTATCACTTTGTCTATGACTGGATGAGGGGTGGCGAATCCCAAAAGCTCACAGGGAAACTCCCAGACCGTCACATCGTGATCGGGTCCTGTCACGTTCTGTTGATACTTTCCATGGACAAAAGCTATTCTGCCGGGTCCGGCACCGAAGTTGGCGTCAGTGTGGGGTCACATTTCTACTGCTTCTCAATAAAGGTTCAATAAACAACTCAATAATCCACCTATTGTACCAAAACATACAAGAGTCCAGAATCAGAATACCTCACAAACACACTTTCAGTATGAACACAGATCATTTTCCACTTGAGACCTTTTGAGTCCTGGGATACACATGTCCTGGAATCAATGAGTCCCAACTCGGGAACAATGAGTCACTGCAGCTTATCGTTACAGAATACAGATACAGTAATCCTCCGCTACTTCAGTTCTTTCTTTGCTTTCTAGCCATATTGCAGATTTTTTTCTTCTTTATTTTTTTATACTGTTTGTACAATATTTTCGTGTTATCCATTGCGCTTGCTCGCTTTCAGTATATTATATGTATTTGGGCCTGTCATGACAGCAAACCTTTTAGGACATAATGTATTTTCCCCCAAAACTATCAGGACATGATATGGCTGTTTTTCAAGCCGCTGATATAATGATTGTAGAGCATAATAATTAAAGTACATCCATTTTAAGAACAATTCACTTTTATTCCAGTGTGAAGAGTAATGAACGTTAACAGTTTCATGTAGAATTAAAAAAAAAAAAAAAAAACATTTTGGAAAATAAAACGGACTCAGGCTCTGTTTACAAAAATTGCTCTTCAACAAATATTAAAATTTGGCACAGAGGAATAAACAGCAATTATTGCTTTAACATGGTCACTGATGGTGTAGTGGCACACATCTCTGACTTTGGTGCGAGTGGCGTGGGATCGATTCCTGCTCAGTGATGGTGTCTGTGTGCCCTGCGATTGGCTGGTGAGCAGTTCAGGATGTAGCCTGTCTTTTTCCCGAAGTTAACTGGGATAGGCTCCAGCACTGCCGTGAACCTTGTGAGGATAAGCAGCTTGGAAAATGGCAATATACTGCCAATCAAGTTTCCATTTGGTGAAGAAGAATTACCTTAATAACCTTAATAACATCACGTGTACATCAAAGTCTGTTTGATTCAAAATTTCTCCTAATTTTCAAAAGTCAACTGTTTGGTCAACATGTTGAAATGGCTTCATCTCTTACAATAGTGAGTAAGGTTAACATGTGAGCATATGTGCATCATATATGCTGTCACCTTTTTATTTGCATCGTTCCACAATTGACAGCTGATGGGAAAACGGGAAATGTGTAACCGTGTTTTTTTTTTTTTGCTTGCATCTGAAGAACTTGTTTAGTCAGGATTTAGTCACCTTGAGGTTTTAAGCTATGCTGTCTTTGTTATGACGTCATACAAATGCAATATGGCAGCTCGACGGCGTTAGCGAGATAGCTGGGTTCAACAGGCTTAATCAAAATGTTCCGGTATCGTCACAGTGGCTTTAGACTTTGGAATTAATACCATTTATGCTGCTCTCGAACTGCAGCTACCGGATCACTGTCAGAAAACGTCGTTTCATGTACACAAGTGCGTGCATTTCAATACGTATGCAGTCAATCAGACAGAGCTTCCCAACTCCGCACTTACGCTGATTTCGGCTGATAATTGGGATTTCTTTTGGGTGATGGGGTGATCGGTTTTTAGCTCATAATATGCCAATCTGATCGATGACGTCGTTGATCAGCTCTGAGAAAGACATTCAAGCCAGGTCGCTGTCGTGCACAGTACATTTTTAAACTGTGATTTGAACTCCTTTCTTTGCATTTTGCATCACTTTTGGGAACGAAATGTAATTATTTTTGGGCCCGTATACAGTGCAGTACACGGGAACGGGCCCACCAATCAAGTTTTTTTCTTCTTTTTAAAGTCTCTTGTGTTCCTCTCCACTCGGGTATCACCGTGAAACTATATTTAGGCCCGGTCCTCAGGAGAGGCGATTTGGCTCTTAGTTGGGGAATGCCAGAGTGCAGCAGCGGCTCAGATTGTGATGTCACAGTGAGTCAGAGTGTGCAGGGGAGCTGAAGAAATTATTTGAACTCGGACATCTGAAGTCCGCTGGTGGGCCCAGTCATTCCCAGACATAAAATGTTATTCTAGATGAGACAAAACAAGATTGATTAAAGATAAAAATGTAGCCGAAAAAAGACCATCGCAGAGGGGGTTTAAATATGCTGCTGTTTACGTCTGGAGTAAAGATAAGTGATTATGCTCGTTCATGTTCTGCAAATTTCACATTGACCTACAGCAATATGGTGTGCTTTGTTTTAATATTTCTGATTATTTGACATGCATAGGTAACAGCTCACGTGCCATCTTTTCAAATCCCTGACCGGAGATATTTGGATCGTAATATCGCTGAATCATTAGAATGGCTGGGCTTCATCAGAAAGCTTTTCAATTATTTAATTTCATTGTAACCCTTTTATACACATGCATGGATTTCCAGTTCAAAAATGTGATTTTTTTTTTTTTTTTTTTTTTTTTAACAATAAACTTAACGTCTGGAACCCTGCCATACCTCATAGATGTGCATGCTTAGAGCAGATTGTATGTTCTTGGTGTCCTCCACTGAATGTATAAATGAATGAACATAGTCTTTGATCAGGATCAGTAGTTTTTCCTATGATGGGGGTTTCACCTGGCCACATTTATCGCGTACCTGCTGCTAATGCGGTCAACAGCAATTGTTCATAAAAATAAGCCCGGTTGCAGCAAGAATTTCTAAAGTTTATTGCTGCACATGTGGAGAAAGCAAATGCTGTTCCCATTAAAAAAAAAAGATACATAAGTGAATTGAACTTTAATTTTACAATCTAGAAATTGTATTATTTACTGAGATTATTCGTCATGATTTTCTCATTTATTTTTATATATGGTGGCACGGTGGATCAACCGGTAAAATATTGGCCTCGCAGTTCTGAGGTCCCGGGTTCAATCCCGCCCCCGCCTGTGTGGTGTTTGTATGTTCACCCTTTGCCTGCGTGGGTTTCCTCCGGGCACTCCGATTTCCTCCCACATCCCAAAAACGTGCAACATTAATTGGACACTCTAAGTTGCCCCTAGGTGTGAATGTCTCCATGTGCCCTGTGAATGGCTGGCAACCAGTTCAGGGTGTAGCCCACCTCCTGTCCGTTGACAGCTGTGGTAGGCTCTGGCCCTCTCTGCGACCCTTGTGAGGATAGGCAGCAAAGAATATGGATGGATTTTTATTTATTCCATTTGAATGTAGAATATACTGAATATGTTGCAATGGAAATGTTTTCTTTGGTTTTGCAAAATTATTTTTCTGTATTATTTGTATTTATTTCATTCAATTGTAGTTGTATTATTGTTTAAAGTTACTTAATTTAACCCATCGGTAGATTCTAAATGGGTTGGGGTTTTTTTTTCTTACACCTACTGTTGCTGATTATTGTTCTTTGTTTGAATATATCGCTTTTCTAATATTGCATACTACAAAATAAGTATCGATTATTGCTGATATCGGATTGGACTGATATTGATAAATTCACGCGATCTGGCTCTTGACGATCACTATGGCACAGAGACGCATAAAGGAAGGGCCCCTGGGGGGGGGGCGATTGAATCCAAATCCCTAAGACAGCTGTGGGAAACTGCGATGAGCTTTGAGCATCCTTTGACCTCTGGAATACACACACACACACACACACAGCATTTAATTTAGCGACCGAGTGGTCTTAGGGGTAGTGGTGTAGCTCGTGTTCCGGAAGGATTTCAACCCGCAATTTGTTTGGTGTCAGTGGACCCTGATTGGTTGTTTTATCCGCTGCTGCGTGGCCAACCTGGAGAGTTCCAAGAAGAACTGAATTTTTGGCTTGTCTACTTTAACAATTGTAAACTAGAGAGTATGTTATAATGGAAAGTAACATGTATGCCAATTACCTGGAATATAAGCTTCAACATGCACTAATAGTGTGACCCGCACACACTTTTTATGGCTTTGGGCTTGTCCCAATGTACACTACGTTTCTTAAAACCACTTTTTTTTTTTTTTACATTTTCGTTTATGCTTTATCTGTTTTCATAAACTCGAGTGCATAGGGATTTTGATTTTTTGGGGGAGGGGTGCTAGAACAGATAAATGGCATTTAGATTCATTTTTATTAAGGAAAATACACAAGCAACAGCAGATTCACGTAATTTTTTTTTTTCCTTTTTTGGAGGGGGGTTGGCGAATCCCAAAAACTCTATTATTAGTTATTAATTATTATTATTAGTATTATTAATTATTCTATTATTTATTTCACATGCACATTTCACATTCATATTGTTATTATTATTACTCTTATTATTATTATTAACTCTATTATTATTCTATTATTATTATCTATTACTCTATTATTCATCCCCACTTATTCCAGAATTTCATGGGGAGTTAAAAGAATAAAACCTAAAAATAGAATGTTCAATGCAATTGTCATGGGGTCATTTACACATGACTTTTCAGTATTCACCGTCCAGCTCGGTTCCCCTCCCCCTGTATTTGATATCCATGTTATTTGCGTTACAAGCTTGGTCACTGAACAAATTAATCGACAAGTCAAGGTACCATTGAAGGGTGGTTGTCCTTGTCGCGCTGAAAAGTGGCATGCCTATTCAGCCTAAGCATTTGTGCACACGCTCTGACTCATGTTTGGACAATGCTGTTCTTGTGGCGATGCAACATTTCAGGCCACATAGTTCTTTCTCTATTTTACAGTTTGACTGAGGTACGGCACGTCTTAACACTCACGTGCAATTCCTGCGAGGAGCAGCAATTTGTAGTTCATCAGATGGGCTAAGATTTATTTAAATTTTTTCCCCCTGCAGGCTGTTTGCAGGCAGCATACCGAGGATGACCTTTATCAGCATGGGCGGTTTCATTTTCCTGGGAGCCTACGAGAAAGCCCGCCGGACTTTGTTGTCGTGAGCACAACCTCGACGTCTACGACCGTCCGCATCCACAAACCACAGGCGGAGCAGTGAAGAAGGAGTCTGTGGACGTAGCACCCGGCGGCTTCCGTGCTCCAAAGAACTGGTGTCGGCAAGAAGCTGGTGGAACACTCAATCAGTGGTTTTGACAACCACTTCTTTAAACACATTTTTACAACAAATGTGGTGTACGAGAGAAAGTGGATGATATGTTTTCTACTCTTGAGTTTTCTAGGGTAGCAAAGGGATGGAAAATGGAATATACTATCAAAGTAAATTCTAGCCAAGTGTTGCAAAGTGTGTTTTTTTTTTAATGGCACAACTGTGAAGCAGCTGTCCAGACAACTACTTCAATAAGGTGATACAATCATATCTAATTATGAGTCAATACGTTGTGTTGCAGAAGCTTGTTTCCCCCCAAATTATACAGGCGCCTCCCTTCTGTTCCCCATCGTCATTTAACCAGAAAGTAGCCTGCTAACTAACAGCAAACAAACCCAAATGCCAAAATGGATGATTGTTTTTCCACATTTCATCCTTGATTTTTGGTGGTCTGCACTCTACTTGGTGCTTGGTGTTTTAACGTGTCATGGTGGACAGACCAGCATATCTTTCAGTTTTTTTTTTTTTTTTTTACATCTGCTTTATCTATTGTAATTTAATAGTAGACATCACCCACATCTGGTCATTTTGCTGTCCATTGGCCAGTATGTTGAAAGCATGATAAATCCAGTTCGGGGTAGTACAGTCTATGTAAGACAGATGCCACACAGGTGGGATTGTTTGCCAGGCTGTTGGACAACATTTGTCAGCATGTGCGCACCAATCGTCCAGTGGCAAACGTCCATCTGGAATGCGCGTTGACTGACCCCCAGTCAGCTCTGACTCTGTTGCTAATATTTTAAACAACCCGAAGAAGGGGGGATGCCTTCTGTTTTTGGAGCTTCAGAAGACATTCCTGTTGGGGAAAATCAGCTATGCATGTGTGTATGTGTACTTTGAAGATCAAGGTCTTTTGGTTCCATGTCTACTTTGCATGCTCCATTAGAATTGATGACTCCTCTATAACCTGCAGGACATGTGATCTGTGTGCTACACGCCAACTCGCCTGCCGGCCGTGTGACTCAAAACAAAACACACCTTGATCCTGTTTAGAAAAACAAGCACGAAGCCAGTCTAAAAGCCAAATCTGATTTTATTAGACACTTCAATACCATGGCAGACACTTCACCATATTTTTAATGCTGACATTCAACGTGTTTTAATAAATTAATGTTGAGCTACACTTCTAGTTTGTCCCTTTTACCCGCTACACTGACTGTGATGGTAACAGGTTATTGCTGCCATCCAGGGGACTGCGCATGCCCCCGTTTACCTTGATGGGGTCACAGTTCAGATCAAGGTAGTGCTGAGAACTTGGCTGTTGCTTACAAAATCACTTTACAGTAGTAACACAACATACAACAGTCACTACTTACTTTGTTAAGCAGAGAATCCGTTCAAATGCCACGCAGATGACAACCTTTGGAAGTGGCGACAACCTAAAGTCAAGATGCAAAGCTTCTTGTTTGACAAAAATACTACATTCCCGCTGACAGACATCATGTCGTGACCACGTTGGCAGCCTCCAACAAACTGGCACACCGACGTGGTTTCCACAATAGGCTGGTCCTTCACACACCATCCATGAATAATGGAAGTAGTAATAATCATTTGGCTGTGACTGGTAGCAGAGAAAAGAAAACATTCAAGTGCAATCAAGTGTTTTGTTTGCAATAGTGTACCAGTGTCCCTCCGTAAAAGTTCATATACGCTATTATTAGACATTGTTTTCTTTGACCATGCAATAAGGCACCGCAGCTGACTGTTGGTAAAAGCTGAAAAGGGTCTTTTTTTTTGTTTGTTTTTGTTTTGTCTTTTGAATAAAAATAAAAATACTATCACTCTTTTCTTTATCATGCACATAAATCCAAATACTCTTTTGGAAAAGATATCCTATAAGAAAACTCTGAAGTACAGTCTGCTGCCCCTCCACGTTCACATACTGTACACAGTTCCCTACATTTATTTGCCGCAAATGCAAGTCACATTTTCTGGAGCTAAAATTCTTACTAGTCGCCTCCCAAAAGAAGGTTTTAAACTATGTACAGCACATACGCTCAGATGGGACGCCACCCACACAAGCTCCGCCTTCAAACTCCGGATTTCCCCCTCGGCACTCCAAGATCCAGGAGGCTTGGGAGCGCTTCGCCTCGACATGAGGTAGCAGTTTATTTCCCAGTGCAAAGAAAGACAACTGAAAAAAATAAAATAAAAAAGGTTCACGGAGCTACAGCGAGTTCACCGCTAATCGCTGGCTCTCCTCAGGGGGGGCGCTTTTGTTGGGCGAGGCTTTTAGGGTGTGTCTGTTGGGCAGCAGAGTCTGCCTGAGCTCAGGCTCGCAGTCACTATCGACGTTACCTCGACTTGCCAGCGTCACGGGAAGGTGGAAAGAATCCTCCTGTGACTTGTACGCAGACGGTGCATCTTCCATTTTCCTCACTGGAGAAGTCAAGATGCAGAAGAAATGAGTCAGCGACAAAAAAAAAAAAAAACGAGAAGATGCACTTGTCTGTGTATAACAGTAGACCTAAGCAACGTATCCGGCTTCTCTGACTATCCCTTACAGTCTTCATGAAATAGGAGGTGAAATATGCAATACTTTTACTTTGTACAAATTTAGACTTGCCTGCCCTGTGGGACCGCGTTGTTCCACAACATGCCAGGCAGTGATGCAATGCAATTCAAAGTAATTTCGTGTAATTTGCCGTTTTTCAGATGCGCTGCTCCCACAATATGTGCCTGCAAATATTTGTGGATGTCGTGATGTGGCGATTCTTTTTTTGTTTGTTTTCTTTTACATGATATTTGATGTAAAAGGTTTAAGTTTGATTGATTGATCAAATTAAATAGCCATCCATTTCCTTCGCCGCTTATCCTCACAAGGGTCGCGGGGGGAGCCTATGCCAGCTGTGTACAGGCAGGAGGCGGGGTACATCCTGAACTTGCTGCCACCCAATCGCAGGGCATATTTGAGACAAACAGCCATAATCACACCTAGGGCAATTTAGAGTGTCCAATTAATGTCGCATGTTTTTATAATGTGGGAGGAAACCGGAGTACCCGGAGAAAACCCACAAAGGCATGGGTTAGGGTTACTCTCGCAAACTCTACACAGGTGGGGCCGGGATCAAACCCGGACCCTCAGAACTGTTAGGCCAACACTTTACCAGCTGCTCCACCGTCCCGCCTAATTAAATATACAATGTTTAATTCATTTAATGCTAAACGTTACTGTAAAGGAACTCATCTGGAACACTAGTAAGCATTTTGAAATGGCCCTTGACGACCTTTCCGGTTCATCAATATAATTTCCAACCGCTGTTATACAGTACATGCAGTGCTGCACTGAAGGTGACTGCGTACTTGGGGCCAAGTGCTGTGAGAAGAGTTTAGTAGTACGCAGGACAAGCTGAGGCACGTGATTTAGCGTTTGCCAGCAGCGCCCACTCACCCTCGCAGCTGAGGGCAAGCAACACTGTTACACTGCGAGTGGGCTGCTCTGAGCCAATCAATCAACAGTGACTACCTACATTATACACACAGACATTTGCCCCCATATGCATTCTTAAATTCCACTCAGTGTCTGCGGGCAGTCTTTTCTTTACCTTTTTTATCGCACAGATTCATTTGCAGCACGCTATCGTTGTCAGAAATTCTTCGAGCGTCCTTTCGAATGCTGTTGGAGAAGGGTGCCGTGTGCTCTCCCGGGTGGCAGTGAGAGTAGGGAGGGGGGGCATGGTGCTGATGGTACTCGCTAAGTCCTGCCGGAGCAAAACACTGCACCTGGTAGTCTGGGTCCTTGGAGTAGTGGTCATTGCTCTCCATACAGTCTGTGCACATGACTGAACCATTGAAACCTGCAAAAATTGAAGGAAAAAATTAACCGTACGCAGTGCCGATAAAAATAAAAGTTGGGGGAGGTGTTGAAATGGGTTCGGGTGGGCATTTCAACATTACATTTCATTGCACAAGCCAACTGTAACCAAATAAAAGTAACGAAAATGGCCATATAATCTAGGGCACGGGTGCCCAGACTTTTTTACCCTAAGATCTACTGTTCAAGCAGCTAGCCCCTCGCGAGCTACCAACGACAGTGTGTGTGTGGGGGGTGGTGCTCCCAAACTGTTTTAAGGTTAATGTTATGTTGCCTCCTATATTTAAAATACAAAAATAGCTTTTTGTGCACCGTATTGTCTGTGCTTTCATCCTGAATCAGTCTGTGCCAAGGTGGAATTTTAAAATTACACACCATCTCATCCTGCACTTTCTACTTTGGCTTCAGACCAGACCTTTCCCACTCGAAAAAGAGAAAATCTCGACCAGTTTAACCACTTTTTCTTCACATACTCCGACAGTCATTGCATATTAAAACAACATTAACATCGAAAGTAAACATAAGCAGCATGTTTAGCTCATCTTTGCTCTATGTTGCCCAGACTGTGTTGCTATAAAACACATTGATGGGCAGTGTAAGTATTGTAACATTTGTAACTATGAGTGTACATGTTGAAGAGCGGGAATAGGGGGGTGGGTTTAAGGCAAACTAGGAAAAAGAAAATGTGGCGGAGCAGCGGTTGTTGTTAGAGAAAGTTCCGTGTGCTGCCTAAAAGAAATCAGTGGCTTCTTCTTTTCATTTTTTACAGTATGTATGTGAATTGTGCCATTGGATGTAACAACCAGTCATCTCTCACTCATTGAATCACATTGCAAAATGCCACCAGCTGTATGTTATACTTTCAATTTCCATTGGAGTTGGTTTTTTTTGCGCGCAACGCAGAATATCTGCGAAGAAACTGCATCAGCAGTGCACAATTGTGCACGCGTGCAGTTTAGAGGGAACATTGGCTGACGTCTTTTTTTTTTTTTGGCACGCTGTCCCGTGATCGACCAAGACTGCCTTGCGATCGACGCATTGAGCACTCTTGATCTCGGGTGAGGAATGAGCACACCTCATTACGGAAATGAGATTAAATTAAATTCAAGGCATTCACACACTACTTTTGTTTGCTTTCTGTTTTTACAATAGCCACCAAGCAAATTAAAGTAATTAAAGTTACTTGCATCTCCAGCTGCCACATAGCTAGTTCCAGTGGAAACTTGTGGTAATGTAGCATATATTTAAATATTTAAGAAGAAATAAAACTTTACTGGATTGTTCAAATAGTTCTCAACCATTAAATCGAGTTTTAGAACGATCTGAGATGACGGTCTGAAGAGTCAGCAGCTACCTGTCGAGTCGAGGATGTGTCCGTTGGCCTGAGGTCCGCTGGCAGCCTCGACACGGATGCACACGTCTTGGCGCTCGGACAAAGTTCCCTGAGAGGAGAGGTAGCTCGGCACGTCAGGAGGAACGATCGTCTCATCTACACAAAAACATTTCACAGACGTTAGGAGGGGGGCGTTGTAATTACAGTTGCCCCCAGGGGGGGATGACTACAACGGGTGACTGGTTTGGAGTTAGCATTTGGTCTATAGAAGTAAAACAAACTGCGCAGCGTTTGGCTAAATAGGAGCAGATATAATGACAGATTCAAAATGAAACAAAGTTTCAATCTTTTCTTTTGAGAAATTACAACATAAGTAGTTTTTCTTGTTTTATGAAATGAAAGCTGCTGAAGTACAACAGTTGTGATGAATTAGCAGTAATAATGTCATGGGCGTGGCTCCATCTGCAGAAGCAGTTTAAATGCCGCGAACAATGCCACCTTTTGTACTGTCACTTTTTTAAACACGATGAATACTGACAAACCAGAAGACATGTATAATGTAATGTTTTTGTCCTTCACCTCTGTTCTGTGTGCCCCATCATATAAAAAGAGCACCAATGAATTTGCTTGTCATCATTTTTATGGCTATGACTGCATGTGAAAGATTTGACAGATTTGATCTTAGAGGCACAGTTTGCGTCTGGACTGCTCAAAACGACTCACCTGTGTTTGTGACACTGCAATCCTCGCTCTTTTTCCTCGTTTGGTAGATGATGCACACCCACACCAGGGAGGTCACCACGATACTCGTCACCACGGCGATGACAACGATGCCGACGGTGACCGTGCTCAGTCCGGCTGACGCGGCGCAGGGGCTGCGGCGCTGAGTGACCAGCAGTTGGCTGTGAGCGCGCTCCGTGCCCAGTGTGTTGGACATCAGGCAAGTGTACCGGCCGGCGTCCTCCAGCGACGCGGCGCCGATGACCAACAGCTGATTGCCGGGGGTGAAGTGATGGCGGCCTGAGGGGCGAAGGGGCTGGTCGTTGTGTAGCCATGTGATGCGGGGCTGGGGGCTGCCCAGCGCCTTGCACTGCAGGGCTACCGTGTCGCCCACGACCACGTTACGATCCTCCAGGGCCTGGGCCAAGTGCGGCGTTTCTGCAAGCCAAGAGGGAATTGAGTTTGTGAATGCATTCAGGTTTTAACCAGCCAGCAATCCATTTAGACATCCCAAATCTGTGCATCATTGGTTCTTTTCCATTTTCCCCCTTGAAAATCAACAAAGTGATTGCTTGTTTTTTTTTTTAAACAAAAATTGGAAATAATTTCTAAAAATCCTATTTTAGGCTCAAATGGGAAAAAGAAAATGAACTCAAACAACAGGTCACAATACTGAGTTTGGTCAGGTTTTAGTGACCTGAAAATTTGCTAATAAGCAGCAGTAAATATAAAGTACGTTAGCTTGGTAGCTGCCTTCATAATTATATCAAGGACAAATATTTTCCTCTGTTCAACAGGTGGCACAATTGAGAACAGTTTCTCATTTACTATGGAGAGCTCGGGGCAATTTAGGCCTTATTGTCTGCCCAAAGACACTGCAACAGTGGACAAGGGGAAACTGGATTCGAAGAGCCAACTTTTCGCTCAGTGGACGACCCGATCTACCAACTCAGCCACAGCCCCCAAATACCGTATGTTTGAAAAGTTATAGTATTGGGCGTCATCTAATGCAGAAGCGATGCATATGCTGCAGTCAGAACCATTTTAACAATGTTTTCTTTCCTTCCTTCCACTCTTGTCTATTTGCACTACAGCGTACTCACTCAATTTCTGGGGTCTTTCCCCCTTCACCGAGAGGAAAAAAAAAACAAAAAACACACACACACACACAGTTCCTTGTGTATCATTGCAAATTGGTTGGAAGAGAAATGAATATAATAGCATTGTTAAAGCGATTTGCCCCAGGTTTCATTGTTCTGTGTGACTATGAATGAGCTAAAAACAAGGCAATCAGAGAAATGAAATCAATTGCCATGTCTTCCTCCAGATTCACACATTTTTCCCCCTTTCAACATTACATATTTGACCATATTATAATATAGTTCATGGATCATCATGTCGGTGATGACTGAGTGTAGCAGCGAAGCAGCTAACGTATCATTGGAACTGATGTTCGTTGCTAAGTGTCAAAGTAAACATGACCAATGACATGCTAAACGCTTCAATAGTTCTGAAGTCAATTTTTTGATTGCATATATTTGATGGAAGCCAAAAGTTGAAATTTGAAAAATGTTGTTTTTTTTGGTTTTGTTTTGTTTTTTTTATTTCTGGTTAAATTTAAAAAAAAAAAAAAAAAGTCCCTTTTTACTTTTTCAATTGTGACACTTAGAAAACCTGAGATACATAATCTGACATCCATGAACATTATTAAACAGACACATTTTCATTTAACACTAAGAGGATTTCCAGAGGGACAAAAAGCCTCCAGAGAACAAGCCTTCTAGTGTTTCCCCAGCAACTAAATGTACTAGTGAATGCTGCACATTGAACCGTGTACGTACGCACACTGAGAACTCCCTCTCACAGTGGGACGCACAGAGATTAAGAGATCTCACTTAACCCACTTCAGTCTTCTCTCTCTCTTGCTCTGTCTTCATCAATCTCTCTGGCACTCTCCACGTCTCCTTGAGTTCTCCACCACCTCTACCTTTACCGCCCCACACACACCTTTGCAGTATTGTCTCAAGCTCCCATTTTTACTCGCCAACAATTTTCTAGCCCCTCGAAGGCCACCCTAACCGCCTCAGTGTCCACCCCCCTACCACCACCACCACCACCACCACCACCACTCCACCCCAGACCCAAACCCAAACATCACACATTCAGTCAATGAGCAGGGCTGCTTGCGTCTATATTTTGCTTTGTTCAGTGGATTAGTCCTCAGCGACCTCAGCCTCAAGTACATTCCAAACGACAAAGCACCACCAAAGACCTCTTTTAAGGTCAACCCAATGAAAAAATATTCCCGTTCTTTTCATTTCCCAACAAGATAACTATGAACAACAATGATCTTAGTGAGCTCAGTTTGGTTTGTAGCAACAAGGAAGACCAGCCAATAAACTGAGAGCACTCAGGCCTACAGTGAAGCAGCCATGACTTGTTGCTCCCACACAGAGCGGAGGTGTAGTAGTGGGGGTTGTTTTGGAATGTCGAACAAACATCCCTCTGTGAGTCGCTCTTCCTCCCCCAACAGCCCCCTTTGACCCCAAATAGTGGCCTTTGGCTTCTGACCCGCAGCAAGGCCACAGCTGCTGAGGAAAAGAAAAATATAAAGCTGGCCATTCTATGGCTTCCCACATGAGAGCTGAGCTATTTACAAGAGCTTGCTTTTAGAGATGTGGGAAAACGATCCACACTGGTTAACATTCAAGTTCTAACCAGGTCCGTGCGAGCAAAAGCAAATGGAGTGATAGTTACCTAGTACAGTGAGGGTGGCGTTAGCAGACACCGTTCCCGCTGTGTTTTTGGCCGTACAGCTGTACATGCCCATGTCTTCCGGCTTGACGTCCATGATAAAGAAGACGTCGTCGTCGGGCATAACATGCATTCGGCGCTCGCGGGCGGCGGGGAAATCTGTGCCCCCATCCTTCTGCCAGGCAATCTGTGGCGCCGGGTGGCCCTCAGCGGCGCACTCCAGCCTGGCGGTGTGGCCTGTTCTTATGGTGTTGTCCCTGGGAGTCTTCAGGAAAGAGGGCAGAACTGCATACAAAGCAGACCAAACGGCTTCAATCAAAACCAACAGAGACAGAAACACAGCCATGAAAGTTTTCACAAAAAAAAATTCTCTCTCTCTCTCTATCTCTCTCTCTCTCGAGAGAGAGAGAGAGATCTCTCTCTCTCTCTCTCTCGAGAGAGAGAGAGAGAGAGAGCTCTCTCTCGATCTCTCTCTCTCTCTCTCTCTCTCTCTCTCTCTCTCTCTCTCTCTCTCTCTCTCTCTCTCTCTCTCTCTCTCTCTCTCTATATATATATATATACATACACACACACACACACACACACACACCACCAAGATGATAGACAGAAGAATAATTCTGTCATAACAGCAAAGACAGATTAGCAGAGTGCTTGAGAAATGGATTATAGATTCTGTCGTGGACTCAAATCAATTTGTTACAAATAGCAAGAGAGAAAAATGGTCTTTTAAGTGAAAGTGGAAAAATTCAGCATGACGACTAAACTCAATCGAACCTTTGTCCAACAGAACAATTGAAAAGCAGAGAAGTGCAATGTCAGCAAGCGTGTTATTTGGTGGGAGTAATGAAATCACACATTTCAACAGATAAATAATTGGCATGTTTTTGGTCCACAACCATGCTGTGGTTTTGCTACATCAACAAAAATCCCGACGACAGACAGAGAAATACAATGGCTTGTGCTGTATTTTCTAGTCAATATTATTACAATGACATCTACCAATATATTAAACATACGAGTAAAAACCTTACCATTGACAATGATGCGGGCCTTGTTGGAATAAGTGGAGCCAAAGTGATTGGTGATGATGCACTGGTAACGCCCCTCGTGTGCGAAGGTGACATGTCGCAAGTGCAGAATGGTTGTGTACTCCATCACCCCACTGGTGCCTCCTCCCGCCCTGTCAGGTGTGGAGCTTTGGTGGTCAGCGCGCACGTGTGCGTAGTTCTCCGTTTCGGCATGTCGGAGCAGCTCGTGGTCCTTGCGCCATGCGAAGGTCATAGGGGAGGAGCTGCTGCTTGCGGCCGTACAGGTGAGACGCACATTGCTGCCAAGGACTGCAACGCTGGTTTCGGGCTGAATGGTGATCTGGGGCTTGGGAAGGTCATCTAAAAAATAGATAAATAAATGAATGGATGAATGGATGAATGAATGAATGAATAAGGGAAATGGGAGAAAAGGTAAAGAGAAAATGGGGTAAAGACAGGAGACAGTTCGAAACAGGGTCTTGCATGCAAAGGGAGTTTACATAAATACGAGGGCTCCAACTAATGATTCATGAGCCTACAACAAATTTATTTTATTGTGATTGATTTTTCAGCTAATTTCGGACAATTTTGATGTGTTGCATACAAATATCAAATTGGTTTTGCTCAATCGGATCAGCTTTTTGAATTATGTCCTCATTTTTGTTTACATGTACAATTTGGCTTTTAAGAGGTTCAAATTAAGGGTTCCAGCCCTGATTTTTGAACACTGGTGACTTTAGGTATCCTTCAATTTACAGGGCTTACTTTCATCAGTCTATTAATCAATTCACACAAAGCAAAGTTTGTAACATTTGATTAATAAAGTGTAAATCCTCAGCATAAAAATAGATCCAAACAAGAGAAACAGATGCTATTTTCAGATTCAGCAATGCAAAATTGTCCTAATTTAGTTGAAAAAAAGAGACAACTGGAAAAAAAAACAGTTATTTTAGTAATGGATTAAACTGTCGATTATTTTTTCATTTAATTAATGAATTGGATAAAAAAAAACTATTTCCATCTCTCCATTAAACATTTCCTCTGGCTGTTGAATTTAAATATATGTTAACATGGAGAACTGGCATTCAATGAGTTAAAAATCAGGACAGGACCGCTCAGAAAGTGCAAAAACAAATTATAATTATGACTCAGTTGCTTGTTTCAAAGTAAAGGCAAATGAGTGCAGATTTTGATCAAACACTATCAGTCACTTTCATGGAGGACCACCAAAGTTTGAATTTTTACTGGTGAGTTTGAGAATTTGAACAATTTTATGTTAAACAATGTCTATAAACGACCGATCAAGTATCAAAATAGCTGGCTAATTTGATCATTTACACGCTGTGGCGACCTCGAAAGGGACAAGCCGAAAGAAACTCACTATTAGTTGTCAACTAATCAATTGCTCTAATATGAACATAAGATTGAAAGTAGGAAATTAAATCTTAATGTAAGGTAGAGTAGACAACATTTCCAGGAGTTTTTTTTTTCTCTGATTTACTATACATTTAACTTCTTCGTCTTATTATTATTTACAGTATCCAAGAAGATATTTTCAAGGGTTGACAAAGACTGTTGTAAAGCAAACTGGAACGTCATTTAAAAACGGCAAAAAGCTACACATTCACGATCCTTTTTGCTCTAGCATAGTTGACAATAAAAAACGGCAATACTACTACTCACCACACACAAAACTGCTAGATGGAGCATGAAATACACTTGTACCCTTAACACTCTCAGGGTAGGCACATGTGGCATCAACACCACTCTGTAAACCACGAGTCACCAACCACTCGGGCAGCCAGTGGAGCTGGCAGTCGCACAAGAAGCTGTCACTCTGGATGAGGCTGTGGAGGAGAGGCCAGAGCTGGATATTTGCTTTTCGTGTGGATTTCAAATAAAGCAGGAGCATCTTGAAATGTGCTTTAACAGCTTGTGCATGTTTGTGCACTAAATTATGTGAAAAGTGCTCACAGGGTTTTGAGGTTCTTCATCCTGCTTAAGGCATCAGGCTGTATGGAGCGAATAGCGTTCTCACCCAAGTTTCTGTGGGAATACAGCAGCAAAAGTCAACAATAACCCTCGTGATGCAAACGTCATTGCCATCATAGCCATACTAGGAGATACAACAGAATCCGGGTGTGTATGTCTGAAGATGGCTGTGAAAAAACTTGTGGGAAGTCTCAGTCCTTGTAGAGCGCACCGTATGTTCTACAACTTAGCACCGGGAAATCAAAGTTGAAGTTGTGGTAGGCTATCAAGAAAGAAGCAATTGTGCACTTGCAATAGTTTCTTCCTTTACATTAGAGTTGCAGACCAAGGGCCCGGGGGCCAGATCTGGGACACCAAATCATCCCTGAAGCAAATCCTGTACATCTACTTCCTGTTTCTTGCTAAAATCTCTCCCAAAACTTCAAAATGTCCACACTTATGCTGGACTTACAACTCGTGATTTTCAAAAACTGAAAGTAAAAAGGAAATTTAAGAAGCTTTACGGGAGTCACAGTGCCCCCCCTTCATCTCGAGCCTTTATTTTAATGTAGTAACCTCAGCAGTTTTAGAAGATTGAGAATGTCATTATTTGCCATGTATTTTCTAAGACTCGGCCTGATGACAATATCAAACATTTGATATCATCACGTCTTTTAATCTTTGCAGTGATGTGACACAACCAACAAACAATAGATGAGGTATAACGGAACCAGGAACCGAAAACTTTGCAAACAGAGGGGTTAGGGTGAAGTCTCTGAAGTTAGGATGTGATTAAACTCTAGAATTTGAGATGACACTTTTCCACTTTTCGTGATTCCAGTCATGACTATATTTTCGATGATACAGTATATATTTGCTTTAAAAAAAGGAATATATATATATATATTTTTTTTTTTTTTAATTAATTTTTTTTTTTTTTTGCAAGGTTTTTTGTTACTAAAACACTTGTAAATTGAACGATCGATGAGCAAACTTTCTATATTCACATCTGGTTGCTCAACAATGTGTTGTATATGTGTGTGGAATTATATGAAGCCATTACATATTTACAGTGGATGCCCGCTGTTTGCAGGGAATAGGAACTGTCACAGATGGCGAACAGCTAAAATCCAGATAATTGACACACATTATAATTGCGATTTTCAAAAAAACATGTAAACCCTAAAAATCGAATAAGCACACCCAAACCACCAATATATACTTCCATGGTTGGTTCCCCCCAAAAAGAGAAAAGATTTGAAAAATTGTTGGGGAAAAAATATTAAAAATTGAAAATGTGGGTGCCTAATCGCCAGTATGTATGTAAGTATGGGTCCATGAGATATAGTTTCACAGTAATAATGGCCCTCTAGGGGAAACAACTACAGTGTGGCTGGCAACAAAAATGAGTTTCACACACTTGTTTGCATGAATTAAGCATCTCTTTGCCAGCTACTCTGGCAAAGTCACCCCCTTTTTCTCAAACTATAGGATCTCTCTCCATTGTGAAGAAGACAAAGAATTGTGGAATACTCACAGGTGCTCCAGGCTCTCGAGGCCAGCGAAGGCTTTCTTGGCCACAGACTTAATCTTGTTTCCAAACAGAGTTCTGCCATTCCCAAACACAAAGGACATTGATAGATGAAGAGTGAGGGTTTGGGAAAGAATGGGGAGGAGAGAGTGGAATACAATTAGCTTAGCACAATCTGATATGGGGGAGAAGGACAAAATGGTGGAAGTTGAAACTGTAAAGCTAAAGGTAAAAGTGTGTGAATGTGTGTTTCTGCATGTAGTTAAACAAGTGAAGCTCTTTCCAGCGCCACTATTTTTGTCTTTTGATTAGTTGACTACACAGTACGACAACGAGTTCAAAGAAAAAAGCTTAATTAACAAGTTTATATTTTGTGCCGTCAACTGAACTTAGTGAATTTCTGCCTGATGAACGTTACTGAGAATGCAGTCATACTGGTGCCAAAGAACAGTTTTCGTTCGAAAGTTTTTGTTAGGGTCCTCCTGGAAAAACCCGTCTGAACACGTACATATGAGCCTTCAGATGTCGGCAGATAGGAACCAATTTAGTGCAGCCACACAGCTGCGTTTCATGGCAGGCACGTCACAATTGTGTGAGAAGGTGAGGTGCGTTTAGGGAGACTGTGTAAATGAGTGGTTCTATATAGTAGCCTTGAAGTGGAAAACCCACCAGCAATTAACTAAACAGAAGGCCAAATACAATATTTTTAAAATACAGTAAATAACTTAGCACAACGGCAAATTAAAAACATAAGCCCTCCCTGTGCCTGCATAGGTTTTCAGGCCATTCAAGCAACACATTTTTCCTCATGTTTTGAGATTGTAGGGTGAAAGTTGCAACTGACTACTCGTATGGCCTGAAAGGGTAGCAATAATGGGAAAATGAAATGTCAGTATTTTAAGGGTAATAGCCCTTGAGCAACAGATGGAGAGGAAAAACAAAAAGGAACTATGAACCAGTTCATTTTTGGAGTGGTGAACTGAAGTTTGCACGAGTTCGCTTGGAAAATCAACTTTCCTAACACTGTATCTATATGTGTGTATTTGTATTTGAAGAGTTTGTTTTCAAAACGAGACATAGGCATTTTTTTCAGATTTACGAAACTCGCGCCAAAATTATCCATTCGGAGCTGGATAATTTTGGCGCGAGTTTCGTAAATCTGAAAAAAATGCCTATGTCTCGTTTTGAAAACAAACTATTTGTATTTGTGTATTTGCTAACATCAGACAGACTCAGTGAGTTGGTACTCTCTTATTTGGAGCCCTAATGTGCCTTTCCACCGTGGGCTCTCCCTCTGCCCCCTCAACCCTCATTTGGAGGAAGCGAAGGGAAAACACAGCTAGTTGGTTCATAGTAAAGTGTTGGATCACATGTGACCAAATAGCTCCTCTTGTATGCATGCCACATGACATCTATATGACCAATTTAAAATAATGTCTAGTAATCATTACCATTGCATTCTAAAATAATGCAGCAAGTTTGGGTGTCCCTGTGTGTACGCTTTGATGTTCCACCACCCTTTTCTGTTTCTCTCCATCCTCTCCCTCCCATGGCTCAGCTAACCAGGCTTTGGGTGGAGTGGGCCACTTACACCAACACTTGACAAAAGAGGTAGGGGTCAGAGTGTGGGGCATGTGAGGCGTTTGATTTTGATGACTGAATGCAGCCCTCAATTTCACCCTCTCTCAGCTCTTAACAACAGAGAGTGTGAAAGCAAGGGAAAGAAGAGTGCAGGCATGGAGTAAAAAAAATGGAACTAAGCCTATTGGGGAGTGGACCCCTGCCAGTGTGAAGAAAGAGAAAGAGAAAAGAGCCTTTCTCCTTTAGCAGTGCACACACTGGGAACCATCTTGGCTGGACATCATTTTTTCATCCTGCAGGTTCATTACTAGGCATTACTGCTCAAAGCCAGCACCTACTGTACTCCACATCCCAGGAGACTTCTCAACTCATTTCTCAACTTTTCACATTGACACATCTTGCCAACTTTGTGAACAGTTGTCCTTCATCTTGAAAATATGAAAGCACAATTAGTGTGGAAAGTATGTTCCTAAGAGTGCTGAACTTCAAATTAATTTTCATTGCACATCTAATACAAAATGAATAAGAATGTTGTTATCTTCCGCAGGACCACGAGGCGAAGAGAGACTGATAAAAAGAAAACTGCGAAGAATGAGAATTAAAAATGAGGAAAATGAGTTGCTCACAGCTTGCTGAGGCTATCTAATCCGGAGAAGGCCCCGTTTGTATCCTCTATTGTGCCTGAGATGTCGTTATGGTCCAGCTCCCTGCAGGGAATGAGAAAAGACGGTTAGGATAAAAACACTAAAAGGAGGGAAGATGAGAACAAGTTCACAAAGACTGAAGCCTTTCGCAGCTTTGGCACAGCTTCATCTTCAAGTCATGGGTTTGCACCCCTCACCTCCCGCACACCTGGTCTAAAGAGCCCGCTGCTTTACTATGCCAACCAAGTGGATACTTTCCTTAGCGAGGCAGACGAACATGCATGTGAGTGTTTGTATCAAAGCAAACGCACTGGAAAGCACAATTCATGACATTGCAGAGGATCTGGCAGCCGCAGTGTTTTGTATTGGGCCAGACAATTGGGTCTGTTTGTCAGACATCAGCACATATCACATTGCCAAAAGTCTGGATGGGGTTATAGAGCAAGCTTAGCAAATGTTGGGCGAAGATAGAATAGGCTTGGTGAAATAATGGCTTATTTTTGGGTGGCATTGGGAGTTCCTTCACACTTGTTGAATGTTTTTCCAGTTGCTTTCTCTCACCTTACAATCGAAACTAATGGTCCAAGAAGGGAATAAACACTTCTATACTAAATCATCTTTCAAACTTGAAAAAGACCTTTGAGGTTGCTGGCCAACCCCACCCTCCCACCATCATCTTCACAATAACATAATAACATGCTTCCCATGCTTTGCAGCCCCCCCATCCCCCTTGTTCTTTTCATCCCCCAATGCCCGTCAAACTGGAGCTGCCAATTTCCTCCTCTTTCTGGCTGGCTGGATGTGAATGGCTGTTGGCTTGTTAAAGCAAAGCCAGTGGTGGGGGCTCAATAGCAAGGGACCACAGTAGGAGGGAGCGAAGCGTTGACAGGCGGGGGCTATACTATGGGCCAACAACCAGCGTGGCCGAATAAGGGAGTATGCAGGCTTGTTTGGAGCTTTGACACCCCACTGCAGATTTCGGTGTCATGCCAGCTCAGCCAGCAAAGCAGGCCCAATTAAAGCTTCCCCAGCTAACTTTCAGGGCCCAATCTATGGCCATTCCCCCTTCCACTGATTAGATTAGGTCTGCCCCAAAGACACAGGATGAACACAGAGGACAAGAGAACAGATAGTGTGTGCGTATGAAAATAAAAAGGAGAATTGCCACGGTGAGGACGAGACTGTGCCGGCACGACACTACCATGCTCGATCACTCGGACTGTGGTCACCAGTTTTTCTTTCTCGATGTTCTGGGTTTCAATGTCTTTTTTTTTGTTTGTTTTTTTTTTTTAAATCAATGGATGAATTAATTTTTTTTAAACATTACATATCCATCCCTTTCAAAATGTGAGTGCGGGAAATCGCACAATCTGGTTACCGTGTGATCATCACAGAGCTTTTAAAGTAATAAATTCTGAATAATTTCAGAAATAATAAAAAATAATTTAGCTTTAGAATAGAACACGGACCCACACACAAAAACAAATGTATTCTATCCCCACAACACAGAAAGAACTGCAACACTTCCTCGTTTTTGCAAATTTCTACCATCATTTCACCCTCAGACTCATTCCAGACACCCGAGAGTTTGTTCAAGCCTGCTCTGTCTACACCCGAGAGAAGCCTTCGCACATTACACCAGCTGTTCTGCTGTACCCTTTCCCGATTCCAAGTTGCCCGTGGTCTCACATCGCCGTGGACTTTGTCAGCCCCCCCCACCCCACCAAGGTAACACAGTCATCCTCACAGTAGTAAATCGCTTTTCTAAATGTGTCCACTTTGTGTATCTCCCGAAACTCCTAGTTGCCCTGGCAATCGCTATAACATTTGTGTGAAGTCTACCTCACCTGCATTGTACTAGTCCCAGTATTGAGCAGGCTACTCTCATAATTACAGCCCTCCTATAGCTAGAGGTAAAAGCATTTATGTTCATGATCAATTATACTTCAGTGCATACATTGACACATTCCTAATACTAATTATTTACATATGTACAGGTACTTGTATTTTTTTTTTAATGGCAGAACGCATCGCACGACATAGCAGCTCTCTGCATATCTGCTCTATTTGTGTGTACTGAGTTCAGTTTGGCAAATAGCGGACAGTTGCGCAAAGATTCCAACTTTGCTTGTTTTAAGCTGTTTATAGACACTCCAGTTGAAGTTTACTCTAAAACTAAATAGATAACAAAAAGTAATTACACATTGTATATTTAATACGCCACATATGGTTTACAAACATTGCCGTCTTAATGCTAACGCACAATGTAAAACACCACCGATGGGCTATCGAAAATGAGCATGAAGGTCACTGTCATCTTTTACCTTAAAACAACAAAATATTCACACAGACGATGTAGGAACACATGCAAAAAGGTACTAAAAGAAAAGTCATACTACAGCATATATTCTGGCTACTTTGTGACCATCCATTCTCAGTACCGTTTATTCTGTTCAGGATATCAGGGTGCTGGAGCCGATTCAAGCTCATTTTGGGCAAAAGGCAGACTACAACGTGAACTGGTCCCCAGTCAGTCACAGGGCACATATAGATAGAGACAACAACAACATTCACATCATACAGATTTGAACCTGTGGCTGTAAACAATGTAGAATTTGCATGGAATATCAAATCTATCTATATGGAAGTATTCCTCCGTCTTCCTAATCAACAGATACTGCTATTTCTTCATCAGATGAGGATAAATCTGAGAAATCAACACTGGCCATAGTAGCGTCCCATCGCAATCGACCATTTGTTAGCGCGCCTATTACATCACATCCGAGCAGGTAGGTCATGTGACCCGCCAAAATGGCAGCTCCTATGAAAATCCGTAACTGCTGATAAAAATCTTCTCAAAACACCATTAAATGAGAGAGGATTAACATCACATTTTCAAGATACAGTACATGTGACATGACCTGTTGAATACATTGTTAATACAAAGCATCAGAATTCCCCTTTAAGTAGTAATCATGCAACACCACAAAGAGCTAATGAAATTAGTTGCCAGCACCTTTACTGATCGATTATCAATTTTATTGATTCATCGTTCTAGCCATAGATCGTACTTATAGGGTCTTACTACACTTAATATGCTTACTGTGTTACAAGAGCTTAACTAATATTAAAACATATTAGCTTTCACTGTTCCCATGCGGCAGATTGCCTTATCATCAGCTAGCGCACCACATTTGCCGGTATGTAGGGGTTGTTGAGTGATTTCAACTTGCTAATGGTAGATGAGGGGGTACACACTTACAGGATGCGCACAGCCCTGAGGCCTCTGAATGCTCCCTCGGCAATGTGGCTAATTGAGTTGTGCCCCAGACGAAGAGTGTGAAGATCCCCCAGCACAGCCAGACTGCCTTCATCCAGACGTGTCAAGTTGTTATATGACAGATTCCTGGATGGGGAAGGATTCAGCGAAACACAGAAAACAGGGAAAAAGGAGTCAAAGAGAGAAATGGGGGGAACAAAATTGTTTTGTGTGAGATATGGACGGGATTATAGAACACATAAGCAAGGTGACATTCTATTCGCTTTGTGGCCTGTTGAAAGTCTATTGGCTACTAAACCAGGTGCGCGACTATTGTGATCCTTACCCTATCACTGTAAATCAAGAGCAAAATCATAGGAGACACTCAGACTCTAAACAAGGTTCATAGAAAAAAAATTACATTCATAACACTCACTAATTGTCTTTTTGAGGCCCACTGTGGCCATTAAATGTCCAATAAAGTTACACTTTTTTTTTTTTTTTTTTGCCAAACAGGAAAAGTAGAAGTTTAAAGTAAACTGGAAAGTTTAAATGGGTGGGTCAAATACTCTCATTAACACCCCGGATTAAAACAGAGCTACAGGATCACTATTACTTGTGATTTATGTACCGCCAAGAAGACAGCAAAGGGTACAATCAATCTTTCATTGACATGCTTACAGGATATGACCCTAAGATATCAGCAGCAAATTTACATCCAGGCCATCTACCGCATAATCTTGTCTAACTGTTAGACGTTAACAAACACAGAAACCCTGGGCTATCTCACAGTTAGCAACGCCGGGCTCAGCAAAGCACTATACATATATCACTGCAATTACCGTTATGTCAACAGAGAAGGGGAAGGCTCTCAGCTAATACTTTGCCCTTAAGAAGACAATGAAGGTAAACGTGAGCCTTCCATTTAATCACCACAACACAACTATCAGATAATCTCTCACAAATTTAGGATGAAATTACACCCCTAGACTTCCCAGAAAAAAAAAAAAAAAACTAAAACAGTGCCAATGCTGTTGAGTGCAGGTTTAATTTTGGAATAAACAAAATTATTCTTGAAATATTTTATCATATTGAGTGTTAAAGCCCTGTCATTTAACCCTTGTTAATGCATTAAGATAATATTGGTTAAATGTACCTAAAGTGAAGGTCTGTTGATACAAAAATGATAAAACTCACTTTAGGCATTATGATAAGCTTTGTTGGAAATGTTTGTTATCTATAATACTGTAAGCAGTTGGTTAATTTTGGGTAAACTACAAGCTGGAGCTTCATCCATTTTCCATCCACCCATTCATTTTCTACCTCTTCTCCAGGTCGGGTCGCGGGGGAAGTAGCTTCAGCAGGGATACCCAGACTTCTCTTTCCCCGGCCACTTCTTCTGGCTCTTTCGGAGGGATGCCGAGGCATTCCCAGGCCAACCGAGAGACATAGTCTCTCTAGCGTGTCCTGGGTCGTCCCCGGGCTCTCTTTCCGGTGGGACATGTCCGGAACACCTCACCAGGGAGGTGTCTGGGACGCATCCGGATCAGATGATGAGGGTAGGAACGTAGATCGACTGGTAAATTGAGAGCTTCGCCATTCGACTTCGCTCCCTCTTCATCACAACGGACCGATACAAAGGCCGCATCACTGCAGTCGCTGCACCGACCAGTTTGTCGATCTCCCGCTCCATTCTTCCCTCACTCGTGAACAAGACCCCAAGATACTTGAACTCCTCCACTCGGGGAAGGTTCTCATCCCCGACCTGGAGAGGGCACGCCAACCTTTTCCGAATGAGGACCATAGTCTCGGATTTGGAGGTGCTAATTCTCATCCCAGCCGCTTCACACTCTGCTGCGAATCGCTCCAGTGACAGCTGGAGATCGCAGCTTGATGAAGCCAACAGAACCACATCATCTGCAAAGAGCAGAGATGCGATGTTGAGGCCACTAAACCAGACACCCTCTACGCCTCGGTTGCGCCTACAAATTCTGCCCATAGAAGTTGTGAACAAAATCGGTGACAACGGGCAGCCTTGGCGGAGTCCAACTCTCACCGGAAACGTGTCCAACTTATTGCCGGCAATACGGACCAAATTCTGACAGTGGTCGTACGGGGACCGAACAGCCCATATCAGGGGGATCAGTACCCCATACTCTTGAAGAACCCCCAACAAGATTCCCCAAGGGACTTGGTCGAACGCCTTCTCCAAGTCCATAAAACACATGTAGACTCGTTGGGTGAACTCCCATGCACCCTCGAGGATCTTGCCGAGGGTGTAGAGCTGGTTTAGTGTTCCACAGCCAGGACGAAAACCACATTGCTCCTCCTGGATCTGAAATTTGTCTTCCCAACGGACCTTTCTCTCCCGCACCCCTGAATAGACCTTACCAGGGAGGCTGAGCAGTCTGATCTCCCTATAGTTGGAACACACCCTCCGGTCACTCTTCTTGAAAAGGGGGACCACCACCCCAGTCGGCCAATCCAGAGGCACAGTCCCCGATGTCCACGTGATGTTGCAGAGGCGTGTCAACCAGGACAGCGCCACAACATCCAGAAACTTTAGGAACTCTGACCGAATTTCATCCACCGCTGGGGCCCTGCCACCAAGGAGCTTTTTAACCACCTCAGTGACCTCAACCTCAGACATAGAAAACCCCGCCTCAGAGAACCCAGACTCTTCCTCATGGGAAGGCGTGTTGGTTGAATTGAGGAGGCCTTCGAAGTATTCTCCCTACTAACTCACAACATCCCGAGTTGAGGTCAGCAGTACCCCATCCCCACTATACACAGTATTGACAGTGCACTGCTTCCCCTCTGAGACACCAGACAGTGGACCAGAATTTCCTCAAAGCTGTCCTGAAGTCGTTCTCCATGATCTTATCAAACTCCTCTCACACCCGGGTTTTTCCCTCAATGACCACCGAAGCTGCATTCCTCTTAGCCAGCCGGTACCGATCAGCTGCCGCAGGAGTCTCGCAGGCTAAAAATGCCCATGGGACTTTTTTCATTTCAGCTTGACAGCAACCCTCACCCCACCAATGTGTTCTGGGGTTGCCGCCACGACAGGCACCGACCACCTTACGGCCACAGCTCCGGTCGGCTGCCTCAGCAATGGAGGCGCGGAACATCATCCACTCTGACTCAATGACCCCCAGACCTCCTAACCCCCAGAACGTGAGCAAAGTTCTTTTGGAGGTGGGAGTAAAAATCGCTTCTGACAGGGGAATCTGCCAGCCGTTCCCAACAGACCCTCACGATACGTTTGGGCTTGCCCCGTCGGACCGGCATCTTCCCCAACCATCGGAGCCAACTCACCACCAGGTGGTGATCAGTTAACAGCTCCACTCCTCTCTTCACCGGAGTGTCCAAGACATGAGTCTGAGACTGATGACACGACTACAAAGTCGATCAACGAACTGCAGCCTAGGGTGTCTTGGTACCAGGTGCACATGTGGACACCCCTATGCCTGAACATGGTGTTTGTTATGGACAATCCGTGATGAGCACAGAAGTCCAATAACAGAACAACACTCGGGTTTTGATTGGGGGGAGGGGGGGGGGCATTCTTCCAAATCACACCCTTCCAGGTCTCACTGTTATTGCCCACGTGAGCATTGAAGTCCCCCAGCAGAATGATGGAGTCCCCAGAGGAGCGCTTTCTCTAAGGACTCCAAAAAGGGTGGGTACTCTGCACTGCTGTTTGGTGCACAAACAACAGTTAGGACCCGTCCCCCTACGTGAGGGCGGAGGGAAGCGAGCAAGCAAACAAATTTATTTGTATAAGGGATATCATACATGAGATACTGTAACTCATTCTGCTTTACATGATTAAAGGCATTTAAAAACAAAGAGATAAAACATTTAAAACGGGATGAAAACAATAAAAATGACAAACAAAATATTAAAAAAAAAGAATTAAAACTGCACACAGTGGAAGTAATATGATCAAAAAGTGGACATATTCTAAAAAACATGAGAAAAAAAAAAAGAGGAGTTTTCAACCTGGATTTAAAAACATTCACACTTGGGGCTGACCACACCTCTGTTGGCAACGTATTCCATTTGTGTGCAGCATAATAACTAAAGCCTGCTTCACCATGTTTGCTTTGGACTATGCACTCCACTATTTGACCTGAGTCAGTCGATCTCAGAGCTCTACTGGGTTTGTATTCTGTAAGCATTTCTTTCATGTATTCAGGACCTAAATCATATAGTGATTTATAGACCAGGAGCTGAACTTTAAATCTATTCTAAAGCTGACTGGAAGCCAGTGCAAGGACTTTAGGATTGGAGTTACTGTATATGCTCTGACTGCTTTGTTTTGGTCAGAACGCGAGCTGCAGCATTCTGAATTAGCTGCAGCTGTTTAATACTCTTTTTTTGGGAATCCAGTCAGAAGACCATTACACTACCCTCTCATCCACCAGGGTAAACCCCAACGTACAGGACCCGAGCTAGGGGGCAATGAATATACCCACACCTGTTTGGCGTCTCTCATAGTGGGCAAATCCAGAGTGGAACAGAGTCCAACCCCTATTAAGAGGACTGGTACCAGAGCCCAAGCAGTGCGTAGAGGTGAGTCCAACTATATCTAGTTGTAACTTCTCAACCTCACGCACCAACTTGGGCTCCTACCCTGCCATAGAGGTGACATTCCATTTCCCTAGAGGTAGTTTCTGTAGCCGAGGATCAAATCTCCAAGCTCCCTGCCTTTGGCCACCGCCCAGCTCACAATGCACCCGACCTCTATGGCCCCTCTCAGAGGTGGTAAGCCCAAGGGAAGGAGGACCCATGTTACCCTTCCGGGCTGTGCCGGGCCGAGCCCCATATGTGCATGCCTGGCCACCAGGCGGTCGCCTTCAAGCCCCACCTCCAGGTTTGGCTCCATAGGGGGGCCCTGGTGACCTGCGTCTGGGCAAGGGAAACCAAGATCCAATTTTTGTATTCGTCATAGGGGTTTTGGAGTCGTACTTTATCTGGTCCGTCACCTCGGACCTTTTTGCCATAGGTGACGCTGCGAGGGGCATGAAGTCCCAGACAACTTAGCTCCTAGAATCATCGGGACACACAAACCCCCTCCACCACGATAAGGTGACAGCTCAAAGAGGGATTCAACCATTTTATTACTTTTTTTTTAACAACATATGTCTGCTAATTCTGTAATTTACATTATATTTCTTGTACTCACAGTTCTCGCAGCTTCTGGCAGAACTTCCAGCCATCAGGATTGATACGGGTTATTGAGTTGTTAATGAGGAAAAGCTGCTGAAGAGAAGTCAAGCCATACAGGGAGCCACTGTTTACTTCGGTCAGGCTGTTGTAGTCCAGGTGTCTGTATTAGAAACAATTAAGCATTACCAATATATTCAACCAGATATTTCAACAAGCTTGATACAGTGCACTGATGATAACAGGATGTTGCTTGCAAATTGGTAAATATAAATTTCAGAAGTAAAAAGTATTGTCTATTACAGTATTAAAGGGGAAATCCACTGGTTTGCATTAACAATGTATCCAATAGGTCATGTAATATCTACTCTATTTTGACAATGTGATGTTAAATCCTCTCTCATTTAAGGTTCCAGGGCTCAGGAAGTGATCACTTGCCCAAATCTGCCTCCAATTGGCTAGCACTTAAAGAGGATTTGTACTTTTGTATCCCTGTGTGTGGAAGGTCTCCACCAACACACGCACGGGAAAGTTAACAGTTTATAAACCATAACCACAGCAGCACACATCAATATTCAGGCAGTGGTCAACTTTGGCAAACTCATTTCCAGGGTCATTTGATTGAATGATAAAAATAAAGAAAAAAGTAACAGATGAGCTTCATGGCATCAGATTTAAAACTGTGACAAAGCCCAACGTTTTCATGATAAATTGCAGGGACTAATTGTTTCCAGACATGTGTATCCTGGGACTCACATAGTCTCAAGTGTAAAATGATTTATGTACTTGTATGTCAAAACAATAAAAATGAGAGGTAAAACATAATTGTCTAACTAAAAATCCTACAAAATACATTAAGGAACGCTCCCAAAATCAGATGTGCACTTTCATATTTGTGAGAAACTGTTTAATGCACGTTGGCTGGTTCAAATGACCTTGTTAAAAAAAAAAATCATTTTTGGTTACATAAAAAATTTCTGATTATTCCTTGTGTTTCAAGTCTTCCCACTGATACCTACAGGACTTTCATTTTGGCAAGATCCCAGAAAGCACCATCTGTCAGCTTGCTGATGCTATTTCTTTGGAGCTTAAGCACCTCCAAGCTCGAAAGACCCTGGAAAGTCAAACCTTCAACTTGACGGATACGATTCCTGTTGAGTTCACTGCGGGTTGGAAAGAATACAAAGACAAAATATGGAGAAATTTAATTTAAATTCCCACAGACAGAATGACTATTCAGATCAGTCTCATACAATGATGGACTAAGTTACAGATGAACAATACAATCCCCACACGCACAGTGAATTCCTTTAAAGTTAGAAGGACAATAACAGAGTGAACCACTAAACCACCACAATAGGGCTTCGGCAACAAAAAAAGAAGAAAATGAATCACATTTATTGGAATGCACTTTCAAATGGATGGCATTTCTGTGGGACTACACAGTAGCCTTCCCAAAAAGTAGGCACCTGTAGAACCGGATTGAGCCAAAACAGCTTAGACTTCCAATTATGAGAGCACCTTTCGTCTTTGGGTTAGAAGTGTGAACCATTAATATATTAACTAAGATAAGGAAAGGAAGTTCAGCTAAGTTAATATTATGTGGAGAATGAACTAACGAATTCAAGAACATAGAAGCAGTTAATAAATCACCAATAATATTTACTTTACTTTACTTTGTTAAATCCAGCCACTAAAGGTACAGTTGTTGTTGTTTTCCTTTCGGCTTGTCCCTTTCGGGGTCGCCACAGCGTATCATCTCAGATGAACGCATATATATGTTTGGCACAATATTTACGCCGGATGCCCTTCCTGACGCAACCCTCCTCAGGGAGTGGAGGCCCCAGTGGGATACGAACCCACAACCCCTGGTTTATCAAACCAGTGCTCTAACCACTGAGCTATGGGGCCTCCTCTAAAGGTACAGTATTATGTTAAAAACATTGAGTTTGAGAATCATCTTGATCTGCCAAGTATGTCGAAAACACAAGGAACTTAAACAACATAGCACCCAAACACTTACTATTGTTCTTTGTTAAAACAGGTGATCTATTTTTAATCCCCCCCATAACCATAAATTAGTGAGGGATTACATTCTTACATTTACACCAAATGTAATAAAGTATTTTTTCTGAAAGGACCGTTTCTGACTGATCCAAATAAATCCATGTCTTTACAAGCACACTATGTTTTTTCAAAATAAATCCATAAGTACTCACAGCTGGGTGAGCCTTGGGAGCTGGAATGCCCTCACAGGAATCTGACTGACACGGTTTCGGCTCAATCTCAGGACCTGGAGAGTAGAGCCGAGATGGTCCAGTGCTCCCAGCTCTAATGTGCTGATCTTGTTGTTGCTTAGGTACCTGAGGACATCCAAACACAGCTGCACTCTTAATACGCACATAAGTCTGGGAGAGGCCACATTTCTTCTTCTTGTCAGTTGGATTACAAACTGCCATTATGACAGTGCAAATGGTAAAACTATGAGTATCATATCAACATTGTACAGTTTAATGACAATGGCTAGAAAAACGGCTACTATGTTACCGCAGATTTGACTTAACTCAGTGTCACTAGTCCAGGTGCCTTTTAATGAGTATTTTGATGTCCCACAAATACTTACAAATCTCTAATCTGAAGGCCTGCAGGAAAGGAGTGTCCTCGTAGTTCAGTGATGTCATTATTGCTTAGGTCCAAGGTTTCCAAAGAAACCATGTCTCTTATCCGTATCCCCTCAATACTCCGGATTTTGTTATGGTGTCTGGGAAATAAAAAAAAAAGACACATTCACTGCATTATTTGAGGCATGCTTCAAGATTTTGCTGAACCAATGTTTAGTTTCTGAGTTTCTTTCAAATCTATGCAGTTGACCAACTTGGCACCTGTAAAGTGGTATTCAAGCCCAGAACAACTAGACCACGAAAATAAAATCGATTAAGATTTTGAGCCTTGTTACAGTCGCAGGAGACAAGAAGAAGGGTACAGCTTGGACTTTTTGCCAGTCAACCACATGGCACATACTGCATAAAGAACAACCATTCACTGTCATCTTGACATCGTGAGTCTTTAATTAACCTTACATGAATAAGAATATCCCACACAAGAAGGATAGAGGTGAGACATTAATTTAGCCCATCTTCATACTCAAACAAGCCTCACAATATTTTGAGTTTTATTCCAAGAGTTGTATGTGCTGAAAAAGCTTTAAAAAAACAATTAAAAATAAAAAAGGAGAGAGCAGGTGTTCCACCACTCAAACTCTGTCAAAATAAGGTCAATCATCCTTCCTTTCTAGCCTATAGCTAGTCAATGGGCACACTCAGCCATTGACTGGTGAGTGGGAGTTGGGACATGGTTGGGGGGGCGGGGGGCGCACACAACAGTACCCACCTGAATAAACACGGGCAGAAATGGTTAAGGACGAACCGTGCAAGCACACAACACAAATAAGACAGAGTAACACACAGTGGCTACTTTGACCACAGAGCATGAGTGGATGAAATGGGGAAGGAGAAAAATAGGGGATAGTTAAGAAGTGAGGGAGGGTCAACAGCTGGTGACCTCTGCTGGGAAAAACAGATCAGGATCAGACTGGTGGAAGAGATTGACCACTCTCGCTCATTCCAGTTCCGGCACTGAAGCACCCACCCACGCTCACTCCCTCCCACAGTTGAGAATCCAGCTGTGCGTGACAGAGAATGCACTCAACGTGTTTGAAGTTGGGACAACAATAGTAGCATTTATGAAAAATTTACTGGCTGTCACTGACAGCCATGATCATGATGCAACCATGACAAGTCTGATAAAGAGGGCCTTGGTTCGCTCTTGTAGCCTTTGATGTCAAAGAGCTTTTTCCCTCTTGATTCTACTTAATTCTAAATCTCATTAACATGGCCCATCAACTATCTGATTACCCTGAGTCCAGGTCTTTTTGACACTTCTTTTGATGTATGCAACACATTAGCCGTTTCAACTAGCAAGACCATTCTCTAGTTTCCAGTCATCTTTGTGAGGAATGAGTAGATTAGTAGGTCCAGTGACAATGGCCAAAAGGACAAAAGGGAGAATTATTTGAAAATCTTTTCATCCATAGTGCACCAGCCCAATATAATTTCGCATTCCAAGCTGTATTGGAAACTCTCTTTCAAGTTGACATGGTAGACGATGTGTACTGATGAGAACGTCAGATGCTTTAAAGTCAATATTATTGCTGTTGAGCAGGAACTCTCTATGCCCAAATATGCATGATTAACCAGGTTAAAGTTTTGAAAATTGCTTAAGAACAAATATATGAATGTTCTTGAATGGTCACGTCCCTCATTCTGTATTTGGTGGTGGTGGTGACGCCATCCCCCTTTAAGCAATTTCATATCATGACCACCTGACAAAAATTCTGCCCACTTTCGAGCCATCCCACAGTAAACCTCTAGGCTCCGCCCAGCTCTTCATAATCCTGTGTAGATTATTTGTGGAGGCAGCACTGATATTTTTCTTGCAGATGCACACTCTGCTTTTGAATTGTCAATGCGATCAAAATGTGTCTGCATTTTGCTTCTTTTCCTGCTTGCGTTTCTTAAACTAGAGTATTCTTCAAATTCGTTTGAGAGTCTAAGTATTATTGTAGTCTGTTCTGTCTTTTCCCACTCTTCTTTCAACTCTTCGTGTGAGTGACGTATAATTGTGTATAATAGCCACCAGTATGATGACCAATAACGTGCATGCACCTACATCATGGAGTGCAGTTTGTGACGCCACTCACTGCTCTGCGTTGCAAGAGAGAGGCAGTGAAGCACGTCTGTCATTAATGTCTAGATCAGAATAGAGGATTTTAGCCCCGATATTGGCCCCTTTGCTATTGCGGGTGAGTTCCCAGATCTTTCACTCATATATATATATCGGAACAACAAAACTTCTTCTAGTGCAGTAGCTTTCAAACTTTTTGGGGCACAGCCCCCTTTTTGGAGTTTGACTTTTTCCGCCCTGATTAACTCCCCAACCCCTGACGCCGCTTGAAATTTTCTCCAACTGGGTGGAGGAGGAGGCAAGCACTGAAACTTGGAAACCGGGGGTGGGAAATTGGAAAAACTGTCAAGTGGGATGGGGGGCAGAAAGAAACTCCCCATCATGATGCTGCACCCCCCAATTTGAAAACCACTGTTCTAGTGTGACATAATCCACAAACAACGATTTGGCCTTGCAGTCGCCCTACGATACCAAAATTAAATGTCTAAAGTTTGATTTTTTTTTTCTATCTTTCGTGTTGTGTGACATATGAATGACAACTGTCCGACATACAATTGTACCTTGATATAGGAGTGCGTATTGGAACCAGCATATTGCCTCCCGTGCTTTCCCTTGTCAACATACAATACAACGTTTACTGAACCTTCAAAGCAGCTATCCATTGTTTTGACAACATGTCGTCGCCATGATAGCAGTGGTTGCCAAGATTTTATGGCAGTAGTCTGGAATAGTGCAACTGTGAAAGACCAAATTTGTCTTGTAGTGTGACACAGCATATGCAGTAAAACATCACTGCAGATTTTTTTTGAGACACAAAATTGAAAAATAATGTGTCCAAAGGGAGCGCATATACTCTTGAGCCCTGGTATGAGCGTGCATGTTTTCAATGACAGCCAAAAAAAAAGGGAATATTTTAGCATCGGAAATGAGCGATTAAACAAGATTTTCAGGCAGGGTCTTCCTGACGTTAATGTGGTACACTATATTATTGCAAATGAAGTATACAGTAATACCAATGTGTTTGAGAACTAATGAAAGATGCCATTTTTGGGCTTTACTGGAGTCATTTTGAAGATGCAAGGATTACGCTTAATAGTGACAATTGAACACCTTGACACGATGCACCTTTACTGGTTTTCTCTCTTAAACATAGGCTCATCTCCGCCGCGGAAGTGGATCGGATGAGGAGGCGGTTTGGCCGTGATCGCATATCATCTGAATATGGCTCGAAACAATAAGAATGACAGTTCTGCAACTTTGCGCATGGATGACGCGCTCTCCGCTCTTATTTTTTCGTATAGACATTGAAGTGAATAATGGTTATGTATTTTTCATTATAATATTTATTTTAGAATGTTTATAGAGATGACACTTGACCTTTAAGCCGTTCACTTTTGGAAGAGGGATCCGAACATGCTGTGTCATGTTTGGCTTGTGCAGAGCCATCCATACTCGACAACCACCAACTGTCACAGATAAATGTCAATGTTCATGGGACACAAAGGCGCTTTGGCCTTTTGAGAACATAAATTTGCATTTCTCTTTTTTAACATCTAACATGACCCTCCGACAATGTCCTCTACCGGTACACTATTTCTCTTTCATGAACCAGTGATGTCACCCTGATCTGACACATCCCTACCATCGCTTCCTCCTCATTCTCTGCCCGGGCTTGTTGTTACCATTTTATTGTAAACTATGTGACAGACAGCTGCAGCTGCAGGTGGTTCAGTGGGCCTTCACTTCAGCTGTGTGGCTTTGTAAATATTCAACCCTCCCTCTAGCCGCTTCTCCTGTCAGACACATGGGCCTTTCCCTGGCAACAGGTTTCAAGTCAGGACAAAAAAAGACAACCGGTTTATTTGAAGGCGTGTTAATCAATGGTTAGAGCAAATCAATTGGTCTGTTCTGTACAAAAATGTATGTCAAATAACTGGTCAAAAACATTGGGGTGGCACTGCACAAGTGCCAAAAATATAATTCAAATGGTTACGGAAAGATGTAAAATTGTTGCATTCATAAAATCTCAAAACATCTTCCCATCTAAAGCAGAAAAACTCTGACCAGAAAAAAAGCGTCAGGATCAGTTCTGAAAACAAGCAGATGACTGAGAGCCGAAGCGTCTATAACTAGTGCAATGGTCAGCACTGAAACAAAATGATCACCAGGAGTGTGACAGGAACAGCAGCTGCAGGCTATCAGGCAGGCGGCCCACACTCTATCTAGCAAGGTGTGAAGAAAATTCAAAAGTGTAGCTCATGATTACCAAGACTAGAATGCGTAACAAGAATGTTCATAGTCAAACAACAAGGACTAGTTTCTAATTGCAGGTTTGTAGTTAATCTAAGAAGATCAACAACGTCTCCAATCCAACAATTGTTAAAAAAAAAAAAAAAAAAAGATAATTCCGGCATCATGGCTCTACAAAGTTTAGTTGTTACCTCAAAAAACCTTATTTGTTAATGCTTGAGTGACTTACATACCTTGAGACATTCTTGAGAAGAAGAAACTCTGGAAAATCTCTAAATTTAAATAATTTATCATGTGCTGCAAAGCAATGCAATAAATTGCCGGCAGAAGTGACGTCAGCTCCAAGTGTGAATCTATATAAGTCTGGGTTAAAAACTTTTTTTCCCCCCACATGCTTTTTAGACCATTTATATTTTTAACTCCTCTTTCTTGCACCATGTGTTTTAATTGTATTTTTGTTTTTCCTCTTTGTTTTCAGTGTTTATAAGATGTTTTTCCTTTGTTTTCAAATGTTTTTGTCTTGTAAGGCACATTGATTGGGTTGTGTCAATAAGCATTGCTACTAAGCTAAGCTTTTATGGAATACAAACCCAGTAGAGCCCTACTAGCTCTGAGATCGACTGACTCAAGTCAAATAGTGGTGCGAAGAGACCAAAGCAAACACGGTGAAGCACCATTTAGCTATTATGCTCCAGACAAATAGAATAAGTTCCCAACAGAGGTGATGTCAACCCCAAGTGTGAATGTTTTCAAATTCAGGCTAAAAATTCTCTCACATGTGTTTTAGAGTACATACATTTTTCAATATTTCTTGCACTGTACACTGTTTTAATTGTACTTTTATTTTTGAATGTTTTCATTTCAATGTATTTGAAGGCTTTCAATAATGTAAAGCACATTGAGTACCTTGTGTATGAAATGCGATATACAAATACATTTGCTTTCGCTTTGTTTAGCAAGTGTTAAAATATGTCTCATTTGGCAAAGTAGATCCAAAAATCATGCAAAATCTATTGTATGGAAAAAGAACTTTCTTTTTTTTTTTCCATTTTATATACATAAGCATAAGGCGGAATTTTGGCTGGTGACTGGTCGATTGACAGGATTTTGGACAAGCACATACTGACTCCCAAATAAGGTAGTAAATCTCTGGTGAGATGCCAATGCAGGCAGCCCCCACAGGCACTATTTCACAAGTCAGGGGAGCCAAGTTAGGATTTACACAAGCAGTCGGTGCAAGCAAGCAGCTTGCTCACATAACACAAATGTTTGGCTAATAGCGTTATATTTGTTAAATGCAAGAATGATAGCCAAAGAACTCAAATGGAAATCTCATTACTTTTTTGTAATATTTTCGTAATATTCTACTTTTTGCAGTTTGCCTGATACTGATGCTGTTCTAAAACTGACATGTTAAAGTATTTGCATCCTCGATAGATGTCATTAGACTATTTCAAGAACATTTCAAAGAGGCCAGTGACCTAAGAATACAGCAACGAAGAGGCAGATCACTTTTAAGTAGGGCCATACTCACAGGTACAGTGATACAATCCTGGGAGCTGCCTGTCCCAAATCTGGTAAGGAGGTCAGCTCATTGTGGTCCAGCCGCCTGAAAAGTGACAAGAGCACAGTACCTGGTCAGTGAGAATACTTTACAAATATATTATGATTGACATTGGCTGCTGTTCATTACATCAAATAATCTGAATATTTCAAATGACTTAAAATTTAAAAACACACAAATAAAGCACAAATGACATATGTTGAGGAGGGTGCGACTGACTGACTGGTTGGCTCGACAATGTCACCAGTGGATAGAAACCTTTCCTTCTGGTACAAGTGTGTACGTGTCTTTTGTTGTGGTACTGAGTGAAACTGAGCCAAGTCCTCTTTTCGCCATATAAAATATTTACAAGGCCAACATTGGCTACAGTATCAAGTGATGGAGGAAAGGCTTAATATAGAAAACCACCACTTATTCTCAATCGGACTGAGTTCAAGGTAACACCTACGAGGAAGCTACTAGGACAACCACAAACGTTACGAGTTGACAAGACTGCACCGCAAAAGCAACAGCTACAGTCCTCTGAGCTGAATGTATGGGCTGGGAAAGAAAATGAAATGAAAATTTAGAATGAAAACTACTTCAAAGCACTCAACAGCATTGAGATGGACATCCGAAATATAGTGTAAAACTGATCATCTCTGGGTTATTTTGCTGAGATCAAGCTGATCCCAAAGATTAAGTCAGTTGTGTCTCATTTAAAGTTGACAATTTCTGTCAAGGTGCAACCAAATATCACCTCGCTATTTGTGTATTTCATGGGCCCTATATTACTCAAAAAAGAAAAGAAAAAAAGACTGGGTGTGGTAGTGCAACCAGCTTTGTGTTATTGGTCTTTCATGGTACTTTGGTGAAAACAAAAAAACACAGGTAGGCTAATGCTATCTGTAAGTTCCAGAAAATCTACCTTTGTCTTTCTGAGATAAATATTTCCGAAAATAAGTTTTAATTCCAACTTCAATTGGCTATATTCAACAGTGTTATAGTGTTTAGTTTATAGTATTACAGTTAAAACATGAGATTTTTGCATTTTGTATTTTGAAAGTGTTGCAAACACCATATTTTTGGCTGTCAAATGCATTTGCAGTGAAGGAAATGAGTATTTGAACACCCTGCTATATTGCAAGTTCTCCCACTCAGAAATCATGGATGGGTCTGAAATTGTCATTGTAGGTGCATGTCCACTGTGAGAGAGATAATCTAAAAATAAAAATCCAGAAATCACAATGTATGATTTTTTTTAAAGATTTATTTGTGTTATACAACTGCAAATAAGTATTTGAACACCTGAGAAAAACAATGTTAATATTTGGTACAGTAGCCTGTTTGCAATTACAGAGGTCAAATGTTTCCTGTAGTTGTTCACCAGGTTTGCACACACTACAAGAGGGATTTTGGCTCATTCCTCCACACAGATTTTCTCTAGATCAGACAGGCTTCTGGGTTGTCGCTAAGAAACACGGAGTTTCAGCTCCCTCCAAAGATTTTCTATTGGGTTTAAGTCTGGAGACCTGCTAACCCACGCCAGAACCTTGATATGCTTCTTACAGACCCACTACTTTGTTTTCCTGGCTGTGTGCTTTGGGTCATTGTCATGTTGACAGACTCAGCCACGGCCTATCTTCAATGCTCTGACTGGGGGAAAGAGGTTGTTCCCCAAAATCTCAATACATGGCCGCAGTCATGCTCTCCTTAATATAGTGCAGTTGTCCGGTCCCATGTGCAGAAAAACACCCTAAAAGCATGATGCTACCACCCCCATGCTTCACAGTAGGGATGGTGTTCTTGGGATGGAACTCATCATTTGTTTTCCTCCAAACACGGTTACTGGAATTATGACCAAAAAGTTCAATTTTGGTCTCATCTGACCACAAAACTTTCTCCCATGACTCCTCTGCATCATCCAAATGGTCATTGGCAAACTTAAGACGGGCCTTGACATATCCTGGTTCAAGCAGGGGAACCTTCCGTGCCATGCATGATTTCAAACCATGACGTCTTAGTGTATTCCCAACAGTCACCTTGGAAACGGTGGTCCCAGCTCTTTTCAGGTTATTGACCAAGTCCTGTCGTGTAGTCCTGGGCCTATTCTCACCTTTCTAAGGATCATTGAGCCCCACGAGGTGATATCTTGCATGGGGCTCCACTCCGATTGAAATTGACCATCATGTTTAGCGTCTTCCATTTTCTAGTGATTGCTCCAACAGTGGACCTTTTTTCACCGAGCTGCTTGGCAATTTCTTCGTAGCCCTTTCCAGTCGTGTGGAATTGTACAATTTTTTCCCCGGTGTCTTTGGACAACTCTTTGGTCTTGGCCATGTTAAAATTTTGAGTCTTACTGAGTGAATGGGGTGGACACGCGTCTTTATACAGCCAACGACCTCACACAGGTGCATCTGATTCAGTATAATACATGGAGTGGAGGTGGACTTTTAAAGGCAGACTAACAGGTCTTTGAGGGTCAGAATTCTAGCTGATAGACAGGTGTTCAAATACTTATTTGCAGCTGTATAACAAAAATAAATTGTTAAATAATCATACATTGTGATTTCTGGATTTTTATTTTTTGAGTATCTCTCTCACAGTGGACATGCACCTATAATGAAAATTTCAGACCCCTCCATGATTTCTAAGTGGGAAAACTTGCAATATAGCAGGGTGTTTTATTTTCTTCACTGAACAAGCATGTCTTTAATTGTGCAACCTTGTCATAGTTGAGTCAAATTTATTCTTGTGGTCTTGGTCTTGTCCCGGTTTCGACTCATTTTAGTTTTTATCTTGTCTCGGTCTCAGCTTGCCTTGGTCTTGGGTTCCACTCGGTCTCGACTCCTGAAAGCCATTGTCTTATCTTGGTCTCTGTAAGTTCTGGTCTCAGGTAAGTCTTGGTTTCAGGTAAGGTGGTTTAGAACACAACACCAGTACTGCCAGTACTAGGTAGTTATGGCTCTATCACTCACTCTTGTTTGTGGTAACCAGGCGAATATTTCAGGGGGTTTGGTGAAACAGATTTCCTTATAAACACTGTGAATGTCTGCTGTGCATGGATACTTACAACTCTCTTAAATTGGCTAGGTTGACAAACACTTCTACGCTGATGGCAGTCAGCTTGTTGTGGCCAAGATTTCTGGAAAAACAGAGGTGTTGAATTTATTAAGAGTTATGATACTAATTGAACAGTTAAGATACTAATTCGAAGACATGTGTTTTTATTTTTTTGCTTTATTCAATGCCATTTTCACAATTAAACCCCTAATGAATAGCTGCAGTCTGGCCTCATGTGTAAAGAAGGCTAATTAAATTTAAAAACAAGAGCAAAAACATTGAGTTCAATACAAGCAGGTCAAAATCAATACTACCAATAGAATGACTCTCTCCCCTTGCTCACCATGCAAACAAAAGAAACAGTCCATTTATCCGAACAATCAATTTGCACTTTAGTCAAACAGATTTAATAGCAGGCAATCAATTTACAGAGGATAAGTGATTTGTTCAGCGCTATAGATACCTCAGACAACATAAGAGGGGGAGGAGGTGCTCCATGTAGGGACTGATGCCAAATTTCCCATGCCAACTTCATCAAATTAATTTCACACGTAAACAAGTTTCACCTATAGTAGGCTATCTCACACCCATACACACACACACACACACACCCTGCTTTGCTGGCGCATAGCCTGTTGGCACAGAGATGGATGCAGTGAGAGGAGTGTTTGTGTTTACTGGTGAGGTTAGGCTGTGTAAAACAAAGGGAATCCACAGATCCTAATCTGCCTCCTCCATCCCTCGATCCATATGTGAGCTACTGACCAGGAATGTTTCCCAGGTTTGCTGACAGATGAATTCTTGTTCGGGTACACTTCTACCTGATGCACCACATTCCTCATCCTGTTCCATGAGGAAAATTGGAGGCATTGTGTAACTACTGCTATTCAGGATTTGGCTAAAATGCATGTAACTAATTTCTTGTAGAAAACGTTTTTGAATCCAAGTTATGAGTCCAACAAAACATTTTTTTAAACTAACATTTAATCCATAAAGCATTTTTTTTATGTCTTCTGGGCTTGATTGCGGATAATGACAACTTCCTTCCACGTGTTTCTCCTTTTTTGAGAAGGTGAAGAGGTAAGAGCAGAGCATACCTCTGCCCTGCAGGCACAGGCCTGACAGGGAAGTGTACATGTGTCTGTTGTGATTGTTTAATGGGGGGGGGGGGCTCTTTTTGTGGTCTAGCTTGCTAAATTGTCATCCCCTGCAACAGGAGGCAATTACCTCGTTATGGTGGAGCTATGTGGGGGAAAAAAGGGGGGAAAAAAAACTATCATGCAAGAAGCTAACTGGGGAAAAAAAGAAGAAGAAAAAAAAACTATCAGGCAACTTTCCTTGAGGTTGCCACTGCCAAACACATCCATGGTTGCGGAACAAAGAAAAACTGATGCACTGGTGCTAAAAGCCACAGCAAACAATCACCATTCCTTTGTTTGTGTACATGCCTGCATACACCCTTTTCTCAGCCAACTGTGGCATGAACTCAATAAGTGTATTTATCTCTGCTTCATTCAGCCTGATTTATTTTCTTCCCTATCAGATAAGGTTTGTGGCAATTTAACACCTACTGTATGAGGGTATGGTGATAACAGTAGTTTGCCTCCCTCTTTGCCTCCTCCATTGGGGAGTGAAAAGGACTCGGACTCAGTGTCCAGGACAAAGCATTTTTAATGCTTTTCAGATTGTGGGTCAGCAATTGCTTCAAAGGGAATTTGAAGTCCAGGGATCAGATGCCAAGAAGTCACTTGACTGATTTATGGGGGAGAACAAAAAATGCCATGTCCTTCCTTATAACCAACTCGGAAAAGTTGTATATTTCCGAGAGGAGCAGACACAGGGATTAAACATGGTACACGCTGTTAAGTTGATTTAGTTCTTGAAAGCTTCAAATACTGTATTTTTCTTTTGTGTGTGTGCGTGACTGGTTGACAAAGTGCCAATTGTTGAGACTTTTCAACATTTTTGTCTAACAACAGGCTTTTGACAAAGTATACCAGTCTTTTATGTTTTACATGGATATGTTTTCTTTAGTTTTAAACTGTAACAACTTCACATCATCATTAAAATCACAACCACAAACTCCTTTATCTCCTATCTTGGAAGAGCAATAAAAAAAAAGTGAAGTAAAACTGCAAATTGAGTATGACTCAATATCTTTGGAGTTAAAATGTTAGTCTGCCAAAAGACAATTTGAAATTATTACTTGTGAGTCATAACTTGTGCAGATGGTTAGTTATAGTCCAGTTCATTTCACAGTGTAGGTCACAATTTGTCATTTTAAGTGGCCAAACTGTTAGAAGGATATAGGGCTAATCGAAGACAGAGTCAAACTTGCCCACTGAAAATATTTCAAAGTAAAAAACTCAATGTAAGCTAAGGCCAGTCTGACAAAGAAAAATATAAAGATAAATGGAGCTCATCAGCTGCACATTGCAGCTTATTTGATATATAAAACACATTAACAAGCTTTAAATGAATGGCTGCTAAGGGACTAGAGGAAATAGGAGTAAAAGGATGATGTCATAACATGACATGATGCTTGTTAAGTCAGGACAGCGTATGGGAGGGGAAAAGCAAAAGAGCATAGACTTAGACAAACGCATCCAGCAGTATTACTCTTCCTATCATAGATAACCCCTCAATGAAGTTTGCTCACCCAGTGTTAAATGATGTAAGTCACGAGCTTCTTTTTTCAGTCCCATAGGAGACAAAACAACTTAAATGTGCTTATAGAATCATAAAACTCATCAAATAACCTGTCAGACAGATACACACATACATGCAAGCAAACACGCACAACATACAATAGTTTCTGTTAACAGGGTCTGGTTTATAGCCAGAAAACTGCAGTGAGAGTGTACACAAAAGCTCTCAGACATCATTTTACCTACCAGTTAAGGCTCTTTCGCACTGCACTTGGTGAGGGCTCTGATACCCTCATCTTTCCCAATACCTATGTGTGCGTTGAGGGAGTGTCAGCGCGTTTTGACGTGACAGCGAGCATAAATGCAGAGGGCATCTGACGCTCAGCATCGCATCATGGATAGAAAAATGTCCTATTCTGGAGTGTCAAAAAGCTCCTCCAATGGGAGCGGGGCTGGAGGAGTGATTTCTGAGAGCTATTTTTGGTGGACTTGTACTGTAGACGTCAAGGACGTAATAATAATTGCGGTGTGAGCTTTGGCTCCCTAGAAAAATAAAATACCAAGATGTCTCGGCAGGAGGCTTTCAAACTCCCTTTCAAAGGTCCCTGGTCAGCCAGAAAAAACCCTGACCTCTGAAACACTGAGTTCCAACATTTGCAATTGTTGTGTCCAAAAAGAGTACACTTAAACATTGTTAGCATGCAAGCCATCAAGTGTTTTAGCATGTCGGTTCGGTACCATATGATGGCGCTTACGAGGCAGTGAGGAACAATAGCATTTCACATCTGTAAACAGGGGTGGCATAGTGACGTAGCTGTAAAGCGTTGGCCTCACAGTTCTGAGGACAAGGGTTCTATCCCGGCTCTCCTTGTGTGGAGTTTGCATGTTTGCCTGCGTGGGTTTTCTTTGGTCACTCTGGTTTCCATCCCAAAAACATGCATTGATTGGACACTCTAAATTGTCCGTAGCTGCCATAGATGCCCGTTGACAGCTGGGATAGGCTCCAGCACTCCCGCGACCTTTGTGAGGATAAGCGGCGAAGAAAATGGATCGATGAATCTTTAAACAGAAGCTTACATTGCCCCATAGTACCTACACAGGTGGTGTGACACACAGTGTCACATCGAAACAAAAGTTAATCACACCACAGCCATCAGAATAGCATAATTAGTAAATAAAACAAAAGCATGACTAAAGAAATAATGGACACAAAACATGCACTTTAAACGCTATTTACATCCTCCCAGTATGTTTTGCGGCACTATGGAGGTCCAGAGAGCTGGGGTTTTCTCTGCGCACTCTGGTTTCCTCCCACATCCCAAAAACATGTATTAATTGAGGACTTTAAATTGCCCATAGGTGTGACTGAGTGCAAATGGTTGTGTGTTTCTATGTGCCCTGCAATTGGCTGGCAAACAGTTCAGACTGTATCCTGCCTCCTGCCCGAAGATAGCTGGGCTGCTCCAGCATTTCCACAACCTGGCTCAGAAAATGGATGGATGGATGTACATAACAAATTTTGGAGCAACATATGCTGCCATCCAAGCAATATTCTAGAGACGTCCCTGCTTATTTCAGCAATACAGTACCAAGCTGCATTCTGCCTTTGTTCCAAAAGCATGGCTTCATAGTAAAAAAAAGGGAGTACTAGAATGACCGGGCCCCCAGTCCAGAACAGTCTCCAATCGAATATGTGTGGTGCATTATGAAGTGCAAAATAAGAAAACCGAGACCCCAGGTTATTAAGCAACTGAAGTTATACATCAAGCAAGAAATATATAATGAACCAAAACACGAAAATGAGCCTTTTACTGCCATGTTACAGTCACTGTTTGGAAACAAGGTACAGTATGTAAATAAATATTTACAAAGTCTTTCTATATCAATATCTTATTTCACAACCTACTGGTACGTAGGGTATATATCAGTAGCGTATGGTCAGGGGCAACTAGTATATGTGGGTGAAAAACGCTACAGTGTCGGCGCGGTTTATTAACCGGTGCGCACTGTCGTCCGGAAAATATGGTAATTTTATTTTAAAGGGATTCAAATTAAACTGTCAAGCATTTCAGAAAAGCATTATCACTAAGCAAAACATAACCATGAAGAAATGAATGATCAGTCATCAGTGGTAATTAAAAAAATATACATTTCACAAATTCTGCCAGGGTATGTAAACTTATGAGCACAACTATACATACAGTATATGCAGTTATATGTACCCTTGTCATATTGGTAATAAAGTGAAGGCTACACCTTCTTCATAACCTCTAAGTAGAGGTGGCATATCGGAATGAACGTGTACAGTTTTTTCATATCCTCTAGATGGTGGCATACAATTATAAAATGTGAAGGTTTTTCCAATGTCCCCTATACTCATGTACAATGCATATAATGTATATTGCCCATGCATAGTTTCGAATTTGGGGTTCACCTGTGAAGACCGCAATAATCCTAGTTACAGGTATAACCTAGATTATAATCAGGTCTCCATGGGGGAAAAGGAAGCAATTGTGAAGCTAAGAGAAGATGGAAATCTATTATAACCAATTCACATTGGCCACAGAAAGTACAACCATTTGTAATGCCCTATACTCTAAGTAATAGATATTGAATAAGTAAAACAATGAAAATGTGCAGTTGATGATTGGGTGTTGCAAGTGGTGTAAAGAAGGCCACACCAGGAGAAGAGGCTATACCAGAAGATTATTAACAGGAAGAATATCAAGACCAAACTGAAATTTACCAAAAAGTAAAGAAACAAGCCACATAAATTCTGGGATAAAGTTTTATACTGTAGATTGATAGTACAAATATTAAACTAGATTGAAAAACTTGAGCTTCTGGTAGCAACATGAGATTTGGTCTGATTGGAATGGCCTTTTCAACCCAAGTACAATGCAGCACAAACTTAGAAAATCACATTAATTATGCTGGAGAAATTTATATTTTGGTCAAGAAAGAATGAATGGCCATTTTGGGGAAAACCTTTTCTGATAAACTGATAACATTTTAGTTAAAAATATCTATCAATCACTCGCACTATCTGAAATCCCTTGACGTCGACACTTCAAAACTACTGTTTCAAACAGGACGACTTGCCCTAAACATTTCACTGAACTAATACAGATGGAATATAATTGGTAAGAATATTTCTTGTACTTAATAAACGGGGGGTTGTGCTGTTTTTTTATGAATTTATTTGTTATGGAGGATTTTAGAGGTGGTTGAAATGCTTAGTGCATGTTTCTTTTTTTTAATTCCATAAAGATGGTGGCCATTTGGCACATTGCTACTTTAAGAAATAAATGATCTGGTGAAGATCTCAAACAGAGAAGATCATTTGTAAAAAGGCTGTGGTGAAAGCCTGTTAAAGTATCACAGAGGGAAAAATACAAAGCTTTGGTGATGATTCTGGCTCAAGGTTTGATGCAGTTCAGGTGTAAGATATTAAGTAAGACATTTGCTCTATTTTGCCGTAAGCCCTTTGAAAATATTTTTTCTTACTTAAAAATATGTTTAGTTACAAATAACTAAACTCAGGATGAGACGAAGATTTAATCTCTTGGAAATATGAAACTCTTGTCTCATGTTCACCTTTTCAAAGTAAACTTAAATGTTTTCAGTATGCTGCAAAAAATAAATAAATAATTTGAAAGGGGAGAAGAATTACTTTCCATCTCAAGTTTTTAAGGTCACTGAAAAATAATTTTTCCTCTTGAAAATGTGCCCAAATGCGGGGGATGACACGAAATTAGGTGTCTGGTTTGGGACATGACATTACGAGAATACGTATTTATAACCCCATGCATTACGCATGCTCCGAGCCCCCACACAACGCAGGAAAAACTGTTGCTCAAGCCTTTGGGATCACCCAGAGTGGGACAGCGAGTCTGTTTCTTAAATTTTCCAAGGCAGGATGTTGAGCCACATCTTGGGGCCATGTGCACTGGTGCTTTGGCACACAGACAAGGGTGTACAAACAGACAAATTTGGGCAAAAGGGTCCGCTGTAGCCAGCGGCAAAGCACGACCTTGTGACCAGTCTGAATGATGCATGCTTGGTTACCCAAGATGAGAACATTCACGCTAGCCATACAGCTTTCATACATTCAATATATACTCATTGTCCAAGTGCACATTCCTGCACGTAAACACAAAGCACTATACAGGTACATTAAACCCCAAACTGTAGCATGATAATGTCAGAAATACTAGCATTTCATCCACATTCTACTCCCGAAATCCTATTCAGGGTCGAGTTACAGGAACACTTGGAAGAAATTAAGGTCCAGAAATAATCTTAGAGAATTATTGTCTGCTTCTGAGGACTTTGTTATTCTAATTGGGCAAAAACCTATGGAGATTTTACATTTCTGGTCTAAAGGAATGCACATTTTCTGGAGAAAAGTTGCCTTGCTTGCACTTTGCTTTCAAATCTATCCAGGTCACACTTTTTTCAAACATCCAAACGCTTACCAGATGTATAAAATTTATAAATGATTACTTGATGAAATCAACATTGTATACAGACTTTAGCGGAGAGGGAAAGAAGTAAAAAATAATTTAAAATTAAAAAATATCTTTACATAACACCTGTCTATACAGCTGTTTGATCATCCTCTCCAGTGCATGGCCATGGAGTCCAATCCATATTCTCTTTTTGTTTTGTTTTTTTTAGAAATTATTTGTATAGAGTAGCTCTACCGTAACTGTTCTGCCAAAGAGGAAATGTTCTACAAATATGGCCTTAACTTATGTTCAACAGGAAACGGGTACATTTACAATGCCCGCTAGTTTTACAATGCAATGTCATATTAAATAACCTTATGGAAAATAAAAAGTGAAGAACAGCTGATGAAAATCTGTGCCAAGGATAACATCACCGAGAACCCTCTCTGATGCTTAAACTATGACTAAAACATCTGCCAAGAAACACGCAGCGTACACAGCAAGGAAAACTATGGCAATAAACAATCTTGGAATATAATCTCTCTCAATACCACTGCTTTACAACGCTGCGTAGTGTGAAATTGGCCTGAAACCACAAGGGTTATAAGCCTTGGTTAAAGCTACTCTTGTTGCTATGTGTCTATTCAAATGTTCATCAAGAATGTTTGTATTTTTCTCTTGTGTAGTACCGTATATTTATCTTGGCAAATGTTCCATGTAAACCAAATACGTGATGGGATCAAAACATCCCTAGAAATCAAGCCATTTCTGACATAGTGGCATTCAAGTAGCACCACAAGAACATGTATGCCAGTAGTTGAGGTTTCTGACCAATGAGAGGTCTTTTCCCAACAAGTGCGACCAGCCTGAAGGCCCAATTGGTGGCGAACCACAGCGATGACAAAACACTTGCATGCTGGAGCCTGAGAGAGCTGCTCCCGCCGTCTTTCCCATTACTAGCTCATATTTCCCAGTGGCCTGGTGATCTGTAGACCCAACCTCTGCCAACTAGTCCTCACCAGGCCACTATCAGAAAACCACCAACACAAATCTATTTCCAGAGGGCAGAGGCCAAAGCCAACTGTTAAAGATGATGTTTACTCATAAGCCTACTCTGTGAGGTTTAGAGCTACGATTCGGGATAAGTAGCAGCAAAGCATGCCAAGCACATTAGGGAACTTGGGAAACCACTTGGGAAATGCTGGGCTACAAAGAGGATCATTCAGTATTTGGCTTCCGCTGCCTTTAGACCAGGCTTTGTTTAGGCTGCTGTTGCTGTAGTGCAATGGTTTTCAAAATGGGGGGCGGCGCAGCGTCATGACGCTTGGGTGGGGGGTGTTTCAGTGCCCCCCCCTTCTTCGTGACAATTTTTCAGTTCCTCCCGGTTTACAATTTTCAACGCCAACACCAACCCAACCACCCGCATGCTCAAAAAAGTTTGAAAATCACTGTTGTAGTGGAGTAGTAAACTTTGGAAAGTACAATAAAATGCTACAAAAGACTGTACTTTGTGTATTGAATAAAGTACACAACTATGAGAAATCCCAGAGTCTGACAGAAACTGCATATCTGCTTGATCACAAGCACAACACAGAAATCACAGTCAAAAGGAATAATCTTCATGCTTTTCCTTATTACTTGAAAAATCCCATTATGTTGGTGGCACTGTGGGCAAAGTGCTTTTTATACACATTACTGTGGCTGAAAATAAGATGAGGCACCTCTCCTGAGAGACAATATGTGACTGCATGAGAGGAAAACCTGCTTTGAATGTCATTATAATATCAATTGGACACAAGGAGTAAACAACCATTTGTTAAATGTCAGAAGCACTGTTCAAAATGGGAAGAGTACAAGTGACAAAGAACACTAGATGGAATTTAAGGGAGTGGAATGACCTCCTCCTTTGTCAGTTCCATCATTCTTTTGACAGCTGCGTTGTAGAACAGAATTATTTAAAAACGGGATTGTAAGATTATTTGGACTACTGTGAAGCAGTAAAACTCATTTCTCCACATGTGGCAATGCAGTACAGGTGCATCAGAAGACATGCCTGCTGTCAAGAGTGGGTGTGTACACAGCACAAACACAAACTCTCTAAATTTACATTCGTAAACATTTTGCTTTTTTTTTCTTGCTGCAATTCAGGATATCCCAATCAAACCTTTTCACTTCCAATTTGATACCGATACTGCAAACTTCAATTGTGGCCAACACCAATGTCAGTCCAAGCCAACCACAGCAATATTGATACATACCTTGCTTATTTTTGTAATATGGATCTGATATCAGCAATAATCGGACATACTTTACTTCTTTTGTAGTATTAGTACTAGTACTCAAACAGGGAAAATAAATCTACAACAGATCCACGCAGGCACAGGAGAACATGCAAGCTCTTCACAGGCTGGGATTTTAATCCCGGTACTCAGAACTGTGAGCCAGATGTGCTAACCAGTCGTCCGCTGTTTCTCCCTCCATTTAGTAAACACCAAAATACTAAATTTAGTGAAATCTCTCTTCAGCTGTTTGGTTTTTGCTTCAACATTCATCATACAAGGTTAACCAGCCAGCCATATGAGGAATTCGGTCATGTGATTTTGTAGACCTTGCAAACTGAATTAAGTTTCCATCCACAACACAACAAAGTACAATTATCTCTATTTAATAAAATTCATTGAATGTACTTTACTTAAACTAAAATGACTTGTTAGTATGAAGTGAAGTGAAGTTCATTTCAGGTTACCTGGAAACATTTGCTGTGCCTATTCTGTGTATACGTAACATACAGTTTAGCATTACATTGAGAGTCTAATCAGCCGTCAAATGTAAAGGAACATATAATAACTAATTTTACCACGTTTTATCTTGCATGCATATTATTGAAACGTCAACTGATAATTTGTCTTGCACTCCAACTGCAGATATTGAAAGGCCTCTCAAATTATTAGAAAAAAAAGTCATAGTATTGTTTTACTATACTACAAACTAGGTAATTTACCGAGAACTATATTTAGGTGAGTAAAACTACTTCCTTGATGAAAACCTTAGATTACCCTTTTGTGGTCGGTTATGGTCATAAGGACTCATTCGAAGACTTAAAGAGTAGCAAAGTTATTCTCTCAGAGTTGCCTGCCAACATCTGACAGTTTCAAGTAGAGAAATATGCATGTTAGTGGTTTTAAACAATGATGTAAAGCTGTAAAGTATTTTTTTTCACTGAGACAATAAAACTTGGATTGATAATGTTAGAGCCGTACAATCCCAAACCAAATGCAGCTGTAATGATGAGACACTTTGCCAACATAAGTTGCACACCTTCTGGACACAACCATGATATAGTGTTTGCGTACACATATACAGTACTCAATAAACACTTGGAGTGTTGTTGGACTTCAGTGGCAGTGTTGTGTGAACTGAGACAAGTACAGTTGCAGTTTTTGAGGGGACTTTTAAAAACTTGCATTTACCTCTTGTGAGAGGGAAACAAAGTGTCTAACCTGAAAAAAAAAATTTTTGGGTAGATCACTTGACTATCACAGCAATTAACAACAACAAAATTTTCTTTCCAAGTTCCCCTTCATAGATATTCTGCTTAATGTAAAAATGATAATAATGTGAGCGATATCTGACAATGTTCAACAGGAATTATGTACTGTGTGATAGAAAATACCATCTATTTTCATCCATTTTCTCATTGTCAATTTCACGCAAAAGATGAAAACGTTGAATTACTGGTAAATCAAATCATTCCTGAGAGGAAATACAAGGACATGATTGAAGGCTCATATTTTTACATTTCAAATATGGTTAAAGAGATGCTGAGGTCTTGATACTATTCTTGATAACTCCCTTCTATCTGGGATTATGCGTCCATTTCAAAATAAAAACACGACTGCATTCAATAAGTAATAATAACTATGAGCCCCCTTGAGCACATTATTTGTCTTGCTGCTGAAGTGAAGTCTGCTGTTAGGATAATGCAATTTTAAAAAAAAAGGTATATGTGCAGATTCTTTCAGCCGCTTTTTAGATGAGCTCGCTTAAAGTACAATGCAAAACAGCATCTGGGGAGGGTGCAGTGGACAATCCATTCACAGCAGTACTACTGCAAATACGGTATGACATTGGACCTGCCTGCCTTGGCCTCTTGTTAAACACAAATTAAACTGAATATTCATCTTCACGTCAGAAAGGTTGCAGCAGACTGCAGTATTATAAAGATAATGACTTCAATGACAGGTGCTTTGCCGCCGGCATAACCTTAACCTACCATACAACTTGATGTAATACCCCCCTCCCCTCCCAAACAAGACAATAGATGCTTTTCAAGTATCCCATAAGCCGTTGTGATTCAAGCTATAATCAAGTATTTGGATGAATTAAGTCATTAAGTGATTCACTTACAAGGAAATGGTTCGGACAGGCAGATCTGCAGGCGGAGCTGTCTGCGCCAGACTACTGCAGTCCACAGAATCTCCATCGCACGTACAGTTCTGGGCACACTGAATCTCGGAACTCCATCCATGAGTGGTAAAAAGTTCGAGTGAAAAAAATACATAAAAAACACAGCGAGAAGCACATCCAAAACGTCCCGGGGACGCCGCCATTTTGTATCCAGTTTTAAGAGCGCAGCGAAAACAAGATTAGTGCAGCCTCCGATAGTTTAGACACAATTTCAATCGTGTAAAGAGTTTCATTTGAAGTGCACTCCAAAGCAAAAAAAAAAGTGGTCATGTAGGACAGAGGTCCAACTTTCTCTTCGATGTCCGACGCGCGCTTCGAGTCCAAGGTGAGCCACCGATCGCTAAAACAAAAAGGTCAGATTGTTGCACTGAAAAGGAAAAATTCTTAACCGTCCGTGTGGAATTCTCACCGTAACCAACAATTTGTGTGACATGTTTGCGAACGTCAAACAACAACCCCCCCAAAATACGTTTAAATGGCACAGTGCGCTCGGTTCGCCGGAGACATGACAATGGCAAACCTCACAAGTTGCAAAATTAAAGCCGCTTGAAAAGTTAGCAATGTCCACATATTTTTAATGTCCACCGCACAAATCAAAGTGGAGCCACAAACTTCGTCCGCCTTAAAATGACTCCGGCGTTAAGTTGAACGAAGCAATGCGTCCAAATCTCAGTCTCCACTGTTGAAATCCAACTTTGAAAAGGTCCCCAAACTCCGATAGAGAACCGGGTCCGGCAGACTACAATCACAAAAGCTACACAACCCAAGTAATGCTCTAAAAAGTAGCGTCCCCCTCCTTTTGACCGTGTCCCGTCACCATGAGTTTGTCCTCTGGCTTACTTTTCCTTTTTTTTTCTGGTAGGTCAGTGTAGTCCCACGTTGGAAGCGCAACAGTGATTCCGATAGCCTCCAACGGCTCGTTGCAATTGGCCGCTTGTAAATGACGTCAGCGCAAAGCCCTGACCTGATTGGGTAGTTTGGGTTTTCCCGAGCACAGTTGAGTGGCAGCGCTGTGAGCCGCTGTCAGTCAGCGGCGTCAAGGGCCGCCCAAGTTTCCCACCCCGGGGTGTGAAACCTCAAACGGCGCCTCCTCTCACTCACTCTCGCTCTTTCGAAAAGGGGCCGCCGGCTCCGGAGACAGCCGAGCTAATCACTTTATAACAAGCCATAATCACGAAAACCGGTTTCGTATGAGGACAAGAAATAACCCCTCAAACTATGGCTGTGGTTATCGTGCCACGTTTAATAGGGATTTTAAAAAAAGTTCTTATGTTTGAAGAGTTACATATTCCTTTCCAAATATTAGCCCTACACTTATTTTGTAGTGGTGTGACCTTAACGATTTATAATTACTTAACTACTGTAGAGGGTTTTTTTTTTTTTTTTTTTTTTTACGTATCTGAGTATTTGTTTTATTTGACAACTCTATGAATACTCCCTACATTTGAAAAATATATCTATGCTTTCTGATCTTCAAAACTTTGTCAAATGTTTGCTCTTTTCAACCTCCGCATAAAACGAAATGAAAAATGAGAGGTATAAGTCAACCGCAGTTGAGATCTTGATTGATTGATCTAGGTCTTGGGTACTGATAAGATGGAAAAACAGAGTGGGGGGAAGTGTCAAGGAGGAACATGAACCAAGGAGCACTCAGGAAGATGATGCAATATATTCTATGAATCACAATGGATGGCTTTATTTAAGAGAAGGGAAAAAAAACATTAATTAGATGATATCCGCTCCAAAATCATTTGTGGAGAATGCATTTTCTTGTACTAGCCAAAAAACCACCCACACTTGCATGAAATCAGATTCTCAACCCCAACACTCAACCCCCCCAAATAAAAGTTAGAAATAAGTAAATTGATCATGTGTGTTTATGTAACTTGTACTTTGTTAAATGTTTGTCTTATTTATATCTCACGTTACATGTATGCTACACTTGTTTTTTGTTTTTTTTTTTTTTTTTTTTTTTTTTCAAAAAGAATTCTGACCCTGGGTTGTGTGCCACAAGGTGACATCCCGCTTAGTTTTGTCATATGCTACTTGGCTTACCTCTTCTGAAAGCCACAAGAGATCCTATCCTTCAACCGCAATGAGTAGAAACTTTGACATGACACTGTTGTCAGCAAATTAGTGGAATTAAAGTTTATAGTAAGTTATTGTAAAAACCTTTAAACGTCTAACAGTGTTTACTTCAGTAAGGAATTGAATTAATATTTCTAATTTTACCAGAATATATATTTTTTACAGAAGAATCTGTACTTTTACTTACAGTGAAGAAAATAAGTATTTGAAAACCCTGCTATATTAAAAGTTCTCCCACTTAAAAATCATGGAGGGGTCTGATATTTTCATCGTAGGTGCATCTCCACTGTGAGAGATCCAGATATCTCAATGTATGATTTTTTAATGATTTATTTTTGTGATACAACTGCAAAAAAGTATTTTAACACCTGCCAATCAGCTACAATTGTGACCCTCAATGACCTGTTAGTCCACCTTTAAAAGTCCACCTCCACTTCATGTATTATGCTGAATCAGATGCAATTGTGTGAGGTCGTTAGCTGCATAAAGACACATGTCCACCCCATACCATCAGTAAGACTCAAACTTGTAACATGGCCAAGACTAAAGAGCTGTCCAAAGACACCAGAGACAAAATTCTACAACTCCACACGGCTGGAAAGGGCTACGGAGAAATTGCCAAGCGGCTTGGTGAAAAAAGGTCCACTGTTGGGGCAATCGTTAGAAAATGGAAGAAGCTAAACATGACGGTCAGTCTCAATCGGAGTGGAGCCCCATGCAAGATATCACCTTGTGGGGTCTCAATGATCCTTAGAAAAGTGAGGAATCAGCCCAGGACTATACAACAGGACTTGGTCAATGACCTGAAAAGAGCTGGAACCACCGTTTCTAAGGTGACTCTTGGTAATACACTAAGATGTCATGGTTTGAAATCCCGCATGTCACGGAAGGTTACCCTGCTTAAATCAGCACATGCCAAGGCCCATCTTAAGTTTGCTAATGACCGTTTGGATGATACAAAGGAGTCATTGGAGAAAGTTTTGTGGTCAGATGTGACCAAAATTTAACTTTTTGGTCATAATTCCACAAAACATGTTTGGAGGATGATGAATAATGAATTCCATCCCAAGAACACCATCCCTACTGTGAAGCATGGGGGGTGGTAGCATTATGCTTTCGGGGTGTTTTTCTGCACATGGGAAAGGACGAATGCACTGTATTAAGGAGAAGATGACCGTGGCCATGTATTGTGAGATTTTGTGGAACAACCTCTTTCCCTCAGTCAGAACATTGAAGATGGGTCGTGGCTGGGTCTCTCAACATGACAATGACCCAAAGCACACAGTCAGGAAAACCAAGTAGTGGCTCCATAAGAAGCATATCAAGGTTCTGGAATGGCCTAGCCAGTCTCCAGACCTAAACTCAATAGAAAATCTTCGGAGGGAGCTGAAACTCCGTGTTTCTCAGCGACAACCCAGAAGCCTGTCTGATCTAGAGAAAATCTGTGTGGAGGAGTGAGCCAAAATCTCTCTTGTTGTGTGTGCAAACCTGGTGAACAACTACAAGAAACGTTTGACCTCTGTAATTGCAAACAAAGGCTACTGTACCAAATATTAAGATTGTTTTTCTCGGGTGTTCAAATACTTATTTGCAGCTGTATCACACAAATAAATCGTTGAAAAATTATATCATATTATATAATATATTATACATTGTGTCTCTGGATTTTCTTTTTAGATTATCTCTTTCACAGTGGACATGCACCTACGATGAAAATGTCAGACCCCTCCATGATTTCTCTGTGGGAGAATTTGCAATATAGCAAGGTGTTGAAATACTTATTTTCTTCACTGTAAGTACAGAGTACAGTCAGTACTAATCTGATCTGCAACAACTCTTACTGCTGATAAGACTAGTACTACAAACACGATGCCCGTGTGAAACATAGAATGTGCCGCGACCTGTGTAATCAAAGTGCAACTCCACTCCCTGGTGCACCAGTGAACCAAAGAGTCCCAATTGAAAAGTTTAACATGGCCTATTTTAGGGCAAATGCAATGATCTGGCAATGCAACATATTTGTCTACATCATCGCAGGTACTGTGAAACAGAAGATGAACAAGAAGATTTTAAGGGCTAATAAAACTATTTGGTTGCCTGTGTGATTGTTTTGTATTGGTCCCACATTGCATTGCCATTAATCATGCTTGCAGGGACATAGGCATCCACACCTGCACCACTGCAGGCACTTCAGTGGGAGAGTTCCTTGTTCCTTCTCCAAAGACCGGTTTCACATTGCAATGCAAGTCTGAGTGAGTACAGCGGCCGACAGGTGATGCCGCCATCTCTCCCAAGCAAATTGTGTGACTTCATTGGGCAAGAATGAGACACTTTGTAAGGTTATGTCATGAAGCCATTTCATTTAATGTACAGAAGTTGTAGTCTTGATATACTGTACACTACCCTGTATTTTGAAACTCACAGCACCAGTGAACTTGACTCCAACATACTGTCAGTCCAAAATGGTTTGCTTAAGGCTGTACTATTTTCATCAGAGTGCATTTTGCAAAAACGCTTGTATTTAAACAAGCTCTGAAAAGAAGTAATAATTTATGCATGTTTTGAGCATTACGATAAACAAATACCATAGAAGATAATGTCCAATGCTTACATATTTGAGGTATTCTCTTATTCATCTCGTCAGTGTTTACAAGCAACATGAGAGGAAAACTCCCACCCCAGTTGGCCTAAATATGCTAGTTGCAGTATTTAGGTGCTCTTACAACGGATGGATCAGGTGCTGTGGGATCTATTTTAAGGGAACTGTTGGTATGATTTATTCAGTGTGTGACTTGCTTTTAATACCTTAGCACACAAATAACTAATTGAGCAGGCCACTAGGTTGAAATTTTGACCAGTATACCAACTGTAGAGCTCTGCACTCTTGCATATTACACGTACTGTACATGCTGGAAAATAGAACATAAATTCTGTCACCAAACATGCTCATTTTCCATTCAAATTCCTTGTGGAATTCAGTAGCACGAAACAACCTTCTGAGATATTTTCCTCAAAGCTCCAAAATTTCACACGGCACTGTCTTGAAGTGATTTTTACAGATTTATAACCGTTATGAGCCCTGCAAAGAATTTACATGGACAGGAATGCATTAACACCATCTGCTACCATAACTTGTTCGTCTCCACTCATGAACTCCATGGGCTTTTGTTTTTGCTGTGTGAAAATGTGACTGACGAGATGAGTGGACGTGTGCCTACCATGACAGTGCCCTGTAAAAGCGATAATAACTGCACCAGTTGAGCCCTTGTCCATTTTGTTCATGGACGTTTTTGATGCTAACCTTTTTGGGGTTTTCACTGTTGGAATAGACATCCTGTACTATTCTCAAAAATCAGTCTCCACAGGAAAGCAGGCATAAAAAGGTGTATGCCACTCAGGTACACACTTTTTTGGGGGGCAGCCAGAGAGACATCATGATGTCAGGTAGATGGTTGATGGATGTGAAAGGCCTGAAGGGGATTCATCATGCTTGTCTTTCTGGAATCTTCAAAGATAACAAACCATCTGCTGCAACGATTCATCAACTATCAAACAGAGAGGCGTGAAAAACTGCCAACTGGCCATACTGGGACTGGATAGCTAACAGGTGTTACAGGAGCATGGAGATTCCTCACTAATAGGAAGCAGAAATGCTTTTTTGTCAATACCATGTTCTCGCCCGGCTAAGCTGCAGTCCAGATGTAGAGAAAGGTACAATGAATGATAACAACGTTTGTCATGACACCACTTATGGAAATGAGTTAGGCTTTGTTAAGCGTTGAGCAAAATTAGACTTTGCATACAGCTTTAGCCTTTGCCATGTCATCTCTAAAAGTATGCTGGGACACAATGAAAAAGCTCAAGATGGCTAGTGGTAGCAGATCTGCCACACAGTTCTGAGATTCTAGGTTTGAATCTCGGCTCCAACCATCCCGTGTGGAGTTGGCATTTTCTCCTTGTGCTTTTTTGTGAGTTTTGTCTGTGTACTATACTCAAGCTTCTTCCTACATCCCAAAAACCTGCATGTTAGAGACTAAATTGTCTATTGGTCTGAATGTGAGTTTGACCAAATGAATGTCTATACAGTATTTGCCCTGCGATTGGCTGGTGACCAGTTCAGTATGTACTCCGCCTTTCGTCCAAAGTCAACTGCAAAAGGCTCTCCTGTATTCATGACCCACAAGCCATATAAAAAAATAGTTGTCTGAGTAGTACAGTACATTTACAGTACTTTGTTTTTTCGATGTCTCGTCAAGGTGAAGCTTTTACTAAGACATTCACTGGTTTGCAAAATTTCCTCATTTTTTTTTAACCTTACTTAACTACTCGAATGCGGCAAAATTTCCAAAGCTCTTACAGCACAACACAACCATTTTTGTATAAATTAGAAGATTACTTTTAAAAAATATATACACTATATAAAGCTCTATGAAGTATTGAGTCATGAGATTGTACATATGTACCTTCTTTTGTGGACAGAGAGGATATCGCAGTATCAGGTTTCACAGTTTTGAAATTTGAACCTCTCGAAAATGATCCTAGAGTAAATTTTGTTAAATCTTCACCATGTAGGTGGAAGGCTTTTTCCCATAAAGATCCCAGTATTGTCTAAAAACACTGGTAACATTAGCATGTGGTAGCAGTTGACCATAATTTGCCATTGATTTCTGCACAGTCTGTTCAAAGAAAGTTTCTTGATGAGCTTGAACTGTGGAGTCACAAGAAAAAAAAAACATCTGAAAAAGTGCTTGAAGAAATGATCTTGGTGCTGTTTGACACCTCAGCACCATTTGCAGGTGTCCAAACATTGCATTTGCTGACCTCTCTTCTCACAATATCCTTATTTTCCATGCCTCAAAACTACAAGTGTGAGATCAGACGTGCAGTTGATCGAATGAGGAGAACTTTTCTGTGCCAATTTTCTGTCATAAGTTAGACTGGTATCTCGGTGTCGCGATGGCAAGTGATGAAAGACACGCCATTCCGCAACCCTAACCTGACCTGTTCTATCACATGGTGGGTGTGGGCAGAGGTGTTCTCCCAGTCTGTTATGCTAACAGTTTAAGCCACAATGAAGGTATGCATTGTTGAAAGTATGAGCAAAATGGCGGTTAATTTCCATGTCTTTTCAGCAGGTGTTTACTTGTGTCAGCACTGCGCTGACAAAGTTGAAACAGTGAAGCCGTACACGGACGGGCAACTTCTGCATATTTGGCTGTGTTTGTTTTAATAAGCCTCGTCAAAAGGAAATTTCATAAGAGAAGTGATGGCCTGGAACTGTTTTTGTTCCATGCAAGGAGAGGAATGTGCTTGTTTCAATCTTTGAAAGGTGACCTCTGTGGTGTACATCCGTGGCAGCCAAACATCATTTTGTCTGCCAGCACGCTTTGTTTCTCTGTTTTTACTGCAAACGCATTTGAACTACCAAGGCGTCTCAAACTTGCTCACATAGGACTTTTGTTGACAATAAAATGACTAATCGCTGACCCAAGTGCCCATTCTTTCATTCGAGCGGGATGTTTTAATATGAAGGCTTATAAGATACTCTGCTTTTAAATATTTCAAGTTTAGGTGTTTCTCTAACTTCAAATGACATTGGTGGTTTACACAGGCACAGCACATTTAGACAGCTACTGAGTGGTGTAATTAGCCAGCTAAATTGGAGTGACTCAAAAGACCAAATTAAATTAGGATCTTTAAGGACGCCATAGGCCAGAGGTGGAAAATTCCATTGAATTAAAGTAACTATATTTTTTTATTTTACAGAGGGCCATATAGCGTCTCTTGTGTTGTGTATGTTTATTACCATGTTATTACACATCATTACTTTATGTACTGTAATAAAAAATTACTGTATATCGATATAATTTCATAGACATCAGTATTAGTGTTCACTGATGGCGTGTCCATTTACTCACAGATCAGAGAAGACGTTTCCCCCCAAAACAGGTTTAATCCACGACTTCTGTTCTGAAATGCATAACTACAATGATTAAGAGCTGTAGTGCGCTGCATGCACACTGGAACATTCAATAGAAGCTTTATTTATGACAGACTTCCTTTTATATATTCAAAAAGAGGAAGAAAAGCACTCAGCATGCTGAGATTGACATTCCATCAGTGAGGGGGGGAAACTTTTCCAGAAACCTGCTTCACTCGCCACTGAGACTTCCTCATTAGTAAAGGCTTTGGGAACACTTGTATGGCAATGTGCACTACAAAGAGGAGTGGGGGGACGGTCCCTCTTTTTCCCCGGTGTTGCCTTGCTCCTGACAAAATAGGCCCTTAGTGAATAGCGGAGGCTAAAGCGGAGCTGAATGAGGATGGAGGAGTGGGGCTCGCTCATGCAGAGAGTTCCCGGCCTGTTCTATACCTGCTTTGGAGAAAAGAGCGACCAGCTGCTTCTGCTGAGCTTTTTCCCTGGCTTCAATAGAGACATTGTGAAAAGAGCATGAACAGGGAAGCTGTAAAAGGAGGGAGTACGGACTTGGGGAATGTTAAAAAAAAACAAAACAAAAAAAAACAAGTGTAGTACTGGGAAGCAAAGGAGCTACAGCTTTTGCATATTGTTATGCCCCGACTGTGCATTCTGCTCAATGATTTCTTGCAGTACAGAGAGGAGCAGCAGCTTACTTTAAACAATCATCATGGAAATTAGCAAATTATAATGAAGCAGTTGGTGACCCCATTGTATGGGGCAGTTGAAAGGGGTGATTGACTCTGGAGCTGGGAACTGCGGATGTGGGTCTATACAGCGATGCTGAACCTCAAAGTGAACGTTCTTAATGGTTCCTTTACATATTAACAACGACCAAGTTAAAACAGTTTAGGTTTTCTTTGCTGTTTGTAAAGTACAGTGGACAAAGATGAAAATGATCCCTGTTGCAAAAACAAAAGAGAATGTTGTAATATACATCCCAGGCCAGGCCAGGAGTGGATGACAGCACAACTGCTTTAATTCGAAACCAACTTTTGAACAATAAACTGCATATGAATGAGTTAAGATCAAACTCTCTTCTAGAAACAGCATTGTGGTGAATGTACTTCACTGCACAAGCTTTAAAAGTAGAAATGTGGTGTGTACTGTTGTTTTGCGACTCAGCCGTCCTCTGATAGAACACGTAACACACCATAGTCTTCTGTTTTCACATACTACACGGCTTATACTGTAAAAATAGTGTCACTTTCAATAGTATGAATAGTATAAATGTAAACAGCCCATGTGGAAGGTCTCCAGAAAAAAAAATATATTTTTATAATATTCTCCTACCTTTGCATCGTCCTATAAATATCTCCTGTGTCTAAGTGTTCTGTTTATGTTTTTTTTTCAATGTATGCCTTGTTTCCTTTTTCCAATGGCTGCCATGTTATCAGAGGTGAGAAGACTAAAGACCAAATATTGTACTCAAGTAAGAGTTCAATAAGTACTTTATCAAAACATGACTCAGGTAAAAGTAAAAATTAATCATCCAAATATTTACTTTAGTAAGACTAAGCAAAGTACTCCATGAAAAAAACAACTTAAGTAAACTTCTGAGCAACTTCAGATTTTTTTTTTAATCAAGGCATCAAATGCAATTTAAAAAACAGAGAAATAATACTACATGGGAATTGACATACAGCTGGCACCAATGTTTAAGTCCCCCAGAAACAATAACACATACCTTAGCCCTACAGAAACATTAATTCATTTTCCATTATGCTTATCCTCACAAGGGTCACGGGACTGCTGGAGCCTATCCCAGCTGTCATCAGCTAACCCCAAACTAGTTGCCAGTCATTCGCAGGGCACATAGAAACAATTTAGAGTATCCAATTAATGTTGCATGTTTTGGGGATGTAGTAGGAAACCGGAGTGCCCGGAGAAAACCCACGCAGGTATGGGGAGAACATGCAAACTCCACACAGGCGGGTCCAGGATTGAACCCGGGTCCTCAGAACTGTGAGGCAGACGCTCTCACCAGTCTCCTCACCGTGCTGCCATGGAAAATGTTCCTTAAAGGCAATGGAAGAGGAGTCTTTCTGTTTGTATGAATATGTGTGTGGCTGTCTTTCGCCAAGGACTACTGGGAATGGCGAATGCTTTTAAAAGTACAAGTTAAATTCTTTTCAGGGATTACAAGACCCTTTTGCCAGTCACTTCGGCTCAATCAACTTGCAAGATGTACTGTATATTGATTTATAATACCCATAGTCAGGAATTGTGTAAGTTATTAATGAACAAATACATCATGGTAAAATTCATTATATTGAAAAAAATAATATATTGGACAGGAACGAGTTGTTAGCGGCTAACCAGCATGTTTAACCAGCAGTTTATTCCAGAAGGGAAAACAACCAGATAAAGTGTGATTCGCAACTTAAACAAATACCCAACATTTTGACATTACATGCTCGTCATGACATGCCTCAGGAGTTTACAGTTATGGTCGTTGTTGGCGTACTCATGAATCCTCGGGCTAATGCAAATAAAGCTGCCGACATCGATGCACATCAAAACAAACATTTAAATAGCAAGCCATTCCACAGGCAATGAGTCTGCCTCTTTCATAAAAGGCAGAAATTTGACCTGCTTCTACCAGCTTCTTTCTTTTGTTGTTACTTTTCCAGATTGGTATGGATGAATAACTCAGTTGTGAGTGTCACGACCCATCGATACGGAGGAGGATCCAAATGCAGGACTCCGGAGACACAGAAGCAGTTTGGGAAAAGTGTTTATTCAGTTCAAAATCAGGGATCAGGCAGACAGTCAAGTGAAGCAGCGGTAGTCAGGACGTCGGGCATAGAGCGCAGGTTCGCGGGCAGGTAGGCGTCGGTACATGGGAGATCGATCACAGAAGGCAGGAGTATCAAAGACGTCAAGCTTACGGGGTCGGTCGGAAGACAGGCAGAGGTCGGTACATCAGGGTTCACGATCAAGAATACGGGAGTGCAGGAACGGGGTATGAGTTGCGACGATCTGGCCAAGACCAGTCGTCCCCTGGGTCCTATAAATATAGGGTTTAATGAACGAGGACGAGGCGCAGGTGTGGGCCTCCTGATCAGCGCCGGTGTGCTGGGACCCGCCCAGCCAGGGCTGTACCGGCAGGACCATGACAGTGAGAGTTGGAATAAAGTCTAATGATCACGTTGCCGTTAAGACAAAAGCAATCTTGGTTCCCCTATTACCGATATTGCATTTTTTCTGCCCTGTGTTCTTCCATCCATTCATCCATTTTCTTCGCCGCTTATCCTTACAAGGGTCGTGGAGAGTGCCGGAGCCTATCACAGCTGTCCACAGGCAGGAGGCCGGGTACACCCTGAACTGGTTCCCAGCTGCACTCACAATCACATCTAGGAGCAATTTAGAGTGTCCAATTAATGTTGCATGTTGTTGGGATGTGGGAGGAAACCGGAGTGCTCGGAGAAAACCCATGCAGGGAGAACATGCAAACTCCACACAGATGGGTCCGGGATTGAACCCGGGACCTCAGAACTGTGAGGCCAACGCTGTACCAGCTATTCAACCGTGCCGCCGAAACTTGTAATCTTAAAACAAAAAATACATCAATGCACATTTCATGCAATAAAATGTAGTGTACAGTACTGCTGTGCATGACACTATGTTCAAGAGTTTTAAAATGTGTTTAAGAGTACGCAGAGTGTTTATAAGAGGATGGTAGACATTAATAACAGTGTAGGGAAGATTAGTTATGTTTCGGGTAGGTCTATACAACTTTACAATGTGTATAAATAACAACAATAATAAAAAAAACAGTATGTGGTCCATAAACCTGGCAATAAACCAGGGATTGTATTCATGTACTTTGTCAAATTGCACCTTCGCCATTGATGCAAAATCATACACTGTAAACTTGATCTTTAGGTTATCGTGGTACATTGACTTATGAGTTTTTGTTGAGGGAGATAGTCTGTATGCACTGTATGTCAAACTCATGTCTTGACCCGTGACTGAAAGCAGACGTCAGTTGACCAGAACCGGCCACTTGTCATTAATTCATCAGAGACAACGATAAAACTATCACCCATACACCCACCATGTGGGTTACATTAACATTCTCCTCCACCTTGACAAATGTTGAAAGCAACACAAAACACATTTACGCAGGCATTTGGCACGTTGTTAAATGTTCAAATTTTGGTTATTTGTTAGTACAGAAGACTTGATCTTCTTTCTTCTTTGCCTTTCGGCTTGTCCCATTAGGGGTCGCCACAGCGTGTCATCTTTTTCCATCTTGGCCTATCTCCTGCATCTTCCTCTCTAACCCCAACTGTCTTCATGTCTTTCCTCACCACATCCATCAACCTTCTCTTTGGTCTTCCTCTTGCTCTTTTGCCTGGCAGCTCCATCCTCAGAACCCCTCTGCCAATATACTCACTCTTTCGCCTCTGAACATGTCCAAACCATCGAAGTCTGCTCTCTCGAACCTTGTCAGCAAAACATCCAACTTAGGCTGTCCCTCTAATGAGCTCATTTCTAATTCTATCCAACCTGGTCACTCCGAGCGAGAACCTCAACATCTTCATCTCTGCCACCTCCAGTTCTGCTTCCTGTTGTTTCTTCAGTGCCACCGTCTCTAATCCGTACATCATGGCCGGCCTCACCACTGTTTTGTTAACTTTGCCCTTCATCCTAGCAGAGACTCTTCTGTCACATAACACACCTGACACCTTCTGGCAGCTGTTCCAACCTGCTTGGACCGGTTTCTTCGTTTCCTTACCACACTCACCATTGCTCTGGATTGTTGACCATAAATATTTGAAGTCTTCCACCCTCGCTAGCTCTTCTCCCTCTAGCCTCACTCTTCCCCTCCACCTTTCTCATTCACGCTCATGTGTTCTGTTTTACTTCCAGTCTAACCTCATCTGTCAGCCTATCCATTACCACTGCAAATAGGAAGGGGCTCAGAGCTGATCCCTGATGCAGTCCCTCCTCCACCTTAAATTCTTCTGTTACACCTAAGGCACCTCTCACCATTGTTCTCCTGCCCTCATACATGTCCTGTACTATTTTAACATACTTGTCTGCCACACCAGACTTACGCATGCAGTACCACAGTTCCTCTCTTGGTACTCTGTCATAGGCTTTCTCTAGATCCACAAAGACACAATCTAGCTCCTTCTGACCTTCTCTGTACTTTTCCACTAGCATCCTCAAGGCAAATAATGCATCTGTGGTACTCTTTCTAGGCATGAAACCATAGTGTTGCTCGCAGATATTGACTTCTGTCCTGAGTCTCGCCTCCACTAGTCTTTCCCATAACTTTATTGTGCGAATCAACAACTTTACTGCTCTAAAATTCCCACAGCTCTGAACATCTCCTTTGTTCTTAAAAAATGGGAACTAGTGTACTTTTCTTCCATTCTTCAGGCATCTTTTAGCCCGCTACTATTCTGTTGAATAAGTTGGTCAAAAACTCCACAGCCATCCCTCCAAATTGCTTCCATACCTCCACCGGTATGTCATCAGGACCACCTCCCTTTCAACTTTTCATCCTTTGTAGTGCCTTTCTAACTTCCCCCTAACTAATCATTGCCACTTGATCCTTCACACTTGCCTCTTCAACTCTTCCTTCTCTCTCATTTTGTTCATTCATCAACTTCTCAAAGTATTCTTTCCATCTATTTAGTACACTACCGGCACCAGTCAACACATTTCAATCTCTATCCTTAATCACCCTTACCTGCTGCACATCCTTCCCATCTCTATCCCTCTGTCTGGCCAACCTGTAGAGATCCTTTTCTCCTTCTTTCGTGTCCAACCTGGTGTACATGTCTTCATATGCCTCTTGTTTAGCCTTTGCCACCTCTAACTTTGCCCTACGTCGCATCTTGATGTACTCCTTTCGCCTCTCCTCAGTCCTCTCAGTGTCCCACTTCTTCTTCGCTAATCTCTTTCCTTGTATGACTCCCTGTATTTTGGGGTTCCACCACCAAGTCTCCTTCTCCCCTTTCCTACCAAAAGACACACCAAGTACTCTCCTGCCTGTCTCTCTGATTACCTTGGCTGTAGTAGTCCAGTCTTCCGGGAGCTTCTGCTGTCCATCGAGAGCCCGTCTCACCTCTTTCCGTAAGGCCGCACAACATTCTTCCTTACTCAGGTTCCACCACATGGTTCTCTGCTCTATCTTTGTCTTCTTAATCTTCCTACACACCACCAGAGTCATCCTACACACCATCATCCTATGCTGTTGAGCTACACTCTCCCTACCACTACTTTACAGTCAGTAATCTCCTTCAGAATACATCGTCTGTGTCATGATCCAGCCGCTTCAGCACGAGCTGTGCGGGTGCCCGCGCGGCTGCGCTAATTGGGAGGCGCACACGTGCGCCTCATGCGGGCTGATCATCCCCTGTATATATAGGACCCGGTGACGACTGGTCCTCCTCGAGTTCGTTGAGCTTTATGTCCCGTTCCAGCACTCTCGTATTCCTGATTGAACCTGTGTGTACCGACCTTCGTCTGTTCTCCGACCAACCCCGTAAGCCTGACTCCTTCGATACTTCTGCCTGCGTTGATTGTTCTCCCGTGTACCGACTCCTGCCTGTCCGCTCATCTGCTCTCTCGCCCGACGTCACAACTACCGCTGCTGCACCGGACTGCCTGCTCGATCCCCGACCTCGGCACGTGACAGAACGAACTGGCCAATACAGGACCCAGCAGGAAAGACCCGGCGTCGCCGGGACCGACGCAAAGTAGACCGTCTGCCGAAGGACCAAGCCTGTCCGATCCGGGTAGGCTCCCTGATGTCCTCCGATTCCGTGTCTTACGCTCCGCCAGCGAGGTATGAATACGTCCCGAACACGACCCGTCCGGCTCCTCATATTCTTCTGGACTCGGACTTTTCGGAATATGAGGAGGACCGTGATTTGTATGCCGGGCTGCCTGAGTACGACTCCAACGACTTTGATTTTGAGTCTCTTTGCCCGGCTTTTGATCCCAGTCAGTTTGCCCCGCCTTCCCGCGTTTCCAGCACCCGAGCGACTTCGCCTGGTAGATCCAAGTGCACCTATCGGTACGAGGGAACCCGCTTGGCCATCTACCCGGGACCTCCGCGTGGCGGCCAGAGGAGACTCCCCGGCCGGGCGCTCCCTGGTGTCTCTCGCTGCGCGGCAACGAAGACACCGTCCTCCCACTCCTCACCGGTAACGGTGAGACCGGCAGACCCGCAGCTGGTGGCGAAGCTTCCAGCCCAGAGGGAGGAGGAGCCGCCAAATCACGAGGTGTTCCGCCGCAAAATGCGGGCGGAGATAGAGAGGCAGAGCGCGGAATTGGCGGCTCTCACGGCCCAGGTCCGGCAAGGATTGGCGAACCAGCCGAGCTACGCTGACGTCGCAACGGCGACGGACTCGCTGCTGACTCAGGTTCACGTTGTCGTGGAAACCGACCCGCCCCCTTGCCAAGTGCACGCCACAGTGGGAACAGACTCGCCACCTCGCCAAGTGCATGTAGCTGTGGAGTCTGACCCGCCTCCTCGCGATTCCCACGTCGAGGTTTTGGCGGTTCCGAGCAGAGCTCACGCGGCAGTTGGAACTGACCCGCTCCCGAGACACGCCCACGTGTCAGTTTCGACTGACTCTCCGCCTACTCAGGTTCACGTTGCCCTGGAAACGGATTCGCCACCGCGCCACGCCCACGTTGCTGTTTCAACGGATGCACTGCAAGCTCACGTGACAGTGGGGACCGACCCGATGCCGCCTCATGTTGCTGTCCTGGAGGTGGCGACGTCTCCACAGCCGCCTCTCGTCCGTGCTCTGGAGTGATAGTGGCGACCGGCCCGCGGCCGCTCCCCGTTCCTGCTCTGTCGGCGACCGGCCCGCGGCCGCTCCCCGTTCCTGCTCTGTCGGCGACGGGCATGCCCTCACGTTCCTGTCCAAGAGGTGGCGACAGTTCCCCAGCTGCCTCACGCTCCCGTCCAGGAGGAGGTGGAGTTGGTGATGCTGCTGCCGCCTTCTCACGTTCCTGTCCAGGAGGTGGCGACGGGGTCGCTGCCTTCTCACGTTCCTGTCCAGGAGGGGGCGGTACTGGTGCTGCCTTCTCAAGTTGCTGTCCAGGAGGGGGCGGTACTGGCGCCGCCTTTTCAAGTTGCTGTCCAGGAGGGGGCGGTACTGGTGCCGCCTTCTCAAGTTGCTGTCCAGGAGGGGGCAGTACTGGCGCCGCCTTCTCAAGTTGCTGTCCAGGAGGGGGCGGTACTGGCGCCGCCTTCTCAAGTTGCTGTCCAGGAGGGGGCGGTACTGGCGCCGCCTTCTCAAGTTGCTGTCCAGGAGGGGGCGGTACTGGCGCCGCCTTCTCAAGTTGCTGTCCAGGAGGGGGCGGTACTGGCGCCGCCTTCTCAAGTTGCTGTCCAGGAGGGGGCGGTACTGGCGCCGCCTTCTCACCTTGCAGTCCAGGAGGGGGCGGTACTGGCGCCGCCTTCTCACGTTGCTGTCCAGGAGGGGGCGGTACTGGCGCCGCCTTCTCATGTTCCTGTCCAGGAGGAGCTGGGGAGTTCTGTGGAGCCACCCTGGAGCTGGAGAGACTACGGGAGGGTGGTGGTCATTGCTCTGGTCCTTCTCTCCATCATCCTATTCGCTCCAGATGGCTCCCAGCCGCTTCCTGACCAAGCCTCGGTGGCGACCAGTCCCTGGTCGTCTCGCAACCACGGCGTGCGAGGTTCTCATCCAGAGCAGTTGCCTGCCTCGTTCTGGTTCCTGCTTCACCGTTTGGTTCCTCACAGAGGTCGTCCGCCCGAGTCGCCCCGTGGGGACCCTGGTGCTTGGCATCCGGGTCGTCCTCCTGACCTGTCCAACCGGACGCCTCGTGTTTGGTGGCCTGGATGGCCACCAGTCTGGGGTTCAGTGGGGGGCGTGCCCTCCTCCGGACCCCCTTCCGCCCACCCCTGCCTGTGTTATTATTGTCTGTTTTTTCGTTTAGGCACGTCTGGGAGCCGTGCCTTTGAGGGGTGGGGGGGTACTGTCATGATCCAGCCGCTTCAGCACGAGCTGTGCGGGTGCCCGCGCGGCTGCGCTAATTGGGAGGCGCACACCTGCGCCTCATGCGGGCTGATCATCCCCTGTATATATAGGACCCGGTGACGACTGGTCCTCCTCGAGTTCGTTGAGCTTTATGTCCCGTTCCAGCACTCTCGTATTCCTGATTGAACCTGTGTGTACCGACCTTCGTCCGTTCTCCGACCAACCCCGTAAGCCTGACTCCTTCGATACTTCTGCCTGCATTGATTGTTCTCCCGTGTACCGACTCCTGCCTGTCCGCTCATCTGCTCTCTCGCCCGACGTCACAACTACCGCTGCTGCACCGGACTGCCTGCTCGATCCCCGACCTCTGCATACAATAAACGTGTCTCTTCTTGAACTCCCTTGCGTCTTCCGAGTTCCTGCATTTGGGTCCTACCTCTTGTTCCGATGGGACGTGACAGACTGCACAAAATATAATATAATCGGCATATAATGAACTTTTCTCCTTGAACTACCTTGCATCGTCCGAGTCCTGCATTTGGGTCCTACTCTCGTTCCGATGGGACGTGACACCAAATGCAGGACTCGGACGATGCAAGGTAGTTCGGGGAGAAACGTTTATTATTTCGTGGTCGGGGATCGAGCAGGCAGTCAGGTACAGCAGCGGTAGTTGGGACGTCGGGCGAAGAGAGCAGGTGAGCGGGCAGGCAGGAGTCGGTACACAGGAGAACGATCAAAGCAGGCAGAAGTATTAAAGGACTCAGGCTTATGGGGTTGGTCGGAGAACAGGCGAAGGTCGGTACACACGGGTTGTCGATCAGGGACACGGGAGTACTCCAACGGGACATGAAGCTCATCGATCTGGCGCTGACCAGTCGTCATCGGGGTCATATAAATACACAGGATAATCAGCCCGCATGAGGTGCAGGTTTGCGCCTCCCAATCAGCGCAACCGCGTGGACACCCGCACAGCCCGGGCTGGAGCGGCAGGATCATGACAACCAGGGCCACGACCGAACTGGTATGGGATTCTTTAGATGAATGCTCATATTTGTTTGGCACAGTTTTTACGCCGGATGCCCTTCCTGACGCAACCGTCTGCATTTCTCCAGGCTTGGGACCGGCCTACAGATTGCACTGGTTTGTGCCCCCATGGAGTTGCATTCGTACACAAGACTTGATAATGTTTTCAATATCCTATATCTGGTAGCCTTTGGCAAAAGTTACAGATCTCATGAATGTGGATTTTCTGGGTGATTTTCAATCATGACTTGCTCTAATCATAAACATTGTATGTAATTGTTCAATTCAACTTTGTGATTTGGAGGCCGAGTTGTACACATTACCATAGAGACAGCTGTCATTAGGTCATGACAGCTACTGACAGGATGTACTTCTTCCTCTCCAATGTGGCTTCATTCAATTTTGGTGTGCTTTTTTTTTAAACTGCAAGCTCATCAGTAATATCTGGGGCATGACAAAGTACTAAATTTCAGAATTTATTTCAGCTCTTTTGTTCCGTCTTTTTATAAAGTTTTGTTTTTATAAAATCTAAAGTTGATGATAATTTTGGATTGAACTACAGCGCTCCCATTTGTGTCATTTTTTTTAAGTCCCACGCAGACAATGGATTGTCATTTATCATAACAAATCAAGTAAATTGAACTTTTGACAAAGAGATGCATAGAATTGTTCCTATTATTCTTCCTGACCCGGCACATTGTTTAGCTGGAGAATTCTTTTATTCTTCTTTCACTTCTGTCCTTGCAGTCCACCCGCAGTCATGCCTACAATTTTGTTTTCTCGGCAACTTGGGTCATAGGGGCCAGCTGCAGAAATGACAGAGATCTGGTTAAAAAAAAATGATGTGAGAACAAGGCACACAGAAACATATTAGGAAAACATAATTGGTTCTCTGGTCCAGACCAAAGCAGAAAATAATGCATTTATGCATCATACATTTGCTGTTTCTTCACTTATGATTTACACGAGTTTTTCAAGTATAAGTGGGATAGCAGACGTTGCACAATAAATAGCATACGGATAAATTTGAAAACTACTAGGTAGCGTTGGTGACATATTGTGTATCTGAACACAATCTTGTTGAATACTCTTGCATTCTGATTCATAACGTATTGATGTATGCACATTTCTTCATACACATTCATTTAGCTATTCAGTAACTACTCTGTGCCTCAAAGGACTAATTATTTCAAATTATTAAAGCAAATATCCCAAAACGGCCTAAATTGCATGCAAAATTATCACCATTTAACTTGTCAAATACATGATAAAAAAAGTATTGAAACAAAATAATATCTCAAAACATCTTTGAGGATATTTCAAATCATACATTAATCCGATGATTGTGCTGCATGTGTCTATGCCAGAAATGTCAGACTTGTGTTGACAAAGATAATTAGCGTCTAGACACCTGTGTGGAAGCTCCAAGTCAAACACACCAAAGATGATTAAATTGTGAGCATGGTAGGAAATTAACCTCAAGATTAAAGTGTGACGCTGTGTTCTGAAGTCTGGCCACTTGGAAGGAGAGATGATTGATTATTGCAAATGCTTGATTTCAGTTATTGCTGCCAAGGATGGCACAATGCGTTATTAGGTTCAGGGCCTAATTACTTTTTCACAGAGGGTCATAAAAGGTTTGGAAATTTTTTTTGTGTGTACCTTAACAAACTGAATTTTCATTTGAAAATGGAATCTAGGATTTCCTTGGGTTGTCTCTGAGTGATACTAAAATTAGTTTGATGATTTGAAGCCTTTGTGTGTGATATGAAAAAAACCTGAAATCAGGGAAGCACTTCAGTGAGGGGTATTGCTTTGGTCAGTCTTGAGGGGGCAGTTGGTGTATAGGTGACTTCCAGGTGACGTCACATCCGTTTTGAATTTTTTTTGGCCGCCATATTGGGAGGTCTCATTTCACTGGTTACATTAGATTACATAAGATGCTTTTTGACTTCTGAGACGATGGTGCACACGTGTTGTGTTATTGGCTGCTTTAACAAGTCCAGCAAAGAAGGGAACAGACGGTTTTTCCGATTTCCGATAATAATTACGCACCAAGGACCCCAAACAGGAGAAATGTCAAGCAAACGGCAAGCGAAGTGGCTCAGTAATATCTCGCGTGCAGATCTCACTCGTCCCACAGTTTCAAGTCGTGTGTGCAGTGATCACTTCATAAGTGGTAAGTTTAAGCCTAGTATTGCACTTTGACCATATCCTCCTACCCCTATTTTTACATGTATGTGTTGTTTGCTACTAACGGTGTTTGATCGGTCTACATGTACATGTACATCCAACTCGGCCGCCGATCGAAATCAGCCGCCAGTGACAGGCTTTTCATCTACAGTTTAGGATACAAACATATGAATGTGTGTTGTGCGTTTGCTGTCTGTAAACGTCAAATTATTTTTAAGAAGGAAATATACCGTATATATATTAAAAACAACACGAGTATGCATATAGCACCTACCACCTACCAGGGCATCATTCACGCTAGCACTAATACAACAGTAGCGACTTTCTATATGCTGACATTTGAGTAAGGCAAATGTGAACAAATAGAAAGCCGCTACTGTTGTATTAGGGCTAGTATTACTATTAGGGCTACATTCAGACATTCACGCTATAATTTGTTAGTGCTTAGTAATTTACACCTTGAACAATTTAATTATTTTCACATTACTTAATGCTCCTTCAAATAAATTTAAAAGATGGTGTCATATTTATTTGTCATGGATCTTTTTACCAAATCGGTCCGATTTGTCGGACCTGAAAAGGCCTTAATGGCGAAGCAGAAACAACAACAACAACAGTGAGTTACGCACTCTGTCCCGGGTGATTACAAATTACTTACTCGGGCAACAATTAAAACCTTTTCTTCAGACAACGTTTTGCAGAGGACACTCTGAATCCACCCGCTTACAAAGTAATTGTAAGCCTCCAAGGACTTGTAGGCCTTCATCTGTTGGTTAGTAAGGCTGTTGGTTGTAAGCACCAAGTAGTTCACAATGTCGGGATATTCCACTCACAACATTTTTCAGTTGCAAAATCACCCTTCGATAGACTATATGGGTCCAGATCCTCACATAAACTGATTTTCTGCCTGTAGTAGGGTTTCAGATCAGCCGACAGATCCTCGAAATACTTGGAAAACGCCATAGAAAGCGCAGATACAATGAACGCGATGCTGGTATGTAGACAAACTTTAAGAACTGTTTACAACCTCCCAAAATGTCCGACACACAAAAAATTCTTACCCGCAATGCACTTGCTCGGAAGTTGTGCAAGTGACCTATTAGAGAATTTCAGCTAAAAACTGCGAAATAAACCTATTTTAAGAACCGCACTAACTTATGAGTTAGAGTGATTGCCCATTACCATACTAGGCTAGTGCACCCAACTCACAAGCAGTGGGGACAGTTGTCGTGGGGATTTGAGGACAGGGTTAGCTACCGATCCCCACCCCAAACTACCGATCAAAATGGCGGACGCAGTGCGGCCGAAGCATATTATGAGCGATTCCCCATAGTATTTCTGTTTCCTTTCTGCTCATGGTATCAGAAATATCGACAAAGAGCGTACAGAAAGGCCTGAATTACTTTCAACAGGGATATATTCATGATGTCAAGAGGGAACGGCAGTTAAAGTTTCTGCAATGTGTTGGCCATACGTCCATGCGAAAGAATCAACCACCTCATAAACTAATGTTGGACATCAAATGCGATAACATTTCTGATGGCTGTTGTTCATGCAAATCAGGGTAAGTTTGCATTTTTACTCTACATAAACATGTCGATTCGAAATGATATCCACGTTCATAGTGGATCATTAATTTAAATAAATTATGGCAGTATGCATCTCTGCTATCGGTCTGAACGTACGTAATATACATGTAAATGTAGCCCCAAAATATTTGTATTCACGTGATGTGTTTAATTATGGATTAGGATTCTTGAGAGCAGAGCCAAGATGCGGCTGAAAGCTTTGAGTTTCGCCCGGCTCAGGTAGCGCTTCCTTCTTCCTCTATAGGTGTTACACCAACTATTTGAATAGCTTACCTTGGAACAGATGGCTTTATGCTGATTTATATTCGATACGTTCAGTTGGTCGTGACGTCGGCCACCAGCCTTAATCCACCATTTGCATTTATCTAAATTATGATTTGGGTTGGGAAAGCGCACTAGCTATCCTCCCAGTAATCTCTCTGGATAGGGGTCGTCTCCATTACACATTCCCCAGCCACATCGAACCACCATATTTCAGAATCGGATATAAGCAGGACTATACCCTCGCAATTCAGAGGCTTAAAGTAACCATGCGCTCTCATTGTTTGTGGGTAAAGGTTAGCGGCTTCAGAAAATGACGCTAATTGATTGGTCAAAAGGGAGCTGTCAATCATTCTCATGCATCCATTCATTGCCACCGTTATGGTAATATTGTTTCCATTTTGTCATCTCGCCACAGCGTGAAATGAAAACTCACATCATGGTAACAGTAATGAGAGGCATCAAACAGGTCTCAATGTGACATTGCCAACTTTGTCATAAATCTAATTCGCCTCATGAAGATTATCCTGCACAGTAAACACTGTGGATTTCCTGATTGCAGACTACATCAAGTAGACAATTTATACAGACATTTAATGAAGTGATGAATGAACTCATAGAATGAATCCATGTATAAAATAATAATGCATATTTTAAGAATCAGAATCAGTTAACTGCGTCAACCCAATGTCTTGGTTTATCCTTCTTTCAGGACCTGACTTTTAAACAATCAGAATGACACACAAGGTTACGAATGGACTGGAATGTGGAAATGCAATGCAGTACGTTGTCAAAGCAGAAACATTTGATGTGCACCACAGATAAATTGTTTGGACAACCCTCACACCCTCAACCTGTTTGCTTGATGTCAGGCTAGGACTACCCACAGGACTCACATGCAGATTACTTCAAGAGTGCAGGTTTTATTATACACACCGATAACCTTTAACAAGCTGACAAAACAATTGGATTTGAAAGTATTCTAGAAATCCAAAAGGAGGACCAGGCTCTCCTTAGGATCTATCCTTGCATAAAAAACTGAAAAAGAAATCACCTCAGGAGGGAAAAAGAAGAGTCAAAATACATAAATGCTAACTTCAAAGGCATTAAACCAAAAGTTGTGTGACCAAAGGAACCAACTAAGCCAAGTAAATTACAAACTAAAAATTACTCATTTTGAGGTTCAAAGCTATATTGCAATAATGGTTATGATCAGGGGCTGAAGACATGACCAATGGACAAAGGCGCTCTGGAACTAGACAAGGGAGACACAGAATAAGCAAAGGAGGGTAAAGGGGCACAGGTTGAGACAATCAGGAATAGCAAGTGATCTGAAACGAGAGTAAGGTTAGTCATTCAAAACAAAACGGGAAATGAGCAGACAAAAAACAAACAAACAAACAACAAACAAACAGGACAAACCTCACCACCGAGTGACAATGAACCAAATATTACTTTGTTAGCATTTCACTGACTTGCTGAATGAAGTGTGTAATGTTTTATGCCGAAGAGTCGGGTTAGTGATATGTAAATGTGCGATGTCATGCAAGAGAAATGTTTATTTGGCTATTTAAATCACATCGAACCTTTAAGAAAGAGCACTGGGTTCCATTACAAGCCAAGTTAAATGAATACACTCACTCACTTATAAAGATTACATTGTTATTACTCGTGATCTTTCCAAGTAAAAAGTACTCACCCTGCTTTACATGCGGACGATTCCACAATTTTATCCTGTTGGATTTCAATATGAAGTTTGTGAGGCGTCAAACTTTTTTGCATCCATCGCCAACATTTCGCTGTAACTCTGACATTGCGTTCTGCTCTGTCCAAAATCTTAATTCCATGTATATATCTTTGTGTGAAATAGTTGAGACCTCTGTAGAAATCTCTTCGACAAGTCCGACGCATTTGGCAAAAAACATACCCCAGTATTATCTGGAATATGCGATAGAGAATCCACTTCAAACCTGTTCTGTTCAGTCGGCATTTTGGAAGATAGTGGGAGATGGCAACTATAGCCACGGGGGTGGATCTGAAGATCTCCAGTCGGAAAGGTCCATTAAGTGCGAACGTTTGTGTGATTGCTGGAGGTGAAGATCCAGAAGATGGCAAAAAAAGCAAAACAATGCAAATAAGACAAGTTACCTGCATAATCAGACTGACGCCTACATTTTTTCAACATTTTGTTCCATATGTAAATCCCTCCAGATCTCCAGAAATTTAGTTGTTAGACTTAATGACTTCATTCGTGTGGATTTTTTTTATTTTGCTGCCAATATGTTCCGTCATTTAACGCAAGGGTTACATTTAAAAAAAATTAAGGAAAATGTGTGCCGTATTTTTTTTCCATTTTTTATTCCATTCATCCATTTTCTTTTGCCGCTTATCCTTACAAGGGTTGCGGGAGCGCTGGAGCCTATTGTCATGATCCTGCCGCTCCAGCACGAGCTGTGCGGGTGCCCGCACGAGCTGTGCGGGTGCCCGCGTGGGTGCCCGCGCGGGTGCGCTGATTGAGGCGCACACCTGCGTCTCATGCGGGCTGATTAGTCTGTGTATTTATATCACCCCGATGACGACTGGTGCCCGCCGGATCGTTGAGCTTCATGTACCGTTCCAGCACTGTCGTATCCCTGATCGACAACCTGTGTGTACCGACCTTCGCCCGTTCGCCGACCAACCTTGTAAGCCTGACTCCTTTGATACTTTTGCCTCCCTGGATCGTTATCCTGTGTACCGACTCCTGCCTGTCCGCTCACCTGCTCTCTTCGCCCGACGTCCCAACTACCGCTGCTGCACCGGCCTGCCTGCTCGATCCCCGACCTCGGCATATAATAAAGGTTTCTCCTTGAACTACCTTGCATCGTCCCGAGTCCTGCATTTGGGTCCTATCCCCGTTCCGATGTTTCGTGACACCTATCCCAGCAGTCAACAGGAAGGAGGCAGGGTACACGCTCCATTAAGCCACACTCAGAATCACACCCTGGTGCAATTTAGAGTGTCCAATTAATATTGCATGTTTTTGGGATGTGGGAGGAAACTGGAGTGGCCGGAGAAAACCCACGCAGGTACCAGAGTAACATGCAAACTCCACAAAGACAGGGCTGGGATTTGAACCCCAGTTCTCAGAACTGTGTGGCCAACGTTCTACAGCTGCTCCACCGTGCTCCCAACATTCAAGTAAAATAATTTTATTTCTAAAACTGATCTGAGGATCTGGTTAAAAAGATATTTTCATGGACCTTTTGCAATAACACCACAGACAAATAGGGCTTCACGAACCCCTGGTTAGGGGAACCATTGTTCGTAATTTATGTTACGTTTGAGTTGCAACGTCTTATAATGTCATGACTCACGAATGGGACGTTTGTCGTATTTTGACACACACTTATATGAACAGGAATGTACAAGAGTACATGTAGGAAACCCACACAGGCACGAGGAGAACATGCAAACTCCTCACAGGCATGGCCAAATTTGAACCCGGGTCCCTCCAAGCAATGTTCCCTCCAACTTTTTATGTCTGAGCAAACACACTAAGGCTCTGAGCAGTCCCTTTGACCACTGTGAGCAACATCAGATGTGTCATCCACTGAAGTTAAATGGCTTATTAAAATAATTTGATTACAGCATTTCCATTCCCATCAAAACATTTTTAAGAACAATTTTATTTAAGTTTTTGCAAACTTACAATGAAAATGTTAAACTTTTGTTCTTTTAACTACACAAAAAATACATTGTTACCAAGCCAAGACAAACATAAACTAAATGTAAATTTGAAAGCCCACATCCAAGTTTATTTCATTTTTCTTTTTAAAATTCACAATCGTATCCCCAGCTTTCTTGGTGTAAAACTGAATTATTGCTTGCACAATTTTATTTTGCAATGCATGCTGACAGAGGGGGCACGGTGGAGCAGCTGTAGAACGCTGGCTACACAGTTTTGAAGACCGAGGTTCAAATCCTGACCCGGGTTCTGTGAAGTTTGCATGTTCTCCCTGTGCCTGTGTGGGTTTTCCCCGGGTACTCCAGTTTCCACCCATATCCCCAAAACATGCCTGGTAGGATGTTTGAAGACTACTAATTTGCCCATAGGGGAGTGCAAATGTTTGGATGAAAGAGTGAATATGAATACATAACTAGCTTATGAGGCAATTATTGAGTCTATTCATTTCTTTCAAGATTTGTCAAGGTTTACCTTGTTGTTTTTGGCATTTGACGGCTTTTTTCAACACATTTTCAGCGAGCACTTACATGTATCTCTTTGCGTGAAGTCTGCACTCAAGTAGGATACCATTTCTATGAGAATAAGATGAGCTTTTTATCTATTGAAGCATTAATTATAAACCTCTGTAACTTTCATTCAAAGGTATATTTTAAATCAGAACTAGAGTCAAGTATTATTGTAAACCACAAGATATCTATATTTTATATGCTTTATTTGTATGGCTCGGCAGCACCTGAGACTGCCGAGTTGCCATACAGCTGAGTTGAGTGGCTGGGTATCGACTATCACGTGGGCAGCTATTTGATTATTAATTGACCGATCTACATTACAGTAGCGGGAATTTTAAATCCATACGTTTTGCAAGCCTTATACCATTCATTTCCTTTTGCATTCAGTCAACATGCCGCATAGTTGTCAAACTCATTTTGACCATTTGGATGTTGTGCATAATGCAAGAGAAAAAAAAATATTGATTTCATGGGACCTTTAAAATAGTTAACTGAATAAGGTCAGTCAAATTATCTGAATGAAATGTGCAGTGTCTGTAGAAATAAAACTTCACTGACCACATACTATTCATACAACAAGATGGATAGAGGAGAAACGTGTGCAGCAACAGGTTTAAGTCTGTTTTGGCCCAAAGCCAAAACAACGGCAACAGTCGTGGGCCATTGCTCCACAGGTGCAACTCGGTAAGAAACTAGGGAGGCGGAAACTGTAGACCTTGGAACACACAGATAAAAACAAACATTGAGCTGTTCATCGGCGGTGGCTTTTCCTCACTGCTGTCGCATTTTTACTGGGCAAGCTCCCCTTCACAAAGCTACTAAACAAACAGTGCCATGTGAACTGCTGAAAACAGGGCTTGTTGTGACGTGTACGTGGTGAGTGAGTGAGTGGACATTCCTGGTATTGAGTCTGCTATTTTTTTCTCCAGATGTTTTGAGAAGCCTGCTCACCTGTTGAGCCATGACAACCAAACAAATGGCTTCCATTTCCGCCCTCCGCGGCCTTTAACCTCTCAGCTTTGAGTTGCTTGTATGAGAAGCCTTTTTGGTTCACTAACATCTTTCCCCGCTCGAGCAGCTAAAGTGCTTAGCTGTTTAACACATGTGGCTCCAATGCAACTGCTCACAAACACCGCATCTCCTTTTGTCATGTCCTGTTCTTTAGACACATGAATGCAGATCAAATATTTCACAAGATTGGCAAACTTTGGACTTCACTTCTATTAAAGTCTTAAACATCACGTGTCATCCCTTAAAGAAATGAGCCTCAGGTCTAAGATCTTAATGGTGAAAAGACACTTTTAATACATTTTCATAAAGTACCATCCATCTAAAGCAACAATTGTACTGTAAAAGGATGTGATTTAAAAAAAAACAGATCTGATGGAATTCAAAAGACATAAAAGGATCTGGTGGTTGTATTAACCACCCTGCTATTATAATATACAATGATTTGTTTTTTTGCCCCCGCCCCCCAGCTATTATTTTTTTTTAAATAGCTCTATACACACCTACCTGTCATTTGGAACCCACGAAGATCTCGTCCTTTGCACCTGTGTAATCAATTCTTCACGACGAGCGTGTGAAGAGTGAATCCATCCTCCCAAGTGTTCGAGCAATATCCATCAATACAACAAAATGGCATTTTGGCTAACACGCAGGAAAAAACAGCTACTTTCCCATCGGTAAAACTGGTATAAACACATGTCCCGCCAGTGTGGGTGTCTGGAAATACGTCACTTCCTGCTTCTTCTCCAAAGCAAAAACCTCGAGAGGCTTTTCATGGCGGGATTTACAAAAATCCACATACAACAACATCATGATGTGTGGTGAAAAAATGGATTGGTCCATTCCGGCTACCTTTTTTTAAAAAATTAAAAACATACTAGTAATCATGCCATACGTGTTGGTAGACCTTTAAAGTGCTACTGACACGTAAAACATGATTTTTAGTACATTTGTAATTAAAAAAAAAAAGGCAGCCGGAATGGACCCATCTGTTTTTTCATCACACGTCATGATTTGTGCTGGAGAAGAACCGGGAAGGGACCTTTTTTACAGTAGCAGGCTTGAGTATTGATTTACATTTATTTATTTTGGTTTATACCTATTGTACGAGCGAAAAATTACTCATTTTTTCCGTGTTAGCCAAAATGTCGGCTCATCGTATTGCTGGATTTTGCTCCAACAGTCAGATGGAATCACTCTTAACACTTTTCCAAAACTCCCCGGTTCTTCGAGAAAAATGAATTGTGCGGGTGCAAAGACGAGAGCTTTGTGGGTTCTAAATGGCAGGTAGGAGTGTATAGAGCTATAAAAAAAGAAATAATAGTTGTGGGGGACTAAGTTGTCTCACAGTTTATAGCATATGTTACGCGTGAATTTAGAATAAATCCCCTTGGACAAACTGACAAAATATAACAAGGCATGCGTTTAAGACAATTCAATCACACACACAATACAACACAAAACAATAAAATAGAAGTACAAAGACAGTTTATTAGCCTGTAACACGAGCTAACTAGACATATAGTCACCAAACTCGAACAACTTCTCAGAAAGCAGCCATAATAAAAAGCTCCGTCTGCGTCTGACGACGTAATCCTCTCAGAATGTAACAAAGGATCCACGTCATATCGGTAGTGTCCATTTAGTTGTTCGTTAGCAGCAGGATGAATAAAAAGCTCCCTGGGCGTCCAAGGACGTAATCCTTTCAGAACATAACAAAAGAGCCACGTAATAGCACCGGTCGCCACAGTTAGCTGCCGTTTCACCTGATGCGGAGGTGGGTTGAGCCAGGAGGCTGTCTGGCCCGTGTTGTCACACCACTGGCGGGGAAGAGAACGGAGCTCCCTCCCCCGACCGGCTACCGGTGTCTGGGCACCTCTGACTTACTTACTATGCCTGGCATGGGTCCTCCTGAGTACGCTACACACACAAGACTTGTAAAAGAGTAAGGAAATCGAACAATTATAGGCCTCTAAGTTTGAATATTTCATCGGGTTTCTCGTCTGTCTGTCGGGGGGTCTTTTGTTAGTTAGAAGGATCCGCATATCATCTAAATACGGCTCGAAACGATAGAGTAATAATGCCCCGGTCCACTTCACTTGATTGTGAGATGTTCTCTTCTTTGAAAAGAGCTTCCGTGTCAGAAGGGGTGTCGGAAAAATCCGAAAACGTCTGTTGTTCGTCTCCCATAGCAGGTTGCACACCATCTTCTCAATGGCGACTGTCCCAGTGTATCATCTGTAAATGATGTAGCAGGCAATATGGCTGCCACTGGGATGTGGAGTGAGACTTCCACAACTTTGAGAATGAATGACACGCTCTCCGCTCATTTTTTTTTCTCATATAGACATCGAAGTGAACAATATTATACAGTACAGCCTTGGTTCTCGAGCACAATCCATTCTAAAAGGCGGTTTGAGAAGTGATTTGTTCGAAAATTTAATCGATATTTCCCATTACAGTGAATGGAGAAAGAAATAATGCGTTGCATGCCTAAAAAAATTTGGCTTTTTAAAGCATTTTTTTTTGGCTTTTCCTGATAATAAACTTCATAGTAGGAATACATGTATAGTTTAAATACTTTATATAATAAATTAATTTAAGAAATACATTTATTTTTTGCTTAAAATGTATGCTTTAGTAGTAGAGGAGGCGAGGCTGGGAGTGCATTGCTGTATTTGTAGCAAGTCGGCCCTCCAACCTTGTAAACTTTTATTTTATCAACAAAAGTGCAGAATAACTTTAAACAAGCAATAATGAGGGGTAAAAACGAAAAGTAACACCCAAAAACATAAACTCTTTACTCGAGTTAACAAAATATTTGAAACAAAACAAAATTGCGAAAATATTAATGGAACAGAGCATTATTAAAGTTCAGAACAAAAAAGTAATGCAAAACTATGAACGGACTCACGCCCCTTTCATAAAAATTAATCTAGTGTCACTTGTTTCTGCCATCTTTTAAGCACTTTTCTAAAGTGGCTCATCACAACATCATTAAAGTTTTGCAGTGCTCGTCTACATTCGGCTTTATTGGAGTGATGAAGTTCTACGAATTTATGGATTTCCTTGCATTTGGCACAGATAGCTTCGATATCAGCACTTGGGACCTCCTTCTTGCCTTCAGCCTCATCATACGACATCTCATGCTCCAACATTTTCTTCTGCTCCTCCTGAAGGTGCAGGAGTTCTTCGGTAGTGAGCTTCCACTTGTCTTCTTTGGAGCCATGATGGGGGTTAATAGTCCTCAATCGTAAGACACGGGACACGTCTGGGTACAGAGGCTGCGTTATACAGAATAACAAAGCACGTCGTAGGTGGGTCACCTGATTGGGGCGCGCACGTTATGTTATTTCAGGGTTTTATTCGGGGTTTGCTCAAATTCACAAGAACAAAGCGCGTCGTGGGTGGGTCAGCTGGTCAGGCTGTGCGCGTTATATTTCCAGGTTTTTTCGGTGGCGTGGGAATTCACAAGAAAGCACATCGTGGGTCAGCTGGTCTGGGCAAGTGCTTTATGTTATTTCCTAGTATTTTTGGCGGGGTGGGAATTCACAACAAAGTGTGTCGTGGGTTAGCTGGGCTGGCTGCGCACGTTATGTTATTTTTCGGGATTTTGTTGGGGGCATTTGAGGACCGATTTTTGTTCGAAAACCGATTTGTTTGAGAACGGGGACGTTTGAGAACCGAGGCTGTACTGTATATAGTTTCCATCTTCATCTTTTCCTTTCGGCTTGTCCCGTCAGTGCTTGCCAGAGCGTGCCATCAACCTTCTCTTTGGTCTTCCTCATACTCTTTTGCCTGGCAGCTCCATCATCAGCACCCTTCTACCAATATACTCACTCTCTCGCATTTGTACATGACCAAACCATCGCACTCTGTCTCTCTCACATTGTCTCCAAAACATCCAACTTTAACTGTCCCTCTAATGAGCTCATTTCTAATCTAATCCATCCTGCTCACTCCTAGAGAGAACCTCAATATCTTCATTTCTGCCACCTCCAGTTCAGCTTCCTGTTGTCTCATCAGTGCCACCGTCTCTAATCCATACATCCGGCCTCACCACTGTTTTATAAACTTTGCCCTTCATCTTAGCAGAGACTCTTCTGTCACATAACACACCAGACACCTTCTGGCAGCTGTTCCAACCTGTTTGGACCTGTTTCTTCACTTCCTTACCACACTCAGCATTGCTCTGTATTGTTGACCCCAAGTATTTGAAGTCTGCCACTCTTACTATCTCTTCTCCCTGGAGCCTCACTCTTCCCAGTCCACCCCTCTCACTCACGCACACATTCTGTTTTACTTCAGCTAATCTTCTTTCTTCTCATTTCCAGTGCGTGCCTCCATCTTTCTAATTGTTCCTCAACCTGCTCCCTGCTCTCACTGCATATCACAATATCATCTGCAAACATCATGGTCCGAGGGGATTCCAGTCGAACCCCATCTGCCAGCCTATCCATTACCACAGCAAACACGAAGGGGTTCAGAACTGATCCCTGATGCAGTCTCACCTCCACCTTAAATTCTTCTGTCACACCTACGGCACACCTCACCACTGTTCTGCTGCCATCATACATGTCCTGTACTATTCTAACATATTTCTCCACCACACCAGACTTACGCATGCAGTACCACAGTTACCCTCTTTGTAGTCTGTAATAGGCTTTCTCAATCTCCACAAAGCCACAATTTAGCCCCTTCTGACCTTCCCTGTACTTTTCCACAGGCAACCTCAAGGCAAAATAATGCATCTATGGTCCTCTTTCTAGGCATGAAACCATACTGTTGCTCGCAGATACTTACTTCTGTCCTGAGTCTAGGCTCCACTACTCTTTCCCATAACCTCATTGTGTGGCTCATTAACTTTATTCCTCTATAGTTCCTACAGCTCTGAATATTCCCTTTGTTCTTAAAAAATGGGAACTTGCACACATTTCCTCCATTCTTCAGAGATCTTCCCGACCACTAGTATTCTGTTGAATAAGTTGGTCAAAAACGTCAAAGCCACCTCTTCAAATTGGTTCCATAGCTCCACAGATATGTTATCAGGACCAACTGCATTTCCATTTTTCATCCTTTGTAGTGCCTTTCTAACTTCCCCCTTACTAATCATTGCCACTTCCTGGTCCTTCTCACTTGCCTCTTCTACTCTTCTTTCTCTCTCATTTTCTTCATTCATCAACTTCTCCAAGTATTCTTTCCATCTATTTAGTACACTGCGGGCACCAGTCAACACTTTTCCATCTCTAACCTTAATCACCCTTACTTGCTGCACATCCTTCCCATTTCTATCCTTCGGTCTGGCCAACCTGAAGAGATCCTTTTCTCTTTCTTTCGTGTCCAACCTGGTGTACATGTTGTCATATGTCTCTTGTTTAGCCTTTGCCACCTCTACCATTGCCTTACGTTGCATCTCAATGTATTGTTTTCACCTCTCCTCAGTGCTCTCGGTGTCCCACTTCTTCTTCGCTAATCTCTTTCCTTGTATGACTCCCTGTATTTTGGGGTTCCACCACCAAGGTTCCTTCTCCCCTTTCCTACCAGAAGACACACCACCTCTTTCCGAAAGGCCATACAACATTCTTCCTTTCTCAGCTTTCACCACATGGTTCTCTGCTGTACCGTTGTCTTCTTAATCTTCCTACCCACCACCAGAGACATCCTACAGACAACCATCCTATGCTGTTGAGCTACACTCTCCCCTACCACTATCTTACAGTGAGTAAGGTCCTTCAGAAAACATTGTCTGCACAAAATATAATCCACCTGCGTGCTTCTACCACCACTCTTGTAGGTCACTATATGTTCCTCCCTCTTCTGGAAATAAGTGTTCACTACAGCCATCTCCATCCTTTTTGCAAAGTCCACCACCATCTGTCCCTCAAAGTTCCTTTCCTGGATCCCGTACTTACCCATCACTTCTTCATCACCCCTGTTTCCTTCACCAACATGTCCATTGCAATCTGCACCAATCACAACTCTCTCTCTGTCTGGGATGCTCAGAACCACTTCATCTAGATCCTTCCAGAATTTCTCTTTCAACTCTAGGTCACATCCTACCTGTGGGGCATAGTCGCTAACCACATTATACATAACACCCTCAATTTCAAATTTCAGTCTCATCACTTGATCTGATACTCTTTTCCCCTCCAAGACATTCTTAGCCAGCTCTTCATTTAAAATAATTCATACTTCATTGCTCTTCCCATCTACTCCGCAGTAAAATAATTTAAACCCTGCTCCTAATCTTCTAGCCTTACTACCTTTCCACCTGCTCTCTTGGATGCACAATATATCAAACTTTCTCTTTCCTCCTCTTCTTTGTCTTTGACCCACAGGAGCTGAATTTTCACTGACACCCTGCAGGTTAGTGGTGCGGGGGGTGGGCATTGTTAACCCGGGCCACGACCAATCCGGTAGGGGATTCTTTAGATGAGTCCTCATATTCGTTTGGCACAGTTTTACACTGGATGCCCTTCCTGACGCAACCCTCTGCATTTATCCAGGCTTGGGAATGGCCTACAGATTGCACTGGTTTATGCCCCCATAGAGCTGCATTATTATATGTAAATTTCAATACAATGTCTATTTTAAAATGTATATAGGGATGTCGGTGGCGCTTTAATTGGACACTCTAAATTGCCAGTTCAGGGTGTCCCTTGCCTCCTGACTACTGGGATTGGCTCCGCCACTCCTGTGACACTCGTGAGGATAAGCCATTCAGAAAATGGAGAGATTGGGTGGATTCGCTTTCGCTGTCTTTCTCTATCTCAGATTCAGGCGTATTATCAGAGTTTGAGTTACATGGAAGTCAATGGGAGCCCTTTATGACGTGCACCTGATCCCCCATAAGGACAGCAAATTCATCGACTTGTGGGGGTCTTTTATTTTTAATGTCCCTGAACAACCACACACCTGGCACACATTGACAATGTTGCCAAACACACACACAATCTGCCACTCCATCCCTCACAAGTGCTTAGTGAGCCTGTCATTCTCACGAAACTATAACTTTTCTGCTGTCTTTCATGTATATATTTTTTTGTTTTACAAATCCTCGTATTTGAAGCACCCTCAAATGCATCGCCTCCATTTATACATTAAACACAATGACATAATAAGCTGTGGTGTGAACAGTCATCTGTGACATCAATTGACTCTTTAATCAGATGTAGAAGCCTTATACAGGAACTGATTGCCCAGCCATTTTGGTTCAGTCTGTGGCATACCAATTGGAAGAAGTCATTGCGCACATAAACCTGATGTAGATGGCTCAAATAGCAACAGTTTAGGATTACAAATGCTCCAGTAAACAACAGCAGCACCTGGCTATTATTTGAGAGTAAGTAGAGCGTACTATTTTGTGGATTAAGAAAATGATGTATCTAATCTTTGTGTGTGTGTGTGTGCGTGGTTGTGCATGATCGTGTGTGTGTGTGTATTGCGTTAGGTCAGTGGTTTTGCAATGTCTCTCCAGCTGCTTGGCTCGGTTGGTAAGGACACTTTCCCATAAAATATTTCATAATAATTTTCACTGAATTGGAACCTCAGCTATGAACTACCCATCCATTTGCCTTACCACTTCAGAGTTATGGTGGTAACACAACAGGAGCCGATTCAGCCAACTTGACACACAGAAGACACTGCATAAGTCGCTAGTTAGTCAGCGGGCAATGGTTATCTAGGCAGTGACGGGTATCGAGCCAAAACCAGTGACCAGAAAGTCAGCTACAGGTATATGATCTGTTACCAAATATATTGCCCTAGAGCTGAGCGGATTCCATAACTGGATTCATGTATCACTCAGATTCAATGTTGTGGAAGATGGTGGTGAAGTCATCCCAATTGTGGAATAAAAACATTAAGGTAGGGATCTCCAACCTACTTGAACAGCAGATTTAGGCCATAACCACAAGTACAATATTGTTGCTGTTAGGTTTCAGGAGGTTGGATGCCATCTTATAGACTAAAAACTAAGGGGGGAGTCGATTGGTTTGCTGGGTGCTGGTGTCAGTATAGGAATGAAAGCTGATATTGTCAGATGATCCGACTTAGTATATAAATGAGGGAAAACTCAAAGCCCTATGATACTGTAGCCTTAGTTGCTGGTGAGCAGCGGGGGATTGTAAGTTCGTGACAACCTGTTGTCTACTGAAGATGTATGAAAGAAACCACTTCATTGATTTATTGAGCTGCAGCCCAGCAGATCTATATGATTTACGTAAATGGGCGATTTTGAGTTCAAAATGGTGAATTTCACTGAAAGCAAAAAGATTTACATCTATGCATTTTGGAAAGTGTTTTGTCTTAGATCTGGTGTAAATGCGACACAGCATTTCAGAAAAACAAGAAATCAACAGTCAAACATGTTGGTGGCTGTGTAATGGCTGGGGGCTGCTTTCCTCTTCAGGACCTTGACGATTTGTTTTGATTGATGGAACCATGAATTATGTGCGTTACCAGAAAATCCTGAAGGAGAACGTTCAGTCATCACTTCATGACCTTGAGCTACAGGGGTTTCTGCAGCAGGAAATGATCGTGTCTGTTATCGCAATGTCTGTATGTCTCAAAAGTATTGTCTGTCAATCAACTATCCGTTTTCATACTCGAAATGTATGTCGTACAATAGCGGCTCCAACTACTGGAGACAAATTCCTTGTGTGTTTTTGACATATTTGGCAAAATAAAGAATACTCTGATTCTGATTCTTATCCCAAACACATCTGCAAGTCAACTTCTAAATGGGTTTTAAAAAATAGAGAAAAAAAAAGGAGTGGCTGAATCAAAGTCCAGAGTTGAATCTGATTGAAATGCTACGCAAAGACCTTTGAAGGGTTTAGGCTCAGGTTAAAAAAAAAAAACACCAGTGTTGACCAATCAAAGCAATTCTGCAAGGAAAAATTGGCCCAAATGTGACCCCCAATGGGACAAGCTGAAAGAAACTTACTTACAGTATCTCCCTAAATACACTTGCAAAAGCAATCTTTCCATGTTTGTGGTACAAATTTGACATTAACTTTCCAGTCATTTAATCTTCTTGTAATGTTGTTCGTTTCTATGTGCTTTGCGATTGGCTGGCAACCAGTTGAGGGTGTACCCTGCCTCCTGCCCGAAGATGGCTACCTGAGATAGTCTCCAGCACTCTCGCAACCCTTGTGAGGATAAGCAGTTCACAAAATGGATCAATGGATTTCCACAGAAAGAAAATATCGAGATTGAATATTTATCACCCCCTTTTTAATCCCCTTGTGTCGCTCCCAGATACAATATGTGGGGGTGTTGGAATATTAAAAAATAATAACCACATTTTAACGTGATTCTTTACATGATTTTCCCCATATTTTAATCTTAAAATAATTAATTTAATGCATCAATTTGACCCGTAGACATAATATAAGGCTTATTTCTATACATATTGTAGATGGCAAGATATGAATGCTTTTTCGTTGATTGGGAACTGGTGGTTCTTGGATTTTTCTGCTCTTGTATAACCAACAACTCAGCGAATTCTCTTTTGGTACCCACAACAGCTCTTGGATGACACCAACTGAAGCTCAACCCCTCAATCTAAATTGGATATCCCCATTGTATGAATGTGAAAATTTTACTTGTTTATTGACCATGCATTTTGACATAGGAATTGGTACAAACAACAATAATGTGCTTGAAAATAACATACTCACAGTCATATCACTATATCACCATAATATCATATTCTCACATCAGCATTGCTATCCTAGTGAAGATACTGAGTGCAAATCTATGGTTTTTAGCAGAAGAGTTAGGTAGAGTTGGGTATTTTCACATCGCATGGGGAGTACAGGCTGTTATGAATATTTGATGACAGCGCCACCTCTTTTTGGCACCTCTCACAGATGATCTCCTGACCTTCACACCGCCCAGACCGTATGAATTCTCGAGAGTCAAGCTGTCACTTATGAGAGTTGGACTAGCTCTAGATAGGATGGAGAATGATGAACCATGAGCAAATCTCACTTGTGTCATTGGTGACACTACCACATGCTCATTGAAATAATATGAAGAGCAGATTCCGAAAGATAAACGGAAGGATGGAAGAACAGAAATACCAGCAAAATGGAAGATGGCTTTTTATCTCTTTTAAAGTAGGATGGTGACATATGGCCTGACATTTGGGATTCATTAAATCCTTTCATCTGTGCAGCATGAAGAATGCTCTCATATGCCAAATGTTTTCATTGTCTTCTAAGAGATGTCTGTTTCATATTATCAGTTTGTTTAAAGCTTTTATGCTTTCCAACACATGAGTATGTTTTGATAAAAGGGATTAAACAGAGTTTTGCACACTGTGGGGTCCCAAATCCATGTGTGGTTACAGGAGATTAGGTAACATGATTTGGATTGTTTGGGTGGAGCACAACAATTTTCCCACTGTTAACTGTTTTCTTTATACCATACAGACTCATCAATAACTCTATGTACACTACACCACACTCAGAAATAGGAATAGCATTGTTAAACAAAAAAACAAAAAGGTGATCCCACATGGTTTATTACTATGGCGGCAGTGATGTCTTACCACTTTGAATGTAAGTCCTGTTACTTCCTTACGCTGAACCGCGCAGTCGCCTCATTTACAAGCTCTGTAATCATGTCTGTTTTTGTGTTTTACGTTTGTCTTTGGAGACATTACGCAACTCACTTACAGAAAGAAAGACTTGCTAAGCGTTACCCTGGATTTTCTTTTCCAACGTTTGCAAATCCTCTCAGTTGTTTTGCTGAATTACTCACCGGTGGGGCAACCGCGGCCTACAGAGCATGGAGGTAAAGGCAACGAAGGGGCAATCGCAACGGCATGAAAATGAAACACTGGAAGAGAGGATTTCAAAGGGCATTCCCTTTGATTAACCTGGCGAAAAAATAACTACCCAACAACATGGATGCGCTTCATCTTCTCTCAAAGACCAGTGAAGACTTTGGACATTTCCCCGCACTGTGCTTGATTGAGACACGGGTTTGTGAATGCATCCCGATGGCATTGTAATGTTTCTGAGCTTACAACTTCAATGGGCAAACTGTGTCATGGAGTTTTCAAGGAAAACAAGAATGAGCAGGATATGCTTCTATATTAATAAAAAAATGCTGCACAGCACACACTGCAGCTCGGTCGCTGTTTTTTACTAAGTCATTCTACTTGCCATGAAAGTTTGCATTTTTGATACTTGCTGGTGTTTACATTCTTCCCCAAGTTAACACATACGCCGCACTGCTAACGCTGGCTGAACAAGTCAACAACATTGAAAAAACAGCACCCACACTCACCTCTCAATATTCTTGGGGACTTCAACAAAGCTAAACCCAACCACAAACTCCTCAAATACAAGCAGCACATCGACTGTTCTAACGGGGGAAAATAATGTTTTAGACCACAACTATACTATGCTAAATAACACATACCGTGCCATATCTTGAGCAGCTCTGGGCTCATTTGGTTACTGTTTAATTGACTTCATACTAACACACAGGGAAAAACTTCAATGCGCAAAGCCGATCGGGAAACTGCGATAAAGTGAACCATTGAAGCAAAGATAGAACTTCAAAGTTGTTCAGACTGCACTGACTGAAGTGTCTTTGTGAATTCACCTGGCAGGCTGGATAAATATACGGACAATTGTTCCATCCAATGTCAGTTTCTGTGAAGTTCACTGCCCAACGTTGCCAGACTACAGAGGTTGCATATGAAATTGCGGGTCCCTCAAAAACTGTACAAGAAAAAGCGAAATATTCAGAGTTAATACTTTGCTCACCACTGAACAAATCACAATAAGGTTTTATGCAAGGAGTTTAATACCTCAGAAGGTAGTGAGTTGTGTGGTTTGCATGCGTTTGGTATCCCACCAATATTTATCCAATAGTTAGGAGTACAAAATCAATACATATGAAGGCTTTGAAGGTATATTGCAATAATTGCGCAGTATGTACTTTTCTCTGCAAGAGTATGCAACTTTTGTAGGGACTCTTATAGGTAGGGACTTGGAGGGATTCCTTCGTGTAAACGTGTCATTTTTTTAGCATATATAGCTGTGTATGTATTTGAACCTGTGTGACCCTCCTTTTGTGGGTGCCTGTCAATATTTCCCCAGGCATGTGGTTGCAGAGACCGACTCTGCTCCGAGTAACTCACATGAATGTGTCACAAATGATACTTCCTCAGGCCTTAGCCAAACACCATGCGATCCCACATCCAACACTACGGGCTGATCGCTTTCATTCCACCACAGCCGCTACCTCACATACACCCTTCTTGTTACACTGGACATATAGTTGTCACCCACCCTGGTTTCTGCTCCACTGCTGCTAGTAACAGCTGGTCTCAACTTGCAGCTGATAGACACTTTTTCTTTATTTATCTTTGACTGGATGCTGTTGGCAACAGAGGATTGAAGCCATCTGCTGTGAAGAGTTTAAAGCAACTGGCTTTGTCTCACAGAAATGCAATAAATCTTTGTGTGTCGTTTGATGATAGAATGATTAAATATTTTGTACTATGCACTATGATTAGTGCAAAACTGGTATCAAGGGTTTTGAAAGTTCAAGGTACGTTTTGCAAGAGCACTGAGAAGATGGAGGATTTTTAAAGGTTCGGACACACACTGAGTCAAAGAACATGAATCAGTTCAATCTTCAGTCTTCAGACAGTATAGTGAACACTATTTCACCTTACCGCACTATTATTGCTGCATAACTAAAACCGTAATTTTTGACCACCAACATAAAAAACAAACTTGAATTGAAATTATACTCAGTTGTCAACCCATATGTCAATTGACCGCTCCGTAGAAATTGCGTCATCCGCGTCCCTGACCAATCAGAGGCCAGAGATCTGCATAAATGTTGCCGTCCTCCATTACCTCTGAGAAAGTCGCATGGTCCAGTATAGCTTTTGTTAGCGTTTTATCACGTATTTGGGTTCCTTAACAATAGATATGGTGAAGAGGTGTAGTCACGGACTTTGTGATAGTGACGACTGTTGGTGGAGTTCAATTCGTACCCTTTCCAAAACCGAAGACCGAGTACGAAAAATGTCTTTGATGGATCAAACTTTGTGGAAGTCGGCATGATCAACTGAATCCATCTAAAATCAAACGGAACAGAAGACCGAGTACGAAAAATGTCTTCGATGGATCAAACTTTGTGGAAGATCACATGATCAACTGAATCCATCTAAAATCAACCGGAACAGATATGTTTGCACGAAAGTAAGCCCTATATTTGATTTTCAATACATGTCTCATATAAATGAATTAGCAGTTCTTCGCTTGCATAACATAGCTACGTGTGAATGATTGACACACTTGATCTGTGTTGAGCGATATTTTGCGATGATCTGACTGCACAAACGTGTCTCTTTGTTGCCGGCTAGTGAGCTAAGATAAACCGGACTTTGTTTTTTTTGCACGAAGGTATGCCGTATATTTGATTTTCAATACATGTCTCATATAAATGAATTAGCAGTTCTTCGCTTGCATAACATAGCTACGTGTGAATGATTGACACACTTGATCTGTGTTGAGCGATACTTTGCGAGGACCTGACTGCACAAACGTGTCTCTTTGTTGGCGGCTCGTGAGCTAAGCTAAACCGGACTAGCGAGTCCTAAAAGCCTTCGACGTGCACCGAGACACCAAGACTGATGGAAGGATGTTTGAGGACACTATTAAGTAGTGATTGTCGTACTCGGTCGGGACTTATGTAGGTTCGGCACTAATTCAAGAATAATTATTGAGGGGAGCGCGTGACGTTACACAAAGAAAACGAGAGAAACAACTCGTAAATCAAGCCTCGCCTTCTTCTTTTCCTTCATAGGGCGGTTCACAAACGGCCATACAGATACACATACAGATTCTGCACACAAGTGTGATATGTAACACGAAAATAGGAAACTGTCAATGACGAATTCGTCTTTGGGTTATAATATATTATATTATGTGGCTTCTCGGTCTTCCTCTGACTCCGGAAAGATCTCGCGCTAATATCAATGGTTTCTCCGTCGATATGCATGTAAATACCATTGAAATACCCCTCGCTGAAATACTTGAAGCCCTGCTGTCTGCTCTTCAACGATATTTCACTCTTCGCTAAGAATGCGAGTGAGAAATCAGCTGGTAAATCGGACAATTTCGCTCTAGTCTTTTCTTCCTGCGCCGCCATTTTTGCTAATTGTTTGTCTGACGTCAGCACACGTGACGTGACGTCACTTCAGGAGGCGTGGTTAAGTGCCCTGTACGGAGGGGTCAATTTCTCAAGTAGTCTTCTTTACGATTGCCATTGCATCCATCTTGGATGTGAGGGCAGCTTCTGTCTGCTGCTGATGGTACGTGCCAACCACAATAAGCTGGGAAACCTGCACAACATTTACATTTTTGGGGTGTGTGTGAGATACAGTGAAAAAAATAAGTATTTGAACACCGTGCTATATTGCAAGTTCTCCCACTTAGAAATCATGGTGGGGTCTGAAATTTTCATCGTTGGTGCATGAGAGGGAGATGTGAGAGAGATAATCTAAAAAGAAAAATCGAGAAATCACAATGTACGATTTTTTAACAATTTATTTGTGTGATACAGCTGCAAATAACTATTATCATTTTTTTTTACCGTGTTGTGGAGTGTATTTTTTTTCTTCTTTTTTTTTTAAACTAATAAGTATTGCATCTTGTCATGTTGTCAGAACAGGTGTCACCCAAGGGTTTCGATACCAAGAAAATTTGAAACCTAAAAAATGTTTTTACTTGAAGCGAATATGTAAATCATTGTACATTGTTTTTGGAACATTTATTGTAAGGAGCTTTGAGGTGGTATCATTTTTCTTCTTTTTTTCACTACTATGATTATTCTTGTTTTCCCTTTAAGGTTATTTTTTTTGCTCACTTACAGGTATGAGCTTAGTTGAGGATGACCTACTAGGTCAGATAATTGGAGATGAGAGAAACCCTCCTATTCTGTCATTTATAAAGGTATCATTATCCCACTGTTGATGAATGTAAATTAATTGTATTTTTTCTCTCCCTTTTTATGCCTTCTTTTATCATTTCTCATTTCTTTCTTTCTTTCTTTATATATAAAAATGTCTAAAAAATAAATATAAAAAAAAATCCCAACCTGCCCGTGTGTGTATGTGTCGAGAAAAATGTTCAACTTTGCAGGCTGTCGGTATAATGTGTACAGAACATCTTCTGAATGGGATCATCCCAGTCCCCAGAAACTGGCAATCTCTGGTCTGAATGACTACAGGCCTGTCCCCTTGACATCTGTGGTCAGGAATCCTTTGAAAGCCTTGTGCTGGAGCTGCTCGAGACCATCACAGGTCCCCTGTTGGACCCACTAGTTTGCTTACCGATGCAACAGGTTAGCAGATGATGCAGTTTACATGGGACTGGATTTCATCCTAGATCACCTCCACAACGTAGGGACCAATAAAAGAATCCTGGTCGTGGACATAGTTGGCAAATATAGATGATTCTAATTCTGATTCTCTGCTTGGAAATGATAGATGAAGTTAAGAACTGCCATAAAAGCTGGTTGTTGGCACTCAAATAATAATTTGCATGAAATATAATATTAATACCAATGCCCCCCAAAAATCCCAACTTGCTATTAAAAATATATCGGTTGCAAAACAATATGAAGTCCCTCAGACAATCATTCAATCAAGCAACATTCTAACACGTAGTCTTATTCATTCCACAATGTTTTTTTTTTTCAAGCAACAGGACATTTAAAGTCCATACAATGACATTCTTTCATGAAATTCTTTCATTTTCCTTCTGTCAGCATTTACTGCTGGACTACGCTTCCACAAAAGGTCAAGTGTGTTCTGTTCTGATCTCTTGCATGTGGAAGGGAAACCTGAGAAGTATTTTTTATAGCTCAATGATGTGGCATTACCGTCTGCTAAGTTTTATACAGAATCAGCACAAAATAATCAGCTTGCATCATCATTTTAAATATCCATCGCTCAGCCAGTGAAATATTATCATGTCTCAACGAGAGTGCTGAATCTGACAGATATGTATGTATGTAGCGCAATGTCACATTCTGTAATCTCTGACGTAGGCATATACTGTAATTGGTATCAAATTAACCTTATCCAGTTTCTTGCTATCTCACTTTCTTGGAATCTAATGTAATTCATTTTGTTACTTAACATGACATTTACTGCTTTTTACCTTTTTCCAATTGTAAACTCTTCTCACTTTGGTTTTTACCCTATGAATGTTAGCACCAAATTAACAATCATATGATGTAATGTGTGTGTGCGTGTGCACGTGTGCGTGCGTGTGTGCGTGCGTGTGTGTGTGCGTGCGTGTGAGAGGGTGTTGTCCTCAGTTCCACCTGTAGGGTTTCGAATTTCTGCCTGTGCATGGAAAAACACTTATGTCACAATTAGACAGGAGCAGTATTTCTCAGGACATAGTCCCAAGGGCGTTGCTTAGGAGAGGTGATGACAAATTGTTATTTGAATTGAGAACAACCTATTGCAAACGTTTTATTTCTGTGTCATTCGGACTGTGTTTAAGACAGAAAGATGATTTTGTACCTTCCAGTTCATGCATTACAAAATGATCCTTGCAATCATGCTGAACCTGCCGGGAAATGAAAACGGTTCGGAAGATGTTCTGTACACATTTTACCGACTGCCTGCAAAGTTGAACTTTTTTTTTCTCTGTACGTCCATAGAATTTGCTGAAGAATTCCGGCAGATGAACCCAAGGTAGAAACTTTATATTCTGTTTCTGTTGGAAGGTCTAAGAAAAATAAATGGAAAATAGTTGAGCAGCTGTTCTGTTGAACTTTTCCCTAGTTCCACCTGGCTGCTTTGGAGGGCTTTTCAGCCATGTTGGCCCCTGGGATCTGGTGCTCATTGGAGTGGACAATGCATATGGGCTGTAGTCTGCAGTCTTCTGTGTATGTGTTTTAAAATGTGAGTGTGAAGAGGCAGCTGTCCAGCTCATCTTCCCCCCTTGTGGCCTGACTCATTTATAATTAACCCAGATGACCAGGTGGCTATGTCCCTCTGTCCCTGCCAAGGCATGCTTCTTTCTAACCTCTGAACTTCTATCAGACATTCCCCAGCTCATATTTAGTGCTTGTGTTGCGCTTGCCTCACCAGCTTCACTTCAGAGCCAGTTTTGGAAGAGTACACAGTGGTACCAGAGTAGCGTTAAAGTATTTTATGGGGTATTGAGCAGTCTTGAACATCCTGCCATGCTTCATCTGTGAGACAAATTTGGGAGCTGATGTGTGGTTTCACCAAATATTTCTAAAAGGGGAATGGAATATTTATAGCACGCAGAAACCAAATGTATTACATAAGTGCGTATTTACATGACAAATTAAAGTTGAAAACTTTCACATGCTTATGACAACACTTGAGAAGGATTCCTGTTGTATGAGTGTCAGGCCAGTAATTGGAGAGAAACAATAGGCTGCGCACATCTGCTTGCCCTGTGGATCTTCTCCACGGTTGTATGTATCCTTGATTTTCTTGATGTTGGTTGCATTTTCAAAGGTTTGTATTATCAGCATTCGAAAACGTGATTGTCATGAATATGTAAATATGTGTATACATCCATTCATTTACAGTATTCATTTTCCACAGTTTCAGGACTTCTTACACTTTTGAAATATTTTTCAACAAATCACTGAAATCATTTTACAGGGTGTTTAAGCTAATTCTTCTGGCATCTCTTCATATTTTTCCGATGATGTTTTACTTTTAGTCTCTACATCTGAAAAAAATTATATGTACTTTCTAATTCTTCCTTTGTCAAAATAGGCTTGTTAGTTTTTTCAACCTTAAAAGATTCTTTGGTTGAGATCTTGATTGATCGAAATGTTGTGGTCTTATGAGGTGGGGAAAAACAACCAATGGCATCACCTGGCAGCATATGGAGATACTTTTGTCACATTTTTACTTCCATTGTGTAATGCATTATTTAAATAATCTTTATTTATTCATCACTTTGCTTCAGGAAACAGTGGCATTGTGCAGTAAAATATGAACCTGCGTTATTACGCCCAGTTGATTCCCTCTCCAACCGGCAGTGTCACACCACGTTGATCTCCCCTATTAATTTCATCCCTGTGATTGTCACATCCTGAACAGATCTTCCCTCGCCCTGTTTGCGTAGGCACACCACGGCACATACACCTGCCACTCAAACCCTGTGCCTTCCTTCACCCTCACCTCTGCCACCATGTCAAAGGGTGAGCCATGTGACCCTGTCATTTTCTATATTTGGTGACAATACCAGTCCTCACCTTTTTGGACCATGAAATGCTACGAGAAACACTCAGACTGGTTAATCAAAGGTTAACGGCAGGACTGGAAAAAACAGGTGTGTAACATTTTTACCCCCATCTGTCCCCTGGCCCCCACCCACAAAGTTACAAACACATTTTTTGATCTACTCATGCAGCCTATCTTGTGAAGTGGTCTCCCTTAAACACATTTTTGGAAGGAAATGCAATCTACAAAAAAAAGTGAAACATTGTGTACTGTAAATGAGTGAAAACGATACACCAAGGCCTCAATGTCCAGGTGTTGACATGGCAAGTCGGTGTTGTCTACAACTAGCACAGAGTCAGTAGGGAAGAGGGAGTTTGTTTTCTCAAGAGTCTGATATTAACACATTGCATTGTGCCAATGTCTCTCCTTCTCGTACAGTGTCTGTTTTTCTCCGTATACTAGATATACACTGCTGCCTTTCGGTATCAACAAGTGAGGACGCAGAAGACGTCCAGATTATGTGCTGTGATAGAAGAGGTAAGGTAATAGGGAGAATACACAGTGGTCTCCCCTTCAAAGTGAACACAGTCTATTCAGTAACATTATATGGGAGACATTCACTCAATGTGATTTGGTGATTACTGCACACAAAATAAGCTTTATAAGTACACAATTGATGTGACACTTGGAGCCATACTGACAACCCCCTTGTCATTTTATTGATATGTATCGGTTTTAAAAGGAATATAATCTAGGTGGACATAGGTTTATCAACTTTTAGGCTTTCACTGATTCATCGACCTGGGAAAAGTTGACAAGAGACCAAGATAATGCCGAAAGACCTCTGCCAGGCCTGCTTAGGTCCCCAGGTTGTACTGATAGCTAGCATATTGTGATACTTTCAATGTGAAGACCTCTGTTATTGCAGTGCGAAAAATTATTGGTCCAGCTCAAAATGAAACGTGCAAGCCAAGCAGTAGACTATTAGCCCATATCTGGTACAAGCTATTACGTTTTGCTTTAAATTCACTGGATATTTCTTCTCAGCAGAAAAGGAGAAATATTGGTGGGTCTCTTGTCTGATTTTCATTCGACTTGCTCATTTTTGTGACTGGATGAATGATTAGATGTGGAATAATGAGACCACTTTTTGGCATGCTGAAAGAAGGGAAACAGATTGGAACAATTTTCTGAATGTGCTGCGTACATGCTTGATCGCGCTGCACTTAGCACAGCACGATGTGCCATCAATTAGCCCATTGATTGTTTGTGCTACGGCACAGCGGCACGTCACGGAGCTTGGCAGTGGACGAGGTTAATTGAAAAATGTTCAATCCGGGCAGCAAGATAAATGCATCATTTTTCGTTAAAGAATCACACTAATGGACACCAACTTTAAATGTAGCAGGTTGGTAGAAAGCTGTCATTAATCAATTAATTGATGAATTTTATCTTAAATATAGTACAGCATTTCCACACATTCTTCATTTGAATAACATCTACTCCTCTTTATTAAAGGAAATATAAGCATTTCTGTTCTAACAGCAATCTATATTGTATATATTGCAAAGCTGCCACCTACTTTACATCTAAACTAGCAGAAAAAGACACCAGGCTACTTTCTGTTCTGTTGCTTAGCACCCATCAGCAAGGATGTGCAAGCTTACGTTGTGCTGCTATTGCACAACTTTCCCACCGTGGCCACCCTAAAAACAAAGCATTAAAGCATGTAAGCACTTGAAATCAAATAGCCAACACATTCCAATTAAATTTTTTCTGTTAAGGTTATTTCCACAAGTTAGTAATATTTAAGCACAAAGAGTAGTTGTAGTTCTCTATTTAATTAAATTATTGTCCGTAATATTACAGTTCATCAGTAGTCAGTTTATTGAAATAGAAATAAGGAGGCTTTGGACACTTGCTAAGTATGTGTCAGCCATACACTGACATTCATTCATGGGCGGAGACCAGCTGTTACCTAAAGCTGTCAAAACCAACAGCTGGACTTTACAATTCCTTCTCTGTGAAATATCACACCCGTTTGCAAATATCCAGATCTGATCAAAATCAATCTTCCTAAAACATTATGTAGAAATCACACTATTGAAAACACATTATCCATTAAAGACTTTTAGTAACCGGCCTTGTTTCAGAGACACCTTGGAGTCACTTTGTTTTGCAAGGCCTTGGAATAATAAGTTTCACGGGCTCCACTCCCGATACACACTTGTGTCTGTTTGCAAAAAGACAGGACAAGCTGGAACGGGGCAAAACAGCCACTGGGAAACAAACAATCCTGGGTAATGTGTCATTTTGCTTTGTTGCTCCCCATGAAAAATATCTGCGATCTTCCAAAAAGGCATACTTTAAATCTTAACAAGCTTTTCTGCATGTATCTTGTGTTGCTTATCCTCACTAGGGTTGTGAAAGTGCTGGAACCCATCCCAGCCATTTTAGGGCACGAGGCGGGATACAGTACACCCTGAATTGGTCGCGAGCCAAGCATAGGGCAGATATAAAACAACAACCATTCAGACACACATTCATACCATAGGGCAATTTAATGTCTTCAATTAACCTACCTTGCATGTTTTTGGGATGTGGGAGGAAAGCGGAGTACCAAGCAAGTGCCACACAGGTGGAGGCAGACTTTGGACCCTGGACCTCAGAACTGTGAGGCAGATGAGCTAACCAGTCATCCACTGTGCTGTTATATTATTTATTCAGCACTTCTACTGATTGTTCCTTTACTGTTGTTCACTTGTAATGCACATCACATTTTGCTTTTGGCAAAATCTCCTAGCATTTGCTGTCTTCAGGCTCATGATAGTCCAGGATGTGGAGGAGTGTAATGATGTTTGGCAAGTAACTCTTTGCATTGAGCAGGCTCAGTGGGAGAGTTAGCCTTGAGTTGTTGTGGTAAAAATATGTTTGCGTTTTCATTGTTCAAAGATATGAAGGACTAATAACTGAAAATAACTCGAATTTTATTCCATATCTCTTTTTGGGGCCTTTTGGGCACTGATGATGTTTGCTGAGTAGTCGTCAGAATTTTCCCTCATGTGCGACAATGTAAAACAAAACGTGAAATGCGCAAAGCAGACTTTTCTCTTCCTCTGCAGCCACATAATTAGGAGAATGATGGCACGGTCCTCCATTGTTGTTCCTGTTTACTGTGTTACAGTCCTTTTTGCTGAGTTTGGCTAACACTTGTATGCTTGTATGCTATTTGTTGCTATCCGTATTACACACTGTGCTGTAAAAACACAAACTAGATCAGTGTTTCCAAAACTGAACTTTGCAGCGCTGAAGTGAAGAAATGATGGTTTTAAAATCTGATGTATTTTATTGCTGGTTGTTTATTAAAGGGTAACCCCCCATGTAGATGGCCAAAGAGCAGCTGGCTTCCAGAAGATTCTGTTTTCTCACGCCACTTTGGTGCTTTGTGGCACCTGTTACTCCAACCTCATGCAGCAGATGTTCCCGCTACATTCCATCCAAAAAGCATGACTATTGATTTGGAAGAAATCTCTGCTAGAGCTCATCATACTTGTATGCTTTGAATTACAAAGCTCTGCTCTATTCCAGTTTGTACTGCCTAAAAAGGAATTGTGTCCTTTAATTCAGAGGATCATTGAAAAGCAAATTTTGCCAAACATATGTGCTGTGGCGACCCCGAAAGAAACTTACCATTGAAAAGCTGTATTTTTTTTTTTTTTGTGCAGGGTAGTGCTTCTTAAACTTTTTATAAAAGGTTCCAACTCAAAGAAACTTAGCTCCTCTAGGAGCAATAAAATATCCATCCATCCATCCATCCATCCATCCATCCATCCATTTCTTCGCCACTTATCCTCATGAGGGTTGCGGGGAGTGTTGGAGGCTATCCCAGCTGTCAACGGGCAAGAGGCGGGGTACACTCTGAACTGGTTGCCAGCCAATCGCAGGGGATATGGAGACAAACAGCCACACTCACAATCACACCTAGGGGCAATTTAGAGTGTCCAATTAATGTTGCATGTTTTTGTGATGTGGGAGCAAATCGGAGTGACCGGACAAAAAACCGACGCAGCCACGGGGAGAACTCACTTTAAAGTGGAGTTAAACAAACAAACAACAAGCCAAATCAAAAGCATCAATCAGAATGGGATGTACCATTTTTCCATTCTGAAAAACTTTAGTTTGATTAATTTGTTGTCTGTTCGTTAGAATGAGGTAATTGCAAGAATGATGACTGGGACGCTTCCTTCCACATCCCGAGGCAGAGAAGACCTGCTAATTGTGACTCAGATACCAAAATACGAATATAATTTTTCCTGCAAATCAAATGGATCACAACATTATTGTAGAGACTGTGAGTTGTGGACTGACACATTCATGGGTGTAAGACCCTTTGAAAATTCTTCTGCTATTGTGCTGTATTTTTTCTGGTGCTTATGTGCAACATGTCCTGTGGAAGCACATTGAGTGGTTCTTCGTGCGCGTACATGTGTGTTTTCTACATACAAACCCAATCTGTTTGGTAGCTGTACTCAGTCTGGGAAAGTGTGAGCAGGTGAAGAATTCACACACAGCACAAAGGTCAATTATGTGCTCAGATAAGGAGGATGCTGGATAATGGCTCTTGTCCATTTCTGAAGGGGGGCGTGATGGTTTCCTTGCCTATCACCTCACCCTCATCTCCCTTCTTAACGATTACTTGTCACCTCCACAGAGCATGTTTGCGGCCAGATTTTGTTTTAATGGATGCACCTCCAAGGATTCATAAGGTTATAGCAACTTGCAGCAACATCTTGATAGTATACAGTATCTTAATGTAATTGGTGTGAAATTAGAGAGCCTGTTGTCTTGTTTGAAGGCAAATTAATCTGTTGAGTGTCAGGCTTCTGGCATCCATTAAGGTTCACCTCCAGCCTCTCTTTACTGTAAAACAAGTGATTAGATTAGCCGGTGTTGGGAGAATGTGGCAGTTACTCTGTGCATCACCTTTCAAGCAACAGCGGTGGCTCAGATGGGATGAGCTCAACTGTGTTTGATACTTTCCCTTTCATTCATGTTTGATACGATCTCCCTGACTTAATAGTGGTACCAGAACCATATGATTTGGTTGAGACAACCAGGAAAATACATTAAATCTATAATTTTGCACTGACTGGGACCAGCTAAATCATCATGTAATAGTATTGCTATGCCCGTATAGTGACATGTATATCACAATGCACTTAAAGGTATACCTTTAATACCTTTAATACTATATCGATTAATATTGTGCTTTGTGTGCCATTTAGTTATTTAATCTTTGCCCCAGGTTCAGTGACGGATACAGATGTGGTAAAAAAAGAAAAAAAATCATGCACTTTGTTATGTGATATATAGGTACAGGCCATGTGGTTCTACAAATGTATCTCCTGGTTTAGGGACACTAGGCTGCGGTAAAAATCCATCCCATCTATCCATTTTCTCTGCCGCTTATCCTCACAAGGGTCGCGGGAGTGCCAGAGCCTATCCCAGCTGTCAACGGGCAGGAGGCGGGGTACACCCTGAATTGGTGGCCAGCCAATCGCAGGGCACATCGAGACCAACAGTCGCACTCACAATCACACCTAGGGGCAATTTAGAGTGTCCAATTAATGTTGCATGTTTTTTGGGATGTGGGAGGAAACCAGAGTGCCCGGAGAAAACCCACGCAGGCACGGGGAGATTATGAAACTCCACACAGGGGGGCCCGCAATATGAACCCTGGTTCTCAGAACTGTGAGGCCAACGTGCCACCCCTTAGATAAAAATATGAATACCAATTATATATTGGTGTTATTGATATTTATTACCAAAAAAAAAAAAAATCTAGGTGATGAAGCAAAATGTCAAGGATATTTCATGTTTTATGGGTGGCCAACTGTTCAACATGCTGCCTAGATTCATATTTAAGTTTATTAAACCTATCCACATGACATGTGTGTGTTATATACCGGGTGAACTTAACCTCACCCCTGCACACACACACACACACACACCACACACACACACACACACACACACACACACACACACACACACCACACACACACACACACACACACAGGTTAAATGTAATACCATAATGACCTAACCTGAGGCTGAGTACAGAGCATCCCAGTGAGGAGCCACCATGTCAGGGAACCGTCTGCACCGGTACTGGACCACCGCTTCACTTCTCCTGCTTAACTGCGTCTGGTCCACCTTTTGCCTCCAACACTGTGAACACCCAAAATCCAGACAAGTGACAGATGAAAATGAAATTTGGCTTCCTCTTCTTTTGCCTTGGCACACAGTCTACAAAGTATTGTCCTGTAGAATAATATAGGCAAATAATACCAATGTGGGTCAATTGTTAATCTCAGTATAAATCTTCGGCTCCACAAAAACGGACTGTCGGCTGAAAACGGCCCACATGGTATAATGACGACACTTTTGGTCAACGCTTTGATGATATACAGTACTTCAGAACAGAATACAATTTTTCCTGTTTTCATCTTTGACAAGATCCCCAAATATTCCACGTGAAGCGTTCAATTTTTCAGTTCTTTATCGGGGGTCCTCAGTGATAGACTTTGGTGTCCTTGTTGAGGGTGAAATTCCAAAGACTTGACAGATTTGCTATTGTTGTATATGTACAGCATATAATTCAACAGAGGGAGGATTCTAGTTATCCTTTGCATGTTATATTAATTTTCTTTGTTTAATTAATTGATAACAGCAAGGTGGGTGACTGGTTAGCACATCCACCTCACAGTCCAGAGGTCCTGGATCCAATTCTGTGCTCTGGCCTTCTTGTGTGAAGTTTGCATGTTTTGTCTCTATGTCTCCATGTACTCCGGTTTTCTCCCCACCTTCCAAAAATGGTTGTTCCAATTGAAGACTCCAAATTTTTTCCACAGGCATGAGTGTAAATAGTTGTTTGTTCATACGTGCCCTGCGGCTTGTTGCCACCAGTTCACGGTGTTCCCTGTCTCTTGCCCAAAGTCAGCTGGGATAGGCTCCAGCACACTCGAGAACCTCGCGAGGATACATGGTACATTGAAAGAATGGGTGTATAATTCTTTGGCCAATAAGACCTTGTCTTTCTACCATCCCACCTACACATGGTGGGGAGGAAGCCTGATCAGAGTTTATGACCCATACTGTCAGGACAACATGGAGGCCCCGTAGCTCAGTGGTTAGAGCACTGGTTTGGTAAACCAGCGGTTGTGGCTTCGTATCCCACTGGGGCCTCCACTCCCTGAGAAGGGTTGCGTCAGGAAGGGCATCCGGCATAAAAATTGTGCCAAACATATATAGGCGTTCATCTGAGATGACACGCTGTGGTGATCCCGAAAGGGATAAGTCGAAAGAAACACACACACTGTCAGGACAACATGAATTGTACTGCTTGGATGGAGGCTTTGGGATCGTACATGTAACCATTATTGTTCTTTGTGTCAGTAATGAATTCAAAAGGTTATAAACACAACTCAGGGCTTCATTGTAAAATAATCTGGGGGTCCACAGTCAGCATCCTCAAGGGACTGTGACTCCAAGATATCAGATACTTTGTTTTGCATCGTGCTATTAATTAATAATAAGATAAACGATTTCAAAATGGGCGGGATATAAAATATTATTGAAAAGTTTAAAACTTTGAATTCAGTTACATCGTCCAATTGCATGTTGTAAACCGTTCTGAGTTCTTTGGGAAAACTAGAAAGCTGTTTTCTTTTGAACCCTTCCAGTTCTCAGTTGCTTATGCAGGTTATCTGCAGTCAGTGCCCCTGCCCATGCTACAAATATGCCACTCATGCATAACAGGACATGCGTGACACCAGCAGCCATATGGGATTCATAAGTGTACATTCAAACGTGTCAGGAATGAACTGAACAAACATATAGTGGTATGTGCAGCGTGTGTTTGTGTGCATCTGACACTCAATCATGAGCAGCTGGTAGATCGCTCTCACACACCAGGTGCAACTTGTAGCTCCAGGCTCTGTACCCGTACACAGTAAGGCAATATGACACTTGGACGTGTACGTGCAGCCATCTTCAGTATGTGCACACAGCATGTACATACTGTGTTTACACCCAAACATATAGTGGAGAGTAAAGTGGTGGGATTCTGTACACAGAGATGACATGGAAAAAAGTCTTTAATCATTTAAAAAGTATGACAGCATTCATTTAGATCTGATAAATCCACGGTCAAGGGAGCTTAGCTGATGAAGAAAGTGAGAGAGTGAGACTGCGTCACTGCACTGTTCATGGCTGATGTGATCGGGACGCACATGTGGTAAAGGCAACCAATAAAAGGCATTTGGTTGCCATCTGTCTCCGTGGCATCTCTGTGTCAAACAGTTGGCTCTCAGCATCATGCCTTGGACGCACAACCCAAATAACCATTAGTCCAGAAACAGACGCACTTCCGGACAAATGCTGGAGGATTCATATGATCACGTTTGTGTAGATTCAAACCATAAAGCTGTCACCTGCACCTCTTTATAAAGATGTACAACTTGGAATCAAGAATCCAGGATAGCCTTGAGAGACATTGCATATGAGTCACCTCTTTGTTTGGAAGAATTCTCCAAATGTGTTTGTCTCTTATTTTCATTTGTAAAGGGAAGTAAGAAAAGTCCAATTTAATTGTTGTCAAAACATCATATAAATGGGATATACAGGAATTTTAACCCCCAAAATATTAAAACATAGCAAATGAAAAACATTCTCAGAAAGAGATTAAAATAATCAAATATCTGAATGGACACGGTGGAATGGTAGACAACCAGTTAGCACATCTGCCTCACAGTTCTAAGGACCTGGGTTCAAATCCGGCCTTGCCTTGTGTGGACTTTGCATGTTCTTCCAGTGCCTGTGTGGGTTTTCTCCGGGTACTCCGGTCTCCTCCTGGATCCCAAAAATATGCACAGTAGGTTTTTTCAAGACTCTAAATTGCCCGTAGGTATGAATTTGAGTGTGTGTGGTTGTGCCCTACAATTGGCTGGTAACCAGTTCAGGGTGGTTAGCTGGGATGTGCTCCACATACTTGTGACCGTAGTGAAGATAAGCAGTGTCGAAAATGGATGGATGGATAATAATGACGATTTATTTATATTTTACACAAAAACAACGGACAAAGAAAAATGCATAACCACACACCCCCTTCAAAAAAACCAAAAAGAAACAAAAAAATGTCCTTTTGAATGCTGTGCAAAATCAAATCTGATACACAAGATGCAGTCCAATAGGTTTCATGGTGGATGGACTCCACGTGGTGCTATGAGCAGCGATTGAGTTAACCTCTGACTTTGACATTTGGTTGTATGCCTTCTTTGGCACCACAATTAACACTTTTAGAGAGTCTTTTAGCGTCCTCCTAACCTTGGGTGTACAGTGTTCGAGGTGTATCATGTCCTTAAAATATGGCCACCTGTTGAGCACATTTAAACAAGGTATCAATTTCTTCTCATCACTGGCTAATGGTTAAGTACTTTATTCAACCTTAAAATCTGCTAAGTTAATCTTTTTTCTGATGAGGGACCAATGTGGATGACAGCAGGGTCGCTGGGAGATGTGCTGAGGATGCAGACACGTTTATCCCCGTCAGCAGTGGACTTTAATCAGGTCTCTGACTTCACATAAGCTACCGGCTGGGATTTCGAGGTTATTACTTTGTGTTTCCTTCTTTGTCCCTGGGGTCATCTACGAGAGGTGGAGGTGAGACCACGAGAGGAATGTAGTGCAACTCGGTACTGAAGTACAGCTGTTGAACACACGATCCTGAACCAAATCAGCTGCAACAGAAATCATCTCCAACCTCCAGTAAGAAAAAATGTGAATGTGAGGATATTTCATATTTGTCAATGTTGCTATGGTGAGAAGGAGGGTGGAGAAGACCTGTTAAAGTAACTTGCGAGGAGGTCAGCCCCCCTTACCCCTCCTTGGTGCACCCCACACTGAGAGGCCTGTGGTGTTTGAACACTGAAGGTCATGGGTGACACCTGTTTCCCGTCTCATCTCCCAACATAAAGTTGACTTGCTGGGAGAAGGAGGGGGGGGGGGGGGGCTCCGCCACAGCGCAGCACAAAACCTCCCGTGTTCGCTTCCTGCCTCAAGCAAGAAAAAAAAAAAGGCTCAAAAGAGGATGAAACGGCCAAGTTTGTCTATTGGGGTGGAAAATTAATTTCCTCTGCGAAAGTGAAAACTGGGCTTAGAGAGAGAAAAATGAGTTAAGGCCTCAGTTGAACAAAAGATGAATTCCCCTAATCCATTCAAATAAATCTTCCACGGTTGTGTTGTATTTAGTTGAACTAACAATGCCACATTAATAACAGCACACAAATTATACTTGATGTGTTGGCTCTGTTAGATGAAAACTTGCCATAAAATATATGGAGGGCTAAGGTTCTTGCAGTCACTTGTTTATATTTTCACACTGATTCTGTATTGGAGTCAATTTTATATTATGCTTGTCCATATTAGGGTCAATGGTGAGTTGGAGCCTATCCCAGCTGAGCTTGAATGTCATGATTTGCTTATTGTGCACAACAATTTATGAAATACAAATCTTCATTTCCCAAACAAGCGTCTGCGTATACATAACATTTCCCACAATCCTCCCAAACTGAGCGTCAACTGTTGCCTCGTTATTTTTCTTTTTACTCAAAATGTAATTCTGCAACTCTAAGCTCCAGTTTGCTGTGTATTCTAATAACGGTTTGTGTTTGCCCCCCTGTGGAGAGAAAAAGTACTTCTGCAAGGCAATCCAGACAACTGATGAAACGTCTTGCAGGTGAGGAATTTTGAAGCTTCACGCTACCCCTCAATAAAAAGATAAATACACTGACATCTGAAAAAAAAATGATCACGCACACATATCAAATTGCTTACAATTTACTCATGTTCAAATATGTACACCTGCATCCTTTGGCAGATATTGATTACTTTTACACTTGTAATACATACAAAAATGAGAAAATCATCTTCTTCTTAAATTGACTTTGCTTACTCTAATGCATTCATCTGGAGTCCTCGCGGCCTTGACCTCTGCACTTTTCTCATCCTACAATTGCATGCCAAAGGCTTCCTTCCACATGACATCTTGTAATTCTGCAAGTTCTCTCTGCACCATAAAGTTCTTGGATTTCCAATGCATCTATGCAAAACGTTTGCCAACTTAACTGAGAGGAGAAGAGATGGCCTTGCATCTCCGAGGTTGAGCAAATTCTGTATCGTCTGAGACAAGCAAAGCATCCTGAATTATTACACTGATTAAAGCCACACTCATTTGGTTAGGGTTTTATTCGAAAGGAGTTTTTCTTTGTCAGACAGCAGATGGCATCAGAGTGCTAACTGTGCTTTCATTGTCATTACCTTCTTCCACTGGCTCCTAGATTTCTGTTAGGTTATTTACTTACACTTCTTGTATCGCTGACCTTGACCTAACGATGACAACCTTCTATCTGACCTGCCACGCATCATCGTTAATGAGCTATTTTGTCTTTAATAAATCTGATATAAATAAATCGCCTAAACCAGGCATGCACTTGCCCTTCCGCCACAGCTGTAGTCACAGCTTGAGGTAACATCAGCCGGATGACATCTCCTTTGTCACTCCTTGCCAGTCAACTATTTGCCATCCAACTCGTCGTCAGGTGAACTTCGCTTGTGTGGACAATTTATCCACTAGTGTTTATTATTAGTTTTTGACCAGTTTGTCGTTTTAATCAATCAATCAATCATCAATCAATCAATCAATCAATCAATCAATCAATCAATCAATAGGCCTTTAATTCTGCCTAATTCATCTAACCTGATATTTCCAGGCTCCACTAAAGGATGGCTGGATGGGTTTGGTGTGACAGAACTCAGGAGCCCAGACCTCAGCCCTTTCAAACATCTTAACGTGGTCAAGCCCTCTCTTAGTCAACATGAATCCGAAGACCTCTAAATATGATGCTGTTGGGAAATAGTCCTACAGGGCGATCCTGGTGGTTTATTCCACATTCTGCAAAGTTGGTTCATCAGAGAAACTTATCGATTTGGCCACTAAACAGCTCATTTATCTCCCACTTGGCGAACTCTTATATGACAGAGCACTTACATTTTAGCCAGTGTGAGTGGCAGCCAACTTTAGAAAGAGAGACAGATTATTAATCAGACCTCACCTTCCCCCTCACCCGCTGGATGCGCCCACAGAATGGACATCTGTGGCCAAGAAATGAGCCTTGAAAGTGTAATTAATGAGTGCGATGGTGAGATAATTACAGCCAACAATATTATTGATCAAGGCAGCAAAGTCTTAAAACCATCTGACCCGTTAAGCCTTGCACCGTAAAGTTGTCAGAAAATACGGTTAGTGAGGTAATACAGTATGTGTTGTTCTCCCCCCACCCGTAATCCCAGGAGACTATTTAAAGTACATTATTATGCCTTTAATCAGAAATGAGAGAGGGAAAATGACATTTCAATTCTGACATTTTGAAATTTTGTTGTTTGGAATTAGAAACAAAGGGCGAAGTATCCCACATTTGTATTGTTATCATTATTATTTTTAATTTATTTTGGGAAGGGCTAAATCATTCATGTTTTAAAGGTAATCAAACAGTGACAATATATAATTATGGCAAAATCTGTTTAAGGTTATCTTGAGATTCATTTATCCACCCATCCATCCATCAATCCATCCGTCGATCCATTTTCTTAGCTACTTATCCTCACAAGGGCCGTGGGAGCACTGGAGCCTGTCGCAGCTGTCATCGGGCAGGAGGCAGGGTACACCCTGAATTGGTTGCCAGCCAATCACAGGACACATGGAGACACTCACAGTGACAAACACACCTAGTAGCAATTTAGAGTGTCCAATTAATGTTGCATGTTTTTGGGGATGTAGGAGGAAACCGGAGTGGCCAGAAAACAGCCACGCAGGCACAGGGAGAACATGCAAACTCCACACAGGCGAGGCCGGCATCACACCGTGGACCTCAGAACTGTGAGGCCAAAACTTTACAGCGGAGTCACCGTGCTGCCTAAGGTAAGAAACAGATCACAATTTGCCATTTTAAGTAACCACTAACAATGACAAACTGAGCTATTTTTAGAACAGACCCGCGGGCAAATCATGGAGTCCTTGAGGGTGACCTGCAGTCTGAGGGCACCATGATGGTGACCCCTGGTAGAGATATAGATTCAATGACGTGGAGGAACATCCATCCATCAAATTTCTACTCTTTATTCTGTTCAGGTTCACAGGTGGGTTGCAGCATCTGTCAGCTGAATTTTGGCGAAGAAGCAGGATACAACTGATCTGGTTGCCATTCAATCACAGCAGCTCATGTAACAGTTAACATAGTTATCTCCGCTGCATTGCCAAACATTTGAACATGGGCCAAAACTGAAACTGAAAAATTAATATCCAGGGTGGTACATGATGGTACTGGCAAAATAAGTTCAAATGAGTTTGTGCGCATCACAGTGGTCAAGCGAGAGAATGTCTACATATCCATGTCCACACCCACATTTTGTCATTTTGTTCTCCTCTTCTAAGTGAGGCGGAGTGGGCTTCACCTGTGTGGACCTAATGAAGCTGCAAGCTTTCATGATGACCTCATGAAAGATAGACGCTTGGGTTTATTTTGGTCCTCGGAAACAGATCTTGGCATGAAGAAAGATGTTTCAGTGTGAATAATTAAACAGCTTCACAGACCTACTGATCCATCTGTTCATAGATCAATAGACTATAAAAGGAGAGCAGGTCCTATTTTCCTGAATAGCCCACAACACCAATAGCCTAAAACGGGGATATCCATTTTCTAATAAGGTAAGAATTGCTGAAAGGTGGTATGCTCTACATACAGTATTCTATATGCATTCGTCCATTTTCTATCCTGGCAGTGTAGTGACACATCTAGTTAGAGTGTCTGCCTCACCGTTTTCGGGACCTGGGTTCAAATCTGGTCTTTCCTGTGTGGATTTTGCATGTTCTCCCCGTGCCTGCGTGGGTTTTTTTTTTTTTTTTGGTGCTCCATTTCCCCCCAACATCCCAAAAACATGCATTAATTGGAGACTTTAAATTGTCCTTAGGTGTCGTTGGTGTTGTTGGTGTCTTATGCACTGCGATTGGCTAGCAACCAGTTCACGGTGTACCCCAGCTCCTGCCCATAAATAGGTGGGATAGGCTCCAGCACTCCCTCTACAGTTGTGAGGATAAGCGGCTCAGATAATGCATGGATGGCATTTTTTGTCCCCTTACCCTGCTCACTGTGGTGGAAAGCTGGAGCCTATCCTAGCAGCTTTTGAGTGAAAAGCAGACTTAACTCTGAAATTGTCTGCAACCAATTACAGTGCACCTATTAACAATCATTCACACTCACAGTCAGTCATTGAGTGAAAACCGACCTCATGATGCATGGATGTCCCGCTACTGGACAATAAAACTAACAGTAACAAAGCACTATACAAAATGGAGTATTTGAATGTGGAACGGTGGATCAGCAAGTAAAGCGTTGGCCTCACAGTTCTGAGGTCCCGGGTTCAATCCTGGACCCACCTCTGTGGAGTTTGCATGTTCTCCCCGTGCCTGTGTGGGTTTCCTCCGGGCACTCCAGTTTCCTTCCACATTCCAAAAACAGGCAACATTAACTGGACACTCTAAATTACCCCTAGGTGTGATTGTGAGGGCGGCTGTTTGTCTCTATGTGCCCTGCGATTGGCTGGCAACCAGTTCAGGGTGTACTCCCGACTCTTGCCCGTTGACAGCTGGGATAGGCTCCAGTACTCCCCGTTACCCTCGTGAGGATAAGCGGCAAAGAAAATTGGATGGATGGACAGATGGAAATTAAGTGATTGAAATTGAAATTCCTACATCGCCTTGGGGCTCTTGTGGGTTTTGCCTGTATTATCCAATATGATGACCTCAGTATTCAATCTCTGATTTTGCGGATTATGTAGTTCTGTTGGGTTCATCAAGCCGCAAACTTCAAATGTCACTGGACTGGTTCACAGCCAAGTGTAAAGTGGTTGAGATGAGAAAAAGCACATGCAAATTAGAAACCACTACCACTACTGGTCAGAAAGGGATGGCGCACCTTCTCACCAGTTTGTAGATCAGATAATAACCTCATCCAGCTCCATTCCTGCTATAAACCCTGTGTCCCGAGACATTCTGTGAGAGAGTGTCTGAGAGCCTTTTATGAGGTCACAGGCTGGCATATACTGCAGGATAGTGAGGAGAACAAGGGGGATGCAGACATTGACATGAAGGTCAACTCTTTCACTGGCTACATGGCCTTCTGCAAATATACTGATGCATAGTGAAGACTGTGTGATGCTTTCCAAAAATAAGCCCTGAAACACCTGCGACATCAAAATGCTCCTCAGTATGCTGAACAGAGCAGAAAGTAGCGCTAAACAGATTTTAAATGAGGCAACACCAGCAAATTTAATAACAAATTTTATAAACAAGTATTGAATAGGGAAAAAAGCCAGTGGTATTGCTGTTATTTTCAAATCATTATTTCAGTGGAAAGAATTTACACAGGGTGATTGTAGCTCTTTTGAATATCTGTGTTTTTTAGTTAAAGGTGACCCAAAGGTTATTGTTTTAATCATTTATAGACATCCAAGATACAATAGAAAATTTATGGAGGATATTTCTGAACTGCTGTTTGTTATTTGTAATGACTATTTTGTCATAGCTTTAATATTCATGTTGACAATAATATGTGGGAAAAAATTCATGAGGGGGACAAGGAAAGGCACGAGCAAGTGCAACAGGATCGTAAGAGGAGTTTGAGCCAGGTTGAGAGAGATAATGAAAGGAAAAAGGAGAGGAAACTGCAGAATATAAACACCAGAGAGGTGTGGAGTGGAATGCAGGCCATTGGCAGATACAAACTGAAGAACAATCAGGCTACAGCGGTTTAAAGCACAATGCATTCACTCATTTCTTTAATATGGTCAACTCAATGGCTGGACTTCAACCTGCTCATGTTGGCTCAACAGCCTCTTCTCGTTATTCCCTATATCACCTCCTCCTAACAACAGAAGCCCTAATACTCCAGGAGCACTACCTGTTTCACTTAACACCCAGCTACCCTTAACAGTAGATAAGGTGAGAGTGGAGCTGAGGAAACTTCATCCAGGGAAGGATGACCCAGATCATTTATGCATCAGTATGGTGTAGGTCAGTGTGGACCAAGTGGCTGAGCTTCTCCAGGTTCTCTTCACCCAAAGTCTGAAGGATGATTGCGGTCCCGTGTCAAACACCATGTGTTATGCTGGTGCCCAAAGATGGGCAACCGGCTGAGCTAAATGACTTCAGACCTGTATCCCGCAATTACCACATTATAAAAACACTGCCATGGTTGTTCCTCTGCCACCTGAGACCACAGACCACTCATGCTATGGATTACTCACATTTGAGGTATCATGAAGGTGTTTGTGCCATCCCTTATCTGCCACACCTATTTGGATGAGCCAGGGAGTCAAGTGAGGATCACATTCTTTGACTTTTCCAGTGCTTTTACTATCATCTGGCTTCTATCATTTGGTGAAAAGCTCAAGGTGTGAATCACTCCTTCTCATCCTGGATCTTTGATGACCTGATGGGAAGAGCTCAATTTGTTGGGCAGCTGTGTTTCGAGGATGACTGAGGCATGGCAGGGCTCAAGAACAGGTCACCCAATCCACCTTGAATTTTAATTAAAACACAGAGCTGCCACATTCAGAAGTACAATTCAGTGATTGCAGCGTGTATGAGGAAAGGACAGAATGTGTAGTAATTTTCCTTGTGGAAGCATTCATTCAGAGCAAGCTGAATAGCACCAGTCAATGTCCAGTGCCAGGACATCGAGATTGTGCAGAACTACAAATATCGAGACAATAAATTGGAGTGATCAATTCCCATGGATGCGCTCTACAGGACAGGACAGGCTGCAATCATCTTACTTAGAAAGCTCACGTCCTTAGTCTGTGGGGGAGATGCTATACTCTTTCGGTGAGCGGTGGCAAGTGTGATGGAGACATTTAAGCAAGAACTGACTCACTACAAAAATGAAGTGCATCACAGTAATCCAGCCGAGGATTCCATTGCATTCCATAAAACTGCTACTACATACATACTTAAATACATACTAGGCCGATACATTGTTGTAACTCCTCTCTTCCACCATCCACCAGTATACATTGACTAATAATAAATGATTGCTCTAGTGTGTGTGCTTTGTTCGTGGAAATCAAATTAATATTTTAATTCTGTGTACCAAGCATCAAATGCTGTACCGGGCTCTTGTGTGGGATTGCAGGGCTTGTTCATTTCTAATAGATCCTTGACCTTCGCAGCTCCCTGACAGCCTTCTGACATCAGTCCTTTGTGGTAGTATCCGCCGCTTGGGCTCCTGTAATGCAAATTTGATGTCACAAGATCAAACGGTGCATTGATCAAAGGTCAGCTCTCCTTTCTGTAGGTGTTTGATATCAAAATTTCTATTTCATCTCCAACTGTCAAGGGCTGTTAGCGCTGAAGTGCTAAGGAATGAAGGGTGGAAAATGAAAGAGTCAGGACTGGGGAAAAAAAAGGAAAATCAATCGCATAGGACTTTAAGAATATATTGAAAAGAGCATTATTACAGCACATTATGTATCCTTCTTAAACACATGATATTCTGCAGATTTGTATGTGTGCATGTGCATCCAGTGTTCCATTCAGTACTAGTATTTATGCTTTAAAAATTTAAGATCATTCTGTACTGTGTTACTTTTTATTTCCTCATTTTCGCAGAAATATTGGAGACAATTAAAGGAGGACAAGAGAAATGAAGCATCAAATTTAACGAATTAAGTGAACAATTTATAATGGAATCTTTGTACCAAATCAATAGGAATATGGAATTACAATTCAAGGAAAGTTGGTGTGCATACAGAAATGTGACACATACCCCATAAATATGTTTTCACGTGTGGCAAAGTTTATGCATACTGTACTTATCATAACAATTAAACTGGACATAAAACAAGTAGATATAATCGATATATCATGTACATGTACTACAAGCCGGCAAGGTGGAGCAACTGGTTGGTCTCATAGTTCTGAGGACCGGGGTTCAAATCTCGGCCCCGCCTGTGTGGAGTTTGCATGTTCTCCCCATGCCCCTGTGGGTTTCCTCCCAAAAACACACATTAATTGGACACTCTAAATTGCCCATAGGTGTGATTGTGAATGTGAGTGTTGTCTGTCTCCACGTGCCCTGCAATTGGCTGGCAACCGGTTCAGGGTGTACCCTGCCTCCTGCCCAATGACAGCAGAGATTGGCTCCAACACTCTCGTGACTCTTGTGGGGATAAGTAGCTAGGAAAATTGATGGATGCATGGATGGATGGATGGATGAATTCCAATCGTAATCCAATACCAGTGGAACTTTTGGACTGGCAGCAAAGTGGGAATATCTTCAATAAATAAACCATCTGAGTCCATGCCAGAGGAATACATCTCATGCTGGCAATGGAAGGCAGCCATTGAAAGCCAAGTGGCAGCACTGCATGCATGACAAATGCCAGCTGGTCACCGCCATGTTAGTCAGAGTAGAGAGGGAATGCGTGAGGAATAGTCAATTATGGAAAAAGAATCCTTACGGAATTTTGGATACTGTAATGGACTTCTGTTCATGAATAGAAGTGTATTTATAATCTTTTTTTTTTTGCATTTTTTCATTGTTTTAAGATTTATTTTGCATGCATTTCTTTTTCCAGATGATAGATGGCAATGCTGCTCTTCCAAAGAAATTCTTGCTCCTACTAATTTAGCTCTAAACAATATACTCGACTTGACTTCTTTTATTTAAACTCAGGATTGGAATGGAACTATATATATATATATATATATATACACACACACACACACACACACACACACACAACACACACACACACACCACACACACACACACACACACACATATATATATATATATATACACATATATATATACACACATATATGTGTATATATATATATATATATATATATATATATATACACACACACACATATATATATATATGTATTTTTTACAGGATTTGAATGGGAGAACACATCTAATGTATGTTGAGATATCAAAATACAATAAATTATAGTATAGGAGATATAAGATAAATGTTATCATGTATTTGTGGTCATTAAAATTAAAACTGGAATAATTTGTTTTTATGATCCATATTGCATAATCTTACAAGTACTAGCAGCATTGCAAATAGGCCTAATGTGTATAATTTTAGAGTCCATTTGTCAAATTATCACAATACATGTACAAGTAATGATGTATTTTTCTCAACACCAGTGACACTGCATCATTTCTGGATATAGCCCCAACATTGAGATGGTGACAGACAAGAATCAGTGATCTTTGTTAGAGATACAAAAGTATATTCTTGGAAATTGATGCACTCTCACTGTAATCTATGTGCTTGCGGTGAAATGCGCATGAGAGTGTGGCAACCAAAGCAGCAATAGCTCCTTAAACAGGATAGGGCACATGACCACATAGTAGCTGCAGAGATAAATTAGTTGCATGGGGGGTAATTATTCTTCCCCTGATACAAATGAAGGCACAGGGATTATCTCCCAGCTCATGAATAGGCTTTGTTTATAATGGAGAGGATCTTATCGCCACAAGGAGCTCCATTAATTGCCTGACAAACTTAACCATGACTTCACTCATGGAAAGCCATGAGCTCCATAGAAGTAAGACTTTTCCATGTCCCTTTATTTCTTTGTGTACGTGAAATTGCGTGTTTGTGTGTGTGTGTGTGTGTGTGTGTCTTCAATCTTGCCTTTGCCACTTTCAGTTAGAAGGGGAGATGTTGAGATGGGTGAGAATTAAAATGTACTGTGGTAGGAAAAGTTGGTAGACTGTAAGATGATAGGCAGAGAAAATGACAGTTGGGCAGACAGGCAAATAACCAGCATTTAAATGAAACAAGAAGGCGAGAGAGAACTGGCATGTAGAGGCAGGGATGAACAAGGATGGAGGACACAGGAGGGGAGATGTAGACAATAAGTTGGCAAAAGATTTATCAATCTGTGCTCATGATGACAGATGAAAAAATGTCTCCACCATTTTCAGTTTTATAAAAAATAATCATATCCATGACAACTTTGAGAAAAATCTTTTTGGATGAAGAACTTGTCAACATGTAGAAAAAAAATGAAAAGACTGGATATTGTTTATAATTACGAGCAGTCGTTCACCAATGTCACCTCTGGCTAAGATTCACCAAATCAAACTGAACTATTATTCCGATAAACACAGAATAACAAGTACAAAGAAACAAAAACTTGAAATATTGTACTGTTCTGTTATCGACTACCTACCAACATATGGAATACTTCAAAATAGACGAACTACACTCCCATCCAAATGTTTTGGAGCAGTGTTGCCAATTGATTAATTTTAGCTGCAACTCATAAACATTAGCGTTTTACATATAAAGATGAACAAGCGACAAAATATCAACAGTTCAATTTTAATTCCACATGTTTTTGTTTTGTTCGGATCACAAATGATGCAGAAAAACATAGCCACCATCCATAATTGCAATTCTTTGAGTGTATAAATCATATTCGTGGTGCTTTTCATGTTCTCAAAGGTCATCAGCTATGACCACAAATATAAAACAAATACTGTTTGTAAATGTCTATGTTATACAACTCAGCCCCTGCGGTTTGAAGAGCACTGTTACAGCTTACCCACTAATTCAGGGAATTGGTCAGGGGTCAAAGGATTAAAAGAGATAAGCACCGTTGAATATTCCAACACTTCCTTTCATTTATCACCTTGTGCTTTTCAGGTCCGGGGACACTCGAGTGAGAGGGAGGGCACCTGCAGTTGAAAAAAGTACTGTATTATCCCGGTTCTACCAGTTAGGCTTCCCCGAGGCGGATTCCGACAGGTTCATTGGGAACGGTCTAGTTTGTCCTCATCCTATGTCTTCCCCTAAAGCTGTGGATGCAACGAATCAATCCCATGATTCTCCTGATAATGCACCCCCCCATTCCCACCCCCGCACACACGCGCAAACACACACGCATGCACAGCAATATCAGAATTAAAACATTCACGCTTTCTTTTTGTTAAAGCTATGATTTAAAAAATATGAATTTACTCAGCATTTGCTCAGTAGCTAAGCACTTACAACCATGCTACCCTGAGAATGCCCGAGCTCGTCAGATCTCGGAAGCTAAGCGGGTTTGGCCCTGGTTAGTACTTGGATGGGAGACCAATTGGGAATAACTGGTGCTGTAAGCTTCTCTCCCCAGCTAAATGAACTGTGTCAAACAAATATGTCTTCATCTGAGATGACACACTGTGGTGACCCCTAAAAGGACAAGCTGAAAAGAAGAAGACTAAGTACATGAGTCATTTTTTTTATTGTGCACTTTTGATTCTTATTCTCGAGTTTCTTTAGAGGACCATTTTTACTTTTACTTCAGTCACATAATTGAGAGTTCTCTTACTTGAGTACAATATTTGTCTAATCTACCCACTTCTGCCTAATATCCATAAGCATTGCCAAATTCCAAGTTGATCTCCCTCTGTGATGTGGCACTGATCACAAGAGAATGACCCTGATTGCAGAACATTCCTCGACGTGGAGACGGGATTCATGAATCCAAAGGTTCCAGCAGGTGGCCACAGGCAGCATTGCGTCCAACTGAGATCTTTTTTTTCCCCCTACATGAAATGAAGTGCTATGCGAGGATCGGTGGCGGTATAAGGGACTTCAATCACAAGGGTATGAAATGGCGCAGAAATAGGGCAAAAGGCCCCAACCAAGCGGTACACACACTTACGCACACAGGCACACACAACTGCATACAGCTTCTGTGAAATATGTGGTTTCACATTGACAGAAACCCTGCCCATACACTGGTGTGACATCTACTGTATGAGTGAGCTGATTAAGTGCTAAAGTTGCATTTGCTCCTCCTAGCAGGCAGTCCCTGAGGCCAAAGCGCCTGCATGATTGCCTCTGTGTGCTACATTACTTTGACGTGATGGAGTATACTCTCCTGGGGCGTGAAATGTAAAAGGAAAGCGGGTAGGAGTGGGAAAAGCCTATCCCAGTGCTTTTTGGTGGTACACTGGAATTCTCTGCATGCAATCAGATTTGCTGATAAAGGTCCATGCACCACCATTTCAGGTAGAGAGGATTCCTACATGGCTGCACGGTGGCACACATCTGGGGTGTTTTATAATCTGGTTTTACTAGTAGCGTCCAGTACCTTCCTGCTGTGACACCTCATCACCCTACTTCCTCGTCCCAGGCTCACACTGCTGCAAGGAGCGGCTCATTCATGTGGGCAAGCATCCTTAAGGTTGATTCACATGCATATTTGTTGTGTCTCTTCACTAATTTGTGGAAGGCTAAAAATGGGCACATTTGATCACACCAAATCCACCACCTGGACAAGTGCAACAAATAACAAGTGGTTAGTACACAATCTTCTATGTTTGCTTTTGTAATTTGAAGGGGAGGTGAGAAATAGTTCCTGGGAAACTGAGCGATTATCCCAAAAGAAGAGGTTCAATGTGAGCAGTTTTCTCACAAATGATCTTAAAAGGTACAACGTGTGTTGAGGTCCACCAATTGTTGTTATTTGACAAAAGATATTTTTTAAAAAAACTTAAAAAGCACATACTATTTACTTACTGCATGGAACTGATGTACTTTACACTCAATCCACTACAATACCAGAAGTAACTCCTCTATTTACAGTATTCCTCAGATATTCCTCAACAAGCCACTTTTGAGTTGCTATGGTGGAACTGTGTGGAAATAAAGGTATTTGCGGCGAGACTCATACCATCTGGTCACGAGCTCCATGGGTAAGGCTATGGAGAGAGGACACCATGAAAAAAAGATTGGGATAAAACATTGGGAAGGACATTCAAGTCTGTATTTACAGGAGGCTCCTGTAGTGCTCGTATTTGTCCCCTTGTGAATGACGGGATGGGGTAGCCAGTGTTTTTTTTATATATACAAACATATTTGCACAAGCCCCTCGATGCATATAATAACCCATTACCTCCATCTCTGACAAAAACACAGATTTAAACTCAAATTACACCCCCTGCTTCCTGTTCCTCATGCATCTCATCTTGGTGTCCTCCCTTCTTTTGTTGCACAAGACATTGCATCTTTGCTGAACTGGGACTACCTCATCTACACCCCGACACTGTCTCACTCTCCCTCCAGAGAGATTGTAATTGGAAGTCAATGTAAAACAAGACACAATATTAAAACAATGATATGAATGCCTTCCATAGTGCTTGTTTTTCATAAAACATTCCGATTACTGTGAATGAAGTACTAAAAGATATTAAATTATGTTCTAACACACTGATGTCATGTTTTGCCTGGGGAAAAAAGAGCAGCTGTTTTCTCTCAAGTTTGGTGAAAGTAAGAAGGCACAAGCTCACCTATTCATATACTGTATATTCTCGAGCCCCCTTTTCTAATTCCACTGGTGTTGGCCATCCATGCACTGTTACAGACTTAAATATTAAAGTACATTGTGATTGCACACTGTAAAAACAAATCTCTTGCTCATATTGCTGTGACCCCAAAAAAATCTGTGTGAGACAGGTAGAATGTATCAGGTGATCAGATTCGATGTATCACAGAGGGAAAGAAACCAGATCTAGCATGAAATAAATACAAAGGAAGCCACTCTGTCTCATTCAGCAGAGGTTTAGCCCAATTTCACAGACTGCACTGTGGCTGAATGAAAAGGGGGGGATGGATTGCAGTTGAAGTTTTGTTTGTCACCCTCTTTGTCCTTTGACAATCTTAAAAGTGCACTACCAGTCTACACAGTAGCGATAAGGACACAAATTGTATTCGATGCTATCTTCAGGTTCATAACATTCATCATCATCATGCAATTATTGTAGCTGTCCTATTGCGACTGCACATCTAATTTTTTTAAAAATATAATAATATAGGGATGACTTTATGGGAAAACTTACATTTGATTAATATAATACTAGTATTAAAGTAAAATATTTAATAGGGCGGAACGGTGGAGCAACTAGTTAGTGTATTGGTGTTACGTGTGAATTTAGACTAAAATCCCCTTGCTCAAACCAGCAAAGTATGGCAAAGCAGTTGTATTGTGTTTAAGACAATTTAATCACACACACAACAATACAACACAAAAACAATAAAACAACTAACACAAAATAGAAATTCAAAGAACGAGTAGTCGAGCCAAGCTACGAAAAGTCACCAGAGTTGAACAACCAGGCAAATGTTCTTTCCAGCAAATATTCCAAGTCAACAAATGTCCAGAAATGTCCAGAAATGAAGGGCGGAATGCAGTATGGCATGTACTTGTGTACTTGTCTTACTTGTCCAAAGAGCTCTGTTGACGGTCCTTCCCGGTCTTCTCTTATAGGCACTCCTCGGAACATTCCAGAATTCCGCATCAGAAAAGAACCGCATCATAGTAACATAAAAGTATGAAAGGAAAATAAAGAATAAAAATACACACACACATAACAGTTGGCCTCAAAGTTCTGAGGACCAAGGTTCAAATCCCGGCCCTCCTGTGTGGAAATTGCATGTTCTCCCCATGCCTGCGTGGGTTTTCTCCGGGCACTGCGGTTTCCTCCCCAATCACAAAAACATGCATTCATTGGAGACTCTAAATTACCCAGGTTTGATTGTGACTGTGACTGGTTGCTTGTTTCTACGTGCCCTGCAATTGTCTGGTGACCAATTCATGATGTACTGTATCCTGCCTCCTGCCCAAAGATGGCTGGGATAGGACCCCACAACCCTTGTGAAGATAAGTGGCTCAGAAAATGAATGAATGATGGATGAATGGATGGATTGATGGATCATGCAATAGTGATTATCATTTTTATAAAGTCTACATAAAAATGATAACATTATAGACCCTTACATTTTATGGCTTTTGTTCCATTAAAATGTATACAATAATGTATGTAATGAAATGCTAATAGTTTACTTTATTTAAATAATTTAATTACTTATCATTTGGGTTTGACTTGAGGCACAACCCTACTGAGAAGTAGCGTAATGGTAAAATTAATAAATGAATGAATGAATGTTTCTGTATGGCACATTGTATGTGTTGTTTTGGGAAAGTTAAAAATGCCTTGTGTGTGCCGACTCACATATACTGTAAATGTTAATTCAACAATCTGTTCGTTCTGGTTTGCATGTTCTCCCCGTTGTGTGGATTTTCTCCAGGCACTCCGCATTCCTCCCACATCCCAAAAACATACATAGTTGGTGGGAATGTGAGTGTGAATGGTTGTCTGTCTGTATGTCCCCTGCGATTGGGTGGGGACCATTTCAGCGCATACCCGACCTCCTGACAGATGTCATCTGAGATAGAAGCCAGCACACCTGAAAATGGCAGGCTAGTTGGATGGATGGATAACGGGTATGGAGGGCCATAGGATTTTGACTTGTAGGGAAATATTCCAATAGAAGCACATTTGAATTGCGCATTCAATCTATTATCATGCACATACCAGGTCTTCTGGTTTACATCTGTCTATCCAAGACGGTTAATGTTGCCTATTGTGAAAGAATTCCTTACCATTTTAGTTATCATGTTAAAAGCATATCATTACTATTATAGTTATTATTAGAATTGTTTTATCATGCATTTGTTTGTTAGTCTTGCTTTGAATTATTCTCCTTGTGAGCGGCGTGCGAGTGTGACCCAGCGACGCCTGGAAGGCGGTCTCCATTCTGACCTCAACGCGTCTCCCTTTTGACCTTAAGCAGATACTCCTCAACACTGGGAGGAGATGTCCCCCTTCTTACCACAAGCGGATACTGGCAAATGCCATAAACATGTCTTAAAAGAATGCCCTGCGACTCTCTTGTGGGTTTATCAGGACACGGTTGCAGCCTTGAAGCAACATGTACCATACTGTTTATGTTGGTGTTGGGGTAGCCATTTGTTTCACCATTTTCACCGTGTGAACCTGTAATCATGTAACCTTTGGACCTGAGAGAACAATAAAAAGAGGTACAATGGTGTGGCTGACTCAGAACGTGGTTTGGAGTTGCAGCTGGTCAGCCAAACCTGTTTCTCCTCATGAGCCAATTAAAGACCTCTTCATTGTCACTATTTAATTGCATATTCAGTCCAGCGGTTGGGTGTCAAACCTGACTTTTACTTGGTCCTTCGAGCCGGATTCCAACATACCTGAGGATCCTAGCTTCAGAGTCAACCTCCAGGAAAGACCGTGGCCACGGCAACACAGACCCATTAAGCGACTGGTCCTCCAACTCTCAAACTGGGATCTGAAGGTTGAGGGAAATCCGAGGAACAAGAAGACGTCTTGGTAAGAACAATTTTCTTATGGGGGATAAAAAGAGTGAATGTCGACAGGAAATCTGCACGAAGGTGCGTCGCAGTCTACACGAAGGTACTATGTAGGAGAAGTCTTGTGAATACTAGTACATTACCTATTTTTCACAGGTATGGAAAATAGCATAGAATGTCTAGTCAACGACTAATTGCTATTTTTCACAGGGAAAATAGCACAGCGTGTCTAGTCGAATGAGTAGCATATTTCCTATTTTTCGACAGAGAAAATAGCACAGAATATCTAGTCGAACGACTAGTATATTTCCTATTTTTAACAGGAAACATAGCACAGAATATGTATTGTCGGGCCACTAGTATATTTCCCATTTCTCACGGGGAAAATAGTGCAGAATAACTATTGTCAGACGACAAGTATATTTCTTATTTTCTAAAGAATAAGAGTGTAGGAAGATGAGTACTTCCAAAGGGAAACTCTTAAGTTTCAGGGCACAGAAATTGATCAGTCTGAGTGTGAATGTGTACAGAGTGAATGTCCAAAGTTTGGGAAATCTAAAACTGACCAAGGGTTGTGAGTGAAAACACCCAGGAATACCCGCTCCAACTTGGGAGTAGAAGCTTGGTATTCGACCCGAAGTCAGGCACTTTGAATTTTTCCCGAAACTGAGAAGCCATATCTAGACGCCTATAAGAAATAAGACCGTCAGAAATGTCAAAGTCAAAGTCGATCAAGAACACGATTCACCGGAAAGTGGCAGAAAAAATACGGATTTTCTGGAAATGTACATAACTGTGAAGAATTGGACAAACGTCTCAGTAAGTTGTCTCTTAAAGACAGACAGAAGAGAAATTATGAACGTGTCGAGTCAGAAAAAGAAAGATCAAGAAAGTGTGCAGGAAGAACAAACAGTTAGGCAGAAAGATCTGTTGTTCCAGTAAAAGGAAAATGATGAGACAGGACCAGTGTAAAGGACAATAGACAAAAAGACGAGAGATAGTAGAGAAAAAAGTGGGGAAATAAACATTGACTTACTACTACCTTCACATCATGAGACAGCACCACACAAAATGAGTAGATCACATGGGACTGACTTAAAATGGTGCCGACTCAACTGTTTTAGTGTATAGGAATTGAACTAAGAATGACGTTAAAAAGGTGTGGAAATGATCAATTCACACAAAGCTGATATAAGTCAATGGATAGCAAATTTGAGAATTCAGAGAGCAACCAAGCGTTTTAGACATAGAGCAAATTAAACAAATTAAATAAAAATTTTAAAACAAAAGAATGAGCCGTTTGAGGAATACAGAGTGAAAATGACAACTGTATTCAAGACTAACAGTGGGTGGCAAGAAGATAAAGATGCAAATGGGCTTCTTCAATGGTAGTTGAAGAATAACCTAACCCTAACCCAGTTCAAAAGATGCAATTCGCATCTAAGTAAACAAATATTACATCGGCCTGTCCGCAGGCACATTGGAGGAGTATGTACAGTGAAGAAAATAAGTATTTGAACACCCTGCTATATTGCAAGTTCTCCCACTTAGAAATCACTGAGGGTTCTGAAATTTTCATCATAGATGCATGTCCATTGTGAGAGAGATCATCTAAAAAGCAAAATCCAGAAATCACAATGTATGATTTTTTTAACGATTTATTTGTGTGATACAGCTGCAAATAAGTATTTCTACACCTGAGAAAACCAATGTTAATATTTGGTACAGTAGCCTTTGTTTGCAATGACAGAAGTCAAACATTTCCTCTAGTTGTTCACCAGGTTCGCACACACTACAGGAGGGATTTTGGCCCACTCCTCCACACAGATATTCTCTAGATCGGACAGGTTTCTAGGCTGTTGCTGAGAAACACAGAGTTTCAGCTCAACTCCAAAGATTTTCTATAGGGTTTATGTCTGGACACTGGCTAGGCCATGCCAGAACCTTGATATGCTTCTTACAGAGCCACTCCTTGGTTTTCCTGGCTGTGTGCTTCGGGTCATTGTCATGTTGAAAGATCCAACCACGACCCATCTTCAATGCTCTGACTGAGGAAAAGAGGTTGTTCCGCAAAATCTCACAATACATGGACGCGGTCATCCTCTCCTTAAAGGTCTAGTGTCATCCCTATAAACATTCTAAAATACATATTGAAATGCAGGACACATATAACATTATTGACTTTAATGTATAAACACAAAAATAAATATGAGCGGAGAGCACGTCATCCATGCGCAAACTTGCGGAAGTCTCATTCAACGACATCTAAGTGGTCGCCATATTGGCTGCATCCCCTGTTCGTGATCACCCCGGACATTCGCCATTGAAAACACGCGGTGGACCCTACTATGCGAGACCAACACAGCCCTGCTGACACGGAAGCTCTTTTCAAAGAAGAGAACATCACACAACCGACTGAAGTTAAGCAATATTACCCTATCGTTTTGAACCATATTTAGATGACATGCGATCACGGCCAAACCACCTCCCCACCCTATCCACCTCCACGTGGCAGTGATAAACGCTCACTTCCGCCGACATGAGCTGCCGAGACGATGAGCCACCCCGGCCTACAAGGCCGGTAGCGATCCACCAGGCAGCGGCTGCTCCACAGAAGCCTTCCGACGTCGACACATTTAGCAACCCTGATTTATGAGTTACGCTCCCCCCAACTATTGTTTTTTTTTTTTTTTAGTAGCTGTATACACACCTACCTGTCATGTGGAACCCACGAAGCTCTCGTCCATTGCACCGGTGCAATCCATTTTTCACGACGAACCGGGTCTCTTGCAAACTTATGAAGGGTAAATCCATCCTCCTGAGTGTTCGAGCAATGTCCAGCATTTTGGCTAACACGAAAGAACAACTAGCTACCTTCCCAGAGGTAAAACTAATAAAAACAAACGAGTCCACTGGAGGGCAGTCCTGCCATGTACGTCACTTCCTGCTTCTTCTCGAAAACAAATCCCTCGGGAGGATTTCCATGGCGGGAGTTACAAATCCATGTCGGCTGCCGTTTTTTCATTAATAACATACTGAAAATCATGCATTTCATGACAGTGGCCGTTTAACACGGTACAGTCGTCATGTCCCATGTGGAGAAAAACACCCCCGTAGCATGATTCTACCACCCCCATGCTTCACAGTAGGGATGATGTTCTTGGGATGGAACTCATCATTTATCTTCCTCAAAACATGGTTTGTGGAATTATGCCTAAAAAGTTCAATTTTGGTCTCATCTGACCATAAAACTTTCTCCCATGACTCCCCTGTATCATCCAAATGGTCATTGGCAAACTTAAGATGGGCCTTGACTTTCCGGTTTAAGCAGGGGAACCTTGCCATTCATGAAACCATGACGTCTGAGTGTATTACCAACAGTCACCTTGGAAACGGTGGTCCCAGCTCTTTTCAGGTCATTGACCATATCCTGTCGTGTTGTCCTGGGCTGATTCCTCAACTTTCTAAGGATCATTGAGCCCCACGAGGTGATATCTTGCATGGGGCTCCACTCTGATTGAGATTGACTGTCATGTTTAGGTTCTTCCATTTTTTAATGATTGCTCTAACAGTGGATCTTTTTTCACCAAGCTGCTTCGCAATTTTTCTGTAGCCCTTTCCAGCCGTGTGGAGTTGTACAATTTTGTCTCTAGTGTGTTTGGACAGCTCTTTGGTCTTGGCCAAGTTACAAGTTTGAGTTACTGATTGTATGGGGTGGACAGGTGTCTTTATGCAGCTAACGACCTCACACAGGTGAATATGATTCAGGATAATACATGGAGTGGAGTTGGACTTTTAAAGGCGGACTAACAGGTCTTTGAGGGTCAAAATTCTAGCTGATAGACAGGTGTTCAAATACTTATTTGGAGCTGTATCACACAAATAAATCATTAAAAAAATCATAAAATGTGATTTGTTGATTTTTCCTTTTAGATTATCTCTCTCACAGTTGACATGCACCGAGAGAGTGAGTATATTGGTAGAAGGATGCTGAGGATGGAGCTCCCAGGCAAAAGAGCGAGAGGAAGACCAAAGAGAAGGTTTATGGATGTGGTGAGGGAAGACATGAGGGCAGTTGGGGTTAGAGAGGAAGATGCAGGAGATAGGCTAAGATGGCAAAAGATGACACGCTGTGGCGACCCCTAACGGGACAAGCCGAAAGGAAAAGAAGAAGAAGAAGAAGACAGTTGACATGCACCGACGATGAAAATTTCAGACCCCTCCATGATTGCTAAGTGGGAGAACTTGCAATATAGCAGGGTATTCAAATACTTATTTTCTTCACAGTAAATCACATCCTGCATACTGAAAAGAGAAAAGTAAGTTAAATAACATATGAGATAGACCTAAAAGTGACATCATTGTTGAAATAGACTGATGGAGCAGAAAAAGCCCCTAGCCAAATATAACAAGTCTTAGTCTCAATCACGACAGGAACCTTGCCAGATAACAGCAAACACCTTATCTAGATGGTTGTAAAGGTCAATTTACGATCTCTGCTTCAGCAGGAGGGAAATGAAGAGTAGATACATCATACAATTTTTATGGGAAAAAAAATTGTAAAGCATGTTTGATCTGCGCTAAACATAACCCACAAGGCTCAGACCAAAAAGGGGGAGTTTTCCAGCACCTACTTATCACTTTCAAAGAATAGATTTTATTGAATTAGATTGAAGTGAAGGAAAGAAATACTGTTTGGCCATGACAGAAGCATTCTCTAAATGGATAGAGTTATTTCCAACAAAACACTTTGATTCTCTCACAGTAGCAAATGTATTATGTAATGACATAATACATTTGCTATGGCATTCCACAAACAATTTACAGTGACCATGGAACACTTTTTTGTTAATCAAAGAAAAAAAAAAGACAAAAATTGACAAAATGGGGAAAAATGTTTCATAATGATTTAAAAAATTGTTGCATTTATCTGCAAACAGATTAAAAAGTGTATGACTATAGACAAAGTTTACATTTTGTTAAATGTTACATCAACATTACGACTATTTCAGAGCTAAAAAAATCATGAAACATTGTTTCGAAGGCCAATATGAAACTGAGGGTGATTTGAATTTAGCTGACTATACGAGGAAAAAATGTTAAAAAAAACAGGGACACACACAAGCACCAAGTAATAAGGATCTTCCAGGCTCTCAGCAGGAGGCCAAATTACTGGAGCTGGGAGACTGGGTGCTTGTGAGAGGTGTGAGGAAGGAGCATTGGCGCTTTCCAAAGTGGGAAGGTTCCTTTAAGGTTCCTTTACAGCTTAAAAAATAAATTAATTAATTACAAGAAAACTAAATTTAGGTTAATTTGACACATTGTAAAAAGGTCATTTCAGTCTAGGATCCATTTGGTAAGGTGAGTGGAAAGCTGACTCTCGGCAGACTTATAGCCAAAAGTCAGAGAAGACATTCAAAAACACCTAACCTATTAGGCACATCTAGATGAAATGCCTACCCTAAAAGTGGTTAAGTCCCCAATTGACCCCTCTGTACAGGTCACTTAACCACGCCTCCTGAAGTTACGTCACCCCACGTGTGCTAACCTCAGACAAACAATTAGCAAAAATGGCGGCGCAGGAAGAAAAGACTAGAGCGAAATTGTCCGATTTACCAGCTGATTTCTCACTCGCATTCTTAGCGAAGAGTGAAATATCGTTGAAGAGCAGACAGCAGGGCTTCAAGTATTTCAGCGAGGGGTATTTCAATGGTATTTACATGCATATCGACGGAGAAACCATTGATATTAGCGCGAGATCTTTCCGGAGTCAGAGGAAGACCGAGAAGCCACATAAAATAATATACTATAACCCAAAGACGAATTCGTCATTGACGGTTTCCTATTTTCGTGTTACATATCACACTTGTGTGCAGAATCTGTATGTGTATCTGTATGGCCGTTTGTGAACCACCGTATGAAGGAAAAGAAGGCGAGGCTTGATTTACGAGTTGTTTCTCTCATTTTCTTTGTGTAACGTCATGCGCTCCCCTCAATAATTATTCTTGAATTAGTGCCGAACCTACGTAAGTCCCGACCAAGTACGACAATCACTACTTTATAGTGTCCTCAAACATCCTTCCTTCAGTCTTGGTGTCTCGGTGCACGTCGAAGGCTTTTAGGACTCGCTAGTCTGGTTTAGCTTAGCTCGGTAGCCGCCAACAGAGACACGTTTGTGCAGTCAGATCATCGCAAAATATCGCTCAACACAGATCAAGTGTGTCATTCATTCACACGTGGCTATGTTATGCAAGCGAAGAACTGCTAATTCATTTATATGACACATGTATTGAAAATCAAATATAGGGCTTCCCTTCGTGCAAACATATCTGTTCCGGTTGATTTTAGATGGATTCAGTTGATCATACGATCTTCCACAAAGTTTAATTCATCGAAGACAATTTTCGTAATCGGTCTTCTGTTCCGGTTGATTTTAGATGGATTCAGTTGATCATGCCGTAATGCAGCCCAATGGGGGCACAAAGCAGTGCAATCTGTAGGCCGGTCCCAAGCCCGGATAAATGCAGTGATGAGACTAAAATTTGAAATTGAGGGTGTTATGTATAAAGTGGTTAGCGGCTATGCCCCACAGGTAGGATGTGACCTAGAGTTGAAAGAGAAATTCTGGAAGGAACTAGATAAAGTAGTTCGGAGCATCCAAGACAGAGAGAGAGTTGTGATTCGTGCAGATTGTAATGGACATATTGGTAAAGGAAATGGGGGCGATGAAGAAGTGATGGGTAAGTACAGCATCCAAAAAGGAACTTTGAGGGACAGATGGTGGTGGACTTTGCATAAAGGATGGAGATGGCTGTAGTGAACACTTATTTCCAGAAGAGGGAGGAACATATAGTGACCTAAGAGAGCGGAGGTAGAAGCACACAGGTGGATTATATTTTGTGCAGACGATGTAATGTAAAAGTAGTGGTAGGGGAGAGTGTAACTCGACAGCATAGGATGGTCATGTGTAGGATGACTCTGGTGGTGGGTAGGAAGATTAAGAAGACAAAGGTAGCGCAGAGAACCATGTGGTGGAAGCTGAGAAAGGAAGAATGTTGTGCGGCCTTTCGGAAAGAGGTAAGACAGGCTCTCGATGGACAGCAGAAGCTCCCGGAAGACTGGACAACGACATCCAAGGTAATCAGAGAGACAGGCAGGAGAGTACTTGGTGTGTCTTTTGGTAGGAAAGGGGAGACGGAGACTTGGTGGTGGAACCCCAAAATACAGGGAGTCATACAAGGAAAGTGATTAGCGAAGAAGAAGTAGGATACTGAGAGGACTGAGGAGAGGCGAAAGGAGTACATCGAGATGCGACGTAGGGCAAAGGTAGAGGTGGCAAAGGCTAAACAAGAGGCATATGAAGACATGTACACCAGGTTGGACACGAAAGAAGGAGAAAAGGAGCTCTACAGGTTGGCCAGACAGAGGGATAGAGATGGGAAGGATGTGCAGCAGTAAAGGTGATTAAGGATAGAGATGGAAATGTGTTGACTGGTGCCAGTAGTGTGCTAAATAGATGGAAAGAATAATTTGAGAAATTGATGAATGAAGAAAATGAGAGAGAAGGAAGAGTTGAAGAGGCAAGTGTGAAGGACCAGGAAGTGGGAATGATTACTAAGGGGGAAGTCAGAAAGGCACTACAAAGGATGAAAACTGGAAAGGCAGTTGGTCCTGATGACATACCGGTAGAGGTATGGAACCAATTTGGAGAGGTGGCTGTGGCGTTTTTGACCAAATTATTCAACAGAATACTAGTGGGCGAAAGGATGCCTGAAGAATGGAGGAAAAGTGTTCTAGTTCCCATTTTTAAGAACAAAGGGGATGTTCAGAGCTGTGGGAACTATTGAGGAATAAAGTTGATGAGCCACACAATGAAGTTATGGGAAAGAGTAGTGGAGGGTAGACTCAGGACAGAAGTAAGTATCTGCGAGCAACAGTATAGTTCCATGCCTAGAAAGAGTACCACAGATGCATTTTTTGCCTTGAGGATGCTAGTGGAAAAGTACAGAGAAGGTCAGAAGGAGCTACTTTGTGTCTTTGTGGATCGCCTATGACAGAGTACCAAGAGAGGAACTGTGGTACTGCATGTGTAAGTCTGGTGTGGTGGAGAAATATGTTAGAATAGTACAGGACATGTATGATGGCAGCAGAACAATGGTGAGGTGTGCCTTCAGTGTGACAGAGGAATTTAAGGTGGCGGTGGGACTGCATCAGGGATCAGCTCTGAGCCCCTTCCTGTTTGCAGTGGTAATGGATAGGCTGACAGATGAGGTTAGACTGGAATCCCCTTGGACCATGATGTTCGCAAATAATGTCGTGATATGCTGTGAAAGCAGGGAGCAGGTGGAAGAACAATTAGAAAGAAGGAGGCATGCACTGGAAAGGAGAGGAATGAAGATTAGCCAAAGTAAAACAGAAAAATGTGCGTTAATGAGAAAAGTGGAGGGGGAAGAGTGAGGCTACAGGGAGAAGAGATAGCGAGGGTGGACGACTTCAAATATTTAGTGTCAACAATCCAGAGCAATGGTGAGTGTGGTAAGGAACTGAAGAAACGGGTCCAAGCAGGTTGGAACAGCTGGCGAAAGGTGTCTGGTGTGTTATGTGACAGAAGAGTTTACAAAACAGTGGTGAGGCCGGCCATGATGTACGGATTAGAGACGGTGGCACTGAAGAAACAACAGGAAGCAGAACTGGAGGTGGCAGAAATGAAGATGTTGAGGTTCTCGCTCGGAGTGAGCAGGTTGGATAGGATTAGAAATGAGCTCTATTAGAGGGACAGCCAAAGTTGGATGTTTTGGAGACAAGATTCGAGAGAGCAGACTTCGATGGTTTGGACATGTTCAGAGGCGAGAGAGTGAGTATATTGGTAGAAGGATGCTGAGGATGGAGCTGCCAGGCAAAAGAGTGAGAGGAAGACCAAAGAGAAGGTTTACGGATGTGGTGAGGGAAGACATGAGGGCAGTTGGGGTTAGAGAGGAAGATGCAGGAGATAGGCTAAGATGGCAAAAGATGACACGCTGTGGCGACCCCTAACGGGACAAGCCGAAAGGAAAAGAAGAAGAAGAAGTTGATGATGCGGTCTTCCACAAAGTTTGATCCATTGAAGGCATTTTTCGTACTGGGTCTTCGGTTTTGGAAAGGGTACGAATTGAACTCCACCAACTAGCCTTTCAGGATACCTGTCGTCACTATTACAATGTCCGTGACTACACCTCTTAACCATATCTATTGTTAAAGAACCCAAATACGCGATAAAACGCTATCAACAGCTATACTGGACCATGCAACGTTGTCTGAGGTAATAGCGGACGCCAACAAGGGGCGTGGTTTATGCAGATCTCTGGCCTCTGATTGGTCAGCGATGCAGATGACGCAATTTCTACGGAGGGGTCAATTAATAGGGTGTGGCGTGGTCACAATCATGATAACATTCTTCCTGCTTATGACACATCTGTGGAGCATCGAAATGTTGTCCTACTATGAAAAACCTTTGACACTCCAAATCATTTTGAGCACCACCAAAGTAGCTTTGAAACCACCTTCTTATGAAGAACCAAATATACCTCACCTTGCTTCTTTGCTAAGGCAAGATTAGTCTCAAGGCCAGAGAGATAACTACTACTACCCCTTCTAAATCAAAACTAACTGAAGTAAAAGCTATCCAAAAACTAGAGGATGATGACTGGTTTTAAAGTGCGACAGGCATTTTTGGAAAGAATAATCATGGTTTCCTATGGTAGAACAAAGTTGGCACGGTGGAGTAGTTGTAAAGCGTTGGCCTCACAGTTCTGAGGACTCGGGTTCAAATCCCGGCCCCACCTGTGAGGAGTTGCATGTTGACCTTTGTTTACCTTGCCATATTGCCGGTCTAACAAAGCATTGTTCAATGATATGTCGGTTGGAGACGACGTAAAAATATGTCTTATAGCACGATGCCCAGAGCCCTGTCCGATACCGTTAGACATTTAAAAGATGAAAATATACTAAGGTACGTGGAAAAATTAGATAAACTCAACATAGAGGACCCGTATTTAATGCCGAAGTCGATGTTTTCGCCGATAAGAAAATGGACTGTTAATTTGCTTCCGCTTGTCTTAGAAACTGGATATACACATGTATCTGGTGAATAAGTCGTTGAGATTTACACGAAAAAGTTTGAAAGCATATAAAATTCTAGATGCATACAAATACTATGTTGCTGGATCTGTTCTCAATCAGGAATAAATCACACATAGTGATGGGTTGACGGCTCGTGAAGACAGAAGCATTTGGCCACACGTTAACCTTTGCCGGAATCCATTGATCTTTTCAGCTAGTATTTAATACAAATACCAATATTTCAATAAATTACACATGGTTTTACACAAAGTCGCATTCATCAACTATGATTGGAAAAAAAAAAGAGGACGGAGTCATCTCCACGACCACACTTAACCTTCGTAAACCTCTGCAACAGTTTTTTTTTTTATACACATTGTTCTCAAATGAGCCAACTAGGCATTATAAATACTTCTTGGTAATTTGACACTGAGAAGAATAACTTCTACCTGAAATGAAGCGATTGCTTCACAGGTGTGTGTGTATTTTGGTTGGGCACATCCATCACATTTAATTGCCAAAATCCATCGATATGTTCTGGTCTTTTCATCTGGAATTCCATAGAATGATCTTTTTGAATATCTGTCTCGTCGTCTGTTGTGACAACCAACAGCACAACAGGTCTCGGGGACTGTAAATATTCTCCTCCGGTTCAATGTCTCCCACAATGTCAAGCAGCTCTGTTTGACCGGCAATAGGGCGCCGGGAAAATAGTGACGTCATGTGCACGAGCTCTATAGTTAAGGTCTTTTCTTCGTTTTCCAAGTTTTTTGCCTGTATTTATCAGGCCTTGTTTCATGATTTTTGGACTTTGCCTTTTTGCCATGTGTTTTTGTGCTTCTGCTTACCTGTGGGTCCTCCTCCATGCTACCTGCCCATGACACTGTGTTAATGTAGCCCATTCCACTCTTCCCGTACAAGCAGTGAAAATGCCTTAGTTTCCCCAAATTCCCAAAAGACAATACATGTGGGACATAAACGCTTTGATATATCCATCCATCCATTTTCTTAGCCGCTTATCCTCACAAGGATCGTGGGCCGGGCTGGAGCCCATTTTAGATGTCAATGAGCAGGAGGCAGAGTAAACCTTGGGCTGGTTACCAACCAATCGCAGGGCACATAAAGACAAAGAGTGTGGCTGACACTCACAATCACACCTAGGGGCAATTTAGGGTGTCCAATTAATGTTGCATGTTTTTGGGATGTGGGAGGAAACCGTAGTGCTCAGAGAAAACCCATGCAGGTACGGAGAGAACATGCAAACTCCATACAGGCGGGTCCAGGATTGAACCCGGGAACTCAGAAGTGTAAGGCCAACACTTTCCAGATGAGTCAACGTGCCACCACTCCTTAATGTATTCCATCCATCCATTTTCTTAGACGCTTTTCCTTGCAAGGGTCGCGCGAGTGGTGGAGCCAGTCCCAGCTGACAATGGGCAGGAGGCAGGGTACACCTGGACTGGTTGCCAGCCACTCACAGGGCACATGTAGACGGACAACAGTCCCACTCACAATCACATCTCGGGTCAATTTAGTGTGTCCAATTAATGTTGCATGTTTTTTTTTGGTTTTGGAATGTGGGAGGAAACCGGAGTGCCCGCAGAAAACCCATGCAGGCACGGGGAGAACATGCAAACTCCACACAGGTGGGTCCGGGATTGAACCCGGGACCTTAGAACTGTGAGGCCAATGGTTTCCAGCTGATCCGCCGTGCCCCCCTCTTTAATATATTGATTACAAAAATCCAGAGTAATAGTGAACTCTTTTTTTGTTCTAATGGGGTGCTTACCACAATGCACACCCTGGCCCCTACTGACCGCCTTGGTTGAATTAAAAAAAAAAAAATGTGGTCAAGGATGATACATTCACTGATGCATTTCAGTTGCTTTATAACCATCATTTAGGTCAATTTGTTCAAGCAGACACTTCTCCACCGTTACCAGTGTTTTTGCTTTGTTCTTTGTTATGGAAAGCCAAGTAAAAATGGCTTCCGGAAATGACCAAAAAGTCCTGAGGAAACTCCACCCTGTGGCGTCTTCGCTAATGGACAGGTTTCCAATAACTCCATCTTGTGTGTCATAGAGATCAGAGAACACAGCTGATAGGTGAAGCGTGAAGTTTTTTTTCTATCGTTAATTTATACGATTGGTCTAAGGACTGTGGTAATGTCATTGGAAACCTACCAATACATCATTGCAGAAGAACCCCGGCACATTTTCAAAATTGAGCATGTGAGTTGTGCTCAAGTATTAAGGCAAACTGTGCATGGGATAGGCACAGTGACATCAACATAATCGCCACATGCGCTAGTACAAAGCGGCCTTTATTGCCCTCCTCCCCCACACACACACATAAAGCCCAAGATGTTACATACAGTAGCATGTCTTGACAGTTGAATCTTGTTTCTTATAATTTTTCAGGATGATAACTTGAATCCTAAAAACATATGTGAGGTTTCTACGGAAAATGTCCCATATCTAGTATATTCCAGCAACTGTCAACCATGTTTCATTGGATTTCAAAGTGCCATTCTCTCAAGATGTTTGACAAAATGGCAGCCACTATCCAGAACGTATTCTACAACTTTGAAGAGTGCAGGCAGCGTCTTGCCCAAAGATTAAGATCTTCTGCCACTCGAATAATAGGCATAGAAAATCTATGGATGGATAATTTAACAATATTGCCATGTACTGACAAGACTGACATCATAGATCTTTGATGCGCAACAACTCAATTATGACGAATATACCTGCACTTGTAATCCTAAAATAAAGTTCAACTTTAAATGTTTAACTGATATACAGTTTAATTCAAATTTTCCTCAGATTTACTCTCAACACAAACATAAATGAGCAGACTTGCTTGTTCTTAGTTTAAGTTTAATGCAATCAGTGCATTAACTGCACTGATCTTATTGGTCTATTATGCACTATTGACAGACGCCAACTAATTTACCAAAGTGTATCATTTGCTCATTAACCCAATAAACTATTTTTTTTGCCCTATTTTAAATAGAAGGTTTGGGATTGGCTGTTACCTTGGCGATTCAGCGTCTGATTGGCTCCTCCTTGTTTCCGAGGCTACTCTGTGACGTTTTTGGGTCTGCCTGAGATAAACTGGAGAGAATGGCTGCCTGTGCAGGTTAGCAAAAAATCTTCGTCGTTTTCCTGTATTAACCAGACATAAATAACACGCTTTAAGTTCTCAATCGTGTGGTTTTAAGCTTGCAGACCACCCCCTCATAGATATTGTACCTATAGGTGACATGCTGTGTCGGTGTTAAAAGAGGTCGAGCCTCGAAAGGACTCCTCGAAAGTGTTTGCTTAGGCTCGCTCGGCTTTGTGGCTAACGTTAGCCGTCTGGCTAACTTTCGGCCGGTTAGCTTACAGCTGATTGTGTAAACACTTGTTCGTTACGACCAGAGACAAAGGATGGAAAGTTGTAGTTGTCCTACTGTTGATCATTACTAATGACAGATGCACTACGTCTTATGTTGTCATGTTGAACCGTAATTTAGAGGCTGGGGCTGAACGCACTTTAAGTTTTTATCAGCGATTTTGATCTGGTATTGCTACTATATATTAGCATGGTTACTGTTAGCTGTTAGCTAAAAGTTTACCATGGATGTTTTCCAGGCAACGTTAACAGTTTATAACGTAATTCCCAAGTTTTGACAAACATTGTGGGGCGGATGCCACCATCCGCGACCCGTCTTCTGTTTTTGTGTGTGTTGTGAAAGTTGTAGTTGAGTCTAAGGTAGCAGCCACCTTCCTACCAACTAGGCATCGGTAAGCAAGCTAGCGTCCGTTTGCCACCGTGTGTTTTGCAATCCCCTCAATTCGACTCTTTGTCTTGTCACGTAGCTTGGGTTGTTCAAATCACGGTATTTTTTGTGAAAATGTTATCCCCCGTAGCCCCAATAAAAATGAGGTGGTTTCCCCTTAGATTCCACCGACGTGCTTTAACCCGTGTGGAACATGTTTACAATTGGATTAACCGAAGGGAGAGAGACCCTCGAACCATAAAGTTTAGTGGCTGATCTCATTGTCTTCAAAATACAAGAATGTGACGACAGTTTTAACGAAAAGTCTGAATAGAAATTTATCAGAAAACCTAAGCCTTAATACCTTTTAATATATTTTTTTATATCCACCTTCAATCTACCTTCAGATTGACATTGGGTGGTTGAATGTGTTACATGTACATTTTTTTGTTTCTGCTTCCCTGAGCAGTGTTTTGCTAACAAATATACAATAGAACCTCAACATTTAATATTTGTGTGATTTACTCTTACTCCATTTTAAGTTTGCAAACAGCAAAACAAAGCCCCCTATTTTATTTGTATTATAATTAACACAAAACTACTTCTTTTCCTTTCGGCTTGTCCCGTTAGTGGTCGCCACAGCGCATATTTGTATAGCACAGTTTTACGCCGGATGCCCTTCCTGACGCAACCCCTCTGCATTTAGCCAGGGAGAGAAGCTTACAGCACCTGGTATTCCCAGGCGGTCTCCCATCCAAGTACTAACCTGGGCCAAACCCACTTAGCTTCCGAGAATTGACAGGATCGGGCGTTCTATAATTAACACAAAACATGGGAAAAAAAAATAATAGTACTGAATTGGGTCTGCCTCCTCCCCGATGACAGCTGGGATAGGCTCAGGCACTCCAGCAACCCATGCTAGGATAAGCAGGTCCGAAAATGGATAGATGGATGGATGAATTGGATTGTCGTAGGGCGGCATGGTGCTACAGCTGAAGAGTTTTGGGCTCACAGTTCTGAAGACCGGGATTCAAATCTTGGCCCCTCCTGTGTGGAGTTTGCATGTTCTCGCCTTGGCTGTGTGGGTTTTCTCCGTGAACACTGGTTTCCTCCCACATCCCCAAAACATGCATTAATTGGAGACTAAATTGCTTCCTGGTGTAATTGTGAATGTGACTGTTGTCTGTCTTATATGCCCTGCAATTCGCTGGGAACCAGTTCAGGGTGTACCCTGCCTCCTGCCCGATGACAGCTGTGACCCGCGACCCTCGTGGGGATAAGCGGCTCAGAAGATGGATGTATGGATTGTCATACTTAATTGATCGGGCAGACAGAAGTTTGATAATGAGCATTTGTAAAAACATTACGATTAGTCGCTTCAATCAGACATTATTTAAAGTTGAAAATCTCCTCCATGATGTTCATTTAGAATTTTTTTGTTTCCAATTTCCTTAAGAAATGAGAATTATTTCCATAAATTTACTTTATTTAATAACAAAAAGTAAGGGTGGAACATTTCATGAAATCCACTGTTCCATCCATATCTCGGTTTTCTGATGATGCGTTTTAAGTTCTGTATATAATATTTATGGATATTGATGATATTAATTAGCTTTGTTTCTCTAGCTGTGCCAGTGGGGTTGGACAAGCAGAACAATTAAATGTCCCTCTCATGGGATGGAAAAAGGCATTAAAAAGATGTGTATTCCACCTGTTGCAATGCAAACAGAATAAAATGTCTCTCTGCAAATATATCAGCTTTGTGTTTAGCTAAAAGAAAAGGCCCAGATTTCACACAGTACATTTCTGACTACATTTGACAAGATTTCAGTATTCATACATTTTATATTTTGTTTGGTGGTTAACTGTGACATTTTTCAAATGTAAAATTAGTGCCTCTGCTCAATTAAGGGCGAAATGGTGGACATCTGGTTAGCACATTCGCCTCAGTTTTGAGGATCTGGGTTCAAATCTGGCTTTGTCTGTGTAGCATTCCCACGTTCTCCCCATGCTTGTGTGGGGTTTCTTCAGGTACTCTGGTTTTCTCCCACATTCCCAAAACATACATGGTAGGTTAATTGACTAATGTGAATGGTTAAATGTGGCATGCAATTGGCTGGTGACCATTTCAGGGTGGAATGAATATGTGAAGTGCTCCACAGCTTGCCTTAGCGGGTTGGCTTCATATAGATGGCACAAAATTGCATTTTCAGCACAATGCCTCATTATTTTATGCTGAAGCGAGGCCACAACAAAATCAGGGCACTTCTAATTTTGCAGTAATGTGAATATTGTGACATCCCGACAATTTTTTTTTACATGGTTACCCTTTTGGGAATGTATGTTTTGCTAACTTGCCCGTATTTGCGACTTGTCAGGGACAATCGAAAATTGGTAAACTTTGAACCCTGCTCCTAACATGACATGACAAGACCTGGAAGACTTCAGACTTGACTTAGACTTGGGAATTAATGACACAGGACTTCATTTCACCCGATACAGGATTACTAAAGAGCCTTATTGTCCATTTTATTATTTTGTTTCAAGTTAAAATTTTAAATTAATGCTGCAGGTCTTCATTTTTTCCTTTTGGCTTGTGCCGTTAGGGGTTACCACAGCATTTCTCCTGCATCTTCCTCTTTAACAGCAACTGCACTCATGTCTTCCCTCACTACAACCTCAATCAGCCTTCTCTTTCGTCTTCCTCTAGCTCTCTTGACTCATCACCCTTCTACCAATATATTCATACCCATTAAAGTCTGCTCTCTCTAACTTTGTCTCCAAAATATCTATCTTTTACCGTCCGTCTGATCTCATTTGTAATTTTATCCAGCCCGGTCACTCCTAGTATAAACCTTAACATTTTCATACCTGCCACCTCCAGCTCTGCTTCCTGTAGCCTCTTAAGTGCCTTTCTATGTAAACCAAACATCATGGCTGGCTTTGCCACTCTTGTAAACTTTGCCCTTTATCCTAGTAGAGATTCTTCTGTCACAGAACCCACCTGACACCTTCCTCCATCCATCCTTACCTGCTTCATTCATTTCTTCACTTCCTTACACACTCACCATGGTGCTGAACTGACACCAAGTATTCAAAGTATTGCACTCTTGTGAATTATTCTCTTGTAACCTCACTCTTTCCCCTCCACCCCTCTCAATTATGCACATGTACTCCTCTCTTGCTTCAGCTAATCGTCATTCTTCCTTTCCTGTGCATGCCTCCACCTTTCTGTTCATCTACCTGCTCCCTACTTTTACTGCAGATCACAATGTAATCTGGAAACATCGTGGTCCCAATTAGGCTCCAGTCTCTCATTTGTCAGTCTGTCCATCACCGCTGTAAACAGGAAGGGTCTCAGGGTTAATCCCTGATGCAGTTCCACCTCCACCTTAAACTCTTGTATGCCTACAGCATACCTCACCACTGTTCTGCTGCTCTCATACATGCCCTTTACTAATCTAACATACTTCACTCCTATTCCAGAGTTCTGCATACAGTACCTCTCTGGGTACCCTGTCATGGGCTTTTTCTAGATCTATAAAGACACAATGTAGCATTTTCTCTGATTCACATTTGAAAAATGCAATTAAAAAATAGGTACAGACCATTCAGTACAATGATAAAAATATCCATCCATTTCTTTGCCACTTTTCCTCATGAGAGTTGCGCTGAGTGCCAGAGCCTATCCCAGCTGTCAACGGGCAGGAGGCAAGGTAGACCCTGAACTGGTTGCCGGCCAATCGCACTCACAATCACACCAAGGGGCGATTTAGAGTGTCCAATTAATGTTGCATGTTTTTGGAATGTGGGAGGAAAACGGAGTGCCCAGAGGATAGGGGGAGTGACGTTCACCCCATTAGGAAAAAAAAAAAAAAAAAAAAAAGAGTTCACTATTACTCTGGATTTTTGTAATCAATATATTAAAGAGGGGGGCACGGCGGATCAGCTGGAAACCATTGGCCTCACAGTTCTAAGGTCCCGGGTTCAATCCCGGACCCACCTGTGTGGAGTTTGCATGTTCTCCCCGTGCCTGCATGGGTTTTCTGCGGGCACTCCGGTTTCCTCCCACATTCCAAAACCAAAAAAAAAACATGCAACATTAATTGGACACACTAAATTGACCCGAGATGTGATTGTGAGTGGGACTGTTGTCCGTCTACATGTGCCCTGTGAGTGGCTGGCAACCAGTCCAGGTGTACCCTGCCTCCTGCCCATTGTCAGCTGGGACTGGCTCCACCACTCGCGCGACCCTTGCAAGGAAAAGCGTCTAAGAAAATGGATGGATGGAATACATTAAGGAGTGGTGGCACGGTGACTCAGCTGGAAAGTGTTGGCCTTACACTTCTGAGTTCCCGGGTTCAATCCTGGACCCGCCTGTATGGAGTTTGCATGTTCTCTCCGTACCTGCATGGGTTTTCTCTGAGCACTACGGTTTCCTCCCACATCCCAAAAACATGCAACATTAATTGGACACCCTAAATTGCCCCTAGGTGTGATTGTGAGTGTCAGCCACACTCTTTGTCTTTATGTGCCCTGCGATTGGTTGGTAACCAGCCCAAGGTTTACTCTGCCTCCTGCTCATTGACATCTAAAATGGGCTCCAGCCCGGCCCACGATCCTTGTGAGGATAAGCGGCTAAGAAAATGGATGGATGGATATATCAAAGCGTTTATGTCCCACATGTATTGTCTTTTGGGAATTTGGGGAAACTAAGGCATTTTCACTGCTTGTACGGGAAGAGTGGAATGGGCTACATTAACACAGTGTCATGGGCAGGTAGCATGGAGGAGGACCCACAGGTAAGCAGAAGCACAAAAACACATGGCAAAAAGGCAAAGTCCAAAAATCATGAAACAAGGCCTGATAAATACAGGCAAAAAACTTGGAAAACGAAGAAAAGACCTTAACTATAGAGCTCGTGCACGTGACGTCACTTTTTTTCCTTTGGAACTTAAAGCCTAAGTGTCATCCCTATAAACATTCTAAAATAGATATTGTATTGAAAAGCACATATAACATTATTCACTTCAATGTCGATGCGAAAAAATAAATGTGAGCGGAGAGCGCGTCATCCATGCGCAAAGTTGCAGAAGTGTCATTCTACGATATCCAAGTGGTCGCCATATTTGCTGCATCCTCCGTCTGTGACGGAGATTTGAAAATGACACTTGACGATGAAAACGCGTTGCACGCTAACTATGGGAGACAAACGCGCCCGTTCTGACACGGAAGCTCTTTCCAAAAAGGAGAACACCACACAACCGAGTGAAGTTACTGGGGCAATGCTACACTATTGTTTTGAGCCCTTGGGGCAAGATTACACAATAATTACATTGTTTCGGGCCATATTCAGATGATATGGGATCACGGCCAAACCGCATCCCCGTCCGATGCACTTCTGTGGCGGAGATGAGCCTTCGCGGCTCATTGCAGCCGGCCGGTGTGGCTGTCCTGCTTTAGGGGGGTGTTCACAGACGCCGCGGTACTAAGCAACACAGTCGGGGCACTTTATGCGCGCACGGAGTGAGGCATTCTCGGCTGGGTTCTTCAGAGCAGCCCCTGTCTGCAAAGCCTGACGCGCAGCCTTCGCAGAAGCCGTGACCGCGGCGCCTCAGCCGGTGTGGCTGATTTTCGGCGCCGTGGTGGCATATAATGGAGCCGAGCCGTGCTGGTTTTAGGGGGATGTTCATACCCGCCGCAGTACTCAATGAACACCGTCGAACCGGGGCACATTACTGCGCGCACGTATTCTTGGCTGGGTTCTCCAGATTTGCTGCCGTCCGTGCAGCAGCCCGACGCCGTCCGATGCGCACATCAACATATTTCGTACGCGGATCTTTTGTTATATGAGAGACCGATTACATAGTCCGCCCCAAACTATTATTTTTTTTAGTAGCAGTATACACAACTACCTGTCATTCGGAACCCACAAAGCTCTCGTCCTCTGTACCCGTGCAATCCATTTTTCGCAACGAACCGGGTCTCTTGCAACCTTATGAAGGGTAAATCCATTCTCCCGAGTGTTCAAGCAATGTCCAGCAATGCAATGAGCCGGCATTTTGGCTAACATGAAGGAACAACGAGCTACCTTCCCGGAAGTAAAACTAATGGAAACAAACAAGTCCACTTGGTGACTCTGCTGTCCTTTTAGTCACTTCCTGCTTCTCGAAAACAAATCCCTCGAGAGGATTTTCATGGTGGGAGTTACAGAAAGCTGTATACGTCAAAATCATATTTTGTGGTGAAAAAAACACATGGGCCCATATTGGCTGATGTTTTTTTCATTAATAACATACTAAAAATCATCCATTTCATGACAGTAGCCCTTTAATGGTGTATTCAGTTTGAACTAATGAAACATTTCAGGTTTTGTCTTAAAACATGTTTTGTTGATCTTTAACTCTACTTTTTTCTGTTTAGAGGTAGGGAAGCTGTTACAAGTTCAGAATGGGACACCAAGCACCAACTACAATGGGGTAGACGCTATACACGCCTGCAATATTCTTCAGCAGCTCAAAGCTTTGTATGATGAAGCTCAGCTTACAGATATTGTCGTAGAAGTGGACCATGGCAAGACGTTCTCATGTCACAGGAATGTTCTTGCTGCAATTAGCCCCTATTTTAGGTAAGAAATGGTTTTCGTATTACAGTAAAGTACTGTATATCAAAAGTACCCGAGTTTACAGTGGTGTGAAAAAATATTTGCCCCCTTGCTGTTTTTTTCCCCATATCTATCTCACACAGGTTTCAAACCATCAATCCAATTTTAATGTCACTCACAGATGACCGGAGGAAATACAAAATGCAGTTTTCAAATTACAAATTTATTAGGGCACAAAAAACGTCAAGCCTTTCTGACCATCTGTGAAAAAGTAATTGCCACCTGAACCAAATAACGGGTTGTGCCACTCTTGGCAGCAATAAGTGAAATCAAGTTTGCGATAATTGGTGATGAGTCTTTCACATTGCTCTGGAGGAATTTTGTCCCACTTTGCAGAATTCTTTCAACTCTTAACATATTGGATGGAGGGTTTTCTCGCATGAACTGGCCTTTTAAGGTCACACCACTTCATCTCAATTAGATTTAAATCTGGTCTTTGACTTGGCCACTCCAAAACCTTATTATTATTATTTTTTTGTCCCATTCAGAGGTGGACTTGCTGGTGTGTTTAATATCGTTGCCCTGGTGCATCATCCAAGAGCGCTTGAGTTTGAGGACACGAACTGATGGCCGGACGTTCTCCTTCAGGATTTTCTAGTACACAACAGAATTCATTGTTCAATCAATCAGACCAAGTTTCCTGGTTCTGAATCAGCAAAGCATCCCCAGACCATCACACTGCCAACACCATGCTTCATTGTTGGCATAATGTGCTCTTTATTAATTAATGTGCCATTTTTATGAGAGATGTAATTGGCTGCACACCTTCTAAAAAGTTTTGACACTTCAGTCAACATAATGTTTCACCAAAAGTCTTGAGGATCATCAAGATGTTTTTTTTTTTTGGCAAGCAGGGTTTTTTGCCTGGGAACTCTCCCACGGATGCCACTTTTGGACAGTGTCTTTCTTATGGTAGAGTTATGAACACCGACTTTAACTGAGGCCTGCAGGTCTTTCGATGTTGTTCGAGGTTCTTTTGTGACCATCTGGATGAGTCGCAGTTGCACTCTTGGAGTAATTTTCGTTGGTTGTCCACTCCTGGGAAGGTTGGCCAATATCCCCAGTTCTCTGCATTTGTGGGTAATGACTCCTAACAGTGGTTCGCTGGAACCCCAAAGCCTTGGAAGTGGCTTTGTAACCTGTTCCTGACTACTGGATTTCAATCACTTTTTTTCTCATTTCTTCTTGCATTTATTTGCATCGTGGCATGATGCGTTGGCACGATGCAATGGTTCTTGAGACCTTGTACCCTACTTCACGATCTCTGACTGATTCTATTTAAGTGTCACTGACACCTAAAACATAAAATTTTGTATTGTGTTGTTAACGCCAAAAAAAATTCGCCGGCATGGACTCATTCGTTTGTTCACAGCACGTCAGAATGTTGCCGTATATCCATTTAAAAAATATATTTTTTCATCTCCCGCCATGAAAAGTCTCTCAAGTCTTTTGCGTTGACCAAGAGCCAGGAAGTGACGTTTTTTTGCAGACGTAGCGTGCAACACCAACTAATTAGCCAAACGATGGATAGTCGCTAAACTCCAAAGAATCAGCGAAGGTTATTTCCAGCGAATGTTCCAGGAAGGCACTGTGGTGTCCGTGTACTTTTCCGAAAGCAGCAGTATTAATAAAAAGCTCAGTCGACAGCCATCCTTGTCCTTATAGAACATATCGAATATAGAAATCCGCGTCCAATGACTTAATGGAGTCCTTCTCTCAGAATTTGTCAATGTGACGATGCGCATGGGGTGCCGTTTGCAGTAGCGCGGGCCGCTGTTTCCCTTGACCCCGGAGGTGGGTGGGTCGGGCGTCAGAGAAGTCCGAAAACCGCTCTTGTTCATCTGCCATTTGCATTCGGCACAGCGTGTGTTGCGAGGGATCCAGTGTGATATCTGGACATAACGTCACAGACAATATGGCCGCGACAAGAGGCCCTGTAGCTCAGTGGTTACAGCACTGGTTTGGTAAACCAGGGGTTGTGGGTTCATATCCCACTGGGGCCTCCACTCCCTGAGAAGGGTTGCGTCAGGAAGGGCATCCGGCGTAAAAATTGTGCCAAACATATATGTGCGTTCATCTGAGATGACACGCTGTGGCGACCCCGAAAGGGACAAGCCGAAAGAACCCCCCCCCCACAATATGGCCGCGTCTGGGATGTCGAGTAAAACTTTCACAACTTTGCGCTGTAATAAAACGCTCCCAGCTCACTTTTTCCGACTCCTGTTATCATCAAAGTGATAAACATTATATGTAATTTTGATTACACCTCTTTTAAAATGAATATTTTGGTGTCAGTGGCACTTTAAATGGTTTATTGATTCTACAAGTATGGTGATAGTCAGGTTTCGGTGTGGCTTGTGAAATTAAACTCATCTTTCCCAAATTTGTGGTTAGTCACAGTGACTTTGTGATTTAACAGGGGTATGACCGTAATTCCTCGAAGATAATGCGCAGATTTTTCAAAAAATATTTTCAAAAGGTTAATAGAGCGCATTATATTTTGGTATGGATGAAAAATAAAAAATACAATCAAATTGTATAGTTGTATACAGGTACATAGTGTTTAAAAAAAACGTATACACATACATTTCGATATGATATTCGATGTCTTATGTTGGACATTTATATTTAGTACGGTAATGTGCGCCCCCAACTTGATCTCTATGACCTCCGAAGAAAAAATTGGCGACTACAACGGCTAGTTGTGTAGCTGCTTTTGAAAGAAATTTCATAACTCGTGCCATGGCGCTGCCAACCCGGAAGTAGCACCGCAGTCTGAAACAACGATAGCTCGTCTCAATGACTTCAGGTGGGTAGCAAAACAACGCTTTTTTTTTAATGTGCCCATTGCCCTCGTTTCTACGTAGTTTCAGCTCACGTTTTGACACTTGACGCCATTGGAAAGCTAAGGCGTCAGGTGGCTGAGTGGCTGCGCTGCGGAACCAAAATTCTTGGGATTCAAAAAATGTTTCCCCACAAACGCCATGGATGACACAGAGGAGGACATGTCGTGGGAGCAAAATAGGATCATTATTATACTTCAGGACGCATTATACTCGAGAAATTACGGTACTTTTTAACAGAGGGTCTGAAAGGTTAGATTTTTTTGTTTTTTGTTTTTTTTCCTCAATAAATTGAATTGAAAACTTTGAAAACTGCCTTTTGTATTTCCTTGGACTGTCTTTGAAGCATATTAAAATTTGTTTGATGATTTGAAACTTGAGTGTGATAGGTATGCAAAAAAATCAAGAGGGGAGCAAATACCTTTTCACAGCATTGTATAATTTGACCGATAACTCAAAACTCCAATACAAGTCGAGGTTGACTGTAAATCTGGGTACACTCTTCGCATTGGAATTGATCTAGTCTCTTCTTCATCCCCTCCGCTTATTAGGTCCATGTTCACCAGTGGCCTTACAGAGAGCAGCCAACGGGAGGTCAGAATTGTTGGGGTGGAATCGGAATCTATGCACCTTGTTTTAGACTATGCCTACACGTCCAGGGTCACGCTCTCTGAGTCCAATGTCCAGGCCCTGTTCACTGCAGCCAGCATTTTCCAGATACCTGCCCTGCAGGACCAGTGTGCCCAGTTTATGATCAGCAGGCTCGACCCCCAGAACTGCATAGGGGTTTTCATGTTTGCAGATGCTTACGGGCACCAGGAGCTAACGGAACGCTCACAAGACTACATCCGTAAAAAGGTCAGTTCAACTTAGCTGATTACCCTGTGATTTACTTAAACTGCTGCTATTTATTACCTACACTGAAGTTGTATTTGACTGACAGTTTTAATGTGGCTGTAAAATTGTTGGTGCTTAATCATGATATAGAGTGGTACCTCTTCTTACGAATGTCTCTAGTAACGAAAAATGTAAGTTACAAAACACCTCAGAAAAATATTGTCTCTAGTTAATGAAGAAAATTGCGGATACGAAAGGAAACACAAGACAACTATCTGCAAGCATGACTGACTACACCTGTACATGTTTCAAATATGAGTGACTGTGTGTATCAGAATATTAAAGGCAACTGATTGTACTATTAGTATTACTAGATTATATCTAAGATAGTGAGCAATGTGGTCGAGTGTATCAGTACAACGCGACGTAACAAGTTTGAGACTTAAACGTTAATAGTAATACTACAGATCAACTTCTTTAACATGTTTTGCTGTACAGTGTAGAAATTATAGGATATATTTTCGTGTATATTCTATATCTATAATATGTATAATGTGGGGAAAAGGACAATTTTAGATGTCTTTTTACTGAATAATTCACTTAATTCATTTGTCTTGAGATAAGATGCCATGTTTTAAGCATATTTTAATGACAAATGTGATTTTGTGCTATGCAGTGATGGGGCAAAAAAATCTGGGCTTGGCCCTTCGGGAATTTCTGCCCAATTTTTTTGGGGGGTCAGGACTTACAAATTTTACTTTCAATTTTTGTCTCAATTTTGTTCACAGATATTGCCAGAATGCACCACAGCCATCCATTTTTTTAAATTTCCCGGGGGGGGGGTGGGCAAATGGCCCCAGACCCCCTTGTGCTCGCATTTGTATTTTCAGGAATTTTCATGAAAGTCCACTTTCATCTCTAATTTCTGCAACCTCCAGTTCTGCTTCCTGTTGTTTCTTCATTGCCACCATCTCTAATCCGTACATCATGGTCTAGCGGAGACTCTTCTGTCAGATAAAACACCAGACACCTTCCCCCAACTGTTCCACCCCGCTTGGACCTGTTTCTTCACTTCCTTACCACATTCTCCATTGCTCTGTATTGTTGACCCCAAGTATTTGAAGTCGTCCACCCTCTCTATATCTTCTCCCTGGAGCTTCACTATTCCTCCTTCGCCCCTCACATTCATGCACATACATTCTGGTTTACTTCAGATAATCTTCATCCCTCTCCTTTTCAGTGTGTGCCTCCATCTTTCTAATTGTTCCTCCGCCTGCTTCCAGCCTCCACTGCAGACCAGAATATCATCTGCGAACATCATAGTCCAAGGGTATTCCAGTCTAACCTCATCTGTCAGCCTATCCATTACTACCGTGAACAGGAAGGGGCTCAGCGCGGATCCTTGATGCAGTCCCACCTCCACCGAAAATTATTCTGCTGCCCTCATACATATCCTGTACTATTCTAACATATTTCTCCACCACACCAGACTTGCGCAGTCCTCTCTTGGTACTCTGTCATAGGCTTTCTCTAGGTCTATAAAGACACAATGTAGGCTCCTTCTGACCCTCACTGTACTTTTCCACGAGCATCCTCAAGGCAAAAATTGCCTCTGTGGTACACTTTCTAGGCATGAAACCATACCGTTGCTTGCAGATTCTTACTTCTGTCCTGAGTCTAGCCTCCACTATTTTTTCCCATACCTTCATTGTGTGGCTCATCATCTTTATTCCTCTATAGTTTCCACAGCTCTGAACGTCTCCTTTGTTGGTAAAAATGGGGACTAGCACACTTTTCCTCCATTCTTTTGGCATCTTCTCTCCCGCTAGTATTCTATTGAATAAATTGGTCAAAATCTCCACAGCCACCTCTCCAAATTTCTTCCATACCTCCACTGGTATGTCATCACGACCAACTGTCTTTCCATTTTTCAGTCTGTTCAGTGCCTTTCTAACTTCCTCCTTAACAATTATTGCCACTTCCTGGTCATTCACGCTTGCCTTCTACTCTACCTTCTCTCCCATTGTCTTCATTAACTTCTCACAGTACTCTTTCCATCTACTTAGCACACTACTGGCACCAGTCAACATATTTCTATCGCTATCCTTAATCACCTTTATTTGCTGCACATCCTTCCCATCTCTATTCCTCTGTCTGGCCAACCTGTAGAGATCCTTTTCTCATTCTTTCACATCCAACCTGGTGTACATGTCATATGACTCTTGTTTAGCCTTCGCCACCTCTACCTTTATCCTACGTCACATCTCAATGTATTCCTTCCACCTCTCCTCGGTCCTCTCCATGTCCCACTTCTTCTTTGCTAATCTCTTTCCTCTTCCTGTAGTTTGGGGTTCCACCACCAAGTCTCCTTCTCCTCTTTCCTATCAGAAGGCACCCCAAATACTCCCCTGCCTGTCTCTCTGAGTACCTTGGCGGTAGTCCTCCGGTCTTGCGGGAACTCAGCTTGTTTTACTTCTTTCCAAAAGACTACCCAACATTCTTCCTTTCTCAACTTCCACCACCTGATTCTCTGCTCTACCTTTGTCTTCTAAATCTTCCTACCCCCTACCAGAGTCATCCTACACACCACCATTCTATATTGTCGAGCTGTGCTCTCCCCCACCTTTACCTTACAATCAGTAACCTCCTTCAGATTACAACGTCTGCACAAAATATAATCCACCTACGTGCTTCTACCTTTGCTCTTGTAGGTCACTCTATGTTCCTGTCTCTTCTGGAAATAATTGCTCACCACTGCCAATTCCATCCTTTTTGCAAAAGATTTTCTTCACTGTACTGTACAACGTATTCGTTTGTTTTTTGCAAGTTTTTTTTCATCTTTCTTCACCAATTTCACTCACCCTTCTCTCTTCGCATAGTCACCCAATGCCAAAGGTAAATGAATAATAGTTTTTTTTTTAATTCTTGTTAACATTATGTACTTTGAATGCTTATTTTTGGCGGGGAGCTGGAATGGATTGCGCTATTTACCTGTAAATTGTGTTTCTATTTACGAAAAATTCAGGTTATGTAATTTCGTAGGTGAAGGAACCACCGTTAAATTTTTGAATGCAAAAAAGTTGTATACATAACATAGATATGTTGCTGGACAGTTATTACTATGAATATGTCAAATCATTCCAGACATTATCTCATCATCTGCACAAACTAAAGTAAACAATGAATATAGGACCAAGAGAACCTGTAGCTAGTTTCACCACATCAGGAATATCAAATCATGCATGGTGCATCTGTCTGACCTGACGTGTTTGGCTTGAGATGTCTGCTCACGTTGGCTTTTTAAAATTCCGTCACCTCACCCAAGCAAACTCACACCGACGAATACTTTCCGATGGGAAAATTAGGAAAGGTCAGTCCCCTGCTCCCCTCCTCTTTTTAGATTATCTCTCTCACAGTAGACATGCACCTCTGGTGAAAATTTCAGACCATTCCATGATTTCTAAGTGGGAGAACTTGCAATATATCAGGGTGTTTAAATACTCATTTTCTTCACTGTATATCTGTTTTTGTATTATTTAGTTCCATACATTTCATTTGTGGGGGGGGGGGGGGGTGAGCATTCTTCGCTAGGTGTTTGGAAAAATGGCTCAAATTTATTTTTGCCCGATGTCAATGTTTTGCATCGACTGCTTGTTTTTTCTTGCCTTTCGCTGTAGCGACCGTCCATGGCCTCTATCCTGGGGTTGAAGAAGCCTGCAACACAGGCTAGTCAAATTTTATGGTGATCTCCTGGTATTGTTCTCCCTTTTAGATGTTGTGTCTTTGGGCTTTGCTCCAAGTCAATTCCAGGGAAAACGTCTGGATGATCCATTACTATTTCTAAAGTCCACACCAGTCCTCTTTGTTGAACTAGGTGGCTGGCTGTTATCACGTGCTCCATTTTGAGACATCTGTTCAGTGGTTTCATTTCATCAGCAGTTGATGACAGGAAACATTGTGAGCGCTGCAAAGAAACACTTGATCGGTGACATTACTGCCAGCCTACTCAGTGCAGGGGTGAAGGTGACTCAATTCACTGTTCAAAGAAGACTTTGAAGAAATATACAGGCCAAACCACAAGATTAAAACTGCTAATCAGCAGAAGGAATTAGAAGGGCAAAATGAATTTTGGAAAGAGATCCAGACTTGAGGCACTGGACTGACGAGACCAAGCTTAACCTCAATGAGTGATGGAAAGGTCAACGTAAGGCGAAAGAAAAAGGATCATCTTATGATCCGAAAGATACAAGCTCATCTGTGAAATGCAATGCCGTGAAAAGTATTTGCATCTTCTTGATTTTTTTTTTTTTTTTAATTTTCATATCAATCTCACACACAGGTTTCAAATCATCAAACCAATTTTAAAGCCCCACTGACATCACTATATACATTGTAAAATAGATATTGTAATGAAAAATACATATAACATTAGTCACTTCAATGTCTATATGAAAAATATGTACGAGCGGAGAGCGTTTTCATCCATGCACAAAGTTGCGGAAGTCTCACTCGACATCGAAGTGGTAGCCATATTGCCTGCAACATCTTCAGCAGATGTCACACTGGGACATTTGCTGTTGAAAACGCATAGTGGCACCTGCTATGGGAGAGGAACAGCAGAGATTTTAAAAATTTTCCAATGTAGTAGTAATAGTAGAATATAGACTAGATTAGGGGTACTCAATGCGTTGATAGCGATCGACTGGGCAGTTCTGGTCGATCACAACAGCGTGTGGAATTAGTTTTTCCCCTATTTTAAGCCCTCGCTGTTTTCTTAAAGTAAAGAAATCTTATCAAACATGAGTATGGATGCTGGGGCGAAGGAGACAAAAACGTATCACATTCACTCGGAGAGGGAAGCAGACTTTTTTTTTCACAATGTCATTTTCGAAGAGCATTTGCTTCACCTGCCAGTGAAGTGAAATGTGTAGCGGCAATTTCAAACTGTTTATGGAAACTATGACACCGACATTCCACCGAAAAGCAAGCTGAGAATGAGAAAAGAGAACGAAGTAAAATCCCAATTGGCCGCACAGCAGTCACAGAAGCATTGTTCCGAGTTCGTCACATCACCGTTAATAACAAGTCCAAGATGGAGAGATGGTAAAAGAAGCATAGCTGACTCATTGTTCCGATCTTTTAAAAATAAGGCGGAAATATTATCTTCCATAAAAGCTCTATAGCTGTCAAGGAGTACAATTACATGGCGCTGTGAAACAACGGCTGAGAATTTATGTGGAACGACATTGTAGATTGTGCCTTTTCATTCATATGGTGTTTAGTTATCGTCGTAAACTCAGATGACAAAAAATGTTCATAGTTAAGTATGTAGTGTTGTGCAATATTGGCTCATGCGGTTATGCAAGGCACACTAACACACATTTACACAAAGAATCCTCACAATACTTTAAAATATGTTTTGCATTATTGTAGTGGATAGATCTTTGTGACTTTGTCATTCTATTTCATCATTGGTCATTCTAAAAAAAAAAAAAAAAAATCTCAGCCCCCCGTCGATCGAAAAGTCTGGTTACCCGTGGACTAGATATAGGAGTATAGAATAGTAATAGTTGAACATTGAAATACAATAAACGCAAATCTGAGGTAAGAAAGTCTGATGTAGTTATTATATTTTTTATACAAATGATAAGTGCTGTCATCGATGACAATATTTTGACACAACACAATTAATCATTAGTATATATTGTGATGAAACGGCGACACACAAAAGGGAAAACCGACATATTACGCTGCATCCTGTCAGTGTTGTAAACAAATCCACGTTTGAGATAACACAGTGATTGGCAATTCATAGTTCCTATTGAGTTGTGGTGATGAAGATGACTTGCAAGATTTCCAGATCAATAAAAATATTATTTAGTATTTAATTTGCTTATCATTTGCTAAAAGCCATTATTTAGTCATTTTATTTAGTATTTAGTCTTTTTATTTGTTAGTCATTTGCAATCATGCCAAACTTTTACCATATTTTTTAAAATGTTTTTATTATTTTATTTTTTGTCACATGGATGCAATGAGGGATTCACGATAACAAAACCTATAATATATTTTATATGATGTAGGGATTATGAACAGTTGCTATAAAAGCATGTAATATTTGTTGAAAGCTATGGCAAGTGGGCTTTCGGATGGGGCAAGTGAGATTTTGATTCACTGCAAAAGTTAATGTTGAGCCCTGTAAACATACAAGCCCACCTGAGTTCTTACTGTTTATTCTTCAAAACAAATCCCTCAAGAGGATTTTCATGGCAGGAGTTAGAAAAAGCCATATGTCAAAATCATGTTTTGTGGTGAAAAAAACAGATGGGTCCATTCCGGCTGCCTTTTTTTTAGAAATTTAAAACATACTAAAAAACATGCAATGTCATGTCAGTTGCGCTTTACTATCACTCAGAGACAACCCATGGAAATACGAAATGCAGTTTTCAAATCATCATCTACTTTAAATCCGTAATCTCAACTGTGGCCGGTCTATGGCCAGCTATTATGCAGATGGTCAGCAGCTTCTGGTCCTGTCAGACTGTCTCCTGTCAGGTCTTTTGCGCCCTGCCATGTTATCCCAGGGCTAGCTCCTGTCATTGCTGCTGCTCTTCTCAGCCAGTCCTTCTCATCTTTGCTTTGCACATAGCCGTTTCACCTCAGATGCAATCTCACCACCTCACTGATCGCCTCCACTCCCAGACTACTTCGCAACTCCTTGCTAGTCTTCCGGTCTCACGGGGACACCGCACACATCCACCTGATCATTCTCATCTCTGCTCTCTCCAGCTTCCGGTCCTGGTCAGCAGTCAGGCCACACATACTCCCATATACCATGCATCTCTGAATGCACGAGGAGTATACCACACCCTTCAGTCTGTTTGATGGTTACTTAGATGTGAGGAAGGGCATCATCTCACTGAACCTCACCCAGCCACTCTTCACCCTCAGTGTAACAGCTTAGTCGCATCCTCCCTTGGCATCCAGCTAGTATCCCAGGAAGCAGAAGTATCTCACAAGACCATAAATGTCCCCATCCACTTCCAGGTCTTCCATGCCACCTGGTTTAGGCATCAGTCCACAGCACCTCTTGGATTGAAATGTCTCTATAGCCCCTTACATTTTTCCTCTTATTCCGCTCCATTTCCTGTTGATCCACTTTTCGTAGGATGTGCACATGATGGCAGTGCCTCCAAAACCCTGCCACACGTACTGCATGGACAAGTCCCCGACTCTGATACCATAGCCACTCCTGCCCCACCCAACTATGGGTTTGGACTTTGAAATAATGTAACTTCCAGTCTGTGGGCATAGAGTCCTCACTCACGATGGTGTTGCAGATATCCGTTAGCCACTCCATCTCCCTTAACTCAATATGGCTTGTTTTCCAAATGACAATTCAATTTATTAAACCACAAAAAATCCACACGTTTCAGACACTCTCTGAAAAAGTAATTTCCCTCCCTTGTTAAATCACAAAGTCACTGTGACTAACCACACATTTGGAAAAGGTGAATTTAATTTCACAAGCCACATCCTGATTACCACCATACTTGTTGAATCAAGACATCACTTAAATATAATCTGTCAGAGAACCAATACATCATCCCACAATGCGAAGAAATTATAAAGTGGATTGGAATCCATCAGTCTAGAAAAGCTTACAAAGCCACTTCCAAGGCTTTGGGGCTCCAGCAACCATTTTTGTCTGTAATATTTGTACTGCAGTAGATGTGGAAGATGGCCAGTTTTTCTTTGTAATCTGCTGTTACTGTGTCACAATAGTCCTTGCACGAATGGAGAGAGGATGCCTTTTCATAAAACAAAAGCACCAAGATGAACCTCATGGACAATGTTCGATCTTCATGTCTTCATGTACTATCTTTACTGCCTTCAGTTGAATTGTGACGCTTCTTCTGGCTATTCTTTCATGCTGCTCTATTACCATTTACAACTGCAAAACTAATAGCCTGTAGTTTGAATTCTGCCTCGTAAACATGACTCTTCACCGATGCTATTTTTAAGGGTCTTTAGAAAAATTTTGTTTTGCAGTATGCCGGTGGTATACCTACCAGGACGTGGCGTTGGTAAGTCTACGTAATGTGCATATTACGTAATGTTCTCTGGTTTATCACCGCCAGCGTACATAGAAAGCATACAAAGCAGTAACCACAATTGTAAATAGTATGAGAAAAGTGCATTATTACATATCTGCAACAATAAAACATTAAATATTAGTGTTGCTTGTGGCTGCAGTGCTACACCCCGTGAAGCAAGGACAAGACAAGGACAGGAAAAGAAGCATGCAGGACAAGGGTTGTGAACCCTGCTGTACAACTCAAGTGTCGTGGGATTGACTGTAAATTATAAGTCTATAGGATGAAAGTGTGCGTGAGTAAGTTAGTTGCATTATAAAGTCAAAACAACCACTGAGTTAAGATTTTCAAGTTGTTGCAATACCGACCGGTATGTTTGCAGCATCATCTGTGATGAAAATAATTGTCTGGGATGTGTAATACTCATACCTCTACAACCAAGTGAAACATAATTTGCAGCAATATCTTTCGCACATCCTGAGTTACCTACGTTTATATTTTTCATGTTATAAAATTGCTGCACAATTTTAGCCATAAAAAAACAGGATTGATTGACATACATTTGCACCAACATCTTAATAAATATAAACCCCTCGTTGGCTTGTTTTCATACATGCTATATGCTACTGCATTATTTATTTAAGCATTATTGTTATTAATTTTTGCTGTCACTGGCTGCTAGTGTAACGTGGAGCTGCTAGTGTGTTATTGTCACTAAACATGGCCGCTGGGCCTTTGTTGTTGTATTTTTGTCAAAAGGACCTCATTCCAAACATTGCGTTTCTGGGGTGGGAAAAAATCTCATGTGCTTCACCATGTTCCTAATCGTGATTACAAAGTCCCTCTGACATAGCAGCTATGGCTTTCAGTTTGTGATCATGCTTGCTACAGCAATGTTAGCAAGCAATGCTATTTTACTTAACTAGTGCTTGCTGTCACCAGATGCTATACATGAACACAGCTGTATAACACTTCTATTGGTTTGAAGTTATATTTGGGGGAATGCACAATAAATGAAATATCTAACTGATAGATGAGATCTCAAAAGACCATTTACAGCAAATCTTTGCTGTTGGGACATGGAGAGAGTTATAACATACGATAGATTTTTTTTTTCCCCAATTACCCACTGTACCTTTTCACTTCGCATTTCTTTTCTGTAATACTGCATTAATAATCAATAATATGCGGTTCTCCAAGAGAAAAATTATCATTTTGTATGAAAAAAAAATTGTACTTGTTTCACCCCCATTTGAAATTTCTTTAAATTTTTGTAACACTTGCATGTTTCATACGAGCAGTGTTTTTTTATGTATTTATTTTTTTAAGGTGTAATTAGTCACCCATGCCCCTTACATACCACTACATCCCCATCACATTTTCAACCTATGACAAGTGTTAATGATTTGCGTTTCTGCTTAACTGCTTTGAATTGTTCTTTTTTTTGTGATAGTTCCTGTGTGTTTCAAGAGAGCAAGAATTCCTCCAGATGACCAAGGAGCAACTGGTCAGCATTTTAAACAATGATGACCTCAATGTGGAGAAAGAGGAGCATGTCTACGAGAGCATAATCCGATGGTTGGAGCATGATCTGAGTGGCCGGGAGGCCCATCTTGCAGAGGTGTTTTCCCAGTGCATCCGTCTGCCTTTGTTGGATGATACCTTCCTCAGTCGGATACCTGCACCATTTGCTTGCGCCCTTTCCCTGTCGAAAGACACTGTTGAGGCGAAAGCCTGCCTCACTGGAACCAATGGTTGCCCCCAGCGCCTGGGCATGACTGCTTCTGAGATGGTCATCTGCTTTGATGCCGCTCACAAACACTCAGGGAAGAAGCAAACTGTACCTTGCCTAGACACAGCCACAGGCAGGGTGTTCAAGCTGTGCAAACCACCGAACGATCTCCGAGAGGTTGGTATCCTGGTCTCTTCAGAAAATGACATCTACATCGCTGGGGGCTACCGACCAAGTAACAGTGAGGTGTCCATAGACCATCGGGCAGAGAGCGACTTCTGGCAGTATGAACATGCAGGAAATCGATGGTTACCACATGCACCTCTTTTGAGAGCGAGAATTGGTTGTCGACTGGTACACTGCTGTGGGAAGCTTTATGCATTGGGTGGCAGGGTGTATGAGGGTGATGGCCGGAATGCATTAAAGTCTGTCGAATGCTATGATGCCAGGGACAACTGTTGGACGGCTGTGAGTCCAATGCCAGTGGCCATGGAGTTTCACAGCGCCGTGGAGTACAGAGATCGAATCTATGTCCTCCAAGGTATGTTAATCCATTTTAGTGGAAGGCATTTTTGTGTATAAAAACACAATTGCACCATCAGTCACATTTTGGATTTCGTCATGCTTGGACTTCCTTTTAATAACACGCTTCAAATATAAGAGTAGATAGAAGGAAAGAATCTCAAATACGTAACTACAATTTAATCTGGTGCATTTTCTTGTTCAAGTTAAAGGAACTTGAATGTTCACAAATGGCAAAGTTTTAGTCATCTGCTTTGATTTACTTGGCCCAAGAGACCATCAAAAGCTTTCTCGACTTTTACCTAAGCATCTATATATACACTAGAGGTGGGTGGTGCAATTTAGACATGGGCCTTCAGAGGGGACTTAAGTGACCTAATTCACCTGTTAATACCACCAATTCCAATGAAGTTGGAAAGTTGCATAACATAAATAGAGAATATAATGATTTGCAAATCCTTTTTAACTTATGCTGAATTGATTGAGATGGTAATGATCACACATTTTTTTTCTTCCAAATAACTTATTTTAAATTTGATGCCTGCAACATGTTCCAAAAAATCTGGGACACTTGCATGTTTACCACTCTTACGCCACCATTAAATTTAATAATGCTCAAATAAGCATTTGGTCAGTATTGGCTGATAATTAGCCTTTGATGCGGATGAACAACATTTGTAATAATCATGCTTAACATGGTTCTATACCTCTATTGGAGTCCAGCTGTTTGAATATACTGATTGGACTTGATCAGGAAACCCAGACACATATAAGATCTTACAACTCACAGTGCATGTCAGCAAATGAGAATCATGAGGTCAAAGGAATTGCCTGAAGAGCTCAGAGACAGAATTTCTGCAAGACACAGATCTGGACAAGTTTACAAAAAAAAAAAATCCTCTACACTTAAGGTTTCCAAGATCGTAGTGGCCTCCATAATCCTTGAATGAAAAATGTTTTGGATGACCAGAGCCCTCTCTTGAGCTGGCCATCGGTCCGAACTGAGCAATTGGGGAAGAAGTGACTGTGACACCGGTGAAGAAGAACCCAAAGATCACTGTGGCTGAGCTCCAGAGATGCAATCGGGAGATGGGAGAAAGTTCGAGCAAGTCAACCATGACTGTAGCGCTCCACCAATTGGCTTTATCACCATGATGGCATTAGGCTTTAGAACTAATTCCATTAATGCCACTCAATTTTCTATGACTGTGCAACGACCTGCTCACTTAGCATTGTGCACGTGAGGGCCCGTATTTCCAAGGCGAGCACGCTTGGATACATATACGCAGATGGAAATCAGAAGAAGGGTCCCTGCCCGTCACTATCTTTACTTGGCTTGGAGACCATGATGGGGTTTATGTGTGCTTTCATGTTGCAGAAGGTTTTTTTTCCTCCCTTCTAATGACTGGGCAACTGTACGCACCCTCTTTTTTTTTTCCCGTGATCACCTGCCCTAAGTACCGGGACTACCGCTGTGGCACAACGCTGCCACAATGCGTCGCAGCTTTGCAGAAAGCTTTTTCCAAAGCCACAACGTGTTATGCAGGTGCGCTGAAACACCGCAGGGCCTGCTGGACACCCCCCGCGTCTGCGGTCAGCTACTTAGTGTGGTTGACAACGGTCTACAGTCCCTATGCCAATTGGAACGTAGGACATGATGCAAGGAAAGAGGGGAAAAAAATGTAAAAAAAATTTAATAGCGAGACGTGTAAAGTGGAACCGTGTTGTAGCGAAGGAACACTATTTAAAGGGTGACAAGCCACTGCTGTGTTGTGATATGGTCTATGGTTTATCTACACTAAATTTATATTAAAGGAAGCGAAGTTGAGAGTTGTCTGAGAATAGAAAGTAAATTGACATGTTGAAGTTTAAGGCTCTATGGCCCATGTTCTAAGCAGCCTCACAACAGACATTTAAGTGCCACATTAGTGTCCCAAACCTCCTGAGATTTGCCCGCAGAAGGAAAATTGATGACAAATTGAGGATATGGATAACATAAATTTCATCAAAGAGGACAGAACAACAACCCGAAAAATTCAAGGTGCTCTCTAAGGTCAAGATACATCAATGTCAGATTGCACTGTTGTAGTTTTAGCCAAAGTAGACTTCAACGCAGACGATCCGGGAGGACACCACAGTTTACGGTAAATTATAAAAAAAATATATAAAAGAAAAGCGAGACTGCGATTTTCCAAACTACATCTTTAAAAGAGATGGCTTTTGCATAATGTTCTATGGCCATGTGATACAAAAATTGATCTTTTTGGCAACACTATCAGCTTTTTGTTCACAGATTCAAAAAAAATTAGCATATCGACAAAAGAACACTGCCTACTGTGAAACATGAAACAGGCACCGTTATGTTTTGGGGTTGCTTAGCTACATCTGGCACATGATGTCTTGAAACTGCAGGGTACAATACATTCTCAAGACGATCAAAGTATTGTAGAGAGAAATGTGCTGCTCAGATTACTTTCTAATTTTTAACTTTTTTTAAACTTTTTAATTGCTCACATTAGAGCTGATCAAGTTTGCAAAATGTGCAACTTATTGGCAAATTCAATTAAGCCAATGTTGAAGTCAAGTAGAAATATTTATTTGTACATTTTATTCCTACGGAACTTCAGATCATGATGTCTCACAAAGCCACATGGTTACAATACAAAATGAAATAGTCACAAACATACAGGTAGTACAAGAAAAAAGCAAAACAACTGAGTTGTGCCCACCTCCTTTTTTTTTCTTCCATACCATTTTAGCTATGTTAAAGTGAATGGTGGGACTTTTTCTCTCATTATGTAAGTTCCAATTTAAGCTTAACAAAAATATTAATGCTGTTTATATTCATTTGTACTTTTTGTCCACTATTGTGGCTAGTTTGGGCGAATTGAGCCCTCAATCTTTTTAATTTTATTTTGATTAATTCAAATGGGGTAAAACTGGTTTCATTATAGTAAGTCACTTGATTCCCCCAGCCCTTTTGGCTAGTTTGGGCGAATTGAGCCCTCAATCTTTTTAATTTTATTTTGATTAATTCAAATAGGGTAAAACTGGTTGTCACTTGATTCCCCCAGCCCCCCTACAAATTACATCTATCAGTTATTGGACAGGGTAGAAATTTCGTGTAGTCTATGCAAAAGAGGCTTTTAATAATTTGATGAAATCCAAGCAGATGAATGTTGCAAATTTCATTGAAGTAGATTAAACTCTGTTGACCCTGGAGAAGAACTATGGCCTTTTCACATGACACGCTCATGATTTTCCCATTCATTGTGTGTGTACCGATGTAGCGTCAGCACGTTTTGACGTGATGCCGAGCGCCGCATCAATGCAGAGAGCATCTGATGCCATAGAGATGAATCATTGGATAGAAAAAAATATCATTTGGGAGCATTGATGCAGTGACGTGAAATATCTCCTCTGAAAAGAACAGGGTCGGCAGAGTGATTTGTGAGTGCTATTTTGGCGTACTTGGACTAAAATGTTAAGAGAGAAATGTTGGAAAGGATAGTAATTACGGTTACGGTGTACAACTATGATAAACTTTGATTTCAGAGAAGTCTCTGCAAAAAGCTTTCAAACTCCCTTTCAAAGCTCCCTGCTCTGCCTAAAATACACCTAGAAGTGCGCTTGCCTGAAATAGAAAACACACAAATTTAAACTAAAATGTGCTGCTGTAAACTTATTACAGGATGTTGCAGTTCCCTTTAAATTTTTTTTTCTTTTTTTTTTTGCTGCTCCATCAACTCCTCAAAATAACCAATGACCAATAGATATTCAATAAATACAATCCACTCCGCAGGGAAAGCCTCCCGGAAGGCTGTTGCGTCACCACTTACCACAAATATGGAATGGCACCACCCCTGTTGCTGTCATCGTCCTTTCACACTAAGCAAGTGCAGTATGAAAAGGCCTTTAAGACCCCTATCCCACTGGCCTGGAGACGAGTTAGTGATCTGATGGCGAATCGAGTCTCCGTGATGTCTACTGGAGACTTGGTGGGTCACCAAGAAGTCACAGGGCAATTGAACGTTGAAGACCTTTTGATGGCAACTCCATGTGACCAACAACAACAACAAAAACCCTTATGTAGCTTAATAACACAAAAGTATGGGTAATCATCAACATTTTTATGAAGATTTCTGTATCTCCACTTCAATCACTGAAAGTGATCATCCTAGTATGTTGGATTTTTATGGATGAGATTTTTCCACTTACAAAGAAAAAGCTCAACATCGCTTAATGTCACAAAACAAAAAACAATATTTTGGTCTCCTGGGTCCTGGAGTTGCTGCCACTGAACATGCTTGGAAACATTTCTGCCAGTGAGAAGGGTTCTTTGAAGTTGAAGCGGTCTTATCTGACTGTAGAAAGTTATACCATGTATACAAAATACCATACCATAAAAGAAAACAATGTAGTCAGGGAAAAAGAGGTGCAGAATATCCATGTGCCAATTTGGCTGTGAACCCCCACATTCCAGGTTTGCGCCACACAGTGTGCATACCTGGTACGAGGGTGCTCATAAGATGTATTTTAAGTAGATGAACGAATTGCGCAGCCAGGGAAGTGCAGAGTGCCACACTTTTGCTGACTCAAGCACAAGAGGCTATACCCCTTAAAACCTACTGTCACAATTAGTCAAGGTGATGCTGCTATAGACTCAAAATTGCCTCTTATTGTCCCCAGGTGAATATTTCTTCTGCTTTGATCCTCGTAAAGACTACTGGAGTCATCTTTCCCCGATGAGCATCCCTCGGAGCCAGGGTCTGGCTGCCCTCTATAAGAACTGCATTTACTACATCGCCGGCATTTGCAAGAATCACCAGCGTACATTCACTGTGGAAGTCTATGACATTGAAAGGAATAGCTGGGGTCGGAAGCGGGATCTACCCTTTGACCAAGCCACAAGTCCGTACATCAAGGCCATGCTGCTGCAAGGCAAACTGCACCTGTTTGTACGGGCTACACAGGTTATGGTGGAAGAGCACGTGTTCCGCACTAGCCGCAAGAACTCCCTTTACCAGTATGATGACGAGGCTGATGTGTGGACTAAAGTCTATGAGACGCCTGACCGCCTCTGGGATTTGGGCCGCCATTTTGAATGTGTGGTGGCCAAACTCTATCCACAGTGTCTACAGAGGGTGCTCTGATGTAGCTTGGCTTGTTGTATGAACCTAATCTGTAAGGCAGAGGGAGTGGTGTGGTCCTGCCTGCCTTGTGCCTGGTGTTACCTCGGGTTTGCACCACAAAGACCATTTTTTTTACATGTCTTAAGCCGTTAAACCTTTTGGTTTGACAAGATCAAGACAGGGGTGCTTTTAAAGATTGCAGTATTTTTCCCCCAGACAGCACCATCTACCCACACTGATGCTTGCTCTAGAAAACCGTACAATGAATCATAAGTGCAATTATACAACTTGTTTTTTGCTTATTGTTGAGCCATGCTGTTGTCATTTGTTTTCGATACATAGGTGAGGATCTACAAAAGCATGTATACATGGTGTGCACTCTGGAGAAAGAAAAGCTACATCTCAGCATAAAGTAAAACTCTATAAATATATTAAATATATATTCATACGGGTAAGGCGAGTACCAATGCTCATTATTAGCTTGCTGGCTCTGTTGGCGTGCATCCCTCCACCACCTTCCAAGTTAAATTTCTGAAGCTCCTTTACGAGATGACTTAATTTTGAAGTGTGGTGTTGATTTACAGTAGTTTTTGAAACTCGTATGTTTTTTCTTTTTTCCCCCCACCTGCTTTTTCTCTCCAGGTGTTGGTGTGTCAAAACATACACTGTCACTGTGTGGCTTCTGAGCTAGTTTTACATTTTGTTATAGATTCCAGTAGGATGGGGGATCGCCCCTCCCACCCTTAAAGGTGTCCATTTTGTGTCACACATGAAGAGAACTTGTGATGTGTAATTTTGGAATATTCCCTCTTCACATTGGAGAAATGATGAGTGAACTTTGTGTCAGCATTAAGTGGGATGTTCTGACCAACTACAAGACTTACCTCAGACTTCAGAGATATTCCATTGGGAGGAGGAAAACAAGGACATTTTTTCAGGCCATTTTGTGTTAATGAAGCTAAAGCATTGATCTCTGTTTGGGTTGCTTTCTGGAGTGTCATTTTAACCACGTATAAAAGGTTAAAACAGCCTTCCACCTAAATGCTGAAATGCATTTTGAGGTCTTCTAATAATCTGGATGTTGGGAAGAATTTTGTGGTAGCAATAATTCTTGGAACTGTGATTAGGCTACATCTTTTTATGATTTAGGTGAAAGTGTTGATTATTTCATGTGCTTATCTGATAGTGAAATCACATTAGTTCCACTGGTACGTGGGCACAGGCTTAAAATGACGTGTGGTGCAGATCACTCACGATGCCAACGTGCCTGTGGCTGCAAGAAGAGAGTCATCACAGCTAGAAAGTATTCCTCCTGATGAACAATATCTGAAAATCTTCACGCTACACTTCAACAGACCTGAAATGCAGACTCTGAAAAGAAGAAACACCTTTGTGAAAAGGCCATAAATCCGTCTTTACATGCCACTACCAGTGGACTAACAATTGGTGCTGCTTTCATTTTGATTTGTTTTTTGACAATCTTTTTCAGAAGTAATACAACAGCAAAGTAGCAATTCTCTACCTGTGACATTTTCATTACAGTACTGTCAATTTTGTCACACAGGTTCCCGTGTCATCTTTGCACTACTACAAAAAAGCAGCCCACATTCTGAAAGAGCTGCAGCAACCTTATTATCAAAAGAATTACATGCAAATCAAGCATTCATTAAAAAAAAAAAAAATCCATGAAATTAATACAAGAGGGGACTGACCTGATGTTCGAGAGTCAGTTCAGAGTTGATGTTAAAAGCTTCATTCACACAATTTACAGTTGGTGAATGAGCAATGGAGAACTCAGGATTTCTACTGAAACAGTACTGTATTTTTTAATTGATTTTGTTGTGTAATATACTGTACTATAGGTTTGCTGTACTTGCACAGTTTTTAAACTTAAATTTCTTTTATAACTTGAAAAGTAGATGTTTTGTTTTTGTTGTCGTCAGTGGCTTTTCCCCTTTTTATTTCCTATTTAGTTATGGTAGATTAATCCTGTTCGGAGATTACCTGAAGGAGTAATACATTTGAATTGCTGTAGACTGTAGTACAGTAATATCTCACCAAATATAAGCATTACAGATCAAGAAACTATTTTAAACACCTCATAAATTAAAGTACAACAAACTAATGCTATTCTGCGTTGAGTTCATGGTCCTGGGCTAGAATACAAAGCTCATCTCATCAATTTAGTGCATCCTGGTGCCAGTTTACGATAGTACTCATGCTTTATTTTTCTCCACTTTGCTGGTTTGTCTCTTGGGGGTTATGGTTTATAGTGGTGATTGAGCTCAACTGTGAAATTCACGTCGCACATAACTTGAAAATAAAACAATGAAAAATTTAAGTGAACTCATTTCATTTTGTTTTCATTGGATTGCAGACGTCATTCAGCTATGAAGTTCAAAAGTGCTTCATCTTTATTAACTTTTGTAATGTTCGCAACCAATAAGAAAAACACGATACTTTTAATGCTTTGAAAACGAGCGGCCACAGTTTTGCAAAGGTGATCCAACAAACTTAAAAATGCCCCTTGTGAGATACAGAACAGTCTGTACTGTTCTTTTTCAGATTAGTCGGAAAATATTTTGTAAACCTATAAACGTGATTATTTTTATTTTTCTTGTGCTGGTAAAGTGAACATATCCGCCACTAATATTTTTGGGAGTATAAGACAAAACAATGTTCTTAAGCAAAAATCTAGGGGGAATATTAGCCGCTGCCAGGCTTAAGACTCTCGCAACTACAACGTTGGCCCCGTTTTCGTTTATTAATCCCCAAAATATTAATTTAACTCTTGATTTTACCTTTTTTTATTTTGAAGACGTAAGGAATACAAAACACTAATGCTTGAGTAAATATCGAGAGGTAAATTAAGGAGAAGTCGTCACAAAACTAAATACTGAAGGACAGATGTCTATCATTTTACCTCTATGGTAAATGAGTTCCAGGATGTGCTAGCTAGTTGGACTCCTCCTCCATGCCGGGTGACACGTGACCAACACCACTTGTAGTCGAGCCGTATTCACAAGTTTGGGTAACTCGGTTTAGTGGTTGTCGGTTGGGCCATACTGGAAACAATAAACGGTAAGTTGGTTTTTTTTTACACCCAAGTGTTGCCCAAAAAGTATAAAAGAGAAAGTTTGACCTCAACTTTTACTATCGAAGTGTTACATATTTACTCTGGTGAGGTGACGTGATAAACTGCGGCTTTTCGCTTCAGAGTGGTTTTACAGTCGTTGATTGTCGTTCTACTGTGGGAAACATTTAAAGCAGTTTTAATGCAATATACGTATGAAAGTTACAGTTGAAATGATTTAGTCTGACAAGACTAAGCTGTTTCTCTGCTAATGTGATACGTTAGAGTTCCCATTGATCGGTCGCGGTCACATGCTGAGTATAATTGCGTCAAAGAAAATGTGCTGGAGTGCGGGTATTATTAACATTTCACACATTAGCAATAGTATAGTATTTAAAAACCATATGCAAAGCCATTTTGGGAACACTTATTTGCCATCACTCGTAAGGCAAAACTGCAGTTGTTGACATCCACGCATTACATGCAATGAGTTGTTCTTTTTTCAAAATACCTGTTTAACAAAATATCAATATCACTGGATAGAGGATGATACACGAATACATGTTTTAGGATTTGGTTAATACTCCAAGATTTTATATCACTTTTTATGGATCAAATTGACAATGTACATCAAGAGCCCTTGGCTGTTTGGTAGAACGATGCCAGTGGAAGTGGAAATATGACGTTTATAAAGACCATTTTCATTTATTTTGTTTTTTTTTTAATGGTGTCGTCCTCTTAAGCCATCTCATTTTCCTGGTCAAACTCAGTTAATTGAAGACTAAATTTCCCATAGGTGTGAATAAACATTCACGTTTATTTCTATGTGCCCTGCGATTGGCTGGCGACCAGTTTAGAGTGTACCCCGCCTCTCCCCTGAAAATAACTGGGATAGGCTCCAGCACGTCTGTTACCCTAGTGAGGATAAGCAGTACAGAATATGGATGGATGGAAGAATGATAATACTATTAAATAGGGAATTTTAGACATATAGGTTTATATTGTGGTTAAATCCTATGAAAGTGTCTTTTTAAACGCTGATGTCCAGGAGCATTTTCATTGTTGTCAGAACTAAATAAAACCTCATCTGAATTTAAAATGTCAAAAACTAGGTAGTAAGGGATTTCTTAATTACCGAGTATGAAAACAACCATGGTTATCTTGTGCAAAACAAAATCGAAAATGCAATTGTACTGTAATTCACATGCATGGGCCCTAGGCCACTACTACGTGTCATTCCAGCAGAAATACCAACACAGTCTACCCTGGAGGTAATGACTAAAACAACTCCTAACACCACTTGTCAGAAATGGAATAGTGTTTATCCAACAACTAAGGCAGTAAATGATAAACTAGTCTTCTTCTTCTTCTTTTCCTTTCGGCTTGTCCCGTTAGGAGTCGCCACAGCGTGCCATCTTTTGCCATCTCCTGCATCTTCCTCTCTAACCCCAACTGCCCTCATGTCTTCCCTCACCACATCCATAAACCTTCTCTTTGGTCTTCCTCTCGCCCTTTTGCCTGGCACCTCCATCCTCAGCACCCTACCACCAATATACTCACTCTCTCACCTCTGAACATGTCCAAACCATCGAAGTCTGCTCTCTCGAACCTTGTCAGCAAAACATCCAACTTTGGCTGTCCCTCTAATGAGCTCATTTCTAATCCTATCCAACCTGGTCACTCCGAACGAGAACCTCAACATCTTAATTTTTGCCACCTCCAGTTCTGCTTCCTGTTTGTTTCTGATAAACTAGTATTTTCTACTAATATTGCATTGGCTAGCTTCTCCTGTGTTAGCTTTACAGGGACAGGTGTTAAGGTGGGAAGTCTCAACAAAACATGGTGTCATGATATCCATCGCCAAACTGCCCCACTGCTCCCACGCAGCGATGTGTGGTGGTGGTGGTGTGTTGGTCAAAAGTTGTATGACAGACTGATAAACTCACCAGGAACATGTGCACTGGTATCACTGCTCTTATCTGTGACTGTGTTTCCATCCAAAGCAGAGCATATACAATTGGCCGCATCTTTGGACCTCCCCTTGGTTTCTCCTGAAGGCCAAGGTCCTCTTGGAAAGATGGAGATCCGACATACATTGATGCAAATGGCATCCCACGAGGTGTACCAGATGAGTATAAGTTGGCTAACCAGATTGCTGCAGGATGGGAATCCATCTTGTTATGGATAATCCCAAATAAAAACATTGACAGAATCAACTACATACATTACAATGTACAGAAACTAGGTAATTATACAGAAGCAGGCTTTATTGCCAGAAGGGAACAACCAGCTACAACCTCACTCATGACGTTCCAGAACCGCATAGCGGTCGACATGCTCCTGGCCGAGAAGGGTGGCAACTGCTCAATGTTCGGTCACCAGTGTTGTTTATTCCAAATATCACAGCACCTCATGGGTCACTCACAAGGGCCATTCAAGGCCTCTGCACCCTGAACCACAAGATGAAGGAGCACTCTGGTGTAAACAGATCAGCCTGGTCTGAGTGTTGGGGGGAAAAAAAAGTTTGTTCTCTGTCCTAGTTTCTATAGCTGCAGCTATTCTGGCATTGTGTGGATGTTGTTGTATTCCCTGCATAAAGGCATCACTTAACCAACTTATTACTGGTATTGGCCCGACAAATTCAAAATTGGCAGAAATATATCCACTATTGGCACAACAGGGTATTGACAGTGATATTGTTGACCACGATGATGACGTTATGACTTCTCTTCCAGACCTGTTCTCTGATCCAGAAGATTACAAATAATTAGTGCTATATTTTCCTCCGAGTGTAACTATGTAGAATAAAGCTAAAAGGGTGATCTATTAGATGATGTGAGGATTTGAGCAAATGTAGGATAAAAAGGTGGATAATGTAGAAATAATTTTAAATAAAATTAAGTAACTGCTTCTGCCTGCAATGAAGAAATGCTTTGCTCTGCTCCAATTCAGTTACTTTCCTGCCTGCAATGAAGAATGCTTTGCTTCTGCCTGCAATGAAGAAATGCTTTGCTCTAGATAACGTGGCAGCCGCCTAGCGGGAGATAGCAAGAACAAAAACATCTAATCATCAGAACTGTTAGAACTGCTCCCTGTTAAAGAAATGATGACCACATATGTACTCAGCAATCTTCCACACATGCACACGCACAAGAACAAACAAGTACACTTTGTTTCTAAATGTTTTGCTTGCCGTCTCCTTTTTGCAATATCCATGTAAATAAGGAGCGTCTTAAAACTAAATAAATAGAGGTCCTGAGGAGAGGATAATCAGAGAGTGCAGTGGTGAATTGTATGGGACAGTTCCTCTCCTCTCTCCTCGCGAGACTTGAACTGGTGTCTCTTTTCTTCCTTTTTGTCCAGTTTAATGAATTTCTAATTGTTAAACCTGACAGTGCTCAACGAAATACACAGCCTGTGTAGCAATCATTTAATTTCAGGTAGGAATTATTTTTCTCAATCTTTAATTGTCAAGAAGTATTTATAATGCCAAGTTCACTCATTTGAGAACAATGCGTATTTAAAAAAATAAACCGTGTGTCACAGAGAGGTTAGTGTGTGTACGGAGGCAAAATTTTTTTTCCAGTCATAGTTAATGAATCTGAGTTTGTGTAAATCCAGAGGTCATTTATTTATATATCTGTATTTGTTTTGAAAAAATCTGAGTGGGTCCATCACTATGTGGGATTTATTCTTGATTGACAACAGATCCAGCAACAAAGTATTTTTATGCATCCTTATACGCTTTCAAACTTTTCCGTGTAAATCTCGATGACTTACTCACCACATACATCTGTACAGTATATCCAGTTGTCCAAGACAAGCGGAAGCGAATTAACAGTCCAATCTCTTATCACCGAAAACATCGACTTCGGCATTAAATATGGGTCCTCTATGCCAATTGTCTCTCATTTTACTATTTACTTTTATTATCACCTTCTAATTGATTAACGGTATCGGACAAAACTCTGGATGTTGTGCTTTAAGGCATACAGTATTTTTCGTTTCATCTCAACGGAATTAACTTGGAACAATGCTTTGTTTGACCGGGAATATGTCGATGTCACATGATTTTATGATGTAGGTGCACAAGCTCTACAGCAAATCTGGATATCCTGGTGTTCAACCTTGTTGTTTTACTGGTATGCTTTTATTTTGAAGACCAGACTTTGCCAGCTGGAGGATGCCTATCTTTGCCAGTGATACCTTTGTGTTACCGAGTGGACCAGGAGGACTGGTGTTGCCTGCAATTGTTATCACCTCATGTATGAAATTCGCAATACAAATAAAAATCATTTGCATTAAAAGCTTTCATTGTGGCATATGACTTGCTATACGAAATCCTTGATACACATTAGGACACCTGCAAGCTGTTCTGTTTCCCCTAGCTAAAAGTCTATTTGATGCCACACTATGTCTTTTTTTTAAATTTAATTTAATTAAGACAGCCATTCGACTTGTCCTCCCTTGTCGTTCTACTCGTGCATATAATTTAAAGACAAAGCAACCTAGTACAAGAATTTTCAGTAATGCACAAATGGCTCCATGTTGCGCCTTGTTAAATGTGTTGGATTGTGTGTTCATTTTGTTGTCTTTTTTTTTTTAAATTAATTTATTTTTTAAATTTAACTTAATTAAAACAGCCATTCGACTAGTGCTCCCTTGTCGTTCTACTCGTGCATATAATTTTACTCCTGAAGACAAAGCGACCTAGTAAAAGAATTCTCAGTAATGCACAAATGGCTTCATGTAGCGGCCTGTTAAATGTGTTGTATTGTGTGTTCATTTTGTTTGTTTCCAACATTTGCTACATTGACACTACTGTGGTGTTGCTTTAGCAGCTTACCAATGCCACTATACAAACAGAATTACACACTTTTCGATTTGCCAACCAAGTGCTTTCTGTGATTCAAGATGGATTCAACATGATGAATAAATGATTAACATATACCTTCTGTTCTCATTAGGAACATGTCCTTGGCACCAACCAATGGGCAGGGTTTTAAACCCCCCGATGGTGGCTGGGGTTGGATGGTTGTGATTGGGGCCCATATCTCCATTGGTTTTTCCTATGCTACACCCAAAGCCATATCCATTTTTTTCAAGGACATCCAATTAGACTTGCAGGCCAGCTACAGTGATATAGCATGGATCTCCTCTATCATGTTGGCAGCCATGTATGCTGGAGGTAAGTTGACTCAGAAAGATATTGTTACCCTCCATCTATTGTTGAAAAAGAATGAAAGCATTGTATTTTATTAGCTGCACAATTACAAAAGTACTAGAATGCTATTCTTCTGAGTATTGTGGTTTTCCCTCTCAATATCTTCGCACTAAACAGTATTTCAGATAAAATATAATCTACTACACATCATTTCAACTAGACATAATGTAATCCTACAAAAACAAAATTTATTTTGGAGATCCTCTTAAATAGGAGACTGCGAAAGAAATATCTGGTGAAACTACCGACATTGAGTCACCAACCAAAAGGAGTTTATACTTCATCCTCTGATATCGAACAATTCATTTGGCAATGGTAGTTGACAGAAATCAGTAAACAATTTCACAAATAAGGGAACTAGAAATGATCCATTCTAGGATCAAAACATTTCCTATAATAAAACCATTTTACTGTTTATATAGTAATGTGACAAGATTCCCCATAAGCATCAGTCTATCAGTTGTCTGTTTGTCAGTCGTTTGACCGTGGTTGAAGTAGTAACTTCAATCCAATACAATGAAGCAATAGTTTTGAAAATTGAATGTTGGTTTCTGGAGATTTTTTTTTTTTTTGTGGTGGGGAAAAATGCCTTTTAGGGGACTTCTTTTGTGTGATATCGCCAACAGAAACTTTAGTTGTAAAAATTTCTTTAAATCAAAGCAAGACAGTTTAGTATAATTTTATTCTCAGCATATCTCCTCGACCCTTTCATTTAATCTGATACTCCGGGAACACCTTCTCTGATTAGCTGACAAATTTCAGTTAAAAATATTGATGGGTATGAAATTCCAAGGGACTTTCCAATTGGTTTTGTCAAAATAACTGTGATGTTTCAAACTTGTCACGTTGCTAGGACTAATACTGTACATGTGAAAGTATGTTAACTAATATAAGCAAAATGTAAAAAGTTTAAACATCAATGACACAGGTGCAATGTGCAGTGTAACGAGTCACATCACAGATGGAAATCATGCATTTGATTTTGACCATATTAATCAAAAAAGTGAAGTAAATGTAGAAAATAAAGGATTTTGCTGGCCATTAGCCATACCCGTTATCACGTGAAGATTCTCCATAAAGAGAAATTGTTGTCATATGATCTCCTCAGGCCATGTCACATTGATAAACGAGTTCACATGACTGACAGCATCTGTTTGCTTTTAAGTAGGGTTGGGGTTGATAATCCGATGCGACCAGATATCTGTTTGTCAAGGCTAAATATACAAGTATATTGGTGCCAGACTCCCTATTCAATACAAAATCCTGAGAGATACTTAGGTACATCGATTGTAGTGTTGTGGACTGCCTATTGGGATGTTAGGAATTGGTTTTCATTTAAATAAGAAAAACAATCACTTATTTTGTCATGAACATGCATGCATGCAAATTAAATTTGTTTTCTGTACTTTACCTGTTATAGACCAGTGCAATGACATACGCATACACATTTGTACACACAAATACATTTGAAGCTCAGCCTTTATTCTCACAATCCAATTTTGTTCCCATTGTCAGCTGCTGGACAAAGCTAACCCTCAAGCTGTGCAATTTCTCCACAAATTTTGAAACTTTTCCCACGTGAAAAAATTATGTGATTGTCTTTGGTCAAAATAACCATAGTTTTTGAGGGCGCTGACTAATTTCTCGAGTATAATGCGTCCTGAAGTATAATGCGCACCCCCAAAGTTGACCTAAAAAAACAGGAAAACCCTACTACCAATGTACAATGCGCACCACCAATTTGCTGCTATTCCTATGCTCAAAATATTGGGAATTACAGTATCTGTATTTCTATTTTGCTAGGTTAGTACTTTTATTGTTTGTACTTGTATTGTTTTCCAAAAAAAAAACACCTGTACAACAATCATTAATAATCTTTGTGCACGTACTGATGCAGCAGTAATATATATCTTGGGGCAGGCCACAGGACACGCTTCTCCTGGTCCCTGCAATTGTCAGAACAAAATCCCTCAACCAACTAAAATAAAGGGTCAATGATGGCATAACATTTTATTAATACTGTTAATATAACATATTACAGTCTTGAATAAATGAACTATTTAACTGTTTAACTTCACCATTTTTTACATTAAGTATTTGTGCATAAAATGTTTATGCATAGTGCAGTTTATCCACTGCATTACACATTCTTGGCCAAGACTTCAAAAGAAGCAAATGACTCATGTCTAATCTGAAAAATATCCATTGTAGCTACCTTAGGTGCATCACTGTCAAACTCATCATTGATGAATTGGTTCAATTGGTCCCATCTTGCTCCCACAGCATGTCATCCTCTGTGCTATCCATAGCGTTTGTGAGGAAACATTTTGTGAATCGTAAGAGTCCTGGTTCCCAATATTTATCATTGGTATCAGCGCTTTGAGGGGAAGGTCTACCGTGCTAATAGCACAGCCTCTTGCCTCCGTTAGGCTACAATATGTACCAGCTCTTCATAGCGTCAGGTCACGATCAAATCGAAAGCTCAAACTATGTAGAAATGAGCGTAATGGGCACTTTTAACAAAAGCAAGCATTTCAATTGTGTGTCCTATCCGTTTTTTTTAAATGATTGTACTCGCTCACATTGTTTTGCTTCTGGTTTGGCTGCGTCATTGGCCAGAGTAGTGAAACATTTCTTTTAAAAGTGGCTGCACAACTAGCCCTTGTAGTTGACATTTTTTGTCTTTGTTTAAGTTAAAACAAACTCAGGGTCAGTTGTTTCTGATGTTTGGTGCAGTAGCAACAAATATGCTACGCTAACCATCGTAAAATGCAAGGCTCCCCCACCCCACCGGGATGTCAGCGTTCAGATATCAGGGTGGTGGCGCACATTACTGTAATATATATAAATCTGTAACACAAGTGTTAGGTTTGTCACCTAATTTGCTGTACTAAATGCACAAGAAACAGAAACAAGAAGTCGTCTTTCTGATCAGGAGGACGTGAGAGACAGGCCAGTTACCGTCTCCAAACACGTTCTGAACCAGCCTCTCGCTAACTCTTTCTTTATTTCTGAAAACACACAAGGTCAAAAAGAGGGGTGAGGAAGCAAGTGACAAAGGCATATTCTTTGATAATGATGCGTGTGCGTTGATGATGTTGTCATTGGCCACTTGACTGTTGGAGCTTTTTGTAGGGCCTCGTCCTGTGAACAAGACTCTTTGAAGCAAGGATGATACTTTGTCTGGCTGTATTCCTGTATGTAAGGAATCTTTGAAACAGGGCTGATATTTTGGCTTTGTTGCAAGTCCATAGTAAATATATTAACAATAATTCCAACAATAATACATCAAATATCATATCGAAATTTATATGTATACCTTTTTTTTTAACCACTCTATGTACAGTACCTCGGATACGACTACACAATGTGATTGTAGTTTTTTACTTTTCATCCATACCTAAATGTAATGCACTGTATTTACTTTTTGAAAAAAATTTTGTATTATTTTTGAGAATTTACGGTAAATGAGTCATTAGTCAGCCACCCCTTAATCCCCACACAGACTGTAAGGTAATTTTTCAAGTAATAGCAGTAAGTCCCTGTTATTTCCAAAACAAATGTGGTATTGTTTACTTTGTACATTCATTCTGCCCATTTATTTTAATTGAGTTTCCTTTTAGCAGTCAAGCAAGTAACAATAGTAAGATCATGTTGACATTAAACATAATTTTGTCTTCTTGTGATTTCACAGGGCCAGTGAGCAGTACATTGGTCAATCGCTATGGAAGCCGACCAATAGTTATCCTGGGCGGTCTGATGTGTGGGGCCTCCATGGTAGCTGCTTCCTTTGGAAACACCATCATTTACCTCTACTTATGCATTGGTGTCATTGCCGGTACAGTATTATAGTCCATTTTTCCTAATTTGTAGTTGACTTAAAAAATCAGTACAGGATCTTGTCCATTCGTCCATCCATCATCTAATGCTTTTCCAGGTCGGGTCGCGGGGGAAGTAGCTTCAGCAAGGATACCCAGACTTCCCTTTCGCCAGCCACTTATTCCAGCTCTTCCGGAGGGATCCCGGGGCGTTCCCAAGCCAGCCGAGAGACATAGTCTCTCCAGTGTGTCCAAGGTCGTCCTCAGGGTCTCTCTCCGGTGGGACATGCCCGGAACACTCAGCAGGGAGGCGTCCAGGAGGCATACAAATCAGATGCCCCAGCCACGTCATCTGGCTCCTCTCAATGCGGAGGAGTAGCGGCTCAACACTCAGCCCCTCCCGGATGACCGAGCTTCTCACGCTATCTCTAAGGGAGAGCCCGGACACCCTGCGGAGGAAACTCATTTCAACCGTTTGTATGTGGGATCTTGTTCTTTCAGTCACGACCCACAGCACAAGCCTAAAGATGAGGGTATGAACATAGATTGACTGGTAAATTGAGAGCTTCCCCTTTCGACTTAGCTCCCTCTTTACCACAACGGACCGATACAAAGTCCACATCACTGCAGACGCTGCAGCGATCCATCTGTTGATATCCCTCAATCATGAACAAGACCCCAAGATACTTGAACTCCTCCACTTGGGGAAGGATCTCATCCCAGACCTGGAGAGAGCACGCCACCCATTTCCAACTGAGGACTATAGTCTCAGATTTGAAGGTGCTGATTCTCATCCCAGCCGCTTCACACTCTGCTGCGTATCGCTCCAGTGACAGCTGGAGATCACGGCTTGATGAAGCCAACAGAACCACATCTTCTGCAAAGAACAGAGATGGGATGCTGAGGCCACCGAATCAGATACGCTCTACGCCTCGGGTCAGTCTAGAAATTCTGCCAAAATCAAAACAGACAAAATTGGTGACAAAGGGCAGCTTTGGTAGAGTCCAACTGTCACCGGAAACGAGTCCGACTTATTCCCGGCAATGCGGAACAAACTCTGACAGCTGTAGTACAGGGACCAAACAGCTCGTATCAGAGGGTTCGGTACCCCATACTCCCGAAGAACTCCCCACAAGACTCCCCGAGGGAGACGGTCGAATCCCTTCTCCAAGTCCACAAAACATATGTAGACTGTTTGGGCGAACTCCTATGTACCCTCGAGGATCTGCCGTAGATGTAGAGCTGGTTCACTGTTCCAGGGCCACAGGCACTGTCTCCAATGTCCATGTGATGTTGCAGAGGCGTGTTAACCAGGACAGCCCCACAACATTTAGGAACCCCGGGCGAATCTCATCCACGCCCGCGGGCCTGCCACCAAAGAGCTTTTTAACCACCTTGGTGACCTCAACCCTAGAGATAGAAGAGCCCGCCTCAGACCACCCAGACTCAGCTTCCTCATAGGAAGGCGTGTTGAAGGAATTGAGGAGGTCTTCAAAGTATTCTCCCCACCGACTCAAAACATCCCGAGTTCAGGTCAGCAGCACTTCGCCCCCACTATACACAGTGTTGACGGTGCACTGCTTCCCCTTACTGAGACGCCGGACGGTGGACCAGAATTTCCTCGAAGCTGTCCTGAGGTCGTTCTCCATGCCCTAACCAAACTCCTCCTACACCCGGATTTTTGCCTCAGCGACTACCGAAGCTGCATTCCGCTTGGCCAGCCAATACCGATCAACTGGCTTCGGAGTCCCACAGGTCAGAAATGCCCGATAGCACTCTTTCTTCAGCTTGACAGCATCCCTCACTTTTGGTGTCCACCAACGTGTTCGTGGGTTGCCGCTACGATAGGCACTGACCACCTTACGGCCACAGCTCTGTTCGGCTGCCTCAGCAATGGAGGTGCTAAACATCGTCAACTCGGACTCAATGTCCCCCGCCTCCTCTGGGACGTGAGCAAACTTCTTTCGGAGGTGGGAATTGAAATTCCTTCTGACAGGGGAATCTGCCAGCCGTTCCCAGCAGACCCTCAATACGTTTGGGCCTGGCCCATCGGACTGGCATCTTCCCCCACCATCAGAGCCAACTCACCACCAGGTGGTGATCATTGAACAGCTCCAGCCCTCTCTTCACCCAAGTGTCCAAGACATGCTGTCGCAAGTCCGATGACATGACCACAAGGTCGATCATCGAACTGCAACCCAGGGTGTCCTGGTACCAAGTGGACATGTGAACACTCTTATGCCTGAACATTGTGTTTGTTATGGACAATCTGTGATGAGCACAGAAGTCCAGGTGCAGGTCCAGGTCCAGGACCTGTTTGTCATTGGTGACCCTACAAGGGGCATGAAGCCCCAGACAACCCCAGCTCCTAGGATCATCGGTACACACAAACCCCTTCACCACGATACAGTCGCTGCTTGAGGAGGGGTAGTATCTTGTCAAGTTAACTAAATTCTGGCCGCTTTAATTATGGGACTCCTGAAGTTATTTGTTCTACAAGTTAGATGTACTTGGCATTTGGTGCTCTTTTTCCTCTTGACGCTGTAGCTTTTTTGTCATGTACAGTATCAGGGTGCCCATTCCAGCTACTGAGTGGGCAGTTATGTGCTCAAAGTGGAGCTGGGCCAGGATGACAAAAATGGGGAAAAAAACACATGGTTCCCGGAGATTATTTCATAAAGTGGCCCACTGTTCTGCGGCTCACCCGCCTATCAAAGTTGTCTAATGGGACTCCCTACCACCTTTAGTGGCTCATTACCCTAACAAGGACAACTGTGGAAGGATTAATATGTGTAGCAATTGGTCCTTTGGAATACCAGGGGGCACAAATGTCCTTTACTCACACACTAACAAAATGGGTCACTTTTACCTAGAATGTATAGAGGTACTGTATATACCACAGAACTCTATAGTACAGCAAAACATTGCCTTATGTGAGCCCCCAGGAAGCTGTTCCGATAGTTAATTATTGAATTACTGATGTTTCCTGATGAAATCTGACTTATGTTCCTGACCAATTTGATAAGATTCTCATCTTTCATCTGTTAAGTAGTTGAGTTATTTACAAATCACTGAGCACCAGGTAGTGTCATTTTGTGAACATTGAAGAACCTTAGTTTTGGCAGCCATGCCATGGAAAATTACATTTGAATTGAAAGTTGTATTACAGATAAATCTTACACAAATTCTGACAGTGTAACAATTTTGTTTTATCTTCTCCCAAGCTAAAAAGCAAAATGCAGTTAACATTGGGTATAAGTGACCACACTCTACACAGAGTAGTGAATCGATCAAAACTGGAGTGTTCTGGTTGTCTTCCACCTTTTAGCCTCTTTTCCAAGCAGACTTCTTTATTTCATGCACATTGGCAAGATATGACAGCTCCAGTGGGAATGTGGGCATCCAAATTCAATGGTTGTTTTATCCCCTAACTTATGCCCCTTTTCCAATGAACTGTTTCCATTATACTTTTTTGAGGCTGAGCATGGACATTGGCACAGTTTTTCAGAACTTCCTCTGTCCTGCTTCTAAAACATAGGCCCAGGAGGGCCCTGATGTAACCATCATCTGACTGGCTGACATACAGTATGTAGCCATTTCTTTAATTCTTTCCCATTCATGGTATTTCAAGGCTGCCGGACACCAAGTGCCGCTGCCAAACCCGACTGAACTGTCGTGTAGATCTGGATAACTAGGCGATTGTTTTCATCCATCCATCCATTTTCTGAGTTGCTTTACTCACTAGGGTCATGAGAGTGCTGGAGCCAATCCCAGCTATCACTGGACAGGAGGCAGGGTGCATCCTGAACTGGTTGCGAGCTAATCGCAGGGCACAGAGACAAACAACCAATTGTACTTACAATCACACCTACAAGAAATTTTGAGTCTACAATTAATGGATGTTTTTGGTATGTGGGAGAAAACCGGAGTGCCCAGAGAAAACCCACGCAGGCACAACAAGAACATGCAAACTCCACATAGGTGGAGCTCTCAGTCCACAGTGCTCCGAACTGTGAGGTCAACGCTCTAAAGCTGTTCCACCATGCCGCCAGCGACTGTTTTCATGCGTGGCTAGTCTGCCTCTGGTTCTGCTGCAATTAGAAATTTTAAGTCTTAACGTCGCATCAGTTAAGCTTTTCCTTATGATTTCCAGTTTTAGTAACTTGTGCCACATCGAGTCATATAAATAGTATGTAAAGCATAAAATGTTTTACATCAATCCTTCACTATATTCCAAATGTGTAATGTACCTGTCGAGAAAAAAGCAACACTTGTGACCAGAATGTACCCAAACATATACAATGCTGAATACGTTCAAAAGAATGGAACTAGTGACCCACCTTTCAAATAATGTACTTTTTTATTATCGTGAGCACCCTCTCACTTGAGCAACCTGCCCTAGGAATGAAATGTCCTTGAATGAATGAGAATATTCACAGGCATATTCGATTATGTGACAATATTTACCTCTCATGTAAAATTTGAATGCAGTAATATTAACCATCCATTATCTGAGGTGCTTATCCTCACAAGGTTCGTGGGGGTGCTCATGCCTATCCAAGCTATCTTCGGGCAGGTAGCAGGGTACATCCTGAACTGGTTGCCAGCCAAACTCAGTTCGCATAAAAGCACACAACCACCCACACTCAAAATCAAACCTCAGGGTAGTTTAGAGTCTCCAATAAAGCATGTTTTTGGGATGTGGGAGGAAACTGGAGTGCCCGGAGAAACCCACACAGGCACAGGGGAGAGTATGCAAACTCCACACAGGGGAGGGCTAGGATCGAACCCGGGTCTTCAGAACTGTGCCGCCCACTATAGAATATTAATTTTAGTAATTATTTAAGAGTGGGGGGCACTGTCGCTGACTGGTTAGCACATCTGCCTCATACTTCTGCGGTTGGAAGTCAAAAATCTGAGCTCTACCCTTTGTGTGGAGTTCACATATCCTCCCCACTTCTGCCTGTGTTTTCTCTGGGTACTTTAGTTTCCTCCCACATTCCAAAAACATGTATGATAGATAAATTGAAAACTCTAAATTGCCTGTAGGTGTGAATGTGAGTGTGAATGATTGTATAACTCTGTACTGTACTGTATGTGCACTTCTATTACATCGCAACCAGTTCAGGGTATGCACTGGCTCTTGCCCAAAGTCAGCTGCGATATGCTACAGCACACTTTAGTGAGGATAAGTGGGACAGAAGAAGGATGGATGGATTACAAATGTTATTCTAGAATTTCTTACGGGATCAATATATACGATATACACACACACACACACACACACACACACACACACACACACAATGAGCTTGAATTAATTATGATATTTTGGGCTAATGCATTCCAGGTACAATATATTGAATTTTCATTTAATTCTGACTTTTGTCTCCACACAGGCTGCGGCCTCGCCTTAAACCTGAATGCATCTCTCACCATCATCAGCAAGTACTTTCTGGCCAAGCGTCCTTTAGCCAATGGTCTGGCAATGGCAGGGAGTCCTGTGTTTTTGTGCTTCCTCGCCCCTCTTAATCAATATCTCCAGGACAAGTTTGGATGGAGGGGAGGTCTTCTTATCCTAGGGGCTTTGATGCTAAACAGTTGTGTTGCTGGGGCCTTGATGAGACCTCTTGGTTCCTGTAGTTCATCATCTCGTGCACAACAGAAAAAGTTTGAAGAACAGTCAAATAACGGAAACAACAAGCAATGGAGAAAAAGCTGTGGAAGTCGTTTCAAGAAAATATTAGCTTGGTCCTTCTTCAAAGATCGAGGCTTTGTAATTTACCTCATTGGGAACATAATGTTCATTTTTGGTGCCTATGCGCCTATTGTCTTCCTGTCAGCCTATGCTGTTACTCATGGTGTCGACCAATACTCAGCATCATATCTACTCTCCATTATGGGTTTTGTGGACATGATTGTTCGGCCTGGCACCGGCCTGATTGCCAATAGCAAGTGGATCAGACCGAGAGTTCAATACTTTTTCAGCTTTGCCATGGTTTTCAATGGCATGTGCCACTTACTATGCCCACTGATCACAAACTATACCTTCTTGGTGGTCTATGCTGTTTTTTTTGGTGTGGGTTTCGGAATGGTTTTTGCCCTCATATTTGAGTGCCTGATGGATCTGATGGGAAATCAACGCTTCCCGAGTGCTGTTGGACTGGTCACTATCATTGAGTGTGTCCCCATGCTGCTTGGACCACCCACTGCAGGTAACAAAATTAAATCTTCTTACAGTCACAATATAATTATCCTCTGACTTGTATCAAAATATTAACACTTGTTGTATTTATTTTTGTATGTTGTTTCTGTGTTTGTTTTAAACGTGAAAATTGTCTTTGTGCATGAAAATGAACTACGTGGATGCCTGTTCTTAAGGTGGACCTAAACTACATGGTTCAAGTTTAGAAATGCATCATAACACTCATGTTTAAAGAAAAAAAAAAGTGGAATTGGGTAACTAAATCTTTTTTTATTTTTTATTTTTAAATTATGAAAACATGCAGTCTTTCCTAACCTTTATTGAACAAAGTTACCAGTGCATATTTTATTTTACATCTTCTTCCCCCAAAATCTCAGGCCACATTGTATAAATAAGACACAAGGAATTTATCTCTGTTGGCGTACTCGACATGTACTGTATGTCATACTAGAGCTGCTCCAACTAACAGTCAATCAGTCAATGGAGAGAGAATTATTTTGAGACATGAAGACATCGTGGTAACAGTCACGGCGCAAAAGAGGTTGCTAGCAATCTGGAAATGACTGTACACTTCTTTTTTTAACCCAGCAAAAGATTATACAGAGTTCTCTAGCACAGTGATTCCCAACCAGTGAGCTGTGGCGCATCAGTGTACCGTGAGAGCGCTTCTGATTTGCCACGGGAAATTATCAAATTTCAATTATCTATCCATCCATCCATTTTCTGACCCATTTTCTGACCCACTTATCCTCACAAGGGTCGTGGGAGTGCTGGAGCCAAACCCAGTTGTCATCGGGCTGTAGTCAGTGTACATCCAGAACTGGTTGCCAGACAATCGCAGGCCACATGGAGACAGACAACAGTTGCACTCACAATCACACCTTGGGGCAATTTAGAGTCTCCAATTAATGCACGTTTTTGTGATGTGGGAGGAAACCAGAGTGTCCAGAGAAAATCCACACAGGCACAGGAAAACATGCAAACTCCACACAGGCGGGGACAGAATTTGAACCCCGGTCCCCAGAACTGCGAGGCCAACACTTTACAGCTGCTCCTCCGTGCCACTCAAATTTCACTTATTTGGTAAAAATATTTATTTCTAACAAATAATGCATCTTTGTTCATCTATCTATGGCACTGGCAAATAATGACAGACAGAACAAATAAATGCTCTTCTGTCTGATGGAAGACATTGTATAATTGTCTATTCACATTAGTGGCATTTTTGTTTGTTGATGTGTCATGAGATTTTTCTAATGTAAGATATGTGCCTTGACTCAATAAAGGTTGGGAATCACTCCTCCAGCATTTAGAGCATTTAGAATGCCCATTACAACAATAATAGTATTGGTCAACAACAGATCTGCATATAGTGTAGCATTGTATGCAGTAATAATAATTGGCATCACAGAATGTGAGAAACTAGACACAAAATTTGCACTACGTTGCAGTTGAATTGTTGAACTGTTTAAGAAGTGCTTTGTAATATATGTGTCTATCTATCTATCTCTATCTATCTATCTATCTATCTATCTATCTATCTATCTATCTATCTATCTATCTATCTATCTATCTATCTATCTATCTATCTATCTATCTATCTATCTATCTATCTATCTATCTATCTATCTATCTATCTGTGTATCTATCTGTGTATATATGTATATACAGTATATAAAACCCCAATCCCACTGGAGTTGAAACATTGTGTTAAACAAAAACAGAATACAATTACTTTCAAATCATGTTCGACCTATATTTAATACAATACAAAGACTAACTATTTAATGTTCACAATGTTCAACTTGATGTTTTAGCAAATAATCATTAATTTATAATTTTATGGCTAGAGCATGTTCCAAAAAGGCTGGAACATTCATGTTCACTTTTTTTTTCACATTAAACAAACATTTGGGAATTGAGGACAGTAATTTTGAAGCTTTGCTGGTGGAATTCTTTCCCATTCTTCCTTGATGGATAGCTTTAGCCCTTCCAACACTCAGGGGTGTCGTCGTATTTTATGTTTCATAATGCGCCACACATTTTCAATGGGAGACAGGTCTGGAATGCAGGCAGGCCAGTCTACTACCTGCACGCTTTTACTACAAAGCCACACTGTTGTAACAAGTGCAGAGTGTGGTTTGGCATTCTCTTGCTCAAAAAGGCAGAGACTTCCATGAAAAAGATGTTGGTTGGATGGCAGCACATGTTTCCCCCCAAAACTGTCCTGTTTATACCTTTCAGCATTAACGGTGCCTTCCCAGATGCATAAGTTGCCCATGCCATTGGCAATAACACGTCCCCATACCATAAAAACAAAATACAATGGTTTTTCAAATCAGAGACCCCATAGCTCAGTAGTTAGAGCATTGGTTTGGTAAACTAAAGGTCGTGAGTTTGTATCTCACTGGGGCCTCTACTCCCCAACGGGTATTTGGTTATAATTAATTGAAAGTCACTCAAAACATATTTACAGATTTTGGACCTTGCTGAACACATAGGGTGTGTGGTGTAATAGGGCGACCTGTCCATTTTTAATTTAAAGACATTTAAATGCGCCTCATGGTGTTTGTCTCTATGTTCCTTGTGATTAGCTGGCAACAGGTTAAGGGTGTACCCTGCCTCCTGCCTGATGATAGCTGGGAAATGTTCCAGCACTCCTGCTGCTGGATAAGCAGCTCAGAAAATAGATGGATGGGTGCTGATTTTTACTTGAAGTGAAATGTGCCAATGTTTTGTTGAACATAAAGCTGATCTACTTGCAGGAGGCTATTACATAATGAATGGCAACGAATGAATACATAGGTTAATTGTACCTTCTGTCATCTATTGCATGTGTCGATGGCAGAGATGAACAGCAATACTTAATTTCTAAAAACTCCCTCCTTCTCAGAAATTATGTTTGAATTTTGTGTAATTCTGTTTGAAAACACTTTCAAATCCCGAGTCATACAAGTAATGGTAGGATGTAATCTGTCCTGCTCACAGTGCATAAGGGTAGATATTTGTATGGTACCCCAGAATATATGAAAGTGAATGAAGTAAATGAATCAACATTCCTCTTAATGACAATTCTTAATAATATATGTCCTCGTGGTGTAGTGGTTAGTGTCGGCTCTATAGATGATTGGAATTTCTGTACTGTGTATTCAAAACAAAGGCTTAGAAGAAGTAGCAGCAGCAGCAGTGCAGACACTGTACAGAATAATCAACTCTGCTCACCAGCCCACTGACAAACCTACATTGGCAACAACTTGAGTTTTAATGAGGTGGAAATTTATAGGCTCCAGTTTTGTCTGATACGACCCTGTTTTGGGGCACTCAATTAAACGGGTAAATAAGTACCTCCCTGCACATCTTGCATTCTCCTCCAGAGGGCACAATCATTACGTCTACCCTAACTAATTTGCTTGTTACTGTTCCCCCAAAACCTTTGGGTCAGTCCAATTATGTATAAGTGAGGTGAATCTGTGTAATTATCTTTTTGCTTAGGCTCTTTAATGATGTTCCATTCAGTCTCCTCTAAGTCAGTTTACCTGTGCTGTAATTAAATTGGAGATCAAAAAGGGGACAATGCCAGATGGACTCCATGAATGCTTTGCCATACAAAGGCCATCTTAATAAGGATGATGGCCATTTGTGTATCGTCACCATATGACAGCTATCAATCAGATCCCACAACCTCAATGTGATGGTTGAAGGTGATCCAAATGCAAAATTACCTGTTAGTTTTTTATCTTTTATTTTCAATTTCAATTACTTGTCGTTTTAACCATGTTGTCTTGAGTCTAGTGTCTAGTAGCAAGATACTTTGTTACGTAGAGATACGCTCCAGTTCTCTTTAACCAGTTATCACATATTTCTGCTTCGCCACTGTTGGTATTATTTTATGGTAGACTCATGTTACCATGTAAAACCGAAAAAGACAAACTTGTGCAGTTCGTCCTTTAGAGCTCTCATTACTGATCAACGAGCTGACTCCAGACACAAAAATGAAATGGAAATTGCCTTACCATACTAGAAATACAGTAGAATGATTTGGATTACAAGTTTAAGATTGAGCTAAAACTTGGTCAAAAGTCAAATTAAAATTGTCATTGGTGTGTTGGTAAAGGAATTAGTGCTTCGCAAAGTACTTGGTTTTATGAATTCCTTGTTTATCCACATTTTAAATGTATTTTTACTGCTATCATGGAAGGTTTTTTTGGGGCCAAAATGCTCTTTCATACCTTTCAAAATCCATCCATCCATTTACTGAGCCACTTACCTCACAAAGGTCACTGGAGTGTTGGAGCCTATCCCAGCTGTCAAAGGGCAGGAGGCGGGGTAGACCCTGATCTGGTTGCCAGCCAATCGCGGGGCACATGGAGACGCACAATAGGCGCAGTTACAATTACACTTAGGGGCAATTTAGAGTCTCTGTTTTCAGATACATGTCTGTGGTTTGGGGCAACGGTTATTAAGTGTTAACACGCTCTCGCTCAATATAAATGATAGAACTCCTCTGCCAATAATCTATGTAATAGAATGAATGAGAGACTGCAATGTACTGACATGGACACAGAGCCAGAACCCCATAACCATGGAAAGACACTTGCAAAATGATTAATATCTGAAGGTAAGGTGTTCTGGACATTCGGAGGCTTAAATCAAATCCAAAACGCATTTGTAATTCTTCTGCAGACTTGGCTTTGATATCACTGGCTTTTAGAATGGACCACTTTTCTGATTCATTTTGGGAGCAGCTGTCAAAATTGCCTTCTCAGGGAGGGCCAGGAGGAGTGTAATGATACATGGTCATTTTCCAATATGGCAACGTTGCTCTTATTTTTTTTCTTTCACACACATGCACACAAACACTGCCCAAGCCACATACGAAGATGAATTCATTCGGGTAGATATTGTGTTGTGCTGCTTCTTTGTTCAAAAGTATTTTTCTCATGATGGAAAAGCATGAGGTGATATATGTGTGTGCGTACGTGTTTTCAACACTCGCCATTTTGTCTCATTACAGCGTTGCTGGTGGATATATTTGGTGACTACAAGTACCTCTTCTTCTTGTGTGGTGGAGTGATTGTTACTGGTGGGATCTTCCTTTTCATCATGAACATTTACAACTATCACATGCTGGAAAAAGAGAGTGGTAGACAACCAAATCCTAATCATATACAAGTCGTAGACCAGGGTGAGATGCTTAACACACTCAATCACAGTTTTCTTAAAAAGGAGTATGCAGTGCCTGACATTAAAGATGGGAGTGAGCCAGCGATGTGTTGAAGGAGTCAAGTCGCTCCACTTCATTTTTTTTCTTATTTGCATGGCCCCAATGCATCAGAGAGAGGTTTATTTCATGTCCAATGAGCAATTTTTAGCCAGACAATTGAAAATCCGAATACACTCAGGAGGATTAATTCACTCTCCACATGTCTTTAAAAGACCCGATTTGTCATGAAAAATGGATTTCACAGGTGCAAAGGAAAAGGAGCACTGTTAGCGGTGGCACGGGCCGCCGTTTACCCTGACACGAAGATGGGTCAAGCGGGGATGCGGGCGGCCATGTGAAAGGAGCTCCCCCCCCACCGGCGTGAGAGCAACCCTGACATATTTACTTCACCCGGCATGGGTCCTCCTGAGTATGCCACATGCACAAGACTTGTAAAAATTTTAGGAATTTGAACAGTTATGGACCAGTCATTTTTAATATTTCATCGGGTTTCTCGTCCTCCAAGTCTGTCTGTTGGGGAGTCTTTTGTTAGTTAGAAGTGATGCGCATATCGTCTAAATATAGCTCAGAACGATATGGTAAAATAGCCGGAGTCGCTTCACTCGCTTCTGAGATGTTCTCTTCCTCAAAAAGAGCTTCAGTGTCAGAAGGGGTGTCATAAAAATCCAAAAATAGCTTTTTCATCAGCCATTGCATTTGCAACGCGTGTTGTCAGTGGCGACTGCCCCAGTATAATGCCTGCTTGTGACGTCACATGACGCCACAGACAATGTGTCCCACCACTGTGATGTCGAGTCATACTTTTGCAACTTTGCGCTTTAATAAAACGCTCCCAGCTCACTTTTTCTGACTCGTATTATCATGCTTAATATTACATGTAGTTTTGATAACAATGCCCATTTTAAAACGTATATTTTGGTGTCAGTGGCACTTTAAATTAATTTAAACCCTTCTCCTAAACCTCTAGCCTTACTGCCTTTCCACCTTCTCTTTTGGATGCATAATAAATCAACCTTTGTTCTACAGTGAAGAAAATAAGTATTTGAACAGCAAGTTCACCCACTTAGAAATCATGGAGGGGTCTGAAATTTACATCAAAGGTGCATCTCCACTGTGGGAGAGGTAATCTAAAAATAAAAATCCAGAAATCACATTGTATGATTATTTTTTTTAACGATTTATTTGTGTTATACAACTGCAAATAAGTATTTGAACACCTGAGAAAACCAATGTTGATATTTGGTACAGTAGCCTTTGTCTGCAGTTACAGAGGTCAAACAATTCCTGGAGTTCTTCACCAGGTTTGCACACACTGCAGGAGGGATTTTGGCCATCTCCTCCACACAGATCTTCTCTGGATCAGACAGGTTTCTGGGCTGTCTCCCTCCAAAGATTTTCTATTGGGTTTAGGTCTGGAGACTGGCGAGGCCATGCCAGAACATTGATATGCTTCTTACGGAGCCAGTCCTTGGTTTTCCTGGCTGTGTGCTTTGGGTCATTGTCATGTTGAAAGACCCAACCACGACCCATCTTCAGTGCTCTGACTGAGGGAAAGAGGTTTTTCCCCAAAATCTCACAATACATGGCCGCGGTCATCCTCTCAATACAGTGCAGTTGTCCTGTCCCATGTGCAGAAAAACACCACCAAGGCATGATGCTACTACCCCCATGCTTTACAGTATGGTTGGTGTTCTTGGGATGGAACTCATCATTCGTCTTCCTCCAAACATGGTTAGTGGAATTATGAACAAAAAGTTCCATTTTGGTCTCATCTAACCACAAAACTTTTTCCCATGACTCCTGTGTATCATCCAAATGGTCAATGGCCAACTTAAGACGGGCCTTGACATGTGCTGGTTTAAGCAGGGGAACCTTCCATGCCATGCATGATGTCAAATCATGATTTCTTAGTGTATTACCAACAGTCACCTTGGAAACGGTAGTCCCAGCTCTTTTCAGGTCATTGATCAAGTCCTGTCGTGTAGTCCTGGGCTGATTCCTCACCTTTCTAAGGATCATTTAGACCCCATGAGGTGATATCTTGCATGGGCCTCCACTCCGATTGAGATTGACTGTCATGTTTAGGTTCTTCTATTTTCTAATGATTGCTCCAACAGTGGACCTTTTTTTCACCAAGCTGCATGGCAATTTCTCCGTAGCCCTTTCCAGCCAATTTTGTCTCCTGGTGTCTTTGGACAGCTCTTTGGTCTCGGCCATGTTATCAGTTTGAGTCTTATTGATTGTATGGGGTGGACAAGTGCCTTTATGCAGCTAACGACCTCACACAGGTGCATCTGATTCAGGATAATACATGGAGTGTAGGTGGACTTTTAAAGGTGGGCTAACAGGTCTTTGAAGGTCAGAATTCTAGCTGATTAGACAGGTGTTTGCAGCTGTATCACAGAAATAAATCGTTAAAAAATGCATACATTGTGATTTCTGGATTGGACATGCACCTGTGATGAAAATGTCAGACCCCTCCATGATTTCTAAGTGGGGGAACTTGCAATATAGCAGGGTGTTCAAATACTTATTTTCTTCACTGTATCATCATGTCAACCAACTCCTGAGCTTCATAGTCCACACATTTAAAGTCTGTCATTTCCTCTTCTCTTTCGCTGAAAAACACTCTATCCGCCACTCCTCCATCCTCTAACCGCAGTAGCCCTGCAGTAGCCCGGCAGGTTAACGGTGCCGGGGGGACATTGTTAACCTGGTCATGTTTTAGGCCGAATGCCCCACTTGACGCAACCCTCTGCGTTTATCCAGGTTTGGGACTGGCATACAGCACACCCCCATTGGAATCTCTTAGAGTAGTGAAAAGAAAAGAAAATCACTGATCCTCTTTTTCCATATTGAGCATTCATAAAATAGCGATTGAATAGATAATAATTGATACTGTCTATCGCCCAGCACTACTTGTAATATATGTTTGCCAATGCCGCTGCACTGTTGTGAAAATGAGGGCAGGTATAACATTATATTTTTGTTTGTTTACATTCCCTAGTTTATCAAACAACAGTATTTATTTTGTTTTTGTTAAATAATTTTTTTATTTTTTTTTTACATCCAAAAAACATGGCAAAAGCTAGAAAGGATGAGAATTTCAGTCAGCTTGTCTTTGTGAGACATTCCATTTACATGGAATACATCATTGTAGTGTGAGGCTCAGTAAACCTAGAAACACCTTAATTTTTCATATTTGAGACTAAAATGGTGCTTAAGTTGAAACGACTCTTTTGCCAAACTTTTTTTTTAACCTTTGAATGCCTTCATACTGGTAAAAAGTACTGTTTTTAAAGAATCCCTGGAAGTCAAGATTGGTCCTTCCCACAAATCCCTCAAGACCTATTGGGAAACGTACAGTATAATGTATAATTTGTTCACGATGGAGCATGTGTAATGTGTCTTTCCTGAATTCCATTAATCCAAAACAAAGCACACAGAAACAACCACTTGATTGCTCTCTCGACATTGTGCTTTCGAAGGTTCTCAGCAGTACAGCTCATCTTCTCGTAGTTAAAGTTTAGTATGTTCTGAGCTGGAATGACTGATCCAGTATTTGCCAAGGAAGTAAGCTATTTTGTTACAAGCTAAACACTTAAAAACATCTCTTTTTGACATGGTCTCCGTGATGAATGAATGATGGTTAATAGTTTTGTTTTCAATGTCACACTGGATTTTGTATACATTAATAAGAAATGTCTATGGATTTTAGGATAAATTCCATCTACTGAATAAGACCTGACAGGAGGGTGAAGAATAACGGGGGGGAAAAAAAACTAAATTGTCAATAACTGTCATCCAAATTGCTTTACATTTTTGTTTTATACATGATCCATGGTGTCAGACACGCTTGGGTGGCACAGCAAAATGAGCAGATGGTTCACTGAACATTAGCTAATAAATAATCTGTCTCCAGACTGCTGCATATGTCGCTTAAACCTGGCAGGAGATGGAATATGTGGTCATGTCATTTGTGATTTGGATTTTATTGATTGCTCATGCTTTTCTTAACATGCATGAATTTGGCCACATACGTTCCTTTATGTTATGTTGCTATGTCCTCACATCATTGTATTGAGCCCTCCTCCAATTTGTGAGAGTGTTTCCAAACATAACTTGAATGTGTTTGGGAATCTGTACTTGTTAAATGACTGTATGCTGCCGATAAAGGAATATTGTGAATAAATACAAAGTCGATGTCATGTTATCTAGTGTAACTTTTTAATTCTGCTAGCAACCATTATATAAATGATTCCATCAGTAACTTGAAATGGATTTGACTGAATGCCTTTGTCGGTTTGCAAAACAGCTCAATTAAAAGGAATCGTTACCATTAGTTGTAAAATTCTTGTGCGATTCATATATTAAAGGATTCTCTGAATGTTTGTTCATGCCGATGATTTTTTTGAAAATATTTCGCCTTGTTTCCCCCTCACCTCTCATTGCCAGACGAACCCATGTTCTGTTTCCCGTCTTCAAGGAGTAAAGTACAGGTATAAGAAATGGCTTCACGTCAACATCAGCTACGTCGCTTTTCAGTGTGGTTGGCTTTGTCCAATTTTTCACAATTATGAGGCTGAATCAAAAGTATGGAAATATCAGCAATGTGTGCTGCCATGTCAATCTAATCTACCCAATGCCTTCAGAATCAGTAGGGTTGGCCAAGATACAGTACTGTAAACTGTTAGCGATGGGACTGTTTTGACACATCAAATTTGTTTCAGAGGGCCTGTTGCTGGCCCGAAATAATCTCTGCATTTTTCCACTCTCACTCAGATGATAACTTTATATATAGAGTGTGTGTCCGCCCAGCCAAAGCTATGGTCATATATACATATCTACACGCACACACAGATTGTGGGCATGGAAAGTATTCAGACCCACTTAATTTTTTTTACTCCTTATAATTGCAGCCATTTGTTAAAATCATTGAAGTTCATTTTGTTCCTCATTAATGAACACACAGCACCTCATATTGACAAAAAAAGGGGAGAGGTTGAAATTATTGCAGATTTATTTCAAAAGAAAAACTGAAATATCACACAAACATAAGTACAAGTATTCAGAGCCACTGTGACACTCATGTTTTGTCAGGTGCTGTCCATTTTTTTCTGATCATCCTTCAGATGTTCTACACCTCTATTGAACTCCAGCTGTTTGATTATACTGATTGGATTTAATTTGGAAAACCACATCTGTCTATATAAGACCTTACAGCTTAGAGTGCATGTCAGAGCAAATGAGCAACATGAGGTCAAAGGAACTGCCCGATGAGCTGAGGGACAGAATTGTGGCAAGGCACAGATCTTACCCCAAAAATTTGATGCACTTATGGTTTATAAGAGCACAGTGGCCTCCATAATCCTTAAATGGAAGATGTTTGGGATGACCAGAATCCTTCCAATAGCTGGCCATCCGGACCAAGTGAGCAATTGGGAGAAAAGAGCCTTTGTGAGAGAGGTCAACAAGAACGTGAAGATGGTGAGAAATAATATTCTCTAGTCTAATGAGACGAAGATAGAACTTCTTGTCTTTAATTTTAAGCGATATATGTCGAGCAAACCAGACACTGCTCATCACCAGTCCCAACAATGAAGCATTGCGGCAGCATCATGTTGTGGGGGTGTTTTTCAACTACAGGGACAGTCTGACAGATTGCAATGGGAGGAAAGATGAATGTGACCAGGTACAAGGATATCCTGGATAAAAACCTCTCCACAGTGCTCAGAACCTTAAACTGGGCCGAAGGACCAATTTCTAAAAAGACAGTGACCCAAAGCACACAGGCAAAATAACAAAGGAGTGGCTTCAGAACAACTCAGTGAAGGTTTTTGAATGGCAAATGCAATTGAGCATCTCTTGAGAGACTTGAAAATGGCTGTCCACCAACGTTCACTATCCAAGCTTGTTACATGAATCCCAAAAAGAGGCTAGCTGTATTAACTCAAAAGGTGCTTCTCCTAAATACTGAGCAAAGGCTTTGAATACTTATGGTTGTCTGATATTTTAGCAAATTGTGCAAGAATTCTACAATTCCATTTATTTCTGTAAATACGGGGTGCTGTTTATAGTTTGAAGGAAAAAATAACATGATTTCTACAAATGGCTGCAATCATCATCTATTCCTTTCAGCTTGTCCCGTTTGGGGTGGCCACAGCGTGTCATCTTTTTACATCTAAGCCCATCTCGTGCATCTTCCTCCCTAACACTCAACTGTCCTCATGTCCTCTCTCACAACATCCATCAACCTGTTCTTTGGTTTTCCTCTTGCTCTTTTTCCTGGCAGCTCCATCCTCAGCACCCTTCTACCAATATACTCACTCTCTCGCCTCTGAACATGTCCAAACCATCTAAATCTGCTCTTTCTCACCTTGTCTCCAAAACATCTAACTTCGGCTGTCCCTCTAATGAGCTAATTTCTAATCCTATGCAACCTGTTCACTCCTAGCGAGAACCTCAACATCTTAATTTCTGCCACCTCAAGTTCTGCTTCTCTTTGTTTCTTCAGTGCCACTGTCTCTACCCCGTACATCATGGTCGGCCTCATCACCGTTTTATAAACTTTGCCCTTCATCCTAGCAGAGACTCTTCTGTCACATAACACACCTGATACCTTCTGTTAGCTGTTCCAACCTGTTTGGACCCTTTTCTTCATTTCTTTACCACACTCACCTTTGCTCTGGATTGTTGGCCCCAACAATTAACACACCCCTATACCATCACAGATGCTCACTTTGTAACTTTGCACTAATAACTCACATGCTCCTTTTTCTTCTTTGGACTGGAGGACCTTACATCCATGATTTAAAAAAAAAAAAAAAAAAAAAAAAAACTGTTTGAAATGGGGACTCTTCAGACCACTGCACACATTTCCACTTTGCGCCAGTCCAGCTCTGATGAACTTGGGACCAGATAAACCGGCAGCATTTCTGGATGTTGTTGATATACGGCTTTGTGTTTGTAGGGTAGTTTTAAGTTGTATTTTTAGCAATACTGATAAACATTATTAACTGGTTAACTTATGAAATGGGTGTCTGATCTGTTCCTGATCCTATGTCGCAATATTCTTTACACAGTGATGCTGGTTTTCCATTGCAGTGACACTTGAGGGATCAAAGTTTACAACCATTCAGTGTTGGTTGTAGGTCTTGACCCTTCAAAGAGAGATTTCTCTAGATTCTCTGAATCTTTGGTTGATGTTATGGACCGTAGATAATGAAATCCCTAAATTCCTTTTCCGAAACATTCTTCTTAATTTGCTGGTCTATTTGCTCATGCAGTTGTTCACAAAGTGGTGAGTCTCATCCCACCCTTTCTTTCAGGGATTCTCCTTTTAGACAGTGTCTCAAATTCATTGGATTTGGGGTTTGCAAGACTGATTAGTAATACCTTCTAAAATTGTTATCATCATTACTACTATATTTTGCTTGTCTAAGAATAGATCACGCATGATCAAAAATCACTAAAGAGGTAGATGGGATCCATATAAGGAAAAAAAATTGCTCTGATTGTGAAGATGAAGACATCAGATGTATGCTTTACATCACAGACCTTGGGTGCTATGAAACATCTCTGAAGACAGCCTAGCCTTTATTGCAGTTTGAAATCACTTAAAATAAACCTCAGGCCTGCTGAAGTCACACAATATTTTTAACGTCTACTACACAAGTGTACTGTGTTGGGGAAAAAGAAAAAAAAAGACAGCATCTATATGTTGATGCTTAGCCTTTCTCCTGACCTTTGCATCTGTAAGAATCAAATCTGGGTTGTTTACAATTGGTGGCTGACCCGATAAATCAGGAGTGGTGTTATTCAAGCGGACAGTCTGGGATGAGCGGTGAGGAAAGAATGCGCTCCCATAGGGCTCAAAGAGCACTGGCATCTGTCGGGATGAGAAATTGAATGGGATTGTAACTGCAAGAGAGATTAGATAGGCCTCTAGTGTTGTGCAAGCACAAGGCGGGCCAACGTACTGCTTTCCCTCAGTGGGAGGAGATCAAACTTACAGAGTACAGCGGAGCAGGCACACAGTGACACGTGTGCACACAAGGCGGCCTTTGGGGCTGAAGTTAAGACTTCATGCTTTATTGTTTACTTACAGAGAACACTAAGCGATAACCTTCTCAGAAAAAAAAAAGATGGAATGTTTATTTTACAGTATTGTACAGAGGTCATCATGTCACACATGTGATCCCCATTGAGGCACAATTCATGTCCAAGAAATGGTTAATAAAAAAAGATGTTATAAGGAAGGTTTCATTCAAGGGTCTGTGAAATGACACAACATAGTCCTCTGAGAAATTTTTGCCCAATATTAATTTTTCCATACTCTAGGAATTGAGAGTTTGCTTTTGACACATGCATTCAGTGTGCTTGTGTGATATTAAAGTATTATGTGGATGTTGATGTCTTTAGTTTTGAGGATGAGGTTTGTGTTATTTGTTTGGTAGCAGGTATAGTATGTCTAAAATATTTTCTTTATTTTTGAGTTTGGTCATTTAAATTCATTCACTATTCTGATAATTTTTTTTTTGCCAACTGGAGAACTAGTTTACTGCTACAGGTGTATATATTTTTTTGTCAAGTACTTTTATTTTAATCGGTAGATATAGAAGAGGGCTTCGCCCAGCTTGTTTGTGATTTATTTTTTTATGGAATACTGTATGGATCAATAATGGTTGGGAAACCGTAGTACTGTATAGCATTGCATTTTGTTGCACTTACTGGATCTAATCTCTCCCTCCTTTATCAGCATGGTGCTTGATCCTTTTCCACCAACCTTTTTTTTCCAACCAAACTACCTCTTGGATACTGATGAATGCAAAGGGGTTGGACACACATTACTGAAATAAATGTGCACAAATTATGTTTTTATTAATAGTTAAGGATATCTCATTGAAGACAAACACTGATCAATTTAATGACATCTCACAATTGTCAGCAATGATTTTACAAGGTGGAGGCGTGAATGAGTTTAGCACATCTGCCTCACAGCTTAGTTTTTTTAATGGAGTTTACACAAAACAAAACCTCCGTGTTAAGTTCACTGAAGACTTTCTATTGCGCATAAGAGTGAATAATTGTCTGTCATGTTCCCTGTGATTGGCTGGCGGCCAGTTCGGGGTGTATGTCACCTCTCGCCCACAGTCATTTTATGACACTAATGAGAATGAGCAGTGCAGACATTGACTGGATTAATGGATTTAACAGCAGTAGGAAACGTATAAATATCCATATGGAGCACTTTATCTACATTTTCAAATGATCATTTTATAAAATTCTAGCAAGTCAAAATGTACCATGACTGGTGAGCTATTTTCAGATCACATCTGTTGTCCTTGGGGATGACCTGGTGCCCACAGACCTAATGTTGGTGACCCCTGATTTGCACAGTTTATTGCAATACAGTATTTTACTCGGGAATGATAAAATCGAACTGTGAGGACATGAAATATTGTGTACAAGTAAGTATTTTCTCGTATTGTTGTTGATCCTTTTGGAAAAAAGTTTATTGAAAAAGAACAAAAGCTAAGTAAAGAGCAAAAGGCACAATTGCCCTTAATCCTGGGGTATTATGTAATATGTGATGGTAGTTTTTATGATTTATGGGGCAATTTTGGTAAAATTCTCAATTGCACAATTTAACTTTAAAATATTTCATGGTATAGATCATTTCAAAATGGGCACTTTTTCATCGATCTGTTGTGTTGATAATGGTACCATTTGACCCCAAAGAAAGAACAAAATGATTTGTGAATGATTTGTGGACATAATGGAAAACATTTACTACTTGGGGGAGGCCTAGGAAACCCTTGTCCATCCATCATTCCTGTCACTGTCCCAACCGCTGAGCAGTGGATGTAATGAAAGTAATTTAGCATACATCTATAATTAACATGGTAGTGTATCTTTAGGCAGTGTGACTGGGCCGAGCTCGGTGATGGAGTGTGTTTATTATGTGCGTGTGTGGGGTCTGCCATGAACGGGTATCGGACCACTGACGTGGTAATGCACTGAGAATCACTCCCGCTGTGTGGAGGTCAGATTTCTGCAGCAATCTGGGGCACCACAAGGCTTGACGCTCCCACAGGTGCAGTACCATATTATTTCCCCTCTACTTCCTCTCCAAGTGTCCTGATTGTAAGATGAGACACTGGCTCAGTCTGTATGACGCCTCAGGCCCGTTCATTCCTTGCACCGAATAAGTCTACACTCCATTGTCTTTTTTTGTACGCCGTTATTTCTCTCTTTGTTTTCTGCACCTTCCAGATCACCACTAACTCTCATTGGCTTGCCTGCTCTCCTCCCAATAGAGAGCACAAATGGAATAAAATTTCAGAAAGTTAGAGAGAGATCTCATAATACACGTGCAAAAGCAAATTCTGGGAGTATAGAAATATTTCAGAGAGCATTTTTTCATTTACATTTACTGTAGTCTATTGCAGCGTGTTGTTAAAGAAATAAGTTATGTGTATTTAGTTGGTAAAGCGTTAGCCTCACAGTTCTGAGCTCCCGGGTTAGATACCGGACCCATCTGTGTGGAGTTTGCATGTTCTCCCTGTGCCTGCGTGGGTTTCCTCCGTGCCCTCCGGTTTTCCCCCACATTCCAAAAATATGCAACATTAATTGGACACTCGGAAATTGCCCCTAGGTGTGATTGTGAGTGTGGCTGTTTGTCTCGATGTGCCCTGCTCCAGCACTCTCCGTGACCCTTGTGAGGATAAGCGGCCAAGAAAATGGATGGATGGATATTTAGTGTTTTGTTTCCTTGTTGTCATTGTTAAATCTAATCCATGTAAAAATATTTGGCACAACAGTAATAAGGCCGTGAGCCTCACAGTCGCAGGGTGAAGTAGAGGAGGTTGCTTGATGCGCACTCTTTGGCGGCCACAGAAGTGCGTTGTCGTGCTGAATTTCAAAGGAGGGAAAATGCTGGCGTAGAGGTTGATTCTCTGCAGCCTGTGAGAGCAGTTGTTGGGAATTCTCCTCTCCCTCGAGCAATCGCCAATCCTCAGGCATTCATTTACATGCCTGCAGTGTCTGCAAACTGAAATAATTATTGACCATATTGAAGCCTGCTTTCACATACTTAGTGATTAAAGAAAAAATAATAATCGAAACAAACTGAAAGCAGTATATCGATAACATCCAAAAATGGTGCGGCCTTCTGTGGTCCCTACTAATTGTACAATTTATGAACAAGATTCTTTTCTGTGCTATGTCAGAAATGTGCAAGTCATTTGTTTTGGTCTTCTATGGTTCTACTTTTTTGTGTTTTTAGAACCAAACAGACCAAAATATCTTGTAGATTTGAAGATGGGTTTTTTTCCCCATCTGTTTGGTTATAGTTTAATATATTTGGAAATACAACCAAATAGAACCCCCACGCCCCAAAAATTTAAATAAAAAAACTAATTACATTAAAAAAAAAAAAAAGACATCCAGAAAAGTCTGCCCCCATGACCTGACCTGAGCTAAGATGAAGAAGAAGATGGATGGATGTCATGAAATTCTGCCCTTTGTCAGCTGACTCATCTCCAGCCAACCAGTTGTGGCAAATGGAAACCCGAGAGTGAGTTTCAGTAATATTTCCTTTGAGGGAGCTTTGTTCCCTGCATCCAACCCTACCGTGTGCCCTCAAATTGGCTTGAGCTGGTTTACCTTTATGTGTGAGAAATGTAGTACTGCACTTGCTTAAGGACTGTGTTTTGGGACCAGTCAGACTTTTGCCTGAATCTGCAAGTATTCATTCCACAGCTTCATGTTGTTTCTATGATAAACGGTATAGAAAATGGATTTAAAGAAACAAAGTTTGAGGCTGCAAGTTACCATCACAAGGCAGACATTGTTATTATTAATTTTCAGTTTTCTTTACTCGAAACAAGTTTTGGGTAACTATTGTAATCATGATTGATGTTGCATCTTGTGGCATCCAAACCAAATTTTTGATGAATTTTGAAAGTTCCACAGGGATTTCACATTTGCATCTTTAACACGATTGCCTTTTAGACATAGCTGATGTTTTTGAACTGAAAGGCTCGTCTGAAGAGAAAATAAAGCTGTCACATATCAGTCAAAGACTCAATTGGTGCAATCCAACCCAGATTAAATTCATATTCTGTCAGTGAGTATTTGTCTCATTTTCCTGTTAGTGACACGAACACTCCACAATGATAAATATCAGAAATAAAGTCAGCTTTCACCCGTAAGACGTCATTTTCCACCTTGTTGATCAAAATTGTACTCAGAATGTCTTTGTACACAAGCTAAAGCACATAATCTCCTCTTTGAAATGTCATGGGATCAATGATAATTTTAAAAAGAATAACAGCAAGTCACAGAAGATGTACTGTACTGTAAACATATTTCATTTCTAGTATTATGTCTTGTGAGTGGTACTGAATTTTATGATGGGACAAAATACATGTATTGTGGCAATTGCCAGTTCAACCATTAACCATTTGACTGGGCGAGAGGGGGTGAGGGTGGGATTGTGAACTGGTTGCCAGCCAATCACAGGCCTCATATAAACAACCATTCACACTCACTTTCGCAGTTACAAGCAATTTAGAGTATTCACTTAATTTACCGTTAATGTTTTGGGACAAAACACACACACACACACACACACACACACACACCTGAACCCCAGAACGATAGCAAAAGACCTTGAAAAGATCTTGACGGAAGCTGGTAAGAGTTTGTCATTATCCACAGTGAAACAATTACTGTGTTGACATAAGGATGACAAAGTCAATGTTCTGGAGTGGCCATCACAGTCCGTCATAGTGAATATTTACGGACAAACTACAAACTTGGCTCTATTTCACCAGTTTTGTCAGGAGAAATGGGCCAAAATTAAAACCATTATGAAAAGCTTCTGGAAGCATTTCCAAAACCATTGACCCACCTAAATGCAATGTTGTCAAATGCTTGTATGTAAATTTCTTTGAAGAAAACAATGAAACATTGTCAAAAAATCATCCTTTCATTATTTTGACATTTAGCCAACAGAAATAATTGTAGCAATGCTAATTCACCCAAAACACCAAAGATTTTAGTCTGATTTTATTGGAGATGGAGAGTAAAAAAACAACAACACGTTTTTATAAAGTGTACATAAACATCTGTTTTTGACTGTGCTGTAGGTCATACACTATAACATTTTGTATTGTGGACTTTCTGCAGTTTTGCACCACAAAACTATCATTTTTCCAGCGATTGGATCCTGGCTAATGAATGAGTGGAAAGGTTCTCGGCTCCCTACTCTTTGTCATCCTTCCCCCTTCGACTATCCCCTGATGTTCCGTTCCACACTTTGCCTCTTTAAAGTTTTGCCAACAGATGTGCCGAGAAAGGGTCACCAGGTGTGCCAGATTGATGTCCATGTGTCTCATTTTAATGGCCTGCATATAGAGGTGGAGACAGATGAGAGGAACCAGTGTTAATTCGTCTGTCCTGTTTACATAAACCTACTAAACCTTCGTTTGCAAATGTTGTACCTATCAGAAAAAAGTACAATGTAAAAAACCTTTGCAGACATTATTTTGTGAAGAACTACTTTTTTGAAAGAACTATATTTTAGACTTAAAAACACAATTTTATTTACAGAGCTTCAAATTACTGGTGTGTTCCAGAATCATGGAAAATGATTAGCAATACTGTACTGTTATTTTGGGTGCCTACTGAAAGATTTACATTTGGCGGTGGTCAAATATATAGATAGTTTTTAAGTAGGTGATCTTTTCTGTGCCACTGTTTCTTCCTTTTTTGGGGGGATTAAAGAAAGCTATAAAAAGGATGTATTAGAGGCCCCGTAGCTCAGTGGTTTGGTAAACCAGGGGTTGTGGGTTCGTATCCCACTGGGGCCTCCACTCCCTGAGAAGGGTTGCGTCAGGAAGGGCATCCGGCGTAAAAATTGTGCCAAACATATATGTGCGTTCATCTGAGATGACACGCTGTGGCGACCCCGAAAGGGACAAGCCGAAAGTAACCTCCTATAAAAAGGATGTATTGCATGATTGTTACTCAATCAATTGATTTTATGGGCTTTAAAGGATTTCATGGGTCATAACATATGACACCCATTCACAACAGCCTCAACACTTTCTGTCATAGTTGTTTTTTTTTAAATTGTAGCTTCATTTAATCTGAATATCTCTAATCAATAATTTGCTGCTTGTGACATTGAGAAATGACCCACAACATCTCCTTACTTTTTAGATCAGATGATCAAGAGCATTTTGTTTTCTGGTTGTCATGGTAGCTGTTGAAGAAAACCCATGACGTGTTCTGCATTTCAATACATTCATCATGCATGACCACAATTTCATTGGGTTTTTGAAACAATGACCTTGCAACTTCTGTCCCTTTCCATGTTCTCCCATTTCTTTAGTGACTGTGATTTTGGGCAAAAAGATGGAGGAGTTGATTCAGGGCCCTGGTGGCTGACTCTCTGGCATCAAGGTTGCATGGGAGGTGTTTAATTAGATGGGCCACAGCCGTCCCTATGGAGGGGCTTTTTATTACCTCAATATGTCATAGAGTGCATCAGCTTGCATCATGCACACACACACAGACAAATGGTTCCCAGTGAGCGAGCAGACAGGTCAAAAGATGATTGACTCGGGAAGAGCAGAAAAGGGGCAATCACACTAAAATGTGACCATTATGCCGACACCCAACATGCTCTGTTCCCACCCAGCGGAGCCTCCATTTCAGCGCCTTGCTGGCTTGCTCTGATTTTGAGGTGCTTAGACAGCTGATGGCTGGGTGACTTTGGCCAACAGGAGTGAGTGGCATCTGTTCTGTCCGGTCTGCGTACACCATTAAGCCAGCTGCGTGTATCACTGCATCATGTGTGTGGGGCGACAGAGTCATTAACACATGCCAGCCCTGTGAATGACTGCACTGCCACATCGTGCATGCCGAGCCATCATTTAGCAGCAGCGGAGGATGATTGTGAGACATGAACACACAAGCACACACATGCAATACTGTCTGATAGCTGCTTGAATTTAGCGTTATTTTTTTGAATGCAGTCAGTACAATAAAGTGTGAGTCACCAAATTAAACTCCTAATCATTTTTGCTTTTTGGCCTAACCCTTGGTGTAAAACACTTGGCAAGACAAACCTACAGTATCTACAACACTGCAAGTATAGAAATGTATTTGGGAATAGGTGAATTTTGATAAATTTGATCAGGGTACATGTGGGGAGGTGGACACACGAGCTCCTCGGAGGTGTGATGAATGGCAGATTTATTTAAACAGCAGGCATCCAACCCTCCTAATCATTGTAGAAATCAATTCATCGACCACATAATAATAATAATTCATAGTACTTGTAGTAGTAGTAATAGTACTAGTAGGATCATTATTATAATATATAATCAGGGCAGGAAACAAACATTTGCTGGAGGGGGTGGAGATACATGAGTGCTCCTGACTCATTGAATTCGCCCACAGTTTTCACCAATACATTCCACCCGTCAATCACAGGTCGCTGCGCCCTCAATTGTGTTGCATTTAAAGGGAATGAAAGAAGCTGCTTTGATGGGATCGGGTTGAACTTGGTTGTGAGGACTCCCATGCGAGCGGAGACATCACACTTTTCGATGCACTGGGGGTGTGCCCATACCAAAAGCTGACCAAAACCAGCCCTCCTCCTTACACTATTTTGCCAAGCACAGCCCTGGAGTTATGCTAGTCATAAAAATAGACCCCCCTCCATCCATTTTCTTAGTTGCTTATCCTCACAAGGGTTTCAGGAATGCTGGGGCCTATCCCAGCTGTCAACGGGCCGGAGGCGGGTTACACTCTGAACTGGTTGGTAGCCAATCGCAAGGCACTTAGGGATATACATCAGTCGCACTCACAATCACACCTCGGGGCAATTTAGAGTGTCCAATTAATGTTGCAGGTTTTTGGGATGTAGGAGGAAACAGGAGTGCCCGGAGAAAACCTATGCAGGCACAGGGAGAACAAGCAAACTCCACACAGGTGGGCCGGGATTTAACCCTGGACCAGATTATTATTGGCAGTCAATGAGTGAAGGAAGAGATTAAGAATAAAACATGCAGTAGTTCAAAATTACTCAAATCTAAATATGACTTTATAGCTATTATTATCAGTTGAAATTCATTCAACAGAATATTTAATACTACTGCTATTATACTATCGACTACTACGACTACAACTATTATAAAAAAACTAAAACAATAATACTTCTATGATTGATAATAGCTTGGAAAAACTTGGAATCAAGCAATTGAAGGTGAATTTTGTGATGAAGCTCTTCTCTTTGTTGTCTCTCCTGCCCATCCTCTAAGCAAAAATCTCAAGGTCACATGTGTTTTTCCACAAAACACGTACAGCAAAGATGAGTTAGCCTTCACTGGCAGATTGGTAGCAGCTGCAATTCCTTGACAGGGACAACCACCTGAAGGTGGTTTCTGTCTCCAGTGGCTGTCTGCAGTTGTTTAGGATCCAGCCTGATTTCTTGCAAGAAACCGTTCGGTGGTGTTGGAGAGAAACTTTGAGAGCAGATGTCTGACTGGAGTTAGACTACCCGCCATCCTTTGACGGTCTTGGCATTTGGCATTTTTGAGCTGGTAGGAGATGGTTTGTCTACCTTTCCATGGCACAGTTCATTTAGCTATGATTCTGTTTTTTAACTTCTTAAAAGAAGGCCCAAGCCCAGGTGGAATACGGTTGCCATCACCCCCTGCAGAATTATTTGCTTGTTCTCCAGGTCTGCATGAGGCTCCCAATCCCAAGTTTGGGACATGACACTCTGATTAATATTGCAGTTGCGGAATAAGATTTGAGTGGAATGATTCACCATCTTACGTGCAGTGCCAAACTGAAAAAAAGTTCACTTGGAGAATGAAAGTTGCCACGTTGCCTTTTTTTTTTTTTATAGTTTTTGTGAGTTCTGAGTTTGCACCTTAGCTCCAGCCCTCCTGTGTGACTGCGGAGTGTGTACGTTGTCATTGTGCTTGCTCCCAGTCTCCTGTATCATGCCAACATTTTTGTTGTGCTCTGTGGATTGACTGGTCACCAATCCAGGGTGTCACCTGCCTCTTGCCCAAAATTATTTTGGATAAAGGCTTGCTCACCCGTAATCCTAATGAGGACAATTGCATAGAAAATGAATGCTTGGAAGGCAGAGAAAAAAAAAAAAAACATCTGCATGCAATGTAAATTCAATTCAGAGTCAATCCAAATGTTTCCATAGAGGTGTTTAGCTCCTTTTCAAAAAGATGTAGGGTTGGCCCAACATCTCGTTTAAACATTTATTAACATCAACTTCCATTTGCCCTCATGCTGCTTATTAGTGCAGCTGTTGCGAGCCAATTTTTTTTTTTGTTTTACTATAATTTGAATACGTTACTGAATACGGTACGACTAGAAATCTGTACAGTGTTATTTGCAATGAGTTTAGACGATCTCAGGTAGTGTGACCTCCTCTTTGTATTGGTTTCCCTAATTGAGAAGCTTGTATCATCATTTTCACTTCACGACTGTAAACCTCACCAATTTGCCACGAGTAATTTCTTCGCTCCTTGTGTTTGTAGGTAAACATTCACAATCTGACGTGATTCTGCCAGCAATGCATGTATGATTTTCAATAAAACGGTCATGCATAATACTCATGTCCACACTTTTGGGCAGCGTCCGCATTTGCATTTGTTGCCCCTGCTGCCCGCCAGGAGACGTGAGTCGGCCTGCTAGGATCCCTGCGGCACTGTTCGTACTGTGAGGTGGAATCCCTAGTGCCTATCTGAAAGCTTTGCGAGGAGAATGGAGTTCCACCAAGGGGGGTCCTGAAATGAAAGACGAATGCCTTTATGGATATGGATGAGCAAAACCCTGCTGTCATCGCTCTGTCTCTGCATTTGCAAGTTGTGCTCTGAAGCTACTTCATTAAGAACAGTGTGACCTCTTCTTTGGCTGACCTCACTCTATGGCTTCAGCAGCGGGGTGTTAAACCGTAGACGGCATTGTAGGTGGCCTATGCAGGAGCAAGTGATTGATGACGTTTGTACAAGCACAATGAAGAACCAGCGGTAGTAATTGGCACGGCGCTTTGTGTTGCTTTATTTTTCTCATTATTTCTGGTCCTCAGCGTGTTTGATTTATATTGCCCCTCACACACATGGCAAATGATTTAAGAAAGCCATTTTAAAGCCACTGGCTGAGTTCAACGTCTCGCGCCGGCTGAAGAGTGACGGAGGCTCGCCACAAGAGGTCAGTGTTGCTCCGTTGATGAAGTGCCGACCCGGTTCTCTTCCTGATGATCATCTCATCCGGTTTTCTCTCGCTTCATCGTCTTTCTCACGCTTCATCCTCTCCTCTGGATCACACTTCAGGTGTTGCATCTAAGTTCTACTTCTGTCCTGTGTTAAATCACAACAAAACATTAACATTCTCTCCCTCAAAGGCAGCAGATGCGTTTACTGAGCAGCCTTGTGTGCTAATTGGATTTCCCTCCACTTAATCTAATGGTTTGGCAAACAATCGAACACAAAAGATGTGCTTTAAATAAGGAAAGTGAATGTGCATATTAGAATAAATTAATAGAGTTGCTCTGGAGGGACACTTATAAGATATTGACACAGATTTGGACACACATGAGGGGATACAGATTAAAATTCCACCATCAAAGGATCCTATATTGATTAAGGAATGTGTTGTTGATTACTGCTGACACAGAAGCCCCAAACTGAAACACAAAGGCTGGTAATAGCTGCGCTGCCTCTTGCATATCAAATACTGCACCAATCTTACCCGAGTAATTAAAGCTTCTGTATGGTTATACAATTCCTGGCAGACACAGCCAATCAGATTTGCATGGCGCTAATTAGGATGAAGCATGAGAGGACAGTCGTACGTGAGTGGTTCAAGGTAATTTTCCCCAAAAGACATATTTGGTTCCACTGGTGGTTTTCTGGAAAAATCTGTGTAAGAAAAAGCAGTCAGTGTAGCTTGTAGGCATCAGCTGTCATCGGGTGTGGCGCAAATACGTTTTTGGTTCTGGTCAGCTCCACCACATGCTGCTATTTTCAGCCATTATGGTGATTTTGTGCAAGAACTTCACAGATAATAACAAGGCACTCTCACATTCAGTATGAGTGACAAAAAGTATCCTTCTGGATGAACGGAATAAAAGCACCGCAGACAAAATGCTGACATCTTGTCAAAAATCTTTCCTGAAGAGTGAAACGTTTTATGGGTGTGAATTTTCACCTTGTTGGAGTAGAAGCCATGTAACCAAACACCTTTGCCTGCAGTATATTGCGTACGTATGTATGTACATAGAAAATCAAGATTATCTATCTATTATTTCGGCACCAAAAGAAAATGTTAGATGGTCTTGGAATTTGTCCAACTTTCTCCAGGAATTGAAAGCGATGCCTGGATATAACCAAAGTTATCAAGTGGAGATCATGGGATGTAGATCTTTTCATTTAGACTGCTATGTCTGAAGATAGCTGCGAGAGGCTCCAGCACTCCCGCAACCCTTGTGAGGATAAACTGATCAGAAAATGGATGGATGGATGTTTTTGGAACTTTTGATATGATTGGTTTAAAAAAAAAAAGAGTCCTGACGCTAGTGTTATTTAATAGAAAGTAGAAGTCGGCTAAACCCCAAATAAGGACAATTGTTATTAAAAAAAAAAAATGAAGGATACATGTTACCAGAAAAAGAAAAATAAGAGAGCTACTTTTTTTAATAGGGTCCCCAAGATTGAAAGCTTATATTTCCAACAAAGTAATGGGTACGTTTCTACAATGACATCTCACACACACAAGCACAATGAAATTATTTATAGATAATTTAGCAAACCAATTTTCAATTAAACATACCTCAAACACCGAACTAATTATTGTAGATTGCGCAGATTAAAACTGAATGTTCAACATCTGGGGACGACACTCAGTTTATAATTGAACTAACAAAGTCAGTTGCAATGTAAAGTTAAATATAAAAGTAAGTAGTTATACAATATAGAGCATCGGATCATCGTAAAAGTGGAGTTACAAGGTTGTGACTGGACATTAGACTAAATGCAGCACACCACTAAAGAGTGAAGAGCGAAGATCCTAAAAGCTCACTCAGCCCATATTATCCCAGCATAATCGCTCTGGATCCATGCAGTATTTAAAAATCAGCCACTAAATGTTCTCTTCTTGCGAGGTGTTTTGAGCCCTACGGTGCGGTGGGCCATTGCGTCTTTGTCCTTCTTTTTTTTCTCCTGCAGATGAGATGAGTGATTCTGGGCTACGGGGGGCTCTTTCCTCACTCCGTGTCATTTCCAGGCCAGCGGGCCCCCCGGGGATCCTCCGTGACCACTCCCCCCCCCGCCCCCCACCCAGCAGCCCCTAGAGCCCCCCCAGGTCCCTGCCGCACATAACGCATTGGCTCTGTCACGACACTGCTTATTTTAGAGCGGCCTCCTCGGCTGCGGCGAGAACATTCACTTTTTATGTAAATCACATTAATGAATTTGCAGGAGTTTGGGAGGGGGTGAAGATGCGGGGAAGGATTTCAGTGCACATGCCAGAAGTGCCAGAAGGCGGCTGGGACAGTGACAGGAATTTGACAGATAAAGAAAAAGTAGGAGCGGGAAGAGACAAGGTGTGATGATTTTGCTTGCTGCTTCTGGAGATGAAGGGCAAATCAAGGTCAGAAAAATGATCTCTGTAACCGGCAGTTATCAAATGTCATAGCCAAACATTTTGCAGGTGAGATTCTGAAGGTAAAGACAGGGGGGGACACGATTTCTTCTTTCCCCCTCTTTTGTATTGTTTGTACTATTATTATTTATTTAGCAAAGATGCACACATTTACACATAAATGTAAATGAGTTATGATCAAATTAAAAACCAAGCATAACTTACACTTTATACTGAAATTGCAATTTTACCACATTGTCTTTTTTTACACTAACTATATAGTTACTGTGTGAATGTAAGTAGGTAAGTTAATTTATAATAAAGTATACATACACTGTGTATACATCCATAAATATACTGTATGAATCTACATGCGTCTGTACACAACTGTATTAATGTTATATCTCTCTGTATGCTTTGAAACACATTTTTTTATTGTTCAGTGTCCTTCAGCTCCACCTCTCTATTTGAGGTTTTTGTTGATGATGCAATCATTGTCAGTGCGTGACCGCTTTCCATGCAAGCGGCTGCAATGCAATGGTAGGAATCCTCAACGCTTTCGACCCCCAAGCACGAGTTCTGTCGTGTCAAGTTTGCCTGTTCATGTGACTTTTTGCCCAGCCTTCTGCTTCCGACCGTGAGTTCTGTTCTGCACGTGTTGGGGGCACTTTATTAAAAACACAACAGAGTGTGAGTTTGCCCGTCCGACTCTCGGTGAATTGGGAATTAAGAATAACCCTTGAAAATTCCTGGCCTACAATCTGAGGATTCCCGAGCATTACATGACTTTGGCCGAAGACAAATTTACAACCTTGAAGGCAAACCTTGCTTTTCTAATAATAAAATATTTTTCTCATGTAAACTATCATATTGTGTAAAATGTAATTTAAAGGGCCCATATTTGAACAAACCTAATATTTTGGAGGTTATGTTGACTCTACTGTGCCTGAGTAAACGTAAAATTAAAATCTTCCACACGTTCCCGAGTTTGACATATTTTTCTGAGGACTCAAATCAGGTCATTTGAATTTCTCAAGCTTATCTACATCAGTAGCGAACATCTACGCCTTCCCTTTCTGCCTCCTTAGCCAGCGCTGTCAACATAAACAGATTTGCACTCACAAGTAGCGCACATTGGGTCTTCTACATGGCCAAATATGGACAACGCGAATACAAAACTGTGTCAAACAGAAGTAGCTGTCAGTGGGGCCTTTTCCGGACATTTCTATGACAATATCAATGTCTTTTTGAAAAGAAATTAAACTCCAAGTTCATAGTGTCACTCTGTGGAGGTTTAAATACCATTCATAAACATTAATTTAAAATAAATGAATTTGCTACAGGCGGCACAGTGGAGCATCAATAGAGCATTGGCCTCACAGTTCTGAGGACCGGCCCCACTTGTGTGGAGTTTGCATGTTCTCCCCGTGCCTGTGTGGGTTTTCTCCGAGAACTGCGGTTTCCTCCCACATCCCATAAACATGCCTTAATTGACCCCTAACGGGACAAGCGAAAAGAAATACATACAATCGAAGACTCTAAATTGCCCCTAGGTGTGATTGTAAGTGCAACTGTTGTCTGTCTGTATGTGCCCCGGATTGGCTGGCAACGGGTTCAGCATGTATACCGGCCACTGCCTGATGATAGCTGGGAAAGGCTCCAACACTGCAGTGACCCTTGTGAGGATAAGTTGCTCAGAAAATGGATGGATGGATATTACTCATCACGGTGTCATGAAATGGGTGATAATGAGGCAGCTGTCTTTAATCACTTGGTCACACATACTGTTTTATAGGACTTAAAGGTAAAATAATTTTCCCATTTTAAATCATAAATACTTCTCTGAGTCTAATTAATAGATTAAACATGTGACCGAAACGTTTACTGCTTGGTAAAAAAAAAAAAAATGTCCATATCTTTCTTATGAGTTAAGATGAAAATGTGACGTTTAAATGGGCCACTTTTCAACGGTGATGTCCGCTCAAACCATCTCCTTCCTTTTCTGGTGTGTCCAGGTGTCCTCTTCGATCAAGCAGAATAGCACCTCCGCATCCCCTTTATGCCGGAACAGTTTTACTGTGTCACAGTGGAGTTTTAGAGCTTTCTCTTTGATTTCTTTGTATTGTAATCGAAGTTTCATTGAGGATAATCGGAGTCGAACAGAACAGAATTTCCAGAGAGGTGAGACAAAAAAAAAAGGACAAAGACAAAGCGCTAACTGTAAACAGAATAAGAAAACCAAACCATTCCATACCTACAACAAAGAAACATTAAATATGGATGTTCCGGGAGCCTGTAAGTGCTACACCCTGTGAAGGAAATAAACAGGACAAGATGGGACAGAGGACAGAAGAAGAAGCATGCACAACAAGGATCATGAACCCGGCTGTAGAACTGGAATGTAGTGGAACTGACTTATTGAATTCTATAGGATGAGAATATAACTGGGATGATACGTAAGCTCTTCATATATGCAAGAGTTATTTGTCAGAATAAGTGAGTAGTTCCACACCCAATAAAAGAATCCCGGGGATGTGTGCCTACGGACAACAGCAAGTGAATTCACACCATTGTGGAAAGTCAAAACTGTAACAGCCTTTTAAAAAAAATACTGTACGTTTAACGCCGTTGCGGTGCAGCAACTCGGCTCTTTTTGCGTCTTGACAAACGTCCCCTGGTAGGCTATATACACGTATAATTGACGCCGGCCCACTTGTGTGCTCTGCCGTTTTTAGAGAAATATCCTCAGTGCTTGTCTAACTTCTTGTGTACTAGTTATGATTGGACCCTTTTTACTCTGCCCGGCGACATGTGGCATAGAAACGTGGGATGTCAGTTGTAAAGTTTGATCATGCAGCATGTTTGAATTCAATTATGTCAGTAATTCCCAAACAGGGTGTCACGTCCCATCGGAACGAGAGTAGGACCCAAATGCAGGAACTCGGAAGACGCAAGGTAGTTCAAGAAGAGACACGTTTATTATATGCAGAGGTAGGGGATCGAGCAGGCAGTCCGGTGCAGCAGCGGTAGTTGGGACGTCGGGCGAAGAGAGCAGGTGAGCGGGCAGGCAGGAGTCGGTACACAGGAGAACAATCAAAGCAGGCAGAAGTAACGAAGGAGTCGGGCTTACAAGGTTGGTCGGAGAACGGACGAAGGTCGGTACACACAGGTTCAATCAGGGATACCGGAGCACACGAACGGGACATGAAGATCAACGAACTGGCGCCGGCCAGTTGTCATCGCGGTCATATAAATCCACAGCATCATCAGGCTGCATGAGGCGCAGGTGTGCACCTTCCAATCAGCGCACCTGGGCGAACACCCGCACAGCTCATGCTGAAGCGGCAGGATCATGACACAGGGCAGCATGAGAGATCATCGGGGATGCCATGGGAAACTATCTGGGTTTATTTAGTTTTTCTGGAAATGATTATTTATTAATTACAAATATATTGTTGTTCATTGGTCTATGCCAGCGACCTATAGTGACACACAAAAAAATTAATCAATGAATCACTTTTTTGAAATGGCAGAAGGTACAGCATTTTTTTGTAGGGTGAGGTGCTGTGCCTTGTGTTAATACAGGTTTGGAGCCCTTATGTGATTTATATATGATTTCTATTGTGCTAAAAAAAACTTTCCACTTCACTCTCACTTGTTAAGAGAATTAATGAATTCTCTTTAAACTATACAAAGCATTTGAAGTGTCCCCCACCTACTGATGGTGCAACATCAGGAGCAACTGGAGGTTCGGTATCTTGCTCCCGGACACTTTGACGTGGTTACAAGGGCTCAGGATCAAACCCAAAACGTTTGGATTGAAGGAGGACCACTTTACCAATTCTTGGAAGGTTGAACTAAATCAATGAGTCCCTTTAAAGATTTAAACACGTTTCTGTATTTTGCTCAGTTCTATGAAATCAAGTTCCGAGTTTCTGTAGTAGCCCATTGAAGCCTTCACTGCTGGTCTATGATCTTGTCCTCTTCACTGCATTCATCTGCTTTCAACTTCTTGTCATCACAATTCCCACTTATTTTTTTCCCCTTCCTATTATCTCATTCAATTCATATATTGAACTTTTGTTTAAAATGAAATCCATACAAACAGGATCTGAAAATCATGTCAGTACGTTGATGTGTGCAGTGAAATCTGCGGCAAGTTTAGTAGATAACAGGACAGCGGTGGGTCATTGATTGAGGAGGAGGCGAGACTTCTGCAATCGATGCAGTGCGCTGATTTGAGAATTTGCATAAGTCAATCAAAGCAAGCATCTTCCTCTCTGATGTGGGGCATCAAGGACTGCTCTAGTTGCTTAAAGCTACTTAAAGCTCATCTTTGACAGCCACTCGACGGCCATTTCCTCTGCATAATGTAAGATCATTAACTGCTTGCTGCTACTTTGGACTCTTGGCCCTCTCAACGACACTTTGCGTTCAAAAGAATTTCATATGAAGCACTATGAAAATTTTAATGCACACAATATTTATATATATGAAAACAGTGCAGCAAAAGACATGGAATCTTATTATGAGCATTATGTGTTTGCTTACCCAATATTGACACAAGAGCTGTGATTCCTTGCGGCCAGAGAGAAAAAGCTCACCTCATCCCGCAGCCCACGTGTTAGATTACAAGATGCAGGACATGTACATATGTCCCATGTCTAGCAAGCCCAACAAGATACAGGTTGCTGCTTTTGCTTTGCAAATCACTCCACCAGCACGTGCCCTCTCGGGACTCAAGCCAAACTCCATATTTCAGGACACCGTTGTCAACATAACAGCATAAACAGCCTGAGCAATATGATATCACAAGAGGAGGAGGACAAACACAGCAGCCGGCTTCCTGCCTTCATCTTCCTGCTACAGTATTGATTAATTGGAAACTGGCTCAATAGTTACTTAGTACGGTCCTCCCCAACTTTTGCTGAACCAAGGCACATCTTTGATAGGTATGGTTAGACAAATCTCACAGCACACTGTGAAAGAAAAGGGCAAAGGTACATACTAAGTGGCAGATGGCATCTAACCGAGTCATCACCTAAGGTTTGGAAAACCCACAGTTTAAAGCAGTGGTCTCAAACTGGCAGCCAGCGGGCCGCAAATGGCCTCCGAGATATTTTGTGGCCCCCACCTTAATATGAAAGTTTAATGTTAGTGCGGCCCTCGAGTTTTGCATGAATGGCACTTTTACAGTGTTGTGCACAAAGCCAAACAATCATAGTGGGGTGTATGGCTCTCTAGCACATGCAAGCAAACAAATATTTTTCTGAGTGAAAATTACAGCAGCGTTGCCATGTAGCATTTTACTAGTAGTTTTCTACGCAACTTGTTGACACAGATATCTTTTTTTAAATTTCTAATTGAAATTGGCCGCAAGCACACCTGCGTTGAAACTGTGGCCCAGCTTCAGCTGGATGCTGCCTCCAGCGGCCCCTGGTTGAGACCCCTGGTTTAAAGCAAATCAAAATAAAATTCAGTGCACCTTTGAAATGCATGCAAGGGCTCCGGGACAATTAATTGAATACACCTGCTGGCTGTGGAGAGTTACTGCAAGCCACGATAGTTACCAATAATTTTCGCTGACTTTAAAAGTCTGTTATTTTTACGAACTTTGCAAAAATACTTCAGTATAAATCCAATCAAAATCAGTATATGACGTCAATGTCACTCATGATGTCAAATGTTTGTCAGATGAATCAGATGAGATGTTTTTTAGATGTGACTGAACCAAAATTATGTGTTCTTAGCCACCATAAAAAGCTTAAACACTAGTTGCATGATGAATGATTTAATGTCTTATTCCCACAGCACCTAATAGTGACAGAAAAAAGTGAATTGTTGAAATATTTGTACATTTATTAAATAAGAAAAACTGAAATATCATAATAGCTTTGAGTATTTGGACCATTTGCTCAGTATTTAGTAGAAGCAGCCATTTGAGCTAATGCAAGAAAGAGTTTTAGGGAATGATGCAACAAGTTTTTCACATCACGATTTCTGAATCATCTCCCATTCCTTCTTGGAGATCCCCTGTAGTTCTGTCAGGTTGGATGGTGAATGTTACTGGATGCCCGTTTTCAGGTCTTTCCAACAATTCTTGATTGGATTTAAGTGGAGGCAGTCACAGAGTTGTTCTGAAGCCACTCCTTTGGTATTTTAGCTCTGTGCTTAGGGTCATTGTATTGCTTCAAGGTGAAGTTTTGGCCCAATCTGAGGTTGCCTTGAGGATGCTTGTGGAAAAGTACAGAGAAGGTCAGAAGGAGCTACATTGATCTAGAAAAAGCCTATGACAGAGGACTAAGAGAGGAACTGTGGTTCTGCATGCATAAGTCTGCTGTGGCAGAGAAATATGTTAGAATAGTACAGGACATGTATGAGGGCAGCAGAACAATGATGAGGTGTGCCATGGTGGTGACAGAAGAATTTAAGGTGGGCCTGCATCAGGGATCAGCTCTGAGCCCCTTCCTGTTTGCTTTGGTAATGGGATAGGCTGACATATGATGAAAGACTGGAATCCCCGTGGACTATGATGTTCCCAGATGATATTGTGATATGCAGTGAAAGCAGGGAGCAGGTGGAGGAACAATTAGATAGATGGAGGCATGCACTGGAAAGGAGAGGAATGAAGATTAGCTGAAGTAAACTGAATACATGTGTATGAATGAGGGGAGTGGAGGGGGATGGTGAGGCGCCATGGAGAAGACTAAATCCTCTTTTAGACAATGTGAGTACAGCATGCAGTTTCTGGAGTAAAAAATTGGCACAAAATTGAGTTATAATAATGATCACAGAGATTCACAATGCTTGCATTGTCAATATACACGCTCATTGGACCATCACATTATGAGATGAGTCATTCTGAACAGTTGCTCTGTCAATGACCAAAACTGTACTGGCTACTCATGTTCTTGAGAACTATCTGCACCATTTGCACAATTGTCACTCTACCAGATTATTGCTGCTTCAGTAATTTCAGACACCTCTAAATTGCTAGAGGACTCATCTTAATTTGCACAACTGCCCCCGGCCCCCCCAAAAAAGTACATCAATATCACTACATTACAAGGAACCCTCCATTGCTCAATGTTCTCTGTATATGTCTCAAAAATATTTTCGTCAAATGGGTCTGTTGTCACACTAAAGTGGCTCCAACTCGCGGTGCGAACGACTACCAGAGACACATTCCTGATTTGATTCTGAGTCTGATCCTGTAGACTGAAATATTGGTGAGCTCGTCTAAATTTAAACAGTGTCAAATCTGGGCTTGTTCAGTTGAACAGAAAACTGACATGGAAACAGGAATTGGAGAACTTTGTCAACTTTTGGGATTGCGAGAGGAAAGCGGAGTACCCTGCAGGCACAGGGAGAGCATGAAAATCCATGCACGAGAAGTCAGATTTGAACCTGGGTCAGATTTGAATTTGGGTCCTTAAAAATGTGAGGTAAATGTGCTAACCAGTCGTCCAGCATTCCATCAGAAAGTTCAGACAGAATGGTCGTTTTGGGTTGTGTTGTGTGTGTGTGACCTGCAGAAGCACTGAATTCTTCCATCAATCTGGAGCATTTGGAAAAGAATCTGCCAACCAAGCAAGACGTGTGTCTCTTGTGTCAGTGTGTGTGTGTGTGTGTGTGTGTGTGTGCGTGTGTGTTTGTGTGTGAGACTGATGCTCCAACATGTACTGTAGTACATATACAACATATTGCTGTAAAAGTTCTCGGTCTCAGTGGGCACAAAGTGCAGGAGTAAAGTCTTCGATCATATTCATTCTGTAAGCATAAAGACAAAATGCTGCCTGAGACCAAATAGAGTCACATAAGCACATGCACACACACACACACGCACACACACACGCACACACACACACACACACACACACACACACACACACACACACTGTATAATGGAGTGCTCTATACACTAAATCCACACACGGAAATACTGGCTGACTGGGCTGCCCTTGGCCTGATCTTCGGGCCTGGCCACTATTCCCTGTAATGGCAGAAACACACCCACCACATCCTCGCCCAACCCACACACATGCTCGCTAACCTTTGCCGTCTTACTGACCCCTCAGTAGTGGGCACCCGCTGTCCTGTCAAGGGGCTCGGTGTGTCACCCTGGATTTCCAGCTGGGAAGTGTAAAACGTGTGTGCTTGTGTGCAATTGTGGGTCTTCATTGATATTAATATAATGGGCAATTAATTTTCCAGCTATTCTGCCATTTTTATTTCAAGTCTGTACCATGTACACAATATCTCCATCAATATAAGTGGCATGGCATTGTGATTTGTTTGTTTGGATTGCCTAATATTGTCATGGTTCTGCCGGTCCAGCCCGAGCTGTGCGGGTTCCCGCACGGTCGTACTGATTGGCAGGTGCACACCTGCGCCTCATGGTGGCTGATTGGCCCGGGTGTCTATAGGACAATGGGGACGACTGGTCCGGCGCCAGATCGTTGCGGTTCATGCCCCGTTCCAGCACTCCCGTATCTCTGATTGTATTCCCGTGTGTACCGACCTCCGCCTGTTCTCCGACCGACCCCGTAAGCCTGACTCCTTTGATACTCCTGCCTGCTTTGATCGACCTCCCGTGTACCGACCGACTCCTGCCTGCCCGCTGACCTGCTCTCTACGCCCGACGTCCTGACTACCGCTGCTGCACCTGACTGCCTGCCCGAACCCCGACCTTGGAACATTAAACGTTTTTCACGAATTACCTCTGCGTTTCCCGACTCCTGCATTTGGGTCTTACCTTCGTTTCGATGGGTCGTGACAAATATATTTTGTGTTGAGGGAAGTTATGTGACCGGCACTTGACACAAGTGAAGATTTCAGTGTAGCAGTGAGAAAAGCTTTTGAGCTCACCCCCCAAAGTGCATGAATTTTTCTTTATCTCATCTACTTGTCCATATCATCTGTTCCACTGTGCTTACCTGTGCTGATCATGTCATTTGACATGTGGCCATCTACAATTAGTTATTGGTCAAGACATTTCGCCAACCGCACCATATAAATACGCAACCACGATCAATAAACCACAATCACATGCTACCTTTAAGACTTAAATAAGGTTATCGCAGCATGTACGTTTAAGGAGGAATCATGCCGCCCTGTAGTACATCAATGAAATAAAAATAAAAAAAACATCCATTTAACTTTTCCGGTCAAGTTGCATCTGTGGAAATACTTTCTGTTAATATCAGGTTAAGACATTGTTATTGTGTTGAATGAACAGAAAACAAATGTGTAGAAGCTGCTAAGAAGAGCATGAATTAAAGTCAGCATTTCATTTCTTGAGTGCTGTTTCCTAATAAGAGCAGAAATATGGTTATATAACGCCACATTTCTTATAATAGCACTTTTGTTTTTATTCATCTTAATCTCGACAGTTGTGTATCTATGTTGGCATCACAGCACAGAGCAGCTGCAATGCACAGATATGAGCGGAGGCCTTGGGAAATACCTCCTGAAGGATTTTTGAGAGCTTTTTTTTTTTTTTTTCATTTTTATTTATTTATTTTTTAACACAACTCAGTCGAAGTAAGACTAAATGGACAGAAGGTACAGATTTCATTGTGCAAATGCTCGTAAAAGGTAAAAAGAGGTATTGCTATATTACTTCGTGTCCTCATTCATCTTTTAAATTTCTCACGGAGTCTCAGATCATTTTTGTTTTAGTTAATTGGGTTCACTAATAGTGTAGTGGTGCACACTGTCGTGTGGGCAGCGTGAGATCAATTCCTACTCAGTGAAGGTATCGATATCTCCCCTATGAAATACTGGTGACCAGTTCAGGGTGTAGTCTGCCCTTTGCTCAAAGTTAGCTGGGATAGGCTTCAGCGCTCCCATGACCCCTGTGAGGATAAGCAGCTTGGATAATGGATGGATTGATGTGTTAGTTAATTGATTGATGTGGCTATTTAATGGATCCCAAATCAAATCTGGATATGATCCAGATTAAAACCTGCTTTGGGCTGTTTTCTACTGTAAAAGGGTTTTTTGGAATGTTTTATTCCGTTTTTACTTTATACATTGTCAATATTTCTCACCACATTTCAATCGTGACAACCTAACAACCGGCGTTGTTACATCCCAGTTGTCATGACCTAGCAAAGTGTCATGTTCAAGTGTGGGGTTGCCCCCTCCCCCCTCCCCAAAATATACTGTATATACATCCAGCCACTTATCCTCGGTGGCGCAGCTGTTGAGTATTGACCTCCCAGTTCTGAGGATCCAGGTTCAATCCCTGCCCCCGCCTATGTGGAGTGTGCGTGTTCTCCCCCTGCCCGTGTGGGTTTTCTCTGAGCACTCCAGTTTTCCCCCACATCCCAAAAACATGCGACATTAATTGGACACTCTAAATTGCCCCTAGGTGTGATTGTGAGTGTGATTGTTGTCTGTCTCCACGTGCTCTTCGATTGGCTGGCAACCAGTTCAGGATGTACCGTGCCTCCTCCCTGATGACAGCTGGAGTAGGCTCCAGCACTCCTGCGACCCTTGTGAGGATAAGTGGCTCACAAAATAGATGGATGGACAACCTAACAGCCTTGGATGCTAATCACTAAAGTATTTCCCAAACATCCGAGGGAAGACTGCACAAACTGGTGAACAAACCCACTCATTGGTGGAAGGTAATAAAATTTGAATTTGAAAACTAAATTTAATATTTCTCTGCTGTACGTACAGGGTCTGTGGGCTCATATTGCATCACGCTTTGCGTAGAACACCAGTCAGCTTCATTGTCATGAATTTTACACGTCACAGATGTTCCATAAATTTGTATGCTGCAGTAATGTATTTCACTAGCACACACTGGAACAGAGAGCAACTTGTAGCGCCCAAGGAGCGGTTTGAAGGTTTCCATGCCCACCAGAATGCCCGTGGTGGCAGACTGGAGCCAGTCAGTGTTCACCAACCACCAAGACACGGCTTCCCGGTCAAAGAGGAGCCTGTCTGCAGCCAAGGGAGGTGCACTATGCACTCTCCTCCTGTTGCTGCTTTGATTTCCAATATGTCCTCCCACCACCACAGATGGCCGGGGAGGAAACATTTCCTCGACCGACAGCGCTGCCACGGCCCCTGGGTCCTCAGGCTGATGGGGGCAGAAATTGGAGAATGATGTACAGTAATGGAATATTTGGATTGGCTGTGATAGGAAAAACGATTTGAAAAGTGGTACAGAGGACGATTTGCATGGCTGCATTTTTTCTCTCGCTCTTTCTGCCTCAATTTGGTCGAAATGCACTTTGTGATTTTGAAAACTTTCCATCATAGGAATAAACAGAAACAATCGATCCTCACACTTCATTTGTGAAAATAGCAACTACCATTGTAGAAATGAGCAATAAAAATAAAGAGGGGAAAAAAACAAAGACAATAAGGATGCAATAATACAGTGTTGTATTGTGAAAGGATGGCACAGGGAAATGTGCTGAGCTCAAATGAACGCAGGCCACCTGGGACGGGAGATGGATGGGTCATCATCTTCTCATTATGACGTAGAACAACAGCTTTGCTGTGTAGATTCAGTTTGAAGTGTCCCCAACCTTCCTAGTATATTGGGGTACCTCAAGATTACACACAGATTGGCGCAGTCTACAAGAGACAATGTATTATTATCTAAAATTTATACCGAGATCTACTTCAAAGTGAGCACCAACACTTGGAACATTGTTCAGTGTTCAGTGTACCAAATTTGTCAACACACGAGAACACTCATATCTAAAGTCCAGCTTAAGGGTCACTTTTAGCTGCTCAACATTTTTTATTGTCTTTTGTTATAGTCTAAGAAAAAAAAAACACAGCTTGTATCAAAAACTTTGCAAGAAAAAGTTAAAATGTTGAAAAGTCTAACACATTTTTTAAAAATAAAAAAAAATTGAAAAGAAGAAGTCACTGATGGGGTACTGCTATATATGCCTGACTTGAGAGTGGGATTCCCGCTCAGTGATGGTGTCGATATCGGCCCTGCGACTGACTGGCAACCAGTTCAGGGTGTAATCCGCCTTTCTCCCGAAGCTAGCGGGGTTAGCCTCTGGCTCTCCCATGACCCTTGTGAGGATAAGCGGCCTGGATAATGGCTGGCTAGAACAGATCACACACTTTATTAATTTAAATAATGTATTTTTTTAAACATCCATCCATCCATTTTCTGAGCTGCTTATCTTCACAAGGATGGTGGTAGCGGTCGAGCCTATCCCAGCTGTCAATGGGTAGGAAGCAAGGTACACCCTGAACTGGTTGCCAGTCAATCACAGGGCACAAGGAGACAGACAACCAATTGCACTGACAATCACACCTACGGGCAAATGAGAGTCTCCAATGAATGCATGTTTTAGGAATGTGGGAGGAAACTAGAGTGTCCGGAGAAATCTCATGCAGGCATGGGGAGAACATGCCAACTCCACGGCCGGGCGCGGCCGGGATTTGAACGCTGGTCCTCAGAACAGTAAGAGCAATGCTCAACAGCTGCGCTACCGAGGACAAGCGACTCAAGCAGATGGATAGATATACAATACATGGGGGAGGGGAGTGGGGGAAACCCCACACTTGAACACGACACTTTGCAAGGTCATGACAACTGGGATGTAACATTTTGCCATCCATCGGTCCTCTGGAGTCAAATCACAGTGGCGGTCTTGCACACATGCACACATATTCTCTCTTCCCCCCAACCTTCTATTCGCCCAACAGATAGCGTGAACATATGCAGCCAATCACATGCTCCCCATCCAAGCAGGAGTTTACTCCTTCCCCCAGGTGGTCGGGTAGGTCCAGATTTGCTCACCTGACGTGGCTACCAGACGCAGATCAAGTGGGAGATGTCGGCAAAGAGTGGAAAGCAATGAGGGAGCTTTTCATAGCTCCAGATGGTCCGTAGTGGTGCTGAGAGCATAACGGCGTAAACTTGATGACTCATCGGAGAGCGACAGGGCGACAATCCTAATTTCATTGTTAATTTACCATCATGCTTTTCCCCCTGCCTGAGTTTTGGGAAGCAAGGCATCACACTGGAAACAACCCACCACTGTTCAACCGCCTCAGCAGCATGAGGCCCTAAAGGAAGGACAATGGAGGAGTTTATCTTTCACACCTAAACTGAGGAGGAAATTGAACATGGGGAATTTTAGACAAGGTGTTAATTGAGGAGTTGATGCCCCACATCCAGGTGTGTCAATGTAAGCATCCTTTTAGACAGACGAACCCACGATGGAGGTTCTTTGCTTTTCTTGCTCCACAAATGGTGAGCGAGCCCAGACTCAAAGGGGCAATTGGTCTTGGTGTTGCTTGAATAATGAAAATAGTTTTTATTTCATGTCTGTGTGGGTGTAATAAAGCATTGCCTTCCATTGAAATACTTCTTCGGTTACACTCTCATTTTCCACCATTTTGACACGCACAACCTTTTATGGCCAGTGGAAGTGGAGCCAAATTCAGACATCCACTTTACGGTGGAAGGGCTGTCATGTAAGGCCGGTCCAGGGAAATCGTACCAAAGTTCACAACTATTGCTGCAGTCATCAATCACCTGGACCGATCCTCTTCGGCGCCCAGCCCCAGGATCCGTCAGAGGGGAAGGGGGCTGACATTGAGAAAAATGAGCTCCACCCTTCCATGCATCAGGCGCCCAATGTCACCGACTCCACGAAGCTGCGTGGTCCCACTCAGACAAGACAGAAGAGATAGACAATGTGTAACTGTATTGTATCCTCGTCTATTTTTACTGCCAGTCTGACAGTCTGGACTCACAGGACTGTGTCAAGTGTGGTGCCGTCTTTGTCTCTCATTCAAGCCCACCCAAAGCCTCCCTTGTGTCTCAGTGACACATTCACACTCATCAACCTGGAAATGATTAATGTCCCTTTTTGTCCAAGCTGGCATGTGGTGCACATGCGCCCCAACGGGACTCGGACAAATATGAGCCACACGTCAGGGATTAAGCTGCCCTTCACTCCCCCTCCTAAGGCTGCAGGGAAGAGAGCCTTCTCTGCGGTCAGATGACCTTTTTTAAAAGCCCCCCCAAGCTACAGTAGTTTGAGACCACCCTGGAATCCGGCACGGTGATATTCATGATGTGAAAATGACCTGTGATTTATTCAGCCGACAGAGGTATGAGACGAATGATTGTAGTCTTAGTTTCGTTGTGCAAGCAGGTAATATAGTAATTAATAATTTCTTTGTATTATTGGAGCACAGGGAAGATGGGTTGGAGACTGGTTTAACTCAGCCAAGAGGCTTATTTAATTTCTGTGTGCTTATTGCCATCAAGCAAAACATCGGAAGAGTGGTCAGGCCATCTGTCTCACAGTTCTGAGGTTCAAGGTTCGAATCTTAACTGTGGCCACGCTTGCGTGGATTTTCTCCAGGAACCTTCTCGCACATTCCCAAAACATACTTGCTCGGTTCAGTCAAAATTCTAAACTAGCCCCAGGCAACCAGTCCTTGATGTCCACCAGCCTCTCACTCAAAATCAGCTGGTATAGGCTTTGGCTTAATACTTAAAGGGTCACTGTCATGACATGCATGATTTTTAGTACGTTATTAATGAAAAAACGGCAGCCGACATGGACCCATGCGTTTTTTCGCCACAAAACATGATTTTGACGTATACAGCTTTTTGTAACTCCCGCCATGAAAATACTCTCGAGGGATTTGTTTTCGAGAAAAAGCAGGAAGGGATGTACATGGCAGGACCGCCCTCAAGTGGACTCGTTTGTCTCTATTAGCTTTACCTCCAGGAAGGTAGCTCGTTGTTCTTTCGTGTTAGGCAGAATGCCTCCCTGTTGCATTGCTGGACATTGCTTGAACACTCGGGAAGACGGATTTCCCTTCATAAGTTTGCAAGAGACCCGGACGAGAGGTTCATGGGTTCCAAATGACAGGTAGGTGTGTATACAGCAACTAAAAAAAAATAATAGTTTGGGGCGGACCACGTAATCCGTCTCTCATAATGTAACAAAAGATCCGCGTACGTATGACACGAAGTGCGTCGATGTGCGCATCGGACGGCTTCCACGTCGGGCTCGCCCGCGAAGGCTGCCGTGACGGCTCGCTGGCGAAGGTTGCCGCGTCGGGATCGCGGACGGCGGTGGCTATGAACAACAACTGCCACCAATGGCGCACTCAGCCGCGTGCTACGACAACGCCGTAAAGCAGCCCGGCTCGGCGCCGTGATAAGCCACCTCGGCGGCAAAAATGACCCACCCCGGTCGACAAGGCGGGCGGTAGGCTCGGCCTTGTCGGCAATGTTGGCCACAGAGGCTCGCCGCGGCGCCGTGCCGCGATGGCTCATCTCCGCCGTGGAAGTGGATCAGACGGGGAGGCAGTTTGGCCGTGATCGTATCTCATCTGCATATGGCTCGAAAAAATAGAGTAATATTGCCCCGGTAATTTCACTCAATTGTGAGATGTTCTCTTCTTCGAAAAGAGCTTCCGTGTCAGAAGGGGCGTGTACGTCTCCCACAGTAGGGTCCACCACGTGTTTTCAATGGTGAATGCCCGGGGTGATGTAACGGACAGGAGATACAGCCAATATGGCGACCACTTGGATGTCGAATGACACTTCTGCAACTTTGCGCATGGATGACGCGCTCTCTGCTCATATCTATTTTTGTCATGTAGACATTGAAGTGAATAATGTTATATGTATTTTTCATTTCACTATTTTAGAATGTGTATATGGATGACACTTGACCTTTAAAGAGCACATGCTCTCTAGAAAATGTGAATTTTTTCACATGTTATGGCACACGGGTGAGAAACAGAACTTGATAAATGATTTGACAGTGTTATTACGTCTAATGACCAGAGCAAATTTTTCCTTTGGGTGTGCTGCCATCTTACAGTCACTATAAAGGAAAGAGGAAAAAAGATCAACCATACACACTCTTTTTAGGCTTTGTCTTCATGACATGCCAAGCTATGAATAGACATAAAATAAACGGAAATTTAATGCAAAAGCCAAAGTCCACAGGATACTCGGGACACCGATAACACATCGATTCTCCTCATACCGCATCACAGGATTTGTGACCACTTTAAAGGATATTTTTCCAGCCTGACATAAAACACACACACACACACACACACACACGCACACACACACACACACACACACACACACACACACACACACACACAGACAAACTGAAGCCAATAGAAGAGAATAGCTGAAGGCAGGAGTGTGTGTATGACAGTGGATCAATACTTTGTGTTTGTGGCAGCGCTCCCACAGGACTGGAGCAGTATATGAAACGCTGCAGCTGATGGCTGAAGGTCCCCTCAGAACAGAGACCGTGTGTTTAGCCCCCAGCCAAGGTTAACCCCAGCACAAAGACGCTACGAAACCTCGGCCCCGTCTCTCCGGGGCTACATCGGCTCACGCAGGCAAGGACCCAACGGGGGCTTGCTTTTTGTGTGGTGCCATTAAACACAAATATGTTGCCTTTGGGAAGCAGTTGCTGAAGCCATTTTCATATTGTAATTGTCACCATTAATATGCACCATTTTAAGAAGTAGCTGCAATCATCTTCTATAGTTTAGGCAGTGAAAACTAAGCAAAAAAATATTGTAATTATGAGCCAACACAGAGAGGACCACTGTAATTTAGCCGGAATTAATCTCCATTTTAACAATTTGTTTCTTTTGCTAACTTTAAAAGGGAAAGGGAGGCAATAACTGTGGGGGCATAACACTATTAAATCATGCATTTAAAGCAGAACAATGCATATAACAAGGAGATTTCAATAGAACTATGGTGACAGAGAAATTAGTCCAATTAAAAAAACAACAACAACAACAAAAACCCACATTGCTCCTCCCAGGTTGGATTAAAAAAAAAAAAAGGCTCCAAATGCTCATTTTCCAACCAAATGGAAATGTAAATTTGGACTGACCTGCAGTCCTTTCCGCAGTGGCGATTGCATACATTAGCCCACACTCCTATGTTGCAGTCATCTTCTACATGTACAGGCCCTAACAAGATGATATGCACGCCATCATGGTCACTACAGAATGGTGGTATGCTAATTAGCGTGCCAGTGCTTTGAATTATTCATGCCTCTTGATTAGGGAGAAGAGTTCCCATTAGGCTTTTAAATGTGTCGGAATCATTTGGCGTCTATTTTGTATCAAGCTTGGTGTGACCGTGTAAACGGGTGCGTGCATACACATAAAAACTCGCGAACAAAATATTAAGAGGCAGCAGAACTTTTAAGAGGGCCACTCTTGAGCGCTAACTGAATGTCTGTTGCAGAGCTAAAAGATGGCAGCGAGAGAAAGTCACAATGAGCAAACACCACAACTACTCTCCATTCAGTTGCTTTGTTCAGAGGAAACAAACCATGTAAATACAGAAAAAAATAGCACGAAATGCTAACGCTTAGCTTTGTCTGATGGTAAGGAAATGTTTTGTTTTTTTGAAAAACCTCTCTCAACATCTTTATCAGGTTACCATATGAAACAAACATCACGGTAATGTATATGACAAAAATTATATTTAGAAGCTACTACAATACTATTTTATAAGTAGCAATTTAAAAACAAGCAAATTAGTGACTGACTCACTGAATGACTGAATTTGTCTCCTGAGATGAATTATTCTAATAAGTAATCAATGAATTTGTGATGCCGTTCTATTGGGGCAGCACAGCTCACACAATTTACAGATGCACACATGATGTTGTATTCCTCTTCTAAAATGATGAAGTGCAGAACACGCGTTTGCATTACTGTCATGTCCATCTGCTGCAGTTCAGCGGGGAAATTAGTTACCTAATGTAGCATACGTGTTTAAGTAATTGGGAAGTAATTAATAACTCGAACGATATAACACAATATCAGCAGCTCTTCTTCCACCCTCATGTGAAGTGAAGTGTCAACGTGTGCTGTGTTAAAATACAGTATATCAAAGAAAAAACATGACAAAATGCCAAAGAAGTGTGTGAGCGTGTGGAAACCAATGTGATCTGTTGCTATATAAATATATTGTTAAATATATTTTTAAAATGCACTTGTGTAAAAACCAAATGACCATGAATTTGGAGGATGATGATGCAGGTGGGTCCTCACCTCACTTCTTGTTGTTTTTGTGCGATCTACATAATTTGATTATTTTAGTCGCAAAGGAGAAGTGACACATGAAATATGTTGTCCAATTACACCCCGAGTATAATTTACAGGGACAAAAGATCTCGCAGGCGGAAGACACTTGAGAAATGATGCCTGACAAAGTGATTTATGAAGGGTGAAAGAAACTTTGAACGTATGTCCTAATGCTTTGCTATTTGACAAGAAAAAGATTAATGACGGTGAGAGAAAGAAATTAACTTTTCAACTGCTATGTAAAGTGCTCAAACATGTTTGTATTTCAATGAAACGTTAAAAGAAGGAAAACTGTCTCGAGGTGAGTCTGGCCACTTGCTGGGAGAACATTTAAAACATAGAAAAACTGTGGAAACAGAGTTAACAGTTTGTACGTTGTTATACATGCCAGCAATCCAACCCGAACAGCCTGGTACTTAGCATCATGATGGAAGGAGAAAGGGAAGGCTGGTGAAGAAGCAGTGAGCCGAAGCTCCACGCAAACTAGAATGTGAACTCTTCTGGTTTGCATAATTTAAGGTTAATGAGGAAAAACAGCAGATAAAATCGCTCTCATTTTATGCCGTCTGGCTTTGCTCTACTGGGGCGCATTTCATTAAAAAGGCATCAGAAGCAGCACTTTAATGAGGTGCGAATTCATCCCAGGTTCACCTCGTTTTAGTTTGTGACATCAAATGTGGATACAAGAGTAAATTCCCTTTTCAAGGAGATGCACAGGCGTATTTAACTGCAGTGGTGCGAGGCTGCAACTTGTCATTCCCCACTGCCTAAAATCTATGGAGTTAATGTTATGTAAATGGAGAACAATTAATCAAAGTATATTCAAAGGACAGCCAAAGGTGTCCTCGTCAAAACGTTTAAATACAATTTACATTGTGAATTACTTCAGAAGTTATCAGTGAGCAAACACAAGAGTTAACAAATCTGACCTTTCCATCCCCGAACGTCCCAAAGAGTATTTTAGATGCAAATGCAGCCTTTTGCCCTTTTCTCTCAGTAATCCTCACCGACGTAATTGGACACAGAGCCACACGCTGTAATCCACCTCCTCTGAAACATCCGCGAGTCTCGTGCGGCCCTACACCACCTCATCCCACCTCCATTTGCATGGAGGGCCCCGAGAATCAGCCTCAATAACGCAGCGCCGCCTTGAAAGATGAGTTTTTAATCTTGGCGAGAAAATGAGTTTCTGACCTGTACCTGTTTGTTTTGGGAGCTCCTTTTCTTTCCTGTCATATAAAAAGTGACCTGTTGGAACATTTGCAGAGGCAGAAAGGCGCGCGGCCCCCTAAGTACTGTCATTGTGGATTCATTAGTATTCCCTCATCTGACATGGCAGGGAAAATGGTTCTTGGCGAAAAAAAGTGCACTTGTCGAGGTGGGTGAGACTTGCTAACAGACAATCAGATGCGCTGACAGCAAGTGTCAACTTGTGTGTGTCTGCACGTGTGTGTGTGAGTGAAGCCAAAGGAAAAGTATTTATTCTTCTCCCATTGCCCTCTATTGACCCATGTAATAGAGAATTTTGCAAGGGGAAGTGTTTGAAATATCCTTTGGGTGTGGGTAATGTGTTCATCTAAGGAGACTGTGACCTGTAAACATCATACACTGTCCCCCACTTACACACACACACACACACACCACACACACACACACACACACACACACAACACACACACACACACACACACACACACACAAAAAGAAACATCAGGCATCCAGTTTTCAACAGTGGTAACAGCCCTTAAAGTCCTAGCGATAAATATATATTGTAATAACGCGCACAACACTTACGAGACAGAACATTGATAATACATGAGCTGCATGAAATATTCTGCCAGATAAGAATGCCTAGAATGCAAAATTCCCCAATCCAGTCCACCAGGAAAACTTCTGTTCTTGATGGACTGGGAGGGTTATGGTCTGGAGGAGCATGACTCGATATCCCGCAAGCTCATCTTTGATGACACTCTCATCAGGGATTTTCATGCATCCCACCATAGGAAACGATGGTCAGACACAAGGGGGGCGTCCTTCGAGGGTGGTTGTGGTTGGGGACTGTCAGTTCTGGTGCCCTGCAGTTCCTCTGCGAGGCTTTGCATCTCTTTGTCAGCACACCTGATTCCAATAAGCACTCATCACAGCCTGCACTCAAGCCTCCTGTCTGTTCCTGTGTTCCAGCGCCAAAGCATTCTCTCTCCAATGTGGTACACCGGCTGACGCACTGGTCTTGATTGCAAGAATAAATTCTCTGATACCCATGTTTGAAGTCTTTGCTGTTCCTTCTCGACTAGTGGTCTCCAGTGTCTCCTGCCACAACACTCGTTCTAGCATTGCCAAGTTCACTCACCAGCTCGTGCTCCAGTCCCCAACACATTCCCTGCTCCTGTGGCCCACCGTGATCCCTTGGAATTCCTGACGTCACGCTTCACCCTGATAAACCCCTTCCAACTGCTTCCTCTGTCTCACTCTGCATTTGGGTCCAGTCCAATACCATCTGGTACAAACCGTGACTAAAGCTCCTGTATAAATTATTTTGTACACATTAGATGAAAGAAATGGGAACCTCCACAGTATTTTTTGAGCACAAAAGCATAATGTATTCTTAATTGATAAAAAGGTAAAATCTGTTATTTTATTCTATTTAAGAATACCAGAACACCATCATTCTGATCACAACAATAAATAACAGATGAAGAACCACACCATCATTATGCTTGATGGTGACAGCCCCATCTTGATGAGTGTGTGCCACAGGTAAAACACACTTCAGCAAGTCAAGGAGCATGCGCCAAAGTTCACACGATTATTCATCGTGTTGCACTCAGTTCATAGACATTTCCACCACGCAACGTTCATGTATTCCTGCCATGCCTTCCCAGCAACTGTACCTCACTACAGACCCAAAATTACATCTCATCACATCCTTCCGTCGTGAATTAATGCAGGCATGGACAGAGATTTGTACATGAATGTCAATGTGGATTCTGCACTGTTTTTGGTTTATGTGTGTACATCTTATATCTTTGTGGTGCGAGTGTGAAATGAACTGTATTCCGCTTGTCACTAGCAAAATCACAAAATCACTTTTCTGATCAGTTCGTGCTGCTGGCCGAGTCATTGACTGCGATTGCACCCGACACGCACGCACGAGCTGCTTTAATATATGAGAATAATATGAGATGGTAAACGGAATGTTGCCGTTACTGCTATGAAGTGTCAAAGTCACCTTCAACATGAACACACAAACATTCACACACATTTCACATACAAAATTACATTCATGTTGAAACAAACGGAAAAAAAAATAAAAAATGTTTCTCCACTCATCACGCATGTGTTTTTATTCTTCTAGTCAATTAGTCTGTGACACTAGGGTGTCCAAGGAGCTACAGAGTGTTCCATGACAACAATTTGGGAGCCTAATGACCAAGAAATTTTAAACCGTATTCGGTCTTCTGTACCAGTGTTTTAATAAGGGATGTTTGCTTTTCAGAGGTCACATTAAATGAGCTTTGTAGTACCGCAGTATCCAGCACAGACCGCTCTCCTCCCTATGCCCAGGACAGAATCACTGTCAGCCTGGGCAAGAAAAAGAAAAACAAAAGTACAAATTGGAAGTGAAGCACAAGTGTTGTACAGTTCAGGTCACCAGAGCACACATAGCAACAGTATACCTGAATCTGGTGGGTATCTAAGCAAGATGGTGACTAAAATCTCACAGTCACACAGCCATAAGTATTCAAATCCTTTGCTCAGTATTTTGTACCAGCACCCTTTTGAGCTAAAATAGCCACGGGTGTTTTGGGGAATGATCCAGTACATTTTTTCACACCTGGAATTGGGGATCCTCTGCAATTACTTCTTGTAGATCTACTCCAGTTCTGTCACGTTGGATCATGTGCCTTGGTAGACAGAAATTTTCAGGTATCTCAAGAGACACCCAATTGGGTTTAAGTCAGGGCTCTGGGTGGGCCATTCAAGCCACGCCTTCATGATTTTAGTTTTGTGCTTCGGGTCATTGTCTTGTTTAAATGTGAACCTTTGGCCCCGTCTGAGGTCCTGAGCACTCTGGAGAGGATTTTTGTCCAGGGTATCACTGTACTTGACCAAATTCATCTTTCCTTCAATTGTACTTAGTCTTCTAGTCCTTACAGATGAAAAGTACATCCACAAAATGATACTGCCACCACCATGCTTCACTGTTGGGACTGTATTGGACAGTTGATGAGCAGTGCCCAAGTTTTTCCACACATGCCACTTAGAATTAAGGCCAGAAAATTCCAACTGTGTCTAATCAGACCAAAGAATCTTATTTGTCACCATCTTGGATTCTTCAGGTTATTTTTTTATTTTTTTTTTGCAAACAATAAGTGGGTTTTCATGTGTCTTGAACTGAGGACAGGCTTCTCTTGGGCCACTCTGACATAAAGCCTCGACTGATGGAGGGCTGCAGTGATGGTTGAGTTTCTACAACTTTCTTCCATCTCCTGACTGGATCTCTGGAGCTCATTCACCTGATCTTTAGGTTTGTCTATACCTCTCTCACCAAGCTGTTGTCCTCCAATTCCCCAGTTTGTCCAGACGGCCAGCTCTAGCAAGGGTTTTGGTTGTTCCTAATATCTTCCATTTAAGGATTGAGGAGGGGACTGTGCTCTTAGGAACCCAAAGTGTAGCAGATTTTTATTTTTTTTGTAACCTTGGCCAGATCTGTGCTTTGATACAATTCCTTTCATCTCATGATTTTCATTTGCTCTGACTTGCACTGTGAGGTGTAAGGTCTTATATAGACAGGTGTGTGCTTTTCATAATCAAGTCCAATCAGTATAATCAAACAGTGATGGACTTCAGTGAAGGTGCAGAATCATATCAAGGATGATCAGATAAACATGGACAGCACCTGAGTTAAATATATGTTACAGAAAAGGGTGTGCTATAACAGTTTTTGTTCTTTCATAAATCAGGAAAAATGTCATGAATTCAATTTTTTGTCAATAAGGAGTGCTGTGTATAGATTAGTGAGGGAAAAATGAACTTCAACATCATTATCAATTCAAAAAATGAATGCGACACACTAAATCCATCCATAAATTTGTCATCATCATCAACCTTTTTTTTATAGCAAGTTTCCTCTTTAGGTCACTGCTGTCCTGGTGCCTATCCCAATTGGGTTTGAGCAAGAGACAAGATACACCTGGGACTGGTTGCCAGTCAACTAGAGGGCATGGAGGAAAAAAACCAACCATTTACAGCTATTAACAATCCATGGATCCATGAGAATAATTAACAGCTCCCTTTTGACCAATCAGCGAACGTCATTTTCTGAACTCCGCCCATGCTATCCACATCCGGGATCTTGTACCCACAAACTCAGAGAGCGTGTGCTTACTTTAAGCCTCTGAATTGCACATGTATAGTCCTGCTTATATCCGATTCGAAAATATGGTGCGTCGATGTGGCTGAGGAACTTGTAATGGAGACGAGCGCTATCCAGAGATTAAATTTTGATCAATGCAAACGTTGGTTTAAGGCTTGTGGCCGACCTCAAGACCTGCTGAACGTATCGAAGATAAATCAGCACAAAGGCGTCTGTTCCAGGGTAAGTTATATAAGTTAGTTGGTGTAACAGCTATAAAGTACAATAATGATGAACATCTCCTGGAATGTGACAAGGGGCTTGCACTACAAACTGACAAAGACCATCCCATTATTTTCACTATTATTCATTATTTATTTCATTATTTTAACCTGCAGTTCATATCCGTCTGACAAAGAGTCGGTTTTCTTTTCCTCCTTTTTGTTGGTCGAGCTACAACTACTTCACTCATCCGCACTGGTTTGATTTTGGACCCTATGGGTTTATTCCACTGCTGTGGCAGAGACGTGCAGCTTTGCTCACATGGCAAGTGAGAAAAGTTATGGAGTTTGAGCCCTTGTAGAGTTTTAATCAAACCAATAATATGGGAGCACACAACACACACCAACCGGCCAACACGTTGCAAAAACTTTGACTGGCGTTCACATTTGGAAACTTTGACATTATGAATATATCCCTGTTCAAAGTAATTCACACCTTTCTGTACACTCTTTGTCGATATTTCTGATACCATGGGCACAAAAGAAACAGAAATACTATTGGGAATTTGCTCTAATGAATCGCTCATAACATGCGTCGGCCGCAATGCGTTCGCCATTTTGATCGGTAGCTTGGGGTGCCTGACAAGAGTATCTAAGACTGCATGGTTTAGGCGCCCTGCGTGGATCCATCTATGAAGATGCATAATTTAACATTTTAAAAACACATGTTGGGAAGTGAAACTCAGGACCTCTTGACAGTGAGGCTGACCTGCTGACCTGTAGAGTATAGTGTAACGAAAATAACTTTAAAAAAAAAAAAAAAGGTTTGTGCCCTGACTCTCTATTGACCAGTCTGTTATGAGTTGGAAATGTGGCTTCCAGCATTTACTTTCAGATTTGTGTTTGACCAAAGTTAATGTTCAATATCGAAAATGAATATTGACTTTGAATATACTGCTAGACCATGACAGCAGCGGGGACACAAGGTGAAAACAAGAGATTGTCACGGTAAAAATGAAGATTGTGGAGGTGCGATTATGATTATTACATTTTTAAACCTGTCTACACCTCACTCCTATTCTCTCAGCAGTCAAAGTAATTCAAATCGATTCCAAGTCCTTCGGTTACAGACATCTGCTGACAACAGGTTTGGAAAGGAGGAAATTGATTTTTCTCTTCATTTGCGAACCAAGGCCAGTGAAGCGCACACCCATGGTGCCACAGTATCAACCTTTCCTCACTTTGGGCCTTTAACCCTCCTGCACTGTGTGACTTTCCACTCCATAAAACCTGTAAACAGTCAGCTTTTAAGGACACACACTGAATATGCCCACCGACTGGTAGACAGCAGGGAAGGAAAAGGGAAACATTGAGCAAAGCCATGTCCCTGACAGAAATAGTAAACAAGAACCAAGGGTGTTTCATAGCACTATAGCTTTTATTTATTTGAAATGAACGTCCATGTTTGAGTTCTTTAAACACAAGTTGTTGCTTACGAGTCTGTAAATATCACATTCTTTATCGGGATAAACATCCTTGACACCGATGGCAGGAGTATGCCCACCAATAATGCAAATTAGTTTTAATTTCGATTCTTAAACATTCAACCATTTTTTACAACGCAAAATCAACAACTGCAAAGACAAAGTGAGCCACCAAAGATAATCAAACTTCCTCGGCATAATAAATACCTTAATTAGATGAGTAGCCCTTGCTCCAAGGGCCATTGAAAGCAATGCCCTCTCGACAAAGGTCCTGTATTTAGTGCACTTAAAAGGCTGCTTGACAGAAGTCTTCAGGCTGACCTCCAAAGCTTCTTTACCCTCATCTATATTTATATGATGGAGCGGCACTAATTTCGCCCAGTAAATCAGTGTGCACATTTCATTGCGACCTCCAGCTTGACACTGAATTAAACAATATCAGGGCCCGAGAAGGTTGCTTTAACAAGCCTTAAATTCCTCCGTCCAATCCATCAGCGGAGAGGTTTCTGACACACGCATCCAAGAGCATGAAATAAAGCAATTATTGAACCATTCAGTCTATTTCTGTGGCCTGGCTGGCAGGCATGAAGGAAGCTCACGGGTACCCCATAGACCCCAGTGTTTGCATCTTCAGAGGACTTTTCGAAAGGTGATGGAAATTAAAACATGACAAATAAATTAGGACTGTTCTCACGGAAGTGCTTTTGCTTCCCACAGTTCACTATGCATGCGCATAATGCGTCAGTAATGTGACTTCCCAAAACAGTTTGACTTGGGTATTGTTTTTTTTTTCTGTATGTTAAATGTTGGTGCAACACACCCAAATCTATAGAAACCAAAGAGAGGCTGCAAATAACCAGTGGAGCCTTCTGGAGCCCTCTTGATTTTTTTTCAGAGAACAAAAGTTGTCAAAAGTTCAGTCTGTGACCAAAAGTTCCTCTCTGGCGACAAGTTATTTTGTGTATCTCATGTGGACGGTAGTCAAACCGGTTTTGTGTGGACTTCTTCTCAAATTGAACTGACAGATAATCCATCACACAGTCAGTGCTTCTGTCAAGAGGAAGCCTCCGTGAACTCTCTATGAAGTCTGCCCTGGGACTTGTATTAGAACATTACAAGAGGGAGTTTCCAGGAGCTTGTGTGTGTCACTCACAAGCAGAAATAGGACCAGAAACTTTTCTTGAAAATATACAAATGTCAAATTATATGCACATAGCAAAAAGGCATTTATAACATGGTGACTGCATCCAAAATACTACACATTTTTGCTAATTTCACTAGGATTATTGCTTAAATCGTGACTTGAAAAACACCAAACTGTATATAAATGTCGAATCATGAGGTTTTGTGTACAATAAGTTGTTAAAATTAAAAAGGCTAACACAACAATTACTAAAACAGCCAACCACAAACTCAAAGTTAGCATTGAAAGCACCATTGAAGCCATGGAGATTTTTATTTTGACACACAGAGACCAAAAATTGAATGAAAAATTGAACTATAATCGTACTTTATAGCGTCCAAATGGACAAAGTATCACCATTGACAACAGTAAAAATGATTTCATTGAATGATATTAGGTATTATGTTCAAATTCAACTGATACATTTCAATTTTGGGGGGGTTTAATAACCTTATAACCTTTATGCCCCCCCCCCGCGCCCAATGTAATAGTTGATATTTATAAGCAAGGTTACTCCTCCTAAAACATTCTCAATTTACATAGATGGATATTATATATATATATATATATATATATATATATATATATATACATACATATATATATATACATACACGCACACACGCACGCACACGCACACACACACACAGAAAGAGAGAGAGAGGTTCTGTGTTTGCTCATTAAGTACACTTGAGTAAAGGTGAGCTAGAGAAAATTCACAAATCACAAAGGCACAGATTTACCATCTTGAATGCACAACAGTAAGTGAAGTACAATTCAAATAATATCATGATATAGAACATTCACAGTGGTTCATAGTTTAGTATATTTCACGTGAGAGACACAAATAAAGCACTGATGGAGAAAAAAATAATCCAGAATGATTTAGCATGGGCTGCTAACACTACTGTTGTATTTAAGTCAAGCAGTATTAAATTATCACAGTGATACTAGCTGCCTCTGACCTCAATCACAGGTAAGGGGATTTATTATTTCTTCGAAAAACACTTGACAATGCATCTTCATAAAAACAGCTTATCTAATCAAATGCCTCTAAAAATGTTACAGCTTGACAAAGGAGAGAGAAACAAATGTTTTTGAAAATGGAATGCTCAAAGTCTTAGTGCGCTTGTCTTATCTGTGCTTGAGATTTTCCCTAGGTTGACTTTTAAGACGTGAAATGAAAAGCGAGAAGTTTGAAGAGTGTTGAATGACAATCAATGTAGGGAACAGAGGGAAAGATGCTAACAGGAAAAATCTGCAGAAGGGAGGAGAAATTATTGGCTTGATGGTTCAGTAGCTCATAAACCAGCTGAGGGTCTGTAGTGGTAATGGTGGGTGTTGCATTAGTAAAAAAGATGTTTTTGGAGGTCCTGGGCTTGAGGTGAGCCCTGTGAATAGAATATAACACAGACGGATAGTAAGGCCACCCAGAGGTTGCTGAGGAAATAGATTGGACTTTTCTACTTCTTGATGGCAGCCACTGCTTTCTTGGCAGCATCGTCCAGGTTGTCTGCAGCCGTGATGGGCAGACCGCTTTCTCTCAGGATCCTCTTGGCCTCATGGACGTTGGTCCCTGAGGGGCACAGGAAGGAACCATTAGACACAGGCGCAGCCTGATTTTTGTGACTGCACGGCTCGCTGCGTGCTTGTCAATTTGGCAGACCGATCTGCGCCAAGCTGAGCATTTCAGTGCAGTGAGGGTGTGCCCTTTGAGATGCGCTTGGCCGACTGACAATTTGGTGGAAGAATGTCAGTCTAAACATACACTAGCTCAGACCACGTCAAAATCTTGGCACAGCTGGTTGCATGTGAATTTGATTATAGGCCATAAGCAGACAGATTCTGATCTTTGCAGACGTGTGTGGTGGATGTCAGAAAGAAATACAATCATAAATATGTGAACAGCGGACAGCAAACCCTCCGTCGTAAAACTCATTGCATTAAATGCATAATAATTATAATTATTACTGTCATTATTACCCATCCATCCATTTTCTTAGCTGCTTATCCTCACAAGGGTTGTGGGATTACTGGAGCCTATCCCAACTGTCAATGGGAAGGAGACAGGGTATACCCAGAACTGTTTGCCAGCCAACCACAGAGCACATGGAATCAGATAACAGTCGGTCAGTCAAAATTTCAAAAGTGTGCTTTGCTAAGTTGATTTGTGTTATAATGAATTTAAATGAAGGCAGGACGGTGGAGCAACTGGGTAGAGCAACTCGGTAGAGCGTTGGCCTCACAGTTCTGAGGACCGGGGTTCATCAATTCCTGGCCCCAACCTGTGGGGAGTTTGCGTGTTCTTCCTGTGCCTGCGTATGTTTTCTACGGGCACTCCGGTTTCCTCCCACACTCCAAAAAACATACATTAATTGGACACTCTAAATTATCCCCAAGTGCGACTGTTGTCTGTCTCCATGTGCCCTGTGATTGGCTGGCAAACAGTTCAGGGGGCACCCTGCCTCCTGCCTGTTTATAGCTGGGAGAATGAGCGGCTCAGAAAATGGATGTGCGGATGAATTCAAACGAGTTTAAAGCACGCGAGAGGGGCAAAAGTAGAAAAACTTCAAAAAAACATATCTTATATATATATATATATATATAATATATATATATATATATATATATATATATATATATATATATATATATGTATACACACACACACACACACACACACACACACACACACTGTATAACCTATCGACATATTTTTATTGCGTGTGTGCCTGGACTGTATTCTCATCCACTGTACAGAAAAATGGCTTCCGAGGCCACACTTGATCAGCCTTCAGCAAATAAACACAGCAGAAGAATCCACAGAAATGACAGATGGGCAAAGTTCAGCTGCAGTGTATGTAAACACTGCCACTGTTTGTCTATGTGTGCTCCACTGGCAGCAACATGAACAGAGGGTAGCAGATGCTGCCTGACATGGTGGCCCGGGACTGTTGTAGAGAAGCAGAAAGAGAGAAAGAGAGAGAGACGCAGAGACAGAGAAACAGAGAGATAGAGAGTGAGAGATCGAGAAAGAAATAAATAAAAAAAAAGTAAGAGAGAGAGTGAGAGTGAGAGAGAGACAGAGAGAGAGAAAGACAAGCCAGCGATTCTTGACCGGCTGCCTCTGAGTGCTGCTCTCTATGAAGGCAAACAAAAAGCTGACACGGCTGTCACAACATGGGCAGGGGGTGCTTCTGTGGACGGAAGGACACGGTGAGCCAGCGAGGGAGCCTGCAGAGCATCAGTGGATGCGATCGAGGCCAAAGAGCACAAAGGTTGAATCAAGCAAATAGCAGCCATGTTACTGTTATGCCGAGGCGTTCTTGGAGCACGATGACAAACAAATGTTTACTTGCATATACTGGAGCTGATCATAACAATTAATACATCTTTAGTGGTGAAATTAGGTTGGAGTGGAGCTGTATAAAACAATTTCAAATTTCACTCAATTCATTTAGAACATGAACAAAATGACACATTGAAAAATATGATCTGAGTAGGACCAGATCTAATGAACACATGACTATTTTATTTCAAGTTGCTAGAAAACTAAAAAACCACTTAGAGCTGAAAATTTGGATTTAAATCAACACCATATTTTACATTACATTAGATCAAAACCACCTTCGGCAAACAAATCAATTTTCTTTCAATTAATTATCCAAAGGGCAACAAAGTGTGAAAGCGGTTAGCACACATGCCTCACAGTTCTGAGGTTCCGTGTGCAAATCTCTGCAGAGTATGCATATTCTCACTGGGCATGTATGCGTTTTGTCCACATAGACTAATGCAGCTTCCTCCCACATTCCACAAACATGCAAGTTCAGTGAATTGAAGACTCAACATTGTTCATAGGTGTGAATGCGAGTGTGAATGACTTGTTTGTCTACACGTGCCTTGCAATTGGCTGGCGACCAATCCCCCGACTCTCACCCAAAGTCAGTTGGGGTTGGCTTCAGGTCACCTGCAACCTGAACGAGGACAATCTGACTAGCCACATCATTTTGTGGCCACGAAAGCAGATCATGTATGTCGACTTTATGTCATTGGAAATTATCTTCAGTTATCATAATATTGATATATTCCAAGCATATTTGTAACCAAAAACCCTTCTAAAGTATAAAAATCATAGTTTAAAACAGTTATTCTAGGCTTCTGATTTCAAAGCTATTTTTTTTTTAAACCAATTTGTTGTTATATGAGGTGATAATTCATGGGTTCACAGTCTCGTGGCCCTCCGAGCTAAGTCATAACTACATTGTGGGCTGTGACAAAAAGGAGTTTACCATCTTTGGTACAGGAAAAAAACAGATGGATGGACAACTGCAAATTTACACAGCAACAGAAGACAGTTCAATAGATGTCTGTTACGACGCACACATTGATACATCATCAATTGTGCATGCATTATTAAGGTAAAGGGTGTTCTGTCTAAATAGAAACATGTGGACAACAACTAGGAACATTGTGAAATATTGCCCATGTAAATAATACAGGTGTCATGATTTTTATGCTGGTTGAACAATGGAACAGATCATTTCTATTTTCAATATTTCAAATAGGAACATTTGTCGTCAGTGAGAAACCGTGGCGCTTTGACCATTACAAAGGTTTTTAGTCAAACTCTCACTCGAAGTGTAGTGTGTAAGTATATACCCTGCAAAGATCCTGTATCCTCGCCTGTGTCGTTGTCGAGTTCAAGTTCAAGAAACTTTATCCATATTGCTTAGGAATGAATGTGGTTGGATGTTTGGTGGTGGTTGGAGGGGCCGTAGGTGCAGAAAGGGAGCCAGGCTTCCATCAGCCAAAACTAGCTTACTACCACCAGGTGTGATTGTGCTTTTAATTGTAAAACATCTTTGAGTACCTTGAAAAGCACTACATAAATTGTATGCATTATTATTAACTTTTATCCATGCATTTCCCATGGATGTGTGAAGTGCCAAAAACATCCACTTCCTCTGTTTTGATGTTTACCAAACGTGGAGGTTTCATATGATGGAACCAATGCTGCGTGCGTGTGAATGGCTGCGAGGCCTCCCCAACCTGATCAATAAGGCTTTTGTCAGGAATTGTATTACAGTGCCACTTAACGCCTAATATTTCATCTCTTTTGTGCAGCCGGATAATAAGCACTGTAATCCCAAACACCGTGCACTGCAAACAATCAATTCTGCAGTGTAATTAATTAGTGTAAGAGCAGGAAGTGGCCTTGCTCAGGAAGACTGGGTGACAATGACTATTTTTGCTTCCGCATACAGTATGAAAGCAGTGGAAGTTTTCAAATTACTGAATTCTGAACTTCAAGGGGATTGATTGGCTTTGAATTACCAGATGGAATCTATCATGTCTGTCCTCATTAAAACCAATTTGGGACTCCAAAAAACAACACGAGACAAAACAAGTCAAGTATCTATGGCCAACACAAATCCATAATTCATTCCATTGTGTGTTTTATCATTGGCAAACACTGAACAGTAGTGACATAAAGTAAATAACACACGCTGTTTCTCCATCTCATAAATATTGATGAGGTGCATCTTATGTATGGTACTGTTCAGTTCATGCTGCATTGCCGTTCTCCAAGTGTGTGGACAGAACATGCGTTTACCTTCTATTTTGTGAGTGCACTTTTGAGAGTGTGAGCTGATGGCACTTCGCCTTTGAGCAGCCAGAAGTGCTGATAGCTCGCAGCAGCAAAGGCAAGGACAGAACTGAGCTGGATACATCTCATGTGAGTGCGTGTTTTGTGTAATGTTTCTGCGTGTGTGTGTGCGTGACTAAAATAGATGGGGGTGTGTATTCCCCTGCAGCCACTAGGTGCTGCTAGAGACCTGCTCTCATCTTGCATGGGGCCACACATTCATGCACTTAAGTGGTAAAGAAAACCAATGTGAAGGACTTTTACTTGCCCTTTTCTGATTTTCAGGATATACCTTACAATCACAGCATAATATTACACAAGCAATGTAAAGTACTGCTGTGATATGATGAAGTTACACAGCAATAGCAATGCTTGCCTAGCTTGAGGGTTATTTGTGTTTGTGTACGGACAAAACACGACGCGAATCTCAACTTCATGTCTAAGTCAAACCCACAAAGACACCAAGCTTCCATGACTTTTGAACTCTTTCCATGGTACTGAATGGTGCCTCTAGTCAGCATCCTTACAATCCCGCTTTGCTTAAGGACTTTAAATGCACCATCGAGCCACTACAACACAAGACTGCGTGGTTCACCTTGTGATATATTGCCACTTCACTACATACTTTCGTTGTGTATCCACTGTATTTACCAAGCTTACTTGACTATTGTGAGAAGATCTTTTTGTGGGAGTCAATTTCAGCCCACCATATTTCAATGGGATAATAAGGTTTGGGGCTGTGCCAAACATAGTGCTGAAGAATATTCTTGACGAGGAAGCTCCTAATTGTGTGTCACATTCTGCTTTAAGGAGCTGAAATTACAAAGGCTTAGAATTGATGAAAAGGAAACGAAACGTGTCTTACTTTCATACGATGCACTGGAGGGTGAGTGGTTATAGAACCGAACAGAAATGCAAAATCCTCATGCATTTTTCAGTTGATGTACAGTCAGTGTTTGAGTGGTTAGTGCGCCCACCTTAGAGTCCTGAAGGTGAGCATTTGTATCGGGACTCTGGCCTTCCTGTGTGTCATTAGCATGTTCTCACTCTGCTTGGATGTTCATTGAACACTAAACTGTCATTTGCTGTGAGTGTGAATGGTAGTTTGTCTCTATGTGACGCGATGGGCCTGCGATCAGTACAGGGAGTCCAGTTAGACTAGGCTGCAGATCCAAAATGTGGAAAAAAGTACATTTTTAGACAGTGTAATTGGCGAGTTGAAGTGCGGATTAACTCAAAGGGAAATTGTCCTCAGGTGGGTCATATCTTTAATGCTGTCTCATCACCACCTTCCATTTGGCATACACAATAAAAAGTCAAATTGCAGGCAGTTATGACTGGCTGTGAGCCAGAAGACCAATCAAATGCTGCAGTATTATGCATCAGAATTTGCTATTTTACTAATCAATAATTTGCCGTATTCATTGTTTATTTTCAGCAAAAACAGCAATGGGTTTACTGAAACTATGTTGTTATAAAAGTGCACTTTTTTTCCCCCTCAGCAAATGTTCAACACTATGCAACTTATTGGCATGCAGCAATCACAATTAATATCAAGCTTTTGGCCAATATATTTTCAGTGTTCCTAAACACTAAAACGTTACTAAAATGCCATGACTGGGCATTACTTAAATGGGGGGAGAAATCAAGGAAAGTTACTTCATTATGATTAACAATCTTGGAGCACTCCGGTTTCCTCCCACATCCCAAAAACATGCAACATTCATTGGATACTTTAAATTGTGCGTAGGTGTGATTGTGAGTGTGATTGGTTGGTTGTCCCTCTGTTCCCTGCGATTGGCTGGCAACCAGTTGAGGGTGTACCTCGCCTCCTACACAAAGAAACCTTTGATGGGGTCCAGCACTCCCACAACCCTTGTGAGCATAAGCGGCTCATATCATGGATGGATATTTAATTTCTTTGTCACGAGTGGAACAAGCACTTGGATGTTTATGATATGACTGGGCCCCTCAAGGTTGAACACAGTCGGTTCCGTGATTCTTGTTGACCTCCAGTTGTTTAAATTGCAAAATGAATTGTTTCGTAGGAAATAATAGACAGGAAATCTGTCCAACTATTATTATCATAGAACCATTGGCAATGTTTTTATTAACATTTTAAGCTTTCTTAAAAATATTTCAACAACTTATACTCGAATGTGAAAACAACAAAAGCGCTTTTAAATGATTAAAATGTAAAAAACACAAAAGCTCACTTTCAAGAGGCATGCCCAAGGCATAATCAGAAACCATCTGATTCACACTGGAGATGCTCTGCATAACATTTTCACGTCCTTACCAGGCAGTCAATAAACAGTAAAAAGACGTTAACTATTATGAAACACAAAAACAATAAAAAAATCTGTAACATTGACAATGGAAATGGTCCCACTAGACAAAAGTATCTTTAGACTGCTGGCTGGAGTTTTGCTACTTTGTGTATTACTCTGCTCACTTCACATACCTCGCAGTTTCTGTTCTTCTAAACTTCCCATGGTGAATTTGTTCTTTCTTTTTAAGTAACATAAAATAGTCACCAAAAGAACCAGCAAAATATGCAGAATCATATTGATACTTTTGAGGTATGCTGACATCTTGCTGATCTTTTGCATGGGGGGGGGTTCATCTTTTGGAATAAGTCCTTTACTTTGAAAAAGGCAAATTCTCCCTGAAAATGATTATTGAATATTGAATTGTATAACACCAAGAGCATACGACTTTAGAAATGACACTGCATCAGCTTGTATTGACGACTGTTACTAGTATTTGGTATATTCAGACACAGAACAGACAGTATTCAGGTTCAGTAGCCCTGTCAGCATTTAACATCAAAATACAGCTGACCCAATAAAGCTATATTATTATTGTAAACTACTTCTCAAAACATTTACTTTCATCACCCGATATCATCATGCTTGTAGAAACTGAGCATTAATCCTCATAATTATCAGTAGCAAGCAGCGTGGCTTTTCTCTTTGCATCCAAAATGTTTGAAATGTGCTCCTCCCATTACTATTCGTGAGTCAAACATCAAATGTGCTCATCAGAATGCACGCTAGAAACTCGTGAGCAACACTTTCTTTTGATGTGCTGAGAGTCATTAAACATTTTCTTATGTCCTGAATATCATTTTGACTGTTGTTAAAGGCATAACAGGAATAGCCATGTTTACAATTAAAATGTTATGCAGAAGGCAATGATGCCTTGCACCAATCTAAATGTTTATTCTTGTTCTTTGTTTTTATATGTAAAACAAAATGTGATTGCACTGCATTCTACAATGATACGAGCAAACATGAAGAAATTGATTCAAACTTAAAAAAAGGACCTCTCAGTTGTTTTTTTTAAGACAAATAAAGTGAAATCACTTTTCAAAGAGAAACCTATTTTGTTGTTCGCCCAACAGTCAAAGGAAAAACGCACAATTAGAAGTCAGGACCACATCTAAACAAAACCCTTTTCCCCTGTTCCTCTGCCCTCAGGGCTATGTAAGTCATTTTTCACGCATAGTCTGGAAATAGTCCATAGGAGGGCACTGTAGTTATTAATCTGGAAAATTAATGTTGCACATATCTATAGAATATTCATTTAACTAGTTCCATTTACACTAATGTTTATATTGTTTCATAGCTCTTAGTCAGCACAATTCCAATGCATGTCCTTGATTGGCAGCCCAGTTGGAATAATGGTTCCACCGCTCCCCGTTTTTCGCTTCCTTTCTCATCCTCTGTGGCACAATTCACATAGACCTAAGTTGGAGTGCAGCTGGACGAAGCTAACTGTGTGAGAATGATAGGGGTATATTTCTTTTCTTTTTTTCTGTAGTTCTGTCACTTTCACCTCTCTATAACAGAGGCTATTTTTTTTTTTTTTTTGCTTGTGCTTCAGTGACAACTTGTGAGGACCTATACCATTTTCTGTCTTTGCAAAGATTTCTTTTTTTGGTAATAAACCCTACAAAAAAAAGATTATCTAATTTCTTACTATGTCAGAAAAATATCTGCCAAAACAGTTTGAGTCAGAAGTAGGATTCCAGAAGAGAGATTGCCGATCCAGAGAAACTCCAGACAAGTGACTGGTCATCCAGGACAAACACACCAGTCCTGCCTCTATCCAAACATTAGGATGGGGACTGCCCCGCTGCCCTCCGAGATTGGCCATCACCTCGAGATTCCAAACGGACCACATGAAAGAGCTTTGGTAAAGAATTAAATCCTTTTTTTATTTTATATGGTGGTGTATTTTGGTTTTAGCAATCTCGTCTATGTATTAAGTGGTATTGGTAATTCCTGTACCCACATTCCATTGGTAAGGTTTGAGTCCTTAATGTCTCCAGGTTTCAGATTGAGGCTCCCCAAGTTTGGGTTAATAATCAGGAGGTTCAAGTCCAACGATCAGACGTTAGTGTCCCTATAAATTTAGATCATGTTTGAATATTGAAGAAAATAAAATAAAAAGTCAGAAGAGCAAAAAAGAATTACTAGTGTGTACGTCACCTGTTATGACCCACGTAATGGAAAAATATGGGGGCTGGGGGACTTATGTAGTGTGTTGAGAAGTGGATAATTGAATATGGTTTTCGGGGAATGGGAAGTTTAGCCGTTCGGCAGTGACAGCAACTGAAGAAAAGGTTGGAGGAAGAAACAAGTTGTTTGAGGAAGAACAACAAAAATTAAAGTTAATGATTTAGAAGAATTGAGAAAAATGTCAAATGTGTAGAATAATGGTTGGTAGCGGCTAATAAGGTCTAGAGGTTTTCCAAAGGACTCAGACAATAAATAAATAAAGGAAAAGAGTGCAAAGAAACTGATAACTGCGTAAGATGTTGGGACAACTTACACTTTTTGCTCTTTTTAAAAAGAGAAGAATAAAAAGCCACTAAGGTTGTTTCCTTACTTTAGTCTGTCAGAAAAAGATTTGCCAAAACTTTATCAAGTCACTGAAGCATACGTGTGGACATTTGTTAATGCTCAGATGTCTTTTGCCGTAAGTGCTCAAAGGAGTTTTAGTAAAACGCTTTCAACTCAACAAAAACACCTCATGCAACTCTTTTGATTTCCTCCTTCAACTCTGCCTACATCAAAACGATGTCCCTTCTTCTCCTCCGCAAATGAGAATACACAACTTTTGGACCAATGCAATCACGGCAAGCCATTTAAATGAGCTTTCCCAATTAAAAGTGTGCCAGTTAATCCATTCTGATCCCATTGAAGAGCATTGAGCTGTGCCAACTGCCCTGCAGCCAGCCGAGCAAGCTGAGCGGATTGATTCCCAACCAATCTTCTTCACAAGACTGAAGGCCAAGATGTAATGACCTGCCACTAAAACCTGAATAAGGCCCAGGCCAAACAAATATGGCTAGGCCAACCACCAGCAGGGACCTTCTGGAGTTGGTTAGTCATCTCGGGCAATAAGGCTTGGGAGTTGTATACTGAAGGGTCTACTTACTGTCTTTGACATTGGACATCTTGCAAATGCGTTCAAGATTCTTTGAGATTGGAGATCCCTGACTTAAGACTCTTGCAAATGCGTTCAAGATAAAAGAAGTACATGAAAAACGTAAAAATGCATCAGGGGAAAAGACATGTCAAAACATGAAGAAAGATGTATGAAATGTTATTCCTTTACAGAAAGTGGAAAAAAAAGTAAATTGCAGTCCCTTTTTCCTTTAAAGCAGAAGTGACAGTGAATCCATATAAATGTATAATTGATGATTGCCTCATATTATTATACAGACAAAAAGTATACATGCACTTTTGAAATCAGGTTAGAAAGTTGTTTGGATTCCTAACATTAAAAAAGTTCTTCAATTTGATACGTTGATGCACATGATTTGCTTTCACGGGCTACATGAAATGATGTTACTTTGGCTGGATCTGGGCCCTGGGCTGCGACGTGTGCTACAGTGCCATGAAAAATTATTTTCCCCCCTCCTGATTTTAATTTTTTTTTCACATCTATCACACACAAATGTTTCAAATCATCAAACCAACTTCAATATCACTGGGATTGGCTGGCAACCAGTTTAGGGTGTACGCCGCCGCCTGCCCGAAGTTGGGTGGGATGGGCTTCAGCTCTCCCACCACCCTGGTGAGGATGAGCAGCTCAGAAAATGAATGGATGGATGTTAATAGCAAACATTCTTAAAGGTCTAATCCAGACTAAATGTATTTGATTTGTCTATCATACAAATGTAGCAAAAATTTCATTAAAAATATTTTTAATATTCTCAACACAACAGAAATGAAATAAAGTAGCGTCAAAGTCATTAATTTCAATGCCTCATATGATTGTTGGTGTGATATGGTTTTCAAATCTATGTTAAAATACTATACCTACAGGATGAAAGAGTAAACCAGGACAGCACTATCCGCGTATGTATTAAGTAATGTAATTTCCATGTTTCAGGGTATGTTAGAAGAGCTCTGGACCCTCTATGTGGACGTGGACCTAACGACTTCCTCAGCTGACGCCCAACCATCACCACCTCTCAGCAGCCAGTACACAAAACCAAGCAAAGACTTGGCTATTCGGGATCATTTTTCAAGATTTTCAAATCAAAGCTATTGAAATTATATGTTCCGAAAATATAGTTAAATATAGATAAAGATATAAAAAAACTGAGTTCGGTTTGTTAAACTGAAATTAAATTCTATCCTGATGGAACTTCAGCGGCAGAAGTTTTATGTACCAAACGTCTGAAGCATGCTGATTAACCAGTCATATTGCAAAAAAATTATGCATTAGCCTGGTCTGTTCAATAGTCATTTTCTCAACTTGTGTGAAACTCTGTAAATATGACCTCCATGGTGAAAGCAAGGTGAGGTGGCATACTCTGGATTTAAACTCTCCAGCTTCTAATGACATTTTCTGGAATGAAACAATATCATATTTAGCATGTGCATATACAAACGTTTATTGAATGATGGTTTCACCTTCAGTGGTTTGTAAAAAAATAACTTGGTTTAGAAACTTTTTCAGTGCTGTGATACTTACAGATATCACAAATTCTTCAACCTTTTCGCTTATTCTAATTAGAGTCAACTTGAAAGGCAAATTTTGCACCAGAACAACAAAATATATTTTAGAGTTGAAACTGTTACATAATGCCAGCAATGTCCATCAATTATTAGTCAAGGATCAACACCCACACTTTAGTTTTCATGCCAAGAAAAGGGTACTGTTCATCGGCTGGGCATAAATATTGTGAACATATTTGTGTACACAGACACACACACACACACCACACACACACACACACACACACACACACATATATATATATATATATACACACACTGTATATATATATGTTTTTGTTTTTTTTATTCAGGATACATACATTTGAAAATGACTCATGCTCTACCATGCTGGGCACTGAGATCTACCTGTCAATCATGATAAACTTGTTGGTTACACTTGCTCTAATTAATTGAGTTCCTGTAACACATCTGGCCTTGTTACAGGTGCATATTGGATGAAAACACAACACTATAATGTGCATGATTTCACAGAGGAAGGGAAACACTATTTTAATAGTGATGGTTCACACTAGTCCTATTATCATTCCTTGTTGAGTAGCCATGTAAATTCTGCACTGCAGTACCTTAATGCACAGCTGGCTGGGAAAAACAATGTACATGCCTTGAACTAAAAATGTTATTAGCTTGTAAAGGTACATGTAATGCAGCGGGCGGAAACCACACTGACGTCACTTTGGCTATCTTGTGTGCAATTTGCCTTTATATACAAGCACAACCCACATGTACTGTTGTTAAAAGTGTCCTGCAGTTCTCCTCCAAAACGGTGGCGTCAATATGGAGGCTATAGGCTGGGATGCCACATAGCGGGGTTTCCTTTGTATTTTGTGTGCATTCTGGGAGCCGTTTTAGTAAGCGCGGGAGTATAAAGAGTTCTTAAGGTACGCGGTCAACAATGCCACATTGCATCACGTGACCTACGCCTTGCCCCGCACAGCCCCTTTGTGTAGCTTGCCACGAACACGTCAAAAAAAGTTCTTGCGCAGTGAGCCGTGGAACTCATCTCTTGTGATTTGTTCATCTTAGTCATGGTGTCATGATGTACTCATTGTTCCTCCCGCCTTCACATACCACCTACGCCACCGTTTTTTTTTTTTAATCAATTTTGCAGGATAATTAAACGTAGCACCTGATCCTTTTGGTCCATTTGTTCAAGCGGACACTGTTCAATTGTCGCAATTGTTGTTGCGTTGTTCCTTGTTATGGAAAGTAAAGTAAAAACGGCTACCAGAAATGACCAAAATGTGCTGTGGATACGTCAAGCTGTGTTGTCCTCGCTGATACAAGCTGTAGCGACACCTCTAACTTGGTGAAGAACCACAGCACATGCTCAAAACTGCACACGTGGGTTGCGGTGGAGTATAAAGGCAAACTATGCGCGACATAGCCACAGTGACGTGAGTGCAGTTGCCGCACACACGAGTATACAGGTGCCTTATCTCTTTCAATCACATTACCCACACACACACACACACACACACACACACACACACACACACACACACACAAAATAGTCTATAACCACACACACACACACACACCACACACACCACACACACACACACACACACACACACACACAACACACACACACACACACACACACACACGTGTGCGCACACAACTGTCCAGGCTACATTAGCATACACAGGTTGAAAGGTGAGCTTATTAGTGCTATCTTTACTGTTGTTCTTGCCACCCTTAATGACGAGTGCTGCAGAATGTGACACACATGAGAAATGCACTGCTGTTCGTACCAGGACAGGAGGCTGCAATGAAGATGAATAAGTTCATACAGCAGCGATTGTTTCAAAGGTAAAATAAGGGTGAAAAATAGGTGCTCTTAATGTTTTAGTTTTATGCTCTTGTTGGTAGAAATTGATGTTAGACCCAAAGGTGACTATTTTTAGGACAAACTCAGAAAGGTCTATTATCCTGCATTTATATTAAGGCAACCCTGTTTCAGCCACCTTGGATAAACCGGAATGGATTTAGTCAGCCAGGTTTTTAAAGTGTCATAACCTGACCGTACTGTAATAGAGTGTAAAAAAAAAAAAAAGTTTGGAGACATTCCGTAATAAGCTTTGTAACATGTTTTTTCCTATCATGTCATCACAGAATTCACAGAGTTCAGTTCGTATCTCAATTTTGCATGGTCAAGGTTTTTTGTTTTGGTTCCCTACATGTTGACGATTAAGAAAATAAATTAATATGAAGTCCGTCAGACTTCTCAATGTGAGAAGTGTGAGGGGCTGACTCAGAATATAAGGGGGCGAGAGGGAACATATTGGCAGGCAGTCCCAGTCTGGGAGTCGAACCATAGTGTGCCCTTGAGTCTCTAAGACTCAGCACCGCATTCCCCTATGCACCATGATAGACCATGAGAAGACTGAGCAGGGCTTGAATACAGAGGAAAATGGTCAGAATCTCACGTAACACTAAGTTTCTGGAAAACGTGTCATCTGAAAACACAATGTAACAGGTAATTTGAAATGTTTCCCGTATGCAACAGGTTGTGGGGCAAGCAGCTGAAGGACATACATCACAGCAACAACAAGACAATCGATAACACAATGGAGTCGAGAAAGATCATGGAAAAATGGTGACTTCCAAGTCATCTTCATCCTACGTGGTTATGAACCCACTTGCTTGAAAGAACCATTTTCTTACCTTCAAGCCTAACCACAAGAGGCACCTTTAGTTCCAACTCTCGACAGGCCTTGGTGATACCATTGGCAATAACAGCACAGTTGACAATCCCCCCAAAGATGTTGACGAGGATGGCCTCAACCTAAGATTTAAAAGATGGACAGTATTCAGAGGGAGACACATTTTGTGCCCTGTACTTTCTAACATCTGTTAGATGAACAAAATAACAAAATATCCGATAAAAAAAGGGACATATTACTGCATGCATATTTTCCTTCCAAACATTATTTTCATGTGAACACTTCAGTTCTTTTATATTGAAATCCATCCAGCCATCTTTTTTTTTTTTTTTTTTATTACTGTATACCTAGTTCAGGATGGCTTATCATTAAAATGCCACTGTCATGAAATGCATGAATTTTAGTACGTTATTAATGAAAAAACAGCAGCCGACATGGACCCATGCATTTTTTTCCACCACAAAACATGTTTTTGACGTTTACAGCTTTTTGTAACTCCCGCCATGAAAATCCTCTCGAGGGATTTTTTTTTCCGAGAAGAAGCAGGAAGTGACGTAAAGGACAGACCAGCCCTCAAGTGGACTCATTTGTTTCCATTAGTTTTACTTCCGGGAAGGTAGCTCGTTATTCCTTCGTGTTAGCCAAAATGCCGGCTCGTTGCATTGCTGGACATTGCTTGAACACTTGGGAGGATGGATTTACCCTTCATAAGTTTGCAAGAGACCCGCTTTGTCGTGAAAAATGGATTGCACGGATGCAGAGGACGAGAGCTTCGTGGGTTCCAAATGACAGGTAGGAGTGTATACAGCTACTAAAAAAAAGAATAGTTTAGGCGGACCACATAATCCGTCTCTCTCATAACGTAACAAAAGATCCGTGTATGTGTCGATGTGCGCTTCGGAGGGCTTCGTGCTGCTGTGTCGCTTCGCCAGCGAAGCGCGCGGGCTCCCGGATGGCGGCGGCTCTGAAGAACATTGCCAAAATGCAGCACTCAGCCGCGTGTGACGACGGTGTTGTTCATCGCGTACTGCGGCGTCTCTGAACAACCCCCTAAAGCAGCACGGGTCGGCTCTGCCTCACTCAGCCACGTTTGGCGACAACGGAGTAAAGCTTCCCGGCTTGACGGTGTTGTTCATCGCATACTGCGGTGGCTATGAACAACCCTCTAAAGCAGCACGGCTCGGCTCCGTGATAAGCCACCTCCGTCGAAAATGAGCCACACTGGCCAGCTGCGATGAGCCGCGATGGCTCATCCTCGCCGAGATAGTGGATCGGACGGGAGGCGGTTTGCCCGTGATCGCATATTATCTGAATATGGCTCGAAACAATAGTGTAATATTGCTCCGGGAACTTCACTCGGTTGTGTGTTGTTCTCCTTTTCTGAAAGAGCTTCCGTGTCAGAAGGGGCGTGTTCGTCTCCCATAGTTAGGGTGCACCGCGTGTTTTCATTGGCAAATGTCCGGGTGACGTCACGGACAGAGGATGCAGCCAATATGGCGACCACTTGGATGTCGTAGAATGACATTTCTGCAACTTTGCGCATGGATGACCCGCTCTCCGGTCACATTTACTTTTTCGTATAGACATTGAAGTGAATAATATCATAAGTATTTTTCATTACAATATCTATTTTACAATGTTTATAGGGATGACACTTGGCCTTTAAATTTTTCCCTACAAAAGCAAAAATAATTGTTGCTGGTCATAAGGATGGATAAACAAGTATTCATAAGGAAGTACAAATACAAGGTGTGTAAAATATCCAGCACTACTAGTGTCACAAAACACATTTCACATTCGATCTGCAAATTACAAGTTTTCGTGCTACACGTTGTCAAAATATGGCTGGTACTTTTTCCAGACTCTGTAGATGACGACACCACGTAAATAAATAAATAAAAACAAGGTAAATAGGGACAGATACAGTCATCTTAGATAGTGATTGTAAGATATTGCAGAACTATACGGTGGAAAATTGTTTGCTTCAAGAATAATTTTTTCACAATATTACAAACAATATGGCTTTTGATAACATAAAGTGGTAAATGTACTGTATTTTACCAACACTATCACAATGTGCACAGCGCTTTAAACAGCTTCATATTCATCCATTCACACACCAATGGTCAACAGCTTCAATGCAAGACACTATCAAGCTCACTGGAAGCAAATTAGGGCTCCATGTTTTGCCCAAGTACACTTCGTCATGGAGACAATTGGTGTTGGGATTCAAACCCGCTACCCTTTGGTCACTGGGTAAACCACTCTACCTATTGATCCACAGCCACCCAATCCTGAGTCAATGTTAGATAGCCCTTGATTTAAAAAAAATATATATATTTGTCACCCATACAATATAAAGTTGACAGGAATTAATACATATCAGAATCTATACTTATTTCATGGAAGCAAATCAGTCAAATCAGGACTTGCACCATTATATATTTGAACTTCCACTGAAGTACAGCGTCTGAGTACATTTTACCACCTCTGCTGGTTAAAGACTTCAGGGAATAGATGACTTTGAAGTCTTTTGCCACCCTGATGTCCACATTTCCTCAACAGCTATAAAGAGGACAAACATGTAATTTGAAGCACACTGCCTCTCACACTCTGCCGTTGTGAAGACATTCAAAGAGAAGAGGTCATTTGATTAGAAAATGAAAAACAGCAGCAAGTGATGTATTGAACAAACAAAGAAAGGAAGCTTAGGGCACGTGTTTGTATGTCTAAATGTGTGATTACACAACCGATGTTCTACTTGATAATTAGCCTGGCTATCTGAGTGGAAAAGTAGACAGAACACACAAGATTAATCCTCCATGCTTGTTTATAATCACTGCTAATCTGCTATTGATGATTTGGATGAACAGTTTGTGAGTGTTCCTCATATATGTGAGTGTGCACGTTTGCCAGCAACGAATGTGTATCCCTTTAGTGTGTGGTAATGATATTTACTGAGAGAAAATTCAAGGACTTGGCTCGCTAACAGAGTGACAGTCAAGGTACTGTCCTTTAGATGCTGTCCAAATGGGTATCACCTTGTAAACAGCACAAATCTGGACAGAACTCGGCACAAAGTAGTAGGGATGTAGAGAAAAATACAAACCCAATCCCAATTAAGTTGGGATCTTATGTAAAATGTAATTAAAATCTTTTTGACCAATATCCAATTGAGTACACTACATAAACATTGTGTAAATGTTATTGCCACAATGGTTCAGAAATACTTCAGAAAGCCATTGTTAGTTGAATTGTTTTTGGAAGTCATGGACATTGTGACCTCTGGGCCAAAAAAGGAAAAGGACCATCCGGATGGCTTGTGTCAACCGTCAAGACCTTCAAATTCTTGGGAATTACAGTCTCAGAGGACCTCTAAGTGGGAGAAGGACATCAACTCCAACCCCATAAAAGCCCAGCAAAGGATGTACTTCTTGCAGCTTCTGAGTACTGTCTGTCACAAGACCTGCTGAGACAGTTCTACACAGCAGCCATCTAATCAGTACTGTGTACCTCCATCACAGTTTGGTTTGGGGCCACCACAAAGAAGGACAAACTCCCACTGCAACTTATTCTTCTTCTTTTCCTTTTGGCTTGTCCCATTAGGGGTGGCCACAGCGTGTCATCTTTTTCCATCTAAGCCCATCTCGTGCATCTTCGTCTCTAACCCCCACTGTCATCATGTCCTCTGATGTGTCCTCACATCAACCTTTTCTTTGGTCTTTCTCTCACTCTTTTATCTGGCAGCTCCATCATTAGCACCCTTCTACCAATATACTCTCTCTCTCTCTCTCTCTCGCCTCTGAACATGTCCTAACCATCTAAGTCTGCTCTCTCTAACCTTGTCTCTAAAACAAAAAAACTCCCACTGCACTGGACAATCAAAACCATTGAACGGAGTGTCGGCACCACTCTACCCACTATTGAGGACTGGCACGCAATGTGAACTAGGTCCAGAGCATGCAAGATTCTTTCGGATCCTCCACATCCTGGCCACCAGCTCTTCCAGCTCCTTTTGTCGGGAAAGTGCTACAGATCAATGAAAGTCAAAACTAGCAGGCATTGCAACAGTTTTTCCCTCTAGCAATTAAGTCAGGAAATTCTTGATCAGCGAACCTACTATTTTTCTGCCTTGTGCCATTGTTAAGACACTCACATCCTGCAGGTCAAATCAGTATTGCTATATATATATTTTGTAGACTATCGCACGATTAGACACTTTAAACTGCTCCCTTTGCACAATTGTCATTGCACTGGTCTATAACGGGAACCGGGAACGGGTAAAGGCACTCTGTACAAGTTTAACACAGTGTGGGAGGTTAACACACTTATCTCTTACCTGTTCTAAATTAAGAAGATTTTACATTTTGCACGACTCTAATAAGGAATAGTTCCTATAAACAAAAATGTCTTTTGTCCTTTGCTGTTCTTTGCTCTGAATGTCGTACCAGGGCAGCACCGACTGCTGGAGAAAAATTCCATGTGTTTTTACACAGTTGGCCAATAAAGCTGATTCTGATTATCAGCACAAATATCAAAAGCCAGCATCTCTGATGGTATGTGGTGTGCTTGTGCCCATCACACGGGTAACTTGCACATCTGTGAAGGCAGCATTAATGCTGAAAGTTGCATTCAAGATTTGAAGCAACATAAGCTCCCATCCATGCAACATCTCTTTCAGGGATATCCACGTTTATTTAAGCAGGACAATGCCAAGCCACATTCTGCATGTGGTCCAACAGTGGGGCTTTGTAGTAAAAGAGTACGAGTACTGGACTGGCCTGTCAGCAGTCCAGACCTGTCTCTCATTAAAAATATGTGGCGCATTATAAAGTCCAAGGTATGACTATGGGGACCCCAGACTGTTGTGCAACTTCAGTTGCACAACATACAAAAATAGGAAAGAATTCCATCTCCAAAACTTCAACAATGTCTCAAAAAACCCTGTCCCTTGTTTTTTTGGGGAACATTTTGAAGCCATCAAATTCATAAATAATGCTAATAAAATATGTGCAAAAATAGTTTTAACATTAAATATCATTTTTAAAAATAATTTTCATGCATTCAGATTCAAAATGATTTGCAATTCATTGTATTTTGTTTTTATTTACCTTTGACACAACATCCCACCTTAATTGAAATTGGGATCTGCAGACATGTTGGCTCAACATAACTCTTTGATGGTGTTTTAGCACAGTGATTTGAAACATAAAGGGTGAGATGGGTTTAGTATAAGTGTGACTCCACTTGACTTTGGCCAGGGGTATTCTTGCACATAAAATAGGAGTGTGTCACTTCCGCCTAATTCTGTGCCACATCCAGCTCAGAAATCTCTGACATAATAAAAACTTATCTGATAAACTTTTTTTAACTGCAATTACATCAGTGGGTCATGTATCAGTCACAGACGTCTTTCCCACTGCAATTGCGTCAGAGGATTTTTTTGGGAAGTAAATATTGTTTCATTTGTCACCAAGCACGTTAAGTTGTAAAAAAACAGGTAAGTATTTTTCAAGATGACGTGGCTATGAGGAGTAATAAGAGCAAGTAAAATAGCAGTGATAATTAGGAGCAGTCAAAAATTCACGATAATGAGAGGCTGTCTATTGTCAGGTCTGAAAGTAGTAAGCCTTAAGAAAAGAAGTGAGTCATTGAAGAGGAAGGTTGAACAAAGGAAAATGTAGGGTAGGGTTCAGAAGCAGTTAATGCTAAATTGATGCTAAACCAACATCAGTTTCTTTCGGCTTGTCCCGTTCGGGGTTGCCACAGCGTGTCTTCTCAGATGAACGCACATATATGCTTGGCACAATTTTTATGCCGGTCTGAAAAACTCTATCTCAAAACAGAGATTGCAGCATTCACATGGTGCTTTTTTTGTGAGATAGCCATCCACAAACTACTGGCAAAATACATAGTTTTTTTTTTTGGTCCTGTTTCACTGTAAGGTCAAACAGAATGGAATATGTGTATCATTTTTATGTCAGAAGTTTTACTGCGTCACAGTGGCATGTTTAAGGTTTTGCTGTGGTTTCTTCATGTTACAATTGATGTTTATTGAGATTCAGAATCAATCAGTTGAACACAAAGTTTTTGTAAAGGGGGAGAGAAACGAAAACAAAAGACCAAGCATTATTTGTAAACAGGATGAGAAAAGTAAATCATCAAATATCGACAAGTCCCGACCGAGTACGACAATCACTACTTTAGTGTCCTCAAACATCCTTCCTTCAGTCTTGGTGTCTCGGTGCATGTCGAAGGCTTTTAGAACTGCTAGTCCGGTTTAGCTTAGCTCATTAGCCGCGAACAAAGGGACACGTTTGTGCAGTCAGATAATCGCAAAATATCGCTCAACACAGATCAAGTGTGTCAATCCTTCACACGTAGCTATGTTATGCAAGTGAAGAACTGCTAATTCATTTATATGAGACATGTATTGAAAATCAAACATAGGGCATACCTTCGTGCAAACACAGTCCGGTTTACTGTAGCCGGCAACAAAGCGACATGTTTGTGCAGTCAGATCATCGCAAAATATCGCTCAACACAGATCAAGTGTGTCAATCATTCACACGTAGCTATATTATGCAAACGAAGAACTGCTAGTTCATTTATATGAGACATGTATTGCAAATCAAATATAGGGCTTACCTTCGTGCAAACATATCTGTTCCGGTTGATGGATTCAGTTGATCATGCGGTCTTCCACAAAGTTTGATCCATCGAAGACATTTTTCGTACTCTGTCTTCTGTTCCGGTTGATTTTAGATAGATTCAGTTGATGATGCGGTCTTCCACAAAGTTTGATCCATCAAAGACATTTTTCGTACTCCACCAACTAGCCTTTCAGGATACGTGTCGTCACTATTATAAAGTCCGTGACTACACCTCTTAACCATATCTATTGTTAAATAACCCAAATACGTGATAAAACGCTAACAGAAGCTGTACTGGACCATGCAACGTTGTCTGAGGGAACTGCGGGTCCAAAAAGGGGCATGGTTTATGCAGATCTCTGGCCTCTGATTGGTCAGCGACGCGGATGACGCAATTTCTACAGAGGGGTCAATTAGTAACCTCCTTCAGATATCATTGTCTGCACAAAATATAATCCACCTGCGTGCTTCTACCTCTGGTCTTGTAGGTCACTATGATCCTGTCTCCTCTGGAAATAAGTGGTCACTGCTAATTCCAGCCTTTTTGCGAAGTTCACCACCACCTGACCCTCAAAGTTCTTTGCTGAATGCCGTAGTTACCCATCACTTCTTCATGGCCCCTGTTTCCTTCGCCAACATGTCCATTGAAATCTGCACCAATCACAACTGTCTCTCTCTGTGGGATGCTCAGGACTACTTTGTCTAGTTCCTTCCAGAATTTCTCATTCAACTCAAGGTCACATTCTACCTGTGGGGCATAGCCGCTAATCATATTATACACAATACCCTTTCAAATTTCAGCCTCATCACTCGATCTAATACTCTTTTCACTTCCTAGACATTCTTAGCCAGCTCTTCCTTTAAAATAACGCTACTCCATTTCTCTTTCCATCTACTCCATGGTAAAATAATTTAAACTCTCCTCCTAAGCTTCGAGCCTTACTCCCTTTCCACTTGCTGTCTTGGATGCACAATACATCAACCTTTCTCCTAATCATCATGTCAACTGACTTCTGAGCTTTTCCTGTCATAGTCCCAAGATTCAAAGTCCCCACACACAGTTGTAGGCTCTGTGCAGACCTCCTCTTCTTCTGCTGACTAAGCCGCTTTCCTTCTCTTTTTTGTCTTTGACCGACATTATCTGAATTTCTACCTACGGCTTGCAGATTAACTGTGCCAGGGGCGGGTTTCGTTAGCCCGGGCCACAACCTATTCATAATAGAATTCGTTTGATGAACACTCATATATGTTTGGCACAGTTTTACGCCGGATGCCCTTCCTTCCAACACTCTGCATTTATCCGGGCTTGGGACCGCCCGAGAGGATGCACAGGAATTGTACCTCTGTTCGGGCTGCAGATAGTCAAAACAAGCAATCAAATAAACACAGTCAGCACATAAGGTACACAAATAATATACTACCTGTGTGAAAATATACAGTAAAGGATATGTCGATTTAAAGGATATGTGGAAGGAAGTGATTCAAACCACAATGGCCCTCACTCTAGTAGATGAAAGTTGAGTCCAAGTTCAATGTTTGGTCCTCGTTGTATACTCTATGTAGGTAATGTTGTTAGCGTATCATAAGATACAATATGATACGAGAAATAGAAAATGCATAGAGAACATCCATCCATACTCTAAACTACTCGTCCTGTTCAGGGTTGCTGGGTGGGGGAGCACATCACAGCTATGCACCAGAGTCAGCCAAATGAATCACTGACCTTCAGTAACTTGTATAGAGAAAAATAATATAATTTAAAAAAAAAAAAACTCTACCATTCATCAACCATTAAACCAAATGGAAAAACTGCCTTGATGGGTGTCTGCTTGCTAAACACTCAACACACCGGATTTACATTTGACACCACATTGTAAGAGGACAAAAGTAAAAATACTAATTACCAGGTGTCTGCTGTTGTTGTACACTTGAAGATTGGAAGACAGTGTGGAAACAGCACAATTAATCCAGTGATTGCATGTGACATGATGAGGGGTAGCGCATTTATAATTCAGATGCTCTGAAAGTTCATTAGGTGTGTTTTGCAGTTGACTTTGTGAACATATTTATTGGTGTGTCTGGAATACACCACCCAAAATGGTACATGGGCTCTGTGCGCTTACTAACTGCACTGAGGCAAAACCTTACCGCAGGGGTGGAAGGTAAACACCATTGTTGTCGGCATAAAATTTGACATAGCCATTTTTTTAAATACAAGCCTGGATGTAGAGTACAACTCTAATAATGAGCACCAGTAGGAAAAAAAAATACAGATTTAGTGTACAATCAAAATAAGCTCCCTGAATCCCACTAGAGGGCAGCATATATCCAGAAGGATTTTTTTTTTCCAAGTCACTGGGCAACTTTCTGCTCTCTTAGTGTTTACAACCCATTTTTCAACCCTGTCTCTTTTGGGAAGAATCATATTTCTTCCATTCATGCGTCTCCTATTGACAACCATGTATGTAAATGAAACATGAAAGATTTATGTGACTTGGCACAGAGTTAAGTGCAGTTTATAACAATGTATTTGTGCTAAATATTCTTGCTAACATTGTATTTTCTTATTGTGGTATACATACAAGTACACAGCCTGTGGGAGATTTTTTTCTTGTTGTACAACATGACAGGCAAATGAAACATTTAAAGTAAAATATTAAGAGGCTCCTAAATAGAAGGAATGAGCATAACATTGATAATGGAAGTGTGACTGTGGATATAGGATGTATGAACAGAGCAAAGTATTTAAAGGAGAATGCCGAATTCCTTAAAATATAATACATATCCGCTTTCTGAGCCACTTATCTTCACAAGGGTAGTGGGAGTGCCGGAGCCTATCCCAACTCTCATGGGACAGAAGGCGGGCTGCACCCTGAACTAGTTGCCTGCCAATCGCAGGACACATAGAGAAAGACAACAGTCGCACTCACATTCACGTGTACGAGCATTTTAGTCTCCAATTAACTTGTGTTTTTGGGGTGTGGGAGGAAACCAGAGTGCCCGGAGAAAACCCACACAGGCACGGAACATGCAAACTTCACGCAGGTGGGGCCAGGATCTGAACCCCGGTCTTAAGAACTCTGAGGCCAACGCTCCAACCAGTTGCACCACAGTGCTCCCAGACCCGCCCATGTAGAGTTTGCATGTTCTCCCTGTGCCTGCATAAGTTTTCTCCAGGCACTTCGGTTTCCTCCCACATCCCAAAAACATGCAACGTTAATTGGACACTCTAAATTGCCCCTAGGTGTGATTGTGAGTGTGGCTGTTTGTCTCTATGTGCCCTGCGATTGACTGGCAACCAGTTGAGGGTGTACCTCCCCTCCTGCCCGTTGACAGCCGGGACAGACTCCAGCACTCCCCGCGACCCTCATCTAATACACTCACCAGAAAAAAACCTATTAGTGGTCATCAGAAAGATGTATATTAGACGTGACCCAAAGATTATTTTTATAATTTATAGACCTAAAAGATATAATGGAAAATGTATGGAATATTTTTCAGAACTGCTATCAATTATTTGTATTGACCACAACTATTTTTTTCATAACAGGAGATTTTTACATTCATGTTGACAGGAAAATGGAAATAAAATCCAAAGACCCCTTTGCTGTACTAGACACAATTGACCTCTCTCAACATAGTAAGAGTCCAATTCACACTCTAGGTCACACCTTAGACCTGGTCATCTCACCAAATTTTGAGATTCTATCAACTGACATTACAGGGTTCATACTCAGTCTGACCCAAAAAAGGGCTTTTTAGGGGCATTCTTAGGGGCTGACACGAAAAATTTAGGGCCGACACGGAAAAAATTTAGGGCTGACACGAAAATTTTAGGGCCATCATGGGAAATCAAGAGTAAGGAAAAAAGACTCACCCAATGGTGCCATCAACCATTCTTGGTTCATCAAATGTTCCAGTACCTCAGTACCTGTGACAATGATCACCTGTCGCCCCTTGTGGTAGTTCTCATTGATATGACCATTGTCAATGTCTTCACATAACAGTCTACAGAAAAACAGATTCTAACTACAATTGCAACTATATACACAAATGTCTTCTACTGATGTCTGTTTCAGCACCCCTACTCTAGCTCCTTGAGCCTACCCAGTGCTTCCTCTATTTGTTGCTGCAGTGGTGCCAAAGTGGCTCTCTTGTCCTTTGCTCTGCTTCTGAGTGCATTGGCCTCGGTGATAAACCTCAGATTCCTCTTTTCTTCTGCCTCCTCACACAGCCTGTCAGCCTTCTCAATAAGCGTAGATATGTCAGTCTCTATTCTGGCTTTTTTGGGTTTGAGGCAGTAGAGATGAAAAGTGGGCAGCGATTCCAAATGTAGCCAGGTACGAAGTCTTTCTTTCCCCACAGTGGTAGTTTTTAGCAATGTCACTGTCTGGGAACATGACTGCAAACCCTTTTGAATTATTTTCACAAGATTTGTAACTGGAATGGTTGCAGATCACTTTTAAAGTCCACGCGATCTCTGCCTTTAACGAGTCCGTCTTCGTGTATTGAACTACGTTCATAAAGCCTGACTTCCGGCTGGTTGAAGTCGATCACTGGACAACTGTAGGTGCGCATGCACTGCGAGTACCACTGCCTGAAGTTGATGCTTCACTATCTTGATATTTTAGAAACAGATTCATACCAACGGAGGATGAGAGAGTCTTCGCCAAATCAGCGTGTCTCCTGTTTTTCCGGTGCGACTCCAGTGCTTTGACGCCCATCTTTTCAAGCTGGTAACTCTGCTTGCACAGATGGCAGTAAAACATGTGCCGATCTTTTGGATCTCGACGAACCCAGCTCTCGAACTCCTTATTTTCAACCCAAGCATATTGAAAAATGCACTTCCCCATGATACAAGTTGGATCGATGAAAGTCATAACGAAGACGAAGTGAAATGCCTACTCACGGAAACAAACAATGGAATATCGACAAGATGGCGACAAGTTGTCAACACGGTGACTTCCGTTGACAATTTCCGGCTGTTTTGGACACCAGACGGATCGCTATTTTTTTAAAATATAAGATATTTTTTTAGGGAGAATTTTGGCGGTAGAAGTCCTCCCTTTGATTTTTTTTTAATTTAAGGCCTTTTTAGGGGCTTGACCGGTTTTCGTGGATTTTTAAGGACTTTCAGGAGCCCCTAAATGCACCTTCGAAAATTTAGGGTTTTTTAGCGACTTTTAGGGCCGCGTGCGAACCCTGCATTAAAAATATGGTTATTTATGACCATTTTTGTGTATTTTATGAACTACAGAATGTTCCAAATGTTCAGACAACCTCTTTGTCTATTAAAAAAAAAGGTAAAGACATGAGAGTAAAAGTAAGTTTCTTTCGGCTTGTCCTGTTAGGGGGTCGCCACAGCGTGACATCTCAGATGAACGCTCATATTTGTTTGGCACAGTTTTTACACCAGATGCCCTTCCTTTCACAAACCCTTTTGGGGAGTGGAGGCCCCAGTGAGATACAAACTCACAACCCCTGGTATACCAAACCAATGCTCTAACCACTGAGCTATAGCCATTAAATTTATGGTGACTGTATCCGTATCTGTATCTCTGCCACAAACTGTGAATACTGAGAATCGATGACCTTTTGGAAAATTTCACCTAGAAAAACTCAAATGCCAGGAATGCAGCCGCTCCTGTTAAAACTAAGACCATCTTGATGCGATGTAGAACATCGTGGAGGAGCATAATGATGGTCAAGAGCTCTAAATCAAAGCGTAGGGAAGCAGAATGCAAGTGGAGAATAATGAAAGACTAAACTGACTTTGACCTCTACAGTGTCTTTGTAATTTTAACCAAGAGTTAGTCAAGGCTTGACAGCAACACTTTTCTGAAATCATCAATAAGAACTTCAATAATCTGTTTTCTGTGGTTGACAAGCTGGAGCCTATCCCAGCTATCATCGGGCAGGAGGCGGGGGGGGACCCTGAACTAGCCAATCGCAGGGCTCAAGGAGACAGACAACAGGGGCACTCACAATCACACTGAGGGGCAATTTAGAGTCTCCAATTAATGTTGCATGTTTTTTTAGGATGTGGACGGAAACCTAATCTAGTCTCTATCAGGCCATTTATATCTTGTTTTTCTTCATTGAAAATAATGCCAATACTCTTCACAATCATTTGAGTTCCCAGAAATGCATGATGTGGTCTTTGTCTTATTTTATTCGGGAGAAAAAAAATGGTTGACTTTGAAGAAAAATGTTCGGCAACAAAATGAACCAGTGTTTGACCTTTTAAAATAAAACACTTTGTGAAAGTCATCACATTACATCTAAAGACTAAAAGAGGGTAAAAGTGCGTCTGTTTCTCCTCCTCAAGATACAACCCATGGAGGGAACATAAGCATTGTGTTCCTTCTCATTCTGCCAGACTCTTTTCAAAAGTTGTGCAAGCGTTGCTGAATTATCAGCCAGATACACATTTTCATATCCATACCCCTGTTAAGCACTCTTAATCTCCCTTGCAGGAAGGGAGGAAAAGGGAGAGCATCGTGTTTCCTTTGTTACGAGAAAGCAGATAGGGTTCGAAAAAGGCCTGGGCTGGAGATGGGTATGAGTCCCTCTGTGGCCTATTAAGGGCCATTGTTCTGTCTTATCTTCAGTAGACAGCCTGTACTGTCACCACATGCTTTGGCAGGCCTTGTTTATTTTATTTTCAATCACCACTCTGTGCCCTACAGCCACAGGTTAGGTTCACATGCACTATTTCCAAATTAAGGCAGGCCTGATGTCTGTAATCATACATCTTGGAATAACGGTTCTGTTGGTGTTATTGAGGAGTGATTAGTGTTGCAGTCCATTCTACAGTAAACCACATTTCTCACATTTTTTTGTTAATTCAATGATCTTTTGTTTTAAATTTCTAACTGTCCTGTTGAACAGAAACTGCCATGCGAAAGGCATTTTAACCATAATTTGATCAAAACGCAATTTAGTTAGTGTTCGTTATGCAGATCTGGTTTACTGAAGAAAGAAGAAATGTTGACAGAAAATATTTTCCTTCCTGCCCATTTCTCATTTAGATGTGCTACCAAGAGATGAGAGTACCAGGAAAAAATTGTTAACATTATAAAAGCTATTTTTATGGATGAAGAGGCCATTATTATTATTTTTAACAATTTTTGCCTTTTAGAATATTTAGTACTGTACAAATATTCCAATGACAGAATTTTAGCAGGCCATAATTTTGGCAAAAGTGTCATCTCATTTTCACACATACTGAAAAATCATGCAAAGCAGGTGAAGTGTACATAATGAGGCAAACAATTGTGAAAGTGATTTAAGCCACACAACACTAGTTTAGCAAGCAAAGAAAAAAGAAAAGCAATACTCTAATGGAGATGTCTTAACTTTCTATATTCACAACTTATAGCATGTTGATGTTGATTTTATCTGCTGTAGCCTACTCCTGGATTTCTTGGCCCAATGTGAATCAATTTAACTGAGATGACGCGTATTAAATTGCATGAATATCATTAATATAATTAAAAACATATATGAACACACATCACAAATATTAGGACACACATAACCTGTCCTTTGTGTGAGCAACATCCTGCTTTCTTAAAGGTTTCTGACTTCAGGCACCGGTAAAATGTCTTTGGGATCACAGCAGAATGATGGGATTGCTTTAATGAAAGCTACTGTAAATATTCATGCTTTTGCATAAATCAGGGAGATTAAAACGAATAATACAGACCATGTATGAAAGATATCACATTTTTTACGGAACCTGTTAAACAATGTTACAAAGCTAAAGCTAAATATTATGCCTGTGCAAATCTCTTATAGCCTTGATAAAGCAAAAGAGAGACTAAAGAGACCAACTCTGGCAGCATGAAAACAGCATCTTGAAATCTTGGAGTGAAGCGTATTGAAACCAATGGAAGAAGATAGATAGAGAAGCAAAGAAGAAAGAAAAGGCTGATGAGAAGTGGTGCAGTCCCTGACTTCTACTGAAGAATAAGACCGGCCCTGGCAAGGAAGGATAAGCGGGAAATAATTATCCAGCTTGCTGAAGCATGACAGGCTCTTCTCGGGTCTGGAGAGACAGACTGAGCATTATGTCAAAGATTGGCCATGTCACAAGCAGAGATACCTCTTGACAGACAGTGGCAGCTGAAGTTTTACTTGACCATGGGAAAGCTAATGCAATTGGTGACTGGTACTTGTCTTGAGCGAGGCACAGCCGAGATAGCTCTTAATGGGACTCCAAGAAGATATTTAAGGGTTTTTTTCATACATTAAATATATTTAAAATGCTAAACATGTGCAAAGACTAAATACAGTGCTGAATTGTTGAACTTTTCACCGTTTGATTTTTCCTGATCTTGTGGCCGCGGCTAGAATACAGCCCTGTGATGTCACAAGAGCTCGGCCATATACCTTTCCCCCGCTATATAAGTACGAAGTGATGTCATTTCGTTTGGCTATGCTGCTCAACGGTGAGTTAGCTGTGGTTAGCTTCCATTGCAAGGCAGCTCGCAGCAAGTTAATGATGGCTACAGCTTGAAAAATGCAACTTTGCTGGATGCCTCAGTCTACAGAACAGCTCAGTGATACTTTTTAATCAACCAAAAAAATAATATAAAAAGTGAGTGATTGACTGTTTAAAAACCTGGAGATGGTTTGCTGAACATCAACACCACCAGCTAATTCTGCAACATGCAATTTTTAACCGATAGTTTCACACATTTTCACCAGAGACAATATGGATTAGTGGGTACCTTGATACTAGTGAATCAAGCAGCGACAAATGTGTTAACTACCAGGTCTTCCTCCTACTTTGCTGCTATCATCAGGAGCTGTGTTCAGCTGTAACATTATGTCATCAACAATGAGGGTAAGCACACTTGTGTACTTATTTTCATAATTATAGTCCACAATAACCACTAACATTTTAAAACTGACTCTCCTAACATGATTTTACATCGTATAAGCTATCATCCCCTCGGTATGTTGGATTCCTTTTGGTGCATCCATTCAACACGCCTGCAGCATCTAAGAGCTGAGAGGTGCCCCTCATTATTCAAGTTTTGAAAATTGATTTTATATGTGGGCGGCACGGTGGATCAGTTGGAAAGCGTTGGCCTCACAGTTCTGAGGTCCCGGATTCAATACCGGACACGCCTGTGTGGAGTTTGCATGTTCTCCCCATGCATGGTTGGGTTTTCTGCGGGCATTCCAGTTTCCTCCCACATCCAAAAAAGATGCAGCATTAACTGACACTAAATTGCCCGCTAGGTGTGATTGTGAGTGCAGCTATTTGTCTCAATGTGCCCTGCGATTGGCTGGCAACCAGTTCACGGTGTACCCCACCTCCTGCCTGTTGACTTCGGCAGGCTCGTTAACATTTTTTTTTCTGTCACATTTACATGCATGTATGGGCTTGCTTCGTGCCAATAATAATTTCTTACTGTTAACAGTGTTAGCAAGGTCAATTATACTATTGTACCCGACACACACAGACATATGACTGCTACTACACAAAACAAGTGTAAACCCCTTATGCCCTCAAAATCTTTTCACATCATCATTTTCATATCCAGGTGATTTTGTAATCATTGCATGGTAATATAGTCTCCTTCAAATTTCCACCGACATCTCTATTAATACAGTACATTTTAAAATAGATATTGTTATGAAAATTTCATGTAATATTATTCACTTCAATGTTTATTAAAAAAAAAACTGAGCGGAGAGTTGTCATTCATGTGCAAAGTTGGGTCAGTCTCACTCGACATCCCAGTGGCAGTCATATTGCCTGCAACGTCATTTACAGACGACAGCCAAGGTAATCAGAGAGACAGGCAGGAGAGTACTTGGGGTGTCTTTTGGTAGGAAAGGGGAGAAGGACCACAAAATACAGGGAGTCATACAAGGAAAGAGATTAGCGAAGAAGAAGTGGGACACTGAGAGGACTGAGGAGAGGCGAAAGGAGTACATTGAGATGCGACGTCGGGCAAAGGTAGAGGTGGCAAAGGCTAAACAAGAGGCATATGAAGACATGTACACCAGGTTGGACACGAAAGAAGGAGAAAAGGATCTCTACAGGTTGGCCAGACAGAGGGATAGAGATGGGAAGGATGTGCAGCAGGTAAGGGTGATTAAGGATAGAGATGGAAATGTGTTGACTGGTGCCAGTAGTGTGCTAAATAGATGGAAAGAATACTTTGAGAAGTTGATGAATGAAGAAAATGAGATAGAAGGAAGAGTTGAAGAGGCAAGAGTGAAGGACCAGGAAGTGGAAATGATTACTAAGGGGGAAGTCAGAAAGGCACTACAAAGGATGAAAAATGGAAAGGCAGTTGGTCCTGATGACATACCGGTAGAGGTATGGAAGCAATTTGGAGAGATGGCTGTGGAGTTTTTGACCAACTTATTCAACAGAATACTAGTGGGCGAAAAGATGCCTGAAGAATGGAGGAAAAGTGTTCTAGTTCCCATATTTAAGAACAAAGATGATGTTCAGAGCTGTGGGAATTATAGAGGAATAAAGTTGATGAGCCACACAATGAAGTTATGGGAAAGAGTAGTGGAGGCTAGACTCAGGACAGAAGTAAGTATCTGCGAGCAACAGTATGGTTTCATGCCTAGAAAGAGTACCACAGATGCATTATTTGCCTTGAGGATGCTAGTGGAAAAGTACAGATAAGGTCAGAAGGGGCTACATTGTGTCCTTGTGGATCTAGAGAAAGCCTAGGACAGAGTACCAAGAGAGGAACTGTGGCACGGCATGCGTAAGTCTGGTGTGGCAGAGAAGTATGTTAAAATAGTACAGGATATGTATGATGACGGCAGAACAATGGTGAGGTGTGCCTTAGGTGTGACAGAAGAATTTAAGGTGGAGGTGGGACTGCATCAGGGATCAGCTCTGAGCCCCTTCCTGTTTGCAGTGGTAATGGATAGGCTGACAGATGAGGTTAGACTGGAATCCCCTTGGACCATGATGTTCGCAGATGATATTGTGACATGGAGTGAAAGCAGGGAGCATGCAGAGGAACAATTAGAAAGATGGAGACATGCACTGCAAAGGAGAGGAATGTAGATTAGCCGAAGTAAAACAGAATATATGTGCGTGAATGAGAGAGGTGGAGGGGCAAGAGTGAGGCTACAGGGAGAAGAGATAGCGAGGGTGGACGACTTCAAATATTTAGGGTCAACAATCCAGAGCAAAGGTGAGTGTGTAAAGGAAGTGAAGAAACGGGTCCAAGCAGGTTGGAACAGCTGGCGGAAGGTGTCTGGTGTGTTATGTGACAGAAAAGTCTCTGCTAGGACAAAGGGCAAAGTTTACAAAACAGTGGTGAGGCCGGCCATGATGTACAGATTAGAGACAGTGGCACTGAAAAAACAACAGGAAGCAGAACTGGAGGTAGCAGAAATGAAGATGTTGAGGATCTCGTTCGGAGTGAGCAGGTTGGATAGGATTAGAAATGAGGTCATTAGAGGGACAGCCAAAGTTGGATGTTTTGGAGATAAGATTCGAGAGAGCAGACTCCGATGGTTTGGACATGTTCAGAGGCGAGAGAGTGAGTATATTGGTGGAAGGGTGCTGAGGATGGAGCTGCCAGGCACAAGAGCGAGAGGAAGACCGAAGAGGTTTATGGATGTGGTGAGGGAAGACATGAGGGGAGTTGGGGTTAGAGAGGAAGATAGGCTAAGATGGAAAAAGATGACACGCTGTGGCGACCCCTAACAGGAAAAGCCAAAAGGAAAAGAAGAAGACACTGGGACAGTCGCCACTGAGAAGACGCTGTGCCACCTGCTGTGGGAGAGGAACAACAGAGATTTTCCTGATGCCCCTTCTGACATGGAAGCTCTTTTCGAAGAAGAGAAGATCTCACAATCAAGAAAAGTGACCGGGGCCATACTACCCTATCGTTTCGAGCCATATTTAGATAATATGTGGATCACTTCTAACTAACAACAGACTCCCCGACAGACGGACATGGAACCGGATGAAATATTCAAAATGAAAGGTCAATAATTGTTTGATTTTCTCACTCTTTTTCAAGTCTTGTGTATGTAGCGCACTCAGGAGGACCCATGCTATGCTAAATGTTATAGTCTATGCTTGTCTGAACTTTCAAGAACTAATTATATAATCAAAATGTACAATTACTGCTCTTCTCTGTGATTATAAGGATATAAGACAGACAGTATATGAGTATGTATGCCTGGAGTGCTTGAAGTGGACATACATTTGCGGCCTTACAAATGAATTGTCATTGAGCACAAACCAATGAGAGGGTGGTGGCTACTTATTTTCATCAATCACCATTTGATAATGTTCCTCTTGTGAGCTAACACACTACTGAGACCAATTGCTTGGGTCACACAAATACAACTGAGTGGCAAGAACAGAAATCTCATCCAATCAGTCTTAAAATCAGTTTATGAACTAATAGCATTGACAATGGTCATATTGTAATATTTGTGTACAAACACAATGGACTTCCAACCGTTATTATCTCTTACAATGTAATTGAGAGGTGGGAAGCTTCAGTAAGGAGAGAAAAACTGGTGTAGTCAACTGAAGCATTGCCATACTCTATGTGAGTGAGGGACTTAAATGCTGCTCCTCGCCTCGAGGTATAACCATGTCCCTGGCATGAACGCACATGTACATATGGAGTATACATGTACACTACTTCACTGTGAATGGGACAGAACAATTGGAGTCAGGGTAGGACATATATACTGTATTATTCATCTCCAGAGGGTGTCATATCACTGCTGACACACAGACAAATATTCGTCAACCCCTTCACTACGGGTTAATCGTTGTCCATCAGACAGTGATGAGATGTGGTGGGCACATGGGCCTGGTGTTGACACACACTCATTGAAATAGCAAGGTCACTTAGGGAGGTTGGACCAAATGGTAGGTGGTAGGTAGGTGTGAAAATAGCTTGAGAGACAAAATTGTAAGGTCGGTTTTGTGGCAAGTTCAATGCATCATTCAGAGCATGTATTAAACTAAAGCAACGTGTAGTAGCTGTGAAATGGCACACAATTACGTCAGAGGCTGGGCACAACAAACTGGCAGCTGAATATGAAAGAGCTAACATTATCCGCTTTGTTCCTAATGTTGCATGGCTGACCCAAATTAATTTATTGTAATGTATGCATACAGAAGGTCAATTAACCAAATAATTCCAGTTCAGATTGTACCATGATCTTGGGAGCCAATGAGCCACTGAAAGGGCAGATGGATGTACTTTGCAAGGCATATTATTAGCCCCACTTTTTTCTTTGACACTCCCACAGCATTTGCATCTTGATGTGCAGGCTCAAGTTTTACTAACTGGAACTAACGAACAATTAATATATTTTTTTAATTGTCATCCGCTATACGTTGGTTGTATGACACTGATAATCACCCAAATAAAGGTTATAGTAAAGCATGGAGGTGCCGGCTTTATGCTTTCTGGCTCTTTTTCCTCATCTAGAACTGCGAAGTAGTTAATGTGGAGGGAATTATGAACAGCTCCAGATACAAATCAGTGTTAGAACAAAACTTTTCATATTCTGCTAGAAATAAAATGTCAGAAAAGCTTACTATAGCATCTGAAGTTTATTTAGAGATAATCAGATGTTCTTTGAATGGTGGCATGTGTGCAGGTGTGTGTTTAATAATTGTGTTTGGTTATTTCTGGATGAAGCCACATTGCAAGACAGTGTTCACACTTGTGCAGTCACGTAATCCCAATAGCTCTTTTTTTCCATTTAACAACTTGAATATATATATTTTTAATCCAATCGTGTTATTCATGTTATAAATCCACTGTATATGGTCCTTCATGAAAAAGTAATTGTCCGCTGAACCTAATACTGTAACTGGATGGCATCCTATGCAGCAATACCTGATAAACTGTTTCTGATAACTGGTGGTGGGGACATCACATCATGATGGAGAAATTTTGACCCTCGCTTCGCAGATATATATTGACTCAGTCGTACTGGTGGGTTACAAGCATGAACAGCCCCTTTAAGGTCATTCCAAAGAATCTCAATCGATTTAAGTCCAACTTTGCTGCTCAAAGGCTTCTTTATACGTGTGCTTGTTAATTTTGTGCTTGAGAACATTGCTTTTTAGCTTAGCTCCTTTACCACAATGGGCCGATACAAAGTCCGCACTGCAGATGCGGCACTATTCTGCCTGTTGATTTTCCATTCCTGTCCATAAAAAATTTGAGCAGACTCTGTGACCAAAGGCAGACTCTGTGGAGCTGAACCCTCACTGGAAAACAGCTATCCAGACCAAACTCTACACTCGTCGTACAGGAATCTAACAGCCCATATCTGGGTTCAGTACCCAATAAGATCCTCGCACAGGACTCCCCAAAGGACACCGCAAAACAGATGCTCCAAGACCACAAAACAAAGTACAGATAAACAAAACACATGTCGACTGGTTGGGCAAACTCCCATGCATATTCTAGGACCCACCTGACCATGCAGAGCTGGTCCAATGTTCCACAGCCAGGACCAAAACCACCCTGTTCCTCCTGAAGCCGAGATTCAAATTCCCAATGGACCCTCCCCTCCAGAATCCCTGAATAGATGTCACCACGTGGACTGTGATGTCGCTGTAATTGGAAAACACCCTCTGGTCCCCCTTCTTAAATAAGGGGATCACCATCCCAGTCTGCTAATCCAGAAGCACTGTTCCCACTCTCCACATGACTTTGCAGAGGCACGTCAGCCATGACAGCTCCACAACATCCAGAGCTTTTCAGAACTCCGGGCAAATCTCTTCCGCACCCAGGTTCTTGCCAACAAAGAGATTTTTAACTGCCACTGTGACCTAAACCCCAAAGATAGAAGAGCCTGCTTTAGCAATCCCAGACTCTGCTTCGTCATGAAAAGGGGCCTCGGTGGACTCAAGATCTCTAAAGTATTGTCCCCATTACTCAAATGTTTTGGGTTGAGGTCACCAGCTCCCAATCCCCACTATACAGTGTTGATGGTGCACTCCTTCCCCCACCTGAGACAGCAGATGGTACACCATCATTTCCTCGAACCCGTCCGGAAGTCTTTCCCCATGGCCTCACTGAACTCTTCCCATGCCTGAGTTTTTGCCTCTGCAACCCCCAAAGGTCCATACTTCTTGGCCATCTGACATCCATCAGCTGCCGCATGAATCCCACAAGTCATGAACTGATAGGAGTCGTTTTTCATCTTGAAGGGCATCCCACACTACTGGGTTCCGTACGCACGCACCCGCACGCATAAACACATATACTCATGGAACTGAGTCAGGTTTGTCGGTTGCCTTGCTTGCACATGCCTTTTCAGATCTGCCCACAAATGGGATTCAGATCAGAGCCTTGAGGTGGACACTCAAAGACATTGACTTTGTTATCCTCAAGCCATTTTTTTTAAACCATTTTGGCAGCATGCTTAGGGTCATTGTCCATTTGGAAGACCCATTTACACCCACGTTTTAACTTCCTGGCTGATGTCTTGAGATATTCCCTTAATGCAGGGGTATCAAAAATTCGTTGTCGTGGGCCACGTAGTAGTTATGGTTTCCCTCAGAGGGCCGTGAAACCATAAAAACATTTAATCGCCTCTTTATATTACACAAAAAAATTATGAGCTAGTTTTGCAATCAGAAATCGAGGGCATTGTGTTCTCAACTATTCATGTCTGGGAGCACAAAAATGCTTGAACACACCTTTTTTAAATTGAGCTCACCTTTCCTAAATTTGTGGTTAGAGTGAGTTTTTGATTCAACACATTTTTCAAAGAAGGTCAGAAAGGTTTTAATTTTTTTGTGACTTAAAAAAGAGAATTTTCATTCGCTGGTTGTGTGTGTGGGTTGGAGTGAAATTCAAATTGTTTTGATGATTTGAAACTTGTAGGTCATACGCAAAGAAAAAAAAAAGAAATCAGGACGGGGGCGAATACTTTTTCATGGCACTATACATCATTAGTGAATACCTGTCTTCCATTTACACTCCCTTGCCAGCCCTCTCAACATAAACTTATTCTCTCACAAGTGGATCTTATACAAGGAGGCAACTAATCAGAGAAAAACAGGCGGGTTTCGCCAAATATAGACGGGATACAAAACTGGGTCAAACAGAAGTGGCTGTCAGAGGGGTCTTTTATGGAAAATTTTATTTCTATTCATCCATTTTCTTAGCTGCTTCTCCTCACGGAGGTTGCGGGAGTGCCAGAGCCTATACCAGCTATCATCGGGCAGAAGGCGGGGTACACCCTGAAGTGGTCGCCAGCCAATCTCAGGACACAGAGTCAACAGTCGCACTCACAATCACATAGAGACAGTCAACAGTCGCACTCACAATCACATAGAGACAGTCAACAGTCGCACTCACAATCACACCAAGGGTCAATTTAGAGTCTCCAATTATTGCTTGTTTTTGGAATGTGGGAGGAAATCGGAGTAGAAAACCAACACAGGCGGGACCGGGATTTGAATGCCAGTCCTCAGAACTGTGAGGTCAATGCTCTACAGCTGCCCCACCATACCGCCGAAAATTGTATTTTTTAAAAGAAATAATTGAATCAAATATTATACTAAGTACATTGAAGAGAGTCACTCGAAGGGGGTCTAAATCACCAAAATAAAAGTGATAAATACCCCTGCCGCCCCAAAACATAAAAAAATTAAAAAATAAGGACGCGGACAAATAGTTTTTCAAAGAACTATAAGCATTTTTTATAAGCCCCAAATGATTATTTTTTCAATCAATGAACAAATGACAACAGCATCTTAAAAACATCTGATCGTTTGTGACATCATTCTGCGACAAATAAATGTATAGTGTGAATTCTGGGTGAGTGGCTGCAAAACTGTCAGATATAGACAAATATGTCCAAACAGGGACGACTGGTGTTCGACTTTCCAAAAACAAATATGTGTGTGTTGATATCTTTGGCCCATTTGTGTAATTACAGAACAATTTTGGGAGGAAGCAGTAAGTTTTCCTATGTCCTTATGTCTTCACACATGGAGAAATAGTTTTCCCTCATATGTAAATAAGTGGAATTTTCCAATGTCTTTTCGGGAGAAACAAAACTGACATTTTGCCCTGCAGACATTTGATGGAGCTCTAGAGAACAGAACAGCATATCAATTAGCCATTAAGGTTTTGCTCAGGTATTAGTGGGATCAACGAGACTAATAAAAAACTAAGGAAAACGAGACAAGATTTTAAGTTAATTCATACTGGCATGTTTTGGATCTTTGGAATACGGTAAGAAATAATATCCTTTACATGCCACACCACCAACTATACCGTCCATTACCTACGTTTGTAAGATATTTAAGTTTTTAATCATTCTGTGCCTGACAATGGTGCGTGGAGTACCTAAAAATGAAGTGAGGTAAATGATCTACGTCAATAGACTTCATACGGTATGCTTTTTAATATTCTTACCTGTATTACAAATGTAAAAATATGCTAACTGCAGTATAGTAAAACATTGAGTAATGCAATAATGCTCAATTTAGGATGGCACAGAAGCTAATTTTCACTGGAAGCATTACCATTTATTTTGCAACTGATTACTATGCATTGTACATTGCACACTGTTTTTATTAATTACACCACCTTAATGTCACTTTAGCCAAAGACTGTATGAAACTGTGTATGTGTGTCATTTGTACAGGTTTTTTTTTTGGGTTAAGTTTACAGTATTGCAGTTAGATGTTGTCAAAGTCGCTCCAGCCTGTCCTGGGTCGTCCCCATCTCTTTCTGGTAGGATATGCAGCAGAATGATGGAGCCCAGCAGGAGCGTCTCCAGCACCCCCTCTAAGGCCTCCAAAAATGGTGGGTACTCTGAACTGATGCTTGGTACATGGGCACAAACAACAGTTAAGACCCATCCCCTCCCTGCCAGAGAGGTGACAGTTTACATCCCTAGAGCCAGCTTCGCAACCCGGGGATCACCAAGGTCTCTAACTTTGGCCATGTGGTGAGACCATGGGATGGGGGACACGTTACCCTTTCGGGCTATGCCTGACCGGCCTCCATGGGTGCAGGCCTAGTCACCAGGTGCTCGGCTCAAAGTCCCACCTTAAGGCTAGGCTCCAGACAAGTACCCCAGTGACCCACATCCAGGGAAGGGAAAATTTAACTATTTGTCATCAATCTATAATATAATCTATATTACAGTGAGGTGGCACAGTGGATCAGATGGTAAAGCATTGGCCTCACAGTTCTGAGGTCCCAGGTTCAATCCCGGACCCACCTGTGTGGAGTTTACATGTTCTCCCCGTGCATGTGTGGGTTTTCTCCGGGCACTCCGGTTTCCTCCCACATCCCAAAAACCTGCAAAATTAATTGTACACTCTAAATTGCCCCTTGGTGTGATTGTGAGTGTGACTGTTGTCTGTCTCCTTGTGCCCTGTGATTGACTGGCAACCAGTTCTGGGTGTACCCCGCCTCCTGCCCGTTAACAGGTGGGATAGGCTCCAGCACTCCCTGCGACCCACATGAAGATAAGCGGCAAAGAAAATGGATGGATGGATATTACAGTGACGAAAATAAGTATTTCAACACCCTGCAATTTTACAAACTCTCCCACTTCCCAAGGAGTGTTTCTATAAGAAGCATATCAAGGTCCTGGAGTGGCCTAGCCAGTCTCCGGACCTAAACCCAATAGAAAATCTTTAGAATGAGCTCAAACTCTGTGTTTCTCAGTGACAGGCCAGAAACCTGGCTGATTTAAAGAAAAGCTGTGTGGAAGAATGTGCCAAAATCCCTGCTGCAGCATGTGCAAACCCAAAGAAAAACTACAGGAAATTATTGCAAAGAAACGCTACCATACCAAATACTAAAATTCATTTCCACAGGTGTTCAAATACTTATTTGCAGCCGTAACATCCAAATAAGTAAAAGAAAATCATATATGGTAATTTCCAGATCTTTTTTCAGATTCTTTTTGTTTTATTTTAGTCTCTCACAGTGGATATGCACCTATGATGAAAATTCCAGACCACTCAATGATTTCAAAGTGGGAGAACTTACAAAATTGCTGGGTGCTCAGATACTTATTTCCTACACTGTATATACCTATCATTTGAACATCTTAGTATTGATACATGACATCTCTTCTTAGTCTTACTGTACATATTTATGTATAATGACAATGAAAAGGCATTCTAACACCTGTTTAATATAAAACATATATTACACATATACATAAGTACGAGGTCCCTGCTCCAGCTTTCCATCAGTTTGGGGTCCTTTGTGAGTCAATTTTTCAAGACCCTGTTGTAAAGTAAACGATTGGGAGAGAAAAATAAAATGCTCTCTCTTCTGAGTATAAGTTTGGCACTTGGGGGGAATCAAAGGAATCATCTTGGGTGACTTGTCCAGCTGCTCTGCACACTCGCGTCCGACAACCCACTAAAGAGGACCGAGTTGGAGTGCGTTGGAAATTCCTCTTTTTTTTCGAATGCTGTAGTTAAGGAAACAATCTTATAAATGTCAAAATAATTTGACGCAAATGAAGTGAATACAGTGCTACTGAAGATAATTAATCTTACAATTAATCAATGCGAGGGCCGTGAGATGGACCTTCACTTTGCGTCCAGTGTGAACGTAGCATGAGGACTGTCACACACCGAGCTAGCCATCCAAATACGGCTGATCTTGACAAATGCAAAAAAAATACTAACATATACCTGCACACGTGGTGAGTGACCCTTGCACACATACCAACTTGCTGCAGTGGAAAAACTCCCTTCCCTGGTGGTTTTATTGGAAAATGACTTCTTTAAAAATAAAAACAACATAGCATGCTTGTCAAGTAAGAAGGCAATTGCCCTGGCAGCTGTAGCTACATAAAAAATATTATAAAGAGAGGAAACAGGGAACAAATAAATGAGCGTGTAGACAGGCTGTTGGCAATGACTGCCCAATTCATTTCTTGCACTTGTGCATTTTGGGGAATCAGAATTTATAGACTTTAATCACAGCTCCTTCATTAATAATTCATCTGCAACTCAAATTTTACATTGTAGTAAAACTACTTGCTGATGTTTGGCCATTCATGATAACTAGCTGAAGAACCTCACACAATGCACAACAGTTGAGTCGCGTACAGTTGTGTCACCCCGGTAGGGTGGGATTTACTGGTAGCCCATGGCACCATGCTGATACAATTATCTCACTTCTTTTTTAATGCATGCACACTTGGAACACTTAAAATAGTAAAAGTTCCATTCAGTTTCATAGCCAAATAAGTTCTTCCATGGTCTCCACTGCTGCTTTCAGTAAGCCAGTGAAAAAGAGCCATATTTGCCGCCCAACCAGCCACCTCTGAAAATGGTCTCCTTTAGTTCCTCGATAATAAACAGGGACACTCCCATCTTACCACTCTATCAAACCACTGCCCCATATACGAGTCAACAACAGATGGCCTGGACTTGTGTTTGTATGTGTTGTGTGCATGTGTGTCAGTGTCAGCAAATGGAAGTCTTCTCCTGGAAGATGAGCTCCAGTGATTACAGGCTGAGACAGTTTTCTAATTATTCTGTCAAACATCAATCCTGTGGGCTGATGCAGGCCATCCTGTGCCCTGATGGACAACGTAATCACTGCGAGAACTCCTGACACCACTCCCACCTTTTTGGGCTCTTCTTTCCTCCAGTTTTCATGACTCCTGAACACACTGGCTATCTTCAATCTCCGTCTTTTTATCTGTAGTAAGATCTCATTTTGCGCGGATACACTGCAAGTCCAAGTGCCTAGTTCAAAGGCAATGCCTATATTAGATTTTTCTGGGTGTCTGTTTACAAGTACAGTGATACATTATGTGTCAACACCAGACAAATAAAAACTAAATAATAATGAATAAATATATATGTCCTTATGTCTTCACAATGGAGAAATAGTTTTCCCTCCTATGTTATATATATATATATATATATATATATATATTCAACGTCAGAGATGGCACGGTGACTCAGCTGGAAAGCGTTGGCCTCACAGTTCTGTGGTCCTGGGTTCGATCCCAGACCCGCCTGTGTAGATTTTGCAAGTTCTTCCCGTGCCTGTGTGGGTTTTCTCTGGCCACTCCGGTTTCCTCCAACATCCCAAAAACATGCAACATTAATTGGACACTCTAAATTGCCCCTAGGTGTGATTGTGAGTGCGGCTGTTTGTCTTAACGTGCCCAGCTATTGGCTTGCAACCAGTTCAGGGTGTAATCCGCCTCCTGCACTCCCTGCGACCCTTGTGAGGCAAAGCGGTGAAGAAAATGGATAGACGGAAGGAGGGATATATATTTTAATATAGCGACTTTTCTTTATGTTGGGCTACTTTCACATGTTGGAATTGTGTCATTTTAGTACCCAAAAATGAAAAAAAGTAAATCAGAATTCTGCCATCTGAACCATGCAGTGGAAATCCAGTTTTTTTTTGTTTTATGTCATAGGTCCCCTTGTTATTTCTATTGTTCATATTCCAATTGATGGAGTAAATTGTTAAAAAAAAAAAAAAAAAAAACAATCAAAATCAACAAATGGCAAGTGCGAGTGAAAAGAACAGAAAATGAAAATACTCGTGCTCACACACTGAGATACCCATAGATAAAATCTTGCTGCTTAAAGCTCAAGTGTCATAAAATGGATGATTTTGGGGATATTATTAATGAAAAACCCAAAGCCAATATGGTCCCATGTGTTTTTTTCCACCACAAAACATGATTTTGACATTTACAGCTTTTTGTAACTCCCGCCATGAAAATTTTCTCACGGATTTGTTGTCAAGAAGAAGCAGGAAGTGACGTAAAGAACAGTGGCGCCCCTTTGTGGACTCATTTGTTTTAATTAGTTTTACCTCCGGGAAGGTAGCTCGTTGTTCCTTCATGTTAGCCAAAATGCCGGCTCATTGCATTGCTGGACATTGCTTGAACACTCGGGAGAATGGAATTACCCTTCATAAGTTCATAAGAGTCCTAGTTCGTTGTGAAAAATGGATTGGACGGGTGCAGAGGACGAGAGCTTTGTGGGTTCCAAAAAACAGGTAGGTGTGTATACAGCTACTAAAAAAAAATAATAGTTTGGGGTAGACCACGTAATCGGTCTCTCTCATAACATAGCAAAATATCCGTGTATGAAATGTGTTGATGTGCGAATACAGCTACTAAAAAAAAATAATAGTTTGGGGCGGACCACGTAATTGGTCTCTCTCATAATGTAACATAAGATCCGCATATGAAATGTGTCGATGTGCGCGTCGCCCAGCCAACAATGTCTCACTCAGCCTGCAACATAGCTCGGCTCCACCCCCTCCTCATATAGCACGGTGGGCCGAAACTCAGCCACACCGGCTGAGGCGCTGCGTTCGGCGGTCACATCTTCCGCGTAGGCTTCGCGTCAGGCTTTGCGACAGGGGCGGCTCTGAACAACCCAGCCGAGAATGCGTTACTCAGTTGCGTGCGAGCATTAACCACGCCGGCTCGACTGTGAACACAAAGCAGAACCGCTCGGCTCTGTCACAAGCCACACCGGCCGGCTGCGATGAGCTGCGATGGCTCATCTCCGCTGCTGAAGTGGATTGGACAGGATGCGGTTTGCCCGTGATGGCATATCATCTGAATATGGCTCAAAACAATAGTGTAATATTGCTCTGAGGGCTCGAAAAAAATAGTGTAATATTGCCCTGGTAACTTCACTCGGTTGTGTGGTGTTGTCCTTCTCGAAAAGAGCTTCCATGTCAGAAGGAGCGTTGGAAAAATCAGAATATCTCTGTTGTCCAGCTTCCATAGTAGCAGGCACTGCGCGTTTTCAACGGCGGAAGTGACGGTGATGTCAAAGACAGAGGACTCGACTAAGATGGCGACCACTTGGATGTCAAGGGACACTCAATTGCCCAACTTTGTGCATGGCTCTCCGCTCACTTTTTTTTCTCGTGTAGACATTGAAGTGAATACTGTTGTATGTATTTTTCATTACAATATCTATTTTAGAATGTTTATAGGGATGTCGCCCCCACTTTAATGGAAACTAAAGGTAGTTACTGGTATGAGCTGCTTACGCATTCTGATTCAAGTCATCTTAAAATGTTCTTAATGTCTTTCTTCCCCTAAACCGTCTTGATTGAATACAGCTGAAGAGGTTTTGACTTAAATTAATACATTTTATCTATTTAAGTTTAAAATCTAGCATTCACAGCCATTTTCGTCTACACTGAGTTAAACCATTGTACAGATTCATCCATTTTTATTTGCATATAGAACACACCAATTGAGTGATCCACTCAAGAAAGACGACATTACAAGAAAAAAGCTTGCCAAACTATGGACACAGAGCAGTAGTTCAGTAAGTTAAATTTGCAATTTCTGTTTTAAATATAGGGTGTTGGGAAAAAAAAAAAAAGAGTACTGTACATCTTTTTACTTCTGTGATAAAAATCTCTTTTCTATCTGCGGTCTCATCTGGCAGTAGCAGATACTGACTGCGATAACAACCTCACTAAGGCAGTCTACATTGTCTCTCTTGCTTAGGGAACATGGCAGATTGCTCTTGCATCAGATTGTCATGTCAGTCCAGACAGCGAGCAAGGATCACAGAGCATGATACCAATTCTTTCTTTTGCCGTCATTTATGAGAATGCAGGAACAATAATATTTGGATGAAGGAACTGTAAAACCATACAAGGCTGTACATAGATGCCACAGTAGTGTTTCCTGAATTGAAGAATGTAAAATATCGAGATTTAAAATACAGTAAATGACAAACTTTGCAGAGAGCAATATTAGCTTAAGTGTTGTGGCTGTGCAATTAATGTATCCAGACCACGAACAGAAAAACAAAAAGGCAGTTTTTTTCTCCAGAAATCAGGCAGCCCAAGATACAAGTGAGACTCATCATCTGTCCATTACGCAAGATAATATAAACAGAAGAGAATCAGAGAAGAGGGGAGTATTGAATGAAGTTGGAAAAATTCAATTATGGTGACACTAATTCCTTGGTCTACTGTAGCTGTTATGTCTAAAAAAGCAACTAACACCCAAAACATGGATCAAGAGATAGTGAGGTGAGCATAACATGGACAACGATTTTAAGTAGACTTTACACCGATTTCATCAGCCTGATCTGAATTGGCTGAGAATTGGCATTTTTTTTTGGCTCATTGGCCGATTGGTTTTAATGTCATCATTTGCCAATCCGATCAATGACGTAATTTATTGGCTCCGCAAAAGACATTTACTCCGCGTCACCATCATGCACAGTATACCTGAATCCAAAAGCTGTTTTTTTTTTTGTTATATGGTAGTATTTATTTTTTAAAAATCTGTTTTCACATAGAACTGTAAATATGTGACGGCCAGTTATTTAAAAAAAAAAAAAAGAGTACTGTACATCTTTTTACTTCTGTGATAAAAATCTCTTTTCTATCTGCGGTCTCATCTGGCAGTAGCAGATACTGACTGCGATAACAACCTCACTAAGGCAGTCTACATTGTCTCTCTTGCTTAGGGAACATGGCAGATTGCTCTTGCATCAGATTGTCATGTCAGTCCAGACAGCGAGCAAGGATCACAGAGCATGATACCAATTCTTTCTTTTGCCTGTCATTTATGAGAATGCAGGAACAATAATATTTGGATGAAGGAACTGTAAAACCATACAAGGCTGTACATAGATGCCACAGTAGTGTTTCCTGAATTGAAGAATGTAAAATATCGAGATTTAAAATACAGTAAATGACAAACTTTGCAGAGAGCAATATTAGCTTAAGTGTTGTGGCTGTGCAATTAATGTATCCAGACCACGAACAGAAAAACAAAAAGGCAGTTTTTTTCTCCAGAAATCAGGCAGCCCAAGATACAAGTGAGACTCATCATCTGTCCATTACGCAAGATAATATAAACAGAAGAGAATCAGAGAAGAGGGGAGTATTGAATGAAGTTGACACTAATTCCTTGGTCTACTGTAGCTGTTATGTCTAAAAAAGCAACTAACACCCAAAACATGGATCAAGAGATAGTGAGGTGAGCATAACATGGACAACGATTTTAAGTAGACTTTACACCGATTTCATCAGCCTGATCTGAATTGGCTGAGAATTGGCATTTTTTTTGGCTCATTGGCCGATTGGTTTTAATGTCATCATTTGCCAATCCGATCAATGACGTAATTTATTGGCTCCGCAAAAGACATTTACTCTGCGTCACCATCATGCACAGTATACCTGAATCCAAAAGCTGCTTTTTTTTTTTTTATATGGTAGTATTTATTTTTTAAAAATCTGTTTTCACATAGAACTGTAAATATGTGACGGCCAGTTATTTAAAAAAAAAAAAAGTCGGTGCCATTGAAGAGAAGACTGCTGAGACAAGACGACATGCAATGTGCAGATCAGACTACAAGACAAATTTGCTCTTTAAAGATTCCACTACCTCAAAATACTTCAGTCAAAGTTTGTATTCAGATCCCAGTGCATTTAGTTTTTTATGATCACTGAGCGTCATCTTGTCAGCTCAAATGCAACCAGATACATTTGTTACCGTGGGTATGACAGCATGAGCAGATCGTGCGGACTATAAGAAGAAAATTTTGGGGGAGGGGAATCTGTATCGGTGGTCACGGGTACTCAGAACAAGAGAGGACATTCGTGTAAGGCATGCTCGAGGTATGTTTACGTACTTTTAATACGATACGTTTTGGAAGCACGCAGCAAAACATGCCGTAGCCTAGCAAGCTAATGCTAGCACTCGTGATTGTGTGTAAACATTGTGCTGTTCTGCTGAACATGATCTGAAGAGACTACATACTGGTAGTCTCCAACATAAAAATCTGACAACACACCAACAAAAAAAACCCCAAATGCATTAATTGCTGCATGTACTTACTTACTTACTTTACTGCACGTGATGTCACAGTTTGAATGGCGCCATATTGCTCATATTGCTTATTCATATATCTCAGCAGTGTGGGAGTCGTTGAATTGGAGCAGATTTTTCCCAATGCCAAGACCTATTGTGCTGTTGGTTGTAACAATAGAGGAGACAGTTCTTCAAAGACATCATTCTATAGAAAACCAGCTGAAAACACGAGAAAAGATCAATGGATTGCCGGTCAAACAAAGCTGCTCGTCAGTACGGGAGCCGTTGAACCGGAGCAGATTTTTCCCAATGCCCAAGAGCTGTTGTGCTGTTGGTTTTCACAATAGATGAGACAGTTCTTCAAAGATATAATTCTATAGAATACCAGCTGAAAAGACAATAAAAGATCAATGGATTTCGGCAATTTAATGGGATGGATGGTGCCCAATGAAATACACACGCCTGTGTAGCGATCATTTCATTTCAGGTAGGAACTATTCTCTTCAATCTCAAATTATCAAGAACTATTTATAATGCCAAGTTGACTCATTTGAGAACAATCCGTATTTAAAAAAAAACAAAACTGTCTGTCACAGAGAGAGAGAGAGAGAGAGAGAGAGAGAGAGAGAGAGAGAGGAGAGAGAGAGAGAGAGAGAGAGAGAGAGAGAGAGGAGAGAGAGAGAGAGAGAGAGAGAGAGAGAGAGAGAGAGAGAGAGAGAGAGAGAGAGAGAGAGAGAGAGAGAGAGAGAGAGAGAGAGAGAGAGAGAGAGAGAGGTTTCCGGAGGAAAGTGTATGGCAGCAATATGGCGCTTCTGTGTGCGGAGGAGACGACTCCCTGTCTTAATTTTTTTTCCCCAATGGTAGTTAATGAATGTGAGTTTATGTAAAACCTTTTTATATTGAAAAAATCTGAGTGGGTCCATCACTATGTGGGATTTATTCTTGATTGAGAACAGATCCACCAATGAAGTATTTGTATGCGTCCAGACTTATACACTTTCAAACTCTTGTAAATCTCGATGACTTATTCACCACATACATGTGTATAGCCAGTTGTACAAGAAAAGCGGGAGCGAATTATATATATATATATATATATATATATATATATATAAAACCAGTCACATTTCTTATTGGTAAGAACATGGACTTTGGGATTAAATATGGATTCTCTATGCAAAGTGTCTCTAATTTTTCCACGTACCTTTGTTTATTATCACCTTCTAAATGTTTAACATTATCAGACAAAATTCTAGGTGTTGTGCTATAAGACATACATTTATTTCGTCTCAACGGAATTAACTTGCGACAATGCTTTGTTTAACCGGAAATATGGCGACGTGAACAAAAATCATGTGATTTTATGGCCTAGATGCATGAGCTCTATAGAAGACCGTTCATTTGTTCTGTTTGTCAATATTGCTCACTGGCAAAAATAGATGAACAAAGATACGTTATTTATTGTAAATATATATCTTTGGAGCTATTAAGTACACAAGTATATACATAAATGAACAGGCCATTAAAAAAGACATCACTCCATCTTGTGATCGGATCGGTGATTGTTTTTTTATTTGCTAATTGGCCTCAAAAATCTTGATCATGAGGAGCCTAATTTTATGCATATCCATATGCCTTATGGTGACCAGCTATCTACATTAAGTATACCTGCAAAAAGATCCTTTTTGGTTACTATGAATAGCTACAGAAGAGAATGAACATACTCCAGAGACTCATGCTCTAATCAATAAACTTTAAAACTAAAAATACAACTTCTCTAAAAACATATTTGAAAACAAGTCATATTACCTCTACAAAGCCAAGTGGACAAAGACTCCCAAAGATCTCTTGGACAAGATGTACTGTACGCAAGAGCTCAGAGTGTTTCACTTTTGAAACAGTCACCTTGACTCTCTCTTAGTTAAGTCAATTTGAATAGTCCTTAATCACAAAAGAATCTCCCAGGGCTTCACAGGCCCACAGTTGGCAAAGATTGACGACATCCCCAATTCCTAACACCCCCAATCAGGCAAGGAAAAACTTAAAACTCAGTTTGGAGAAAAAAAAAAGAAACATTGAGAAGGGACTGCAATTGATGGGGGCACCCCTTCCAGGATGACTCAGGTGTTCTGGATGTCAGGTTGGAAACATTTATCACATAGTTTGGTACTGTATAATATTCATTACGATCGCAAGATGCAGTACAAGGTACAACTACAGTGAAAAAAATAAGTATTTGAACACCCTGCTATATTGCAAGTTCTCCCACTTAGAAATCATGGAGGGGTCTGAAATTTTCATTGTAGGTGCATGTCCACTGTGAGAGAAGATAATCCAAAATGAAAAATCCTGAAATCACAACGTACAATTTTTAATGATTTATTTGTGTGATACAGCTGCAAATAAGTATTTGAACACCTGAGAAAACCAATATTTGGAACTTTTTGTTTGCAATTACAGAGGTCAATCATTTATCATTAACCCTAACCTGTAGTTGTTCATCTGGTTTGCACACACTGCAGGAGGAATTTTGGCCCACTCCACCACACAGATCTTCTCTAGATCAGACAGGTTGTTGGGCTGTCGCTGAGAAACAGGGAGTTTCAGCTCCTTCCAAAGATTTTCTATTGGGTTTAAGTCTGGAGACTGGCTAGGCCACCCCAGAACCTTGACATGCTTCTTACGGAGCCACTCCTTGGTTTACCTGGCTGTGTACTTCGGGTCATTGTCATGATGAAAGACCAAGCCACAACCCATCTTCAATGCTCTGACTGAGGGAAAGAGGTTGTACCCCAAAATCTCACAATACATGGCCGCGGTCAGTCGTCATGTCCCATGTGCAGAAAAACACCCCCAAAGCATGATGGTACCACCCCCATGCTTCATAGTAGGGATGGCGCTCTTGGGATAGAACACATCATTCGTCTTCCTTCAAACGCGGTTAGTGGAATTATGACCAAAAATTTCCATTTTGGTCTCATCTGACCACAAAACCCATGACTCCTCTGTATCATCCAAATGGTCATGAGCAAACTTAAGACAGGTCTTGACATCTGCTGGTTCAAGCAGGGGAACCTTGCATGATTTCAAACCATGATGTCTTAATGTATCACCAACAGTCACCTTGGAAATGGTGGTCCCAGCTCTTTTTAGGTTATTGACCAAGTCCTGGGGTGATTCCTCACCTTTCTAAGGATCATTGCAACCCCATATCTAAATAGATATCTTGCATGGGGCTCCACTCCGATTGAGATTGACCGTCATGTTTCGGTTCTTCCATTTTCTAATGATTTCTCTCACAGTGGATCTTTTTTCACCAAGCTGGTTGACAATTTTTCTGTGGCCCTTTCCAGCCGTGTGGAGTTGTACAATTTTGTCTCTGGTGTCTTTGTGGAGCTCTTTGGTCTTGGCCATGTTACAAGTTTACAAGTCTTAATGATTGTATGGGGTGGACAGGTGTCTTTATGCAGCTAATGACCTCACTCAGATGCATCTGATTCAGGATAATACATGGAGTGGAGATAGACTTTTAAAGGCAGACTAACAGGTCTTTGAGGGTCAGAATTCCAGCTAATAGACAGGTGTTCAAATACTTATTTGCAGCTGTATCACACAAATCGTTAAAAAATCATACATTGTCATTTCTGGATCTTTTTTTTAGATTATCTCATTAGTGGACATGCACCTACGAAGAAAGTTTCTGACCCCTCCATGATTTCTAAGTGGGAGAACTTGCAAAATAGCAGGGTGTTCAAATACTTATTTTCTTCACTGTACATAGTGTGAGGAAAAGGTATTTGAACCATTTGGAATTCCTTAAATTTCTTCAAAAACTGGTAATCAAATGTAGTTTGGTGTTCACAAAAATAAACAATGTGCTTTTAAACAATACCACACAATTATATTTTTTTATTGAAAAAAAAAGTGACAACCTTTGGATTTCATAACTGGGTGAGCGCCTTTTGGCAATAATACCCTCAAACAATAGCCTCCTGGAGTTGCAGATCAGATGTGGACATGCACAACAATTCCTGGGATGTTTGGTGTCAATAGCTCTTTTTCGGTCATGCCTGAGCACTTCAATCAGGTTGAGGTCAGGAGATTGACTGGGCCTCTCCAGATCACGCATTTTTGTTATTCTTCCATGGTTTGAATTATTGTCCTTTTGCAACACCCATTCTTTTTTGATCTTCCACTATTGGACAGATTGTCTCAAGTTCTTCTGCAACATATCTTAATAAAGTAATGAATTCAACCATAGCACAATGCTCCCCCTACCATGCTTCACAGTTTGCGTACGGTGCAATTTTTCCTACAATGGTGTTCATTGTGTGTTCTTCTGCCCATAAAAATTAACTTTTTTTTATCTGTCCACATATTTTGCCAGTGGTCCTGTAGAACTTACGTGTTCTAACAGACGCTTAAAAAAATGCAGGAATATATATTATATAATGTTCCCTCTTCTAACACAAGGGTTCCATTCCAGAAATGACCCGTTAGGTCAAATCTGTGTAGTAGAATTTTTTGTATTTTTTGTTGACAGGAGGTTGTTTTTTTTTCCCCATTTCTTACTGGATCTCAGTGTGTGCCAAAGGTCCATAAACAAAGTAAGAAGAGGCCTAATTATTCTGTATATACAGTACATAGTGATGTAAATCTGGATGACATTCATCTTTTTAATCATGAAAAAAAATGTTTCATATTGTAATTATTGGGTGCTGTGTGTGAAATATGGAGGAAAAAAAAATCTTTTGGAGCAAGGCTTTAACATACGTTACAAAGCGCAAACGTGAAGTGCTGCTGTCAGTATCCTCTGGACAGACATGGTGCTCTGGTGTATAGATCAGACTACAATGGAATTGAACCTCTTTAAATATTGAACTATCTTCTACTGTTTGGCTTGTACTGTTATGAATTGTTGCGAAAAAGTAAACTATTGAGAGTGAATGAAACCTGCCCTGTACACTGTATTTTGTGAATTCAGTAACTCATACTGTGTGAAAAGTTGCACATTGTCCAACTTAAACCAAAAATGTAGACTTTTTTTCACCCAAGATTTTAGCAAGTGAGTTTGCAGAGTGCTCATATTTTACTTGCTAGTTGATTTGCAGCAGCAGTGAATTGCTCTCATGGCAATTTACTTGTGCTTCAATGAGGAAGACTTAAGATCAATAAATGGCTTTAAAATATAGTCAGCAGTAATATCTTAGTACAAACGAGAGTATAGTGTTTACTGTATTATTAGATGTGTCTGAAAATATGATCTCATCAAGCCAGTGTTCGAGTGGCTTCACATAATCTCAGTGAATGTAAACACAGAAGTGCTAGGGGGCATGAAATAAGGGAGATCTCCCAGCCACACTACTCCTGCAAAGATTTTCAGCACTAGACAGGAAGAAGTGGTCCACGATGGAATCACACCCTTAAGTCTTTGGAATGGTTCTGAAACCTCTCAATGAATTCCACCCATCCTCAGTTCTTGATGTTTTGTCCTTCATCTGGAATATATACCCTTTATGCATCTGGAAGATGGGTTAAATCCCCATAAACTCATTCCTAAACATTCTTGATAGCCTTCTCACAAGAGTTGAAGCTTTTATAGCTCCAAACGATGGATCGCATCATATTAAACTGTATGCATTTAGAATGGGATGTCACTTAAAGCCATATGTGAATCAAAGCAGGGGAGCAGATTTAATACTTTCGGCTTTTGGTATGGAAAGGGTTACAAAGAAAGTTATCAAGCTTTATGTCTCCAGCGACCCACAGTGAAAGCCACTATCCACAGAAAACACAAAACAGTGGTAAACCATCCGAGGAGTGTCCAGTCTACAAAAATGACCCCAAAAGCACAGGAACGTCTCATCCAGGAGGTCACCAGGACAGCATCTAAAGAACTGCAGTTCTTCCTTGTTTTAGTCAAGGTACAGTGTTTAAGACTCAATAATGAGGATGAGACTGAACAAAAATTGCATCCAAGACAAAGTTAAAAGATGAAAACCACTGCTGACCAAAATAACATAAAGGCTCATCTTACTTTTGCAAATATCTGATATGCAAGACCAGAGAGAAAATTCTATGGACAAACAAGACTAAACTTTTTGTGGGTCTCATTACATCTGGCATAAATATAACACTATTTCAGAAGAACATCACACAAACAAACAAGTTGGTGGTTGTGTGATGGTCAGGGGCTGTTTTGCTCTTTCAAGACCTGGACGACTTGATGTAATTTATGTGCCCATGAATTATGCTTTATACCAGAAAATACTGAAAAATAATAATCGACCATCAGCTAATCTCCACTTGGATTCTTCAGCAGAACAACGATCCAAAACACACCGCTTAGTCAATTTCTGAATGGCTTTGGAGTGGCCTAGTCAAAGTCGAGACTTGAATTTAATGGAAATGCTGTGGTATAACCTCAAAAGGGCTGTTCATGTTCAGAAGTCCTTCACTGTTGCTGAATTGAAACAATTCTACAAGGAAAAGTAGGCAAAATTTCTCATTGCCAGTGATGGAAAATGCTTTATTTCAGTTATAGTATAACTTGAAAATGTCATTTTACGTTTAAAATAAATATACATACACAGTGAAGAAAATAAGTGTTTAAAACACCCTCCTATGTTGCAAGTTCTCCCACTTAAAAATCATGGGGGGGTCTGAAATTTTCATTGCAGGTGCATGTCCACTGTGAGAGAGATAATCCAAAATGAAAAATCCTGAAATCACAATGTACAATTTTTTAATTATTTATTTGTGTGATACAACTGCAAATAAGTATTCGAACATCTGAGAAAACCAACGTTAATATTTGGTACAGTAGCCTTTGTTTGCAATTACAGAAGTTAAACGTTTCCTGTAGTTGTTCACCAGATTTGTGGACACTGCAGATTTTGGCCCACTCCTCCACACAGATCTTCTCTAGATCAAACAGGCTGTTGCTGAGAAACATGGAGTTTCAGCCCCCTCCAAAGATTTTCTATTGGGTCTGGAGACTGGCTAGGCCACGCCAGAACTTTGATATGCTTCTTACGGAGCCACTCCTTGGTTTTCCTGGCTGTGTGCTTCATGTCATTGTCATGTTGAAAGACCCAGCCACGACCTATCATGCTCTGACTGAGGGAAAGAGGTTGTTCCCCCAAATCTCACAAGACATGGCTGAGGTCATCCTGTCCTTAATACAGTGCAGTCGTGCTGTCCCATATGCAGAAAAACCCCGCCAAAGCATGATGCTACCACCCCCATGCTTCACAGTAGGGATGGTGTTCTTGGGATGGAACTCATCATTTGTCTTCCTTTAAACAGTTCGCGGAATTATGACCAAAAACTTCAATTTTGGTCTCATCTGACCACAAAACGTTCTCCCATGACTCCTCTGTATCATCCAAATGGTCATTGGCAAACTTAAGACGGGCCTTGACATGTGCTGGTTTAAGCAGGGGAATCTTGCATGCCATGCATGATTTCAAACCATGATGTCTTAGTGTATCACCAACAGTCACCTTGGAAACGGTGGTCCCAGCTCTTTTCAGGTTATTGACCAAGTCCTGGGGTGATTCCTCACCTTTCTGAGGATCATTGCAACCCCACGAGGTGATATCTTGCATGTGGCTCCACTCTGATTGAAATTGACTGTCATGTTTAGGTTCTTCCATTTTTTAATGATTGCTCTAACAGTGGATCTTTTTTCACCAAGCTGCTTGGCAATTTTTCTGTAGCCCTTTCCAGCCGTGTGGAGTTGTACAATTTTGTCTCTGGTGTTTGGACAGCTCTGTGGTCTTGGTAATGTTACAAGTTGGAGCCTTACTGATTGTATGGGGTGGACAGGTGTCTTGATGCCGCTAATGACCTCACACAGGTGCATCTGATTCAGGATAATACATGGAGTGGAGGTGGCCTTTTAAAGGCGGACTACCAGGTCTTTGAGTGTCAGAATTCTAGCTGATAGACAGGTTTTCAAATCCTTATTTGCAGCTGTATCGCACAAATAAATCGTTAAAAAAAATCATACATTGTCATTTCTGGATTTTTTTAACTTTAGATTATCTCTTTCCACAGTGGACATACACCTACGATGAAAATTTTAGCGTTTGCATGTTTTCCCTGTGCCTGCGTCGTTTTTTTCCGGACACTCCGGCTTTCCTCCCACATCACAAAAACATGCATTAATTGGAGACTTTAAACTGCCCATAAGTATGATTATGGGTCCAACTGTTTGCTTGTTTCTATGTGGCCTGTGATTGGCTGTCAACCAGTTGAGGGTGTACCTCGCCTCTTCCCCGATGATAGCTGGGATCCCGTGACCCTTGAGGATAAGTGGCTCAGAAAATGGCTGAATGGAGATATATGCAATGCTGTGTAAAGTATTTGGTCCATCTCAAATTGTTTTATTTTTAGCAACATCTCCCCACATCAAACAAATAGTAAAAGATAACCCAAGAAAAGATAAAATGCAGTTTTTAAATGGAGATTTCTGGACAACCATCTTTCTCCCCCAGTGGCATCTCAAGGCCTAATTTGATGACAGAGTGGTGCCCCTTGTCCAAACAGTGTGAAGCAGGTGCTGCAATGGCAAAACACTCCTGGCAGCAATAAGAGAACAGAGACCACAGAGCTCAATTAGCTGGTGCTGCAATCCCAGATTCCGTATTGATTTCCCACAGATAAGGAATGCTCCACCGGGGAATGTTCAATCAGATGTTGCCGTTTGGACCTGTCAGTTGGTGTGTGAGAACCCGCAGGGAAAAAGTGGACAAGGTAACTGCATGTAGAAAATGTATTAGCAGTCAAAGGTGTAGATGGTTATTTCATACTGTGGCTTGCTGATGATGCAGACAAACTGATTATGTTGAAACATACAAGGAACAGTACTAACCTATGAGCTCTGGTGAAGGATACAAAAGGTACAAAAGTTCTCTGAAGGGCATATCAAGATGAGAATTCTCTAGTCCCCTTTGCACATTTCTAAACAATCCCTTAACTTCTTTGGATTAACCTTCAAAAGACGAATGTGGGCGTGAATGTGTGCTGATGCAATTAGCCACTTTTCCAGCCTTCCAGAAAATTAAGGGTATCTTATTAATTATCAGTATTTTTAGGACATTTAGAGAAAAATTGTTAAAAGCATATATGTTTATTCCTTTATTTAAAAAAAATAAATTAAAGATACATGCGTGCAAATGTGCACTCACATTGACAACCTCAAATTTGCCTAACTACTGAACATGTTTTTTTGGAAGAGGAAGCGCCCATGCCCAGGTCCAAGAACATGCAAAAGAGAGGTTAGGGTTAAAGAGAGACTAAAGCAAGGACAGATTAAGAACCCAAGGCAACATAACATTTACAATGCTAACATACTATTGTTTAACGAACTAAAGCTGTCTGAAGTGTGTCACTTTTGAAGAACTAATATATGTTCTAACATTGCCATGGAATTTTAATGTTACGTGCACAGAAAAAAACATTTTTGCCACTCTTTGAAACGAGACAACAGGTGCTCAACATTAGAAGTTAGACAATCTGAAGATAATTACCTATGCCATCAATAAATAAAGTGATAGATTGATGGCATATATCATGTGCCTGGAGTATTGAAAGTTGGGATATTGTACATTTCAGCCATTGTACAAGACAAAGAATGGCATGATGACAGAGTTCCATTACATTATATTAATCCACATATTTACTAGAATGCGTTCCTTGCTATCATGGCAGTGAAATAATTAACTAGGCATCTGGCAGTCAATGTCCTGAAGCACCATAGTTTCTGCCAGGTCAAACATGTTAAGCTTTCAATTAGGTTGTCGGCTGTGCAGCAGGAGCAAGATCACAGACAGTTTCTATCCTTCAAGAATGGCAGAGGGAATCCAATGACTTTTTGATATCGTGTGAGTTATTGTTGAAAAGCTCTCCAATTTGCTATAGGGCAATTGTTCCACCATTATTAAAAAAACAAAAAAACAAAACAGTGAAACCACTCATCTATTTTTGGATATTCTGGGGAAATATCCAAATTTAGTCACTGAAAAACTCACCAACTGACAGGCCAAAACACTGAACATATTACTTTCTTGTGCCATCTTGGTGGCAAGGAACTATCTTTAAGCCTCTGACGAAGTCACATGGCCCAGTATAGCATTTGTTAGCGTTTTATCACATATTTGGGTTCCTTAACAATAGATATGGTTAAGAGGTGTAGTCACGAACTTTGTAATAGTGACGAGAGGTATCCTGATAGGCTAGTTGGTGGAGTTCAATTCGTACCCTTTCCAAAACCGAAGACCCAGTATGAAAAATGTCTTCGATGGATCAAACTTTGTGGAAGACCGCATGATCAACTGAATCCATCTAAAATCAACCGGAACAGAAGACAGAGTACGAAAAATGTCTTCGATGGCTCAAACTTTGTGGAAGATCGCATGATCAACTGAATCCATCTAAAATCAACTGGAACAGATATGTTTGCACGAAGGTAAGCCCTATATTTGATTTTCAATACATGTCTCATATAAATGAATTTGCAGTTCTTCTCTTGCATAACATAGGTATGTGTGAATGATTGACACACTTGATCTCTGTTGAGCGATACTTTGCGAGGACCTGACTGAACAAACGTGTCTCTTTGTTGGCGTTGAGCTAAGCTAAACTGGACTAGCGAGTCCTAAAAGCCTTCGACGTGCACCGAGACACCAAGACTGAAGGAAGGGTGTTTGAGGACACTAAAGTAGTGATTGTCGTACTCGGTCGGGACTTACGTAGGTCCGGAACTAATTCAAGAATAATTATTGAGGTGAGCGTGCGACGTTTCACAAAGAAAACGAGAGAAACAACTCGGAAATCAAGCCTCGCCTTCTTGTTTTCCTTCATATGGCGGTTCACAAACGGCTATACAGATACACATACAGATTCTGCACACAAGTGTGATAGGTAACACAAAAATAGGAAACTGTCAATGACGAATTCGTCTTTGGGTTATAATATATTATGTGGCTTCTCGGTCTTCCTCTGACTCCGGAAAGATCTCGCGCTAATATCGATGGTTTCTCCGTCGATATGCATGGAAATACCACTGAAATACCCCTCGCTGAAATACTTGAAGCCCTGCTGTCTGCTCTTCAACGATATTTCACTATTCGGTAAGAATGCGAATGAAAAATCAATTTCGCTCTCGTCTTTTCTTCCTGCGATGTCATTTTTGCTAATTGTTTGTCTGAGGTTAGCAAGCATGGGGTGACGTAACTTCAGGAGGCGTGGTTAAGTCCCCTGTACGGAGGGGTCAATTGAGGGGCATCCTCTAAGCAAAAGTAGTGTTTTGCTGTCATCATGTGGCATTTTTTTTGCCAAGTAACTATGTTGAAGTGAGTTTTATTTGGTGCGTAAACCTTTTTAGGGCAGATCTCTATTCGCAGATTTTGCTCATTTGCAGCTTGGTTTGTATCCCTCAAGAATAGCAGAGGAACACTATAGCAGTATAATCTTGATGACAGAATAGTGCTCCAGTACCCTAGTGCAGGGGTGTCCAAACTTTTTGCAAAGAGGGCCAGATTTGGTAAGGTGAAAATGTGTGGGGGCCGACTATTTAGCCTGACATTCTTTGAACCATTAACATTAAATACAAATTAACTTTTTGGGATTTTTTTTAATTTAATTACAAATGGCATACTTTTACTTTTACATTTTTTTTACATTTACGTTTTTACCGAAATCACAAACCACAAAAAATTAAGAAAACTATAAAGGATATCTAAGTTCATGTGAAACATTACATATTATTCACTATTATATGCTCACTGTAGGAAAAGTGCTGAAAACAAAACAATGATCACTGCATATTCAAACTGTGATTTTGACCATCACAAAAAATTAATTAACTGAGATTTAAGAATTTATTCAACTCAGAGGACTTAACAAAGGTCTTGCCTGCACTAATGTGAAGGGTGATACTGGGATCTTGACTGCAGTATATAGTCCATGTCTGGCTGAAGAGCAGTGGTTTTGATGCGCAAGACGTCACGCAGGTGAGAGTCACTCAGTCTCGTCCTCATGCGGCTCTTGTTAATGTTCATAACGGAGAATGTCTTCTCGCACATGTATGTGGAGCCAAACAAGCTCAGCATTTTCTTAGCAAATGTCCGAATTGCTTGGAACCTGCCTTCATCCAGCTGGCGGTAGAAGTTGACAAGAGGGAGCTGTTGGTGCCGACTGCGATGCTCGGCGTCACACTGCAGCTCAATGAGCTCCAGTTGCAGGTGGTCTGGAGCGTCATCAGGGTCCACGGAGAAAGGAGAGGAAAAAAGCGTGATCTCCTTTTCAATAGCTGCAAAGTCCCGAAAGCGCTGCTGAAACTCCTCAACCAGAGATGAGATGTCTGCTGCATACTTTGTCATTTGCGCACTGATATTGATCTGTGGGAAACTGGTCACAATTTCCTGCAGCGACGGGAAATGTGCGGTATTGGGCTGCGCCTGTGACAGGTGTCTTTGGAAAAGTATCAGCTTGGTCCGAAAGGCTTTGATGTGTGAATACAGTTGGCTTACCACTGCATTTTGCCCTTGAAGGCTTGTGTTCAGCGCATTCAGATGTCGCGTTATGTCAACTAAAAATCCCAAATCAGCCAGCCAAACAGGATCATTTAATTGTGGCATGGGTTGTCCCTTTTTAGTCAAGAATTGTCCAATTTCCTCCCTGAGAGAGAAGAAGCGCTGCAGCGCAGACCCCCGACTGAGCCACCTTACGTCGGTGCGATACAAAACATCTCCGTATTCAGTCTGGATGTCGAGAAGAAACTGTTGAAACTGGCGGTGGCACAGCGCTTTGGAGCGAATATAATTAATAGTCTTTATCACGGGTTTCATAACATTATCATATTTCATATATTTGGCACAGAGAACTTCTTGATGAATAATACAGTGGAGTTTAATAGCGTTGCCTCCTTCTTCGCTGACTTTGTTACAGACAAGGCTTGATAATCCACTCCGCTCGCCAGCCATGGCAGGTGCGCCGTCCGTAATAATCCCGGTGGAACAAACAGAAAAATAAATCCGTTCCTCTTGTTTGGCCCTTCAGACTCTGGAGGTCTAGAAGCTCTTCACTCACGTTCATGTCATTGTCCACTCCTCTTAAAAAGATCAGTAACTGAGCGGTGTCGGACGCATCCGTGCTTTCATCGCACGCTAACGAGAAAAAGTCAAACTCAGTTCCTTTTGCATCTAACTGTCTCTTAATATCTAATGAAACGTCTTCAATTCTCCGTACCACAGTATTACGAGCCAGGCAAATATTGGCAAACTCTTGCTTCTTCGTGGGACAAATTTTCTCAACCATTTTCATTACACAGTCTTTAATAAATTCACCCTCAGTGAAAGGTTTGCAGTGCTTTGCAATCAGCGTTGCCACTTCGTAGCTTGCCTTTGTGGCATTTTCATTTGACTCACGGACTCTTGTGAAAAAGCTTTGCTGTGCCGTTAAAACTGCTTCCAGTTGCTTCACTTTTTCACCGCGTTTGTTCCCAGTTAGCTTGTCGTAGCTAGCATGTTTCGTCTGGTAGTGCCCCTTGATGTTGAATTCCTTGAAAACAGCCACAGTCTCTTGGCAAATTAGGCAGACACAGTTGTTTTGTATTTCAGTGAAAAAATACTCAAATTTCCACTTGTCCTGGAAGCGGCGGCCCTCGCGGTCAACTTTCCTTTTTTTGTTTACAGACGCCATGTTAGAAATGGGCTGGGCTGAAACGATCACGCAAGGTCAAGGGTCACGGCGGCCAGAGTGCGGCCACAGGGCTACTGCCATCTTCTGGTGAAATGAAAAATATGAAAAATAGCTTTTTGTACACATGTATTTTATACTGTGGTCAACAGTGCTGGCGGGCCGCATATTATTGATTTCATGATAGAGGCCGCGGGCCGGTAAAAATTTGTCCACGGGCCGCAATTGGCTCGGGGGCCGGACTTTGGACATGTCTGCCCTAGTGTATGAGGATTTCAAAGGAGCATATGACCTCTTTCATATCAATAATAATTAATGAAAGCATCCTAAATAGTCTGGGATTACATAACCCTTTTGGCATTATTCTGCTGCACTGTGAATTGCATTTCTTTTTATACTGTTTCCATGTGTGGTTGATGAATGTAGAATCTTACAGCAGGGATCTCCAAACCTTTTAAAACTGAAAGCTATTTCTTGGGTACTAATTTGGGGATGGGCTACAGATTTGATACACATTTCTGATAAAATTCTTTTTGATTTTTCATTCATGTTTTGAGTCATCCCCATGAACATTATGGTCTGGTAACATGCTATGATACTGACCTCTGAGCTATAGATTTAAAAAAATATATTTCTTCCAAAAGTACACAAATGCAGCCAAAATGAGTGTCTCGCTGGTAAGTGGCTCTAAAGTGGCACGTTAAAAAAAAAAAAAAAAAAGAGACGTCACTGGTGAGATATTAAAGCAAGCGAAGCAATCAAATTTAAGAAGGTATTTCTTATTTCTCCAAACATTTGTCCCTTCTGGTTCCTCTGTTATCCCCTTCATAGATGTATACATTTATGGTTCTCCTCATCAATATACAGTGGAGCAGGAACCAAGAAAATTGAAACACAAAAAAAGAAATCTCACTTCCCACCATGGCGGCACCAATTACAAATTGTCTAAGCCAATTAGGCAGTGCTGCAAAACCGTCAAATTCACTTCCAGAACTATTTACCTGAATTTCCATATTTTCAAAATTCTTAAACATTATCGCAGGAAGCACTACAGCGGAGCATCTGTAGAGCATTTGTTTCACAGTTCTGAGGACCGAGGTTCAAATCCCAGCCCCGTCTGTGCGGGGTTAGCATGTTCCTTGTAATGGCTGATGCAGTTGTCGGCTGGATGATAGTGTATGAAATTTTATTGTACCATTGTCAAAAACCTCACTGTATGGAATAATTAGCTAATAATATTTTTCCAACCATTGTAAAATCAAAAAATAAAAGTCTATTATATGAGAATAATTATCTGAAAAGTCAGAATTCAAATTCACCACTCTATTTTGCAAAGAACAGATTGATGATTTCTGCAAGGACTTGTACTTAAACAAACATTTTTTCCATGCTATTTTGTTAGTTCATTTAAGCCACTACTGCTGCTGAAACAATGCAAATTTCTCCCAAATGGGAAAAAGAAACGTTATATTTTGCTAACGATGACATACTTTTAACCTTACAGGCCCCTTATCTCAGATGACATAGACAGTGACGTACTAATTAATTTCTGGTCTCAAAGAGTGTCCTGTGTCGCTGTGCATTATTTCTCTCAAGACATTTCCCGACGATAGTATTTTGCTCTTCAAAGTGAATTATGTTGATCTGTAACACAATTCAAAACCTAAATATATTGTATCACCTAATCATTTATGTAAGCAACTCATATTACGCTGGCTTAGCAATTAGCATGGCCTCTTTGTCTCTTATCATGATAATGCTGTCAAAGGTATAGCTTATTCGCTACTATGCAGGTGATTATTCGTTACTTAAAGGTCAGGTGTCATGAAATGGATGATTTTTAGTATGCTATTAATGAAAAAACGGCAGCCGATATGGACCCATCCGTTTTTTCACGACAAAACATGATTTTGATGTATATGGCTTTTTGTAATTCCCGCCATGAAAATCCGTTCGAGGGATTTGTTTTCGAGAAGAAGCAGGAAGTGACATACAGGGCAGGAGTGCCCTCCAGCGGACTCGTTTGTTTCTATTAGTTTTACCTGCGGTAGGTAGCTCGTTGTTCCTTCTTGTTAGCCAAAACGCCGGCTTGTTGCATTGCTGGATATTACTCGAACACTCGGGAGAATGGATTTACCCTTCATAAGTTCATAAGAGTCCTAGTTCGTTGTGAAAAATGGATTTCACAGGTGCAAAAGATGAGAGCTTTGTGGGTCCCAAACGACACGTAGGTGTGTATACAGCTACTAAAAAAAAATAATAGTTTGGGGCGGACCACGTAATCCGTCTCATAATGTAACAAAAGATCCGCATACATATGACAGGGGTGCTAAATGTGTCGATGTGCACGTCGGACAGCTGCATTTGTCGGCTCGTCGGAAAAGGCTGCTGCGACAGGTTAGTGGACAGCAGCGGCTATGAACAACGTTGCCGGCAATGGCACTTTTAGCCGTGTGCGACAACAGCCCGGCTCGATGCCAAAAATGAGCCACCCCGGCAAAGGTGCCGCGTCCGCCCGTCATGGCTTTGGCGAAGGCTAGTGTATCGGGCTCGTGAACAGCGGCTATGATAATGATGAAAATTACATATTATGATTCACTTCATTGTCTATACGAAAAAAAAATGAGCAAAGAGTTTAGCATTCATGCGCAAACTTGCGTAAGTCTCACTCGACATCCCAGTGGTAGTCTTATTGCCTGCTATGTCATTTACAGCTGTCACACTGGGACAGTCGTCATTGAGAAGACGCTGTGCCACCTGCTATGGGAGACGAACAAGAGAGATTTTTGGATTTTTTCAACGCCCTTTCTGACACAGAAGCTCTTTTCGAAGAAGAGAACATCTCAATAACGAGTGAAATGACCGGGGCAATGTTACCCTATTGTTTCGAGCCATATTTAGATGATATGCGGATCACTTCTAACTAACAACAGACTCCCCAACAGTATTTATGACAGTATGTAGCGTAATCAGGAGGAACCATGCCGGGCGAAGTAATTACTTCAGGGGTACCCGGTGGCTGGTGCGGGGGGAGAGCTCCTTTCTCCTCCCACACGCGGCCAAACCACTTCCCCGCCTGATCCACCTCCTCGGCGGTGGCGGCGATGAACAACGGTGGCTCACGTACATTGACACATTTCACACCCGACTTGCATACTTGCGTTATATATTATTATGACACGTATCTTTTGTTATATTCTGAGAGAAGGATTACGTCCCCCCCCCCCCGGTCTATTTTTTTTTTTTTGTAATAGCTCTATACACACCTACCTGTCATTTAGAACCCACAAAGCTCTCGTCATTTGCACCTGTGCAATGCATTTTTCACGACGAACCGGGTCTTTTGGAAAAGTGTGAAGATTGAATCCTCCTCCCGACTGTTTGAGGAATATCCAGCAATACAACGAGATGGCATTTGGCCGAAAACATAGGAAAAAAACAACTACTTTCCTGCCAGTAAAACTGGTATTAACACAAGAACCCGCCAGTTGTTGCTGTTGTTTTACAGACTCATTTCCAATGAAGTTGAAGCAATGTGTTAAAAAAATGAAAACAGAATACAATGATTTACAAATCATGTTAAATCTATATTTAATTTTACACACTCCAGAGACATATTTATATTTAATGTTCAAACTGAATAACTTTATTGATTTTAGCAAATCATGAATCAGAGTTTTATGTCCCCAAAATATATTAAAAAAAACTGGGACAGGTTCATGTTTACCACTGTATTGAATCTCCGTTCCTTTTAACAACATTCAGTAAACATTTGTGAAATGAAGCCACTAATTGTTGCTTTGCAGGTGGATTTCTTTCCCATTGTTGCCTGATGTACAACCTGAACTGTTCAACAGTCTTGGGTTTCCATTCTCATATTTTACGCATCATAATGCGCCACACATTTTCAATGAGAGATAGGTCTGGACTGCAGGTAGGCCAGTCTAGTGTACACGCTCTTTTACAATGAAGCCACACTGTTATAACACGTGCAGAATGTGGTTTGGCAAAGTCTTGCTGAAATGAGCAGGTGACTCCATGAAAAAGATGTTGCTTGAATGGCAGAACGTTTCCCCATAACCTGTATGTACCTTTCGGCATGAATGGTGCCTTTACAGATGAGTTAGTTACCCCTGCCACTGGAACTGTCACACAGTCTCATACCATCACAGATGCTGCCTTTTGAAATTTGCATCCATAACAGTCCGGTAGGTTTGTTTCCTTTTTGGCCCAGAGGAGACAATTTCCTCAATTTCCCCCAAAAATTTGAAATGAGGACTCGTCAGATGAAAGAACACTTTTCCACTTTGCATCAGTCCATCACAGATGAGCTCAGGCCAAGAGAAGCCAGTGGCGTTTCTGGGAGTTGTTGATGAATGGCTTTTGCTTTGCATAGTAGAGTTTTAACTTGCACTTATGGATGTAGCACAGAACTGAATTTAATGACATTGGTTTTCTGAAGTGTTGCTGAACCCATATCATTACATATTGAGGTCAGTTTTTGATGCAGTGCCGCCTGAGGGATTGAAGGTCACGACAGTTTTTCAGCCTTGCTGGTTCCATACAGTGATTTCTCTAGATTCTCTGTACCTTTTGATGATATTTTGGAGCGTAGATGATGAAATCCTTACATTTCTTACAAGCGTACATTAGGAACATTGTCCTTAAACTGTTTGACAAGTTTCTCACACAATTGTTCACAAAGAGATGAACCTTGCCCCATCTTTGCTTGTGAATGACCTAGCAAGTTCCTTTTACACCCAATCATGACACCAACCTTTTACCAATTAGCCTGTTTACCTCTGAGATGTTCCAAACAGGTGTTTGATGAGGATTCCTCAACTTTCGGTCTTTTTTTCCAACAGTCCCAGCTTTTTTGGAACGCATTGCAGCCATACAACCCTAAATTTGTGATTTGCTAAAATCAATAATGTTTATCAGTTAGAACATTAAATATATTGTCTAATATGTCTAGTGTATCGTCCCAACTTAATTGGAATTAGGTTTGTAAATGGTGATTTCATTTTATCATGAAAAAACTGTAAGCGCACTTGGATTCTGTAGCAGCGTAACGATCCAAAACACATAAGCAACTCAACTTCTGAATGATTCAAAAAAACAAAAAAATGAAGGTTGTGGAGTGGCCGAGTCAGAGTCCAGACTTCAATACCATTGAATTACAGTGGCATGACCTTAAAACGGCAGTTTATGCTAAAAAATTCTTAATTTATGATGAATTCAAACAATTCTCCAAGGAACATTGGATGGAAATGTGTCTATATATATATATATATATATATATATATATATATATGCGTGTGTGTGTATGTATATATGTATGTATAAAATAGAGAGAATTTGATTTTTGCTGTGACTGTGTGAAAATTTGAGTGACTCAGTATCAGGCTCCATGTTTCACTGTAATGATTCTATTCATTTCCAAAATAACACATTTTGTTGCAGTCACCTTTTTTTAAACCGTTCCTCTGTGTCACACACGTCTTCCCTCTTTACATCTCCCTGGCTCACCCCAGCTGTGTCATTGGCTTTGATGTTTCAAGCTCATCGTACTGAGAGGAGTGGAAATGATGTGAGTGCACTGTTGGCACTGAGTAGCAGACACTGGGCCTGAGATGACAAAGGCCTCTTACTGCAGAAATTCATCTGCCTGAAAAGCATTTATTGCCATAACCAGTCTTTTTTTTTTCCTGAAATAAAATGGTGTCAGAAAAACTGAGAAAACTGCCATGCTAAATAGGAAGACAAGCTGGGAAAAATTTTTGAGGGGGGGGGTGTAATTTGTTGCTGTATCATTCTGCAACAGGTTTGTGTAATTTGGGTCAGCAATAGTCCAATCAGCTATATATTTAGGCCTCTAGCATGTTTTAAGCACATAGATTTGTCCCATGCCCATGTCTGTCTTTGCCGCTTTTCCTCACAAGGGTCGCGGGAGTGTGGGAGCCTATCCCAGCTATCAATGGGCAGGAGGCCTGGTCCACCCTGAACTGGTTGCCAACCAGGGCACATGGAGGCAGAAAACAGTCACACTCACAATCACACCAAGGGGGCAATTTAGAGTCTCCAATTAATCCAAGTTTTTTGGGATGTGGGAGGAAACCGGAGTGTCTGGAGAAAATCCCCGCAGGCACGGGGAGAACATGCAAGCTCCTCAGAACTGTGAGGCCAACGCTTTACAGCTGCTCCACCGTGCCGCCACAGAGATTTGTCTTCCAGATAATGACAAATTCCTCAACTTTCTCCATACCCATATGAACAAATGTTTGTGCACCGAATTCCTGAATGTATTGAATTTTAACTATTGTCACTTGTAGGCACAAAATGCTGATGGGCAGAAAATACCAAATAGGCCTTTTATTGCCTTGTGCCAGTGCAGTAAAGAAAGTGACAGATGGATGTTTTGTCCAACTCAAGATCCATTTTATTCTCAGGGCTTAAGGCTGTATTCTGAAATGCTATAAGGTTGAGTAAATAATGACATACTGTATATGAAAGGCTGAAACAGAAGTAAACTGTTTGGAATGGCAAACATGGTCATACACTGAGTTGCAGTTAGTAAGAAACCTAGAACTAGAGCTTCCATGTGTAACCACTGATGAGGGCCAAATTTAGTGCAGGCAATTATAGTCTCATGTTTTTTCCTCATTTCAACATTTTTCCTCAAAATACCTTCAAACATTTATAGTTAATTTTATATATACATATAGTAAAGGTTTAAAATATTTCAGTGCAGCATTTGTATTGTGTTGTATTTGCATAGTTATGTATTTTAGAACGGTCATAAAATTAATTTTAAAGGCACAGTGTTAAAATACTTGGGTGTGCCACAATATTAAATACATCTTTATAGAACAAGTAACAGTATTAATACTACTACATATCACAATTCATTAGAAAAACAAACATTAAGAGAAAAGGGCACCACTAGGACTTATTGTACATAAATATTACAAACGATAGGAAGTCATGAGCGCACATAAAATATTGGAAGAAGGGTTTTCTAGATTTTTTTATGTCAAATTTGAGGGTGTGAATTATACTCAACTAGGTATAATACATGAGAAATCTTGGTCAGTCTCAATGCGCCACTGGCAGTTTAAAAAAAAAATTGTAGTAGTCCAATCACCACAGTGTAAGTCTTTTCCACGTTTCTACTGCATGTTACCTACTCGGTTCAACACATCAGCACTTGTTAATGACATTTTCTCATGGCAAAATCTGTCACTTTCTGGTAGTGAGATGTACTTCAGCCCTGGTAATCCAGGGTTCAAAGCATGCTGTACTAATACCATATTTGATACTTAAATCAATGATGTTTTCTCATTTATCAGCGGATTCATCAGCACTGCTACATTCTAACACCATCCACCATCCATCTTTTGCATCTTGACGAACCCAGCTTCCAAACTCCTTACTTTCAACCCAAGCATCTTGAAAAATGCACTTCCCCATGATACAAGTTGGATCGATGAAAGACGCAACAAAGACGAACTGAAATGCCGACTCACGGAAACGAACAATGGAATATCGACGACAAGTTGGTGACTCGTTGTCAACACGGTGACTTCCATTGACAATTTCCGGCTGTTTTAGACGCCAGACGGATCGCTATTTTTTTTAAAATAAAAGATAATTTTTTGGGGGAGAATTTTGGCGGTAGAGGTCCTCCCTTTGATTTTTTATAATTTAAGGCATTTTTAGGGGCTTGACCGGTTTTCGCGGATTTTAAGGACTTTTAGGAGCTCCTAAATGCACCTTTGAAAATTTAGGGGTTTTTAGGGACTTTTAGGGACACGTGCGAACCCTGATTTGACATAAAAGCATCAACAGGATGCAGCTGCTCACACCCTGCTGTTTCCAACGGTTTTTCAACAGCGAACCACACGGGCTTTCAAGATGTTTGCAGCATCACTGGGTTGCTGAACAGGAAGCCCGTCACAGTTGAATCACCACACAGGATGTTTGCAAGCGATTGATTTTAACTATTTTTTCATTAAACTTTTAGCAGAAAATATGATGCTTTGAAACGGCTTTGTGAAAAGAACATAACCTGTGGATGATTGTCTCTCTCAGACAAGGCAACACATGATGAGCAAGGAACTAAAACAAGCCTGAGAATGCATGAGAGAATTGTATTCACAAGAATGTTGATACATTTATGCTATTGCTCAAAAACTAGGGTGAAACTGAACGCAGGTTTGTGGTTACATTTTTAAAGTGTGGGTGACATCCCTATAACCATTCTAAAATAGATATTGTAATGACGAATACATATAACAGTATTCACTTCAATGTCTATACGAAAAAAAAGTGAGCGGAGAGCGCGTCATCCATGCACAAAGTTGCGCAATTGAGTGTCCCTCGACATCCAAGTGGTCACCATAATAGTCGCTTCATCTGTCGTTGACGTCATCGTCACTTCCGCCGTTGAAAACGCGCAGTGCCTGCTACTATGGAAGCCGAACAACAGAGATATTCGGATTTTTCCAACACCCCTTCTGACACGGAAGCTCTTTTCGAAAAGGACAACACCACACAACCGAGTGAAGTTACCGCGGCAATATTACACTATTGTTTCGAGCCCTCAGGGCAATATTACACTATTGTTTCGAGCCGTATCCAGATGATATGCCATCACGGCCAAACCGCATCCCGTCCGATCCACTTCCGCGGTGGCTCATCTCCGCCGCGGCTCATCGCAGCTGGACGGTATGGCTTATGACGGAGCCGAGCGGTGCTGCTTTATGTTCACAGTCGAGCCAGTGCCCTTCATGCTCGCAAGCGACTGAGTAACGCATTCTCGGCTGGGTTCTTCAGAGCCACTCCCGTCACAAAGCCCGACGCGCAGCCTTCGCGGAAGATGTAACCGCCGAACGCAGCGCGTCAGCCGGTGTGGCTGAGTTTCGGCCCGCCGTGCTATGTAAGGAGGGGGTGGAGCCGAGCTATGTTGCAAGCTGAGTGACTCATTGTTGGCTGGGCGACGCGCACATCGACACATTTCCTACATGGATCTTTTTTGCGTTATGAGAGAGACCGATTACGTGGTCCACCCCAAACTATATATATATTTTTTTTAGTAGCTGTATACACACCTACCTGATATTTGAAACCCACGAAGCTCTCGTCCTTTGAACCCGTGCAATCCATTTTTCACAACGAACAGGATCTCTTTCAAACTTATGAAGGGTAATTCCATTCTCCCGAGTGTTCAAGCAATGTCCAGCAATGCAATGAGCCGGCATTTTGGCTAACACGAAGGAACAACGAGCTACCTTCACGGAGGTAAAACTAATGGAAACAAACGAGTCCACAAGGGGGCGCCACTGTCCTTTACGTCACTTCCTGCTTCTTCTCGACAACAAATTCCTGAGAGGATTTTCATGGCGGGAGTTACAAAAAGCTGTAATCATGTTTTGTGGTGAAAAAAACACATGGGACCATATTGGCTGTGGGTTTTTCATTAATAATATACAAAAAATCATCCGTTTGACGACACTTGAGCTTTAAAGATGCACTTATTGATTAAAGGGAAAACGATTTTGCGGGCGCCTGGCCCAAAATTGAGTGAAGCTAAGAGGGGCGTGACAAGTCAACCCAGGGATGGCGAAAGGCGCCCAATAGGATAACAACGTGAGCCCTTCCCACTGGGTGTAGATTCAGCCAACATTTTCCAGAATGTTCCATCAAAAAGCTATAAAAACCTTGGATACAGAAGTCCGGGGCTTTTTTGTTCGTTTCTCGCTGACAAAGAGACAAGGTCCTTCTATAGGTGTAATAGTCGTGCAGCAAGCTGGAGGGGAGAAGTCTTCGAGCAACTTGGGATGCTTATTTTTTACTCTATTTAAGATTGGGCGCAAGTAAAACAACTACTATAATAAGGTAACGGCAGGATAATACCAGCGATATTACATGGTTACCTATGAAGGACAAGTTGTATTGACAATTTATCCTTAATCCGGAAAATCCCTATTACTAAATTGGGCTTCGAGCTGTGTAGGACTTGATCACCCCGAACAGGCTCACTCAAAAATGTCTATTTTCCCGAATTTCTGATGCTTTTGAATGCTTTGAATCTTACTTAATTTATATTATTTTTTACTATTTTTATCATTTATCTCATCCTACTAACCATCGGTATTATCATTTCAATCATTTTTCCTTTTATTGATTTATGTTCAATTAATATCGAATTTTGCCTTAACATCGCAACCGTACCCCGCATCTGGCGGGAATGACTGTCGAGTAATGAATGTTATCTGAACAATTTTGATCATTTTATTAAATACTTAAAACTTCCATCTTCATCCATCTTTGTCATTCTTATATTGAGTTGTCTTCATTATTACCATTCTACCTCATTAAAGATCGAGCGTCAACGACATTCACATAATTTAGTCGTAAAATTCTATTTAAATCAGTCACTCATTGATGATCTCCGGTTTAATATAAAAAAAATCTGTACGATCCTAACAAGGATGATTAAATTTACTAGGTGAATGACAAGTGCAATCGATTCATAAGAGATGAAGCCGCTGTAAAAGCGGAGGGATCACTTTGTCACCCCGTTACTCTGTAAGGTTACTCGACAAGGGCTGCTAAGTGAGGGCAGACCGGATTGGCTCTGCAAAACTAAAGGCAGTTAGTACACCTAGGCGAATTCATCTCGACACCGACTTAAGAAGATCCCGTCCTCTTGCACGCACGGCGTTAGTCGGCTGGGGTAAAGGAGTAGCTTAACCCTTTAACTGGAGAGTCGGTCAGGTCATTTCTCCCAATTAGTCCTGCGGATAAGCGGAATCTGATAACATACAGTACATGTATTATAATTTTGTTGATTTTTTGATTACTGAGATCAACTATCTCTTCAGAATAATTATTCGCTACGATGTTCAGTCCCACTACTTGCCCATGGTAATCAAAACGCCATGCAATGCAGTACCCTTATGTCAGTTCTATTCCTTAATCATTACACTAATCGTTGTCCTCATAAGTCACTGCTGTTTCTTCAACTTGTATGTTGTTCTTATGGCTTCTCTCAGTGGTGAAGTGACTCCCTTAAACCCAAGAGCTCTTATATCCCATCTCAAACTCCACAGGGTGCATTTTATGCTTACTGTCTTTCAAACCTATTTACCCTCCAAGATGGTTTATAAGTTGTTGTTTTTTTTAATCACTTACATAATGAATCATACCTAGAGAACGAGAAAGAGAGACGTCTCACTGCATCTTTCACAAACTACTTAAGTGTAATTTCCATTTCTCTCTCTCTCTCTGCTTGCTCTTTGTTGGGCCCTTTTTGTATCATTTTTTTCTTTTCACTGTAGCCTTTCATCTTGTTAAATCATGTTACTGTCAAAGAAAGAAGTCCTCTTTACTTCCATGCCTGCTAGCTAAATCCTAGAGCCTCTCCTTTTTCCTTTCCACTTACAGCTATCTAAGACCTTGTCTAATTTATTACTATGATGAGAAAGCTATAGCTGCACCCAGAACCAGGTGAATTTTAAAGATAATTTCACTCGGTTTCAGAGGAAAGGGGCCCAGTTCATATATGGCTTCATAACATTACAAAGGAACATTTGCAATGGAAACCACATGCATGCCTCAATCACATATGTATGCGCATGAATGTTTATATTGTCTATCAAACCCTCCACATACTACGCTCTTGGAACACGACAACTTGAAATCCCAAACTGGCTTTTTTAGGAGAAATTATCCTGTGCCTAAAGCTGGGGGCCTGTGGGAGGTGGCTGGTCCCCTGTGTTGTAAACAGAAGCAATGCGAGACAACAAGAAAAGGAGAAAAGGAATAAAACGACCCACCACAATAATTGAGTTCATTCCCAGTGTGCAGAATATTATACAAGAACTAAATGTGTCTGGCCATAGAGGGACAGGTACAGTATTTAGTTTGGCCAACAATCCACTATCATGACAGTTAGTGTGTGGGTTTGTGTGCTTAAGGGAGAATGAGCTGTCTGTGTGATTTATTTTCTTATTTTTCACCTATATTGTGACTAAGCCATTTTATTTTGTGAACCATTACAAGGGAATAGTTGTACTTTATCAAATATTTTACTGCATATTTGCTTACAGTGCATTAAAATCATACTCTTGTGACAGATCAGGTTTTTTGTGTGTGTGCGTGTGTCATGGGAAACATTTAGCCAGACTAGTTTTTGATTTCACAGCGGTAAAATAAACGATATGTTGGAGGTTAAACCCAGATGGTACAGACCTTGTATCCTTGAAATTATTTGAAAGGGTTCAGAATATGTAGACACATCACCATATACTCAACACATTGTGTTATGTCTGCATTAGAAAAAAAGATAATCGTTCAAGATGTAGTTGTTCAGCCATAGCAAAACCTAATAGGTGAAATGTAGCAGGGTGTGTGGACTTCAAATGCGGCCTTCATCAAGCAATAGTGGATGATTGGACACATTCTTTAAGATTATTAGCTCAACGCCACTTACAATTATAATGATCAAAATATGCAGGACATTTATAATCCCCAAAAAATAATTTTATCATACTAATTTTAAATTAGGGCGGCACAGTGTCACCTGTGTGCCCGGCGAGTGGCTCGCAAACAGTTCAGGGTGTAGCCTGCCTCCTGCCCGATGACAGCTGGGATTGGCTCCAGCACTCCCCCGACCCTCGTGATATATGATCCACAGGTTATGTAGCACACTACTAACTAAAAAAGGAGTAAGTCATCATTCAATTGTGTGTACTAATGCATCACTGGAAGAAATGCAAACACAGAACAGTATCTTCCTGTGTTTTGCACAATAACCTGGATCTTTGTTACTATTTCACTGTTGGTTTGGCTTATTTCTGTTTGCAGCAGTGTTATACTAAGTTTTTCTAAACTTTGTGTGGCATTTTTTTGGCAGCTCACAGTCTCATTTCTGTAATCAACAGCCACATGCCTAGAAGTACAATAAATACAGGAGAGCCTTGTTCTCCGATGTTGGCATGTTCACTCATACTTTTGAGATCGAAGTAGTCTCCTGCAACTACTTGGGTGTGATTCTATAGATTTACTCCATTACGTTTATTTGCGTAGCTTTTAGGAAAAATGTACATAGAGTAATTTTAACTTGTTCTTACTCATGCTCAATATTTTTATTAAGAGCCACTTTTCCTCTGTTAGAGCAAACTACATTCCACTCGCTACTTTTGAATCATGTCATTCTTGACTCTCAAAGTTTAGGAATAGGTTCATATGTTGCTCATGGAATCGTAGCAAGCAAGCAAAGACCTTGCCCTAAGGGGTAAACCAACTGGTTTGTCACTAACAAACAGTAACACTAACTTAGGGTGAACAAAATGATCCACAGCAATAATGTAAGTAAAAGAAGCACACAACTAGTGCATCATTACATTGTGGGGCAGGACATACAACAACGAACGTTAATGATAAAACACACACCTGTCAAATGTTACAGATAATCTGTATTTTGTTACAGAAATAACTGAACGCTAACTCGTCACGCCCGTGACACTGTTTCTATGGATATTTAAAAAAATCCTGCATCCAACATTAGCGTTGCTCCGCCTGGGGCCAGTACAGTATTGCATTGTGGCACCAAGACGCTTTCGATGCTGGCCGCTGGAAATTTCTTAAATGAATTTGATGACATAAACACGACTGTATTTTTCGGAATATAAGTCGCAGTTTTTTTATAGTTTGGCCAGGGGTGCGACTTATTCTCCAGAGCGACCTACATATAAAACTATTACCACATTATTACATCCATCCATTTTTTGAGTCGCTTATTGGATATTTTCACACTGACAACCATATATCTATCTATGTATCTGTACCTGCTACTTCTGAAAATTCAGCATTTCAATATTAGCTGTAACTATAACAACTGAGAAGGACTGAACAAAAATGCCATTGAAGAGAAAATCATATTCTGCAGATTATTTTAAATACCATTGTTATGATGTTGTTAACCAATGATGACAAAAGTACTTCTGCGACTTGTGGTGCTTCGTATGTTGTTAGATTAAGCTTCATGCAAGCGTTGAGACTTCCATCCATTTATTGTGAACGTAATTCAATTTGATTTGCGATCATGATGGTGCAATGGTGAACGGTTCTTGCCGAGGCATGTCTTTTATTCACTTATCTTGTTTTTATTCAAAGTTGGCAAAATGTTGATTGGCAACATCGAGGAGGGATGCTTTGGCATATTGCCAGTCTGTGAATGTAGACACACAGCAGAACCCTCCCTCTCCACAAACGCTGTCCATTCTTATTGAAAATTTCTGTACTCCTCATATTTTTTCTTTGAGGGACCTTTGTCAAAAGCCTTTCCATATTTACATAGTTGTTCCGACACGATCGGCGTTCGACCCGAAGCCTGTGGATTACGGCAACCTTACGAGGACAAACTGTCTCTGCATCATTGCGAGACCACAGCTTCCGGGTGAATCCACCATGCAACTTTCCGGGAAGTCATTGGAAGGCTTGACAACGTATGTAACCCTAACCCTAACCCTGTGACAACCAAAACCATCCCGTTGGGATTCAGAAAGCCTGGAATAGGCCAGTAGTAACAGCAACCGACGATGAGTCTGACATACTGTAAGTGATGTAGAAGAGGAAACGGCACGTCGTCAACCTCTGGAGTTGGCAGCTTAGAAGTGACACCGAGGATGAAGATTTCATTGGATTTTAGTTACCGGATATTTGGAGTGACACAGATCGTTTTGGTGAACGTCTTAGTATCTTATTTATGCTATAGTTATTGGAATAACTGTTAATATGTTAACATACAAGGCACGTTCTCAGTTGTGTCATGTAATGTCAGCATACCGTTCTGCCTGTTGTTGCCTCTATTTCATTTTTATTTTAAATTGTTCGTTATTTAAATTTTAAATGACATGTCTGTTCTTGATGTTACATTTTATCACGCACATTTCCTCCCAAAATTAGACTTATACTCAAGTGTGACTTATATATGTTTTTATCTTCGTTTTTAATGGATTTTATGGGTGGTGTGACTTGTACTCCGGAGCGACATATAGTCCGGAAAATACGGTATATTATTTAAAAAAAAATAAAACTGTCCACATTGAACAGTTGCCCAACCTCCCTGCTTTCCACTATTTGGACATGTAGTCTCTTCGGCCCCTTTACTTTCAGTGCAGAACAGTGGATCTCTGAAAGATCCAATGTTGACTGATGATGATAAATAGAATCCACCTGCGTGCAACCAAACCTCCCTATAAATGCACCTGCTCTGTGATAGTCTCAGGAGTGTGTTTAAAGTGCAGAGAGCATCATGAAGACCAAGGAACACACCAGGCAGGTCCGAAATACTGTTGTTGAGAAGTTTAAAGCCGGATTTGGATACAAAAAGTTTTTCCAAGCATTAAACATATCAAGGAGCCCTGTTCAAGCAATCATATTGAAATGGAAGGAGTATCAGACCACTGCAAATATACCAAGACCCGCCCGTCCCTCTAAACTTTGACCTCGAACAAGGAGAAGACTGATCAGAGATGCAGCCAAGAGGCCCATGATCACTCTGGATGAACTGCAGAGATTTTCAGCTGAGGTGGGAGAGTCTGTCCGTAGGACAACAATCAGTCGTACACTACACAAATCTGGGCTTTATGGAAGAGTGGCAAGAAGAAAGCCCTTCCTCAAAGATATCCATAAAAAGTCTCATTTAAAGTTTGCACAAGCCACCTGGGAGACACACCAAACATGTGGAAGAAGGTGCTCTGGTCAGATGAAACCAGAATTTTTAGCACCCTGAACACACCATCCCCACTCTCAAACGTGATGGCGGCAGCCTCATGGCTTGGGCTTGCTTTTCTTTAGTAGGGACAGGGAAGATGGTTAAAATTGATGGGAAGATGAATGAAGCCAAATACAGGACCATTCTGGAAGAAAACTTCTTGGAGTCTGCAAAAGACCTGAGACTGGGACGGAGATTTATCTTCCAACAGGACAATGATCCAAAACATAAAGCCAAATCTACAATGGAATGGTTCACAAATAAACTATCCAGGTATTAGAATAGCCAAGTTAAAGCCCACACCTGAATCCAATCGAGAATCTGTGGGCAGATCTGAAGACTGCTGTTCACAAACGCTCGCCAACCAAACTCACTGAGCTCGAGCTGTTTTGCAAGGAAGAATGAGCAAGAATTTCAGTCTCTGGATGTGCAAAACTGATAGAGACATACGTCGAGTGACTTGCAGCTGTCATTGCAGCAGAAGGTGGCGCTACAATATATTAATGCAAGGGGGCAGAATAATATTGAACGCCCCACTTTTCAGGTTTTTATGTTAAAAAAGTTGAAAATATCCAATAAATTTTGTTCCACTTCACGATTGTGTCCCACTTGTTTGACTAAAAAATGTAATTTTATATCTTTATGTTTGAAGCCTGAAATGTGGCGAAATATTGAAAAGTTCAAGGGGGCCAAATACTTTCACAAGGCACTGTACATTGCTTTTCTGTGTGTGTATATACAGTGTGTGTGTGTGTGTGTGTGTGTGTGTGTGTGTAAACACTCCCACAGACACTGGAAAACTGCAATGTGAAAACTGATAAATTTGTTATTGCCTATTTTATTGAAATGTCAGTTGTGAAACAACCCGAGAAGGTTTTACATTGCTGCAAACCACGCCACAAAAAGCATACAGGTGTGTGTATTTTTATTTTGTTTTGTTCCTACCTTTGGGTCAGCAGTAAGAAGCTTGAAGGCCTCATACACCTGCCTCTCTTTGACTCCTCCTCCAAGATCCAGGAAGTTAGCTGGCTTTCCCCCATGCAGGTCAATAATGTCACATGTAGCCATGGCCAATCCAGCTCCATTCACTACAAGTTTAAAAAAACAAACAAACAAAAAAACATTGCTATCATTACAATACCAGTCTAAAGCTTGAATTCATTTATGGATAACAACAAGAACCAGATGAATGCTGGTTGGTCAAACTTTACTTTTTCACTTATTAGATCTTTTTCCTTAACAGCGATTCATTGGTTGAGATGTCTACATTTACAAAAAAAAGAAAAAAATAGTGTCATATCAACAAAATGAAAATATTTCCCCAATGTTATTCAAAACATATGTGAAAAAGTAAAAAAAAATCCTTAAATAAAAAAGTAATAACTAATTTAGAGGAGATATTTAAGCCCTAAAAATTAAAGAAAATCTGGATAGAAACATCCTTTTTAAGCATAACCAAAATGGTTTTCAACTATAAAGTGAGCATGCTGTACATCCTCTCATCAGAAAAAATAATTGCTAGCCATAAAACATCCCAGGATCAATAATTATGATAATAATGACCCAATGCTAAAAATTTGAAATAAACAATTGACTTATTTTTTCTTTACAAGCAGTGCCTTCATTAACAAGACTAGTCAAGTGAGTAGCTGCCGAGTTGTACTCGAGCTCAAAAGGAAACTGTCCAACCTCATTTGATTTTGTAAGAATGAAATTGTGTCTAACCATGCTTGCTGAATTGTACCTCAGAACAACTGGAAATTCATTTATCCTGATGTCACCATGGTGGTCTTATCATAACCAGGCCGTATGAACTGTTCACACATATAATATGGCATATAAATGGATAGTAAATGTAAAAAAAGCAGTGTGTTTACAAGGCAATAGAGTGAGAAGACAGTGCACCTGTTGGTGCTAACACTGTAAAAGCTTTGATTTATGACAATAATGTAGACCTTTAATGAGAATGTTAACAATTGAGCTCACTAGAGACGTTCTTGGGTGGATTATCACTAATTAGAAGACATTGGTTATGGTGGCATACCTTCTGGAGTCCTCAGAAAACTGCCTGTGATTTAGATTACAGAAACCCAGAGTGTCTTTACTTCAGCAAAGATTTAACGGTGTCCCAAGGGACTTATAGATATACAGTGGGGAAAAAAAAGTTTGCACACTCCTGCTCGAATGTAGGATTTTTGTAATGTTAACAGAAATCAACATGCATGATTTCAAAGATTTTTTCCATTTTTAATGGGAGCAAAAGCGTGTGGAACTCAATTATAAAATAAACTGAAATACTTTAAAGGGAAGAAAACACATTGAAATGGGTAAAGGCAACATGGTTTTATAAATATGCACAACTTCAAACTAATTGTTGTACTACCGTTGGCTTTTTTTATAGCATTCAGTTTTGAGTGGAACATCTCAATGTTACTATGATTGCCAATTCTTCTTTGCAAAAATGCTCCCTATTTGTCAGTTTGTGAGGGCATATCCTTTCCAAAACCATTTTCAAATCACCCTACAGTTTTTTGATTGGATTCAGGTCTAGACTGTGGGTGGACAACCATATAACATTAAACCTCTTCTAGTAAATGAAATAGTTTGTTGATTTAAATGTGTGCTTTGGGTCAATAACTTGCTGACAGATGAAGTTCCTCTTTATCCTCAGCTTTCTAACAGAATCCGGATGTTTCTGTGCTCACATTAATTAGTATTTGGAACAGATAATAATTCTCTTGTGTAGAAGGCTCAAGTTTCAGCTACACAAAAACAGCAACAAATCATTATGCTGCCGTCGCCAGACTTGACTGCAAGTCGGGTGTTCTTTTGCCGATGAGTGGTACTGTGTTTTCACCAATATACCTTTGGGAATTACACCCAAGAAGTTCTGACTAATATTTTTTCCAATATAAAAAGACGGAGTCAAACGGAGCTCATCATGCACTAAACAGCCTGTGTGTGTGTGTGTGTTTCTTTCAGCTTGTCCCTTTCGGGGTCGCCACAGCGTGTCATCTCAGATGAACGCACATATATGTTTGGCACAATTTTTACGCCGGATGCCCTTCCTGACGCAATCCTTCTCAGGGAGTGAAGGCCCCATTGGGATACGAACCCACAACCCCTAGTTTACCAAACCAGTGATCTCAAGCCTGTACTTACTAGAAATTCATGAACATCATGACTTTATTTTGGATTAATCAGAGACACTTGAAATGTTGGCAGGTTTTTCCGTACTCCATTTTAATGTAATACGAGTTTTAATGTGAACACAGCCACATCACCAGTTATGAGTGTGCACACGCTTGTGAAAAGATTTTTGTGATGAAGATTTTTTTTTTTTTTTGATTGAGATACTGTATGGAGGTTATAGGTCACATCAATCATGGACAAAGTTGTTGAATGCTTCATCTTGATCTCATTTTTTTATTTAGCAAAAACTAGCATTTTAACAGGGGGGTGTGGACTTTTTTTTACATACTGAATATGCGCTGTATTTGTGTTATGGAACAATGCAAGATACAGTAAATGGCAAATGTGGATATCTGTTTGTGCATAAACCAGCACCTTCACTGCGTGTCGTTTACATACCAAAGCAGGCAATGTTTCCATCCAGACCAATATATTTGAGATCCCACTTGGCAGCTTCCATCTCTGTGGGATCACTCTCTGTCAAGTCATCCATTGCAAAGACATCCTTTTGACGGAACTCAGCGTTGTCGTCAAAGTTGATCTTAGCATCAAAGCAGACCACTAGTCATATAAGAAGAAGGAACAAAAATAAGTGCTGCTCATGAAGACAGCTGGAGAAAAACACATAAGCATGATCCAATGAGGGCAGTGGGCAAAATGAAGAAGGTCACACACAGAGAGTGAATTATAAATTTAACAAATTAAAAGGTTTCCCCGTGGTCTGCTGGTATAACTTATTTCTGAGGTGAGCACACGATCCCCGTCCGCCTCGCCGCTGGTCGTTCACGAGAGGCTGACTGCTTGAAAAGTACAATTTGGGGAAAAAAAAAAAACCTCTGCCCACGCTTGCTGTATAATCTCTACATCGAAACCAACTCCTCAGAAAAGCATCAAATCTCCGCGGTCCATATAATAGGACTGTTATTGTTCGTGGTTAGTGCCATGCCCCCTCTACAACACTCAAATGCTGAATGTGTGTATTCTGGCTCAAGCGTGCGCTTGAACATTGTACATCATGCTATTTTTGTTTTGTTTGTTTGTAATTATTTTTCTCAAAAATCGGCCACAAAATGCCAGATAGTGGACGTTCTCTATTCGGTGAAACGTATCCGCGAGCAATGGAGGGTCAGAACAGGAACCACTGCAGGCGTGGCAAACGCTGATTGGCTGTCAGTTTTCCACCCGCTAGCTCATTGGAATGTCTGAGATAATACTTTTCCAATTTAGAGATGTTTCTTGGTGAAATCTGTGGATAACTCTGGCATTAAAAGAAACACTGAACTTTTAATAATAACTATAACTAATAACTTTTAATGTGTGCTCCCATTCCTATTAGTTTCGACAAAGACTTCCTTTAAAGGCTGGTTAAAGGTTTCTTTTTGGGGATAGGAATGATTCTCGAGGATTTCATAAAGGTGGGGATGACTGCTTGTGCCAGTGAGAGGTTGAGGATCTTTCAGAAGATGTTGTACAGCTGGTAGGGCACATGCTCTGAGCACCTTGCTTGGGACTCTGTCCGGGCCAGCAGCCTTCTTGCAGTTCATGACCAGGATCACATGCCGCACATTGTCCACCTGTGCAGTGAGTGGGGAGTTACTAAAGCCTGGTGGGGGTGGAAGCAGTTCTGAAGTTCACTGAGTTCAGTCTCTGGCTAGGTTGTTTCAGGTTTTGTGGTGGTCTGGATATGTGTCTGAGTGGGGTGTATAAAGGGATGAGCAGCAGGGAGATGTTCTCTGACTCACCAATGTGGGGGAAGAGTGTGGTTCTGTAGCCGTGCATGGTCTAAAGTGTTTACACCTCTTTTTGGACATTTAACATGGTGGTGGATCTTCGTGAGTACAGTCTTCAGAATGGCCTTGTAAAAATCCCTGGCTATAATGTGAACACCTTCATGGTGGACTGTTCATTGATGATGTTCAGCAACAGAAAGAGCGCAGATGTCACGTTAGCATCCAGTTGGATGTAAAGAGGCATTATGGTAAAAGGGCCGGCATTTAATGGACATATACTCAATGTCAGTTGAACAGTGTCTTTGAATAACACACAAACACACAGAGCCCCCCACCACTGATTTTACCGGAGTCCTCAGTCAGATCCCTGCAGTGCAGAGTGGGCCCTGCTAGCTACACTAGTCTCTGGAAGGTTCGACTGAAGCTAGGTCTCTGTTAGAATGAGGACGTAGCAGTCATGAATATAGCAATTATTTTCACGTTGTAATTCCAGATCATTTTGTTGGTGATGGATTTGTCATTGGTGATGTACAGCCATGGAAGAGGTGGCCTGTGTGGGTTGTTCTTTTGCCTTAGCAGGAAGAAGGTCCAATTGCTCTGCTTTAGCTCCCTCTCCCTCCTCCAAATGCACCACTTCGCCGGCCTGACAACAATACATGGCAAGTCCGGCAGTCTCACTAGCTCATCTGGAATGTTACGTTTGTACTGAAAGTCATTTGAAACTTAGTTTGTGTCGGTATCCGAGATCTAAAAGTTCCTGGCGGGTGTAGGTTTATAGTGCCGAAGTATGCACATTCCAAATTCCTAGTTCTGAAATCAGTCCTCAGGCACATTATTGAAGGACAACAACATATGCTATATTGTATCGCTCGACAATCTTAGAGAAAGCATGTGAACAAAAAAATTGTTACAATAACATCAAAGCAGTTATTAATTCTTATGGTTTCCTATGAATCCGTAGTCTGTGTACATCACAGCTGCAGCAATATAATACAAAGTTAAGATGTATTATCATAAATCTTGTTTAAGGTTTGAAATGGAGGAGTAAATATTAAAAATTGCGCCAAAAACATTATAATTTCACAAATTTAAGCACATTTTGAATTGAGAACCCACCAAACCCTTTGATAAATGTTTGGAAAAAGCCGTTCCTTTTAAAAATGCATTTATCCAAATAATGATAGACAGCATTTTGTGGGGCAGAGTGGAGCAAATGGTTAGAGTGTTGGCCTCACAGTTCTGAGAACCGAGTTTCAAATGCCAGACCCGCCTTTTTTCCCACACCTGCATGGGTTTTCTCCGCGCACCCCAGTTTCCTCCTATATCCCCAAAACATGCATTAATTGAAGACTCCGAATTGCCTTTAAGTGTGATTGTGACTGTTGTCTGTTTGCATGTGCCCTGCGATTGGCTGGCAACCAGTTCAGGGTGTACCTCGCCGACTGGCCAATGAGAGTTGGGATAGGCTCCAGCACTCCCATTACCCTTGTGAGGATAAGTGGGTCATGAAATCGATGGAGACAGTACCTTGTCCTTCAGGAGTCTCTCCAAGAGGGTTGACTTCAACTTGAGTGGCGTCGACTTTTAGGAAAAGATCATAGAGTCTCTTAATCTGATCTGCTGCCTGCAAAGTCCATAGAGAAAAGTAATTACCTGATGGTTTGGATCTGAGCAGCAGGCTCAACCAAGACCAATCAATCAGCCTCCCAAACATGAGAACAAAACATGGCAGATCACCTTCACTGTCATACTGTCCGAGTTTATTTTGCATGATTGCCGGGTAATTGTATTAAATTAATTCAGCCAAAATAAAACAAATAGTTGATATAACAAGAGAATTTACTTTCATCTTAATGATTATTTTGTTGATCAATACAAGGAGGTTCCACATTGACTTAATATGTGTAAAAGTATATTTTTAGGTCATCACTTTATTTCCAACAAGGTGGATCTGTAAAATTAAATTTCCAATGTATGGAATCATACAACTCAACTTATGTTACTCTCACAGCCAGACAAACATTACAAGTGTTCTTGCCAATTTCTCTCTCTCTCTCTCTCTCTCTCTCTCTATGTGTATATATATATATATATATATATATATATATATATATATATATATATATATATATATATATATATATATATATATATACACATATACATACACACACACACACACACACACACACACACAACCAACCAACGGAAATACCACTTGAACATGGCTGTACAGAACTGCCAGATATGACAGTTGACCCTCCAGCAAGAATAAGTTGTGCATTTATACTTCAAAGCACACATTTTAAAAAATTCAATATCAATTTTGATCTCTGTATAAATAGTCACGCAACTGTCTTTTGGCACACAGAATATGTACAAAATGTCTTTCCAAAATATTAGTGTGGCTGCATCACACTTATGCTCTTTGACAAAACCTTAAGGTGCGCAATACCTGTCTCTGGAGAGATCCTTTGAAACCCAAATTAGCTGCCATGCGATCTGCCTGGTCGTCCTGTACACCATCATATATATCTATGACTTCCTGTGAAAGTTGATGTGAAAGGAAAAAAAGGGCAGATAACCATAAATGAAATGGGGTAAAGGGGTAACCACCCAAATATTAAGCTAAAATTCAAACATCTAGTCGTATAAAAGTATGGGTATTATAATCAAGGTGTGGCAAGGTGACAGAGAAATGAAAAATAAGAACTGAAAATAGAATAGCTGTCTGTATACTGTTCATTCACTCATTTTCCAAGTCTCATATCCTGACAAGGGTCGCGGAAGTGCTGGAGCCTATCCCAGCTATCTTGGCGTAGGAGGCAGGGCACATCGTCAACTGGTTGCCAGCAAATCGCAGGGCACATGGAAATGAACAACATTCACACTCACAATCACACTTAAAGGAAATCTAGAGTCTCCAATTAATGGATGTTTTTGGGACGTGGGAGGAAAACGGACAACCCAGAGAAAAGGCACACAAGCAAGAAAACAACATGCAAACTCCACACAGGAGGGGCCGTGATTTTAACCCCAGTCCTCAGAACTGTGAGGCCACTGCCCTTACCGGATGCGCCACCGTGTCGCCTATCTGATGGGAATTGAACAATATAATTTGGGTGTTTACAAGGCAGGTTTACTTTACACTAGAGTATGTATAAAACATAAGGAGCACCTATAAGTAGTGCATACTGTATGAAGTCAAACTACACATCTGGACAAAATAGCTGGAAACCCTGTGTTAATGAAAGAAAAATCCACAATTGTCTCTGAAATCACTTGGAGCTCACAAGTAATCAGTAAAAATGTACCGAAAACTAAATGAAAATCAGACCTTTTTAATTGTGTTTTAACAGACACAACATACCTAATTGTCATTATACGTTTTCCAAATTGAGTGTATCTCAGTCCACATGTAAAAAGAAAAAGGTGTGAAATAAATCTGCAAATATATAACTGGAGTCAAAAATCAAATCACCGGATTCACAAATGTAGCAAATAAATGTGAAAATGTGCAACTAGAATCACAAATACATAGCCAGGTTTACAAATGTGTGAAAGAAAATCTGCAAATGCGTAACCAGAGTAACAAATGTGCAAGCTAAATCTAGAAATGCACACATTGGCCTGTATACAAAAACAAGTATAGAAATGTACAATCAATAGGTAATATGTGAGCTATAATTATCGGACCTATAGATTGGATGTGGTCTTCCATGTGACTATTGCTACACTCTTGGCGCAGATGAACCACAATTCCATCCAGTGATTTGGAAATGTTTCAGCGGCCTTGTATGTGTGTCTCTTTAGCTATACATATTATACTTGGGTGTACAACCACCAACAATATTGGCCAATGTTGAATGGGTCTTGATGACATAAAAATAATAACTGTCACAAGATGGTGGAGACTTAGACATAATGGTGCAGAGTCTGTAGATGGTTATGCCGGCAGGATTAGATCTAATTAAAAGGCCTGATATGTAGAAATCATACTTTTACAAGTCGATTACTGCGTTTGCAAATTTAGTTTATACATTACACATTTGTAAACCTGGCTACACATTTGTGACTCTGGTTCTACATTTGAAGATGTATTTCACAGATCTGCAAATCTACTTACATTTTTTTCTTACAAATTTATATGGATTGAGATACGCATTTCCAAAAACAAATTTGTTGAAATAATGGCCCCCAAAAAAAAGAAGCTAGAATGAAAAATGCTTGGAAAAAAATTAATGGTACCCTTAAACTTAATACTTTGTGGCACAACCTTTTGAGGGTATCACTGCAATCAATTGATTACTGAAAACATCAATGAGACTTATGCACGTCGTGGGAAGATTTTTGCAGTCTTCACAGGTTTGAAGATTACCTTTCTTCAGATGGCCCTTTCCAGGTGTTTTCCCAGACATTTTATCCAACCATCAGTTTTATTTCACTTATCCAAGGTCGGGTTGCAGTGATAGTAGCTTTAGCAGGGACGCCAAGAATCCCCACTCGCCAGACACTTTATCCAGGTCTTCCGGCGGAATCGTGAGGCGTTCCGAGGCCAGCTCAAAGACATAGTCTCTCCAGCATGTCTGGGTTGTCCCCAGGGCCTCCCCCTAGTGAAACGTGCCTGGAAAACCTCACTAGGGAAGTGTCCGGGAGGCATCCTAATCAAATGCTCCAGCCACCTCATACGGCTCCTCTCAATGTAGAGGAGCAACGGCTCTACTCTGAGCTCCTCCTGCATGACCAAGCTTATAACACTAACTATAAGGGACTCTGTGGAGGAAACTCATATCTGCTGCTTGTATTCAGGATCTTGTTCTTGACCCCGAGCTCATCACCATAGATGAGGGTAGGAAAATAGATTGATGGGTAAATTGAGAGCGTCACCTTTTAGCTCTTTGTTCACCACAACAGACTGATATGAAGTCTGCATCACTGCGGACCCTGCACCAATCTGCCTGTCGATCTCTTTTTCTATTCTTCCCTGACTCGCGAACATGACACAAAAGATACTTGAACTCCTCCACCTAGAGCAGGATATTACCCCCATCATGGAGAGGGCACGCTACCCTTAGAGGTGCTTATTTTTATCCCAACGAACTGCTCCAGGGAGAGTTGGAGATCATGGCCTGATGATGGCCCTAATCATCTGCAAAAAGCAGAGATGCAAATGACCAAATTGGAACCCGTTCTATAAGTCCACAAAACATCTCTACTGGTTGGGCAAATTCCTATGCACCCACAAGGATAGTGCCAAGAGTCGAGAGCTGATCCACTGTTCCATGGCCAGGACGAAAACCACACTGTTCCTCCTGAATTTGAGATTCGACTTCCTGATGGACCCACTCTCTAGTACCCCTGAATAGACCTTACCATTGAGGTTGAGGAGTGTGATTAACTCTGTAGTTTGAACACACCCGACGGTCCCCTTTGTTAAATAGGGGGTCCACCACACCAGTTTCCCAATCCAGAGGCACTGTCCTAAATATCCATGCAATGTCGCAGAGACGAGAAAACCAGGAAAGTCCCACAACATTGGGAGACTTTAGGAACTCAAGGCGAATTTCATCCACCCTTGGGCCTTGCCACCAGGGACCTTTTTAACCACCTCAGTAACCTCAACCCCAGAGATTAGAGAGCCCACTTCAGAGAACCTCGACTCCGCTAACTCATGGGAAGGCATGTCGGTGGAATTGAGGAGGTCTTCCAAGTTATCTGCCCATCGACTCACAATGTCCCGAGTCAAGTTCAGTAAGTTCTCCTCATGCCTGTTTGGGTTTTCTCCAGGCACGCCAGTTTCCTCTCACATCCCAAAAACATGCATTAACTGGGCACTCTGAATTGTCCCAAGAATTAACTGTGAGTGCAACTCTTGTCTGCCTCCATGTGCCCTGCGATTGCCTCCAGGCCGTTGGTCGCTGGGATAGGCTCCAGCACTCCCGCGACCCTTGTGAGGATAAGTGGCTAAGAAAATGGATGGATGGATGGATGGATGGATTTACTATTCTTATGTATAATAAGCAGGATTGTCTTTCCAAGACTTTCGGGGGAAAAATCGGGAACTATACATGATAAATTACAGTAGCATGTGCTGAATAATATGTGAACTGTAGCTATAGGAACATCAAGGTTTTTACCTATAACATGCTTATCCACAGTGACGAAAATAAGTATTTGAACACCTTGCTATATTACAAGTTCCCCCACTTATAAATCAGAAAATAAGTATTTGAACACCTTGCTATATTACAAGTTCCCCCACTTAGAATTCAGAAAATAAATATTTGGACACCTTGCTATATTACAAGTTCCCCCAATTAGAAATCATGGAGGGGTCTGAAATTTTCATCGCTGGTGGATGTGAGAGAGAGAATCTAAAAAGAAAAACCCAGAAATCACAAAATGTGATTTTTTTTAATGATTTATTGGTGTGATAGAGCTGCAAATATGTATTTGAACACCTGTCCATCAGCTAGGATTCTGGCCCTCAAAGACCTGGTAGTCCGCCTTTAAAAGTCCACCTCCACTCCATGTATTATCCTCAATCAGATGCACCTGTGTGAGGTTGTTAGCTGCATAAAGACACCTGTCCACCCCATACAATCAGTAAGACTCAAACTTGTAACACGGCCAAGACCAAAGAGCTGTCCAAAGACACCAGAGACAAAATTGTACAACTCCACACAGCTGGAAAGGACTACGGAGAAATTGCGAACCACCTTGGGGAAAAAAAGTCCACTGTTGGGGCAATCAACATGACGGTCAATCTCAATCGGAGTGGAGCCCCATGCAAGATATCACATCGTGAGGTCTCAATGATCCTTAGAAACGTAAGGAATCAGCCCAGGACTACACGACAAGACTTGGTCAATGACCTGAAAAGAGCCGCGACCACCATTTCCAAGGTGACTGTTGGTAATACACTAAGACGTCATGGTTTGAAATCATGCATGGTACAGAAGGTTCCCTTGCTTAAACCAGCTAGTCAAGGCCCATCTTAAGTTTGTCAATGACCATTTGGATGATACACAGGAGTCATGGGAGAAAGGTTTGTGGTCAGATGAGACCAAAATGGAGCTTTTTGGTCATAATTCCACGAACCGTGTTTGGAGGAAGACGAATGATGAGTTTTATCCAAGAACACCATCCCGACTGTGAAACACGAGGGTGGTAGCATCATGGTTTGGGGGTGATTTTCTGCACATGGGACAGGACGACTGCACTGTATGAAAGAGAGGATGACCACAGCCATGTATTGTGAAATTTTGGGGAACAACCTCTTTCCCTCAGTCAGAGCATTGAAGATGAGTCATGGCTGTGTCTTTCAACATGACAATGACCCGAAGCACACAGCCAGGAAAACCAAGGAGTGGCTCCGTAAGAAGCAGATTAAGGTTCTGGCGTGAACGAGCCAGTCTCCAGACCTAAACCCAATAGAAAATCTTTGGAGGGAGCTGAAACTCCGTGTTTCTCAGCAACAGCCCAGAAACCTGTCTGATCCGGAGAAGATTTGTATGGAGGAGTGGGCCAAAATCCCTCCTGCAGTGTGTACAAACCTGGTGAAAAACTACAGGAAAAGTGTGACGTCTGTAATTGTAAACAAAGGCTACTGTACCAAATATTAACATTAGTTTTCTCAGGTGTTCAAATACTTATTTGCAGCTGTATCACACAAATAAATCATTAAATAATCATAAATTGTGATTTATAGGTTTTTTCTTTTTAAATTATCTCTCTCACAGGGGACATGCACCTACAATGAAAATTTCAGACCCCTTCATGATTTTAAAGTGGGAGAACTTGCAATAGAGCAGGGTCTTCAAATACCTATTTTCTTCACTGTATTGTCTTTACTTGGGCCAATAATGTATTATATTATAATAATTTATTTTTTAATCTCCTGAGACAACATTCTCCTCCGCTTTATGTTGTCCATGTTCAGTGTGGTACACACCATGCCATTAAAATGCACAGTGACTACTTAGTACCCTTTAAAACTTGCAGAATGATTAAGAGTTTGACGACATCTGTGTCGGTTTTTAAAAAAATAAACCTTAGTTTACTCTGTCCCTATGGTCAACTGTTTCTGGAGGAACCATCATTTTTGTCAACGTTTGTTCCATCCATCCAGTCATCTCCTTAACCGTTTATCCTCACTCGGGTTGCGGGATTGCCTATCCTAACTATCTTTGGGCAGAAGACAGAGGCTACACCCTGGCCTGGTTGTCACCTAATCGCAGGGAACATAAACAAATAACCATTTCAACTCACATTCAAATCTACAGGAAATTAAGAGTTTTCAATTAACCTACAACGGGACGTGGGAAGAAACGAGTGCTCGGAAAAAAACCACGGAGGCACGAGGAAAATACGCAAACTCCACACAGTCGGGATTTGAACCCCGGTCCTCAGAACTACGAGGCAGATGCTCTACCATGTCAGCAACGTTTCTTTCATTGATGTATTGTTTATTATTTGTGTTGAACCAAAGCTGAACAGCATTGTTTGATTTTTGCAGGTAAATTATTTGTTTACTAATTATTACTTTTGGCACCATGGTGGTGCAATTGTAGCATGTTCGTTTTTGGTTGTCTGAATGACTGTATTACATTGTTCTCCGGTGGCCAAGGCTGCCACAAAAGGAATTCAAGCATATCATGATAAACAAATGTTTAATCATAACATTACATAAACAATATTTAGGTGGCACAACTATTTGGACGTTGGCCTCACAGTTATGAGGACCGGGGTTCAAGTCCCGGCCACTTCCGTGTAGTGTTTGCATGTTTTCCTCGTGCCTGCATGGGTTTTTCCCGGGCACTCTGGTTTCCTCCCTAATGCCAAAAACCTGCATTAATTGGAGACTCTAAATTGTCCCTAGGTATGTTTGTGAGTGTGACTGTTATCTGGACCATGTGCCCTGCAACGTGTTGGCAACCAGTTTAGGGTGTACCCTGCCTCCTTCCCAATGACAGATGGGATAGGCTCCAGCACTCCTGTGACCCCCGGCAGGAAAAGCGGCTCAGAAAATGGATGGATGTATTATTACTTTTGACAGTTTGAGTTATTTCAGTGACCTTTATGAAATGCTCCTTCTTTAACAGAAGGGTGCCAACAATTGTGACCAGTATTAAGAGGAAATTAACGTAATGATGTGTGTAAACAGGTTGATGGCAGTTGGTCTGAGGGTCGTTTTGCAGTCTACATTTCTAAGATGACATTTAAATTTTAGATACATAAAGTTCACGATCACAAACAACTCTAGAATAAGGATGTGCAGAATTCTAACAATTCTGCATCTTGTGTCATCATTTTAATATTTTAGGCTTGAAAAAAATATCTTTCTACTCGTATGCAGAGTGTGAAGCATGAATGACTTACCTTAAAGATGAGCTCTGGTGTACTGGCTGCTACTTCCTCTATGTCCATACCTCCTTGGGGACTTCCAACCATAACGGGACCATTACAGGAGCGATCCATTAAAATGGCAAAGTAGGTCTCCCTGTTTATGTCCAAGGCTTCAGCAACCATGACCTGGACAATAGTGTAGAGGTGGCTGATTAATGAATTTGGTTGGCTACAATGACATTTCATGACTGTACTGATTATCAGATGTGTTCCAAATGAAAGATAATACGTCATTTGCTAAACTCACTTTGACCATGGTTAATACAGTATTTTGATGATGTACAGCAGGAGTGCTCAATGGGTCGATCACGATCAACAGTTTGGGTCGATCGCGAGGGACTGCCCTGCTTGAAAAGTTGATCTTGGGGTAAAAAAGTCTGGGCACCCCTGATGTACAGTATATGCAATAGGACATTTGAAAAGTAAAGACATGGAAACATTGGCAGAATCATTTATGCTTGGTGGTCTGAAGAAAGAAAGATATCACAGAGAAACATGAGTCTAATTTGGAAAACCAAAAAAGGGATTGGTATACTGCCTTGCTATAGACCTCTGCCCATTTTGTTTAGTGGAGACAAAGCAATCTTGATTCTGCTTTTTTCCTTAAACAGTATAGTCTCATTTCACACATCTCTTTTATCACTGCTGCTCATCCTTCAAGCAACATTGACAGGAGATCCATTTGGATGAGGGACAAATGCTTCCCAATGTATTGTATGCCTTTCTCTGCTCTGTGGTGCAGTAAAGCCTGAGAGTGGAATCAAGCTTCATTGGAGGGTTGACACTTAACCCCATTGCTGTCATATGATTGGCAAAGCCCAGACTAAAAGGACTACATTTACTAACCTTTAACACTTGCTTGATTCCGAAAAACAGTTTTCAATTAAACTTTAAAGTGGTCCAGTTTTGGAAAAGTCTCAAAATGAGGTCCATAGCATAATGTATCGAATGCAGTCCTTTTTTTTATTTTTACCACTAACTGTCAAATGAATTAAGAATAAAAATTATATTGTACAGTAATCAAACAATAAGTACTCTATTTACTCTTATAGTCTACTTTTTCATTTTCACATTCAAAGAGGACTATTAAACAATTTCTTGAACCAAATTCTTAATTGAAATTACAGTATATCCCAAGAACATCCTGTTTAGTGATTGGGTTCAACGCCAAAATGTGAAAAGGATTTTTGTTTTTTGGGGGGGGCTTTACGTTAATTTCAATGGGGGGGGTATTTAATTTTAGTTACGACTGTGGTCTTAGAATTAATTGAACTAGTATCTCAAAGCATCACTGTACATTCAAATAAAATAGGAGGGGAAAAAAATCTCTGTACAACAACTTACTGTTTTCACTTTCACTCCATCTTTAGGTGTCTGCTTTGTCGTCAGATTGAAACCCAGCATCTTATTGGCCAGCTCACCAACAACTGCAGGGCTATGGGTGAGGTATTAACACATTGCCACTTTAACAACATAAAGGACGAGAGAACAGTGAAACTTAAATTATGAGCATCAATGCAGCGTATTACGCGTGACTGTAACTGAATCTCATTTTTATAAGTATGCAAGGATTGCGTTTAAAGAGCATGCCTGATTTATAAATGAATTATGAAGAAACAATAGGGCTGCGCTCATCAAGAAAATCTCTGCCTACCAAATTCTCTGAGTGCAGATGCACTATAAATTTACCCCTTGCAAATAAATATATATATATATATATATATATATATATATATATATATATATATACACACATATATATACACATACACACATACAAACATACAAACATTTTTTGTGCATATCCATCACACACACAAATGTTTCAAATCATCAGACCAATTTTGACATCACTCAGACAACCCAGGGAAATACAAAATGCAGTTTTCAAATAATTCAATGTATTAAGGCACAGAAAAATACAAACATTTCTGATGCTCTGTGAAAAAGTAATTGCCCCTTGAACCTAATAACGGGTTGTGTCAGCCTTGGCAGAAATACCTGAAATCAAGAGTTTACGATAATTGGTGATGATCTTTCACATCACTCAGGAGGAATTTTATCCCAGTCTTCTTTGCAGAATTGTTTCAACTCTGCCACAGTGGAGGGTTTTCTAGCATGAACTGTCCGTTTAACGTCAAACCACAGCATCTCAATTGGATTTAAATTCGGAGTTTGACTTGGCCACTCCAAAACCTGAATTTATTTATTTTTTTGAGGCATTCAGAGGTGGACTTGCTGGTATGTTCCAGATCGTTGTCCTGCTTCATGATCCAAGACCGCTTGAGTTTGAGGGCACAAACTGATGGCGGGATGTTATCCTTTAGGATTTTTTTGGTACACTGCAGAATTCTTTGTTCCATCAGTCACAACAAGTTGCCCTGTTCCTGAGGCAGCCCCAGACCATCACAGTGCCACCACCATGCTACACTGTTGGCATATTTTTCTTTGTAATCAAATCCTGTCATTTGTATTCCAGATGTAATGTGCCGCACACCTTCCAAAATGTTGCATTTTTGACTCGTCAGTCCACAGAATGTTTCTCCAAAAGTCTTGAGTATCATCAAGTTTTTTTTTGGCAAATGTAACATGAGTTTTTGTATTCTTTGCTGACAGAGGGGATTTTGCCTGGGAACTATCCCATGGATGCCAATTTTCAGCAGTGTCTTTTGTATGGTAGAGCCATGAACACTGACCTGAACTGAGGCCAGCGAGGCCTGCAGGTCTTTTGATGTCTGAGGTTCTTTTATGACCTCATGGATGAGTTGTCATTGGACTCTGCAGCTGTGAGAAGGATATATATAAAAGAAAAAAAAAAATATATATATATATATATATATGTGGAGTGGAGGAAATATTTGATTTTGTATTTTTTTTGTATCTCCACCTGCTGACAAAAACAAAAGTGGGCTACAGTTTTAATGGTAGGTTTAAGTTAAAGGTGGGAGGCAGAGTATCAAAAAGAAAATTTAGAACATCACATTAGAAAGGAAAAAATGTTTTTACACTTCATTTAGTGTCTTACAGACTCATCCTCTCACATTAAGAAGGTACACCTAATCTAAACTTGTTCATTGGATGAACGGGGCTGTCCAAAGTTTGCCAATGAACACCTGAATGAATCTGAGAATAATTGAGAGGAGATGTGGTCAGATGAGACAAAAATTGAGCTGTTCGGAATCGATTTGACTCGCCGTGTTTGGAGGAAGGGGAATTCAGACTATGAATCCAAGAACACTATTTCCATCTTCATGAATGGAGGTGGAAGCATTAAGGCCTTTTTATACTGCACTTGGCAAAGTGTCTGATGACGTCGACTTTCTCATTCATTGTGTTGTGCGCTGAGGCGACGTCAGCATGTTTTGACATGACGCACTGTGTCACGTTACTGCAGAGGGCATCTGATGTTGCATTGCATCATTGAATAGAAAAATGCCAAAAAAGGTCCTCCAATGGGAGCATGGCTGGCAGAGTGATTTCTGATTACTTTTGGCAGACATGTACTGTAAATGGCAAAGGGTAATGGAGGAAGGCCTAATAATTGCATTGTGCTGATATCCAAAACTTTTGACCAATAGAATAATGATATACCGAGAGCTTTTCCACCCCCTTTCAAAGCTCCCTGCTCAGCCTAAGATACTTCAATCATTGAAGTGCTCCTCCTGGAACTAGAAAGTACACTAGCAAACTTAATCTGTGAGGCTGCCGTGAAGTTAGCATGTGATATTCCATTTTCCTTGTTTTTCTTTTTAGCTGCTGCATCACTTAGTTCTTCTTAAAATAAACAACAATAGGACTATCTTTTCCAACAATATGTGGTCCAATCAGCGGGCAAACCCTCCCAACCTCCTTCCAGGATGTTGCGTCACCACTGCCAAATATGGTAGCGTCACACCCCCATTGCTTTTGCTGCTACACTTTGACATGGGGACTTTTCACACTGAGCAAGTACAGTGTGGAAAAACCTCTTTTATTTGAGGGTATTCTTCTCCAAAGGGGCTGGGCTTCACCGCATCAAGGGAAAATATGGACAAAACCTTGCAGTGTAAATTCCTGGATGACTAACTCCTACTCCCAGCCAGAAAATGGGTCTTGCAGGATGGTAATCCAAAGTACACAAGCAAGGAAATGAAAGAGTGTCTAAAGAAGAACCACATTATTTTGATTTGAACCCAGGCCCCCAGAATTGTGAAGCAGCAGTGCAAACCAGTTGTGCAGCCCCTTTTCTTGTGAATGTATTTATTTTAGCTTTAGTGACCAGTACGTATATTAACAGGATTATTATGACTTTATTTTATTTTTATTTTAATTATTGTGTTATTGACCACAAATACATTTCCTGGTTTGAATGCACCCTATTTTTTCCATTTATCTATCTATGACAGAGACATACAGCGACAGAACAGTTCAATGCACTTCCATTGAATGACAAAAGGTACAATTAAGATGAGTACCACCTGTTGTCATTCATATAACAGAATAAATCATGGTTCCCTGGAAAAAATATCAGCTTTGTGTTCAATAAAATCCAAACGTGTTAAACAACAGTTCTTACTCAAGACAGAGCACCTTTGGATAAATGTCACCGACTTTTCAAGTGAGCAATAGTAATGAAACACATTAACTTAAAAGAGATAACATAATATTTGGTGGCATAACCCTTATTGCAATAATAACTGGATCCAGCTTGTGACCCATAGACTTCACCAGACTCTTGCATTCTTCATTAAAAATCTTTTTCCAAGCCTTTACTTTAGCCTCTTTCTTTTGCAATTGAATTTATTATTTTGAATCCAAAGTCCAATATATCTGAAAGGGAATGTAAGAATTTTTTTATCCATATGACAAATTCAATTTAAAATAAGCAACAACAGATATCTGGAAACTGTAAGAAATAGCAATTGATCGGTGGTCCCACAACATAGTTGTACAGCTGGGTCCATGACTGTTGTCCTGCACGCTTATTCCATCCTATCTTGTCCTGTCCTTCCCTCCTGTATTGCTACAGGAGTTAAAAACAAAGTTTATCAGTTCGAACATTAAAATAACTTGTCTTTGTGTTGTATTCAATAAAACATAGGTTGAACATGATTTGCAAAGCATTGTAGTCTGTTTCTAATCTATGGTTAACACAATGTCTCAACTTCATTGGAATTGGGTTTGTAAGAATAGATTTGGACTGATATCTGGTTCAGGAGTGCAAATACACAACAAACACACTCAATGCTTGGATTCATTCAGTTTTTATCGGACAAGGATTAGCACACAAAAGTTTACAGTATTTAGTACACAGTAATGGGATTTATAGTGGGAATTATAGGTGCCATAGAATGCAATAATAGTATATAGTCAATGTTTATCAGCTATTTCTAATAACTTGAAAATTGGGCCATAGGTTTTACGTTTATCGTTTGTAATTTTTTTTTTACAGTGTACTGTTTGCATCATTTTTTTTTTTTTTTTTGTAAGCGTATGAACGCGCATTGTGTTCTGCATCTTAGCTTATCTCATGGGAAAACCCACATTGTGTGCTGCAACCCAATTAGCTAAAGGACACCCACTCCTGCATCACACCCAGAGTGCACGGACAGCGAAGGAGGAAAGCGTGACACTTTAGTGCTGTACGTTTGCAAGTTTACTCCCTGGCAATCTCAAAATATCACCGAAACAAACAACAAAGACACCTGCAGTTGGACCCAAAAAGCAGAGGAAGATGTTAATCACTGCATTTGTTCATTGCAGTTCTCAAATAAAATCAAAGCTGAAATGTCCGTTTATAAGAATATTATTGCCCAGAAGAAAAAAAGCAGCACCAACAACTACCCATAACTATGTTCTTCACTAAGGGCTTCAGAGGAAAAAGATGCTAGAGCAGAGCCAGGACGAAGAGGCACCGCCAGAGGAACTATAGAACATGTGTGAGTCGCTATTATATTAATAATTATTTCTGATATGTCTAACCTCAAAGATAGATAATTACAATTAAATTTGCTATTTCTAAAAGCCATCATATTTTTCTTTTTATAGCAAAACATGTGTACCCGGTGTGACGGTTTGAGCGCTCCCCCATGCTGAAAAGTCCCCTTGTGATTAATGCACATAAGTTACTAACAGGGGAACTCTGGGTACGTAGTAGACTGTTACTGGGAACGGCTCTCATAGTTCCCCTTCTTCTACATAGACCGAGCTAACATACGTTATATCCTAACCGTAACACTAACCTAACGTCAAAATAAAAGTATACATATATCTGTACCTTGGCTGTGTTTGTCTTTCTGAGACGTCCATAGCGAACATGAACACTCGGTGACAAGTTGTCGAATGGCACACGTTGAAGCATGGATGCGGATGTTTCAGACTGCCCAGAAGTTTACAAAATATACGCACATGCGCATTCATCACAAGAAGACTTTTCAGCACCGGAAGAGCTCAAACCATCACATCCTGGTTATAGTGGATGGAGGGACATTTAGATTTTTAGTTTTCAAATAAATGTTTTGGCTTAAAAGAGGTTTTGAGCTTTGGTTAATTCTAGACTACAGTAGTGTACTTTTTTTTTTTTTTAAATCTATGAAGGTTTGAAATTTGAGTGTTTTTTTTTAAAAGAGAGAAATGTGATAAAATGCCTGAGAAAAATTTATAAAGTGGGAGGTTAGGGATTTTACACACTTAAAACATATAAGAAAAGCATACTTTGAATGAAAATAACATTCTGTAAATGAAAGAAAAGTAACCAATATGATGTGTTAATAAAAAAACTGTAAATAAAAAAGAAATCTTGTAAACGAAATAATATGTAATGAATGAAAAAACATTTAAAAACGAAGAAAAAATAACTTCTACACGGATTTCACTTAACGCCGGTGTTTTGGAACGTAACCCCCGCATTACATGAGGGAACACTGTACAACAAATACAAAGGAACTGACCATGTAATTCTATGACAACCCCTAAAGGCCTTTGCCTTAATAAAAGACAAAACCAAAAAAGAAAAAAGGAAAAAGAAATTGTAAAAAAAGAAAAAATAAATCTGTGATCTTTTCTTTTTGGTTGTTTGTGAGAGAGAGCAAGAGCAAGAGATTTCATATTGTCAAGGAAATTGTCACAACAACAATGGTCACATAAACACGTTTGTATTAAAAAATCTATTGAGTTAAAAATACAACATTGACAAGGGATGAAAACAAACTTAAATCTAAATAGGAGAAAAATCCACAAAATGTAAACCCTTAATTTAATATTTCATTCATAGCTCAATGGTTAGAGCATTGGTTTGGTAAACCAGGGGTCATGAGTTTGTATCTCACTGGGGCCTCTACTCCCCAAAAGGGGTTGCATCAGGAAGGGCATCCGGCGTAAAGAGTGTGCCAAACAAATATGAGCGTTCATCTGAGATGTCACGCTGTGGCGACCCCTAATGGAACAAGCTGAAAGAAACTTAATTTTTATTCAATAAATTTAGCATGCAAAATTTAATCTTTGTAAATGCACAAATCCTAACAGAAAAAAATAACTAGTAAGAAAATCTGGCAAGCATCAAAATCTAAATTTATAAGTACCATATAACTTGGGGCCACTAAATAAAACAAGAACAAAAAGAATCGGATTATTTTCAATAGTAATCCTGACTACTGTGTATATTTGTGACTTGGGAGAACTCTCTTGAGAAATAATACCTTTTTTTTTTTTTTTTTTTAAATCAAAAGGCCATACTCACTCCTTTGTTAGATGCACTCCACCTTGGAGCCCACTGTCAAACACACCCTTGCCTCTCCCACCAGCCAGAATCTGAGCTTTTAGCACGATCTCTTTGGCATCTGAAAAGCAAAGCAGGTGTATATGGACACATACACAAGGACAATGTGTAAAATTAAGGGGGTTATCCCCTTTAACCTTGACCTTTTCATCAGACTGAGGTAAGAAAAAAAATGGGAAAAATATCAGGTGTCCCACTGAATGTGATATGCTCAATCTAAGGTGAAAAATATTTACCGGTACATCAGGGCCAGGGAATGACTATTGATGATTTTTTCTGAAAACAAATCTCTTCCCATAAAAAGTAGAACATGCAATGTAAAAATAATTTGACCTTCTTCTCATATAAAATCACAGCTTCTCCTTTGCTGTCACTTTTACCGGACAACAGCTGAAAATTCACTATGCCACTGAGCTGTCTCTTCAGCATTCATCTTACAATAGCCTCATTTAAATGGAGTTGGTCCTCTTGAGGAAAGACCGTTCCAGGCAAGGTTATTATTATCAAAGTGGACGAGTTTGGTCATTGACAAGAGGCTCTCGTTCGGCTGGGAAATGTTTAGGGAAAAAAAAAAGTGGACGTCAAGACGTATACCCTAACCCTGGAGGCAAGAACCTCATCCTACAGTATGTCAATAAAAGAAGGCGAACATGAAGACAACCTTGGAAGTCATGGAGGCCTAAAAAACATCTTTCCACCAGCAACAGCTAGCGACCAGTACCACTTACCAGAAGATTAAAAAAAAAAAAAAAGTCTCTGACAGGTAGGCAGGGATAAAACTAGTACTGCAATACAGTAGTGAAACCCATTTCTCAGTCTGGAGTTCAGAAAAAAAGAAGAGGAAAAGGCATACTCATGCACAAAAGTGGTTTGAGAAGAGTCATAAATGATTGAATATACTCACAAAAATTGCCAGTTTGCGAAATTAAAGAATTGTAAGTAAGATGAAACAGTGTCTTGCTGGCATGAGCAGTTAGAGAGGGATGGCAGTAGAAAGAATTTCCTGGCAATCTTTAAAGGAGTGCAAATTAAATATTGTGTCCCATTGTTTGAAATGTGGTAGAAAGATATAGCAGAATTTTTAAAGATTGGCCAGATTGACGGTTTAACCTTTGAAAGAGATATTCAATTATTATTTTAATTATAAACTGAATTTTAATACTGATATTGAAAATGAAAAATAAAGCAAGTAGTCAGAAAATTATTGTGATTTAATGATATAGAACTTTCCGGTTTCATAATAATCGATACGAATCTACCGTAATTTCCAGCCTACAAGCCACAATTTTTTTTCCACACGCTTTCAAGCCTGCCCTGCGGTTTATGCGGTGATGATAAGACAAATTTCTGCTTTTTTTTCCCAGGGCTGCAAGGGGGCACTCAAGCTGAAAAGGTAAGAATGAGACCGGTGGAATATTTGTGACGAGGAAGTGACTTTTACCAGCCCTGTTAGCGCTGCGCTAGCGTTAGCACTGTGCTAGCATGTTGCTGCTGTGTTACTGGCTTGTCTTGGTGATATTTACCAGTAAGTTTTATTTTAACTGGCCCTGTTAGCGTTAGGACTAGGGTAATCAATAGCGTTAAACTCTTTCTGTGTACCATCTTTCTTTGTAAATATCTTGTGTTTCAATATGGGTTTTAATGTGGCCACTTGCAGCATTTACACAGCTGTGGTGTATGTATGTACCGAATGATATAGTATTTCCTTTACAAATGTACTCGGTGAGGCTTGTAACCAGGTGCGCTCTGTAGGCCGAGAATTACTGTAATGATTTGGCTATCTCAATTTTAAATGACAGTATTAATTGTGAATGGCACTTCAAGCGCTCATACCATCCTACACCACTTGAAACTATAATAAAAAACACTGAAATTAATACCACTCAGACCATTTCAATAAAGACTAAAGATGACCTGATGATAATGTTGTGGATGGTTGGCCTATGTAAAAACAATACAGTGAGCAAAACAAGTATTTGAACACCCTGCTATATTGCAAGTTCTCCCACTTAGAAATCAAGGAAGGGTCTGAAATGTTCATCGTAGGTCCATGTCCACTGTGAGAGAGATAATATAAAAAGAAAAATCCAAAAATCACAATGTATGATTTTATTTCGATTTATTTGTGTGATTCTTCTTCCGGCTTGTCCTGTTAGGGGTCGCCACCTAAAATTCTGACCCCCCCAAAGACCTGTTAGTCCGCCTTTTAAAGTCCACTTCCACTCCATGTATTATCCTGAATCAGATGCATCTGTGTGAGGTCGTTCGCTGCATAAAGACACCTGTCCACCCCATACAAATCAGTAAGACTCAAACTTGTAACATGGCCAAGACCAAAGAGCTGTCCAAAGACACCAGAGACGAAATTGTACAACCCCACATGGCTGGAAAGGGCTACGGAGAAATTGCCAAGCAGCTTGGTGAAAAAAAGTCCACTGTTGGAGGAATCATTAGAAAATGGAAGAAACTAAACATGACGCTCAATCTCAATCGGAGTGGAGCCCCATGCAATACATCACCTCGTGGGGTCTCAATGATACTTACAGAGGTGAGGAATCAGCCCAGGACTACACGACAGGACTTGGTCAATGGCCTGAAAAGAGCTGGGACCCCTGTTTCCAAGGTGTCTGTTGGTAATACACTAAGATGTCATGGTTTGAAATCATGGAAGGCACGGAAAGTTCCCCTGCTTAAACCAGCACATGTCATGGCCAGTCTAAAGTTTGCCAATGATCATTTGGATGATACAGAAGAGTCATGGGAGAAGGTTTTGTGGTCAGATGAGACCAAAAATGAAGTTTTTGGTCATAATTCCACTAACCATGTTTGGAGGAAGACGAATGATGAGTTCCAACACAAGAACATCATCCCTACTGTGAAGCATGGGGATGGTAGCATCATGCTTTGGGGGTCGTTTTCTACAAATGGGACCGGACGACTGCACTGTATTAAGGAGAGGATGACCGTGGCCATGCATTGTGAGATTTTGGGGAACAACCTCTTTCCCTCAGTCAACCGTGGAGTGGCTCCGTAAGAAGCCTATCAAGGTTCTGGGGTGGCCTAGCCAGTCTCCAGACCTAAACCCAATAGAAAATCTTTGGAGGGAACTGAAACTCCATGTTTGTCAGAAACAGCCCAGAAACCCGTCTAATCTAGGGAAGATCTGTGTGGAGGAGTGGGACAAAATCCCTCCTGCAGTGTGTGCAAACCTTGTGAATAACTACAGGAAACGTTTGACCTCTGTAATTGCAAACAAAGCACTATACCAAATAAGATTGGTTTTCTCTGGTGTGCAAATACTTATTTGCAGCTGTATCAAACAAATAAATAATATTAAAAAAAAAAAAAATCACAGTGGACATGAACCTACGATGAAAATCTCAGACCCCTCCATGATTTCGAAGTGGGAGAACTTGCAATATAGCAGGGTGTTCAAATAATTATTTTCTTCACTGTACATTAACAATTATATATTATTATGCAGGCTTGAAAAAATATTAGTCACAGACTAATCACCTATGTTTACAGATGGCATAATGGTGTTCATTGTAGAGAGAAGGACAACTATTTCAAACTTGTATTAATTGAAATTATTTTTACCAGTTTTTTTATTTAGTTTGATAAGTGTGGTTTTGGATCAGAGGCTGCATTTAGCCACCATGGCCCACCCCAAAGGAGGTTTAAGAATGTTTGATTCAACTTTCAGCTGATTTCTTATTTATTCAAACTGTCATTCATTTCAGTGTTTTATCCTATTTTACTACATTTCTTGCCGTTCTTCAGTTATTATGTCCTGTTCCCTTGTCTTCTAGTCTTTTTGACTTTTGAAGTTTAACGCCAGTGTCCAGTGTGGGATACTCCACATTGGGAAGTATGTTCGGTCTACCCGGATGGATATTATCTTGCAGTTTCCCCAAATCTGGGTGCTGCGGGGCTTTGCACAATGTGGAGAACCTATCCCGGCCTACCCAGGTCATGGTGGTCTCTGCGGCAGCATCTTCTGCTCACTCCAGATCAGGCCATTTTTTTCTCAAGCATGGCTCAGTGCCAAGAAGCAGTAGAAAAACTTAAGTCTCAATATATTTTATATATAGGGCAGACAAGCGAGTGAATTAACAATGCACAACATTTCCAATGACATCACACGCAATCACAGCAATCCTGTCATCATCCTCAGGTCTTACATAATTTCCAGTGTGTGTGAGAGAGACTCAGTTTTTCCTTGCTAGGTAATTAGTCCAAAGGAATAAGAGAGGATGCCCATAACAGGAGCTGGGGGGAAAGAAAAAGGTTCATTCTATGAGTACCTCCACGATCCTTCTTTTGCGCCAATATTTAAAACTGCAACCGCTCCAACTACCCCAACACTCACTTTATCATTGTCACATATAACCTAATGAAGTTTATCTGGTGTAGACACTCAATGAAAAGTCACACCTCTTCTTCCAGCCACCGCGCCTTCACTGGCCCTACAAAAGCTACATGAACTGGACTTCTTGATTATAAAATCTAAACCTTAAAACAAAAGAAACCGCTTAAGGCATGTAAATTATAGATCTTGAGAACATTTTCCCTAAGAACAAATGAGGACTCTCTGTGTATCATTGGCATGAAGACAAGAACCTGTCTGCATATTCTAACCCAACCAAAACTTTTTAACTCATGACTACCACCTTGTGTGCTGGAATCCTTATACACGCAAAGAATCGGCTGATCAACCGTGCACTGTGCTGTAGGAAGTGGTTCTGACAGTGGTTTGCTGGAGCCCCAAAACCTTGGAAATGGCTTTGTAACCTTCTCCAGAGAGATGGATTTTTTTCCTCATTTCTTCTTGAATTTTTTTGGATTGTGGTAAAATCCATTGAGTTCTTGAGAACTTGAATCAACTTCATTTTTTCCAAGAGATTCTAAAGTGTATTATTATTGTGTTTATTAATTCAACAAGTATGGTGATGGTAATCAGGTTTGGGTGTGGGAAACTGAACTCACCTTTCCCAAATTTGTGGTTAGTCACAGTGACTTTGTGATTTGACAAGGGGGCAATTGGGTTTTCACAGAGGGTCAGAGAGTTTTGGATTATTTTTTGGGCCTTGATAAATTGAATTATCATTTGAAAACTGCATTTTGTATTTCCTTGGATTGTCTAAGAGTGAATCATAAAATTCAATGAACCAATTATTTTAAATATGTGTGTGCGATAGGGCTATGCAAAAAAAAATAACTCAAAAATTAATCATATTTTAAAGAGTGGTTTTGTATTATTTTTTATCTATAATCTTATTTTGTATTAATCTTAAATCATGTTTGTATTTATGTTTTGATGTCTTTTTAAAGTACTTTGAATCACCTTTTTATTGAATTGAAACAAATAAACTTGCCTTGCCATAGTCAACTGATCTGTTTACCTCCTTACCCTAATAGCTTGCAGTTTTCCCTAAAATTTACCAGTTTTGTGCATCTGAGGAGGAGTCCATTGTATTGAAACGAACCCCCCCCCCCACACACACACACACAGCGTTTGATTTATTACATGTAAGACAGAACATGTACTTTGTGTGCAAGGCGTTTACTAACACACATACATGCCAAGGGCACATTTCAAACCATGCATTTAGGGTTGCAGATTTATTTCATTCCATGTCTCCCTGCAAATTTTTGTGTTCCAGATACAGGACGCACATCAAACCATATTCCTATATAGAGAGACAAGCAGCAATGTTAAACATACAGAAGTATGTTTTTAGAATTAATCAGTTTAGGATCATAACTATTGTGTCCATATTTCTCTCTAATGAGGCCATCTCTGTGCAGCGCCACAAACCTATGGTAAGACCTCTGTGATACTTTTCCATTAAACACTTGAATCATAGACACATTTCCATGAGAAACCATTTTTATCTCTCTTTTTAACTTTAAATGCTCCCTGACAACATCCATTTAAAAATGGCACAGTGATGACTGTCATAATTTTCTTTTTGTGGGCTCACCAGTGATAATTGATTGTGTCTAGGGATATACAGTACTTCCAGTACCACTTCCCCATTTTAATGACTTAAGTAGAAATCAAAATCAAATCATTTGTTATGTAGCTTGCATGCATGCAAGGTGTCATGGAAACAAGCAATAGCCTCCAGTTTACTTCTGCTGGCACATTAGTATCATGCAAATTCAATAGAGGAGGATGTGTTTCTAAAATAATTCCATGTCTCACCCTCAACGTGAATAGGTTAGGGTGCGTAATGAGGAGGTGGAAACACTAAGCTGCTTACGAAAATCATCTCTGTGAGAGACAGGCGGATTTACCCTGTAAAGCCTATTTACAACTGTTAGGACAATTTACAAATTCATAGCTTTTTCAAAACCAGAGACTTAAGAGCCATCTAATTTATTCTGTACCTTTAGTTACCAAGAGAGGCCACTGAACATTTTGTACATATATGTGTTCTCTAAGCTCTTGTATTATATGCCCAGTTGCATATTTTGTTAACCCTTAAATATGTGATTGAATTGTTTTTATCTGCTCCAGACAGATTCATTGTATATTCTCAGCCTACACAACCCTCTCTCTTAATCAGGTATTTGCCACCATTGATAGAGGTGTCGCACCATGTCTTACTTTGTCACAGGTAAATATTGTTAAGGAACAAGAGCTGTTCTGTCCATCCAGGGACTCAAGGGAATATGCTAGTGAAGGAGAGCACTCTGTCACTGCTCTAAGCCATTCACCCTATGGGGTTGAACTAGGGTACTGAGGTAAAGCTGCTGTATTGCTGTTTGTTTACTATTTTAATCAACGAAAGGTGAGGCAAAGTTTAATTTTATGTACTAAAATAGAAGTAACAAAACAAGAATGGCATTGAGAAACTTAAATGCAGTCAAAGTAAAACTAAAGGGATGCATGAAAAAATAAAATGAGAGAAAAGTAGAATTTGGGTCAAATCCCTCTGCTTATTTTTATTTTTTTAACCATTCTGTTTACTGAAAATGCAGCTGGGTTTTATGGACAGACAGCATGGACGAAGGGAACAGGAGTTTAAAAATGGTGAGGCTATCTGGATATTTCAGCACAAGTAATATTCCAACAATCCACTTGTATTCTTATTTGTGGATGGGGGTGGGGGGGATACCCGGTGACGACATCCAATAACTAAATAAATAACTAGAGAAAAAGAAGAGCGAGGACAGAGAAGAGCAGGACATTTATCAGTGGTTCCAGCACAATTAATTAATTAGCCTATTGAATGTCTTATCGGGCTTATTAGTGAAAGAGCATCACCCGGAAAGCCCCATGCACAACATAACCCCACTGAGCGCTGCACCGAGGCGAACAGTCAACAACCCCAACAAAGTCAAGACAAACTCCTACCTAACCCTGCCAGCCTGGGGTGAACTTTAATAAAACCTGTTTGGTCACAATGTACTATTGACAGGAGAATTTTTTGTAGACTGTTGGCTAAAGCCTTAAAAATTATTTTGATGTCCATATTAATCGACATCAGTGAGTACCGTAATTTCTCAAAACTAGTACGCAATTTTTTTCCCAAAATATTTTCAAAAAGTCAATAGAGCGCATTATATTTAGGTATGGATGAAAAATAAAATATAAAATCACATTGTATAGTCGTATACAGGTACATATAGTGGTAAAAAAAAAAAAAAAAAGGTATACATATACATTTGTACATGATATTCGATGTCTTATGTTACAGATTTATATATATTACGGTAATGTGCGCCACCAACCTGAACTCTGACCTCCTGGGTGGGGGTGGGGGAGCTTTGCATTTTCCGATCGTTAGAAACGACTGCCCCTGACTTTGTTTTAACTTAAACGAAGACAAAAAATGTCAACCACAAGGGTTAGTTGTGCTGCTGCTTTTAAAAGAAATGTTTCAGTCTGGTTGATGACGCGGCCAAACCGGAAGCAAAACAATATGAGCTGAAACTATGTGGTATGATTGTACGATCATTAATAAAAAAACAAAAAAAAAGGATAGTGCACAAAATTGAAATGCTCACTTTTTTTAAAAGTGCCCGTTACGCTCATTTCTACATAGATTGAGCTTTCGTTTTGATCGCGACCTGACACTCTGAAGAGCTACTAAAGATGTAGCCGAACAGGGGCAAGAGACTGGGCTATTAGCACAGTGGACCTTCCTCTCAAAGCGCTGACAATAATGACAAATAAAGGGAACCAAGACTTGGGATTCAAAAAATGTTTCCTCACAAACACCATGGATGGCACAAAGGATGACATGCTGTGGGAAAAAGATGGCATCAGTGTTCGTGATGCAATGCAGGAGGCACTGGAAGTGGACCAAGTTATGAATGAGGAGTTCGACAGCAATGTACCAAAAGTAGCTACTATGGATCTTTTTCAGATTGGAGTTAGAGTCAGATGCTTTTGAAGGCTTGGCCAAGGATGTGTAATATGGTGGAAAAACTGCGCTATCCACAAACATTTGGCATATTTGATTAAAGGTCAAACAACAAGGATGTCATGGGTTCAGTTAAAATTCATGTTTGCATTCTTTATGTTACAGAATGTAATACACACACATAACTTTCAGCAAGTTTTCAAATATATATTGCATTGCCCACCCCCTACTTCAAATAATGAAAGTCAAACTTTGGTTAAGGCGTGTAATTTTTCCCAGCCGTCCATTCAGCCATGTCAATTGACCACAACTGAATAGGCCAACTCTCAAATCAGGGGGAGCTTCTCATCATTTACTTGTGAAACCTAAAATGTTAGCAAAAATAGCATACCAAGAACTGTGGATCTGTATTCTCATCATAGCGGCCTCCATTTGGCTGTAATTAAAAACAAAGGCACAATAACACACCACGCAAAAAGCTCTAAGAGATTTGTCTGATCCCTCAGCACTTATAAAAAGGTATGAGAAAAAGAGGCTGTAGTTAAAGGAAGACTCTCCTCAAAATTCAGAAGTAATATTATTATTACATATATTTTGGACGTTAATTGAAACACTTTAAAATATTTTTTTTTAAACCAAAGCAAAATCTGGATATGTGCCAGGTTTGACAGTCAGACCCAGAAGAAGCTTCTTTGACGCCGCTCCTGACATCACCAGTGCTTAGCATTATAGACCATTCGTTCTGGCTAAGCCAAGATACCAACGTGTTCTCGGGTCAACAATGGGGTCACACAACAGCAAGCACTGCAGGCGTGGCAAACGCTGATTGGCTGTCAGTTTTCCAGCCGGGCTCACTGGAATGTCTGAGTAAGACAGCAATTTCAATAATACTTTTCCAATTTAGAGATGTTTCTTGGTGAAATCTGTGGATAATTTTGGCATTACAAGAAACCCTCATCTACTAACTTTTGTGTGCTCCCATTCCAATGATTTTGGGAAGAGTCTTCCTTGAAGCCAACTAATCAGCAGTAAATATCGCTGTCAGCAATTTTCACTAGACACTACTTCATTTTTTGAAAGGAAAAGATGGAAGTAATGTGGGAAAAGGTGCTTCAAGTGTTAAGGGGCACTAGGCGACTACAGTGGGGACAGTTGGAATTGACCCCTCCGGAGAAATTGCGTAGGCCGCGTCGCTGACCAATCAGAGCCCAGAGATGTGCCTAAAAAATGAATGAATCGAAAAATGTCTTCGATGGATCAAACTTTGTGGAAGACCGCATGATCAACTGAATCCATCTAACCGGAACAGATATGTTTGCACGAAGGTAAGCCCTATTTTTGGTTTTCAATACATGTCTCATATAAATGAATTAGCAGTTATTCGCTTGCTTGTTAATTTTTTTTTGTTTCCTCACTTTGTTGACAGCATTGTTTTTCAACAAGCCTTTACATTTTCAATGTATAGTATAAATGTGTACTAATGCATTTGTAATGTTAATGATAAAAACTGAAAATTAATAAATAAATCATTAAAAAAATAATATAATACATGAAAAATTCAATGAGAGAGTTAACTAGTTCAAAATGTTACAATATTTATACTTCAGGTGCATTTTAATAATAGTTCTGGGCAATTGACTTTTGATAATGTCATGGGCATGTCCTTCCTCAACCTCGTACGCACCTGCTCCAGTGAGCTGGTGCGCCCACCTGGTTCGCGTCCATGCTAATTACTGTTGATATATATTGCCACGCATGTAGTCTAGTCCTTCGTCAGAATGTTGAACTTAAATGTCCTGTTCCTGCATTACCTTGTCTTATGTTACTGGCTACTCGGATGATTGGCCCTGCTTCATGTTTGACCTTGCCTCTTTGCCTGCCGATTCTGTTACTGTTGCTCTTCTGCGCTACCTTCCTTTGCAAAGAACCTGAACTGAATACACTCACTGCTCAAAAAGTACCTGGTCTCCGAGTCTTGCTCCTTGGGTTCAGCCTCGAGTTCTGCCCATGGCAGACAGAAGACTAAGACTGTCTCCATTCTTTGTTTCCCCATGGGGCATCATTTTACAAAAGCTTTGAGTTGCTGACAGCTCCTTGCATGTGTCAGTGCACCAGTATGGGTGCCCAAAAATTAAAACAATGAGCCATTAGTGTTTGAGTGACCCATCTGCCAAAAAATGTTAATACATACCCGCCCTCCCAATGAACCTGTTGAACTGTCATTAAAGTCAGTGGGAGTCAATGAACCATGAAGTATTTTACTTTTTGACAGCAGTAATGGAAAATAATTTGGTGAGCTTTTTCAAAGTACAGTAAAGGCATTTTAGTTTTAACATGGACACTGGGGAGAAAAAAAAGTGTGTGAACACTAGAATTTCTTCAATGTTTGCAGAAATGAGTCATAATTGTGGTCTGATTCCACAAGAATATACAGTCTGCTTAAACTAATATCAGAATGTTTTAATATTCATTCATTCATTTTCCAAGCCACTTATCCTCACAAGGGTCACGGGAGTGCTGGAGCCTGTTCCAGCTATCTTCATCCAGGAGGCAGGGTACACCCTGAACTGGTTGCCAGCCAATCGGAGGCAACAAAGAAACGAAGAATCGCACTCACAATCACACCTAAGGGCAAGTTAGAGTCTCCAATTAATGCACGTTTTTGGGATGTGGGCAGAAACTGGAGTGGCAGGAAAAAACTTGTGCAGGAGAACATGCAAACTCCACACAGGCATGGGCGGAATTTGAACCCTAGTCCTCAGAACTGTGAGGCCAACACCCTAACGAGAAGCTCCACCGTGCCACCATGTTTTAATATATTTACTAAAAATACCGTATTAACAATCACATGATAGGAAAAATAAGTAAACCCTTGGGCTATGGATTCTCAACGAGCTAATCAGGTATGAGTCAAATTGTAGATCAATAAATGAGGCAATATTGGAATTGTGGCTTAAAGCTTCTCTGGCCACAAGAAAACACACCAGTTTCTCAAAAGAGCTCACAGAGCACCTAGACTGAAGATTTGTGGACTCTTGTGTTGAATTGGGGGTGTGGATTTTACTTGAAAGCACATTATACAAGAGAAAATACAGTAGAATTTTTAGTACAATTTTCATTTGGCAAACGAGGTTGACCAAAGGTTTTTTTTTTTGTTTTTTTTTTTGTCAGAGACTGATAATAGAAATCATCAGGGCTTGACACTAATTTTTGTACGAGAGGCGCAGGTGCTATCAGCAGTACATGATTTAATTATATCTTTTTTTTTTTGAGGAGGTACAGCAAGACCATGGCATACCATAGTTTCATATGACTTTTGAAATCAACTTGAGATATAATATTTTCAAAATATTTTAGTGTGAGCAAGAAGTTCAACTGCAACAAACAGTTGCGGACAAATTAGATCAATTAATAAAAAAAACATACATATCATTATCATTTGCTTAACAAGAGCCACCAGCAGCCAGGACTTATTTTTAAGAATCTCTCGGACATTTGCCAATCCATGCTTCCTTCAATAATGTGAAGTTTACCACTATTTGATGAAAAGTAACCTTACACCATCATGTTCCCACCTCCAAACTTCACTTTAACTGGTATGATGTTTTTGTGTGACGTGCCATCTCTCCTCCAAGCAAGGTGTGAGTTATGGCATCCAAACAGTTGGATTTTGCTCTCAACAGAGCATACAGCAGTATATTCGCCCAGCATTTAGCTGGCTTGTTCCAAAGTTACTCACTAACTTTAAATGAGCTTTGACATGCTCTTTTTTTCCACCAATGGGATTTTGCGTGGTGAGTATGTGTACAGGCCATGTCGGCAGAGTGCATTACTCACTGCTTTCCTTGTGACAACAGTACCTGCTAATTACAGGTCTATTTGAAGCTCTCCATAGGTGGTCCTTGGCTCTTGGACAACTCTTCTGATTATTCTTTGCACTCCTCTCTCACAAATCTTGCAAAGAGCACCTAATCGAAATCTATGGTGTTATAATTGGCTTTCCATTTTCCACGTGCATAATAGAGCCTGGACCACACTCATTGGAACATTCAGAAGCTAAGATATTTGCATATAACCAATGCTATTGTTATGTTTTGCAACAATGAATTTGCAATGGTCTTGAGACAACTCTTCGCTCTTACCTATCATTAGATGTGTCTTGACTCACACCTTGGCAATGAGATCTATTTGGAGGCCATCAATTAGGACTGAACCATGTCATTCATTTGCACTCTCAATGGGCTTGATTACTGTTTGATTATTGATAAGTGAGGTGTTGCCTTGGGTTTTCTGGCCATTGGACCTCCCTTTCTTCACATGTTCTATATTATTTTGTTATTATAATTACAATCTTTGTCAAATTGTCAGGAAAAATTGTAATCTTATTGCTACATTGCTAGTAGTCTTTTGTTGCTCAGTGACTGTTCTCACAATATCTTTATGTCTCTGAACTCTCTGCCTGTTAAACTGGGGCGGCTCTAAGTACAGAAGACAAATTCCTTGTGTGTTGTTGACAGATTTGGCAAAATAAAGATGATTCTGGTATTCTTCCATCCATCTTCTACCGGTTATCAGGGACTGGTCAAAGGGGCAGTAGATTTAGAAGGGACCCCCAGTCTTTCCCCAGTAACTTCATGCAGATCTTCTAGGGCAGGGGTTGGGAACCTATGGCTCGCGAGCCACACCTGGCTCTTTTGGTCGTTGCGTATGGTCATAACAACATAATGTATACAGCAGGGGTGCTCAATGTGTCCGATGACTCTGCGTGGCAAAAAAAAAAAAAAAAAAAAAATCAGCCTGATGTTTTTTTTATTTATTTAAACATTTTGGCACCACACAAAATTTTCGCTAACAACGACCTCCTACACAGCCTCCAATGACGGCCACACACTCTTCTTCCTAGTTTACCTTGCACCCCCCCCCTCCTCCGCTCTTAAAGGGGTACACTCATAATTACAAATGTTACAGTCCTTACGCAGCCTGTCAATGTGGTTTAGAATGACAGAGTGCCTATGCGATGCCCACCACCGGAAATCTTTTTCCATAAAGACATGCCTCTGTCGGCAAGCATTTTTAGTGAGCGCACATAAGTGGGGACAAATGAAAAAAAATTCAACCTGCAGACCAGCTGATTGTGAAAACTTGGAACGCACTTCCCGTCACATACGCAGTGCGGTGTGCTGTAGTGACAATGTTTGGTTCTACCTATGCATATGAAAAGTCTTTCTCACATTTAAAAAAAAAAACATTAAATCCAACCTACATTCATGAATAATGGTTGGAAGTGTCAAAGGCTGCATGAAGTTTAATTTAATGACATATGAAACAAACGACTAAGCCATCACCAAAGAAGTTGCATTAAATGGTAAGAAGTACTTTTGTCAGAATTTGGATAGCAACATCATTATGATTCTTTAAATGCATTTAGACTTATTGTACTCTTAAAGTGTTCGTCTCACATAAAATGCACAAATACACTTGTATTTAGTTTTAAAAATATTGTATGGCTCTTTTGGAATTACATTTTAAAATATTTGCCATTTATGGCTCTCTTAGCCTAAAAGGTTCCTGACCCCTGTTCTAGGGGGATCTCAAGGCGTTCCCAGGGCAGCCGAGACATGGGATCTATTTCCGATGGGATGTGCTGGAAACACCTCAGCAGTGAGGCGCTCAGGAGGTCACCCCAGTCACCTCATCTGGCTCCTCTCAATGCAGAGGAGCGGGAGCTCGACTCTCATTCCCTCCAGGATCACCGATCTTCTCACCCTATCTCAAAGAAATAGCCTGAACACTCCGTGGAGGAACCTGATTTGGTTGCTTGTATCTGAGATCTTGTTCTTTTGGTCATGACCCACAGCTTGTGACCATAGATGAGAGTAGGAACGTAGTTCAACCAGTAAATTGACCGTTTGACTCCTTCTTAACCACAACCGACTGATACAAAGCCCACATCACTACAGACGCTGGACCCTGTTGAGGGTGTAGAGCTGGTCCACTGCTCCACGGCCAGGACGAAAAACACACTGCTCCTCCAGAATCTGAGATTCGACTTCCCAAAAGACCTTCTTCCCCAGCACCCCTGAATAGACCATACCAGGAAGACTCAGGATTGTGATCCCCGTGTAGTTGGAAGAAACTCTCCAGTTCCCTTCTTAAAAAGGGGAACCACTACGCCAGTCTGCCAATCCAGAGGCACTGTCCCCGATGTCCACATGATGTTGCAGAGCTGTGTTCACCAGGACAGCCCCAAAACATCCAAACCCTTTATGAACTCTGGATGAATCTCATCCAACCCCAGGGCCTTTCCACCAAGAACCCTATTAAGAACCTCGGTGAGCACTATCCCAGAGATAGGAGAGCCTGCCTCAGAGAATCCAGACTCTGCTTCCTCATGGGAAGGCTTGTAAATGGAGTTGAGGATGTCTTCAAAGTATTTTCCCCACTGATTCACAACATCCCGAGTCAAAGTCAGCAGGGCCCTATTCTCACTATACACAGTACTCCCTCTAATGACCATAAGTGTGTGTACTCTGAACAGTTGTTTGGTGCATAAGCACACACAACAGTCAGGACACCCCCACCACAAAAAAAAAAAAAGGCGGAGGGTGGCTAACCTTTCGTCCACTAGGGTGAACCCCGACATACAGTTGCCAAGAGGAGGGGCAATTTGTACGGCGCCTCTCACAGAGTGGAAGAGAGTCCATCCCCCTTTAAAAGGACTGATACCAGAGCCCACTCCATGTGTGTAACCATGTTTGACTATATCCTAGTCAGAGGTTCTTAGCCTCACACACCAGCTCAGGCTCCTTCTCTGCCAGGGAAGTGACATTCCACATTCTTTAAGCCAGCTAGCGCTCTCTCTCTCTCTCTCTCTCGCTCTCTCTCTCTCTCTCTCTCTCGCTCTCGCTCTCTCTCCTCTCTCTCTCTCTCTCTCTCTCTCTCTCACAAAAAATAATCCAGAACTCCCACAACCCTTTCGAGAATATATGAGTCTTTTGTCTCTGAAGCCCAGCAATCTTTAGAATAGCACTATACCTTCTATGAACAGCCCTGGAGGGGGAGCAGGAAAGGGCATTAAATGTAATAAAAACAATCAAAAAGTACAAATTAAAAAGGTTGGTGATGCATGTACTCTGTAATTTGGTGAGTCGGTAAGAAAAAGAACAGGGAAGATGGGAGATGCAAAATATTTGTGAGTGCATACAAATGTGTTTTGGTGCCGTGCTATTTTAGTAACATGCATTTGTCAAACTATTTTAATAAAATCCCAAAACTGTTTACTCACTTTTCAGCATGAGATGGCATGAGCGTGCAGGGATAGTGGTCCAAAGTGCCACTGAAGGGTTCAAATAAATTATAAAGACGAAAGATCCAAACAAAAGCCTTGCGATGTGTGAAAAACTGAACATGAGAGGCTGTAAAAAAAATGAATTCGGTTGAGTGCCATGCTGGAAAAAAAAAAAGCACAATCATCATGCTAAAAAAAAACAGAAAAGGTTGTGATGCATTAGCAGGAAATTTCAAAGACACGATTAATGTTGATAATACTTCATCTCTGATTAATCACAACACTTCGCATGACTTGTAGCACAACCAAAGAGCCATGCAATGTTAACAGGACTGCTATTATGTTGTAGAGCTTCACTGAGTTTAGAAGTAAAATTTTTACATTATTTCCAGTCCTGTTATTGTTTTGAACTAATTTAAGGTAGAAATGCCATGAAAAAAATATTTTGAATTTACGTGTTACTTAAATATTACTTTCAGATAAATGTTTGAAATAAATGAATGTAATGCTTTGGCATTGGTTGGCAATTATTTGTGAGAGGGCAGCACAGTGAATCAGCTGGAAAGGGTTGGCCTTACAGTTCTGAGGTCCCGGGTTCGATCCCAGACCCGCCTGTGTGGAGTTTGCATGTTCTCCCCGTGCCTGCATGGTTTTTTTCCGGGCACTCCGGTTTCCTCCCACATCCCAAAGACATGCAACATTAATTGGACACTCTAAATTGTCTACATGTGCCCTGCGATTGGCTGACAACCAGTTGAGGGTGTACCCTGCCTCCTGCCCGTTGACAGCTGGGATAGGCTCCAGCACTCCTGCGACCCTCGTGAGGATAAGCAGCTAAGAAAATGAATGGATGGATGTTTGTGAGAGAATATTTTGGGGGTGAATGAAGATATTTTTTCTTTAACTTGTTGAAAAATGCAACTCGTAGAATGGAACTTGGAATACAGTTACTGCAGTGGAGTAAATCATTATAAACTTGCTCTTGCAAAAAAAAAAAAAAATGTCTATACATTTTGAGGTAAGCTTATATATAATATACTGTGTAAAAGAATTGACTGTTAATAAAAAATGTAAATGCAACTTAATACTACTAATGTCGTGCATATAATAATAATAATAATAATAATAATAGCAAGTTCATAATCTTAGTGAAGGTATAACCGATTTCCAGTCGTATACAATAAATTTGTGTTTTACCTGTGTGTTTATACTACTCACCGAGTTTCTTTGCAGCCTCTAAGGCCTCAGAGGCCGTGTCAGCTACAAAGAAGCGTTGGACAGTCACGCCACACTCTTGCATCAACTTTTTGCTTTGGTACTCTTGAAGATTTAGCCATCTTTTAGGACTCAACCAGTTGCAGTGAAGCTGATGGAAAGCAGGAAGTCAGGATGAGAAAGCGTGATTTCATCCCAATGCAGTTATATATATTATTTTATTATATATTATTATATATTAGATATAATAGATATAGTCCCAAATATACACAATCTATAAAAGGAACATTTACCCTCTGCTGGGTCAGAAAAGGTAAATCACAATATATGTTTTAATATTCCTGAGAATTGCAGAGACTCTATCTTTCCACTCCCTGACTCTGACTTATCAGCTTCCTCCGAGCATCTCTCATTCTCCTTTCATGGTAATGAGGTGACACCTCTTGAGCTATATGCACATTCAGCAGACACAGCCCCTGTCAGCTCTACCTACTGTTGCTCTTAAAAAGACAAATTTTAAATGTGATGAATTGACACAGACATGTTGGAGTTAAGAATGCTTATCGTGCTGCTGTGCGTGAATGGAAACAAGGAATGTAGGGTAAGTTGTGGCAAATATAAGCAACTGATTTTCCTCAACTGTGTAGTCCATTATCATTTGCAATAAAACTGACATGTGCACGTATCCATTTTTAAATCAACACTAAATTGACATAATAGGAACAAGGACTTTCTGTCAGGTCTGTTGTCTATCCTCTTTGAGCCCTGTCCCTTTTTCCTCTGTGTGTGTAATATGTATGTTTATGTGTGCACGCCCAGGTTGAAGACAGAGTTGGAAGCACAGACCACAGACATTCTTAAAAGACTACCGACATGTAAAGCATGGTTTTTAGCATGTTTTTAACTTAAAAAAAGGCAGTCGGAATGGACCCATCCTTTTTTCATCACACGCCATGATGTTGTCTTGTATGAATTTTTGCATCTCCCGCCATGAAAATTCTCTCGAGGCATTTGTGTTGGAGAAGAACCAGGAAGTGACGTTTTTTGCAGTAGCGGGATCAAGTGTGAATACTGATTTTATACCTATTGCACCGGCAAAAATTTTTTTTTTCCATCGTGTTAGCCAAAATACCGGCTCTTTGTATTGCTGGATTTTGCCCACACTCGGGAGGATGGATTCACTCGTCACACTTTTCCAAAACACCCGGTTCGTCACGAAAAATGTATTGCACTGCTGAAAAGGACGAGCGCTTTGTGGGTTCTAAATGACAGGTAGGTGTGTATAGAGCTATTAAAAATAGTAATAGTTGTGGGGGACTAATTTGTCTCACAGTTTAGAGCATATGTTATGTGTGAATTTAGAATAAATCCCCTTGGTCAAACCGGCAACATGCATCAAAGCACTTGTATTGCGTTTAAGACAATTTAATCACACATACAAGACAATACAACAGAAAACAATAAAATAGAAGTACAAAGAGAGTTTAGTAGTGTGTAACATGAGCTAAATAGCTAACTAGATGGATAGTCACCAAACTCGAACAACTTCTCCGAAAGCAGCAATAATAAAAAGCTCCGTCGGGGTCCGACGACATAATCCTTCTCTCAGAACGTGACATAAGATCCGCGTCGTATCGGTAGTGTCCGTTTACTTGTTCGTTAGCAGCAGGATAAATAAAAAAATCCGTCCGCATCCGACGACATACAAAAGATACCCGTCATATCGGCGGTTGCCGCAGTTAGCCACCGTTTCACCCAACGCAGAGGTAGGTCAGGAGGCTGACTGGGTACCCCATGTTGTCACACCGCTGGCGGGGAGGAGAAAGGAGCTCTCCCCCCCACACACCAGCGTGGTGTCTGGGCACCCCTGAAGTAAGTACTTCGCCAGGCATGGGTCCTTCAGAGTACGCTACATACACAAGTCATCTTGAATATTTGATCCGGTTCCTCGTCCTCCTCGTCAGTCTGTCCGGGAGTCAGTTGTCAGTTAGAAGTGATCCGCATATCGTCTAATATGGCTCAAAACGATAAGTTAATATGGTTCCTGTCACTTCACTTGCTGCTGAGATGTTCTCTTTTTCGAAAAAGAGCTTTAGTGTCAGAAGGGGCATCGGAAAAATCCGGAAATATCTCTAGTTCATCTGCCATGGTGGGTGGCACAACGTTTTCTCAATGGCGACTGTCCCAGTGTGACATCTGCAAATGATGTTGGAGGCAATATGGCTGCCACTGGGATGTTGAGTGAGACTTCCGCAACTTTGCGCATGAATGACATGCTTTTCACTCTTTTTTTTCATATAGACATTGAAGTGAATAATATGATATATAGTTTTTATAACAATATCTATTTTAAAATGTATATTGGGATAACATAGTCCTGAACTCCATCTGATTGTCAGATCCACGTAAGTGGTTAAGTTAGTCGCATCTGGCTGAGGTTAATGCTTTTGTTGCCTACATCCCAATGTGTTTTACTTTCCACTCAAAACTCCCATGCATAAATTCTCGACTTTACACCTATTTGATTTGCCTCATTACCTGCCTCCCAGAACCCGCACCAGTGGACCTCTTGCTACCACACCTGGATTCAACCATTCTGGTTTATTACAGAGCCATCCATAAACATTCTGCACCCTAACCTCCCTTTTACTCATGTCTGCTCTTGAGACCTCATCCCACGAGTACTAACACTTACTAATTAAATGACGCCAATCTGTCAGGTTAAACAACCCCAATTTCGCAACCTTCATACTGAACACTGGTGTTCCGCAGGGCTGTGTGCTGAGCCATCTACTTTAATCTCTCAGTCTACAACTTTGCGTCAATTAATAAAATTGTCAAGATTGCAAACGACATCACAGATTAGCCTCATCAGCAACAAAGAGTAAATAAATGTCTTGACAAAAATAGATCTGAAAAATAAAATTGAGCAGTTTGCTGATCCCAGCACATTCCCTTAATTGGGACATACAAAAATAAACAAACCTATATGCATCAAGCTTGTCTTTTCCCATGAGTTCTAATTACAATTTTGGGAGCCAACCACTGTCAAAAGATCTCCAATTTGAGTTTGTCCTCAGATGTGTAATTTTAATTTAACATCAATGTCCTAAACGGCAATTCAATATTATACACCTCAGCAGGCTTGCTGTTGGATATATAGATCAATTGTTTTGGTGTGCAATTCTTACAAATATTATTTTTTTTAATGTTTTATACAGTGTACTGTATGTTTGTAAGCACTGGTGGGGTAGTAGAACATGCTGCTGCCTTTCATCAATATGGCATGGGTTTGATTCCAAGACAAAGCCTCAATACACAAAAAAAAAAAACGTGCCAACAAATCATGAGTGTGCATCATCAGTGTTACTTTTTTTTTTTGCTTATCCCATTAAGTGTCGCAACAGCACATGGTAATTTTCCATCTACGTCTATCTGTATCCTACTGTCTAAAACCAACTGCCATTGTGTTATCCCTCACTACATCTATCAACCTTTTTAAGTCTTAATCTCCTACCTGACAGCTCCATCATCATTATCCTTCTACCAATACACTGTACTCATTATCTCTCCTGGATGTGTCCATACTAAGTCGGCTCTGTCTAATGTACCTCCAATACACCTAACCTTGTCTGTCCCTCTGACGAGCTCATTTCTAATCCAATCCAACCTAGTCACTCCAAAAGAGACCCTCAACATCTTAATTTTTGTTACCTCCAGCTCTGTTTCCTGTCATGTCTTCAGTGTTACCATCTTTAAGATGAACATCATGGGTGGACTAACGACTGGCTTATAAACATTCATCAGAGCCTAGACACATAACACACCTGACACTCCACCTGCTCAAAAACCTGCTTGGATCAATTTCCCCATCTCCTGACCACATTCACCATTGCCACGGCCTGTTGAGCCTGTCTATTTAGTCCTTCACCCTCACTATTTCTTCTCCCTGTTGCCTCAATCTTCCCTCTCTACCTCTCTCATTCATGCGTTTACATTCTTACTTTTGCTAATCTTCATTCCTCTACTTTTAGGCATATGCTTCCACATTTCTAAATGTTCCTCCACCTGCTCCCTTCTTTCATTGCAGATCATATCATTTCATTTTGATTTTGTCAAGAAAATTTGTGTCTAAACTTAAACAAACACGAGCAGAAAAACTAAACTGTAGTATTATTTTCTTGAAACATTTATACATTTTCTTCAAAGTCAGATGGCTACACACATTTCATTGGTAACTGGTAGGATTCCTTCCTTCCTTCCTTCGCATAATCATTGCCAGAAATATTGGCCCATTCTTCATAACAGAACTGATGGAACTGAAGGAAGTTGCCATTCAATGGAAGAGGTTTTCATTTCTGCAGACTTGCAGGCTTTAATTTGAGGGTAATCAAATCAGGTAAAAGGTGTGTAATATTCAGTCCATGTATATCTATACCAATATAAAACCTACTTCGTTTTATCGGGGCTGACTATCTACATGCTAGCATCACGTATGTGAGGACTGTTGAAGTAGGTCGGACGCTTATCAGGCCAGTCCAAATTAGAACTCACAAACATATATTCCATTAGAGGTTTGATTCAGCACTATTGGTTTTCTAGGAAATGTGCCAAAACTTGTTTTTCATACACTACAATCCTGCCCAGGAGCCAAAAAAAAAGGCAAAAAACAAACGACTTTGGATGAACTTAATGATGTTGGGAAATGTACTTTTCTGTCACACATTGACATCACCACAAATTGACGAGATGACCCACAATTCAATAGCGGCTCAAGAACATTGTAGGATGCGAAATATCCACCCAGCATGCTCTGCTACACTCCGTACTGTCCATAAACTCTTTTCTGAGAGTAACGTTGGGGGTGTCAGATTGGATTTCTGAACACGTTATACCCACTGCCGCAACCATAGGTGCCACTATCTTGGGTTGAATTAGCGCGGTTTGCACTACATTTCAATGCTTTGCAAGATTAGACAAAAATAAAAAAAGAAAGTGTGCCCATGCCTACAAGTCAAACAGGACATATTTTGACAACGAACAAGAGGGAGTCAGAGGGGTGATTGTGGTCGGTGGTGCAGTTGGGGGGTGTGGGTTGTCCAAGTTTCCTTTTCAAATCTGAAAAAAAAGTGTTCAAGTCATGGGTTCGTCATTTGTTGTTCTCAGCTTGGGGGTACGGTCAATTGTAATTAGTGAGCAGTTATAATCCATACCAGACAGAATCGTTTCCGATAACTGTTTCTATAACTTTACTGCTGAATTTCTCTGCATTCTCTTTAGCCTGGTGAAGTTGCTTAAGTTTGGCTGTGAACGACATATTGTTGCTACTGATGGTACAAAATGTTTGTGGGTACGCATTCTTATTCAGAGAAGGGGATATAGGCTGTCACAGTGTCTGTATATTCATTTCTGATGCCAGTTAAATTTTGAAAGACACTCCAGTCTCGGGTTGTCAAGGCTTCAAAAATTAAAGTTTTTGGTTATATTAAGTGAAGTTAGCAGTGATCAGCTGAGCCCTAAACTGCATTAGAGACTTCACGAGTTGTGTAGGATAGCAGTGGTCTGAAATGTTATTTTCGCTGGTAGGACAGTTGATCTGCTGCATGTAAAGGAGTTCACGGTTGAGTTTAGCTTTGTTAAAATCCCCAAGAATAATGAGGGGTGAGTCTTTGTGCTGTTTTTCAATTTTGTTTCCTTGTTCACCAAGGAGTAGCAGTGTGGCATACGTGTTAACTTGAGAAGGGATGTCCTGAGGCAAGGATGAAAGATGCAAACTCACAGAGCAAGTAGAATGATTCAGTTTAAAAAAAAAAAAAAAAAAGCAACTCTTAAGTCCAGGCTCTAGGGTTCCATGACGTGATCTCCGTGACATTGGTACACTTTTTTTTTTGCTGATATAAAAGCATATTCTGCCACCTTTTGTTTTCCTTCATAAGACCGTAACAAGATCTGCTCCATGAAGTTGGAAGCATTATGGTGGCATCGGGGATATGCTCACAAAGCGATGTCTCCGTAAAGCACAGAGCAGGGGATTGTCCGAAGTCTTTATTGATGTTTGTCAGAAGATGAAGCTTGTCCATTTTGTTGGGTAGGTTGGTTTTTCCATCTAAGCCTATCTTGTGCATCTTCCTCTCTAACACCCACTGTCCCCATGTCTTCCATCACAACATCCATCAACCTTTTCTTTAGTCTTCCTCTCGCTCGTTTGCCTGGGAGCTCCATCCTCAGCACCCTTCTACCAATATACTCACTCTCTCGCCTCTGGACATGTCCAAAAAATCAAAGTCTGCACTCTCGAATCTTGTCTTCAAAACATCCAATTTTGGCTGTCCCTCTAATGAGCTCATTTCTAATCCTATCAACCCTGCCCACCCCAAGTGAGAACCTCAACATCTTCATTTCTGCCACCTCCAGTTCTGCTTCATGTTGTCTCTTCAGTGCCACCGTCTCGAATCCGTACATCATGGCTGGCCTCACCACTGTTTTATAAACTTTGCCCTTCATCCTAGCAGAGACTCTTCTGTCACAAAAAACACCAGACACCTTCCACCAGCTGTTCCAGCCTGCTTGGACCAGATTCTTTACTTCCTTACCACACTCACCAGTGCTCTGGATTGTTGACCCCAAGTATTTGAAGTCGTCCACCCTCGCTACCTCTTCTCCCTGGAGCTTCACTTCTCCCCCTCCCTCCCTCTCATTCACCCACATATATTCTGTTTTACTTTGGCTAATCTTCAGTCCTCTCCTTTCCACTGCATGCCTCCATCTAAGGGAACTTTCCAACCTGTCAATCACTCGTACAATAAAAGCCAATCAGATAGCCGATTTGTCTTAACCCCTGGCTTGACACCCCTCTCTCGCCGTATTGTCCCACAAGCAATGCTGGTTGTCAGTAGCGTGCACTTGGAAAAGTTAATGTCACGAAGAAAATGGTCATCAGATGCGCTTAGAGAATGTACAATTCTGATGAAAGATATCTTGCTAGGCTACAAGGGGCCCGGTTGATTCATTTTCCAAAGCTTAAAACACAGTTGACAAAGTGTCTACAATGGATTAAGGCTCGCGGAAGAGCACATTGCATTTACCATAATTGTGGACGATATCGAGATATATATATATATATATATATATATATATATATATATAAAACGATATCAACAAACACAAGGCTGTATGTTCGAAGGTAAGTGAAGAAGTATCTTCTCTAAATTTGATTTAATTATTATCAGTGCTCTATACATAGCAGGAGAAAACTTTCACTTAGTTAGTGTATCACTGACCTGCTGAATGAAGTGTGTAATGTTTTATGCCAAAGAGTCAGGTAACTGATACTAAATGTGCGGTGTCATGCAAGAGAAATGTCTATTTGCCTATCATATCGGACTTTTAAGACAGGGCACTGGGTTCGATTACGAGCCAAGTCAAATAAATACACCCAACTCACTTATAAAAACTACAATATTACTCGTGATCTATCATGTAAAAAGTACTCACCCTGCGTTAGAGGCGCAGTACGATTCCATAATTTCATCCTGTTCGATTTCAATATGAAGTAGTGAGGCATCAAACTTTTTTGCATCGATCGCCAACGTTTCGCTGTAACTCTGACATTGTGTTGTGCTTCGTCCAAAATCTTAATTCCGTGTACATATCCTTGCGTGAAATAGTTGAGACCTCTCTGTAGAACTCTCTTGGATAAGTCAGACGCATTTGGCAAAAAAACATACCTAAACATTATCTGGAATACGCGATAGAGAATCGACTTCAAACATGTTCTGTTCAATCGCTATTTTGAAAGCTTGTGGGAGATAGCTAAGTGGGTGGAGCTTAAAGTCGCCGCCGAAAAGGTCCATTGTTCCTCGACGTGCTCCCTGCTTTCACTGCCTATCACCATTTTATCTGCGAACATCATGGTCCAAGGGGATTCCAGTCTCACCCTCATCTGTCAGCATATCCATTTTCGCAGCGAACAGGCTCGGAGCTGATCCCTAATGCAATCCCACCTTCACCTTAAATTCTTCTGTTATGCCTATGACACACCTCAACACTGTTCTGCTGCCCTCATACCTGTCCTGTACTATTGTAACATATTTCTCCGCCACACCAGACTTCCGCATGCAGTGCCACAGTTCCTCTCTTGGTACTCGATCATAGGCTTTCTCTAGATCCACAAAGACACAATGTAGCTCCTTCTGACCTTCTCTGTACTTTTCAAATAGCCTCCTCAAGGCAAATAATGCATCTGTGGTACTCTTTCTAGGCATGAAACGATACTGTTGCTCGCAGATACTGACTTCTGACCTGAGTCTACCCTCCACTACTCTTTTCCATAACTACATTGTGTGGCTCATCAAATGTATTCCTCTATAGTTGCCACAGCTCTGCAAGTCCCCTTCGTTCTTAAAAATGGGAACTAGCACAGTTTTCCTCCATTCTTCAGGCATCTTCTCACCCGCTAATATTCTGTTGAATAATTTGGTCAAAACTCCCCAGCCACCTCGCCAAATTGCTTCCATACCTCCACCGGTATGTCATCAGGACCAACTGCCTTTCCATTTTTCATCCTTTGTAATGCCTTTCAAACTTCCCCCTTGCTAATCATTGCCATTTCCTGGTCCTTCACACTTGCCTCTTCTACTCTTCCTTCTCTCTCATTTTCTTCATTCATCAATTTCTCAAAGTATTCTTTCCATCTATTCATCAACTACTGACACCATCAACACATTTCCATCTCTATCCTTAATCACCCTTACCTGCTGCACATCCTTCCAATCTTTATCTCTCTGTCTGGCCAACCTGTAGAGATCTTTAATTTTTTGGCAGGCGCACCATTTAAAATCCTCCGTTAAGGATCTCCACTTGGATCCTTGCACACATTCCCATTCGTCTCCATGCACTGTACACCGGAGCACCCACCAATGAATAACAGAAAAAAAACCTGATGGATTTGCAAAAGTTCGTGAAAAGGGGTCTGAGGTAGACAAATGTCTTATCTTGTGTGAGTTGCACAATATCTCCAAAGACAAACAAAAAACAAAAATATGGACAATACTAGAGAGCACGTGACCAACGAGACAATAAACTTGGGCCCAATCTTGTTGATTTATGGCACTATATATACACATTGGGCAAAAAGGTATATCGTCAACCACCAATTGGGCAACTTGTCCCACTTAAAAAGATGAGACAAGCCTGTAATTTTCATCATAGTTATACCTCAGCTCTGAGAGACAAAATGAAGTGAAAAAAATCCCCAAAATCACTATGATTTTTAAAGAATTTATTAGCAAATTTGGTGGAATCATAGGTATTTGGTCAATAACAAAAGTTAATATCAATACTTTGTTATATAACTTTTTTTTGGCAATGATGGGGGACAAACATTTTTTCTATGCCCTCACAAGGTTTTCACACACTTTTCCTGGTAATTCGGCACATTCCTCCATTCATATCTCTTCTAGACCATTGATTTTTGGGGGCTGTCACTGGGCAATACAGACATTCAAACCCCTCCAAAGATTGTCTATGGGTTGAGATGTGAAGACTGGACTGGTCACTACCTTGAATTTTTTTTTTAAAGTGTTTGGGATCATCATCATGCTGAATGACCAAGCCACGTTTAAATTTCAACGTCCCTGTTGATGAAGGGAGTTTTCACTCAAAATCTCACAATACATGGCCTCATTCATTCTTTCCTTTCAATGGATCAGTCGTTCAGGTCCCTTTGCAGGAAAACAGCCCCAAAGCATGATGTTGCATGTTGTTGACAAACGGCCCCAAAGTCTGATTACAAGTTGTGTTTTTACCAAAATGTTCTATTTGGGTTAAATCTGACCATATGACATTCTTCCAATCCTCTTCTGGATAACCCAGATGCTCTCTAACATATTGCAAACATGCCTGGACATGCACTGGTTTAGTCAATGGGACACATCTGTCACTGGAGGATTCAAGTCCCTGATAACATAGTGTGGTATTGAGAGCAGCCTTTGTTACTCTGGTCCCAAATCCATGCAGGTCATCCACTAAGTTCCCCGGTGTAGTGCTGGGATATTGGTTGAGATTCTGTGTTGAGACCTAGATGGGGGGAGGATTTTGTATGTCTTCAATTTTCTAATAATTGGTGTCACAGTTGATTCCTTCACACCAAACTACTTACCTACTTAGGATGCAGTCTTCCCACCCAGGTACAGGTCTACAATTTATTTTCTGTTGTCCTTTGGTTTCACCCATGGTGGGGTTTGGAGTGTGACTGTTTGAGGTTGTGGACAGGTGCGTTCAAAGAGGTGTCATTAATACAGGTAACGAGTGGAGGACAGAGGAGCCTCTTAAAGAAAAAGTTACAGATCCTATTGGTAAACAAGTACTTATTTTCCACCATATGTGTGAATAGATTTAAACTGTTCCTTGAAGTAGTGTTGAAGTATGATTTCAGCACTCAAAATGATGTACTCTGTTTCCATACGAGGTCAACTGGAAAACATTTCCACTATTTGTACATAAAATCCAAGGTCCAGGAAGTATCCATCAGTGAGATGATTTTTGCTGACAAAGCAGTGAGAGTAGCTCACTCAAAATTGGAACTATAATCAATACTCAATGGCATCAGCAAAGCCTGCATCGTCCAGCAGAAGACGAAGAAAAAAGTAATGTTCCAAGGTGTTTTGAACCCACCGACGATACAAATTGAAAACCGCGTGATGTGGGTCATGATTTTACATAGCTCAGACCAAAATATCAGACGGCCTCTCATTCGAAAATGAGCTCAGCAGAAGAATTGGTCTTGCTGCTGTGACTTTTGTAAAACTATCACAATTAGAATCATCTTTATTCGCAAAGTATGTTGGAAACATACAAGGAATTTGTCTGCGGTAGGTACTTGGAGTTGCTTGATTATGACATACATGATGACAACAGACAGTCAATTGAGACCATGCAATGTAAAGACCAGATAGACATTTGCCATTCAGGACCACACATGCAACACGATTATATACAGTCAGTGCAGTTCACGCGAATACACGAGAGCATGCAAATTTGTATTTTATTTGCAACCAAAACTTATACCGTGATAACAAATCAGCATTGAGATTGGTGAGTAAAGGGTAAGCCAAAGGGACAGAACATGCTGCGAACCACTGTTGCTGGTCTAAGCACTTTGTCAGTGGTCGTGAGAATCCTACGGTGGTGGTGCTGGAAGGGGAGTGATTTAAGGAAGAGTTAAAAAAAAAAAAAAAAAGGAAAAATGAAATAAAAAGACCCAGCTGGGAGTGACTCGTCCCGCTGGCCGTGGCCTCTCACAGCACACTCTCTTTGGATGTGAGTGCACCAACAGCTCCTTGAAGAAGACTCATGTGGGAGGAGCATTAAATCTAGTGCAGGTGAAGCGAATGCAGGTTCAGTATGTATGAAATACGTTCACAATCAAACTCATCAGAGGGAAGCGAGGAAAAAGTTTGTTTCACATCTGGTGTGAATTTAACGAAAACTTTGTGGTCAGTAGGGTTGGGTTAAAATATAGATTCATGTATGCATTACAATTCTTCTCCCCGCCTCTCGATATCATTTCAGCAAATCCTCTAAATCGGTTCAACCCCTGGTAAGTGTGAGCACTCTGTCTGTAATTCATGTTGTATTAACGGAAGCCACACTTGACCAACAACAAAACTGGCAACTAACGTAAGCAGCCATGCGGCAGCAGCAGTATGAAGCAAGCAACTCCTATTTTTCAATCAGATGTTTGGGCTCATTTTGGAATCCCCTCTACATCGACAGGAAATGGATAAAAGACGTGAACAGTGATACAGAAAGAGTCCTTATGTACAAAGCCATAAATTCTAACTTCATTTCTAAGGGGTGGAAATTACTGTCTAATATTCTACAGAGGAGAGACGTGCATAGAAGCAACAGAGGAAGCAATAGAGCAAACATTTTGAATGAGGGTAGAAATTAAAAGGGATTGAGGAAGAAAGCACCACCAATTGTGTGGTAAAAAAATGCCACAAACATGCTACTTAATTAGAGATTACTTAAAACTAGAAAGTTAAATAGCAATTGCAAACTTTTCACTTTTTATTACAATTTCTATGAGGCAGTAAATATTGATTACATAGAATTTACCTTTTCAGTGTTTATACATAACTTTTTTTTGACTAAGTGCACAAAAAGGCTGCGTGCATGCTTGTATTTTCAGATTATTTTTTATCAAAAATGATATTTTTACATGGGATCAATGATAATTCAATTCTTAATTCTTCATTATTTGTGTCTATGTTTACTGAATCGATTAATCAATTAAATCAATATTGAATAAAATTGTAACAATCCATCCATCTTCTTTGCCGCTTATTCTCACGAGGGTCATGGTGTGTGCTGGAGCCTATCCCAGCTGTCAACGGGCAAGAGGCGGGGCACACCCTGAACTGGTTGCCAGCCAATTGCAGGGCACATGGAGACAGACAACAGTCGCACTCACAATCACACCTAGGGGCAATATAGAGTGTCCAATTAATGTTGCATGTTTTGGGGATGTGGGAAGAAACTGAAGTGCCTGGAGAAAACCCACAGAACATGAAAACTCCAAACAGGTGGGGCTGGGATCAAACCCAGGTTCTCAGAACTGTGAGAGCGACTCTTTACCAGGTGAGCTACTGAATTACAACCAAAAGCTCTTAACAATGCCTGGCCCTAATGGTCGGACATGTTTGAACCCATTTTACCACTGCGTTAGAAATGATTGTGTCATCAACAAGTGTTATCGTAGAGTCCAAAATCCCTACCGAAAGCCAAATTTATACAGTCAACCGCATATACCGGGTACACCTACATTCAGTTTCGTAAAGAAAAGAACAGTGAGACGTGCAAAGCAGTTTTCAATGTTAACATGAGGTTTTGAGTTTTTTTTTTCCTTTCACCCTCAAAAAGTCCAACTTAATGATATCCCCAAAGTTTCCTAACCCCAGTATGATTGGTCGGAAAACAGGCAACAAGGGTGTTGAAATAAGACTCAGTCCTGAATATTTTAAAAAGAGGGGTGGAGACCCCTCTGCATGCAACGGCTCCTACAGGAACTTCAAACAACGGCCAGTTTCTCGTTCTGTCTCAGAGAGAGAACACATTTACATTTCCTCCCCGCAAGGGACAAAGTTAGTTTTAACTAGATTTGAATACTGCTTTACCAAGGTTAATAGGGATTTCTGTAACTAGTGAGGTCCTTAGGGCTTTTCAAAAATTTACATGCCCATTAGGAAATATTGGATTGTTCTATTAGGAATGTGATGTGTGTGGAATCAATCCTAATATATGGTATGTCATTATTAAGAAATATGAGCTACACCTAAAATCAACTAATGTCATGGAATGCATTTCTATTGATGATAACGAAACCGCAATACAGTAGTAAGGATTATGCCTGGCCAATAGACAATTTTCTAGCAATCAATATAAAATCAGACATTCAAACAATTACTTTTTAAAATTGTTAATCTGCACTTTGCACTCCCTAACAGAGCTTGTCTTAGGGAACTTGCCCCCAACCACAGGTACGCGGACTAGCACTGGGCCCTGAGGCCTTTGTTACTGGGCCACAGAAAAAGAATAACCAATTAATATAAATTTTGTTGTATTCCAATTCGCGAGTCTGTGTGTCTTTAAAATTGACCAGACCTTCTCAGCCACAACAGCAGTCTCAATCGACACACCGAGACTGCACAGATGGCTTACGTTTCCAGTCTCAGCTAGCTCGAACGCTTCAGTTTCCAGTCCCAGTGGGTAGACTAATAGCGGCAGGACTCAAAGAGCAAATATATGCATACACAAACACGCACATGCATGCACACACACACACACACGCGTGCACACACACAAACACATCTCGTCAGTGAGAAAAATGCCTACCGTAATTTCTTGACTATAAGCCGCACCCGATTATAAGCCTCACCCAGGACATTTTTAAAGGAAAAAATATTTTGTGCATACATAAGCCACACCTGTCTGTAGGCCGCATGCGCCTACATTGAAACATGAGATATTTACAAAGAAAGACTGTAGAGCGAAAGAGTTTTTAAAGTTTTAATAATATACCTTTTCTTTCCAAACAGTGCCTGTGACACGGCAGTAACACAGCAGCAATACGGGAGTAACACAGCACTAACAAGGCTAGGTAAAAAAAGATCCCGGTATAAGTCAATGAGACGCGGCAGTAACACAGCAGCAACACTGTTCAGGCTACATGCTTTTATTAGCTCTGAAAGCTTTTTTCATCTATTTCATTGCTCCAGTTCTTTTCGTTGCCGTTTCCAGTGTCTCACCATTGATTAATTTATGCCAAGTTTACGTGGAGCAGCTCTGTTTCCTTCTTTATCGGCCAGCTCAATTGGTCTAACTTGAAAGCTGCGTCTATGTGTTTCTTCTTGCATTCTTCTTGCATGATGAGGGTCTGCTCATGCTAATTTTATTCATGCACAAAGTGCGAAATTACATTAAATTTACGTCTTCCTCGACACATATATTCCATCTGTCTCACTCTTACCATTTCTGCTTGAGCGCCACTGGCGCCCCTTACAAAAAATCCAAAAATTAGCCACATCATTCCATAAAACTCAGGGTTGAAAGCATGTGACAAAAGTCACATCTTATAGTCCGGAAATTACGGTACTCTAAAGCGGTCCAGAGCGCAAAGAAGGTTGGGAACACTGAATTCTAACCTGCTCATCTTCACAAGGGTCACGGGAGCGCTGGAGCCTATCCCAACTATCATTGGACAGGTGGCAGGGTACACCCTGAACTGGTAACTTGATGGTAGTGAATGAGGCAGTGCCAATTGTGTAACTAGCTGGGCTTCCCATTACTGTGCCACTGTCATCAACAATGAGGGTAAGTTGACTTGTGATCTTATTTTTATGATTATAGTTCACAATAACCATTCCGCTTTGAAGTTGAGCCTCCTAACATAATTTTACATATGAGCTAGCACCTAACTATGTTTGATTCCTTCTGAGGCATCCATTTGACACACCCACATCAGAGAGGTGGCTGAAAGGATATTCAATTTTTGAAAATTGATTTTATATAGATGATTTATTTTCATTCATTCAAATTTGACAGGCCTGTTAACATCACTCTTCTCTGTGGTGTCAAATTCACATCCCATTTTTCATGCCTGCTTATTGCCACTTTAAAGAGCTCCTGTCATGAAATGGATGATTTTTTTAGTATGTTATTAATGAAAAAACCTCAGCCAATATGGGCCCATGTGTTTTTTTCCACCACAAAACGTGACTTTGATGTATACAGCTTTTTGTAACTCCCGCCATGAAAATCCTCTCGAATGATTTGTTTTCGTGAAGAAACAAGCAGGAAGTGATGTAAACAGCGGGACAGCGGCCCCCCCAAGTGGACTCGTTTTCTTTCCATTAGTTTTACCTGCAGGAAGGTAGCTCATTGTTCCTTCGTGTTAGCCAAAATACCGGCTCATTGCATTGCTGGACATTACTTGAACACTCGGGAGAATGGATTTAGCCTTCATAAATTTGCAAGAGACCCGGTTCGTTGTGAAAAATGAATTGCACGGGTGCAGAGGACGAGAGCTTCGAATGCAGCCCTATGGGGGCACAAACCAGTGCAATCTGTAGGCCGGTCCCAAGCCCGGATAAATGCAGAGGGTTGCGTCAGGAAGGGCATCCGGCGTAAAAACTGTGCCAAACAAATATGAGCGTTCATCTAAAGAATCCCATACCGGATCGGTCGTGGCCCGGGTTAACAACGCCCGCCCCCGGCACTGCTAACCTGCAGGGCGTCGGTGGAAATTCAGCTACTGTGGGTCGAAGACAAAGAAGAGGAGGAAACCGGATCCAGCGTCAGAAGAAAAAAAGGAATGCACAGAGCCTACAACTGAGTGTAGGGACTTTGAATGTTGGGACTATGACAGGAAAAACTCAGGAGTTGGTTGACATGATGATTAGGAGAAAGGTTGATATTCTGTGCATCCAAGAGAGCAGGTGGAAAGGTAGTAAGGCTAGAAGTTTGGGAGCAGGGTTTAAATTATTCTACCACGGAGTAGATGGGAAGAGAAATGGAGTAGGGGTTATTTTAAAGGAAGAGCTGGCTAAGAATGTCTTGGAGGTAAAAAGAGTATCAGATCGAGTGATGAGACTAAAATTTGAAATTGAGGGTGTTATGTATAATGTGGTTAGCGGCTATGCACCACAGGTAGGATGTGACCAAGAGTTGAAAGAGAAATTCTGGAAGGAACTAGATGAAGTAGTTCTGAGCATCCCAGACAGCGAGAGAGTTGTGATTGGTGCAGATTGTAATGGACATATTGGTAAAGGAAACAGGGGCGATGAAGAAGTGATGGGTAAGCACGGCATCCAGGAAAGGAACTTTGAAGGGCAGATGGTGGTGGACTTTGCAAAAAGGATGGAGATGGCTGTAGTGAACACTCATTTCCAGAAGAGGGAGGAACATATAGTGACCTACAAGAGCGGAGGTAGAACCACGCAGGTAGATTATATTTTGTGCAGACGATGTAATCTGAAGGAGGTTACTGACTGTAAAGTAGTGGTAGGGGAGAGTGTAGCTCGACAGCATAGGATGGTAGTATGTAGGATGATTCTGGTGGTGGGTAGGAAGATTAAGAAGACAAAGGTAGAGCAGAGAACCATGTGGTGGAAGCTGAAAAAGGAAGAATGTTGTGCAGCCTTCCGGAAAGAGGTGAGACAGGCTCTCGATGGACAACCGAAGCTCCCGGAAGACTGGACGACGACAGCCAAGGTGATCAGAGAGACAGGCAGGAGAGTACTTGGTGTGTCATCTGGTAGAAAAGGGGAGAAGGAGACTTGGTGGTGGAACCCCAAAATACAGGGTGTCATACAAGGAAAGAGATTAGCGAAGAAGAAGTGGGATACTGAGAGGACTGAGGAGAGGCGAAAGGAGTACATTGAGATGCGACGTAGGGCAAAGGTAGAGGTGGCAAAGGCTAAACAAGAGGCATATGAAGACATGTACACCAGGTTGGACACGAAAGAAGGAGAAAAGGATCTCTACAGGTTGGCCAGACAGAGGGATAGAGATGGGAAGGATGTGCAGCAGGTCAGGGTGATTAAGGATAGAGATGGAAATGTGTTGACTGGTGCCGGTAGTGTACTAAATAGATGGAAAGAATACTTTGAGAAGTTGATGAATGAAGAATGAGAGAGAAGGAAGAGTTGAAGAGGCAAGAGTGAAGGACCAGGAAGTGGAAATGATTACTAAGGGGGAAGTCAGAAAGGCACTACAAAGGATGAAAACTGGAAAGGCAGTTGGTCCTGATAACATACCGGTAGAGGTATGGAAGCAATTTGGAGAGATGGCTGTGGAGTTTTTGACCAACTTATTCAACAGAATACTAGCGGGCGAAAAGATGCCTGAAGAATGGAGGAAAAGTGTTCTAGTTCCCATTTTTAAGAACAAAGGGGATGTTCAGAGCTGTGGGAACTATAGAGGAATAAAGTTGATGAGCCACACAATGAAGTTATGGGAAAGAGTAGTGGAGGCTAGACTCAGGACAGAAGTAAGTATCTGCGAGCAACAGTATGGTTTCATGCCAAGAAAGAGTACCACAGATGCATTATTTGCCTTGAGGATGCTCGTGGAAAAGTACAGAGAAGGTCAGAAGGAGCTACATTGCGTCTTTGTGGATCTAGAGAAAGCCTATGACAGAGTACCAAGAGAGGAACTGTGGTACTGCATGCGTAAGTCTGGTGTGGCAGAGAAGTATGTTAAAATAGTACAGGACATGTATGATGGCAGCAGAACAATGGTGAGGTGTGCTTTAGGTGTGACAGAGGAATTTAAGGTGGAGGTGGGACTGCATCAGGGATCAGCTCTGAGCCCCTTCCTGTTTGCAGTGGTAATGGATAGGCTGACAGATGAGGTTAGACTGGAATCCCCTTGGACCATGATGTTCGCAGATGATATTGTCATATGCAGTGAAAGCAGGGAGCACGCAGAGGAACAATTGGAAAGATGGAGACATGCACTGGAAAGGAGAGGAATGAAGATTAGCCGAAGTAAAACAGAATATATGTGCGTGAATGAGAAAAGTGGAGGGGGAAGAGTGAGGCTACAGGGAGAAGAGATAGCGAGGGTCGACGACTTCAAATACTTGGGGTCAACAATACAGAGCAATGGAGAGTGTGGTCAGGAAGTGAAGAAACGGGTCCAAGCAGGTTGGAACAGCTGGCGAAAGGTGTCTGGTGTGTTATGTGACAGAAGAGTGTCTGCTAGGATGAAGGGCAAAGTTCAAAACAGTGGTGAGGCCGGCCATGATGTACGGATTAGAGACAGTGGCACTGAAGAAACATAGGAAGCTGAACTGGAGGTGGCAGAAATGAAGATGTTGAGGTTCTTGCTCGGAGTGACCAGGTTGGATAGGATTAGAAATGAGCTCATTAGAGGGACAGCCAAAGCTGGATGTTTTGGAGACAAGATTCGAGAGAGCAGACTTCGATGGTTTGGACATGTTCAGAGGCGGAGAGTGAGTATATTGGTAGAAGGATGCTGAGGATGGAGCTCCCAGGCAAAAGAGCGAGAGGAAGACCAAAGAGAAGGTTTATGGATGTGGTGAGGGAAGACATGAGGGCGGTTGGGGTTAGAGAGGAAGATGCAGGAGATAGGCTAAGATGGCAAAAGATGACACGCTGTGGCGACCCCTAACGGGACAAGCCGAAAGGAAAAGAAGAAGAAGAAGAGGACGAGAGCTTCGTGGGTTCCAAATAACAGGTAGGCAGTAATGCGCTGCAGCTCGACAGTGTTCAACAAGTAATGCAGCAGCTTTGAACATCCCCCTAAAAGCAGCACGGCTCGGCTCCATTATATGCCACCACGGCGCCGATAATCAGCCATACCGGCTGAGGCGCCGCGTTTGGCGGTCACTGCTCCTGCGAAGGCTGCACGTCGGGCTTTGGGTACTGGGGCGGCTCTGAAGAACCCAGCCGAGAATGCCTCACTCAGCCGTGTGCACGCATAAAGTGCCCCGACTGTGTTGCTCAGTACCGCGGCGTCTGTGAACACCCCCTAAAGCAGGACGGTTCGGCTCTGTCATAAGCCACACTGGCCGGCTGTGATGAGCCACGGAAGTGGATCGGACGGGGATGCGGTTTGGCCGTGATCGCATATCATCTGAATATGGTTCGAAACAATACTGTAATATTGCCCCGAGGGCTCAAACCAATAGTGTAATATTGCCCCGGTAACTTAACTTGGTTGTGTGGTGTTCTCCTTTTCGAAAAGAGCTTCCGTGTCAGAAGGCGCACGTTTGTCTCCCATAGTTAGGCTGCACCGCGTGTTTTCATTGCCGAATGTCCGGGTAACGTCACGGACGGAGGATGTAGCCATTATGGCGACCACTTGGATATCGTAGAATGACACTTCTCCACTCACATTTATTTTTTCGTATAGACATTCAAGTGAATAATGTTATATGTATTTTGCATTACAATATCTATTTTACAGTGTTTATAGGGATGACACTTGGGTTTTCATTTCTATTTGAGAAATTAACATTGCCTGCATACCCTGGCCCTAAGAAAACTAGTTTGCCTGCACCCAAACAAAGAAGAATAGGTCGCTCCTATGTCTACCAACCAAGATTAAGTGCTGACAGAGAACAGATGGAATGATTTTTATACCTTGAGACAGTTTTGTACTCGAGCAGTGTCTGTCTTACTCATCTGTTATCTTTTCTCAAGTATTATACCAGAATAGCACTGCATAAATCCAAGCTTATTATCTATGCTAATTACTTATATACCTACAGAGACACAACAGTCAAGTTTTCCATTTTTAAGCCTGTCTGTTGGAGATTAGACCTATCCTGCAAGGATGGAAATCTACCTGATCTAAATCCAGGAGGCCATGCTCTACTGCTCCTGCCTCTGCTCATCTGTACTATTTACAGGTCTTTCAAAGACAGATGCCATTTTTCCCTTTCCCAAAACGGTTTCCAAGTGAGTTTCTTTTTGCAGAGGCAAGGACACGGAACAATCGGTTTGAATTTAAAACAGGAAAGGAAACCATTTTCTACTAAGAAACACTAGACTTAATGGACAAGAGGGGTTTAGGTCCCAGGAAATGCAGAATGGCCGCAAAAAGTGAAACCTCAATAAGAATAATAACGGATATCGCATAAAATGGACCATTACGACTGAACAATGTGTACAAAAAACATTTGTTCCTTAAACTCTTGACAAAGACTGCCGGTACCAGGATTGTCCACTGTTGTCTACTTGCACTGTCACGCAATAAGGGGCAGAGAAAGAGATTATTTCCAGGACCCCATGTATTCCTTATGACTAGATCCACTTCCAAAAGACATCCCACTCTTGCCTAAGTGATGGACATTGTTATAGAGGCCACGTGAGTGTATAAGAGGCCATGTGAGTGTGTGTGTGTGTGTGTGTGTGTGTGTATATATATATATATTATATATATATATATTACACTGCCACTTATCTTCACAAGGATCACGGTATTGCAGGGCAAGGGCAATTTAAAGTGTCCAATTAATGTGTGTGTCTGTCTGTCTGTGTGCATATATATATCATTTTAAAGTGTTTTTAGGTTAAATTTGGTTTGATACTAAAGTGTCATGGTTCGATGTTCTTTGATACAAAAATCTTAACTTTTCAAGTTGGCACGAAAAATGGGATGTTGAAATTGGTAACCTTCTGTGGTGCATGCATTCTTAGCAATGGAGTATACGTTATTTTACAAATATACAGTTCCTTTGAAAATAAGTTACATCATAATTAGTCCAGCAGTTCAGCAGCTTTAGCTATATTCCATGCCTGTGTGGGTTCTCTCCGGGCACTCTGGTTTCATGCATTATTTGGAGACCCTAAATTTCCCTTTGGTGTGATTACGAGTGTGACTGGTTGTTTGTTTTTATGTGCCCTGCTACTGGGTGGCAACGAGTTCAGGTCTACCCCGGTAAGATACCTGGGATAAGCTCCAGCACTTTCATGACCCTCTTTAGGATAAGCGGTTCAGAAAATAGATTAATGGATGGACATTAGGGCTGGGAGATATGGCAAAACAATATTATTGCAATTGTTTTTTTTTCATATCTATCAACCATTGCTACCATTATTATCACAATTTTTATATTGTATCTTATGTCTTTTGAATAGCGAGCTTTAAGCATCTTTAATGAAAAATAAAGAAGCTACAAGTTGAACACTGCCTTTTCTCAACATCACTCCTCAGTCAATATTTAAAACCTTTATCCTAACATGATAATGACACAATAAGCAAATGTCATGTAAAATACAATAGAAAAATGGATATTTAGAAAAATCATTCAGCAGTGTAAAAATGCAGAAAACATAATGATCCACTAGTTTGAATTCTTGAAAATATTTATACTTTGTGAGAGACAGTGTCCTCCCATGTTTAAAAAAAAAAACAAATAAACAAAAAAAAAACACATCAGGCTGTAGTTCACTGCACTGGATCTGTTTTCCTCTGCACTGAGACTCTGCAACAAGTGCACAAATGCGAAGTTACGCAGCTTAGAGGGAACATTGCCCATAACCGGTTACCTAAAACTGTGCTCAATATGGCAAACCCAAAGTAGTTAGCAGATACGTATTTGATATCGTTTAATTATGTTTGACTGTCACGCTGGACTTCCTGCACGCCATGAAACTGCAAAATGTCCTGTCCTGATGTTGCAGGATGCTGTGGTGAATACCGTAATAGATTGTTCAAATAAGTCTATTGGGAACAATGTCGGGTATACAAAAGGTGTTGTTCTTGAGTGGCTTTTATGGATCAGTACAGCCGTGACAAGGACTTGGCAGTCCAATGCAGATTCTGCCGAGGCACTGCCTGCCCTCTCTGTGACTTTGTCTGAGGACACACTTTTTAAAGACACACAGATGTTGATTCAGCATAGTTGAGGATTTTTTTTTTTTTTTACTCTATTCCTTCGAATACTTTTTAAAAGCCTTCCTGTAATTACCTAATCTATATTGTCCAAATATATAGAAACAGTGAGTACTCAATTTATGTTTTCTGTAGACTGAAAAAAATATATTTTTTGATCATTAACACATTGATATGCGCAAAGTGATCAACATTTTAGCTTTTATCTCCAGGATCCGACATTAAAGGGTGTCGGGCGACCAAGATGTTACAGACGCTAGAAACGCTACAGATGCTGAAATTTCATAATAAATACAATGAAATCATTGAGGGCTATACATTTATTTTTTTGGGGGGGTGAATGCAATTTTGCCCACCACGATTAAATGAGCCTCATTGTTTGGGATTTCTTTACAGTTAAAAGGCTGGCAATGCCTCATATGAATATTGCTGCATTTGCAGCAGTGCCCGGAACCTAGTCAGCCAGCCAACAGAGGAGTAATGTATGGTTAAGGCTATAATTTTGAATGAAGGCATCAACAAGACTCTTGGATATTTAGTCTCAAAAGTCAATTAAGACCATAGGTCATTATTTAGAAATTAACCACATACTGTATTTGTTCTTTTCCGACATAATAAGTTGACAACAAAGTTATAAATAGTTATGCAACATGTAGGAACTCATGATACCATGTTGACCTAATGAAAAATGTGTACCACATAAGTGAATGTAACATTAAAAAAAATAATAATAATAAAAAAAAATCAAAAATTATAAAGATGAAATTTTGCACAATTCAATGTTCTTTTAGATGTTCAAACGTTTTCATGAACAGAGGCACACATAAATGGTCTGCAAGTCCCCAATGAAAATAATTGTCAGTAATCCATCCAGCCATTTTCTGAGCCGCTTATCCTCACAAGGGTCACAGGAATGCTGGAGCACATCCCAGCTAAAATTGGGCAGGAAAGTGGGTATACCCTGAAGTAGTTGCCAGTCAATCCCAGGGCACATACTATATAAACAAACAATCACTTGCACACCTGCGGGATATCTAGTGTAGACTTTCCACTGAACTCACCATGCATGTTTTTAGAATGTGGGTGCAAACAGGAGCACCTGGAAAAAAACCACAGAGGCATGGGAAGAATATGCCAACTTCACATGGGGAGGACTGGGATTTAAACCCTAGACCTCAGAATTGTGAGGCAGGCATGGTAACCACTCACTCACCGTGCCGCCTAACCAATAAGTATGTAGCATAAAAAGAACCATGCCATGTTAGGGCAATGCGCAGCGAGACACATCAGCCAATGTTTGTAGCCTACTCCTCGCAGATGTGAAATTCAGCAGTGGGAGAGGATTGAAAAAGAAAATAAGTGTGCTTTCAGAAAAATGACAGGAGACATAGCTCAAGGCTCAAAAGATGACATAATTGACAAGAAAAGCCTGAAGAGTTCAGTTGGTGTGGGGTTTTGATTTTGTAAAGTCTTGGAAAAAAAAAAGTATAAGGTGCACTAAATTATGTCAAATATATGTATACACAAAACAGAGAATACCACGGATCTCTTGCTTTTAACACCTGAAGCAGTTCCATACCGTAACCTCAATGCAAAAATTAGTGCAAGGTATAATTTCACCACGCTCACTCAAAAAAAAAAAAAAAAATACAGCAGCAAAACCAATAAACAATGTACAACAATTGTATTACAAAAGACATCCTAGCTGTAAGATCAGTTGAAGATATGGAATTCAAATGGAAGATTAAATGAATTGACCCTTGTTACCAACTCCCTGGGCATGAATTGGAAAACTTGAAAGTTTTTGCATGGGCAGATTAATTATTAATTAATATATACATTTTATTTCTCCGACACAGTTTTGTAATCTTCCACGTCACATTCAACTTTAGAAGAAAATATTTAAATCAATCGTTAAGCGTAACAGGAAACACTCAAGATTGAAAAAAAATTGTGATTTGCTTTATATTTGTATTCCGATGTACATTTCGACAAATTGAAAAATATTATAGTGATGGATTTTTTTTCCCATATAATTCAGGCCTACATTTTGTTTACATAAAACCACAGGGTTGCAAAAGATTAGGGACCACATGTCCAAGAATGCTGTACCAAATCACACGGTCCTTGACTGTAAGTGAGGTCGTTGGGGGGCATTTTTGGGTGCTCTTTTGAAAACCAGACGAAAATTTGTATCTCCACAGTATGGGTAACTTTTTCAAATCCTCAGCCAACCAAATAGATGACACTACAAGGTTGCACTTCGAGGTCATATTTGGAAGAATATATCACTATTTCAGAATTATATGACCAGAGTAAACCCTGAGGAAGGGGGGAGTGATATGCAAAAAAATCCAAGGTTTTACGGTATTTTTCAAATGTAACTAAAATAATATTCATTGAATTTTGTTTTGTCCCGCCATTTATGTAATTATGTAAAGACAGCTGCAGTTCACTTTGTAGAGAAGGTCATCCAATGACCAAAGAGCCAAGGACTCGAATCCTAGCTCCAACTGTCTTCTGTAGGAGTGTCCTTGTGCAACAAATTGAACCCAACATGCAGTAGTTCTCAGTGGGCATGGCAGCACCTTGCATGGCAGCAGCTACACATTCGGATCTGAGGGCCCACGTTCGTATTTGGCCTCCTCTGTGACATGTTTGTATGTTCTCCCCAAGCCTGCGTGGGGTTTTTCTGGGCACTCAAGTTTCCTGCCAGCCCATTCCAAACATCTCATCTGCCCTCAGAAGCTCCTGATTAGTACTTGGATGGGAGACTGCCTAGGACAGTGGTTCTTAACCTTGTTGGCGGTACGAAACCCTGCAAGTTTAATCTGGATTTTAAAATGAAATGTGGTTTATCTCAAATTTAAAACAGATATGTTTTATTGTCTGTATAGATTTTTAGTCATCCCGGCCATGCACAACAATGAACCACATATTAGTTACACACAAAATCATTGTTAGAACGATAAAATTGAATTTCAGACAAAAATCTATTGAATGAAAATTTACTGCAAGTGCAGGTGAATTTTGCTGTTGCCTTTCCCCATGCTAAGTGTCACACACAGCGGGAACAAGTTTGTAAAATTCACAGTAAAATGGGTTCCTTTCCTTAATGCCATTTCTACATTTCTTAAAAAGGCTACATTGGTGAGGGTAGATTTGTGGGGCTCTTCTATTATTGGATGCACTACACTGAGACTATGGAAATGCTATCAACTCAAGTGCATCGTTGAAATGTTGAATAGATAGTTTAAAGAAGAACAAAGCATTTCAACTTAAAGGCACAGCTCCACAATGGTAAATGCTAACCTTGAGAAAGTGTTCCCTTTTGAATGGTATGAAAACAGCATTCAAAATAAAAGGATACATACTTGAAATAGGAAGTCAACTTAAAACTTCCAGGTATAAACCATTTCATGTAATAAAACAGTCACAAATAAATGTAACAATTCTGTATTTAACTTTCAGTTGAAACAATAATTAAACACACGACCATTTAATTCACATGTTTGACATTGATACTGGTTAACAATGTTCATTTGGGGGTTTCAGCACCCTATACACCTGAAGCATGCCCCACAGGACTCCCCCAAGGGACAAGGTTGAAGGCCTTCTTGAAATCAACAAAACATATGAAGACTGGTTTGGCAAACTCCCCTGGACCGTTGAGGACCCCGCCGAGGGTGTAGAGGTGGTCCAATGTTCCAAGTACAGGATGGAAACAATATGGCTCCTCCTGAATCTAGATTCGACTTACTGACGGACGCTCTTCTCCAGCACACCTGAATAGATCTTAACGGGGAGGCTAAAGAGTGTGATCCCCTGGAATTGGAACACACCCTACAACCCCCCTTTTTAAAAAGGGAGACCACCACCCCACTCTGTCAATCCAGAGGCACTGTCCTTGATGTACATGCAATGTTGCGGAGGCATGTCAATCAGGACAGCTGGAGAACATCCAGAGCCTTGAGGGAACTCCAATGCAAAGCTCATCCACTGATGAGCTTTTTAACGACTTCAGTGACCTCAACCCCAGAAAGAGGTGAGCCCACCTCAGAAAACCCGGACTCTGCTTCCTCATGGGAAGGTGTGTTGATGAAATTGAGGAGGTCTTTGACAGTGACCTCAACCATGGAGATAGGAGAGTCTGCCTCAGAGAATCGAGACTCTGCTTCTTCATGGGAAGGCGTGTTGGCATAGTTATGAAGGTCTTCGAAGTATTCTCCCAACCAACTCATAACATCCCAAGTCTAACTCAGCAGCACACTATCCCCACTATACACAGTGTTGATGCTGCACTGCTTCCCCCTCCTGCAACACCGAAAGGTGGACTAGAATTTCCTTGAAGCCATCCAGAAATTATTTTCCATGACCTCACCGAACTCCTCCCACGTCTTTTTGCCTCAGCAACCAACAAACCTAGCCAGTACCCATCAGCTACCTCTGGAGTACCACACGCAAACAAAGGCCCAATCGGACTCCTTCTCTAGATTGTCGCCACAACAGACAGACTAATCTTAAGGTCTCAGCACCAGTCGGCTGCATCCCCAATGAAGGTGCAGAACATGGCCCACTCATACTCAATGTCCCCCGACCTCCCCCAAGATGTGGGTGACGTGCTGCAGGAGGTGGGAGATGAAACTCCTTCTGATAGGGTACTCTGCAAAACATTTCAAGCAGACGCTCACAATATATTTGGGCCTGCCAGGTCGGACTGGCATCTTCCCCCACCATCAGAGCCAACTCACCTTCAGGTGGTGATCAGTTGACAATCCCATCCCTTTCTCTGAGTATCCAAGACATGTGGCCACAAGTCCAATGACATGGTCACCAAACCAATCATTGAACTGCGACCTGGGAGGGAGGTGGGGTGTCCTGATGCCAAGTGCGGGCGTGGATACCTTATGCTTAAACATGGTGTTTGTTATGGACAATCCATGGTGAGCACAGAATTCCAATAATGTTTGTGTGTGTGTGTGTGTGTGTGTGTGTGTGTGTGTGTGTGTGTGAGGGGGGGGGGGTCCTCCCAATAATACCAATCCAGGTCTCACTGTCATTGCCCACATAAGCATTGAAGTCCCTTAACGGAATGATGGAGTCCACAGCAGGAGTGCTTTTCTGCACCCCTGCCAAGGACTCCAGCTCACCTTGCCTAGACCCCTATGGCCCCTACCACAGGTGGTGAACGCATGGGAAGGGGGAGCCATGTTACCCTTTTCGGGCAATGCCCGGCAAGGCCAATGGGTGCAGTTCCAGCCACCAGGTATTCAGCTTCGAGGTACACCTAGCTCCAGAGGGGTGGCCTTGGGACCCGTGTCTGGGCAAGGGAAATCTATATCCATTTATTTTGCTCATCGTAGGGGTTTTTGGTGCCATGCTTTGTCTTGTCCCTCATCTGCAACTTGTTTGCCATGATTGACCATACCATGGTTATGAAGCCCCAAAAAACTCAGCTCCTAGGATCACTGGGACACACAATCCCCTCCAAAACAATAAAGAGACAGCTCAAGGACAGGATAACCAAAAAAGATTTTTAAAATTGGGATTCTCCAAAAGATGTTTCATTCGGATACAAAACTACAATATTCGATTTCAGAGCATTGAATCTATCACAGCTGGAATGTTCTGTTTGTCTTAGAAGATTTTTACCCTCACATCCAAGCAGGCCTCATCAGCTCGTGGAACAAGGCAATGCACTAGCCAGTGTTTGTGTGGAAACGCAACTATTTTCACTCGAATAGAGAGGCATCTCCCACGACATGTATGGAATCAATCTTTTGCAATGCCAAAGGGGGGGGAAAGAGCCATTTAGCGCCTGGTTGAGAGGCCATTGTCCTCTGTCCACAAGTGTACAGAACTCTCTCACTTCTTGGATGCTTACTGATTCATGCTGCTTCCAGATTATTTTCTTTTCAGAACAATATTTATTTGCAATGTGTTGCATCATCAGCTCTTTTTTTCAATAAAGAACAAATGAAATGTATTTAAAACCTAATTAACTAGCAACTGTCCCATGTATATGCCAACTCTCACCCCCCGCTGCAATAGGCTGTAGATTTCCAATGATCATAAAGAGAACAAACTATAGAGAACAGATGGAGGGATATAAAAAAAAATGATCGATGACAGCAAAGCCTGTATACAGAGGAATACAGTTTTTATCTTAAAAGGAAAAAGCAGTGCCAAGACCAAAGTACCTTTCCCTGCCACAGCGTATTACTGTGACATTTTGTGAGCACACTCTGAATGTCAAGACTCTTCCTGCAAGTCTGCTAAAAGCAAAATTATTTTTTAGATTAGGTGTTACTGTATTCCCATCATAATTTGAATTGTGTGAGAGAGGTTTTAGTTGGGTACTTTTACACACACACAAAAAAAAAAAACTTAGTGCCTATGAACTATGTTTGGAAGTCCTTTGTAATATTTTGTACTTTTGGTAGCTGACTACCATCTTGAATCTACTGTAATTAAACCTCCAAGGAAACAAACACGGGATAGAATATGCTGAAATCATAATGGGGGGTTTTAAAGGAGAATGGGACACACGAAGAGGCCATTACATACCCCAGAACTCGACTTGATTGAAGGTCTTTTAAGTAGGATGTGCTAGAGAAAACGATGCATCTGACTCTTGTCAAATGCAAAATTTGAGGGGGAATAATCTCCACTCGAGTCAGAAAAGCACACATTTATCAAAATCAATGTGACTATGAATGTGTGATTTTCAAAGATAAAGCCAACAAAATGACTACATTGAGTTCTCCTAAGGTATTGTATGCTAGTCGAGTTGTAAAGTTACAATGATTTTTTTTTTGTCATAATAAAACTATTAAATAGTATGGTTGTTTATTAATATAAACACTGTAACCACCCCAATTGTTTGTCATCCCTCCTTGACAAGGGTGAATTCACTGACATGCTTTTGTGTGTAAAAGGCCATACACTGTGCACTTTATTCCAGTGATTCTCCGTGTACTATAGCAGTGGTATGCAGGGCTGAATCAAAAATTAATGAATGAATACAGCAGATGAAATACTGCAAGTATTTAACGTCACCTTTTTTCCTCACCAAATATACTCCAATTGTAAAAAATGTAGAACAAGTGAGATCAGAAATTATGTTGCGTGGAAAAATGTAAAATGACAGGTAAGTGTTGAAAGGGAGGTACAAAAAAGCATGGAAAGCCAAAAAAACCTAAAATCAATACCCAAACAACAATCCAGCTCTTTGTCAGAGTAGTACTGGAGCCTATCCCAGCTATCATCGGGCAAAAGGCAGGGTACACCCTGAACTGGTTGCCAGCCAATCACAGGACACAAAGAGACAGACAACCGCCGCACTCACAAAGGACAATTTAAATTTAAAGGCATGCAAACTCCACACAAGCGGGCCTGGGATTTGAACCCAGGTTCTCAGAACTAAGAGGCCACGTTCTCAACAGTTGCCCCAGCATGCCACCCATACACAGGAAAATAAAGTTCAGTTATACAGTACTAGTTTAATGATGTTTTGGCGTGATTACACCCAATGGTTGACACCATTGGTCCTAGTAATTCATCCATGCAATGGCAGCACTACATCAACAAAAGTGACTTGGGCTTGCATGTGAAATCGTCGTGAGCAGCAAGAATTGAGAATGTTGAGAAACAACATTGAGAAAATGTGACTTCTACCATATTAAACGTGGTTTTATTTGGAGTGAGGGAGAGAAAGAGCCCAATCCTCAGTGTGTGGTTTGTGGCCCAGTGTTAAAGAATGAATTCATGAAAACATTGCATCTCAAATGTCCAAGACTTCTCAAAGCAATTGCAAATGCCGCAATAACACGAACCTAAATAGAAATGCAAACACCACAGGATAACGATATAAATCCAAGTAGCGGTAGGGGGTATGGCAAAAAAAAATATCTCGATATTCTGAGAGTATATTTGCACACAATATTTATTTTGATATTCTGATTTCTCCTTTTAATCACTATAGAAATTTTTAAATTAATCCTTCTTAAATGAATAGTGTTCCCTTGTGATTTCTGGGAGTTACGTTCTTTACCCACCCCACCCTACCAAACAAAAATCCGCAAATAATGCAAGCAGTATTAATATGTATGATATGTACGTACCATATTTTTGTAACCATAAAGAGCACTTAAAAGTCTTCAATTTTCATCCAAATGGTCAGCACACATTTAGCGCACAATGACTTCCAAAATCTGTATACCGTATTTTTCGGACTATAAGTCACAGTTTTGTTTTGTTATTTCATAGTTTGGCCAGGGGTGCGGCTTATTCTCCAGAGGGACTTATATGTGAAATTATTAACACACTATTACATCCATCCATCCATTTCCGAGTCGCTTATCGGTTATTTTCCCACTGACAACTGTAACAGGGTGTTCTAGGCCCATGTATCTGTATCTGCTACTTCTGAAAATTCAGCATTTCAACATTAGCTGTAATTTATAACAACTGAGAAGGACTGAACAAAAACGCCATTGAAGAGAAAATCATATTCTGCAGATTATTTGAAATAACATTGTTATGATGTTGCTAAACAATGATGACAAAAGTACTTCTTACCATGAATGCGACTTATGGTGCTTCATACATTGTTAGATTAAGCTTCATGCAGGCATTGAGACTTCCGTGTGTTTATCGTGAACGTAATTCAATTTGATTTGCCATCATGATGGTGCAATGGTGAACGGTTCTTGCCGACAAAGTCATGGCTTTTATTTGTTTGATTATCTTGTTTTTATGCAAAATAGGCAAAACATGTTTATTGGCAACATCGAGGACGAATACTTTGGCATACTGCCCAGATGTGAATGTAGACACACAGCAGAACCCTCCCTTTCCACAAAGGCTGCCCATTCTTGTTGAAAACTTTGGCACTCCTCATATTTTTTTCTTTGAGCAGCCTTTGTCAAAAGCGTTTCCAAAATTACGTAGTTGTTCCGACACGATTGGCATTCAACCTAAAGCCCGTGGACTACAGCCCCCCCCACTAGGACAAACTGTCTCTGCGTCATTTCCGTTGCCTGCTTCCATTAACTATGGCAACCCCACTAGGACAATCCTTCTCTCTGTCTTTTGCGTTGGCCGCAAGAGAGAAATGAGCCATTGTGCAACCATGAAACGAGCCAGGTATGGCTCGCGAGCCATAGGTTCCCAACCCCTAATGTGGGAGCAGTAGATGACGGATGGAGAGCAGAGCTTCCGGGTTAATCCACCACACAACTTTCCGGGAAGTCAATGGATGGCTCGACAAAGCATGGGCTTCCGTAACAACCAAAACTATCCTTTCGGGATTCAGAAAGGCTGGAATAGGCTTGTTGTAACTGCAACCGATGAAAAGTCTGACGTAAGAGACGTAGAGGAGGAAGCGGAGCGCCATCTACCTCTGGATTTGGCGGACTTGTTTAGAAATGACACAGAGGATGAAGATTTCATTAGATTTTAGTTACCATGTATTTGGAGTGACACGAATGGTTTTAGTAAACCTTTTTTTATGTTATTCATGCTATAGTTATCGGAATAACTCATAATATGTTATGTTAACATACCAGGCACGTTCTCAGTTGTTGTGTAACGTAAGCATATACCGTTCAGCCAGTTGTTGTTTCTATTGTATTTTTATTTTAAATTGTTCGTCATTTAAATTTTAAATGACATGTATGTTCTTGGTGTTGGATTTTATCAAATAAATTTCCCCCAAAAATGCAACTTATACTCCAGTGCGAATTATATATTTTTCTTCTTTTTATGGATTTTATGGCTGGTGCGAATTGTACTCTGGAGCGACATATAGTCCGGAAAATCCAGTATGCTGTTGTGTGAGTAGTCCAGTGAAGTACATGTGAACACACTGGTTACATTGTTAGCATGCATGCCAGCATGTGTTTTAGCGCATAAGTAAGATATCATGTGATGCCGCTCACAAGTCTTTGAGGAACAATTGCAAAGTTATATTTGTAAGCAGAAGCTTACATTTACCCGCATACGGACAATGGAGGCAGGTCCTTACTCAAGCTGTTGTTCACACTCACGGGGTCACACCAAAACTAAAATCACACCACAACAAACAGAATAACATAACTAGCAAATCATAAAACAAATAAAAAAATGGTTAAAGAAATAATTGGAATAAAACATCCACTTTAAACCTATTTACATCCTCCCGCATGCTGGGCGGATGTAAATTCAAAACATAGCGAGACAAAGGTATACTGAAAGTTGAGTGCCAGGATTCCCTCCCATTGCATAATCCTGGTTAACGGGGACTCCTATTGCTGAAGGACCAACAGGCTTCCCTTTATCTTTAATAGAGAAAAATCAAATAAAGAATATCCCAATGAAAAAAATGTTACAATGAGAACTAAATATTCTCAGCATCACTCTACCAATATTTACAGAAAGATGTGTCAAAACAATATATATCCTTCAATGAACAAAGTTGAGGAAAAAATTATATGAGACGTGACAAAATGGGACACTAGTGGAGAAATCGGCAGTTTTCTTTTATGAAAATGAGATGAACTGAAACCAAGTCCACAACTGAGTCTTGTTGTGGTAAAAGCGCAGTCAAATAAGAGGGAACTTTGTATCATGAAGGCTCCTGACAGCCAAGGTCGGTAAACCCCACACAATCAAGAAACAATTGTGATTACCTTTTCACCAATGCCTTCTCATTCCTTTTCTCACCATCTTTCTGTGGGAAAGGTTTCTTTTCATTTATGTTTCTTTTTCAGAAAGCAGTGATTAAAGACCCAGTGAAGTCATTTGTTTTTTGCTTTGAATTTAAAATTGGAAGATAAATTACATTGCAATATTTTTTTAACCTGTGAAAAATACCGGGCGCAATTGGTTTGACCATTGGCATCACAGTTCTGAGGACCGGGGTTTAAATCCTGGCCCCGCCTGTCTGGGGTTTGCATGTTCTTCCCGTGCCTGCATGGTTTTTCTCTGGGGATTCCAGTTTCTTCCCACATCCCAAAAACATGGATTAATGGAGACTCTAAATATCCCCTAGGTGTGATTGTGAGTACGACTATTGCCTGTCCCTATGTGGCCTGCGATTGGCTGGCAACCAGTTCAGGGTGTACCCTGCCTCCTACCCGATGACAGCTGGGATAGGCTCTAGCACTCCCGCGACCCTTGTGAGGATACGATGCTCAGAAAATGGTTGGATGGATGATAAATATTGTGAAGGGAAAAAATAATGCTGGGAAAGTACATTTTCTACATGAAAAACTTCAAAGTCTATCCAACTCAAAATTTTTAACCAGGTTCACAGGTCCAAAAATGAAATAGTTCACTGTTATTTTTTTTTTTTAATATTTTGTGGAAACACTATTACCCTCAAAATACTGCCATTTCATTTCCCCATTGTTGCCATCACTCCACACTAGTAGCCAGCTATCGCTTTGACCCTACAAACTCCAAAGTATGAAAACAAAAAATACCACTTAAATGATGTTTGTTAAAATGACGAATTCAGCTCTGGATGAAGCTATTAAAATAATGTATTTAATATTGCAAAAAAATATGCAACCAATTCTGTGTGTAACCCACCTTGTGCCTGGTGGCTAGGCTCCAGCAACCTCAAGACCCTTGTGAGGATTAGTGGCTCAGATAATTGATTGCTGCGTGACAAAAACCTTAACTAAAGCATTCTGATACAAAGAATAATGTTCATAGTAATGCATTTTTTTCACTTATATACTGTATTATGGGCAGCATGGTGAGCAACTGGTTAGCACAACTGCCTCACGATTCTGAGGACCTGAGTTCCCCCACACCTCTGTGGAATTTGCATGTTCTTCGCTTGCCTGTGTGGGTTTTCTCCAGGTACTTTGGTTTGCAAGGTAGATTGATTGGCGACTCTTAATTGCTCATAGACATGAATGTAACTTCAAATTCTTGTTTGTTTACGTATGCCCTGCGATTGGCTTCCCACCAGTTAAGGGTATACCCTGCCTCTTTCAGTCACCTGGGTAAGCTCCAGCAGGTCCATGACCCGAGTAAGGATAAGCGGTATGGAAAACTTTTTTTACAGTCTCAGCTGTCCGGATTTTTGGGATTTGGCTAAAACTGTCCCTGGGTGATTCAATCAGGGCACCCAGCATGAGTTGGTTCTCCTCCCCCTGTACTGTCTTAGTACTATGCGTCATCATTGCTTGCAGTGGGTATTTTACGCAATAACCATTTCCTTATGCCCAAAAAAAATTTGTGGTTTCGATTTCTTACATTTCAGAAACAGCGTCGATAGGTACGTTTTTTTTTTTGTTGGTTTTTTTTAATATTTCTACTCCGTCTCCACCATATTGTGCCGCCATTTTCTTGTCAGTTCATATCAATTCACACTCTCTCATGCATAACGAGATCCAAATTCATGATGGCGTCTTGCAATTCCTAACACCGGGATATTAGCAGGGATGATAAATAAACTTGATTTTGTCACAAACGAAGCAGAGGTTGGACCCAGATGCAGGAAGCCAAGAAGTAAGCATGAATTTCACATGGCAAAAGGCTTGGTCCAAAAAACAAGAAACAATGTCAAAAATTTGACATGAAACATGAAAATGTAAATTGACTTGATACGCCTCGGTAACGCTATGACATGCGATGAGGCAGTTACACTAGCTGACGCTTGTAAACACACATCCATATATACATGAAGATCTGGCAACAATTGGCATGAAAAAACAAGGCTTAAATACACAACAAAATCAGAGCGCAACGAGTTGCAGCAGTACGCACGAGGAAGTGGCACACGGCCACGCCATCACGGCTGCACTCAAGGACCCGACGTAACTCTGTTCTTCCGCAGCAGCGCAAATGTCCACATCGGCGTGGAAAACCACGCCCCTGACATATTTATTACATGGTGTAAAAATGGGGAGGAGACATGTACTTGATTGACAGCTGAAAGTTCTGTGGGGAAGAGTTTTCCAAGCATTCAGTGATAACCCGAGAGTGCCGAGAAACGGAAAGTATTTATAGTATTTATAATTTTGAAGCTTGATTTTGCTGCCCGCTGTTGACAGCGTGAAGTTATTGGCGTGCAATCAGCGTCCGCATAGATACCCATTTTTTTTAATATCCTATAATTGTTAAGATAGTCATATTGAATAAGTTACACTTCTGTTAAGATGTTAATAGACGGTCCAAGAAAATTAGATGTAGCAGATGTTAAATTGGAGTTGAGCAGCGGAGTGTCAATTCAGCCATCTAGATATATCAGTGAAAGCACGTATGCAATCTTTCATGTTTCATGCATATGTGCATGAGGAGGTATTGGGGTTGTCTGATGGGCTGCATTCCTGTGTGATATTAAGTGGGGTTGTCCCCAGAGTGCCGTTGACGATAATTACTGTAGAGTGCATGTCTCGGGAGACAGGAAGCCAGCTGCCTGCCTGGCTACATCCCTACCATATGCCACTTTCCTATTGAGGGTATACATGTAGCACTTTGGCTGTTCATCTCCTGTCAAAAACTCATAGGTATCAAAATGTAACTGTCCGAGATCACGAAAAATTATAACAAGTCAGGGATAGAACTCTGACATCCTCATATAATGGCATCAATAAAACAGGACTGTACAAGTAAACAAAAGGATATGAGCATCTATACTTCAACACATCTATAACCCGTGGTAAGACCCGAAACAGCAACACACACACACAAAAGCACTTCAATACTAATAGTACATGATACAAATTCCATCCAAAAAAAAACAACTGCTGTGAACTGCCTTAATGAATGCTGCCATGGCTCTTTGTAATTTCCATTTTTTTTCAAATCCCACTTTGGCAATATGGTGAATTAAGTTCGATTGTAAGTTACCAAGCATAGTTGTTTGTGATTCTCATCAGAATATGACATGATACAATAAAGGCTCACTATTAAGTAATAAAAGATGAAATAATGAAGAAAATAGGTAATGTAACTGGTTAGAGCGTTGGCCTCACAGTTCTGAAGACTGGGGTTCAAATCCCAGCCCTGTCTGTGTGGAGTTTGCATGTTCTCCCCATGCCTGCATGGGTTTTCTCAGATCACTCCATTTTCCTCCCACATCTCCAAAACATCCATTAATTGGAGACTCTAAATTGGCCCTAGGTTTGATTGTGAGTGTGACTATTGCCTGTTTCTATGTGCCCTGCAAATGGCTAGCAACCAGTTCAGGGCATACCCCCCTTCCTGCCCGATGATAGCTGGGATAGGCTCCAGTGCTCCTGTGACCCTTGTGAGAAACAAAATGAACATTTTAAAGGTCAGCATTATGGTTTATGTTGTAATCTTGGCTGCGACCTTTCTGTGTGGAGTTGTTCTGCTCGGTATTATATTTTAATCTCACAATCCAAAAACATGCATGTTAGATTAACTGAATACTTACTCCAAATTACCCATAGGTGTGTGACTGGCTATTTGCCTCTTTGTGCCCAATGATTGAGGGCCGACCAATCCATTTTGTACTATGCACCTCTGATCCCACATCAGTTAAATAGGCTCCACCTCACCCATGACCCTGAACAGGATATTTGGTAGAAAATAGATGGATGGATCAATTTACATATGGGTTAATCAGAGTGGCTTTGTGATTTTTTTTTTTTTTGTATATGCACGAGAAAATGAATGAGTTATTCACTGTAAAAATGGGTGAATCTCTACAGAAAGTCACTGTAACAGTAACTATGTTAATATTAGGATCAGCTCTAATCAGAGCAAACGTGTTGTTCAAAGTACCAAGAGTCAACAACTGGTCAAAGTACAATGTATGACCTTTACACTTGAGTCATATCTGAAACTGTAGTGTTATGGGGACTGGGACTGTTCTATGCTTAAAGCTTACAGAAAACGATCTCGCTCCATGACTAAGACATGACAAGGTCACTGAAAGTGACAAACGATGCGTACGCAGACGATTCTAAGTGGTGTCATATGTCAATCTCTACGATGTCATTGTGGGTTTTTTTTTTTTTTGAATCTGCTGTAACACTTTTTCCTCACGTGTGCTCTTGTAATTGTAGCCACGTAAGACAGTTACAATGATTACGTGACATCACAAACATCATGTTATGCCATGTCAATAACTGGCAGCCCTACTGTCAACTTTGCCTAGTTTACTTCACGCCTCTCGTAATTTGAAGCGCTAACTTGCTAACGGGGTAAACTCCAGACCAAAGCAGCGGGTGAGGGGAGGGGGGGGGCATTCATCGAACCCGACAGGAGAGCGTAGACCAATATTTGATGAGCAAGGAAAAGACACTACCTTCAATTTCTTCACAAGTAGGTACTTAGACGCGACAGCCCTCAGCCCTCTCGTAGTCGCCTGGGATGCCATGCACGCCGCCATGTTGACACGGAAATAGGAGGTAGGGTCTCGAACGTGACGTCACGTGACGACAACGTACATTTTCCAGGGGTGGTGCTTGGAGAAAAGTACATCCAGCAAAGTGAATTTTTCAAATTGTATATAATTTTTTTAAATACTGGAATATGTTCAGATAACTGTTAAGGAAGGGAGCACATATATCGTGAGCTAAATTCATTATTTCTTTATTTAATCAGGAAAACAGAAATAAACCATAATATAATTGGATTCGTTGAGCTCAAATGTCACTTTTTATGAAACATTTCCTATTTCATATCATGTTATCCTGTTTGGTGCAACCCTCCAACAAATACTCTGGCACCTATATAAAAAAAAAAATTGACATGGATAAATCCTCTAAAATCAAAGTTTTTTTTATTCAATATAATTTCGTTTTAGTATTACTCTAGTTGCAGGAACAAGAGAAAAATGACGGTTGCAAGTCGAAAATGTATTGTGCCCTGCGACTAACTGGTAACCACTCCAGGTTGTCGTCCGCCTTTTGTCAGATTGTAGTCTGCCTTAAGCCCGAAATTAGCTACCCTTGTGAGGATAACTGGCTTGGAAAATGGATGGTTATATCAATATGTCGTTTTATGATACAAGAAACAGGGTTGTGTTGGTTTTCTTTCGAGCTATGAACAGTGGAACATTATAAAATAGAGGGGCAGGACGGTGGATCACCTGATAAAGCGTTGGCCTTGTAGCGCCGGTGAAAAGGAGTTGGAGGCGGAGTGTCGGACACAGGAACAAAACTTGTTTTATTGGCAGACATCAAAACACTACTCGCATAACAGCGGGAACTCTGTGAAGTGCCCACTCCGGAAGAGCAACAACAAAAACAGTCTGTGCGGAACCCCGCACCCCAACTCGAGGTCCCACGGGTGAATTATGAAAACACCACACAAGCCCCCCCAGAATTCACCCATAGTCAAAATCCTCGTGCCGTGGAGGGATGACGACCCGACCCGGCGGGCCGAGGGCGGCGGGGCCGCACTGTCCATTGAGTCACGGGACAAGGGCCCAGGCGGGGTCAAGGGAACCCCGGCAGGCGCAGGGGCACAGGGCAAAGGGGGACGACTCCGGCGCGGGGGAAGGCCAACCCCAAAGGCTGGGCAATGTCCAGGTGCGCAGGTTTGACCCTGTCCACGGGTCTCGGGTCTGCCGCCAATGTCCATGAGCAGGCTCTTATCCCCGTGCTCCAGGACCCTGAACGGCCCGTCGTATGGGGGGCGCAGAGGTCCACGCTGGGTGTCATGACGAACAAACACAAAATCCACAGTGCGCAGGTGACGGGGCAGCCGGGCAGCTGGGTTTCCATGTTGCGACGTGGGAACCGGCGCAATCCCTTTTGCGGCCTCCAGCAGGGAGGACCGTTGCCTGGCTGCAGACCAGGGCGCTGTGGCGTCCGGGATGAATTCGCCGGGGACCCGCAGTGGCTGGCCGTAGACGAGCTCGGCGGATGAGAACAACAGGTCCTCCTTGGGGGCGCACCTGAGGCCGAGCATGACCCAAGGGAGCTTATCCAACCAGTTGCCGTCCATCAAGCCGGCATGCAGGGCTGCTTTCATGGAGCGGTGGACCGTTCGCCTGGGGGTGATAAGCGGTAGTGCGGTTCAGCTTGACCTCCAAACTCTCAACGACTGTGTTCCAGAGTTCAGAGGTAAACTGATGGCCACAGTCGGTGGAAAGGTCGCACGGGGTCCCGGAGTGCGCAACCCACGTGCCGAGGAACGCCCGGGCCACGTCTGACGACGTTGTCGAGGAAAGGGGAACGGCTTCAGGCCAGCGGGTCGTCCTGTCCACTATGGTGAGCAAGTAGGTGAAACCGTGTGAGGGAGGAAGCGGACCCACCAAGTTGACCTTGACGTAGTCGAACCTCCTCTCGGGGACAGCGAAGGGCTGGCGATGCACCTTAGCCCGCTGACAGGCCACGCACGAGTCGACCCAGGCCTGCACATCTTTCTTAAGACCGTGCCACACGAACCTCTGGGCCACCAGCCTCACAGACGGTTTCCTTCCGGAGTGGGAGAGGTTGTGGACCGCCTCAAAAATAGCCCGCCGACAGTTTGCAGGGACCAGCGGCTGAGGCTGGTCAGCCGAGAGGTCGCACAGCAACCTGACGCCCGAGTCAGCAACCGCGACTTCCTCCAGGCGCAAACCCGTATCAGAAGTCTTGAGGGCCTGCACCCCGTGGTCCGAGTCCTGGTCTGCGCTCATGCGGTAGTAGTCGAGACCCAAATGCACAGTGCCGACGATCGCCCTGGAGAGGCAGTTCGCGACCACATTGGATTTGCCGGCGATGTGTTGGATGTCCGTAGTGTACTCCGAGATGAACGACAGTTGGCGTTGCTGGCGGGCAGACCACGGCTCGGCCACCTTGGACATGGTGAAAGTGAGGGGTTTATGGTCCACATATGCCGTGAACTTACGGCCTTCCAATAAGGAGCGGAAATGGCGGATCACCAGCCAGAGGCCGAGGAGCTCCCTATCGAACGTGCTGTATTTGCGCTCCCTGGGGACCAGATGACGGCTGAAAAAGGAAAGCGGTTGCCAGGTGCTGCCGACCCACTGTTCGTGTACGGCTCCAACAGCGTAGTCCGATGCGTTGGTAGTGAGAGCGACAGGGGCACCGTGGGTCGGGTGGGCCAGCATAGCGGCACGACTCAGCGTGGCCTTCGTAGCCTCGAAGGCTTCCATCCTCTCAGCCGTCCATTCAACGTCCCGTCGTTGGGGGCCTTGTCTTTAAGAGCCTCATAGAGCGGGCGCATGATGTGGGCCGCCCGGCGGATGAACCGGTAGTAGAAAGTCACCATCCCCAGGAACTCCCGGAGCCCCCGAGCCGAGCGAGGTCGGGGAAAAGCGGAGACGGCCTCCACCTTTGCCAGAAGGGGGGCGGCGCCGTTCTTGTCGATGAGGTGCCCGAAGAACTGGATAGAGGGCACCCCGAAAACACACTTCGCCGGGTTGATGATCAGGCCATGCTGCTCGAGTCTTGCGAAGAGGTCGCGGAGGTGCATCAGATGTTCATCCTCCGAGGAGCTGGTGACGAGGATGTCATCCAAATAGACGAACACAAATGGCAAGTCCCTGAGCACAGAATCCATTAAACGTTGGAAAGATTGTGCCGCGTTTTTAAGACCAAACGGCATCCTCAGAAACTCGAACAGTCCAAACGGTGTGATTACAGCCGTCTTGGGAACGTCTGCGGGGTGCACGGGAACCTGGTGATACCCGCGCACCAAGTCGACCTTGGAGAACAGGATTTTGCCTGTCAGATGGGCCGAGAAGTCCTGAATGTGTGGAACAGGGTAGCGGTCGAGTGTAGTGGCGTCGTTAGGTCGGCGGTAGTCACCACACGGTCGCCACCCGCCACTCAGTTTAGGGACGATGTGTAGCGGCGAGGCCCACGGGCTCTCCGAGCGGCGGAGGATGCCCAGGCACTCCATGTTGGCAAACTCGGACTTAGCGACTGCTAGCTTCTCGGGGTCAAGCCGTCGGGCCCTTGCGTGAATCGGGGGGCCCTTGGTCTCAATGTGGTGTTCGACCCCATGTTTAGTCGTGGCAGAGGAGAAAGTGGGCCGTGTCAAGCCAGGGAACTCACCAAGGAGGAGCTGGTACTCGGTGCCTTCTGAGAGCGAACTGGAGAGACCGCCATAAGTCACCTCATTGCAGACGCAGGCAACCGTGGAGAAAGTCAGTGCACCCACTAGACGTCCCCTCTTAACATCCACCAGCAGCACGTGGGCACAAAAAAAATCAGTGCAGAGGAGAGGGAACGAGACATCGGCAGTGACAAAGTCCCTTGTGAAGCGCTGACTCCCAAAACACAAGTCCACAGTCCTTATGCCATAAGAGCGCATAGGGGAGCCATTAGCAGACAGTAGGGGTGGCCCATGAGTCACGCCAGCGACGTCCTCCACAGTGGCCGTCAGGACGCTCCTCTGGGCGCCGGTGTCGCAAAGGAATTTGCGCCCGGAAAGGGTGTCCTTGACGAACAGCAGCCGGCTCTTCACACCCACGCTCACGGCCGCCGCGGAGCGCGGGCTTTGGCGTTTCCCGACGCATTGTAGTTGCAAGGGGCGCGGCACCTCTTCACTTTTGCACTGAAACGGGCGTCGAAGTAGCACAAGTCTGTGCTAGCACGGCCGTCGGTGGCGATGGGGCCCCTGCTGGATGCCACCCCCGCGCAAGAATTATGTAAACACCACAGCCTCACAGTTCTGAGGTCCCGGGTTCAATCCCGGACCCGCCTGTGTGGAGATGGCATGTTCTCCCCGTGTCTGCGTGGGTTTCCTCTGGGACTCTAGTTTCCTCCCACATTCCAAAAACATGCAATATTAATTGGACACTAAATTGCCCCTAGGTGTGATTGTGAGTGCAGCTATTTGTTTCAATGTGTCCTGCGATTGGCTGGCAGCCAGTTCAGGGTGTGCCCCCCCCTCCTGGCTGTTGACAGCTGGGATAGGCTCCAGCACTCCCCGCGAGCCAAGTAAAGATAAGCGGTGAAGAAAATGGATGGATGGATAAAAGAGAGGATTTACTTTGTTTACTTAGGGTCAAAGCAATTAGCTTGATCAAATAATTTAATTTGAGTCAAGAAGCTCACCTATTTTCTCCTTCTCAAATTGGTGGTTCTCAAAAGTTATTACACTAAGTACCACCTTAAAAAATACGTAACTCTCCAAGTAATAATGACCACCCCTAAATAAAGTAGCATAGTAGCCCTAAGGGTTCATCAAGCATTTACAATGATTTTTTTAATGTATTTAATGACGTACAACTGAACTGTTACTTGGGCAGCGATTCTTTCACTTACCACCACATTAAGCCCATGTAAAACTATGGTACTCATACCATACTATCGTTAAATCTCTAATATATAACCATCATCTACATCAAAGCTCTTAAAGCAACCCTATGGGGGCACAAGCCAGTGCAATCTGCAGGCTGGTCCCACACCCGGATAAATGCAGAGTGTTGCATCCAACGTAAGACTGTGCCAAACAAATATGAGCGTTCATCGAAAGAAACCGAAACAGCAACAACACAGTGTTCTGCGACCTGTGGTGCCACCATCCAAATCCCATGCTCCAGGCGCCGGCGATGACTCCGTGGCCACCTCCTGTTCCTGTCCTGGCAGCGCTGAAGGCTCGTCGACCGCCTCACGTTCCTGTCCCGGCGGTGGCGAAACCTTGTTGGCCGCCTCACGTTCCTGTCGTAGCGGCGGCAAAGGCTCGTTGGCCGCCTCACCTTCCTGTCCCGGCAGCGTCTAAGGCTTGTCGGCCGCCTCACGTTCCTGTTCTGGCGGTGGTGAATGCTCGTCGGCTGTCTCCCGTTCCCGTTTTGGTGGCGACGACCTCACAGCTGCCTCACATTCTCGTCTTGGCGGCGATGACCTCACGGCCGCCTCACATTCCCGTCTCGGTGGCGACGACCTCACAGCTGCCTCACGTTCCTGTCCCAGCAGCGGCGAAGGCTCGTCGGCCGTCTCAGCAGGACGACCTCACGGCTGCCTCACACTCCTGTCCTGGCGGCGGCGAAGGCTTGTCGACCGCCTCATGTTCCTGTCTCGGCGGTGACCGGTTCACGGCCGCCTCACGTTCCTGTCTCAGCAGTGACCGGTTCACGGGGCCTCACGTCCCGGTTCCAGCGGCGACGACTCCTCAGCCCGACAAGCATGTCCATGCCTCAACAGTGCTTGATCCTTGGTTGCCCGATAATCACGCCCATGCTTCGACAGTGACCGACACGCAGCCACCTCACGCTCCTGTTTCGACAGCAATCGCCTCTCGCTCCTGTCTCAGCAGCGACAGGTATTCTTCCATCTCACGTTCCTGTCTCAACAGCGACAGGTATACGGCCGCCTCACACCCCTGTCTCGACAGCTGCCACCTCCCTCTCCTGCTTCAATGGCGACCGGTCTGTGGCAGTCTGATGACCATTCTTCAAGGGCGACCGATTCCCAGCCGTTTGAGGACCACGCCACGGCGGTGACCAATCCACGGCCGCCACACGCGCCTTCAGTGGGGGGGGTGTTCTGCCAAGAGGGGCGTGGCCACGCCACTGCTCTGGGCGGTGACACCTGTCACTGCTCACAGCTGTAGGACTGGGACTTGGGACTATAATTAGACTGGCATTTAAGTTGGAGTGTTTGTCACTAGAATTTGCCAGTTCGTTGAGTATGCTTTTCCGCATTCAGGGTTACTCCGCCACTGCGCCATTACAGTCCAGTCACGCTTTGGTTATGCTCTATTGTTCTTGTTTTTTGGATCCTGCCTTGGACTGTTTTGTCGTGCACATCTTTAGTTTATAATGAAACCCACTGAAAATCATGCTCGCGTCCCGTAGTCCTGCATTGGGGTCAACCCCTGCACAGATGGTTCATGACAAAACATCCTACAATGACCTCCTTTTTTCCCCCCGACACGTTTGCTCCATCCATTTTGTGACCTTGTGTGCAGGACAATCACTCTGCCCATCTTGGAGTTACTGGCACAGAATCTAAGTAGAAACTGCAGGATGTGTGGGATGATCTTTTCTGAATAACTAAATAGCCCACTCAGACAGTACTCCAGAGCCCTCATTACATGGCACATCTTGAAAGGGCATGGAGGGCAAAGTGATCATAAAGAGCAGTGATTATGGCACAGGGCAAGAGATGAGATGAAACTCAGTTCCAGCTTGCTAGGGAAGATAAGACAAGGGAGAGATGAGGGGAAAACAGTTCGTAGGCATTACAGGGAAAACAATAGTAAATGCATGCAATTTGAAAAAAAGGAAACTGGTCCGGGAGAACAGTGATCATCTGGTTAGAATGTCACAGTTTTGAGGACCATGGTTCAAATCCTGGCCCCGCCAGTGTGTTGTTTGCATGGTCTCCCTGTTCCTGCTTGTGTTTTCTCTATCATCGCCACTTTTTACAAGCTTACAAATGCTTTCATAAAAAAATGCTGATGCACCCGGCTACAATCATCAACTTGACAAACAACAATTAAAAGTACATAGACATGGTACATAGTTTGCAATATTTTTAAGTATAAATAAAAACAAAATTAAATTATTTCTATTTCCTTTTCAACCTATATTAGATTGAAGCCACTACAAAGACAATACAGATTTATAATGATGATAAACTGTTGTATTGACTCATTTTGAATTTGATGCATGCAACATAAAAAAAAGTGGGACAGGAGCATGTTTACCACTGAGTTAAAGCAACTTTGTTTTTAATAGCACTCAATAAACGTTTGGGAACTGAGGGCACTAATTGCTGAAGGGTTTTAAGTAGAATCGTTTTCCATTGTGTGCTCGGTGTACAACTTCAGTTGCTCAGCAGTCCGGGTTCGTATTTTTGTCTTCATAACGTGCCACACTTTTTCACGGCCAGTCGAGGACTCACATTTTTTTTTACTACAAAGCCATGCTGTTGTAACACATGCACATCTTTCTAAAATAAGCGGGGATGTCCCTGAAAAAGAAAATTTTGTGGATAACAGTATCTGTTGCTCCAAAACCTGTATCCAGCTTTTTGGATTAGGAGCTTCACCGATGGCAGAACTTTTACAGGAATTTACTTAGCTGTCCTGATAGTTGGGATTGGCCCAAGCAATCTCGTGGCCCTTGTGAGGATAAACGGCTCAGAAAATGAATGGATGAATGGATCACACAGACATACTGTAAATATTCAGACCATTTGTTGTGCGACTCATACAGTAAAGAAAATAAGTATTTGAACACCCCTGCAATATTACATGTTCTCCCACTGAGAAATCATTTAAATGCATGTCCACTGTGAGAGAGATAATCTAAAAAGAAAACTCCATAAATCACAATATATGATTTTTTTTAACAATTTATTTTTGTGATACAGCTGGAAATAAGTATTTGAACACCTGAGAAAACCAATGTAAATATTTGGTGCAGTAGCCTTTGTTTGCAATTACAGCGGTCAAACGTTTCCTGTAGTTGTTCACCAGGTGTGCACACAGTGCAGGAGGGATTTTGGACAACTCCTCCACACAGATCTCTACCTCAGACACCTCCCTCCAAAGATTTTCAATTGGGTTTAGGTCTGGAAACTGGCTAAGGCATGCCAGAACCTTGATATGCTTCTTACGGAGCCACTCCTTGGTTTTCCTGGCTGTGTGCTTCGGGTCATTGTCATGTTGAAAAACCCAACCACGACCTATCTTCAATGGTCTGACTGAGGAAGAGAGGTTGTTCCCCAAAATCTCACAATACATGGCCACTGTCATCCTCTCCTTAATACAGTGCAGTATCCTGTCTCATGTGCAGAAAAACACTCCCAAAGCATGATGCTACCACCCCCATGCTTTAGAGTAGGGATGGTGTTCTTTGGATGGAACTCATGATTCGTCTTTCTCCAAACACGGTTAGTGGACCAAAAAGTTCCATTTTGGTCTCATCTGACCGCTAAACTTTCTCACATGACTCCTCTATATCATCCAAATGGTCATTGGCAAACTTAAGATGGGCCTTGACATGTGCTGGTTTAAGCTGGGGAACCTTCCGTGCCATGCATGATTTCAAAACATGACGTCTTAGTGTATTACCAACAGTCACCTTGGAAACGGTGGTCCCAGCTCTTTTCAGGTCATTGATCAAGTCCTGTCGTGTAGTCCTGGGCTGATTACTCACCTTTTTAAGGATCATTGAGACCCCACGAGGTGATATTTTGCATGAGGCTCCACTCCGATTGAGATTGACCGTCATGTTTAGCTTCCATTTTCTAATGATTGCTCTAACAGTGGACCTTTTTTTCACCAAGCTGCTCAGCAATTTCTCCGTAGCCCTTTCCAGCCATGTGGAGTTTTACAATGTTGTCTCTGGTGTCTTAGGACAGCTCTTTGGTCTTGGCCATGTTACAAGTTTGAGTCTTACTGATTGTATGGGGTGGACAGCTGTCTTTATGCAGCTGACGACCTTAAACAGGGGGATCTTATTCAGGATAATACTTGGAGTGGAGGTGGACTTTTAAAGGTGGACTACCAGGTCTTTGAGTGTCAGAATTGTAGCTGATAGACAGTGTTGGATATTTTATTTCTAAATCATCATAAACTTAAGTTAGTAATCTGACTCCAATTTGTGACCTTACCCAACTGCCACTCATCCAACAATATGCACGCTCGTTCTGCAATAGAAAGGTATCAGGAAGCCGGCATTTTCACACATGCGTGGATTTATTCCTTCAACACACACCTGGGTCTCAGGTCCCTCTCATTACAACTCTGTACGTCTCTGTTCCCTCAGCCGACGTACTCTACATCCGAGTTTCCCAGAACAATTTTAAAGTACAATCTACTGATTCACTATTGGTTCTGTGTCTTCTTCAGGTATCCTTGGCCCTCTCTCATTGGTCTCCTTTGGTCCGCCGGATGTTGGCCCGACTCCTCCCCTGCAGAATCGCGTGCTGGCTCCTCCTGGTGATGGTTTCCTGACAGTAGTTTTTCCACCAACTGCCTCCGAGTCCTCCCGTTTCCCCATCCTCCTTGCAGTTAGCACCGTCTGTTCTAAAACATTCCATTCTTGCACCACATACCCTGTTTCGTTCCACCAGTCACACGCTCAGCACTTTACAGTCTCACACTTTCATACACAGGATGCAGCAACATCTAATGAACTACTTTAAGCTCAAATTCTTATATTCCTTTAACAGGTATTCAAATACTTATTTGCAGCTGTATCACACAAATAAATCATTTAAAAAAATCATACGTTGTGATTTTTGGATTTTTCTTTTTTGATTCTCTCACAGTGGACATGGACCTACAATGAAAATTTCAGACCCCTCCATGATTTCTAAGTGGGAGAACTTCCAATATAGCAGGGTGTTCAAATACTTATTTTTTTCCTTGTATTTAACTCGGTGCTCTGCATTTCTTCTGATCACTCTTGAGGTGATTCTCCACCTTCACTCGAGTCCACTTGGACTTGATTATGAAAACTACACACCGGTCTATATAAGACCTTACAGCTCACAGTACGTGCAGAGGGTGCCCGGTTTGGTGGCCTCAGCATTGTATCTCTCCTCTTTGTCATGATCCTGCCGCTCCAGCCCGGGCTGTGTGGGTGCCCGCACGGTTGCGCTGATTGGGAGGCGCACACCTGGGCCTCATGCGGGCTGATTATCCTGTGCATTTATATGACCCCGATGACGACTGGTCCGGGCCAGTTCGTCGAGCTTCATGTCCCGTTCGAGTACTCCCGAATCCCTGATCGTCAACCCGTGTGTACCGACCTTCGACAGTTCTCCGACCAACCCCGTAAGCCTGACTCCTTTGATACTTCTGCCTGCTTTGATCGTTCTCCTATGTACCAACTCCTGCCTGCCCGCTCACCTGCTCTCTTCGCCCGACGTCCCAACTACCGCTGCTGCACCTGACTGGCTGCCCGATCCCCGACCACGAAATAATAAACGTTTCTCCCCGAACTACCTTGCATCGTCCGAGTCCTGGATTTGGGTCCTACTCCCGTTCCGATGGGTCGTGACACTCTTTGCAGATGATGTGGTTCTGGTGTCTTCATCAAGCCATTATCTCCATTCTTCACTGGAGCAGTTCGCAGCCGAGTGTGAGACAGCTGGGATGAGAATAAGCACCTCCACGGATGAGACCATGGTCCTCGGTCGGAAAAGGGTCGTGTGGCCTCTCCGTGTCAGTGATTAGATTCTGGCCTAAGTGGAGGAGTTAAAGTATCTTGGGGTCTTGTTCACAAGTGAGAGAAGAATGGAGTGGCAGATTGACAGGCTGATCGGCACAGCGTCTGCAGTGATGCAAACTTTGTCTTGGTCCGTTGTGGTAACGGTCATGTTCGACTTAAACTCTGTGCGTATGCCATGTCATGTCATTTGACTCGAAATTTAAATTTCCCTTATTTCAGGGTGTACCCTGCCTCCTGCCCGATGATAGCTGGGATAGGCTCCAGCACACTTGCGTCTCTCGTGAGGATAAGCAGCTCAGAAAATGGATGGATGGATCACTAATCAGATGCCCCAAGCCAGTCACATGATTTCTCACAATGCTTTTGTGGTTCAATCAAAGTGACTCATTTCGGGAGAAAAAAAAAAACTATCCTAGTGAGTATTTACTTAATAAACTGAAAAACAATAACTTTATGATATAGTGTAGTCTCGTATCTCCCCAAAGGTGGATATTTCAGCCCACTTATAATGTGAGAAATCACCTTGTGGTAAGTTGTAGGTGTTTCTATTATTGTTTTGCCAATGCATCTGGCACACTAGCCTTCTTTATGGTCATAAATCACTATTAAAAAATGCTTTTTAGGAATACATGTAATGTTTCCATCCCCTATCCCCCACCCTCTCTCTCTCTCTCTCTCTCTCGCACACACGCACACTATCAATAAGTCTGTTCAGCAAACATTCTTCAATTCGTCTTTAAAGTGCATTAGGCAAACAATGTTTTTGTAGTGCTCTATTGTTTGTGTTGTTGGTTTCTGGGCAGTTTCAAATTAACATGGTGGCAGGTGTGCGTAGACTCCCATATATAATTAAGCTGTATTTGACAGTCAAGCTGTGATTTATTTTAGTCATAAGTTACTCACCAGCTTCTGTTAACGTAAATATTTTTTTTTCATTCAGTACTTTCTTACTCTTACTCAAGTAAGTATTTGGAGGACTGCTTTTTATTTTTCTTGCATCGTATTACTGCCTTCTAATCTACCAATATTCCTAATTGAGTACAATGTCGGACTATTCCACCCACCTCTGGTGCAATCCAACATGTTTTCAGTGGTTGGAAAAATGAAACAAAAAATTATTCCATCAGAATAATTTAAACCATTTCATCATCCATCCATCCATCCATCCAGTTTCGATACCACTTATCATCATGGATCAAAAGTGAGCTGTAAACGTTCCCAGCTAACCTTGGGCAAGAGGCAGAATACACCCTTTATCCCTTGATTGGCCGCGAGCCAATCACATCTACTTTATCTAATTGAAAATTAGATAACTGAATTTATTTACTGGTTGCTTCATAATTTAAGGGGCTTTAAGGGCTCCAATTGATATCTTGATGTTTTATTGTTTTCTGTCCCATCTTTTCTTCTTCACTCCCATGAAGAAACTAAGGAATGTGGAGGTGGTGTGACTAATTTGTGGTTTCCCCCAACAATCTATCATCAGTTTACACTCAGCAAGGAGTCATTACATCAAGAGTCAGAGGACTGCAGCTCCCAACAGGCTGTGCAGTCAGAAATAACCCCTCAATCACACTTAAATGGCAGCAGGGGTACTCAGAAAACAACAGACAAGGCTCACAGCAAGGAGCTGCCAACCCTGCCCAGTGTGTGCAACAGACTGTCAATCTTGGGCCCCTTTTGCAGTCCAATATCAAGCGTCCTTCACTTCCACAGTTCTCTGAATTCCATGTCCCTTTTTTACTTTCAAAATTTGTGTCTGTTTTGATAATACCTCTAAACTGACTTTTAACCACATTTCAAAAGATTTGTGGTTTAAATCTATTGCGATACATTGACAGAGATAACCGGAGAAAAATAGACAGCCAGCTTCACACAATTCTTTTGAGTCACTTATATGACCCTCTGAATGAATGCAGTTATATCAACTACACATACAGTACCAACATTTGATTCACAAGGCACTCTAACAATCAACTTCTCAGTTTTAGGAAAGGCACGACCAAGCTTAAATTTACCAAATTTGACGTGTTCATATAAATTTATAACATTTAAAATTCATGCAGAAGTAAATGGATTTCATTTAGATTTGAGACATTTTCAACTTTGTAGCCATTTATGCATCATACTGCGTGTTTCCAAATAGATTTGTGTGGCTTTAACTAGCCAGAGATCACTTTTGTTGTTTGTTAACAGAATTCCAAATGAGTGAACGGGATTGGGAATTAATGCACTAAACTGCTGAGTCAACTGCAAGGACTCAAACAGCTTAGTCAGACGGCAACAGGCTCCTTGACAGAATAAGAATTAGAAATGGGCAAGAGACAGGAGAGAAAATGAAGTAGATTGACAGTGTGCTAGATGGTCACTGCCATCATGTATTCACCACATCTTTCCCAATAACAGATGGCAATCATGTTCAGTCATCATTTTTTCTGTATGTGTGCAAACCTTCAGTTCACAATGTCACTATTATCTGCATATGGATGATCAAGGCTTTCCTTTCATCCTCCCATCCTACTCCACAAGAGTTTGGCAAAATATGACATAGTAAACATTTTTCTATTAAGAATAAATGACATTGCATTTCCGCAACCTTCACATGACTACTCAAGAACATACTACCTGCAAGTTTGTCTACAAGGATAATTGGCCTTTGCTAATCATGAGTAAGAGGGAGAGGGAGAGACATAGAGAGTGTGTGTGTGAGAGAGCGTGTGTGAGAGAGTCTTGTGATACCCAACGAGAGTGGTATTAAAATTAATGTTCAGAAAATTATTAATTTAACATGTTTATCATTTACAGCGCTGCTGCTCTATACAGGGAGCTTTTATTTCTGACATTTTGCTCCTCAAACAAACTTCTAAACACACTTTTCAGTGTGATGCTGCATGGTATGACAGCTCTTATTGTATTGTGGATGTATACCTAATGCCGTGGTGGCATATACAGTGTAACAAAAAAATAATTTGGTGTCCTCATGTGAAATATACATAAAGTATGTCTGGGGTTCCCTGGATGGATATTACCTTAGGTAAGAAAGTGGGGATTTATTTGACTGTCACATTCAAAGTTTTATTATTGAGCTGCTGTAGTCAGGTTTATAGGTATGAGCTTGACTCACACAATGTTCGTCAGGTTTCTTTTGTCATCACAGTACATATTTTCCAAATGTCAGCATTTTTTTGAGTCTCCTTTTTTATGCAAATCGGAATTTTAAAAGCTACAACATTGAACTCAACATTTACAATAAGACATATTATCCATCCATCCATTTTCTTCACCGCTTATCCTCACAAGGGTTGTGGGGAGTGCTGGAGCCTATCCCAGCTGTCACGGGGAAGGAGGCGGAGTACACCTTCAACTGGGTGCCAGCCAATCGGAGGGCACATAGAGACAAACAGCTGCACTCACAATCACACCTACGGGCAATTTAAAGTTTCCAATTCTTGTTGCATGTTTTTGGGATGTTGGAGGAAACCGGAGTGCCCAGGGGAAACTACACAAGCACGGGAAGAACATGCAAATTCCACACAGGCGGTTCTGGGATTGAACCCGGGACCTCAGAACTGTGAGGCCAACGTTTTACCAGCTGCGTCACTGTGCCGCCAGACATAGTCCAGTTCATAAAATAATGGCGGCATCAATAGATGATCCTTCATTGCTTTGGTATCACTGTCAGGATCAAGCATGCACGCAAGCATACACAATGTATAAACAGAATGAGGCCGACAGAGACCATAAAAGTGCTTAGCTCTGTATATCAAAGAATAAATAAAGCAAGATTCCTTTACAAGCTTGAGCGTTCATGCTTGCCCACCCCTCAAACTAGATCATAGTTTCAAACTTTTAGCTGCTCCTCTGCTCCCTGGCTTTCCCCCACCCTTTTAACACATCTCTTGGGTCCATAGTCTCCCATTGACAGAAAAAAAAAAAATTCCAGACAATGCAATTCCTTGGGATGTTAAAAAAAGGGAAAATTATGATATACATATATGATATAACGTATGACAGTGGGACACTTCAAAACACAAATAAAATTAAAGTATAACTTGAAAAGACTGATTGTTGCACAGGCACTTCTGAGTGAAAGGTGGTCTTTTTGAACATACAAATAAGGTTAATGTATGTCTTGCTGAGATTCGAATTAAACACAATTGTTGCACATACACAAAGATGGAGTCTTTATTTATCAAAATTTAATATGATTGTTGCATATACACTACTGAGTCAAAGATGGAGTCTTTTTTAAGTGTTCTTATGACTATTCTCTGTGGAGTCCCAGGGAAAGCATGAAAAATGCATGCAGGTGGGGAGGTGGGAAATGTCAATAGAGGAATCAAAGCAATCAGGAAAGTGCTGAAGGGGATATTGGTGTGATAAATCATGTTGTTCCTGACGGAGGTCACAGAGGTGGGAGGGGGAAGAGAGGGGCGAGAAGAATAGCTTTGCGCATGTTGATCTACAGCTTGCTTAATCATCCTCAAGGAATATCTTAAAGACAGACTTTGTTAGTGGTTTAAATCATAGTGCATCTCCTGATGTTGGTGTGTGTCTTTTGTCAATATTAATGCTACTTTGTCAAGAAATGTTGATAAATATATTCACCACTACAACAAGGGCCTAGAAAGACACAAATAAAAAAAAGCTGACACACAGCAAGAGCACTAATGGATCCATCCATCCATCTTCTGAGCCGCTTATCCTTACCAGGGTCGCAGCAGTGCTGAAACCTATCCCAGCTGACTTCGGGCAGGAGGCGTCATACACCCTGAAATGTTTGCAATCCAATCGCAGGGCACTAAAAGACAAACAAGCATTCGCAATCACAATCACACCTGGGGGTAATTTAGAGTCTCAAATGAATGCATGTCTTTGGGATGTAGGAAGAAGCCAGAGGCCCGGAGAAAACTCACGCAGCCATGGTGAGAATGTGCGAACTCCACACAGGTGCAGTCAGGTTTTGAACCCATGGCCTCAGTACTATGAGGCTAACATTCTAACGAGTCACTCCACCGTGCCCCACACTAATTGGATAATAATGTACACCGATTGTACAAGGACCAAGTAGCCCATATCAGGGGGTTCAGTACCCCATACTCCCGAAGCTCGGCCCACAGGACTCCCCGAGGGACAAGATCGAAAGCCTTCCCTAAGTCCACAAATCACATGTAGACTGGTTTGGCAAAATCCAATGCACTTTTGAGGACCGTGCTGAGGGTGTAGAGTTGGTCTACGGTACCACGGCGGGGACAAAAATCATACCGCTCCACCTGAATCTGGGATTCGACTTCCTGACAGACCCTCCTCTTCAGGACTCCTGAAAAGACCTGCGGCTGAGGAGTGTGATCCCCCGGTAGTTGGAATAGGCACTCCTATCCCCCTTCTTAAAAAGGGGAACCATCACCCAGTCTACCATTCCAGAGGCACTGTCCCTAATGTCCATACGATGTTGGAGAGGCGTGTCAACCAGGACAGCACCACAACATCTAGAGCCTTTAGGAACTCATCAAATCCTAGGGACTTGCCACCAAGGAGCTTTTTAACGACTTCACTGATCTCAACCACAGAAAGCGGAGAGCCCACCTCAGAAAACGCAAACTCTGCTTCCTCATGGGAAGGTGTGTTGATGGAATTGAGGAGGCATTTGAAGTATTCTCCACTGACTCACAACATCCTGAGTCGCAGTCAGCGGCGACCCATCCTCACTATACACAGTGTTGATGGTGCACTGCTTCCCCCCCCTGAGACGCGGGATGGTGGACCAGAATTTCCTCAAAGCCGTCCAGAAGTCTTTTTCCATGGCCTCTCCAAACTCCTCCCATGTGTCACGAACCAACGGTGCGGGGGCGGACCCAAAAGCAGGACTCCAAGACGAGGACATGATGTTCAATGGGTTTTATTATAAACTAAAGTTGTGCATGACAACACAGTTCAAGAAGGCAGGATCCTAAAAACAAGAAACAATGTCCGATAAATATGAATCACCTAAAGAGCATAAAAAAAGTGTGACCGGACTATAATGGCACAGTGGCGGAGTAAGCCTGGATTTGGGAAAGCATACTCAATGAACTGGCAAATGCCAGTGCCAAAACTTCAACTTAAATACATGGTCTAATCACAGTGCCTCATGAGAAACAGATGTGACTGGCGACAGCTGTAATAGATGAAACCGTTCAGAGCGGTGGCCAGGCCACGCCCTTCTTCGCCGTGGTCCAGACTTGCACATGACACCATGCCCAAGTGTTTGCTTCAGCGACCACCAAAGCTGAAATTCACTTGGCAAACCAGCACCCATCAGCTGCCCTAGGAGTCCCAAAGTCCAAAAAGGCTCGATAGGACTCCTTGAGCTTTACAGCACATCTCACCATTGGTGTCCACCAACGTGTTCAGGGACTGCTGTCATAACAGGCCAACCACCTTACGACCACAGCTCCAGTGGACTATCTCAGCAATGGAGGTGCGGAACATTGTCCACTCAGGCTTGATGTCCCCTTAGAACATGAGCAAAGTTCTGTCAGAGGTGGGAGTTGAAACTCCTTCTGACATAGCATTCTGACAGCCATTCACAGTACACCTCACAATGTGTTTGGGTCTGCCACATCGGACCATCATCCTCCCCCACCATCGGACCCAACTCACCACCAGATGGTGATCAGTTGACATCTTTGCCCAACTCTACACCCGAATGTCCAAGACATCATCCCACAATTAAAATGACACAACCACAAATTTGATCATTGAACTGTGACCTAGGGTGGTCTGGTGCCAAGTGCATGTGTGGCCATTAGGTGCTCACCATCACGCCCCACCTCCAGGCCTGGCTCCAGAGCGGCACTCCAGTGTCCCCCGTCCAGGCAAGGGAAACTTCAGTCCATTTATATTAGTGATCACAGGAGTCATTTTGCTGTGCTTTGTCTGGTCCCTTACCTAGGACCTTTTAATCATGGGTGACCCTAGCAGGTGTGTGAAGCCCCCGACTAGTTAGCTCCTAGTATCATTGGGACCCACAAACCACTCTAGCATGATAAGGTGATGGCTTCCAGGAGGGCATGTTTACAAAATTCTAATTTAGGGGAGTAAAGTAATATCCCCTTTCAGTAGAACAAAAATCCTTTTTTGCAAATTGACAAATGATTATTGAGCCCTGGGCTTCCAGCTGAAAATAGTATTGGTCTTTTTGCATTCCTGCCATTTAGGATGGCAAAAATAAACTGCTGAGATAAAATAATGTGAAAATATGTCACCATCATAAGTAACACCAATACTTCATGGTCTCAAGGTAGTCAGGCCCACCAGGATATCGGCCAAGAAATAACCAACGCACAGTCAGATGTGGATAAGACATCGATGAGGCAGTTGTCTGAGGCTCCATTAACCTTGTTTGTGGAAGACGCACCACTATCCCAAACATATCCCACAGTGCATAAGGAACCTCAGGAGACCCTCCACTAATTAACCTTGCAGAGACACCCTCAGCAAAGGAGGCTGGCCAGAATAATGAGTCCTTTGCTTGCCCATTAAAAGGGAGATAAACACATCCGACTCTCAAGTACCTTTTTGACATAAAACCAATATTGGTCTATATTGGAATGGTGTGAGGACTGCAGAGACTTAACTCCAAGAAGGACATGTTTTATCCCTACATTAACTTTAGTCACCAAATACAGTAGTTTATTTAGTAAGATGACATTATGTGTTAAACTCAGTGGCTTGCATTCATAATTTTTTTTCCATCCATTCATGTTCCATACTACTTACTATTTACATACAGTATACTACATTCACAAAGCACCTACATGAAGTGAAATCTGTGAAGTAGAACTGAAGTGTTTCAATTTTTAAATGTTTTTTTTGTTCATTGTATATTTTTTGCATTAACAAGATATGTTTTTTCATTTACAGGATCTTTTCAAGTAGTTATTTTTTTGTTTGCGGGTTGTTTGTTTCATTTACAAAAGTTTTTTTTTGTTTAAAGTATGTTTTTTTATTTCTATTATGTTTTTTCCCCCATTTCTTATAGAATTCAAGGCTGTTAAACCCCTAATTATACACAAAAATTTTCTCAGACAGGCATTGACATTTTCTCACATTTGTCTCATTTGAACACTCAAAGTTCAAACCTTTGTAGACCAAAAAGGTATTGTGATTTTCTCGTGTATAATGTGTCCTCAAGTTTAATGGACATTCCCAAAACTGCCGTAAGAAAATCACTGCACCACCAATTTGCTGCAATCCATATGATCAAAATTTTAAGAACGACCTTTATTTCTATTTTACTAGGTTTGTACATTCATTGGTTATGGTTAGTACTTGTATTGTTTTAAAAAAAAATGTCGGTACAACAATCATTAATAATCTTTGTGCATGTGCTGATGTAGCGGTAGTCTATATCTCAGGACACGCCACAGCAGACGCTTGTCCTGGTCCCTGTAATTGTCAGAAGAGAATCCCTCAACCAACTAAAATAAATGCTCAATGATGGCATAACATTTTTTTAATACTGTTGATAACACATATTACAGTCATAAATAATTTAACACTGTTTAACTTAAATTGTGTGCAAAATTTTTATTTTCCCTTTCCCAAGCCACTTCTTCCAGCTCTTCCAGAGAGATCCCGAGGCATTGTCAGGCCAGCCAAGCAATGTAGTCTTTCCAACATGTCCTGGGGAATCCCCGTGGTCTCCTCTTGGTGGGATTTACCTGGAATACCTCACCAGGGAGGTGTCAGGGAGGCAGCCGAATGAGATGCCCCAGCCACCTCATTTGGCTCCCCTCAATGCGGGGGATTTTGTTTTTTCCGGCATGACCCACAGCTCGTGATGATAGGTGAGGGTATGAACTTACATCAACTGGTAAATCGAGAGTTCAAGGTGTCGTCCACATTTGCCCAATGTTAGCTGGACTTCTGCAACCCTTGTTAGGCTAAATGGCTTGGAAAATGCATGAGTGGATGGATCAGCTGAAGGCAGCATCTGCCCTGCAATCGCTGTGGAAAGCACACTGGTCACATCAGGCTCATGCAATATGAAGCTTTGGATATACAACTCTGCAGTACTCTCCATCCTCTTCTATGTGTCTGAGACCTGGCGCCCAAACAAGACCCTGGCTGCAAGAATAGATGGCTTTAAAAGCTGAGCTCTCAGAACCATCGAGAACATCAGGTGTCCCCAGCAGGTCTCCAACAAAGTGGTGAGAGTCCTTCTACATATCAGCCTGGAGCATCTTGGCTTGGTGCACAGCGCTACACCGGCATTTTTGTTCATATCCTCCATCTATGATCAGATCTTCCAAAAAAATCTGTCATGCAGTTTGACCTTGAGGCGTCAAGATGGAAGCGGCCCTGAGGCAAACCACGCACCTAGTGGCTTGACATCATTGCATCTCACCTCAGAAAACACAGAGTTGCCTTGAGGACGCAGATCTGCTGGCACAAGACCGCAAGCATTGGAAAAAACTAGTTCACCTGTTTGGCTCAATGCAGCAGGACAGTATATTGCCCTCCTCTCAGAAGATGAATACTGTATCTCATTAACATAATCAGTTTCTTCACCTAGATGACTTATTAGTTAACAATAATAACATTACCAAAGGTGATTTGAGCTAATTTATTTCCGATGTGTGTCCAGAACTTGTAGCCAATCCACATTAATCAGTATCCTTGATGTAGATCTCAGTTCCAAAAAAGGCTGGTGACACCAGCAAATTGAGCAAACAAACATTAACCTGTTTCAGAAAGATGAAGTGACAAAAGTATACAAGTATAATTTATGATGCTCTCTGATGTATCATGATGTTGTGACTGGTGACGGAAGAATTTGGAAGTCTATAGATCTATATGCCTTGGATAGGTATGCTATGAGGGCCTTCAGAGCCTTCTCTGCTGGCATTGCCTCAAAGCATTGATCTACAATTACAATTAATTCAATTATTATTTATAATGTTCATTAAAATACATTGAATAAAAATATATGTATGCAATAATAGAGAACAAAGGTTTTCAGTAGTTACCTTCAGACCCTTCTTTGCTGTCCTAGCCCAATATAATATATTATTATGCAATATAAAGCACTGACCAATCATATTTTAGATTCACCACTCTGCATCTTTATATCCTCTGATTACCTTTTCCCCCCCAACTTGACTATTTAATATGGGTTTTCTCCGGCCACTCCGGTTTCCTCCCACATCCCAAAAACATGCAACATTAATTGGACACTCTAAATTGCCCCAAGGTGTGATTGTGAGTGTGGCTGTTTGTCTCTACGTGCCCTGCGATTGGCTGGCAAAAACCTTCAGGGTGTACCCTGCCTCTTGCAGCCTGGATAGGCTCCAGCACTACCGTGACCCTTTTGAAGATAGGCAGCTAAGAAACTTGATGGATGGATGGAATTTGGGGCATGATTAAAAATGAATTCTCAAGGCCACTTTAGAAAAAAATAAAAGACTTGTGGGGTTAGGTCAGCCAACATATTACTGTCGTGTTTGTTTTTAACCTGGAAAAGAATATTGAGGCACTTTCAGAGAAGCATGTACAAGTTAGCTTACACAAACAGCCAGAGGAAAAGACGTCTGTTGTATCTCCGTCAGCATCTCCGGTGAGTAGGATGTATTTAAAGGTTTGACATTTTCTTTGTTATATTAGATAAATATTGATTGTGAACCATTACATTATAGTTTATGCACTACAATGACAATAGAGGTTTGGAGTTGTCCATCCATCCATTCATTTTCTTAGCCGCTTATCCTCACAAGGGTCGTGGGGAGTGCTGGAGCCTATCCCAGCTGTCAACGGGCAGGAGGCAGGGTACACCCTGAATTGGTTGCCAGCCAATCGCAGGGCACAACTTTGTAGTTGTTTGGAGGAAAAAAAATTCTATATGTAAGTCCATCAGAGTATATGTTCATCGTTGTCTGACCAACATTTGGATTTATCTAGTGATGATGTGATACCTCACTTCTTACAGTGAAAGACAGAAGGACGAGTATGGTTGCACGAAATCAAAAGAATTGTATTCTTCAATAGAATATAATTACTGATTACTTGTCTTTCTAAGATTTGCTCTGTGGAAAAATGAAACATAAAAGATGACGGTCCCCCTCCTTGTTGCAATGTGCCACAACATGGCATTTTGTTGCATTTGATCAGACTTTGGCTTTCTCTTTTCTTTCTCTTTATTCCTTCTCTCGAAAGTGTTTTTTACTTTATCTGCAAAATACCTGCATGATGTTTTTGTAGTCGACACATCCCTACCTTGCTTAACTTCGCTGAATAATCCAGCAAAGTGGATGGATGTTTTGAAAGTCTACCCCAGAGTAAATCCATAGAAACCAGAAAGCACTTTGAGTTTTTGCATGGAAAGGACACGATGCACATCAATATGTTTTCTATCTCCCTCTGTGACACTTTACATTAATTCTCAGGGAAACAAATGTCAGATCTGAATGGTAGTTGGCAGCCACTCACATTTCAGAGGAAGGACTGAGGAAGTGGTCAAGGATGAAATCTGTAAGTATTAGCACCCCTGAACCCTCATTGATCCCGGTGTATTTTATTGCGTAGTGCAACATTACATATTCGCAGGTATCTGATGTCGGGTCGACTTTTTCAGAGGGAGGCGACAGCATGGCCCGTGCTCAGACACCTTCTGGGCTTCATACATAATGCTCTTTGTGTTTCTTGGAAAGGACGGACGAGTGACAAGGAGGACTGAGTTCCCCCCAGAATCTTAAATGGTTTACGCTCACTTTCTTCCTTCTTGGTATGCTCTATCTCCCGCTCATTGGTAACGGTGAACATCATTGATGTGGCTCCTTGATTTGCATGGCATAAGAACAAAGGGATCATATTTCCCAAGTATGAGAGGGGTATTTGCTTCTCTCAATTGTCTATGTATCTTCCTCTTCCTGCAATCTGTTCCTCTACTGTTCTTTTTTATCTCATCTTTCTATTTATCTTGCAAAAATGTCTGACCTGCCCCATGGGTAACATTAGAAAAAAGATCCAATTCAATTTTAGACACAAATAATGTGATAAAAAAGTACAAGTATATTTTAACGGTACGTGTGCCCAATTTGTTGATATTTGTTGTTTATTAACTCATATTCATCCATCCACCCATCCATCCATCCATCCATCCATCCATCCATCCATTTTCTTCACTGCTTATTCTCACGAGGGTCGCAGGGAGTGCTGGAGCCTATCTCAGCTGTCACGGGCAGGAGGCGGGATACACCCTGAACTGGCTGCCAGCCAATCACAGGGCACATCGAGACAAACTGCCCCACTCACAGTCACACTTAGGGGCAGTTTAAAGTGTCCAATTAATGTTCCATGTTTTCGGAATGTGGGAGGAAACTGGAGTGCCCGGAGGAAACCCACGCAGGCACGGGGAGAAAATGCAATCTCCACAAAGGCGGGTCCGGAATTGAACCGGGGACCTCAGAACTGTGAGGACCACGCTTTACCAGCCACCGTGCCACCTTAACTCATATTGACGTATCACAAATATTTATGAACATTAATTAACAGTAAGTACTTTATAGAAGCCCCATAGCTTAGTGGTTCGAGCATTGTTTTGGTAAACCAGGGGTCGTGAGTTTGTATCTCACTGGGGCCTCTACTACCCAAGAGGGGATGTGTCAGGAAGGGCATCCGCCGTAAAAACTCCCAAACCAATATGACCGTTTATTTGAGATGCTACGGTGTGGCGACCCCTAAAGGGACAAGTCGAAAGAAACTTACTATTAACATTAAGTACTTTAGATTACTTGTCTTAACAATTGCAGATACATGCATTATTAAATAATTTCCCTCGTAGCGAGTATTGGCAACTGCAGCCCCAATTGCATTCAGGAATACAACAAAACAGAATTGATCTGAGACTTTGTCATTCTTCAGTAAGTTTTCATACACAACTGTCATTCAAAAGTTGTCCAGTGGAGGGAATTTTGAATACGTCACAATCATATGTTGTGTAATATTGTACAATTGGGTTACATGGATAACTGTAGCACCAAATGTGGGGCTGGAGGTGGTCCTCGGGGCAGATAATGTAATAGCAGTGGACATAAATCCACTTGTGTGCTCCTTGCACACAATTTATCAAACCCGGAGACTCCCTGTAGTGCTTCATAAAGCTCTCAGATATCCAGGTCTGCCACTACCTCCAGTATATTCATGCTCTATACAAGTGCAGGAAGAGAGATTAGTGAAACATAAATCAGAGTAGCTAGAGAGGAATGGGCCCCTGGCGTAATACAGTAGTGGTTATGAACTCAAATGTACACACTTTTCAATAGAAATGTGAAATATGATCTCGCTTCGAGAGAACTGGCAGACATTCATAAGAACATTATGAAGAAGGGACGCTCTCAAAAGTTCGGACATGGAGACCTAACTAGTTTACACTTGACCATCAACCAATTGTTAAGCTCAAACTGAATGCATTTTATGCAGACACCTTCAGGAGATGCAGGAGTTCTCTTTTAATGAAAAAAAAAAAAAAAAAAAAGATAGTTTCTCATCATTTGAACTCAGTGCACATTATAATCAGTTCCATATCAATTTGGGCAATTCCTTGCCTTTAAATCTGTGGCAAGGTCCATTAGGGTACTGCTGGATATATTTGGTGTGGAAGAAACACCTTGGCATTCACTGAACCCAGAGTTCAACTTCATCAAACACCTTTAGGAAGAACTACAACAAAGACTGTGAGCCACGTCTTGTCATCCAACAACAGAGATCTCTAAATTTACCCACTTGTCCAGCAACTGGATGAATGGACATTTTTTTCCAACAGTCACATTCCAAAATTCTGTTCATCTTTATAGAAAACTGGGAGATGATATAAAAAGACTAACTCCAGCACCACTTACTCCATTTTTACTTATACTACTTGACCAAAGGTCTCTACAATTTTGTCATTTTTACCCATAACGCACAAATCTATGCAAGTAAAATTAAGGGAAGATAAATCATTAGTCATTTAGAGATGAACGAGACATTTTATTACCCAAAACGTCTGCGGCAAAAAAAACAAACAAACAAAAAAACACTCAACAATGGGTATTTATCAACCCTCTAAGGTAGACACAATTTCAAAATACCATAATTTAGTCCCTTAGACTGCGTATTGATCAGAAAACTTGGTGCAAAAGGGAAAACGAAAAAAAAATGTTTTTCAGGGTGTGGAACTTCAAGATATGATCAGTTGGCATTATTTTTGAAGTGTAGTTCATGTGATAGGAACCCAGAGTTTATGCCCCGTGATGATTGTGGAATTCTATGACAAACAGAGTGAAGTTGGCCCTTTGCGGGACTGCCTCAGGGATTATATATGAATGGTTAAAAGATCATGCAGGTAGGCTCTCACATGGTCCGTTACACATCAGTAGGAGACATTAGACAGGAAATCACGTGAGTTCGTCATGCTACTGTTATCTTTGGTATTGGTGATGCCAAATCTGTCTTGTACAAACATGGTTTCACATGAATAATATGTGAGTATAAAATTGCTTTTTATGAACGCTTTGTTGAAAGACTGCTGAAAAAAGTTTTGAACTCTAAAAGGTACAATTTCCGTTGATCTTTTCTCTGTCTGTAGTTAATCAGAGCTGTGATCTAGTGGATATAAATTGACCTTTTGTGATAAAATACTTTCTGATTTGTCACAATTCAGAGATTTTTTAAGTGAACCACACAATTTCTATTTCTTCTCTGACACGGGTGAGATGGATGCTGATGTGCGCTCCAATAATCTCATCAGACGCTGTTCCACCTCAGCTCCTGCTTTTCACTCCCCTTTAGCATTACTATGATTAGGCCTCGGAATTGGATTTTGTGCAGCTCTATCATTTTTATGTTGTCTTGTGTTTGTATACCTAACTTATTTGCTTCTCTCCCAACTCATTTCTCTGCACATTTCATATGAAATATTTCTGCTGTCACTTTAAAGAAGGTTTCTATCAATTCTACTACTGTGAACTTATGCATCTCCAATGTTGGTGGTTTGGGAAAATACAAACTATATATATTTTTGATTAGAGGGTTTACATCTTTGTAGTAAATTGCTGTAGAACAAGTGAGTGTCCATGGTTATAATTCCTCAAAGTATAATCATGGATATGTAATTGTGTAATACCGTGCATTATTAACACACACACACACACACACACACACACACGCACACACATATATATATGGGGAGAACATACAAACCAAACACAGGTGGGGACGGGATTTGTATGAATGAATGAATGAATACCATTTTTTTCATGACACCACTACGAGATAGGAGGAACTGTCATGATCTGTGCATACATATAAAAAAGGTAAAAAAAAATAGAAAGTAAAAATAAATCAAAATAGATGTGTGGAACGTAATGCATAAATGTATTGCACAAGATAGTGAAATCAACGTGCCTTTACATTAATAGCATGGATAGAGGAAAAATGGGAATTCAGGGTAGTGATCGCACTCGGAAAAAAAAAAAAATCCTCAGTCTTTTGGTCCTTGCTTTTGTGCATCTGTACTGCCTTCCAGATCGCAAGAGCTCAGGAAGTTGAAGATTGGGGTGTCTAGTGTCCTTAATAAATTTCCAAGCTCTGTTGAGGCACTGAGAGGAGTGAATGCCTGCCACAGACGGGTGAGGCCATCCAAGAATTTTCTGTGTTGATTTGATTGTCCTCTGAAGCCTTGCTCTGTCTGACTCAGTGCAGCTCACATACCAAATGGAGACACAGTACATAAGCAGGGTCTTGATGGATGAGCAGTTGAAGTCCAGCTGCAACTGTGTGTCCTGGTTGATTTTCCTGAGGACTCTCAGCTCGAGAAGATGCTGTTGAACGTTCTTGATGACCGCTGAGATGTCTGCCCAGGAGAGGCCCTCAGAGATCAGGACTCCCAAAAACTTGAATGTGCAGACTCTCTCCACACCCACACCATTATTGAAGAGTGGAGCAAGTTCAGTTTTGTTCCTCCTAAAGTACACAATGATCTTTTTTTTTTTAAAGTGCAAAATTATTGTCTGTGCACCAGGTTGTGAGCTTCTGGACCTTCTCTATGTAGGCTGCCTCTTCTACCTTCAAGATAAGCCCGACCACTCTTGTGTCGTCAGCGAACTTGACAATGATGTTAAATGTTGTAGACAGCTGCAGTCAAAGGTGTAGAGACAGTCCAAGGGGGTGCTCAGCATGCAAGCCCTGTGGTGAGCCGATGCTCAGTGTGCAGTTGGAGGAAAAGTGGGCAAATAGTCTTTGATTCAGGAGCATGTGAGAGGAGGGAGGCCCAGGATGTCTAATCTTTTCACTGGAATGTCCGTTATGGCTATGTTCAAGGTTGAGCTGTAATGCACAAATAACATCCTAATGTAGCTCTGCGGTTGTTCCAAGTGGCTTAAAGTGTATGTCAGCACCCAATGCACCTTTTTGCCCGTTTTATGCAGTTTTTTTATTCAGAATTTCAATCTGAAATCCGTTATGAAGGAAACTATTTTATTTTTCCTTTTATCGGTAACAAATGATTGCACATTGCTTGATCCGCCGGAAAAACACGACAACACAGCGGAATTAGACGATGAGACGTGACACGTCACTAAGGTTGACGACATGGCGACAATTGGAGAGCATTGTGAGAACGATGATGAATTTTCCGATATTTCGAGCGATGCACACTATTCTGAAGGCTCCCATGAAGATGGTGAACAGTACGAGCTTCATAAAGGCGTTAAAGGTTATCAATTTTTAGCCAGTTAGACAGCACACACCTTCGAATGGAGATGAAATGGCTGGCAATGAAGTAGCAGTCAGATGCGGGGAGCACCATATAAGCATTTGTGAAGTTCTGGTTTGGTTTAGTCAGTCATAAACTGAAAAATAGTAAAGGCTTTGATATCCTGAATGTATATAAAAGTTTTCGTTCTTGTTTTAAAAATATGCAAACGCCGTATATTTAGCAAAGTGACATGACTGTCCACCGCGGTGGATCTGTATCAGCAGTACGATGTGCATCACTATTTTCTATGTACAATTGTCGTCTATTATTGCACCAAAACAAGCAAAAGATGATAACATAGTCCACAGTCTAAGTTTGTATATTTTGACAAATAAGGATTTCAATGAATGAAATCTGTTTAAAATTGTGTCAAATTAATTTGAGAGCAATACCTGGTCTTAACTTGCTTCACCATCAATGTAATTTCGCATGCTAAATTGATGCCTTCACCAGACAGTACCCAGACCTGTCCAAACGCCATCTTCGTCACACTTTTTCCAAGATGTCATGAGCAAAACCGCAAAACATTTGAATGAAAATAGTAAAGTGGTGTCTTGTGGTTTTATTTGGGCACTAAATGCTTAAAATATAAAGGCAAATGGGGTGGATGGTTCTGTTTACTGGACTTTTCAACATACTTTCGCAACTTGTCTTTTCACAAAAGCTCTTTGCAGTTTTGGTCCTTTGTGGGGAGACTAAGCATGTCGAAGCGTATCCAGGTGCAGGTGAAATGTTAAACTGCATGTGACAATGTTGACCAAGTTTGGAAAAATTAGCCCTCTTCGTTTGCACAAAGCTTACCTGTCTTCTGTCTTCTGGGGCTTGGGTGTTTGGGAAAATAATGCATTATTCAAATTACGACAAAACAACTACACACGTGTTCACCATTGTCATGGATCGGTTTTAGCTTACAATCTCTGAGGAAAAAAAAACAGCGAGTCTGTGCTTAAGTAAGTCGCACCACCGGTAAACCTTGAGTGACGTCAGAGGCTGAGCCCCCGAAATGAGTCGTTTTTCAGGTGATGGAAACTAGGTCAAAGTTCACTGACTCATAAATACTCTCTGGGAGTCTGTCGCGACAGTATGTATGAGGCCAGCCTGGCCAAATCCGTGCTCGTTCGCGACGCACGACGCGGCAGCCTTCGTCGACTTTGGCGCCACGTACGCCGGTCACGGCTTCGGCTGGGGTGGCTCATCTTTGTCGCCGAGGTGGCTTATCACGGTGCCAAGCAGTGTTGTCATTGCATGTGGCTGAGTGTGCCATTGTAGGCAGGGTTGTTTATAGCTGCCGCCGTTGTCCGCAAACAACACCCCCAATGGCGGCAGCGATAAACAATTGTTTATGGCGCACTCAGCCGTGAGCGACGACAACGCTGGAAAGCAGCCCGGCTCAACGCCGCGATGAACCAGCTCGGCGCGGGATGAGCCACCTTGGTGCCATCCCGGCCGCAGCCAGGATCGGCTCGTTGCACCTCGGCTGTGGCGTTGTGATCGCTCGCGGCTGAGTACACTACATACTGCCATACTGTCGGGGAGTCTGTTGTTAGTTAGAAGTGATCCGTATAAAATCTAAATATGGCTCGAAACGATAGAATAATATTGCCTTAGACAGTTGGCTGATTGTGAGACGTTCTTCTTCGAAAAGAGCTTCCGTGTCTGAAGGGGCATGTCCCACAGTAGGGGCCACAGCATGTTTTCATTGGCGTATATCTGGGGTGACGTTACGAACAGTAAATACAGCCAATATGGCGACCATTTGGATGTCAAATGAAACTTCCGGAACTGTGCGCATGGATGACGTGCTCTCCGCTCATAATTATTTTTTCGTGGAGAAATTGAAGTGAATAATGTTATATGTATTTTTCATTTCACTATTTTAGAATGTTTATAGGGATAAAACTTGACCTTTAATGTTGGTGTACACATAGTCTAAAGTGTTTTCACCTGTTGTTGGACATTTAACATTCTGGTATATTTCGGGAGTATAATCTTCAGATTGGTTATTGGTTATCAATATTGGTTATATTGGTTGTTAAAGTCCTTAGCTGTAATATAAATGCCTTCGAGGTGGCCCCAGTGCTGTTCATTGATAATGTTCAGTTTTAGCGTTAACATCCGGTGGAATGTAAAAAGTTATGATAATGGCTACAATTAGCTCCCTTTGGCTGGGCTTGGGTTGAACAGTGTCTCTCAATAACCACGCTGTCCAGTTGTCATGGATGTACACACAGAGCGCCACCCCCCCTTCCCCCCCCCACACACACACCTCTGCCTTTTTTCACGTCCTCTGCTCTAGTAACTGCACGCTAGCATCGGGAATGTTTGGGTGAAGCCAGGTCTCCGTTAACATGAGGACATACCAATCACAAACACAGCGGTTATCTGGTTGTTAATTCCAAGTTGTCCATTTTGTTGGCAATGGATTTGGCATTGGTGAGGTACAGTCTTGGAAGAGGTGGTTTGTGTGAGTTGTTCTTTAGCCTGAACAGGCCACCAGAGCAATGGCCCCGCTTCTGCTTACTCTCCCTTCGGCTGTGCTGATTCGCTTGCCCGACAACAAGTCTGGTGGACTCACTAGCTTGTCTGGAATGTTGTTTTTGGGGTGGAAGTTGCTCGAGACTGATGTTTTGTATTGGTCCAAAAGTCCCTGATGGATGTAGTAGTATAGTGCCGAAGTGTATGTGAGCCAAGTGCCCCCAAAACGACAAATTTTGAAAAGAAGCACTGATAAGGAGTGCCACAAGCCTCTGCATCCATACATGTCACCATCATCATCATCATCAAAGGAATCCCTGTCCTTAGAACTGGGAGACAGATGTGCTAACCACTTGCCCACTCTGTTGCCATTATTTATAGATTATACTGTATATTTTTTTTCCTGCTCCAAATGTGTCTTATATATCTCCTCACAGATCCTGTGTCAGGCATTGTTCAGTGGTTGGAGAAAGTCTCTTCCTCCTCACATTTCCTGCCCATGACAGCTCCTCTCAGGGGAGATACACTCATTCCAGCTTGTTGGAGACAGAGCAGAGGCCAGAATGTACTTCTCACACAGACTGAAGCAGACTATACACAAGGACCACAGAGACTAGCAGCTGACCTTTATTCGACCTTGTTTGGACTAAGTTGCTCTCAGCAGGCGGCGGCTGGGTGCCGATGTTCGAGACAGAAATACTCCATGAGCTGTTCGACACCCTGATGACAGCCCCATAGCATCTGACAGTTAACTCTGGGCAGCTCTGTGATGCCGACAATGACAGACATCCCTTCAGGCAGGTTGAATGATATTATATCGCAGGTTCACACATAGGTGGCACTTGGTTGCACATACATGAAGCACTAAAACATAGTTGCATAAGAACCAAGATGTGAAATATGTGATGCATTGGAATTATAGCAATTTAGAAGTCACTAACATGGCCATGAATTCAAAGTTTTTGCAAGAAAACATTTTTTCATTGTAAATAAATACCTGCATAATATACTGACAATTTTACCCTTACAGATGTTAAAGCTAAATGTCAGTGGAAAATAAAATTCATGCCTATGTAAGATAATGTTGGCATGTAATGCAATAATGGATTTTTAAAATACATCTTCATTGATTTAGATGACAAGTTTGATCATAGTTTGGAGTATATTCAGGTTTTACACTATTAATATAGGCACTTGTAAACATTTACAAGACATTTAAACAACATACACCATTTGTGAACTTTTGTTAATTTGTTACTGCTATATTCTAGAGATTCACAGTATTTCTGCCAAAGATTTGTCTCCCTGCATGTGGAGATGTTATCCGAGTTACATGTATACATGACCATTTGATACGTAAAATATACCCGATGTACTGTATGTGATGAACGGATATAGCATAGTGAGTAAATAAACAAATTCATCACAACAACCAATAGAACTCTATGTTTCTGTTTATCAATGCTGCTGCTTCCAGTTTCCGAGGAAAGTGGTGGGTGGAGTCTCCTGCATGTGTACAGATAACATTCCGAGGTGTGAGGGTTAATCCTACAGATGTTACAGATCTTCTGCTGAGTCATGACCACGTTACACAATGTTGCTTTTTTTTTTTTTTTTGTCTGCTTAGGAATTGCCGAAATGGGAAAAAGTAAAATGCAATTACTGTAAATGAATGATGGCTACATGCAGTACATGCAAACATCACACAAGAACTGGTTTTTAACTAATAATCTTTTTGATCCACTCATTTTTTTTCCTCTGATGTTCAGTGATTCAGAGGGGCACATTTTCAAATGTATTGTCAGGAAACTTCCTCACCATCATTAATCTATGAAATGATTGTGCAACTGTACAAATGTTGAGTTTTTATACACTGCCTTTGCCTTTATTTCAATACATTTCCAAGTCAACAACAATGACAGGACTGCTTCCACCCCCAAAAAAAGAAAAAGAAAAAGAAAAAAAAAGGCTGGGCATTGCTAAGAACCTTGTGATTGAGATATACATTCTTTAGGTTGTGATTCAATTTGATTTTGATTAGGGATTGGTTAGAGATATAGCAGCACGGTGAATAACTGGTCAGAGCATCTGCTTCACAGTTCTGAGGACCAGGATTCAAATCCCGGCTCCACCTGTGTGGAGTCTGCATGTTTTCCCCATGCCTTTGTGGGCTTTCTCCGGCCACTGCCATTTTCTCCCACATCTCAAAAACATGCATTAATTGACTACTTTAAATTGACCGCGGTCGTGATTGTAAGTGTGAATGGTTGTTTGTTTCTATGTGTCGTGTGATTGGGTGGCCACCAGTTCAGGGTTTACCCTAAATCCTGTCCGAAGACAGCCGGGATTGGCTACAGCACTCCTGCGAAACTTGTGAGAGTAAGCGACTCAGATAATGGATAATGGTTGTGAGAAGATTTGATAGCGCTTTAATTGCTTTAATGTGGATTCCATAAGGATATGTAAATATGTACCTAGTGACAGTTTTTAAAGATTTATTTTCATACGCAAAACTGCGCCACCATGCCACCCCATAAGGTATGTTGTTGCTTATACAGTACCGGCACGAGAGGCTATAGCTAAGCGGCTATTAACCAGTAATGGTTAGATGCGTGCAAATTTTCCTGGATGATGAACGAGCCTCAAATGTGACAGCAAAGCTTTATCCTGTCAGGTTGACCTCACGGGAGGTTATAGAAGGACAAATTTGGGTACGTTTTCTCAGTTTTGTTAAAGTTTGGTGCACAACACATCGGCATCTTGGCTTAGCGAGAACGAATTGTCTAATGCTAAGCACCGGTAGCGTTAGAGGTGGGGTCAAGGACATTTCTTCTGGGTCTGGCTGTGAAAGCTGTCACATATCCAGATTTTGCTTGGATTTAAAAAATTTTTCTTTATTAAATTTTTTTTTCCAATTCACGCCCAAAATATATGTAATAATAATATTACTTCACATTGGAGGGTTTCTTGTACATATTCATTTTGGGGAGAGTCTTCCTTTAAGATCCTTTGAATATCTTTTTTTTTTTCAATTAAAGGTGACCCAAAGGTTATTGTAGTAATTTATTTTATAGACCTCCAAGATATAAAAGAAAATGTATGGAAGATTTTTCAGAATTATTTATCATTTATTTGTACTTACTGCAACTATTTTGTCATAACAGAAGATTTTAACATTCATGTTGACAACAGGTGGCATGGTGGCTCAGTTGGAAAAGCGTTGGCCTCACAGTTCTGAGGTCCCAGGTTAAATCCCGGACCCGCCTGTGTGGAGTTTGCATGTTCTGGCTGTGCCTGCGTGGGTTTCCTCTGGGCATTCTGGTTTCGTCCCACATTCCAAAAACATGCAACATTAATTGGAAACTCTAAATTGCCCCGTTGGTGTGACTGTGATTGCGTCTGTTTGCCCCAATGTGCTCTGCGGTTGGCTGGCAACCAGTTCAGGGTGTACCCTGCCTCCTGCCCGTTGACAGCTGGGATAGGCTCCAGCACTCCCTGCGACCCTTGTGAGGATAAGCAGCGAAGAAAATGGATTGATGGATGTTGACAACAATAAAAAGTAAGTTTCTTTCGGCTTGTCCCGTTAGGGGTCGCCACAGTATAACATCTCAGACGACACTCAAATTTAATAATAATAATAATAATAATAAAGGCTTAATGATGGCATAACATTTTTTCAAGACTGTTGATCTCCAATCTGAAAAATATCCATTGTAGCTACCTTTGTTGCATCACTGTCCAACTCATCATTGATGACTTGGTCCAGTTCCACTGCCTCCTGCATTGCATCATGAACATCCCATCTTGCTCCCACAGCATGTCGTCCTCTGTGGCATCCATCGCATTTGTGAGGAACATTTTTTTGAATTCCAAGAGTTTTCATTCTGCACCGCACCCTCTCGCCCTCCATTCCGCTCCAATCTGTAGCAGCTTTCACTCTGGCGTCTAGTGGCTATAAAAACAACGTGAGGCCAAACTATGTAGGAACTAGCGTAATGGACACATTAAAAAACAAAGTGAGCATTTCAATTGTGTGGGCTCTCCCGTTTTTTTTTTTTTTAATGTGCCCATTACGCTCCGACTACATAGTTTGAGCTCACGTTGTTTTGATACCCACCTGAAGCCATTGAGGCGAGCTGTCATTGTTTTGGACTGCCGTGCTACTTCCGGGTTAGCGGCGTCATCGGCACGAGTGATGACACATTTCTTTTAAAAGCAGCTGCACAGCTAGCTGTTGCAGTCGACATTTTTTTGTCTAACTTAAAGTTAAAGCAAACTCACGGGCAGTCGTTTCTGATCTTTGATGCAGTAGCAACCAACATGCCATGCTAACGATCGTAAAAGGCAAGCTCCTCGAGGAGGTCATAGAGCTAAAATTCGGGTCGCACATTACTGTAATAAATATAAATGTGTAAGACAAGTCATCGAATATCATGTCGAAATATATGTATGTCCTTTTTTTTTATTTTTGCCACTTTTTGTACCTGCATATGACTATACAATATGATTGTATTTTTTATTTTTCATCCATACCTAAATATAATGCGATCTATTAAATTTTTGAAAATATTTTGGGAAAAATTTGCGCATTACTTTCAAGAAATTACGTAGTCCAACTCACACTCAAGGTCGCATCTTAACACCTGGTCATCTCTTAGGATTTTGATCTTCTATTAACTGATATGAAGTATATGGCTTTCTGACCATTTTTGTGTATTTTTGTAACTACGGATTCTTCCTAAAGTTCAGACAACTTTAATTTTTACTAAGAAAAGGGACATAAATGAAATTACTGCCACTAAATTTATGGAGTCTCTAGCTGGGTACTCCGGTTTGCTCCCACATCCCAAAATATGCATTAATTGGAGACTCAAAATTTCCCCAAGGTGTGATTGTGAGTGCGATTGTTATCTGTCTCCATGTGCCCTGCGATTGGCTGGTAACCACTTCAGGGTGCACGCTGTCTCCTGCCCAATGACAGCTGGGATAGGCTTCAGCACTCCTGTGACCCCTGTAAGTTCAGTGTCCAAATCAAACATGGTGAAGCAGCATTCAGTTAATATGGTGCAAAAAATCTAATAAGTTGCCAACAGAGGTGAGATCAGCCCCAAGTATGAGTGTTTTCACATCCAGATTAAAAACTCTTGTTTTTTCTCATCCGTTTTAGAGTACTTCCACTTTTCAGTGATATTTCATGCATTAAAACTGTTTTAATTGTACTTTTTTTCAAACGTTATTTATGTGTTTGAATGCTTTTAACCATGTGAAGCGCGTGTATGAAATGCGCTATACAAATAAATTTGTTTTGCTTTATAATAAAAATGCCAAAAGGTTTTTGAATTGTTCTCAATTACCATAATTCCTGGCCTACAGAGTGCACCTGGTTACGAGCCTCGAGTTCATTTGTAAAGGAAATACCATTTGGTACATACGTCGCAGCCAAAGCCGCAAGTGCCCACATTGAAAACCACATTGAAACACGAGATGTTTACAAAGAAAGACCGTACACAGAAAGAGTTTAATGCTAGCGCCATGCTAAAGCTAGCATTGCACTAAAGCTAGCGCTATCACTAGTGCCGTGCTAGTGCTAATGCTAACAAGGCTGGTTAAAATAGAACTTACCGGTATATATCACTGGGACACGCCTGTAACACAGCAGAAACACGCTAGCAAAAGTGCTAACGCTAGTGCAGCGCTAACAGGGCCGGTAAAAGTCACTTCCTCTGTAGATATATTCCACCGGTCTCATTCTTACCTTTTCCGCTCGAGTGCCCCTTTGCGACCATTTGAAAAAATGCACAAATTAGCCCCATCACCACATAAATCGCAGGGTTGAAAGCGTGTGAAAAAAGTTGCGGCTTGTTGGCCGGAAATTACAGTAATTTGATTTGATTGATGTAATGATGACATGCACATGTACATATAGCAAGTAGGCTACTTAAATATACAGATAGGTAGGCACATACAGATATGGATGTATCTGTACATACGTATGTACATATGTATGTGTGTATGAACATACATACATCTATACAGTATGTAGATACTGATATGTAAATCACAGCAAATGGTATGACATTATGATCTTCCAGATTTCTACTTCCACAAATTTTCTCCATTTGGACCTCTTTAAATTTTTGTTGAATAAACCTGGTATGTGGCATCTATACAGTGCTTGAAATGTCTTAGATTAACTGTCTACACGCTTTGGTGTGAATGTCAAAAAGAACAAACAAAAAAAACAACAACAAAAGATAATCTCACTGTCCAAAAACCTATCCTTTTCTTTAAAACACATGAATCCAGCTAAAATCATTTAACTGGATTTCTGTTATAGAGCTATTTCTTTCTGAATTCATCTCTAACATTTTTTCAAGGTTCTACATGGTTCACTAACTCAGTATAATTCTGCCCAGTTCACTGACTAAACCATTCCAACAAGCCCTCAGGTGTACAGACAAGAGGCTTTTTGCGCTTGTGCCCAGAATAGAAAAATGCACCAATGGAGGTGCATTTAGTTCCTTCTCTGTGTAATGTTTTAACTGAATGACTAATTTATACTGTACCATATAAACACTTGGTGTACACAGTGGATTTTTTGTAACCAGTATCTTCTTCTTTTCCTTTCGGCTTGGCCCATTAGGGGTCGCCACATCATGGCATCTTTTTCCATCTTAGCCTATCTCCTGCCTCTTCGTCTCTAACATCAACTGCCCTCATGTCTTCCCTCACAACCTCCATCAATCTTCTCTTTGGTCTTCCTCTCGCTCTTTTGCCTGGCAGCTCCATCCTCAGCATCCTTCTTCCAACATACTCACTATCTCGCCTCTGAACATGTCCAAACCATTGAAGTCTGCTCTCTCAAATCTTGTCTCCAGAACATCAAACTTTGGGTGTCCCTTTAATGAGCTCATTTCTAATCCTGTCCATCCTGCTCACTCCTAGAGAGAACCTCAGCATCTTCATTTCTGCCACCTCCAGTTCTGCTTCCTATTGTCTCTCTGGTGCCACTGTCTCTAATCCATACATCATGGCCAGCCTCACCACTATTTTATAAACTTTCCCCTTCATCCTAGCAGAGACTCTTCTGTCACATAACACACCAGACACCTTCCACCAGCTATTCCAATCTGCTTGGACACCTTTCTTCACCTCCTTAACACACTCACTATTTTTCTGGATTGTTGACCCCAAGTATTTGAAGTCGTCCACCCTTGCAATCTCTTCTCCCTGGAGCCTCACTCTTCCCCCTGCACCCTTTTCATTCACGCACATATATTCTGTTTTACTTTGGCTAATCTTCATTCCTTTCCTTTCTAGTGCATGCCTCCATCTTTCTAATTGTTCCTCGACCTGCTCCCTGGTTTCACTGCTCATCACAATATCATCTGCGAACATCATGGTCGAAGGGGATTCCAGTCTAACCTCATCTGTCAGCCTATCCATTACCACAGCAAACAGGCAGGGGCTCAGAGCTGATCCATGATGCAGCCCCACCTCCACCATAAATTCTTTTGTCACACCTACAGCACACCTCACCACTGTTCTGCTGCCCTCATACATGTCCTGTACTATTCTGACATACTTCTCCGCCACACAAGACTTACTCATGCAGTACCTCTCTTGGTACTCTGCCATGGGCTTTCTCTAGCTCTATAAAGACACAATGTAGCTCCTGCTGACCTTCTCTGTACTTTTCCACGAGTATCTTCAAGGCAAATAATACATCTGTGGTACTCTTTCTAGGCATGAAACCATACTGTTGCTCACAGATACTTACTTCTGTTCTGAATCTAGCCTCCACTACTCTTTCCCATAACTTCGTTGTGTGGCTCATCAACTTTATTCCTCTATAGTTTCTACATCACCTTTGTTCTTAAAAATCGGAACTAGCTCACTTTTCAACCATTCTTTAGGCATCTTCTCGCCCCCTAGTATTCTGTTGAATAAAAACCCCACAGCCACCTCTCCAAATTGTTTCCATACCTCCACTGGTATGTCATCAGGACCAACTCCCTTTCCATTTTACATCCTGTTCAGTGCCTTTCTACCGTCCCCCTTACTAATCATTGCCACTTCCTGGTCCTTCACACTTGCCTCTTCTACTCTTCCTCCTTACTCATTTTCTTCATTCATCAACTTCTCAAAGTATTCTTTCCATCTATTTAGCACACTACTGGGATCAGTCAACACATTTCCATCTCTATCCTTAATCACCCTTACCTGCTGCACATCCTTCCCATCTCTATCCCTCTGTCTGGCCAACCTGTAGAGATGCTTTTCTCCTTCTCTCGTGTCCAACCTGGTGTACATGTCGTCATATGTCTCTTGTTTAGCCTTTGCCACCTCTACCTTTGCCCTACGTCGCATCTCAATGTATTCCTTTCAGCTCTCCTCAGTCCTCTCAGTGTCCCACTTATTCGTTGCTAATCTCTCCTTGTATGATTTCCTGGATTTTGGGGTTCCATCACCAAGTCTTTTCTACCATAAGACCCACCAAGTACTCTCCTACCTGTCTCTCTGATCACCTTTGCTGTCGTTGTCCAGTCTTCCGGGAACACCTCCTGTCCACCGAGAACCTGCCTCAACTCTTTGTGAAAGGCTGCATAACATTCTTCCGTTCTCAGCTTCCACCACATTGTTCTCTGCTCTACCTTTGCCTTCTTAATCTTCCTACCCACAACCATAGTCCTCCTACACACCACCATCCCATGTTTTTGAGCTAGACTCTCTCCTATCACTACCTTACAGTCAGTAACCTACTTCATCTTACAGTGAAGAAAATAAGTATTTGAACACATGAGAAAACCAATGTTAATATTTGGTAGAGTAGCCTTTGTTTGGAATTACAGAGGTCAAACATTTCCTGTAGTTGTTCACCAAGTTTAAACACAGTGCAGGAGGGATTTTGGCCCACTCCTCCATACAGATCTTCTCTAGATCAGATAGGTTTCTGGGCTGTCGCTGAGAAACACCAAGTTAAGCTCCCTCCAAAGATTTTCCATTAGAGACTGGCTAGGCCACGCGAAAATCTTGATATGCTTCTTACGGAGCCACTCCTTGGTTTTCATGGCTGTATGCTTCAAGTCCTTGTCATGTTGAAAGACCCAGCCATGACCCATCTTCAATGCTCTGACTGAGGGAAAGAAGTTGTTCCCCAAAATCTCACAATACATGGCCGCGGTCATCCTCTCATTAATACAGTGCAGTCGTCGCGTCCCATGTGCAGAAAAACACCCCCAAAGCATGATGCTACCACCCCCATGCTTAACAGTTGGGATGGTGTTCTTAGGATGGAACTCATCATTCGGCTTCTTCCAAACACAGTTAGTGGAATTATGACCAATAAGTTCTATTTTGCTCTCATTTGACCACAAAACTTTCTCCCATGACTCCTCTGTTTCATCCAAATGGTCATTGGCAAACTTAAGACTGGCCTTGACATGTGCTAGTTTAAGCAGGGAAACCTTCCGTGTCATCCATGATTTCAAACCATGACGTCTTAGTATATTACCAACAGTCACCTTGGAAACAATGGTCCCACCTCTTTTCAGGCCATTGACCGTGTCCTGTCATGTAGTCCTTGGCTCATTCATCATCTTCCTAAGGATCATTGAGACCCTATGAAGTGATATCTTGGATGGGGCTTCACGCCGATTGAGATTGACCATCATGTTTAGCTTCTTTTTTCTAATGACTGCTCCTACAGGGGACCTTTTTTCCCCAAGATGCTGGACAATTTCTCTGTAGCCCTTTCCAGCTGTGTGGAGTTTTTTTCAATTTTGTCTCTGGTGTCTTTGGACAGCTCTTTTGTCTTGGCCATGTTACAAGTTTGAGTCTTACTGATTATATGGGGTGGACATGTGTTTTTATGCAGCTAACGACCTCACATAGGTTCATCTGATTCAGGATAATACATGGAGTGGAGGTGGACTTTTCAAGGCGAACTAACAGGTCTTTGAGGGTCAGAATTCTAGCTGATAGGTGTTCAAATACTTATTTGCAGCTGTATCATACAAATAAATTGTTTAAAAAATCATACATTTTGATTACTGGATTTTTCTTGTTAGATTTTTGGATCTCTCACAGTGGACACGCACCTACGATAAAAATTTCAGACCCCTCCATGATTTCTAAGTGGAAGAACTTGCAGTATAGCAGGGTGTTCAAATCCTTATTTTCTTCACTGTACCTCGTCTGCACAAAATATAATCCACCTGCGTGTTTCTACCTCCGCTTTTTTCGGTCACTCTACAGTATGTTCCTACCTCTTCCGGAACAAAAGTGTTCACTACAGCCATTTCCATCCTTTTTTCAAAGTCCATCAATATCATCTGTCCCTCAAAGTTCCTTTTCTGGATGCCATACTTCCTTATCATTTCTTCATCACCCTGTTTCCTTCACCAACATGTCCATTACAATCTGCACCAATCACAACTCTCTATCTACCCTTACAGAATATCTCTTTCATGTCTAGGTCACATCCTACCTGTGGAGCATCGGCACAAATCACATTATACATATGCTCAATTTCAAATTTCAGCCTCATCACTCTATCTGATACTCTTTTCACCTCAAAGACATTCTTAACCAGCTCTTCCTTTAATATAACCCCTCCTCAATTTCTCTTCCTATCTACTCCATGGTAAAATAATTTAAACCCTGCTCCTAAACTTCTCGCCTTACCACCTTTGCACCTGCTGTCTTGGGTGCACGATATATCAACCTTTCTCCTAATCATCATGTCAACCCACTCCTGAGCTTTTCCTATCAAAGTCCCAACATTTAAAGTCCCTATACACAGTTGTAGGTTCTGTGCATTCCTCTTCTTCTTTTGCTGACAAATCTGGTTTCCTCCTTTTCTTTGTCTTTGACCCACAGTAGCTGAATTTCCATCACTGCCCTGTAGGTTCGCGCTGGTATTTGTTTGGCACAGTTTTACGCCGGATGACCTTCCTGATGCAACCCTCTGCATTTATCCAGGCTTGGGACCAGCCTACAGATTGTACTGGCTTGTGTCCCCATAGGGCTGCATATTTTTTATGTTACCAGTATATTCGTATAATATGTGGTGGCAGGGTGGAGCAACTGGTTAGAGGGTTGGGCATACTGTTGTGAGGACAGGGCTTCAAATCCCAGCTGTTGAGTTTGCATGTTCTCCCCGAGCCTGTGTGGATTTTCTCCGGGGACTCCTGTTTTCTCCCGCATCTCAAAAACACAAAATAGTTGGAGACTCAAAATTTCCCTTAGGTATCATTGTGGTTGTGACTGTTGTCTGTCTCCATGTGCCCTGCGATTGGCTGGCAACCAATTCAGGGTGTACATTGCCTCCAACCCGATGACAGCTTGGAGAGGCTCCAGCCCTCTGCGACCCTTATGAGGATAAGTGGCTCAGAAAATGGAGGGATGGAACGTGGATTTGTATGTATGAATAGAACTAAACTTCAGGTACTGATACGAGTCTGTATTTAACGTATGTAAAGACGCGTAGTGCATTATTACATTACAAAAAAAAAAAGAAAAAAAATAAGCTTAGTGCTGCATTGCCATCCTTCACTGGCAGAGGCATTCTATACAAAAAGTGATTTGGAATGGTGCTATGGTATATGGGATCCAGATGACTCCAATGGGGACTCAGCAGCCTGCAGAATAATTTTGTCGAGATTAGGTGCTAAAATTTGATTTACAATGTACTCAGGTGAAAGGTGTATTTATAATACATTAGAATGATCTTTCAAGCTTTGTTTGTTTGATTTGTATCAATATTGTTGTTTGAGACAGAGGGCATACACTTTTATTCAAAACAATGCTTTGTAAGTCCATGGAAAGTACAAACTCAGGGACAGTAGGACTCACAGGAATTATTACTATATTTGTCCCATGTTGTTTTGAGGATATGTTTTCTCTCCATTCTTTGTTTAGTTTCCACCCACAGTAATATAATCTTGACATTAATTGTAAACACTTTCTCCGATGATAATTATTTTCTGACTGTGGGTGGTGAGGTGACGGTGGGAAACCTCACCTAAACAGTTTGACTAATTTATCTGTTGGCTTGTCACAAACAGACGTATCACTGACCAGGCAACACCGGAAAACTAACTGGATATGAAAATTTTAGGATAGGATTCTCTATCTCGGATTCATCTCCTGAGAAATGTATCCAGGAGGATGATGGAGTTGTACACTGGACCATTGTGACTTTTGGAAAAGTGGTTTGCATTGTGATTCACCTCACTATCTTCACTCCAGCCTTCCGTACTGTTACATCCAACCTCTACAGTCACAGTCAGATCCAGTCAAACTTAGCTCACTTTCTTGTCAGAGAGCCTCTAGTAAATCTGGTCTTGAGGGTTAGAATTTTATGAAGTGGGTGAGAAGATGTGACTCCATTGAACTAACCTCTATTTGCCTGTGTGAGTGCACACTGTAATCTGAAATAACACCTGGGCTACTAGGTGATGCAAAATTGAAGGCATGCCGATGTACTTGGCAAACCCTCAAAATGAATTAAGGTGGACAATTCCGTTCTGTCATGACCTTGGGGAGAGGCGCAAGCTGCTTACTCTTCCCTGGGTAACCAAGTGAATAGAGATATATATTTTTTTTATTACAGCCTCACTATGAAATGTTTTGTATATGTTAGTCCTTTTGGGACTGGGAAGAGGAGAGCCAGTTTCCAAAGGAGCCAAACAATGGTGTTTGGGGGAGAAAGGGAGCATGAAAGACACACAAAAGTGCACAAAATTGGTTCTGCTTGGACAGAGGAGAGCAGTCAAAGGAGAAAGAGACATTGGGAGAAAGACAGAAAGGTGACAGGCGTGTGCAGAAACAGGCAGACGAGGAGAGCCAACAGAGGAAAGAGAGAGATGGAAACAGTACACCTAGATGGAAAGACAAGGGAACATTCAAGTTGCAACTGAAAACCTTCAGAAATTGTGACACATAGAGCACGATGACTATTTTTTTCATCAACACAGGACTGGTTCCAGGTATGTTACAGACATGCAGATTAAAACTTTTTTTTTTTATGGCAATAGGCTATTGTATGTATCAAATTACAGCACGACTACATCATTCATCTAATAAAATCATTTCATTACAACAAAGTCACATCCAGATGTCATAGCCAGCAGATGGCTGGAGATTGCTCATCAGGGATATGATGACAATGGTATTGTAGTTGATAGGTACAAATATGTTCAATGTTCAAATATTGCTGTTAACTATCAGTGTTATGAATGTAATACAATGTCGACTCAGTCCTTTATTGTGTAATAAATATAAGCAGTAGGACATTTTGTAGACTGATTTTCATCGAGTCTGGTGTATGCATGAAAATATCTGGACTACATGTCTTCATTCCATGAACAAATAAGTGAACAATGCATTCCAGGAACATAGATTTGAATTCTATCCATCTTTTATTCCACTTATGTCGGAACTGGAAATTTTATATATATATATATTTATAATTACTAAGGTTAAACTGTGAGGATGCATGGAAATATACTAATTTGGTGATTGTGCTCACATCTGGGCAAGGCATGGGAAAATATCGGCTATGTTCTCTTTGCAAATGCACAATTCATGTTCTATGTTTAAATCTAAAGTTTTTAGGAAGTTGGTCACATTACAGAAACTAATGTAACTTCTAATGTGCACAAAATGAATCTGTAAAGTTTGTAACAGTCACACAGGCCAATCACGCTAATCGTTTTTGTCGAACACTTGCAATATTTTTTTTGCCTTTTGATAATATGTTAAACGAGCTCGACCAGAGTGTTCAGACTGCATTTGGATCAACCATGTATTCGATTTATACACATACGTATGAATGAGGCCTAAGTAGGACTTGAAAAATTTTGAATTGTAGGTTATTGCTCCCGTTGACATGAAAAAAAAAAAATCTAAATTGAGCTGCAGCGTGAATGATGGCAAAAACAAGGGTTAGGGTTAGCAGCCCCCAAAATCCACCGAATATAGGCATCCTGTGTCTTGGTTTGAAAGTGTCACGTCCCATCGGAACGAGAGTAGGACCCAAATGCTGGAACTCGGAAGACGCAAGGTAGTTCAAGAAGAGACACGTTTATTATATGCAGAGGTAGGGGATCGAGCAGGCAGTCCGGTGCAGCAGCGGTAGTTGGGACGTTGGGCGAAGAGAGCAGGTGAGCGGGCAGGCAGGAGTCGCTACACAGGGGAACAATCAACGCAAGCAGAAGTATCAAAGGAGTCAGGCTTACGGGGTTGGTCAGAGAACATGCGAAGGTCGGTACACACAGGTTCAATCACGGATACCGGAGCACACGAACGGGACATGAAGATCATACGAACTGGAACCGGCCAGTTGTCATCGCGGTCATATAAATCCACAGCATAATCAGGCTGCATGAGGCGCAGGTGTGCACCTTCCAATCAGCGCGCCTGCGCGGACACCCGCACAGCTCGTGCTGGAGCGGCAGGATCATGACAGTACCCCCCCCCCTCAAAGGCACGGCTCCCAGACGTGCCTAAACGAAAAAACAGACAATAATTAACACAGACAGGTGTGGGCGGAAGGGGTGTCCGTAGGAGGGCACGCCCCCCCCCCCCGAACCCCTGTCTGGTGGCCATCCAGGCCACCAAACAAGGCGTCCGGGTGGAGAGGTCAGGAGGGCGACCCGGACGCCAAGCACCAGGGTCCCCACAGGGCGATTCGGGCGGACGACCTCTGTGAGGAACCAAACGAAGAAGCAGGCACCAGAACGAGGCCGGCCACTGCTCCGGACGAGAACCTCCCACGCCATAGTTGCCCGACAACCAGGGATTGGTTGCCACCAAGGCTTGGTCAGTAGGCAGCCGTGGATTGGTCACCAATGAGGCCAAGTCATGAAGCGGCTGGGAGCCATCTGGAGTGAATAGGATGATGGGGAGAAGGACTAGAGCCATGACCGCCACCATCCCGAAGTCTCCCCAGCTCCAGGGTGGCTCCAAAGAACTCCCCAGCTCCTCCTGGACAGCAACGTGAGAAGGCGGCGACACCATCGCCCCCTCCTGGACAGCAACGCGAGAAGGCGGCGACACCATCGCCCCCTCCTGGACAGCAACGCGAGAAGGCGGCGACACCATCGCCCCCTCCTGGACAGCAACGCGAGAAGGCGGCGACACCATCGCCCCCTCCTGGGCAGCAACGCGAGAAGGCGGCGACACCATCGCCCTTTCCTGGGCAGCAACGCGAGAAGGCGGCGACACCATCGCCCCCTCCTGGGCAGCAACGCGAGAAGGCGGCGACACCATCGCCCCCTCCTGGACAGCAACGCGAGAAGGCGGCGACACCATCGCCCCCTCCTGGACAGCAACGTGAGAAGGCGGCGACACCATCACCCCCTCCTGGGCAGCAACGCGAGAAGGGCGGCGACACCATCGCCCCCTCCTGGGCAGCAACGTGAGAAGGCGGCGACACCATCGCCCCCTCCTGGACAGGAACGTGAGAAGGCAGCGTCAGTGTCACCGTCGCCACCTCCTGGACGGGAACGTATGGGCGTGCCCGTCGCTGACAGAGCAGGAGTGTGGAGCGTCCGCGGGACGGTTGCCGACGAAGCAGGAGTGTGGAGCGTCCGCGGGCCGGTCGCCACTGGTACTCCAGAGCACGGACGAGAAGCGGCTGTGGAGACGTCGCCACCTCCTGGACAGCACCGTGAGGCGGCATCGGGTCGGTCCCCACTCCCACGTGAGCTTGCAGTGCATCCGTTGAAACAGCAACATGGGCGTGGCGTAGTGGCGAATCCGTTCCCAGGGCAACGTGAACGAGAGTCGGCAGAGAGTCAGTCAAAACTGACACGTGAGTGTGTTCCGGGAGCGGGTCAGTTCTGACTGCCGCGTGAACTCTGCTCGGAACAGCCAAAACCTCCACGTGGGAATGGCGAGGAGGCGGGTCAGTTTCCACAGCTACGTGCACTTGGCGAGGGGACGAGTCCGTTCCCACTGCAGCGTGCACTTGGCGAGGGGGCGGGTCGGTTTCCATGGCAACGTGAACAAGAGTAGGCAGAGAGTCAATCGAAACTGACATGTGGGCATGTCTCGGGAGTGGGTCAGTTCCAACTGCCACGTGAACCTGCGTCAGCAGCGAGTCCGTCACCGTTGCGACGTCAGCGTAGCTCGGCTGGTTCACCAATCCTTGCCGGACCTGGGCCGTGAGAACCGCCAATTCCGCAGATTGTCCTTGGGCAGAACCTCACAGTTCAATTCGATTTCAATTATTTAGAATTCAATTCCATTAAATTTTGATTATTTGGATTTGCTGCATTCAATCTTGAATTGATATGGGGAATATTACAATGTGTTAATTGATACTTTCAGGCACCCCTGACCAAGATATGGCATATAAGACATTGACCTTACAAAGAACTCCAATGGTGTTGATAAGACAATTTTTATTCCAACAGCCGGCACATCTCAGACATCCTATTAAGTAAAAATGGTTACCAAATAATTGAAGAAAGTGGGATGCAGTATACTACAATTTTTCCCTCCATCAGAAAAATCATCTTTTAAATTAATAATTAACATTTTCAAGAGTATTGCTAAAACCTAATTCTGGAGTTGTTATGAATGACAATAGGTTGTGGTAAGTGGTAAGAACATCTGCGTCACAGTTTTTAGGTTTAAGATTGAAATCTCGACTTTGACCTTACTGTGTGGAGTTTGCATGTTCCCCTTTACTCGTAATTACTGTAGTGCAACTTCCTCCCACGTTCCAAAAACATGAATGTAAGGTTAATTGAAGACTTGCAATTGTCCATAGGTTTTAATGCGAGTGTGAATATTTGTTTGTTGGTCTGTGCCCTGTGATTAGCTGGCAACCAGTCCACGGTGTACCCTGCCTTTTCACCTGAAGTCAGTTGGGATGGGCTCCAGCTCACTTGTGATCTAAATGAGGGTCAAGCAATATGAAAAATGGAATGTTGAATGACAATAACTGATTGTCAAAACAGAATAGTCGTCCAAGCAAATTAAGCCTAGATGAAGAATGACACTAAAAACCATTCACCAAGATTTTTTAATGTGCACCCAAAGCACTTTCACGTTGACTACATTGACTACTGTATATTCCAAGAGTGACATGAGCAAGTATTATAGACGGAGCTGAGTGAGGCCCCACATAAAAGGATGAATTCAAAGTCTCCGCTCATATCAGTCACCTCACACTGTCGCCATCTATTGAGTGGGTAGCGTGAGAGGTGCCCGGGCTGCACCGGCAGCTGTGGGACCAGCTGCTTTTCATCTCAGCGCACGGGCCATACGATTTTGGTCTGCTATCCTCCTGCCTCATCCCTACCTAAACTGATCAGCATGCACATTGATGCATGCTGTCCGCCTGCCAGGAAGAGAGTAGAAAAGTCTATAATCTATGACTGCCATGAGGACTTTAAGGAGCCCAGTTGTTACCTCCCATTTCATATAAATGCGCTCCCCTCAGTCGCTTCCCTACAGTCGTAACGCTGGAGCTGTCAGTGGGCAGAGTTACGACCTTAGCACGGAGAGGGCATTTTGTCATACAGATGAAAAGTGGATAAAAAGAATGTGGGCAGTGGAGGACTATAAACTTGCTTTATTGCGTTGCAGTGAGGTGCTTTCACAGAGCACATGGTTTTTTAATTAATGATACAATACCAGACCCAGCGCTACTGTGTGGCGTACATGAGATGGAGCACTCATTATCTAGATTCTCGATAGATAGATAGATAGATAGATAGATAGATAGATAGATAGATAGATAGATAGATAGATAGATAGATAGATAGATAGATAGATAGATAGATAGATAGATAGATAGATAGATAGATAGATAGATAGATAGATAGATAGATAGATAGATAGATAGATAGATAGATAGATAGATAGATAGATAGCCTTTTTGTCAACATGCTGGAGTGGTGAAATTTTTTAATGAAAATGTTGTTCAAATTTTAAATCATAGGCATCGTACAAATTTGACTTTACGTTCCATGATACAACCACGATAAACTCAAAACCTTATCAATCCCGGGCCAGTGTTCACTTTTGCTTTCTATTTTTTCAGAATATTAATCCAGCCTTTCAAACTATGAGATCATCCACATTGCACAGCAACTCTTCACCCACTCATCTGTGGACAATTGTTCATACGTACATTCGTTTAGCCATGCTGCTTGCTTAACTAGTTACCCATGTCCTTATTTTGTCTGTGACTAATGTTGATCTCCTGAATATTCTTTCCTCCATCCTTCCTCCCATATGTCTCATCACCCACTCATGCACCTTCTGCTCTGCACCCATGAACCTGCCTGCATTGTGCCTCTGCTTTGCAGGCCTTCCCACTCGCTCATCTGGCTGTCTGCCTTCCATCTCCTTCAGCCTTCCTTACATTTTACCATTTATGCGAACAATGAAACTTCTTTTTTCCTGACGCTCCAATGTGGGGATTGGATTTCATTCCACAAATGAATACCTCAAAAAGAAAATGCTTTATAAAGTGAAAATAAAAGGTGCTGATGTTTGTTTTTGACAATAAAATAAGGAAGGCATTGTGGACTCATTGTTGCTTTTCAAAGTGCTTAGAGATGAAAAAGCCAATATGAAGGCCTTTTTTCCAAACAGCACCCGCGAAGATTTGTAAGGCATACAAACACATTGTATGTGATGGAAATGTATAGAGGATGCCCCTACACCCCAAAAAATGACAATATTGTAAGGCACATTCTACTTGGAATATATCTTCTAAAAAATAGATGACTGGTTTTGCAAACTGGATTGACTGTCACTTTCAACTGTTAGTCCTTGATGGTGGTTAATGTTTTATACATGTGACAGTACAATGGGAAGAGGACTCCCCTGCCCATCAATGTTTTATTTATTTCTCAATTTTGGATTTCTTTTCGACCTGGGATCAATTTGTGTCATGCTGTTTTTGAGCCGTAGACTTAAAATAACAAAGATAAATGAGCTTCAATTCAATGTCAGAAGCACATGTTCGTAGATAACACGACAGCAGTTCAGCAAAAACCTTTTCAACAATTACAGTGAGCCATTGATTTGATGCATATGAGTCTCTGTTGGCATAGACAGAGGCTTTAATATTGCCAGGGGTTCCTTTTCAGACAGTCGGGTGCCTAGGGGGTAAAATCTTTGAAATTAATCCTAAATCTAGGTATAGTTTTTTTCTTTCACTGTCTGTCTGTCTCCCTTCCTATTTCTTTTTCTCCTCTCACTGCCTCTTTTTCACATTCTTTTTCTCTTTCTTTCTTTCACTTTCTCTTTCTCTCTTTCCCTCTTTCTCTCTTTCTCTTTTTCTCTCTTTCTCTCTTCTCTCTTTCTCTCTCTGTTGCTCTCTCTCTCTCTCTCTCTCTTTCTCTCTCTGTTGCTCTCTCTCTCTCTTTCTATCTCTCCCTCTCTCTCTCTCACACACACACACGCTTACACACACTCGGAGAAGCAAAGACAAAAATTAGATGCAGTCGATGCCACGGTAAATTAAGGTTCTAGAAAATAGATGCAGCTCTTGAAGGCAGACGTTTCTGCAAGATTTTCATGATTTCCATCCACTGCAAATAGTGGGGAAGTTGACATTTGTGGGTCTGATGTTGCCTCATCTTTTGGATGGATGATTTGCGACCGCCCTCATGTCCTGAGGCCAAGACATGTTGATCATGGTCATCACATTGTGAAAAACAAAAAGTCATGCCAACCATTGTTTTTTTTTTTTTTTTTTTTTACTTTGCTCCATTTTGTTTCTTTTTAGTGAAACTTTTACCAAATGTATTTATTCATGGGTTTATGAGTTAAAGTTGAACCAAACTCAAAATTGTTTTCAAGTGCTGAAACATCCAAAGACTGAGAACAATTTAGTCCTAAATTGTTGAGATATAGCTTAAAATGCTTCATTTTTTAAAAATAAACACACATATATATATATATATATATATATATTATATATATATATATATATATATATATATATATATTAGAGCGGGGATAAAAATTTCGCCCTGTGAGGACAGAGGGGTGGGGCATATATTTTCTACCACAAGGAGTATCTATAGTGGCCATTCAGTAAAATGACTTCTTACTCTTATTTATAATGAACTGACCCATTACAACCCAGTACAGCGTGCGATTTTCCATCAAACTTGAATCTGTACTACAATCAGTGCTATCACTTCCCTGTAGTGTGTTTTGTGTTATTTGGGCTCTCTGGCGTCTGGCTAAATACACGTTCTGTTACAAGACGGTGTCAAAATGGATGGAATCCACCTAAGAGTGGTTAGAGTAGGCAAAACAGCGAAAGGACTGTCAGCCTAGCAATTGCCAGCCCCAAGTTGTGGTCTGAGGAGGAGAAGGGAAGAAAAAAATCCTCCAAGTATACATTGCAGAACATGCTACTGTTATCGTATATGATCCACCCTCTGACGTCCACAGAAGGGCACTGTCCCTCTGGCAAGAGAGAAAATTGTCCTGGTGGCATGGCTGATTTCATTATGCTGGCTCAGAGACTGATTCTCTGTCATCCATAAGAGCGTGCTGGATGTTCATCACTGGGAATTCTGCTCTCCCCGTTTAGGAAAGAACACACACATTTTATCGACAGCTGAAGGTTCAAGGGAGGTGGGATTTTCAGAGCATTCAGGGACATGACCAACGCATCTGGAAGCTGAAAGAATCACTCAATTCTTGACCATTTTTTTTTAGCTTGTTTTATTTTATTATTTTTTATTTATTCATTCATTATCCGGCTTGTTAACAAGACTCCTCTGTGATGTGTGAAATTTAAGACTTTTTTTTTGGTTTGGTTGATTCAATTTTGATGGATTAACTTAATTTTCATCTTTCAATAAATTTTTTAAAGCATTTTGTTTAATAGCAAATACATCCATCCATTTTCTGAGTCACTTATCCTCACGAGGGTCCCAGGAGTGCTGGAGCCAATCCCTGCTGTCATCAGGCAGGAGGCAGGGTACACCCCGAACTGGTTGCCAGCAAATTGCAGGGCACAGACAACAGCTGCACTCACAATCACACCTAGGGGCAACCACATTAGTACCATAACCTGACCTGCACAAATATTTTATTGTTGTTATTTTGTAAACTGGTTGTCAAGAAAAAAATACAATCAAAATATTTAGGGTGTAGTAACAATGTATGTCCACTGTATTATCACGCAGGTGGGCTGCTGGTACTCAAACAGTTGTAGTAATGCTCCATTTAAAATTATTAGAATGTAGATATTGTACATGGCATCATGGTGGAGTCACAACTCCATTAAAGTTTCGACGACACGGGTTCAAATCTGGATTTCCGGTGTGGAATTTGGATGTTCTCCCAATCCCCTTGTAGGATTTCTCTGGGTACTCCGATTTCCTCCCTTATCACCAAAATATACATTGTAGGTAATTGAAAAAAATCTTTCTATGTGGCCTGCCATTGGCTGACGATCAGTTCAGGCTGTACCCCACCTGTCACCTAGAAATAGCTAAGGTGGGCGCACGCCCGCATCCCCTGTGAGGATAAGCTGGCAGCTATTGTAACATTGACGTTTTGGGTTGAAGATCAGATCAAATGGGTGGGTCTTCTACCCCACCAGTGCCCATCAGAGTTCCATCATGACAGAATCAGCTTCACAAGTTATTAGTGAAGTAAACACACATAGAGAAGATTTACACTTTCCCTTTTGGCATTAGCAGAATTAAAAAATATATACATTACACTGATTAATGTGCATGATAAATTCCACATGGAATCACATAGCTTCAAATAAATGTGCATGTACTTATAGCCAGTGCTGATCTCTCAGGTACGGATAATTTTCCATCACAGTGTGTGCATATAAACTGCCTTCAGGGTGAAATTAGTCCTGTTAATAAAATTTTTCTTATTCCATCAGATGGCAATGGGAGTGGGACAGTTTCTCAAACCAAGTTAGAACCACAGACCATCCATTTTTCATAAGCCCATGCCCAGATCAGACATGTAGAATGGCTCAACATCACAGTGTACGCGAACTTCTCCAAGATCCGCAGATGAAATAAACAAATATATATATTTAGTCTGAAGTAAGCATTTTTCATGATGATGTTTTTTTTCTTTTGATTCATTTAAAACCTAATCAGTTTTCCTTGCATGAATCATGAAATGCTCGAGTTACTTTCCTATCATCACCTACTTAGAGTGGAAAACCAAAATAATATTATTTCTCATTTACTGTACATGGGTCATTAAAATCTACTATTTAAGATATTTAAGATAAAAAGAAAAAAAAAACAACATTCACGCCCTTCAAGCAGGTAAATATGTAATCTTGCCTGCAACACTATCAGCTTTTAGGGTTTTGTCTGCGTGAGTGCACGTGTACCCTTTCAAACAAAGGCTCACTTGCTTTGCCCCTGGCTACACCTGCCAGTATACTTTTTTGTCAAGGCAGCATAGAAATGTACATAAGAGAGGATTGACGATAGATGAAACAAAGCAATGTGACATGTTAAACCTAAAGGCATGATGGGGAAACTCCTGTCTGGAGCACGTCTGCTCATGAAACTTGGCCAAAATCTGTTGTTTGTTATTTATTACAGGTAAAATATTTGTACAGGGCAACATGGTGGGAAAAGTGGTTAGCACATCTGGCTTACAATTCTGAATTTGGGAGCTCGAATCCAGGCTCCAGCTTGGTGTTCTCCTCGTGCTTGTTTGGGTTTTCTTTGGAGACTTCAGTCCCCCCCCCCGGCGAATCGATGTAGCTTGCCTCTTGCCCAAAGTCAGCTAGGATAGAGTGGAGCACAACCACAACTTTAGTGAGAAAAATCGGCATAGAAGATTGATGGCTATATTATACAGGTTATATATTAAGGTTATTTCTATTGCTTGCATTAATAAAGGAATAGAGGAATACATTTTCATACAAATTATGCCTTGATAAAGATCTGTGCTCTCATGGCTCTCATCTTGTTTTCATCCATCCATTCATTTTCTGAGCCGGTTATCCTCACAGGGGTCGCGGGAGTGCTTGAGCCTATCCAGCTATAAGTGGGCAGGAGGCGCGGTACACCCTGGACTGGTTGCCAGCCAATCACAGGGGACATAGAGACACACAACAGTTGCACTCACAATCACACCTGATGGCAATCTTCAATGAATACATGTTTTTGGGATTTGAGAGAAAACCGGAGTCCCCGGAGAAAACCCACGCAGGCACAGGGAGAACAGACAGGCAGGCTGGCATTGAACCCAGGTCCACAGAACAGTGAGGCCAACGCTTTATAATAATAAAGTATTGTAGCATCAACCTATAGACAGCAGTAAACCATTCTTTGGCATCAGTAGCTGTGTGTCATAATGTATTAAACCACATCTTATATATAGCTGTCTACATGTCTCTGCAAACAAGAGTAAACCACACCGAGTCAGGATTAACTAATTACTAATATTAGAAAATGTAGTGGTACGTTGAGACAAAACTTGAAAGACTTTTCAAGATTACGCTGAGGATGCGTTGCAATGCCAGACGATTTTTCGTAAATCATTCCTGGCACCTTTCAGTTAACTACCAGATAGCACAAAATTGACATTTAGCAGAAGTGCTTAATAGCTAACCGTAACTGTAAACGGCACAACAAAGTCAATGTTCTTTTCTTCTGAAATCTTTGTGACTAACAACAGATCCATCTTGTAAATGTATTCATATACATTAGTTACAGGAAAACATGCCTGGCGGCCATCGATCCTGTGCCTCTGGGCCTCGGGGCAGAAATGCCTTTATTGTATTTCACCTAAACGATCCTTTCATCTCCCAAATCCTATTGACAGCAAGAAGCAAAGAGATTGGCAGTGGAGAGATAAAGACAAACACTTACTCACAGCTAATTATTATCCTGACCAGACTAATGTGGATACTGTCGCTAAGCTTCATGGTTACAGACACCACCGAGTCCACCCGTAAACCGTTCAGAAGGGTGAAATACCACAGCCTCCCACCCCCCGGCACACAAAAAACGTTTTGAGTTCACATTTTATTAAGCTGTTGTGTTGTTTCAAATGTATTTATGCTGAAAATAGTCTTTGAGGAACTTATGAAAATGAAGGAGCTCTTTGGTCATAAGATTACATTGATAATTCTTAAAAGAGCTCTATAGGGTGACATCGACTTGGCGCGCCATTTGAGTGTATCTGCTATAGAGAGAGAAAACAAAACATTTATGCTCATTGGTACTTAGGTTCACATCGAGACAAGAGTAAAGTATTGTTTTTGTACTGTGTGACAACGTATAAGAAAGTTCCCACAAAAACAAACACACAAAATGCATACAAACACGGTGGGTAACATTAAAACACCAAATAGAGCTGAGATTTAAAGTCAGGATTCTTAGATGAGCACCTGAACTGTGAGGTAGACAAGCTAACCACTAATCCATCATGCTACACATGCGTGATATAGTTGTAGGATCTCTCCTGAGCGTAAAAGGCGGTCCATTCCAGTACTATCAGGCTTACTGGATAGCACTGTTAAACAGATCTGTATCTTTAAAGAGCCAATGTGCTTCTGCAACAGGAGTAGGACAATATAACCTGGAATGTACACTTTAAAGTTCATTTGCACAGGAGTCTAACGACAGAAGATGTGAAAGTATTTTATAGAAACACAGAGACAAGGCATCCAGATATATCTACGCAATGTGTTACAAAATATGCCGAACCTATTTATGTCAGTGAGCATCACTACATTCCACTTAAGAACTAAAAGTGCTGCTTAGACTTCTCCGCACAGGCGGGTGGGCACACTACACACTTCACATGCATAAAGACGGACTTAGTGGTCCCGCATTACCCATATTATAGTGTATGGCTACATTGCTCTCTAAATAGGACGGCGACTTCCAAGGGCAAATAATCTCATTTGTATTGACCAATTTCAATGATCCAAAACTGAGCTACAAAGAAACACGGCACAGAGATCCACTGAGTGGAGTTTGTGTTGCTCATTTGGGTTCTCCTTAGTACAGATAGCAGCAGAGGCAGGTGTCAGGCTGTGTTTCCCAACGCTAACTGCTTCTGGCATCTCTGGGACTTGGCTTGAGTTCTCCCATCCTGGCACCTTCAAAGAGGATGCAGGTGATCAAAATGGAAATTCAGGATGTCCTACTTCTGAAGCAAACTAGGGCTGTGAGTTTTCTGGTCAGAATGCAACGATTCATGGGTGCCAGTTACCTATCGTTCTGACCTATAATTTTTTAGAGGACATGGTATGTTCAATGCCCAAATTGGACTTTTTCTTCCAACTCTTTTTCTTCCATGTCTTTTTATGGTGGTGAAAGAGTGAAACCAATGACAGCAGTTAGTGATTAAATGATAGCATTATAATAAAGCCATCCAAGGATAACTCTGAATGTAAATACGATCCATTCTGGGACATGGGAAATACTGCAAATCAGAAATAAGAAGTACTGCAAATTGAAATATTGTGTAATTCCGTTCAATATTCTGCAGAACTGCTTTGCTGCCACTGCATGCTAGCAACATCCATTTGCACTTCTACACTCATCACATACGCACACACATTAAAAAAATAAATAACCCCCTAAAACATAAGTTGGAGGGATGAGTGGAATCCTTTCAATGTTGACTGAGGTCTAACGTCACTTGCTAAAGAGACTCCAGCCTTTCTTGCTTGACATCGGTCAACTTGACAAATTTTGTGCAGGAGTATTTCTCTTCAAGTTCTCAGCAGCTGCAGACTGGAGGATTGTACACATTCAGACACATTCGAATTAGGACGTTTCACTCTATGGCTATTAACCGCTTTTCCACCTCAAGTGATGGACGCAGGCACAGTTGCCCAATTTGCACAAGACAATAAAGACAGAGAGACACCCACTCAATCTAATGAGATCCAACAATAAAAGAACCGTTTCACTGATTCAGCCTATTCCAATGATAACGCAGTGGTGTAGAACTGTACCGCCTAATATGGAGACTTATGCAGTTTTGAGGCAACTGTTTGATCTCATGAGGTTGTCCAATATTTATTCAGACAACCACCTGCCTACCAGCTGTTTCCCAATTCATGCTTGTTATTTTGAGTGCTAAAGGGCGGAAATCAAAATCTTTACCCCTTTGATTTATGCAGCCTGACCACTTTAAAGAACAAAGCGCCCATAGACGGCTTACTGCCTCAGTACAATGAATTCACCTCCTGTTTGAAAAGGTCATTAATGACGGGCTTGGACCCCTCTGGTTGAAACGCCGATATCTCTTCATAGGGCAAACGGGCCTAAAATGCTTCCTGCAGTGCCTTTCTGTCAAACCCTGGAGTACATCACTTTCTGAACAATAGCAAACAAAGCGAATCACGTCACCACTCATTTATTTTGATATTAAAGACCTGATGCCCACGAGCACTAGAGAGCAGGAGAAAAGGGTAAATTATATGCAACGTGAGTGGGAAAGGACCATGCTTGGTTTTAGTAATCTGTAACTGTTTCGAATGTGAACATATTATATATATATATATATATATATATATATATATATATATATATATATATATATATAAAATATCATTCTCCCAGTTACATTAGTTTCATGGAAAAAAAAGAACAGTGGGAGCAAGGGACCCGGGAAAGGAAAAAAATAAATGTTTCATTCTACAACAGAGACAGAATTCATACAAACAACAAGTTCTGATTGATAATATTCTTACTGTTTAAAAAACCCAGCGTAACCAAGGATAAGTGGGAACTCAGCCAAGTGAAAAAAAAAAACCACAATGAAATTACTGCAGAGTTATAAGAATAGCAGGTGAGAGAACATTTTTTTTCAGCCATGTATGAGTGTAATGATTGTTTGTGACTTCCTGAACTGCTCTCAGTAATCTCTCCCGAAGCACAACCTTATAACATAAAATCTTGGTTTATCGAACCCTCAAGATTGTATATATGTTCATATGTATTGGCACCACCTTTCTCATAAATCCTCCAACTACTGGTATAAGTTGTGTATCCTCGCAATGGTGATGCTGATTAGAGATTCGCCAAACGAAATAATCAGATCATGAACATAAAATCAGTTATCAAAAAGGAGGGTAGGGTGATTTATTGTATGCTGGAGCAGTTTCAAGAGGTGCAGGACCAGGAAAAGACTCAGTATATCAAATCTGAAGAAGAATGAAACAAGACAGCTGTAGAGGGTAAGAAAAAGGATGGGAGAAATCAGCATTTCAATTACATGAAAGCAATTGTTTTTATCTCGAGTGCAGGTTAATGAACCTAATTAGTCTTTGCAGCATGAACCCTCTGGCATGTCAGCTAATCGCAAGAGGCTTTAGATAGTGCCAGTCAATTTTAGTTTACTAGAGTGGAGGAGAAAACAAACACGGTCTTATCGGTCCAGCAAGCATCACATTTGAGGTTGATATCAACCGTATGACCTCTTTTGACCTACCAAGCACGGCACATTTACATGCGGTAGGCACATCCAACAACAAGTCTCTTCATCCTTTGGAACATCCATCCTTTCACCCACCCATCCATTTTTTAAACTCGGGTCGCAGGTGTGCTGGCACGCATCGCAGCTGACTCTGGATGAGAGGCACGTTACAACCTGAACTGGTCGCCAGACAATTCCAGTCCTTTGGGACCACCAACGCAAACTTTTTTAAAGTGATCATCTCATGATATCCTCGACACATTTTTCGCATCATACCTAAAAAAACAGAAACTAACATTTACAAACAATTAACACAATAACATTGGAGAGCATTGAGTCCCCCAGCAGCCACTGCCTTAAAAAAACAAGACAAAACAAAACAAAGGAAAACACACACATTATACAGTCAATGTTTTTTTTCACCCCGTAGGTCTCTATCCCAACAATCAAATATTTTCCTCACACTGGTTCAGTGTGTTAATGTTGACAACTTTCTGTATATGCAGTCGTTTACTGGACTACAATTTTGTATCCCCTCTTTCTTTATTGTTATCCTATTAGTATTGGACAGATTTATTACTAAAAATGTGAATCTATCTGTGAAGTCATAATTTTGCTCTAAAGTCACATTTTAAAATTTCAAAGCAAAACAGGTATCATTCATGTTAAAAATAGCCACCCATACGAAAGAAGGAGCCGTGTCTCCTATTCCTCTCCACCCGTCATTATGCATTGCAATCATAATCAAAGAATTGCATTGATAATATACAATTAACTTACCCTGCGACTCACTGGCATCCAGTTCTGGCTGTCATCCGCTTTTTGCCCAAAGTAGCTGGGATGGGCTCCGGCTCTACCGAGACCCTTATAAGGATAAGCGACATGGATAATGAATGGAATATACAATGAAAGCAACATGATTTAAAGAGTAAAACCTTCTTTTGTTTTTTAACTGGTCTGGCTTGCACGGCTTTCAACTACACAGATTCTCCCGTCCGGATCTCTGACATGTCACATTTAACTGTCAGCGAAATGTGGAAGGACACATTACGCCCTTTGGGCTATCTGTGAGCATCAGTGAGCGTTATGGGCCAGGTATGTCCTGCACCCTCAGCATGAGTCATCCATTGCCGGACCATTGGCAGGCAGTCAACTGAATCAAAATGTGCAACATGATAGTTCACCTTCACGGGGGGCTGCACTTACTGTTGCCTCTGGAGTACGGAGGACGAAAAGCACGCGTGACGGGCCAGATTCGACAGAGAACGGCCACCTTTTGGGGTTGCTGCACTGAGAGTGCCAAACTGGTGTGAGGGTTCGTAAATGCTTCAATTTAAAGTGTCCCAAAATCTGAGTCCCTGTTCGTTTCGAAATACATACAAGATGTTTGAAGTGATCAAAACATGTGCAAAGACTGAGAATAAATGTTGAAATTTGGCTTAAAACACTTTTTCACATTTTAAATGCTCCTGATTTTGTGAGCAGGAATAAAAATGATCTTGGTGACAATCAAAAGGTCTGGGCAGGGTGCAACTTGCAATGCAAAGCACGAAGGAACCTCCCCATTGCGATGTGTCCCGGCTGGCAAGTCCCTTCATTGATTAACAGCCTGCTGAATTTCAGTGGAAACAACGGCTCTGAATGCATCTCTGTGGCCTGTGAAAGCATGTGCTATGTGCATCACTCCTCCGCTTACAGATATGTAGATTAGAGCAGCGGCAGAATAATTATTTGATTGACAGCTAGAGGCGGGATTTTCAGGCCTTCCAGCGACATTACAGTGTGTGGAAGCTGAAAGAATGTCTGAATTATTGACCATTTTAAAGGCTCATTTCACACACCTTCAAATTTACCAGAACATTTTTGGCCCGTTTTGTAGCACTGGAAGTGGACAGAAGAATGTGGACGGTCAGAAAAGCCTTTTGTGATTAACACACACGGGACAACAAGGTCATTAGTTTTAAGAGGCGCATCAGAGTCATTTCAGAGAATCAAAACCTTCATTGTCAATACGTTTGGAATCGGAGAAGTGTGGGAAATTGTTTTTCGTTGTAGACTGTCACGAACGGGGCTCGAGGGTGGACCCAAGAACTAGGATGGTCAGGGAACAGGCGAGAGTCGCTACACGGTAGGTCAGGTATACGGGAGTGCGGGAATGAGGTATGAGACTCAACGATCTGGCGGAGGACTAGTTGTTTCCCGTGTCCTATAAGTACCGGGTGTAATCAGCCGAAACAGGGTGCAGGTGTGTGCCGACTAATTGGCTGGCCACACCCAGCCTGGGCAGGATGCCAGGGGCATGACAGTACCCCCACCCCCCTCAACGGCCGGCTCCCGACGGCCCAGGAGTGTCTGGATGGGCCACGTGGAAGTCCTCGATGAGGGAGGGGTCCTCAATGAAGTGCGAGGGGATCCACGCTCCTCCGGTCCGTATCTCTCCCAATCCACCAGGTACTGGAACCCCCTTCCTCTGCAGCGGGAAGACAGCAACCGGCGCCTGCCATCCAGCATGCGGGGGGGATGAAGGGGGACGGTTACACCGGAGGAGCCAGCGGCGAAGGACTATCCGGGCGTAGTCTGGCAACGTGGAACGTAGCACCCTAAGTTCCCTCATCCTCATCACCCTCATCGACCTGGGTAGTCTAAGTGATGGGGCGACTGGGTTCATGATTTTGGTGATCGGGAACGGATCAACGAACCCGGGAGCAAGTTTGCGGGATTCCAGCCGCAGCGGGAGATCCTTGGTGGAGAGCCACACTCGCTGCCCCATGCTAAGTTCTGGTGCAGCTCTCCTCTTGCGGTCCGCTGCGGATTTGTAGATGTTGCCCATGCGCAGCAGCGTCCTTGGGGCTGCCTCCCAGGTCCGTTTGCAGCGCCGTACCACTGCCAGGGCCAACGGCACCGGGGAGTCTGAAACAGAGAGGGAGGATAGCCGTGCACAACGTGGAGTGGAGCCATACCTGTTGAGGCGGAGGGGAGGGAGTTGTGGGCGTACTCAACCCATTTGAGGTGCTGGCTCCACGTCCTCTAGTCCCTAGATGCTAAGCATCAAAGTCCGGTCTCTAATTCCTGATTTACCCTCTCTGTTTGGTCGTTAGACTCCAGATGATGGCCCGAAGTTAGAAAAGCCGAAGCGCCGATGAGGGTGCAGAATTCCTTCCAGAAGCGGGCGCTGAATTATGGGCCTCTGTCTGAGACGATGTCCCGGGGGAACCCGTGGTAGCGGATGATCTCGTCCAACACCATCTGGCCTGTCTGCTTGGCTGACCGGATCTTCGGAAGTGACACGACGTGAACCATCTTGGAGAATTGGTCCACTACAGACAGCACAACTGTGTTTCCCTGAGAGGAAAGGGATGGACAAAGGCTGCAACTCTCCCACTGGTCGTAAACGGGACGTCTTATTGGTCCCACACACCGGGCAGGCATTGACGAATTCCTTCACGTCTTTGCTGAGGTTGGGCCACCAGAATCTCTGGTCGACCACAGAACGAGTTTTTGCCATACCCGGGTGGCAAACCGTCTTGTTCGAATGGGCCCAATTGACGACGTCTCCCCGAAGTGATGGAACGACGAACAGACGATCAGACGGACAATCTGCGGGCAGCGGCGTCTCTCCCAGGGCCTCCTTCACCAGCAACTCGACCGCCCAAGTGAAGTTGGACACAAAGCACGCCTCTGGCAGGATAGGAGCCGCTACTGACTCTGTGCGTTCCCCCTCGCAGATCAGTGAGAGGGTGTCTGGCTTGCCGTTCTTGGAACCTGGGCAGAGGATAGAGTGAAGCGAAAGTGATGAAGAAGAGAGCCCACCTGGCCTGGCGGGCGTTCAACTGCTTTGCGGTCCTCAGGTACTCTAGGTTTTTGTGGTCGGTGAGGACCACGAACGGTACTTGTGAGCCCTCCAGCCAGTGCCCCCACTCCTCCATAGCCGCCTTGACCGCCAGCATTTTGTGATTCCCCCACGTCGTAGTTTCTCTCTGCCGGGGATAGCTTCCTAGACAGGAATGCACACGCCTTCCGTCTTTGGGCCTCCTTTGCGACAAAATGGCTCCGATTTCAGAGTCCGACACGTCCACCTCCACCACGAACTAGCGATCTGGACCCGGGATAATGAGGATGGGTGCAGGGGTGAAACTTACCTTAAGTTTATTGAAGGCCTCCTGGCAGGTCCTGGACCATTCGAAAACATTGTGCAAAGAGGTGAGGGCGTGCAGAAGGGCAGCCATGGCGCTGAAGTTCCGAATTAACTTTCTGTAGAAATTTGCGAAGCCAATGAACCTCTGCACCTCCCTTGCTGGCGGGGGTGGGCCACTGAAGCACTGCGTCGATCTTCCCGGGATCCAACCGTAATCTCCCCTTCTGCCAGGATGAAGCCCAGAAAGGACACAGATACCCAGTGGAACTCACACTTCTCCCATTTCACGAACAACTGGTGCTGCAAGAGATACTGGAGCACCTCTCTGACCTGTCAGATATGAGAGGTCAGGTCTGCTGAAAAGATAACAATGTCGTCAAGGTATACAAATACGTTTTTGTTCAGGAATTACTGAAGCACGTCATTAATGAAGTTTTGGAAGACGGTCGGGGCATCTGTCAGTCCAAAGGGCATCACAAGATACTCGTAATGCCCCGTGGGAGTGTTGAAAGCCGTCTTCCATTCGTCGCCCTCCTGGGTCCGCACCAGATGATACGCGCTGCACAAGTCCAGCTTGGTGAAGATCCGGGCTCCTTTGAGGGGTTCAAATACCATAGCGATTAAGGGCAAGGGGTACCTGTTCTTGACTGTGATGTCATTCAATCCTCGGTAGTCAATGGTGTTGTAAAGTGGAATCCTTCTTCTTAACGAAAAAAAACCCTGCACCGGCTGGTGAGGACGACAGGCGAATGAATCCGGTTGCCTGCGACTCCTCGACGTAATCCATCATTGCCTGGTGCTCTGGTCCTGTCAAAGAGAACAGTTTTCCCTCTGGGAGGTGAGGTGCCTAGGAGGAGTTCGATAGCACAGTCATATGGCCGATGCGGCGGCAGAGATTTTGCCTTGGACTCAGAAAAAACCTCCTTTAAATCATGGTAGCAAGAGGGCACCGTTGCTAATTCGGAAGCGGTACTCAGTTCAGCAACTTGAATCCCTCCGTCCCCCCGAGCAGCGAGACACTGCTTGTGACAGTCCTCACCCCATGCCATTATCCGACCTATGACCCAGTCAATGTGGGGGTTATGTCTCTTGAGCCACGGGCTCCCCAGGATTATATCACTGCTGCTAGAGTTAAAAATGTGGAAACTAATGCGCTCCATGTGCATGTCCGGAAAGTCCATACGTAAGGCGTTGTGTAACCCGGAAGAGGAACTTGCCGTTGGCGGCGTAAGCAATACAAAGACGCTGTGTGGGGAAGGTCGCCGCATGCAACGCTTCGACCACATGGGAATTTATTAGCATCTGAACCGGAGTCAACGAACGCGGTCACTAGGCATGAGCAAGAGTGCGTTCCCACGGTGAAGTGCAAAAGCGACCGCCCTGACTCAGCGACAGTATACCGCACACTCACCGGCATAGAGATCCTAAGGTCGGAGTGCTTCAGTCGAACCGGGCAGTGGGCGATTAAGTGTCCAAGACGACCACAGTCGAAACAATGCCCTTCTTGTTGCCGGCGTAAGTGCTCCCCCACTGAGCCGCCGAGCCCCTCCACTTGCATGGGTTCCGACATAGTAAGCAGCGTGGGCGGCCGGGAAGCGACCTGGCTGAGCCTCTCCGTCTCCTCCTCGGTCATGCCGTCCATCTGCCCCTGCACGGCCAAGCGCTGATCCACCTTGAGGTCCAATGCGATGAGGGCGTCCAGCCAAGGAGGAAAATCCACGGCAATGAGGTGACCGCGAATCTGTGGGCAATGTCCCTGGTCGAAGGCATCAAGGAGAGCCTCCTCGTTCCACTGGCTCTCGGCGGCTCGGATCCGGAATTCAATAGCGTAGTCTGAAACGCGGCGACAGCCTTGGCGAATTGTCATGAGTGAGGCCTTGCGTTCCGGAGCCACGTACTGGAATAATTGGGTGAGCGCGCAGACGAACGTCATCCATGAATGGCAGATCTCCGAGTTGCGACTCCATTCTGCTGTGGCCCACACCTCCGCCCTTCCCGTCATGTGGGAAATGACGAAGGTGATCCGGGAGCGGTCCGTGGGGAAGCCGGATGCCTGCAGTTTGAAATGGAGGTCGCACTGCGCAAGGAAGAGCTTGACATTACCTGAGTCGCCTGAGAAACGTTCGGGTCGGGAGACTGGAGTTATGCTGACATGGGAGGTCTCCGTAACAGGCGGAACGGGTGGACTCGGAGCGACAGGCGGAATGACCATCGTCGGCGTAGCAGTGGTGCTAGCTTGGGATGGTAGCCACGGCTCCAGCCGGGCACAGATATCATGGAGACATTGATTCGTTACCTGAAGAGCAGCCTCCTGCTCAGCCAGACGTCTGCTATGGTACTGTAACATGAAGCGGATGGGTTCGGAGTCGGCTGGATCCATGTTGTGGCCAGATCGTTCTGTCACGAATGGGCCTCGAGGGTGGACCCAAAAGCATGACTCCAGAGGGAAGCAGGTAGTGTACAGAAAGCCTTTATTCGGTCCATGGTCAATGATCAGCGAGTAAGTCAGGAAAAGCAGCAATATTAGAAGAGGCAGGCTTACTAGGATGGTCAGAGAACAGGCGAGGGTCGGTACACGGTAGGTTAGGTATACGGGAGTGCAGGAACGAGGCATGAGAATCAACGATCTGGCGGAGGACTAGTTGTCCCCCGGGTCCTATACGTACCGGGTGTAATCAGCCGAAACAAGGTGCAGGTGTGTGCCGACTAATTGGCTGGCCACACCCAGCCTGGGCAGGATGCCAGGGGCATGACATAGACTATGTGTTTTGTTGGGGCAACTGTGGCTCACTGGGTCTTCCAGTGACCAAAGGGTTCCGGGTCCAGCTGCCCGCTGTTGCAGGGTCTTTGGGTAAGACACTGGACCCATAATTATTTTCAATGGGCCTGGCAATGCTGTGCATGGAGCAGCTTCCCAGTGGCATCCAAAGGTACTGTATGTGTGAATGGGTGAATGTGATATATATGTAATTAATCTGTAAAGCGCTTTGGGAACTGTGATGATGTAGTTAAAGTGCAATATCCTGTCAGTGTAATCCATCTATCATTTAGAGTGAAAACCTTTGAGGTTCACAAGAAGAGATGAATATCAGTCCAACTTTTATCGATTGGTATTTACATCCAGATCTTTTGTTTTAACCCACCAATTTTTCAAGTTAGTTGAGCCAGTGACTGACACCTGTGTTTTGTCAATAGTGCTGAATGTCTGGTTTTGGCTTTGAAGTGTACTGTACATATTGATGCATACAGTACATACATCACATCCAGATACAATAATCTGGCAGACACTTGAAACTTTTAAAACTCCAACATCAATTCATGTAACACAAATACATTGTCACTTCTTGCTACAGTCTCTACGTTACCAACAGTATCTAGAAAAGTGTCAAATTTGAAGATCTGACAAGGAATACCAAAAAGTGATGCTCTGACACATTGAAATTTCAAACTAGTTTTAGGAATTGTTGCCGTGGGTGACAGGTGGAGTAGACACTGAACTAATCTGTCACTCACAGAGTTGACACATAGCAACTGGCAACCATTCACATTCATACCTTAAAGCAATTGAAAGTGTTAATTAACCTTACATGTTTTTCAGAGCCCAACCCTGAATTGAATAATCCTTTACAAAGCATATTAGTGCTGACACACAATAACTAATTGTGAATATCAATGAAAGACTGAAGACGCCATCAATGACTTCACCTGAATTGTGTATACTGACATGGCTTATTGTATTCATAAATATACACACTGATTCAGAATAAATCAGGGATGGTGTTGTGGAGGGAAGCAGAACTAATAACAGGTTTTAACTTGTAAAGCTTTCAGGTGCACATAAAAAAAGAAGAGGATTATATTAAAATAGGTGATTACAAAAATAATATTTGCAAGGTATTCCAGTTGAAGGAGGAAACAGGAATACTGTAGTTTCTTTGTGGTTTTGTTATCCCTGAGAATGTCACTGTCTGCAGACAAGAGTGGGAACTATCCATGGTGCTGAAGCAAAGGCACATCATTTCCTTTATTGGCAAAAATAGGTCAGTTGAAATAGTAATAGCACTTTTTATGGCATCTCGCATGAATTATTGATTCAAGTGCGTCTAAATAGCTACACTGAAAAATCATGAATAATAGTTCTACTTTGTTGTAACATGAGTATACATGCATCACTTTCCATGCACTTTAAACATACAACTTGAATGAAGTATAAAAGAGTAACTAATATGGACATTAAATATTGAATGCTTAATCTTTGAAGAAGGTAATACATCCATCAAGATTTAGCAATTTGGAAGTTGTAAAAAGATAAAGGTCTGAACATAATGAGCGACAAACTGGTCACAGATTAATACACAATGCAACATTGTTGTTTTTAATATCTATTGTCGTGTTTACCAATCTGTAGTGTGGCAAATTATTATTTTTCAATTTCAAATACATCTTGTACATCTTGTCCATAAATTAATGCCAGTGAGTTATTGTGACAGGAAGAATAATTACATACTCTTCCATTAATTGATAAAAAAGTGCATACCAGCTTTGTGTTCAATTAACTAAACTAAGTAAATGATTTTGCGAGTAAATTGAGATTATATGATTATTATTTGAGTACTCATACTTTTGTGAAATTTTTGTTTGGTTGTGTGGATGTGGGAATTAAAATATTTGTTTCGGCTCAATGAATGTTGGAAAACACTGGCTGAAAAACCTTGACTTTGATTGCATGTGCAGGTAGACAGATTCTGCGCTCCAGAGACATATTTAAGTCATAAGATGTTATCACCCATTCTTTCTGCATATTATATACTCGCAGTGACTTTTCCATACCATTGCCAGAGCAATGGACCAGTCACTCACAGGTCACTAAGATTACATATGGTCATTTTACCAAGTGGGATGCCTTTGTTGAGACTGTCATTGTGCCACATTTAAAGGGAATGAGAGGAGCTGCTATGATTGGTGGTGACTGATGTTGGCTATAAACACATTCATAGTGTGTCATGGCCCTGTCAGTTCCTGTCCTGGCCGTACCGGTCCCCGAGGCGGCATGCACCTGACGCAATCAGTGGAGGCGCACATCTGCGCTTCGTCTCTAGTAAATACGTCCCAGTTATACAGAACCACATGTACGGTCTGGCCTTTGTCAGATCTTTGCTTCATGCCTCATTCCTGCACTCTCGTAATTCCGGTCCTGATCTCCAATGCACCGACTCCTACCTGCCCACAGACCTGCCTCCTACACCTGACGTTCTTGTTACTGCTGCTCTCATTGACTGTCTGCCTGATCCCCGACGCTGGACTGAATAAACACTTTCCCCGAACTGTCTCTGCGTCTCCCGAGTGCGGAGGAGCAGTGGCTCTACTCTGAGCCCCTCTCGGATGACCGAGCTTCTCACTCGATCTCTCAGGGAGAGCCTGTACACCTTGCGGAGGAAACTCATTTTGGCTGCTTGTATCCAGCATCTTATTCTTTTGGTCATGAGCCACATCTCGTGCCCACAGGTGAGTGTAGGAACGTGGATTGACTGGTAAACTGAGAGCTTTGCCTTTCCACTTAGCTCCCTCTTTACCACAACGGACCAATACAAAGTCAACATCACTGCAGACGCTGCACCGATCCGCCTATCGATCTCCCACTCCATTCTTCCCACACTTGTGAACAAGACCCCAAGATACTTGAAGTCCTCCACTTGGGGCCGGATCTCATCCCTGACCTGCAGAGGGCACACCACTCTTTTGCGAATGAGGACCATAGTCTCAGATTTGTAGAACCTGTGTTCATCTACTAAATTATCAAAACTGATTTCACCCCCAACAGCATGATGGTGCAGCTATAGAGCATTGGGCTCACAGTCCTGAGGGCCGGGGTTTGAATCCTGGCCTTGCCTGCGTGGAGTTTGCATGTTCTCCCCATGTCTGTGTGAGTTTTCTCCATTCACTCCGGTTTCCTCCCACATCCCAAAAATATTGCATTATTAGGAGACTATAAATTGCCCCAAGGTGTGATTGTAAGTCCGCCTATTGCTGGTCTCCATGTGCCCTGCAATTGGCTGGCAACCAGTTCAAGGTGTACCGTGAATCCCAGTGGGGATTGGCTCCAGCACACCCACCACCCTCGTGAGGCTAGCCGTCTCAGAAAATGGATGGATTGATGGATTTCACCCCCCCCCCCGACACAGCTGCGATTTATAGGTATGCAAACTTTCCATTCGGAATTATGTAGATGTCAAGATACTTCATCCACAAAGTATTGTGACTGAAGTATCTTTAAATACAATTTATAAAACCCAATTTTCTGTTGAGAAAAGTCACTGAAGGTGTCATACTCCCCATGTACTTCAATCAAAAGCCAAGGGTTCAGTTAGCACACAGTGTGAATGTATTGAGATTATACCATTGATTGAATTGTCTCGTTCAGTAATTATTCTTTATCTCATCTGCTAGTAAATGTGGCTTAATCCTTTCATGACCCATAACTAACAAATCCAATCGCTAAAACTGACTGAAAAGCAAAATAAAACAAACTGTGTCCAGTGAAGAGGGAGAAATATGAAGCTTGAAATAGGTCAGATGTGCTACAATTTACTAAGGCAGCTCCGATTGTCATGGTCCTGCCAGTCCCAGCCCTGGCCGTGCGGGTCCCCTACACACCTGCGTTGATAAGGAGGCGCACACCTGCCCCTCATCGGTGATAATGAACCCTAGTATATATAGGACGCATTGGATGGTCTGGCTTTGCCAGATCGTTGCCATCCATGTCTTGTTCCCGCACTTCCTTGTTCCTGATCCCGAATCCCGGTGTATTGACCTATGCCTGTCCTCCGACCAACCCAGTAAGCTTAACGTCCTTGATACTGCTGCTCTCTCTGACTGACCTCCCGGCTTACGACCTTGGAACAAATAAAGACCTTCCTGTAACTGCCTCCCTGCCTACCGAATCGAGCATTTGGTTCCACACTAGAGTTCTGGTTATGACACCGATATACTTGTCCTGATTGATGTAAGGCTGTCAATGTATTGTAGCTATATATTTATCAGCAAGTAATACTCATGATGATTGCCCAAGAGCCAGTATCAAGGCCCAGGTTGGATGTAAAAAAAAAAATATAAAAAACAATATAAACTAAAACATCTTACAACATCTTAACTCATATTCCTCATTAATAATTCAAAATGTTTTACCCCAGTTATACCAATTTATTTGTTCAGAAAGCTTTGGTCCTGCCCCCCTGAAAAAAAATAAAAACTTAAGGGGGGAAAAAAAAATAGAAATACTATACACGCTTTAACTGCGAACATTAACCATGTAATATAAAACTAGAAATGTTTACATCCTAATATTCCCCCCCGTGGTGCCACAATAAAATCTCATGCAGCTTTCCTGTTTGAAAACTCCCTTGTGCAATGGCTGATGGATGAAAACCGGCTGTGGAAATCTGCAAATAATATTTACTGCACTATTGATGCATTCCGCTAAAGTTAAGAGATTTATTGTGAATACTTATATTCATGGCTGTCGAGACAAAATTCAGAAGTATGTTTTCTTCTCAATTTTACCATTTCTGTTTGGCCAGCCACATTCACAGTAAAATATATAAGGCATCACATTTTATCACATAGAAACCAGAACAGCAAAACTAATAGTGACATTTGTGTGCGGCAGACATCATTAATGGCAGATGGAACAAAAAAGTGCCTTATTATTCTTGGACAGCACAACCGCTATGTGACAGAGGAGCACACCATCACTACAAAAGCAAAATATCATCATCAAACTATTGTTTGTGTGAGCGCTTCATATCACCGTGAGGGATTTGGAATCCCTAATTAAGTCTTCAATGTCAGGAGGGGAATGTGGATGTTACTCCCCTGACATTTTAGCACCAATAATAGAGGAAACCAAAAGTGCACAAATTCTATTAAATCCCATGAAGTGTGCAGTGCACAGGGTGAGCGGAAAAGAATATGTGGCACCCCGGGGAGTCTTGAAGTAGTATTTCTTTGGCCTCTAACATCCTCTTAGTGGGAAATTGAATCAGTTTCACTCCTTCACTCTTGGCTCAGTCATTCCCCGTTTTAGTATATCCATCCATTATCTGAGCTGCTTATCCTCAAAAGGGGCACGAGAGTACTGGAGCCCATCTCAGTTATCTTTGAGTAGGAGGCGGGGTACAACCTGAACTGGTTGCCAGCATATTACAGGGCACATAGAAATAAACAACCTTCACACTCACAATCACACTAAAGGGCAATTTAGAGTCTCCAATTAATGTTATGTACATGATTTTGGGATGTGGGAGGAAACCAGAGTGCCCAGAGAAAACTCACACAGGCATGGGGAGACCATCAGAACTCCACACAGATGGGGCCAGGATTTGAACGCCAGTCCTCAGAACGTTGAAGCTGATGCTCTAACCCCGGGATGTCAAACTCATTTTTCTCACGGGCCACATTGTTGTTCTGGTTTCTCTCAGAGGGCCGTCTCTTATTTACATCATCAATTTTTGAACTAGTTTTGGAATCAGAAATCAAGGGTAATGTGTTTTACAACTATTCACGTTTGGTAACACAAAGTGCTTGTAATATCGCAACTTTATCATTTATGATATATGACAATTGGAAATTTTGGAACAGATTTTTACAAGAATCATGGAAACTGACACTCTAGATTTGGCTTCGCGGGCCACATAAAATCATGTGGCAGGCCAGATCTGGCCCCCGGGCCTTGAGTTTGACACCTGTGCTCTAACCAGTCGCCCGCTGTGCCACGATTTTACTATAAATAATAAAAATATAATATAATGTAACATAATATAATTGTCATGAGCAGAGACAAGTGATAGGACCCAAATGCAATGACTCCAAGGCAAAAACCAGTTTAGAAGGAAGGTTTAATCCAGACAGAGTTCAGTACACATGATGGCAGTCCAAAATGGCAATAGTACAAAAACATGAGGCAAATGGCAAGGTCCTAAAAGCATGAAACGAGGGTCAGATTACTTCAAGGCAAAAAAATAATACATGACAAAACAATCTATACACGCAGCCCGTGTACTCACGCACAGAACTGGCAACTAATAAGACAGACGAGGCCTAAATGCATGACATAATTAACATCAACAAGGCACAGGTGAGGAGGCTGCTGGCAGCAGCAGACACAGATGAGGCAGTGGCATGACCACACCCCTGACAATAATCAGTGTTGGGCATGTTATTTTATTTAAATTGCTGCTACCCTAAACCTAACAGCCAGAGAAATGTAGCAAGCTTCATAGCAAGTTACCTACAGAAATATTACGTCTAAGTAACATCACCCAGAGTTATACTCATCTGTCTCATTTTTCCCACCTCCATGCGGCACACAAATGGGGAACTAGATGTGGGTCCGTCAGTTTGTGATGGACATTTTGGAACTTTAACAGAATAAAAAGCCATTTGTGACCCAGTCTAGGAATCAATCCATCCATCCATGGTCATGAAGACCCACACAAAGATGGGGAGAACATGCAAACTCCACACAGAGAGTCTGGATTTGAATCTGGGATCTCATAACCCCACCTCCTGCCCAATGATAGCTGGGATTGTTTCCAGTACTCTAGCGACCCTTGTGATGATAAGTGGGTGAGAAAATGGGGGGATGGATGAACTGCACAGGTCAGTCATGGTAAAGAAGGAACTTAGCTGAAAAGCAAACTTCTCCATTTACCTTTCCCAACCCTCTTCAATGGCCTTGAGCCGTTAATAGTGAACAAAAGAACACGCTCACTGAGGTAAAATGTCATTTTAAAAAAAATCCATAGGATTTCTGGGTTATAAATATAATCATAATCTTGGTAATCTGGGATCTGCTCATAGTAGACCTGCTGTCTGGAGGAGCGCCAGAGCCAGATGACCAGATGAGAGACACAACCTTCCATTAGAATTACAATCATCTTTATTGCCAAGTATTCTGAATCAAAATCATCTTTATTGCCAATTCTTCTGAATCAGATTCATCTTTATTGCCAAATATTCTGATTCTGATACCATACCACGGAGCCATCCAGGAGGCATGTTAACCAGATGCCCAAACCATCTCATCTGATTCTCTTCCTGATTTTATGTCCGTCTATCCTAGAATGTGACATCCCAGGGACAAGTAGCAGGGAGAGGGAGGTCTGGGACTATTTGAACAGGTTGCTGCCGCTGTGACCCAAACTTGGATAGGTGGAAGAAGATGGATGGCTTGATGTATGTATGGATGTGTGTATGGATGAATGGATGCCATTGGATTCCAACAATGTTTACAACATATCGACATGTTAAATCAAAACTAAATGAATAAATAATTCCCTAGTGATTGCAATTTTCTCAGAAATCAGACAAAGGTGAGCCAAAATGTATCTTTCCACACTGGTTTTTACAAGGAAAAGATCTGGCTTGACTTTAAACAAAATGATTTGGCTGCTCAGTGCTCTAAATTTTCCATTGCCTGGACAGGTTGTCACATTTACGGTATGAAATGTAATGCAATAAGATGTGGCTATTAAAATGGTGCTAGTTCTTTTGAGATGAACTTTTTGCAGCACAGACCTAAGTGTTATGAGTTTTATCTGGCTAATTTGGCTTATTTTGAATCATCATCATCAGCTCTACGAAGTTTATGGATTGATATATATGAAAATGGCACAAATATGTCATTTGTACTTTCTTCCTTTAAGTTTTGCAATGCCAACAGTTAATGAACCATTTAAATAATACAAATTAAAAAAGCCCCTCCGCCTGTGATCACTCAGAAAAACATTATCACATGTAAACCTCAACTAAAAATGTTGTGCATGGTGCCTTTTATGTGTCTACTTTAACAGCGTGATCCTTAATAATGCAGATGAATCTCTGATTTCACTGGAGATGCAACATTAAGTAGAATAAGGACAAACTGAAAACCTAAATGAAGTGAAACTGCGTTTTCCAGCTGAGACTCACCTCTGCTGCGCCAACTGACAGGAGATGAATCTCTGAACCTTCTAACAAGAGGAGCTTCTGATCTCTTTCAGCCTGCTGCTGGTGATGAGGAGCTTCTAATCTCTTTCAGTTTGCCGCTGGTGACGGTGACCCTTGTGTCCCCTTTCACCATTGTGACCAATCGTTATGTTCCTTTAAAAAGGCTTTAAACTGTTAAAGGACTGCTAGCTGAACAGCATGACTGAAATAAAATGCGATGAACAAGGAAAGACTATATTTTTTTGACACACAAGGTACATTTAGCGGAATTTTATTTGTTTTACCTTTTGCAAATCTATTTATTGTAACAAAATGAAACAATGTTGATTTTTGTTCAGAGGAGAAATGAATAGGCCAGAGGCAAGGATTTGTAAATGTGGACAATGTTCATGAAAAGGTTGGATTCTGATGGGGAGGTAATAAAAAAGTCAAGGGAGTTTTTGGATCATTTCACCGGGTTCTGACTTCCCACTCATATCTGCAGATTAATTGGATGAAATAACAATTATAATAATGGCTTTGAGACTATACCCCAGCACACAAGTAGGAGTAAGGCAATCATCTGAGAGATGTACACTACATGTCAATAATGCACAGCTACACCACTGTAGATTTTATATCTGTACGGAGATAAATTCATTGACTAGGAAGTGACCCTTGATGATACACTAAATTATCAAGAATTTATTTATTAAATTAACCATTCACATCTCATAGTGAGCATGTTATTATTCGTCAAGCAGGATGTGTGGTACAGCCTTGCCCATAGGCATTCATTACTTATACAAAGGTTATACAGTACGAGTATGAACTGGGACATGGGATGCACTAAAAAATAAACTAGATGGTAGAAAATATTGCTATTAAATCAACATAGGAATTAGGTTTGACCCTTTCAGACCGCTTTTTCTTGACAGACATTTTAGACGTGTCTGATCAAGCAGCCAATGAATAAAAGGACGTCTCCTTCTTAGTTTTTCAATGAGATTATTTTATTTGCCCTTTGTTCTGGGTATTGATCAATTTCACAAGTAGATCAAACAAATCAATTTTATGCTAGCCAAGAAAAGCTTGGAGCAGCATTGACAACCACCAAAGAGACATTTATGAGGTCTGGCCTTGTCAAGTTAATTGTAAAACCTTCAGCATCACTAGATTACAACCTACAGTTTGACAATGATGAATGTAGCTTAAACATCTGACCACAGCTTTGCCGTCAACGGATTTGTGTAACAGGCAAACAGGAGAACATCCTTGTCAACATGGGTTCTCTGGATTAGTATTTCTGGAAGCATTCCTACAAACTAAACTTAACTTCACTTGTTAAATCTTCTTCCATCCAAATGTATTTTTTTTGTCTACTTCTCTGAAAACTGGGACTATGTCTCATCAACTTTGTGGAGATCGCATTTTCTGCGTTCTGCTTTAATAGATGAGTCGGGACACAGGATTCAGCAGATGAGGATCTGATTACCACCATGTTCTGTTGATTTGCACATAGGCTAGTTAATTGACTCCTGACCAGTGATGCATTGGAAACACACATCTGCTGCCAAACTCCACATGATCCCAGTCAGTGTCATGATAACGCCAGATCAGCGCTTCTTCAAACTCTTGTTCTTTCCATCCCTGAAGTGGACAACAGGTAATGGGAGAATAGGACAGGAGGAGAACAAAGGCTGTGTCCCAAGGCATTACTTTTTTGATGTCAGATGTTATTTTTTTCACTGGTTGAAATAAAAATTGGAGGGGATTATTGCTACTGTTTCACTTTTTCCAGGGGTCAGAAATGACTTCAAAACATTAATAAATGCAGAGACCCAGCATTAATTCCCACTCCATCATTATGACACCATGCTGGATGAGGAATAGATTTACAACCACAGCAGTAACAAAAAAAAAAAGAAAAACGAAGTGGTCCGTAATGCCGAGTTCAAAGATTTCCGACTTTCAACATTGCGCAGTCACAAATAATGTTTGAAGAAAGGCATTAAATTTCACTCATAAATGTTTTAAAATCCAGCAGTATTTATACTCATCTACTTTTATGGCAAATCTATATTGGAACCATTAGGCATACATTAGTGAGTGAAGTATATTTGACCTAATCTCGGTGCTCATCGAGAAGTCAATGGCTTGCATTAAGACGGCCTAAATAAAATCTATGGGCCAGCGATATTTTTGCACAAGTCACTTGAGTACTACTTTGGAGACCCACTCCTTCCACCTCCAGCTAATTGGCACATTTATAACTTGAACATGATCCCTCTGTGACTCTTGAACATCAGGGACCCAATCAATGCAGGCAGACCGACAAGACACGCAAAGAGTTAGAAACGCAAAACAACGTTAGGATAAAATTTGATCATTGAGTACACAGCAGAACAGAATATTGTATACACAGACGTGATTGTCCTTGCAAGTATTTAATAACGTTAATGAGTAACTCCTCCTCTTCAACAATGGGCGTGATTTATTCAAGGTTTGACATGCAAATTCGGCCCGAATTTGATTGCCCATGCAAACAGATCTACTAATTTACAGGCTGTCACGAACGGGGCACGAGGGTGGACCCAAATGCACGACTCCAGAGACAAGCAGACAGTGCAGAGGAAACCTTTATTTGGTCCAAGGTCTAGGATCAGGCAGACAGTCCAAAAAATCACAAGTAGTCCCCCAAGTCCTATATATACTGGGCGTCATCAACTGTAACACGGTGCAGGTGTGCTCTGACTAATTGGCTGGCCAAGCCCAGCCGGAGCATGACAGTACCCCCCCCCAACAGCCAGTTCTTGAGGCGCGTGAAAGTCCCTGATGAGGCAGCGGTCCACGACGAAGCGGGAGGGGATCCAGGAGTGCTCCTCCGGGCCATATCCCTCCCAGTCCAGCAGGTACTGGACCCCCCCTTCCTCTGCGGCGGGAAGACAGCAACCGGCCCACAGTATACACCAGCCCACCGTCGACCATGCGGGGGGGGGCTTGACTGGAGGAGCCAGCGACGAAGTGCGATTCGGGCGAAGTCTGCTGACGTGGAACGTAGGGTGCACCTTCATCGACCTGGGCAGTTTGAGCGAGACGGCGACCGGGAACGGGCCAACGAACCTGAGAGCAAGTTTGCGGGATTCCGTCCGCAGCGGGAGATCTTTGGTGGAGAGCCACACTCGCTGTCCCACTCTGAGCTCTGGTGCGGCGCTTCTCTTGCGGTCCGCTGCGGCCTTGCAGGCGCTGCTCATGTGCAGCAGTGTCCTCCGAGCTGCTTCCCAGGTCCGTTTGCAGCGTCGCACCACGGCCAGGGCCGACGAGACCGCGGAGTCTGTGACCAGTGGAGGAAACAGGGACGGAGGATAGCCATGTACGACATGGAGTGGAGCCATACCTGTTGAGGCGGAGGGTAGAGAATTGTGGGCATACTCCACCCACTTGATGTGCTGGCTCCACGTGATCTGGTCCCTGGAGGCAAGGCATCGAAGACCGGTCTCCAACTCCTGATTTATCCTCTCAGTCTGGCCATTAGACTCCGGGTGATGACCCGATGTCAGACTAGCTGACGCGCCGATGAGGTTGCAGAACTCTTTCCAGAAGCGGGCGCTGAATTGCAGGCCCCTGTCCGAAACGATGTCCCGGGGCAGTCCGTGGTAACGGACGACCTCGTCTAACACCAGCTGGGCTGTCTGCTTGGCCGACGGGATCTTCGGAAGCGGCACGAAGTGGACCATCTTGGAGAAATGGTCCACTACGGACAGCACCACTGTGTTCCCTTGTGAAGGCGGCAGGCCGGTGACGAAGTCCAGCGGGATGTGTGACCACGGACGAAAGGGGATGGACAGGGGTCGCAACTCACCAACAGGCCGTAGGCGGGAAGTCTTATTGGCAGCACACACTCATCCCCTTCCCGAATCCGCACCAGATGGTAAGCGCTGCGCAAGTCGAGCTTGGTGAAGATCGGGGCTCCCTGAAGGAGTTCGAATGCTGTAGCGATCAGCGCCAAAGGGTACCTGTTCTTGACTGTGATGTCGTTCAGTCCTCGGTAGTCGACGCGTGGAGTCCTTCTTCTTGACAAAAAAAAACCCCGTACCCGCTGGTGAGGATGAGGGGCGAATGAGTCCGGCTGCCAGCGAGTCCTCGATGTAGTCCCCCATGGCTTGATGCTCTGGTCCTGTTAACGAGAACAGTTTCCCTCTGGGAGGAAAGGTGCCTGGCAGGAGATCAATCACGCAGTCGTATGACCGATGTGGCGGCAGAGACTTTAGATTCAGAGAAGACCTCCCGTAGGTCATGGTAGCAGGAGGGCACCGCGGTCAGCTCCGGGGCGGTACTAGGTTCTGTTAGCCGAACCGGCGCGACTTGAATACCCTTGTCTTCCTGGACAGCGAAACAGCGACTGAGACAGTCCTCTCCCCAAGTCTTGATCTGTCTCGTGGTCCAATCTATGTGCGGGTTATGTTGTTTGAGCCACGGGCTGCCCAGGATGATGTCGCTACTACGTGCGTTGAAGACATGAAAGCTAATACGCTCCAAGTGAGCGTCCGGAAAGCTCATACGTAGCGTCTGAGTGCGATGTGTAACCCGACAAAGGAACTTGCCGTTGGCGGCACAGGCATGACGATGCGTGGGGAAAGTTGCTGCCCCCAGCTCCTCGACCACGCGGGGATTTATCAGGTTTGCGTCCAACCCGGAATCTATGAAAGCTGTCACAGTGCATGAACGGGAGTCCGTTCCCAAGGTGAGGTGAAGAAGGAACCTCCCTGACCCCGCCGCGGTATACCGCACACTCAACGGAGTAGAGATCCTGATATCAGAGTGCTCTGGTCGAATCGGGCAACGGGCGATCAAGTGTCCCAAACGCCCGCAGTAAAAACAGCGCCCCTCCCGTCGCCGGCGCAGACGCTCCTCCACTGGCCCGTCGAGACGCTCCACCTGAGTGGGTCCAGCAGTGGATGACCGGGCGGCAGCCGGACTGGACCCCTCCCTCAGTCATCACGGCTAGTTGATCCTCCATTACTAGTCGCTGGTCTACCTTGAGGGCCAACGCGATGAGTGCGTCCAGCGAGGGAGGAAGATCTACAGCGATGAGGAGACCCCGGAGTTGGGGGGAAAGCCCCTGGAAAAAGGCGTCGTGCAGGGCGTCCTCGTTCCATCGACTCTCGGCGGCGCAGATTCGGAACTCAATGGCGTAGTCGGACACGCAGCAACATCCTTGACGAATCGTCATGAGCGAGGACGCCGCTTGGCGTTCCGGAGCCGCGTACTGGAAAACCTGGGTGAGCGCGCAGACGAACCTCGTCCATGAACGGCAGATCTCCGAGTTACGACTCCACTCGGCAGTGGCCCACGCCTCCGCCCTCCCCGTCATGTGGGAGATGACGAAGGCGATACGGGAGTGGTCCGTGGGAAAAGCGGCCGCTTGCAGTTCAAAATGGAGATCGCACTGAACGAGGAAAGGCTTCATGTTCCCCGAGTTGCCTGAGAATCGTTCTGGTCGGGAGAGCGAGGTAACGCCGCTAAAGGGGAGCTCCGTGGAGAACGGTGCGGGCGGAAACGGAGGTACCGGTGGAGTGGCCACCATTGGCGTGGCAACCACGCTAGCCTGGTAGGTTAGCCACGGCTCCAGCCGGGTGGAGATCTCATGGAGCCTCTTGTTGGTTACCTGGAGAGCAGCCTCTTGCTTGACCAGGCGCTTGCCCTGAACTTGCAGCGCACGGCGGATGGCTTCGGAGTCGGCTGGGTCCATGTTTTGGCTAGATCGTTCTGTCACGAACGGGCACGAGGGTGGACCCAAATGCACGACTCCAGAGACAAGCAGACAGTGCAGAGGAAACCTTTATTCGGTCCAAGGTCTAGGATCAGGCAGACAGTCCAAACAATCAGAAGTAATAGTACAGCAGGCTTACGAGGGTGGTCAGTGGACAAGCGTAGGTCGGTACACGGAGAGCAGAAGTCAGGCGAACGGGAGTGCGGGAACGAGGCAACAAGGACGGCGATCTAGCGGAGGACAAGTCGTCCCCCAAGTCCTATATATACTGGGCGTCATCAACTGTAACACGGTGCAGGTGTGCTCTGACTGATTGGCTGGCCAAGCCCAGCCTGGGCAGGAAGCCCGGAGCATGACACAGGCAGTAACAGTTAGTATGGTATTTGTGAGTGGCAACATATCTGCTGCATGCACCAAATATACTGTTTCCTACACTCTAATGGCGAGAGCAAAAATACAATAGATGCTTTCATTGACTTTTATATGCATTTGTTACTTTTTTCTAGAGTAAAATTGAAATTCAACAGTCGATGCAGCTCAGTCCCTGGTTGTCATGGTAATATGAGCCAATAGTAGCTTTGACATACCGTGCAGGCGACAAGGTGAGAAGTGGATTATTTCTATGAAAATAGACTTCATAAACGTAGATAATATAATGTAATAAACATTTATTTACGCATGACTGAATGTTTTTTTTTTTTATTTCACTCTTAAGGAGGTAGAGACAAATTTACAATATGACCACATCCACTTGAAAGTTGCTGCTTCAATAATTTAGCTTTGGGTATTAATGCTGTGTTTGTGAGATAAACTGCAACACATAGAGGACTCTGTTCTTCTCCATCTCCTTTGTCACCAAGTCAATTTCGAGTGCTGCTTTGCTTTGCTCTTAAGGTGAAGTGAATGGAGGTACGGGGAGCTTTTCCCAACACTCATTTCCCACTGTGTTTATCTCACCAACAAGTAAGTGATATCTTGCATGATCTCATCACTTCCAAGGATCGATGGGAAAGTAATCATTGCATCATTTTATCATGGTTATGTCCCAAGGGGGAAAAAGGTGGGAGAAATAGCTTCCTCCGACAGCAGTTTAGTCAACCGAGAAAATTATATTCACTGCACTTTTAAAGCACTTTGACATGGCTTTCCCCAGTAATCAAAGTGGTTTGAGTTGTTAAATGTCTACAATTGAAATCCAATTTAATGGACATATTGACCCATGGAAATCACATGCAAATGGGATTGGTTGTGCCCATGTTAAGTGAGTGATTTAGACAATGTGAGGTTCTCTGTCACTCTCTCTCTCGCTCTCTCTGTCTCTCTCCCTCTCTCAACCCCCCCCCCCATGAGTTAGCCCCAGCATGAATATTAATGAGGAATGTCGTATAGACCTCGTGCCACTGAAGCCCTTATACAGCAAAGCTTTCGTAATGGGTTTGGCCTGACTAGATTCAATCATGTCCCTTGATACCTTGTGAAGAGGATGTACAATGACAATCAGAGCCTTCTCTCCTCTTACCATGCTTCTGTTTGTTTTTTTCCCTACTGTTTGCACCTCATCCCCCATGATCATTCTTGCAAAATTCAACTTGCACATATTTTCAATTGGTTTATCTAACATACATTTACACCCGTTAATAGAGGATTGTGCACATTTAACATATAATTCTGGGTATGTGTTAATTGTTCTCCATGGGTGGTTTTATCGATTAATGTTAACATTTTTTTTAACTTGACTTTCCCCTCCCCACTTAATGGAATTTATTTTCTGGCAGCATCAGACAAGATAATAAATTCTTACTTTTTAAGGTTAATATATTTATTTAATTGCCTCATATTGCAATCATCTCTAAAATACTTTATCAGAGTGTGAATGCTAAATCTCCCCTGTGGGCAACAGGTGTAAGCAGCTTCATTTTGGAAATACTTTCATCATGAGCCTCATTAGTTTGCAATCCGTAATGCAAAACACAACAGAGAGGCATGCGGGACTTTTCATGCAACCGTGTGGTTTGAAAATCATACGACAAACTCTAATATCATTGGTGACACTTAAGCTGAGTTATCTCTCCCAAAGACATTAGTCGTGGTATGCGCTGGCACCATCAAAAGTATACATTGATTGTGTCATTACGAAAATCATCATGCTGATCAAAAAATTATTATGCAATCACCAAACTTACCGCACAAAGGTTACAGAAACAACATTAAAGAAAAAAGGGGGTTCTGCATCACAGCGTGAGTGAACTCAGCTGACTTTATCCTCTGCGGACCTCATCCATCAATCCCCACTCCAGATCATTCATGTGCTTTGGCCCCTCCACCCTCCCCCACCCCTCATAGCCACCTACCGGCTTGTGGAATTATTTAAAAACTATAATAATGAGAATTATAATAACACATTCCATGTACTGATATCTACTTTTAATGGAATACAACTCACATCGACCACACATGTCTCCAAAATCTCTCTGACTGTGCTCCAATCAAATTCGCCAAAATCATGTTAGACCTCTACTGGACTTAAATGTGATCGCAGCAGGAATAAATTTAAACTGCCTTTCTGCCACCAGATTTTCACTTCCCAAGGCGCCAGTTGAATGACCCACCCTCACTGTGCCGAAACAGTCAGCATATCTGCCAAATTGGCAAAACATGCACAGCGAGCCCTGCGGTCCCATGAAATTTAAGCTATGCTAGAAATTGGGCCTGCCGCAGATGTGCCATCAATGAATATAGAGCCCATCATCTTTAATTGACAGATTGATGAAAGGATAAAAGCAGGGAGTAAAGGTTTCACTTCTCTTAACTTTTTCTCTGCTCACTCCTGGAGTGATCCCCTTTACTCGTTGTTGAATTCTCTGATGGGATGAGTTTACAAGAGATGAGAAGGGACTGAGAAAATGGCAATTATATAAATGATATTTATGTAACAAAGGCCAAATGCAGGAAATTTAATAAGTCTTCAAATATCTGTTCATACATCCTCTTTTTTCTTAATACTGCTTATCCTTATTAGGGTTGTAGGTGTGGTGGAGCTAATCTTTGGGCGAGTGGCAGGGTACCCCTGGGACCTACTGCCAGCAAATCTCAGGGCACCCACTGTATAGACAAACAATCACTTCCACTTTTGCGCAATATACAGTTAACCTAACATGCATGTGGAAGGAAGCCAGGATACCAGGCAAAAACCCACGGCAGCACAGGGAGAGCATGCAAAGTCCACACGCAAATGCTGGGGTTGAGTCTAAAACCTCAAACCCCAGAACCTTTAAACTCAGTGGTCCTCCATGCTGCGTTGGGGTAATGGAATAGCCCAAAATGCATATGTCATACAGCCATGCTTATAGACTACAACGGATAGCGTACATAATTAGATGTGATAAATTGGAAACGTTTGTATAGGGATACTCCCTAATTTACTTTAAAGGGCTGCAAGGCTTTCCTAGGAGTGAGTATCATTGTAAGAGTAGGTGATGTATGGGAGCTCAGTTAAGAGGCCATTGCCACGGGGAAAGGAGAGGTCACAGTAAATAACCACTACATCATCAAGGGGAATGGATGGAGTGAAGAGGGAAAAAAAATCCTCGTGATTACGCCACTTCATGCATTCATTTTTGACCATTTTCTACTATTCACCTGTGCTCTCTTTCATCCTCTCTATGATCCTGTTCCTTTTCTTTCTTCCTTTTTCAATTCTGCTTCTTTCATTCTTGCTTGCCTGGCGGGTGATGGCTAAAAGGAAAGTGAAATTGGATATCTTCCTTGCAGTGCTTTCCTGTGAGATTTGTAAGAGATTTTGTTTTGTAGGATTGACTTCTACATCTCTCTGGCTCATCACCATTCCTCCTGAAAAGACAGCTTCTGCCATGATCACTAGCACACAGGACCACAAACTTGTCATAGAAACAGCTTTGAGTGCATTATGTGATATAACATTAAAATTGCATTTTTCATATACATATACACTACATATATATATATATGGAGCTGTCACCTGATCAATATGAGGTGGTGTTGTTGGCTTCGATGGTGGGGTAAGGTGGTGGTTCAACCTGGCAGGCTCAAACGGATTGTAAGGGTCTGCTGGAATTGTCTGGCAGAATCCCAAATCAGAAGGAGTTTAAACTATCACCTCTGAGAGAACTTTGCTCATATTCCGGGGGATGCGGGAGACATTGAGTATGAGTGGACCATTGCTGAAGGTGGGTTATGAGATCCTGCCGCAAGTGGAAGACTTCAGATATCTTGGGGTCTTGTTCACGAGTGAGGGAAGAATGGAACGGGAGATTGACAGCCATATCGGTCTGGTGTGGTACGGCTTTTGTATCGGTCCGTTGTGGTGTAGAAGGTAATAAGCTGAAAGATGAAGCTCTCAATTTACTGGTCAATCTAAGTTCCTTCCCTCACCTTCAGTCACGAGCTGTGGGTGGTGACCGAAAGAACAAGATACAAATGAGTGGAGATATACCTGTGAAAACGAGTCAATATTCTCAACTTTGGCTATTTGTGGATTTTTTGTATGGAATCTATCCTTCATTATTATGGAATAAAAATGGACAAATGGAGGTTTTCTGTCTTGTGGGGGTGGGGGCCGAGGGGATCCACATTTGTTTTTTTTTTTTTTTTGTATTTTGTGTATTTGCCTTTGCAATAACATATGAATCTGTTTGCAAAAACATTTGTAAGGTTACAGTGTTTAAAAACTGGCCCTTTATTAAACACCAGATTTGAGTGCGTGGTCGATGTCGTGCAGTAGATCTAGTACACTTGTTGGCTCACAGTGGAATGTAAACAGCCAGCATGAACACAACACTGAAATTCCCTTGTAAATAAAAAAAAAATAAAGTTCTGTACTTCACTATTGTAAATTCAACTTCCATCGCATAGTATTGTTCCATCACCTGAAGGGCTACACAGCATTTTTGCTAATTTACAACATGGCGCGTTTGCTTTGAACAAAGGCAGCTGTGTGAAACCCTTGTCCTCCCTCATCATCCCTTCCCATCAGAGCAAGGTAGCCAAAGGTTTAATCCCCACCTCCAGTTTGAAACCATCCCTCCTACTTTCGTTGCTTTTTCTACTTTATTTTATTTTATTTTAATTTTTTTTTTTTTTTTTTTGAGTGATGGAAGGGCTGCGTGAGCCACCGAAGAAAGCGACGAGCTGGGCCAAAGGTGACGGAACAGGGTAATCACTTTATGAAACATTTCTACCCTGCTAAAGTAAAGCTGGTGTGAGGAAGGTCAGCATCTATTGGCTCTGTCCCTCAACAGCCGCAGCCCGATTGCAATGCTCTATTCACTCACTCACTTACCTTGAGAAGCACAAAGCTGCCTGATCATACAGAACTTGTACATGTAGCTTGAATGCAGTGGGGGAGAGAAGGCAGACTGATGTTTGAATGGTTATTGTGAACATGTCTGACCTGTGACACTCAATCATCAGTTTCTCAATTTCCCATTTATCTATTTCATATGTTTTCATCACATACTGTACCCATTAATGTCATATGTTCTTGCCTATATTCTGCAACTATAGAGGGAGCAATTCAATGTGTCTCAAGTATTTGACTCATGCAGTATGTACATACTGTATGTAAGTTATCATGTATGCTTCTTTTCTCAGCTCAAGGATGGATCGAGCCTGTACACCCTGAACCAAAAAGATCTGATATTGTTTGTTTGAGATTTGGGATGCATGACTGATTTAATTATATCATTTTCTAAATTCTGCATCAATAACTCATTCACTTGCTTCATTTTATTCACTGTTAATGTAGTTTACAGTAGTGGAGAACATCCTCCCCCATGCTTACTATAGCTTTTTTGATGAATTCTCAGAATTAATTGCTGACTTGGTAAACCCACACAGACAATATGTAAATCATGGGTGACTTTAATATTCATACGAATTCCTCATTTGAACTTCTTTGAGCAGTTTGTGAAACCGATAACATTGACCCCAATATAATGGACATTGGGTAAATTGGACCATCGTCACTGAAAAATGTGCCCAGAAATAATTTTGCATTTGTCACTTAAACTGCCGTTGACAAAGTCTGTTGGTTCCAGAATTGGATGCTGTTGTTTACTGTTTTCTGTAATGCATACAGAGAATTGGACTGATGTATTTTTAGGTCATAGACATAAAATATACTTTAATACAGTGACGAAAATAAATATTTGAGCACCCTGCTATATTGCAAGTTCTCCCACTTAGAAATCATGGAGGGGTTTGAAATTTTCATCATAGATGCATGTTCACTGTGAGAGAGAAAATCTAAAAGAGAAAAATCCAGAAATCACAATGTATGATTTTTTTAATGATTTATTTGTATGATAGTGCTGCAAATAAGTATTTGAACACCTGTCTATCAGCTAGAATTCTGACCCTCAAAGATCTGTTAGTTTGCTTTTCAAAGACCACCTGCACTCAATGGATTATCCTGAATCAAATGTACCTGTATGAGGTCGTTAGCTAAATAAAGACACCTGTCCACCCCATACAATCAGTAAGACTCAAACCTTTAACATGGCCAAAGACCAAAGAGCTGTCCAAAGACACCAGAGACAAAATTGTAGAACTCCACACGGCTGGAAAGGGCTACGTAGAAATTGTCAAGCAGTTTGGTGAAAAAAGGTCCACTGTGTGAGCAATCATTAGAAAATCGAAGAAGCTAAACATGATGGTCAATCTCAATCAGAGTGGAGCCTCATGCAAGATATCACCTTCCGGGGTCTCAATGATCCTTAGAAAGGTGAGGAATCAGCCCAGGACTACATGACAGGGCTTGATCAATGACCTGAAAAGAGCTGGGACCACCGTTTCCAAGGTGACTGTTGGTAATACACTAAGATGTCATGTTTTGAAATCATGCATGGCACGGAAGGTTCCCCAGCTTAAACCAGCACATGTCAAGGCCCATCTTAAGTTTGCCAATGACCATTTGGATGATACAGAAGCGTCATGGGAAAATGTTTTGTGGTCAGATGAGACCAAAATGGAACTTTTTGGTCATAATTCCACAAACCGTGTTTGGAGAAAGACGAATGACGAGTTCCATCCCAAGAACACCATCCCTACTGTGAAGCATGGAGGTGGTAGCATCATGCTTTGGGATTCTTTTTCTGCACATGGGACACGACGACTCCGCTGTATTAAGGAGAGGATGACTGCTGCCATGTATTGTGACATTTTGGGGAACAATCTCTTTCCCTCAGGCAGAGCATTGAAAATGGGTCGTGGCTGGGTCTTTCAAAATGACAATGACCCGAAGCACACAGCCAGGAATACTAAGGAATGGCTCCGTAAGAAGCATATCAAGGCCTAGCCAGTGTCCAGACATAAACCCTATAGAAAATCTTTGGAGGGAGCTGAAACTCCGTATTTCTTAGCGACAGCCCCGAAACATGTCTGATCTAGAGAACATCTGTGTGGATGAGTGGGCCAAAATCCCTCCTGAAGTGCATGCACCCCTGGAGAACAACTACAGGAAACATTTTATCTCTGAAATTGCAAACAAAGGCTACTGTACCAAATATTAACATTAGTTTTCTCAGGTGTTCAAATACTTATTTGCAGCTGTATCACACAAATAAATAGTTAAAAAAATCATACATTGTGATTTCTGGATTTTTCTTTTTTTCTCTCACAGTGGACATTCACCTACGATGAAAATTTCAAACCCCTCCAAGATTTCTAAGGGGGATAACGTGCAATATATATATATATATATATATATATATATATATATATATATACAGAGAGAGAGATAGAGAGAGAGAGAGAGAGAGAGAGATACATACATGAACACTGTCTTGAAAACATATTTGCCTCCCTCCTAATTTCTTGTTACATATCTATCACACAAAGTTTTTCAGATCATCAAACCAACTTTAATACTACTCAGAGACAAACCAAGGGAATATAAAATTGAATTTTTAAATGACAAAGTTATTCAGAAAAAAAAACAACCTTACTTGACCTCCCTAAAACCTTAATTTTCTTTTGTTTTTTTTCAAACCTTTCAGAGGTGGACTTGCTGTTGTCTGTCAGATCGTTGTGGATGATCCAAGAACACTTGAGTTTGAGGGCACGGACTGATGGCCATTCTCCTTCAGGATTTTCCGGTACACAGCAGAATTCATTGTTCCATCAGTCACAGCAAGTTGTCCTTATTCTGATGTAGAAAAGCAGCCCCTGTTTTGTCGGCACTGCTCATCCTTTCTGGTATCACGGGTAACCTGAAGCCTGTGTCCCAGCTGACTCTGGGCAAGAGGCTGGGTGCAGAATATACAGTATATATATATCCTCTCCCTGTGTGGAGTTTGCATCTTCTCCCCATGCCTGCGTGGGATATGTCCATTGTAAATGTGCCATAATCTATGCCAATGGGGTAGTAAAGTGATTATTCCAAAACATATAGGTATGAAAAGCACTTCTAGGCCATACATATAAATCATGCATTCTTCCATCTATTTTCTGAGCTGCTTATCCTCACAAGGGTCACTGGAGTGCTGGAGTCTATTCCATCTAGCTTCGGGCAGGAGGCAGGGTACACCCTGAACTGATCACCAGCCAATAGTAGGAGACATAAACAAACAACAAGGGTCAAGGGTCAAACAATAAAATGAAAAACATTTAAGTATGGCGTGCCTTATTGTACCATGTGATGACAACATATTCTTGGACTCTTCATTCGTAACCTCAAAATGTAGTATGTTGGTAGTATCTTAGACTGCTTGCTATATTAGCTATAGTCCATTTTTGTATATTGGCTCAGAAGGTTTTTCCACATTCCATCTTCTTGAGAATGACTTTTTTCCTCTTCCCCAAACTACTACCTGATTTTCATGTTAGTAACACCTCTAATGAGTAAAAATGTCTTAGAGGGAAAACTTGAATCTGTAAACGCAGAGGCATTCAGAGCTATTTATTATTTGAATAATCAATAAACACATCTATGCCCATCCCATGTTATGCCAACTATGGTCACAGGAATAATTGGTGAGTTGAAACAAAAGCAGCTATCTTCAGTATCTTGTCTATCAGAACCCGATATGTCAAAGGCATATATATTCATCCTACAGCAAAAATAAAGAAATTTACCTCATTGTTTCTATGCTTTTGGATGAAAATGTGAATGGATCCAATAATAACAATAAAAAATATAGTCATTGATACAATTAAATATGTATGCACTGCATGCTGAAAAAGATCACAAAGACGCCTATGACGATGGGATTTGGCATGTTCTCCACATCCATGGTTAGCAGCTAACATTAATTCCTCCATATGCAGAACGGCGTTTTGGGCAGGCATACTGAGGCAACCAACAATGGTTACACACACACACACACAACACACACACACACACACACACACACACACACACCACACACACACACACACACACACACACACACACACACGCACACACATGCGCACACACGCACACACACACACACACACACACACACATGTGCACACACGCACACACGCACAGCCAAACAGCCAAAGCTGTAGATGTGTTTTTTCTTCTGCAGAAAGCCACGAAGGGATGCTTATCTTCTTTGTCTGGCAGAGGCAATGGGGACTGGCTGTAAAACCCAAATCCTCACTCACCACTGGAAAAACTTGGAGCAGGACCATTGCCAGCTACTAATGGAGCGTTTGCTGTTTGCAAAACTGTGACGAGGTGCCCCACCGCCTATTAAAAGTCCCGTGCTTGGAACATATTTCCCTCTCAAGCCTCAAGTGGTGGCGGGTGATGACTGTAAGGGGCATACTCCCTCACCCTCTGTCCACACCCTCTTCGACATTTTTGCACATGGTCACACCCAAGCAATTGTAATGAATTGTACTGAGCTGGCGGCTAAACTTGCGCGTCTCCCGTCACGGCAGATGGGAGGCGAGAATGATGGGTTAATAAAGTGTGCTTCATTTGCTGATGAAGATTTGATGCAGAAGAGGACAGTTTTACTTTAAGGCATGCGATGAGACCCTTGCAACTCTCTCTCTCTTCCCAGCTGGGCTACGTTCTAATGCACTCATGCTCACTCACACAAGCGCTCTGCCTGTGATACAGACTCTCTACTTAGTGGCTCGGAGAGAGGACTGAGGCTCACAGCTTCTCAATGAGGGGACGCAGCCAAGAGAAGACAGAGCAGTCATTCCTCGGGAGCCTTCCGCTGCATGCGTGACAAGGAGTGTGAGGCTGGCTGGGGATGTACAAAAGAAGCTCCCAGTCATCACAACATAGGAGTTGCACTTAAGCAGAGCGAGGCAAGGGGTGAGGCAGAAGCAGAGGAAAAGAGAGCTCCACGTGCCAAGCTGAGACAGCAGGGACATGATGAGCCGACGCTTGCGTCAAGCAGTGGCTGACACAGACCTGAGGCTGCGCTGGGCTTTGTGACTCTTTGTGCTTCCGAGGAATTCAGAAAAGGTGCGATCCAGACTAGGGACTATCCGGAAGAGAAAAGAACAGCCTTTTGTGTTGGGTCCGCTCATCTGGAATTTTAGGCAGGAATCACAGGTTTTCACGGTATGAATGAATTTACAGAGACGTGAGTCTGCTGAGGAAGCAGCCATTCCATCGGAGCCTTGGTCTTCCTCAACTTACCGCTCAGGTAATGCTGTGCGTCATGCTGGTTTTTTTTTTTTTTTTTTTTTGGGGGGGGGGGGATGTGGGCACGAGAATTGACTAGCGAGGTGGAACTTTGTGAAGGAAACTCTCACATGCTGCTCTCGACTGACGTATTTTGGAAACCTTAAATTGTGAAATGTCGTGCAAACTCACTTCTGATGTCACGCGTTATGCTTTCTAAAATGCAAAAAGTTTATAGGCAGTTGTTAAGTCATGATGACACTGACTGCCGCTGTGGGGGGAACAGCAATCTCGTGCGCTCATGTTTGTGATTCCGTCCGTGCAAGTCTACAATCCCACTATAATTTGAAGAAAACAAAAGCTGCGCTCCGGTCGAGGTGAGGCACTGACTGCTTAAAAAAAGTCTTTAAAGGACTGGATCTTAGAAAAGGCTGTCACCACTTCATGTTTCAGGTTTTTTCCCCTTTGGTGAGGCGTTCAAGGTAATTTATGCATGCCTAATAGGAGCTTTAGTCTGGCATTTTTTGGGACGTATTTCGCTTCAAACGCAGCGTTGAGAAAAAAAAAACCTAAATGTTTGTTGTCTGATTAAAAGTGAGGAGATGTAATCTACCCAATTAACACATCCTTTTATTTAATGTCTAAGAATCAACACAAGTCAGAACGCACTCATGTTTTTAATGGAGACGTAAACATGTTTGAGGTGTTAAAAGAAAGCTGGTCAATCTTATCCGAAAATTATTTATTTCAGTTCCATTCATGATCCTAAACTTTCTTAAACTATTCTGTCTCAGAAACAGGTAAAAAATATTTTACTTTGTAGATTGTACAAGTATTGTTGTACCTTATAGTGATAACAAATCATGTTTGCTTTCCTGGTACTACATTAGAACAATTTCTTAAAATTCAATTCATTTTCATTTGTGAGAGGCTCAGGGTTGGATTTCAAAATGTCACAGTAGTGTAGAATATTTATATTTAGGTAATATTATATGGTTCAATTACACCACCCTTTCAGTGAAAAGTGTCATGTGGCATTGGCTGTCAGTGGAAAGGACATTTATTCCAGACAGTGTAGGATATAAAGAGAAAAGGAAAGCAAATGATTGATTCACTTTTTTTTCCTGGATGGGAGTGCATAGTCAATCAGAGTTTAGTTCAGAGAAAGTGTTCAATGTCCCAATGCAATGGATTCAATGGTGACACAAACTAAAAAGACCCAGAAAAGAGAGCATCTTTATTAAATCAGAGCTTCCTGGTGTCACCATAAGTCTTGGCACTGATAGAAGACATCAGCAACTGTTATTTTTGTTTCAGGATCATTTTCCGTTATGCAGATGTCATTTATTTTATTTGAAAAATAAATCATGCATTTTTTGGTGATAGACAAAAACAGGTGAACATTGTTTTTTTCACTTTTTCCACATTTATTTCATGGGGACAATGTGACTCAGTCCCAGAGGACTTGATGTTGAGGGAACTTCGGGTGGGTGTCCAGTTTTGAATGATATCGTTCACCAAAATACTGTTTGGATATGTATATATATATGTGTGTATTTTTTTAAATACTAGCTTTCTGACCACTGTTGAACTGCATAGTGGTGCCACAGTGTATAGTTCGATTTCCTCCCGTGTTTTAAAAACACCCGTTAAAAATCAAAAACTCAAATGCCGCTGTCTGTAAGTGTTTGACATTGACCCGTGCCAAGGTGTATCAAAAGTCAGCAAGGATAAACTTCAGCCCACCTGGGACCCTGAACAGGATACAATGTAAATCAATCTCTGGGATGAATATCCTGTGTTAGATAAAAAATAACAACTACATGTTTTATTCAAATTGTGTCCAATACTCCATTCACTCAGTAATTGTGTCCAATTACTTCATTAAAAAAAAACAAACAAAATGGGCGGATATATATATATATATATATATATATATATATATATATATATATATATATATATATATGAAGACAAAGTTGCTATGATTGACTGATAAATATAAAAAAATAATGGGTGGCTGGATGGACAGGAAGTGGCATCCATCTATTTTCTTAACCACTTATCCTCACAAGGGTCATGGGAGTGCTGGAGCCTATCCCAGGAGGTGGGACTTGGTTGTCAGCCAATCGCAGGGCACACGGATGCAGACAACAGTCGCACTCACAATCACACCTAAGGGCAATTTAGGGTCTCCAATTAACACATGTTTTTTTTAGAGGTGGGGGGAAACCATAGGGGTCAATTAAAACCCACACAGGCACGGTGAGAACATGCAAATTCCACACAGGTGGTGATGGGATTTGAACCCCGGTCCTCAGAACTGTGAGGCCAACATTTAACCAGTATCTCCACTGTGCCGCGGAAGTTGCATTAAAAAGTGGATATACTTAAGTACATAACCAACTATAACCAAATAGTGTCCTTGGTCCTTACATAGAATAGAAAATAGAGCATTCATAAGTTGTTAATGTTCTAAAAGTTTTAAACAAGTACACCTTTTGGTTGTCACTAAGTCTGCCAGTGATTTGGGCATGAGGACGCTTCTCCTCCCAAGTGACACTGAGTTCGAAGGGGCAGTAAAGGTCCTACTCCTTCCTGCTGAAGTTGCAAATTGTCTCCTTTACCTTGCTCGAATTTTGGACATTGTTGTCATGGTAGCTGGCTTTGTCTCTTTCTCATTCTGTTTCGCTCTCTCTCTCTCCAAGTCAGCTCACTGTCAGAGACAAGGCCAAGCATGGGGTTTTGCATCAGCCAATTTAAAGTGACGCTGATGCACCCAACCAGTCATACTGTATGTTGTGAAAAATCTACTGCAGCTACTGTCATTTTATAGCTTTCTTTTCATCACTATTAAGTAACTACAGTAGCACTCATCCATACACATGAATAACCTCCTCCAGTTACTATACATAGCAAATGACCACCCACAGTAAATATAAATCGATCACCAAGCAGGCAACAATGAACATGAGCGTTAATGTGTATTATACATAAATAAGCAACTAAGTGACAAAACGGTAGTTATATGACATGTAAGCTCTTAAAAATACATACAAAGCAAAGAAAATCAGCCCTCTTTCTTTTCAGCAACATGATTCACACGCTTGTTCATCCAACGAGTATTGAATACAGCCATTTATTGTGTGTACCGCTGATTTTATTTGGGTTGTGGGCGAGCGGGCACTAGGGATCGCAAAAAAACGCTTACTTTCATAACCGGTTTTAACCGAACAGCTGTAGCAAAAAAACGATTAACCGGTTTTAAAACCGGTACCATTGTGGTGTTTACATAATTGACCCCTCCGTAGAAATTGCGTCATCCGCGTCGCTAACCAATCAGAGGCCAGAGATCTGCATAAACCACACCCCTTTTTGGACCCGCAGTTCCCTCAGGCAACGTTGCATGGTCCAGTATAGCTTATTTAGGTTCTTTAACAATAGATATGGTTAAGAGGTGTAGTCACGAACTTTGTAATAGTGACGACAGGTATCCTGAAAGCCTAGTTGGTGGACTTCAATTCGTACCCTTTCCAAAACCAAAGACCCAGCACGAAAAATGTCTTCGATGGATCAAACTTTGTGGAAGACCGCATCATCAACTGAATCCATCTAATATCAACCGGAACAGAAGACCGACTACGAAAAATGTCTTCGATGGATCAAACTTTGTGGAAGATCGCATGATCAACTGAATCCATTGAAAATCAACCAGAACAGATATGTTTGCACAAAGGTAAGCCCTATATTTAATTTTCAATACATGTCTGATATAAATGAATTAGCAGTTCTTCGCTTGCATAACATAGCTACGTGTGAATGATTGACACACTCGATCTGTGTTGAGCGATATTTTGCGATGATCTGACTGCACAAACGTGTCTCTTTGTTGCCGGCTAGCGAGCTAAGCTAAACCGGACTATGTTTGCACGAAGGTATGCCCTATATTAGATTTTCAATACATGTCTCATATAAATGAATTAGCAGTTCTTCGCTTGCATAACATAGCTACGTATGAATGAATGACACACTTGATCTGTGTTGAGCGATACTTTGCGAGGACCTGACTGCACAAACGTGTCTCTTTGTGGCGTTGAACTAAGCTAAACTGGACTAGCGAGTCCTAAAAGCCTTCGACGTGCACCAAGACACCAAGACTGAAGGAAGGATGTTTGAGGACACTAAAGTAGTGATTGTCGTACTCGGTCGGGACTTACGTGGGTTCGGCACTAATTCAAGAGTAATTATTGAGGGGAGCGCGTGACATTACACAAAGAAAACGAGAGAAACAACTCCTAAATCAAGCCTCGCCTTCTTTTCCTTCATACGGCGGTTCACAAACGGCTATACAGATACACATACAGATTCTGCACACAAGTGTGTAATGTAACACGAAAATAGGAAACTGTCAATGACGAATTCGTCTTTGGGTTATAATATATTATTTTATGTGGCTTCTCGGTCTTCCTCTGTCTCCGGAAAGATCTCACGGTAATATCAATGGTTTCTCCGTCGATATGCATGGAAATACCATTGAAATACCCCTCGCTGAAATAGTTGAAGCCCTGCTGTCTGCTTTTCAACGATATTTCACTATTTGCTAAGAATGCGAGTGAGAAATCAGCTGGTAAATCGGACAATTTCGCTCTCGTCTTTTCTTCCTGCGCCGCCATGTTTGCTAATTGTTTGTCTGAGGTTAGCACACGTGTGGTGATGTAACTTCAGGAGGCGTGGTTAAGTGCCCTGTACGGAGGGGTCAATTCACCCGCGGGACCTCGAGTTGGGGTGCAGGGTTCCGCACAGACTGTTTTTGTTGTTGCTCTTCCGGAGTGACGAGTTCACAGAGTTCCTCCGTTATGCGAGTAGTGTTTTGATGTCTGCTAATAAAACAAGTTTTGTTCCTGTGTCCGACACTCCGCCTCCGACTCCTTTTCTACGGCGCTACACCATCGATCGTTAATTTACTTCGCAGTAATGGGGTAGTTTGTATACAATATTGACAAACAAGCTTGTTGAATGTGGCTTTCAACAACGCACTCGTGTAAGTTAATTTTTTTTTTGTAAAAATGTTTTAATGTTAACATTCTTCTTTCGGACTTTCAGAAAGGGCATGAAAGTGTACCGAGCGTTTCCTCGATGCCATGTTTGATGTTTCTTTGATTTAACTGAATGTTCTTTTGAGTCGAACTTTACTCTAACAGCGAAACTTGAAAAAAGTGGAAATGATGTTGAAAAAATAGCGCAATGTGGAGTACCGGAACCGGAAGAAATTATTGGAAATTTCAACCGATTTCGAAAGTCCGATTACGGTTTCGTTAAAAAAAAATAACCGAAAACCGGTTATACCCTGAACTGGTCACCAGTCAATCGCAGGGCATATATGGACAAACAACTATTCACAATCATCAATAATTTAGAGTCTACAATTAGCTGAAAAGGCATCTTTTTTGAATGTGGAAGGAAATTGCAGTATTCTCTCACGCAATCATAAGGAGAAGAGACAAACTCCACATAGGAGAGCTGGAGTCTGCATTTGAAACCGCACCATCTGAAATGTGAGGCAAACATGGTGATCGTTTGCCCACTATGCCATCGGCTTCAATATTTTAATTGGAAACAAACGGCCGAAATGAGTTTCCTCCACAGGTCGTCCAGGCTCTCCCTTAGAGTTAAGGTGAGAAGCTCGGTCATCTAGGAGGGCCTCAGTGTCGAGGAGCTGCTCCTCCACATTGAGCGGAGCCAGATGAGGTGGCTGCGCCATCTAATTCTGATGCCTCCTGGACGCCTCCCTGTTGAGGTTTTCTGGGCATGTCCCACCGGAAAGAGACCCCAAGGATGACCCAGGACCCACTGGAGAGACTATGTCTCTTGGCTGGCTTGGAAATGCCTCGGGATCCCTCCGGAAGGGCGGGTAGAAGTGGCTGTGGAAAGGGAAGTCTGGATATCCCTGCTGAAGCTCTTTCCCCTGCGACGCGATCCGGAAAAGCGGTAGATAATGGATGGATGGATGGACGTCAAACCCATCATCGATTTCCAAACTAACCTGTCATCGCACAGGGAGGTATATGTTGGTACATCTTCATCGCTGACAAATGAGTTTCAATCTACTCTGACCTTTCTGTGTGGAGTTTGCATGTTATCCTCGTGTTGTCTCTGAAGAATACAGTCATATAACCATGCCTCTTTTAACTGAAAATGAAATTGTCCATCGGTGTATACAGGACTGTGGCACAAGTTCATCTGTATGTGCTTTGTATTCCACCTCTTTCATGGTGTCAGCTGGGATAGCCTTCAGTTTACCCATAACTCTGAAGAAGATAAGCAACTGAAAATGTATGAAAAATTGGAATAACTGAACATGGCAAAGAGACAACTGAGAGTTTTGTAACTGATGTCATGTTCCCAAGAGAAAACACCTCTGCACTAGCCAAGACAGTCAGACACTGACTAAAATAGAATTTGCTTGGATGTTATTAAGCAGAGTGCAGCTTACTTTCGAGGCATGGGTAAACCCCATGACACTTATATTATCTTCTTTATTGATAATGATTGGCACACAGCAACCCTCACTCGGTGAGAGGTAGGATAACCCTAATTTTTGTTTACTGATGTCTAGTATTATGTTTGTAAATACAAACAAAGGCAAGTTGTATTAATACTCTGATTACTTGTCTCACAATCTGTGCAGAATGTCCTGGTTTTTGGCCATGTGGGTCAACCTTAGCTTCTTGTTGTTGTGCCAGGCTACACTCTACCAGACCATCCAGCAGCACCATGTGGCCCGGCCTGGTCGCACTGACATTCTCACCCTGGGTAAGTGCACAGCTTTGTCCGATTTATCGCACAGCACTTGGATGTGAGGTGTGACTTCCTCCAGCGGGTCTATACTTCTCAGCTTTGGCTGGGTAAAAGCAGCTGCTGCAATATGTCAGGATGATTTGCCACAGTTTTATACTGTAACATGATGATTCACCATGCTTGCAGCCATACACAATAAGGACAGAGGAATGATGACTAATTGTGCCTTTAATTTGCTTCAGATTTACTCATACTCCCTTGCTCATATACATGTTAGGGTATTTATGCAAAGATACATAATTTGATGCTGTGGCGTTTCCTTCTACACTTGATCCAACATTGTGAGTTAGTTGGCAAGCCCATGATATGGGGTGAGAAATTGGTGACAACTGCATCCTGAATCTTGTTGGCAAATGACTACAACAAGCTAGAGGCAAAAGCCCCATTAATGTGCTGGTAGCCAAGGGAGCTTTGATCTCTGTGCCTTGGATGGAAATGACAATTATGTTTCCCTCTTTTGTAATGAAAACCTTTGCCAATTAAGCCAGACGCCTTCTGCACTGCAGGGGCAACTGAGAAGGGAAGCAGCCGAGGCAGATTTAATTCTCTGATTATGAAAAAGCTTACTAGCATTGGTAATGGTGTAAGAGGGAGTGTTACGGGTAAGGGGAGCTTTTTTAGTCGAAAGCAAAAAGGCTTTCTTTAAGCCTCTAACAATGAGAGTTCCATCCCTTGCTCAACCGTCAGACATTAGCGGGGATTCTCTCCAGAAACCAAACGCCTGTTAAACAGACGCTATCTTCTGCCTAGTTCTCCCTGTGCTATGCATTGCATTTTGATGCACAGAAAAAAAAGACACAAAAAGCCAAATCCATGCCTGTTTTAGAATGCTGGTGACTTTAAGCAGCATGTCAGAAAACTGACTCACAGTAGTTCTACTAGGAAACAGCTGACACGAAAAAAATCATAAAACTATGATCGGAAGCTCTCCGAGCATCGTGCTGCTGTTAATTGGAACAAGGGCTTGATGGATGGGTGACACCGAGATATGAATGAATTTTTAAAGGATAGCTTTCCTTCCCAGCGTTCCTTTTTTTGACAGGTGGCAATTCGGGTTTGGTGCCAAAAATGTACAAGTACGTGCAAGCCTCAGTAAGTGTCTTTTGAATAATGCAGTGGTCCCAGAGTGAAACAGCGGGAAAAAAAATAGCCCCCCCCCCATACACCCTCAGCATGGATCAAGAACAGTCGTCCAGGAAGGTTTCGTCTCAGAGCTCTCTGGAAGTTTCCCTGTAACACTCACTAACTGCATTAAAATGGGAAGACATGTACTTTACACATTTTTGCACATTAATGTGGAATTTTCCTACTGGCAACATTGCGGTTTGACATTTTCATGGATCACCCAAGAATATCCAAGCCTTGTTCAGGACCTGTTTTGATCTTTTTAAAGATCAAATTTGTTGTATATGTCACCAGACTGATTTAATTTGTAGAAGTTATAACTGAATAGTAGCACCAGAAGGAACATTGACACCGACACCGATAGAATTATATGTGGTTTTGGCTTTTTTTCTGAGACAAGCAAGGAAACATTTGCGAATTAAAAGTTTGTGTTGTACAGTCATAATGATTTTCCACTCCAATCTGCTGGCATCAAAGCGATGATGGTCAATCACAATTATGAAGTTGGATTTATACTCTGGCTTACCATTTGTTTTCACTGCTAGTGGGCAATGTAGCATTTGTATAATTTACTGTATCATGTTTTTCTTTTGAAAAGGATTAGGTTGACATCAATCTTACTCAGCCGCTGAGTGCCACCAACCAGAGCTGCATTCTCAAAATTGAAATGTTATGATGAATACTTGAATTACAATTGATTTTATAATTAGAGAATGTCTCCAGTTGCACTGAGGCTAGTATCCTCAGATATAAACAGATGTGGCTGTGTGGGAAATATAGATATATTCTTGTAAAACCCATTGCGCCTTGTACTTTAACACTTTGTCTTCTAAAACTAAATGCTTCATTTAATTTCTACAACCAGGATGATATCTGCGCATTAGACACTTCACTAGAAACACTGATAAAATCTATTGACATTTAATAATAACGCATTACACTTACATCGTGCTCTTCTAGATAATCAAAGATGCTTAACATTTTCATGGATTATTCATTCATTCCACAGTCAAACCCTGGTGGCGGTAAGATACTTGAGTAGTCAGAGCTGCTCGGGGTCCATCTAACAGAAGCGTGGCTACCATTCTGCGCATATGCCCCCTATGGCCATTCACCAAATATCCAACCACACTCATTCGTAGGCAATATGGGTTGCAATATGGTCTTGCCCCAAGACACAGAGGAGAGATCTGCTCAGGTGGGTATGCAACTCCTCCGCCCTGTGGTTGGAGTGTGCGCTCTTAACCTCTACACCATGGCACCAAGAGACATATAAAACAACATTTGTTCTTTTCAGATTGTAGTGTCAAGAAGGCTGTAATACAACATTGTTTTTGTGGGTGCATTGCAATGATGCCACTGTCAGCCTCATTGGGGGACATTGAGTTATTGTTACTTACGACAAAGCTGCCTCATGCGCAGTATCTCAGCTTGTTTTTTGTAATAAAAGTTTAAGAAGTGTCTTTGTGTCTCACAAATGGACAAAAAAAGAAGATAACCAAAGTGAACAGAGAGGTGATAACCAGAGAGAGCACATTGTCTTGTCCTGTTGGATGACATTTGAGGAGCCACCCTATATACCCTTTGCAAATAAATGCGGACACTCCATACACCAAATTAGTTGAAGATCTTTGTTCTTTTTTTTTTTTTTTGCTATCAAAAATGAAAAGTTTCCATTATAAATAGGTGCACTAAGGCTCAGATTGAGTAAGCAGTCGTCTGACTGCTTTGTCACCTGTTCAGGAAGCAGCCCAGCTCTCTTTCTGGCAAGCCTCTAACCCACCCTCACTCACGTCCTGCTTGCGCTCCTGAAGATTGATGGCGGCCTGATTCTGTGCAGCCAATTCCGCTCTCTCAAGAAATAATCCACTTCATTGACAGATGAGCTGAATGTGACATGACACACACAGGCCGGGCCGACACTTTATACACCTGCTAGAGCAACATGTACAAGTGTTCACTGCCAAGAAACACCAGAGAAACCAGGCCATGTTAGACAGCGCAAAATATTTAAATCTATTACAAGTGTAGAACAGTAAGTGTAACCAAGTTGTATTGTACATCTGTCGGGAATGGCAAAAACAACTTATAGCTATCTAATCTTCACATCATTGTCTCGTACTTGTACGAAGTGTCATACAACTTTGTCATTATGTTGTCAAAAAAGCAACTATACTTATTGTTATGCAAAGGAAATGCATACAGACAGCATATTCATTGTGTATCAATACCCACAGGGGCAGTCTAATGATAACTGCATTTTAGCTGGTGTTTTATTTTACTATGAATCTGACAGAGCAGTTTACGAGAGCCTCAGATCTAATAGACGAGCGTTATTCCTGGTCCAGGTGCAGCTGTAAAACTGACCCGTAACTCTTTTGAAGCAGCATTGAGCAGATGTCGTGGTAACCATATTCGCTTTAATACACACTTCTCCTGTTATTACACGACGTAGTGTCTGTTGACAACAAAGAACGTGATAACAAAAGGCTGAAATGACATTTTGATTGGCAACCACTGGTCTGCTAATGCACATAATATGGGTGGAATCACAAAGAGGAGGCTTATGGTATCCAAGGGTGTCAAACTCATTTTTGTCGCCCGCCATATTGTCGTTATGATTTCTGTCAGAGAACCATCATGAATGTGATTCATTATTATGATAGACAACATATTGATGGATTTAGATAAGAAGTCAAGAATAATAGTTTGATAGTTTCACAGTTTGATTGATTGATTTTAGCAAAAATCATGGAAGTTGATGCACATGATTTGCTTTCATCGGCCATATAAAATGTTGTGCGGGTTGGATTTGACCTTGGGACCTTGTGTTTGACATCTGTGGAATAAACTACAAAAGTCCAATTATTGATAATTGTAAATCATTTTAATAAGCTAATTGTTTGTCATGTCATAATGTCTATAGTCCAAAAGAAACAAAAATGGGAACTTTGAAGTGATGCATTTCAGAACTTGCCCTAAATACAACTCTCAAGTTGATAAATGTTGACATTGTGACACAGCGCAACATATTGGCCAAAGCCTGGGTATACCTCCTAAGAGTTGTTGAGTAGAAAATGATTGGCTTTCTGTGTTTTATGGCTTTTTGCGGCTTTTTTTGCAACATGTTGTCAAGGAGAAGGAGAAGCCTCATTAACAAGAGAAGAGTAGAGTTCTCCTGGAGACTTCTTTGGGCAAAGCAGGCATATTAATTTTCTTAGCCAAAACACATCAAGCACATAATCACATGCAAATGGTGTGTTTTAATAAACTCGGCCTCAATGCTTCTCACAACCTGTCCAAACACTGTAAAGCTGCACTAAGGCTCGATGTATCCATTAAACTCGAGCTTTTTATTTTGAGATCTTAGACTTGTAGTCTTTTCTGGCACAAAGAAACAAGATCCAGCATGTGAAACCTTGCGCTTTATTTAGGGTAGCTGTGTTTTGGCAAATGAGGGCGGATATGAAGTGATTCTCGTTTATTTTGTGATCATGTTTTGAAATGCAAAGATATCTTTTTCAACTTGAGCTCATTTCCATAGTTGAAGCAGACTCATCATTACAATCTCTGTGAGTTTGCAGGAGAAACACGAGCATGCATGGGCGTTTTCTACATTGTCTGACTTGGTAATCTTGAAGTTTCTCCTGTGGAGATATTTGTAGATCCTATAAAATTCATTCATCGACACAACCCACCAGAACATCTTTCCGCATAAGCTGTCCGAGCTTTTGTTAAGCCATTAAATCAGCTTAATTTCAATCCTCATTGTAGTATGGGGACTAATTAGTGTGGGAAATTTATGGCTAAATAAAATTCAATTAAATTCTACAACATGAATACAGTACATGCTGCAGCAGTCATATTTTCATGATGTTGCTGGAAATAAAATGATCTCACTGGCACTGTGAGATCATGGAGAACGCAGGAAAATACTGCACACACAAATGCACATATACATGACATAAAGTATTTGTTTTCCACTATTTAAAATATAGTGCTAACATGACTTGAATCAGGCGGCCCAATGGCACAACTGGTTAGAGTGTTGGCCTCACAGTTCTGAGGACTGGAGTTCAAATCCAGGCCCACCTGTCTGGTGTTTGCAAGTTGTTCTCATGCCTGTGTGGGTTTTCTTTCGGCACTCCAGTTTCCTCCCACATCCCAAAAACATGCACTTATTTCCCTGAATGTTATTGTGAGTGCAACGGGTTGTTTGTTTCTATGTGCCCTGCGATTGGATGGCTAGCAGTTCATGGTGTACCCCGCCTCCAGCCCGTTGACAGCTGGGTTAGGCTCCAGCACGTCCACGACCCTCGTGAGGATAAGTGGATTGAATCAGACTCCAGTCGCCAATTTTAGGACTTGTGACTTGCTTGGCTAATACTTTGAAATACTCCACCAGATGCGTTTTTTTCTTATTACCAAAGAAAATCAGATTTTCAACAGTGTGATGTGTGTGTGGTATTTCTGTACACACTAAACAACGTCTACTCCAACCAGCTTCTATCTTTTAAACACACTTAGGGTCAGCACTTTCCTTCCACTCATACCCGCCTATCTGGCTTGTAATCACATATCAGGAGTCAGCTGACGCACATTTATTGCTTTACAGACCATAGGACCACAGACCATAGGAACTTATAGAACTCTTAACATCATTTGACATTTAACTTAACACATGACTGCCAGGGTCATTAAAGATTTCAAAGGCACAGTCTTAGACTGTCAATAAGTTAGGCAACCTGTTATCAGCTACTCTAATTTAACTTGTTCTAACACAGCTCATTATTATAGACTTTATTAATATAATATAATTTTTACATAGTCACCACAGGATATGAAAAATAATCTTTATACTTAACCTATAAAAGAAGGTAATTGTTATTTTTTTCCACTATAAACTCTGACACTGGTCTTAAATAAGCCACCTGAATTACTGATTGAATAGGGTCCATATGTGGAACACACTTCCACATTCTAAAAAATAGGTCAAAGCACATCTGGCACAGGTAAATGGTGGAACACTATAACAGGAGATTGTGTCAAAGTGCCCATAGGAACCTAAACATCTAAAATGAGTTTAGTTTAAAAAAATATCTTAAAGAGCCACAATGATGACAAGATCCGATTTTCAAGTTCCATTCGAGTCGTATCATATATGTGTAAGTAAATAATAGACTTATATTTAACTTTTGTCCAAGGACCCCAGCCATAAATCCATCTATCCATTTTCTCAGCTGTTTATCCTCACGAGGTTTGCAGGAGTGCTGGAGCCAATCCCAGCTGTCAACGAGCAGGAACCAGCGTACACCCTGAACTGGTTGCCAGCCAATTGCAGGGCACATGGAGACAGACAACAGTCTCAATCACAATCACACCTTTAAGCAATTTCGAGTCTCCAATTAATGCATGTTTTTGGGATGTGGGAAGAAACCGGAGCCACTGGAGAAAACCCACGCAGGCACGGGGAGAACAACCAAACTCCCCACAGGGAGCGCCGGGATTTGAACCAACGTCCTCACAACAGTGAGGCCAACGCTCTACAGGTGCTCCACCACGCCGCAAAGCAGCCATAAAGAAAATATATATATATAAAAATATTAGCAAGCTCAGATTCAAGCTATCATGCCATCAACATTGTGTTATCCCACCTTTCACGGGAAGTCAGCCTACAAGTCTTCCATTAAGAGGAGACGCACCAAGATATGTTGAGATTGCATCACACTGCTGCTTAATATGAATATATTCGACTCAGCTAGAAAGAAGCAATGTTAGGCAAACCTGTCTGCATTTACGATGCCTGAAACCTGGTCCTGTATTATTAAACATGCCAGTCTCATCATTGTACGTGACATAATTCATTTACTGGAATAAAACACAATAAAAGTATTCACTGATATTCGTGCCCAATTAAATTCTTCTTGGTGCAGGTTGAAGCTTCTCCAGAGAGCTTGCTTTGGCATCACATAACTTGCATTTTTAAGAACCGTCCGAGTCTGTTTTTAGCATCACAGCATAATACTTGAATCATACTGAAGCGTATTACTGCCACACCAAAAAAAAGGTCGTCATGTTTCATATAATTATGTGAAACAATTCACATTATTATGTGAATCACTCGTTCCAAGGTGCCATACAGAAAGACAGGTAGAAGTGGACTCTCATTTTGATGCCTACATAATTATGTGATAGGTTTCACATAATAATGTGAAACGCGACCTTTTTTTTTTTTGTTGTGGTGTGGCAGTAATACGCTTCCGTAGCCTCATACAATGTTTTTTCTGAATCTTTAATGGCCGGTTTGCTATCGCTAGTGAGTTGACATATTTGGATGGGAACGGCTGTCATCTTTACGTACAAACGTGAGTTAGCAAACCCACATATGGTGTTGTTAGTGATATTCAAAGTATGTGAACATTTCATCAAGCTCTCCTTGAAGAATGGACAGCTCAAGATGTCTTCTCTGGAGCACCCGGTGATGATAGTGAACGTATTTTGTTTTGTTCTTTTCTTTCAACACAAAACATTATCATGGTAATGGTTGTATAGACAAGCGTTGGCATGTTTTTCAAACTCTTATTTGTGTACATGTACTATACTAATGTTTCTGCAGACTAACATACATTAGTAATAACCATGAATGAGGAGGAAAATGATTGCAAAACACAGACAAATTTAGAATAACTTCATCCATAACAAAATAAGATAAATGTGAACTGTAAAGCAGAACTGTCTTACACAACTGCACATGTAAGGTAAAGTATGCATTTTTAGCTCATTCAATATAGCCTACAGCCTAGTCGAATTGTGTTTTTAATCCCTCCACCAGTGGTTAAGGACAGACACATCCTTCCGGGCACTTTAAATCGCATGATTGAACAAATGATAATAAAATAAACACATTACAAATACATTCATACACTAGCTGTACAGCCAATACCAATGCCCAGAGTGTTTATATAAATACATATGCTCTTATTTTAATGTATTCAACTATTCCGTTCTGTCAAATATACTCCTAATAGTTCGTCACCCTCAAAACATGAATACGTTTAGACATGGTCAATGACTTTGAATGATAACCACCTCATAGAAGGAAAGAATTGATGACAGCTATTCTGTTTAAAATTGTGCTATCCATTGTGAACACAAAGTTCTGCATAATTCCAAGAATTATACATTGATTCCAGAAGCAAATACCTATTTCAAGACTTGTTCATAATTTTGACAGTAACAACAACAGTGCCAGGGAAATTTTTACTTTGCGAGTGTGCGTCCGCTGACAAAAAACAAAACAAAACCAAAAGCCACTACTTTAGGTAATGAAAGATATATGCTGAATAATAAACAAACACACTTTTTGATGACATACAGAGGGGAAAAGTGGGGAAATGAATTTATTAATTATTACATTGGTGAAAAAAAAATCCATATAATGTGCAAAGAAGGTGGGATTGGAGTAGACTTTTCAGGTGCAGGTTACAGAAGTATTGCACAAACATTTAAGTGAGCAGGATTACAAAAGAAAAAAAAAATTCCGCAAGGTTCACAGGTTGTGATGTAATTGGTTTGGGAGTCTGATGGCATCATCCAATGTTCTTTTTTTCATTCCATAAATTTTGCCCCTCTGTGCCTGAGAGAGATGGCTTTTTCTCAAGGACTCCATGGTTAAAGTCAGCGGTGATACTTCTCACTAGAGAGCATGGCCAGTGCACTAAGACATTGTGTTCTAAAGGAAGATCTTGATTTTTTTCTGTGTTGAGAAATATCTCTCAGGTTCAATTGTGGTGATGTGATCTTTTGAAGAATCACCATTTTTGAGAAGATGTACTGAAAATTGGTCTCCATGAAAAGTTGGTAAAGTGCCAAAGCACCACTGCAGTTCCTGAACACATCCTGGCTGTAGATTAGGTCCTATTCATGTCTTGTTCAGCAATGTGTAAACCTGGAACCACTAATTGAACAAATACTACTGTAGTGTATTGTAAATGAACTATATTTATTACTTACCCAAGAGGAGCAACGCAAGCACAAATTCCTTGAAATGCAACGATTTTATTTTGTTGGTTCTTCCCTTATGATTATTGTAAGTGTTCAGCATATTTCCAAAGATTACTGGTGTGACAATCAAATTTCCTTCACAGAATAAATCAAATACCTACAGTATCATCCATCCAACCATCTTTCATTTAATAGCAATTTTCAGGAATTTGTTTGTAAAATATTGTTACAATGATGAGCTAGTATGGGCTCCAGCTCTATCGTGACCCTTATGAGGATAAGCAATTTGGAAAATGGAATGGGATGGATTAAATACATTGCATACATTACACTACACCTCTAAATTCTATCTGACTTCTGCAGCAAATCTCTGACAATCACCTTGGCCTTTTTTTTTTCCAAACCCTTTAACGTTATATGTTTCAGTTTCTGGACCTGCTGAGATACACCACCACAACAGAAGGGAAGGAATCTCTGAACAGAAACAGAAGAGAAATGTTAAGCTTTCGTTTCCAAGTCAAAAAAAAAAAAAACATTGTCCAGGCATCATAGGGATTAACAAAATGTCAATAATATAAAATAGCACAACATACTGTAAACATGCATTTACCTGGTCTTTTGTACATTTTCTGTGAATTTATGCATAATTCCCTGAACAAAGATCGAGTCGATGTTGCGCTTTTGTACAGGAGCTGGCTATAGAGAATGTTGTCCACTTGATGCATGATGAGATGAAACAGCTTCAAGAAGAAGCTGAAATTGTCATCCTCCAGTACTTTTGCAAACCCTACATTTTCTCTCACAATGGGAGTATCAAACTCTCCCGAGTCCCTGTAGGTCCCAAAACACTGGAGCAGGTCTTCTTTTTATTTGTTGCGACTGGGAGTCCGTGGGCCGCCATGCTATTACAAATCCTGCTTTTCTATGGAGATCTTGAAAAAAATGTAATGGATTCAGCCAGGTGAAAGATGAAATTGCTCGCTTTGGCAAATGTGAAGTCACTTCCTGCATGATGAGGTTTTGTTGTTGTGCATAGCAATGGGCATAGTGACCTTTCCCATATGCATCCAGAACCTTCTGTTGAACATCACCCGTGGCTCCTCTCATGGCATATGCTTGAACTTCTGGTCATCAGGGAGAGTGGAGCTCAACCTATCCTGAAGTGTTGTGGCCACGAGATCAGCTTTGATGCTTTAGAGTTGGATGGACTCAAAAAACTCTCTTGGATATGATGGGCTTTGTCAATTTAGTGGACCACAATCACCATCTGAGACTGAGTGAAAATGACCATTGGTTCATCAGCCTGAATAGTTATAAAATCTGCATTCATTTCTTCAATGATGATGATGTCCAGTGTGTGTTTCTTTCGGCTTGTCCCTTTCAGGGTCACCACAGCGTGTCATCTCAGATGAACGCATATATATGTTTGGCACAATTTATACGCCGGATGCCCTTCCTGACGCATCCCTTCTCAGGGAGTGGAGGCCCCAGTGGGATACGAACCCAGAACCCCTGGTTTAGCAAACCAGTGCTCTAACCACTGAGCTACGGGGCCTCTGGAACTTAATCCAGTGATGCCGTAAATTCCAACGATCCTCCAAAAACATGGGTTTTCTGAGCGTTCACCTTCATCATGGCCATGATAACAAGAACAAGACAGCAGCAATAAACTCATCCTTTTCACTCTTCATCAACTGTATGCAATTTATCTGGCTCAACTAAATGTACATATATGTAGGATTTGTAATGCTTTTATCATTTTTGACTTTAATCATTTAAATCAGCTGGGAAAGGGTCCAGCATGACCGCGACCGTGGTCTTTTCTTATTCTAGGTCATCAATGCACAGACTGACTGGTAGGGTGGTGCCTCTGGCATGCTTATTGACCAGCCGCCACTGCCTATAATCTACTTCCAAGCTAGAGATAGTAGTTCTTTGACAAACTGAGGATTTAATCTAAAATAATCAACATCATGTGCTCTATGGTTTTCACACACGCACACACACACACTGACAGATACACACACACAAATGCCCTATGTGGTAATGAAAACAGCCTTTAAAGACAAAACTAGGCAATAACTACCGGATCATTCAGGTACCAAACAGCACTCTCTTTGCACCTGGCCTTCCCAACCCACAGCCTCCCCCCATGTCCTCACTCCTATCAGCCCCTCAGATGATTTGTCATGGATCAGATGAGACAATTTGTCATGGATTACTGCACTTAAATGTCTGTGTGATAGTGGAAGCAGTCACTGGAAAAGCTCAGGAATTCCATTACACTGTGTTTTATGCCCAGAAAGATGGCAGGTGGAGTAGGGGTTGGATTGGCACTTTTGTTAGCCCGTGCACCATTTCCCCACTTTTCCCCTCTGTATGTCATCAAACATTATAAAAGACATCCATCAATAGGTCTAAATTTGGAAACAAGACCAAAAATGCAGTCTCGCATCGCAGTTTGCTGGTCAAAAGTTGCATCTCAAGAAAAGTTTTGAAAAGAAAAACTGCAAATCTGGTTTACTGGTGAGATGGTCACGAAGATGGAAGCAGGCAGGGATGTACAGTATGTGGCACGAAACGCTTACGTCACCGATGTGGGGATGAGTAAGTGAAGTATTTTGATTGAGGATCAGGAAGATGTGATGCCAAATTGAAAGCAGAGAGAGAAAAAGACAGAATGGTGAAAGCGTCATAGCATTTTACAATGAAATCCAAGGCGAGCACCCGTTTGTTGTAACAGTGATCTTTCTCTCTGCCACGTATGACTCCAAGTCACGGGACCTGAGAGACAGAGGTGAAGTTAAAACAGCGCAAAGCAAGGAAATTAACATTACTCTACTTTCCTAACACACCATTAAGACCTGGGCTGCAAAGTGTATCTTAATTATGAATACTGTTGAATATGGGCTTTTAATATAATTATAACAGTGGATCAAGTGTGCTTTTTGCTCAGTGTAGCCGCTCTGACATATGGCCAATCTGATGATCTAAGTGGCAAAACTTTTTGCGTCAAGTTAGTGAAAACCATGGCAAATGTACGCAGAGAGGGCATTGCATTCAACTCCTCCAAATTATCGTCATATTTGTATTGTTTCATAAAATCCTTGTTTTACGTGATTAAGTTGAAACAAAATTCTCCTCAAAATATCAGTTGGTACTCAAATGAGGAAATCATTAGCATAGTTACCCATCAAAGAGAAATACTTTAAGGCTTGTGTTGGTGTGTGTCGATAAAGGGCTTCACTGAATCATTATCCACTAAAAGTACGAGTCCTGTTTTGGTGCTAGCCAATCAGAAGACGAGTAGGCCAGGATATGGTGTGGACATGAGAGTTTTTTTATTTGCAAACTCAAAATTTTCATTGTTTTGATAACACCCATAGCCTAGCTCATGACGGATCTAACCTCTGGCAAACAGCTTTGGCTCCATAGATGCAGACATCTGCAAACATAGCTAGTGTGCTATGGAGCTAAACAACTCACTCTGATTTACTCGGTTGTTGTGACATCATTAAAACGGAGGTCACAAACTTTCAGTACGTGTCCGGAGCCAGAAGCAGCCCCAGAAAGGTTATGATTCACGACATATGGGATGCTTCTATTTTAACCGGCATAACATATTACAGGCGTTACGGTAGTAATGAACTGTAATGACCAATCACCTGCAAGTTCTGCCGATCTTCGCCCCAAGCCAATCAATTCTGCATCGCAGGCGGTAATTACTGAAATCACTGACTGCGCAGAGACCAGAGAGAGACAAGGGGAAAAAAGGGAGGGAGAGGAGGAGGAGGGGAGATAGTTAGAGAGAGAGGGAGAGAGAGAGAGAGAGAGAGAGAGAGAGCATCTGAGTTGAGTTAAAAGACAGAGAAAGATCAGAAAATGACCAACAAAGGAAGAGAACATTTGTACTGAATGGTGCTTAAAGTGGAACAAGCAGTCATTTTTGTTTGTACTTCTCAGTGGGAAGTTCCCACTGGGAGGTCCTGTTAGAAATGCATTTGTGAAAAGCCATTATGAAACAAATCTTGGATTTTAAACTAAAATAACCTCTAAAACGTCTAAAATATGTTAAAATATTTCACATTTGTTTTTTTTTTTTTTTTGGTGGGCAGCACCATTGACAACAGTTAGGGTTCGAATCCTGGCTCGCCTATGTGGAGTTTGCAGGTTCTCCCCGTATCTGCATGTTTTTTTTCCGGGCACTCTGGTTTCCTCCCACTTCTCAAAAACATGCAATGTCGGTTGGCTGAAGACTAGATTGCCCCTAGGTGTGAATTTTATTGCAAATTGTTGTTGAAATGCAATCAGCTAGCAAACAGTTCAGGCTGTACCCCGCTTCCTGCCTGAAGATAGCTGCGATGGGCTCTAGCACTCCCACGACCCTTGTGAGGATAAGCAGCACAGAAAGTGTTTGGATGTCTGTTTTTTTTGGGGGGTCACTGCTAATGGAGTGGTACACTCACCTGATTTTGGTCTTGGCAGTTTAGGTTCAGTTCCCACTCTGTGACGGTGTTAATGTGAATACAAATGATTGTCCATGTCTATATGTGCCCCATGACTGGAGACCAGTTCCGAGTGTAGGCCGCCTTTTGCCCGAACCCAGCTGGGATAGGCTCCAGTGCCAGACGACTCTAACCAGGATAAACGGTGTTGATAATGGATGGTGAATTGATTTTATTTTTTTTAATTTAAGTTGTTCAAGACTTCACTGTTTTATAAAGATGCCAAAGAGAAAAGTGGAAACTCAATCGTTGTTTTTCTAAAGTTCAACACTTTATTTGAAAATGAATCACTTTCTCTTTTTATTTACTTGCTCTTATTGTTCAATGCAATGTTAAATGCAGCCCCACCTTTATTTAGTAAATGAGAGAACATGTTTTGGCTATTATTTGATTACCAGGGCAGATTTATGGGGTGTGGAATTCTTTATTTTGCTCTCATATCATTACATCAATGGCATTAAAAAAGAACATTATATTTTCAAGTTTTGGGGAAAATATATTATTTTCAAAAGTGGGATCTTGTGGCAATCCTAAACACAATATTATTGAGAGTACAAGAGCAAAGGATAACACAAAAATGTTGTACAAACAGTTTAAAGGATTAAAGATTAACAACTGTAATTAAAATCTGCAATATGGCAGCCGTGAAGCAAGAACCGTGATTAGGATTAGGATTACTGTATCTGTATTCCGTGAGGATAAATTGCAGGGACTCCATGTTCCAGGGCTGACATGTGCACCCCAGGACTCACAAAGTCTCAAGTACAAAATAATGGGGTTGCTTTATCTAGAGTTAAATTTCTATTTTTAAAAGTTCTGTTTTCGTTTTTGTACACAATGTTACTTATATACTAACTACTTATATACTAACCTCTTTCACCTCATCATTCATACAGTGTCATAGATCATTAGCATCTTTATTTATACAATAACATATGCAGGTACTCTCTCACCTCTGTGTCCCTCAAGCCCTTAAGAAGTCTCCTTTTTAGAGTCAAATTGCCATCCTATGCTAATGGAGTAAGTGAACGTTCTACCAGGTAATTGTGATGCACCAGTGCTACACAATGGCATCATTTAAATCCACTCTGGAGGGGAAATTGGGCCTCATTGAGTGTTTTGTTTCGGGCCGACTCACTTGCTTTTCATTTACTCTGTGGCAGTCAAATTACGTTGTCTTGACTATATTTCTTATCTATGTGTAAATCTATTCACATTGTATCTGTGCAATCTCTTTTTCTTCACCTGATAGCATTGCTCAGTACAAAAACAAGGAGATGTTTGTAGTGACATTTATGGGAAACTCCCAGCCAGTGGATGTTTCCGTGAGTATTTAGCTTGTCATGTGTCTCCATTTATGTTCACTTTATGCAGTCATGTCTTCTCATTATATTCTACTTCAGCAGCATATGATCAGTTTGTAGACAAGGTGACTTTGGTCCATGTGAATCTTCACTTGCACCCCGGTGGGACAAAAATGGATTATTGGCTTTGGAATTACGGAAACACGAATTCTCTCGCCCGCATACATGTACACTTGTCCAATGAGTGATTGAAAGTGTGTCTAAATTCTCCACCCAGGGTGCTCTATCAGCATTGGCTCAGGTCTGTTTGTCCTGTCTGATCTGCCTGGATGAATATGTGCACCTGCTGTGCTGAGGCAGGCACATTGTCTTCAACACATTGGGTTCACCGCAGCTTTAAAAAGGCTCAGATTCGTAAGATGGTCACAGCCAAGTACCTGAAGAAATACACAATACAGCTGTTTTACCTGCTGGTGTTACATGCACCAGTCACTTGTACATTCCTCAGACACAATGGTGACAGACTATGGAACATGTTGGAGGACAATTAGTATCCAGCAGCTCTGCAATGTATCTTTATTTGCTCCAGTATCTGCAGCACATGTCAGTGTCTCTGAGCATGGCTCGATGCCCTCATACCTTCCTGCTCTGTGCCTGTTGGGCAGGAGGGAGAGAATGAAGAATGGGATGGCATCTACATGTGACTTTCTGTAGCGTAATGACCCAAAGGAGCTTTCTCTCTCCTGCACACAATCCGTCTCCTTCTCTCCTCTCCTTGATGCTTTTTGACCCTCACAAACTTCATCTTACAAGGATTTGACGATATACATCACCCCCCACTCAGACGGACACATACACAAAATTGCTAAATGACCAAAGTACACATTCAAATTATTACTAACTCGAGGAATTGATGAATGTGTAAATGGTGTATGTTTTATCCTATTGGCCTCTGACATCAAGACGTTTCAGTAGTTTCCAAGCTTTTGTAAAAAAAGACCTGCTATTACACTTGTGTATGCAGTGCATAAGGATTATAACAAGGATTATCATGAGGATTTTCAGTTTCTCTATGAAACCTGGTTATTTCATTCCCCAAATTGCCTGAATGGGGTATGGGTACAAAATGCTGTTAATTTTAGGAGTCAAAGTTTCCAATGCGCAGTTTTTGATTAGTACGGTATAGTTTCCTGTATGAATGTTTCTCTGAGGGATGAATAGCACAAATGTACTATTTGGTCAATGTTATTGAAATTGTTGTGATTTGATCAAAAGTTTTTTTGTTCTTTTCTGTTGAGATAGAATTTATGTATATTAATCTATGACACCAATATTACACCAGGGTGGCATGTTGCATGCAGCTACCTAATATTTTACGAAAACATGGTTGTAAGGTTAAATGGAGAGTCTAAATTAACAAGATATGAAATGTAAATATTAGTGATATATTTTCTGTGGTTTAGCCTGCATGCCTGGTCTAGAAAAATTATGCACCCGAGATGAGTCATTATAAGTACCTTGGAATGTATTACAAGTGTTTATCTAAAAATATAAACACTTGCAGAGATGTATAGAAATTATAACAAGTTGATGTTTAGGTTTCCAACCATCATTAAGTCATTCATTAGCATTACTGATAATTATTGCCAGGAATCTTTAATATAATTCAAATAACAACAAAGAAAGGTAATTTTATCTTTTTTTTTTTATTTCAGAAGTGTGTATAAAACTGGTAGCCCTTCACATTAATGAGTACCCATGGAGTAGCTCTCACAAACATTGATGATCTCTTGTCTATACTGTATGTAGCATGCAGGTGACACGTGTCCAAGTATCCCCTGCCTCTTGCCACTTGTCAGCTGAGATATGCTTCAGCAATCCCGCTGCAATAATGAACACAAATCAAGTAGACAGCGGATGAATGGACGTTTGTAAAACTATACACTGAATGTTTAATGAAAACAACTTAATGTCCTCATTGTCGGCCTGTGCAAATCGAGCAAGCTCCTCTCCTCCCATCAAGATAAGGAAATCTAGGTTTACTTAGAGCAGATGGCAAATATGGAGTAATAGTACCCCCATTACACATATGGTACAGTAGATGAGGGATTTTTGTGTATTTTATTTCCCCTCAATATTACGGCTTGCATGGCAGACAATGAACTACCAGAAGGACATAAAGCCACTTCTGTCTGAGCACTAATATTAGCTGTAGCCACCAGTATTGCTCATTCACCACCTCAGTCACTTAATCTTCTTATATACACTACTATTGGGTACTGTTTTTCTACACATGACAAAGCATCAATCCTCTTGAATGTCTTTCAGAGCTTTTCTCGTGAACCTTTTGTCTTGTAAGGTAAATTTCAGGTAAATCAGGTAAATCCTTGAAAAACCAGCGGGCTGTTGCAACAATGTTATGACAATTCAAGGTGATTCACATGAGTGGGCAGTTGTTTTCCAGAGCAAATGAGATTTGTCACCCACAAATCCAGTTGAGACAGGATTAAGGAGGTACTTCTTTAAAGACCTTTATGTTTGTTTCATTGCTATTATGTAGTCGGTGCTATGTGTGAGAGACATGCTGGAAAAATTAAAGAGGAAAAGTCTCATAATTTGTATTATTGACAATTTTCTATGCTGACACATGGCCAACATACCTTAAAAAGCTACATGTCCTTTTGTCTATTTGGCTTTTGGTTAAGACATTAACATAAGAAAGCAAAGACATGAAAAAAAATGTATCAGAATGAAATTGTGCTAATAATAAAAGTTGCATTGTTGACCTGGATCAACATACATTATAGCCATCCATCTATTTTCTTATCCGCTTATCCTCTCATGGGTCACGGAAGTGCTGGAGGCTATCCCAGCTGTCATCGGGCAGGAGGTAGGGTACACCCCGAAATGGGTTCCAGCCAGTCGCAGGGGCCATAGAAACAAACAAGCACTTCACATTCGCACTTAAGGACAATTTAGAGTCTCCAATGCATGCATTTTTTTTGGGATGTGAGAGGAAACCGGGGCGGCATGGTGGAGTCGCTGGAAACCATTGGTCCCACAGTTGTGAGATCCTGGGTTCAATCCCAGCTCTCTGTGTGGAGTTTGCATGTTCTGCCCGTGCCTGTGTGGGTTTTCTCCATGTACTCCAGTATCCTCCCATAGCTCAGTGGTTAGAGCATTGGTATGGTAAACCAGGGGTCATCAGTTCGTGGGGCCTTCACTCCCTGAGAGGGGTTATGTCAGGAAGGGTATCCGGCATAAAAACTGGGCCAAACAAATATGAGCGTTCATCTGAGATATCACACTGTGGCAACCCCTTACAGGACAAGCCGAAAGAAACTTCTTTTACTCCGGTTTCCTCCCACACCCCCCCCCCAAAAAAAAAACATGCAATATTAGTTGGATACTCTAAATTGACCCTAGGTGTGATTGTGAGTGCAACTGTAGTCTGCTTCCATGTGCCCTCTGATTGGCTGGCAACCAGTTCAAGGTGTAAATTAATATGATCTTCAAGATTTTATTTTGCAGAATCAACAATACAACTAAAAGTGTTGCTTTCGTTTTCATGGCATGTGAATTTGACTGATTCAAGTCAACGTTTCTTAAGGAAAATTCTACTTTGAAAGGTATCTCAAATGAAATTATTTAATCAAATCATCTGTTATGCTATATGCAGAAAGACTGCCCGTAAAAACTTTTCATAGTCGATGGGTATGGAGATTGCCAGGGGCAAGGATGAGATGCTTGGCCTTGTAAAAGCAATGACACTTTCTGCTGTTTTCTCATGAATCTTTCTTTTTGAAATGAGGGCTGGAATGTCAACCTAATTATTATCTTAAAGAACATTCAATCCATATACACACACACACACACGCACTTGCACACATATGTATATATACGTACATACAGTATATATAATAGCAATCTTACTCGCTACATATACATTTACAATATTTTTATCCATCTATCCGTCCACTGATCCTGTTCAGGGTCAGAGAGAATCTGGATGCTGTCCCAGTTGAGTGTGGGTGAATGACTCCACCCTGGATTGGTCACCAGCCTCACATTCACACCGAAAGTAACTGAACAAGAATACATTTTACACAGCAGTGTGTATAGCACCAATCTTACAATGTATAGTATACAGTATAAAATCTATGTCACTGAGAATTTACTCATCTGTACTTTACTCTTTTATTCATATTGCAGGAAGCTCTTCTCCATTTCTAAATTCCTAGCCATGAGGACTAGACTTTACCAAAGAATTAAAGTAACCTGAAATTTCCTGCTAAAATCCTTTTACTCAAGTATTACTTTTAGGTACTTTAGAAAAGACTGTGTGCCACAACACCTTCGCTGATACAGTGTTCCCATTTTTGTTTAATGTAATCTAGTATGTGCAGCAATGTAGAATGAGGAACATAACGCACGTGCTGCTCAAACTATCATTTTCACCAATGAGACGCAAGAGGAAATCACCTAAAACGAACCGAGCACCACTTCAGACTTAAATCAATGTTGAGATATTTTCTTTGAACTTGGGGAAAGTTAAAACCAGGTCAACACCAGTAGAACGGGGAGCAAACCCCTGAGTGTTTCTCCACCCAGAGATGTGATGTGCCAATGTTGGTGGTATTGGTTTAATTGAAGGGTGAACGCTACCCCCTCGTAAGGTCTTACGAGCTTTCTCGAACAAGCCATGTCATCCTGAGGTGAATTGGTAGAAGATGAGCACAGATCTCATAAATCCCCTGTTGCAGTCAAGAGAGCCTTTGCCAGGAAACTAGAATTAGATTCCTTGTATATGGTACTGAAGCAGTAAAACAGACCCATATTATTCCTTTTCATGAGCAAAGGGGGCTTTAAAACAGCAATATGACTGCCATCATTCACATCAGAGTATACAAATCAACGCCACTGCTGCAAATTGTAACTTAAGCAATTCTGGAACAACATCTCACCAACACACACACAAAGCTAGATGGATAAAAGTAGTACTGATTTTTACTGCCCGTAGTAGACGTATTGTAATGTACTGTACATAGAGATCCAACCACAGGCATTACATACAAACATACAGCTACTGAAAGCACTCACAAAAACTCCTCACACAAGGACAGCAGAGCCCATCATCAGTACCAGCATCAGTACCAGCTTATCGCAACATAATTTATGTAGTTCCCAAAACACACAGGATAGATCCATCTAAGATATGATATGATATCTTTGTGCCACAGTAAAACCAGCCTGTAATATATTTTTCATACCTGATTTGTTACAAATACAACTTGGCTAAGGTCAAACTATACATCTTTCAGGAAAAAAAGTAAGGCAAGGGTTATTGAAAGAATTCTGATTGGTTGGTGATCAGGGTGTAACCTGGACTAGGGCATTGCTTAAGATCATCATCTGCCAGAGTGGGGGATCTGGTTCAAGACTTACATTAGTTCCACAATTGTCATTTTTCTATTATAATTCGGAAACATTTAAGTATAAAACAGTGTTACACTGAACAATTTCTTTATAGCTCTAAAAGTAGACTGAGATGAGCACTCTTGCTTGAGGATACATGTTTTCTCACATACAACACTGACACAGTCAGACTGCTTTGGTCTTGAGTGCTTCATGACAAGTGATTATCTACTGCGGTATAAACTGACATTCATGACTAATTTGCACTCGTAAAGTGTAATTATTAAAAAGAAATAATGTGGGAAGTTGAGAAACGGCTGAGTAAGTACATCCGTTTACTAAATGGCCCTTCAAGTCACACACTCAATGCCATGCTTGAAAATTTTTTGATGTTACAATGACTTTATTTGCCAAATGTGTTCAATTCAGACAATATATTAGTATGGTGTATTAAACTATAGCAATGATGACCCAGAATGAAAACTCTTGACTAAAATCGACAATCGAAACCCAAGGCTGAAAACTAAAAGCCAAAAATGCAAAAATGAATTGTCAATCAAATTGAATATGCAAACACTTTCATTAAAAAACAACACAAAGTGACTTACATTAATTAAAATATTAAAAATAAGCCAAACTTAGCAATTATCAATTATAAAACCATGCTTGTCATTAATAAAATTGCATTTATTGTCATGATCCTGCCGCTCCAGCCCGGGCTGTGCGGGTGCCCGCACGCTCGCGCTAATTGGGAGGCACACACCTGCGCCTCATGCGGGCTGATTATCCTGTGTATTTATACGACCCCGATGACGACTGGTCCTCCGCCAGATCGTTGAGCTTTATATCCCGTTCCAGCACTCTCGTATCCCTGATCGTCAACCCGTGTGTACCGACCTTTGCCTGTTCTCTGACCGACCCCGTAAGCCTGACTCCTTTGAGACTTCTGCCTACCTTGATTGATCTCCCGTGTACCGACTCCTGCCTGCCCGCTCACCTGCTCTCTTCGCCCGACGTCCCAACTACCGCTGCTGCACCTGACTGCCTGCCCGATCCCGACCATTTAATAATAAACGTTTTTCCCCGAACTACCTTGAATCTGACGAATCCTGCATTTGGGTCCTACCTTCGTTCCGATGGGTCGTGACATTTATGGCTATCATTTGCAGAGATGCCAACCTATAGAAATTTACTTCCAGAAAAATTCGTCTGAAAGTCCAGATTTTTAAAATGTGCTAACTTCACCATGAAAAAGTTATTGCTGTATGAAATGCAGTAGGATAAAAAAAAATATTCTGAGTATTGTTCAGTTTGACAACATCATAACTGCCCCAACATGGTAATTGTTAAAAAAATTTATGGTTTTAACCTTGCATTTGGAGCCAAAGTGTTTCTGGTCCTTGTGTTTCTGTAGCTGTTTCGTGTTATCGTCCTGTATATGTCAGTTTTTTCCTCTATGCACACATATTTTCTTGATGTTTTGGTCTTCAAAGTTGGCTGATCTCTGCTATAACGCAGTTCCATCCATCCTCACATAAGTGTACCATACTGTACCACTTATTTTGGTGTTTTGTGGCTTCATGTTATGACATCTTAGCAACTGCCGCCCTCTGTCGCCTGTCTTTCTTCTCTCTCTGTGCTAAAGATAGTTCTCAAAATGTAGTTTACTTGCGGGGCGATGATGAGTGACTTATGCTGCCTTGCACATGATCCCCTGTGCATCTCTACTTTGTATTTAGCCATGTTCGCCCTTTGCGCTATGTCATCGTATTTAGCCGCATTAGCTGTAGCTAATAGTCTTCGCTAGGATGAAGGGGAAAGTTTATAAAACAGTGGTGAGGCCGGCCATGATTTACGGATTAGAGACGGTGGCACTGAAGAAACAACAGGAAGCAGAACTTGAGGTCGCAGAGATGGAGATGCTGAGGTTCTCGGTTGGAGTGAACAGGTTGGATAGGATTAGAAACGAGCTCATAAGAGGGACAGCCAAAGTTGGATGTTTTGGAGACAAGGTTAGAGAGAGCAGACTTAGATGGTTTGGACATGTTCAGAGACGAGAAAGTGAGTATATTGGTAGAAGGGTGCTGAGGATGGAGCTGCCAGGCAAAAGAGCGAGAGGAAGACCAAAGAAAAGGTTGATGGGTGTTGTGAGGGAGGACATGAGGACAGTGGGTGTTAAAGAAGAAGATGCATGAGAAAGGCTTAGATGGAAAAAGATGTGTTGCAACCCCTAATCGGGACAAGCTGAAAGGAAAAGAAGAAGAAGCTGTAGCTTGTAGGTTAGCTTGTATGCATAGCATGCAACATGCATTCCACTTTAATAGTTGAACAGTGGAAAGAAGCAAGTTTGAGTGACAATAGGGACGCTGCAGTTTGGATGAGCTGCTAGCACAATGACACTAAAGCCTCGTGGTTCCCATAATTCATTGCAACATGAAATGTAAATTTTTTGCCGTAATAAAGACATTCATTTTGGTTGTTAATGTGTGTTTGTTACCACTAATTCAATGTGTGGATTATTGCCACGTTTATTATTGATGGTGCATGACCATGTCATTATCAAACTGTGACAGTAAGTTGTGTATAAAATAATGACACCCTAATGAATTCCATTACATAGTTAGCAAAGTCAATGTCTGTTGCTTGTGAATTGCACATTTTTCTAAACTAAAAAGTATGCAAGATGGCATGGTGGCTGCGGAAAAGCTATGCGTGAACAACAATAAACAGCAGGGTATTTTGGTCATATTGTTTCTTCAACAAAAGGCTTTCCGCCACTGAAAATCAGCGTGCACTATTAAACTATACGTTAAACTATGGAAAGTACTACGGACATATATCGTTCCTGTGAATAGTGCATTAAAGTTGTCTTTCATTCTATTTCGAGTGTAATTGTCTTGCTGTCTTTCTGTCCCTGCCTTGTCACAGGGTGGACATATTTTGCCGATCCCATTCAGCCCTTTATCTCGTCATACTGGCGAATCCATTTTTAAAAGGTTAGACATTAATGGCAAGAATTCCCTCCTTCTCTTCCTCCCTCTTCTCAGATAGGAGATTACACATTTCTCCCCAAGCAACAGACAGAGACTAATCCATGCCTTGTGATATTGGGCCTTTACTTGCACAGCGGCTGACAGCTGTGCTGGGCCAGCTTTTTGATATTGGGCATTTAAGAGACCACAGTAAAATTTCAGCTTTACTCTGATACTAAACACAAACACATTGCTACCAATGATTTTGTGGTGTCAGGCTATTGGTGATCAAATTCAAGTTCCAATACTTCAAAAAAGTGCATTGTCTGTCGCTCTGAATCACAAGAAGTAAATATATGTTCTGGATGATTTTTACCTAAACATCTTAAATATATTCTTATTTTGAAACCTCATATTTCCCAGAATAGATCCCTTACAATCACGACTGCAAATATCACTACTGACTATTAACTTCTTAAAGGTCAAGTGCCATCCCTATAAACATTCTAAAATAAATATTGTAATGAAAAATACATGTAACATTATTCACTTTAATGTCTATACGAAAAAATAAATATGAGTCGAGAGCGCGTCATCCATGCGCAAAGTTGCAGAAGTGTCATCCTACAACATCCAAGTGGTCGCCATATTGGCTGCATCCTCTGTCCGTGACGTCACTGGACATTCGCCAATGAAAACACGCGGTGGACCCTACTATGGGAGACGAACACGTCCCTTCTGACCGGCCACGACGAGCCACCCCAGCCGACTCAGCCTTGTCGGCCGGAGTGGCTCATTTTCGATGACAAGGTGGCTTATCACGGTGCTGAGCCGGGCCGCTTTACGGCGTTGTCGTCGCACACGGATGAGTGCGCCATTGCCGGCAGCGTTGTTCATAGCCTCCGCCGTCTGCGGAATTGTTCATAGCCGCCGGCGTCTGCGATGAACAACACCGGCGAGCCAGGCCGCTTTACAGTGTTGTCGTCGCCCGCGGCTGAGTGTGCCATTGCCGGCAGTGTTGTTCATAGCCGCCGTCCGCGAGCCCGAGTGGCAACTGTCCGACGTGCACATTGGGTTACTATTGATTTTTTTAGTAGCTGTATACACACCTACCTGTTGTTTGGGATCCACAAAGCTCTCGTCCTTTGCACCTGTGCAATCAATTTTTCATGACGAACCGGGTCTCTTGGAAACTTATGAAGGGAAGATCCATCCGCCCGAGTGTTCAAGCAATATCCAGCAATGCAACCGGCATTTTGGCACACAGGAAGGAACAACGAGCTACTTTCCCGCAGGTAAAACTAATAGAAACAAACGAGTCCGCTGTAGGGCGCTCCTGCCCTGTACGTCACTTCCTGTTTCTTCTCGAAAACAAATCCCTCAGAGGATTTTCATAGCGGGAGTTACAAAAGTCATATACGTCAAAATCATGATTTGTGGTGAAAAAACGGATGGGTCCATACTAAAAATTATCCATTTCATGACACTTGACCTTTAAATACTACACTTACAGTACTTTACATTTATTGCTGTGCTAAATATTATTATAGTAACATGTATAGCATATTTTCCAAATTTAGACCAAAACACTGGATGGACTAGAGAACATAGGTAAGACATATTATTTATAGTTACCCGTGGACAGGTGTCTTTGAGATTCCATCACTCGGCATCTCACTGCTGGCACTGAAATAAACACCTTTGTACTGGCAGTTGATTTACAGCAGGGCCTCTGTTTTTCTGCTACTATACAGTAAATACAGCCTTGATCCTTTGACTAGGGTGACAAATTGCTGTTGTGTATGGATAATTTAAATAGACAGTATTCTCAGAAATACAGTTGACTGCAGGATATAGCCATGAATAGCTAAATTCCACAAACGCCAATACAGTTTAATGAGGGAAAAGTCATTCTAATTGTGTATCATAATAGTTTACAGCATGTATACATTCCAAACCGTAATCACAAAACACCATTGTTTTTCAAAGGGTTAAGAACATCTTAAAACAGTGGTGCAAATTTGTCACTCCAACAAGTGCAACTAAAAAAAATAAGGTGCAAACCGTGCAGTGCAATGACAAAGATAAAAATATATAAAACTGTAATAAAAAAGAAAAAAACACAATCAGACAAATAATTAAAAGTGTAATAAATGGACATATATATGTACATACACAATGCAAATTAAATGTACACACATCAACAATTGTCATGATGAGGATGATGATGATGATGATGATGATGATGATGATGATGATGAATTACTGTCACAGCGCAGTCCAGTGTAAAACAATGAATGGCAAAGCTTATATTGATGGTTCTGAGAGCCAATACTCCATTATTAGGATTCCTACATATTTTCTAGGTGGGACACACCTTGCTGCAATATTAGTGGCTCCAAGACCTCCACTGCTGCACTATGATTGGATGTTGTAGCACTGAAAAAAAAAATGCCATACTGCTTACAGACGTAAAAAGAAGCATTCTAACATAACTCAAGTCAATATGTTTCCCACTTACCCTAACCCATAAGTGGGTACCTCAACCTTAACCCATCCCAAACCACCTTGAGCCCCAACTTTAGGTCTAAACCTGAGCATAACAAACTTCTTTTTTCATTTCGTGCAAATGAGATACATGTGTTGGAGATGGTCATCTCGTGACATCTGCATAGCCTCCCCCCCACTGACGCAGGAGCCAATCATGTTGGAGGGGAGCCTCTCTTGCCTAGAAAGAGAGAGAGAATCTAAATAACCCCCCGACGCACCATGGGTGTTTGGTTTGTTGGCAAGTTTGTCGCTCCATCGGCTCCTGCGGCACTTCGGTGTTTATTGACGTGGAACCGCTGGATTCATCCAGTGGCAACACGGACTGATGGTTTAGCAATATTATGCTATGCCAACGAAACACATTCCACTGGTTTTAATCCCGTGTTTAGTCCTCGTTTGGTGGAACTATCCTCATCCAAAGAAGTAGTAATTGGTATTGCCATCTTATCTAATTACCCAAGCTCTCTCTCTCTCTCTGTCTCTCTCTCTCTCTCTCTCCTCTCTCTCTCTCTCTCTCTCTCTCTCTCTCTCTCTCTCTCTCTCTCACACACACACACAGACACACACCCACACACACACACACACACACACACACACACAGACAAATCTAACATTGCCATTGTTAAATACATATGTGATTGGCATGAGTGAGTCAGGGGCTGGGAGCAGAGCGATATGAGGAGGTGAGAGCACGCGTCCTGTGGGTGTCTTTCTCCACAACAACCTTGTGACTTCCACCGCGGACGTTTGGTTGAGCTGTCAATTATTTTGATGTCGGCCAACAATAACCTTTTGTTGTGTTCGTGAAAGAAACACTATTATACATAATGTATACAGTAATACAAACTGTAGGTGATGTTTGAAGACCAATGAAAACCCCAAATTAATTTTTTGACTGATATGTTACAGAAAATGGTTTTTTTCTGTGAATAACTGAGAATAATAAATGTATATAATACTAATAATAGCCAACCGCCCCCCCCCAAAAAAAATCTGTGAATAAGAACATTTGTGAATGTCAAACACGCTAACATGCAGGGGTCCGCTGTAATCCCTTTTACACTTTGCTCATTTTATACAAAAGTAAGCAAAAACAGAGTAATGCCATTCCAGAATCTTCTGCATGGCATTGGCGTGTGACAACTTACACTTTCAGCGTTCATCTATGCCACTGCTGATTAATCTCTGTGACCATCTTTGTCACTTCAGTGGCCCAGATCTATTTTCAAACATGCTGTATTATGCACGACATTCACTGAGGAATAATACATCAACACTTCTGCCTTGAGCAACCTCTGTGACGCTAGACTTGCAGGGTGTGGTTTCACAGTGGTGTTGCACAAATTGTCCTTTTAGACTAGTGTTTTCATCCAAATCCAAATCATCACAGCTTCATGGACTCTACATAGTGCCTCTATAGAATACTTGATTTATGACTGAGCACATGAAGCATGACTAAACATACACACATACTCTTTGTTTAGTATGCCATAACGACGCAAGTGCTTCATTGTTGATTGCCATGAAGAAACAACAAATATTGCATTTGGATTTCATATGATTACTCAAAGAAAAATAAAGTGAAAAAATGTTGCCATATATTGAAATTCTAATTCAAGAATCTGGGTTTTCTTGTATGATGCAAATGGGTTTTCTTGTATGATGTGTAGTTGCACACTGAACGTGTATGAGGTACCTGCGACTTCATTTTTCCATTCCTTGGAAGCATTCTCTCAAAGTGACGGTTCAGTAGCTATCAAAAAAGTTATAATGAAGATGTAACATCATGCAACAGGTGTTTTATTTTCCAGTCCATTTATTCCTTCATATTTTCTCCATTTGCCAAAGATTTCACAGGTTAATAAGTAAAAGGAACAATATAAGTGAATTGAATGTTTTTTACTTTTTACTGCGTCAATTAGAGCACACATTCATGGAGCCTTACCTCGCTTCTGAAAATAATACATAAAATAGCATTTGTTGTTTTTCATGAAAAACTTTTGAATCTCTTGTACAGTTATAGAAAACACTCTTTTGTCCTTAGAATTGTTAAATTGGAGCTCAGTTCTTTTCTGTTTGTATTATATCCCGCTGCCAAATTACCACTCCCTTGCCCCCCCCCCCCCACACACACACACTATAACTCATTACTTAGTACAATTTGGCAAAAAGACCAACACAGGTGGTAGACTGTCTCATTTTATCACTTTTGTGTCCCTCTTTGTATTTTAAATGGAAACGAGAAGAGGGAGAGTATTCACCCATCTGTGGCAAAATGATTCATCAGTCCTTTCTCAAGGTTGATCACGCTGACATCAGTCTCAGACACAAACAGTCTCACGGCTTCTACTGAGGCAATGTCACCTGTTGTCAAATATGCAGCAAAAAAAAAAGACTAAAAAACAACTCGAGATATATTGTTCAGAAAACAGTCACATGCACCACTTACTCTCCTTGATTTTGAGCTCATTCTGCGATGGGGAAGGTTCTATTACCCCTTTCAACTTATTTCATAAACTTCACTTTGGTGAGGTAAACATTTCACCTAAAATGGACTCATGCCTTTTGATAGTTCGTGTCCTGATGCAATCGTCCTCATTCCTAAAAAAAAATACCCCTTTAACCTTTGGCTAATTGTGGTAATTTGGGTGCTTTTAACTTTGTTTTAAACACTTCAACTCATGCAGGGAATAGGAATTTAGCAGTGGATGATTTATCAATTAACTGTTCACCTTGCCACTAAAGATGTTTGCCAGAAGTGTTAAGCATGCTCCTTGTTTACAGTTTACTATCCCTGTGTGATAATGCATTAACGTGCAACTGAGATTTAACAGGTAATATACTATGAAAAACCTGATTACTAATTAAGCTAGTGAGAGCCAAAAGCAGGATAGTGCTGTAATAGTGTGACTTTTACAACACAAAAGACACACTAGTTAAAATGGGCCAATCGTGGGTTGAGGACAGGTTATTGCAGTAGTGGAGAAGTGAGCACATTTCTGTTCTCTCTGAGAACAAGGCAATCCTCTACAGCCTGCACCATTACATGCATGTCTCCTGACCTTACCTCATGCTTCACTTGGCAGGAACACTTTAAGGCCTTTCGCCCATCCATTGCAATACTCTTTCTCCAGCAGTGACATAAGAGAGAGGATCAACTTTTCATGATTTTTTAATTTCCCCTTAGATCTAGGCGCTCAGAAGCTGAGGTTAAGTGTTTTGTGTGATTGCTGTTTTCCAGACTATACATCTTGTTTTAATAAGGACATCTTTTTTCTCACTTGTGGCATTCTGAGATGCTTTCAGTTTGCCACCTTTACCTTGGACTTTTCCTGTCGTGTCTTCCTTTGTCTCAAGACTGCAAGTGTGTTATACTGTATACGTTTTGCAAGGGATAGTCCTGCTCACTGCAAACATAGGAAGACGTGACTGTAAATCTTGTGAAAAGCAGCTAACATTTTGAAGATGTTTTAAGCGACATAGAGACACTCAGACTCAATATATATATACATTCATTCAAATCCCTATAATTAGGGGTGTGTTTTTTTGGAGGAGGGGTGAGGGAGAGAAAAAAATGGCATAAGCAATTGCTGTAGTTGTGTTTATTATGTCTTGTGCATTTTTACCCACAATTTAAAATAGTTCATAGGTGTCTTAATAACATGGCTCTTGTCAAAAAGGAGAAGAATTGAAAAGAAACTAAGAACTGCTGTGTTTTGGTTTATAATTACAGAAATATTGGTCCTCAATTCCCTTAGAATGTCTCCTAACTAATAAATTAAGAAAAGAGGGTACAAAATTCTCTCTTACCACCTCTTCCAGCTCCTTCCCTCAGGTAGGTGCTACCGAAAAATGCAAATTAATAAGGAGACATTTCAACAGCTTCTTCCCTCTTCCCATTAACTTGCAATTCCATTGCAACATTCTGCAATTTTTTTTGTCTTGGATTTGTTGTCACAATTCTTTCGGCCAGTTGTACATTTCTCGTGCACTCACTGAAGTAGTCTCGCCATGCTACACTTTTTGCATATGTATTGTTGACCAATACTAGCCACTCATGTGCCCGAGTAGCATCTGCAACATCTTCATAATCAACATCCTCCCAGATTATCACACTACTAGTCACTTAAAACTGCATACATTTCTTGAAGTCTCTGTGCCATTAGCACAATGGTCATTGCACCGGACTGTTGTTCTGTTTGTCAGTTAAAACTTGTCTAATTGCTCAAGGATACGACCTTTGTGCATAACTGTTAATAAATAAATGTATGTTGGCATTAAGGTAGATTAGGTCCACCGTTTAATTTAATTGTTTTAAGTCTCAATTTAACACTCAATTCCAGTCATTTGGAAAATGGTTTATTACGTGTCAAAATAAACACAAAGCTACTCTGGAAAAAAAATGCACTAAATATATCATACTACTTTAAGCCCAATGTGCCACAATGCATTGCAGGACTTGCCACGTGACATTTGCGCACATACAAATTGTAATAATGATGCTCAAACCATATTTCATGCAAGTCTAGCCTTTAGGTAGGTAGGTAGGTAAGTAGGTAGGTAGGCATACACAAAAAGTGTACCATAGGCTTTTGACTACTGCAGGTCTCTTGCGCTCTCGTGTAGTTACGATCAAAAGCGTTTATCAGATCAGAAGGAAGCCAAAGAAGGCCTGAACTCACACCGCAAAGGTCACAGTTCCCTCCATTATTCATCAAGTCAACCGTGCCTAAGCTGGCAAGTGCAGGAAAAGAAAAGAGATGGTGATGAAGAGATTGCTTTAAAAAGGTGTCCGCTCTTTCTTTCCACAGACAGCCTTGAACAAAAGTATGATGCTCTATTGTGGAACAGAGGACTTTCATAAGACTAAAGATCATAATCCAGGCAAAATGATTGGTGGACCAACAAAAAGAGACATAAAAGCCACATGCCCTTCTCTTCTATTGGAAAAACTGTTGAAAAATGCTGGCACTGCTATTAAAAATTTCAGCTCTCATATTGTATGAATACATTCTGTTATTATGGATCATGCGATTAATCTTATCAAATAGTGCTTCGCTTCTCCATGTACTGACAGCTATCACTAGCCAGTAGCGGTCGTGATGCCAAGTGACATCTTCAAAAAGTAGTCAAGTCTCAACTGATTTCGCATCAGTGCCCAAAATTTCTTATAACCTCTGTGACCCTAGAATACTTTTAACATTCACTAGAAAATACTATTACATATGGAATACTACACACAATTTGAAGAATATGTACAATGCAATATATACTGTAGCATGTTTAAGCAACAAAGAGAAAGAAAACAAATCCATCTCACAGTCGAACTTACAATTTTAAAATGTTTATTGAAAGTACAAATACTGTTTAACTAACCACTAAGTAACAAGTATTGTTAACAGTTGACTATTATCTAATGCAGCAACCTTTTTGAGGCTCAGGGCTACTTCGTGAGCACCGATAATATGAAGGGCTACGTGACCTGTTAGTGGCAAATTTCAGACTCAGTTTATTACACGTACATAAACTACTTTTGTTTTAATTTATTGTAGTAAATGACATTACAGGTATTTTAAAATTTTAATTCACATAAGAAAGTCAGATTCAGAATTTAAAGCACATATAATAGTAACAATTTGTGGCCAAGCTATTTTTAGGCACCTTAAATGGTCCTCGTGGGCTACCATTCGGCTGTGGGCAAGGCATTGGTGACCCATGATCTAATGAAACAAAGACTTTGTGGAGGTGAGAAGATGGTATTGCTGAAGGCAAGTCAACTTCATGCCTTGCACTTTTAAACCCTCAGATTCCTAATACCCTTGTACAAGGATACAAATATACTAATTACAGCAAAACCTATGTACTCCAACTCAATTTTGACATTTTACATTTTGAAATACAATGACAGATCAAACGGGCAGAACCCTGGAAAGATTTTATACCTTTGGTTCTTGACCATCACAGCTGGACAAAAAAAATTGCCTATGGGATGATTTGAGCAAGATTGTACTTTTATGACTAGAACAGCAAAATAAGTTCCTCATTATTTTTAATGTGTCCTATCTTGTAGTGCTGATGCACCTGAAGTCAAAATTTGATCGACCTGGTAGTCTTAAACCATCAGAGAAAATTGTTATTCCGATTGATTTGAACAGATATCTGACACAAGATGCTACAGGTAGCTGAGTTCAAGGTCATCAGAATTCTTACTCAGTGATGACTTTCTGAGATGCTGCACATTGGCTTTCTTTTTTCCAGTAGATTTTTATCAAATGCTCAAATACATCTTTTATTACTGCATCATCACATCGTGGAGTAAATTACATATTTTTAGCATATTTTTGGCGGCACAGTGGTATAACTGGTTAGAGCATTGGCCTCACAGTTCTGAGGCCTGGGGTTTAAATCCTGGCCCCGCCTCTGTGGAGTTAGCATGTTCTCCCCAATTTCCTTCCATATTCCAAAAACATCCATTCATTGGAGACTCTAAATTGTTCATAGGTGTGATTGTGAGTGCGATTGTTATTTGGCATTTTGTCCCCTGCGATTGGCTGGCAACTAGTTCAGGGTGTACCGTGCCTGATGGCAGCTGGGATAGGCTCCAGCACTACCATGATCATTGTGAGGATAACCGTGTCAGAAACTGGATGGATGGATGGATGGATGGATGGATAGTATAGACTCGTGCACGTGACATCACCATTTTCACGCCGCCATATTGCTGGTCAAAAAGAGCTGCTCGACAGTGTGGCGGACATTGGACTGGAGCAGAATATTCACAATGCCTGAGACTTGTTGTGCTGTTGGTTGTTACAACAGACGAGACAGATATTCAAATAGGTCATTCTATGGAATACCAGCTGAAAAGACAAGAAAAGACTTAAGCGTGATGGATGGTGCCCAACAAAATTCACACAACTGTGTAGCGATCACTTCACTTCAGGTAGGAATTATTTTTCTCAAGTTCAAATTCCCAAGAAGTATTTATAATGCCAAGATAACTCATTTGAGAACAATGTGTTAAAAAAAAAAAAAATGACAGTGAGTCGTCTCCAGCGTACACGCAGTGTGTTGCAGCCACTTACTTTGGTAAACCTCTTTCCTTTTTTCTAATATGCATTGTTCTCAAATGAGTCCAATGCGTATTTTTAAAAAGAAAATAAACCGTCGGTCACACAGACGTTTACAGAAGTTCAACATTTGGCCGCAATGCACTTCCGTGTATGGGGGCTGAAGCGTATCCCAGTGGTTTATTTTCTTTTTTTAAATATGCAATGGATTCATTTGAGAACAATGCATATTTAAAAAAAACATCTGGAAGGGAGAAATTTCCTGAAGTTTAACGTATGGCCGCAACTCGCTGTCTTTTTTTTTTTTTTAATGAATGCGAGTTTGTGTAAAACTAGGGGTCATTTATTTAAATATTGGTATTTATATTGAAAAAATCTGAGTGGCTCCATCGCTATGTGAGATTTATTCTTGATTAAGAAGAGATCCAGCAACGAAGTATTTGTGTGCGTCCAGACTTTTCTACGCTTTTAAACTCTTCCGTGTAAATCTCGACGACTTACTCACCAGATACATGTGTATATCCAGTTGTTCAAGACAAGCGGAAGCGATGTAATAGTCCAATTTCTTATCGGCGAAAACATCGACTGCGGCATTAAATATGGGTTCTCTATGCCAAGTGTTTCTCATTTTTACATGTACCTTCGTTTATTATCACCTTCTAAATCTTTAACAGTATCGGACAAAACGCTGGGCGTCGTGCTACAAGATGTATTTTCGCGTGGTCTCCAATTGACTTAGCATTAAGAATGATTTGTTTGACCGACACTTCCGGCCAGTGACGTGATTTGATAACGTAGGTGCACGAGCTCTATACTTTGGAGAATAGCTTGAAATAAAATTTTATGTCTAGAAGAATACTCTGCAACCAACTATACGTCCATTCATTTTCTTTCCCGGTTATTCTGGTTAGGGTCACAGGGCACTAAAGCCGATCCCAGCTGACTTCGGGAGAATGGCGGATAACATTCTGAACTGGTTGCAACTCAGTCACAGGGCAACAAAATCATAATTGTTTGGATTTTTGCAGATCCTCTTCAGACGTTGTATTCCTAAGGGAGGACATTGCACATCAGTGTAGACATTTCTGACGTTATTGATTTATTATTTCAAAATATGTTGAGACTTTAGTATTAGTCGCTATAAAAGTGCTCTCAAATCAGAGACTCAGAGCAATCCAGGCTCTCTAGAAATTCTGTTGTCTTTGCTGCTTAGGGAAATATTTTAGCAAAACATGTAAGGGGAGATCTATAGCTCAATACATATTGCTTTCCTCTCCCTAACCTCCTCTGCTGTATTCTGTCAACACACCACCTCCGCAGAACAATGAGAATATTCTGTGATCCCCCATTGTGCTAAGACAGCTCACTCCCCCACTCAACTTTTTATTCTTATTTTATTATTTTTTTGTCTAACACCATACTGTATCAGCAGAATTACTGCGGCGCTTCTTCGCTGCTGCAAGAGCCTTGCTAGAGTGTGTCAAGCCTACAGGGGTTTGCGGCTTTGATCTAATGCACAATACCCAGTGTGTGAGGGAGGAAATCACGCATATGTGCTCACACACCCGTACGCAAATGAGAACATGGCTCACATGCACCAACAAATGCTCACACACACCTTTATAGAGACACCAAATGCACCCCTCCTGCAAATTTCTCTCTCTTTCTCTCTCTCTCTCTCACACACTCTCACTCTCTCACACACACACGCACACACACACACACCACACACACACACACGCACACATACACACACACACACATCATGAGAGGTCTACTAAGGTCTAACATGATAGTGCTGGAAAAAGGAGCCCACTTCTTCTAATTTAGAGGAAACCAATACTCTGTTCATAGACAGACGAGTTATTATGCTTAAGGGAGGAGCCACTGAGGGGCAGAAGCCAATGAGGGTGAGGAAAACTATGCCGAGGGGAAGTGATGACAGATTTCCCACTGTGTTACCGATTCAAATTCATCCAGAATGATTTCAAGTGAGCTTTCTGCATGTGTGTGTTCTTATCCATTGTGGTGACGTGTTGCCAATGCATATGCAGTATCCAGTACCGCATGAATGTTGTCCATGCTGTGGTAACGGTGCACACTCATAGCGTGTGAGTGGGTATTACTGTTTACTGAATCGCCTTCCACTTTTTAGTGGTCTACAGGCCATGCAATATTAATGGTAGCGTACTGTTACTTAATGATTCATAAACTGAATTGCAATAGTCCCCATTCTGCTTTTCCTTGCTACTTTCCACTCCATACATGGAGCTTTATTTTTGTTTAAGAAAAAAAAAAAAGTGGCTCATGAGGTTGAAATCAAGTTTTCTTTTTTCACGAGCCTTTCCATGAAGGGCCAGATAATGCCAGTAAATCATCACGATGAACGGATGTTTCCGTAGGGAAATCTTTTACCACCCGCCCCCTAAACTGAGCTGATGTTTGGCCCTGAAACCTGCAGTGACACCACCTAAAGGAAGAAACAAGCAAATGGTCTATTTACTGCAATAAAGAGTCAATTATTTTTCAAAAAGTTTCGAGAAACATTCTCTCTCTTTCTCTCGCTCTTTCTCTTTCTCTCTCTCTCTCTCTCTCTCTCTCTCTCTCTCTCTCAGTCTCTCTCTCACTCCCCCCTCTCTCTTTCTCTCCCTCCACTCATTAAGATATGGCAAGGACTCCTGCTAAGGACTCCTGCTAATTTGGGCCAATCAAACAGAAACAGATTCATTTATCAACCAGCTCCAATAACACCACCAGGGAGTGTGCACGGAAAGAAAATAAGGTTCTTACTCTAAATCTCCTTTGTTGGTTTCTCTAAGCTTTCCAAACTTCACCTCACCTCTGTATTTGATCCACAACAAATATTATTTTAACTTTAATGTGATGCAAAATCCACTGAGAACATTTATCTCCTGTATATCAGGTGTATAATAAAACTTGTACATGTGGCCACACCTCAGAGACATGACACCTCAGACACCTTTCTTAATCTTACACACATTGTTTAAAGTGACATTTGTAATAGTCAGAAAGTAAGCAGAACTCAACCACTGCAATATTCATTAATAAGGAAATGAATAATACTCTCCAAACTTTTCAGACAAATGAGGGCATACATGTTTCGTCTTTTTGTCCACATTTACTGTCAGAAATGTAATCCAAAATGGAGAATCAATAAAAGATTGTACCTTTTGATCACAATTGACAAGCATGTCGGAGCTTGCCAATCAATTGCAAATTGTAAATTCAGTACTTCTTAACAAATATGACAAACAGATGCACAGCTCTAGTTGTAAGCAAGCAAGTTTCTTTCGGCTTGTCCCTTTCGGGGTCGCCACAGCGTGTCATCTCAGATGAACGCATATATATGTTTGGCACAATTTTACGCCGGATGCCCTTCCTGACGCAACCCTTCTCAGGGAATGGAGGCCCCAGTGGGATACGAACCCACAACCCCTGGTTTACCAAACCAGTGCTCTAAACCACTGAGCTACAGGGCCTCTATGCACAGCTCTAGTTGTATAAGATCCAAATTGAATTTTTTTGTTTGTAGAAAAAGCTGCGGCTGTCAATGTCAGGTAAATTAAAATGCGTGCTAGAGATTGATGTAACAGAACTAAAACTTCTGTTCAGTCATCTATGTAGCTACTCATGAAGCCGACTCAGCATTTCATCATTGCATAATATGCTGATGTCACAACTTATGAAAGTTAAATGTTAGCCATTTTGTGTATAAGACGGGTTTTTGCCATTTAAAATTTGACGTGTTGTATCCAGGACGTACCCTCCTCTCCTCCAAAGATCACTGGGATAGGTTCCAACACGCCCACTACCCTAGTGAGGATAAGCGGTGCCGAAAATGGATGGCTTGATGGATTTGTTTTTACACTATATTTTAAAATCCTTAATTCCAAGTGGAACATTATTCTTCAATGGTGCCAAAAATCCACATTTGAAATGTAATTCCCCCACTCCCTTGCTCCTGTGTAATTTTGTTTGGGACAGAGTGAGCAAGCGAGCAATCAGCCATTTTTCCATCAAAATTTCATAAACCAGGTTCCAGTTGTTCCTCAATCAACCACCCAAACTGTGCTCACTTCTCCAAAGGTCACTTTTGAGAATATATTTAAACTATGGCCTGAGGTATGTTTTCCTCAGACAGGAGGATATTTTGGATGTTGCTTGCGCTGTAGTTGACCAATGCGCAATGAAAATGTATTATCTATGCTACGGGTAGAACAATTTAGAAGAAGCTAATGAATCAACCTAATGCTGTCGTGCAAATAGAGCACGTAAAAGGTAACATTTAATAGTGCAGATGGCAACGTACATTTGTGTCTGTTGTTGTTCTGATTCAATTAAAAGCAGAGAGCAGGCCTCGTTTTATGTCTTACTACACAAGCATAATGAGAGAGCTGTGTGGCTGGAAATATGGTGAATTTGGAACAAATATGCATGACCATGTGAGTGCTATTATAAGCACATCAACAATCATCTTCATTTATACTCTCAGTTTCTCAGTTAATTCAGATGTTTTCCAAGCAGGAAACACAAACAAAATATAGCAAAAACATATGGCTAAAATAAAAAGCTTTTTATCTCTTCAAGTAAAGGTTGACTACCACCCAGCATAATTTAACACATTATCAGACATTTTGATATATTCTTGCCATTTACTGTACATAAGTCAAATGAATAACAACTTTGGATCAAATTTACATTCTTGCGACCTCAATTTATGTCGCACGTGTGTTACTATTTTACATATTGGTGTACAATGAACTCCACTGTGAATTAACTGACAGTGAAGGGGGAGGTTTTCTGTGTTTCACTAAAATTTACTTACAGTATCTGATCAGCAAGGTACATACAGGTTGCACAGCTTGTGTACTACAAGTTAAAGAGTTTTAGGTTGTCAGTGTAACGTATGAAATAAAAAACTTTTTCCAACATATTTCATTCGACGCTATAAATTTATTAACTACAAAGAAGATGATACTCACTGAAAATACAATAAATAACAATTACTTAAACTTGATGACAATAAATGTGTGATATACTGTATAAATTTAATATAGAATATTTGTAAATTTGATCCAGACTCATTATCCAGAGCTAAGTGACTCAGATAATAGATGGATAAATCTGTATAAATGAGAAACTTTCTCATTCGAGTAAGTAAGCTTCTCATTCGAATGAGAAACAAGTATTTTTTCCCATGTCCCTGTAGGGGCTCCATACACAAGATATTGAACATTAATATTAGGACAGGCACTGTATTAGTTTGTATCTTGCTTGGGGCTTCTTTCTCAGGAAATTCTATATTTTGTACTTATGTATTTTCTCATAAAATTCTAATTTTACACTGAATGTTTTGACTTCATTTTCTTCTTCATGCAGTCTTTTTATTCTTTTCGGTGTAGTTTAACATTCCTTTCTGCTCAGCACTTTATTTTCCGCCTGCAACTTCTCAAGTGAATAGGAGGAACAACACATGGGTTCTTAACTGCACCCCCATTCCCTATAATATTCTCCAAGAATCGAACACAAGTTTTTCTTTGGCATGCAATCAACTCCCTTCTTATTCACCCAAGTGATGCATTTCAGCCAGCAGCAAACATCTCTACATCCTCTTCATCTCTCCATTCACTGTGGGGGTATATTATGATGAGCGTCGACATGTGCTCAAGGCTGCCCAGCCCCTTTTTCATCGAGGGCCCCCCACCACCTCTCAGTTCCAGCAGGCTTGTACACAGCAGGAATGCCCACCACAGGTGACCCCTCATTTCCCAGCTTGATGCCACTACTATCTACTCTATAACGGGAATTACGGCTCCGCATGTATATACAGTATCGTGATTATATTTTGGGGGAGAAACGGCACTGGGATTGGACCACCAGATGTGACTTGTCTTCCAGTCTGACATTATGTGTCTACTGTAGCCTACGCACTGATCGGTGGATTCTTGTGTGAGCTTCGCCTCTTTATACAGTTGCCTCAGGGTGTTCCGGGACAAGTTCCTGCTCAGACTGTAAATCATGTCGATACCATTCCTATAACTGCATACATGTCAGTTTGCCATATATAAAGAATAACACTTGCTTTCAATTAGGCTGACATACTATATCTTGGTAGAGCATTTTGGTGTCCCACACTGATTTGTATAGCAAGGGACTTTGAATGGTTCAGGCTCTCAATGACCTCCCCTCCCCAGCAAGTAGGTAGGCTAAACTGGTGTTCCACACCATGTTTAAGATATCATATTGGTGAGATGAGGTTCGGAACAGGAAGGAGTGGAATGTTAATAGGCAGTGGTGTTTCTGTGATGCTGCTCTATAGAGAGACAGACCTCCATCTTACTTATCTCCTGTTTGCTCAATTTCCTCCGTGTACATCAGTGCACCTGGGCCTGTCTGCAGCCTCCCAAAGCTCTTCAGCCACAGCCCTCCTAAAATAATAGCCAATCCCGCAATACACACTCCCAAATCAGGACCAAAAGACATTTCGCTTTGTTTAAGATATCCAGTGAAGGAACTTGTGTCCCTGAAGCCATTACAAAGCCAGACATATCACATTCAGCTAAAAGCTCATAGGAGGAGAAGAACCCTCTCTATTCTCAGATGGGGGCTGTATCGGTTTAAACTGTTTTGGGCTATTTTGTTCTTCAGTCTGATTATGAATGTGGATGGTAATAAGTATGCAACACTATAATTACCGTGATGACAATAATCTACAGTGAGCGCATCTCAGCTATTCGTGATTGGCTTCCAATGAGTGAGTAATCGGGAGCCAAAGGGCTTGATAGAGAATTTTAAGTCTGGGTTTATAGAAAGTTAAGAGAGTTTATTTGGTGAGCAAAATCATGTCAGTGAAAATATTGCACCAGGAACAAGAACACAGTGAGAAGTATTTAGCATACAGTAGGTTTTAATGGTGCTGGCCAATAAATAAAAAAACAATAAAACAATAGTCTAAAACAATATACAGAGACATACTTTAAACTCGAGTTTTTTTTTTTTTTTTTGTCCTACTTAAAGCTCCACTTGTCATGCCTATAAACATTCTAAAATAGATATTGTAGTGAAAAATACATATAACATTATTCACTTCAATGTCCATATGAAAAAATAAATATAAGCGGAGAGTGTGTCATCCCGCACAAAGTTGTGGAAGTCTCATTCGACAACCAACTGGTCGCCATACTGCCTGCAACGTCACCAGCTGATGTTAAACCGGGACATTCAGCATTGAAAACGCGTACTGGCAACTTGCTATGGAACACAAAAGCTCTTTTGGAAGAAGAGAACATCTCACAATTGAGTGAAATGACTTGGGCAATATTACCCTATCATTTTGAGCCATATTTTGACGATACGCGGATCACTTCTAACTGACAGACTCCCTAACAGTATGTGGCGTACTCAGGAGGACCCATGCCAGGCGGTGGGGAGAGCTCCTTTCTCCTCCTGCACACAGCCAAACCACCTCTGGGCCGGGGCCAAAGAGGAAGCTGTCGCCGGTGAGCCAACGCTCAAAGTGGGGTCCCCAGACACTGGTGGCCGGTGGGGGGACAGCCCGGCCAAACCCACCCGATTCACCTACGCGTCGGGGCTCACGTCGGGCTCGGCCTTGCGGCGATCCACAAGACTGGAGTGGCCTTGTCGAAAAGGCCGGTGGCAATCCACAAGGCCATGCGGCGCCTGTCTTTCCGCGGCTGCTGCGTGGAAACTGTCCGACGTGCACATCAAAACATTTAGCACCCCTGACTTATGTATGCAGATCTTTTATTACTTAATGAGAGGATCACGTCCCCCCAACATTTTTTTCTTAATAGCTCTATACACACCTACCTGTCATTTGGAACCCATGAAGCTCTCATCCTTTGCACCTGTGAAATCATTTTTTCAAGATGAAGAAGAGATTTTTGAAAAGTATGAATAGTAAATCCATCCTCCCTGAGTGTTCGAACAATATCCAGCAATACAACGAACCGGCATTTTGGCTAACACGAAGGAACAACGAGCTACCTTCCAACTGGTAAAACTAGTATAAACAGACGAGCCAGCCTGAGTACGCCGCTGTTAACGTAGCTTCCTGTTTCTTCTCAGAAACGAATCCCTCGAGAGGATTTTCATGGCGGGAGTGACAAAAAGCCATATATGTCAAAACCATGTTTTGTGGTGAAAAAACGGATGGGTCCATTCCAGCTGCCTTTTTTAATTAATAACATAAGAAAAATCATGCATTTCATGAGAGTGGACCTTTAAGGTATGGGGGTGGAGTGGTTAGTTAAGCAGCAGCAAGCACCAGCATCAAATATGATTGCAGATTCGGAATGGCTTGTTCTTCCCGTGCCTGTGCAAGTTTTCTGCTTGTACTCTGGTTTATCCAAGAGCAAAAACTATGTCTGATCAGTTCATTTACAGAGTCCTCCCATGACCAAATGGCTGATACAATTCCTGGACCTGGTCCTCAGGTAGTACATGGTTGGAGTTTGCTCTTCATTGGGAATAGTTTAGATGCAGAAAACAAATGTTGCTGTATGTTGTACATGTTGCCAATAACCTAATATGGACCCGTGAAACCTTGCAAACGTGTAGAATACCTTTAGGACATATAACAGGGTATAGTAGGTACTAGAACAGGAGACCATTTCTATACGTACTATCGAAAATCCAACATGTTTACTGAGGTGATCACACACTGAGGCCCACAATGTGACATCCTTGAAACCTACATGGAGAACCAACATTTGAAAAGAGAACCCTGTAAATAATGAGCCATTTCAGGCAGTGGTTAACAATCAATACCACCTCCACATATATAAGATCAAAGGTTTCTGAATTCAAATGGTGATTTTCCAAATGGAAAGGGGGTATTTGTCCATTTTATATGACAGAGTAATTACAATGTGAATCGTGCTACCATGTATGCTGCACTATAATTACCTTTCATGACTTTAATCCTCATTTAAAGGGAACATTTAAAAACTCTTTGCAAGATTTGAATGTAGCCTTACTTTACTAATCCGTTCCCTGTTCGATTCTCTGACCAAAGGCACCCCCCTAACTAAGGTGCATTGCATGTAATCTGCACTGTAAACAAAGCAAATTTGGTCACAGCTGCTGCATGACCTATTTGGTAATGGAATTTTACTATAACAGTAAATGTTATTGGTTTGAAGTTTTTACTTTTTTATTATGTACAATCAATGATAAAATCAAAAAGATGGCAAACACTTACAGTACCTTTTAAGCAGAAATGATACTAATTCTGCATCTAGTCTTATGCCCAGTTGGTGCCAAAAGTTTTTTTTTTTTTTTTTTTTTAAATCAGGGGTTGCACATTCTGCTATAGTTTCAGCAAAGCTCCTGGAGCTCAAGGTAACGGGTCAGGAGGAGACGATGGTGGTATGGCTAATATGGATCTGCCCCCTTGTGCACAGCAAATGAGTGCGGTCTTATCTGCCACACCTTCTGTTGTTTATTCAGTCTTTTTCCCCTACATGGTAGTTTCTTAAAAATCTAATTAGAGGCACTTTATTCACAATCATTTTACTAATGTACTGCATTAAAGTTATAGAGATTTTTTTTCTTTTTTAAAACTCCCCTTGAACTCATACAAAATGGAAGAAATCATACTGGGATATTATGCATGGTATGTAGTCACATTTAATCCACTTTTTTATGCATGAAAATCCCAACAAGCACAATATGTGCATGTTAGCTGTGTTTCACTTGTGTACTTTTTGGAGCCTGAGCTTTGTTTTACAGCGCTCAAGGGTTTTGCCGCTTTGCTGCAGCAGCGTCTGGCCTAGCAGACTGAACGTTATGGGGTCCAGTGACATCCCAAGGGTCCGCTCTTTCTGGTCAAAGAGGAAAAGAACCGCATGTGAATCGTTAGGAAATTCAAACCCTTAAAACCCAAGCACAAATCGATAAGCAGAGCTGCTTGTAAAGAGCACGCAAACCAAACAGGCTTCGACTTCCCGATTGCTATACTATCAACATTTCATGATGATGTGACGGGAGCAGCAGCATGCTGAGAAAACCACTTTGGTCATGTCTGTCTTGGTCGGGACGTGATCTGTTAATACCCTTCAGAGATTAACAAATACATGACTATCATGCACACACATCTAAACAAGAATAAAATTACACTCAGTAACCACTCCTGACAGTACCTGTTACAAAAATGGTTCTAGAGTCTCGGATTAAATTTTCAACTGTGACAATTTTCTTCAAGCAAATGAGTGACTTGAGAAAAGCGTTTTTTTCATTTGAAGGCTACCTCTGATCCAGTTATGTGGTGGGAGATGTCTGGCTTTATGAGATTTTTTTTCCCTCTTGTAACCTTTTTTCATCTGCTAGAATGCAATTGCGCCTTGTTGAGTTCTAAAACTCCAAAGTATTTAACCCCTTTCTCCAGCACCGTCAAATCAACTTAAGTCACATTCATTTAGCAAAATTTGAAAACTGGCCATTCACAGATGTAAATATAGCTGGCAGAAAACTGATTACAGAAGATCATAGGCAATTTGCTTCCAAAGACGAAGTCAAGCACGCCTCCAGATTTAACATAGGTATTACGTCCCAGTGAAGTGTTCTGTTTCTCTGTGTCAAATTGTTTCTAACCTACAACGCTTGACCCAGTTGCTCCAGAAGGGTGACACAACGGCAGACTTTTATCTTGTAAAAACACACTTGTAATGGAGGGGATCAAGCAAGTGGTTGCTATTTAACAGGCCCCTCTCTAGCTAATGCCCTTAAATGATAGATTAAACAAGGAGGCTCTTGGTGGTGGGGAGATTCGAGAGATCGTGAGAGAAATTACAATTAGGGGAGTAAGATATAAAGATAGCAGTGGTGTCCCCACACAGCAAGTCTCACACTCATAAATTCTAAATAATCACACTTAGACACAAAAAGGTTTCATAATGTTAGTTGCTTCACATCACATTGCTCTCATGCTAATTAACAAATGCATATGGGCTGAACCAACAGATAGGGTTGGAAAGACAGAGTTTAAGCTTTTTATGGTGTTATGAATGTTGCTCATTACAATGAATAACTCTGTTTCACAAGCACCACCTTAGTTTCACATTTGTCTCGTGAGAGCAGTCATTTAGAAGGAATTGATTGGATGTAGTAAGTTAGACACAATGAAACCTGAGATCATAAAGAACCAGATGGCACTGGGCTACATGTTCCTTCCAGAAGTGACCAATGTGAAGAGGAAGTCCAGAATACTTTTGTGTTATTAGACTGTCTGGTGTGAGTGTAAAGTGAAAAAAAAAAATTTCTGTGTTTTTACACCTTGGTGGCATTAGTTTCACTTGTAAGATGGTGTATCTCTCTTATCGCATAGGAGTTAAGTAAGTTAACTTTTCCTGCCAAAGAGACTCACTTAACATTGACATACTCATTCAAAGGTATTTACCGCTTCATTTACCACCAAGTGGACATGCTGGGTGCTCTCTCAAGTCATTCTCCTCATATGTCTTCTCTTTCACAGATGCATATTCATGCTACATATTTATGCACGCTATCTTTCGGACTGAAACATTGCAAAGCAGTCATCCGGTTCTGATCCTGTCAGGTGGCTTAACACTTTTTTTTCATTCAATTGGTGAAGCTGTCTCACTGCTCCAAGCTCATTAAACGCTCCTGTCTCTTGTATCACATTACATTATGTTGTCCAAAACAGGAGACAATAGATACGTGATCACACATGGAATTATAACAGATTACTGTCACATTAAAGGTATTTATTATCACACATATTCCATGCAAACTCTCTTCGTCTTTCCAATTCTCAAGACACGTTCTGACAATATGTTTCCTACAGTTCAGAGTTTATTTGTGATGCTTCTTGAAACTTCCACCCTCCCCTCTCTAGATCAGCCTGATGGTTACTTATTGAGATTTGTATTAAATAAATGTTCCTCCGACGCCCTGCCACTGTGCCTGAATGTCACAATGTATTTGTGTAATAGCCACATTCAAGATCCTCCCACTCTAAAAAGACACATTGTACTATTTGTTTAGAAGGTAAAGACGACTCTTTGGCTTTGCCCGTATGCTAAATCGAGTCCTGGTGTAGGCAAGGAGAGTTTACTCTATTAGAATTCCTGTGAGGATGCGCAATTTTTTTTTACATTGTCCAGTAAAAACAGCTCTAAATATTTTATGCCATTGACCTACAATTAATCGTTTCTTCATGTGCAATAAATTATCTTGCTCAATCTGGGTGGGTATGAGCTCAGTGAAGTGAAACTACAATTAGTCTAATATGAACTGCTTCAGAGCTCAGACTCCTACGTCTGTGATAGTTTAAAAAGCATACATTCCAGTAAAAGTGTTGAGGGTCAGGCTTTGGCAGCTCCTGGAAAATCATTTAAGTTTTTCAAAGCCCACCTTCTTTCTGAGAAAATCATCGCAGAAGAAAAGACTATTAACACCATACTATATGAATTCTTCTTCTTCTTCTTCTTTTCCTTTCGGCTTGTCCCGTTAGGGGTCGCCACAGCGTGTCATCTTTTGCCATCTTAGCCTATCTCCTGCATCTTCCTCTCTAACCCCAACTGCCCTCATGTCTTCCCTCACCACATCCATAAACCTTCTCTTTGGTCTTCCTCTCGCTCTTTTGCCTGGGAGCTCCATCCTCAGCATCCTTCTACCAATATACTCACTCTCTCGCCTCTGAACATGTCCAAACCATCGAAGTCTGCTCTCTCGAATCTTGTCTCCAAAACATCCAATTTTGGCTGTCCCTCTAATTAGCTCATTTCTAATCCTATCCAACCTGGTCACTCCGAGCGAGAACCTCAACATCTTCATTTCTGCCACCTCCAGTTCAGCTTCCTGTTGTTTCTTCAGTGCCACCGTCTCTAATCCGTACATCATGGCCGGCCTCACCACTGTTTTGTAAACTTTGCCCTTCATCCTAGCAGACACTCTTCTGTCACATAACACACCAGACACCTTTCGCCAGCTGTTCCAACCTCCTTGGACCCGTTTCTTCACTTCCTGACCACACTCTCCATTGCTCTGTATTGTTGACCCCAAGTATTTGAAGTCGTCGACCCTCGCTATCTCTTCTCCCTGTAGCCTCACTCTTCCCCCTCCACTTTTCTCATTCACGCACATATATTCTGTTTTACTTCGGCTAATCTTCAATCCTCTCCTTTCCAGTGCATGTCTCCATCTTTCCAATTGTTCCTCTGCATGCTCCCTGCTTTCACTGCACATGACAATATCATCTGCGAACATCATGGTCCAAGGGGATTCCAGTCTAACCTCATCTGTCAGCCTATCCATTACCACTGCAAACAGGAAGGGGCTAAGAGCTGATCCCTGATGCAGTCCCACCTCCACCTTAAATTCCTCTGTCACACCTAAGGCACACCTCACCATTGTTCTGCTGCCATCATACATGTCCTGTACTATTTTAACATACTTCTCTGCCACACCAGACTTACGCATGCAGTACCACAGTTCCTCTCTTGGTACTCTGTCATAGGCTTTCTCTAGATCCACAAAGACGCAATGTAGCTCCTTCTGACCTTCTCTGTACTTTTCCACGAGCATCCTCAAGGCAAATAATGCATCTGTGGTACTCTTTCTAGGCATGAAACCATACTGTTGCTCGCAGATACTTACTTCTGTCCTGAGTCTAGCCTCCACTACTCTTTCCCATAACTTCATTGTGTGGCTCATCAACTTTATTCCTCTATAGTTCCCACAGCTCTGAACATCCCCTTTGTTCTTAAAAATGGGAACTAGAACACTTTTCCTCCATTCTTCAGGCATCTTTTCGCCCGCTAGTATTCTGTTGAATAAGTTGGTCAAAAACTCCACAGCCATCTCTCCAAATTGCTTCCATACCTCTACCGGTATGTCATCAGGACCAACTGCCTTTCCAGTTTTCATCCTTTGTAGTGCCTTTCTGACTTCCCCCTTAGTAATCATTTCCACTTCCTGGTCCTTCACTCTTGCCTCTTCAACTCTTCCTTCTCTCTCATTTTCTTCATTCATCAACTTCTCAAAGTATTCTTTCCATCTATTTAGTACACTACCGGCACCAGTCAACACATTTCCATCTCTATCCTTAATCACCCTGACCTGCTGCACATCCTTCCCATCTCTATCCCTCTGTCTGGCCAACCTGTAGAGATCCTTTTCTCCTTCTTTCGTGTCCAACCTGGTGTACATGTCTTCATATGCCTCTTGTTTAGCCTTTGCCACCTCTACCTTTGCCCTACGTCGCATCTCGATGTACTCCTTTCGCCTCTCCTCAGTCCTCTCAGTATCCCACTTCTTCTTCGCTAATCTCTTTCCTTGTATGACTCCCTGTATTTTGGGGTTCCACCACCAAGTCTCCTTTTCCCCTTTCCTACCAGATGACACACCAAGTACTCTCCTGCCTGTCTCTCTGATCACCTTGGCTGTCGTCGTCCAGTCTTCCGGGAGCTTCGGTTGTCCATCGAGAGCCTGTCTCACCTCTTTCCGGAAGGCTGCACAACATTCTTCCTTTTTCAGCTTCCACCACATGGTTCTCTGCTCTACCTTTGTCTTCTTCATCTTCCTACCCACCACCAGAATCATCCTACATACTACCATCCTATGCTGTCGAGCTACACTCTCCCCTACCACTACTTTACAGTCAGTAACCTCCTTCAGATTACATCGTCTGCACAAAATATAATCTACCTGCGAGGTTCTACCTCCGCTCTTGTAGGTCACTATATGTTCCTCCCTCTTCTGGAAATAAGTGTTCACTACAGCCATCTCCATCCTTTTTGCAAAGTCCACCACCATCTGCCCTTCAAAGTTCCTTTCCTGGATGCCGTACTTACCCATCACTTCTTCATCGCCCCTGTTTCCTTTACCAATATGTCCATTACAATCTGCACCAATCACAACTCTCTCGCTGTCTGGGATGCTCAGAACTACTTCATCTAGTTCCTTCCAGAATTTCTCTTTCAACTCTAGGTCACATCCTACCTGTGGTGCATAGCCGCTAACCACATTATACATAACACCCTCAATTTCAAATTTTAGTCTCATCACTCGATCTGATACTCTTTTCACCTCCAAGACATTCTTAGCCAGCTCTTCCTTTAAAATAACCCCTACTCCATTTCTCTTCCCATCTACTCCGTGGTAGAATAATTTAAACCCTGCTCCCAAACTTCTAGCCTTACTACCTTTCCACCTGCTCTCTTGGATGCACAGAATATCAACCTTTCTCCTAATCATCATGTCAACCAACTCCTGTGCTTTTCCTGTCATAGTCCCAACATTCAAAGTCCCTACACTCAGTTGTAGGCTCTGTGCATTCCTCTTTTTCTTCTGACGCTGGATCCGGTTTCCTCCTCTTCTTTGTCTTCGACCCACAGTAGCTGAATTTCCACCGACGCCCTGCAGGTTAGCAGTGCCGGGGGCGGGCGTTGTTAACCCGGGCCACGACCGATCCGGTATGGGATTCTTTAGATGAACGCTCATATTTGTTTGGCACAGTTTTTACGCCGGATGCCCTTCCTGACGCAACCCTCTGCATTTATCCGGGCTTGGGACCGGCCTACAGATTGCACTGGTTTGTGCCCCCATAGGGCTGCATTAAACACCATACTATATGAATACCGTATTGAAAAAAGCAACTGTTTTTCAAGCACATGTTGCAAGATTTGAGTGACACTCAACAGAGATCATCATTACATGCTTGTAGTTTCTTGTTAGCCTTGTTTGCTGTCCAGTGTTGACTCCATCAGAATGTATAGAAGTGGGATCATATAGAAAACCGACCTTGATTCTGAGTTAACTATTGAGCAAAGTCTCCATCGAAAGGTAAAATAATTATTTATTCTTCCTCTATGTATTAATTTATTTTATGTTGTGCTGACCTGAGGGTTTACAATTTACAACGTGCAACTGTCCTGTGTTCCAGATTGAAGAATCACTAGGCATCAAAAAGTAAGCACCATTGTAGCACTGTATTTAATAAACCAACCAAGCTACATTATACAGTGAGTTCATGTGTAAGATTTACGTTTGAACATACAGTTTAATTAGGATTAATTAGGGTTAATTTAACTACCAGACATATTTATGAATCTCTTCATACATACAAGTATGAGGGAAATCCTGCTTGATTCTGGTACATAGAAAAAATATTGATTATCAAAGTATGGAGCCAATCAAGGTCTTTCTGTCTGACGTGAGCATTGCACAATGACGAATCAGGTCGTTACAATCACCCATTTCCTAATCTTTAAATATTCAGTTGACTTAATTCCTCATCTTAATGAGCAATGTGTGAAATGAAAGGCCCATACATCATAGAATGCTCAAACATTGCTCATCCTCAGCGTCACATTCAGTCAAGATGAGGATCCACAGGAGATTTTCAGACAGTACACTAGTTTAACTGTGTGCATCTGTGCAGGCCTTTTCGTTTTACTCTATAATTTAATGAGTCACTGCACATAGAAATAGCAGGATCACTATTGAGAAGAGCAACATGCCTTCACAAATATATTGCTTGCTGAGGAGAATCTGCATTGAGAAGTAACTTGTCGGCACAGATGATTCAGAGATGATAGATTACGTATTCAGCGTCTCAAGGACGGTGCAGTAATTACAAAACACTACCAGATCAAACCGCCTTCATGACATCTGTTCGTCAAACTTTATGAAATATCTCCATTTATTCAAAACGAGTGGTGTGTCACAATGAAGGCTGCACACTTGATAGCAGTTATTGTTATCCAGAGGGACCCTTGAGCTATTGAAAAAAGGCCTCAATAATACCACCAAGATCCATGACTTACTTATGAACTGCAAAGCTTACCGCAATGCAAGGTTAAGAGACGAACATTACGTTCCTTTTTTTAACAATCTGACCCTGGATGTCACTAAAATGGTCTTCCCTCTTCTAGTTGTTAATAGAGACAAACAATTGTGACTGTTGGCTTGCAGTTTTCTGGCATAGAGACAGTGAACACTGTTGCTCAGTATATCACAATGCAAACAAAACACATGTAATAGTTGATTACATTTTCCCAGTCGAGCAATCATTCTGCACTCCAAAGTTTTAGCAAACTTCAGCACGTTTTTGCTCGCTCACTAACAAAAAAAAACAGGTTAAAGCTCCAGGACCACTCATCTATAAATACTATAAAAAAAAAAAACATTGCTTTGTCCATTGTCTTAGTTTGGCCAGCATGGCTGAAGTCGTCTCATATGTCAGGTCAGTGGATGATAATGGGAGCCAAATCTGTCACAACTTCTGTAAGTCTGAGGTGGCTCAGGGGCTTTAACCCCAGTGAACTGTAATCGTTCCGACCTTTTGAACCAGGCTTTGCAAGAAATGAAGCACTGTGCTCAAAGCAAAGCAAAGGGTGGTCAGGGGCCAAATGGTGGCTGGGGAATGGGTCAGTGATTACAGTAAGAGGCCATGGCCTTCATCGATCCCTCTGCTCAGGGCGGGGCGGCTGAACAACCAAAGTCCTCCTGACACTCAGAGCCGAAAATGGAGCTGATTCAAGGAAACAGAAAGCGATAGAGGCCAAGGAGAGGCCAGGGACACGGAGAACCAGAGGCACGCACTATGAAGTGTTTCTAAATAAGAAAAGGAAGGGCCATGTCAGGGAGTGTTGTGTACCGACAACATGTGTGAAGGGAACCTACTGTGAACACCCCTGGAGGAACATTCTCTTCTTGCTTCACTGGTGAGCAGTATAAATACATACAGTATGTTCCCATGGCTTTACTTTGAACTTTGGGCTGTATGAGCAAAAACAAAATGAACAGACATGATTAAATGAACGTCAAGGGAACAAAAGTTAATATTTGGTGGCATCACCCTTACTTGTAATAACTGCATCAACCACCATTGACTTTTCCAGACTGTTGCAGTCTTCATTTGAAATCCTCATCCTTTACTGCAGCCCTTTTCTGTTATTGTTTGTGTCTGGGAGTTTCGGTGTCCGCTTCAGGAGGCAAATTGCATGCTCTATTTGGTTAAGGTCCAATGATTGACTTGGCTAGTCTAAGACCTTCAAAACACAGGGAAATGGTGAGGGTATCACAATCCACTGTTTGAAGGTCACTAGTGAAATATCATGCTGGGCTATTGAGGCCAACACAGTTAAACACGATGCCGAGCTATGGAGGCCAACATGCACATTGTGTCTGTTGTCAACGCAGCATCATTTACTTATCATTACCTCCACTACAGCGACAAAACAATATATTGAGAACTACCGTTATCACGAAGGAACGATAAGACAGAAGACAGACGGAGGGAAGCAGTTGCTAAGCTATTGTAAGAAGAAATTGATGAAGGAAAGGATGAAGTTTTGAAATTACATTTAATAACTAATACCTGAAATTCAAATTCTATAAGGGTGAGTACTATGGGGCTTGCAAAAATATATGAGGCAAATTTTTAAGAAACTGTCCAGCTCATATAAAAAAACAAGCAGAAATCTCTCTATTATGCGAACAGATTTAGAATAATCTTACATAAAGTTGAACTAAATCATCAAGTCACTTAATCTAGTGGTTTTCAGAGTCATCACTCGTAGTATGTGGGCCTCTCCAATAGTATGTGAAGGCTCACAGAGTAAAGGTTCAAACTGTGCACAGTATATACACTGACAAATTGCTTTTAAAATCCACTACAGAACATTTATTTTGTTGTTGTTGTTTTTTGTTACAGATCAGTTATATTTAACTTTTAGGGACAACAAAAACTGCAGTACAGTATATCTTTTGGAACGTTTACTTTTTTATGTGCAGTATGTTTGAATAAATTAATTTAACTACATTCTTACCCGCCCCCCACTCTGCACTACTTTCACCTCTTTTTGATGAACACTTCGGCCTACACTGTAACTGAATTTTAATGTTGGTCACTTTGGTGGTATTTTTTTGAGGCTATATCTGATGTAAAAAATTCAAGAACTAATTAGACAGTCATGCTGCATTCACACAGCAGGTCTTAATATCTAGCTGAAACAAGTTCTGCAGGCATAAACACCCCAAATTACACACTGCTACAGAAATAAAAGACAGGTTTTGGGGGTGACAGTACAAACAAACATTAGCAATTGTGGCAGATGTCAGACTTAAAAAAAAAAAGAAACAACTTTTTCCAATGGTCTATGAACAGGCAATCTTCCAATGTCACTTACTGTGATTGTCATTGTGTTCTGCTAATTTAATTCTCATGAGAAAATGTGGCCAGACATGTACACTACCCAGCCACAACATTATGACCACTTGAACAATTTAATGGTACCCCATAAACAACGGTATCAAATAATTTGCCTTCACAAACACAATAATTCACTGTTGTAATTATCCATCTATTTTCTGTATTGCTCATCCTCATTAGAGTTGCAGAAGAGTTGAAGTCTATACCGGCTGACTTTGGTCATGAAGTTGGGTACACCCTGGACAGCTCAATTCCAAGGCACAGTGGTTGTATTTTAAATATCTCAGAATTAAAATGAGAGCGCTACCAATAAATTCCTAACCTCAATTGCTAATATGAAGCTTCAAAATATGAGAAACAGCTTTTCAGATGAAGCAGACGGGGTAACCATTAAAAACATGTAGCGTAAAAGTAGAAACTTTCAATGAGTTTTCAGGCCACTTGAAACCTGCGCCACTTTTTCACATTCTGACACTTGTTATTTTCCTTTTATGAGCCCTCTTCATTGTTTTCCCTCAGTCATTTTACCCCCACTGAGCTAATCAGGACTCTTCTACAGTATACCTGCAGAGAGTATAGACTATAATTTATCCAAACACACACATGCTGTGCACCCACACACCATTTCTACATGCAGAGGTTAGAATCAGGCTTGTCTGTGCTCTTTTAGTTGGTTCGATGCATAAAGATACTATAAGAGCAGATTCACAACTACAAATCTGTTGTAAATACAAAGAAGATCATACTTTTATAGACACCATAAAAGAGTTAAATGGTCCTCTCCCCTTTTTTTTTTTTGTTAGTTGATGTGAGTTGTAGTTATAAGTTGTGAGTTGTGACATGCATTTCCACTAGTATTTTGTTCATAAAGTTATATGTGGTGTTTAATCCCATTTTCTCACAGAAATATTTAGCTAATACTATGGAAAGAATAGCACTAAAGTCATGGAAAGCACTGAGCATCCAATCAGAGTGCTGCTACTGCCCACAGCCTTGAGCCACCACATACGCGGCGATGTGTTGGTCATGAACAAGCCGGGTCTGAGTGCCAACACTTGGAAGTGAATGAAAGGAACTGGCTCCTGTTTCGAAGCAATTTTTGTTTTGTCTTTTCTCATCTTTTCTTTTCTCTTAAACCATGTCATTAGTCAAGGTGCGTGGTTGCATGTATGTGTCCACACTAACTGAGCATACAAACTGGAGTGGGGGAGATACAGGAGAAAGTGAGTGGACAAAATGGAAAAAATTAGTAAATGTGGATACATTTGAAAGTTTACAAACAGTTATAGGGCAGAGTAAAGACTTTGCGAAATGACATTTTCAAATCAGCTCAACTCCATGAACAACCTGTAGTGGGTGTATGCGTCCTGCTCACGCATTACTTCAGTTAGACAAATAAAAAGTAAGGGAATCTGCTTTTTCGAAATATGCTCGTGTGTCTACTATACTTGTCACTGTTCCTACAATAGTTTTAAAATACACAAAAATGTACAACCTTTTTGGTGAACCTCTGTTTGTTTTTTTCTGTTTATTTTTTGTATCGCACACAGTATGTGATATGACAAAAGCAATATAAATAATGTATCCTCAATGTCATGTATTTTTAAATCAATAATTTAGGATCTAAACATGTCGTTACAATTGAAGGAGACAATAAAGAAAGAAAAATAAGTATCCACTGGGACCCGAAAGAACGGACTCTTATTAGCCGAGTCTAAAGATGTGCAGAAATTCCCATCCCTCTTGGAATGGACTTAGAGTTTGCTACGATATTAGTATCTATACACCCACAGTATTTTCACTGAACCTACAATCTCTCTCACAATTCACACAGTTTTTGAAGGAATACAGTTTCCTAGTTTGGACTTGAAACCCACTTTGCATACCAAGTTCTTCGTCATGCCGTGAAAGCACCAACATAGATGTGTGCATTCTGGGTGAATTTCCAACATTTTGAAAAACAGTTTGGAGTTGCACATTGTTTAAGAATCATTCCCTGGCCTAATTACTAAGAACGTGTCAAATAATTGGAGAGTATGGAAATTTTGGGGGTTCCTCCTGTGATGCTTGGTTAGTACCTTGGCTTCCACATCTGTTTGCCTAATTTCAAGTTCATGTCCGTTATTGCATCTGTAAAGCGTTACTCAATCAACACCTTGTGTGGGAGTTTGGAACATGCAGCAAAGGCACAGCTCCGAGAAAGGCTCACTTTACCATCATTCCCTGTCCCCCAAAACAGCTAATTGGAGTATTGCGTCCTTTGGAACACTTTTTTATTAATTTATCAGCCTGATATATCACTGATTAATTTTATGTTTCTCTTTGGAACACAGACACAAATCCTAAAATTGTACATTTCCATGGTTGTCAAACAGCATTGCCTGTGTTTCATCCCACTGCACGCAAAAACAACACAAGTCTGAAGCACAGCCACCTTCAATCCAATGCCCATGGGGATGCTAAATTTAGACTCCACTTTCCATATTTCTTTTCATCGAGGCTAAGGCCATTGCCATCATTTCTTCATCGTGAAAACATCGACTCTGTCTGTGGTGTTCATACAGGGCCACATCAGCTGAAGGCACTAGATGTAGAACCAAACCAAGAAAATGCAATTTTATTTTTCTCGAAGTTTAACTTCATTATTATCCAATGTAATGCAAACAGGTGATGAAGGTTTCATTTGCAAGTGAATTTGTATTTTAAATAGATGTAGCTATAAATGAACTCAACACTTCCTCTTTGGACTACATATCTGACCAATTTTTACAAACTATAGTAGTCGGCTGTCCACTGTTGTTTGTGAGTGAAGGGACACTCTAACTTACAACACATGAATAATTCATGTTCGGCTTGCAAAAATGCATTCAACACATTATGTATTCATCTTTGGCGAATGAAGACAAACTCCCGCCAAACTGCTTGAGGCAGTGAAAAGTGTTGTCTGCACGCAGCCAGGAAAGTACGGAACATTAAAAGGAAAAGTACTCTAAGGGCCTGCGCTGACAGAGGGGGTTCTCAAAACATATTGGAACCTGAAGTTAAATGGTAAGCAGGGTGCAATAGTATTCATTATTTTCATAGAGACACCATCTCAAGGGGATGACGCTTCAAAGAGGTCGACTGCCGTCAGTATTTACACCAGCACTTGCTGTAAACTTGATAAGAGACCGCAAAGTTTACTGATGAAAAGTAGCCCATGAAAAACTGAACGCAATGATCCCTGCATTCTGAGGCTCTGAGAAACTTCACCAAGTCCTACCATCAAGTCTAAGGAAGATTTTCTTTTTTCTATAATCCCTTCACTTTATTCAGTCAACAGCAAATGTGGTCGACTCCTGCCAACGATATTACAGTAATTCGACATCTGATATTTAATGATAATTAATTGTAATGTAGGAGGATGTGGTTAATATATCGTCGAAGACAATGCTCAGGAGGTCTACTGGCTTTTGAGTGAGCGTGTATGCAGTTGATCATGTCTACCCCAAAAGAAGCACAAAAACAATGTAAAAATAATTGTAGTGTGTATATTGCTCCAAGCCTCATGAAAAGATGACCCAGCACCAAAAATATGCACATAAGGACCAATGTGATGTCGGCAAAGTATTGAGCTTTCCCAAATGGTCCAAAAGCTGCCGGATCACATTCGCAACAGGGAGAATTTTGCATGCAGCGCCAGGGTCACGGAGTCAGGAGATGTGAACTGGTAGTAGCATTTAAGCAACCAGATACAGACGTTCAGGGAACAGGGAAATGATTTCATGTACTGTCCCTATGTCAAGGCCTTTTTTACAAAGAAGGTCTTGCCATGACGTGGACAGGTGACGACTTTAACTAAGCTTAATTTCCCGAAGCCAAGGAAAAACCTCGTTAAGTCCGTGTGCACAATATGTAGAGTGCATAGGACCGATGACTCACCACAAATAGACAACTATTGGGTGTCAATGTTTCGGGAAGTCAGACCCAATCACAAGACGGGAAGCCTAATTTCCAATGCAAAAAAGGTCAGCTCTTTAAAAAGTGTACCATACAAGACCACGATCAGCAAATGTTTGACGTCACTTGAACGAGGATGATGAGCCGACTGAGCCTCATTCCGGGCACATTCAAGCACTAAGATGACCATAAAGCATGGAAGCTTCTTGACTATGGTTGATGGCAAATTCTACAGCCAGACTCTTTACCAGCTGACCCACCGTGCCGCCCGAGTTAAATCAATGATATGCAATTACTTTGTACTCTGAGCAGTGGTGGTTCTCGACCAGTTTTACTGATGCGGCTGAGCTGGAACCTTGGTTTTGTCAGAACACATTCAACATGCTTTTAGGTAACTTTTAAGCAATTTGGATTTCTTAAAATTTTGACAGGATAAAAGTTGTTAGAAATACCTTATTACCTCAAATTTGAAAAAATGCCAAACACTATGAAGCAAAAAATAATGTCAGAAAAAAAATATTTTTATTGTGTGTACCCTGCCTTTACCACCCTCATCGCTGAAATGATGTGTGGGTGTTTTTTTTTTCTCTCTGTGATTTGAGAGGGTTGTAGCACATCTATTTCAATCACCCCAATATTTAATCACAATTCGCAAGTCCTCATTTTCTTAGTAAAAAAAGATAGCAGAGAGATGATTTGACTAAGTGAGACAGAAAAGAGCAGCTACGTGTGTGTTTATATGGTCGGCACCTTCTTTTTTCTGCTGTTTATCTGTATCTCTGTTGGGGCGTCTGCAAGTTCCCGCTGTGTGTTTCTGGATGTTTGTGCTTACTAACTGCCAAAGCAAGGAAGCAGGCACCTCATCGTGTCAAGGGCTGTAGGGATGTTCAAACCTCAGCCAGCGCGTGTGAAATACAGATGTAAGAGTGGCTTCACAGTTTTCCCTGTTGTTACCACTCTTCTATGATGAGGAGATGAACGGCCTTTGGGTTTTGACATGACGAAGGCAAAACAGAATGATAAATGGTCCCAACAGCTTTCATCCCGCCCAACGCCCCCGTTTCTCCCCATTGCCAGCGCTCCACCCTGCTCTAGATAGCATGAAAAAACAACAGATTACAAAATAATACAGATGCAGTGACACAATGAGATACAAGGCCCTGCCCTCATGTTTTACAAGTTGCCATATTCAAAAACAAGCCATAAATTATTAAGGCAAACCATGATCACTGCTATACTACAGCGATATCCCCATCCACCTTTTCATTCCTGAATACAGCTGTCCTTCAGGGGTGCATTGTCGGCTCAGTCATTTTCTCCACATAACAGTATATGCTACATCTGTAAAAATAAGTAAAAAGCAAATAAAAATAAATAAATAAAGTAATGACGCAGGCCCTATTTAAGATGTTATAATCATGGATTGCGCAACATTTTCATAAGTCAAAGGCAACGTCAAATTGAATTGCAGGTTGCTGTAATGCATTTAGCTGGGTCTTGAGAATACTTCCCACCCATGAACTTAAACACCAAGTAAATCGATTTTGACCTGCTCGTTTCTGAAAGTATGTCTAGAGACAAGCTGTTCTGAATTTGACCAAATTATGTTGGACAGGTGGCTCATTTTCATGAGACAGGACTGTCCCCCTCAAAGTAGCCTTAATTTCCACAAGGCACATAGTACAATATGTCATGTCATTATCCAAGCTGTTTATTCTTGTTTAGGAAATTGGAGCCTATCCCAGCTAGCTTTGGGTATAAGGCGGACTAGACCCTGAACTGGTCGCCAGTCAGTCGCAGGGCAAATATTGACAACATCACGGAGTGGGAATCGATCCAACACTGCCCGCACCAAAGGCAGGCATGTGTACCACTACATTAATGTTCCCACTAAGCTAGGCGCCTGCACACTTGTCGCACACTCAGCGCAGAGGAAAACAGATCCAGCGCAGTGACGAGAGGCTGACGTCATTTTTTTTTTTTTTTAAACATGGCACAAAGAGCACAAAGAGCTGCTGCTGCTAGGCCACACCAGGCCACAGACTACTTCCTAGTTTACCTGACACTTTCCTCCCCCTCCATTTTAAAGGGGTACACTCATAATTACAAACCGGTGTATGTGAATAATAGAAGAAAAAGTGGTGAAACTGAACGATATTTTCTCTTTTTTGAGTAAAAAATGTCTGGTCTGAAGCCAAAGTAGAAAGTACAGGATGAGATGGTGTATAATGTTAAAATTCCACCTTGGCACAGCCTAATTGAGGACGAAAGCACAGACAATACATTGTCCAAAAAGCTAATTCTCTATTTTAAATGTAGGAGGCAACATAACATTAACCCTAAAACTGTTTGGAAGCGACATTCAGCTTTCAACATGCATTGCGAAAGATATTCTGCAAGCAATAATTCAGTTTTACACCAAGAAAAACTGACAGGGATATCATTGTGGGTCGAAAAAAATGAAACAAAGTTGGAAGCGACATTTCAAATTCATAGTTAATAGTTGGCTTGGTATGTATTTGTATTGTAATGTATTTTTTTGTTTGTTGACATTTTCAGTGTAAGTTAGAAGAAACACAAAATTATTAATAAAAATGTTCTGATGGGAATGTAATCTGAACCTTTTAATGAGCCATGTAACTTCAATAGATGACTGATTGACCACAGTCATACGTCTGATGTTGCTCACAGTGGTCAAAGGGGGCGCCCTTTGTGTGTTTACTGAGATATGTAAAACATTTTGAGTGAACATTGCACTACACCATGAGTGACTCTCTCTTGTAATATAATATAATATAATATAATATCTTCTTCTTCTTCTTTTCCTTTCGGCTTGTCCTGTTAGGGGTCGCCACAGCGTGTCATCTTTTGCCATCTTAGCCTATCTCCTGCATCTTCCTCTCTAACCCCAACTGCCCTCATGTCTTCCCTCACCACATCCATAAACCTTCTCTTTGGTCTTCCTCTCGCTCTTTTGCCTGGGAGCTCCATCCTCAGCATCCTTCTACCAATATACTCACTCTCTCGCCTCTGAACATGTCCAAACCATCGAAGTCTGCTCTCTCGAATCTTGTCTCCAAAACATCCAGCTTTGGCTGTCCCTCTAATGAGCTAATTTCTAATCCTATCCAACCTGCTCACTCCGAGCGAGAACCTCAACATCTTCATTTCTGCCACCTCCAGTTCAGCTTCCTGTTGTTTCTTCAGTGCCTAGCCTCCACTACTCTTTCCCATAACTTCATTGTGTGGCTCATCAACGTTATTCCTCTATAGTTCCCACAGCTCTGAACATCCCCTTTGTTCTTAAAAATGGGAACTAGAACACTTTTCCTCCATTCTTCAGGCATCTTTTCGCCCGCTAGTATTCTGTTGAATAAGTTGGTCAAAAACTCCACAGCCATCTCTCCAAATTGCTTCCATACCTCTACCGGTATGTCATCAGGACCAACTGCCTTTCCATTTTTCATCCTTTGTAGTGCCTTTCTGACTTCCCCCTTACTAATCATTTCCACTTCCTGGTCCTTCACTCTTGCCTCTTCAACTCTTCCTTCTCTCTCATTTTCTTCATTCATCAACTTCTCAAAGTATTCTTTCCATCTATTTAGCACACTACCGGCACCAGTCAACACATTTCCATCTCTATCCTTAATCACCCTAACCTTCTGCACATCCTTCCCATCTCTATCCCTCTGTCTGGCCAACCTGTAGAGATCCTTTTCTCCTTCTTTCGTGTCCAACCTGGTGTACATGTCTTCATATGCCTCTTGTTTAGCCTTTGCCACCTCTACCTTTGCCCTACGTCGCATCTCGATGTACTCCTTTCGCCTCTCCTCAGTCCTCTCAGTATCCCACTTCTTCTTCGCTAATCTCTTTCCTTGTATGACTCCCTGTATTTTGGGGTTCCACCACCAAGTCTCCTTCTCCCCTTTCCTACCAAAAGACACACCAAGTACTCTCCTGCCTGTCTCTCTGATCACCTTGACTGTCGTCGTCCAGTCTTCCGGGAGCTTCGGTTGTCCATCGAGAGCCTGTCTCACCTCTTTCCGGAAGGCCGCACAACATTCTTCCTTTCTCAGCTTCCACCATATGGTTCTCTGCTCTACCTTTGTCTTCTTAATCTTCCTACCCACCACCAGAATCATCCTACATACTACCATCTTATGCTGTCGAGCTACACTCTCCCCTACCACTACTTTACAGTCAGTAACCTCCTTCAGATTACATCGTCTGCACAAAATATAATCTACCTGCGTGATTCTACCTCCGCTCTTGTAGGTCACTATATGTATGTTCCTCCCTCTTCTGGAAATAAGTATTCACTACAGCCATCTCCATCCTTTTTGAAAAGTCCACTACCATCTGTCCCTCAAAGTTCCTTTCCTGGATGCCGTACTTACCCATCACTTCTTCATCGCCCCTGTTTCCTTTACCAATATGTCCATTACAATCTGCACCAATCACAACTCTCTCGCTGTCTGGGATGCTCAGAACTACTTCATCTAGTTCCTTCGAGAATTTCTCTTTCAACTCTAGGTCACATCCTACCTGTGGTGCATAGCCGCTAACCACATTATACATAACACCCTCAATTTCAAATTTTAGTTTCATCACTCGATCTGATACTCTTTTCACCTCCAAGACATTCTTAGCCAGCTCTTCCTTTAAAATAACCCCTACTCCATTTCTCTTCCCATCTACTTTGTGGTAGAATAATTTAAACCCTGCTCCCAAACTTCTAGCCTTACTACCTTTCCACCTGCTCTCTTGGATGCACAGAATATCAACCTTTCTCCGAATCATCATGTCAACCAACTCCTAAGCTTTTCCTGTCATAGTCCCAACATTCAAAGTCCCTACACTCAGTTGTAGGCTCTGTGCATTCCTCCCGACCCTCGCCTGTTCTCCGATCGACCCCGTAAGCCTGACTCCTTTGACACTGCTGCCTTCCTTGAACGTTCTCCCGTGTACCGACTCCTGCCTGCCCACTGACCTGCTCTCTACGCCCGACGTCCCAACTACCGCTGCTGCACCTGACTGCCTGCCCGATCCCCGACCATTCAATAATAAACGTTTTTCCTGAATTACCTCTGTGTCTCCCGTGTCCTCCTGCATTTGGGTCCTACCTCCGTTCCGATGGGTCGTGACAGAACGATCTGGCCTCAACAGGACCCAGCAGGAAAGATCTGGCGTCACCGGGACCAAGCCTGTCCGATCCGGGTAGTTCCATGACGTCCTCCGCTTCCGTGTCATGCACTCTGCCGGCAAGCTACAAATACGTCCCGACCACGACCCGTCCCACACCTCATATTCTTTTGGACTCTGATTTTTCGGACTATGATGAGGACCTTGATTTGTATAATCGGCTGCCTGACTATGACTCAGATTACTTCGACTATGTGTCTCTTTTCCCGATTTTCAATCCCGGCCAGTTTGTTTCACCTCCCCGCGTCTCCAGCTCCCGAGTTTCTTCACCCGGTAGGTCAGAGTCCTCCAACACGTTTGTGGGAACCCGCTTGGCCATCTACCCGGGACCCCCGCGTGACGGCCAGAGGAGACAGCCAGGCCGGGGGCTCCCTTGTGCCTCCCGCTGCGTGGCAACAAAGACACCGTCCTTGTCCTCCTCCTCCTCGCCGGTGAAACCAGCAGACCCGCAGCTGGTGGCAAAGCTTCCAGCCCAGGAGGAGGAGGAGCCGCCAAATCACGAGGTGTTCTGCCGCGAAATGTGGGTGGAGATAGAGCGGCAGAGCGCCGAATTGGCGGCTCTTACGGTCCAGGTCCGGCAAGGATTAGAGAACGAGCCGAACTACACTGACGTCGCGACTGCGACGGACTCGTCACGCGGCAGTGTCAACGGATCCGCTACCAAGCAAGGCTCATGTCGCTGTCGCAACGGATCCACCACCTCGACACGCCCACGTTGCAGTTTCGACGGACTCATTAATGACTTATGCCCATGCCGCGGTTTCAATGGACTCGTTTCTGACTCATGCTCACGCGACAGTTGGAACTGACCCGCTCCCAAGACACGCCCACATGGCAGTTTCGCCTTGCCATGCTCACATCGTGGTTTTGACAGACGCGCTGCGACCGATTCTCAAGTCACAGCATCCATCGACTCCTCCCCCAGCCGAGCTCACGTTGCGCCTGGAAGCAGATTCATCACCGCGTCACACTCACGTCGCGGTGGCGACAGGCTTCCAGGCGGCCGTCGAAGGACAAGGATTGGATTTACTATCGGAGATGGTCCTGCCAGAGCGTCCGCAACGTGTGTTTTCCTGCACCTGACTTCCTGCCCGATCCCCGACCATTGAATAATAAACGTTTTTCCTGAATTACCTCTGTGTCTCCCGTGTCCTCCTGCATACCTTCTTTACAACTGATGCCAAACTGTATAACAACCTCATCCCCCTGTGAGACAACCTAACAAACAGTGGACATTTAGAAATACGCCTTCCGCTTGTTTTATTTTTTTGTGGTTTCTTGATTGATATTTTTATGCCTCGGTTGACCTCCTGTGTGGCTTATTTGTCATTATTCTTTTTTTTTCAAATAATACATTATTTTATTTCAATCTGACCTTTGCAGCACATTGATTCAAGTCTGTTTTTTGTAATTATGAATTTGAAAAAAAACCTTTACGTGCTATTATTCCTTAGATACATATTTATTAGTTGAGGCTAGCTTCATATAGCTGGCAGGTTGTAGTCCAATGTTATGTTATTTATTCTGAAAAAGGAAATTGACACTTGCAATCCATATATAAAATGCTGAACCAAGAAGGAACTGTAGAACCTTTAATGGGATTCACTCGACCAATGTTTTCTGACCTTTGATGAACCAAGGCACCCATTTTACATCAGAAATATTGTATAAAAGTATATAATGGGCGCCAGCACACAAACGACCCTCATGAGGGTAAGTCAGACGGGAAATGGATGGATGGATGAATACTGATGTAATGTCTCCATTTACTCACAAATATTCAGTGCATAATCTGGGCCTGTTCCATTGAACACGAAGCTGTTATACTTGCAGGAAGCCAATATTCTATTCTATGAATGGCAGCAGACGGATACACACGGTTATTATACCTTTTGTTAAATAATGGGACAATGTTTGACTGGTCTGCCTATCACTATATGTTGCCTGGCATAGGTAGATATATATCAATAAAGATTTTTTTGGGCAGATAAACTCACTCATTCACTCACCATCCACCTCTTATTCATAACAGATTTTGTCATCAAGAGTCTTACAACTTCAACATGGGCGAGTTATCATAAAGAATATATCACACATTTAACAAAACAAACAAACATACACATACCGACACCAGAACATAAATGGTAATTTAATTAAACATTAATGGTACTGGCCCATGACTCACCTCTACCAATGTTTTTAATCATTTTGCTGTGCAATGAAAACATCACCTCCAGGACTGGGACAATCAAGAGAAAAATTCTCAACAAAGAAAAGAGAAGAAAAGAGCTACTCGAAATATGAACAAGCAACTGACAATCTCTTGGACATGCCATTTTTTTTTTACTGATATTTGTTTTGTTTTGTGTGTGTGTGTTAATCTGGCCACTGTACACGCTGATGGCACAAATAAAAAAAAAAAATGCATCCTGGCTAATTTGAGACGTGGCCTATAAGAGGGCACAGTTAGGTGATAGTCTGATGGTCTTGTTGTCTATGTGCTAATTAATCCACAGGGATCACTAGCAGGACAGGTGCTAATGTTGCTAATGAATCCATGCATTTCCTCACACCCTCACCCTTCTAAACGGAGTGTAAATGAGATACCCCCCCCTTCTCCGTATATATGTAACATTAATGTCTCATGATGTCAGTTAGCTTTCATTAGCATTTGACTGTTCGCTCTGTTGCATTCCCCTCTCACTCCTCTTAATATGATCTGCCCGTCTTTATTCTTGCAGGCAGCAAGGAAGGAACCGGCAACAAAAGTGTGCATGAATGCTTGTAAATGAAAAGCTATTTTCCAAAACACTTTAAATCCATTTTCATTATTCTGAGAAAAATTAAATGCATCCAGATCAGCAAATTTTATATTTTGTCAAATAACTAGCCCGGTGTGAGCATGTTCAACTAAATATAAGTCTCCTTACACAATAAATGGGGTGCCAAGATCAATATTTTTTAAATGTGGCTTTTATCCACATTTTCGAAAAGAGCGCTACAACTGGTCACGGGTGAGCATTAGGTATCATTATATAAAAGTCATTGTACAAGAGATTTTGGCAATGATACAGTAGTTATTTTCATCAGTTGCGGTTGGATTGTTGCTGGAGTAGGAGGAGAATGGGATCACGATTTATTATGTCATAGCTTGCCAGCGGAAAACCTTTCTGCAAGATGCAAAAACACTTTTTGAAGTTCTCTGTAAATAAAGTTGAATTAAGTTGAATAATGTAATGCATGCAACAGCTTACCAATAGAACTAGATGAGAGAGGAGAGAATGTGGGAATTGAGCAAGGCAGTGTTGGTGATGCGTAAGGAATGTTTTTATAGTGTCTGAATATCTGTAAGAACCTGAGTGGATATTTTAACCTGGGTTATTGTTAGACATCCCAGCATAAGCAATTCCAGTCCAAAGTGTGTCTATGGAACTGATTAGTGAATAAAACCATATCACAACCATGATAGTCAACTGGTGGAAGGAGTTGCTGTGCCAGCACACTGAGGAAGGGAAGCTCCCCTCCACCCTCGAGGAGGGAGCGATCCAGCATGGCCATCATGTGATGGAATCAGGCAAGAGGATGTCACCCCATCTCAAGGATCCAGAGTTCCCCAAACAACCCCCAAGGGAGGGAATAAGAGGACTGCAACCCCCAAGCACAGTCAACACCCCCTCCCCACACCCTCACCCATCACACCTCAGCACTGGCACCACCCTGAATTGTGATCATGTGTGCTGGGCAGTTTGGAGTAAAATTGGGGAGACTGGTAAGAGTGTGATGAGATGGTCAAGGGGCAATGGTGACCCGCAACTGTTACCCCACTCTGGTCAGCCACCTCCCCAAAGGATGTGCAAATATATGTGGTTCATTAAAAATCAGCAGTGGAAAGGCATGGTGGGCCAGAGAGCAAGCTGGAGTGCTGGAACAACTGGCCGAGTGTCCTCCCCAACCCAACACTGTCCTCCCCCCACTGACAGGTGTATGATTCATTGAAACTGGAGGATTGGCAGGGCAAAGAAAAGAGCGACTGGACTAGATACCAGAAAATATTTGCCAGGACCTGTCCAGCCCCCACCCCAAGTGTCCAAGTAAAAAAAAAAAAAAAAGTCGTGAAATATCAAGCTAGACTCTGTCATGACCCATCGGAATGGAGGTAGGACCCAAATGCAGGAGTACACGGGAGACGCAGAGGTAATTCGAGAGAAACTTTATTATTCAATGGTGGGGGATCGGGCAGGCAGTCAGGAGCAGCAGCGGTAGTTGGGACGTCGGGCATAGAGAGCAGGTCAACGGGCAAGCATGAGTCTGTACACGGGAGAACGATCAAAGCAGGCAGAAGTGTCAAAGGAGTTTGGCTTACGGGGTCGGTCAGACAACAGGCGAAGGTCGGTACACACGGGTTGACGATCAGGGATACGGGAGTGCTCGAACGGGGCATGAACCTCAACAATCTGGCGGAGGACCAGTCGTCATCGGGGTCCTATATATACAGGGGATAATCAGCCCGCATGAGGCGCAAGCGTGTACTTCCCAATTAGCGCGACCGCCCGGGCACCCGCACAGCCCGGGCTGGAGCGGCAGGATGATGACAGACTTCTGTGTGCCCATCCCAACTGCCCAGTAGACCTCAAAGAATTTTTTTCCATTTTGCGATTGGTAAATGTATTGAATTAGTACTTGAGATTCATTTGTACACATTTGAAAGGAGCTTTGTTTATTTTTGTTTTATGTGTGTAGCTCCACTATTTTCTGAACAAAAATGAGTGGTTGAAGCGTATTCACACGTGTTGGGATTCTATCAATGATTACGCTTCTTACTTTGCAGTACTGAAGGAAGTTACTGCCTCGGATTTGAAATTTTTGGAATAAACTGTCACAAGTTCATTTTTATTAAGTGATTTAGGCGGTCAATTCCACTTTGTTCCTATGTGCTGAAGTGAGTAATGAATTTGTGAGTCCCCCAATGTTTTATTCAGTGTCGAAGTTTAATTTTGAGTAAATAATCATCCCTTACGTCAATCATGATCTGAACAATGATGAGGCATTTTGCAGGTGTTTTAGGGATTTTTCGCAGTTTTTCACTGTCTCTCTGTCAAAGATTATTCAGCTGATTTTCGAATGTGATGAGGCTCCGGGAGCTGACTGGCACGCTACAGGAAGAACCCTCAGCATTTTCTTCTCTGCTGAGCGTTAATGGATTTTCTTTTGGACAACATTGACGGTTTCACCTGCCATTCAATGTGCACCTTTAGCAGCAAAGCAGGAATATGTCTTTCTCAACCATAAAATAAAACTTGAGAGGCTGTTTTGTGTGGGCAAGTTTCCTTTCAGGGTAAAGCAACATTTCTATCCATCATTTAACATCATCCTATGATATACATAGTGAGCTAGTTTTACATTATGTATTGTGAGCCAAGTGTGTTTTTTTTTTTTTTTCGAAGGCCAGTTGGCACTAAAAGGAACAACCAGTGCCTCTCTGACTGAAAGGATTTTTTTCTTCACTGTCTCACTGGTTTGTTTGCCTTTTATTGCAGTTCTATTTTAATCTCATTGCATTCTCGCACTATGCCAAAACCCTTTACTTTTCTTTACTTATCATTACTTAAAGTAATCCTAATGGCATGCATACACTGAAACTGAAGCATGTCTGCAGTGTCTTCAAGGTCAGATCATCTCAGCAGCATCATTTTGGTCTGCTTTCATCCATTGCATGAAGTTCAATTGCAGGCTTGAATAATCATTCCCAAATGTCTGGTGCCAAAATTATGGTATTCATCTTAAAATGCAGTACGGGCATCCTTTTTTTCCCAGATGGTGGAATTTGGGATACTTGAACAAAACTTCAATGAGGCATACTGAGCTGGGGGAAAAGAAATGCTTTGTTTTAAGCTACTAGTGAAGATGTATTTTGATCCAGAGGAAAAGAACCACACACAGTTTGAATCAAGTACTCTGAGAAATGTGGTTCACCACAGAGTATAAATATTCAGTCAACGTGACTCCCCCTTTGGGATCTGGTTGGACCATCAATATGATGGATTAGTCTTTGCCAAGTGGGGATACATAATCACTCAAAGCAATAATTAAAGCAATAATTACATTAGTCCCACGGTGAAGTGCACGACACACCAAAATTTCATTGTACAAGTCCTAAAGCAAAATAAACAACTCACTTGAAGGACAAGTAGAGAGTGCACATCTTTATAGGTCATCTGTATTGACATTGTTCAGCCTCTTTGCATTATGTGTACATGACAGCAGGTTAAATATAGATTAACCTACAGTCCCGTCTGTGTTGCATCCATCCCGACTCACATTCTTACAGCCTCTTGTTGTAAATTCCTCCGGTGGGTGTTTGGAATCTGCATATTCCCGCTCGACCTTGTGTCACACATCCACTGGCTCCCATTCATAGTGTGTTTATCAGCTCAATGAAGTGAGCGTTATCCAGGGACACGAGCAGATTCCGTACGTTAATAAGGTCTTTATGGGTGAGAGAGTTGACTTGACTGTGACTCTCCAGCTGGGAGCACAGCACTTTGAAACTCTGCGTGAGCATGTGTGTTTGTGTTTGCTAACAGGTTCACGATGTAGCCTGTAGCAAGTGAGTCTAGCAAGGCTCAAGTAATTCATTTATCGCCAAGTGACAGCTTCAGCTGTGGGGCAGAGGCTTGGCAGCCATTGATAAACGGATAGGATTGATTTATGCAGAAGGCCGGTGCACGTCTCCCATTTTGATTATTTATTTATTTTTTTATCTTTGCTGACATGTACATACTGTATGGGTTTGCCCATATAATGGAGTCCGCGTTGCTCCATTGTGGCCTGAAGCTATGCTTTTATTTATATTCTGGAGGTCTTTGGAGAGTTCCTCAAGTTGTTTCTTAGTGAAGAGATCCATCAAGCTGGCGGAGGAAAAACGGCCGAGGAACAGAAGTCAATTGGGAGCACAGTGCACATCAGAGGAAACAATAGTTCCTGAATTATTGAGTCCTTCCTGTGCCATCAGCCATTTGCCCCGGGCTTAATGGGTCTCTAAAAGGTAGTGTGAGACAGGCCAAACAGTCTTCCTTTCTTTTTTTTTTTCAAGGTTAAAAAAAAAAAAAAAAAAATAGCTTTCCCTTTCAAGACAGCAGCTCTACTCAGAAATCTTACTATGATTTATATTAGTCTTTATTGCTCTACTTACACTTTCATTTTAGATGACCTGGAGAATGAGTCCTTCTATAAGAGGAACACTTGACTTTGCGTTTGCTATTCATTGATGAGTAATACTGTACTGTACTGTATGTATTCCCCCTTGACTGAAACGATCTTTTAGAATGTGTGCATATGCTTGACTCTCAAAACCACAATTGGTCCGATACAGACTAATGATGGTCAAAATGCTCCTCGGTTCATAAACCATCAGTTTCTTGGACTATCTCCACTGATTTACACTTATAGAATGGATGCATCATTTATTCATCAGTAACTCTAAATTAAGTACACATGCCTTATAAGAACTTGGTTATGCCCAAAAACACAGATAGCTTTTGGAATGAGTGCTGGGCTTGTTTGGCAGCATATTCCATTATTCTATACTTTCTGTGTCTGGTTAGAGATCATCACTGGGCTCACTGACAATATCAAATCACATGCCTGAAACATGAATGTGTCCAGTGACATGCAGACAGTTGTCCCAGTCTGATTGACATGACATCCAGAGAACAGTGCAGGTGGGCCATCTGCATAAAAGTCATTTTTTTTTTTTTTAAGGAATGCATTAAGCCTATAGTCCTTGCAAGAGCTTCTAAATCATATCCAAGTAACACTCACATGCACCATTACCTCAGTAACATGGAAGTGGCAGGCTGTGAACTGCAACTGCCTTCGCTGCAAGCCCCAATGTCACTTGGCACACACTTACCCAAGATTGTAACTGTGTTCTCCCACTGCCAGTTTGGGTGTGAATGCTGTCAGGTCATTCAAATCAACACATGGAAAAGGCAAACACATTTTCTCTTCCTGTTTTTTCCGGAGTATTAACAACACTAATCTAATTCTAAATTTAATTCAGTCAGCCAGTAATACTTTATCATCATGCATGCAATGTTCTTCAGTGGAGGGTGGATGGAGGGCCATGATAACTCATATTAAAATCTGCATTTATTGTGTAACTGGAAACCAGTGGAAGAAACATATCTCAACATGAGGTGCCTGCATAACACTTGACTAAGTTTTGAGTCACTCACACTGAACTCATTTGGACACAGAAGTGTTGATAATTTTCTGTTATATTGTAAGAATACTAATGCTGTATGTTTGTGGGTTCATTTTTATAATGCATTGTAATGTGTGGTGTGAATAGTACTTATACATGCTATTACAATAAAGTCTGACGAGATGAGATATTCAGAGGCTCTCAGGGCAAGGATGCTATTCCTTCCCATCAAGAAAGAGGAGTCATTAGATGTATTTGCACTTCTAGATATGCCAGCTGGATCCCTCTTTTGGGGTGTTCTGGTCACATCCAGCTTGGAAGACAGTTTGCTTTCATGAAATAATGAATGAGCTGAATGGATAACCTGTCAGAACAAGCAACCTTCAGTAACAATTGGGGTATGTTGTTAGGGAAATGAACATAGAAAACCTATAGGTCCTCATCAGTCTGATCCATTACCTTCCAACAGAATTCCATTTCATGACTAGATTTTGATTTCACCAACCAATTACAGTCTGCGTCGTGAGAAGCTTTGATTATGCCATCAAAAAAATTACAACTTTTGAGACAGATTTAGCTGTCAGCTCATTAGGTTTAAGATTTCTCATTTTATTTTGATATACTACTGCTGATTGGTTGCTTCTGAATCGCTCAAGAGTGATAGGAAGTCAGGTATTAACTCTGCATGCATTAACTCTCCCACTTCAAAGCCACAACCTGTCAGCAACAATAAACATGATGATATTAACCAATTAGAAATCAAAAGCTGTAATGCTTTTTAGCGTTCCAAAGTTTGTATATGCTTACCAAGACTGACAGGAGTTATGTGACACTTCAATCTATCAGAAAGCAGTTTTTGCTATGGGAACTCCTCCAAGGAACAAGTATTTGTCACCAGTGAAAACAACAGATTCTTAATGTCTAAAAAATGTTTGTATGACGTTTGTATGATTTTGTCAGCTCTCTCTCTCTCTCTCTCTCTCTCTCTCATGCATGCACACGTACCCACAAACAACATTTTTAAGAAGTCAGCAGGAAATTGGTAATGTTACATGTCAGAAAAAAAGAGGTTACAGCACCTTCCTTGTTTACTAAAATGTGGAATCTGTCATTGTTTATGGCTCAGAAAAAAGGGCAGTCACTGGTAAAGTCTTGTACGACAAGGTATTTAGGGCTGCACGATATTTTTTCTCAGTATCACAATCTCCATGTACGCATCTTAAATAATCATGTGGCAGGGTTAGCTGCGATGTTGGCGTACTGTATCATAGAGTGAATCCACTCTCATCTTAAAAATGACCAGCAGAGGAATTTGTTTGGACATGCTAATGAGATTAGCACCTTGAAATTACAGTAAATTGTACATCTTGGAAAAAAAACACGGCATTACTGCAGGCAGGCAAGCTGCAGATGTGAGGCCACAAGGTTCGTTCAGGAACATTTTGTGAATGTGTTCATTGATCCTTTTGGAGTACAGCACATAATAAAAACGGATCACTAGGAACATTATTTATATCACAATGCTTTCGTTAAAACACTGTATGATCACTCTGTGGTAATATAGAATGTATTTTGTTTTTTAATACAACAGTAGACAAGATCAAATATTCTGTCAATATAGTCAGCCAGAGCTGCTGGGAATGCAAAGTTATCAATGGTCTTTCACTATTGTTCCTGTCATACTGTGTTGTATGTTTTCATTTGCGCATTAAGGATGACAGACCTGTTTTTGTTTTGATTCTTCATTAAAAAATGCAAAATCCTCCATGTTTTTGAGGCGATAGGGTGAATGCTGCAGCTGGCTACTGTGGACTGTATGGGTGGCAAGAATGGGGAAATGAAATGCCAGCATTTTAATAGTCATAGCCTATGAGAAGCATATAGCATTTGAAAAATACTAATGATGAACTAATTCATTCTTGGACTGGTGAACTTAATTCTAAATGTAGAATTATGAACTAAAAAATGAACTAGTTGAAGTTATTGGGATGGGGAACTGAACTTTAAATGAGTCAGAGCATAAAATTAACTCTCCCAATACTAATTCTGTATTATATCACCGCATTATAAACTGTATCCCAGTTATTGAAAGATTGGCAGTCATTTTTTTTTCCAATATCGTGAACCCCATACTTCATTACATAATTGTATCACAATACCTGGTCTCTGGCAGAGAATTCACATATGTTGATATAATACCTCCATTAAGCATTTAAGTTCTCTCAGTTTTACATTTGAGTGGTCTTGAGAATAGTTCCTGAATCTTTTATGCCTGAGCTTGAGAATTCATTCAAAGACCAGATTAATTTTTAGTGCTCTCGAAACCAAAAACAATCTGTATTGTATACAATCTGTAAACAGTATTACAACACTACAAAATGGTTATGATTTGACAAAGATAAATTCTGTTCCACAAATTATAGATAGGGATTGTCTAAAAGAACATTATCATGCCCAGATTAAATTTGTCGGGAATATCCAAGTAAATTTCACATATCAAGGATTTTCTCTGACCAAACCGATGCATGTTTCAAATATTTGTTGCTTTGTTATAAATATCAAGCAACACAACTAGTATATTGCTAATCAGAGGCTCTGTGTTCAAGTCCTGCTCTGACCTCTCAATGTGGCATTTGCAAGTTGTCCCTGTACTTACATGAGTTTTTTCCAGGTACTCAGGTTTCCTCTCAAAATCTAAAAACAGACATTTTAGGGTAAATGACAACACTAAATCGTCCATAGATTCACAAGCGCCCTGCAATTGAGAAGCACCCCGTCAAGGGTGTACTCCGAGCTCACCTGACCTGATACCTTTGAATAGTCTAACAAACGACGTCACCATTTAAAACCAGTATTTTAAATTCATTTGGATTATACTTGGCAGATATATATATTTTTTCTAAATGTTCTTCAACATGAAGGTGGGGGAACTATACAAAAATAAAAGAATGTGAGAGGGGGGTAGGGGCAATACTTTTTCACGACATGATAAGCACTAGAAAATGGTTGCATGGATAGATGTTAAACCGCAGCAGAACATCTGCTGGTGTTGATTGTATCATTATCTTGTAGAATTATTTAACTCAAATTAGCCAAATCCTGACAGACCAGTTCAATTAATTTGACAGCACTCTCCATCGTCTTCATTAGGTTACAATAGAAAAGCATGACTTTTAGAAAAACCTTTCATCCTCTTGCAGTGCACTGACACTTTTCCAGCAGCTCATTGTGGGCCAATATCTTAGCAAGCCACTTTGCTTTTAATTTTTCACAACACTTGGCAACACATTTCATCATTTTATTCTCAGTGTCAGTTTCTGAAACACAAACACCGCGCTGATAAATAATTTATGAACCACTGGTATAAAACCATTAGTCCTACACATAGTTTCACAGAGAGCTTTGGTTTTCTAAATCTAATGCTACCCAAAGCATACTTTTTTCATCTTGAATGCAGTATTTATAGATGAGTAAACGCTTTGTGAAAGAACGTCCAAGACACCTTTTGCTCAAGCGAGGGGAAAAGAAAACTTCTTGCGAACATCCCCTGTCTAGGACCTGTTTTTACACATCATTTAACTGTGAATGTGTCTATTGCAACTCAACTCAGCAACCATTAGCGATGATCTGCTTACTCAAAATTTTAGTATGCCAGCATTACATACACATGAATAACTTCCGTATTCAAGACTCAAGATCATCCAGGGCCTAAACAATTACAAGGGACCGTGTTCTTCCGAGTATGTGTCACATTACATTTGCACTGACAGGAACGAAGGAGGGAAACGAGGACGGAAATGCTGTAGGGATTAATGTTAAGCTTGGGAGCCCATTTCTTCAAGGCATTAGCTGCCTGGTGGAGCGCAGAGGGCCTGACAAGGAACTATGACACGGCACGTTGAGCCGTTTGGAGGGTTTACAATGAATACATAGACATTTCATCAGACCAGCAGTACGTGGATGTAAGCTACCATCTTGACACATGCCCACTTCATAGACAAAAGTTAAATAAATGGGCGTTTGCACAAAAGGCAAGGAAGAGGAGGATCTTGGCCAAGCCCCACTCCTCCACAAAATACTTTAAATGTTACTTGCTTGCCTCATGCTTCCAAAAGAAGAGCATTATGTTATGGCAATTTTGTTGAGAAAAGATGGGAGGAAAATATCTCGTTTTGTGTGCATTGCTTGCAATATTACATTAAAACATTTTTAAAATACAGTTTGCTGCAAAATGTTGAAGAAGGCGTTGGAGGGAAAAAAGAACACAATTCTTTTAGAGGTCAAACTGAAGAAACAAAAGTGCAGATCTTTGCCTGGGCCAAAAATCTGATCTATTTGCATCCTTATCAGAATCCACATTGTAATGCTTTTTGGCCTATATCCCAACCTTTTCTCAAAGTTTATTTAAACAGTTTTTGTGTAATCATGCAGACACACTCAACCATTAACCTTACCTTCTTGGTGGGGATAACAAAGTATGTCATCTTTAATGACCAAGAGAAGGCATCTTCTCATCAAGGCCTCAGGTTACCAAATATAGCGGTTGATAAATGATACTGCATGGAATAAATTTACCCACACAAATCTGAGTATGTAAATAAGTTTGTCCTAACATATTGGTCTAGTTGAAGCAATAGAATTCTAAAAACAGTCCAGAGGATTTCAGATTGGTGCTCTAGCTGTGTGACCTTTGAGTGACTAGAACACATGCAGACGGCAGAGTGGAGCCTGATGAATAGGTTTGGTCTTTTCCCAGCTGGGAGAGCAGATGCTGAGGGGAGAAACACAACGCACTTTTCTATCCTCCTGCTCTGACTTTTTCCTGCCTACTTTTAATTTCATATTAGAAGTGTTGGGAGGGGGTGGGTGGCTGCGGTTTTGAAGGGGTCTGCGGCCCAGGAGATGACACACTATTAACTCTCCTGGCGTTAATCTTAATGGTTCATGCTAGAGGACTGTACGCAATCCATTTTAATGCAATTAGCTCTTGCCAGCAAGGATGACTTATTCAATAGGGGCATAATTGCATCCTCATTTTTTTTACACTGTGTTCATTCTAGAGAAGTAATTACTTTCATACGTGGTTTAACACATTGCGGCACTGACACATAGAATACGTGGGCAGTGAGGCACTACTGCAGCCCTCACATGTACACAGTCGAATGGGATTAAGTTGACAAGAAAACATCACACAACTTCACTAGATTATTTAAAGTCAAAGTGTTAGTGCCCAGCATCCTGTTGTATCAGTGGTAACATTTACACAGAATTACAACACGACACAGACAAAAAAAAAAAAATCACCCCTGGCATGTTGTGTGATTGTTGTCTGCGAATGTGTGTCTTTGACAGTTGTGTTTCTGCCCAGCAAAACCTTGGTGCCTGGAATGATAACATGATCATAATGGACAAAACTAACAAACAAACAAACAAAACTCTCAAAATTAACATCCATCCAGTCTCTATATCGCTTATCCTGACTCCAATCACGAGTGTGTTGGAGCCTGTCCCAACTGACTTTGGGCGACAGGGTGGTTAAAGAACCACACGCACTCACATTCCCAACTACAGACTATTTAAAATGTTCAATTAAATTACAAAACATATATTCGGAATGTGGGAGGAAACCAAATTACCCATAGAAAACCCAGACTGTCACTGGGAGAACATGGAAACTCCATATTCCAGGGGTGCCCAATGGGTCGATTAAACATAGGTCGAAGGGTTTTCCAGAGTTCCAGGGTTCCACTGTACTCATTTCCTCTTTCATTAAGCATAATGTAATTTAAAATCATGTGGAGAAAGAAGATTACAAGGATGATGATATGAAACTGAGCATTTATGTAACACCCCTTGTTCCCCAAAATATGACGTTTCACCATTTATATACAGTATAAGACTAATACAAAGAGCCCAGTGAGGCCAACGATTAATGAGTGATGCCTGTGTAAAGTCCAGTGCAATGTAGCACGAACAGACACAGAAGCCCATTCAGCTGCCACTGGGAGATTGTTCCTTTGCTCTAAAGTCTATAAATAATGAAGATGAAAGTAAAGTAGGACTGGAAAAATTGTAGTGTGACTCTGAGAAGCCCAGCGTCCTCCATCGAGGTTGGCGAGGGGAAGAGTATGAGTAGTGCAGTAGTGCACCCACAGTATGTCCTAACTCTCTAGTTAGACTTGGCAAGTGATAATGATCTACTGCTATGCAATTATTTCACTTCTTTTCATTCTGTTATTTATATAAATTTGAGTGGAAGGAGAATTTAAGCACTTTGTTACTAATTGTAAATCCAATGGCATTTTCCTTGAATTCTGAAGTGCAAATGAATCTTTTCCAACTTCTCAAACCTACAGCTCTCCTAAATTATTATTTTTTTTCTTTTTACCACAACCCTGATTTGCTGACAAGGTTGTCAGAGGTCAGACCTTTCATGGCCCCTTAGAGTACCGATGTGCCCTTCGTGTCAAGCTGCATGTCCAGATGTATTCGCACGTCCTCAAACATCCTCTGTGTCAGCTGACCAGCACCATTTACAAACTCAACCTGTTTTTATGCAGTTTCTGGAGACCATTTGTCGGATGTGCTGACCACTGAAACCATGAAATATAAAATCTACTACACAAGGTCCCTTGACGCAGTGAATGTCAGAGCTGTTGTGGAAGACCTGCAGGTGGAGGTCAATGATAAAGTGAGTTGCAGGTCTAAACCCCAAAACAGGATTTTTTTAGTCTCTCTTAACTGACAAGTATCAAAAGATTTTGTTTTATATGATTATATTATTTCTATTATATTTCCTTTGACACTGGATTTTGGTGCAAGCCCAAGGCTCGCTCTGCGTGTTTACCAAATTGGTAGGCTAGTCTGTGCAAAGCTTGGCATTCCGGTGTTGGGACGGTGTGTCCGTTGATTTAGGATACATTTTGCCCAGTAAAGTTAAAGTAAAGTTATTGTAACGTTTTTATCATTCTATATTGATGCTAACTTTGTGTTTAAATATTGTTGAGGTCATGCGTGATAACAGTCTATCCTCTGGAATCAGCTACCAACATCCAAAGTGAAAGTAAAATACTAAACAATAAATAATAATGAATGAGGCCACACACAATATGCTGATTTATGATGTGACATCAGGGATGACAACTGTTTGAAAGTCAACATTTTTGACAATTGTACGGCACATTTTGGGACACTATCCCTCTTAATTGTTCACCGGTTAAGGTGTTGAATTAAATTGGATGAGCTATTTTGCCATGAGCTGAATTATTTTACTCACATACTGTATACGTACAGTTTCTTAGCAAAAAGGTAGTGGATGGTAGAGAAGTTGAGTTCGATACTGAGCCTCTGTTACCACGCACATGCTCCTGATGCTGCTTCAGTAGGTAAATGAGAAGGGTGTCATAATACTTTTGAGTATCTTGAAGGTAGAAAAGCAAAGCATAAAGCTGTTCAAATGAAAGCCCAAACAATGATTCAATATGTTTAAATACTCATCTGAATGACTGCTGTGCAAATACAAAAGTCTTTCTCATAATTTGAAAAGACTCCCGCTGAAAATTGGTGCAGAAATTCAGCATAAGGGGAAAAATGTTAATGGCCTTAAGTTTGAAGGCACATAATAACCCTCACTTTTAACTACTTTGCCAGAGGAGCCTGAAAGCAATCCAGCGTTTGTGGTAATATTGTTCTCACGCCATTCAGGGGCATGTCTTGTGGTGCACACATGCCACCAGTTCATTTATAAATGAACCTCCGGTATGATACAGCCCTAGGAAAAAAAAGAGAGAAACATGTCCCTGTCTAACTGCATTTCACTGACACGGTGTTAATATAGAACAGACTGGACCCAGCAGTGGAGGGACTTTGGTGTTGAACTCCACAGTTGTACCTTCAGGCTGCAAGCCACGGTGAAGTCTCAGCGTGACGTCCATTTCATTGACTTGGTGTTGCAATATTTAACATTTCATTTCAGCGCTCTGTGTAAAATAGAGGTTGTGACATTTTGACGGTGTAATAGTGTTCTTTAAAGAGCATGACGTTTGATTGTCTGTTAGAAATTGTATTGCCAGTTACTATGTGGAAGGAACAGCTGTAGAGATGATTAAAGAATGAATGAAAATAATTTTTTAATGATGTTTTAAGTAGGGGAGAGTTTGACTATCTATCTTTGACTATTACACCATCATTTTGTGGTTTCTGCAATGGACTATACCACATTCCTGATTTGGTGATATTTTGTGTGGTCTTGCACACAAACGACAACTCTACAAATAAAAACGTCACCTCCACTTTGTGCTTTGTGGCGTTAACAAGTGAACTCTATAATTTTGTGTCACTAATGGAGCCGAAGAATAATAGTCTGTTGTAAAGCACAAATGTACATTACTTAAAGAAATATTACAAAACGGAGAATAGATCAAAATCCAGGTCATTTTATATTAGACTTTATTTCTACAGGCGGCATGGTGAATCAGCTGGGAAAGTGTTGGCCTCACAGTTCTGAGGTCCCGGGTTCAATCCCTGTGTGGAGTTTGCATGTTCTCCCCATGCCTGCGTGGGTTTTCTCCGGGCATTCCGGTTTTCTCCCACATCCCAAAAATATGCAACAACATTAATTGGAGACTCTAAATTGCCCCTAGGTGTGATTGTAAGTGCAGCTGTTTGTCTCTATGTTCCCTGCGATTGGCTGGCAAACAGTTTAGGGCGCAACCCCCTCCTGCCCGTTGACAGCTGCACTAGGCTCCAGCACTCTCCACGACCCTTGTGAGGATTAACAGCTAAGAAAATGGGTGGATGGATGGATGTATTTCTACAAGCTATAAGCTGTAACATTCTGTTGAGTTCCGTCCACAGTTAATTTTTGACAAGCTGATGCCGCTCAAGCGCGACATATCACATTAACCTTGCCCATCCTCGTCCAGCGTCTGCGGCGGGGCATCGTCCATCAAGGATGCCCTTTCACCGGGGGTTTGACAGGTTCGCTGTTGCACCTGAACCGAGCAAGTCGCCGGCGAAGATGGAGAGGTGTGAAGCGCAGCGCCTTAGTGGACTGCAGTGGGCCTCCACGTGGCTGCGCTGCTAGCTGCCAGCCCACCAGCTGACCGTTTGAGCTGACAGCTCCCTGGCCCAAAGCATGAAGCTGGAGGAGGGCTGACAGCATCGTGTTTATAATAAGACCGTAACCAAGTCTATTTCTGAGCCACCTACAACATCCATTATTCTATGAAACAAACGTCGATTTAAATTTGAAAGGTGACGTCAAACTGCACGGGGGCTACTCAAATTTTTTTCACAATTATTTAAAGACATATTGAAGATATTGTCTGTAGGGAGGATGTGGTTGCCATGTCTAATCAAAGACTCTTCAAGCAAAGTAAATAAGACTTAGCTGACGATGATTACATTGGGTTAAAGAAAAAAACTAAGTTGGCTACGTTTCATCATCTGATTTAGGACAATTTTTACATTATTCAATCTGAAAATTATATCTGTTTTTCTTGCTTGGGTCAAGTTTTCCTGCCAAATTATTAAGAGTTTATTCATCAAATGGTGCCTACTCTCAATTGAAATGTAGACATTGACAAATGTAATAACCTCTAAATTGTGTGTTCAGTCATCATTGTTCAAAATTCAGGGCATGAACCTCAATGTATTTGACTGAATAATTAGGGAGTGTTAATAATTGAACCATTACAATTTATGCAAAATCTCATATTCACTACAAATTAAATTAAGTGGGTTTGTGTGTAAGGCAGGCAAGCGGTGAGAAGTCCAAGAAAGAAACTTCAGCATCAACACATTGTTTTATTTAAAAAAAGAAGATAATCTATTTTGTTGATTAGAATAAAATTAGTGTTGAAAATCAAACCCAAGTCTTATTATAAACAATAAATGCAATATTGTTGTGAACTGATGTCTTCTATTATTTAACCTTTTATGCTTTTTGAGTTAATCAGTTTGTGATAAAAGAAAACTATAATTAGTAGCTCTAAAGACAGTGACATGACAACATTTTTGGGACTTAGGTATAATGCATGCTACACATTACGATGTTGTGGACCTTGACTGAAGACATTTTCGTGAACTGTACCACCTTGACTTTTTTGAGCGAGGACCCCTGGTCTAATGCTGCCAAAAGCATCCGTGAGAGTTTGGGTGATACTCGGAAAACAGTATTCTGTGCCATGCAGGTCACGTCATCAGGCCCCTGCAACAAATACAAAGACAAAAGGCCTCATCGTGTAACTGAGCTTGGTGGGTCTGACTGTGCAGTTTTGTTGGCTGTGATGTGCTGAAAAGCTGCAAGCTGGATTTCATTGTTTAAGCTGCCTGTGTCGGACTGGGATATTGTGACGTGTTTTCCATTCTGCAAAATGCTGTAACTGTATGATGTGATAATTGCATGCCGCCACAAACAATAATAGCTGTGATGAGCGTGAGACGAGAATTACATTTCCATCCATTGGAGTTCACTGTGGCCTTCCTTTCATGACAGTATGTTTTGTTCCGTCAGTTTTCACACTTGTGTCTCTCAGGAGTCTGTGTGCGTTGGCACAGTAAGATTGTCTGCAAACAGACTGTCAGCCTTGGTTGGTAGGAGATGGAGTAGCTGTTACTCTGGCATTGGCCTGAATAAAAGCTTGCCTGCTCTTCCAAACCCCATCTGAAGAACAATGAGGATGGGAAGGAAAGACTGCAGAGGAATGGTAGGTAGCCAGCATGAAAGGGAGGGGTTCAATATGGATGGAGGGCCTGCTGGGAAGACATTGTGAGAAGGGAAAAACCCACAGAGGCAAAAAGAAAAAATGCGCCTACCAGGAAAGTGACAACACAAGCAGAGTGCTGCTGTGTTCAGTCCAGTCAGGCCTCTCTGTCATGTGACATCCAAAACCATTAGCACTTGCTGAGTGCCAATGACTGGACTACACGTCTTTAAAAAAAAAAAAAAAATGTTCTCTTAAACTAATTTAATTTAAGACAAATTTACTCTGAATTTACACTGTAGCTAGGGGAAAAAATGCACAACTTTATTTACTGAGCACTTCAAAAAGAAAACATTTGTAGCTGTAACAAAAAGGTCATACAAGTTCTGAGATTAAAATACAGTTCAGGAAAAGACCACTTATTATAAGTGACAAAGACAACACGGTAATAAACAATTTTAGATAATGAAAAGGTTACATCCACTTTAGTCGGCTTGAACGGCCCCTCCCTTTGAGCAGGTAACGTCAAAAACGTTGTACTGGCCACCATTTCTTTTTTTAATACTGTGTGCAAAGCTGATGTACCATATTTGTTTGTCTATATTTGTTTTTGCTATAGTTTTGGGTCACTGTGGGTGTTTTTTAAGCTATCCATTACACTTGGCATGACTTCTATCCAATTTGAGACAGGTGAGAAAAGTAAATGTCCTTGAAGCAGCTCTTGCATCTTTACCTTGCTCAGTCCACATTCATAAACCTAGTGACACAAAATGAATGATACAAGATAGAGAATTAAACCCGAACCTTTCAATTACAAAGCTTTGAGAATGACTAAAGAAAATCACATTTTTGGGTGTCACTGTGTAGTGCTACACACGCCTGTCTTTGATGTGGGCAGTTTGGGATCGATTCCCGCTCAGTGATGGTGTCAGTATGTGCCCTGCGACTGACTGGCGACCAGTTCAGGGTGTAGGCTGTCTGTTGCTCGAAATTAGCTGGGATAGGCTCCAGGACTCCCATAACCATTGTGAGGATAACTAGCTTGGAAAATGGATGGATGGATCACATTTCTGGTTCACCGGACAGATCGTATGCTTAGGACCACGAAATACAAATAAATACATTCAAATTATTAACATCGGCATGGTGAAAAAATTTACTTTAAATTGGAGTATTGTGTTGGTTATCTGCACTTGCTGGAAAGTTTCTTATCTTAAGATAGTCCTGAAAAAAAAAAAAAAAAAAAAAAAAAACCCTCTGAGTTACTGTGTTAAGTTGATCGAAAGAACTGCACCAAGGCGTAAAATTGCCAAAAGTAAAATATACCAAAGAGTGGCTGTGTTAAAGCCTCCGTTGAATCTTTTTGAAAAAGAGCTGATTGAATCCGGTAGGTATTTGTTGTGCATGCACGATAAGCCAACCATATAAACAAAACATACAATACTGTATAGTTTAGGTGACAGTGATCTGTGAGGAACTGCTCCAGTATAAACGAGCTGCGATCCTTCTTTTTTTTTTATTAATCTCACTTTGTTTCAAAGGTTAATTGAAATTCTTGACCCAAAAATACATCACACATTCTTTTCATTCAAGAAAAACACATTAGTCTCACTTCTAGCAAAGCACAAAATTACCAACATATTATGGATACAGTCTGAGGGCGTAGCATTTAGTTATATTTCATTCACAAAACAAAGCCAATAATTTGTTTTGGTCTTTTTATTTTTTTCCAAATCACTTATTAGATTATTCGACATTCCCATGCTAGCCAACGTTTTCAGAATGTATCCAGGGGAATATATTGTCCATGTATTTGACACCACCCCTAGCCCCGAATCATGTCTCACTCTTCCTTGCCATCGATCAGCATCCTGGTGTGACAGCGGGAAATCACATCATATTACTGGCCGTTCGCTAATGTTGTTAGCGGATATTGTTCTGAGGTGAGGTGTGAAGTCATTTCATGTGATTAGGCCCTTTGATGAATTTGCCCTGTTTTTTGAAGACTGTTAACTGATGACAGTGATTGACCTGAACCAAAAGCCTTTTGGTCATTTATCAATGCAAATGTTTTTTTTTTTTCTTTAATGGCTGGAATATGATCATTGTGAACTTTGTGGCTCGAAATAAGCCTCAGGTTCAACTCAATAGTGTTTGAGACAGCTTGATTCCATATTCAATAAGTTATGTACGTAAGCACTGTTGGGGTTAGTGCAGAAAGAAAGCAAATGCCTGAAAGGAGCGGATGTAGACAGGTAGGTTTCCAGGGTGGTAAATCGAAGTTTTACAAAAGCAGCAGTGCAAAATTGTGTTGCTTGTGCTTGTAAAGGCATGATCTTGAAAATAGCCCAAATTGTAATTGTGCTGGCATTGTCAATCAAAGTCAGGACAAATGAGTTAAATCACACTTGATCACAATCCAACTGAAGACAATCTCCGTATTTAGTGATAGAGTAAATTAAAAAAAAATACTTGTGGAAAAACATACATTCTTGGTCATAGCTGGGCCCCATAGGTAGAGATAAATCTGAATATTATTACTTTGGGTCAGCATACTTCCCGGTCTTTTGCAACTAGGAGACTTTTAGCCTTCTGTGACGTAGCAAAACTCGACTTAACTAGACTGTCACAAACAGATTACATTTGGCGACTACATACTGTACCTCCCAAGTGACCCTCGCACACATCCCAACTAATATTTTTTATTGAGCCACAAACAACATTTAGCAATTTTCAAAGACTTGAATAGCCCTGGCCCTGGTAGGTACTTCATATTCTAATAATACAGAGAAAGGAAACATGAGAAATCAAGGAGGGCGTGGATATTTGTGAGGTTGGTGGAAATAATCTTGCCGGCTGGCTTTCCCCTTGAGGTGGGGACATAATTTTTGCTGTGAAAGCTCATGCGATACGACACTTTTGATTGGACGGTACAGCCGTGACGTTGCAGTAACATTCAACTTTAATTCCCATTTCACATTGCAACAAAACTCACGCACACATGATAACTAGATAATCCTGAACATTGTGTGACAGTTCAGTCACGATCGTTCGCATTGCTCATTGTTTAGTGAGGCTTATTGATGAAATATGTATTGCACGCAACATACTATAATAAAAGTCATGTGTGCGCAAATGTAATGTAATAAGGACAGAGCTACAAACACCCACTGCCTTGTGAACTGCGGCGTCAGACTTGGTCTCGATACCGTGTTTGAAGTGCAAGTACAGTAGCTTTAGTAACACAAATAATTATTCATCATTTACTCTTTTAATGTGCATTACAAAAACAATGTCGAACTGAATACACAGGCCTTTCTGACTACCATCATTAATCATGGCAATGTTTTCTGTTTATGAATATCTTGTGCTACTTATAAATTCATGTATGCCTAATGATGTTATTTCAATATGACATATCAGAAAATGTTGTCTTTTTGATTATGTAAAATTCTTTGCTATGAAATCCTCCTATGTTGTTCCAAGCTGTTTGCCATTTCAATTGTGTGTCTGTATACTCACAGTACAGAACACAGAAAGAAACGTACAAGTTTTGGATTTTTACTCAGTGCATGAGGGTGCTTTCATGAACCGTGACCACTCCTTACTTGGTAGACATTGAAGTTTAAGTACATCCATAGAGGGAAGAGCCACATGCAAAAATATATTAATATTCTGCTCATCCATGTACATTGACCTATTGTGTCATCAAACTCACGATGGACGAGTAACGTCCTGTCGTGAGTCATGCAAGGCATGTGTGCCACATTTTATTCGCTGAGCGACATATTCCTAAAGTTCGACTTATTAAACTGTGCTCCAGAAGTACATAAACTAAGCTCTGAACTGCTATTGTGCTTCACCTTAGTCCGTTTATCATATATGTTCTTGATTTTTGTATTTATTTTGATTTCATGTTTATTTGGGTCATGAAAATTTTTTAAAAAACATTAAAAAAAATGCTCAACTGACTCAATTACTACTTATTGTACTACTACTATTTCTAAAAATAACTACATTAATCATGATGATGATAGTAATCATTAATAAGTATCATTATTAACAACAATAATTTGAGAATATATATACCTATATATTTGTCATGATCCAATCCACTTAGCCTCACAAGGGTTGCGGGAAACCTGGAGCCTATCCCAGCTAGCTTCGCGCAAAAGGCGGACTACACCCTGAACTGGTTGTCAGTCAGGTGCAAGGTAAATATTGACACCATCACAGAGCGGAAATCAAACCCACGCTGCCCGCACCAAATGTAGGCGTGTGTACCACTACACCATCAGTGACTCTCATGCATATATATCACATCATATCAAAATGTATATTTTATAAAGGACCCAACAATAGCAACAAAACTACCAAATAAATAAAGTCAATAAATGAAGGAATCGTTCAACATCCAACCATCCATCCATCCAATATCTGAGCCGCTTATCCTCATAAGGGTCACAAGAACGCTGGAGCCTATCCCAGCTATCATTGGGCAGGAGGCCCAACCAGTTGCCCACCGTTCTGCCAATGAATGGACATCGTAATTTGTTATTGCAAATTGTTTTCCCCACTCCAGTACTGTTCTCCAAAATTGGGTCTTATGGCGCTCAATGAAAAACAGGAGAGTTTTTACCACATGCCGTTATCATGTCAAAATAGCAGTGCACCTCTGCTAAAAGCCACTTGTCAAAGAATATATTAATCCAAATATATCTTTACTCATTCACCTGTTTAAAGACATTTGAATCTCGACCAGGATTTTTTTGTGCCGATATCAGCTATTTTTATTTTATTTTTTTGTCATTTTTAATATAAACATACATGACATATCACTATAATTAATGAGTGAAATATAAGCATACCTAACTGTTCACAAAAAATACAATAATAATGGAAAAAAAATCACTTCACAGCCTTTTGTGTATTCTATTGTGTTTCATTGTATTTATTCTTGCGGTTTACCCCAAATGACGTGGAATTTTTTTGTTAACACACATTGCTATTACTTTGATCTAAGATTGCATAGGACATAATTCAGACTCTCTCCAAAATGGAGCGACCATCGTCCGGATTTACAAGACGCAAAAATTAATGAGCATGAGTGGAAATCATAATTTGTCGCAATAAATCGGCTTAGTTGGAGTACCTTTGCACCCAAGGATGTGTGTATGAGCGATGAGAATGACTTCACGCCCGGCCTTTAATCTCCTTCGCGTAGAATACCAAGGCATTCGGTCACCACCACAGGGGATGCTGAGCCCAATTAGAGCAGGAAGTATTTTGTGATTCATCTGCCGCATCTCTGTGGACATCCTCTTTCCATCTCCTCTGTCTTCCCGCTCCCTCTTCTCTGCTTACCTGCCTTTCCCTCAGCTTCTTTGTATTTAGATGTGGATGACTTCTGCCGTCATAGGAGAGAATGTGACAATTCCATGGTGCGTGCACATGAAGAGGCCAAAGTTGTTGTCAGTTTTGTTGTATTTTTACCATTTAAATTTTGCATGCTTGTGCTCAAGTTTAGCTTGGTGACTAGGGGGCCTTTTCCCTTTGAAAAAAAGGAGCCCTCCAAACTAAATTCTCTCTGTCGAAGGCTATTTGAGAGCTGCAATTTAACTTGAAAATCCATATACTCAAATAGACCAAGGCAAAGTACTGCTTGTGGGCCATATAAATATCCTGTGCTTTAATTTTAAACATACCACTTTGATTTTATCTGCATGTGTGTGTACAAGCAAGTCTTCATGTCACAAGCCATTTCTAATTTTCCAAACAACAATGAGCAACAAAGCCAACAGTGGCCCACTGTTAGCAACATTTTCATTTCACGCACAGTGGAAAGCAGAGGAGTTTCCTTCATAAATAGCAATTTGGCAGTCCCAATTAGGATCCATTAAATTAGAAAGTGGGTCCTGCTAAAAATGTCAACACACACACCCAAAAAAATGTATAAGCAATGTAGATATGTTTTTATGTAAACAATTGATTGAATAACAATTTAATGTTATTGTGCTGTAAAACTTTCATTTATGAACACCCCTGTTTGCAAACCAATTAATTTACAAATAATATTTTTGTACAAATATTGCTTGGCTTCACTTTCTAATCTTTAGGATTTTTTTAACATTCCTGAGGAACACACACTTGCACGTAACACCCTGAACATTGTTTGTTCGTTGCTTCATATATTCCATACAATACATACAAATACATATCTTTTAAGATTTGTGTCTAAATTGACCCTGCTAAACGAGATTGTGGCATGATTACAACAATTTAAGTTTGTGAACAAAAATTTCAGTCATTTTAATATGACCTCTTGAAGGTTTAACACAAACAACATATAACATAGCTAAACAAGGACAGGAGTAGCTTCTTCTTTCATCTTTCAATCTTACATCCTTTGTTGCTTTTTTTTTTTAAATTCACCCCTTGTCTCTAGTATGGACCCTGTTACTATTACACCTTTTGTCAGGTACTGTGTAAAGGAAACCATTTCATTTGACTGCAAACCAGAACTATGAGACATAAATAAACTTACATTGACCTTGATCTCTTCCTGTATACGTAGTACTTTATTCGTTGTTTTTCTCTTTTGTTTTTCTTTTCCATCGTCAAAGTGAATGAAAAGGGATAGGCACCAAAGACATGAGTGAAAATAGGAGGTGTATAATTGAAGTTGTTATTCCTTCCACTTTTGTGTCGTTATATGTTTTCTCTCTCCGGTACAAAACTATTTTTTTTTTCTTCCTTGGCCATTATGAGCACGCTTGAGTCTTCTGTTCCTCAGTGCTCCTGGGGCAACTATTATTCAGTCTGTTCATATTAAGATTTTAAATGAAACATTCATAACTCAGGTATGTGGTATAAAAACAATGCCTGCTACTGCTTCCAAGTGGCTGTCATCAATCACAAGTGTATTACAAGCACAAGATTTCAGCAATTCTAATTACTAAAACACAAAACACTTTTGTTTGAACCAAATCCTCTGTGCGCTGAACCTACTCACTGAATTGGTCATTCTTTTAATAGAACCCCAAGCACTTTTCCGCATAGTGAGACACAAAATATGAATGTTCACCATAGTCAGAAGATTCAGACGTGAAGAAGTAGGCCTAATTTTTTTTTTTTTTTAATTTACTGTACATGTTTACAGTATAACACTACACATGTGTGTGGAGTGCCCAGAGAAAACCGATGCAGGGACGGGAGAACATGCAAACTTGACACAGGCAGGGCCGGGATTGAACCCGCTTCCTCAGAACTGTGAGGCAGACGCTTCAAACAGTTGCTACACCATGCAGCACTATATATACTATACAGTACTATTTAATTAATGAAATTATTCAAGATTTTTTTCAAGAATAGTCTGCTCAGATAAATGCCATTCTGTACAAGCAAATATTCACACACTTTGCGCGATCCTTGGCACTGGACAGTTTCTAATTCTGTTCTTCATCATGTTCCTTCACGTGTCTTTTATGGATAAGACTGCAACATTTCCCTTTGATTATATAATATAGCGTGTTTCAATTTGCGGCCTAACAGAGATTTCACCAGACACCCGGAGTACAGCTTCAAAAGAAGTCACTGACAGGAAACACAGCCCAGTGTTGGCGCACACCTTAGTGGAGGGGCGAACATCTTAATGCATTCAAGCGTTCAACAGCAGCCAAAACTTACTAACTTCCTCATGCCCTCCCACCTAGCTGTCAAATTAGAAATATCAGACAGACTGTCTGATATTCAAAGATGCCTTTCATGTGCTGTCTGAGGACAACCTGGTGCTGGGAGCTGTAAGGAAGCACTTCAAGGTCTCCTCTAAAAACACCGAAAGGACATCCCGACACCCACTCTGCTTTATTACATATTCTTATGCACACCTGCAGTATTTCAGACGGATACTTCATGTTTTTTCTGTTTTGTTTTAGAATCTTAAAATTGTGTATCAAAGTTAAAGCACAGAAATACAAGAATGATTGAATTAGTTGAAATTGTGGAAAATAACATCTTGTGTATGTAGTTTAGCTCTTGTAATCAAACATCTTCAATTTAAGCCGCAATAACTGATCTCCACCTGTTCTCCAGCTGTCAATGAAATAAAACGCTTAGCTCCAGAAAGCATTTGTTCAGCATTACCTTATGAGTACTGACTTGAGTTCAACTATGCATGTGGAGTTATCACACAACTGTATTCTTCTGTGCCATCATATAGCTACAGTTTTATACCTTATGGCTACAAAAATAATTACTTCTAGACTGTGCCATTACTAGCCAGACAGTCAGGTTGTTAATTAGAAACACATTGAGAGAGTGGGGAGAAGCATGACCCTGTGCCTGGTACACGTGTTGTGTGATGCAATCCGGTGCGATCCTCCAATCAAACTTGAGAATGACACAATACTTACTGCTTTTGCAGTAAAAAAAAAAAAAAAAAAAAAAAAAAAAAGGTAGCACAGTGAGGGAATCTTGAGGGATTGTTACAATGTAGCTCATAAAAGTAACCACAAGAAAAACTGCACTGGCATCCTTGTTGAGAGGACGTAAACTTTACAATATATATTTTTCAGCGTGAGTTAAAGATTAAATAAATTCATGTATTTAAGTGTGGGATGAAAGGCCTGGCTGGAGAGCCGCTCCTCTAAAAGCCTCACGTTTCGGAACAAATTGCTGAATAAATTAATTCAATGTTGGTTAGCCCCAGGATTTCCAAACGCATCTGGCATCTTTGCTCTTGCCCTCTGTTGCGCCATTATTACATGTTCCTTTTCTGTATCATTTCTTCTATTAATAGCCTTCAACATGAAGGCTACAGGTCAATGTGTAGGTGTATGCTAACTGTGTGAGACTGCGGTAAGAAAAAGGAAGAAAATAAAAAGAAAGAAACTTTGTGACACAGGCAGTTTGAATACATTCCATAGCTTTCTTTTTCTCTTTACATTATTACTAGTACAGCTGGCGTGAATTGGCATTGCATCCAAACTTCAAGTGCAATATTTTTGACTTATTGAAGGCTCTAGAGAGCGTAAAAGAAAAAAAAAAGTAGACGGAAGAATGTGCAGAAGGCCAGAATTGACAGAGAATGCCACATTTTAGGGTTGGAAAAAGTGTGCTGTAGTCTGATGAGTCCACATTTCCAATCCCTTTTGATACTCATGGACATTGTGTCTGCAGGCCCAAATAGGAAAAGGACCATCCGGATTATTATCAGCATCAGTGGTGGTCTCGGTTTCTCCTAGTGTCCATGGCATGCAAAACTTGCATATCTGTGAAAGAACCATTAATGAGGAAAGGTACTTTGGTACAGATTTTGGAGCAACATATATTGCCATCCAAGCAATGTGTTTTTCAGCGATGTCCCTCCTTATGTCAGCAAGACAGTACCGAGCCACATTCTCTAAAACTGTGTGGTTTAAGTAAAAGAGTGAGTACTAGACTGGCTGACCAGCAGTCAAGACCTACCTGTACCTCCCATTAAAATTGTGTAGCACATTTTGAAGCAGAAAGGAAGACTCTTAAATGTTGAAAAACTGAAATTGGACATTAAGCAAGAAATGGAAAGAATTCCACCTAACAATGCTTCGACATTCCGTGTCGTCAGTTCCCAAAAGCGTGTTGAGGATTGTTAAAAGTAAAGGTCATGTCACACTTGGCAAACGTGTCCCTAGCCAGGAAACGCATCAAATTCAAATGAAAGAATATTTTCAAATACTAAAATCAATCAGTTTGAACATTAGCTTGTCTTTGTATTCAACTGAATTTACATTGAATAGGGTTTTCAAATCAATTGGGATTTGTAGAATATTATTGAGTGCTTGTTGTGTCATTATAACAAACACGAGATTTTTTTGTGGTTGGCTTTTTTTTTGGTGGCTGGACCTGATTAATGTCATTTTTATTCATGACACCGGGCTATGATGATTTGAGATACAAGTGGCCTCAATTATGAGAAGGGTTATGGAAGAAATGAAAATCAAATCTCAAGGAACTGTTGTATATCTAGTGGCGGCTTCTCGACACCAGCTCAGGCTCTTTTGCTGCCAGAGAGATAACAGTCCTCGTTCCTGAGGCCCGCTTCTTAGCTGGGGATGGGGCCACCAACTTCCCCACCTCCGGGTGCCACCTTGCTCTCTAAGCACCTCCCAAAGGTGTCAAGTCCATATGAAGGCAGTATTTGGACATATTCTTTTAATGAATTTGAGCACATAATTAACTAATCAACATTGGGTTGGTTAGAAGCGGTGAAATAACTTCACAAAGAGACCCCGATTCTAACTTCCATCCATCCATCCATCCATCCATCTTCTACCGCTTCTCGGGTCGGGTCGCAGGGGCAGCAGCTTTACCAGGGATGTCCACACTTCCCTTTCCCCAGCTACTGTATTTCATCCAACTCTTCCGGAGGGATCTCAAGGCTTTCCCAAACCAGCCAAGAGACAGTCTATCCAGTGTGTCCTGGGTCATCCCAGGGGTCTCTTTCCAGTGGGGCATGCCCAGAACACCTCACCAGGGAGGATTAGATGCTCCTCTCAATGCGGAGGAGCAGTGGCTCGACACTGAGCAAAAACATTAATTATTTTGAAAACAAATGGGAATAGGTTTGGAAGTAGCAGTCCGGGGTTAGAGTGGTTGCGTCATCTGCGTCATAGTTCAGAGGTCATGGTTTCAATTCCAGGCTGTCTCCCCAGATACTCTGGTTTCCTCCCACATTCCAAAAATATGAATGGTAGGCTAGCTGAAGCTCTAAATTGTTTATGTGAGTGCAAATGATTGTTTGTCTATATGCGCTCTGCAACTGGCCGGTAATCAGCTCTGGTTGTACCCTGCTTCTTGCTCAAAGTCTGCAAGGATAGGCTCAAGCACACCTGCGACCCTTGCTGTATAGAGAATGGGTGGCTGTATAGAAGCTTGTTTCGCACTCCAATCGCATCAGATCAGATTAGAATGTGATGTCCTGATCATTAATCAGGAGAAAATATTAAAACTGGTTTCCTCAGATCCAAAGTACAGTAATTCTATATAGTGGTGTTACATTTGACACCTTTGATCTATGAAGAACCTGCACCCAATCCTTCTTATTCGGCAGGGGGCAAATGCTTAACTTAAACTGAGGTTTGCGCTCACAGAGTTTGAAATCAAATGGTTCAAAACCCGGGTGGGATCTACCCCAGCCGAACAGCCACCGGTGTGATGCACTTTTTAGTCCCTATTTTTTATCATCCCTGATTGAGACTGACAAACTTTGAGAACCAGCAAGGCCTGCTGAGAAATTGCTGTTCCGTTTCCTCCCTTGGGTTGTCTGCAGGAAGGCTGCAATGACGCGTCGTCCAAAAAAGACAGCAACTTCGATTTAGCGGATGGCATGTACTGTAAGTTGAATCTCTCTCTGACATGATTTTTACTAGTGTAATCATATTCATTATTAAGTTCAAATAAGTGAAGTCTTTCAAAAAGTGAAGGGGACATGTCCCCAGCGTAACAGATGCCTGTGTCTACTGCTGCCAAAAAGAGGTTCATTTCTCAGTGAGATGAAGGGACAGACATGTCTTTCAACCTGAATATGCTCTTCCATGCCGAGAACAAGGAACACTTTGAGTATTCAAGAGTTAGAGAGAGAGGGACTAAACATACCGAGAGAAAGTGAGTGAGGCAGCGGCCTGCTTTGTGAGCCATTTGATCACACACTGTGCTGTGAGACGGCGCTGATGCTTGGGCTCAGCGATGCCAACTGCTCAGAGGAAAGCGTCCTGTCGAGAGCTAGTGTATTGGCTGCCACTCTCAGACGATTTGAGGTGACAAAAAATGGGAAATTTTGCATAATGCTCTAATGCTCATAATGCTCAAACTTTTCTCAACTTCAGTGCCACATTGAGTTTTTCACTTCAAGCCTTTTCACAATAGTGTTGCTGCATCTCAGAACTGCCCGACGGAGCTGAGGTTGAAAGTGCAAATTCTCACAGTTTAAATCGGATGAGTCTTCAATTGAAACGGAGGACATTTTAATGGAAATTCAGTCACAACACTGCAGGAGATGTCCTGTTTTTTGGCTGCTATCTATCTATCTATCTATATCTATCTATCTATCTATCTATCTATCTATCTATCTATCTATCTATCTATCTATCTATCTATCTATCTATCTATCTATCTATCTATCTATATCTATCTATCTATCTATCTATCTATCTATCTAAATGCTACAACCATATAGTGTATAAAGAAAAGAGATGTATTTCCCTGACAATAATGTTTGCTCATTGTCCCGTTGAAATGAATATTCCACAACTTACCAGGGTCATAAACACACAAACCTCATTATGCCTACGCCATGCAAATCACAATGCACAGTCACACCTTCAAAAAATAAAATAAAATAAAAAAAACATCTCTGAAAAGGTTAGAGAGGGCTTGGATTTCCTGTCTCCGAGTTGTCCTTCGTCAAGGTGAGCTTCCCCGCACCATCATAATTAAGTGTTTGCTGCGGTATAATTAAATAGCGACCTTTGAACCCAAACGAGACCTCAGATGCATATTAAGATGAATGGTTTAGATCTATTTTTACAAGTTCAAACCCAGACATGCACACCCACTCACACACGTTAGGACAGCCTTTTAATCATCACCCCTCCTAAGTCATTAAAGACCAGTCTCCTCCATCACCTTTCGATTTCTACAGCCCATAAGTTCAAGGATTATCTCATTTATTTCTAATTAATTATTAGATAGCACCATAAAGATGGTCATAATGAGCGGCCTAAACTGCTGTTCAGGGACAAATTGAAGGGTCTTGGTTTGTGAAGTTGTGGATGTTCCTTTATTTTTCTTCACAGAGGAAGAAAAATGAGTTTATGGCACCACCTGGATAAACAAAATTTTGGGCGCTCCGATCTTCTTCCACAGTTGGGCACCTGACCATTAAAATTTTTCCATAGGCAAGGAAGGGATGGATGGATGGACAACAAATATCGCTGTGGATCTCTTTTAAAGGGTTTAGTCTCGACACTCACATACATCCTCACACATGACATGAGCTAAAGCACGTAGGCTAAAGTTACTTCTGAGTTGCCCTTTCAGTGCGCTCATGATGTAATAAATTAATGTAGGAATCACTTCCATTGTTAATGTCACACGTCCAATTAATTCGTTCTGCCGTAATCCTGTCTTTACTTTGACTACTATAAATTACTGCCCAACACAGGCTGATAGAGCAAATGTGGGCGAACACTGTGAGCGGCCTGTTCATTTTCAACAAATGGAATAATCTGTGATGACATTTATGATTATATTTTTATTAATTCAAACCAAACATATTTTCATATTTTTTGTTTTCTGTCTTTTTTTACATTCAGGCCATATATAATAATCATAATAATAATTATTATAATAATAATGGGTGGCACGGTGGCTCAGGTGGTAAAGCATTGGCCTTATACTTCTGAGGTCCCAGGGTTCAATCCTGAACCTCCCTGTGTGGAGGTTGCATGTTGTCCCCGTCCGTGCCTGCGTGGGTTTTCTCCGGTCACTCCGGTTTCCTCCCACATCCCAAAAACATGCAACATTAATTGGACACTCTAAATTGCCCCTAGGTGTGATTGTGAGTCCCCCTGTTTGTCTCTTTGTGCCCTGCGATTGGCTGGCAATCAGTTCAGAGTGTACCCTGCCTCTTGCCCGTTGACAGCTGGGATATGTTCCAGCCTGACCCGCAACCCTTGTGAGGATAAGTGGCTAAAAAAATGGATGGATGAATAATAAAAATAATAAGTTTCTTTTGGCTTGTCCCGTTAGGGGTCGCAACAGGGTGACATCACACCGGATGCCCTTCCTGACTCCTCTTGGGGAGTAGAGGTCCCAGTGAGATTCCAACTCAAGACCCCTGGTTTACTAAAACAATGCTCGAACCACTGAGCTATGGGGCCTCTAATAATAATGTGTGTGTTTCTTTCGGCTTGTCCCTTTCGGGGTCGCCACAGCGTGTCATCTCAGATGAACGCACATATATGTTTGACACAATTTTTACGCCGGATGCCCTTCCTGACGCAACCCTTCTCAGGGAGTGGAGGCCCCAGTGGGATACAAACCCACAACCCCTGGTTTACCAAACCAGTGCTCTAACCACTGAGCTACGGGACCTCCCTCTAATAATAATAATAATAATAATAATAATAATAATAATAATAATAATAATAATAATAATAATAATAATAATAAATAATAATAATAATAATAATAATAATAATAATAGGTAGAGGTTCGGGGTTCAAAGTCCAGCTCCACCTGCATGGGTTTTCTCTGTGTACTCCGGTTTTCTCCCAGATCGCAAAAACATGCATGCTAGGTTGATTGAATATGAATGTGAATGACAGTGTCTTTTTGCCTTGTATGTGTCCTGTGATGGGCTGACAGCCAGTTTAGAGTGTACCCCGTCAGCTGGGATACATCCCACCTGGCCTGCGAACCTAGTGAGGATAAGCGATACAGAACATTGATGGATGGATAATAATCACAGCAATACACACAATACTCCACCTCCCTCTCAGATTCCAAAACTATGAGATGTTTGACATTAAAGACTCTAAAATGTCCTTAGATTTCAATGTTATTTTTTTGTCGAGATATGTTGTGGGACTGGGTGACTACCACTTCACAGTATGCACCAGCTTTCAACGAAAGTTAATTGGGAAAGGCACTAGCAAACTCACAACCCTAATGAGGACATGTGGTATAGAAAATGGGTAGGTAATTTGGGGCTCTATTATAATTAGGAAGCATAATATTTTCTAGTTTATTTACCCTGAAATTAGGCCTCATTCTTAAAGAGCGAAATAAAGCACCTCTTAATCCCGGTTGCAGCAGAGGGCAGCGCCAAGGCGATCAATAGCATTAGAATGTAGTTCCTCCACTCACTTATCTTTTTCCCATTGTGTGATGGATGCAGTTGAGAGTTGAGCGTGGAAAAAGCTCAGTGCATAACTCAATGCCAAATGTAGCTTATACAGAAATGCAGGGGATTGTGGACCAGCCCGTTAACTTTACGCCACACAATGCTTCAACAAGAGATTTAGTGGAATCTTTTCATAATGACAAGCTTTGGGACTGATGTGTTTACCCCCACAACTCATTCTTATTTACTGACTCCTCTGGAAATATTTCAATGACATATTATGTTTCATTTGGCCTCCTCCCTCTGTCCACTACTGTATAGCGTGTCTCCTGTGCACCACAGATAAATCACTTCCAGCCATCTTATTAAAAGAAATGAAGGAATTTATCTTGGTGACTGCTGCCATTTCTGAGCCTTTATCTGACTGATTCATTAACACTGGGACAACAGTGCTTTGATCAGTAACCTGTCAGTGGTTTTGCCTGCCACCGTCAACAGTGCTCTGCAAGCATTAGCTGCATGGTATCAGCATTCTGTGTGTGAGTTTATATAAAATGGCTGAAAGGTATTTAATGCGTCACCATGTTTCTCATTGAATATACTTCTCAAGGTGCTATTGACAGAAAATTTCACCAGATGTTGGGGGAAAAAAAACAAATAACCCATAGATACAAACAAGTACCACAAATAAACTAAGAAATTAAGTCAACTATGTGTAATAATGCAAAATGACACAGGGAGAAAGCACTGAACACGCCAACTGGTATTTATATCATACATTGTACAAAAGCCTTTGATTGCATTGACAGCTTCAAGATGACTCTATGCTTGTACAAACTAGTTGCATCCATTGCGCTGGTGTGGTTTTTGCCCATTCCTCCACACAAGCAGTCTTCAAATCTTGAAGGTTCTATGGGCTTCTTTTAAAGACCTTGAATTTCAAATATTTCCGTAAATTTTCATTAGATTCAAGTGGGGTGATGGGGGAGGGGCGTTCAATCTAGCAGCTTCATTTTTTTTTTGAGAGTATGTTTTGCATCATTATCGTCCTGAAATGTCCGCCCTGGTTGCAGTTTCATCATCCTCATAGATGGAAGGAGAATAGGCGAATGCACTCAGGCATTTATACTTCAATCAATAATGTGTGAAGTTTACCTGTACCAATAGATTAAAAACACCCCCACAAGACCTCTGAACTTCACTGTTGGTGTGATGGTTTTAGGGTGCTGTACAGTGCCATTTCCATTCCCAAAGGTGTACATTATGGCATCCAAACAGTCCAATTTTGGTCTCATCAATGTAGGGTCTGCAGTTAACCTACCATGCATGTTTTTGGGATGTGGGAAGGAGAAAAGCCACTCAGGGGAGAACACACTAACTCCACACAGGGTTGCCCAGGATTTGAATGCCAATCTTCAGAACTGTGAGGCAGATGAGCTAAAAATTCGCTCATGGTGCTGTGCATTTTTTTCTGATTAGAAATTTATTGCACATATAAATTGCATAAACTTTTCAAAATGATCAGAAACTGCATACGACTATTAATTGCGTGCACACAGTAATAAGTACAACCAATAATAAAACAATGTTTGTATTCAGTGTGGGTAGAGAGATAATATACTGTAATCCCATGTGATTCCATTGTTTGCAAATAAGCTATTTTTATTGGCCTATGATTTGCAGGGCTCAGCATTCGTACTTTCAAATTACATTCTTTTTATGTTTTACTTTTTGAGTGACATTTTCTTACCATATACGATGCAAGACTTTGCAATAAGTGATAACAAATCTGGTATGCCAGGAACCAACATAACTGATCTGGATGCTGTGTTGTTTTTCTCTTAAATGAGAATTACAAATATAAAAATGTCCTCTCTGCAAGGATATATTGAAGGCCTTATAAAGCTCCATGACTATGTCATTCTCTATAAGGGAAAGAGAAAATGTTTTTTCCCTGTCTTGTAATAGAAGTCATTTTGTAACCCATTTTATGTCTTTTATATTAGCCACCAACTTGTCTGCGTTGTTTCATCTTCTTTGTCTGTCATTGGGCTACAACGGAAGATCTTTTTTACTTAAGTTGGGTTGAACGTGGCACGGTGATCAGCTGGAAAGTGTTGGCTTCACAGTTCTGAGGTCCCGGGTTCTATCCCAGACCCACCTGTGTGGAGTTTGCATGTTCCTGCATAGGTTTTCTCCGGGCACTCCGGTTTACTCCCACATCCCCAAAACATGCAACATTAATTGGGCACTCAAAATTGCCCCTAGATGTGACTGTGAGTGCGGCTGTTTGTCTCTATGTGCCCTGCGATTGGCTAGCAATCAGTTCAGGGTGTACCCTGCCTTTTGTCCGTTAACAGCAGGGATAGGCTCCTGCACTCCCGTGTCCTTCATGAGGATAAGTGGTTGAGAAAATAGATAGATGGAAGTTGGGTTGGTTTATAAAATCCAAAACTTCAAAATCAATCAGAAATATAAAAAAACAATTACTGTTCAGTGTAAAAACGATAAACCTTTGGTGTTGTTGAAATGCTTAAAGGCCAAGTGTCATGCGTATAAACATTAAAAACAAAGTAGATATTGCAATGAAAAATACACGTAATATTATTCGCTTTAATGTCCATACGAAAAAATAAATATAAGTGGAGAGCGTGTCATCCATGCGCAAAGTTGCTTGTTTGAGCAAGATCCAGCAATACAACGAGTCGACATTTTGGCTAACACGAAGGAAGAATGAGCTACCTTCCAGCAGGTAAAACTAGTATAAACTACTGCCTTGTACGTCACTTCCTGCTAGTTCTCGAAAACATATCCCTTGAGAGGATTTTCATGGCGGGAGTTACAAAAAGCCATTTTCGTCAAAATATTTTTTTGTGGTGAAAAAACAGATGGGTCCATACCGGCTGCCATTTTTTCATTAATAACATACTAAAAATCATGCATTTCCTGATAGTGGACCTTTAACTGTGTTGTCTCGACTTTCAGTTTATCCCAGCAGCGGTCGCCACAGTTAGCCGCTTAGATGATTTGTTTGGCACAGTTTTATGCTGAGTCACTGATGGTGTAGTGTTACGCACACCTCGCTTTGGTGTGGGCAGTGTGGGTTGTATTCCTACTCAGTGATGATGTCGAGCTTGGAAAATGGATGGACGAAAACTTTATTTTATTGTTTGAATAAAAAAAACATTTTCAACAAATAATGTATCTTTATTCATGTATTTATGCCAGTGAGGCATTTTGAAAGAATAAATAATGCTCTTCTGTTAGATGGCAGGAAGTACTTTACAGACATTACATTACATTTTCATTATTGTAATTACATTTTAAGGTAGTAAAACCACATGAATTCACCCCGCCAAAACATGTCAAGAAATGTTAATAATAAGAAGGTTGTAATTAATTAATTAGAACAAATGAAAAGTACACTGTGACTTTTATTTAGTGACAATTACATTTAACAATTTCACAATTGTTTTAAATTTACAATTAAAATATAACGATTGATGAGGCAGCATGGTGGCCGACTGGTTAACACATCAACCTCTCAGTTCACAGGACCTGGGTTTAAATCCGTCTTCATCTGTGTGGGGTTTGCGTGTTCTCACTATCCCTGCGTGGGTTTTCTCTGGGTGCTATGGTTTCCTCCTACATCCCAAAAACATACGTGGCAGATAAGCGAAGTTTCTAATTTCCCAATAGGTGTGAATGTGAGTGCGAATGATTGTTCAAATAAATTTTTTGTCAGTCGCAAAAGCATGTACATACAATATGTAAAGTGTCTTACAAACTTTGCCTGGATTTTAGGAAAACATAACTAATGAAAATCTAATTTTCACGATTCCTACAACAGCAAGTCAGTGCAGTGTACAGTTGAGCTTACCACAATCTTTGTCTCAATCTTCTTACCGGCATTTGTTTTATCTGAGGCCTCAAGCAGATCCAAACTGATGGCCACACAGAGTGTGCCAAGTGCCACCTGGCATATTAACAAATGATTCCAAACAAGAATGTGATTCACCAACCTGAGGCCGAAAGCAAACAGCAGATCAGGAACAGGACATTTCTGTGCTGAAAAAAGATGGCATCTGACACAGTATCGACTCTTGACAGACCGAGTACCTTTTAAGATCTTTTAAACAAACTGCTATCGTGTGTGCTATTATCAAAGGAGTCAGCATCTCATTTGTATAAATTGCTTTCCATTTTTAAAATAAACGGTGTCATACGGCATTCGTCATGCTACTACTTGGGATTTTCTTCGATGTTCAGCCATATGTTGCTGATCCTTGATATAATCTATCTGATTTGATTTGTGAGTGAGAAGGAGCTTGCCAAACCAGAACAATTTGTTCTGTTTAGAGTAGATATGTGTAACAGATTTGGTTAAAAAAAAAGTGAACATTAATGTACAAATTACCCTATTATGGAGTTAATAAAAATGTGTCAAGACAACTAAAGGAATGCTATCAGTCTTCATTTAGGACCATCAGGTTTTGCTGCACTTGTTACAATTCCCACAGCATTATTAAGCTATTCCATTTGACTTTGGGCAAGAGGGTGCGTACAACCTGAAATGGTCACCACCTAATTATTGATAATACCTATACAAACAATTGACCATTTCTACTAACATTGCTAAAGAGGACAAGTTAAAGTCAACAATTGACCTAACATGCCTCTTTTTGGAATGTGGGATTAAGTACCTGGAGAGAACCCACACAGGCATGTTCAGAATGTGCAAACTCCACACAGGAGAGCCTGAGTCAAGATTTGAACCGGGGACTGTGACTCTGATGTACTAACCACTAGTCCACCATTCTGCAATTTGATTTATATTTGAAAGTATATACATTGTATAAATCTAACGTTGTGGAATTGTATTCCAACTGACATTTTGTTCAAAACATAGAATTTAGTGGCCCAAAGAGGAAAATGTTCAGTCTAAAGGTTATGCATTTAACTGTAAAATGCTTCTTGAGCACTCCTGACAAAGCAGGCATTCATTAAAGATGTGGATCCATTTTCAGTGAATGCCAGCTTTGTCACAAGTGATCCACGAAGCACTTTGAAGGGTCAGATGATTTTTATTAGTACCTCTGCTGGGGGTATTTTAAAAGAGAGAGCAAGAGAATGAGACCAAAAGACATTCCAAGACAAGTATTGGACGGCAAGATGGCGGTGCATTTTGTGTGCGTGTTTGTGTGCATGACAGACACGTAGAAGACAATCTCTAACAAGAAGCTTCATCAGAGTGAGGAATGAGCTGCCAACGAGGATCTTTCTTTGACCTACCTAGCTGAGAGATGAATAGTTGGATAGATGGATGGATGGGTGGATGAGTAGATGAATGGATGGATAGATGGGTGAGTGGGTGGTCAGGTCGCTGGGATGGATGGAGGGAAGTAGAGCAGAAATGGAGGACTGTTCTTCATTGCCTTTCTAGACAGCCTGTCTGACTGTCAGGAGACAATCACTTATCTCCCAATCACGATTCGGAGGAGCAACAGAGGCAGTGTCAATGACCACAGAAATGAAGCTGCACACACACTGACAAAAAAAAAAAAAAACATTCTGAGCCTGCTGCTTATCACACTTCATTTGCTCAAGTGTATCTATTTCCGAATTTATATGGTTTTTGGAGGTGATGTGTTGTGATTACAGTACAATCACTGAATAAAACGTAAAATGTTATGCTTGCTTTGAAAATTAAATATAAACATATTTTTTAGATGATGAAATATAACAAAAATCAATATGAGATTCAGGAGAGATTTTTGGATGTTCATGCACTCCCCTTCTCATTTTTCTCATCACACACTCTGCACTGGATTAGCATTCACGCTGAGTTCAGTCCCAGTTTGACGTGGAGCCGCTTGATTTCACAGTCCACCCTGGTGGCATGGATTAAATTTACGAGTATGTGTGGGGAAGACCGAGGAGAAGATTTAAATAGAATATAATGCCTGAAGTGCAAACATTATTTCTTTTGGAGTCATACTCAAAAATAAATCATTTTGCCATACATTGGTCTAAACAGAGTATAACAGGGATTTGAAATGGCGTCTAAAGGCCTCTTTATATTCTCACACATGTGTAGTCGGCAACGGCCACATTGTATCACGTGACCGACGCATTGCCCCGCAGCACCACTGCGTAACTTGGCGCGCACATGTCCAAAAATGTCGCCGCTCATTCAGTGCCGCGAAGATCATCTCTTGTGATTGGGCCATGGTGAGGGTCCTCAATGTTTCCCATAGCTCCACATACAACCTACATGCCTGTCTTCTTGATAGATTGTGCAGCATACTTAAAAGTATCTTCTCGTCATTTAGGTACATTTGTTCGAGTAGACACTTTTCCACAGTCGCCACTGTTGTTGCTTTCTTCCTTGTTAGTAAAAGGTAAGTGTAACCCGAAATAACCGAAAAATATTGAGGAAACTCTGCGTTGCGTTGTCCTGGCCGATACAAGCCATAGTGACAGGTCTGACTTGGATAAAAACTGCAGCACATTTTCACAACTGCATGCTCAAGTATAAAGGCCAAACTAAAGTTGGGGATAGCCAGAATGACATCAGCACGATTGCTGCACTCCCGAGTACAAAGACCCCTTAACTATGCACACCAGTTAAAATCCTGTAATGATTCAAACTTGTGATTAACAAATTTCCCAACTCATTCCACTCATTAGATATTAAAACTTGAAAGGTGGGGGCCAGGTTTATGTGACTGACGGATAGTATTTCAATTCATCGTGTATTCCTCTATTCTGACCCTGGCATTGGAAATGAACTGAATAGTCTTCATCAAAAACTGTGAGGGAAAGTTAATACTTCTTTATGTGAGGTACATGCAACTAGGATAAAATGTTGGACGTTGTTTGTGGGTGTGACTTCAAGCTTTGAAATTAGAAAATCACTTTTTTATATTACAGAGATAGGGTGGGCAGTTGTATGATTTGTGAGATTTGAAGTCACAGATGTTACCTTAGATGAAGAGATTAATGTTCCCATACACCAACTATTTGGAGAATGAGAGAAGATTTTGTAACTGCAACTTCAATTGAATTTTCTGTTTGTGTGTAATGGACTAGTTTCCCCAAATTCATCTTGAAGATGTACCTTGGGAATATGCAACACTGAACTCTGGCAATTATGAGATTAATGGTTGTTTTTTGTAATCATCATAGGTTCTATGATTTGGATGAGCAAAGGGCGGGTAGGGAGAACAAGTAAGACCTAGCAGATATTTTAATAACCACCAATATTTTTACTTTGCTAAAAACAACACACAAGACTTGTGCGAAGCCGAACAACGAAACACTCAACTAAACAGTAGAGTTATGAGTGGAGAGGAAGCCTTATTGTCTCTGTCTGTTGGGTTGTGAGATGGATTCTTACTGATGATAAAGTCATCAATCATCACTTGAATGAATCCTCTCCCACATTCTTGCAGTGCAAGCAATGGACCAGGCTCATTTTTCACTATTGTGGCCTCAATTGAAAGAGATGAGACAAAGACCACATCAAGATATTATCTCCTGCTTAGAAGCTTATCAAGGAGACATTAAAGATACTGAGTGATTGCTTTGTATTTGATGGATATCGCTATGAGTGATTTGATTTTTTTTTTTTTTTTAACAGTGCTCCACTCTTTGTAATATAAACCATTCACAGGCCATAAAACTGCGTCCCAACTCGGCCCCAGCTCGGCTCTATTATAGTCATTTGTCATAGCCGTGGTTCTTTCCCACTGGTAGAGAATTTGGTCAAGAAACCCATTTCAGCAGCCTGTAATGTACAATATCAAAATAGATTTTCATGGTCTCATGTCAACTAGCCCATGCTCAATCTGCTGTAAATTGGTACACTGTGCTATACTCTCAGTAGTCTCAATTCCAGACCATAAAATGAATGGAGAATTCTGTCTAAAATGTACTATACTGTAGATGGATTTCTTTGAAAAAAATAATGACCAAAGCTATGAATACTACAGTCCTACAAAATAGCTACCATCCATGTCATGATTGTCAACGACTATTGTTGTTTTGTGTTTTTACTTGAGGTGTATACACAGTACATAGTATTGATATTCTGGTAAATTCATGACTATTACACAGTTTTACGTGTAGGTTGGATAGTCCTTGCTCTGCAGTTTCATATCATTAATTTGTGAGAAAATAAGGTTCATTTATCACATAACATATTGCAACTCCATGGTCAATAAGTCCACAGATGAAGGGTTTATGTCTTTAAGGTATAGTGATCATTGCTGTGAGAAGAAGTTTGGTTAGCTTTTTTGTGTGATAATACTGGTATATTTCTTAATGATGTGTTCATTTTATGATGCATTTTTAGATTTCTTGTATTCTTGTAGGGTTTTTTATTTTTTTTGTTTTTGTTTTTTTTTTGGGCTAAAAGAGAAAATTTCTTTCCCAACTAAGAGTTTTGGCTGACACTTCAGCTTTGGTCAACAGCTCTGACTGCGGGTGAGTTCTCTTTACACATTACACAATAACACATTTTTCGGAGCTCATCAAATCTAAAGAAAATGTGCTGATGTTGAGTATTATCTTTAGAAGCAACAATGAGATAAGCTTACTGGAGTTTGGATGCTGCACTCAACCCCTCCCAACCCCTAAAAAAAAAAAATTGGAAGTAGAATAATTTCCCCTTTGGGCTAGCTAAATAAATGATCATGTGTGTTTTCTTGCAATAACGGTTTCAAGTATTTTCCGCTTTTATCTATGTTCAGAAGTATTTGGAAGCTGCATCTTTTAATCATTTTGCATTTACGTACATACAGTTAAAGATGGGATTAATTTGAAAAAGATCAAGAAAAGATAGGAGTAAAGTTTTTTTTTAGCCATTACTAGAAAGTGGCAGATGTTCACCCTTACACATTTCAGAAACAGGAAGGTACAGAAATAGTTACAGTTTAATTTTACTCTGCGGAAGATCGTTTAGCACAGCTGCCTCACAGTTCTGAGGACCCGGGTTCAAATCCAGCCTCGCCTGTGTGGAGTTTGCATGTTCTCCCCACGCCTCGGACGTGGGTTTCTCCAGGTACTCTCCTTTCCTCCCACATCCCAAAAACATGCATGGTAGAGTTAATCGATGACTTTAACAAAGATGCGTGATTGTCAGTGCCAATGGTAGTTTGTGTGGCATGCCTTGCAAATGGCTGGCAACCAGTTCAGGGTGTATGCCGCCTATCGCGCAAAAATTGCTGGAATAGGCCCCAGCATGCCTGTGACCCTTGTGAGTTTAAGCAATATGGAAACTTAATGAATGACGAATAATTTAAACTTAATGAGGAGGCAGGCACTCCAGAGACTCAGCTATTTGTGTACAAGCAAAAAGAAATTTTCCCAATATGGCCCCTATAAAAAGACTTTGACAACTTGAGTGTGGGGACTGAATGCATCTACTTTAAAGAGGTGTGCCACCAATCTGGAATATTTTATTGATTGAATGAATGAATGACTGAATGAATTTTCATTCATTAAAAAAGAAAATTGATTTTCATTCATTCATTCATTCAAACAGATGAGTAAATCACTTACCCATAGTGCATTGGAAGAAGTTACTGAAATAAGAAAACATGATTGAAGTTGCTGATCAAACATGAATGAAGTCAATATTTAATAGTCAATAGCATCCTTCAGTCAGAAGATACAGTATTACATCTATTTATGAGAGTTTCATTGACCTCCTTTTCCCCACAGTCAGCGTTTTGCTGTCCTTGCCACAACTCAGCCAGGTCAACCTCTAAATGTCACATTTGACAGAAACCACTTCTTCGTGTTGAGCACACAAATTTGTCTCACTCTCAGTTAGACTCATCATCTTGTAGAAATGACTCTTCAGTGAAGTGGTCGATAGTGTATCAACTTATGAAGGCATCGTCTAAAAATCAGTATCCATGTTAATAAGCTGGCAAGTTTGCTGGGCAGAAAAGGAGAAAACATGCAGTGAATGATAAGACTTGTGCAAGAAGTGTCAGCTTTTTGTAGTTGGCCCTGACACATTTGAGCAATACACGGTTGACCAGGGACCAAATTTACTTGCAATTACAAGGCGGAGTGCAGCGCAGTGCTTCTGAACTTCTGAAATCATGTGAAATTACGTGTGCACAGAGTTAATTGAGGGGCAAGTGTAAGGTTGACATGCTGTAGAATTTTTTTTTTTTTTTTGATGGTACAAAAATGATTTTGAGATGAGGTAGGTTGGCGAAAAGAGATGAGAAAGAGGCGTCTGATCGGTAGAGGCAGTCAAAATGGTAAGACTGCAGCTGAGCCAGGACCCGAATTGAGGGAGCAACTCAGAGGCTGACGCCAAATAACAAATTGAAAGTGTGGGTGGAGTAAGTATGAAAAGGCTACAACGGAGAACGGTTGTGGCAGATTTGTGAGCAACTTGATTATGGTGATGAGGTGTAAATGGAGCAAGGATGGCTCTGCACACCTGTTTCCATTTTCACGGACACTCCCACTGAGAGAGAGCTACTCAACTGTGGAGAGTTTTCTAGAGAGAGGGGCGGTAAGGCCAAATATGGTATTAGAGGATGGCAGGTCATTAAAGTTAAAGCCTCTGTAAAGTGGTTACAATTCATTACATAAATATGAAGATTATTTATGAAAACGTGCTGGGACTGAAAATTACAGTATCCATTCATCCATTATCTGAGTCATTTATCCTCACAAGATGGTGCGAGTGCAGGAGCCTAACCCAGCTATCATCAGCCAGGGTACATCTTGAAATGGTTGCCAGCCAATAGATACATTTCACTGACGTCACGCCGACCACGTGTTTGATTGTTGAAGATCGTGTCTACATATCATGGCTAGGAAGCGATAAATGTTTACTGTAATGTTTTGGGTACGATTATCATTTGATCTCTTTTCTTGAAAGTCTTTTGACAAACGAACACTGTAACCAGTAGCAATTGAGGCACTTGTGCTGGTGTGAGGAATAAAGAAAGAAGAAGAATGAAGCCACATTTGAAACTGAGAACAGTGTGTCGACATCAGCAGGGCGCCACGAGATAAGATGATAAGGAAGTCAGCTATAGAGGTTGGGCAGCGAAATAAAAAATAAAACGTTAAAAAGTACAGTTGGACTCAGATCTACATTATTCAATAACACAAAAGCTATGTCATAACGTGGTGTCAGAGTGACGGAAACATAACTACAGACTCACAGGAAAGAAAAAAGAAACAAACGAAGACGACGATGAGGCGTTCGGTGTTCCAACTCACCCAATTTACCAGATTTGTGGCGAAAATTCAAGCAACACGCCGAACTTATGTTCACAGCACCGCTTAAAAACAGAGCTAAAGAGGAAAAGTGCAGTTTCCTTCTACTGTGGATCAGCGAAAAAGGACAGGATACGTGTACACTGACCGGAGACAAAGATAGGTTGCTAAAAACCTATTACGAAAAATTCTCTGATTACCTCACTCCGAAACCAAACCCCATATTTGCTAGATATACAGTAAGTTTCAAGAGAAGGCTCAAGGTAACTGAGTCATGTGAGCACTTTGCGACAGAACTCAAGCTGTTGCTTAGAGACTATAACTACACAAAATTTTCGCTACCAACTCACCGAGTGTGCGCGAAAAGTTACTCAGGCAGGGGCCAGCGCTCACGCAAAAAAAAAAAAACCATCGGCATAGCCCACTCCCTCGAGTTAGCAAAAGTGCAGCTAAAGGCTATAGCTTGCGACAGCCACGAGGTTCACGTTATCCACCACAAACCTGGAAAGCAAAGTTTCACTGCGGATGGTAGTTGGCATATTGACAGCCCAAAGACCTGTAACAAGTGTGGACGATACCACAGTAAATTAGCTGAATGCCCAGCAAAAGGTAAACAATGCCTGAAGTGTCAAACTGTAGTGCCGGAGAAAAGGAGTCAGAGGCGGAGTGTCGAACACAGGAACAAACTTTGCTTTATTCACAGACATCAACCGACTACTTGCATAACGGCGGGAACTCGCTGAACTCACTCCCCGAAAGAGCAACAATAAAAACAGTCCGTGCGGAACCCCGCAACCCAACTCGAGGTCCCGCAGGTGAATTATGTAAACACCACACAAGCCCCCCCAGAATTCACCCATAGTCAAAATCCCCGTGCCGTGGAGGAATGACGACCCGACCCCGGCGGGTGCGCACTGCTGGGGCCGAGGGGGGCGGGGCCGCACTGTCCATTGAGTCAAGGGACAAGGGCCCAGGCGGGGTCGAGGGCACCCCGTCAGACGCAGGGGCATAGGACAAAGGGGGAGGGCCAACCCCAAAGGCTTGGCAATATCCAGGTGCGCGGGTTTGACCCTGTCCACGGAAACAGTCTCGGGTCTACCGCCAATGTCCACGAGCAGGCTCTTATCCCCATGCTCCAGGACACTGAACGGGCCATCGTAGGGTGGGCGCAGGGGTCCATGGTGGGCATCATGTCGAATGAACACAAAATCCGCAGAGCGCAGGTCACGGGGCAGCTGGAGTGCCATGTTGCGACATGGGAACCGGCTCGAACCCTTTGCCGGCCTCCAGCAGGGAGGACCGTTGCCTGGCTGCAGACCAAGGTGCCGTGGCGTCCGGTATGTATTCGGCGGGGACCCGGAGTGGCTGGCTGTAGATGAGCTTGGCGGACGAGGACAACAGGTCCTCCTTGGGGGCGCACCTGAGGCCGAGCATGACCCAATGGAGCTTATCCAACCAATTGCCGTCCGTCAAGCCGGCACGCAGGGCTGCTTTCATGGAGCGCTGGAACTGCTCTCAAAGACCGTTCACCTGGGTGTGATAGGCGGTAGTGCAGTGCAGCTTGCCCCCCATACTCCCAGCGAGTGGGTTCCAGAGTTCAGAGGTAAACTGAGGGCCACGGTTGGAGAAAAGGTCGGACGGGGTCCCGAAGCGTGAAACCCATGTGCCGATGAATGCCTGGGCCACGTCCGACAACGTTGTCGAGGAGAGGGGAACGGCTTCGGGCCAGCGGGTCGTCCTGTCCACCATGGTGAGCAAGTAGGTGAAACCGGGCGAGGGAGGAAGCGGACCGACCAAGTCGACGTTAACGTGGTCGAACCTCCTCTCGGGGACAGCGAAGGGCTCCAACGGGCCTCCAAGGGGGCTTACGGTGAAACTGGTTACGCTGCCAGCCCACGCACGAGTCGACCCAGGCCTGCACATCTTTCTTAAGCCCGCGCCACACGATCTTCTGGGCCACCAGCCTCACGGACGGTTTCCTTCCGGGGTGGGAGAGGTTGTGGACCATGTCAAAAACAGCCCCCTGCCAGTTCGCGGGCACCAGCGGCCGAGGCTGGTCAGCCGAGAGGTCGCACAGCAACCTGATGCCCGAGTCAGCAACCGCGACTTCCTCCAGGCGCAAACCCATGTCAGAAGTCTTGAGGGCCTGCATCCCGTGGTCCGAGGCCTGGTCTGCGCCCTGAAGAGACAGTCCATGACCACATTGGATTTGCCGGTGATGTGTTGGATGTCCGTAGTGTACTCCGAGATGAACGACAGTTGGTGTTGCTGGCGGGCAGACCACGGCTCGGCCACCTTGGACATGGCGAAAGTGAGGGGTTTATGGTCCACTTATGCCGTGAACTTACGGCCCTCCAATAGGGAGCGGAAGTGGCGGATCACCAGCCAGAGGCCGGGGAGCTCCCTATCAAACGTGGTGTATTTGCGTTCCCTGGGGACCAGCTGAAGGCTGAAAATGGCAAGCGGTTGCCAGGCGCCGCCGACCCACTGTTTGAATATGGCCCCAAAAGCATAGTCCAATACGTCAGTAGTGAGCGCGACGGGGGCCCCGTGGGTCGGGTGGGCCAGTATAGCGGCACGACTCAGTGCAGCCTTCGTAGCCTCGAAGGCTTCCATCCTCTCGGTCGTCCATTCAATGTCCCGGTTAGGGGCCTTGGCTTTAAGAGCCTCATAGAGCGGGTGCAAGGTGTGGGCCGCCCGGTGGATAAACCGGTGGTAGAAAGTCACAATCCCCAGGAACTCCCGGAGCCCCCGAGCCGAGCAAGGTTGGGGAAAAGCGGAGACGGCCTCCACCTTTGCTGGAAGGGGGGCGGCGCCATTCTTGTCGATGAGGTGCCCGAGGAACTGGATGGAGGGCACCTCGAAAACACACTTCGTTGGGCTGATGATCAGGCCATGCTGCTCGAGTCTTGCAAAGAGGTCGCGGAGGTGCATCAAATGTTCTTCCTCCGTGGAGCTGGCGACGAGGATGTCATCCAAATAGACGAACACAAAGGGGAAGACTCTGAGCACAGAATCCATTAAATGTTGGAAAGATTGGTCCACGTTTTTAAGACCAAAGGTCATCCTCAGAAACTCGAACAGTCCAAACGGTGTGATTACAGCCGTCTTGGGAATGTCTGAGGGGTGCACGGGGACCTGGTGATACCCGCGCACCAGGTCGACCTTGGAGAACAGGATTTTGCCCGCCAGGTGGGCTGAGAAGTCCTGAATGTGTGGAACAGGGTAGTCACCACACTGTCGCCACCCGCCACTCGGTTTAGGGACGATGTGTAGCGGCGAGGCCCACGGGCTATCCGAGCGGCGGACAATGCCCAGGCGCTCCATGTTGGCAAACTCGGACTTAGCGACTGCTAGCTTCTCGGGGTCAAGCCGTCGGGCCCTCGCGTTAATCGGGGGGCCCTTGGTCTCGATGTGGTGCTCGATCCCATGTTTAGTCGTGGCAGAGGAGAAAGTGGGCCGTGTCAAGCCACGGAACTCACCAAGGTGGAGCTGATACTCCATCTGCCATCTGAGAGTGAACTGGAGAGACCGCCATAAGTCGCCTCATTGCGGACACAGGCAACCGTGGAGACGCGTCGTAGTTGCAAGGGGCGCGGCACCTCTTCGCTTTCGCGCCGAAACGGGCGTGGAAGTAGCACAAATCTGTGCCAGCGCGGCCGTCGGTGGCGATGGGGCCCCTCCTGGATGCCACTCCCACGCCCGGGGGCGAGTAACTGTGCGCCGGAGCCAGCATCTCAGGGAAGGCCAGGAAGAAACGGTCGCCATCCTCGGCCAGGGCCCAGGGGTCAGTGACAGTACTGTTAACGAGCGCAGTCTGAACATGCGGTGGCATGTGCCTGAGAAACAGTTCCATGAAAATGAAATTGGGCTCGTCCATGCCCAGCAGGTTTAGCATCAATTCCATGAGTTCGGAAGGTTTGCTGTCCCCCAGTCCATTAATAGCCAACAGACGTCGGGCACGCTCTGGCCGTGAAAGCCCGAAAACCTTGAGGAGGGGAGCCTTGAGCATAGCATATTTATTTTGGGCCGGGGGAGATGAGATGAAATTCACTGCTCTTGCCGCAGTTGAGCTCCCGAGGGCTGAGACAACGGGGTAATAACGCGCGGAATCATCCGAGATCCCATGAAGGGCGAACTGAGCCTCCGTCTGTGCGAACCATGCAGCCGCGGACGTCTCCCAAAGCTCCGGCAATTTGAGGATGGCGGTTGCCATGTTCGGTTCGGTCTCGAAAACGCTGAGACTGACGTCGGGGTCACCAGTGTAGCGCCGGAGAAAAGGAGTCGGAGGCGGAGTGTCGAACACAGTAACAAACTTTGTTTTATTCACAGACATCAACCGACTACTCGCATAACGGCGGGAACTCGCTGAACTCCCTCCCCAGAAGAGCAACAACAAAAACAGTCCATCCGGAACCCCACAACCCAACTCGAGGTCCCGCGGGTGAATTATGTAAACACCACAAAACCCCTTTTGCTGTTTGTTGTTACAACCATAAGTCTCATAATGAAATACCATGATGAAAAGGCCGTAAGACACTTATAAGCAAGCCAATATTCACAAAAAAAAAATCACTAAAACACGTGAGTTGTATTGTAGTTTTTCCGTCCAGTGGGCATAGTAAACAAAACATGACGTGACGTGAAAAGTATCTATCGCAGGGAACATAGTGCCAGACAACACTCACAACACACAGAATCACACTAAGAGGCACTTCAGAGTCTCCAATTATTGCCTGTTTTTGGGATGTGGGAGTGCCCAGAGAAAACCCACACATGCACAGGGAGAACACAGGCGAGGCAGCGATTTGAACCCCGTTCCTCTGAACTGTGAGCCAGATGCTCTAACCATTGTCGTCCACCCTTCCCCGACCAACAGTAGTGTAGTAGTATGGAAATGTGGAGATGCAACATTAATTTTTCATCACTGCTTTTTTTTGGGGGGGTGGTTAAAGTTGCTCCCGGTGCCACATTTGGAACTCCGCTACGAATTGTCCCTCTTGTACCATGTAAAACATAGTTGGGTCGACCAGTGGGCAATACCAACACGTCCTCCAGTGAGTGTACGTTGGTTTATGTGCCCATTTTATGATTATAGTCAATAGTATCTATTTAATTTTGAAAGTGAGCCTCGAACATGAATTTACATGTTTACATTTACACCTATGCCGAAAAATCACGTGACATCACCATATTGCCAGTCAAACAAAGCTGTGTTGCAAATTAATTCCGTTGAGAAGAGACGAAAATATATCATATAGCACGACACTCATAGTTTTGTTCGATACCATTAAACATTTAGAAGTTGATCATCAACGAAGGTACGTGGAAAAATGAGAGACACTTGGCATATAGGATCCATATTTAATGCTGAAATCAATGTTTTCGCCAATAAGAAATTGTATTGTTAATTGGCTTCTGCTTGTCTTGGACAATTGGATATACACATGTATCTGGTGAATAAGTTGCCGAGATTTACACAAAAGTGTTTGACAGCATATAAAAGTCTGGACGCATACTAATACTTCGTTGCTGGATCTGTTCTCAATCAAGAATAAATCCCACATAGTGATGGACCCACTCAGATTTTTCAATACAATTACCAATATTTAAATAAATGACCCTGGTTTTACATAAACTTGCACTCATTAACTATGATGGCAAAAAATTTTTTGCCTCCGTACACAGAACCGTATTGGTGCCACACCCTTACCTCCGTAAACCTCTCTGTGACAGACGGTTTATTTTTTTTTTAAATACAGATTGTTCTCAAATGATTCAATTTGCCATTATAAATACTTTCTTGATAATTCAAGATTGAGAAGAATAATTCATACCTAAAATGAAATGATTGCTACACAGGCGTGTGTATTTCATTGGGCACCATCCATTCCGTTTAAGTGGCGAAATCTATCGATCTTTTCTCGTCTTTTCAACTGGTATTCCATAGAATGATCTCTTTGCAGAACTGTCTTGTCTATTGTGACAGCCAATAGCACAACAGGTCTCGGGCAAGTTGAAAAATCTGCTCCAGTTCAACGATGCCCGCAGTGCCGAGCAGCTAGGTTTGACTGGCAATATGGTGCCGTGCAAACTGTGATGTCACGAGCTCTATACACTGCTATTTGATTGACAGCTTAGAGTTGACTGGGACATGGTTTCAGCCCATTCTGTGGTCACGCTCCCAACATTTGAGTGAACAGATTTTCTCACAGTTTTGAAGTTTCATTTTATATACCATACTGATATACTTATATTCTCAATATAATTTTACACAATTTTTTTTTTTTTTTTTCAAATTTGGAAGTGTTGTTAACACCAATCCTCACTGTAGTCTGTCAAATTTAAAACACTATTGTTGCTTTACAGACTCTTTAAAGATGCGTAATGAATGTATAGATTTAGCGTGAACGTATAAAAACTTTCAAGACGGAACATTAAAATGTTACAAAACATTACACGCCCAATGCCATGTGTACCGCAGTGTACTCTTCCTCCACATACAAGAGTTTTGCATCCATTTCTAATGTAGTATATTATACCTAATGTAGGTGTCAGTCAATGCAATATTCAAAATAAATAATATATGGTGTGTAATCCACCATGTCTGAACCTAAATGTGTTATTTTAGAGGAGATAACATCACCTTGAAAGGTATTCACCTTGATTTCTATGCCAAAAGCCATTCTCAGTGGCTTGTTTCTTACTAAATATTCCAGTCATGTTGAGTTTTTATTTTTACAACACAGTATTCCAAATTTACAGTAGATTGCAAGGTTGACTTTACAGCATCCCCTGTTGCTAGAACCTTGATTTGGAGAAGGAAACACCCCCCCTAAGACATGAGGTCATAAATGTCTGCTAATACCAGCGTCTCCATCACACCAAACTATTAAATATGTTGTTAGAACTTTATTTCCACTGCTTCTGAAAAAGTTTTAGCACTTTCAGTTTCCCTTTTACACTTGTTGGTGTCGGTGAAAAAAAAAAAAAGGAATCAAGCATTGTATTAGAGAAACTGCACACACAAAAATGTTTTCTTCCAACGAATGCCAATTTCTAAAGGCTACTCGCTGGTGTCATTCAAAAGGCCAGTTTCGGTTATTTCAAATGGACAATTTAGTTGCCCATTTTGCCGTCCAGCTCTCTTTTACAGTGTGCAGTGACCTGTGTCATATGGACTTTGGATAGAGTTCAGGTCATGCCAACCCAACTACGGCGTGCAGTTAAGCTTAAATAGGCATTGAGGCACCTGCATGCACTTGGCATACAGATGTTTATGTGGTATTGTAAAGATATAACAAAGCACACTCTCACACACACACAGCAGGAAGAGCAGGAGGATTGAAAAAAAATGTGATGTGTGATTGATAGAGGTTTGGTGACATTATACAATCCGTTTTTGTGACATTGTGCATTAAAATCAGTCCAATAATGTTTCTGGCCTGCTACTACACTATTTCTGGCTTCACCCTCCTGTCACAGCAATAGGAAATGCACAGTGCAAGTGACAGCACACGGTGGTTTTCTCTTTTTACTGCGGTTTTATCTTGAGCCACCATTTATTATGCAACATAATATAACTGCCATGCCCATACAAGAATATCTGCACACCTGAAGACCATCGAAGTAGGTTACATCCTGCATATATTAACTATAATCACCACTTTTTTTCTCTTCATGTGTGGGGTAGCTTCAGAGAACTTTTAATGTGTTTTCTCTAAAGTGGTGTGTTGTTTTGGAATGTCTGCCAGCTATTTGCTCTCACAACTTTTCTGAACGACCACAAATGTAATAAAGGCTAGAATTGACATTTCAGCTATAAGTAGCCCCTCTTCCACCCTTCATTCACAAGGCTGGCGCTTGGCAGTGGGTCCACTTGCCATGGGCCTGAATGAGTCCATGACACAGAGTGTTATATATGCCAGGGTATTACAGAGCCCTTCTTAATCCGCTTTGTCACGCTGTTCCCTCCGGACTGGGGTAATTTCATGGTGCTGAACTGATATTGATAGAGCTTTGGTAAATGAGGCACGCTGCAATCGTTAACTTTAATAACCATAAAGATGTGAGCAGTGGAGTCACACAGACCCGCCAGAGGAAGCCCGTACAGGTGATTAAGAATCGACCAGGGCTATGGCGAGCATGGCCTTGCATCTCTTATTCATATTAATCAAATTACCTGCAAAAGACGTCGACACGAGCACTTCCAGTGTCTCTGTTGCCGTACCGTTTGCTAACTTAGTCAACCAGAGCTAATTGTGATGTTTCCATGGAATAAAAAAATATTTTTTAAAGCATTTTCACTGTCCTAATCTTGTCTCACATGCATATATGATTAGAGTGACATTCGGCGTTGTCTTAAAAAAAAAAAAAAACAAGCAACATTGAGTTTTGCGTGACTTGAAATCACTCGCGCAACGGTTCTGTCAGTCAACTGGAGTTGTTGAACCCCCCCCCCGCCACTCTCTTCATAGTTTCACTGACCCCTCCTCTCTCAGTTTTGCACTCCCTATTAATGTTACCTTTCATTTAAGAGTCAGTTTGTTTTGTGTGGGTGACGCTGCTCTGCTTCAGGGAAACAGCACCGGCAGTTGACCTCCTAAGAGTAAAGAGAGAAAACATCATGGCAGTCAGAGAAACTCAACAGATCACAAAAATGTGGCGATTGAGGCTAAATGCACTCCATGACATGAGCTCAGTTCAACAAGCGTCAAATAATTATATTTGTTTTGTAACTTGGCTTTATACTTAACATATCCCAAAAGAATGGTCAGCCACAAAATGGGTGCTGAGAGGTTATGAGTTACTTCTTTTTACAACTAATGACATCAGCAACATGACTCACTTTTGAATTTTGTCTCTGGGACTGAAGGTTTTGTGTTTTGTTTTATCTTTTGCTGTCAACACTTTCATACTTTAGCTCCTAGCTGTTTGATATTGAATAAATGGCCACAAACCTTTGCTTCTCCCATTATTCATTTACAAATCCAAACAGATTCTATTTGACCTCATCACTTCCACTGTATTTAACTCATTTAGAATATCAATCAGTGAAAAAATATTTTGCATTTTATACTTGTGTAGATACATCCTGTAAGTGCCTAGATTCTGACATTCTAATTCATCCACTTGGACATCATAATAAATTTCTTATCTGACATTGTAAACAACAGTAAAATTCCTGGAAATATATTGTTATATTATCTGGATTTCTCTCAAGAATAAATAATTATTTCATCCTGGTAAGAATTTTACCACCTATGGTGTGATGCTTCTGACGACCAAGAAGCATTTGGAAAATTAAGATAAGCTTCTCGGTAATATCTTCATTGGCAGTTTGAGTTATGTCCAGAATGTAATTAGCATATACCAAAATACTAGTATTTTGCCTTCTACACAGAAATATGCCTTGTACATGTGTCACATCCTCCCTTTCTCATAATTTCCGAAGAGATGAACGTCAAACATCAGAGCTCCGCAGATAAATTAGAATTATCCAGTGTGGTCTATTTCCACCACTCCCAGGGATTTATCTTCCAACACGATCCATTTTAACTGGTGCTGTTACACAAGTAGGAAACCCTAAATGAGGATTGTGTAATTCCTGATAAAATATATATTCATATTAGCTGCCAAGAGGAGGAACATGAAAAGTTGTTTTCTAGCACTGCCTGCAAGGTCCTCATTTGGAATACACTCAACAATGCTTTGTAGCATGTTTAAACATTATGCTAAGTGAACAGGGCGGAGTACTGTTGAAGTTCCAGCCAAGTCATTGAAAGATAAATTCTTATGAGGATCATAAAACATATATGCGGTGAGACAGCTGGCACCAAGGAATTCTCATGTCTTTTTCTTCCATTCTATCTATCTATCTATCTATCTATCTATCTATCTATCTATCTATCTATCTATCTATCTATCTATCTATCTATCTATCTATCTATCTATCTATCTATCTATCTATCTATCTATCTATCTATCTATCTATCTATCTATCTATACAGTATATATAAACTCATGTTTTCAGTCCCTCCACCTTTGAGCCCGAGTCCTCTTTCACCAGGTTTGGATTTTGAGGTTTCTGTGCAGGACCTTAGCTGCTCCCAGTATTGCGGTCATGTCAGATGTTGTTCCTGGCATCTGATGGAACTATCCTTCCACCCAGGGGGTTACTGCCACCAGTGCCCTGATCACTGCTGGACCACCACCCACACTTTTTCAAGTTTTTCCTTCCTTTGGTCCTTTGTACTTGTTTTCTTGTTTTTTTTCTCATTTCTGGTCTTTTTTATGTATGAATTGTATATTGAGACAGTGTTTGAGATGCACGTGGCATTACAAAACCCATTTAGGCAACAGACGACCCGGTTGATTGAAGCGGCGGCATTTGCTTGATTTGAGAAACAGAACCACAACTCAGCTTGCAGGTGGAAACATTTCATTTTCACTTGAATGCATTCCAATTAAGTTGTAAAAAAAAATGTTCTTGGGGGTTTCTGGTTTTCCTCACTGCTTTGTTTATTCCCTTGGCCATACACTATGTTAATATTTTGATGTGTGTGATAAAAGCTGTGAGGAAGCAAAGATGGTAGAAAAATGCTAGCTGAGAGCTCGTCTCTTGGCCACAGAACACAATGTTGATTCAGAAGGCACTTATTATTATTTCTTCTTTTTTTTGGCAACAATTTGAAAAGTGTATAAGCAATGCAATTGAGACAGAAGATGTTTATTGCTTGCTTAGTGATATTCTTTGCCACTGAAAGCGAGAAATATTCTGTATATTTTTGTGTTATTACTGAAATTGAAAGGTATGATCATCAGTTAGAGGTTAGGAAATGTTTGTCTAACACTCAAGAGATTTTGGATTCAAATCTTGGGCTTCCTTGTGTGGAGTTTAAAATACTGAGGGAAATAATTGAAATTGTGTCACTGACCATTACTAAGCAAGTGTTAACAGGCCATGTCCCCCTTTTGTAATTCTAGCATTTTTTTAGCCATCATCTCATTACACAACATATGGTTTTGTCATTTAAATGTTAGTCATCACGTTTATAATTTCCATCCATTTTCTATACTTATCCTCTTCAGGTTTGTGATGAGATGGAGCCTGGCACAGCTGCCTTTGGACAAACGGAATACACCAGTTTGACAATGCCAGTCAATTTCAAGGCATATGCAGTAGAGAAAGAAAGACAACAGTTCACATTCGCACTATCATGACACCATCAGTGACTTTTGTAATATTGTAAAAGGAGGCACGGTGGACGTGTTCACATGTGCCTCGGTTCTGAGGATCAGTATTCAAATCTGCTCTCTCCTATGTGGAGTTTGGATGTTCTCCCTATGTGGGTTTTTTCTCCTGGTACTCTAGTTTCCTCCCACATTTAAAAAACACACAGGGTAAGTCACCTGAAGACTCTAAAACTGTCCATAGGTGTAAATGCGAGTGTGAATGGTTGTTTGGTCATACAGTACGTGGCCTGTGATTAGCTGAAGATCAGTTAAGGATGTGAGCTCACCTGTGACCCTAGTGAGGATAAGCGGTTCATAAAATGGATGGGACGAGCATTTGGGTTACAGCTTTAAGTTGTTCCTGGATCGTTGCTGTTTCCATGTCAGTTTGTTGTGCTACAAATTTTCAACTCAGAGAATGTAAGATATAATGACTTGCCTGTCTTCTCCAGCCCCCCCTCCCCCCCACTTACACACACACACACACACACATTTACGACCCATTCTCATTACCCCCCACTTACACACATGCACACGCACACGGACGTACACACACACGCATATTTACAACCCTTTCTCATTAAAGGTTTTAATTGGCAGTTGGACTAAGCTGAAAACAATAAGGCATTGATCTCCTTAAACATAATCACCTCATCCAGTCACTCAATGGCTGCTGTCACTGTGGCCCATAGAGAAAAATGAGGAGTCCAACGGCAGCATCGATGCCCTTCACTTCCCCTCAGTAAAGTCTGGGGTGCACACCTACCCACTCCATCTTAGCAGGTTGCTTTAACCCCTTTCACTGTCTCACAGTCTCAGAGGACAGCATCCATCACAGCCCACACTCACGTGGTGACATCATAAACAGCGTACAGTTACCACTGAGCTGTGAGCATCCAAATAAACAATATTTCACATGAAACAACTGGATGGTGGGCCTTTGATTGCAAACTTTCTGAATTGGATTATATTGAGGGGCCATTTACAATGTTACTCTGCTATACAGTGAACATATTCCATAGTTGGAGGAAGACTGTTTCCCCATGAAACGGAATAGTTGTTAGCACATCTGCCTTGAGGTTGACAGTTTTGCCTCGGGCCTTCCTGTGCGTTGTGTACTTTCCAACTACATGGCTAACATGCATATGGACCCAAGTTTTTATCTTTGTGGCCTGCGAGTGAATTGTGACTAGTGCAGAATGTACCAGGTGCACTCCGCTATATTCCCTTGTGATATGTTCCAGCCCATTTAAGAGGATAATCTTTATTGTGGATGAAATTCAAGAAAGAAAAAGCATTTGAATGATCTATATCTGGGGTCACCAATATGGAGCCCGTCTGCTCACGACGACCATTTAAGGTGCCCGTTAGGCATCTTCTAAAAATAGCACAGGTCACAATTATTATCATTAATTGTGTTCTAAATTTTGAATCTGACTTGCTTACATTCATGGAATTTCTAAAAAAAATGTCATGTAATATAATGGAATTTTTTATTAGTAAAGTACTTACTTCGGAAGTTTGCTCCAAACATTTCAGGTAGCCTTCACACGATCGGTGCTGACGAAGTAGCCCCCAGGCTCAGAAAATTGGTGACCCATGATGTAAATATTGCCCAAAATATTATTTATACAAGACGATGTATCGTATTAAAAGCTAAGAAAAGTTTACAGGGCCAACCACCCTGGTAAATACTGTATCAAAATCAAGCAAATTTGTAATGGCAGAAATGTTTAATAGTTTTTATAGTCTAAATATATTGAATCTCCTTAGAATGCACAGCATGTAGTGACCGGTGAGAGTACCTCAAGTACACCAGTTACCCAAAACAACGCAGTAAACACACTAAAACCTTAATGTTTAGTAGCCGCTCTTAAGTAAAAAAATAAATAAAAAAATCAATGCTTTCTACTGCTTCTACCACCTGAGAATCCCCATAGTATGTGTGAAGTTGTGAAATTGACTAAAATGTGATTTTATTTATTTATTTATCTCAATGCCTCTTTATATCTTCAATTTTTTTTCTGTATGGATTCCACAGAATCCTTAAATTCTCCCACTGGTGTGTGTTTGTTTGCTGCTGAGATATTCAGGCACCTCCACCAATGAAAAAAACAAATATCTAAGATTAATCAAGGGACAACACATTTTAATGAACAAGAAATGTCCTTGTATGACATTTGCAGGTCAGCATGTGTCGGAAACAACGACAGAACTAATGTAAAGAGAATTTAATTGATGGGGGAATAAGGGATGTCTGTGGTCCATCGTCTACACGTGTGTGCATTACTAATCAGTAAAGCATGCCAAGAAAGTTACTCAAAAGAAGTGAGGTTTTGCAGTGCCTGTGATGCAATGGAAACTCCTCACTTACTCAGCTTCGAATGGAAAGCAAGTGCGCATGTCAGAGGGCCACCAGTAAAATATTCAACAAACCAACACACGGTAAGGTTTGGGGCTTTTACACACTCAAAGGAATTTTTTTCCCCCCTCCAACTTTTAGAGGCTGTGTTGTGCCTTGTCCTGTCGAGAAACCCCTAACAAGTGTTGAGAGAGGTGGATTAATAGTGCATGACAGAGCGGTCCGTCGGGACTGCAAATGTTTGCCTCTTAATCCAAGATTCAGTGGCCTTTGGTCTGACCACAACAGACATTGGTGGCAGTGAGAGAAAAAAACGCACCCAATTCGCAAAGTCTGCTTGAAGGACAGTTCTGTAATTTGTTTCAAACATTTGAAGAGACACTTTCAACTAAAGAAACACACACCGGTTATTGTCAGTGAGTGTAAATGGTTCTTTTTGTGTGCCCTGTAGAGCTCGCTGAGCAAGTAAAAGACACAAACACGATGGTTTCTGCCATTTGGTGGCTGTCCCCCAATGGTGTGTGCTCTCCACTCACTAGATATGAGAGGATACATGTAACATGCTGTTATTCTTCCCTCTTTTCTTCATCATCCTGGGATGGGTTCCACTTTAATTGTTGGACGCAGGTGTCTGTTGCAGTGCCTGTCAAGGAAAGATAAAGAGTTTTTCCCGGGGCGCGAGGAAAGGGGCGTGCAGTGATGAAGGGCCTCTCTCCTGCAGCTCCGCTGGCTGCATTAGCCCGTCGCTTTATAATTGTGTGAAGGGGGCACTTCCAATGGCTCCCTCATTACTCAATGGCATGGTCGCTACCTGGCAGGCAGATACACCTCATCCTTTCGTACTCTCTCACTGTCTCACTTATTCCAGGATCTCCCTTGCTTCCATTAGTCCCTCCCCATGGCCGATCCCCCATTATTGTTTTTTAGAGACAGTATTCCCATTGGCAGATACCCTCTTTTCTTATCCAACTTTATATTTATATATTTTATGTCTTCCTTTCTTATCCAGCGTACTATTGTATTGTCGGCAACTGAAAGATGTCACCTATGCCTTAGAGTTAATATTTCCGTGTTGTATAGCCTGTAAGTGAACCTCAGAGATCTTATTCATTCATGTCTTTTGACTCGCCAGTTGCAGAGAATTTTGAGACAAAATGTATTCACTGGGCATTGTATTAGTTCCACATGTGTAGATTAATTAAATTAAGTATTACAACTATGACCAAAATGCTCACATGTGATGGAGTTATCTTCGGGATATGTGGAGTGTCGCCTTACTCGGCCTGCTGTTGGTTTTGTGGTTTGTGTATGGGACTTGGAGGAGGCACATGTGGGTAAAAATTCAAAAACAAGATATCTACATCAGATTTTTCTTTTTAGTGTTTTCCCTGTCTGCTTGATGTGGTGTATTTAACATTTTAGCCATCTCATTAATTCTGAAGAAATATTGCCCCTACTTCTAAATATGAAGTGGTGTAATTTCGCAACAACCCTCCAAACTAATGCTTGGTTTTAATGACACATAGCGTCAGAAAATGAAAAGATGACATCATTAAAAGAATTTGAGAACTTGCAGCATGTGACAGATGACATGAATTCAGCACGTTTGGTGAAGCCTTTTTTTATTCAGACCACACTTGTGCTGCAGATGCATTTGTTTGTTATTTGTAGCATGTTTCTTTACATGTAGACAAACCACACAATGCATGATCGTGTATTTCTTGTCCATTTGTCCACAGAGGGAGGCACGTGTGAGGTGATTGCAGCCCATCGATGCTGCAACAAGAATCGCATAGAGGAACGCTCTCAGACCGTGAAGTGCTCCTGTTTACCAGGCAAAGTGGCAGGGACAACACGCAACAAACCCTCCTGTGTGGATGGTGAGGAAATACCTGATTAAACATTCTATTAAATCACAGGTCATAAATGAGGTTTTTGTTAAAAAAAAAAAACATTATCATACAGAGCTGCATGGTGGATTTAATACTAAAATAAAAGATGTGAATGTCATAGAGATTATTGATTAATTAACCCAGTACATAAGTATTATTTTCTGTACTAATAATACAAATGCATTCAAGCATTATGCAGGCAGTGGTTCTGTGCTTCTGGGCATCAAGTGGTTGATCCAAAGTTTGTGAACACCTGAGCAATGAGCATGTTGCAGATCACATTGCCCACGGCAGAGCAGGCTGATGGAAATGAATAACTAATAAACAAGTCAGGGAAGCTCCAGGCTAGTGCACCTGAATTACGTCAGCTGAGGAAAACAATCAGGCTCAGGTACCTTTTGGGGGGAAGCAGGCAGGAAGACTACTTCAAACCTACTCAGACAGAACTGTGATGGCCTCCTTATGCCACAAAAGCTAATTTATTGCCATTCAGTCTCAATCATTTCACCTCAGGAGATCAAAGTTTTCACCCTTTATGAAAAATGATGCAAAAAACATAATCCTTATTAATCGGACTGTTACATAAGGGGCCAGACAGGCACTGGATGGACTCCACAGGGCTGGTTATCCATCTAACAGTAAAGCTGATCAAGGAATATGAATTAACCATGAGACGAGGCTAACGCACACAGAACGACTTCTGGGCTGATGAAATGAGATGTTCTGATTTGTAGGTGGAAATATTTGCTGGAAAATTTTCCTTTTTTGTTATTTGTTGCAAATCTAAATTCTCTTCAATACAGTATACCATAAAAATTGATTACGCAATGCTTTCTCGTCACCTGACTAAGATGATCTTTGACAAGTTTTCCTTCTAATTTTTAATGACATAATGAAAGACAATTTGACTGCTGAAAGTGAAATCAGCACTCTCTACAAATAAGAACTAAAACCACATTGCAAGTCTCATCCTGACAATCACCTGTCATGATCACTAGCAGTATTGGAGCTTTGACAATGTAATTATGAAATCTGGCTGGGGACAATTTTTCTCAAAAGATGAATCAGTGTCCAAAGTCGGCTGGACGAGGCTCCAGCACACCCACGATCATAATGAGGATAAGCAATAGGCTACAAACATTGGATGAATGGATGAAGATGAATCAGCTAAAAGACTGCAATTAGTATACTGCAAGCATACTCTAAGTCAACCTTTTCAACATCCATAGTCACATTTTTTTTTTCAAGTAGCTCCTCGAAATTGCTGTTCATTTTCTGTAAAAATGTGTGATCAAAGCGGCACAGTGAGTTAGCCCATCCGCCTCACAGTTCTCAGCACCCGAGTTCAAATCCAGCCTTGCCTTTGTGTAGTTTGCATATTTTGCCTGTGCCCACACGGGTTTTCTCTGGGTATTGTGGTTTCCTTCCACATTCCAAAACCATGCGTGGTAGGTCAGTTGCAGACCCTAAATTACCCGTAGGTGAGAAGGTGATTGTGATTTATACATACATATATATATTACCTATTTGGACTAGCTGCAAAGTAACATGAGTAAAAAGAAATGAAGAGTTCAGACACAAAAGCAGATATATCCATTTTTGTTGTTTCTGTGGATTCGTTGATTTGTGTATATATATATATATACATATACATATATTTGTGTGTGTGTGTGTGTGTGTGTGTGTGTGGTGTGTGTGTGTGTGTGCCCTGCGATTGGCTGGTGACCTGTTCAGGGTGTACCCCAACTATCCCCCAGCTATAACCTGGATAGGCTCCAACACAGCCCTGACCCTAGTGGGGATAAGCAGTGCGGAAAATTAATAAATTAATCTCCCATCAAGTTTTAGTTCACACACACGTGTGCACATGCACACGCAGGTCATGCTTTTCTCAATTTACGCCATGTGAGGCTATCAAGTGATAATTTACATAGAACGAGGCGTCCCACGGCCACACTCGAGGAGCTGTATGGATGTTCATTGTAGGCTACATCTGCAGCAAAATGAATTGGATATGGTTATGCAAAATGCATTCAATATGTGGTGGATGAGTGAAGAGAGATAACGGCTAACTAGCAGCAAACTGTCTGGGCAAGTGAAGACAGCATGACTTTACCCATTTTATGGCACGAAGAGTGCCTGAAATCAGACAACTGCCATAATGGGGTGAGGGATCCTAGGTAAAGTAAGCAATTCTAAGCTAAAAAGAAAGTATTTTGTGAGAAGCAGTTGTCAAAACTGTTCTTGCCAAAATATGTCAGTGACAGCCTAGTCTCTTTCTGCTGTTGTGACAAAATCTGGCACCACCCCAACAAAAAAAATAAATAAAACAAAACAAAAATGTGACCAAGACATAATCAGGTACAGTTTAGTTTTCAAATTATGAAGTTGCATTTTTATTTTGTTCGACATGGACATATATGTCCTTATTCCGGAATTCTTCATGGAGTATCGGGTCGATTGGATTGGCTATTTATTTGTTATGGTCTGTAGCAAATGATAAGTAAAACTCCAAGTTAAAGCCTTACAAGTTTGGAATGCACAGTACACGCATTTAACTTTTGTGCAGTATCTCCCTGTGCCCTCTGACTGACTGGTGACCAGTCAAGGGTGTCACCTCGAAAAGGGTCATTCTCTCCGTTAACAGGATAAGGAATACTGATAAGGGTTAATAGTCTCCACTGCAGGGATATCCAACTCATTTTCATCTTGGGCCATATCATAGTAATGTTTTCTCCTCGGGCCAGGCAGGCGCTACCACTTTGAAATTCATATAAATGTACTGTATAACCATCTCATCATATTAATACTTCTATACAATGCCACCGCCTTTCATTTTTATACATACAGTCTTGTTAACAACAAACTGGATTTGAAATCATTAGGTGAAAAACGGCAGCATGCATATATTAAATCATACAGTGATTGTTTGGTTTATGACAGTAGCTCAGTCTGTAAGGACATGGGCTTATGCATCAGAGGACACAGGGTTGACTCCCACTATGGAAAAACAATGTAAAAACGGTAACTAATTTTCTTCCTGGTTCATAACAAGTCATCCTTGTGTAAGACATTATGCCATCTTCCTTCTTTTACAATGAATTCTCACATGACTTCATCCGGGTGATTTAGTTCAGAGTTGTGTGTGGAGCGAATATATTGGAGTGTGACTTCAATTTCCTCTTGAGGGACTAGAATGGGTGTAAAAATAAGATGCAAGAAATAATAATAACAGTAAAGGAGTCACCGGTGGTGTAGTGGTACACATGCCTGGGCAGCCTGGGATCGATTCTTGCTCAGTGATGGTGTCGATACGTACCCTGGCACTGACTGGCAACCAGTTCAGGGTATAGTCCGCCTTTCGCCCGATGTTTGGGACAATCGGGTCCAACACTCCTGTGATCCTTGTGAGATCAAGCAGCTCGGAAATCTATGCATGGACAATAATAATACAAGTTAAGAAGGAATTTGATGGAAAAAACCTGCTCAGCTGAAGAAAAATTGCAATTTTGGTACCTATTGTCTTCCAAAATGAAGAGGACAAATCGACTTAGCAAGATTTGTCTCAGAGAGTCAAACAAAATGGTATCTGACACCCCTGGTCTACAGTGATTGAGTCTGTGAGCTGTGCATTCTGAGCAGAGTTGAGCACGTTTGCAATAGTGGGAATTTATTGTGCTGGAGCAAGGTGTGTGGCAGCATGACAGCAGACAGCCTTTGATGTCACTGTTGCACAATTAGCGGATAAAAAAATACATTTTGTTTAAGCTACCTGGCAAAAACTTCACTTGAAAAGACAGCAGCTGAATGGTTGGAAGACAGTTGATCACAACTGTGTAAAATGGTGTAAATGGTCCCACTCTGTAGGTCTTTGGCATTCAGTGGAAGATGATGAAAACAGCACAGTGCTTATTTTGTCATTTCACTCTCATGGGCACGACCATGCTGTGCGAAAGCTCTTCACAGATTCATGCAGGTAAACAAACGGATGCGCCAGTTACCCCAGATGTACATCATAGCAGTTTATTGTGAATATTATTTTGCAAAAAATGTACCGTCACAATGACATTTTTAAATACAAAAATGACTCAAGAGGCGTTCCTAAGATCACTGAGCATAGGAATGTGTGACTACATTTTGCAGAGTGAGGGAATTTTTTTCACAGCGTCATGAAGAAAGTTTCGAGTAGGAATTGGGTCAAATCAGACGAATCAAATAATACCTGAAGAAGATCCAGGCACAGAAGCAGAAGCTATTGTTAACAGTTAATGCCTCAGTGGGTTTGGGTCCCCTGGCCAGAAATCTTCAGAGTCAGTGAATCGATTAACAAGCACTTAAGGGTCTAGTGGTGATAAAAATGAAAAAGACAAGCCACTGAACAGCAACACAGCAAAATTGACCAGAAATGTACCACAAATAAGATGACCTTGCATTCTTATAAAGACAATATGTTTATTTAGATTACTCACATTCCACTAAAATCATTTTCACCAACTTTATTTGGTGCTAAAACCACATGACATATAAATATTACTAGTGAGGATAAGTGGTACAGAAAATAAACAGCTGGATAGATAGTCACACATACTGTAGTAAAAACACCTAAAAACACCTTCCGGTCTTGATCAGTGGCAGACAGCTATTTTTTTTGCATTCAGACTTGTTGGAGTGAGTGGACTGCCCCAGACCTTCTCGCCAACTCATCACCCTGCTGGGGGCCACCTGGTGCCACAGGACCATACCCAGTTTACACGCTCAAACAGATTAGCAATCTTAGAAAAATGAATTGCTATTATATAAAAAGTGTCTGTTTTTAATTGTCATTTGTTTAGGACAAACAAACCCAGCCTAGAGGAAATTGTTTGTCTTTATCTTTCGCCAAATTTGTAATTTGGCTGATGGGCTGCTTTATCGCTTATTAGCATCTAAATCCAACATCAAAGAACACGGTGAACATAAATCCCATTGTTGTGTGTGTGTTGTTTGCACCCAAGTATTATAGGCTGATTGCGCAAATGCTAAAAATCAAGCAATAAATTACTCAAGTTGCCAAGTGCTCTACTTAAAGTTTTTGCTGGGCATGCTTTTGACCCTGAGGTCAGCAATCATACCTTAGAACTGGACCCATTGTTCTCTCCTTTACAGCGCTGCTGTTGGAATAGCACAGGTGACCAGGAAGTTAGTTTTGGTATTTTAGCAGGAATTTAATCCCACCAATATGGCAGAATTTTACTTCAAATGTATACATTTTTAACAATAGCCACAAATTTATGACCAATGACTTCCTTGCTATAAATGTCTATGACATTGGCATTTGTCCATGTAGCCATCCATTTTCTGTATCCCTTATGGCCCCGTCACACCATGACGTTCTGGCTAGCATCCTATAGCGTTTGAGGAAACGTTGGTAGTCGCCCATGGTCGCCGGGATAGCCCCAGAGTAGGGTTGTTTCCACGCCAGTGAACGTCAATGATCGCTGGGAATCGGCGGAGACCGCCAGTCGGGAAAAAAAGTTTTGAACATGCACAAAAGTTCTCATCGAGACCAGCGTTCATCAACGTTTAATTTTAAATGCTGCAGAACGTTCAAGAACAGTCGCGGAACGTTTTAGTAAGGTTCGCCGAGCGTTGCACGCGTTTGCCTATCGTTAGTCAGTCGTAATTCTAGCTTTACTTGGTTGTTACTTAATCGTTTGCTTTGGAGTGAACGACTCACTGGCAACCTGTCAACGCCCACTGAACAATCATTGAACGTAATTCGAGTGTTTCCCGAACTTCCATGCATATGGGTATATAAACCGATGCTTTGTAAAAAGCAAGGTCCATTTAATATTAAGCTACAGTAGAGAACACCTACTATGAAAGATCAAGAAAGCAGCAGTTCGTTTTTGTGGAAAAACTCAACCAGACTATCCTCAACAGCCCGGTCCAGGATCCTGCAATCCTTTCTCTGCTTCTTTTGTCTCTTTGTCGGACCGTCCTCACTGGGGTTTGCAAGGTGTTTAGAGTCCCCAGGGGGTGTCACATGGTGCGTGACTTCGCGGACTTGCTCTTCCTCCTGCTGTTGTTTTTCCTCTAAACACATTGCTCATGATGAAAGAGGCTTAGCTTTCTTACTAGCAGCGCTAGTTGCTGAAGTCCGCGCCCGAACTTTATTTCTTCTCGGCGGCATGATGCTCACTGTTCTAACTCACGACAACAGCTGAAGTGACTATGAACTTTCCAACGTTTTAGTGCCGGTTCCACTGTAAAAATTCCACGCCAGCAAAACGCTTTTCTGTCGTTATTCACCCATTGGTCACACGCTCAACACACTCGTCTTACGTTGACAAGTCGCTCGTCGCGCCCCAATGACGTGTTTGCACACGCTAATGGTTTCTAGGGGTATCTTATTTGGTCACTGTTACACGCTTTTCGTTCATTAGACACTTTTCGTGCGATAGACATACTTTGAGTCATGCATTAGACACACGTTAATCACACGCCACACGTGTCATCCGCGTTTGAGAACACTGAAAAATAGAACGATTGAAATGTTCAGAGGACGTTGACCAGAACGTCATGGTGTGATGGAGCCTTTATGCTTACAAAGGTAGCAGGTGTGTTTAAGACTATCCCAGCTGACTTCGGCCAAGATATGAGGTACACCCCAGATTGGTCGCCAGGCGACCGCAGAGCAAAGAAAGACATCCATCCATTCACATCTATGGGCAATTTTGAGTCTTCAAATAACCTAACATGCATGTTTTTGGAATATGGGAGGAAAACAGAGTACACGCAGAAAAACCCACACAAGCATAGGGAGAACATGTTAAAGCCACCGAGGAAGCCGGTGACCATATTCGAACCCATGACCTCTGAACTGTCGCTGGATGCATACATACATTATTCCAAAAATTTGAAAAATCAGGTTCTGTACATTTTTTTATGGTGAGTAGCTGGATTGATTGCAGAAGAATGTTTGGGAATATTGATGGTTGAATATATTAGTGCATCTCTTAATGTTTATCTCTATCTTTATCCAAAAAGAATAATTGTACATACAAGTATAATATTTGTACCCTCTCAGTCACATTATTATTGATGGATCTTTCATTTGTCCAAATTTAGATTGACACTGCCCCTCAGTCCATCTTTTGAAAACATAAAATGACGCCCGTCAAAGTATTTTTGTTTCTTTTAGTGTTTTACTTCAGTGATATTCTGGTTATGTTTGTCATTAATGCAGGGTTGTCCATACATTTCATATATACTTTTATATAGTGTTTATAGAGTGGTGAAGGAAAGTATTGCAACCCCTTTAAACTTTTCCTAATTTGTGATATGGCATCCATTTGCTAAGATTCAACTCAGGTGGTGTCCATTTCTTCTGGCCATACTTAAGATGGTTCTAGACCTTCAATTGAGTCCAGTTCTTTTTAATTATACTGATTGGACTTCATTAGGAAAGTACCACACCTGTCTATACAAGACCTTCTAGGTCACAGTGCATGTCAGCCCAAATGAGAATCAGGAGTTCAAAGGAACTGTCTGAAGAGCTTAGAGACAGAATTGTGAGAAAGGTACAGATGTGGCCAAGGCTAATAAATAAATAAAAAATATGTTTTGGTTCCTAAAAGCACACTGGCCTCCATAAACCTTAAATGGAAAACTTTATGGATGACCAGAACCATTACTAGAGCTGGCCGTCCGTCAAACTGAGCAATTGGGAGAGAGGAGCCTTGGTGAGGTAACAAAAGAAAACCCCAAAGATAACTGTGGCTGAGCGCTTGAGATGGAGTCAGGAGATGTGAGAAAGTTCTACAAAGTCAACCATCACTGCAGCTCTTCAACAGTCGGTTTTATTGGCAGAGTGGGACCGGCCGAACCCTCTCCTCAGTACAAAACACGAGAAAGCCCACATCAAATTTGTTATAAAAACAAACCAACAACAACAACAAAAAAACACCTGAAGGACTCCAAGATTGTGAAAAATAAGACTCCCTGCTCTGATGAAACCAAGATGGAACTTTTTGGCCTTAATTCTAGCCATTATGTGTGGAGAATACCAGCTACTGCTCATCACCCGTCCTATTTAGTCCCAACAGTGAAGCGGTGGGAGGAACATGCTGGGGGTGTGTAAATCTACAAAATTTTCAACAGTTCCACTTTTTTTTCTGTCCACACGTGGTGCTGTGTGTACATTAATGAGGGCCGCAATATCGATTTTATTCTTTTTAAATTATAATTTTGGTTTTCCAGTTTGCCTTTCCACAATTCTATCCAGAAACTGTTTTTTTTTCCATTTGTTTGTGGATGCATTTTTTTAATCCACAACTAATTCAATATGTAAATGAATTTTCAACTTAATAATTACGTGATACACAGCAAGATCCCAGCACTAATACTGTATTGAGGATGGTAAGGGGATGGGCTGGCAAAGCCTACTCACATTCGGCTTTGTTTTTTAGGCCAAGATAAATAGTTGCTATATAGCAATATAAATTATAATATATTATAATTATTGGCTGAAATAAGTAAATAAATAAAATGAAATAAAATAAATATGAAATATAACAGAGTGAAAATCTAAGGGGATCTGTATATTTTCTGTTCCCAAATCACAACCATTAAAACATACAGCATGTGACAAATTTTTCACATCCCTGGTACCCTAAAAAGAAGCATTTGAAGAATTTATTACTATTATTAGTCGTAGTTGTTGTAGTTGTTCTAATAGCAGCAAGTAGTAGAAGTAGTATTAGATTGTAGTATAGTAGTTGGGAAAGTAGGGGGAACTGAAAAATTGTTAAGCGGGGGAAGGGTGGTCTGGACCCCCTCACTCCACATCTTGATGCTGCACCCCCAGTTTGAAAACCACAGATCTAATGCATCTTTTGATGGATCTGGAAAATAGAGGAATAAAAGAAAAGCAAAAACAAAACAATTTAATCAAAACATCAGAAGCAAAATGTCAGTTCCGAAAAGCACAAAAAGTGATATCCCAAAAATTAAAAGCAATGATGCAATAATGAGTTAATCATTTTCACTGAAATTTCACAAGTTTCTCATCTGCAGTATTTTTTTACATCCTCACTATAACGTTCCCAAGGGACCAATTGCATGAATTCTGGTGATTTTGAAAATATATATATATAAAATATGATCAGTCAACTGCCATTACAGATTACAGATTCAGATTCGGTCTATGACATTTGGCTCTGCGGCAGCGTCACTCAGCATTCACGCACAATTTCTTACGGAATTGCAATTTCTTATTTCAATTGCTATTGAAGCTTTTTGGCTGAAGATACAGAGATTTGGCGACGGCGTGTTGGGGAGGCGTCACGCTCAGTAGGGGTCTGCTGTCAGATTAGCCCTGTAGTGGGAATTGATTATTAGCTTTGACAAGGAGAACTATGTCCCAGTTATGTCACAGTCAACGAGGCTCTTAGTGAAGAACATCCCTTTTAACAAGTCAGACGCTCATGTCTCTGCAGCGTCGCTCATCGCTGCACTTATCCCAGTCTATGTGAAATGTAACCCCCCAGCCATAGTTAGGACACCCCCAAAAAGGTAAAAATTGTACACACACATAGACATTAATCTCTACCAGAGGCTGGCTGATGCTACCTACCAATGTTGTCATTGTAGCTGCTGTAGCAGTAAATTCTCAACAAGAGGAACATGCAGATGCCTGCTCATCTCTGATCACTGATGGGGAATGAACCCTTCTGTTCTGCCGCGGGTGCATATAGGCAAGCATGACAGGTTGTCATGGTACATTTAAGATTCATCCAGGGGGGAGATACACATGGATGGTAAGTGAAAGAAGGGAAGAGAAATGTTACATTGCTGGTGAAGCAGATGGTCAACTGTTTACTTGTACTACACTAAAATGTGTAGGACCAGGTCCAAATTAATTTGGTTTTATTTCATCCAGCATGCGTCACAATCATCTCTTTGAAAAATTGTACCCCAGCACGTTTTAAAAGCTTGAAAGGATATAGTGCACGTTTTCAGTTATGAAAGTTCCAAAATAATGGGACTAATAACCAAAAGAAAAGAACTGAAAGTCACATCATCCAGGCTTGAGCCAAGCCTGCTGCACATTAATCCATCCATTTTCTTAGCTACTTATCCTCACAAGCGTCATGGGGAATGCTGGAGCCTATCCCAGCTGTCAATGGGGAGGAGGTGGGGTACACTCTGAATTGGATCGCAGGGCATATAGAGACAAACAGCCACACTCACAATCACACCAAGGGGCAATTCAGAGTGTCCAATTAATGTTGCATGGTTTTGTGATGTGGGAGGAAACTGGAGTGCCCGGAGAAACCCCACACTGGCAAGGGCAGAACATGAACAGAACAACTCCACACAGGGCGTTGGGGATTGAACCCGGGACCTCAGAACTGTGAGGCCAACGCTTTCCAGCTGAGCCAGTGCCTGCTGTACATATTATATATTATTCACATATGAAATGAACACAATGAATCCATAATGGGTTTCAAATGGAAACATTAGCATTATTTTTTTTCTGATAAACACACATCCGCACACACAGGCATATACAATATTGGAAAAGTGGGACAAACACTGAGTCCGTCTGGGTCGGGAAAGAGGCTTGTGCATTTTGAGGAGTAGGGGATAGCCAATTTGAGCTTTTGCAACATGAGATATGATTTGAGAAACACAAAAACAAGACTAGGTCCTAGAGTATGTGTAATGAAGGAATAAAAATAATGGCATAACCACACACGCGAAAAAGAGATTTATAGTTCATTCATATCCATGAGCACACTACACATATGAACACATTTTCCACAAATCTCTTGTGTGAAGCACACACTCCTTTCTCCTTTATCCGCAACCTTGAGCCTCACTCTTTGTGCATGTTACTTCCTCCTACTGGAGATCTTATCGAGGAGTCGAGCAGATCATCCAAGGAGCAAGCAGGGGCTAAAAAAAATGAGAAAAATTAGACGGGTCTTTGACGTCCTCATTTGATCGTCACTTAACAAACATCACACATGATCACAAATGAATTGTCTTTAAGTTATTTCAAACACAACGCGTCCATTTTATGTTCTACTTCAAGTGGAACGATCAACACCATTACTCTACACAATTATTTATGCTGGCCTAACAAGCAAAGCCGAATGTGAGTGGGATTTGCCAAGCCCAACCCCACATCAACCTCAATACAGTATCAGTGCTAGGATCTTGCTGTGTATCATATAATTTATGAGGTGAAAATACATTTACATATTGAAATAGTTGGAGATTTAAAAAATATATGCACATACAAATAAAAAAAATGTTTCTGAATAGAATTGTGGAATGCAAAACTGGAAAACCAAAACGTTTTTTTCCCAGAATTTACCGGAGTAATTGTTGCCTTGAAATTATTTTGGCTTCCTTCTGGCAGAGAGAGCAAATTTCTTAATCTGCCCCATGTGCAGGACACCCATGGTACATTTGTCATTAATACTGGGCCTTTGCACGTTTAATTCTGAATGAATCCCATTGATTAAAGAGAGAGCAAGAGAGAGAGAGAGAGAGAGAGAGAGTCAGAGAGACATCTTAAAATCTTCATTTTGCAGTGATTAATTTAAAGGAAGTCAACCATGCTCTCCACAGCATACCTCGTTAAAAGACATTAACTATTCATTAAACCCATGGTCACGTATTCCCTTTTTGAAACAGACAGAAATCTATTCCCCTCGTCACACATCAGATGTTCAAACATCCTGCGACCTGTCAAGGAGGAATGCGTGATGGACTTCTATCCGTCAGAGCTTTCTCACCATTGATCTGACAGATTCACTTGTAAAAGGTTCACATCAGTTCATGTTTATCGATTCAAGCACCATGCTCACTTGTTTGTCCAACAAAGCAGCTTGCAACTAACATTTTGAATCAAACACTCACTCAGTTGTTTGTATTTTGCATCTGTGTATTTCGAGCCCATTTATCATGTTTGTACACTACTTTGTCAAGATGTATTCATGCCCGATTCAGACAGATCCTGACAGCCATGGTGAGTTAAGAGATTATTTTGATTCTGGTTTTCAGAGGTTTCCTAGAAGCATAACAGATTGGAAGAGGGTCAGGTACAGAGGAAGCATGGACTTGGTAAGATATTGAAAGTAAATTGAATAAAAATGAATCAAAAGGGCAGCAAGGTGACAGAGCTGTAAAGCGATACCGGACCCGCCTTTGTGGAGTTTGCATGTTCTCCCCGTGCCTGCGTGGGTTATCTCCAGCCACTCCGGTTTCCTCCCACATCCCAAAAACACGCAACATTAATTGGAAACTCTGCCCCTTGGTGTGATTGGGTTAGTGGCTGTTTGTCTTGATGTTCCCTCCGATTGGCTGGCAACCAGTTCAGAATGTACCCTGCCTCCTGCCCGTTGACAGCTGGGATAGGCTCCATTACTCCCGTGACCCTTGTGAGGATAAGCAGCGGTGAAAAAGGATGGATGGATGGATTATGAAGACCATTCCAACTTTGTAAAATTATCACTAAATAAGACAATATTTAATGAGATGAGCAATTAAATTTCAAATTGCAAACAAGTATGAGTTATTTAAAATGGCTAATGAAAATGTTTCTTTCCCTTTGGACGGATAACAGTGACTTCACACTAAAATAATTCAGTGAAATGCCATCTTTTTTTAGTAGTGCTTTGACAAATGCTGATTGTGTAAATGCTACTCTAACCCCCATAATAGGAGCCTGATTACAGATTTCAATTAAGATACTCCTAATCGGTACAGAAAAAGGATGGATGGATGAATAAAATATCTACTTTCCAAGGCAGTGTTGGATTTTAGACTGGCAGGTCATGGCCCCCCACAACACAACATTAATTGTGAGTCTGCATTTTATAATTCTTAGTTCAATAGCTGCTTGTAAATTCATTATGAAAATGTAACATTGAATTTAATATACTCTGCATGCATGTATGTGCCGTATCATCTTGTCAACTGGTTCCGCGCCATTTTGTAAGATGAATGCAAAAATATTATCGAGTGCATTAAAGTGAATGCAATAGTTATTGTCACGACCGGGGCTTGAGGGCGGACCCAAATGCACGAGTCCAGAGGCAAGCAGGTAGAGTCCAGAAAGCCTTTATTCGGTCCGTGGTCAATGATCAGTGAGTCAGTGAGATAAAGCAACAGTATCAGAAGTGGCAGACTTAGTATGATGGTCAGGGAACAGGCGAGGGTCGGTACACGGGAGTGCGGGAACGAGGGATGGGAAACAACGATCTGGCGGAGGACTAGTTGTCCCCCGTGTCCTATAAGTACTGGGTGTAATCAGCCGAAACAGGGTGCAGGTGTGTGTCGACTAATTGGCTGACCACGCCCAGCCCGGGGAGGATGCCAGGAGCATGACTGTACCCCCCCCCCCCCCAACGGCCGGCTCCTGACGGCCGCGTAGAAAGGGAGGGGTCCGCAATGAAGCGCAAGGGGATCCAAGAGCGCTCCTCCGGTCCGTATCCCTCCCTATCCACCAGGTAGTGGAACCCCCTTCCTCTGCGGCGGGAAGACAGCAACTGGCGCACTGTGTACACCGGGCCGCCATTCACCATGCGGAGGGGCGGGAGGGGGGTTTGGCCGGAGGAACCAGCAGCGAAGGACGCTCCGGGCGTAGTCTTCCAACGTGGAACGTAGGGTGCACCCTCATCGACCTGGGTAGTCTAAGTGATACAGCGACAGGGTTAATGATTTTGGTGATCGGGAAGGGACCAACGAACCTGGGAGCAAGTTTGCAGGATTCCATCCGCAGCGGAAGATCCTTAGTGGAGAGCCACACTCGCTGTCCCACCCTGAGTTCTGGTGTGGCTCTCCTCTTGCGGTCTGCTCCGGACTTGTAGATATTGCCCATGCGCAGCAGCGTCCTCCAGGCTGCCTCCCAGGTCCGTTTGCAGCGCCGTACCACCGCCAGGGCCGACGGTACCGCGGAGTCTGCAGCCAATGAGGGAAACAGAGAGGGAGGATAGCCGTGCACAACGTGGAGTGGAGCCATACCTGTTGAGGTGGAGGGTAGGGAGTTGTGGGCGTACTCAACCCATTTGAGATGCTGGCTCCACGTGCTCTGGTCCCTAGATGCTAAGCATCAAAGTCCGGTCTCTAATTCCTGATTTACCCTCTCTGTTTGGCCGCTAGACTCTGGATGATGGCCTGAAGTTAGACTGGCCGAAGCGCCGATGAGGTTGCAGAATTCCTTCCAGAAGCGGGTGCTGAATTGCAGACCTCTGTCCGAGACGACGTCCCGGGGGAACCCGTGGTAACGGATGACCTCGTCCAACACCAGCTGGGCTGTCTGCTTGGCTGAGGGGATCTTCGAAAGTGGACCATCTTGGAGAATCGATCCACCACCGACAGCACAACCGTGTTAAACTGAGAGGGCAGCAGGCCGGCGATGAAGTCCAACGCCATGTGTGACCACGGGCGGAAAGGGATGGACAGAGGCCCCAACTCACCCACCGGTCCTCTTATTAACCGCACACACCCGGCAGGCAGTGACGAATTCCGCCACGTCTTTTCTGAGGTTGGGCCACCAGAATCTCTGTTCGACCACTGCCATACCCGGGTGGCAGACCGTTTTGTTGGTATGGGCCCAGTTGATGACGTCTCCCCCAGAGATGCAACGACGAAAAAGCGGTCCGACGGACAATCCGCGGGTGGCGGGGTCTCTCCCAGAGCCTCCTTCACCCACGACTCGACCGCCCAGGTCAAGCCGGACACGGAGCACGTCTCTGGCAGGATAGGAGCAGCCTCTGATTCTGTGCGCTCCCCCTTGTGGTACCGTGAGAGTGTGTCCGGCTTGTCGTTCTTGGAGCCTGGGTGGAAGGACAGAGTAAAGTGGAAGCGGGTGAAGAACAGGGCCCACCTGGCCTGGCGGGCATTCAACTGCTCCGCGGTCTTCAGGTACTTGTGGTCAGTGAAGACCACAAACGGCACTTGCGAGCCCGCCAGCCAGTGCCGCCACTCCACCAACGCAGAGTGAGTGCAGAGGAGCGGCCACGGAGCTGAAGTTCCTTTATGAACTTCCTGTAGAAATTAGTGAATCCTAAGAACATCTGTACGTCCTTCCTGCTGGTGGGGGCAGGCCAATGCAGCACCGCATCGACCTTCCCGGGGTCCATACGTATCTCCCCCTCTGCCAGGACAAAACCCAGGAAGGACACGGATGCTCGGTGGAACTCACACTTGTCCATATTTACGAACAGCTGGTGCTGCAACAGACGCCGGAGCACCTCTCTGACCTGTTGGATGTGAGAGGTCAGGTCTGCTGAAACGACAAGAATATCATCAAGGTATACAAATAGTCTTATTCAGGAACTCCCGAAGCACGTCATTAATGAAGTTTTGGAAGACGGCCGGGGCATTGGTCAGGCCGAAGGGCATCACGAGATACTCGTAATGCCCCGTAGGAGTGTTGAAAGCCGTCTTCCATTCGTCGCCCTCCCGGATCCGCACCAGATGATACGCGCTGCGCAAGTCCAGTTTGGTGAAGATCAGGGCTCCTTGGAGGAGTTCAAAAGCCGTAGCGATTAAGGGTAAGGGATACCTGTTCTTGACCGTGATGTCATTCAATCCTCGGTAGTCAATGCAGGGTTGCAAAGTGGAATCTTTTTAAAAAAAAAAAAAAAAACCCTGCACCGGCTGGTGAGGACGACGGGCGAAAGAGTCCTGTTGCCAGGGACTTCTCGACGTACTCCCTCATTGCCTGGTGCTCCGGTCCTGTCAAAGAAAACAGTTTCCTTCTGGGAGGTGAGGTACCCGGGAGGAGTTCGATAGCACAGTCATAAGGCCGATGCGGCGCCAGAGATTTTGCCTTGGACTCAGAAAAAACCTCCTTTAAATCATGGTAACAAGAGGGCACTGTGGCTAATTCGGAGGTGGTACTCAGTTCAGCAACTTGAATCCCTCCGTCCTCAGCAGCGAGACACTGCTTGTGACAGTCCTCACCCCATGCCAATATCAATGTGGGGGTTATGTCTCTTGAGCCACGGGCTCCACAGGATTATATCACTGCTGCTAGAGTTAAAAACATGGAAACTGATGCACTCTGTGTGCGTGTCCGGAAAGTCCATACGTAAGGTTTGTGTGCGGTGTGTAACCCGGCAGAGGAACTGGCCGTTGGCGGCGTAAGCAATACGAAGACGCTGTGTGGTGAAGGTTGCCGCACGCAACACTTCGACCACACAGGAATTAAGGTTAGCGTCTGAACCGGAGTCAATGAACGTGGTCACTAAGCACGAGTGAGAGTCCGTTCCTACGATGAGGTGCAAAAGCGACCGCCCTGACTCACCGACATTATACCGCACACTCACCGGCGTAGAGATCTTAAGGTCGGAGCACTTCGGCCGAACCGGGCAGCGGGTGATTAAGTGTCCAGGACGACCGCAGTAGAAACAACGCGCTTCTTGTCGCCGGCGTAAGCGCTCCTCCGCTGAGCTGCCGAGCTCCTCCACTTGCATGGGTTCCGATGTAGAAAGCAGCTTGGGCGGCCGGGAAGCGACCGGGCTGAGCCTCCCCGTCTCCTCCTCCGTCATGCCATCCATCTGCCCCTGGACGGACAAGCGCTGATACACCTTGAGGGCCAGTGCGATGAAGGCATCCAGCGAAGGCGGAAGATCCACGGCAATGAGGAGACCAGGGATCTGTGGGGAAAGTCCCTGGTAGAAGGCGTCATGGAGAGCCTCCTCGTTCCACGGGCTCTCGGCGGCCCGGATCCGGAATTCGATAGCATAGTCTGACACGCGACGACGGCCTTGGCTAATTGTCATGAGAGAGGCCGCCGCCTTGCGTTCCGGAGCCGCGTACTGGAATACTTGGGTGAGCGCGCAGACAAACGTCGTCCATGAACGGCATATCTCAGAGTTGCGACTCCACTCTGCAATGGCCCACGCCTCTGCCCTCCCAGTCATGTGGGAAATGACGAAGGCGATCCGGGAGCAGTCCGTGGAGAAAGCGGACGCCTGCAGTTCGAAATGGAGGTCGCACTGCAGAAGGAAGGGCTTGACGTTGCCTGAGTTGCCTGAGAAACGTTCCAGTCGGGAGAGCGGAGTTATGCCGGCACGGGAGGGCTCCGTAACAGGCGAAACGGGTGGACACGAAGCGACAGGCGGAATGACCATCGTCGGCGTAGCAGCCGGGCTAGCTTGGGATGCTAGCCACGGCTCCAGCCAGCCACAGATCTCATGGAGACGTTGATTCGTAACCTGGAGAGCAGCCTACTGCTCGACCAGGCGTCTGCCCTGGACTTGCAGCGAACGGCGGATGGCCTCAGAGTCGGCTGGCCTCAGCGTCGGCTGGGTCCATGTTTTCGCCAGATCGTTGTCACCACTGGGGCTCGAGGGCGGACCCAAATGCACGACTCCAGAGGCAAGCAGGTAGAGTACAGAAAGCCTTTATTCGGTCCGTGGTCAATGATCAGCGAGTCAGTCATGAAAAGCAGCAGTATCAGAACTGGCAGGCTTACTAGGATGGTCAGGGAACAAGCGAGGGTCGGTAAACGGTAGGTCAGGTGTACGGGAGTGCGGGAACAAGGCATGGGAATCAACGATCTGGCGGAGGACTAGTTGTCCCCCGTGTCCTATAAGTACTGGGTGTAATCAGCCGAAACAGGGTGCAGGTGTGTGTCGACTAATTGGCTGACCACACCCAGCCCGGGGAGGATGCCAGGAGCATGACAGTTATATACAAAAAAAAATAAGTAATATTTTGTGTGTGCGTGCATGTCTGTGTCGAGGCTAACCACATGTTCAATTGAAAATCTTTCCACAACACGGGAGCCATGGTAACACCCTGCCACGAGCCAACAAAAAGATAATGATGTTCCTCGAAATATACATTCTTTTTAAAAAGCTTTTTCCATTACGCTGGATTTACACTGTGGATTTAAGTGTACATTTTTGTTTAGTAAGTAAGTTTATTGGTAATTCCAATTTAGTCCTGAATGCATTTTGTTCAGAATTTTTCAACAACAGAAACAAGTAAAGTGGGAAAAATATAGATAAACAACTACAGGGGTTCAGTCTCAACATACTGTACATTATTTTGAGGTCGTGCACATTGCACAATTAGTTACTTTACAATATGTCATCATGTTTAACAAGATGGCAAACTCAATATGGCCATACAACAGATTCCTCCTCCCACGGGCTTGAATGCTTATAATACAAATATAATATCATCAATCTATTGACTCATTTTCCTTTTTATTGTTCGATGCACATGCGATGGACCATACGGTGCCCCCTCGCTGTAACTGATGCCCCCCTAACCATGTTTAGAATTGCCCATCGATGCCACAACATGGCAGCAATTTTTGGTATGAATGAAGGTCCGAAGCTCACCTCAACAGAGGTTCGTTGGCACACAGCTCCAACAAAGTGGGAGCAAATACAATAAATGTACATCACATTTGGAGCCATGAAACCACAAGGCCAATTTGTGGCTCCTCTCACTCATTATAGAAATAGATAAACAGAAATTCAAAATACAGATCAGTTGCGCTTCCGTCATTTCTATTCGCAGTTAAAATAAGTTCAATTGAAGTTTACGAATCCTGTATATTGATAAAGTTTTCATGGAAAGGGGTTGTTTTTTACAAGTGCAAGTGAGCCATATTCAGTCTCTTCCTTTTGCTTTTGCTACCTTGCTGTCTCTTCTCCATCTGAAGTGAATGATGTTTGCAGCTGTTGCAGTTATTTTGAGTTTCAAGTCGAATTAGCATTCACATTGTTAAATAGGAACGTCCCAAAATCGGCAGTGTAACCATACACAAGTTGCCTGCGTGTGTGCTCTCTGGGGAACAGTGACAGCATTTAGTGCATCAGTATTATTTGATGAAACTGATGAAACACTTCTCCTCAAGCTGTCTTCTATTTTTTTCTCAACAAGGACATATTGCTAAAGGTGTGTTTTGTGCCTCCGAAAGAGTTGAATCACTACTGCTGTCAAATGTATATTTATTCCAACAATTGACATGGTGAGAAAAACAAGCTGGAGAGACAATGGATGATGCTGCCGCATCTGCTAATTAGTGAGTAACATAAAAATCCATAGGGAATTACAAAGGTCTGATTCACAGCTGCTTTTCCCAAAATCTTGTGAAGACATTCAAATAACCTGCGGCAGTCATGTTTACATCTTAGTGTGCGGAACTGTACTTTTACATTGTGATTTCTCTCAGCATATTTTCTCATATTCCACGGATGAAGTGTAACATGCAGGGTAACCAACTCTGCAAAGTTATAGCCTGTAAAAGGCGTCAACAAATGCCACCATTTGACCCTCACATACTGCACGTGCAAGTGCTGTTCATACTGAGCCCAGGCTGAAGAAAATAAACCACAAGCATATTCTTACATGTGAATAAGTGAATATCCATCCGCTTGTCCTCATTATGGTTGTCAGACACATGGACACAAATGAATCCGGGGGTGTAGAGGTTTTTTTTTGAGAAGTTATATCTTTTGGGGCAGCACGATGACTCACCTGGTAAAGTGGTAGGCCTCACAGTTCTGAGGACCCGAGTATGATCCAGGCCCCGCCTGTGTGGAGTTTGCATGTTTTCCCCGTGCCTGCGTGGGTTTTCTCCGGGCACTCCCGTTTCCTCCCACATCCCAGAAACACGCAACATTAATTGGACACTATAATATGCCCCTAGGTATGATTGTGAGTGTGGCTGTTTGTCTCTATGTGCCCTGTGATGGGCTGGCAACTAGTTCAGGGTGTACCCTGTCTCCTGCCCGTTGACAGCTGGGAGAGGCTCCAGCACTCCTTGTGACCCTCATGAGGATAAGCTGCAAAAGAAAATGGAGGGATATATATATATATATATATATATATATATATATATATATAATATATATATATATATATATAAAATCATGGAGGGATCAGAAATTTTCATCATAGGTGCATGTCCACTGTGAGAGAGATAATCTAATAAATAATAAATAAATAAATAATAAAAGAAAAATCCAGAAATCACAATGTATGATGTTTTAACAATTTCTTTGTGTCATACAGCTGCAAATAAGTATTTGAACACATGAGAAAACCAATGTTAATATTTGGTACAGTTGCCTTTGTTTGCAATTACAGAGGTCAAACGTTAACCGTAGTTGTTCACCAGGTTTGCACACACTGCAGGAGGGATTTTGGCCCACTTCTCCACACAGATCTTCTCGAGATCAGACAGGTTTCTGGGCTGTCGCTGAGCAGCTCCCCCCAAAGATTTTCTATTGGGTTTAGGTCTGGTTTAGGTTTAGGCCACGCCAGAACCTTGATATGCTTCTTAGAGAGCCACTCCTTGGTTTTCCTGGCTGTGTGCTTTGGCTCATTGTCATGTTGAAAGACCCAGCCATGACACATCTCCAATGCTGTGACTGAAGGAAAGAGGTCGTGCCCCAAAATCTCACAATACATGGCTGCGGTCATCCTCTCCTTAATACAGTGCAATTGTCCTGCCCCATGTGCAGAAAAAAAAAAACCCAAAGTATGATGCTAGCACCCTCATGCTTCACAGTAGAGATGGTGTTCTTGGGATGGAACTCATCATTCGTCTTCCTCCAAACACGGAATTATAGTAGAATTATGACCAAAAAGTTCCATTTTGGTCTCTTTTGACTACAAAACTTTATCCTATAGGCTCCGTCACACCATGCCGTTCTGGTCAACGTCCTCTGAACATTTCAATCGTTCTATTTTTCAGCGTTCTCAAACGCGGATGACACATGTCGCGTGTGATTAACGTGTGTCTAACGCATGACTTAACGTGTGTCTAACGCACGAAAAGCGTGTAACAGCGACCAAATAAGATACCCCTAAAAACCATTAGCGTGTGCAAACGCGTCATTGGGGCGCGATGAGCGATTTGTCAACGTAAGACGAGTGTGTTGAGCGTGTGACCAATGGGTGAATAACGACAGAAAAGCGTTTTGCTGGCGTGGAATTTTTACAGTGGAACCGGCACTAAAACGTTGGAAAGTTCATAGTCACTTCAGTTGTTGTCGTGAGTTAGAACAGTGAGCATCATGCCGCCGAGAAGAAAAAAAGTTAGGGTGCGGACTTCAGCAACTAGCAATGCTAGTAAGAAAGCTAAGCCTCTTCCATCACGAGCAATATGTTTGGAGGAAAAACAACAGCAGTAGGAAGAGCACGTCCTCGAAGTCACGCACCATGTGACACCCCCTGGGGACCCTAAACACCTTGCAAACCCCAGTGAGGACGGTACGACAAAGAGACTAAAGAAGCAGAGAAAGGATTGCAGGATCCTGGACCGGGCTGCTGAGGATAGTCTGGTGGAGTTTTTCCGCGAAAACGAACTGCTGCTTTCTGGATCTTCCATAGTAGGTGGTCTCTACTGGAGCTTAATATTAAATGGACCTTGCTTTTACAAAGCATCGGTTTATATACCCATATGCATGGAAGTTCGGGAAACGTTCGAATGACGCTCAATGGACACCAAACAACGTTTGTTTCACTTTGGTTCCACGCTGTGTGCGCTAGGGCAGTGTTTTTCAACCTTTTTTGAGCCACGGCACATTTTTTACATTGGAAAAATTTTGTGGCACACCACTAACCAAAAATGTTAAAAAATGACACTCTGTATAGTATATTTAATTACAATATAATTTCTCAATTTATTTATACTCAGTCAGTGTGAAACCTGGGCCTGTTTAGATGAACACAAAGGCGATATCCTGGCAGGAATAGAAGAAAGACACACACGAAGCTCTTCTTCAACAGCTCTCAGTCTCTCTCTGTTTTTAGTTTTTATAGCAGTTAGGCTTGAAAAGCTCAGCTCACACAGATATGTTGTGGAAAATGGGAGCAATGTCAGAAGAGCTTTGTTGGCCAGAATGGGGTACTCCTTGGCAGCAGTCAACCAAAAACTCTCCAAAGGAAGATCAGCAAATCTTAAAAACCACGATCCTGTTTCAGTTCAGTAAGTTCTTCCTGCTCTTGTAAAGTCATGTCCTTTCCAACAACTGATGGCGAGCTGTATGGGTTCCTAACCCAGTCAAAGCATTCAGTGGAGGCTGAAGAGAAATAAAATGACAACTTCTCCTCAAATGTTTACCTGTTACCTCAGACAGTGCAGCAGTGTTGCTTTGCCGTTTGTATGTGAGTGGGAACATCTCCAGGTTGGCACGTTGCAAATGTTGTTGCCAGAGGTGCATCTTTAAACGGAATCCATTTATTTTATCTGTGCTTGTAAGCAGGTTTTCATTTCGGCCCTGCATCCTTGTGTTCAGTTCATTAAGATGATGTAATATATCAGCCAGGTATGCCATCTTTGCGCACCACTCATCATTTGCAAACAGATTTGAGTAATCAGACCTCTCATTTGTCAGAAACATTTTAAGTTCCTCTCGCAGCTCATACACACGGGTCAGCACCTTACCGCGCGACAACCATCGGACCTCCGTATGGAGCAATAAGGCTTTATGCTCCGCTCCCATTTCCTCACACAGAGATGCGAATATACGGCTTTTCAGAGGTCATGTCTTTACAAAGTTCATTATGCGCACCACATCGTCCAACACAGGAACCAGTTCTGCTGGTAAAGTCTTAGTAACGAGGGCCTCACGGTGCAAAAAAACAGTGCGTAACAATCACATCTGGGTTTCTTTCCTTCACTCTACTCACGAAGCCTTTAGTGCGCCCGACCATGACTGCAGCTCCATCAGTGCACACACTTGTGCAGTTTTCCCACGTAAGTCCTCCCTGGTCAAGATATTCTGATGTGACCCAAAAAATTTCCTCTCCAGTTGTTTTTTCTGGCAGTGCCTTGCAAAATAGGAAGTTTTCTCAAATGGCATCTCCATCCACAAAACGCACATTGGCCAAGAGCTGAGAATGTCCACTAATATCCGTAGACTCATCAACTTGCAACCCAAATTTCCTACTGATGTGTATCTTTTCCAAAACATGGCTTTCGATGTCTGTAAACATGTCATCAATACGCCTGGCAATTGTGTTATCGGAGAGCGGGACTTTAGCTATCTTTAACCGCATCAGGGCCGAGCATCTCGTTGACAATGGCTTTACAGGCAGGTAGTATTAATGTCCCTGCCACAGTGTACGGCTTTTTTGATTTAGCAACAAGTTCAGCGATTAGGTAACTAGCTTTGAGCACTTTCTCATTTACCTTTGTGGTTTTTCTCATAAACGTTGCCTGTTTCTCTGTGTTTACACGCAGGCAAACAAAATAGTCTATCGGCTTGTTTTGAAGAGACAGGTGTGTCGTTTGGAGAGGGCGTTTAAGCTTGCTTGGCACCATGGCACTGTTGGATAGCTTCTCGCCACACACCACGCATAACGGAATAGGTGTCGTCTCATCCCCGGTGAAAGTAAATCCAAACGAAAGATAGCTTTCACTATATTGCCTTGAGCTCACCGTCTTTGCTTTCTTTTTCCAACCACTCATACTAGGGCCTTCATCCGGGTCAGAATCTTGTCCAGGGCCCAGTTTGGAGTTTGCAGTAGTCCTCTTTAAAAACTTCTCCATGACTGTCACCACGGCCTCTCAGGTGCATCACTAATTCTCTTAGAGGATCGAGGCAATCAGCTACGTGTTGCCACACGGACAAATATTACATTACTCTGCCAGCCTTTACAGCATGGACACTGGACAATGACTTAATATTTGCAGAAAATTATTAATAAATGTGAATTTAAAAAAAAAGTGATATTGGATAATTTCTCACGGCACACCTGACGATCTCTCACGACACACTAGTGTGCCGCGGCACAGTGGTTGAAAATCACTGCGCTAGTGGATTGTTCAGTGGGCGTTGACTGCAAAGCAGACAATTAAGTAACAACCGAGTAAAGTTAGAATTACGACTGACCAACGATAGGCAAACGCGTGCAACGCTCGGCGAACCTTACTAAAACGTTCCACGGATGTTCTTGAACGTTCTGCAGCGTTTAAAATTAAACATTGATGAACGCTGGTCTCGGTGAGAACTTTTGTGCATGTTCAAAACTTTTTTTCCGGACCGGCGTTCTCCGCCGATTCCCAGCAATCATTGACGTTCATTGGCGTGGAAACAACGCTACTCTGGAGTTATCCCGGCGACCGTGGGCTACTACCAACGTTTCTTCAAACGGTATAGGACGCCGACCAAAACGTCATGCTGTGACGGGGCCATATCCAAATGGTCATTGGCAAACTTAAGACGGGCCTTGGCATGTGCTGGTTTAACCAGGGGAAGCGTTGGCCTCACAGTTCTGAGGTCCCAGGTTCAATCCTGTCCCCGCCTGTGTGGAGTTAGCATGTTATTCCAATGCATGCATGATTTTCTCCAGGCACTCCAGTTTCCTCCCACATTCCAAAAACATGCAACACTAATTGGATACTCTAAATTGCCCCTATGTGTGATTGTGAGTGCACTTGTTTATGTCTGTGTGTCCTGGGATTGGCTGGCAGCCAGTTTAGGGTGTACCCCGCCTCCTGCCCGTTGACAGGCTAGGATAGGCTCCAGCACTCCCCGTGACCCTCGGGAGGATGAGGCTATATATATATATATAATATATATATATATAATATATATATATTTATTTATTTATTTATATTTATATATATACTCGAGAAATTACGGTACATATTACATTAGGAAGCATTTATTGTATTTTATGCCATATGAACCCAATATTGTCCAACAACATTAATGCCATGCGTCCCAAACTTTCCCTCCCAATATAAATGCCGTCTCGACCTTTTGACTGTCCTGGAGAAAATTTGTCATTAACCACTCAGGAATGGAAGTCGTTGGATTGAGTATTCAGGATCCTGTGTGAGGCTCAAATAGTCTTAAGGATGGCATCTGTCTCCAGATTCATGCACGCAATTGACCCCTCCGTGGATATTGCGCAATCAGAGGCCAGAGATCTGCATAAACCAAAGCCGGTTTTTCTCCCGCCATTTTCTCAGACAACATTGCATGGTCCAGTATAGGTTTAGTTAGCGTTTTATCGCGTATTTGGGTTATTTAACAAAAAATATGGTTAAGAGGTGAAGTCACGGACTTTGTAATAGTGACGACACGTATCCTGAAAGGCAAGTCGGTGGAGTTCGATTCGTACCCTTTCCAAAACCGAAGACCCAGTATGAAAAATGCCTTCAATGGATCAGACTTTGTGGAAGACCGCATCATCAACTAAATTCATCTAATATCAACCGGAACACATATGTTTGCACGAAGGTATGCCCTATATTTGATTTTCAATACGTCTCGTATAAATGAATTCGAAGTTCTTCGCTAGCATAACACTGCTGCGTGTGAACGATTGACACACTTATTCTTTGTTGAGCGATATTTAACGAAGATCCGACTGCACAAACGTATTGATTTCTTCCTGGCTCGCGGCCGAAGCTTAACCAGACTGTGTTTGCACGAAGATATGCCCGAAATTTGATTTTTAATACACGTCTCATATAAATGAATGAGACGTTCTCCGCTAGCATAACATTTCTACGTGTGAACGATTGACACACTTATTCTTTGTTGAGCGATATTTAGCGATGATCGGACTGCACAAACGTATGGATTTCTTGCTGGCTCGTGACCGAAGCTTAACCAGACTGTGTTTGATCGAAGATATGCCCTAAATTTGATTTTTAATACACGTCTCTTATAAATGAATGAGACGTTCTCCGCTAGCATAACACTGCTACGAGTGAACGATTGACACACTTATTCTTTGTTGAGCGATATTTAGCGATGATCGGATTGCGCAAACGTATTGATTTCTTGCTGGCTCGCGGCCGAAGCTTAACCAGACTGTGTTTGCACGAAGATATGCCCTAAATTTGATTTTTAATACACGTCTCGTATAAATGAATGTGACGTTCTCCGCTAGGATAACATTGCTACGTGTGAACGATTGACACACTTATTCTTTGTTGAGCGATATTTAGCGATGATCGGACTGCACAAACGTGTCGCTTTCTTGCTGGCTCGTGGCAGAAGCTTAACCAGACTGTGTTTGCACGAAGATATGCCCTAAATTTGATTTTTAATACACGTCTCGTATAAATGAATGAGACGTTCTCCGCTAGCATAACATTGCTACGTGTGAACGATTGACACACTTATTCTTTGTTGAGCGATATTTAGAAGCATGGCGTCTCTCTCAGTTAAGAATGTATTGTATTTAGAATCTATAATATATCGTTGATTTTAATGAAATCAGAAGCATGGAGTCTGTCTCAGTTCAGAATGTATTGTATTGTATTTGCCATTTTTACTGTTTGTCTTACGTCAACGCACGTGGTGTGACGTCACTTCAGGGGGCGTGGTTAAGTGCCCTGTACGGAGGGGTCAATTAATACACATCCCTGACCAGGTGCTAGTTGTGTTATACGGGCAATGTATCCCAGACTGAAAGGCTAGACCATTTCTAATTCCCATATTCTCCATTATGAACATGTAAAAAATGTTTGCCTTGCATACATCTTTTTCTTTAGATATGTCAAGTTCTGGTACATTATTTCTAATAATGTGCAAGAAATAACTTCCACACGTCACTGTGACATTGTCTCTCACTGTTAACTCTTGTGTTGTTTACTTAAAGGGTCACTTTGAAGATCACTTTTAAGTGTGAGCACTACTGACACCACACCTTTGCATGACTGTGGGCTGACCTAGTGTATCATCAGTGCAGTTAGTGTCGTGGGTGGCCATCTGTTTTGAAAAGCATCCCTTCTCGGATGTGAGGGCTGTTGGTCAGAGTCTCTCGTCTGCTTCATCAGATGACGCCTCCCTACCTGATTCCCTCTATTGCGAGACTATAGACAGATGAAATGGAAGGTTTAACTCCTTTGGAGATGTTTGTTTCATTAGATCTGGTGAAAACGCAAAACGCCATTTGAGAAAAAAAAAACATCAACTGCTTGTTCCTTTGGGACTTGGACACCATGTTGCCTGAATCACATATTTGTATATTTTTTTTGTTTTTGTCTGATTTGAGTATTCATTTGGAATACTACAATAGCTGAAATCATTATTTAAGACCTCACTGTTTTTTTTTCCACTAAATATACATCCGAAGGTGGTATTCATATGAAAATCTCATGTGTTGGGAACAACCCAAGTTCTCTGCACATATGAAGAGAGTAGAACAGATAACATCAGAAATTAAGTGATGTGTAATAATATGAAATGACAAAGGGAAAAATATTGACATTCTCCAATATACAGTAGCTGTGCTACAAATACTGTCTGCAGATGCACCCATTGTTCTTGCATGTCTTTGTAATATGATCTAACCTAGTCTTTTATGTCTTTTGACGACCCTCCTCAGAATCCATTGTAATTGGGAAATGGTGGTGTGAGATGGAACCATGTCTGGAGGGAGAAGAGTGCAAGACTCTGCCTGACAATTCTGGATGGATGTGCTCCTCTGGGAATAAAATCAAGACCACAAGGGTGAGACCTCAACAAATATGTCCCTGCAGATGTGAAGTCATAATTCACACTTGTGTACATGCATACACAAATGTGGCTTTTCCTGTACATCTTTATAAACATTTAATAAACCGGGATGGAGTTTTCTCAGCACATTTTGGTCATTTCCTTTCCTTTCCGTAATAAGGAACAAAGCATCAACAATGGCAACCACGGAAGTGTGTCTGCTAGAACAAATTGACTTAAATGACCAGATGATACATTTAATTATGCTGCAAAATCTATAAAAAGGCGTCAGCAAAGGTAGTATGTGGAGCCGGGAGGAAGGGTGACTACGTCATCCGAGCATGTGATTGAAACGGGACAATCACGATAGATGAGCTCTGTGGCTTTCTCCATGCAGCATCTTTTTTTTAAGTCTGCATGGCAAGTGACAGAGGGGCAATGCGTATGTCACGTGATGCACGTTGTCGACCACACGACTACGGGAGTACAAAATGGCCTTTTGACAGCTGCTAACCTTGCCATGAATATAGGGTTAGCCACACTGAATTAGTTGCTAATTAGTACGTTTGTTTATCCCCCAATGTATAAAGGTTTGTATATACTGTAGTGTGTCCAGCCAGGTTTCATTCTACAAACAAAACCTGGCACTCTTCACTGGAAATTAATTTTCTTTAAAACAGGAATATGAATGTTTTTGACAAAAAAGTTAACAATGAATATATTTTTCTGATGTACTTTCCAGCCAAAGGCACAAATTTATTTATTAAAATGTGCTCAAACTCAAAATTATTTATACAAATCATTTGGGCTGTTTATAATGTTTGGGACAAGCACAGAGCAATTACCCATCACATGCAAAGGATAGAATAAGTAAGTGAGAATCCATATAAAGCAGGATCTTCCGTAAGAACACACAGAAACTCTTCATTGTATGCAACCTATATGAGCACCCATAGTATCAAAACCAATAATAAAGTGGTCAGTAAGAGTGGCCAGCACCTCAGGCCACACTCCTCACTCAGATAAAGTTAACAGCCACTCTTCCTCATTGTTGCCCTTCGGGTCGCTCAGCTGCCGCTGAGCGCTGCATACAAAAATAATACAGAGAGTTAAGTCCACCGAGCCAGCAATCCAGCACACCGTGGCAGGTTGATCACCCCATTTGTATTCGTTTAAGCAACTCACCCCCTACCTGAACACGATCAGTGTTTCTTTAATGCTTGGTGAAAATGACTTTGAATAGAAGTAGTGTCTAATTTGATGGTAGGGGGTAGCCAGTGAAGGTTATCCAACGCAGGGCTTCCCCAGGTTGTCCTGCAGATGTATACAACAACCCGTAGACTTTCTTCAGGCTAACGCAGATATAACATCTCCAGAAAGGAATTGGGGGATTGGCGTCCACGTGGAATTTTAAAGTAGGTGCGGTGCTTTGTTCTCTCTAAAGAATGCATCTTAATCTCAATTTTGTCCTTTGCACCAGTCAAAATGCTGTAGTAGTAGCTGAAATTGACATAATTTAACCTATTCTATATATGATCATATTGTTTGGTGATTTGACACACATTGGGCAGACTACTACTCCAAATTCTGTGAGTGAAATGGCTCAATGAAATCTTCCAATTGGTGAGGCTTGAGGCTGTTTTCTATACAATACACATATGTCCTTTTCTCTTGACCCTCTCTTTGCAGAACACCCAGCCATACTCCCCTTTTTAGCTTCTGGAAGCAAAATGCAGAGGAAACGTCTACCGAAATTGAGCTGCATTCTTGCTTCTATAAAGGTTGGTTTTTCTCAAGCTGTTCTTTGTTTTTCGTTTCTTTTTTTTTTTTTTTTTTCTGGTCACCCTCGCGTCAGCAGTGTTGGGCAGTGGAAGTGCGACCGAGTCATGTTCAATGACGTCTCATTAACCCAAATACTCAGCGCAAAATAATCAGGAGTGTTTACATGCTGCGCATGATTAGGCAGGCGTGACACAAATGCAAAATGCGCCACCACCCACAGTAAATAGTTATCACAGAGCACCAGTAGAGCAATGAAGGAACGTTACTGTATGTGCCTTTTCATGGAAGTGGTTGGATGCTCATCTCTAAAACACATGCTAAGACCGATACTAAAACCTTTGTGTTCTTTCTGTTGAGTGCGTAATACAATTTCTAATTTCTTCCCCTTTGTTCCACATCCTGATCTTGTTTTTTGGCAACGGTGCAGGTCTGCTAACAGTTCCTTGTGTCTCTCAGCCAATTCTATTTGGAACCAATCTGTGACATGCTACTTACTGTTCTCTGTGTGTGCTCCCAGTTGTGAATATAAAGTCCTGTTCGATGTGTTCGATCACGAAGGAAGGAATAAGGAATTCAGTGATTGTTGTGCACGTGTACTCGCATGTGTGCTCAAAAACCGCAGGCAGGTCCATTTCATTTCATTTTTTTTGGCTCTTGTTAAAGGCCACTTGATACTGTATACCGATCCTCTTACACGGGTCTCGTTGGAGCAGGTATCAGCACACTCCATAGGCCACGGTCTCCATGAAAGGCCTTTTATCCTGCACTCTGCTTTCTTCTTTGATCCAAATTCCTCATTCACCCTACTGTGGAACCAAATAGCTTCATTTGTATTTGTTCCTTCATGAGCTCAAAAGCCCACAATACAACATTTGTTTCTTTTCAGAGGAAAATTGACCAGCATGTTTGCATTTTGTGCTGAAAATCCTTGCTGAAGCACAAGGCTGGAGGCGCGCACACACACGCACACACACACACTCACTCACTCACACACTGCACCCATTTTATAAAAATTGGCATGGACTCTTAAGAAGTCATACAAAGCCAGTTGCCGACATCCACCTTTCATCTTCTCTTTCTTGATGTCTTTCAGACAGGGAGTCCTTCATTGCTTATTCTGTCATAGCAGACAGACAAAGCAGACAGACCCTTTTGTTTGCGGAAGTCACAGTGACAAAAAGGCTGTGGAATACCTTTCAAAACGCTTGCCCAACTTAGATCCGCATTATCCGCTCCAGCAAATAAATACATCCGTCAAATACTTGCGCTTCCTAAGAATTATACACCTAAAGAGAGACTTAATCAAATAGGTTGTAATTCCTACATCTTTTCTCCCATGCTTTCTTTTTTTTTTACCTTCATTGAACAACACTGCAAGGAATGTTATAGATTTTATAAGGTGAAAGATTGAATAGTCAATTCATGCCAACAGAATCAGGCCATGGATGTGGAAGTAAACAGTAAAACCGTTAGCTAGAATATGTTTACAGTCATTATTAGCATAAGGCAAAAGGTGTTTGGACCTTTAGGTGTATTTCAGGACATTTATGACCTCAATATTGTTTGTTTGTTCACGCAAGACACAACCTCACATTATGATGATTTAAACCCTAATTGCAGTATTCGTGGTCAGCTGCCTTTTTGTGTTATCCATTTTCTATTCTGCTTGTCATCAGGTGTGCTGGAAACTAACCCAGGTAACTTATTGATGCACCAGCCACTTAAAGGAATACTCCAGTCATTCACATATCAATGAAAAGCCTTAATCTGATAGGTCATGTCATATGTACTGTACCTCGAAAATTTGAGGTTAATCCGATATCATTTAATCGTCATCGGCAATTGTGAATTTTCATGGGCGCCGCCATTTTGGTAAGTCACATGAGCTACTTGCGTGGATGTGACGTATTCTATGCATAAACAAAGAAATCATGGCCAATTTGTAGTGTCATCACATCCATTACCACCACCATTGGACATGTAAAAATGCCCTACTTTATCACAAAATTTTTCCATAAATCGGATAGAAATAATCAGAGGAAGGCTTGGTGGCATATTCTGCCCAGTGATAAAAAGAAACATTTAAGGTTCCAGTGGCTAGCGAAGTGTGGTCACCCTGAGCTGTACGACAAACAGGCCAGGCTATGCTGTGAACATTTTGTGCACTGTTACGTGTGAATTTTGGCTAACATCCCCTTTGCTCAAACCAGCCAAATGCGACAAGGCAGTTGTATTGCATTTAAGACAATTTAATCATGCACACAAACATTCAACACAAAGACAATAAAATAACGAACACAAAATGGAAGTTAAAAGACAGAGTTGTCGAGCCAAAATGGCAAATAGTCCCCAACGTTAAATGAATGTTCCCCAACAGGCAAATGTTCTTTCCAGTGACTATTCCAAGTTAGCGAACATTCCAGAAATGCTCAAATGTTCAAAGACGAAAGGCAGCAGGCATCCGAATAGTTTGTCCAAACCAGTGTACTTTGTCCCAAAGTGGTGGTGCGGTGTGAATAAGCTCCGTTGACGGTCTCTCTCGTTCTTATATAGGCACTCCTCAGAACGTTCCAGAATTCCGCATCACAAAGGACCCCCATCATAACAACTTATTGATTTGCTAAGCAGGACAAAGGGACACAACAGCCACTACTGCTGGGAAGCACACCAGCAGTGATGCCAGTTGTGCATGTAATAGTAATAGTTCAAGTACAAAGCAACGCAGATAGAAGGGGTTAACATATCACACATAAGTTTGCTCAATACTGAAATTTTTTATGCCTTTACCATCATCATGTCAACACTCCCAATTTCCACCAAGCCAAAGATCACTTCATTATCACTTGGACCACGGCCACCCTATTGGCTGGAACAGGCACAAGTCCAAATCTGTATGGACGTATTCCTCCGTCTTCCCGATCAACCGAAACTGATATTTCATCATCAGATGAGGATAAATCTGAGAAATCAGTGCTGTGATCGTGTAGGAATTGATCTGTAACCAAGTCTTTGTTTACGCACATGATACATAACTTCCTGTTTTTTAAGTCATGAGATCTCATAAAAATGGTCAAAATGGTGCCGACCATACAAAAATGTGATTATTATTTATATTTGTATTGTTATTATTTGCAACTTTTTTACAAAAAAATTTCTGGATATGTTTATATTTATAATAGATTAACAAGACAATCGGAGGTAAGCAATGAGCGGACTATTCCTTTAAATGAAGCAGAAGTTACAGTGGTGAGACATCCTGAAACTCAAATTGTTATAGATCTTTTTACTGTACTTATTAGATAGTTATACAGTATATTGTTTGGCTAAGCTGTAAGCTTATGTTTGTTCCGCTTGAACAAATTAAGCAACAAACTGACCAAGGTGATAAAAATTTGGAAATACATCTCTAAGGTTAGGTTAGGAAAGAGTCTCCCCAAAATATCCAGGAAAAGGTCATAGGTGTAGTATCGATCTTGTTTGCACTTTTTGTTTTGCTTGTTGAGATTTAAGAATTATTTTTGCATAATTTTTTAATACAACTAATGTAAGTTACTTGGTCATTGGCATTACCTTAAGTCATGTGCGATATGCACTTGTGTTCCTGAGCAGAACAAGCAGAAGGAAATGGTTGGCTTGATAGAAGGTCACGGAGCTTTTCTAGAAGTTGACAAGATAAATTGTCCAGAGACTGAATGTTCTTTAGATATTAAAATTCCTTTTTCTGTACCTTGTACTTCCCATGTTCACTGAGCTCATATTACATTGCCTCAAGAACAACAAAACAATCCCATAAGGCCATAATGAAGCTTGACTCCAAAAATAACCAGTAAGCAATGATACAGCGGTTATATCAGTTACAACAAGTTAAGTTGTAAGGTCACAGATCATTTGACACTTGAAATCATGTGAGTGTCAGTATGCACGTCTGGAAACAATGAGTCCTAGCCCTGGAACAAAGATCCCCTACAAAGTTTTCATCACGGAACACAGATACAGCAATTCTATGCCGTCCTGCTATATGGTAGATTTTTATTACAGTTGGTACTCATTTAATATACATTTGTACAATAATTTTATGTTATCCATTCCTCTCTCTCTCTCTCTCTCTCTCTCTCACTCACTCTCTCTCTCTCTCTCTCTCTCTCTCTCTCTCTCTCTCTCTTTCACTCTCCCGCTCTCTTTCTCTCTCAATATATGTGTTGCCAATCAAGTTTCCAGTTGGTTAAAAAAAATCAAAATACAATACAAACAATAACCGTACAAGTACATCAAAGCAACATGTTTTGTTCAAGATTTATACTTATTTTCAAAACCTAGCTTTGCATGCACGAGTGCCCACATTAAGAAAACACAAGAATACACATGATCAATCAGCTCTGTCCTCCACTATCTGATTGGTTCAGAGAGAAGATTGGTTTTACATTTCTGTTCACAAGTCAGAAATATATATTTTTTCTTCTTCAAATGTCTGGGCGTGCAGGTCGATTGTCCCTCCTGTTTTTTTAACCGCACCACTGAGAAACTGGGGCACATATGCAACCAAACTAGTCGGACTCTAGGAGCCCTGTCCTATTGAAAAAATTAGCGTGACAGATTTAGCACGATGCAGGAATACTAATCCAAGGCATTGCATCCTCATATGCAAATTGATCTTACTTTATGCATCCCTGCTTATTTTATTGCATTTCAGACGCAGGACGCACATTTAACAAGATGCCCGAAGCTATGTATCTCTGGCTTGATCTGTAAAAATTGTGGACGATGAAAGTCTATGGGCCTGATTTAGTAAAGGTTACCATGTGCAAAAATGGGCGCAAATTTAATTGCCCACGCAAAAACATGTGGAAACTAATCTAATCTGGCATGCAGGATTGTGTCTGCCAAGAATAGTAAAGTATCCTAGTTCATTGAAAGTGAGGGAATGTATTTTTCTGCTTGTGTAGCCATTTTTGAAATGCCAGAAACCAAGATTCTCATGACATATAGTCTATTCAGCAATGCAATTTTTGAGCTTCGGCGTGATCTTGGCGCTGGCTGGCTGGAGCCAGTCACCAATGACTCCTTTCAACTCTGGATTTCCTTGCTACGTTGTGATTTCAGTGCAGTTACAATCGTTTCGTTCTGGCCTCTGGTAGAGCAGCTTTCAGGTGTGCTGAAAGCCCACTGCGATGGGGAAGTTCAATCAAACAAACAAAACATGGGCTTTTATGCAATTAATGGCTTCCCAAAATTGTTGAAGCAAAAGCTTTATACCTACCCAGCTTTTGTATTACACGTCTAACTTCATCACTTCAAAGTTACTTAAGTGCTTCCGATGCTCTCCCAAATGTTCCGTGGTGAAAACCAAATTAGACCTGACTAAAGCACACAAAGCTTTTTAAATAGGTTGGTCTCCACCGCTCTCACGCCTTTTACCAACCCCAATCTGTTAGAATGAGTGAAAATGTTTTTAAGGCCCACTATTTGGGATGTTAATAAATCCTGTGCAAGGGCCCACCAATAGTGCACGCAGTCCGGTACATGCTAAAGGCTTGCATCGCTTGTTAGAGCTCTGCAGAATTCTGCGATAAAATGTCGCCCAGACCTGCCAGCAGACGTATAACCATATCATTTTTCAAACTGGAAGAGTAAACATACTTTATACTTTGTTGAAATGAGCAAAGCCGTTTTGTTTCAGTTATAAAGACAGAATGTCATCCACCCCCTTTGTTGGAAAACTGGTCCTCATCCTTATCTTCTGTAGATGTCATCACTATCAAATCATCATCAATCAACAAGTGTGAGATGAAAAAAAACTCACATGTTAACTTTCAGGTAAAATGTGAAATGTATTAAAATTATAGTGAAATATTATGATTATTATTACTTTGTTTTCCCCCTGCAATTGGCTGGCAACCAGTCAAGGGTGTACACTGCCTCCTCCCCACTGACAGCTGGGATTGGCCCCAGCACTCTCACGACCTTTGTAAGGGGAACCGGCTCAAAAAATGGATTGATGGAAGTTTTTTCCCCATTATTAGTGTTAAATCCCATTAAACGAGACAGCATCAGTACTGTTGTGTGAAGTCTTGTGTTTTTTACAAGGGTGCTATTGGTGATTTGCCTGAGTGTTTTGACAAATTACAGAAAGGCAGAAAGGGTAAGGACGTGTTTGTAATAAAATCTTTAGATTCGAAAATTGTTCGCATGTCCTTTCACTTCACTAAGTGAAGTCAGAGTAAAATGCTATTTAATGTTGCCAATGAATGCACACAGCTTTGCGCTTAGCAAGGATGGGATATGTTCGAATGTCATCCACTATATGGATCATTTTCTGAGGCAAAGGACACCAAGGAACAAAGGACACCTTTATCACATATACCACCCACATGCTTGTAGGTTGAAGTGACAGCATTTGCATATAACTCTTCTAGGCTAACAAATCTCTGGTGGATCATATCTGAGATAGAGAGTGGGCTGTAATGCCCAACCCGTTACAGCTAGTGTTCTGGCAGAGTTCATTTCCCACTCCACCTTTTTGATGCAAATGCTGATCATACAGATTCACAAGACTGCTTTATTTAAAGGTCTTTGTGGAAATGAACAGATTGTATATGGAGACAATGTGACTGAAGTAAACCCAGGCATGTGATTTAAATGATCAATACACGACAATTGTAAGTAGTGTGGGGATGTATTACTAATGTCACAAAGTATTTTACTTTGAAGTCATTTCTAAAATTAATATAATGAACAACCTGAACATGACGGGAGATATGTACACCACTAAAAGTGGTAATATGGTGTCACTATGTCAAAAGATATTGGCTATAACATCAAGGTATTTGGAATAAGCTGGTATTTTAAGATAAAAATAGAGCCCAGAGCAACAGCTGTAGTGAAATACTCAAAAAAGGCTTAATGCTTGAGAGAGTAGGTTATTCTATTGTGCTGTAAATGATTTTTAAACCAAAATCTTGCCAAAGTAAAAAGAACTGAAACCCCCCCGCCAATTGAATCATTCTTGCCCATGACTATTTTCCAGATGTTCAACATTCCCAACTCAAAAATTTATTGAGTTTGAAAATGTGTTTCATGAAAGTCAAATTGTAACTTTATAACATTGTAGGTTTACAGATGCCAGATTTAAACTATACATCAAAACATCATTTATTCCCATCAAGAAAAAGCAAAGCAACAGTGGGAGGAATGAACTACTGGATGAACAACTTGTGGTCTGTTTGTGGATACGAGAGGAGTGATTAAAGTGTACTTTGACTTCAGATGAGGGAGCTCGGATCATAGATGTTGCAATTACAGCATGCTTGATGTCACTCACATTTGTTGCAACCTAATTTTTGTGAGTACAAACTTGCTAGAATTTTCTGACAGCCATAGTTCATCTGTAAGAGAGTAATACAGAGACAGAAAGAATGGTTAAATTTCCCACTGCCATTTAGTCATTTAACACAAAAATGGAAAATCTGGGTGTTGCCAAAATGCTACCTGTTAATGCACAGAAAAAAACAAGCACTGTACCATTGCAGTCCAGTAGCGATAGTTTAACACCACTGACATCCTCTCAGAGTGATACAGCTCAAAATATCACAAACATCACCTCACACAATCAGGTGCACACACCTGCCGAGCTTGCTCAAAATACCACTTCTCTGTTGTTGTTTAGGTTCAAGAGCTTAAGAATTGGCTCAGTTTGCGGGTCTGTTCATAAAAGAATTACTATAGAATAAAATACCTAGACTTAATTATCCCCAAAATTAATATAATCATACATTTAACTTAAATACACTAAAAGAAATTCAATTTGGAAATTGGCCAAAAATCAATCCATCCATCTATTTTCCATACCACTTAGTCTCACTTGGGTCGCAGGGGACAATGGAGCCTATTCCAGCTGACTCCGAGTGGCATATTGTATAAACAAAGGACCATTCCCACTCACATCCACACATACGGGCATTTTAGAGTCTTCAAATAACCTACAATTTATGTTTTGAGGATGTGAAGGGAAACTGGAGTACCCAAACAAAACCTATGACAAAATTTATTGTAGTGTGACATAATCCACAACCAATGCTTTGGGCCTACAATACCTGCCAAAATAAATTCTTTAGATATCTTCCATGCAATGAGTCATAACAAAGCCTCTGGAGAGTGCATCTTGTCATTGAACAATCAAATTCTGTATTGTGACCCATCCTTTGCCTCCTGTGCTTGCTTACTTTCTCACCATTCTTTATGTGCACAAACCAATGTTTGCCGACGCTTTACAGCATTATTCGACAGAACATCGGCATGTTTGCATATAATCATTCATGCTAGCACTAGCTTTCTAGGGTGCATGACATTTTGTTGTCTCCTTGTGAGCCGTATTGTATTAAAAAATCAGTGAACCTACCTCAAGAAATTCATGAATATAACACCATGACCACAACCACCATGTTTTTCCTTTTTGTTGTGTTCCCCGCTCCAACACAATACATTGGCACAGTGTGTTGTCCTCATGGTAACAAGTGTATCCAGATGCATTGACTGGTAACACGTTTTCTGGTCCTGCCTCTCCAACAGTGTTTGTTTTTTTCAAGATAAAGCCCAATGATCGTAAAAGATGGAATGCGATGGTCTCGGAATACATGTCATGTTGCATGACCAAGATACGACAAAATGTTATGCCAGTCTTTGGACATCGTGCAATCGGGAAGGACCCAATTTGTTTAGTAGTCTGATCCAGGCATAATGTTTCTGAGAGAAAAAATCACCTTGTATCGCTCCAAATAAGCAGCTGTGCATTTTCCTACCAGTTTCCTGCATTGTTTCCCTTCATCTAAGCTGTCTGTTTTAGCAACAGCAGGATCCAAGAGGTGAGACAGTGCTCTACAAAGCACTAAACAGTTCAAAAGACTCCCGTTTTTGTGAGATTCACAAATCGTGCAATTCCTCAGGGTCTAATCCATGTCCACTTTTGCCCATTTTTGTTCTATCTAAGCACATTTGTTTTTTCTTCTTCTCTTTTCTTCTCCTTTGTTTCAGATTCATCCCAGGACCTAACAACGCGCTCCCATTGCAGGACTTTGCCCCAGCCTTTTGCCCTCATCTACCCTTTCTCTTCCTGACGAATAGTGTAAACCTATTACATCCAAGGCTTGTGACTGGATTAACTGGGACCACAGTAAGGATATCCACCTAGATAAAACAGCTTTGTCCGTGTGGTGCCAAGGATTTCAAACCGCACTAATCCCCTGTTTGATCAAGGAGCCCCATGTTGGTGAATCTCCTCTTCCACACAGCTGTGGCCAGCTCGCCATCAACCCTCTCTCACTTCTTTCTCACTCTGTGTCTCTCAAAAAGTGAAGCAGCTCAGTCGGGGTCATTTTGAGGTTGTTTGAACATTATATGAAGACTTTCACTCTGTCTGTCTCAAAGGTAAAGATGCTGAGAAGCTCACGCAGACTTCAGCATGGAATCGTCTTTGAGCACAAAGACGGGAAATTACACTGATTTCCTTTTCTGTCTTGTGTGGATAGCTGCCTTTGTGTTTGACTTGCTTACAAGATGGCTTTGTCGGGACTACTACTCACTACTAGTAAGAAGGAATGAACAGCCTATAAAGAGTTAATCAACGTTTTCTTTTTTTATGACTTGAAGGTCTCTCTTTATGGTCTCACCTTTATGGTCAATAATGAACATTTCATTTGAGTGCTTGACCTGGAAGAAATGTACATTCTGCAGCGCTAGTTTTCTTTGTAGGTAAGAACATGTGTGTATATATTTACATACATATATAATAATGTGAATAAAAGACATAAGACAGCAGATCCAACAAACTGAAAGGTATTTTGAAGACTATTAGGAGCTTAACACCCACACATTGTTTTTTCTCATTGGAGTAAAAGTGCTATTCATACTTGTGGCGAGCTCTGCAGTGACGTATACAGGAAAACTTTACTTGTAATGGAAAAGGTACAAAGATAACAGTAAACATAACTGTAATTGGTCATTTTGCTGTGCAGTGTCAAGCCAGAACTCTCTGGCAAAGATGGGGAAAACACTCTGGAGGATTGGCAAACATTGCAACACAAAAATAAATGAAAACCTGAAAATTTTATTGGATCATTAATGTTTCTCTTGCTGCTGAAAGTGATCATAAGTAATCTGTGAACATTTTCTGTGTAGATGTATTTTCACACACCAGACTGTGACAATTCAGGTGAAAAATTCCCAAACCCAAAGAGGCGGTATTGATAACTGCAGCGAGAAATACTGTTATCCCCTGCTAGAGGTACAAGTACATTACAGGAAAGCCTCTGGAGAAATAAAAGTCGTTTTCTATACTGATTTGGACTCTGCACTTCCCTTCTTGTGGTGATTGATATGTGAGGAAAATGACTACTTGATGTGTTGTAATATCTTGTCTTTTATATGATGTATTAACATTGTGAAGAGATGTTTTGCTTCATTGCATAAGCAATCAACAACACATACCGAATATGAAAGGTGGCATCCAAGCAAACGAACATGCAGTAAACACACAAACAGTTCAGAGGTGCTTCATTTATATCATCCCCCTGGTACCAGGCTGGGTTTTTCACAATAGCACATTCAATTCATTCAAGCAATTACAAGAAAGATTTCCAATATCATGCCAAGCCAACTGCAAGTTGATTTCAATATCAATCCCTTCTCTACTCATTTGAGATGTATTTCTCCCAGAGGCTGTGCTTCTATACATTCATCATTGCAGAATATGTCTAGTTTCATGGAGCACAGAACCTCATTAAACTGTTATGAGGAAAGAGACAAATGTGACAAATTATGAGTGAATATTCAAAAGTTGACATAAGCTTTTTTTCCACAATGATGACCTGTTTACTTTTTGTAGTCTCGTATAAAAAGATGGATTTGGCTATTGGGCCTCAGTGAAACCATTTCTCCATTGTCCCGTTGTGAGGATTATGCAATTATCTGGTGCCTGTGTAGAAAATCAAGGAATTCCCCACCCCCTGTACAAGTATGAAGTGAATTTTTGCTTTGAGGTGGAAAGGGTGTTTTTTCACGTTTTCCTTTCAACAGTTTTTAGCTCAGTGCACAAAAGATAGAGTCTTGCTGTGGAGGGAGGCCCTGCTCCATTTTAGGCAGAGTAGACAGGAATGCAGCATGAATAGATAACAGTCCATGGTCCTCTTCCATCGACGGTTAAGTGCAATCTCGAAAGAGAGGCATCCATCCAAGCTCAATGACCTCCTGGGGAGATGGACCGGCAGCTGTGTCCTCATCTCTCTGGATAGCTAATCAACGACTGACAGCACTGAGGGTAACCCTTTTAGCTCGTAAATCCCAAACTGTGTTGATAGTTATTGTATGTGTCTAACTTCCAAGGACATCTCAAATGAATGTTGTCCCATGCACATATTAAAAGCTTCGTTTGCTTCAAGAGTTTTACTGCCTCCTCTACCCTTTGACTGCGCTTCCTGTCTGCACGTTATTATCTTGTTTTTATTAACTGTAATTTTGGCAAGCATACTATTGGCAAAGTTGTGCTCTATAATTATAGTTATTATGGTCATAAGTCATTGTGAATGGTGCCTTTACAAAAAACATTTGCTGACAATTTCTAGAAATGACCGCTAATGCGCTTTCAATACTAGCAATTTAAATTATTACTGGAAACCTTTTTGACATGTAAATTAAGACCCATGACTATAATGAGGATAAACTGAACAGATAATGGATGGAAATTAATAATAGTCTTGTGTTTAAACTGATTGCCACCATTGTAATAGCCGGAAGTGGTATTCTTGACAAATCACGCTGCACTCACTAACTCCTTAAACTTTCTTCGAGACAAGCTCCAAGTCAACTCTCCAAATTTAAAAAAGAAATAAATAAAACAGGGACATTATCTGCCACTTGTGCAATATAACTCACTCTTGTGATGGAATGTCTCATGCCCATCAAATCATGTGTACAGTAACGTTTATGACAAATGATTTCCACGTCTGTGCCTGGTCAACAAGCAAACAGCAAAGAGTAGTTGTGCTTCACTACTTAATTGTGTTGTAGCTCATATTTCGCAACACAAAATGCAAAACTTGGAAACTAGAAGCCTTTTGAGATCTTAAACCATCTCCTATTCAAGAGTGTCTTCACACAGTCAAATGATTGCTTGACACTTGATGGAAACTAACAAATCTGGTTTTACAAAAATTTTAAGTTTAGAAAACAGACCAAATGCCAAGGTATTTCTGTTCAAAGCAATGTGTTTCGCAGGCAGAGTACACATGCACATGAATAAACATTTTACAAAGTCAGGTGTCATGGGTGTGTCTGTCCCCGATGTGACACGCACCTGCTCCAATCAGCAGATGTGCGCAACTGCGTCTCGTCTTCGTGATTACAGCTCACGTATATAAATTGCCATTGTGCAGTCTGGTCTTTGCCAGATCGCTGGACTCATGTCACATTCCCGCAACCCTTCGTCTACGTCATTGCTATTTCGTGTACCTACCTCTTACGCCTGCTGATCCTGTTATTGCTGCCTCGTTGGACTGCCTGCCCATATACCGACTATGGATTGAATAAAGACATCTCCCGAACTGTACCTGGTCTTATGAGTCGTGCATTTTGGGTTCAGCCTCGTGTTCTGGTCATGACAGTCATGGACATCCAAACCTAAATAAAAGAGTGGAAGGTAGAAATGTGATTTACGTTAACTGATTCTCTAAAATAAATAATGAGCCCCTGAAGCTGCCAATCGCATCAGATGCATTTGAGTACACTGCTCAGTAAGATTATTTAAAAACATTATCACTGCAATGTAACTCAGTCATACATCCAGGATTTCAAGCAGTCCATGTTTATGGAAGCAAAACTGATTTTAATTTTTTTTCACCTGGCCTTGTGCAAAGGGAACAACTTAGGAATCGTATTACACTTGGTGCCCATGGACACTATCCCCCTCATGCAGACGAGATCAAAGTCTTTTGTGTATGATTCCTAGCTGTTTATGCATTTTTCCATGCCCCTTAGGCAATATCTGCCGTTTCTCAGGCCATGAATCTACGCAAGTAGGCAAATCCATATGCATTGATCAGAAGGTCTCCTGTGTCTCCAAGCACAATACCATAACTATGAAAGAGAAACCAAGAGACAGGAATATGCTGTAAGAAAGAGTTGAGAGTCTCTGGCCCATTGTTTAGCTGTACAGTGGTGTAGAGGGATCGAGGTCTCATCCAATACATTCTAAACCTCACTCATGTGGCTTGAATGTGTCAGCAGTTCCTGGGTGACAAAGGTGCTAATGCAAATGGTGGACTCACCCGATCCTGTCCTGGGACACCATGTCTTGCTTCATCTACCGTGACCAGATCACCCCACACAATATAAAGACTGCCCTGATTTTACTGCGTACGATATTTTACCAGGAGGTAGTCTAAATGTTTTAGAGCTTTGATTCCCATTCAGGTATAATTTCTGCACATCAATATGATTCTGAATCAAATTCTCAATTAGTTACTTCTTTGGTATTCAATGGCTGGTTATTTAATCGTGATTTTCTCCAGGTATTCTGCATTCCTCCCACATCTCAAAACCATGTGTGGTAGGTATTCTAAATTGCCCAGAGTGGGGAATGCGAATCCAAATTGTTGTTTGTTTATATGTGTCCTTAAATTAGCTGGCGGCCAGTTCAGGTTGTAACCTGACTCTTGCTCGAACATATAGTCACTGGGATAGACTGCAGCACCTTCATAACCCTGCTAAGGTTTAGTGGTACAGAAAATGGATGGATAGCTGATTCTTAGCATGTTCATGTTGTATCCAAAAAATTGTAATCAGTAATGAATTGCAACTGGAAAGTCTCATTCATTGAGGTCTGTTATGTTCTCTGATTTTTTTTTTTTTTTTTTTTTGCAGTGTGCTAAGGCTAACGTCTGATAAAGGAGTCACCGCAATAACACCACTTGGTATATAAAATTAATGTACTTAGTCTTCATTATATGTTGTTATGCATGGCACAGTGTGATGTCAACCAATCCAGTTATAGTCGACATGCACCTCCCGCAAATGGAGCTTGGAAAATTAAAATAAATCTCTTGACTTTAATATAAATGTTGGAAAACTATTCCAACAGAGCAGAGCAACATCAAAATGGTGCTAAATGACTCGCAGCAGACAGATAGATGTGTGTGAGCGTGTTTCAGTAGTGAGCGAGCATTTCAGCAGCATGTGTGAATGAAAAACATTTCAGTGAATGTGTGAAACTTTCAGTTGTCTGCATGAAAGTGAAAAAAAATTCAGTAGTGTGTATGCGAGCATTACAGTTGTGCTTGTGAGAGGAAATGCTCAGCAACTACTGGCCTGGAATGCATTTCCATTCATTTCTGCAGGTACCGGCTTGACAGCTTTGACATCTGTAAAAGAAACCTTTCAAAAAACAAGAAAATAAAATGTGCATGTTTTTACTATGAGCTAATGTGGACCTCTGTGGTGCTCACCAAATGTTCAAAGAATGGAAGCATACATTCATTGCAGTCCTGACAGTTTATTATTTATTTATTTTTAATAATGAAAATATATCATTTGCCAATAACCTACCTGACTTTGCCGCGGGCAGCATGGGATTGTTTCCCGCTCAGTGATGGTGTTGATATCTGCCCTCCGACAGACTGGCGACCAGTTCAGGGTGTAGTCTGCCTTTTGCCCGAAGTCAGATTGCCAAGGGTGAATTACATCAGTAACAAAACAAAATAAAGTTTGTAGTAGTAGGACAACAGTTTCAGCTTTGGTTATGGAGGATACCAAAGTGATGTTCTGTGAAGCTTGATGAGGAATTCGCGAACAGATTTTAATGAGAAACCTGACAGAAGGCATGTGAGAAACCTCTTCATGCAGTTGTCCATACTTTAAATACTTTTGAACTCGGTCCAATATATATTACACATTATTGATATCAACGGCCATACTACGGACTGCTTACATTATCATATTTATACCTCTCCCTTCGTACTTATTGTTCAAACGTGAGATTTCATACTCTTTACAGGATCTGGAACCTCCAAGACTGGGATTGGTCTGAAAAAGCAATCTCAAGACCACATTTTCAAGGTCTTGCTCCTATCTCGGGCTCAGACTACCAAGATTTGGGATTTTCTGATGAGATTTGTCAAGACAAACACTGATCTGCTATTCTTGAACTTCATACATGTCAAAATGAGAAGCACTTGGAAAGGCAACGAATACCTTTAATTCATGTTGAACTAAGCCTCCACCACCTTTACTAAATTTAGACTGCAATGTCTGTGATTGCAAAGATGCATGTTTAATGGTATCTTATAACCATAAAAATTAAGCTAATGTTGCCATACAGACAACCGAAACAACAGGAAAAAGATGTGTACCTTACAGCAAAGTGTTTTCTCGAGTTTCAAGTGACTTGAAATATCCAAGTTTGGGCAGTCACAAGACTTCACTGTGTGATAAACCAGTTTTTCTTCATAGTCTGAAATGTAAACATGATTCACACGCAGCTTTTAGAAGAAGAAAATCACTACCACTCATCATGTTCAGGGTCATAGTGCACTGGAATCTATCCCAGGTGATTTCGTGCAAAAAAAAAAAAAACCCAATACGTAGCATGAACTGGTCACCATTCAGTCACAGGGCACAAATAAACAGAGACAACCAATCATATTCACATTATCACTGATATTCACATTATCACTGAGTGGGAATTGAACCCACATGGCCTGCACCAAAGTCAGGTAAACATACAACTACACTATCACTGATTCACACACAAGAATCATTATTTCCGTATAGAATCTTGTTGGCATATAAGTGTTTGTTCATATAAATGCATGCAGCTATTACTGTAGGATGACAAGGTCCATCTTATTCTGGGTTTAAGCGTTAATGCCACTTGGTATTACAGCAGTAATCATCTCTGTCACGTCCCATCGGAAACGAGAGTTAGGACCCAAATGCAGGAACACGGAAGACGCAAGGTAGTTCAAGAAGAGACACGTTTATTGTGTGCAGAGGTCGGGGATCGAACAGGCAGTCCGGTGCAGCAGCGGTAGTTGTGACGTCGGGCGAAGAGAACGGATGAGCGGACAGGCAGGAGTCGGTACATGGGGAAACAATCAGCGCAGGCAGAACTATCGAAGGAGTCAGGCTTACGGGGTTGGTCGGCGAACGGACGAAGGTCGGTACACACAGGTTCAATCAGGAATACGAGAGTGCTGGAACGGGGCATGAAGCTCAACGAACTGGCAGAGGACCAGTCGTCACCGGGTCCTATATATACGGGGGATGATCAGCCCGCATGAGGCACAGGTGTGTGCCTCCCAATTAGGGCAGTCGCGCGGGCACCCGCACAGCTCGTGTTGAAGCGGCAGGATCATGACAATCATTGCTATGACAACCACAACAATGAATTTATTGGTTCAATACCACTCTTGAATATTCTCCTAACCCTTGTCTAGTCTTTCTAATAAATCTCATTAGGGAGATCGTGTTGTTGCAACATTTGCATTTTTAAAAATAGATGTTTACTGTATATTATCATAATGTGCTATGCATCTTCTGAAGTAAGCAGAGGGATGACAATATGACAATGGCCAATACATTAATTGATGTGGATGCTTTTGATCAGAGGGTGCTCCTTGAGGTAATGAAACCAGAATACCTTGTTGCCGGTACAGAGGAGTGATGGGTTTGAGAATGTCATTTCTTTTTTTTTTTTTTTTAATGTACAGAAATTCATGCAGCGGCACGATGGTGCAACTACTTAGAGGGTTGGCCTCACAGATCTGAGGACTGGGTCTCAAATCCCCCCCCGTGTGTGGAGTTTGCTTGTTCTCGCCGTGTCTGTGTGGGTTTCCTCAAACCTCCCCAAAAACATGCATTAATTGAAGACTCTAAGTAGCCCCTAGTTGTGATTGTCAGTGTGACTGCTGTCTGTCTTTATGTGTCCTGTGATTGGCTGGCAAACAGTTCAGGGTGTACCCCGTCTCCTGGCTGATGAAACCTGGGATGGGCTCCAGCACCCCTGTGACCCTTGGATGAAATTCATACTTATTAAAGAGGAAAATTGACATTGTATATCATCATCAAAAACTATTTTCTCTGAATATGCCCAAACACACCATAGCTTAACCTTCCATCATCATGCTGAAGGCCTGATTTTATCCAATGCTCACTTTTATTCCTTAAGAGGAAGTACAATGGTCACACATAACTAAAGTCCAGCAATTAGGGGTTCAGACAACTGATCATTCATTGCTTTGGTCTGCATTTAAAGTCACAGATACGACAGTGCAGAACGTGAACATGGCAATCCCAAGTGGACAGGAAAAACATTTTTACCTCACATGAATATTTTGCATTGTAATTATCCAGAACACTAAAATGTGCACTGCTGCTATTACAACTACTAATACTAATCCTAATAATAATATTTATTATTATATATTTTTATTCATAACACACTTTATTTATAATGCAATTTTTATTGTGCAAAATCTCAAAGCGGAAAAAGCACATAATACAAATGTACAGTCAGTATAAAAAAGGTGGCGGGTGCTTGAAACAAATTAAAAGCCATTCTCCGAAATTTGGTTCTGAGTGAGTGGCAGAAGTTTTGCAGTGCAGAAAGAGTTTTTGTGGTTGGGGTTTGCCAGGTGATGAGTTCTTTGAAATAATAAAACACATAAATATTTGTTGATTTGTGGATGTTAATTTTACTCCAGGGGGTTCTGGAAAAATAACCCCTGCCATAAACGAGGGAGGAATGTACTGATAAAATACCACAAACAGCATTCTCGGACTACACCATCTCCATTCTGTGTGAGGTTTTTTAAAGTGTGTAGGTTTAATTTATTTGACTTTTATTATACAATTGTGAACTTTCCTCTATGTACAGTTGAATGATAAATAATGATCATATGTTACTTGCATTTTCTGAACAACTACTCATCAGTTTCAATCTGGAATGAACGAATTCACCTGATATTATTTAATGGGAAACTGTGGTTTTGGAATTGCAGTTTATAACTCAACAAAAATAAAAGATTGGTTTGGATTTAGAAAGTTACGGTGTATCGGCCTTTACAATAATGCAAAACTTATATTAAAGTTTAAATGAACTGGTGAGATTAAAACCTCAGGCTTTAAAAGTCAAATCTAGTTCCAATGCATTACAAAATCTGCTGTGGACATCTGCCCTTTTATGCCTTTATCGATCTTCATTACAACCCAATAAAACATCTTATTTCTTAGAATTTTAAAGTGAATAGTTTGAAGTATTGAATGGAAGTATAAAAAAGAGGTAGACTACTTTTTTGTGTGTGGAGGTCAGAACATTGTATATGTCGTGAAGCCCTTGCATAAAATAGTCCACAGCAGCAGCCTGACCTTCAGGCAGTTTTCTGCAGACAGAACACTGTGGACCTAGCCAGCCCACGCACGATGCACAGTGAACTTATTGTCAAGTAGAAAGTTTTGACAATGTACAGAAAGAAATGACCTTGTCTAAGCACTCAATTGCAAGTTTTTTTTCTTCATATCACTTGGTTTTTGCCAAAAGCAATCCATCAAAAATGTGGAGTCTCATCAACTAAGGGAGGTAAAGTGGAGCGCATTAGAACAGTGGTCCCAACCTTTTTTCACACCTTAGACCGCGGAAGTAAAGTACATATATTTCACAGACCGGTAACCATCCGTTGCCCGAAAGGTGGTGACAAACATTCCAGGAGTGAATAGCCAAAAGAGCAGGCTCCTTGTGTGTGTATAAGTGAGTGAAAAAATGTTGACCCCCCCCTTTGGAGATTCTTATGTTTGTGCATAGTTTGTATAGTTGTAACTTGTTTCAAAGCAGTGACTATAACATGGCAGTAAAACAGCTCAAACTAAACAGAAAAGTCATTATTTTTATTCCCACTCCTCCTGATCACTGAAACCACTAAAGTTGTCGTCTTCCGTGTTGGAGTTGAAGAGCCTCAGAAAGTCTCAGTCACACACCATTTCAGTGTCTGTATCGCTTTCCAATGTCCTATTCATCTCGAGTTACCGCTGAAGTTGTGCTTTTCTCCTCACGTAGCAGTCCAGCCTTTTGAAATCCGTTGGCGATGGTTGATTCTTTCACACTCTCCGTGCTTTTGAGATCCACTGGGAGACCTCAGAAAAGGACCCCTTTCACATGCGGCCAGGCTTTATGACAGATTTTAAATTAATTCAATTAAAAATATATATTTTGGGTTTTGTTGTGCTGCATTTTGCAAAAACTAGCGCTGTCTTCGTCCATGCAGCATTGAGGTAGATTCTTCTTCTACGCATGCTCTAAGTAAATTCTTTTTCAGTGCGTTTTTGCAATACGTAGATTCTTCTTTTTCTTCTATGTGCGCTGAACGTAAAGTCTTTTTCTTCTACACATTGGGGGCATGTGTACATGACCATACCTGAATGCATTAAAGGGCATGGCCATTTTTTTAACCATTACGTTCAAACAGGTTTTTGTTGTACGTATAAAACTTACAGCCACCAGTGACAAAAAAAAACAACAACAATATTTTAGACGCATCTTTAAATATACCACAGGGGTCATAGCGCTTGAAAAAAGTCGAGACTTGTTGTTCATTAAATACGATCTGTAGCAGACTACATGGCCCACAGCCTTGTGTTTGGGGACCACTGCATCACTACATTACAGCCCTGTGTAAAGGAGTATAGTGGTCCAAACCTCCATTCTATTCTGTCTAGCAGGCTGTGTTCTCCCTTTTGAACGATTCCAGCCTAGAACCCTCAACTACTGTATCTTTGTCTTTTAGAGGCACGAGTGATAGAATTCATAAAGAAAATTTGAGGACCAAGAAGAGACAGACCCATACTGGAGAGCCAAATCAATCTCAAATGGATTAAGGATTATTGCTTGATCAAGCCAGGTGAAGTATAAGTACATGCATGACCTCTCCACAGTGCCAAGAATACTCTTGTTCTGTGCAGGATCTGGTTTAGGCTGCCAAAGTGACATTTTACATGGATTATCATAATCTGCTACACAGGTGGTAATGTGCAATTACATTTGAGCAACAAATCAATATGGAGTAGTAGTAAGGACAGAAACATACAGAATGGCAGATAAACTCCTTTTTCTCAATCGGTAGAGAAGCCACCCCTACTGCGAGAATTTAATGTCAACATGAGCACAGAGAAGAAACCAATTTCGATGTTATTCCCACCACAGCACTGGAGCATGACTGTCCAGAGCATTGCTGTTTTGTCTTACCTTCTTCACCTTGTTTTTCCTAAAGCTATTATCCCAAATAGAATGGTGTCTTTTTCTCAAGACGTTGATTATTGATCCACAATGGCAGTGAAACACTTCCGCCCGACCCAGCAACACTATTTATTTACAGTACTGGGTATTTGTCGTGACACACTAGACAGGGAGACAACAAAAAAGGTCCAAGTCTCATTAGTTATTATGATGTATGACTGAGATTTTCTTCAAAGCACTGCAAATTAAAAATTATTCGACTGCCATTTCTGTGTACAAAACTTGATCTATCATACTACACAATACTGTCTGCCACCTGTTGTTTTGTTTTTTTTAATTACATTTTTCACATTAGTTATCACACACTTTGGATCTGCATGGAGATATAGAGCTTGTGCACCTAACCTATGTCACCGAAGTCACGTGACTGGCCATACTGCTGGTCAAGCAAAGCATTGCTCAATGCTAAATCCGTCGGAGACGATGCGAAAATACGTCTTACAGCACCACGCCCAGAGTTCTGCCCGATACCGTTAAACATTTAGAAGGTAATGAAATGATGGTACGTGGAAAAATAATAAATACTTGGCATAGAGGACCCGTATTTAATGCCAAAGTCGATGTTTTTGCCAATAAGAAATTATTATTATTTATAAAGTATTTCCGCTTGTCGTGGACAACTAGATCTATGCATGTATCTGGTGAGTAAATCATCGAGATTAACATGGAAGAGTTTCAAAGTGTACAAAAGTCTGGACGCAAACAAATACTTTGTTGCTGGTTCTGTTCTCAATCAAGAATAAATCACACATTGTGATGGACCCACTCACATTTTTCAATACAATTACTAATATTTAAATAAATGACCCCTGGTTTTACATAAACTCTCATTCAGTAGCTATGACTGCAAAAAAATGTAGCCTCCATACATGGAAGCGTATTGCTGCCACACGCATATCTTCGTAAACCTCTCTGTGACCGATTTTTTTTTTAAATACGCATTGTTCTCAAATGAGGCCAATGCGTATTTAAAAAAAAGAAACTAAACAGCTGGGATAGGCTTCAGCCCCTGTACATGGAAGCGTGTTGCGGGCACACATTAATCTACATAAACCTCTGTGTGACCGACAGTTTATTTTCTTTTTTTCAATATGAACTGGACTCATTTGAGAAGAATGCATATTTAAAAAACAAACAAAAAAAAAAAAAACATCTGTCGGGGAGAGGTTTACCAAAGTTTGACGTGTGGCCGCAACATGCTTCCGTGTGCGTTGGAGATGACTCCCTGTCTTCTTATTTTTTTTAATACATTGTTCTCAAATGATCCAAATTGGCATTATATATACTCCATGGGAATTAGAGATTGAGAAGAATAATTCCTACCTGAAATGAAGTGAACGCTACACAGTCGTGTGTATTTGGTTGGGCACCATCCATCACGTTTAATTGCCGAAATCCATCAATCTTTTCGGGTCTTTTCAGTTGGTATTCTATAGAATTACATCTGTGAATGTCTGTTGTAAAAACCAACAGCACAACAAGTCTCGGGCATTGTAAATATTCTGCTCCGGATCAATGTCCCTCACACTGTCGAGCAGCTCTTTTTGACAGGCAATATGGAGCCATGAAAATGGTGACGTCATGTGCACGAGCTCTATACATATACTGTAGACATGTTCATTAGTGGTGGGTTTGGTATTTTCAAGAACCTGAAGAGTTCAGACGGAAAAGCATATATATATATATATATATATATATATATATATATATATATGGGTGCCTGGGTACCTGCCCTTTTGCCCTTGATGATCAAGGTGCACCCTTGTACATTTTATTTGATTATTATTTGTTTTAGATATATTCACCATTTGACCAATTGATTATATTGGTTACATTCTCTATACCTGAAGGCACAATATTTTATACATACCAATTTATTCATATTTTATGTTTTTCTTTTTAACTCTTTAGTCTATTATAGCACCACAAGTCTGAGAGGCATCCGATTTCAGGTATGTTGTGTGTCAAGCATGTATAACATATCTGACTAAAAAGTCACTTGTACTTGATATGTGCACAAGGCACAATTGTATAATAATGTATGGGGCATTTCATCAATAAAGTCTAATGTAATGTTTGAAAGCAAACTAAGTTTTAATTCATTAAAGAATGATAGTTATATGCATAAGAGTAAAGCGGCTGTTGCGTGGACTCATGTGAGTTGCTCATCCACGAGTGAGAATCATGTTTGTCGGACAGAAAAGTTGTACACGTTTCACCAAAATTCCCTTGGTAGTCCTCACTCATCCACACAAAACATTAGCTGCCATTAAAAATACAAAATGTATTTTTATGATTGAGTAGTTTAACCCGTGTGGTCACATATGACCTAGTGTAATTAAAGGCCCACTGTATAAACACAACGCACCACAATTACTCTTTTTAACCTTAAAGCTCAACTTCTCACATGTGTCCACCTGACAGTGACTGCTGGTGGGGATACCCCAATCAATGTTTCAGAGGGAACAGAGGGATATTTTATTTACTGTCTTGTAGAAGGTGCTTGATTAATGTCTCACACTTTACACTGTAAATATATATATAATTTTATAATAATATTAAAAGATCATGCATATCAGTACTTATTTCTGTGTTTTGCCAGTTGGAAGTCATTTCTTTCATTAATGGTAACCCTGAATCCACAACACATTTTCTAAGATTTAATTGAATGATTTTCTACATATAGTTTACCATAATGTCCTGTACACACAGCCCATCTCAGTGTGTGACAATGTTGCACTTGTCACTATCAACTTCAGTAAAAGTCAAAGTGTCCTGCATCTTTCAAATATGACTGACTGACTGACCTAATATTGAGCTGTTTACAGCATGAATACAAAGACCCCTCAGGGCATGCATCTCATTATAAAATGCACCCACCTGCAACTGTGTTCTAATAGCTATATATAGCTATATATATATATATATATATATATAGCTATACCTATAGCTATGTGGCACACGTGAAAGAATTGTTGGTGTTGCATATGAATTGAATACAAAAGAAATGTGTTTCAAAGGTTCTCCAGTTGAGAAATTGTCACGCTTTTATAGTACACGCTGCAGGCCTATGCAGGTGATGGGTCCCGTGCCACTGCTCTCATTTCACATACCGGTGCCGGTGCATTTTTCTCATGCGCTCAGAGCAAACCTATTAAAACTCACTCACCATGTGGAAACCTTGGTAAATGAATGTCTGGACTGTGTCATAGATTAAAGTGCACATTCCTTCTTCTATGATTCATAAATAGGGTGCGTGCACTCACCACTCCACCCTCCCAAAAAAATCTGCCTTTTTAACTTGAACACTTATAGAATTGCTTCGACCACATTAAGTCCAAGTCTTTATATTACGGCGATTGCACTAATGTTCGATCAAAGTGATGGAAGTAAATGGATAAATGGCATAAGATGAAAAAATGAAATTTCATAAAACCATTGCATTCACATCTATCTGTATTTTCCTGTTCACAGTCACAGGTGAGCTGGATCTCATCCTAGGTGACTTTGGTTGAGAGGTGGAGTGCACCACTGGACTGGTCAAGAGTCACTCTCAAGGGTTGTATAGACAACAATGCAAGGCATGGTAAGAGAACATGAATATACTAAATTTGCTTCTGAAGCTGTAATTTGGAATCTCCAAAAATCTCAGGGAGCAACCCTAATAAGTGTTAAAACCATCTTCAAGCATCACCACGAGCTGTTCAGTTTCAGTTTACAAGCTTACCTGAAAGCCCACCTAAGGCTTTATTGCATTAATCACACTTGATGATACTAAATGAAATCCATTTAAACACCCCCGGTTGCACAAATAATTTGTGTAGCCAGGTTGAAAGAGTTGGGAGTCAAAGGCTGCATAATTAGACAGGACGATTCTGAAGATGTAATTAAGGAAATTAATAAGGTGTCAGCCCCCTTTCACAGAGTGCCCCCGCTGATGATTAATCACAGGCAGGGCTAATTTGATTTGTGGCAAGGAAAGGGATGACTTGCTAAGTCAGTTAGGAGAGTCCACCTCGACAGCCTATGACATTAATAAAACATGAAAAGTGGTGGTCCTGAGGAAAGAACAAACAATTGGAATCTATAGGAAAGCGATCAGATTAAAGAAGTCTTTGGATAGATACTCTTGTGACTGGCTGCAAGAAGAAGGACTGCAGTGTCCAATGTTGATAATGCATTAAACACTTCCACAAATCCTAATATCCATAAATATCCCACATCCCATTTCATCCTGGTCCAAGGATGCGTGACCACTCAGCATCCAAGTATATTTCATGTGTGTAGCTCATTTGAGTTCGTATCATCAACTCTGGGCATGCATTTTATTTTTCTCAGTGGGAAGTGAGCAGATGTGTGTCACAGCAGTAAAACTCCATTACCATAAATGTCATCACTTGTTATCATCATGTAATAAGTTATCATCATAAAAATATATAGAAAGTATTGTATACAAACCCCAAATCCAATGAAATCCAGATGTTGTAGTAAGCGGGCAAACTGAGGACACTAATACTAGGTGGTATTTTTTCACATTTTTGCTTGATGTACAAGTTGAGTTGCCCAGCACCCTGTTGTCATATTTTGCGCTTTATAATCCACCACACATTTTCATTGGGAGACAGGTCTGGACTGGTGGCAGGCCAGTCTAGTACTGACACTCTTTTACTAAAAAGACACACGATTGAAATCTGTGCCGAATGTGGCATGGCACTGTTTTGCTGAAATCAGCAACAATGTCCCAGGATCACATGTTGCTTGGATGGCAGCATATGTCAGTCTAAAACCTGTACATACAGTATGTCCCTATCATCAAAAATGTTGTCTTTGCAGATGTGCAAATTATCCATGCCACGGGCTTGAAAAAAGAGACACAACCCGATGCCATCACAATGCTGGCTTTTGACCTCAATGCTGATAACAATCGAGCTGGTCCTTTTCCTCTTTGGTCCAAAGGACAACAAAGTTCATGTGTTCCAAAAACAATTTAAAATGTTGGCTCGGCACCACACTTTCACACTTTGCGTCTGTTGATCTCAGGTGGCTCGGGCCAAGTGAAACTGGCGACATTTATCTTTGATGGTGGGTGTAATTGATGTACTGTATGGTCTTCACTTTTGATTATGTTACAAACCGTAAACAATTAAATGCCTAAAGGTCTTGAAATTGTTGAAATGTTCAATTATTTGATCACGTAGTGGTGAATTTCCCCCCATCTAGGCTTGTGAACAATCGAGCCTTTTGGGGATGCTCCTTTTATACTCACCTCTTTCCATTTCACCCATTCTCATGTTAAATGTTCCAAACAGGTAATTTTGCTTGTATGTTTGTTTGTTTATTTATTTGTTTGTTTAGGATTACTCAACCTTCCCAGTCTTTTGCTATCATGTCCCAGCTTTTCTGAAACCAGTTGGAAGCATCAAATTCAAAATGAGAGAAAAAAATAACAATAACATTCACCAGTTTGAACATTGAATAGCTCTTCTTTTTGTGTATTCATTTAAATTTAGCTTTAAAAGGATTTACAATATTCTACTCATTAAATGACATATCTTCATCGTCCACACACTTTAATTTTTTAGTCATGAAAAAAACTGGCCTTGTTTTAACCTAGAGTAAAACAAATCACACATTCAACATTTATTTTCACATACGTCTGCACTTAATCTCAGTGTTGTGTGTACAGTACACCTCACAAGTCTTGCATTCGTGAAATAATTGCAGGTTATGAATAGGTAAGAGACATTCCAGTATCGATTGGACATGATGTGCACTGTAATAGAAAAGGGATGAGTGCAAAAGAGATCAAGCTGTCAGAAATAAAATGGATAAATGTGAAAAGCATGCATCTGTCCAAAACACTCTTAAAAACTGCGCCATAAATTTGATGCCTGACTGAACTCACCTTACACCATATTCTGGATAATTGCATCAATACATTAACACTTTTAAAGGTCTGGTGTCATCCCTATTAACATTCTAAAATAGATATTGAAATGAAAAATACATATAACATTATTCACTTCAATGTCTATACGAAAAATAAATATGAGCATGCGCAAAGTTGCGGAAGTGTCATTCGACGACATCCAAGTGGTCGACATATTGGCTGCATCCCCTGTCTGTGACGTCACCCTGGACAATCGTCATTGAAAACACGCGGTGGACACTGCTATGGGAGACAAACATGCCTTTTCTGACACAGAAGCTCTTTTCGAATGAGAGAACATCACACAACCAAGTGAAGTTGCCAGGCCAATATTAACCTATTGTTTCGAGCCATATTTTGATAACCTACGATCACGGCCAAAACACCTCCCTGCCCTATCCACCTCCGCGCAGCGGTGATAAACACCCACTTCCGGCCGACAAGGCCGCGGCTGGCTCAACCTTGTCGACAAGGCCTACGGAGGCTGTGCTTCAGTGGCTGCTGCACAGAAGCCTCCCGATGCGCACATTGACACATTTAGCAACCCTGATTTATGGATTACGCCCCCCCCAACAATTGTTTTTTTTTTTAGTCATTTGGAACCCACGAAGGTCTCGTCCATTGCACCCGTGCAATCCATTTTTCACGACGAACCGAGTCTCTTGCAAACTTATGAAGGTTAAATCCATCCGCTCCAGTGTTCAAGCAATGTCCAGCAATGCAACGAGCCGGCATTCTGGCTAACAGAAAGGAACAACGAGCTACCTTCCCCCAGGTAAAACCACTAGAAACAAACAAGTCCACTTGAGGGCGGTCCTGCCACATAAGTAACTTCCTGCTTCTCAAAAACAAATCCCTTGAGAGGATTTTCATAGTGGGAGTTACAATAGCTGTATACGTCAAAATCATGTTTTGTGGTGCAAAAACGCATGAGTCCATGTTGGCTGCCATTTTTTCATTAATTACATACTAAAAATCATGCGTTTCATGACAACGACCCCCCCCCCCCCCAATCACAGTCTGGTGGCCATCCAGGCCAGCAAACACGAGGTGTCTGGGTGGACAGGTCAGGAGAACGACCCGGACGCCAAGCACCAGGGTCCCCACGGGGTGATTGGGGTGGGTGACCTCGGTGAGGAACCAAACGGCGACACAGGAACCAGACCAAGGCATGCCACTGCTCTGGACGAGGACCTCCCACGACGTGTTTGCGAGATGACCAGGGATTGGTTGCCACCGAGGCTTGGTCAGGAGGCAGCCGTGGATTGGTCACTAACGAGGCCAGGTCATGAAGCGGCTGGGAGCCATCAGGAGCGAAGACGATGATGGAGAGAAGGACCAGACCCATGACCGCCACAACCATCCCGAGGACCCTCCAGCTCCGGGGTGGCTCATCAGAACTGCCGTCGAGACAGGGGCGTGGGACGGCCGTGGACCGGTCGCCGCTGGTACTCCTGGACAGGAATGTGAGGCGGCAGGGAAACCGTCGCCACCTCCTGGACACCAACGTGAGGTGACGGCGTCCTCGCCAACTCTATCTGGATGGGAAGGTGAGAAGGCGGCAGGGGCATCCTTGCCACCTCATCCTGAACGGGAACGTGAGAAGGCGGTGGCGCAACCAGTGCCACCATCACCACCATCGCCACCTCCTCCTGGATGGGAACGTGAGAAGGTGGCGGTGTAACCATCGCCACCATCGCCATCTCCTCCTGGACGGGAACGTGAGAAGGCGGCGGCGGCGCAACCATCGCCACCTCCTCCTGGACAGGAACGTATGGGCGTGCTAGTCGCCGTCGGAGCAGGAACGGGGGGCCACCGCGGACCGGTCGCCACCGGTACTCCTGGACACGGACGAGAAGCGACTGTGGAGACGGCGCCACCTCTTGGACATCAAAATGAGGTGGCGGCGGGTCGGTCTCCACTGCCACGTGAGCTCTGCTCAGCAGCGGATCAGTGGCCACAGCCGCTTGAGCACAAGTCAGTAACGAGTCAATCGAAACTGCAACGTGGACATGTCTCGGCAGCGGATCCATTGCGATAGCGACATGAGGCGTGCTTGGTAGCGGATCCGTTGCCACTGCTGCGTGAGCACAAGACAGTAACGAGTCCGTCGAAACTACAACGTGGACGTGGCGAGGTGGTGGATCCGTTCCCACTGCAACGTGCGCTTGGCTCGGTAGCGGATCCGTTGCCACTGCCATATGAGCACAAGACAGTAACAAGTACGTTGAAACTGCAATGTGGACGTGTCTCGGCAGCAGATCCGTTGCGACAGTGACATGAGCCTTGCTTCGTTGCGGATACGTAGCGACTGCAGCGTGAATCTGCATCAGCAGCGAGTCAGTAGCAGTTGCGACGTCAGCTTGGCTTGGCTGGTTCTTCAATCCTTGCTGGACCTGGACTATGAGAGCCGCCAATTCTTCGCTCTGCCGCTCTATCTCTGCCCGCATTTCGCGGCAGAACACCTCGTGATTTGGCGGGTCTTCCTCCCCCTGGGCTGGAAGCTTCGCCACCAGCAGCGGGTCTACCGGTTTCACCGTTGCCAGCGAGGAGAAGGAGGACGAGGACGGCGTCTTTGTTGCCGCGCAGCGGGAGGCACAAGGGAGCGCCCGGCCTGGGCGTCTCCTCTGGCCACGCGGAAGTAGATGGCCAAGCGGGTTCCCACAGACAGATTGGTGTACTCGGACCTACCGGGCGAAGACACTCGGGTGCTGGAAACGCAGGGAGCTGAAGAGAACTGACTGGGATGAAGGATCGGGCGAAGAGATTCATAATCAAAATAATCTGAGTCGTAGTCAGGCAGCCGATCATACAAATCAAGGTCCTCATCATAGTTCGAAAAATCAGAGTCCAAAAGAATATGAGGTATGGGACGGGTCGTGGTCGGGACGTATTCGTAGCTCACCGGCGGAGCGTATGAGACGGAAGCGGAGGACATCCTGGAGCCTACCCGGATCGGACAGGCTTGGTCCTCCGGCAGTCGGTCTACCTTGCGTCGGTCCCGGTGACGGAGGGGCTTTCCAGCTGGGTCCCGTTTTGGCCAGATCGTTCTGTCATGACCCATCGGAACGAAGGTAGGACCCAAATGCAGGAGGACACGGGAGACGCAGAGGTAATTTGGGAAAACCGTTTATTATTCAATGGTCGGGGATCGGACAGGCAGTCAGGTGCAGCAGCGATAGTTGGGACGTCGGGCGTAGAGAGCGGGTCCGCAGGCAGGCAGGAGTCGGTACACAGGAGATCGATCAAGGAAGGCAGAAGTGTCAAAGGAGTCAGGCTTATGGGGTCGGTCGGTACACACAGGAATACGATCAGAGATACGGGGGTGCCGGCACGGGACATGAACTTCAACGATCTGGCGCCAGAACAGTCGTTCCCATGATCCTATATACACCGGGGCCAATCAGCCCGCATGAGGCGCAGGTGTGTGCCTCCCAATTAGCGCGACCGCGCGGGCACCCGCACAGCTCAGGCTGGAGCATGACACGTAAAGATTTCATTATTTTATACACTGCACATACAGTATTGCATACAAAATTGAAAGTGACTGATAAAATGGGGGAACCCAGGGAAATATTCCAGTCTAATCCAAGCAGGAAGAAAAAAATAGTTTGAAATTGAGGCGTTGCCTTATGGTTTGTGGCAAGCAGTGTTACCACGGTTCCCATGAAAAAGTGACTTAGTTACTTAACTCATCTACTTTACTCATCATCCATCCATTTTCTGAGCCGCTTATCCTCACGAGGCTCACAGGAATGCTGAAGCCAATCTCAGCTGTCATCAGGCAGGAGCCTGGGTACACCCTGAACTGGTTGCCAGCCAATCGCAGCCATAGCTACTGTATCTAACTGTATTTAAATCTACTAGTGGGGCGTTTTCTGTAAGCTTGAAATGTAACTGCTCGACTTTCAATGTTTCTTCAAAATGAATGTTGTGGTTTTGAAGCTATATAGCACTTTGTCGACAGCATAAAGTAGACTATGACCTTCAATATTTTTACCTTTAAATGACACACACTCAAAATAGTGACAGCTTGAAAAATGTGCGTCTCCGCTTCCTCGATTGCCGAATGTACGCGTGTGATAACCACGTGTTGAAAATAACTTCACTCATACGTGGCATCACTGCCTAGACGGGAGGACGTGGCATCCCAGAATGCCTCGTGACTCCAATTGTAAATATTTTGCCTTTGTTTCATAATTTACAGTTTTTCCTTATGTGCCTTTTATTTACAAATAGTTGCTAATTATGTGTTTTATTGTACGTTTGTATATCAAAGGGTGCAAGTTGGTCTAAACTAATAACACGTACCATCGGTGTATCTCTTGTCCCATGACATGCCGCATGCTACTCTTCTTTGGAGGCAATAGTCTGCTATTGCCTGAGTTGAGGGGTAGTCTCACTTCAGCATTATTAAAATGCATTATGTTATCAATTCAGTATTTCACGATAATGTAAGAAAAAGATCAACCATTTACTGCTTTCTAAGCAGAAACATTGCAAAATTTGAGTCATGTTACTTTGGTAGGAGGTAATAAATGATCAAAGTCGTCAAATTATGCCAGAGCAGCATCCATACACGAGTGCAAAAGAGACATAGTGTACGTATTGTGGGATCCTTTTTGCAAAGGAGATGAATTTTTAATACTGACAGGATAATGACATATTGATGAATGATATTACCCCAATTGTGCCAGAAAATTATCCATACAACCAGTGTAAAAGGAAAGTATCATACTGAGAGTGACATGATTAATTATTGATTAATAATAATACACTTGTATTGTCCATGAAAAAAATTATGTATTGAATGAATGCATGATATTACATAACATTACACATTGAAGTAATGTTTTAGCACTGAGTACAATTGATTATACATAACAGATAATACATTAAGCAGGATATAGTGTGTACAGTATGTTAATGTGAATACAGTCATGTGTGAAATATTTACAAATTATTTCACAGTGTCCAACAATATTTTTCCTCACCCCAGTGGGTATAAACGGGCTTTTAATGGGACTAGTTGAAAATTGTAATTCAATACAGTTAGAAGTTATTTGTTAAAAATGTAATCACCAATTTAACCCAAGTATGCTAGGGTACAGAGTACAAATTTTATATACTGTACACTGTAATGCAATTTGATTACTTTCAATTATGTTTTAAATACAAATATCCTGACAAAGACAAAATAACTCATTATCATCCATTCATCCATCCATTTTCTGGGCCACATACCCTCACGAGGGTCACGGGAGAGCTGGAGCAAACCCCAGCTGTCATCAGACAGGAGGCAGGGTACACCCTGAACTGGTTGCCAGCCAATCACAGGGCACATGGAGACAGACAACAGCCACACTCACAATCACACCTAAGGCCAATTTAAGGTGTCCAATTAATACATTTAAGTGATGTGGGAGGAAAACCGGAGAGCTCAGAGAAAACCCACGCAGGCACGTAAAGAACTTATGAATTCCACACAGGTGGTCCTCAGAACTGTGAGGCCAATGCTCTGCAGCTGCACCACTGAGCCACCTTAACTGATTATCAACACCATAATTGTTAATATATTTATTTATATAGCTACATATGCATGTACTGTATATTTGCATGTATGTCGAGGTGGGTATGGAAAATATTCAGACCCCGCCCACATAAATGTGTCCCTCTTTGTTACATTGGAGCCATTTGTTAAAATAAATTAATTTCTTTCAATTTCATTAATGTACACACACCATTCAATATTGCCAGAAAAAAATGAATTGTTGAAGGTTTTGCTGATTTATTAAAAAAAAAAGAAAAAATGAAATATCAAACAGCCATAATTAGTCAGATCCTTTGCTTTGACAATCATATTTAACTCAGGTGCTGTTCATTTGCGATGGTTCTACACCTTCAATTGAGTTGAGCTGTGTTTGGTTATACTGACTGACATGAAATGCATGATTTTTAGTGTGTTTTAATTAAAAAAAGAAGGCAGCCAGAATGGACCCATCCGTTTTTCTCACCACAAAACATGATTTTGACATATTTGGGTTTTTGTAACTCCTGCCATGAAAATCCTCTCGAGGGATTTGGTTTGGAGAAGAAGCAGGAAGTGACGTTATCACCAGGATTGCACTATACCAATTTTACCTGTGGGAAGATAGCTCTTTGTTCCTCAGTGTTAGCCAAATTGCTGGCTCAATGTATTGCTGGATATTGTTTGAACACTCGGGAGGATGGATTTTCTCTTCATATGTTTCCAAGAGACCCGTTCGTCGTGAAAAATGGATTCCACAGGTGTAAAGGACGAGAGCTTCGTGGGTTCCAAATGACAGGTAAGTGTGTATAGAGCTATTAAAAAAATTATAGTTGGGCAGGGGACGTAATCCTCTCAGAACGTAACAAAAGATCCGCGTACATAAGTCAGGCTTAATCGGTCGATGTGCACGTCAGCGCCAAGTCCGCTGGTCAGGGTTTTAGTGCCGCGTCCGCTGATCACGGGTTCGACTGGGGTGGCTCATCGCAGCGCCAAGCTGGACCGTTTTACGGCACTGTCGTTGCTCGCGGCTGAGTGCGCCATTGTCGGCGGCGTTGTTCATCGCCATAGATGTGATCCAAATCTCATCTAAATATGGCTTGAAACAATAGGGTAATATTGCCCCATTCACTTCACTAGATTGTGAGATGTTCTTCGAAAAGAGCTACCGCGTCAGAAGGGCGTCGGATTAATCAAAAAATCCCTGTTGTTCCTCTCCCATAGCAGGTACCACTACATATTTTCAATGGGAAATCTCCCAGTGTGACATCTGTTGATGATATTGCAGGCAATATGGCTACCACTTCAATGTTGAGTGACTCTTCCGCAACTTTGCAGATGGATGAAACGCACTCCACTGATATTTATTTTTTCGTATGAAATGAATAATGTTATATGTATTTTTCATTACAATATCTATTTTAGAATGTTTATAGGCATATCACTCGGGCTTTCAGTAGAAAAGCCTCACGCCTGTCGATATAGACTTTACAGCTCACTGTGATAGAGCAAATGAGAAACATGAAGTCAAAGGAACTGTCTGAAGAGCTCAGGGACAGAATTCTGGCAAGTCACAAACACAAAAAAACCCAAAGGACTGATGGTGAGAAAAACTATTATCTGGTCTGATGAGACCAAGATCGGAAGGGTTCTACAAATATAAGCAATATGTAACCAAAAGAAGATTATGCAATAAGATTATTTATTTACAAATAAAAATCTATAATAACAAATACAACCATAGTGTAAGTAATAAGATGAAAACACATACACATACTCACAGACACATACACATACAAGTTCGCACACATACAGACTCACGTTCAAATGAAGAGATCCCGTTGAGTTTGTTTCGTTTACTGCGCAAAAAGAATCAGTTCCTGGCCAATAAGAAATTCACCATGCTTGAGGAACCTACCTACTCACCTGACCTGGCTCCATGTGATTTGTTTCCCCCCCCAAGCTCAGAAGGATGATCTACGAGATAATGAAGATGTGGATGGTCTTAAAGATCGATCTTCAAAATGCCTAATGGATCGAGAAAAGCATCACGTAGCAATAAATATCCACTTAATTTCAAATATTTCATTTGTTCTGTGGCCTAAAGTATAATATTTTTGCTGGCACCTTCTCAGGCTCCTAATAGCAGACTAACCTCAGCCAGGAGTAGTAGCAGCCCTCTAGGGCCTTGAGTCAGATATCCTTGTCACGTAACACCTAAAGACACTCAAATGTCAGATGGTACAGAAACAGAAGGGCCACAGATGGCGCTGCAGCAACTGGCCCTGCTTGGCCTTGAGCGCTGTCACAATAGTCATGTAAGTAGGCCCAGTCACGCCAGCATCTCGCCCCCTGGAGGGCCGGATCAGCTTATTCACGTGCACATCAACATGCATGTCAGAAATAGTTCTGAATTCACACCTTTACATGTCATTTGTATACATTTCTATATGAGATATGAGACAGAAGGACCACTTGAAATTTCTACATTCTAGATCTCAATTCATTGCCCTTTTTGAATGGTGATTATTCAGAGCTTGGTGGGATAGGAAACACTGAAACCTGTCCCTGTTTACCTGGCGAGAGAAGGGAGTACAAGTTGGACTGGTCTCCACTTGGGATCAGGTTCTGATTGGTGGGGGGGGGGGCTGGCGTTCTTCCCAATCACACCCTTCAATGTCTCACAGTCATTGCCCACATTAGCATTGAAGTCCCCCAGCAGAACAATGGAGTTCCAAGAGGGAATGCTCTCCAGCACTCCCTCTAAGGACTCCAAAAAGGGTGGGTAGTCTGAACTGTTCCACCCTACCCTCTCATCCCCAATCTACAAGTGCTGAACTAGGGAGCAATCAGTATACCCACACCTGATTGGCACCTGTCACTGTGGATAATTCAAACCCTCCTCAAGATGACTGATACCAGAGCCCAAGAGGTGTGTAGAGGCAAATTCAACAGTATTTAGTCAGAACGTCTCATCCTCACACACGAGCTTATGCTCCTTCGCTGCCAGAGAGGTGACATTCCATGTCTCTAGAGCCAGTTTCTGTAGCCGAGGATCGTATCGCCAAGGTCCACGGGTTTGGCTAATGCCCAGCTCACATTACACCTGACCCCTATGGCCCCTCTCAGAGGGGTGAGCCCATGGGAAGGGGGATCCATGTTACCCTTTAAGGCTGGCCGGGCAAGCCCCATGGGTGCAGGCCAGGCCACCAGGTCCTCGCCTTCGAGCCCCACTTCCAGGCCTGGCTCCAGAGGGTGGCCCCGGTGATCCACATCCGGGCAAGGGAAACGTAAATCCATTTGTGTCTACCATCATGGGGGTCTTTTGGCCATGCTTTTTCTGGCACCTCACCTAGAACCTGTTTACCATGGGTGGCCCTACCAGGGGTGTAAAGCCCCAGACAACTTAGATCCTAAAATCATCGGGACACACAAACCCCTCCGGCACGATAAGGTGACGGCTCATGGAGGCTCCACTGAAGCTCAATGTACTGTTACTTAATAACCTTTTTAATAACAAAGGTAAGGCATTAAATAACAAATGTAGTGTTGTTAGTTTACATTTGATTTGAGTGATATTTTGTTTTTACATCTAATCAAAATACTAAGACAATATAAATCCAAACAGTATGTTGTATATTTATATTTATTTATATATATTCTATCTAATATATGATATATAGTAATAATACCATGATCTATGATATAACTGATCTCCCCTCTAAGATCATGTCCATTATTTGTGACTGTCTTCTTATTGACCTTTGAGCAAATCAGATAAATAATAGGTGAAAATGATTCCCGATCATTATTGTTCCTAACTGGAAAAGTTGTTATCCTGTGCAACTGACTTGGAGTAATTTGATGAGGTTTCCATGGTAGGTCTTGGCTACCATGACAACTACTTACAACAACATATTTGTGCCACTCTTTTAATTGGGGTACCAACCATAGTAGCACATTTCTGAAAGATTGAAGCTCGACACAAAAACAGACCATTGCCTGACCAACAGAGAACATTTTCTTTCATGCAATAGGAAAGGAACCGTCCATTTTCCGAACCGCTTATGCTCACTCGAGTCACGGCTGTGCTGGGGCACATTCCAGCTATCTTTGACCCTGAACTAGTCACCAACCATACGCTGGGCACACATAAACAAACGACCATTCGCATGCACATTCACACTTCCAAGCAATTTAGTCTTCAATTAACATACCACGGATGTTTCGGGCATGTGGGAGGAAACTGGAGAAATCAGAGGGGGAAAAAAGCCCACGCAGGCACAGGAAGAACATGCAAACTCCACACATGGTAGGTGAGATTTGAACCCAGGTCCTGAGACGTGTGACAGATGTCCTAACCAGTTGTCCAATGTGCCACCAACAGGAAAAGAATGTGGAGAAAAATGTTTTTTTTTCTCAAACAAATCTTTTCTCCTCGTAGTTAATAATAATAAAATAATACAAACCATGTCAAAGAAGAGAAGATGATGGATGATCTCTGTCACTGCTCTTTTTTTCCTCTGACATTTTTATCTCCTTTGTTAGGATGGCAGCAAACTTTCTGGAACATGGGACCTGAGCATCTAAAAAAAAAAACTAACTTTTGCATGCTAAAATGAATTCAAAAGTTAGTTTTCTTCTTGAAATGTACCCACAGGAAAATACAATGCTGCAAACAGGAGCAACAGCTGCAATCACATCTGTTGCAGACATCATTTGCACAGGTTCCTTACCAAAGTAGATGCTTTTCGAGTGATTACTTGGCAGTAAAAACAGTGGTCAGGCTCTAAATGAATGATCCCTCATTCTGGCTGACAAACTGTCAAGGAGCGAGGTCCTGAATCGCGTTTTGAACTTTTGTCCAGACCGTATCTGTAAACTGCATTCATCATTAGCAGAGAGCTTTAGCTGTAAACAAGCCATGTCATTACCAAGTCTAATTGGGTCCAAGGTCTGACTTCAGAAAGACTCTTCAGCACATACGCAAGGGCTTACTTACAAACAAGAACACACTCTTTTTCATTGCAGCGAACCGGATAACAACGTGATAGTGTTCAGAACACCACATAACCATTTATTTACTGCAGTATATACTTTCTGCTTCGTGTTTGCAACTTTAGAAAAATGGCTGAATTGTGGTGAAGGCTGCATGAAAACTCAAAATGGATAAAAACTGTCGGTTTGTTGATGTTGTCTAGTTGTATGTGAAATCATTACTGAATGAAATAAAAATTAAATGTAAATCATGACATAAAGTCAAAGATATTGGAATGTTGCCTGGTGCTATACAAATAACCTGCTCAAACATTTTTAAATCCATTACAATACATTTTATTTTTCAATTACAGTACATTTTTTAAATACTCCTTATTTTTTATATCAATTAAATATTTAATCATTAGTTAGGTAGCTTTTTTATTTGTGCTATATTCAAGCACAATGTTAATTTTCACACTGTACATAATGTGAAAGTAGAGACCCTGTAGCTCAGTGGTTATAGCACTGGATTGGTAAGCCAGGGGTTGTAGGTTCGTATCCCACTGGGGCCTCCACTCCTTGAGAAGGGTTGCGTTAGGAAGGGCATCCGGTATAAAAATTGTACTAAACATATATATGCGTTCATCTGAGATGATACGCTGTGGTGACCCCAAAAGGTACAAGCTGAAAGGAAAACAACAACATAATGTGAAAGTAGCATAGAATAATATATCGCCTTTCCAGGAGTGAAAGCTAACCCTCTTTGCTGTACTACATTATGATGTGTTATTTGGAGAGCTCGTTTTTTTTTTTTTTAGTCTGTTTTTTTTTTGTGGATTAGGGTTAGGCAATACTACCCTGGATGCTGAGAAAAGTAAAACAAATAAGTAAACACACACATAATACACATGCTAAAAACAGCTACATGTACAGTACCCCTTCCAAAAAATAATATTTGAATGAACGATGTGTTTGATCATTTTTTGCAGCGTGATCCAGTCATTTGGGGCCAAATTTAAAGGTGCCATATTTCACCAAACCATCTTTCTCTAGTATTTTTGATGTTATAGTTGGTCTGCGGTGCCATAGTAAACATGAAATATGAATGAAAATTGTCCACGCATTACTGAGTTCCAAATGATATTCTGCTGAGAGGCATGAACTCAGGTCATTGAAATTTATTTTTATTTATTTACACAAGACAATGCCAAGCCACATTCTGCACGTGTTACAAAAGTGTGGCTTCGTAGTAAAAGAGTGTGGGTACTAACGAGACTGACATGTTTGCAGTCCAGATCTGTCTGCCGTTGAAAACGTGTGGCACATTATGAAGCATAAAATACCACAACAGAGAACAACTGAAGCTTTACATCAGGCAAGAAGGGGAAAGAATTCCATCCACAAAGTTTCAACAAGTAGTGTCTACAGTTCACAAACATTTATTGTATGTTGTAAAAGAAAAGGTGATGTAATGCAGTGGTAAACATAATCGTGTCCCAGCTTTTTTGGAACATGTTGCAGCTATAAAATTCCAAATTAATGATTATTTGCTCGAAACAATAAAGTTTATGACTTTGAACATTAAATATCTTGTCTTTGTAGTGTATTCGATTAAAACATGAACATGAGTTGCAAATCATTGTATTCTGTTTTTATGTACGTTTAACACAACGTCCCAACTTTGTTAGAATTGGGTTTGTACGTCACTCACGAAGATTATTGCCTTGCTTTGTGGTTCCGAGCGAGCCAATGATGTCAGCATAACAAACGCGTGGTCTCCATCTTCAATGGCATACGTTTGTTTTGAAATGTGAGGTTAGAATATCCGAAATCAATTCTTTGATAGGGGTGGGGGGGTTTCGGGTGCAGATAACACATTTTGGTGTGTCTAAACGTCATTACTTACTCAGTGAGCATTATCTAGTGTGTTGGAATATCATATTTTATATATCATACAATATTATTAAATCTATATAGCCTCCTTCTTATGATAATCCGTCATGAACCCACTTACTGTCTGAAATAAAACTAACCATTTATTTCTTCAGCCTGCTCTTGCATACCCACCTTCACTCTGTCCCTGTGCTCAACTGTCACTGCTCTTCTTTCTTCCTCCTGTTCGTGAGTCACAGTATCAGACTTGGGACTGTGGGGAACGTTTTCGAGGTTCTGGTGGCTGTCTCAGGAACATGTCTGAGATTTTCATACACTGAGGACCAAACTTTCCTCGTTCAAGAGAAGGCGCCTTTCTTAATATCTCTGGCAGTCGGCACATGCCCATAATGTTCTGCTACACCTTCGTTGCACACTGCATTGCACCGCATACTCCATTTAAGTGTTGCTTCATTCGTGAACATTTCGTTCAAAAGAACAAATCTCTTTAGTCAATGTACTGAACTAAATCACTTGATGAAACGATTCGTTTTTTAACCTTGGCTGCCGTGAGCGAGTCGGCTAGGAGTGGAAACGGGACTGTTGAAGCGTTCAGTCACTCACTTCTGAATATTCAGTAAAGGAGGAATGAGCAGTCAGCATCATGCAGCACCATGCAGGTAGGAGTGATGGGCAACGTAGTACTTTTGAATGTAGGGGTGAGGTGTCTTTGAGTGTCTTCAGAAGCACTATATACTGTAAGTTTAATGTGTTGTTATTATATTATTAAATAAATAGTCTTAGTAGTCACATTAGAGACACAGAGAGAATCATACGTATGTGTATGTGCAACATATATTACTATATTATTAATTTCCATTTATTTTAAATATGTGTGCTTCTTTTCATGTGCTTCACTGACTCAACATTAGGCGTTAGCTTGGAGAAAGCTATCCTAGCGAGGATGTCAGGACTTGTGCTTAAAATCACTCATGAGTACTTTCACTGCATAGTCCGTCGTTCCTTGTGCAAACGAATCACTCATTGTACCAGCACATCACTCCTTAATACTACTCTAACAATGAAGTTCAGCGAACGAACCACTTGCCTTTCACCTCATGAACGAAGAAGAACAATGAACAAATCATTTTTCAGTTCTTCAGAACAGCAGTACATTCAGTTCAATTAAGTCCGTCCCCCACCTGCATGCCACTGCCTTAGGCTGGCTGCTCATTGGTCGTTTGCCAAAGTAAGTGACAACGCTGCATAATCCCAAATCACATGGCACTATGTTTCATGAAGTTCCGCCCCCAACTGTACTGCAACTGCTCAATAGAAATTCACCGAAGATTAAAAAGCGAGTGACAGAACGCTTGAGCGGTTCCATTTCTGCTCCCAGCTAACTCGTTCATTTCTTGGTGGCCAAGACCCAAAAAATGAATCATTTCATAAACTGATTCAATTCAGTTCATTCACTAAAAAGACAAAGCAGGTGGCATCATGGTACAGTGTACGATGTCTGGCTTCTTGTCGCGTATTGATCTCTATAGTACATCTCTGTAGTCCAGGATAGGGAGGACAGCCAACAAAGCATGATATCAGGCTTTACTTCAGTAGAGAGCCTAAACTGCTTTTAAATTTCAATAGAAAAAGAGTGTTCATGTGCATTTCAAATATACATAAACTGTGAAGCCAGATTCTAGATATTAGTACCAAATGAACTGCTGAACCATAAAGTGACTGAATAATGATGGGGTGTCCCGTTTGTGACAGGTTTCTGTTGAAACACATTTTAGTATGATGTGTCAAGGGATTTCAGAAGTGTGAGTGAGAGCATTTCTGTAGCGTCTATAAGAGCTGTTCACTAGCACCGAAAAGTGTATTTCACTAGAGTGTGTAAGAGGCATTTCAGTTAAAATGGGAACCTTTGCAGTTGTTGAAAGTTAAATGCACCTCTTCAAAATAGTTCACCCCACTATTGTTAGCCCAACAACCAGCTTGACACTAGCAGTACTCTTACTTCACAATGTACTAACATCAGCTGAGACCATCAGAACCTTGTTACATGAAACAGCAATTAGAGAACAGCCAATTCTTTTAACTCCAAGTGCTGATATGCTGGATGGTTCTTGTTTTTGTCTGGAAAAGGAGCACACTGTTACTTATAAATACATCAGGAGAGCTGAGCTAGTACACCAAATATATGCACTTTAGCCGTTACACCTATGCTATGCCATTTAATCCACTGGAAATAAATGCCTCCTCCTTGAGCCGTCACCTTATCATGGTGGTGAGATTTGTGTCCTAATGTTCCTTGGAAATAAGTTGAGTCGATAGGGATAAAACTTTGAAGAGCTTTAAAATTCCAACAACAAGAACTTCCTATGACAAAGCTGAGTCTGGGGACTTTGAAGCGGGCTCCCCTTTCTCTGAGTTTGAAGTTGTCAAGGTCATGACAAAGCTTTTTGGTTGCAGGTACCCACCCAGAGTTCCTAAAGGCTCTGGAGGTTGTGGGGTGTCCGGGTTTACAAGCCTTTGCAATATTGTGTGAAAATAGGACATGCTACAGAGACTCCCTTGGTTGGCCTTGGAACATCTAAAGAGCTCCCAACAAAACCTGGACGAAGTGGCTAGGTGAGAGAAGTCTGGAAAGAATCGTGGATAGGTGGAAAAAGTGGATGGATGGATGGATGGATGGATGGATGGATGGATGGATGGATGGATGGATGGATGGATGGATGGATGGATGGATACAATATGTAGACATCTATATTTACATACCCTTTGATATTCTATGTCATTGATTCTCATTAGGGTTGTGGGTGAGCCAGTGTCAATGCCAGGTGACTTTGGGCATGAGACGGTATACGCCTGAACTGGTCACAAACTAGTCGCAGAACATATAAAGACAAGAACTATTCACACTCACATTCACCCCTATGGGCAATTTGGAGTCATCGCGTAACCCAAGAAACATGTTTTGGAAATGTGAGACCATGCAAACATGCAAACTCTGCACAGGAAGGCCAGACTGCCAGATTGTGAGGCAATTGTGTTAACCATTTGTCCACCATTGAGGGTTTAAGGGGTTCGTTTGCAGCACGCACTCTCTGGTGGGACCGCCAAGGAACAGTTTTCTCTGTGTCTGGAGAAAAAAACAAAAAATATAATAATAATTATATGATAATTATACAATAGTAAACAAAAAATAGTATTGCGAACTGGATAGCCAGCATGTCCACTCCTGCTGCCATCAGATTGTTGTTGTACTGCATGCACAAGATTCTCATGATCTCCACTGACGTCAGTAAATTATAAAGTAAATCTTCTAGTAAAACTTTCGGATGTAATCAAAAATGCATGTCCTTTTGCACACAGAACTATACACTGGATATGTAACTGGCGAGTCACTGTTGGTGAAGTGGTACACACACCTGACTTTGCCACGGGCAGCATGGGATTGTTTCCCGCTCAGTGATGGTGTTGATATCTGCCCTCCGACAGACTGGCGACCAGTTCAGGGTGTAGTCTGCCTTTTGCCCGAAGTCAGATTGCCAAGGGTGAATTACATCGGTAACAAAACAAAATAAAGTTTGTAGTAGTCGGACAACAGTTTCAGCTTTGGTTATGGAAGATACCAAAGTGATGTTCTGTGAAGCTTGATGAGGAATTCGCGAACAGATTTTAATGAGAAACCTGACAGAAGGCATGTGTGAAACCTCTTCATGCAGTTGTCCATACTTTAAATACTTCTGAACTCGGTACAATACATATTACACATTATTGATATCAACGGCCATACTACAGACTGCTTACATTATCATATTTATAACTCTCCCTTCGTACTTATTGTTCAAACGTGAGATTTCATACTCTTTACAGGATCTGGAACCTCCAAGACTGGGATTGGTCTGAAAAAGCAATCTCAAGACCACATTTTCAAGGTCTTGGTCCTATCTCGGGCTCAGACTGGCAAGATTTCGGATTTTATGATGAGATTTCTCAAGATAAACACTGATCTGCTATTCTTGAACTTCATACATGTCAAAATGAGAAGCACTTGGAAAGGCAACGAATACCTTTAATTCATGTTGAACTAAGCCTCCACTGCCTTTACTAAATTTAGACTGCAACTTCTGTGATTGCAAAGATGGATGTTTAATGGTTGCTTATAACCATAAAAATTAAGCTAATGTTGCCATACATACAACCGAAACAACAAGAAAAAGGTGTGTACCTTACCGCCTAGTGTTTTCTCGAATTTCAAGTGAGTTGAAATATACAAGTTTGGGCAGTCACAAGACTTCACTGTGTGATAAACCAGTTTTTCTTCACAGTCTGAAATGTAAACATGATTCACACGCAGCTTTTTTTTGTGTGTGTCACTTTAACAGGCCAGCGAACCCCACTAGAAGGCTTTGTCTGTGGTCATGTGACTTACTTCTGCTGTTTAGTTGGTGAGCTGAATTAAACATAAGTAGTAAGACTGCATCGCTGGAAGGGCACCCTATGCGGAGGTCAAAGATGATGTCTAAAAATAGATTGCACATGCAAAAATTAATAAATAAAAGTCATTTCGTGATGGGACTTTTTCATAGGTAAAAGTGTTTTTTACATGTAAATAGCCTAATCTATTCCAAGTCCCATGACCATGCGCCAAAAATAAGCATTCAAAGAACATAATGTAAAGAATAATTAAAGCAATGTTTACCTTTGGCGACTATGCGAAAAGAAAGGTGAGTGACAAGCAATAGGCATCATGGAGAATGGAGGAGGAGGCAAACATATGAATGTACACACACACAATTTAATTCCACAAAAGTTTCTTGGGGCCCATGGGGAAGAAAGATGAATAAACTTGCAAAAACTCACAAAAATTGTACTTTACCAATGTGCAACAGCGTGTGACAGCACTAGCGTGATTCGGTGAAAGTCGAGTGTCCAGGGGAAACGATGGAAGAGCAACTCTATCGCGCCACGCTACACAAACCAAGATACTGGATGTTTATGTTTGGTGGAATTTGGGGGCTGCAAATCCAGTGCCTATTTTTGCCTTTTGTATCCTGAATTTTCCTTTGTGACTCGAGACAATATTTTTCCAAGGAGGCATTTCGTAACCTGACTTTTTCGTCACTACAGACATTTGTAAGTCGAAGTACAACTGTACAAAAGTAAATTGAAAAAGTATATTAAAACTACTCTGAAAAGTACATCCATCCATCCATCTATCTATCCATCCATTTTCTTTGCCGCTTTTCCTCACGAGGGTCGCAGGGAGTGCTGGAGCCCATCCCATCTGTAAACGGGCAGGAGGCGGGGTAAACCCTGAACTGGTTGCCAGCCAATCACAGGGCACATGGAGACAAACAGCCGCACTCACAATCACACCTAGGGGCAATTTAGAGTGTCCAATTAATGTTGCATGTTTTTGGGAGGAAACCAGAGTAACCGGAGGAAACCCACACAGGTAAGGGGAGAACATGCAAACTCCACACAGAAAGGGCCGGGCTCGAACCCGGGTCTTCAGAACCGTGAGGACAATGCTTTACCAGCTGATCCACCGTGCCGCCCTGAAAAATACAATGTTTCCAAAGTCTTACTTGAGTAAATATAATGCAAAAACATTTTTTGCGTGTTATCACTCACCTCTGTTCGCACATCTGCCTCACGGCTCAGAGGTCCTGCATTTAAATCCAGGCTACGGCCTTCATGCGTGGGGTTTGCATGTTCTCTCCTCATTGGTGGAAAAACAGACTTGTTAAAAGATTACAGATATTCTGTAAATGATGGGTTTCAGGGGTCATTTTAATGGCAACAGATGCATCGAACACCTAACGTGGGTGAAACAGCAGTTTAGAGAGCAGCATACTGAAGTCTGTTAATGTGATTCCAGAAGATCTCAGTGTGACGCTCTTACATCTCAGCGGCAGTGCTTATTCTCTTAGCAGGGATTCTGATCTATCAGTTCAAGCAGGAGGTGATGTGAAAACAGCTAGTGGCTGAGAGAGGACTTGGCTGCGTTGCATCTCGGACTTCATCCGGGTAGGGAAGCCTGGAAAATGAGCTGAGGCGCAGCTGATGAGCAGTGCAATGTCTTGATGGGCTGTTGACATAAATGCTGTGACAGTTAAAGCAGTGGTGAGAGACTCTCATGGAAAAAATGGATTCAAATTAAATGATTGCCAGTAAAGAATAACAAAAAATGTGATAAGTAGTACGGTAAAAATTGATCGAGGAATAGTCTGAAAACACATTGGCAAAAGCTGACAGTAAATACACAAGGGTGGCAGCATGGTATGTGAGTGGTTAGTATGTCTGGCTCACATTTCTAATGTTCTGGGCTTGAATCTAGGCTATGGCCTTCCTGAGTAAAGTTCTCCCCATGCTGACATGAATTTCCTCTAGATACTATGTCTTCTTTGCAGATCCCCAAAATGTGCATTTTCAATGAATTGGAGACTAAATTGTCCATAGGTGTGATTTTGAGTGTCAATGGCTGTTGCTGCCAAAGGCTAAAAAGTTCACTCATCAAACTAATGATGACAAGCAGTCAGAAAAACACGTGCTTGATTTTCATTAACATGGAATGGGCTTGCTTAAATCAAGAGAAAATAAGCAAAGGAAAAGTGCTGGTGGGAAAATGTTTATATAATATATTTGAAGTAGAAAACATCATCAATATGCCCCTTTTAAGAGACAGGAAGAATAAAGCATAATCTGGAGCTTGATAATGCTCTTTCTATCTGACACGTTTATTGTTCTCTCTAGTTCTTTCCTTGTCTCATGTAATAGACAATATGTCATGCAATGGATATAATTGTAATAATGCAATTTGGTTTGGAGGCGGATTGAGAGAATAATTGGAGTCAACCCCAGCGAAGTGACAGGCTAATGATTTAGCATGGCCACTGGCTATTGTGAAAAGCGGGCGCTTTCATCGCTACTGAACTAATTTCCTCTGATGATGGTCTTAGCGCGTTGTCCTCGTGTCAGCAAAAAGGAGTGCGTGGCCATGAGGCGGACAACTAGATGATGTAACCCACCCACCCAATGCCAAACAAACACATGTCTCTTGTCGAGGAAAGGCCACCCACTGTTCTCTCTTACTTCAGGCACAAAGTGAGCAAAAGTCCCCAAAAAGGCCTCATGTGTTCAGAAACATAAGCTCAAGAGGGAACCAAAGAAGGTTGCCAAGTGGAGGGCCAGCTCCAACAGCTAAATGTGAAGTGGCACAAAACACCATAGCTTTGAATTCCAATTGTAGTGAGGAATGTGTAAGCAATGTGTGAAGCAGATTTTTGTCGTTGTTGTTGTTGTTGCAAAAGTATCAATATGCAATATGCAGGTGACATGTTTCTGATGTCTCCTGAAAGACTCATTTGCATTTCAATGGAGCACAGTCCAAACACTTGCACAATAACAAAATAACAAGGGAGCAGCTTATTTTTTTTATAGTGACCAGTGCAGTGAAAATGTCCACAACATGATATCAAATCCTCTTGATGATTTATACGTTATTCTGTAATTCTCAAGTGTAAAATAAATTGGTATGGCCACATGATTTGATGTATCTGTATGTATACTCTCCTGTGTGAGTATAAGTATGCCTCGTGTTTACATTTCACTATTTGTTGTCATGTCGCTCACCGCACAGCGAATGAAAATGAATCCTTGTACTTTTGGCTGAACAATACTTTTGCAGTGAGGTCGTACCCAAAAATGTACAAACGTATTGCTTTTTCACACATGAGCCTTTAAATTTTACAGTATTATATAATTTTGATTTATAATTTACTGTAAATACTGGCTACGATTGGCTGGCAACCAGTAAAGCCTGAAAATAGTTGTGATTGCCAACTTGTGAGGATAAGCAGTACAGAAAATGGATAGATGGAGGAATATTTACAGTTTTAGAGAAAGTCGCAGGGAGTGCTGGAACCTATCCCAGATGTCAACGGGCAAGAGGCAGGGTACACCCTGAACTGGTTGCAAGCCAATCGCAGGGCACATGGAGACAAACAGCCGCACTCACAATCATACTTAGGGGCAATTTAGAGTGTCCGATTAATGTTGCATGTTTTTGGGATGTGGGAGGAAACCGGAGTGCCCGGAGAAAACCCACACAGGCGGGGACAACATGCAAACGCCACACAGGCGGGTTCGGGTATTGAAGCCAGGACGTCAGAACTGTGAGGCCAACGCTTTACTTCCTGAGCCACAGTGCCGCCACTTTTGAAGAAAGTATTTTAAAAAATAATTTGATAAAAAATTTAAAAATAGATTAGGCCACGCCTACATAGAAAAATGCTTTACATTGAAGCACGGAATCATAGCTGGACAAAGTGGGGCCTTAAAAAAAAAAAAAAAAAAAAAAAGATGTGCAAAGGTTGGGGCCAGAAAAGCTATTCTTTCTGAAGCCTCACTCACCCCTTCTCAGTCTGAATCGATGTCCCAAAATCCCCCAAAGCCAGATCCTCTTACAGCCTATTAATTATTCAGGCTGCCTCTTTTGTCGAGCCATCCCTGTTTACAAGCGCTGCCTGGCCAATTGTAACTGTTAGTGTGCCTGCTGAGCCTCCATCACAACATGTTGATTACAGAGTGATTTAGCTGTATTTTACCATCCTGCCCCTTCTCCGTACCGCTCGCATCTAGTCTGATGGGGGGATCTGTTGCGCTGCTGTGTAGGCAACCACAGAGGCTGACAGATGACAATGCAGTAGAATAAGCGAGGCCCAAAAAGTCCTGTGGAGCTTTTTGTCTACTCTAGGCTGAGGTCTAACTCCATTTGAGTTGGGCAATGGCTGTCTGCCTACAACAGATGTGGAACCAACCATGCTCCAAATGCTCAGTTTTAGCATGGCACGGAGGACGGAATAAAAATTGTTTTTAAAATCTTACCCTTTAATATCTACTGTAAGTGTACAGCTTCGATCTGTATTCTTTGAACTATTTCATCTGCTTTCAATGTCCGTATTGATTTCAAAGTATTTAACGCTCAATTGGTCCAGGCAGCCAAAAATATCCCAAAGCTACATGTATCAGAATGTCTTTATTTTTGTTTTTCACCATTGGACTATCTGTCTTGCAGCTCCATGCCTCCAACTTTGTGGTAATTTTGGTGTGGAAAAACACATGAACAGGCCTCTCATTTACCATCAGTGACCTCTAACATTCAAATTATTGCTGAGGCATTAAATTAGAAGGACGTTGTGAACATGGGTTCTTATTTTAAGTCTACAGGAAAATAAATACACCAAAAGCGACTGAGTAGAATTTTTAGGTTTAGTTTTCTGATGGTTTTCAAAAGATTTCCACCCGGCCAAGTTTAGAGCCAAAATTGTGTGACTGACATGACCACAGCAGAAGAACACCAATTCCACTATGTGTTCTGGGTCGCTTCATGTTATTTTCTGGTAAAATCTGGTAAACCCCATACAGACTGCTTTTACAATAGCACTTAATCGATACTATCACAGTGCCTAAAGTGCTTTGCAACACCTCACATTCCCCCATTCTCACACCAATGAGGGACTGGTGCCACACCCACTGGGAGGAAACTCGGGTTCAGAGTCTTGACCAAGAAGACTTTGACCTGCGGAACCAAAACCACCTTCCCTTCAGTCACTGGATGACCCGCTCTACATATTGAGCCACAGTCGCCTTCAACATTGGAGGTATAGAACTGCAAAACAGGAAATCAGAGGGTGAAAATAAGATAATTTGAAGAATTAAGCAGAACAAAACAACATGGGGTGGACTAAGGGAGACGTGTTTAATTTGCAGTGACCATTTCAATGATTCTTACTTCAAAGAGGAAGGACTTTACTGAGAGTTTGGAAAATAATGGCTTACTTTAACCATGGACTTATCGTGGCTATATTTAGAACCTGGGTTTGTTTCCACTTGTTTCTATGCCCTAAATACTCACTAGCTGAGACCATGTGGCTCCTTTCCAGCTAGCTCCACTGTGTTGGATCCTACAGAACTTTCCCCCTTTCGTTCTGGCGCGGTCATTGCCTCCATCCAGCGATGGCTCCTTTTTGGCTTGTGCTGTGGTACTGCCATGAACATGTGTACAATTTCTTGAGATCGGCTACCAGACGCCTCCTTCCGCAGAGATTGTCGTCTTGGTGTCGGCATAAAGACCTCCTCGCCATCCCCACAGCAGCCATCAAGGCTACTCCAGGGTGCTGACGGTACTCAAGGCTCAATGCTATAAACATTCAGTATTTTTTGGGTGTCTTGAATGGTACTATATGAATGTACTATATTATTATAACTATTATTAAAGAAAAACAGACCCAGCACTGAAAAACGAGAGAAACTGAAGGTAACACGCTTTTTTCCCTCATTCGGTCATTCTCTGTTATGAGTGAGAGGGGTATCATTATGATATGTTCAGAGGTTGAAGTGTGTATAAGTACAAAATTCCACACACATTTTGGTGATGACCAAATACAGTTTTCGGACGATTAATCGATGTAAGTGTATGTTAAGCATTCTTGTCCCAAGCTAATATATATGCAACATCACGTCACCAAACTTGTGAAACAGGTTAGAGGATTTCTTGTGTACACTGCGCTAACCAGCATGATGGGTTGCTGGTATGGTAGCTTGAACCTGAATTTTAAAGTTTGAAAAAAATTTTCTTTAATGTCTGACATCACACTAATATTTTTATTTTTATGCTGTAAAAAAGGCACTTCATTATATACCCATCGCTCCAAAACGAAGCAATAGTTTTATAAATGACTTCCAGTTTACTTTTTACTTTTCTTGAGAAAAAATGACATAAAGAGAACATGATAGTTAAATTTTGGTCATTTGGACGGAATAGGTCCGTTAAATAAAGGTGGAATCATCATCATAGGCAACCACAAAATGCTCTCTCTCATTCTCTGGCCACATGCATGAGAGGCACAGAGAGCCGGAGATTCAGCTCCAAGCAATTTTTGTATATTGTTCAGAGAATATATGAAATCTTATACACCGCATACAGAACATCTACTCCAAGATGAAGTGCTCGCGTATTGTAATGTAATATATATGTATGTTTCTGTGGAATGAGCATTCAGGATTTGTGTGATGTAAAATAGGTATGCATTTGTACGGTATTGGTTTCAGTGCCTTCACAACACTCTCACACACACGCACACACACGCTTGGATGTCGGTGCCCAACCCAAACAATGCTAGCAGCTTGTTAATATGCATCAGTGTAGGTACCGTATTCTCCACACAAATGCACACACACATACACACGCACACGTGCACTGCAGGGCTCCTCTTTATCAGTACTGTTCACATTGGCACTGACACATGCGTTGCCAAGACTGTCAGGCTATGGCCATGTTAATGTAGCCAGTTAGTATAACAAAGACTCTGGTCAATAGAGCCTCCAGTGGCTAATTGCTTTCGAGAGATAAGTGAGTTTGACGACACAGCAAGGAAAGGCTCAGCGAGAGGAAGCAGCTCGGTGGAAGATGTTAATGAATCCCTTTTCACTCCACCATCAATATCAGCCCTTCACAGGCCTCCAGCAAAATTAATATTAACGACACTTTTGATTGTTTTCTCTCTTTTTTTTGCGCTTGGTTTCATTGAATTTCAACAGGCGGTGTTGTGCTGTTTTGTCACATTCAGTATAGTGTAAAAGAGTGTGACTAATATAATTAATCCTCACACCTTCACCTGATGACTTTTTGCAGACGCGAATAGATGCACATGGCCGCTAGTCCTTTACACAAGCTGCACTTGAATGCTGAATGAAGGGGCCGACTGAATTATGCTCTTGAGTGAGTTGAATGATGATAAAAGCTCTGAATATAATTAAATTTGGTTTAGATAATGTGTTTTTCTGAGTCTCAATGTGTTCTTGTCTGAGCACATGTGACTGTGCCACAGTGTTTGGGGCTTTAATAGTGGCACAAATTAGCTGGGTTTAGCATATGATATGCCGGGCAACTAGACATGCTGATTATGTTTTCTCTCTACAAAAGTATTAGGACACTGAGCCATCACGCCTATGGGAAGCGAAAACTGAAAATAAAATATTACGGACTTGGTTGAGAACAGCTTCCACTTTCCTGGAAAGACTTTCAATTAGATGTTTGAGTGTGTTGGTGGGAATTGTCGCACATTCATTCCAAAGAACATTTCTGAATCCAAAGGTCCCTTATTGAGGAAAATCTTGTGAATGTGCTGGATGGGGTATAGAGGTCAGGGCTCTCAACGTTTTGCGCACAAATTCCATACCTTACTAAAGATGAAAAAAATGCAACTAGTAGCAAATCTGCATGATAGCATGGTTAAATTGGCAAGTGCTGGCTTTGCACAAGGGCCATTTCATGGAAGGCTGGGGAAAATCTCTTGTTCTGGAAGGAGATTTGAGTACCCACAAGTCTCTAGTAACACGTCAAAAAAGTAGTCTATAGAGAGATAAGGGTAAGGGTAAGGGACGAGCTTCATTGCATGTCCAAGCTCCACCCAAGGTAATGGTAACTAAAGTCATACATAACATTTAAGATACAACCGCCTCTTCAAAACTAAGTGATTTGCATCTGACAAGTGGATTTGAAGTATGCTGAAAAGTGTGATCACAACAAAGGAGGACTGTTTCAAATTTTGCAAATAAAATTATACCATTGCTCCTATGAGCAGACCAAAAGATTTGGGAGGAAATCATTGTACCAACCCATCCTATGGTTAAATATTGTCCTCTTTGATTTAGTGTGATTAACAGTCAGTTAATCTAATGGACATATTGTCCATTGACTCGTCAGGTTCACAGATGAAAATGTTCATTGTGGGCAAACATAACCTGGATACAAATGTGGTAATAGACTACCGGAGGCGTTAAGTGTGACATTGCAAGTGCCCTCTTGGGGAAATGAGAACATAAATAAAGACTCACTTGAATTAATCTTCTTCTGCCCTTTCTTTCACATGCTACCTCTGTGTGCTTTGATTTTGTTTACGTTGTTGCACATTTTTATGTATCCATTCTCATTAGGATGTTATTCCGCAATCATATTCACCATACTGTCAGTTTGCTTGTGTGGGTTCAGAACGGTGGGTCACACCACACCCCAAAAGCAACTACGGTACGCTGTTTGTTTTGAGTAAATAACGTTTTTTTTTTTTTGTTTTTTTTTAACAATGTCTGGAATCACATTTCAAGCAATTAATACATTTTTATGAAATTTTAATACATTTGTTCCTGAAATGGGGTTAAGGGGTTTAAAAGACATTCTATGTATTAGCAGCTTATAGCTGCATATAGTTAAAGTTCACCTGCTTTTATGGGTAAATAATGCTAATATGATATCCCACGAGGCTAACCTTTGTATGCAGTGTTCTGACTTCTCATAAAAATGTCAAAACGGGAGAGGATCTGCATGTCTTCAGCCGCAGTGGTGGCAATACTCCACAAATGTTCAAAATTTATGTGTAGTGAAGATTTCGTCGACCTCCGGGTCGATTGCTAAAATCGTTCTCTGACACGATCTGCGTCTTTAAGACCTGAAGCCGAGGTTGCATCGTCACACAAGAGCCAACGGGGAGCAGTGCAAATTGTTCTCAAATATTGATTTTACTGCAGAGAGCGTGTAGGACGATGGGAACGAGGCGCCAGGCTCATCCACTGAGCATCAAACCTCAGGGGGAGAGTAAAAGAGAAGGAAAGCGAGAGAAGACAGAGGAGGAGAAAGTGTAGCGAGGAAATAGTCCTCGCGTAGTTTGAGCTTAATCATTTAGCTTCATATCCATTGTTGCGAGACTTTCTTGGGTCATTCTTCATAAGTGGTGTGTCCCATGTGGGTGACCCTGAGACTAAATTGAAGTGACTGTTGATACATGAGTGCAGAACAGACTACAGAAAGTCCTCCCCATCCTCCTTCTAAACAGACAATTGTTGCTGAGAAGCTGCTCACGAAGAGAGAGCACAGTGGCAAAGCTGCAGTGCTGCAACACAGCCCAAAAAATATTCCATGTCAGCGGTCCCGAGAGAAGCCAGGCGCTATGCTGGCCCTTCAGTAATGAGAGTTTGGAGCTGGCTGCCACTAGTAGGCCTGCTTTCCTCCCAGCTCCCTCTGGCACAGAGCTGAGCAGAGGAGCAGGAAAGGCACCAACTCAGCTCCTACAGATTTATCATAGCTCATAAAGCGGCATGACTGAAAGCAGAGAGTCTCATTCGGAGAGGCACAGTCCCCGGCGGGCCAACCCTGAGACACAATGACCCGACACGTTCACGTATCAGACAGGCAGATAGACACATTTAGGGAAAGGCACACAATTGGATGTGTGTTGAAGTGGAAAATACAATAGGTTTGGAAAATTAACTCACTAGTATGGATTGTAAAGGTGGAAAGGGGAGACCAGCGAGGGATTAATATAAGCACACAGAGATGGGAGAGAATGAATAGAGAGGTTTCAGATGGTTGTTTGGGTGGCACTATTGTCCTCGATGGAGGAAATATCATTATCCAGAGCAATTATTTCACCATATCTCACTGAAATATTGATGCCGAAAAGCTTTCTGGGTTTGGGGGGGGGGGGGGGGGGTCAACGCATGCACAAAACCCCTCCAATTTCTCTTAAAGGGAGTTCCAAATGACCGTCGTTCCGAAAGTTTATTTGCATTTACGCTTGATGTGTCCACAGTGACGACTGCAAACATCCCATATTAACGACATCAAAACCAAATGCTTAAAACTTTTATGGATCTCCTTTGAAAAGATGACAGCAGAGATTTCACAGAACAAATATACCTACCAAAAATACAGGTTCATCCCAATTTGCTAGTTCACATCGTGCCATTTTATACTAGTCATTTACAACCTTTCAGATGTAATGAGGCAGGATGTATACAGTACAGTACACCCATATAGTTGCCTACTTCAAATGTCAGATGATTTTAAAGTTCTGCATGACCTCCACAGAATGATACAGGTGATGCTGGGAAAAACAAAACATTACCCAAAGGTTTCAACTAGTGCAAATATCATACATGAATTTTTAATATGTTATGTTCCTACACTGCAATTCCTAATTAGAACTGCAAATCGGCTCACACAAAACAGTCTTTGTGGTGGTGACTTGACCCACAAGAGCAATTTGATTCTAATTGGCTAGTTATGAGCTGCTATCTCTTTGCTCCAATATATAAGCTCTACATGGTGACAAAAGGCTGGCATTATGTCCAGGGGTGCCCGACCCACAGCGTCCCCACCAATGTTTTGTTGAAAGACACACTTTGAAATGCTTCGTCTGTGTTCACAATTGATTTCCATCATCCACGCGTCCAATGGTTGATAATAAGAGTCAGTTGTAGTTCTTGTGCACGCCAGGCAACCATTGTTGTACTCCTCTCATGGCCACAGGGATGGATGGCATTGTAATAGTTACATTTACTGTCTTCTTTTGTGATGGATACGGCGACATCCTACATTCCCCATTTTTTTCGTCAGTTTGTATGAGTCATCCACTCTTTCCACATGGAGAATTGTTTCCTCTTGGTTCAGTGGCTCTCTTGTTATCGCGTGACCTAAATAAATAAATAAATAATAATGGTAATAATAGCAATTTAGCGTGAATACACATTTCTCACAACTAGTTTATGAACATGTCAATGACACAGTCAAATGTCTTAGTTTGATTGAAACCAAAAACTAACGGCAAATAAAAATAGCAGAATATAAATTGCAAACACATACATTTTACAAAGATGCCATGGTGACAATTTCTTAAACAGTGAATATTGACAAAACAACCACACAGCTCTCAACATGTATTCTTGTGCTGCTTTCATACACATTATTTCTTAAATGTAATAAATTCTTTCAGAACTTTACATAAAACATTGCCTGGTAGTTCACAAAGGTTTCATTATGATGAAATGTTGAGCTTGAATCCATACAACAGAACCCACCCACCCAATGCCAAACCGACAAGTGAAGCATGGTGATGGAAGCAAAATGTGAAAATGTTCTCAGTTGCCAGAACAGAAAGAGTCGTCAGGATTGAAGGGAAAAAGATCCAGCAATGTCCAGAGACCTCACAGTGGGGCAAGGGTTAATTTTTGAACAGCATCCTGACCCTAAGCACGCAGCCAACGTGTCAAAGGTCTTCAGGACAATTAAGAATATCCTAGAGTGGTCAGCCAGAGCACAGACTTAGAGCCAATTGACCATTTCTGGTTAAGATCTGAAAACGGCTGTGCACTGTCACTCCCCATGCAACTTGATGGCACTTGGAGAGGGGCAGCAAAGAAGACCAGGCAAAACTGCCCAGAGGGAGATGTGGCATGCTTATAGTATCCAATTCAAAAGGACTTGAGGCTATAATTGCTGCCAAAGGTGTGTCAACACAGTATTGAGCAAAAGATGTGAGTAGAATGTTGAAATGATTTCCGATTTTCAATATTTAGGTTGTAAATATGTGTTGTGTGCAAAATTTGAAGTGAAAAATGAATATATTCAAACATGAAACAAGGTTTTAATATAACAAAATGTGGGAATAAGGAAGTGCTGTGAATACTTTCCAGATGCACTATAGTTTTTGCTGATGCACTTTATACAGGGTGGCTTAGTGTGCCTGCTTACCTTTTTTTACGGTGCTGCTTAACATAAAGCTGCTAAACTGCTTTTCAGTGTTTCTGCACTGCAACAATGAGAATAAAGCATTCCTCTAGTGGAGAAAAAAAAGTGTCATCATTGTTGTGTCAATATATGTTATATTTTCTGCCAAGACCAGCAACAGCAAATTGCTAAGTGCCTATAAGTACCACACTATAGTAGCAATGGATACAGTTCTCTCCAAAGCTGTGGGGGAAAAAAAAGGTTTTTACTACAGTATGTACTAGCTTGCAGCACATTCCTTATTCAAAGAGTCTTCCAGCGTTGCTGCGGTCAGTCAAATTCCATACATTTTTCTACAGCACACCAACGCCGTGTGGGAGGAAAGAGGTCTGGACAGAAACTGATAACCATGGTGAAAGTAATGTTGAGGTAGTGAAGGGAGGTCATGAGTGGAAGGAGAAACGCAGGAGAATAATGAGAGACCGAGCGCTAGAGCAGGGCCGTGCAAACGGTTGCCATGGAGTCAAAGTCTCGTCGCCACGATCGTCAGTTACATCTGCCGATCTCACAAGTAACAGTTGACTGATCCCGAATCACCTTGTGTATGCAAATGAAGTACCACTGATGCAATGAGCCCTTCACCTCCTCTTCGCCTCTCACCTGATCGGTTAGCAACACGGTGGGAGTGACAAAACAGACAGATGTGGAGGGGAGAGGCAACAGGATCAGGATAATTGTCCTATTGGTCCCAGAGTTGTTGTTAGGCCCGGGGTCATTAAATCCTCTGCCTCTGGCTGGCTGAGCCCAGCAGTGCCTCTGTTCCTCAGTCTATCCTACTTACCAACTTCATTACGACCCTTAATTGTAAAACCTCTGCGGAAGGCCCCAGTCATAATGCATTCTAATGAATGCGACAGATGTTGTGCTGTTATGCCATCTCTTGAGCAATTACTCTTATGGCGCCAGTGCAGGTTCCCTCACAACTCTTTCTCTTTACACCTGTGTAAATTAAGCACACCTGTTCTCCTTTCCCCACCATGCCAAGTCGCGCTCACACCTGAGATGCCGCTGACGCAAATTAACTTCCACACGTCGACAGCTTAGAAACGCCCAAAAAGGACCCTGCAGATGAATCATCATGAAGCCCTCAAAATGCTGCTTATGTGCAGTGTGCAGAGGTCTCCAACCTGATGGCCTCGTCACACCATGACGTTCTGGTCAGCGTCCTATAGCGTTTGAGGAAACGTTGGTAGTCGCCCATGGTCGCCGGGATAGCCCAAGAGTAGTGTTGTTTCCATGCCAGTGAACGTCAATGATCGCTGGGAATCGGCGGAGAACGCCGGTCCAGAAAAAAAGTTTTGAACATGCACAAAAGTTCTCACCGGGACAAGCGTTCATCAACGTTTAATTTTAAACATTGCAGAACGTTCAAGAACATTCGTGGAACGTTTTAGTAAGGTTCGCCGAGCGTTGCACGCGTTTGCCTATCGTTAGTCAGTCGTAATTCTAGCTTTACTTGGTTGTTACTTAATCGTTTGCTTTGCAGTGAACGACTCACTGGCAGCCTGTCAACGACCACTGAACAATCCCCTAGCGCACGCAGGGTGTAACCATAGTGAAACAAACGTCGTTTAGTGTCCATTGAGCGTCATTCGAGCGTTTCCCGAACTTCCATGCATATGGGTATATAAACCGATGCTTTGTAAAAGCAAGGTCCATTTAATATTAAGCTCCAGTAGAGAGCACCTACCATGGAAGATCCAGAAAGTAGCATTTTTTTTTTCGCGGAAAAACTCCACCAGACTATCCTCAACAGCCCGGTCCAGGATCCTGCAATCCTTTCTCTGCTTCTTTTGTCTCTTTGTCGGACCGTCCTCACTGGGGTTTGCAAGGTGTTTAGGGTCCCCAGGGGGTGTCACATGGTGCGTGACTTCGAGGACGTGCTCTTCCTACTGCTGTTGTTTTTCCTCCAAACACATTGCTCGTGATGAAAGAGGCTTAGCTTTCTTACTAGCATCGCTAGTTGCTGAAGTCCGCACCCTAACTTTTTTTCTTCTCGGCGGCATGATGCTCACTGTTCTAACTCACGACAACAACTGAAGTGACTATGAACTTTCCAACGTTTTAGTGCCGGTTCCACTGTAAAAATTCCACGCCAGCAAAACGCTTTTCTGTCGTTATTCACCCATTGGTCACACGCTCAACACACTTGACAAATCGCTCGTCGCGCCCCAATGACACATTTGCACACGCTAAAGGTTTTTAGGGGTATCTTATTTGGTCGCTGTGACACGCTTTTCGTGCATTAGACACACTTTAAGTCATGCGTTAGACACACGTTAATCACACGCCACATGTGTCATCCGCGTTTGAGAACGCTGAAAAATAGAACGATTGAAATGTTCAGAGGACGTTGACCAGAACGTCATGGTGTGACGGAGCCTTGACCAAAGAAGACAATGTAACATGCTGACCTATTGAATTGTTACAAGTGACACGCATACTACTGTTTGCAATTGTTTGCCTTTTTTTTTTATTGTATTTTATTATTTTACAAGATTAAGCTCGCGTGTTATATGATCTGTAGCTCATATAATTGTGAAAAGGCAAAGTTTACCAGACATTAATTCAGACAAGCTATTACTCAGAGAAGAAAAAATAAATCACTTTAGTCCAAGATCAAGGCCTCTCTCAGCTGCATCAAATATTACTCAAGCTGTAAGATATTTATGAAGTTTATTTTTGGAGGAATATTTAGATGTAAAATGAGATTACTGGCCTGATAAGCAGGTCTTTACAATCAAATGATTGCAGTTCTATTTTTATGTGGCAACACGGAACATGAGTTAACAGAACATGCATGCAGAGTCGGCAGGGGAGAAATTGTTCTTCCGTGCTACGGTTTTATTTTAAGTAATTTCTTGATTGAACAGGTCTGGGTGTAACCAAGCTTGAGTGTGGTCAATGAAACTGAACCTAAAAATCTGATTAGCCACGGTTAATTCATGAGTTGGCAACAGGGGTCATTACCTTTTCACACAGCGTCAGGTAGCTTTGAATATTCTTTTTCCTTTGTAAATTAAATCACTATATAATGACTGAAATTATTTTTACTTGAGTTATCGTTGTCTGATATTTCTAATGCTTTGATGATCTTAAACAGTAAAGTTATGCAAAAAAATCTTAAGAATTTCTGAAGGGGGAGCAATGTTTTTTCACAACATGGTATCAAAGACAAAATGTCCCTGATTTTCCAGTGTTCTTCATTTTATTGACTTAAAGGGGAAATCCAGTGCTTTGCATGAACAGTGTATCGAATAGGTCATGTAAAATGTACCCTATTTTGATAATAAGATGTTAAATCCTCTCTCATTTAATAGTGTTTTGAGAAGATTTTTATCGACAATTACAAATTTTCAGGTGCACTGCCATTTTCGTGTGTCACATGACCTACGTGCGTGTGTGTGACGTGGTAATGTCACGGTCCACGGCCGGAACTCTTGGCCCGCCTTCGGCGGAGGCCTTTAGCAGAGCTTCGGTGGCGGCGGAGGCCTTTCCCAAGCCTCTGCCGCCTGGAAGCTCGCCTCAGACTCCGCGTCATTCCCGTCCGAAGGACCATCCACGGCTGCCGGCCCGGAGCTCCCAGAGGCCATTGTTTACGCACTTATGTCACGCGCAGGCCTCCGAGTAGTCAGACTCCGCGTCATTCCGCCCGAAGAACCATTCGAATATTCAACATTAATTACAGCCACAGGTTCAGATCTGTATGGAAGTATTGCTCCATCTTCCCATTCAACCGATACTGCTATTTCTTCATCAGATGAGGATAAATTCGAGAAATCAGTGCTGGGCATAAATGGTGTCCCATGTAATCGAGCCTTTGTTGCGGCACGGTACACGTCACATCCGCGCACGTAGGTCATGTGACTCCCGAAAATGGCAGCGCCCCTAAAAATTCATAATTGTCGATAAAAATCTTCTCAAACCACTATTAAATGAGAGAGGATTTAACATCATATTTTCAAACTAGGGTACATATTACATGACCTATTGTATACACTGTTCATGCAAAGTACTGGATTTGCCCTTAAATTAACTATATTGCCCTGAGTACCCAGTGTGGACGGGTGTCATTCGTCCATCCATCCATCCAACCATTTTTTATACCACTTATCTTTAGGGAGCTAGAGATCTCAGCTGACTTCAGGTGAATACAGTTGAGGCTAGTAACCAGCAAGTCACAGGGGACAAATGCAGTCAAATGATGCATACCGACAAATAAAGCATTATACAACCATCACTGATGATGTAGCTGTACACTCGCCTGACTTTGGAACAGGCAGAGTGAGTTCAGTTCCTACTCATTGACGGTGAATATGCCTTGCGACTAACGGGAGGCCAGTTCAGGGAGTGGTCCATCATTCGCTCAAAGTCAGCTTTAAGCAGCTCCAGCACCCCGTGACCCGAACTAGGATAAGCGGTGTTGAAAATGGATGGATAAAGCATTATACAACTCTGAAGTCAGCTCACTGAGCTGAGCTCTGGTAAAATGTGCTGAAGATGTTGGAAAACATGCAACATATGGCGAAGTCACACATGATGGCATTTCCACTTTTTACGTTTTATGCGACTTTAGAATAGTAGTAGAATAGTTCCACAAAATGTTGATTAATACAATTTACCGAGACCTACTTGCTTCTTTAAACTGACATACATCAAGTAGAAGAATGACAGGAAGGCACTTCCACACTTGATCAAATGCAAGTACAGTACAGACTCTCACCTTAGTGGTTTTGACTTTATTGCCAGTGCTGCAGGACCAGCCAGTCAAGTCAGGTAAGACCTTACATTCTTCTCCATCCATGCATGGCTGCATCTGGCACCACCATTTTTGGGCTACAATGGAGGCTGAAAAAGCAAAGGGCGGGAAATGTAGAAAAAAAAGACAGCAAGTCATTGACTGGACTGCATTATGACATGAGACGTAATAACAAGGTGGGAAATTGGGGCTGTTTTTCAGACATAACACAATATAACATTCACAATAATGCTCCGAATTTCAAATAAGCACTTGCTTGCATCGATTACACTATATTATGTTTATCTTAATCACAGTCATGGTAAGCTGGATTGTACCATATGTTTGTAAAGTTGGGAATAGTTTTTTGTTATTGTTACATTTTAGTATCAACAGTGGTTATCTTATTTTTACACATTTGTGTCACAATGTTGAGATATTACAATCATCTTTTCTGCGCTTAGAAAGCCTATAGATTCTAAGAGTTTAGCTTCTCAGTCGTTCAGTACATATCTATAATAAAACTTCATTCTACCAGGCAGATGTCAAGTTGACCTAAGCAGTATGTATTGACAGAAGAACCACATTGCATAAGACATATTCTTCTATCCAAAACACCTTCTTGTTCCCAATCCTTTGTGTCTTGTCAGCAATCTTCAAAGGGTGAGTGGCTTCACCCGATATTATTTTGCTGTACAGTATTTAATTTCACTTTACATGTGTATGATGTTCAAATGAAACAAAATGAATGATCAAGCAAGGAGGCCCACAGGAAAAAAAAAAGAAAAGAAAAGCCACATATAGTTTACATGTTCATATAAAAGTCACAGCTTCGTGCATTACAAAGAGTAACATTTAACAGGCTGTTATGATGCATGAGCTCAGCGGCAGTTAGCGGTTCTAAAAACCAATGGCTGTGTAATGCTTGTTAATGTCTCCATTATGGTGCTGATGATGGTGCTTTGAGTGTTATTTAGCGCTAATGGCCTGTGAGCGCTTTGACTTCCTTACAACTTATCCCATGCCAGAATGTAGTGGGTAGGCGCGGCCGACCCCACACACCAACGGCTGCCTGTCAAGGCCAAAAACAAACCAGCTTCAGAGCTCAGTTTGTGATGTCATGATTAGATCAGACACGGGTCTCAACAGATCGATGTTAAAGAGATTAGAGAGGTAGTGGTCAGCAGTTAATTCTGAGATATTCACCTCAGGGAATTAGCAGGGTGTGTGCAGAATGAGGTGTCAGATGATTACTGGTTTCACTATCAAATGGCAGCACTTGTTTTCTCCCATATTTTTTTTTTTTTTATTACCACTACTGATAACACTCTTGTCTTATGCCTGGCTGAACCAAAATAGATTTTTTTTCCCTTTCATCTCCTATCTTTATGCTAAACTGAGATAAGCAAGCTTGAATTTTTATTTACTCGGTGAAGATTTTTTTTTAATCTAGCCTTCTGCATATGGGGTAATATTCTTCCAATATCTCTACATAACTTTGGGTGCATTGCCTCAACACATGTCATGTCACTGTGGTGCATCATAATTTGAAATCTACTCCAAAGTCAGAAAAGTATACCACTACACCATAAATTACATCACACATTCCACGAGTAAATGTAATCACTGAAATTACTGTCTATGTAAAAGTTAAATTAGCTGTTATGAATGTGACATTTTAACTCATTGCATCATAACCGTTTTTTAAATGGCGACAACCTGAAGTAGTCTCATTAAACACCCTCCAGGTCGAAATGTGGAACATTTAAGATAGTGTGTCGCGCTAATTAAACATTGAGGGATCTACATAACTAATTTATATTACATATCCTTTTTGATTTAGATCTCGTCTCATTTACTTTTGCATTCGTATTGTTGTTTTCCAGGCAAAAGTTAAGTGTGATCGTGGCTAACTCCATCATTCATTGCACTAACGGCGAGGCTGCAAGTAGACCTGCGCTTCTGACATCTTCATGAGTTGAAATTGACCACCTCCTGACCTTTTTTGTCCCTTCCTTAAATACAACACAGATTCAAACACCACTACTTACACATCCTGTCATGCTCAAAAACTAGGGCTGCCAATGTTTTTAATCTTGGCTGTATCAAAAGAGGCGGCACGGTGGAGCAGCTGTACGTTGTTGGCCTCACAATTCTGAGGTCTAAGGTTCGATCCCAGCCCCGCCTGTGTGGAGTTTGCATGCTCTCCCCGTGCCTCCGTGGGTTTTCTCCGGGCACTCACACCCACATCCCAAAACCATGCAACATTAATTGGACACTCTAAAATGCCCTTAGGTGTAATTGTGAGTGCGGCTGTTTTCAGTCTCCATGTGCCCTGCGATTGACTGGGAACCAGTTCAGGGTGTACCCCACCTCCTGCCCGATGACAGCTGGAATACGCTCCGGCACTCCCCGTGACCCTCGTGAGGATAAGCAGCTAAGAAAATGGATGGATGGACAGATAGATGTATGCATAAAAAGAATCAGACGGAATTGTTTTAGGTGAATTGGGTGTACCCAAATTACCGGTATTTTTATTTGCTGAATGCCAGAATGATGTTTTTTTTGTTGTTGTTTGTTTACAAATGTAGCCTATATATAACAGAAACTGCAGTATTTTTTCTACAACTGCCCAATGTTTAGCTACGATACATATTGTTTATGCCAGTTTAAAAAAAAATCTCACACCTTAATCATACATTTCACCACCTCATTGTGATACTTATGGCTGTGAAAGTGGCTCTAAAATAGCGCAAAATGAGGTGTGCTCATCAACAGTGCACTGCTTTGTTAAGAGTGCAGGTGTTGAGGAAGCTCAAGGGTGTGCATATAGTTTTCCCCTCAAATATCTCCAAGGTTCTCTCATTGAGGCCCAGAGACGTTTAAGCCCACGAGGCTGCCTAGAGCATCATGCCTTCCCTGACTGATGCAAAGATGTCAATCAGAGAATGATTCCTTTTCATATGCTTTTTTGTGTGTGTGAATGTTTGCATGTGTGTGATTTCCAAACAGTTCACTTATTGCAGCATTTCGCTGGCATTTGGATTGTAATGTTTGTGACATCATGTGGACATAGTGAGGAGTGCATCCACATTCAAAACAGCGCCGTGCCCACCAGAGCAAAATTTTAACCAAAGTCATGAGGTGCCAAAATTATGGTATGTTGACTGATTAATTTACATTGATTTGTGATGTATTTTTCTTTCAAAACTTGTATTTAATGATCTAGAGTTCAAACGGGATCAAACTAGGTATCATTGTAGGGCATGGAACCAAATTTGGTAACCCTTGGTACATTATTTCTCCCACCCAACAACAAAATACTAATTTTATCCAATGAAAGTAATGCAACACTGATACATTTATTGTATAACTACAATGAAAATCCAATACTGTCATTATTTTTTGAGTGACCAAGTGAAAAGTTGTCTTGATGCACTAACCATTCTGGAGTTAAAATGTTTTGGGGGGTTTTCCCCCATGTATTCGAATTTGTGTCCTATCAAGGGTTAAGCACCAAGTCGTGGCAGGTAAACAGAAATAGAATTTACTTTGGGTGAGAGTGGGGTTAGTTTAGATCTACTGTATATGGTATACTGGATAAAAGAGATATAGAAACATTAAAACAATTAATGTTAATGGAACACTGCAGGAAATTTTCAAATTTATAGTGGAGCATCTCATCAAAACACTTTTAAAATACTGCTTGGCAAAGGTGAAGTAAACTAAATGTTTGAAGTAGTTAGTTAGTTTAATAATAGCAGTAATAATGGTATTTTTTTTAGACAACATTGGATTTCAAGACAGTGTCACTATTTGTGGTGGTGGTCCCGAACCTAACCTTCACAATAAACAAGGAGCAACAAGTGTATACATATTTTGACTCATTAACAAAGTATTCTCATCTGTCCTTGAATTCAATCAGCAACTAATCGGGAGTGGCCCGTGAGTCTGTCACTGGTTTGATTCAATGTTCATTGCGTCATTAAATCGGCTGCCCTGTGACTCTACGAAGGGAAAGCATCAACAAGCACAAAAGACAAGTGGACCGCAGATCTATGTTTTCATTTCTGTCTTCATCCTGGCAAACACGAGTCAGGTACAGCTAAAGAGTCGTGGGCACATCAGTACGAGTTGAAATCAATAAACAAAGTATTTGTTTGTCCCACTGCACACGTGCCTTTGCATTCACCTACACATAAAGTCAACATCTATTTGAGAATGTAAATTATACTAAGCGGTCTGTTTTCAACTTTGGCTAAGGTCTGTATCACTCTCGTTGAAGCTGTGATGTGTGCAACATGATCAGTGTACATAGGAGGATACATGTTGTTCTCCTCATTAGTGACGCCTTTACAGTATTTTATGTACTGTAAGCTCTTGGTATGAATATCCATCTTTCCATTTATCACGGTTGAGCTGAAACCTATTTCAGTTGATGATCGGCAAGACGTCCAAGTAAAAAAAAAAAAAAATGCTAACATGGGGAGAGCATGTAAACGCCATTGTTTCAGAGCCTTAGCCGATATTCAAACCTGTGAGGCAGACCACATACTAACCACTCATATTACAGTGCTGCCTCAATAAAAAATAAGATGCGCTATTTTGGCATGAAGTGCTTGATGTGAATAGTTAAAAGTGAATAATTATTCATTTGAGCATGTATACGCAATTTAAGGTCAGACAGTTTGATTTTGCTTCAAACAACAACATGAAAAAAGGGAAACATGTCATAGGATTCATTTTACGAGTTGAATGGGATTTTCGGGGACCTGTCACCCTTATTATCACAAGATAGAGAATACAATAGAATGGCTCCGTTTATGCACAAAATGGTGAATTAAACGGTTATTCTGGAGGTGGATGAGGACTGGTGTAAGGCATAACACAGCCATGTTCAATAGGGTGCGGATGTCTTGAGGTTTTTGTCCATGAATATTTAACAAAGGGCTTCACTCAATAGGCCAACACAGCCTTGTGTGCGTGTATTGGCGTGTGCGTGGTTCAAATACGAAACACATATACACATTCGAACACATAAACACACATGCACAAACACTTATGCTGCACATAAGATAAGCAGTCCAACCGAAAACCCTCAGGCTTGGTAACTGGACAGCACAGCGATCCTGAGGTAATTGAAGATAGGGTCACTGTTCTTTCTATTATGATTGACTCACATGGAGGGACAGTGTGTGCATTACAAGAATACACAAGGGTGGAGTAAAACCCAGCAAGAAATAGATTACACAGCTACACATAAGCACACACACGAGGAAAAACGAGCAGCGTGACCATAACAGGACTGAGAGTAGATCAGACACTTTAGTAAACAACTGCCAGCAGATGTTCCACAAAAGTCCTTGACTGTAGATGTCTTAAATCACAGAAACCACTCAACGTGTTCAATACTAACTGGATGCTACTAAAAATGGTCTTCCTGTTAGGGCCTTGCATGTTCTCCCTGTGAATGTATGGATTTTTTGCGGGTACTCTGGTTTCCTCCCACATTCCAAAGACAGGAATTTTAGTTTAATTGAGAACTTGAAATTGTCCGTAGGTGTGAATCGTGCTCGTGTAGCTGTGCATTGGCTGGCCAACATTTCAGGGTGCACTTTGCCTCTCGCGCAAACTGAACGGGATTGGATTCAGCACACCAATGAAGATACGCGATACAGGGAATGGATGGATCAAATGACCAAATGTTGTTGATTTTTTACTAACTTCCCAAGGCAAATTCTTTGTGGAACAAACATCTTTGCCAAGATACACAAATTTGATTCAGTCATGTTAGAGTTGGAGCAAGACAGATACCACAAAATGAAGTAATGGCATGTTGACCTGGCAAGTGGTCCAATCCACTAATGGTAGGGTTCTGCTCATGTGGGTTTTCTTGCAGTACTCTACCCGCTTCCTACATTTTGAAAACATGCATCCACCCAACTGTCTTCTTCTGTGAGACATAGTCCCCTTGACAGGTTCTGGGTCTTTCCTCGGGGCCTCTTACCAATGGAACGTGCCCGAAACACTTCACCAGGGAGGCCTCCAGGACAAATCCTAACCAGATGGCTGAGGCACCTCATCTGGCTCCGGCGAATGCAGAGAAGTAGTGGCAAAACACTGAGCCCCTCTAGGAGGACCAAGCTTTTGATCACTCCTAGAGAGAACCTAAACATTCCGCCACCTGCAGCTTGGCTTCCTGTAGTCTCTTCACTTGCCAGTGTTGCCAATCTTTAGATCATGGCTGACTCTTCGGTCAGATGACACACCTGACACCCACCTTCACCCATTCCAACCAGTTTCTTCACTTCCTTATGACACTCGCGATTGCCCTGGATTGTTGATCCTAAGTATTTGAAGTCATGAACCCTCTCTATCTCTTCTACCTGCACCCTCATTCTTCCTCCTCATCCCTCCCATTGATGCACATACAGTATATTCTGTCTTGCTTCAGCTAATCTTCATTCCTCTCCTTTCCAGTACATGCCTCCATCTTTGCAATTGAAGAGTTTGTTTTCAAAACGAGACATAGGCACTTTTTTCAGATTTACGAAACTCGCGCCAAAATTATGCATTCGGAGCTGGATAATTTTGGCGCGAGTTTTGTAAATCTGAAAAAAAAGCCTATGTCTCGTTTTGAAAACAAACTCTTCAATTGTTTCTCCACCTGCTCCCTGCTTTCACTGCATATCACAATGTCATCTGCTAACATCATGCTCCAAGGGGATTCCAGTCTAACCTCATCTGTCAGCAAACACGAAGGGACCTCCAGGCTGCTACTTCTCGGTCCACCACACTTTTCTCCTTGACTCTCCATCCATACATCCATCCATCCATCCATCCATCCATGGTTCCATTCTCAACATTGTTTATCCTGTTCAGGGTTACGGGCGCTGAACCCTATCGTTTCTTATCCGTTGGGTGAAAGGCAAACTACACCCTGAACTGGTCGCTAGTAAGTCGTGGGGTACACACATTAAACATAAGAATCTCAATTTCAAGTTTCAGCCTCATCACTCAATTGACCCCTCCGTGGATATTGCGCAATCCGCGTCACTGACCAATCAGAGGCCAGAGATCTGCATAAACCAAAGCCCGTTTTTGCTCCCGCCATTTTCTCAGACAACATTGCATGGTCCGCTATAGGTTTTGTTAGCGTTTTATCGCGTATTTGGGTTATTTTACAAAAAATATGGTTAAGAGGTGTAGTCACGAACTTTGTAATAGTGACGACAGGTATCCTGAAAGGCTAGTTGGTGGAGTTCGATTCGTACCTTTTCCAAAACCGAAGACCCAGTACGAAAAATGCCTTCGATGGATCAAACTTTGTGGAAGACCGCATCATCAACTAAATCAATCTAATATCAACCGGAACACATTTGTTTGCACGAAGGTATGCCCTATATTTGATTTTCAATACATGTCTCGTATAAATGAATTCGAAGTTCTTCGCTAGCATAACACTGCTGCGTGTGAACGATTGACACTTATTCTTTGTTGAGCGATATTTAGCGATGATCGGACTGCACAAACGTGTCGCTTTTTTGCTGGCTCGTGGCAGAAGCTTAACCAGACTGTATTTGCACGAAGATATGCCCTAAATTTGATTTTTAATACACGTCTCGTATAAATGAATGAGACGTTCTTCGCTAGCATAACATTGCTACGTGTGAATGATTGAATGAAATCAGAAGCACAGCCTCTCTCTCAGTTCAGAATTTATTGTATTTAGAATCTATAATATATCGTTGATTTGAATGAAATCAGAAGCATGGCGTCTGTCTCAGTTAACAATGTATTGTATTTTATTGTATTTGCCATTTTTTACGAATTGTTTGTCTTACGTCAGCGCACGTGGCGTGACGTCACTTCGGGAGGCGTGGTTAAGTGCCCTGTACGGAGGGGTCAATTCATATTCTTTTCATGTTCAAGACATTCTCAGCCAACTCTTCCTTAAAAAAAAACAATTTATTTTCCCATTTACACCATCCATCCATTTTCTGACCCGTTTATCCTGACAAGGATTGGGGGAGTGCTGAAGCTAATCTCAGCTGTCATCGGGCAGGAGGCAAGGTACACCCTGAACTGGTTGCCAGCCAATCGCAGGGCACATAGAGACAGACAACAGCCGCACTCACAATTACACCTAGAGGGAATTTAGAATGTCAAATTAAAGCATGTTTTCGGAGTGTGGGAGGAAACCAGAGTTCCCAGAGAAAAACACACGCAGGGACGGGGAGAACAAGCAAACTCCACATAGGTAGGGCCGGGATTTGAACCCCAGTCCACAGAACTGTGAGGCTAACGCTCTACAGCTGCGTCACCGTGCCGCCCATCTGCACCATAGCAAAGTTATTTGAACCCTGTGCCTGAACTTACTGTCTTACTGCCTTTCCACCTGCTCTCCTGGACACACAGTATATATATATATATATATATATTCTCTTTCTCTCTAAAAATCCCTATTCCACTTCCTTCATCTTCAATCCAAGTTTAGTTGAATTTCCACTGGTGCCCTGTCAGTTAGTGGCAGACATTGGCAGCACAGGCCACAACCGATCCGGTATGGAATTCTTTGGATGAACACTTTCCAATCTATCCCCTGCAATAAACTGGGATTGACTGTAGTTTATTCCAGAAAACAAGCAGTGTTTTTCCTCCAGAATATTGCCAGATGTAGCTCTTGATATCTTTTTCTAGCTGTATGACTGACTTTCTTACTGTTATTTACGTAATGCTTCACCATTCTGGTTTTCTCCAGGCACTTCGGTTTACTCTCACATTCTAAAAACATGCCTGAATAGAAGACTCTAAATTTCCCCTAGGTGTGAATGGTTGATTGTTTCTTTGTGCCCTACGATTGGCTGGCAACCAGTTGAGGGTGTACCCTGCCTCCTGCCCAATGACAGCTGGAATAGGCTCCAGCACTGCCACGACCCTTCTGAGGATAAGCGGCTTGACAAATGGATGGATGTATTGTTTGAAAAAGAACATTTTAACAAGTTCATTTTCAAAGTTATGTAAAGTAGTTATACTCATTAGCATAGCATAAACAGGAAGTTTGCTAACCTGTTTTCCAGGTTTGGTGTTATGTGTGCTGCACTGACTTTATCACACAGCGCTAGTTATATTATAAAATCAACATGATGGCTTTTTTATTACAAGGAAAAATAAACTATAATAGTTATTTAGAAAAAAAGTTTCATTCACAGTAATGATTCTTGCCAGGCTGCAGCCGGTAAAAGGACTTGCTGCTGTTTGCTCCTGTTTCAGCTCCATCAATAATGCAAGTCCATTTACACCATGGCCATTCCACACTGGTTGGCAACAGAGTGGGGTTTGTCTCTCTCTTTCAACGGAGGAGTGTGGGAGAGGTGCTGGCGTGCTCGGGTGTGTGGCTGAGGGTGGATCGTTTGGAAGCGCGAACTCCGAGGTCGAGCGTGACTCGGGAGATGAGTGCTGCTCAGCACTGGATTTGCAAGTGCGAGGCAGCGAGATTGAGAGGCGAGATTTGAATCAATTGCAAGACTCAGACAATCGTGGCGTGTGTGCACAAATGTGGAAGGGAGCAATTAAGATTCACCCATCCTCATCTAAAATAATTTGTCACTGAGAGACTTTTAATCATCATCCCTCTTATTTTTGGATGTGCTTTTAATTGGTGTCTTCTTTCCTATTGGAAAACTTTGTATAAAAGCTCCACCAAACATCTCACAATGTCCCTTATTTATTTGCGCTTCTGTTACAAAACAAATCATTGTGACTACAGTTGCTTGGTTTTATCATTATCAACCCATTGCTCCTATTTAAGATCTCATCAAAAGAGGTTAAACAACAAATCTAGTTCTTTATTGCGTGAAATGAAAAATTAAAATGAACTAGAAGATGAGGTACGTTTGTGATTTAAATGTGAAAAGCACCTTCTACTGGTCTCATGATGGTATAGGATTAATAACACCAAAGTGTGATGCGTGTGTGTATGTGTTTTATTAAGGAGTATAGACCATTATTAAAATCCAATCATCCATTTTCTGAGCCGCTTATCCTCACAAGGGTCACGGGGAGTGTGCTGGAGCTTGTCCCAGCTGTCAACTGGCAGGAGGCGGGGTACACCCTGAACTGTTTGCCAGCCAATCCTAGGGCACATGGAGACAAACAACTGCACTGACAATCACACCAATGGGCAATATGGAGTCTCCAATGAATGCATATTTTTAGGGTGCGGGAGGAAAGCAGAGTGCCCCAAGAAAACCCACACAGGCATGGGAAGAACATGCAAACTCCACACAGGCGGGGCCGGGATTTGAACCCCAGTCCTCAAAACTGTGAGGCAGATGCTCTAACCAGTTGTGCCATCCCCATGATAAATATTTATATTATTATTATTACTATTAAATCATGATTATTTCCTGACTTCATTATGAAATTGCGATGGTCAAGACAAGCTGTCCAAATGAACTATGCAGGTTTGTTTAACATGGAATTGTGTCTTAAATCAAATCAGATACCTTAACATGAAGCTGAAATTTCTGATCTTAAGGTCAGATATTTTTTTTTTTGTTGTTGGTCAGGTGTTAGCTGGTGACCAGTTCAGGGTGTTCCCCGCCTCTCACCCAAAATCAGCTGGGTCACCCGCAACCCTCCAGAGAGGAAGCACTTGAAAGGGGATGAATGTTTCCTTCTGAATGATGCTATCTGACCAGGATTGCCTATATTGTTACACATACTCCAATGTTGTGAAGTGATTACTATTTTTTGTTTTTGTTTTTTACCTTCCACACATGAGGGTCTGGCTCTGGTGGTGCCAGCAACTTGCCCGGGGAAACAGGAACACTTGACAGTTTGGGAACGCTCCTCAATCTTATTCTTATTACAGCAGCGATGGACAGCCACAACCTCACATGTCCCCTGCTTCACCTGGTAGGAGACTGGACACAGACACACCGATGGAGACAGATGTCACTTACCTCAAATTCAAAGACATTCAAACAGTTGGTGGTAGAACTTGTATATTTATTTTCCCTTTGTTGATTCCAAACATTGAAAGCATTTGTAGTTATTTGAAATGTGAAAATAATGGGTTTCATTCTGTGCCAAGGGCTCTCATTAAATATATCTGTTGCTCTTGATGTCAGATGAAGGAAGAAAAAAAAATAAAAGTAGCGAGTCCGTTTGAGTGCACGTGCATGCAAGTGTGTTGTGTAATGTCACCTTTTAAGTATAATTGCATTTCAGCTGAAACCTCTCTTGTGCAAACATCTTAAAAGCTACCTTGATTTTATACAAACCTCCTTGGAGAACTGCAAGTTAATTGTAACATTCTCGTGACACTAATGAGGGACAAGGCTGCATTTAAAGTCATGTACATTTAACACAGAGTGTCCATGCCTGGTGAACAAACTGTATCAAGGTGTGCACATGTGTGAAGTTTCTAAATTTAAGCTATTTCTTCCCAATCCCACTGTAAACTAGCCTTTTTATGATTTATGTATACCTGCTCAAATATGGAATACAATAAATATATCTTTATAATAATTATTATAAATATATATTATAATATAATATATTATAATTTTTATTGACACTAGCAAATAGTTATTTTTCTAGGAAACTGTTTTGTTGGAGTCCCACTTGGGACAAAATAAATTACAATTGGTGTAACCCTCGGTGGCGCACCTCTAGGGCATTGGGCTCACAGTTCTGAGGACTGGAGTTCAAATCCTGACCCCACCTGTGTGAAGTTTGCATGTTTTCCCTGTGGCTGCATGGATTTTCTCCGGGCACTCCTGTACTGATTATCGATCACAACAATACGTCATTATTTTACAAGACCCCACGACCCTTGAGAGGATAGGGGGCTCAGGTAATGATGGATGGATATATTTCAAGACAAGAGCGTAAAGAAATGAAATAAAATAACAAGATCATGCAGAGAAATGATAAGAACATAGACTAGCAGGAGAGAAGCAGATTAATCTGAAAGTGCATACTTCCTCAGAACATAAAAATAAAGAACTGCACCGCCAGTGGCATCTTCACACAATGTAAAATCATCTTTAATACTTGTTTACTGCATCTGAGATCATTACAATAACCACCCTTTATTTTTCCTGTGGGGAAAAAGAAGAATGCTTTAGCCAAGAAATCAAACAGCAGGGGCTGCTTTTGAGGAAATACAGTCCTAACGATTAGGGGCATTTTCACCACTGAGCACATGTGCAGACAGAAAATATGAAGATAACGTGTAAACCAGGAATGATTGGTCAAAGGTAATCTTCCCTAATGGTTTCCGAAGGGATTCCCAAGGACTTATCTTTAGTTTTGTTGTGCACCTCTTGGCCTCTCAAACATTTCCTGAGTAAACCCTGCAAGCGACACTGCAACGTATAAGCCTCTTTGCAGTCCCATGAACAGCAGGGTGAGACTGAGCCATGAGCTCAAGTGTCATTTATGTACGTGACTTTACACATACTCCAGAACTTTCCGCGCTCAGCTCAATGGCCCTTGCAGGCAGACACAAAAACACAGACAAACACACTCTGCAGAGGATCCTATTTCTGCAGGCCATGGCCCCACTCATCTTTTCTGATTTAAAGTTTGTTTGTTCTCTTCTCCACAGAGAACCGTCATTGATCCTTTGCTCTCAGAGTGTCCCTGTGCTATCATACCTGCACTTTCATTCACCCCCCAAGCGCCCCCCCCACACACACACACACTTACACACACACACACACACACATATACTCCCGTGTCTGAGGCTGAGACAGCTGTTGGAGTTCATTCATTCATACAAACAAATATGAATGACCCATTAAAATGTTGAATAAAACAAAAACTGATGACAAACAAACTGAGGGAGGTGTGTGTTGCCAGTAGATACTGTAATTTAAATACTGTACAGTACATACTGTAGATCTAGAGTGGTGACCCATATCAAGTTGCATCAAAGCTTTTGAATACAACTTACAAACATCCACCAAACAAAAATTTCTGAATTTCTGACGTGTGAAAATTGCAGTATGAGTTGAAACTTTTTCCATTCATTATCCGAAACGCTTATCCTCACAAGGGTCACAAGAGTGCTAGTGCCCATCCCAGCCATCTTCGGTCAGGAGGCGGGGTACACCTTGAACTGGTTCCCAGCCAATCGCAAAATTGTTATTTTTTGTATATTACCTCTATACTGTCCATTTTTTCCTATCATGGGTGGGTGTGGAATATATCCCCCGCAATAAGTGGCGGTTCATTGCACGTCATCTTTTATTTCACTGTAGGGAAGTTATGAATGGTCCCTGCCAGTTCTAATTGAGAGAAACTACACAGTAGTCTGGACTTCTGGAGTACAGCAACATGTTATGAGAGCTGCTGCCTCTGAGCACTCGGGTATTTAAGATTTTATGTGTGCAGAGGTCCAGTCTCCGGCTATACACACACTTAATAAGAGCGTATCTAATGTTTCAATACTGCCAATAAACCACTTTGTTATGACCATTAAAGAGTAATAGCGCATACTACACACAGATGAGGAGCTTTCTCAAGCATGGCTAAACACTTCGAATCCTGCAGTGTACAAAAGGAAAGCGGGAGGGCAAGGGGGTGATAACCACAATGACACTGTGAACAGGAAACGCAACCTTGAACTCTTGGCTCAGATAACCATTTCAAATACTGTGCAGTACAGACACAGCAAGAACATCATCCAATTTATCTGCTATCAATATCTGACAGTCATGCCCAGAAGAAAGGATTCCCACTAAATGTTTCATTTCAAAGAAGTCAGTATAGTGCAGCTCCCAAAGTAAATATGCACAATAGATCATGATACAATGATAAGTTGTGCTGATGGAATATTTTACACACATTGCTGGATCTGCTCTCTTAAATCCTCACAAATTTTCTAGTCTAGTCCAGTCTTTGGATTGTGGGGGTTGTGAGATTTATCTTTGTTCTTTCCCAACACTTGCAGCATCTTATCCTCACCTCGCCCTTGTGCAAATCATCAATCCTCCAGACATTATCGGCGTCTAACAGGCCCAGATCAGACCTCATTTCACATTTTGCACATTTTCATTTGAGGTCAATTTGTGACGTGACTGGTCAAGAGGTGTGACTTTTGTGTGCCCACAGTAAGCAGAAGGGGAAGGGGGAAGTCACAGAAAAAAAATTACAGTGAGAACACAAACTGGAGTAAGGGAGAAACAAGAGTGTGCGAGAGGACTGTGAGAGATGCAGCGATGGTGAAAGTTAGATATGTTTTCAACATTTTAAAGTTAGTGGATAGAGCATCTGCCACACAGTTCTGAGGTTCAGGGTTCAAATCGTGGACCCGCCAGTGTGGAGTTTGCATGTTCTCCTTGTGCCTGCGTGATTTTTGGCAACCAGTCCAGGGTGTACCCTGCCTCCTGCCCCTAAGGTGGCTGGAATAGTGTCCAGCAGTAATGTGACCTTTGCGAGGATAAGCAGATAATGGATGGATGGATGGATGGGTGAATAGACTGTTTAATGAGAGAGTGTAAACTCCAAAAGTAAGCGTTAATAGCTGCATTAGGTCCTGTGTATGCATATTTCACTCATTATGTTAGACGAGAAAAGACAAGCAACAGAACAGCTTGCCGTTAATGAATGTGCTCACAAAATAACAGAATGCCTCCATCATAGCATTCTTTAACCTCTAGAGCCACCCTGTGGTAGCGAATAGAAGTTCAGCTGTGATGTGTACCCAACAAATAAACAAACGCTCACCATCCAATTAGCTAGCCTTCTATTCCGTTTATTGCCACGAGGGTCACCGGTGAGTTTTCGCCTAACCCAGCAGATTTTAAGAAAGAAGACCGTGGACTAACCACCAGACAATAACAAGATACGTATGGACAAACAACCGTTCACACTAACACTGATGACAATGTACCTTAAAATCTTACCCAAAATGGTGAATATGATTTTTCTACCTGGAAAAAAAAAATCAGCATAGACACAGCCAATTACTTTTTTAGGCTGAAATTACATCTTGTGTATGATGCTAATATTCACAGCCAACAAGCCTTAAACCTCAACCAATTAGAATAAGCTCTTTCTAAAAAGCAGCAGTTGATTTGGGACCAAGTCATCTTGTTCCACAGAGAGGGGGAACCAGGGGGGGGGGGGGCACCCGTGACCTTCACAATACACAAGGCCTGCAATTAGTGGTGTCCCTGCCGTAAGCAGGCTGCCTCCTCTCGATCAAAAGGAAAACTAATCCCATCACTCACTGCCCAGACTGCAGTATGGTTGCATTTCGACTCCAAATAAAGGTCACCTTGCGAAACAAAATGGCAGGAGAAAAGAAGGTGAGATAATTCACAAAATTATCATAATTAAGTTTGGGAAAGAGTTGACTTTGGGTTGACAGTGCTGTCTTCCTACGCCTGCTGAAATTCTTAGCTTGTGGGCCACAAATTCTCAACCACATTACAATTAATAACTTTTTGTGCAACTAGTTCCCAAAACTGGTTAATTATCGCTTGATATAATCCATCCATCCATCCATCCATTTTCTAAGCAGTTTATCCTCATAAGGGCCGCAGGAGTGCTGGAGCCTATCCCAGCGGTCAACGGGCAGGAGGCAGGGTACACCCTGAACTGGTTGCCAGCCAATTTTAGGGCACACGGAAACAGACAACAGTCACACTCACAATCCCATCTAAGGGCAATTTAGAGTGTCCGATTAATGTTGCATGTTTTTGGAATGTGGGAGGAAACCGGAGTGCCCAGAAAAAATCCACGCAGGCACGGGGAAAACAAGCAAACTCCACACACGTGGGGATTTGAACCTCGGGCCTCAGAACTGTGAGACTAACACACTAACCACGCATCTATTACAACAACTTGTTTAAAGACTTTGGCGATGAACAAATGTGAAAATGATGTGGGGGTGAGTGTATTTCACAGCATCCCATTATAATACATTTCGATACACATGAAAAAAACAATTGCCAATGCTGGAAACTACTGTAAATTTGAGAGAATTGTTTGCAATTTGTGACTGGGGACTAGTTCAGGATTTAGTCTGCTTTTCGCCTGATGTTGGCTAGCCCTATGACACTAAAATGGATAAGCGTTGTTGTAAATGTGAATGGATGAAACATTTTTCATTTGATGTGAAGATTGAACAAGTACAGTAGTTTCAAGAATTTCCATTCCTATCTCAGGAATGTACCAAAGCAACTGAAAAAGGTGTAATAAGACACACAGTCAACAGAGAGTCCATTTTCTTTACAGTACAAGTGGCAGCAACTAAAGAAATTATTTGACTGGAGGGGAATGTGGTGCATATTAATGGAAACACTGATAATAATGAGCCCCTTCAAATCTGACGTTCTGGGCTCATGAGAGATATTCTCAATCAGGAGCGACCCCTAGCCGCTGAGGGGCGGACTGAAAAATGTCAGCAGAACTCCTGAAGTGTTGGATATCTCAGAGCACGTTCAGTAGATCAGATCTCAACAACGCTGATAAATTTGTGTTGACTTCAGCTGACAGCTAAAGTGCGATTTGCATCCGTACGGCAGACTCCATCATTCAGTGTTTGCATCAAAGCCCAAAAGAAGGGCTTGTCTCTATCAATGATTTCCAACGTGTGCAATGGCAAATCAGCTATGCCGCGGAAAGTTAAGAAGTTTAGCTTATTTTGGGCCGGCACAGTGGCCGACTGTTCAATAGTTGGGGATTCAAATCTTGACCCTGGCCGTCGTGTGTAGCGTTTGTGTGTTTTCCCCGCGCGTGTGTGGGTCTATTCCAAAAACATGCACATTAGGTTCATAAAAGAGTCAACTTTGTCCCTGTGCATGAGTGGTCATTTGTCTTTATGTTCCCTGCAATTGTCGAGCAACTAGTCTCGGGTGGGCCTTGCCACTCTTCCAAGGTTTGCTGGAATAGTCTCCAGCACACCTTCAACAATATCGAGGAAAAGCAGTACAGAAGACTGATTGATAGTCCAAACACTATTATTTATTACAATTTACTGTATATACAACAATGATAACGATTAAAGGAGAAATCGTCTACTTAAAGTGTATATAGCTTCACATGTTGAAACAGTCACTCAAGTGACAAGTGCTACCCGAGTGTAATTAATATCACTTCCAATTTTAACTCCAGGTGTCAAATTCAGGGACGAGAAAAGCACAACTTTAACACCGCGCTTGTAAAATGTTAACACACTAAAGAGGCAGTGATCACAGATGAATGTGATAATTGTAACTAGAGAAAAGCATGCTGGGAAACAGCACCTCCATCGAGGCACTACCTAGCTTTTTTTTTGTTTGTTTTGATGGTGCGATCTGACACACTGATATGACACATAAACTACAAATCCCATAATGCGGTCCAAGATGGAGAAAGATGTCTCGAATTATCCATCCATCAATTTTCTTAGTCGCTTTATCCTCACTAGGGTCACGGAAGTGCTGGAGCCTATCCCAGTTGTCAACGTGAAGGCGGCAGGGTAAACCCTGTAGTGGTTGCCAGCCAATCGCAGGGCACATAGAGACAGACAGCCGCACTCACAATCACACCTAGGGGTTTTTTAGAGTGTCCAATTAATGTTGCATGTTTTTGGGATGTGGGAGGAAACCGGAATTCCCAGAGAAAAACCCACGCAGGCACGGGGAGAACACACAAACTCCACACAGGCGGGTCCGGGATCGAACCCGGGCCTCAGAACTGTGAGGCCAACACTTTCCAGCTGAGCCTCCATGCCGCCTGTCTCAAATTATTCACACAAATTTATCCCCAATTTACATTTTTAAAATCCACAAATATAAGCGTGATTTACTTACTTTACTAGTTATTTTTCTTAATGTTGTGTGTGCAAGTATCATGGATCAGCGGGCACATGCATGTATTTTTGAGACAAAGTTAATGCAGTTTTCAAGATATTTACACACACAAATTGAGATTATTCACGTGTTGGAAGCAACAGCCTAGCTCACATTCAATCAGGAGAGGGGACAGTGAGATTAGCTCAGCCTGTTTCCATCAGGACCGAGATGGCTCAGGCGAAAGAAACATCTCAGGCAATGACAGTGTAATTAACCTCGTGTGGTATTTGTTAAAGGGGCTCTGCGCAAGATCTGATGTGTACCTGTCGATCCCCGATGGTTGCGGTTGCCAGTTGCCACAGGGTCAACGCAGACCATCGCCAAGGCAACGAGGTAGGCCACCTGCAAAGGCCAAGCTGACCTGCCCCACAGTTTCATCCTGCGAGAAGCGATGAGAAAAGCGAGGCACATGGTGGGTGAAGAGAGAAGGGAAAAGGCCATGTGCAGAGATTACAACCTCAAGGCAGAAGGGAAAAACTGCAGAAGACATTGCTTTTTGAACAGGTAACAACATTGGGAGGAGTGAGTCAGCAGAGGTCAAAGGTGAAAAATGAGAAGGGGATAGAAGTTTTCACAGCACATACTGTAACATAACGTGCTGGTCCATCAAATAACAATGGCTGCACTGTCTTCTCATTCTTTATATCCAATATGATGAGTACTTCCAATTTACTTTTGGTAGTTGCCAGTTATGGGACATGATGATGATGATGAGGAGGAGGAGGAGGATGAAAGTGTTCACAGTGAATGAAACCTTTTATCTGACGTGGCAGCACAGTGGGTGACTGGATAGATTGCCTACCTCAAAGTTCTGAAGACATTCTGCATGTGTTACAACAGTGTGGCTTCATAGTTAAAGAGTATGGGTACTAGAGCGGCCTGCCTGCAGTCCAGACGCGTCTCTCATTGGAAATGTGTGGCACATTCATTCCATCCATCTTATACCACTTACACACTCTGAGGTCTAACTTTTCTGGGGGTATACAGGGGTGATCCCAGGTGAGCCTAGAGACATAGTCTCTCCAGCATTTCCTGGGTCTGGAAGGTGGACCAGAATTTCCTTGAAGCCTTCCGTAGGTCATTCTCTATAGCCTCACTGAAGTCCTCCCATGAGTTTTTGCTTCAGTGACCAAAAAAGCTGCATTTTGCTTGGCCAACTGGTATCCATCAGCTGCCTCAAGAGTCCCACAGCCCAAAAAGGCCCGGTAGAACTCCTTATTCAACTTGATGCCATCCCTCACTGTTGGTGTTCGACAACGTGTTTGGGGATTGCCACCACCATAGGCACCAACCACCTTTCAGCCACAGGTCTGGTCGGCCGCCTCAGTAATGGAGGCACAGAACATTGTCCACTCCAACTCGATGTCACCCGCCTCCCGCGGAACATGAGCAAAGTTCTGTCAGAGGTGCGAGTTGAAAGTCCTTCTGACAAGAGATTCTGCCAGCCGTTCCCAGAAGAACCTCACAATTTATTTGGGCCTGCCACGTCAGACTGGCATCTTACCCCACCATTGGAGTCAAATCACCACCAGCGTGTGATCAGTTGACAACTCCACCTTTTTCTTCACCTGAGTTTCCAAGAAATGCGGCCGCAATTCCGATGACATGATCACAAAGTCGATCATAGAACTACAACGTAAGGTGCACATGTGGACACCCTTATGCTTGAACAGGGTCTTCGTTACGGACTACCACGATGAGCACAGAAGTCCAATAACAGAACTCATCAGGGAGCCGTTCCTCGCAATCAGGCCCTTCCAGGTCTCATTGGTATTGTCCACATTAACAGTGAAGTCGCCCAACAAAATGATGGAGACCCCAGAGAGAGTCATCTCTAAATGGTTTTGTTTTTCCTGTGATTTGCTGGTGACGAGTTCAGGGTGCAGCCACCTTTGGCGCGAAGACAGCTGGGATAGGCTCCAGCACTCCAGTGATCTTTGTGAGGATAAGATGGACAGAGGTTAATGAATGAATGAATGAATGAATGAATGAAGGGTTGGTTAACACATTCATCTCACACTTCTGAGTTTGCATGTCTCCCCATGCCTGCGTGCATTTTGGTTCTCTAGCTTCCATCCATCCATCCATCATCCATCCATCCATCCATCCATCCATCCATCATCTGAGCCGCATATCCTCACAACGGTTGCTGGAGTGCTGGAGCCTATCTCAGCTATTTTCAGGCAGGAAACGGGGATCACCCACCCAACCAGGTTACCAGCGAATCATAGGGCTGTCATGGTTCTGCCGGTCCAGCCCGGGCTGTGTGGGTTCCCGCACAGTCGCGCTGATTGGGAGGCGCACACCTGCGCCTCATGCTGGCTGATTGGCCCCGGTGTATATAGGACCCTGCGGACGACTGGTCCTTCGCCAGATCATTGCAACTCATCCCCCATTCCTGCACTCCCGTATCTCTGATCGTGAACCTGTGTGTACCGACCTCCGCCTGTTCTTCGACCAACTCGATAAGCCTGACTCCTTTGACACTCCTGCCTTCTTTGATCGATCTCCCGTGTACCGACTCCTGCCTGCCCGCGGACCTGCTCTCTTCGCCCGACGTCCTGACTACCGCTGCTGCACCTGACTGTCTGCCTGATCCCCGACCTTGGAACAATAAACGTTTTTCCCAAATTACCTCTGCGTCTCCCGAGTCCTGCATTTGGGTCCTCCTTCCGTCTTGATGGGTCGTGACAAGGGCATGTCTAAACAAACAACCATCCGCACTCACAATCACACATAGACAATTTAGAGTCTCCAATTAATCAATGGTTTTGGGATGTGGGAGGGAACTGCAGTGCTCGGTTTAAACCAATGCACGCACGGGGAGAACATCCAAACTCCACACAAGCGCAGATTTGAACCCCAGACCTTAGAATTGTAAGGCAGACAACTCTAGCTTCCTCCCACATTAAAACAAAAATGCTTCATTGGTCCATTAAGGGTTAATGTAAATGTGAATCTATTCTAGTCTATGTTATAATACACCATATCCAGTCTTACACAGACGATTAAAAAACCATGGGCATGAAATAATATGATCATTAAAGCTCCACTGACATGAAATGCATGATTTCAAAAAAAAGGTAGATGGAATGGACCCATCCGTTTTTTCACCACAAAACATGATTTTGACGTATAAGGCTTTTTTAACCCCCGCCAAGAAAATCCTCTCGAGGGATTTGTTTTGGAGAAGAAGCAGGAAGTGACGTTATCACCAGAAGCACACTCAGGCGGTCTCGTATGTTTATACTAGTTTTACTTGCTTGAAAGTAGCTCTTTGCTCCTTCGTGTTGGCCAAAATGCCGGCTCGTTGTATTGCTGGATATTGTTCGAACACTCGGGAGGATGGATTTACGCTTCATATGTTTCCAAAAGAAAAATGGATTGCACAGGTGCAAAGAATGATAATTGTGTTCACGTGCATGTCGGCGCCGTGTCCGCCGATCACGGCTTTGGCCGGGGTGGCTCATCGCGGCGCCGAGCTGGGCCTCTTTACTGCGTTGTCATTGCTCATGGCTGGGTGACCCATCATCAGCGACGTTGTTTATCGCCACTGCCGTCCACTGCATTGTTCATCGCCGACGCCGTCGGCGGCATTGTTCATTCATCGCACTTGTTCATCGATGACGGCGTTGGCGGTGTTGTTCATCCATTGCCGTTGTTCATCGTTGACAGTAGCCGCGGATGGCGGCGGCGATGAACAGCGTTGCCCAAGATGCCGCACTCAGCCGCGAGCAACGACAATGCTGTAAAGCGGCCTGGGTCGGCATCGTAATGAGCCAGACTGGCCGAAGCCGTCAACAGCTTGTCATGGTCGGGCTGCGGTGGCTCGTTCCACCCTGCCACGGCGTTGTCACTTGCGGCTGAGTACGCTACATACTGTCATACTGTCTGGGAGTCTGTTGTTAGTTAGAAGTGGTCCGCAGATCATCTAAATATTGCTCGAAACGATAGGGTAATATTGCCCCGGTAACTTCACTCGATTGTGAGATGTTCTCTTCTTCAAAAAGAGCTTCCGTGTCAGAAAGGGCATCGGAAAAATCACAAAATCTCTGTTGTTCCTCTCCCATAGCAGGTGCCACTACGTGTTTTCAATGGCGAATGGCCTAGTGTGACATCTGCTGATGACTTTGCAGGTAATATGGCAACACTGGAATCTCAAGTGAGACTTCTGCAACTTTGCACATGAATGACACACTCTCCGCTCGTATTTGTTTTTTTTGCATAGACATTGAAATGAATAATGTTATATGTATTTTTCATTATAATATCTATTTTAGAATGTTAATAGGCATGTCATTTGGGCTTTAAACCTTTTGTTTTATTTTCCAAAAATGGTTGTTTGTCCAGTAGTATTTGGACAATCAATTGCAACATTCTACTGGAGGATTTAGGTATTACCCAACATTTCATAGGCTGAAAAAACAATTGCTTCGCTCAATATGATAATCATGATCTCGATCCCTTACCGTGTCCTTTTCTGTTTACCTGGTTGCCTTTTTAATGGGTCTATCCCACTGAGTAGCCTCTTTAAAAACAACAGGCCATGGCTGCATCCATTCCCACCTTAGCTCGTCTCTTCTTCCTTGTCTTGCTTCTTTTTCTCCTCCTGAAATGAGCAAGCACAAAGGTCAGAGGCCATTGTACTCGAGAGTTCCTCATCACATCTCGAATAGCCTTGTATGAAGATACTCACTAAGGTACACACACACACACACACACACGCATGCACAGACCTACTTGCATGCTCAATTATGCACACAAAGAGGTAGAGATGTGAAAATCTAGATTCTGTCAGATCCGTTGTTTACAATAGGTTCACCTAGCCCCAGGCTCAATGTGATCCCCACTCTTTGGCACTTTTTCTCATACACATTTGCAGATACCGGACACGCATATCCTGCAAATACTATACATCCACAAAAAACATGCATGGTGATGGATGTGTGTTTGTCCGTATCTTTGATTTTAAAATGAGTATACAAAATCCAAAATATAGACTAGTCATCATTCAGCAGGCCCCGAAGACCCACTAATGGTGATGAAACTCCCTTGTCACACATTCACGTGTGGACTTGGACACACGTTTGCACACAACCTGTTTGCAAGGTAAATTCAAACAGAGGGACAGTAGTCGCCTGGAGAGATTCTCCCCAAATACAAGTGAGTGCACACACAAACGGTAAATTAGAATCCCCCTCATAAGTGTCTGTCAACACACTTTTCTTTCCAAAGGGACTAACTCAGCAAACAGAATGAAAGACAACAGATTCGCATTAATAATAACAAAATGTCCTCCCCTCTACAAACCTTCCTTATTCATCAGGCCTCATTCAAATTCAACTCAGCCTGGTGCAAAGGCTTGGGACCTTACAAGGGATGCGTCAGCTTCAACCAGACATTAGCAGTCCACGTCGTGCCACTGACCCCTAGCGGTGATAAATGTAAAAGCGCCAGGGACTTTCAGGTGGCCGTTTGTTACTTTCCAGGCCATATTTAGCACGAAGGTCTTCATTTTAAATTGCACATGATTAAAATCTGGTAAACTGACCTAATAATCTACTTGTTCCCTTTAAAAGAAGCACATGATATGTCAGTATAACACGTTAGTCATGTGTAACCCATGGATATGTTTAAATGAAGCATAGATAGATAGATAGATAGATAGATAGATAGATAGATAGATAGATAGATAGATAGATAGATAGATAGATAGATAGATAGATAGATAGATAGATAGATAGATAGATAGAAGATAGATAGATAGATAGATAGATAGATAGATAGATAGATAGATAGATAGATAGATAGATAGATAGATAGATAGATAGATAGATAGATAGATAGATAGATAGATAGATAGATAGATAGATAGATAGATAGATAGATAGATAGATAGATAGATAGATAGATAGATAGAGATAGATAGATAGAGATAGATAGATAGATAGATAGATAGATAGATAGATAGATAGATAGATAGATAGATAGATAGATAGATAGTAGATAGATAGATAGATAGATAGATAGATAGATAGATAGATAGATAGATAGATAGATAGATAGATAGATAGATAGATAGATAGATAGATAGATAGATTAGATAGATAGATAGATAGATAGATAGATAGACCAAACGTGCATTTTTTGGGGAATGTCGAAGGAAGATAAAACCCACAATAGCACAGGAAACATGAAAACATCACAGAGGAAGACCAAGCCGAGATTGTAACCCAGAACCTAAAAACACATACACATGCTAATCACGTGTTCACTGTGCTCCCAATACATCTTTACACCTCATGTGATTTACAGTACAGTACACACATTGCTATTTTTTTCTGGAATCTAGCTGGCAAACAAAATCAAATGACAACATGACCCGAAGGTGGCAAGAACAGATGTGTGAGTTGAAAGAACTCTTGTAAAAACTATCAGCAACAGGAAAGGAACATAGCAGCTCTGGGTGAATATCAAGTGTGGTGGTGTTTCAGTGCCATATTGATAAGTGACACCAGCAGTGAGAGAGAGGAAACGAGTGAGACAGATTGTGAAATGTATCACAGTGTTGGCATGGGGGGTGGTTAGGAGAAAGTAAGAAAGAATGTGAATGTAAGAAAATGAGATGATGATAAGTGTAAGGTAAAATACACAAACAGAAATTGAATGGCTTCATTTACAGAGTGCATTCTGCTTTGCTTATGGCAGAGGAGCTGTCACATTTGTTTCCGAGAGCTTAAGCTTTTTCTCGACAGTATTTCTTGATAGTATTTACATATTTCTATGTTCTAGAGTGATGATCTAGATTGATGTTATTGGTAAGGCTCGTGTATTTTCCATTCGGGGGAATTCTGTAGAAATACGTAAGATGCTTGGCGTATGTTGTGTGGCAGGTTGATTAGGCATGCTGCATGGAAGCACAGTAGCCCATATCTTATTCTCTTTTGAAAGGCAGAGCCACGGTGTGCATTTTTATCAGCTTTGGTCGATGATACACTTATTAAAAGAGTCCAATAAAACTGGATGAGTGTTTATGTGGGTGAACATCCGTTATTATTTGGAGCCATTTGTGTTCAGACATACGATTTGGTCAAGGCCACGAATATATTTATGATTAAGTTCTAGAAAATTTGTCCTGTCATGAAAACATAACACAAAAAGTTGAATCTCATAAAAAACATTTTAGATGGAAGTGACACAAGAAAGAGGGGAAAAGATTGTCGAAAGATATGTGGGTCTGTGTTTATGGAAAAATAAGCAAATACCACCATCATCCGTGATATAATGTTTAGAAACTGGCGACACCACACAAAATTTTCACACAAAGCTCTGCTCTTGAAAAAAAAAAAAGAAAGAAAAAAGGCGTTTATCCACTAATTGAATGGAATTAGGTTTTGTATGAAATCCTACTAAATCATCATGAGGAAACCATTGTGCATTTTCAGCCTTGGGATAGTGGGATTTATTGGATGTTGGCAGCCACAAGAACACTTTTTCTCTTTGTCTTTCACACACACACACGCACGCACACGCAAACACAGACACACACAGTAAAGAAATAGTGAGGCAGTCTATCAAACTATGCACGGTCTCACTCTTGCTTAAATAAACCCTGCACAACGTCACACTTCTCACTATGTGAGACGTCACTATCTGTTTTTCCGTGCAGTCATTTCACACAAGTGACACGGGGGCTCATTGACATGCAATGAGACAATCCCACCCCAGCCACCAACATATCTGTGTGCCCTGCATCTCAACGGCATTATTTGCTGGCACATCTGCAAAGGTACGCACATACATTTCCCAAATTAAACTTGTACTTCGAGTCTCGGTGACCAGTTCTGTTTCCGTCTTAAAAGTCTTAATCAAAAACAAAACAGCATGACAATTCATGCATGATGGAGAAGTGTCTGACACACTCAAACATGAAGCTGAGTCAGTAAAGTCACAATTCACTTATGGTTCAGAGGCCACATGCAGCGAGCTAGAGCAGTAAAATTATAGCAGATTTAATACAATATTTCCTGTTTAAAAACTAATGTATTTATATTTTACCATTTTGTTAGGACATTTCATAAGAAATGTTAGCTTTAATTTCATCATCTACGTGTATGTTTAATTTCTGATCACAGCAATAATATTTACAGGCACAAAATTCACAGGCACATTTACTTAGGACTAAAAACGATAGTATTGCACTTAAAAACAAAATCATTTATGAAGCTCTAGAAACTATTTTCATTACATTTTCTGCATGTGTATATTAATAATGACAACTATCCCCCACTCCAAATATATTTTTTTTCCTCTTTTAAATTCATCCTGCAGAAGGGATTGAAGCCCCTTGTGGGCCGGTTTGGGCCATTCCAGAGTGTAGCCTGCCTCAAAATCACCCATGAGCTGAATGAGCTTTAGAAAATAAATGGATGGATGGAGTACTGTAAATTGCTACAATATGTGTTCTTTTTCACAAAAATTAATTTATCTGAGCCCGTGTCAAATAAATACTATGAATAATAAAGATTTACACACCTTAATCTTTCAATACCAGCTGAAGTTAAGGTGCACTTTCCCTTTGTGATCAATAATATTGTGAAAATGTAGACTACAATGGATGACAGGCCTATAAGAAAATTTAGTTTTGGCGGTGGTGTGGGGTGGATGAATATTTGCTTTTTGAATCAGTAGTAGTAGTAGTAGTAGTGCAATGCAGCCCTATGGGGGCACAAACCAGTGCAATCTGTAGGCCGGTCCCAAGCCCGGATAAATGCAGAGGGTTGCGTCAGGAAGGGCATCCGGCGTAAAAACTGTGCCAAACAAATATGAGCGTTCATCTAAAGAATCCCATACCGGATCGGTCGTGGCCCGGGTTAACAACGCCCGCCCCCGGCACTGCTAACCTGCAGGGCGTCGGTGGAAATTCAGCTACTGTGGGTCGAAGACAAAGAAGAGGAGGAAACCGGATCCAGCGTCAGAAGAAAAAGAGGAATGCACAGAGCCTACAACTGAGTGTAGGGACTTTGAATGTTGGGACTATGACAGGAAAAGCACAGGAGTTGGTTGACATGATGATTAGGAGAAAGGTTGATATTCTGTGCATCCAAGAGAGCAGGTGGAAAGGTAGTAAGGCTAGAAGTTTGGGAGCAGGGTTTAAATTATTCTACCACGGAGTAGATGGGAAGAGAAATGGAGTAGGGGTTATTTTAAAGGAAGAGCTGGCTAAGAATGTCTTGGAGGTGAAAAGAGTATCAGATCGAGTGATGAGACTAAAATTTGAAATTGAGGGTGTTATGTATAATGTGGTTAGCGGCTATGCACCACAGGTAGGATGTGACCTAGAGTTGAAAGAGAAATTCTGGAAGGAACTAGATGAAGTAGTTCTGAGCATCCCAGACAGCGAGAGAGTTGTGATTGGTGCAGATTGTAATGGACATATTGGTAAAGGAAACAGGGGCGATGAAGAAGTGATGGGTAAGTACGGCATCCAGGAAAGGAACTTTGAAGGGCAGATGGTGGTGGACTTTGCAAAAAGGATGGAGATGGCTGTAGTGAACACTTATTTCCAGAAGAGGGAGGAACATATAGTGACCTACAAGAGCGGAGGTAGAACCACGCAGGTAGATTATATTTTGTGCAGACGATGTAATCTGAAGGAGGTTACTGACTGTAAAGTAGTGGTAGGGGAGAGTGTAGCTCGACAGCATAGGATGGTAGTATGTAGGATGATTCTGGTGGTGGGTAGGAAGATTAAGAAGACAAAGGTAGAGCAGAGAACCATGTGGTGGAAGCTGAAAAAGGAAGAATGTTGTGCAGCCTTTCGGAAAGAGGTGAGACAGGCTCTCGATGGACAACCGAAGCTCCCGGAAGACTGGACGACGACAGCCAAGGTGATCAGAGAGACAGGCAGGAGAGTACTTGGTGTGTCATCTGGTAGGAAAGGGGAGAAGGAGACTTGGTGGTGGAACCCCAAAATACAGGGAGTCATACAAGGAAAGAGATTAGCGAAGAAGAAGTGGGATACTGAGAGGACTGAGGAGAGGCAAAAGGAGTACATCGAGATGCGACGTAGGGCAAAGGTAGAGGTGGCAAAGGCTAAACAAGAGGCATATGAAGACATGTACACCAGGTTGGACACGAAAGAAGGAGAAAAGGATCTCTACAGGTTGGCCAGACAGAGGGATAGAGATGGGAAGGATGTGCAGCAGGTCAGGGTGATTAAGGATAGAGATGGAAATGTGTTGACTGGTGCCGGTAGTGTACTAAATAGATGGAAAGAATACTTTGAGAAGTTGATGAATGAAGAAAATGAGAGAGAAGGAAGAGTTGAAGAGGCAAGAGTGAAGGACCAGGAAGTGGAAATGATTACTAAGGGGGAAGTCAGAAAGGCACTACAAAGGATGAAAACTGGAAAGGCAGTTGGTCCTGATGACATACCGGTAGAGGTATGGAAGCAATTTGGAGAGATGGCTGTGGAGTTTTTGACCAACTTATTCAACAGAATACTAGCGGGCGAAAAGATGCCTGAAGAATGGCGGAAAAGTTTTCTAGTTCCCATTTTTAAGAACAAAGGGGATGTTCAGAGCTGTGGGAACTATAGAGGAATAAAGTTGATGAGCCACACAATGAAGTTATGGGAAAGAGTAGTGGAGGCTAGACTCAGGACAGAAGTAAGTATCTGCGAGCAACAGTATGGTTTCATGCCTAGAAAGAGTACCACAGATGCATTATTTGCCTTGAGGATGCTCGTGGAAAAGTACAGAGAAGGTCAGAAGGAGCTACATTGCGTCTTTGTGGATCTAGAGAAAGCCTATGACAGAGTACCAAGAGAGGAACTGTGGTACTGCATGCGTAAGTCTGGTGTGGCAGAGAAGTATGTTAAAATAGTACAGGACATGTATGATGGCAGCAGAACAATGGTGAGGTGTGCCTTAGGTGTGACAGAGGAATTTAAGGTGGAGGTGGGACTGCATCAGGGATCAGCTCTGAGCCCCTTCCTGTTTGCAGTGGTAATGGATAGGCTGACAGATGAGGTTAGACTGGAATCCCCTTGGACCATGATGTTCGCAGATGATATTGTCATATGCAGTGAAAGCAGGGAGCATGCAGAGGAACAATTGGAAAGATGGAGACATGCACTGGAAAGGAGAGGAATGAAGATTAGCCGAAGTAAAACAGAATATATGTGCGTGAATGAGAAAAGTGGAGGGGGAAGAGTGAGGCTACAGGGAGAAGAGATAGCGAGGGTCGACGACTTCAAATACTTGGGGTCAACAATACAGAGCAATGGAGAGTGTGGTCAGGAAGTGAAGAAACGGGTCCAAGCAGGTTGGAACAGCTGGCGAAAGGTGTCTGGTGTGTTATGTGACAGAAGAGTGTCTGCTAGGATGAAGGGCAAAGTTTACAAAACAGTGGTGAGGCCGGCCATGATGTACGGATTAGAGACAGTGGCACTGAAGAAACAACAGGAAGCTGAACTGGAGGTGGCAGAAATGAAGATGTTGAGGTTCTCGCTCGGAGTGACCAGGTTGGATAGGATTAGAAATGAGCTCATTAGAGGGACAGCCAAAGCTGGATGTTTTGGAGACAAGATTCGAGAGAGCAGACTTCGATGGTTTGGACATGTTCAGAGGCGTGAGAGTGAGTATATTGGTAGAAGGATGCTGAGGATGGAGCTCCCAGGCAAAAGAGCGAGAGGAAGACCAAAGAGAAGGTTTATGGATGTGGTGAGGGAAGACATGAGGGCAGTTGGGGTTAGAGAGGAAGATGCAGGAGATAGGCTAAGATGGCAAAAGATGACACGCTGTGGCGACCCCTAACGGGACAAGCCGAAAGGAAAAGAAGAAGAAGAGTAGTAGTAGTAGTGCCCCGCCTCCTGCCCCTTGACAGATGGGATAGGCTCCAGCACTCCCCGCGACCCTCATGAGGATAAGCGGCAAAGAAAATGGATGGATGGAAGATACACAATGATGGTACACAATGATCTGGTTCAAAGACCCCTGGTGGTACACTGTTCAACATTGCTGTAAATCGTACAATAATGTATCAGATATCTTACAGTAAAATACTGAAGTGACTGCACAGTAATTGACTTCAGTTTTGATTGCATGATCGGGTTTCTGTTGACATCTTGTTTAGAGCTACTTTATTTTGTATGCAGCAGAATAGGGAAGTCGTGTGCTCCCAGCATGGATTGCGGGATAAACTGTTGATGCTGTTGCTATAATAAAGACGTTAATCCTTAATGTTAATGAATAATAAGGATTAATGTAACATTGATCATGTCTGTTTATGTGACTGGTACTTCTTTGAAAATGTATCTTATTTAACTTGTATGGTGCACTTTTTGGGGGGCTTTGTTTGAGCTCCACTACGGGTACATCTGTGGAAAGTAATAACTCGGTGAGGATGGGAGCCATCCACAAGTCAGGGCAGTTTACCTGCAGTCTGATTCTCGGGCTGCAGATCAACCAGACAAAAATCCCATTAGTGTAAAACATAGCGCAACTCCCTTTAGGTGGAAAGATATTGAAAATGAAACTGGCGAGAGCACAAAGCCTAAAGGAATGATATACTGCAGTATGTGAAGCGTTTCACATTTCTTGAGTTGAGTGCGCGAGTAATGCAGCGCCTACATTGATAGATTTGTTTGACCGCAGTATATTACTTCAAACCATGACATGGCTTCATTGACAATGTGCATGTAATTAGCAACACACATTAAAACAATTCAACATCTCCATGCATAAAGCGTCATGACAGATATTGTCATTATTTTTTTTAGGTCTACATTGATTCACCTATTTTTGTAAATTTGAAAAATTATTATTTTTTTAAAATAGTTGTCAAACGGAGAGTAGTGTATCTATTAAAAGGTGTTAATGTGAACCAAAATTTAAACATATTTGGCAGCCTTGTCTTACTATGAGTTTTGTGCTTACTGTCGAATTAAACTGAAATTGTACATATGAACATGCTGTAGTCATTAAACTACACTAACACCACAGTAAAGTCATGATTACATAAAGAAAAGTTGTATGAAAAATATTACTCTGTCGTATATACTCAATTGTTCAATAAAAACCAGTAAGATTTTTTGTGTGGCGTCACAATGTATTCTTATGCAGTTGCTGAAATGAGTTCATTGATTGCTGTTGATAACCTTGAAATGTTATATTTCTGGACTGTCGTAATACGAAAATCCCCTTTGCGCGTAAACAAAATTTGCATTCCGGAATTTGTATTCAAAATGAATACAAGCTGCTCAGAAAAAGAAAGGTTTCACATTACATAAAATGTTGTATAAGTATCAAGTACTGTCGAATAATATTTAGGTGTGTGTTCCAATTGATCAAAAGTAATCCAAGAGACTCATAAGACCTGTTTTTAATGCAACCATCCAGAGGCACACTTAGAGCGTGTGTTTCCGCCAATACAGCAACAACCAATTAGCTCGAACAATCCCTATCTGGTGAAACGGTCGCGTGGGGAGGACAAGGTGGGAGGTATGCGAGTTTCTCAATGTAGGAACATTACCTGGCTGCGCTATTGACTTTCAAGTCTGGAGAATGGCCTTGCCACCAAGGTACCATTCCAACACAACTAAGCGCCCTGAACTTTCCATTCTTGTTGTTGTTCATACGGATCGGGATCTTCTCACATCATCAAATTTACATTTACAACCCTCTCTCACTAATCAATTTGGAATGACTAAAATGTAGAAGTTTGAATGTGTTTTACTTTCGAGGCTTCCACATACTGTATCATACTGTATCATTTTTCAGATCTACAAGACATAACATAGCTCCTTCTCACCTTCTCTGTACTTTTGTATTAACGCCCTCGAGGCAAATAATACATCTGTGGTACTCTTCCTAAGCATGAAACTATACTGTGTCTCACAAAATACTTCTTTCCTGAGGCTAGCCTCCACTACTTTTTCGCATAACTTCACTGTATGACTCATCAACTTTATTCCTCTATATTTCACACAACTCAGAACATCACCGTTGTTCTTAAAAATGGGCACCAGCACATATTTCCTCCATTCATGTGGCATCCTCTCATCTGCCAGCATTCTGTTAAACAATCTGGTCAAAAACTGGTCAACACCATACTGAGGATGGCTTGCAACGGTATTAACATGAGAACAACCTATCATCTGACCTTGGAAGGGGCATTTTGGGGTGGCACAAATAAGCAACTGGCAGCCCAAACGTAGCCCTTGGATTAGTATTGAATAGTCAGCCATGTTTAGACGTTTGTTGGTATTCGTCAGCGTTCTAAGTTCCAAAGCCTGCGCTTTGAGCTTGCCTCAGTGTTCATAAAAATCTTCAATCTGTCTTTGTCACAAGCCACTGTCCCACCCTGCCTGAAATCATAATTCCTGTCCCTGTAAAGCATGCGGTGAACTGTTTAAATAACTGCAGACCTATCGCTTGCAAGCTCATTGTCACAAAATGCTCAGAGAGACTTGTACTCTGGCACTTTCAAAAGTAGAGTACCCTTGACGTCTGACTCCTCTCAGTTTGCCTACATGGAAAAGAGGTCAATGTAAGATACCATCAGTGTCACTCCCCACTCAGCGCTGGAACACCTAGAACATAAGAACTCTTCCGTCCGGATGCTCTTCATTGATAACAGCTCTGCATTTAATACCAATAGACCACGCATTTTTATTAGGAAAATGTTTCACCTTGGTTTTTCTCACAACCGCCCCCATCAGACCCAGCCCTCACCTCTCTTCCTCGATCACTCTCAGTACTGGCTTCCCTCAGGGATGTGCGCTGAGCCCACTTCTGCACTGTCTGTACACCTCTGATTACACACTCATCCACCCCTCCAATCATATCAGTAAGTTTGCAGATGACACAACTATGGTGGGACTCATCTCTGGGGAGGATGACTCCACCTACCATGTTGATGTCCAAAATCTCTCTGCGGTGCTCTGAAAAAAAACTGACTTTAAAAGCAAAGAAAACCAAAGAACTGATATTGGGCTTCATGAAACACAGAGCTGTTCCACCCCCCATTTTCATTAATTGTGACTGTGTGGAAATGCCACCTCGGAAAATTATTGTCTCTAGTTTCGGAGGAAAATTCAGGATACGAAAGGAAAAAATGGCCACTGGATTCACAGTCCCCAAATTCTACCGAATGTAAACAACCTGTATCTTGGTTTGACTGGCACGCTAAAGCTGCTCTCCCATTGGCTATCACCTTAGCATCTTCCTGGCACGCCATTATTGGGAGGGATGTCAATCTTTCAATCACTCTTCTGTTGAAAGCATTTTAACATGCTGCATTGCTACACATCATATGACATAGCACAGCATGGTACATATTTCAGGGAAAGGAATCTTTAATTATTTTTAAATGTGCCTTTCTATTGCCTGCTTTTATCTGAACACAAAGATGATTGCACTTTTTATACATTTTTACTGAAGCACTTTTGAATAAAATGCTGATATGTCATATTCTGTGTGTTGGTGTTGTGTTGTATGGTTTCTGATGATGTGTACAGATGGAATGTTGTTGTAGTTTTTATGTGGAGGGGGGCATGTGCAATTTGGTTGTGTTTATACACAGTGACCATAAAATGAAAACTTCAAACGTGATAGTAAATAGCTGTAATTGGCTGGCAACCAGTTCATGGGGTACCCTGCCACCTGCCCGATGATAGCTGGGATAGGCTCCGGCACTCCCGCAACCCTTGTGAGGATAAGTGGCTCAGAAAATGGATGGATGGATGGCATGTGAATCCACTTCTTTGATTACAGTTTTTTTACATTTTTGCATAATTGCATACAATGCACAAAAACACTGAGATGAGAAATATCACATCAGTTTAATCCCCTAAAAAACTTGAAACAGAAGGTTCATCATTGTATATCCTTTTTAGAAATTGTTTTGCCTCCATATGCCTGTCATGCCCATCACATTATCGTCTTTTAATAACGTCTCCGCTTAGCGGAGGAGAGGAAAATGTAGGCTGCTGTTGTTTGTTTTATGGAAGGAAAAAACACGGACACTAACTGGCTAATAAACACTGGGCCGCTAACCCTACAAGTACAACCGCTGCCTAGTCCCAGGTTTCCTCTTTACACGTTTGTCGATTAAAGCTCAGACAGCTGGCATTGGTCGACATAGATCAGAACAAGCTTCTCTGACAGACAGAGTGCAGGCCTGAGCCGTAAATCCTGCACACTCTAATAAAGCAATAAAGGGCCTTTAAATGTCAATGTCCCTCTACACCGCATGATGGATAGAAACGTAGAAAGCAAAGAAGACACTAAGAGATGTCTATACACCCCCACACACATTGGTTTCAACAAGGCTTCTTTCCTCAACATTTGAGGAAAGGCTCTGGAAAATTGATGCTTTTGCTGTATTGCTACTCTTATTTTCGCTGTCTTCTGTTTGCTGTTGTGGGTATAGAATTACATGAAAATCTCATGTCATGCTCAGTCTGCTTTGAATTCTGCACTGAGTTTGATTTCAAAAAGGATCTTTTTCTGTATTTCATGCACAAAAAGACCATAGAATACAGCAAATGTCTGTGGACTGTGTATGTATCAAAGCAGCCTGCATAGCAGACTGAAAGAGAGGGGTTTTTTTTTTATTAATTTAGTGTAATGGCAACTCAATTTTGTCAGGTGCTCTATATTGAAGTTTCCCATTCTTATGATTTCCTTTTCAACCAAATTGTGTCTGGATTTACAGAATTAAAGGGGTGCAATGTGGCCCAGTTCAGATATTGAACTATGACGTCATGAAACTGTAAACTGAAAAGGTGCATGTAATCATATATTTGGAATCAAGTCTCCAACATATAGGTATAAAGATCAGATACAAATTGGATATCTGGTAATGTGAGTGCAGTGTAAGTGCATGGATCGAGTAAAGTCTGTCACTGTGAGCCAGGTGTCATTGAAATACATCAATCAATGACATACTGTATACGGGATGTGCCAGAAAAGTTCCAAGAATGGTGTTTTCTTCTTCAAAGTAATTCTCCTGATGGAATCCAGCGCAATTTCCCAGTCTTCTCTACCAAGCCTTCATTCACTCCAGGAAAGATTCTTTCAAGATCCACCGCAGCTTTGTCAACACAGCCATCTTGGTGTCATCCCCGTCTTTGAAACAGGTCACCTTAATGACCCTCGAAGGACTGGAAAAGAAGGACAAGAAAAAAAAAAACACACTGAGCCAGGTCAAGTAAGTAAGGCAATCTTCCCAGCCAGGAAATGTCAGATGCTCAAGGCGTTGTGAGCAAGCACGTTTTAATGATTAAGGAACCACGAGTTGTTCTGCCACAACTCACACATTTTTTTCAGGCACTGACGCATACATCTATGGTCACGGGAATGCTGGAACCTATCCCGGCTAATGGGTGAGTGGAGGCGCACATTCTGAACTGCTCACCAACAAATCACCTCCGTGCCGCTTCATGCTGACATTTCCTTTTAAATATACGGTGGTCAGAGTCAGTACGGGTCGGTGCATTTAGATCTGTGTTGTGCTACCCAATGTTGTCGCTACCATATCTGAACTGGTGTCTACTTTTCCACTTGCGTTTTGTCAGTGGGTGCATTAACAGTAACAATAAAAAACATGGAAAACAGAGAATCACAATTTGGCATTTAGATCAGCCATGTATACATAAAGCCTTCATCTATATCAGGGTCGCTTCTTGAACACCTGAGGGCCCAAGGCAAGAAGGCCTATGGAGACGACCCCTATCACACACCCCCACAAAAGCAAAATAAAAAGTCTACTAATCAGGCACAACATTAAAAAGATAAACAAAACTTGATGTGGCTTTGGAGATTTGATCTCAGAGAATCCTCTGAGGCTCACCAAAACCTTAAATCACAACTCTGATCAACCCATGAGAATGGTATCAATAATTCGCAAATACTGCAAAGAGTGTTTTATATATGCAATCTGGTTTCCTCCCACATCACAAAAACATGCATGAATTTGAGACTCTAGAGTGCCCCAAGGTGTGTTTGTGAGTGCAACTGTTGTCTGTCTCTATGTGCAGTGCGATTGTCTGGCAACCAGTTCTGGGTGTACATCGCTTCCTGCCCAATAACAGCTGGGATAGGCTCCATCATTCCCTCGACCCTCGTGAGGATAAGCAGTTCAGAAAATGGATGGAGTGATAGACTAATTGTAGTCCTTTGTGTATTCTTTGTGTTGCTCACCACACAGAACCTGTTCAGCCACATCCAAAGAGAGCGTCTGAGTGAGAGGGGTGTGCAAAGAGAGCTACTACATTACATTACACTACTTCATTTTGCACTGTGTGGACAACAGTTGCCAGAAAGCAAGCATCTCTCCAACAGCTACATTTTTGTCCTTACAGGGCCTCAAACTGTGACACTTTCGCTACAAAACCAAGTTCTGACAGATTGAGCTACTCTCCTCCCATTTGTCTGTTTTGCCTACCCATAGTGTGCCTGCCACCTCTGACCGATATATGGTATGAAGTGTTTCCAGTACATGTGAGTAAATTTCGAACACCATCTGGTTTGGTTGTTTACGTTGATATTGAAAGCCACTGTTGCACAGAACCATTCAAATTACTGGCCGAGGCTGTAAGGATGGATCTATGGAAAGTAGCAGCCAAAAGTTGAGATGTGTGTTTGCAATTTTATGTATGGAAAATAAACAACCTTGATATAGAGCCTGTTATTTTTCAAAGAATTTCTATGATCCTCGGCTATACTAACGCTGAATTACCTCCAATGGGCTAATCCAGAGAAGTCAAAAGCTGTTAATTGCTTACTTTTGCATCTCATGCACACAGATGCAAACCTTATCCTTTGCAATCTCTACGCATATACGTATAGAGACAAACCAACAACTTGATTATATCAATCCCTTCTGCCCCTAATGATGAGCTTGCACGTAATCGTATCGATTACCGTACGTGTCATGCCTGTCAACAGCAGGGCCAAAAGAAAAGCCGATCTTGCGAGAAGGAAGAAAGGAGTAATGGAAGAAAGGGAAGAGGGGAGTTGGATAGAGTAGTCATCTTGGTGGAACGTCAGAGTAAAGAGAGAGAGGTCAGAATGATAGAGCGTGAGAGACAGAGAGAGAGAGAGAGAGAGAATTGAAATGGAGCTGAGAACGATAGGAAACCTGATCAATTGTTCATTTTACAAAGTCGCTGAGACGTGTCACTAGTGTCAATAAATGAATTCATTTGTCTCTGGATCTGCCGAGCATGACACCTTGTTCACGTTTCTCCCCTGAGAAAGTCAGGTCCTCTAACCCCCTCTCAATCACACACAAACACATACACATTTGTGCACACACACAATGTTACTAATGCATGGTTGTAAAAAAAAAATATATATATATACTCATCAGGCATTACTCAGAGGCCATTTAATTGTAGTTAAGATTAGTGGGAAAGTGTTAAATCAGCAGTGATGAATGTGAAATAACAGCACAGACCCAAATCACCAAGCAGCTTTCCCCAAGGGACGGTGCCGCACGCCGGTGACTGACATCAGTCAGCCACCTAGAGGGACCCTCAATCACGAGCTGCCTGCTGTTTTCATTACAAAGCCATCACCTCCAGCACACACACACTAGGAGTGCACACAGAAATACACTTCTACACAAACTCACTCTCTCCCCTGACAGATTTCCCCCTCAGTCTCGACTACCCATATTCGTCTCTGTTGAAGATTTCTCTCACACGTCCATCCAAATGCAACTCCCTGCTCAGAGCCCCGAGCCTCCTTTCCTGCCCCCTCCGTGTTGGCGTCTCACCTCTCCTCCTATCCACCTTTCATGCTCTGCATCTCACGCATTTAAACTCTGCTCGTTGTTACAGGGTGGCTGCAATGGACACCCCCAGGCTCCGGCACCACTGCACTTTCCTCATACCGGCGTCACGGTGGAAAGACACACCGTGGTTCACCTGGGAGCTTTTCATAAACCCACATCGTTGCACTGTCCCCCACAGTTACGGACACATCTGGCAGCTGACATGGTGGAGGGCGAGGGGGGCAAACTGGGACGTGGTGTCACACAGGCTGACACACACTTCAATCCCTACACGGATTTTGGCGGGGGTAGCAGATGCAAGCAAGGTGATAGATAGAGCACTGTGGGAAGAGACGCCTCCTTTTCAATTACAATCATTACTATCACTTAGGGAGATTTGTCATGGTCAAAGCGAACTGGAGCTCAGAAGGAATTCACCTTGAGGCAGGTGAGAAGGAGTTTATTCTATTTGAACTAGGAGGATTACGAAGTCCACAAAGACGGTCCTTGCAAAATGACACTCAGTTACACATGCGCTACTACCAAGTTGTGAAACTATCGTTAAGCATTAGTTTAAGCATGACAGGTCATTATTGGTCTAGGACTAATATTAATAATGGGGGTGCTCAAAATGGACCCCCAAAGCCTGACAATGAAATAATGATTTCTCCAGGTGAGGAAATAAAGGTAAAGCAAAATATACTTCGATGTATATCATGACAGCACTCATCCATCATCCCATCCATTTTGTATACCACAAAAAAGCACAACACTCACATTCAAAACTATGGACAATTTAGAGAAGGGTACTTGAATACAGTACAAGAGTAATACACAAAATGTGGTACAAGGTACATGGGCTCCTTTAAGTGGTACATGAAAAAAATCACTAAAGTACAGTTTAGGTATATTTAACTTTTATGTTCATCATATTTGCATTGGATCTTTATGAACTGTTTTTAACATTGATTTTGGTACAGTAATATGATCAATACAGTTTAATTATAACACTACAGTGCGATATAATTTTATTGAATATAATTTTTTGGAAAACCTCTCGTTTTTTATCAACACTTAAGCCTACTATGCTACTGTATTTTAATATTGGTTTTAATGGTGCTACTTTTAGAGCAATTTTTTGTTAAGTGGTAGTTGGTGTAAAGGTTTGAGATCCTATTCCTTTGAGTAAAAAGATTTTTGAGTCTTCAATCAACGGGAATGCTCTTTTGAATGTGGGACAAAGTCAAATTACCCGGAGAAAAACATTGAACATTGAACCTGCATCCCAGGACCTTAGAACTGCGAGGCAGACCTGCTCAGTGCTCATCCACAGTGCTGCCCAATGACAGTATTGTTTTTTAACTTATTAAGAATATGTCATTTGAGGGGTGTGTTTAGTCAGAAATATGGCTGTATTTTCTTGTACCTCCTGTGCTTGTCCCACAGCTCTATCGTTTCTTCCATCTGATTATTCTGTGTGTTGAGTTGCTCGGTTTCAAGTCAAGGAGTTACTGCCTTAGTATGCATATTACAGTGTTTTCAGTCATTTTTACCCATCCATATGAAAAGAAATCATTTTGACATTGTCGCCTTATTTGGCTTTTTTTTTTTAAACACAATGGGAAAAAATACCACCGTCATGTAAATATTCGTGTTGCCTTCAAAAGTCATCCTGAGCTGAAGAGACAATTGCAAAGTGAATGGTCCCAAGGCAAAAGGCAGATACGTAAGCCAGTCTGGATGACACAAGCAGTGGAGACACGCACACACACACAGAAGGGCCCGATCCAATTGGTCCCGATTCAATTCCATGGCTTATTCCATCGTCCGGTTGCTATTACACGCTTTGTACACAGTTGTTGTCAAAACGCAATGTGCTCGTTTATGCTCATAGATACTGCCATATAATATTTTAAGAGTGAACATTGTATAAGAGGATGTGCCTCTCGATAAATTAATGGATTTGTTGAACTCAACCCTGGATTTGGGAATACTCCAACAAAATAATTGTGCGATTGTATGTGTCCTCAGGTCAGGAGAGTCTCTTTCCTCTTCCGACATGCCCCCCCCCCACACCCCCCCCCCACACACACACACACACCCACGTTTGACAAACCAAGGTCCCTAAAGACATGCTTGGATGCGTGTGGTCTGGCTGAACATGAGATCTCTGACCTCAGCCCAATCAGGAACGTTTACGATAAAAGAAATTTCAAGTCAGGGCCCAACACCAGTTACAGTACTTGCTCGATTGGATGAACGGACAACAATGCTACAGACATTTCAAGAAAAAAATATTGTTGAAGAAGAGGGGAAGCAGTGATACAATTATCTACATAGTTGGTTGCCCTAACTCTACATGTACAGTATAAAATAAAGGTACATCTGGTCTTAGAGTAATAAAATACTTAAACTTTCCTGAAGAAAGTGCTAAGTAATGTTGCTCCTGGTATCAGAGATAAATGGTGATCATATCTACCTGACACGTCTGAGGTTCAGGGTTAAAAAAAAAAAAGTTGTCTTCCTGTGTTCCTGAGTTTTGATATTTCATGCATGAGTTTACCCTAGGTACTCCAGCTTCTTCGCACATTCAAAACAAGCGCAAGTTAGGTTAATTGAAGACTCTAAACGTTTAGAGCAGCGGTCCACAATCTTTTTTTGCACCGCAGACAGGTTTCTAGTAGGCTTTTTTTTCTTTTTTTTTTCACGGACCAGCTTTGAAGATGTGCCATATATATACGACACAAATAAATTAGCATGATCGTCTTAAAAATGAATGTTAAATCCATGAAAAATGCAACTCACCATAACGCATAACAGACAGAAGAAACTTTCTTTTTCTTTGACGTTGCAGGCTGTTCCTCCGGCGGCCTTTCACCTTTTGAAAAGAAACTCACCAAAGACGTGTTTTTACTCATTTTTGCTAGTTTGAGGAATTATTTCTAGAATTCTATAACGTGACCAATGTGCAGTCTAGTGTTGTTTCACTCACAAAAATTCTACCAAAAGAACAAATCTTTTCAGTGAAAATGATGAACTGAATAACTCCATGAAATCATTTTGTTCTTTGATCTCGGCCACTGCCGTGAGTGAGTCGGCTGGGAGCGGAAACAGAATTATTAGAGCGTCCTGTGCGTTCTTGATGTATCACCTGCGATGTGCAGCTGTTGCGGCGGAGATGATATTTTTTCAAAATAAAACACATTTGAGCGGCATGGTGACTCAGCTGGAAAGCGTTGGCCTCACAGTTCTGAGGTCCCTGGTTCAATCCCGGACCCACCTGTGTTGAACTTGCATGTTTTCCCCGTGCCTGCGTGGGTGTTCTCCGGGCACTCCGGTTTCCTCCGACATCCCAAAAACATGCAACATTAATTGGACACTCTAAATTGCCCCTAGGTGTGATTATGAGTGTGGTTGTTTGTCTCCATGTGCCCTGCGATTGGCTGGCAACTAATTCAGGGTGTACCCTGTCTCCTGCCCGTTGACAGCTAGGATAGGCTCCAACACTCCCTGTGACCCTTGTGAGGATAAGCGGCTAAGAAAATGGATGGATAAAACACATTTGACCTTTGAAAATGCATTGAAACGGAAATTATATAAATTCGTCGCTCCTTCTATGCGGCCCAGTAACAAATGCTTCACGGACCACTACCAGTCCACGGACCAGGGGTTGGTTTAGACTAGATGTGTTAAATCGTTCATAGCATTATGAATGTTTGTCTATGTTCCTGCCACTGGTCAGATTTACCCGATTTCTCCACAAAAAATGAGACAGGATGGCTCCAGTTTACTTGTGACGCTAAATGAGGATGTTTTGTTTTTCCTCATTTCTCGTAAAAATAGAAGGGTTCACACGTTTTTCAGTTTTCTGTAGAAATCTATTTTGATTGAAATTAAGGCTAGAACCATTGAGGTCGAGGCAAGAATTTATACTGTGTCTAGATTACGTCACCTGCTATGTGACCACTTGGAAATATACAGAAGAGGATTTGTCGTACAAGACATGGTAACGAATGACTTTTCATAAAGATTGGCTTCAAACCGTACATTTATGGAGTCACAATCATTTGGTTCATGATTGCTTTGTGAAATAAACCCGAGCCTGTGACCAAAGTAGCACATGTGGTCTTTGTTGCCTGCCACAGCAAGGACTGAACTTTGGCCTTTTTACCCCCTGGAGTCATGACCTCTGTCTAATTAAGGTCTTCTTGTCTGTGGCAGAAAACAGTCATTGATTTTCTATCGCTTCTTCCGATATTACAGCCAAGCGTCTCCTCCTTGTGCGAGGAGTTGTGTGCCGCTCTTCTGAAGTAGATTTCATGAGGATGAGCGAGAGTCTTACTGTCCACTACTGCTGAATGACACCTGTCAACACAATATATGACTCAACGCACGGTGAAAAAGCTTGATGGGAATGAGCGCTACGGGATGCTCCGCTGGACAAATGGGAGTCTTCTCTCCTTCTGTCATGAAAGAATCCTTCTGCTCATTTTACCCCCCCCCACCCCTTCTCCATCCCCTCTCAGTCAGGAAGTATCCATTCATCACAGTCAGTGTGTTCGTGCAAGAGTGTGTGAGTGTGTTTGTGCGTGTGTGTGTGTGGGTATGGAGGTCTTCTCAAATCTGTCACGCTGCTGTCACCCTAATTCACCGAGCATCACCCACAGCATCTCACACACACACGTGTGATGATCATCTTCTCACGTGCTCGTATCTCCTGTAGTTAAGCATGCACGGCAACACACGTGCATACTCACACGTACACGCAGCACACACGTCTTTCCCATGCCTCTTGCAAAGCTTATTTTTGTCTTTCCAGCTCATTTCTCTCACCTCTCATAACCTCCCTGCTGCTGCTGTGCCCTGCCTCGTCATGCACGAGCGCTAACGCACACAATGCACTCATCGGCGGGCAGTCATCCTGTAGAGTCCTGACTTTGGTGAGGAGATATTGGGCCTGTTGAGACATGTAGCACCAAAGGGCCTTTTGAGCATGGGAAGCTGTCCCATTGCTGGGAGATTCTGCAAAACGTGAGGGAAGTGGCGGTGCATGTGAGAGTACGTACTGTGCACCCACACATATTTGTGCTTCAGCATTCACAATTGTTTTTTTTTTTCTTTTGGGGGGGTTCATTATTTTATTTGTGGAAAAATGTGCTTAGTCATAATTTTGGTAACCCACCCGATGGCATCTTGGTGCCAAGAAAATCATTTAAAGTGATCAGAAGAGCTTCATTTACACAAAAGTAATCATTTTCCACACAATCTAGAGCATTGGTTGGCAAAAAAGTCAATTACAAACAGATTTTAGCTATTTGCGGCAGGGTTTGGTCCCTAGCCATAGGTTCACTGTAGTGCAGAATCAGGAACTTAAAAGTAGAGGAGTTTTTCTGTGAATATAGGAGAACTGTAAAAGGGTCAAGAAAAGTGAAGGCTCCAGCTACTGATGCACATCCAGTCAGCCCTCTTCCACGTGCGTGTGCTGTGACAAGGTTGGAGAGTGTAATCGCCCCAAGATTAAGAGTGCTGCTCCCGTGTTAATGTGACTGTCAATGAGAATTAGGTCCCTGGACCGATCCTCTCCATCCTCTTCTCCCCCCAGGCCACCCCTCTCTACCTCCTTCTGCACTAATGACACCGCTCTGCGCGTGGTTGAGACAATGGAGGGAATAATTGCTCGCTCTCAATACAGTACAAATTGCAGAGGCAAGCAGCAGGACAGCAGACAATGGGGAGAAGGGAAATGGGTCGGTGGTGAGGGGAGTTGGGGGAAATAACAATTAAAACACGATTACTGTCCACATTGGAATGCAGGGGCGGGGGGGGGGGAGACAGAGAAAGGGAGAGAGAGAGAGAGAGAGTGAGAGAGCACAAGCTGAGTGAGGAAATTCCGTCCAATAGAATGTGACTATTACATTCTGCAACATGCCTTGATTTCAACAGCCTCTTATTCGGCTCCCATCTGCCCCAGCCCCGCCGCTACTTGTCCCTCCTTCTCCTCGTCTCCATCCGTCCCCGAAAGCCCTTCTTGATCCAAGCAAAGAGGGTGCCGAGTAAAGCCGTCTCCGGGGATCACTCGCATCACGGAAACTCAATAAAACCTCACCAGCGTGGAAGTCAGTGCCGAGCGTTGATTTAAGATGGGTGTGTGGGCGCATCGCATTAATCCCGCCTCAGTCTTGGCCACAAACCCGCGACACACGCACGCTCCACTCGATCCATGTCACTGGTGCGCTTTTACGCACGGGAATTACGCGGACATCATGTTTTGGAGTTGTTTTAAACGTGTATACATTTGCATAAATCACCTGGCTGGGCACAAACAAACGCATCATTCAGTTGCGAAGTCATGTGGATGAATCTCAGCACTCCACACCAAAGTCCTCTTCTGGCTCGTTCATTGTTTTACGTTGATGATGAAAATTTGAATTAACAAATAAAAATATAAATATGAACTTACCCAAATCTATTAACTGGATAACATGACTGCGGGAAAGGGGAGATTATCCAGGAGAGACTTTCTGCTTCAAACCCCCATGAATTTTCCTCACAATCCTTTCTTCGATGTCTCTGCTCGGGTTCCCGCAGAACCCAAACGGACCGAATCAGAGGGAAAGAAGGCTAGACGAGACGGCGCAGAACACCGGGGAACTGGAACCGTTTCTGACAAGCGTGAGTTCTTGTAACAGCAACCTGCTCCAAATGGAATCAACTGGCAAAGTCCCATCTCAACATCACAAAGAAGATAAAGTCACGCAAATAAGTGCGCATTTACTACCAAGTCAAAGACTCCGCCGCTGTGTGTGCTTTGTTCTAAGGCAAACTCCACAGAAGTTTGAGTCGCTTTGTGACAGCTCGGTGGAGCCGCCGAGAAGAGTGATGGCGGCACATCGGCGCAGTGGCGAGAGTTGCGCTCCCGTCGCTCCACCCGGGCATGCGGGGATCGATTGGTCATGAGAAATGAGATGTGTGCTCCGTCCTTCCCATTCAGAACACGTGCAACAGTGCCCGCCCAGTGCACCAGCGAGTACACCCCCTCCCTGATGTTATGGAGTTTGCAAGAAGTATTCGGATGGAGAGGGGACAATTCAGTACAATGTCGAGAAAGCAAAGGGAACGTTTGATGCCGTTTACCGAAAGAGTTGAGTAGCAGGTACTTTTATCTTAAAAATGCATCATTGCAAAGTTATTACGACTGTGGTTCTCTAACTTTTAACATCAAGTTCCACCATCACAACCAATTGGGAATGTTCACTAACGCCTTTTTAACCCCCTCCCCCTCCCCTCAGATCGATACCAGGATGAGTTTTCGTTTTTGCGTTCTCTGCCTGTACTGATTACCAAAATCACTGGTACTTTTCATGCATAAAATTCAAATTAACACAATGAAGGATAACTGTTAAGATATTGTGAACCTGCGACCCTTGTGAGGATAAGCGGCTCAGAAAATGGATGGGGAGATATGAAAAAAGATGTTTTTTTCTGACGCACATGATTGGCCAGTGTCAAACTACTACAGTTTAGCGCCAACTTCTGACAAGGAAGACTTAACTCAATGTCAGATTTGTTTGCTTTAATCAATAGTGAATGGTATCGTCAGCTGTCGCTAGTACTCGATACCTCGAGATAAGGCTGGTTTCAACTACCTGGTGACAGCCCTCGCCCATCTCTACTTAAAATGCAGTAGCACAGTAGGCCAAAATGTTTATATAAAAAAGATATGGGGTTTATTCTTTTGAAAAAAAGTATGTTTAATTTTATTCCAAGCCACATGACAATACACACAATTTTCGTATTAACACTACACTTAAAAATAGGAAAATGCCAATTTAATTCAAATGTATCACACGCAAAAGTTAAATACAATCTGTAAAACAGTCCATGAGGACGAAATGCAATTGTATTGAGGTTAGATCTTTTAACACACATGCGCTCCGGTCTTTGTGTGGTCTTCCTATGCTCACCCCACATTTCAAAAAGATGCTTCCTAGGTTATTTGATGACTCTAAACTGGTGGGTATAATTGGTTGGCGACCAGTCTAGGGTGTACCCTGCCTCTGGGATAGGCTCCAGCTCACAATTTAACTTACAGTGAGGAAAAGTGGCACAGGAAATTGATGGATGGTATTGCATTAAGAAGTTAACTTACAACCAAACTATACTTGGCCAGTGATTCTTTCAGGTATATAAAAGACTTTCCATGTCAAAAGGGCGGTCATGGTGGGAGATCCTCAAGACCTTTCTTATGTCATCATCATTTTAGTATTATTTTTATTCTTCACCATGTCCCTTCCTTCCTTGGATCACGTTCCATGCATATTGTGTGGGTATCAATACTAAGATGTGAATGCATGGTGAAAGTAGAATTCATCCATCCACGCCCCTTTAGCAGTATTTTATGATGGGCACCTCTCTCTTTTGTCACCAAGAGACTAGCTCAACAATTATTCCATCCCTGGGAATATTCTAGTGTGCTGATGCCAATTGATTGCACGGTACTGCATTTGAGGGCCCTTAAGACTGAGTGGAGGTCGATGCGTGCTAACGACCAAAGGTGATGATTATCCAAACTCACATTTATTCTTATTGTAAAACTGCTTGGTCCTGTGTCAGTACGTTCTTGCCGTGCATACATAATCTTAGAGTATTCAGATGATACAAATTAAACGAGTATCGACCCATTGCAGACATTTTGACCGTCATGTGGATGTTTAAAGTGAGCTCACAGATTAGACCGCAGCTGCAGTTTTGTTTACAAGATTTTAGCCGACTCGTTGTTTTTCAGTACTTTGGATTTCACGAGATTGTCTTGTCACTGTGCCTCTGTCCTGTGTGCTTGCATATCAAAGGAACAGTCACATCGAAAGAAGAGACACTTTTGGGGAAAAAAAGGAAGAAAACCCCACACAAATTTGAGCAAGTACGTGAAATTGTGTTTTCACCAGCATGGCCTAACAGTAATCAGCATGAATGTATTTTATAATTCTAATTCTCTACAATTTTTTCTTTCAGAAGTGACAAATAGAGGAAACCACGTTATGTGACCATTTTTCTGAACAACAAAACATGATGGGGCAAAATTTATTTTACACCTACTTTAAAAAAAAAAAAAAAAGCATTAGTCATCTGTTGGATCGTCAGTTTGCTCCACATAGTAGGTATTCACTTAAAGGAGGTACAAATTTCAGCAAGTACCAGCAGATCCGAATGTGAATAGCATCTCTTCACTCCCATAATTGAAACATTTCCCCCCTAGAGGGAGAAGTTAACTGCAGTTAACTACAAAATACGCCTGCAGCTTGATCAATATTCCCTTCCTGATCACCCTTACATAGAAGTATAGAAGATGTGATCATTAAAATGTTTCAGTAAACGATGACGCATGAGAAGTCGAGTCACAATCAATAACATCTAATATGAGGGGTTAAACTTGGGAAACAAATATGAAAGTTATCAGGACTAACGTGTGAACTAGTTTTTAATCCCAGAAAAGGGCAAATTTGTCAGATACGTGACTCCGGTCTAAAAAGATCCACAAACAGTTTGACTGAAACAAAACTAGTGGACTCCCTGTTTATTTTGTGTTGGTATGAGGAGAGATTGGATTTTTTCAGAGAGCATATATATGAGGTAAAAACCTAGTTAATGATTTTAAAATACCACAAAGGTTAATGAGTGTAGACATGTCGGTACATCTGCTTTTGATTCTCACCCCGAATAATGATTCTTCATTGCTCACGAGGTCACCGGCAGTAACTCGAGCTGGGCCATAAATAGTGTCCATCAATGGAGAAGCTGTCGATAAGTTAAGACAACATTTACAGAGAGTCGAGCTGGCCAGCTCCACACGCCAAACTTGAGATAAAGTGGAGATGGCAACATTTGACAGACATTATTGCCCTGTGACCCAGTGAAAATGTATTTGTAAAGTCATTATATTTACCATGCACAGAAGTGAGCTTGATCATCGCGCAGGGCAAGGAATTTGGCTCATCTGCGGTGATCTACTGCCCCCATGTGGTTAAAGTACAGTACATCACCTATAACTGATGAAGGGTTTTTTTTTTAGGTCATGCAGATTTATTACTGTGACAGTAAAAAACTGAACTAGTGCCCTTTTGCACAAAGTCCTTTTCTTCCTCAAACTGGAATTCAATAAATAATGAAACCGGGCAAAGGGATGCCTGGCATCAGCAAAAACTGTCAGGTAAGGAAGTTCAGCTTGTTTCCCCTCCAAGGTCAGACTTCAAAAATAAGATTGATTTAATGAGGATGAAGTACATCTTTGATGCGATATATGGTCAACGCAGACAAGAGAACATTATTGTCTTTTGAATTTTTTTTATTGAAAATGTTTCATTTTTCACATAAAATTCTTGACCAACAAACTGTCCCAATTGACTATTGCTTCTTTGATAAATACAATATAAAGGTTGAAACACCAACTACGGAATAATCAGTTAGTTTGAATGGCTAAAGGGTACCAAAGTGTAAAAACACTTTGAATAGCTATTGCATATCAAAGAAAAATGACCAAAACTTAAAATAAATACACATACAATCAATTAAAATTGTCAGATGCATTTAAACACTTAGCAGGCTAAATTGGGATTGGAGTGTCCAACTTTCTTTCCATCCATGTTCTATAGTGCTTATTAGGGTCGTGGGTGCTCACGTGAGCTATTCAGTCTTCAACCAACCTACCATGCATGTTACTGTAATGAAACAGCTAGGAATGCATTGATGAGAAAACTAACTCAAGCATTAGGGAATAGTGCAAACACCAAAGAGAAAGACAAGAGGCCAGATTCGAACTGATCCCGTCGACTGTAAGAGAGATGTGGTAGCCCAGTGTCCAGTGATTTAAAGCAAATATTCGTCCACCTTTTGCCCAAAGTTAGGCTGGATAGGCTCTGGCATTCACGCGACCCCTGTAAGGAAATGCGGCTTGGAAAATGGAATGGATGAATTTTACTCTAGCATTTTGTGTGTGTGTGTGTGTGTGTGTGTGTGTAATAGTAAAATCTTGGGTCTTGCTACAGATGCCACTCATACCAAAATAACATACGGCAGTGGAAACCCGCATATTCACAGTTTCGCATACCAAAAAAATGCGCCTATTGACATTTTTTATTAACTTATCCACTGTGATTTTCTTAAAAACGTACCTACTTGGTTTTATGGCGCTGAGGCCAAAGCAATAACAGTATTGCTCTGGCGCCATCATGTGGCATCTTAATGGCAAGGAACAATGAAGCGAGTGGAGAGCTTCAATTACACAAAAGTCCTGGCAGCACGGTGACACAGCTGTAGAGCGTTGGCCTCACAGTTCTGAGGGCCAGGATTCAAACCCCGGCCCCGCCTGTGTGGAGTTTGCATGTTCTACCCGTGCCTGCGTGGGTTTTCTCCAGACACTCCAGTTTCCTCCCACATTCCAAAAATATGCAACATTAATAGGCCACTCTACATTGCCCATAGGTGTGAATGTTGTCTGTCTCCATGTGGCCTGCGATTGGCTGGCAAAGAATTCAGGGTCTATCCTACCTCCTGCCCGATGACAGTTGGGATAGGCTCCAGCACTCCTCGCGACTTTCTCTAAAATTTTAAAAATTCCTCCATCTATCCATTTTCTGTACTGCTTATCCTCACGAGTTGGCAATCACAACTATTTTCAGGCTTTACTGGTTGCCAGCCAATCCTAGCCAGTATATACAGTAAATTATAAATCAAAATTATAATACTGTAAAATTTAAAGGCTCATGTGTGAAAAAGCAATACGTTTGTACATTTTTGGGTACTACCTCACTGCAAAGGTATTGTTCAGACAAAAGTACAAGGATTAATTTTCATTCGCTGTGCGGTGAGCGAGATGACAACAAATCGTGAAATGTAAACAGGCTGCAGCACTCCCGCAACCCTTATGAGGATAAGGGGCTCAGAAAATGGATGGAAGGAAGTCTTTTGACGCCAACTTGTGGCATCCATGCGCAATTACAAACTATTTAGCTATTCTCAGCAGGGCTTGGTTGTTGTCCGCCGCAAATAGTGGGGGTTCACTGTATTGATAAAACACAACATTGTGTGACAATGTAGCACAATCCTATTCTATGAATACTGATGTGTTTTGAATGTATTCTGTTTCTCAGGTGAAAACATCAAGAGCTCAGAGGAGTCTCGGATCAAGGTGACACTCATCAAAAGTAACAACAGGCCCCATGTTATGGGATCAGCTACTCATTAGCCAACACCACGCGGATTGAAGGAGTTGTAGTACAGTAATGAAGAAGTACTTCTTGTCGTTGTCCAGATGAATCCACTGCTTACATCTCATTTGAGATGCCTGGTATACAGATTTCACTCATCAGGACTTACTAAAGCAGGTAACAGAATGTGGCAAATTCTTAAACCACAGAGATCCTCAGAAATACTTTTTTTTTTTTCGTTTTGTTTTCTGAGGAGGTGGGGGTGGTGCAAATTTCTCAGGACCAATGTCACAGTGTCGCCTGATGTCAGCTACTTTAGTTTGATTTATTTATTTTTTTGCCCACTCAAGGACTCTACAGTTCGTCACGCATGTTACAATGCTGCCATTTGGGATGCTGTGTGATGTAATCTGCAGCATCCAGCACAATGCGCATGAATTCCTCCACGTCAAAGGAGTAGTTGGTGAACTTGGGATGGTCTCCAAGAGTCGGGTGGTGGCCCTATGGAAGATATTATAAGGGTCAAATCCAGAGAGAGGGGAAATTATGCCATTCCTTCGATGAATGCCTACGCTTGCTCACAGACAATTACCATAAGGTTCTATTATGCATCTTTGTTCCCAGCTTTAACGATTTTCCAACGTGAATTCAGAGATTTGTTTTTAAAATACAAAGAAGATGAAAACATGTGCCAAGGCTAAGAACTATGAAACTATGTAGAACTGAATTGTGGCGATATAGTTTTTTCACCATATTAGGTCTGTTAAACGCACTGGATGATGACCTCGGGAATCTGACATGAGTCCCCTACCCCTAGAAGAGTGGTCAGGCAAATCGTTTGGAGTGCTGCACCCCTTAGAATTCTGTTCTGGGTGGCTGGACATTTCAGAAACCGGCCTTACACTGAAAGGGTGCCTTGGCCTTGTGTTTTGGCTCACTGTCGTGTCAGAAATTTCAACGGTGTCCCATGTGGCGCTTCCAGGATGATGAAGTCCTACAATATTTTCAGATAATATGCTGGATTGAATTTATGGTCAAGTTGATCATTATACCCTGTACCATGATAGCTAAACACCCCCCCCCCCCCACACACACACACACAAAAACTGAGGTAAAAGAGAGAAAAAAAATGAAAAATAAAACATCAGCCATGAACATCCCTGATTCACAGATGGAATGGTGTACTTTTCACCATAAGCCTTGTTGACTCCATTCCAAAATGTGTTTGTGGTTGCGATCACCAAATTCAATTTGGGTCTAATCACTCCAAATAATTTTGTTCCAGAACCTTTGGTGCTTGTTCAGGTGGTATGTACCATATTATAAGTGCGCTGCTTTTATGGCATTGGAACAGTAAGGGCTTTTTTTCCAATCAACTCACCATGTAGCTCATTTTTGTTCGAGTATCTTCTAATTATGCAACTTAAAACAGCCAGAGGAGTCTGTAATTCAGTGAAGTTGCTTTTTGGTATTCTCTTTAGATGCTGAACAATCTTCATGGGAGTTGTGGCTGAAATCTAATTTTGGTCAACCTGATCCACCTGGTCCACCACGAGCACTAGCTATACCTACACGCCAAAAATGCATTTGTCCCAGATGCCCCAATTTATAACATACCTCAGTGTTATATTTAAATTCCCAAGTATTACAGTATGTATTTTATGTTACTCAAGCTAGCATATTAAGCTGGAACATAGAACATTGTGGGTTACTTGCTGGGGGAAATGCGCTCCAAAGTATGTCATGTAATGTGAACCAGAGAGTGAATATTGCGTGCCCCTTGTTTAAGACATTAAATGTTCAACTTTCCCTGAAGTGTCCCTGTTACATACATGGACCCCCACACTCGACACAACACTAAGCAATGAGGTGACGTCTCCTGATGAGTCTGCTGCTTGTGTGTTGGGTAAGAATAGCCCCAGGTAGATTGCAAAGTTCCTGGTGGCTAGCGCCTCTCATTGTGCTGTGAAAAGCTCTGCTATGAGCCGCTGGGACATGCGACAGCCGCTCATATTTTCATGGCTCAAACGTGAAGGCATAATGTGTTGTATTCCATTGACACCTGACAATTGAGTGGGTCATGCAGTTTCAGTGCATTCAGTGGACAGGCTAAGAGCAGCAGAAAGCATAGACAAAGTGTCATTTTATGTGCTTGATGTTTTTTTTAGTTTATATATCAGTTAAATTTGACAGGGTTGTCAAAAACAAGACATTTGTTTACACATTACAAAACTTAAACAAGATACGGTTTAAGGGTTTTACTGGTCCCAGCATCATGTCTATGTCTTATTTTCATGTGTATGAGTATAAATATGTTCATGTGTATAAATCTGATGACAACCACACATTGTCAGATCTGCCCTGTTAAAGAGCATAATTTTATGATGCCAAAAATACAACCTAATGCCTCCAGCGCAACCTTCGAAGTGGCCATTAATAATTCAATTCAATGCCAAACCCCAAGATTCTAGAGTAGGAATCGCAAAAAAACGCTTACTTTCATAACCGGTTTTAGCCGAACAGCTGTAGCAAAAAAACGATCAACCGATTTTAAAACCGGTACCATTGTGGTGTTTACATAATTCACCCGCGGGACCTTGAGTTGGAGTGCAGGGTTCCGCACAGACTGTTTTTGTTGTTGCTCTTCCGGAGTGACGAGTTCACAGAGTTCCCCCCGTTATGCGAGTAGTGTTTTGATGTCTGCCAATAAAACAAGTTTTGTTCCTGTGTCCGACACTTCGCCTCCTTTTCTCCAGCGCTACGCCATCGATCGTTAATTTACTCCGCGGTAATGGGGTAGTTTGTATACAATATTGACAAACAAGCTTGTTGAATGTGGCTTTCAACAACTCACTCGTGTAAGTTAAATTTTTGGTTTTTTTTTTTGCAAAAATGTTTTAATGTTAACATTCTTCTTTCGGACTTTCAGAAAGGGCATGAAAGTATACAGAGCATTTCCTTGATGCCATGTTTGATGTTTCTTTGATTTAACTGAATGTTCTTTTGAGCGAAACTTGAAAAAAGTGGAAATGATGTTGAAAAAAATAGCGCAATGTGGAGTACCGGAACCGGAAGAAATGATTGGAAATTTTAACCGATTTCAAAAGTCCGATTACTGCTTTGGTTTAAAAAAAAAAAACGAAAACCGGTTATAACCGGTTATTTGTGACCGGCTGCGATCCCTATTCTAGAGCTTATTTTTTGTTGTGCTTTGTTTTTTTTTTTTTTTTTTTGAGGCATGCAGTATTCTTATTTTGCCATTCTTATTTTGTGCAGTTTCCATTACCTTTTAATATTTTTTATCATGCCGTGCCTAAATGTGTTGTGTTTAGTTGAGCAGAGAGTGGCCAGATCTCCATGTGAGAGGCAAAGGGTTATTTGTCACCATCATTGTTCATCACTGCCATTACCATTCATACCTGACAAATAAAGATTGTAATTTTGATTAAATACAAATGTGATATGTTAATGCTAACACACAATTGAAAACAACATAGATGTATTAATGGAAAGTAGCATCATTATACCTGTAACTTAAAATAATCAAACAATGGTTACTTTAACAAACATGGGAGTAATACATAAATAGAACATATAGTAGTCACAGGTATATACTATATTCTCTACGCTCTGTGCAAACAAATATAACTTATTTAGTTTAGCCTAAAGTTTAGTTGAGTTTTCTGTTCTACTAGTGTTACACTACTGCTACCGACAGGCTAAGGGAGAAACCAGAATGAGGAGCACACTTGTATAATGTATGCAATCAGAGCATCTTATGCTGATAAGTTTGTGGGTGCGGCTTATATACTGGTGCATTCATTCGACCAACTTTTATGGCAAATACAGTACATGTGGAGAGTGCTTATCTGTTGAATCATACGTTAGAGGTGTTATTGATCATGCATTTTCCCTTACCTTGTCCTGGGGTAACACTTTGTCCTGTTTGTGCCAAGTCACATAGCGAATGCCTCGTAGCCGGGCCAAATCTCGATAGCAGCCCTCATCCTGACAATTATACCTGAAGCGTATAGGCACAACATTTACCTCTTGCTGGACTCGGTCTGCCTCTCTTTCACTTTTTCTTGCTAAATATTGCTCTTACACGAAAATAACATGCATATTGTTTTTTGAATCACTCGAGAAGATGCAAAAAGACATAAAAAACACATACAGCATTAGATTTGCTCCCCCCAGATGAGTTGGATGTGAGGAGTTAATTGTTTAATCGGTCATTTTTTCATAGCCACACACAAAGTAGCTGACAGGAAGCTTTAAGCACAAATTGCTTCCAAAATCATTACTCAGCCTGTTTCCCATTTAGTGTTTTCATAAATGTTAAACTGGCAGATAAACTTACAGCTCAAAGACCACAGCCCAATCGGGTAGGAAGAGTAGATGTGTAAGTCCTGCCCCATGCATTCCAATGAAGATATCTGAGTTGTGGGTGATCCTCAACTGCTCAAGGAACGGAACATCCCTAAAAGACCCATAGAAAACCACATCTCAGTTATTCATACTCACCACTCACAGGTACCAATAAAAGCTGGATATCAGACCCCCTGCCAAAGCTCACTCACTTGTATTTGTAGTCAAGCACATTGACCTCTAGATGCAGGACTGTTTTAAGCGCATTTACAAGCTGAAATTTAAAAAGAAAATACAATACTAAGTTATTGATCAAGGGAACAAAGACATCACTCCAAAAGAAGATAAGTGCCAGACAAAAACAAGGAGCACATGTCATTGCTATATATAATTTCTGGACTATAAGGTGCACCTGGTTATAAACATCACCCAGTACATTTTTAAAGGAAAAAAAATCTTGTGCATACATAAGCCACATGTGCCCACATTGAAAAATGAAATATTTACAAAGAAAGATGGTACACAGAAAGAGTTTTCAAAGTTTTAACAATATGCCCTAGCTTTTCTTTCCAAACAGTGCCTGTGACGAAGCCTAACACAGCAGCAATACAGTAGCACTAACAGGGCTGGGTTAAAAAAAACATACGACAGCAAGACAGCAAAAACATGGTTCAGGCTACCTGCTTTTATTACCTCTGAAAGCTTTTTTTGTCTTTTTACATTGCTCCAGTTCTTCTCGCTGCAGTTCCCAGCATCTCACCATCGATTCATTATGCCAAGTTTATGTGCAGCACCTGTTTCCCTCTTTATCGGCCAGCTCAATTGCTTTTAACTTGAAAGCTACGTTATATGCATTTCTTCTTGCATTTTCTATGATGAGGTTCTGTTTGTGCAAATTTTATTCATGCACAAAGCACAATGTTACATGAAACTTGTGTCTTCCTTGACACAAATATTCCACCTTTCTCACGCTTTCCTGCTCGAGCGCCTTTGGTGGCCGTTACAAAAAAATCCATAAATTAGCTGCATCATTGCATAAGACGCAGGTCTGAAAGCATGTGACAAAACCCGCGGCTTATAGTCCGGAAAGTATGTTATCCATTCATCCATTTTCCATGTCTCTTACGCTAAGGAGTGCTCGGGGAGTGCTGGAGCCTATCTCAGCTGTCATGGGGCAGGAGGCAGGGTACACCCTGAACTGGTTGCCAGCCAATAACAGGACACACGGAGAGAGAGAACAGTCGCACTCACAATCACACCTAGGGGCAATTTAGAGTCTCCAATTAATGCTTGTTTTGGGGATGTGGGAGGAAACCGGAGTGCCCAGAGAAAATCCACGCAGGCACAGGCAAAAACATGCAAACTCCACACAGGTGTGTACGGGATCAAACACGGGACCTCAGAACTGTGAGGCCGACGCTTTACCAGCCCCATTTCAAGAATAATCCTATTTAAAAAAAAAAAAAAAAACAAAACTTAAAAACACTTACACGACAGGAAAAGAATGAATGAAACTTCAGTAGGTACGAAAGGTATTTTTTGTGTGTGAAACTGGTAACCCACCAGGGTTCGCACGTGGCCCTAAAAGTCCCTAAAAACCCCTAAATTTTCGAAGGTGCATTTAGGGGCTCCTGAAAGTCCTTAAAAATCCACGAAAACCGGTCAAGCCCCTAAAAAGGCCTTAAATTAATTAAAAAATATATATATCAAAGGCAGGACCTCTACCGCTAAAATTCTCCCTAAAAAAATTATCTTTTATTTTAAAAAAAATTGCGGTCCGTCTGGCGTCTAAAACAGTCGGAAATTGTCAACGGAAGTCACCGTGTTGACAACTTGTCGCCATCTTGTCGATATTCCATTGTTTGTTTGCGTGAGTAGGCATTTCACTTCGTCTTCATTATGACGTAGCGTAGTTCTTTCATCGATCCAACTTGTATCACGGGGAAGTGCATTTTTCAATATGCTTGGGTTGAAAGTAAGGAGTTCGGGAGCTGGGTTCGTCGAGATCCAAAAGATCGGCACATGTTTTACTGCCATCTGTGCAAGCAGAGTTACCAGCTTGAAAAGATGGGCGTCAAAGCGCTGGAGTTGCACCGGCAAAACAGGAGACATGCTGATTTGGCGAAGACTCTCTCATCCTCCGTTGGTATGAATCTGTTTCTAAAATATCAAGATAGTGAAGCATCAACTTCAGGCAGTGGTATTGGCAGTGCATGCCCACCAATAGTTGTCCAGTGATCGACTTCAACCAGCCGGAAGTCAGGCTTTATGAACGTAGTTCAATACACGAAGACGGACTCGTTAAAGGCAGAGATCGCGTGGACCTTAAAAGTGATCTGCAACCATTACAGTTACAAATCTTGTGAAAATAATTCGAAAGGGTTTGCAGTCATGTTCCCAGACAGTGACATTGCTAAAAACTACCACTGTGGGGAAAGAAAGACTTCGTACCTGGCTACATTTGGCATCGCTGCCCACTTTTCATCTCTACTGCCTCATAGCCAAAAAAAACAGAATAGAGACTGACAGATCTAAGCTTATTGAGAAGGCTGACAGGCTGTGTGAGGAGGCAGAAGAAAAGAGGAATCTGAGGTTTATCACCGAGGCCAATGCTCTCAGAGGCAGAGCAAAGGACAAGAGAGCCACTTTGGCACCTCTGCAGCAACAAATAGAGGAGGCACTGGGTAGGCTCAAGGAGCTAGAGTCAGGGTGCTGAAACAGACATCAGTAGAAGACATTTGTGTATATAGTTGCAATTGTAGTTAGAATCTGTTTTTCTGTAGACTGTTATGTGAAGACATTGACAATGGTCATATCAATGAGAACTACCACAAGGGGCGACAGGTGATCACTGTCACAGGTACCCAGGTACTGGAACATTTGATGAACCAAGAACGGTTGATGGCACCATTGGGTGAGTCTTTTTTCCTTACTCTTGATTTCCCACGATGGGCCTAAATTTTTCGTGTCAGCCCTAAATTTTTTCCGTGTCGGCCCTAAATTTTTCGTGTCAGCCCCTAAGAATGCCCCTAAAAAGCTCTTAAATTTTTTGGGTCAGACTGAGTATGAACCCTGCCCATCCATGTAGAGAAAGATGTTAGAAAAGGTGGACAAAGGGGAGAACAAGGCAGGTGAAAAGAAACAGGTGGCTCAAATAAATAGGGAAGATAGGGAAAAAGGATCTTGCCTCACCTCATTTTGGTTTATTATTCTCCTGTATTCTGTACTGCGTTCCAGCAAGGTCACACGAATACGTCCTGCCTACAAACATTACATTTAATTTAATGAAAAGAAAAAGAAACATATCAAGTATAAGTATAAATATTTGGATTTATAGGTTGGACAGTAGCTTGCTGTAAAAAAAAAAAAAACTGTACTCAATCGACACCAAATTGTATTTGGATATCTCTACTTATGCACACATCAAACTCTGCAAAATATGAGAGCAATCACAACACTATTTTAGATTTGCTGGATGTTGGAGATTTTTCCTCTTACATAGCAAAGCAAATGTATTTATTTAGCACATTTCATACACAAGATAATTCTTCTACTTTACATGGTTAAAAGTATTTAAACACAAAAAAATTAACATTTAAAGCAGGGAAACATCTAAAAACACAATTAAAACAGCATAAGGTGCAAGAAATATCATTTGAAAATTGAAATACGCTAAAAAGCATGAGAAGAAAATAAGAATTGTTAACCTGGATTGAAAAACACTCACAATTGGGGCTGATGTCACAACCATTCGCAACTTATCCTCTTTGTGTGCAGCACAATAGTTGTATGTTGCCTCACAAAAACAATTATTTCAGTTTTGTATATATAAAACTCCACCAACCGCCACTAGTTAGTTGCTTGATGTGCGAAAGTGGTTTGAAATCTAATGACCGTGCATTGAGGGAAATGTCATAATTTTGGGGGCCCTTTTTCAAAGGGGAGTAATCACAAAAGGCACACGGTCGCGTGAAAAAGCACCAATTTTCACATGACCATACGCTGTCAAGATGTGAGGGCCAAATTTCGTATATTTTAGGCCAGCCACTGAGCAATATTGAAGGAGAAAAGTCATTCCTGCTACCACTGTGATAGTGTGACGAATGTCAACCGGCAGCCCACTCAATGAATAATAGTTTAATTTATTAAGGGACTCCTTATTACAGTTAAGGGAGTAATGAGGTTTTAGTGAAGCTGTGAAAAGCAAAGGGCTTAAAGATAGCACCCTTTCTTCAATAGCATCATTTTTTAATTTGCATAGCTCCTGGGCATTTGACTGTTTCATTAGGTTCTTACCATTGGTCCTTTCTGCAGTATGTTCAGACGATGGAGGACATGTTCGGAAAATGCCCGAAACATCCCTTCACTGGAGCAATCAGAGACCTGTCGACAAAATACAGCAGATAAAATAAAGTCACTGGCAGCACAGTATTGGATGTAAGTAAGTAGGTGCATTTTAGCAACTTGCATGGAAAGGACTTACCAAGTGTTTTACATTTAAAGTACATAGTTGAAAACAGGGTTAATACAAGAAAAACAATCTGAATAATCAGGTTTTACTGTAATACCAACCTAACCTACTTTGTAGAACAATCTAAATGTATAATATCACTTTTAGTTTATGATCTTGAGGAGCAGTAAGTAGCACACTGGAGTGACTAAGATCCCTATCTCACTGACCTCAAGACTAGTTGGCAACCTAATGGTGATACAGGTCTCTGTTGGTTGCAGAGACGTCTTCGCGACGTCTCTTGGAGTCTCCTGGAGACTAGCAGTGTTGCTAAGCCCTTAAATCGAATAGGTTCGATTTCAGCGGAGACCTTTTGGAGACTCCTCAATAGACACTATAGAAAAAAGGCTCATGAAGTACATTAATATCGCCAAACTGAAAGCAATCATTATTCAAAATTTATATGGACGTTTTAACCTATGCTGACTTCGACCTCTTAAAATATCGGAAAGATCACGCCATTATTTTGGATTTTTCGGAACGTTAAAATGTATTCCTGTATAGAAAAGGCTCAATGTCACTTTAAGAAAATAAGATTGCCAGCGATCGGTTTGAAAATGTGTATAGAGCTCTCTAAATATGCTCACTTCAATCTCATCGCAGGGCAGATATCAACAGCATCATAGAGTGGGAATTGATCCCATGCTGCCCACACCAAAGTCAGGTGTACATACCACTACACCATTAGTGACTTGGGTTCCTTAAACCTTACAAGGTATGTTGGAAAAGCTCTACCATTATAAAGAAAGCTCAACAGCAAAGTCAGGCCCCAGGAGTCTAGCCAAGAGACGTGAATAATTACCACTTTTATGATGGTTACCACGTCCCAAATTCGCAACCATTGCCTCTGAACCATGATCATGTGTGGTGGGTGATCATGCACAAAACCTGGGGAGAATGGTGGGGATGAAGCGAGATGGACACATGGCAGTAATAACCAGAATCCCGTCACCCTCACTCACACCAACCATCTCCGGAAGGATATATGAGTGTATGTGGTGCATTAAAATCTCAGCGGGGGAAAAGGCATGGACGCCAGGGGAACAGGCTGGAGTGTATCTGGTATGGAGTGTATCATCTGGCTGCATGTCATCCCTATCCGAACACTGCCCTCCCTCCACCGATGGGTGTATGATGTATAATAAACAGAGGTGTACCTGCTCAAAGAAGGGAAGCAACCGGACCAACACGGATGTGCCAGGACGTGGCCTAGCATTCGCATCTTCATGAGTCTTGTGAAATATGTACATTGTAAATAATAAAAATGTGTGTTACGAAAGAGCATAGATCCCTGCGGGCCCGGCCCAGCTGCCTAGGAGCCTCCAGAGAAAGTGGGGCATCCCTTTTACCCAACACCTGCCACCGCATGTCAACCACCTAGCGATCAGAAAAAGACACAGGAGGCAGGGCTTGCCAAGTCGGGAAGCACTGACATTCCACCAAAGGCCCCAATGTCAGCCAGGCACCCCACACAGTCTGAGCAAGAGAGGGGCAACAACCAAAGCGGAGTATCCCAGAAAGAAGGAAGATGACAACACAGGCACAAGGTGATACACAGAAATCCCCTTTCCATTGTACGACCCCATCTAAATATCCCCTTGGTTTACGGATTTCTGAATGTACAATATGTGTATAATGATTATTTTTGCCTCATCTCTAAATTTACTGTATGTCTAGAATGCATGTGAAACAACTTGGAATTTCTGAATCTGACATACACTTCTCCAGCACAGTCTATAATTCAGAAGAAGCAGGACTAAATAAATTGACGTATTACTGTCTCCACAATTTCTATCCATTTTCCATACTGCTTATCCTCACTAGGGTTGTGGGCGTCATGCAGCATATCCCAGCCGACTGTAGGTGAGAGGCAGGGTACCACCAAGAGTCAGCTGGAATAGGCTCCAGCGCGCAACTGACCCTAGTGAGGATAAGCAATACGGAAAATGGATGGATTGTGACCGTAAGTTAAATATGACCTTGCAATAATCCTATTGAGATAATGAAATACTGTATAGATACAGCAGTTTACCTAGCATTTGCATATTTTGTACTACTAAATGCATTACAGTACATGAGCTTGTGACCTCAGCTACAGTATGTTAATGACCAAATACCATTGTCCATATGTGAATGAAAATTTATTCAGTAAAGCACAGTCCATACCAGTGGAACCGTACAGACTTAGTACTTTTGCCCAAAGAAAAGTATGAATGCTTACAGTCATACTTCACAAGTACACTATGCTGATAGATTTATTGATCAACTTACAAGTGGTGTGTTGTAAAAGAGACCGTATCTCATTCTTGGGAGAAGAGAGAGAAAGGCATCTTTGAAACATACCTATGAAAAAAAAAAACATGATTTACATTAGCATAAATTGAATTGTATAAAGATTAGTTTGTAAGGGAGTATGTCACAAGATCATTCTTGGAATTTAACTTGTATTAACCGTATTAACCAAAATACACTGTATTGATCTAAAGTTTTACTTACTTTTTTAGAATCATAGGTCTTCAGGTGAATGATATCAGATTCTGAGAAGACCTTCCATATTTCCCTGAATAAATCTCCGTATTCATAAAAACTCTATTAAAATGCACAGAACGAAAGGAACAAAAAAAATTAGCCATCATGAAAAATGTGTTTTTTTTTGTCTATACCTTTACGAAAATTGTCATCTTGCATAAAATGAAATCCTGACTTTACTTAGTATTCAGTTTCAGCAAAAATCTTCAGTCATTTCTGTACCTTTTCATCACTTTTCCTTGTTCTAGTGCTCACAGTTTATCAATCCATCCTTCAACTGAGAAAATTCATGTACAACAGTTTCTCAACCTTTCCAAAAGCTCTGAGAAATACTAACCACGTAGTTGTCTCTCATTTCAAGTAAAAGCTTGACCTCTATTACCTCTATTACCATTCAGATTTCAGATTTTCAAAAACAGTCAGGATTGAACAATTAATGACAACCACCATTTTCATTGAGCTTTTCTTTTCAGAATTCCAGAAAAAAATTGACTTAATTTCTATAACCACTTATCTTACAAAAACATGTGTGAACAGCATTGGCCTTGTTACAACCCCTATATAACAGAAATATCCTTAGTCAGAGGAATTTCAACTTGAGACATTTGGTTCGTACTCATCTTACCCAAATGATTGTCCAAACTTCTGACCTTCTTTTCTGTTACTAATTCAGGAAATAAAATCAAGGCTTTCTTTCAATGTTTTTGTCCACCATTGGTTCACTTTCATTTCCATCTCATTTTAAAATAACAACTGATTATTGAATGTTCTATGTTTTAACCTCTAAAATAAAAATGTGCTTCATTGGTTTAAAATGCACTTGTGAATAAAAACTTTATATTATTATTATTAATGTATGTCACTGGTTACATGTTGATGGTTAACTTTAGAGAAAGTAAAATTGAAGGCTTGTCTTAATAAATCAGGTACTCACCGTGTCCCACATAATTATGTTGATATCAGTGCTGAAAGAGTTGTTAATGTGCTGGGATATGTAGAGGTTGACAAAGTCGCAGAAATGATGGTACATGTTCACCCCTGGTGAAAATGTTTAGTTATTATTTATTGTTACATGACTATAAATGGAGATGACAATGAACAATGTCAACAATGAAACATTTTAAGATGAATGATGGTACATTACAGTATATAGCCTACCAGGGGTACTCAAATACAAATCCTAAGGACTGGAAAGAAATCTTTTAATGATAAAAAGGTCCCTTTATTGAATTCAGTCAGGCCATATGCCATAATAGGGTAAAATTCAAAACAAAATGTCCTTTCCATCCATTATCCATGCCGCTTATCCTCACAAGGGTCATTGGCGAGCCGGAGCCAATCCCAGCTAGCTTTGGGCGAAAGGCAGACTACACCCTGTACTGGTCACCAGTCAGTCACAGACACAATCACTGAGCGGGACTCGATCCTACACTGCCCGCATCAAAGTCAGGCCTGTGTATCACTACACCATGAGTGACTCCCTAAACATGTCCTTTCCATTTATAATAAAAACACAAACTGAAATAACTTGTCATTTCCATCCATCCATCCGTCATTTTCTTAGCCGCTTATCCTCATAAGGGTCGCGGGGAGTGCTGAAGCCTATCCGAGCTGTCAATGGGCAGGAGGTGGGGTACACCCTAAACTGGTTCCCAGCCAATTGCAAGGAACATAGAGAGAAACAGTCACACTCACAATCACATCTAGGGGCAATTCAAAGTGTCCAATTAATGTTGCATGTTTTTGGGTTGTGTGAGGAAAACGGAGTGCCCAGAGAAAACACGCGCAGGCACAGGTAGAATATGCAACCTCTACACAGGAAGGGCTGGCATTGAACCGGGGTCCTCAGGACTGTGAGGCCAACACTTTCCAGCAGGCCCACTATGCCACTAACTTGTCATTTGTATTTTGACTGAATTAAAACAGTCAAACAAAACATGAGCCCTAACACAAAACACTACTCCAACATGCTGCCTGTTTTTTGAAACCTATCCAAATGAACTAGTATGTGCGATATTGAATGAAATTAAAATGTAATGGAACAAATCATGATTAAACTTTTGCAGTAAGCTAACACCCCCAACACACCTCTCTTTACTACTGCCGTCATGACATGATGTTGATGATACTACTGACATCAACAGCAAGATCTTTTTATTTCCAGTTGCAAGTTTGGCATCTTATATTGAAAATATGGTGTTTGACAAGTAAATACTGGATGTGGGTTGTGACAGGAGGTGGGCTAGACAACTAGCTCTCAGAACGACTCTAATAGCTCACACTTTTCTATGTAAATACAATTTATTTGAGTCCTCACTATATGCAGTCCAAACAGTCACGAAATACTCTTTTCGCTGCGCATCACTTAAACTGTCCGCTTTAGGAAAGCCCAACACAACCAGTTCCTAACGCCACCCTCCCTGAAGAGCAACTTTATCCCTTTAGGCATTTCTTGTCAACATAAATTTAAATAAATAAATTCTAAATGTAGTAGTCTAAATAAATTTGAATACATTTAAACTGATGCCAACTCCTGTGGCCCAAGTGGCAGAAATTATCTCATGGTTTCCTTACAATATCATGGGTACTAACGTGGTTGCGGAATCACAATGGCCCAGACTCAAATGGAAACTTATCTATTTGTGGAGCTGCTCATTAGCCAGAATATGAACAGGGGGGTTAAGTGTACAGCATACCAGCAGAGGGCTGTTGGTTCATATCCCTGGATGAGCACATGGCAAGTGTAGTTGCAGATGTATATTAAGTCCACAACTAGCCTAATACAACATTAAAATTGTAAAGCTGCAAAATGCTTTTTTTTTTACTAAAAGTATCTTTGGATATTTTTTTTCTTCAACTCTTGTGGGATACAGTTGTTTAACATTACCTTTTGATTTGTATCCTAATTAAATGATGCTGTACATGTATTCCATTACTCAAACCTATCACCTACCTCATTCATGCAAATCTCACATACACATTAACGGAACTGGTTGACTGCACATTGAGCTATATGAAATCAAGTGTGGTTTGCGGCCATACCACTATGACAACACCTGATCTTGTTTCGTCATTGAAAGGGTCCTAACAGTTTGTAGCCATAAACATGCAGCTGTCTATTGAGTACTCCTGATATATTCATTCACTGAATCCATTGAAGTAAGGTGAACTTAGCTTGCTGACTTCAAAATGCAGATACTGTAATAATAATTTGTATCTTAAGTTTAATTGGTGTTACATATTTATTAGATGTCATTATTTGGCTTAAAAGTGGAGAAAAATAGGTATTTACCAGCATCCAGTTTCATGAATACTGTGGGTTTCTCTATTATGACATCGCACGAATGTAAGGGATGAAACTCCAACTCTGTGTATGTTTGAAGCTCGGCATACCTGCAAGAAGCACCAATGCACTGTAAAATTTCAATCAAATATAATAGCTTGTCTGGTTCTGTCTACGTAATACTTGTTCCTAGTTATGTTGTGACTGCTAGTGCAGTTGGACATAGATACCGTATTTTCATGACCATATGGCCCACTTAATAGTCTTAAATTTTCTCCTTATATGGACGGGGGGGCGGGGTGCTTTATAATGCAGCACACCATATGTGTGCACCAAGTTCCAAAATCTGTAAATGTTGTTGTATGACTTTGATGAGCACTCCGCTCGACTGACCGCCGGGAGCTTTTCCTGCCAATACACTGCTTATAATAGAGATGAAAGTGGACTTTCGTGAAAATTCCTGAAAATACAAATGCGAGCACTAGGGTGGACCGGGGGCATACCCCCCAGGAAATTTAAAAAAAAAAAAATGGATGGATGTGGTGCATTCTGGCAATATCTGTGAACTAAATTCAGACAAAAATTGAAAGTAAAATTTCTAAGTCCCGACCAAAAAAAAAAATTGGGCTTAAGTTCCCCAAGGGCCAAGCCCAGATTTTTTTGCACCCATGCCCTATCACTGCATAGCACAAAATCACATTTGTCATTAAAATAGGCTTAAAATATGCCATCTTATCTCAAGACAAATGAATGAAGTGAACTATACAGTAAAAAGACATCTAAAATTGTCCTTTTCCCCACATTATAAATATTATAGTATAGATATAGAATATACACGAAAATATATCCTAGAATTTCTACACCGTACAGCAAAACATGTTAAAGAAGTTGATCTGTAGGAATTACTATTAACGTTTAAGTCTCAAACTTGTAACGTCGGGTTGTATTGATACACTCGACCACATTGCTCACTAGCTTAGATATAGATCTAGTAATACTAATAGTATAATCAGCTGCCTCTAATATAAACGTACGGGTGTGGTCAGTCATCCTCACAGAAAAAGTTGCGGGTGTGATTAGGGATAGCCTTAAAATAACTTACTGGATTAATATAACTGTAACTGTAAATTAAAAACAAAGTAAACAAATACATAACTAAAATAAAAAACTAAAATATATAACTCAAAAATGATCATTTCCAATTTCAACTGGTATTAGTAGAAAATTATATAAAATAGTATTTAAAATTTTTTATCAATAAAAATTCTTGATCTGACAAACTATCTGAGGAAAAGTGAAAAGCACTGGCCTGTGAAGGAATAAACACGAACGGTATACACCCGCAATGTTTTGAAAACGCTGAAAGTTTAGTTTAACATAATCGGCGTTCGTGGCAACAAGCTCGCGATACATTGGAACAAAGATTCCTGTCCGCAATCGTGACGTATTGTTGGGGGGGGGGGTCACGTACCACGTGACTGCCGTGAATAGGAGGGCGGCTTGCTAGAACGCGCCTTTATGTGATTGCGCTCGACGTATTGGCCACACCTGAATCAAGCGACGAGGTGGATGATAGTCTAATGCTTTTTTGTTTTTACACGGTCACACTGCCTCGCGATGGACACAATGAGCACCCCTAGTGTAACTGAATTTCCTTTGACATGCCTCAAGATGTTGATGACTGTCGACGTAAATGCGCTAAGCATTACGTGAAGCAGTTCTGAACATGCACTTTCGTACTTGCTCTGTACATGCTCAAGACAGTTACCTTGCATTTCCTGTTTCCAGGTGAATACCGGTTGTTCTTACTTAGTTAACACCGTTTATGAAATAAAAAGGTAAATTAAAGTCAAAACCACACAAAATAAGCGACGTCTCGATAGAATGCGAGGGGAGGGGCGTTACTGTTACGAGTGTTAGTGCCTCAACATGGCTACGCTCGTGAAACCAAAACAACAAACTCAAACGCATGTTCATTCAATGTTTTCAACTAATATCCGGATTGATTTTAGGCAATTTTTCCTCAATTTTCCGGAGCAATTTTCATGAAATTTTAAAATCCGGGATTCCGGAAAAATCCTGAGGACTTTCATCACTGTTATAAGGCAGAGAAGACTAATGACAGCATGCGGACATAAAAGGGGGAATGGTTGGCGTAAGGGAGGACACTAAAGACACTTCCACCACTAGGTATGTAGAGCTCGTGCACGTGACGTCACAATTTTCACCGCGCCATATTGCTGGTCAAACAGCCATGTGGGATTTATTCCTGTTGAGAACAGATCCAGCAACAAAGTACACTGAAGAAAATAAATATTTGAACACCCAGCTATATTGCAAGTTCTACCACTTAGAAATCATGGAGGGGTCTGAAATTTTCATCGTAGGTGCATGTCCACTATGAGAGAATCGAAAAAGAAAAATCCAGAAATCGCAAAGTATGTTTTTTTTAATGATTTATCTGTGTGATACAGCTGAAAATAAGTATTGGAACACCTGAGAAAAACAATGTTAATATTTGGTACAGCAGCCTTTGTTTGCAATTACAGAGGTCAAAGGTTTCCTGTAGTTGTTTACCAGGTTTGCACATACTGCAGGAGAGATTTTGGCCCACTCCTCCACACAGATCTTCTCTAAACCAGACAGGTCTCTGAGCTGTCGCTGAGAAACACAGAGTTTCAGATCCCTCCAAAGATTTTCTATTGGGTTCAGGTCTGGAGACTGGCTAGGCCACGCCAGAACCTTGATATGCTTCTTGTGGAGCTACTCCTTAGTTTTCCTGGGTGTGTGCTTCGGTTCATTGTCATGTTGAATGACCCAGCCACGATCCATCATCATTGCTCTTACTGAGGGAAAGAGGTTGTTCCCCAAAAACTCACAATACATGCCGTGGTCATTCTCTCCTTAATACAGAGCAGTCATCCTGTCCTCTGTGATGGATGGTGTTCTTGGGATGGAACTCATCATTCGTCTTCATCCAAACACAGTTAATGGAATTATGACCAAAAAGTTCCGTTTTGGTCCTGTAGTGTAGTCCTGGGCTGATTCCTCACCTTTCTATGGATCATTGAGACCCCAGGTGATATGTTGCATGGGGCTCCACTCTGATTGAGATTGACCGTCATGTTTAACTTCTTCTTCTTTAATTTCTCATGATTCCTCCAACAGTGGATATTTTTTCACCAAGCTGCTTGGCAATTTCTCCGTAGCCCTTTCCAGTCATGTGGAGTTGTACAATTTTGTCTCTGGTGTCTTTGGACAGCTCTTTGGTCTTGACCATGTTACAAGTTTGAGTCTTACTGATTCTATAGGGTGGACAGGTGTCTGTATCCAGCTAACGACCTCACACAGGTGCATCTGATTCAGGACAATACATGGAGTAGAGGTGGACTTTTAAAGGCGAACTTGTTAGTTCTTTGGTGGTCAGAATTCTAGCTGATAGATAGGTGTTCAAATACTTATTTCCAGCTGTATCACAAATAAATTGTATATATTGTAATTTCTGGATTTTTCTTTTTAGTTTATCTCTCTCTCTCAGTGGACATGCACCTACGATAAAAATTTCAGACCCCTCCATGATTTAGCAGTGGGAGAACTTCCAATATAGCAGGGTGTTCAAATACTTATTTTCTTCACTGTATGTGGTAGATAGAGAAATAGCAACTGTAACTGAGACAGAACCTTTCGATACACTGCGCTTTGTGGTAGCAAAAATATGGTAAATGTTTGCTTTCCTTCATTGTCTCTCTCATTTTGATATATAACAAAGGCACTCTTTGTCTGTGCATCAAAAAGGGGGACAACTCATAAGACTTGTACCCTTTCCTCTCTTTGCAAAGACTTTTCTTTCTTTTTTCTTTGTAAAAACTCACAAAGACAAGATTACTTCCTTACATATTCTGTCAGAAAAAGATGTTCCAAAACAGCAGGTAAGATTGATAAGATACTGATTCAAAGGAAATGTTGGTCATGGCTTTGATTAGTTGATAGTGGGCACGCGTGGCTCTCTCACCAAGACTGCAATGGGCTCTTGTGCTCTCCTGCTGCAGCAAGGGCTTGCTTGTTGAGTTTGCAATGACCACCAATCTCACCTTTCTGGATGAAGTCCTCCTTGTACCTGCAGCATAAACATAAATGAGGTGCAATAAAATTTTAATCGGTGGATTGTCTTTTCCTATCAATACTGTGGAAAAAAAAGTGACCTCTCTTGACTTCTGCGCGGTTTCCGCATGTCCAGGTAAAGGTTGGTTGCCTTACAGAATCTTGCATGACTGGTGCATCTCAAAGAGGAGTCCCCCTGGAGAAATGTTGTAATTTATTTTTTCAAAAGTAACACAATTATAACTATTTTTTTCTTTTCTTATTACAGTGTGCCCTTGTCCATTTATGGTTCACTGACTGCAGCCCCGCATATTTGCAGATTGAGCTTTTTTTTTTAATTTACCTTTTTTTTCACAAGTGCAACGGTCTTAAATTCTTTTCTAAATAGATCAGGTGCCACATTCGACATGATGCCTAACAACATGGTGCACCTTATGTGCACAATGAGTTCCAACATTAGCAAATGTTGTGTGACTTGTCCAACAAAGTACATTTAAACTCACTGGTTACACAGTTAGCATGCATGGTAGCAAGTGTTTTAGCGTGTATGTCAGCTACCATATGAAGGCGCTTATGAGACTGACAAACAATTGGATTTCATATCCGTAAGCAGAAGAAGTTTACAGTCTTACACAGTGCCTGTGTAGGCAGGTCATGACTGACGATGTTGGACAAAATCACAGTGTCACATCAAAACTATAATTATCAGACCACAGCAAACAGAATGTCATAGCTAGGAAATAATAAAACAAATTGAAGAATGACTTGGGAGATGATTGACACAAAAATCCACTTTAACGCCATTTACATGCTCCCAACATGCTTTGCGGCACTATGGAGGTCCTTAGTGCTGCACCAGCATGTTAGTTTGGCTATATGCTATGCACACATGCCTGGCTCTGTGTGTGATAGACATACCCCCCCCCCCCAAAAAAAAAAATAAATAAATTCAGGAAGGGGGCGACTAGTTTTTCACGACATAGTATTTAAACTTCTTTACCAATCCCAATTCCAAAGAAATTGTGATGTTGTGTTAAACATAAAAATAGAATACAATGATTGGAATTGGGGTTGCACTTTGTGTGGGCACATGTTCAGAAATATGCCTGTTGTTTTATTTCCTGTTGACTGACTGACCCCGTGGGAGCTACATACCGACAAATGAGAAGACTTACAGGCTTGGTGGCCTTGCAAAGTGTTTTGAGCTCAGAGCGGCGCTCCTTGACGTAGCCAAAATCCGCCTGCTTCCAGAAAAGATCCTGAGCTGCTTCCAGTGAATCTACCCTAATGGTACATAAATGTGAACACAACTAAAAAAAAAACTCACAGTACATACTGGAATCAAAAAGATTTATTTAAACAAATGGTTTGAAACGTTATATGAGAAGTAATACCATCCAGAGTCAACTTTGGTGCAAATGGGATAGCTGAAGCGATTCTTTCGTTCACAATTCTTCTCATAACCCCAACAGGAAGATAAATTCTGCTTGGCAAATTGCTGTTTAAAAAAAAAAAAAAAAGTACTTTAATTTGGGGAATTTTGCATGGTCAAAAAACATGAATAAAATAATTCCTGACCCAATTTGGCTTGAGTTTGTGGCATATTTTGTAACAACTAAAATGTTAGAGTAATCCCTCTCTACTTTGCGGATCACCCATCACGGATTAAGTGCATTTGCAGGCTAGAGAGATCCAGCCTGGAGTTAGTTATATGAAAGATTGTTTTTCATTTAGTTGCATAATAAATCTGCATACCCAATAGTCACTAAGGAGAAGGAGAAAAAGATCTCTACAGGTTGGCCAGACAGAGATAAAGAGATGGGAAGAATGTGCAGCAGGTAACGGTGACTAAGGATAGAGATGGAAATGTGTTGACTGGTGCTAGTAATGTGCTAAATAGATAAAGAATACTTTGAGAAGTTGATGAATGAAGAAAATGAGAGAGGAGTAGAAGAGGCAAGTGTGAAGGACCAAGAGAGGAACTGTTATACTGCATGCGTAAGTCTGGTGTGGCAGAGAAATATGTTAGAATAGTATAGGACATGTATGACAGCAGCAGAACAATGGTGAGGTGTGCCGTAGGTGTTACAGAAGAATTTACAGTGAAGAAAATAAGTATTTGAACACCCTGCTATATTGCAAGTTCTCCCACTTAGAAATCATGGAGGGGTTTGAATTTTTCATCATAAGTGCATGTCCACTGTGAGAGAGATAATCTAAAAAGCAACATCTAGAAATCACAATGTATGATTTTTTTTTTAACGATTTATTTGTGTAATACAGCAGCAAATAAGTATTTGCACCCCTAAGAAAACTAATGTTAATATTTGGTACAGTAGCCTTTGTTTGCAATTGCAGAGGTCAAACATTTCCTGTAGTTTGGTTTGACCAGATTTGTCAAGCTGGTCGGCAATTTCTCCGTAGCCCTTTCCAGTCATGTGTAGTGGTACAATTTTGTCTCTGGTGTCTTTGGTCTTGGCCATGTTACAAGTTTGAGTCTTACTGATTGTATGGGGTGGACAACTCTTTATGCAGCTAACGACCTCACACAGGCACATCTGATTCAGGATAGTACATGGAGTGGAGGTGGACTTTTAAAGGCAAACTAACAGGTCTTTGAGGGTCAGAATTATAGATGATAGACAGGTGTTCAAATACTTATTTGAAGCTCTATCACAAATAGTTAAAAAAAATAAAATCATACATTGTGATTTCTGGATTTTTCTTTTTAGATTATGTTTCTCACAGTGGACATGCACCTACAATGAAAATTTCAGACCCTTCCATGATTTCTAAGTTGGAGAACTTCAAATATAGCAGGGTGTTCAAATACTTATTTTCTTCACTGTAAGATGGAGCTGGGCCTGCATCAGGGATAAGCTCTGAGCTCTTTCCTCTTTGCTGACAGATGAGGTTAGACATCAATCCCTTTGGACCATGATGTTTGCAGATGATATTGTGATAGGCAGTGAAAGCAGGGAGCAGGCGGAGGAACAATTAGAAAGATGGAGGCATGCACTGGAAAGGAGAGAAATGAAGATTAGCCAAAGTAAAACAGAATATATGTGCGTGAATAAGAGGGGCGGAGGGGGAAGCGTGAGGCTCCAGGAAGAAGAGATAGCGAGGGTGGACGACTTCAAATACTTGGGGTCAACAATCTAGAGCAATGGTGAGTGTGGTAAGGAAGTGAAGAAACGGGTCCAAGCAGGTTGGAACAGCTGGTGGAAGGTGTCTGGTGTGTTCTGTGACAGAAGAGTCTCTGCTAGGATGAAGGGCAAAGTTTATAAAACAGTGGTGAGGCCGGCCATGATGTACTGATTAGAGACGGTGGCACTGAGGAGACAACAGGAAGCAGAACTCCAGGTGGCACTTGGTATGAACAGGTTGGATAGGATTAGAAATGAGCTCAGAGGAGAAGCCAAAGTTGGATGTTTTGGAGACGAGGTTCAAGAGAGCATACTTCGATGGTTTGGACATGTCCAGAGGCGAGAAAGTGAGTCTATAGGTAGAAGGGTGCTGAGGATGGCCAGGTAAAAGAGCGAGAGAAAGACCAAAGAGAAGGTTGATGGATGTTGTGAGGTAAGACATGAGGGCAGTTGGGGTCAGAGAGGAAGATGCAGGAGAGGCTTACATGGAAAAAGATGACACACTGTGGTGACCCCTAACGGGACAAGGAAGGAAGGAAAAGAAGAAGACCTAATAGTTACTAATTGTCCAGTTTTTGATATTTCCCTAAAAAAAACATAAACCTCACATTTTCAAACCTTCTTGCTTGAGGTTTATTAACATTTTAGCACTAAGGCATTAAAGCACTGTGGTTGAATTTGAAAATTTGACACCTAAAAATTCTGCACACCACATCTTTCTTTCTTCTTTGGGGTATTTTTTTCTTCAAGAAAAGATACAGTTATGCAGTAACTTACTACTCAGTTATCATGCCACCATTTAAAATGGACATTTCATACTTTCTACAATTTGTCATCATCATTACAGTCTTATTTAGAATTGTGGAGGTTTATAAAGGCAAAATCCAAAACCAACTTTTGACATAAATGTAGAATAGTCTTTCAATTCATCAAACTGAATGCATTTTTCTTGACTTAACTGAATTTCTGGAGTTGTTCAAGAAAGATTCATTGATTTTTCTATTTTGAAATGAAATATAGTAGTTGGTCTCTCAGACCATCTAATATGATCAACCTCTAATGTAACACATTTTTAAAAGTTCCATGTTTTAGCTATTTCCAGATAGTCAGAAGAGTGAATGAAATTCAACCCAGTTGAGAAATTGCTGTGTTAAAAGTATGGTTATTATGACAAAGCACATATCTTACTTTAAAAGGACAGTGTGGGTCAAGCCTGCACTGCTTGGCGACCTTCTTGTTGTTGTACAGAAAGTAAGGTACGTGATCCGGCGCCAGGGAAATGCTGCTATAGTTGAACGTTGGTGCTGATGGCTTGTGGTTGCTGTTCTCACTGGTGACCACAGCAGCATGAAAGACTATATCCAACACGCTCAAGAGCAGCATAGCAGGAATCACAGTGGCATACATGTGGGCTGCTCAAAACTGAGGTCAAGAAAAAGAGAAAAACACAGTGACCGTAAGTATGATTAGGAAGAGCATAACCCTCCAAGCCACACTGGAAGAATATGTGGGCATGGGAGGTGTGTGGGAACTAAATTCCAATCAGATATGAGTCACATCAGGAAACTACCTTCTGCAGGAAGTACTGCTGAGCTCTTTCCGACTTTTGTTTGGGTAATCAGACCTAGAAATACATAAGCAAAAAAAATTTGAAGGCTTCATGCCGCTACAGTGTAGAGCTGATATTTAGAGACGTAGTAATTCCATGACAAATGCAAGTATTTAACAAGTGAAGTATTGACTTTTAAATTTCCATATGGCTGCAATGTAGTCATATAATGGACATCAGTACATTTTCTATAGTTCTTGTGCTCATTATGGTGCAGATAAAATGGAGCCTATTGATGCAGACTTTGTGCAAGAGACAACGTACACCCTGGACTGGTCACAAGTCAATCACAGGGCACATATAGACAAATATATTATTGGGCAATTTAGACTATGCAAAATCCTTGCAAGTACTGAGATTATAGGCCAGCATGCCAAAATTGGGTTGATGGATGGAGGATTTAAGACAATTGGAAAATGAGGGTACCAATCTCACAACAGTTGATAACTCTAGGTTAACCACCAAACTATCTCACAGTGTTGCCGACTAATATTGATCTTTTTATTTCTATACCGCCTGTCGTCATTAGTCACAACTGAACTAAACCCTATCCCAAATGATTTTGAGGCAGGGTGCCCCCTGGAATGGACTCCAGTGCATATTATAGACTCACATTCACACACACATGGAGAGCTTATCATCTCCTAATGTGCATGTTTTTTGGAATGTAAGTCGGAGCATCAGGAAATACCCTTGAAGAGATGTAAGCTCCACAAAGGAGTACAAAATTCGAACCCACAACCGCTTGACAGAGACGCCGTGCTGACTACCACCACAAATTTTTCATTGGTACAGTCAACCATGTCCGTACGCACAAACTATCTTCAAGATAACATAAAACGCCCCTTCACAGTAAGTACTACAAATGTCTTAACAGTTCGGTCTTCTTCTCGCACTTTAATACTGAGTGGGGGCTGGTGTTGATTTTGAAGGGCCAATGTTGTCAAACTTTAACTATACGTTAAGTAATAAAGTATTCCTTAGCTAGCGTGCGCTTGTCTCGGTAGAATATTTGGTTACAAACGTTTATTTGTTCGTGTTCCCATGTAGTTTCCTACGGTAAACGTGAGTAGTAAAAAGAGAGTATACGAAGCTATCAAGACGCTAATTCAATGGAACGCTAATGAGATGCACCATAGTGGAAAAAAGAACCGCGCGTACAATAATATGTGTTGTACGAATAAAGGTTCATGCACAGCAGCACAAAGTCAATTGTCACCTATAATGTGTTGCGATGAATTGAAGGATTGTCACGTTTACCTGAATACACAACTTAATTTTCGCCGAAATGAAGCGCAGCTGACCGCGGTGGTCGCCATAACACCGGAAACCGGCATGTAGTGAAGCACCACTGGCGCAAGGGGCGCAAGTTTCCACATTCTAGTGTGGGCGGGACCACACTGCACAGTCTAGAAATGTGGATACATAGTGTTTAACGTCACTTAAATGAGGGACTTTTACTGGGAACGTTGTGGAATGTGCACAACAGTGCTGTTGGAAATTATGTTTTGTTTTGTTTTTGTATTTAACTGCTTTTAATCACATAAAGCACATTGAGTTACCTTGAGTATAAAAAGTGCTCTACAAATAGATGTACTTTTCTTTGCTCCACTTCATTTGTTCGAAAATTCTTTCCCGGTGACCTAGTGACACAAAGTTTCCACTAGATGGGAGAACAATAAAAAGAAATAAACCTTTGTATCCACCTGTTTCCATTCCACCAACAGAGTACAGGTAACATACTGTATTTCAGTCAATGAGAATTTTGCACTCATAGATTCATAGAAGACATGGGGAAATTATTTTGAGGCCAAATTCATGCCTAATTTCTACATCAAAAATAATATTCCTTGTTATATTACATAATTACATTCTAGTTCCTAGATAAGTCAATTTTGGGTTTTCATTTGTGTAGTAAAAAATACAGAAATGTGTGAATTGTTTTACTGTATCTCCATTTTAAGTTTTACTTTTTTAATTTACAACATAATTTGAGATTTTGACACTAATCTATTATGTTGAGATGTACAATTGGGCCTCCCGAAACAGCTCTATATATTTGTACATCTTTGGCATTCATTCTCATCAGTGTGCAGGAGTCTGAGTGCAGACAATCCAAAATTTAGAAAAGTTGATCCCAACCACTATGATCCAATTTAACTGAATTGGTCCAAAAAATTATCTTTGTCCAAAAGGTGATAGGAACAATACTCTTCCACTAGAGGACAGAAAATGAATTCCATGAATGGCTTTTATTCGACAGGCTATCTTCCGCTATGTAAAGGAGAAAATTGAGACAAGATCATTTCACGACTGCATTTGCTCTGCATAAAGGTCGGAAGCAAACTTTTGGTGTGAAAGTAACTTAAACTTGAACGAGTTCTTTTCCACTGCCAAGAATTTTTTTTTTTTTTCCCCACGATTCAAATGTTTATTCCTTTACAATGATAGTTTAAATGCCACACGTTTAGATTACAAGATCAAACTCTGGAATGTCTGTAAAGCAATAATATAATGTCTATGTACATATTTTAATATTTCCTAAAAACAAGAAAGCACTATGTACAGTGTAAAAGCTTTCACCATCTCAATTGCAAATACAGAGAGAAAACATGGATAACAAAATTGAAGGGAAATAAACTACAAATTCTCAGTGATGGGCCACCAAAAGCTGTTACAAAAGCCTAACATTTTGGTGAGAATTGACTAACAGGTCTCGATATCTTTCCTGGTTGAGGAACGTCATAGTTGACAAACCTCTTCCCGGATATAGTGTCAGATGTAGTTTCCTTGAACAAAATCTTTCAAATAACAGTTAAAATGAGATAAGCGCTGGATGCTGGCAAAAGCTGGAGCCGTTTTTTTTTTCCTTAATTCACTGCAACTTAGCCTGACCGGTTAAGCCTAGAATCCTTATGTTGTTCTTTTTAATATTTATCATCTGAAAGTATAAAATGTGTACAGTCAGTGTATCCTTCATCCTGATTGGGTACTAGATAATGTATACTATGCATTTTCACCAACATCCCTGCTTAAATATTGTATTATTAACAGAAATAAAATAATTTATAATAAAGGTGTTTTTTTAAGCCCACATACAATCAAAGTGCAATAGATTTATTTCTGGTTCTTCAGCAGTTCATCAATTTGGGCTTTGAACATGCTTTTAACATCTTCAAGGTCCAGGCGCAATTCCTCTGCCTCTTCAGCTTTTTCTCCATACATCTGCAAAATGGTGTTGTGCCTCTGCTCCAGATCCTGAAAGGCAAATAAATCCACATGGATAAAAATCTCAAAATCGATCCATCCACCCATCCATTTTCTTAGCCGCTTATCCTCACAAGGGTCACGGGAGTGCTGTAGCCTAACCCAGCTGCCAACGGGCAGGAGGCGGGGTACACCTTGAACTGGTTGCCAGACAATCGCAGGGTACATCGAGACAAACAGCTGCACTCACAATCACACCTAGGGGCACTTTAGAGTGTCCAATTAATGTTGCATGTTTTTGGAAAGTGGGAGGAAACTGGAGTGGCCGGAGAAAACTCTGAACATGCAAACTCCACACATGCAGGGCCGGGATCCAACCCGGGACCGCAGAACTGTGAGGCCAACGCTTGCCAGCTGACGCACCGTGCCGCCCAAAAGCCTCACAATCCCGAAAAAAAATTCTCTACATTACTTAAAGGATTCGCTCACCTGCCTTTACTCACATATGAACTTAAGTGGCATCCCATTCCTAACCCATAGGGCTCAATATGTCGTTGACGCACCTTTTGCAGCTCTAACAGCAATGCTTCTGGAAAGGCTGTCCATACAGGTAAGGAGTGTGGTAATTTTTTTTTTCCATTCTTCCACAAGCGCATTTGTAAGGTCACACGCTAAAGTTGGACGAGAAGGCCTGGCTCTCAGTCTGTGCTCTAATTCATTCCAAAGGTGTTCTATCAGGTTGAGGTAAGGAATATGTGCTGGCCAGTCAAGTTCATCAATGCCAAACTCTCTCATCCATGTCTTTATTGACCTGGTTTTCTGCAACAGTGCACAGCCATGTTATAAAGGGAAGAACGCTTCCCACAATGTTGGGAGCATTGATTTGTCCAAATATTGGCTCCTTAGTCCAGTGAAAGAAACTCTGAAGGATTCAGCATACCAAGAGCTTATGGAGAATTCCACCCTCCCAACTTTGTGGGATCAATTTGGGGAAGGCTCCTTCTTGTTCCAACATGACCGTGGACTAATTCACAAACGCGTGACTGTTGTCTGTCTCCATGTGGCCTGCGATTGGCTGGGCATCAGTTCAGGGTGTACCCTCCCGAGTGCCGATGACAGCTGGGATAGGCTCTAGCACTCCTGCGACCCTTGTGAGGAAAAGCAGCTCAGAAAATGAAAGGATGGGTAGCTGTGTGTAAATAGTGGCCATATGTCACATTAAACCTTTTTGACTAAGAAAGGGATGTCACTTCAGATCATATGTGAGTCAAGCCAGGTGACCGAATGCTTTTGACAATATAATGTCAAAGGGGGTTCGTATTTGAAGTATATTTCAACAGTCCGCACCTTCAGTTGAATTCTCAACTTGGGGATTTCCGTAACCTGCTCCTCCATCTCATCGTTTTGATTGGTGAGTCGAACCATCTCTTCAGCCATTAAAGAACGACTCCTCTCCAGACTAGAAATCTCAAGCTAACATGGCAAGAAAGCAAAGTGTTTAAGAGAAACATTTACAATGAGTGTTGGCAGTTATTCTCCATGTCTAGTTAGTGAATCCCTTTAAATAAAAAAAAAATGACAATCTTGTCTGGAATTATGCTGATTGTTACCTGTAACTGTGCTATCTCTCCTTCCCTCAGTTTGAGTTGAGACTGCATATTCTCTATGATGGTGGAGCCACCAGACAGCCGAGCAGCTTCATACAAGTTACTGCCATTCATTGAGAAAGACATGGTCCCACCCCCCACTGTCTGGTCTAAAGAGTCATCCTTAGGACAGAAGAAAAAAAGTAAAATGAGCCAAGCTCCACAAATACAACAAAAATATGATGACTACCAAATATCCTCAAAAAGTGGCTGGGCCATATTGGTTAACACAACTGCAGAGAGTACAGGGGGAGCCCATTTGCACTTTTACATATATGGGACAGCAGTCAAAATTTGGACAGAGATTCTCATTCAATAGCAGGACAAAGTGTTTTATTACAGCATTGAGTGACATTTCTGATCACTTCATTTCTAGATTTTAGTTTATTTATTATGAAGTATTAAAAAAATGTTCTTAATCCAATGCTGAGTTATCAGATGCGGGACTCGGTATCGCAGATCAGCTGTCACTTTCAAATGACTCGGACTCAATATAATTTTTTTTTTTTTTTAAAAAGTGATTCAGACATCCCTACATTGAAGCGACTGAAACCTAAAACCATGAGAAAAGATACTTTCCAACCAAGAACAGAACCTGTTACATGCACGAGAAATAGAGTCAAGCCACCTATTTAATTGGAGGCCACTATTTGAGGAAACTGTCTCATTTGTGGAACTAGTGTGTACCTGTAAAAATACAGAAGAGTGCAAACCAGCATTGTCAACCCCACCTACGGAGCTGGAGCGGGACAGTGAGGGTGTGGAAGAAGCTGGCGGATCATGGGTGATGCTCTTCTGCTCCTCAACAGGAAAAACAGGAAAACAGTAAAGAACACAACTAAGAGACGATAATAAACAGTATTAAATTGAATAGAGCAGTATCTAGTATTCTCCAAAACCTTTTCCTTGAGTGCCTCTTGTGCCAAATAGCATTTTTTCTTCTCCTGTTCCACCTTCATTTTCTCCATTTCTAGTTGATTGGTAAGGAGTAGCTGGTAGAGGACAAAGAGGCACATACTGTAAGTAAAAAGACACTTTATAAAGAACACCACCAACAAGTGGAGGGAAGAACACAATACCTTTTCTTTTTTTGCTTCTTCAAGCATGCGACAATGTTCTCCTCGCAGATTTGCTAGTTCGATTTGCTCCCTACGTTGAAATAAGTCATAAGTCACTTAACCTGGTTAGTCAAGACTGAATGAAACACGACACTTGTCACTACAAGTAGCATTAAGAGTGTCAAAACTAATATGCAATGCGTATTAGACATAGCACCATAACCACAAATACGTTGCAAATACATCACAGCCATGTATTCATGATCTTGAGTAGACAGCCATGTATTAGTCTGAAGAAAAAGAGTGATTTTATTCTTCAATGAGAAAAAGAAACACTATTATCAAAGTATTTGTGTTCCAATCCAACGTGGTGACTCATCCTGAGTCAATGAATGTTTTAAACTACCTGAGATTTCCCAGCAATGTTGAACTCACTATTGCTTTTGTCCATTGCTCTCTCCCAGTACCTGCTTTATTGGACACGGAAGTGCATGAAAACAAATTCAAAGGAAAAAATGAATGTTTAGGAGATCAGGAAACAAAAACTAAAATTTATATGTGGATTACAAGGTTTCACCGGATGTTTCGATTCTGAACAACAATAAAACAGGAATAAGATTACCCATAACGTTAAACTGGCCTACATTTACACTGAGGTTTTTTGTGCTTCTTCAAGGATCTCAAGCAGAAAGCCCAGCCACTTCCACTGTCAGGCATGCCTTATTTGCCAACTGACATGCAAGCATTATGATGACACCTTTAATCTCCGCACCACATTGCATTAATCCAAGCAAATCAACTCTCCACAAATCCGTAGCATCAGGTGTGGATAAGGGGTGTGATGTAAAAAAGTCATTTTCAACCATTTAACCCTTCAGTTAAAGTTGCATTTTGTTACTTTAATTGTTATGGTCATGAAGAATAATCTGCACCTAGTATAATGTGCCATTACTGCATGTCTCTGAGCTGTAGGATTTTAAGAATCAGATTTCATTCCAACTAAATATGTGGAGAAATAAGACATTGCAATCCACTTTGTAATAATACGATTACAGTAGTCTACAACCAAACAATTTTGTATTTATGTGTTTGTAATATTTTATTTAGGCAACTAGCTAATTTCAAGCAAGCAAACTCAAAACTGCTTACATCCCAAAATGCCTTTGACCGATTTGAGAGATGTTTGATGTAGCTATACTTTCCAAGTAAAAAAAAAAAAAAAACAAAAACGTTATGGTGGTTAGATTTTTAATCTGTACTGTAATACCTGCTGCTGTCATCTTCGAGTTTCTCTCTTCTGCACTTCTCAGTCTCTAAAAGTGCCAGGGATCTGACCTTCTCCTGGCGTAAGAGGGTATTTTGGGACTCAAGCGAGACCAACTGGCACTTAATGGAGAGCAGTTCTTCTGTCGCTGAACGTTCCTTTTCAATTGCAACGGCCAGTTGAGCCTCAGCCTCAACTGAAAGAGTGCAAGGGAGGATAGAACAAGAATAAGGTCACAATTAAACACCAAATCAGTTTTCTATACTACAGCGCACACCTGTTTTTGTTAAACGCAAAAACACTAAGTAGCTTGAAACTGAATTCCCCTTATGGATGAATAAAGTTACAATAAGAATATAAATGTACATCCATCTATCTAACCAGCCCTCCATTCGTCAAGCTTGACCGTAAATATTTTTTTTTCTGCATGACTGAACTTCTTCATAACTGAATCATGTCAACAGCCAATTAATTCTGCAGCCGTTAACATACAAACCCTCTTGGAATCCTGTACAAGACCTCTCATCTTAATTCTCTACAGGCATTGTTTGTAAATTGTGCTAATAATACAAAAACAAAAGTGTAAAGAATCATGATCATTTCTACTATATACCAGCCAAAAATATTTTTAACTGACTTTGCTACCTACCTGCCCCATTTCTCTTATATATATATATATATATATATATATATATATATATATATATATATATGTAAATATATACAAACACACGCACACACAATTTTTTCTCCGACATACACACGATGTTCGTCCGTAGACACCAACATTTCATAAGGACTAAAACAAAACAGCAAACAGTATAAACAAACAATGAGATGAAAATACAACTTAATGACTTGCCACAAGAAATAATTTCATAAAGTTGGTTCCCCAAAATAATTACTATATGCACATATTGATGTGTTCCCCACATGCACTAAAAATATTCAACTCTTACCAAGCCTATCAGAGATGCTTTTCTCTAGTTTTTCCCAGGATGCTGTTTGTCCACCAAGTGAAGCCTGCAGGTTCTCAATTTGACGTAGCAAGGGTCTTGTTGCTGAGGTAACGCTTTGACTGAGCTCCTGGTTCCTTGACTCTGCCTCCTGGAGCCTCTGTGGAAGAAGATTTAGATTTAAAACATGCGGTGTATAAGGAGAACTACTGATGAAGAATGATGCCCAACTTGTTCACGACCACATTACCTGCTGCAATTCATTGATCTCCTCCCTCAAATAGTCTTCTTTTCTTGCCTGCTGTTGCTCTGCTCTCTGAAGTGTCACTCTCAGGTCAGCCACCTGCCCACCATATTATGTGCGCAAAATTACATTAAAATATACTATATGACTAGTAACTGAATGAGCATTCCCACTTTATGCCCCCAGGGTTTAATTTCATTTTCACTCTGTTGTACAAGAAACTGGTAAAGATGTATAAAAAGAGAGAGAATGAGTGTTGAGGCCCTAAGCTGAGGTTGACTCCTTCAGTGAATGTTATCAAATGCATTTCAAGAATGCTACAGATATCTCCAACAACTACATGCAATTTCTTTTTGTCAACAGAAGGACTTCAGCTGAGAACCTCCTGTTTCTACGGCCAAGTCCTTACAGCTTAAGTGCTGCCCCCTCTCAAATCCCTGCAAGCACGAAGACAGATTGGATTTGGATTTTTATACTGATCGTACTGATAAACTTCACATTCATGAAAGAAGGATGAACAAGCAAATGTTCCAAGAGATTCCAGAAAAAAAAACTACTGCCATGAAAATTAAACGAGAGAGAACATTACAACAGGATAATGATCCAAAACATACTGCCAAGTAAACTCACTTGGTTTCAAACCCCCAAAAAATAAAGCTGCTAGAATGGCCTAGCCAAACACATGACTTGAATTCAAACAAAAATTTATGAAAACTGAAACTCAAGGTGGCGGTACAGTGGAGCAGCTGGAGAGCGTTGGCCTCACAGTTCTGAAGTCCCGGGTTCAATCCCGGACCTGCCTGTGTGGAGTTTGCGTGCTCTCCTCGTGCCTGAATGGTTTTTCTCCAGGCACTCCAGCTTCCTCCCACATCCCAAAAAAATGAAATATCAATTGGACACTCTAAATTGCCCCTAGGTGTGATTGTGAGTGTGTCTGTCTCAATGTGCCCTGCAATTGGCTGGCAACCAGTTCAGGGTATACCATGCCTCCTGCCCATTGACAGCTGGGATAGGTTCCAGCACTCCCCGCGACCCTTGTGAGGATAAGCGGTAAAGATGGATGCCAATAGCACCTTCAGAAATACATGCAGTGAGAAAAATGGTGATATATTAAATCCTTATTTTAGCCGGTGTACGGTATGGTACTTTCTGCAACACATAAGAAAACTTACTGATGACTTATTTCTATGTGAAATTGATCTAGTGCATTAAAAGTGATGTATTAGTACCAACATAGCGGCAACAAAGCCAATGTTTCTGATTGGCATTTACGTTTGTAAACGTGTTTAAACCACAAAACGGTGTTACCTGGTTGACTAGAACTTCATTCTGTATCCTGGCCTCCTCCTGGGCCTTCTCAAGAGCCAAATTTTGCAGCTCTTTGGCCTGTATCTCCCTACTCAGAGCTGCTTCTTCAACCTCGCTGGCTCTGCTTGCATTAGCTTTGTGAAGTTCTGCTAGCTCCCTGAAAGCAAAAAGGTTAATGATGACCAAACAAACACTACTTCCAAAAAAAATATGGGTACTCATATCCAAATTTCAAGCATCATTTCAGGATGAACCTGGAATGCACTTTCACGTTTACTTAATGAACTTAATTTGACCATCTCTAACTTTTGAATGCATGTCCAACTGTATAATGTTTAAGTACTTAGTGAAGATGCTCAACAGCAACATTCACAACAGATGTTTGATCCATGAATTGACCACTACATTTTCTGGTTCAACTATGTGGGACTGGTACCAATTGACCCCTCCGTGGATATTGCGCAATACGCGTCACTGACCAATCAGAGGCCAGAGATCTGCATAGAACAAAGCGCGTTTTTGCTCCCGCCATTTTCTCTGACAACATTGAATGGTCCAGTATTGGTTTAGTTAGCGTTTTATCGCGTATTTGGGTTATTTAACAAAAAATATGGTTAAGAGGTGTAGTCACGGACTTTGTAATAGTGACGACATGTATCCTGAAAGGCTAGTTGGTGGAGTTCGATTCGTACCCTTTCCAAAACCGAAGACCCAGTACGAAAAATGCCTTCGATGGGTCAAACTTTGTGGAAGACTGCATCATCAACTAAATCCATCTAATATCAACCGGAACACATGTTTGCACAAAGGTATGCCCTATATTTTATTTTCAATACATGTCTCGTATAAATGAATTCAAAGTTCTTCGCTAGCATAACACTGCTGCGTGTGAACAATTGACACACTTATTCTTTGTTGAGCGATATTTAGCGATGATCAGACTGCACAAACGTATTGATTTCTTGCTGGCTCGCGGCCAGAAGCTTGACCAGACTGTGTTAAGTGCCCTGTACGGAGGGGTCAATTCTTAAAAGTGAAGAACAATACCTCACCATTGTGAGGCTTAAAACAGGATACTCTAAAAGGGAAGTATCCACTGAGCTTTGAGTGCCACAGTGTCACCTGTAGGTTACAAGATGTTGCAAGAGAGACAGGGGGACTATAAAAATAACAGAAAAGAAGTGGATATGCTTGGAAATATATTGGTTGAGTCATGGCTCAAATACCTGTAGTGTATTTTATTTCTTGTTAGAAAAGAGCAAGTTGTGTAAAAGTACTCCAACATTACCAGTTGGAGAGGTGCATTTAAAAGATTAGAAAAGGTCAAATTAAGTTCACCTGTAAATTTCAATGGAAACCCAATACTTTTTGTACTGCATGTCATTCGGGGGGGCAAACTTTTATCATCATGTTCACTAGGCAAAAGCCCCTGAATGGGCATCTAAACTAGCTGTTTTGCAGCTTGCAGTGAGTAAGATGTCGTCATCCACAGGAAAATTTGCCATGCTCCTAGCCTAAAAGCTAAGAGCAACATAACAGAAAAGATTTAATACTAGCCAGAAATTTCATTTGTGTGTGATGCCAGCGTTAAAGTAAGTGATCTAGTCCCAAATAGTCATGAGCAGTAGCAAGAGTAAGTGGATTTTTACTTGTATGAGTTATCCAGAGCTGCCTGGAGACTTCTGTTCTTCTCAAGGAGCTCATCTGAGTCTGCCTGCAGCCTGCTGTGCTCCTTCTCCTGACGATCTACAGCTGAGTTCAGCTTCTTGATGTTGTCTCTATGCTGTTTCTCGACTTCCTCCTTCCCTTCCAAAACCTAAAGAAAAATTGTCAAAATAAGATAATGGCACCTTAATCCTTCAAAAAAAAAACATGATACACGAGTTAATTCATTCCCAAGAGCACCGATGTTGATCCTGACGGTTAACATGACAGTTAAGAAACCAAGAACGAGAAAGTCAATTTGGTAAATTTCCAAAATGACAGAATATTGTGTAACTAAAAATTATAAAGTGCATAAGACCTCCTTATTCATTTTGTATACTATTTAGCTTTGCTATAATTTGTATTACTAACTAGGTTAAGCTGTTGACTGCTGGATACCTTATGTTGTTGACTCTGCTGTATGTCATACCTAGTAAGAATCACCAGATGGTGATTGGTGGTTCATACACGGTTCCTTTCTAAAGTCACTGGAACAAATTTTTGGCACTATTAACCAAGGCCTTAACCAAATACAGCATCCATTTAACCTCCTTAAAAGGAAACTGAAGGGAGAACCCCCAGAAACAAAACAAGAACTGAAAGAGGCTGCAGTCAAGGCCTAGAAAAGCATTTCAAATGAAGAATGGAACAGTATGATGAAGACAATGAGTCACATGCATGATGGAATTATTGCAAGTAAAGGTACATCTGAGTATACCGAGTTCCTCACATATTCCAAAAAGAAGTATGGTTGGTTAATTGAAGACTCTAAATTGCCCGTAAACGTGAATCATAATCAGCTTTATTGGCCAAGTATGTAAATACTGTATCTCTTTGACGAACTTCTTCTCCCTTGTTGAAAAATGCCTGATCTCTATAAGGGTCTGAGTTGTTCTGGAAAGATCCACTTCTAAAAACCTTAGCGTCCAAACTTTGCACTTTTGTTAGGAGATCAATGAAGTCTCACTTCAAAAGCTTTGATTGCTATTTGAGAATATCGAGGGTCCCCTTTTGTATAATGACAGATTTCAGTCGGGTGCTGATTAATGATCTCCAGTATTTTTGAGAGATATTCGACACCTTGTTTTTGGTAGAACACAGTACTTAGGTGGTGTTCTCGCTGCAAAAACGTTTCACATTCTTGACAGCTCCATCACCAACTATTAACATTTGGGGTCCCAATTTTTTCTTGTACGATTTAATTTCGTACCTTTCAGTGGTGGGGAGGGATTAGCATTCTTGGGCAAGGTCTTGTAAAAGTGGCTCAAATCTATTTATAAGACTAATGTCAATATTTTCCATTGACTCACCTCACAAAAACAAGTGGAATGTAATGATTAAGTTCAATATTCCAACACTTTTTCTCACTTGTAATGTGGGTGGGTTCAAACAAAAGGCACGCTAGTTGTTGAACACATCTAGATATAAATAAAAGTTAGAATTGTGAATTTTTGGCATATTAAACTTTGGATCTGAAACCCAAACGTCCATTCCAATACTTTTGGTGGATACTATATTCACCTGATCAGAAAATATCACATCACATGTAAAGTTGTTGACCAGAGATCTTCTATTAGAATGATTTCAATTCAAATTACAAAAAAGTCGCTGCCATTGTCGCGAGTCACATGACCTACGTGCGCGAATGTGACGTGTACCGTACCACAACAAAGGCTCGATTACATGGGACACCATTTATGCCCAGCACTGATTTCTCGTATTTATCGTTATCTGATGAAGTAATAGCAATATCGGTTGATCAGGAAGACGGAGGAATACAGCCATACAGATTTGAACCTGTGGCTGTAATTAATGTTGAATATTTGGATGGTTCTTCGGGCTGATTACTCGGAGGCCTACGCGTGACATAAAGGCATAAACAAAGGCCCTGCGGAGCTCTGGGCCGGCAGCCGCGGATGGTTCTTCGGACGGGAATGACGCGGAGTCTGACGAGCGAGCTCCAGCGTCGGGCCGCGAGCCGAGCTTCCAGGCGGATGAGGCCGTTAGCCACCGGTTGCCGAAGCTAGGCTAAAGGCCTCCGCCGCTACCGAAGTTTGGCTAAAGGCCTCCGCCGTCGCCGAAGCTCAGCTCAAGGCCTTCACCGCCGGCGAAGGGGAGCCGCGAGCTCCGGCGGTGGGCCGCGAGCCAAGCTACGATGTCCGATCAACCGATACTGCGATTTTTTTCATCAGATGAGGATAAATACGAGAAATAGGTGCTGCGCAGAAATGGTGTCCCATGTAATCGAGCCTTTGTTGCAGCACAGTACACATCACATAGGTCATGTGATTCGCGAAAATGGCAGCGCCCCTGAAAATTCGTAATTGTCCATAAAAACCTTCTCAAAACACTATTAAATGAGAGAGGATTTAACATCAGATTGTCAAAATAGGGTTCATATGACATGACCTATTGGATACACTGTTTATGCAAAGCCCTGGATTTCCCCTTGAAGAGCAGTTTAAACAATAACAAAAAACAAAAAAAAGACATTTATAGAAATGTTTAAAGTTAGCTAGTATGGCTAATATGGGTTTAACAGGATACATTTTTTGCAAAACTGGAAGAACTCCCACCTGCTGCAGTTGTCTGAGCTCATCTTCCAGCTCCTTTATTTTCTTCTGTTGCTTGTTAAGTCTTGCGTCACTGTCTTTCTCCTTAACACGTAGTTTCTTGATAATGTTACTGTGCTGAAGCTGTTGCTTGGACAGCTTTTCACCTAAAAGTGAAATGGTACATAAGTAAACACGTCATTACACCTGAGCAGCATTTCACATCTGAACTAATACGAAACTATGATGCATAATGTCTTCACTAATTACTGAAGCACCAACAGCTTTATGCTATGAAATTAGTATGGGATATTTCCATTCCCTTTTTTTCGGTTTGTTTCCCTCTATTGTCGCGTCATCTTTCGCTCTTTAAAATAAGCAATTAGGGACAAAAACATAGAGCGTTGCGGTCCACTCAGGAGGGAAAGCCTTCTAACCAATTTCCTTCTTGGCAGTTGCGTTACCGCTTCCAAATACTAACGAACCCTATTAACTTAATATTCATTCATCAATATTTAAGCTAAAAGTTAAATATTGTTAAAATACAGTAGTTATTTGTGATCATTTTATCTAAGGATGCCAAACATACAAGGAATTTGTCTCCAGTAGTTGGAGCCCCTTGAGTACGACATACATGATGACAAAGATATAGTCAATTGAGACATAAAGACATTGTGGTAACCAGTCACGCAGAAATAAAGGTTGCTAGTAATCTGGCAGTCGCTGATGGTGTAGTGGTACACATGCATGCCTTTGGTGCGCGTAGCGTGGGATCGATTCCCGTTCAGTGATGGCGTCGATATCTGCCCTGCAACTGACTGGCGACCAGTTTCGGGTGTAGTGAGCCTTTCGCCCAAAGCGAGCTCGGATAAGCTCCAGCTTTCCCGCAACCCTTTTGAGGATAAGCATCTTAAATAATGGCGCAAAGATTTCAATGACCTGACAGTCATCTGGCAATGATGCAACTTTTTTTTTTTTTATGTATTACGCAAAGGATGTAGATTCCTCTAGCATTTAATGCCAAATAGACCAATACTCCAGTGCAATGACCACTGTGCAAAGGGCACTAGAACTTCAAGGAATGTATGCAGTTCAAAGTGACTATTCATGGGACAATCTGGGGCAATGCCGATTATGCAAGTATTGCAGATGCTCTGCAAAACTCTGATTCCTTTACCTACCCATTGATGAAGCACAAGATTAGTGTTTGTGACAATGCTGAGACAATGTTTGTGAATTTTGACCCAATTCATTTTAATGTAATGTTCTTAGTTTGAGCTTTTGTGAAGTTTTAGCTCAATGCTAAAATGAAAATGTGACTATTTCATGTTTCTTTCCATGACGACAACAATGTATGTTGTATTTTTGTGTCATTCATCTGTTCTTATGTTAGTTTGAAGACTAATGTACAGGCTAAAAACCATCAACCCAGCGTTGAAATTGGTATCTGCCTCAATGTTGGGATACACCTATTTCATTGCTTCATACTAACACAACTGACTTCACTGAGGTTCCGCATGGGCAGTTTCAGGAGATAATCTTGTACTGGTGTGTTTGACAGAGCGAAAATATGTCTTTGGAAACAAAGTTACACAGTAAAACTTAAACCATAAACTGAAGAATAATCCCCGAGAAAGCTGTTTTAGAAAGACTACGAAAGGTAACTTTTTTGGGTTTGGCAGAGGAAAACTATTGCGGTAAAACTGAGTATAGTATGTCCCACTGTAAATACTCTATTTAGTTTTTCCAGTGCATTTACAGTCTTACCTTCTTCCAGCAGGCCTCTGATTTGTTCCTCTTTTTCTTTGATGATCTCCAACGTAACACTGGAGTTGAGTCTTGCAGAAAGTTCCTCTCGCAGACCCTTAATTTCCTGTGAAGATATTACACCCTTGAAACAAACACCCGCTGGAGATTTCCCCAATAAAGAAGACTTCTTTTAATAGACATTACTAAACTCAATGCATATCATGCTTTAAGAGGTAGTTGAAAAAAAATGACTAAATTCAAAATTACCTTCTTGGCTATATCTCTCTCTTTGCAAGCTAGCTGAGCTTTCCTCTCAGTGTCTGCTATGCGCTGTGTAAATTCATCCTTCAAGGACTGAACTGTGGAGCTCTCTTCCTTCAAGGTTATAACTTCACTGAAGGAGGAACACACCCATGAGTGTCACATCTCATTGTCACAAAGTATGCAACCTGACTGCCAAAAGACGTTTGGAAATGAATGTATGGTCATGATTTTTCGTGCAAAAATAGATTTAATCCCATTAATCAGAATCACCTTTATTTTGCCAAGTATGTCAAAAAAACAAAACGAATTTGGTATTTCGAGGCTGTCTAGTACAACAACAAGTCAACTGACAGAGACTTTTGAGACATAAAGACATTGTGAGAACTTCCATCAATCATTTTCTAAGCCACTTCTATTTTTGAGCATGAGGCAGGGTACCCCATGAATTGCTTGCCAGTCAATCGCAGGGAATATATGAACAAACCATTCACACTCACATTCACACCTACGGGCAATTTAGAGTCTTCAGTTAACCTGCCATGCATGTTTTGGGGATGTGAGAGGAAACTGGAGTGCCCGGAAAAAACTCATGGATATAAGGGAAGAACATGCAAACTCCACACAGGCGGCGCCACAATTTGAACCACAGACCTAAGAACTGTGAGGCAGACACTCTAACCAGTTGTCCAGCGATTGCAAGAACAGTCATGAAGAAATAAAAGGTTGATAGTATCTTTTTTTTTTTTACACTTGTGCAAAAAGATGAAGAGTCCTCTAGCAATTAGAGCAGTTTGAATGACTAATAGAGCGATAGTCCACTGCAATTAATACTATGAAAAGGGCGCCAAGACTTCAAGAATGTATGCAGTTTCAAGTGACTAGTACAGTGCCATGACCGTCTGAGTTCTGTTTTTGGCATCCCAGGCGCAAAGGTTTAAAATCATCAAACCAATTGTAATATCACTTACTAACAACCCAAGGAAATACAAAATGCAGTTTTCAAATGACAATTCAATTTATTAGGCCCCAAAATAATTCCAAACATTTATGACCCTTTGTGAAAATATAATTGTACATTGTAACTGGTTGTGCCACCCTCAAGAGCAATAACTTAAATTAAGCATTTGCGATAATTGGTGATGAGTCTTTCACATCACTCTGGAGGAATTTTATCCCAACTCTTCTTTGCAGAATTGTTTCAACTCCGCCAGAGTGGAGGATTTTCTAGAATGAAGTCCCCATTTTGGTCACACCATAGCACCTCAATTGACCCCTCCGGACAGGGCACTTAACCACGCCTCCTGAAGTGACGTCACGCCACGTGCGCTGACGTCAGACAAACAACTAGCAAAAATATCGGCGCAGCAAGAAAAGAATAGAGCGAAACTGTCCGATTTACCGGCTGATTTCTCACTCGCATTCTTAGCTAACAGTGAAATATCGTTGAAAAGCAGACAGCAGGGCTTCAAGTATTTCAGCGAGGGGTATTTCAATGGTATTTACATGCATATCGACGGAGAAACCATTGATATTAGCGCGAGATCTTTTCGGAGTCAGAGGAAGACCGAGAAGCCACATAAAATAATATACTATAACCCAAAGACGAATTCGTCATTGACGGTTTCCTATTTTCGTGTTACATATCACACTTGTGTGCAGAATCTTTATATGTATCTGTATAGCCGTTTGTGAACCACCGTATGAAGGAAAAGGTGGCGAGGCTTGATTTACGAGTTGTTTCTCTCGTTTTCTTTGTGTAACGTCACGCGCTCCCCTCAATAATTATTCTTGAATGAATGCCGAACCTACGTAAGTCCCGACCGAGTACGACAATCACTACTTTAGTGTCCTCAAACATCCTTCCTTCAGTCTTGGTGTCTCGGTGCACGTCGAAGGCTTTTAGGACTGCTAGTCCGGTTTAGCTTAGCTCACCACCGAACAGAGACACGTTTGTGCAGTCAGATCATCGCAAAATATCGCTCAACACAGATCAAGTGTGACAATCATTCACACGTAGCTATATTATGCAAACGAAGAACTGCTAATTCATTTATATGAGACATGTATTGAAAATCAAATATAGGGCATACCTTCGTGCGAACATAGTCCGGTTTACCGTAGCCGCGAACAAAGGGACACGTTTGTGCAGTCAGATCATCGCAAAATATCGCTCAACACAGATCAAGTGTGTCAATCATTCACACGTACCTATATTATGCAAGCGAAGAACTGCTAATTCATTTATATGAGACATGTATTGAAAATCAAATATAGGACTTACCTTCGTGCAAACATATCTGTTCCGGTTGATGGAGTCAGTTGATCATGCGGTCTTCCACTAAGTTTTATCCATCAAAGACATTTTTCGTACTCGGTTTTCTGTTCCGGTTGATTCTAGATGGATTCAGTTGATGATTTGGTCTTCCACAAAGTTTGATCCATCAAAGACATTTTTTGTACTGGGTCTTCAGTTTTGGAAAGGGTACGAATTGAACTCCACCAACTAGCCTTTCAGGATACCTGTCGTCACTATTATAAAGTCAGTGACTACACCTCTTAACCATATCTATTGTTAAAGAACCCAAATACGCGATAAAATGCCAACAGAAGCTATACTGGACCATCCAGTGTTGTCTGAGAAAACTGTGGGTCGAAAAAAGGTTTATGCAGATCTCTGGCCTCTGATTGGTCAGTGACGCGGATTGCGCAATTTCTACGGAGGGGTCAATTTGATTTAAATCTGGAATTTGACTTGGGCACTCCAAAACCCTATTTTTATTTTTTTTGCCATTCAAAGGTGGACTTGCTGGTGCGTTTCAGATCGTTGTACTGCTGCATGATTCAAAAGCGCTTGAGTTTTAGGGCATGAACTGATGGGTGGATGTTCTCCCTCAGGATTTTTTGGTATACAGCAGAATTTATTGTTCCATCTACTACACCAAGTTGTGGTGGTTCCAAAGAATCAAATCACCCCCTGACCATCACACTGCCACTACCATGCTTCACTATTGGCATAATGTTGTCTTTATCAAATGGTGTGCCATTTTTAGACCAGATACGACGGGCTGCGCACCTTCCAAAAAGTTTAATTTTTGACTCGTCGTTCCACAGAATGTTTCTCCAAGTCTTGAGGATCATCAAGATGTTTTTGGGAAAATGTGAGACAAGCTTTTGTATTCTTTGCTGACAATGGGGGGGTTTTGCCTGGGAAATCTCGCACGGATGCCATTTTTGGCCAGTGTCTTTCTTATGGTGGAGTCATGAACAATGACCTTCACTGAGGCCAGCGAGGCCTCCAGGTCTTAGGTACTGTTCAAGGTTCTGTTGTGACCTCCTGGATGGGTCGTCACCCCACTCTTGGAATAATTATAATTACTGAAAAGGTTTGCCACTCTACACAGTTTTCTTCATTTGTGGATAATAGCTCTGTCAGTTGTTCCCTGGAGCCCCAAATCCTTAGAAATGGCTTTGTAGCATTTTCAAAACTTACCTTTCCCAAAATTGTGGTTAGTCACAGTGACTTTGTGATTTAACAGTGTGTGTGTGTGTGTGTGTGTGTGTGGGGGGGGGGGGGGGTACAGGTATAAAGGTTTTGATTTTTTCCTGTCCATTAATAAATGGAATTGTCATTTGAAAATTGCATTTTGTATTTCCTTGAGTTGTCTCTGAGTGATATGAAAATTAGTTTGATGATTTGAAACCTTTGTGTGTGATAGAAATCTAATATTTTTTCACGGCACTGTAGTACAATACACACACAATGCGCAATGTCAACTGTGCAAATTTTGCAGGTACTGCAGAGAAGGTTAAAGTTATTAATAAAAATATTCAGATATGATAGTCAATCTCAGTGCTTTCTGACCCACATAGTTTATAGTGTCAGTACCCTTTACTCACTCTCTAAGATTGTCACACTCTTCCTCCAGTCTAGCCTTCTCCTTGCTGACTGCCAGCAGCTGGGACTCTCTCTTTTCAAGGCAGTCAGACAGTTCATTAATGGCCTATAGCAACAACAAATTTGGATTCACACCAGAAATGCTTCATTTCTAAAAAGTATATATAATGGATGTGGTTACCTTTTGAAGCTCAAAAATCTGAACTGTTGAGACACCATTTGTCTCTTCTGTGATTGGCAAAAATAACTTTTCTTCTGCATTTGAGCTGTCAGACTGTGCAACAGTCACCCTTAATTCCTTTTCCTGCTCGTTCAACTGTTCAGGTTGTTCACAATTCACAGGCGTGACACTCCGTCCACTCTCCTCCATCTCATCCACAGACTGCTCTCTCAAGGTTCCAGTGAAACATTCCTGCTTCTCTTCTTCCACCTCATTTGTCCTTTCCACCATTCTATCTTCCTGCTTCTCACATACACCTGATTGAACTGCTGGTAGAGAAACAGGGCCTGAAGTCATAGAAGCAAGCGTCCGACTGCCAGGGATCTCATCATCAGAGTTTATTTCACTGACACTCCGACTATCCAGCGACTGTACACTGAATGAATCAATGCGCTCAAATGCATCTGAGGAGGACCCACAACTCTCTGTGAGTTTTGGATAGTCTTCCAGGCGAGGGAAATCCCCACAAGAAGAGGCAGAAAGAAGTTGGAATGATCCATGCATCAAAAGAAGCCCGGCTTTTCCTTCTCCTGTCTCTTGTCTGGAGCTGGCGGAGCTCTCACTCAACACACTCTCATGGTCCAGTACTTCAATGTCACTGGTGGTGGATGTTCCTGAAGAGAAGGCACTAACTGGAGGGGAGGGGGTGTCACTCTGGCGGTCTTCTGCCTTTGAGGGTTTTTGCTCTAAATGTACATCCTTGGAAGATTGGGATGCTGGTGGGTCAGAATGTGTAGACTTTTTAGATTCAGAAGATACTGTACAAGGTTCAGAAGCATCTGAGGGATTTTTCTCAACCAGGTATTCGTCTTGAATCTGTGACCACTCTGTGTTAGAGTCCACAGAAACGTCAGTGAGTGTATTTTGTTTTACTCTATTTGTATTTGTCTTTGTGATCTCTGGACTGCAAGTCAGGTCGGCACAATTTTCAATGGGAGAAACTGGTTGGAGAAGAATAGTGTCCTCATGGAAGGATTCAAAGCCCACCAGTTGGCCATCACCCCCCGTGTGACATTTGTGAGCCAAAACAGCAGGCACTGTCTTTAAGGTCTCCACTTCTTTCTTCATCACAGCATTTTTGCGATTATTTAGTTTTTTCTGATGCTGCCTCTGCGTTTTAGTAGGGGGTACAGACACTACCCGGGATGTGGTGATAGGCTGCACATCTCCAGGTGGCAGAAAGGCACTAAAAAAGTTTTCAGATTCCTCCACAACAGTGCGGGTCACGGGTGTAGTAATGGCCGCTGAGGGAGGTGGTGTTGAAGTCTTTTCTTCAGGTGGCGCTTCCCACTGGGTCATTCCCCATCCTCCACTTAATGACAACTTTTCAGGCAACGTCACATCTGACCACACACACAAATGTAATTAAGCTTTAACACAGTGATAACATTACATTTGACTTTCTTATATAACCTACCGTCGTAAGGCATGACAGTGGCGTCACTCCATTGGCCATCTTCTTTAATATCCAGAACACGATCGATTGATTTCTGAGCTGTTGTTAATGCTTGTTTGGCGAATGTGGACAGGTGAGACGCGTTGAACCAACTCATTTTGACTACAGAGCTAGAAATCTAACTCCAAGTTGATGCGCGGATGTGAAAATAAATCAACAACCAAAGAATAGCCGTTACACCTTTTGCTGCATTTCTGCTTTCATCGACGTCTTCGACGTGGCAACGCTTCGCTATTTCAAAAACAATTCTTGTCGGATCGGTTTATTGACAGTTTACTGTAACACGGCTTGCTAGTTAGCTGGGTGTATGGAATACGATTAGCCTTAAAATCTTGCAATTGGGATGGCATCATCGGAATGTAGTACCGCAAAGGAACGAACGCACTGTCATAAAAGAATATCCTTTTTGTTTGTTTTGGTCTCTCAACTAGCTTGTTGCATTAGCGATGTCGTTATTTCCGGTTCCACGAAGTGTCGTGACGTTAACATCCGGGTTTCCTGTGCATTTTGCAGTTTGTCTGGTGGTTGACGAAGGATATTTCGCGTGCTTTACTACAATTTGGCGAAATGCACCACGGAACAGTAGAATGAAATTCAAACGTTTAATCTATCCAGCCATCCATTTTCTGTGCCGCTTATCCTTATCCTCACTAGAGTCGCGAGTGCGCTGCAGCCGATCCCAGCTGACTCTGAGCTGGGAGGCTGGGGGGGTACATCCTGAACTGGTTGCCAGTCATATATATATATATATATAATATATATATATATATATATATATATATAGAGAGAGAGAGAGAGAGAGAGAGAGAAAAAGTACGGGGGGGGGCATATTTGAAACAGGTTCTTCAGAGCTGTGAGGCGGCTGCCATGAAGATGTCTAACGCAAAAATATAAAATATATATATATAACTAATAATAAAGTATTACAAAATTACTACAAGAATCTCAAATTATGTTCCTCTCAATCTTGTTTTCTTGAAATAAAAATAAAAGTAATCCTTTCTGCAGTCGATAATTGGCTTCCACAGGCAACCAGGTTGCTTTTACGAACGTCTTTTCACAATGCTCTTGGCTCTGGCAACCTTCGAGAAAACGTGGGTACAATATTGGGGTGTATCAGGAAGAGTTTCTTCTTTCTGTGTTGGTTTTGGGTTTTTTTGGGGGGGGGGGCGTTGTTCTTTTTTTTATTGCGGTGTGATTAAACGAGATTAGATGGCTGATTTTTCTTACTTTTATATGTAAGGTCTGTAGCAGATAAAAGCATATTTTGAGTAGAAAGTATTGTTATGTGTACCAGGCCTAAAATGCACATTTGAGAGCACTGAAACCAAACTGCAAAATATTCAGTGAAGTAGTTGTAAAATGGACCTCTGAGTTTATACCAAGGAAGCTGATGTCACGTGAGCATGAACAAAAGTATCTGGCGCTCAAACAGCAGTAAAAGTGCTGAATCCTAGTGACTAGACCAGTGATTTCCAACCTTTACAGAACCAAGGCACATATTTTACAATTGAAAAATCCCACGGCACACCAACAAAAGTACATGTAAAAAAAAAATGGATCAGTTAATTACTGTATGTACTTCCTGCCATCTAATAGAAGAGGATTTTTTTTGTTCTGTCTGTTGTTGTGCCTCACTGGCATAAATAGATGAATAAAGATACAATATTTATTTTAATAAATGTTTTTTTGGGGTTTTTTTGCAATTACATAAAATTGGATAACTTCCCACGGCACACGTGAAGAGCGCTCACGGCACACTAATGTACCCCGGCACACTGTTTGGGAATCACTGAACCAGACCACCAGGGCGATACTTGCAAGTTTAAGCAATGGGTTTCCACAAATCTTTGGTGCAAGGATAAGTTTGCCACCTCAGAATATGTTTCAATTCTGTTTCAAAGTGATGTAAAAACCAAATGTTTAATATTCATTAAGTGGAGTGGTACACTCACTCGTTCGGGCAGTATGGGTTCAGTTCCCACTCAGTGGTGGTGCGAATGTGAGTGTGAATGGTTGTCCGTGCCTATATGTTCCCTGCGACTCACTGGAGACCAGTTCGGGGTGTAGTCTGGCTTTCATCTAAAGTCGACTGGGAAAGGCTCCAACGGGTCGTGACCGTAATCAGGATAAGTGGCACTTAAAATGGATACAGTTTTTGGAACAGAGCCTGGCTCCGTTTTATTTGTTTTTCATTAATGTACAATATTTTATTTATTGTCCTACATTACAATTCCAACGCTCAATCTTTGTTACAATTCCGAGTTGTAAGGAGTTCGGTGAGGCCATGGAGAACGACTTCAGGATGGCTTCGGGGATATTTTGGTCCACTGTCCGGCGTCTCAGGAGGGATAAGCAGTGCACCTATGTATGGTGGGGATGGGGCACAGCTGACCTCGGGATGTTGTGAGTCGGTGGGGAGAATACTTTGAAGACCTCCTCAATTCCACCAACATGCCTTCCCATGAGGAAGCTGAGTCTGGGTACTCTGAGGTGGGCTCTTCTATTTCTGGGGTTGAGGTCACCAAGGTGGTTAAGAAGCTCCTTGGTGGTAGGGCTCTGGTGGTGGATGAGATTTGCCTGGAGTTCCTCAAGGCTCTGGATGTTGTGGGGCTGTCCTGGTTGACACTGCAACATCACCTGGACATCGGGGACAGTGCCTCTAGATTGGCAGACTGGGGTGGTTGTCCCCCTTTTCAAGAAGGGTGACCAGAGGGTGTGTTCCAACTAAAGAGGGATCACACTCCTCAGCCTCCCTGGTAAGGTCTACTCAGGTGTACTGGAGAGGATGGTCCATCGAGAAGTCAATTCTATGATTCAGGAGGAGCAATGTGGTTTTTGTCCTAGCTGTGGAACAGTGGACCAGCTCTCCACCCTTGGCAGGAGCCTTGAGGGTCCGGTTTGGTGGCCTCAGTATCGCATCTCTGCTCTTTGCAGATGATGTGGTTCTGTCGGCTTCATCAAGGCGTGCTCTCCAGCTCTCACTGGAGCGATTTGCAGCCGAGTGTGAAGCGGCTGGGATGGGAATTAGCACCTCCAAATCCGAGACTATGGTCCTCAGTCGGAAAAGGTGGTGTGCCCTCTCCATGTCGAGGATGAGATCCTTGCACAAGTGGAGGAGTTCAAGTATCTCGGGGTCTTGTTCACGAGTGAGGGAAGAATGGAGCGGCAGCTCGACAGATGGATCGGTTCAGCGTCTGCAGTGATGCAGTCTTTGTATCGGTCCAATGTGGTAAAGAGGGCTAAGTCAAAAGGCAAAGCTGTCAATTTACCAGTCGATCTACGTTCCTACCCTCACCTATTGGTGTCATGATCCTGCCGCTCCAGCACGAGCTGTGCGGGTGCCCGCGCAGGTGCGCTGATTGGGAGGTGCACACCTGCGCCTCATGCAGCCTGATTATGCTGTGGATTTATATGACCGCGATGACAACTGGCCGGGGCCAGTTCGGTGATCTTCATGTCCCGTTCGTGTGCTCCGGTATCCCTGATTGAACCTGTGTGTACTGACCTTCGTCCGTTCTCCGACCAACCTTGTAAGCCTGACTCCTTCGTTACTTCTGCCTGCTTTGATTGTTCTCCTGTGTACTGACTCCTGCCTGTCCGCTCACCTGCTCTCTTCGCCCGACGTCCCAACTACCGCTGCTGCACCGGGCGGCCTGCTCGATCCCCTACCTCTGCATATAATAAACGTGTCTCCCTGAACTACCTTGCATCTTCCGAGTCCTGCATTTGGGTCCTACTCTCGTTCCGATGGGACCTGACAATTGGCATTAAGCTGTGGGTCGTGACCGAAAGAACAAGATCCCAGATACAAGTGGCCGAAATGAATTTCCTCCCCAGGGTGTCCGGGCTCTCTCTTGGAGATAGGGTGAGAAGCTCGGTCAGGAGGGGCTCAGTGTCGAGCCGTTACTCCTCCGCATTGAGAGGAACCAGATAAGGTGGCTGAGGTATCTGATTCGGATGCCTCCTGAACGCCTCCCTTTTGAGGTGTTGGGTATGTTCCACTGGAAAGAGACCCCGGGGACGACCGAGGACACGCTGGATAGACTAAGTCTCTCGGCTGGCTTGGGAACGCCTTGGGATCCCTCCGGAAAAGCTGGAAGTAGCAGCTGGGGAAAAGGAAGTCTGGGTATCCCTGGTGTAGCTACTTCCCCCGCAACCCAACCCGTAAAAGCAGTAGATAATGAATGGATGGATGGATGGAATTCCAAGTTCATTGTTCTTAATAAGGATATACTTGAATTATTACGCTCTAATATCATATCAGCAGCATAAAACAACATACACGATACAATCATTTAAGATAATAGTTTCTGGAAAAATATATATCATCCCAAAAATGTTGCTGTCCAAGTGGCCCAAAACACATAAAACAGTATATTGAACGAGAGCAAAAGCAAAGGATAATATGAAAATATTGTACAAACAGTAGAAAATAGAATAACAACTTTCATGGAAATTTGCACCTTAGTGGGACGGCGAAGAAATAACCACAATATAACATGATTTCTGTTTTCCTTAAGATAAGTTGCAGGGAGTCATTGTTCAGGGATGAGACTCATTGTTTCCAACGTTGGACCCAGATTTTCTCCCACTGTAAATACACCTTGCAGCATTTTAAATTTGCCGGTGGTACCAGAAGTGCATTTTCAATCAATCAATCAATCAATCAATCAATCAATCATCAATCAATCAATCTATCTATCTATCTATCTCTGGTTTTGTAAATTGCAAACTGACAGAATGTCAAGGTCAACCGACTGCAGCGCTTGTATAAAAAAACCAACAGGGGGCAGCATCAATCTTTCCAGTTGTTTTCTTGAAGCGCATCAATGGTCACAAAACAAAAACAGTGTAGGTGTCCACGTTTTGCAGCCCAAGAATATAGCATAGATCATTCAATGATTATTGCAAAAATTGTACTAGTCCTTCTTCTGTTTGTTGAATGTCTGAGCAAATAAACAACCATCGGCGGAAGATTGCAACACAGAAAAGACAATTCTTGCTCTTGAAATCTGCCAGAGGTCAGACATTGGTCAAACTGACCATACTAACTGCTATTATGGAGTGTATTATGTAATGTGTTACTTCTGTATTGAACTTGTTATAAAAACAGCTGTGTAAAGTTATAAAAAAAAGGCATAATATTCTTGATTTACTGTTCTTAGCTGCTATCAGAGTGTGGAATTATATGAGGCATTTAGTGTGAATGAAAGACATAAAATTGAGAACCTGTGATTAAGCTAAATGACTTCAGTAGGCAAAATAGCTCCCATAAGTATGTGATTTACTGCATCGCCATTGAGTTAATGAACCTTTGTGTTTAATTTCTCATTCCGCAATGATTAATGAACCCAAGAAGAACTTCCATGCATTTTCAAAGGCAGGCAAACATAATTATTCATTCTGTCCAACCTCTCTCGATTGTTTTAGAAAATGTGAGTAAAATATTGTGGTGCAAAGTCAGGGCCTCCACGGCCTTCTCTAGCCTAAACACGATCAGAAACACTGCTCAACAGTACAACTTACAGGTCCCATTTTTGGTTGTTTAGACCTACTTTGTGACTCTGTAACATGGACTTAGCATAAAAGTGTCTGACAGCTACTTCTGTTTGACCCAGTTTGTATCCGCTTTGTGCATATTTGGTTAAGACTGCCCCGTTTCCGCTGATTGGGCAAACACATGTCAGTGTTCTGGTTTTTCCATTTTTAGACAACCTTGTCCTTTCAATCTGCATCTTGAAGATAGTAGACAAACAAATACCCATCATCTGATTGAAAAGCTCCTACGGCAAAGCTATTCAGAGACATTAACACCTCTCAATTGAGCTGGATTTTTTGCTCAAGTTTCATTTCCTGTTAGTTACTCAAAGACATGGCCAAATACTTTTTTTTACTGTAGAATATCGTGCACTTGTATTTGGTGGTGAATCAAGGCAAGGGGAGACTTGCACAATAGCAAGACTATTGGAAAGTCATGTACATAAATAATGACAGTTTACGTATCTCATGCCTGTGACATTAATTACTAACCTTGTTGTTAAGATGTTGAAAGTACAAAGGTTTCTCAACTAGGGGAGTTGAAAAATAGAAGTCAAAACATCCTTCAGTGCTGACACAGTTTAATAAATTGCTTTAAAATGCCATCTGTCATCCTTCCACCTTAATAGAGACATTGTGAATGTCACTTCTGTGCCTTTCAGATGACCTTGCCATCCATCACGAAGCTAGAGTGCACACAGCGATTGAAGACTCCTGATCTAAAAAGAGCATTTTTCTTTTGCAATCAAATAGACTAATGTTGCATCCATTTTGAAACGCGGCAACATCTTATGACTTGCCATTTACATCTTGTTGTCATATTTCCGATCAGATTACAGGAAACAGGGTTAAAATTGTCTTCTCTTGACATATTTTCTCATTCGTCAACTTTTCACTGCTATGTGTCTCCATATTAATTTGCCATACAATGGTTTCATGTCAGCCTGTCCAAATGGGCTTTGATTGTGCTAATGATCTGTCACAGTGCTGTGTCTTATATTCAATGCAGCGACATGGGAATGCTATATGCTGAATTTGTGTTGTCCTGAAGTGATTGATGAGTCTCTCTTCTGTGGTGTTTTGATTAAAATGATTAACTACCACTTCTCACGATATAATTAGATTCCTTAGTTACACTCAACAAAACAGTATCGTCTTGCTCTCATATCCCAGTATGTGTCTTATTCTGCACATGAAGGCCACACATTATCAAACCTGCAGGTATAACTTGCAGGTAATGTAAGACACAATTTACCCAATAGCCTGCTGTTATTCTTCATTAAAGCATAACATTTAAATTAGTTCAATGAAGATTATTTTTTACATGAGAAAATTTTGTCACATCTCAGTCACTGCAAAGAAAAAATGTTGAGTTGCATGTTTTTAGTCATAATCATTTAACCCTATTTTATGTTGATTAAGCAGTATCATGGGTACTATAGTTGTCTTCATATCACTATAATCCTTCTGCATCACATCAAAACATGACAAGACCAGGGTTGGTGCAGCATCTCCAAGCTGTTCAACAACACCATCTGTCTCCCAACGAGTGTGACATCATTCCGAGGCTGCACTTTCTACTTCCTGCTTCGGATGGGTAGAGACCCAGAGACTCCTTGTGCTCACCACTTCTGCTTTGCAGGGGTGGACGACTGGCTGGGACCTTGCTAAACAAGCTTTTTATCTCCCCTGCTGTATAGTGCTGAAGAGCTCTTCTGAAATGAAGCAAGATCTCTTAATAAGCGGAATCATAAATAAAAACTTGGATAACTGGAAATCACCCCTTTGGAAAAAGTGTTTCCTCCTGAGTGATTAGTGAAATAAAATGTACAGTATGTTATTGATTAATTATTGATTAGTTCACTTGTTAACTTTTGCATTATACAGAAGAAATACAGTACACAGTGAAAACGCCCTTGGGTCCCTTGAAAGGTACTACATAATGAATCTAAGATATCGTAATTATTATTAAAATTACTGAACTAATTACAGTTTATAGCAGCGTTGGGGAATTATCATGGGATGTCACGAAACAGGCAACGTGGTAAAGAGGTGATTGGCACATTTGCCTCAGAGTTCTGTGGACCTGGCTCCAAATCTGGCCTCACCTCTGTGAAGTCTGCATGTTCTTCACATACCTGTGTGGGTTACAAGTTTCTTCCCGTATCTCAAAAAACCTGCAGGGTAGGTTAAATGGCTTTGCTTTTCATTATTTGGTACAGTGGCTATGAAATTATAAAGGTGGTTAAGTGTTGTTGTAAAACAAAATATATGTACACCTTTTATAGTGAGTTTGCAAGGCTTGGCAAGGACTGTAGTGCCCGCTGTGTTTCATTCACCTAAAACCCAGAAATTGATTTTTAGCGTGTGTGACAGTTTATGTGCATTGATTGGCTGTAATCTGTGACCTTGCGGCATTGTGCACCGGCAATAAAAATTGTGAAGATTGGCCTCTTATGAAAAGTAGTTGCTAAACCCCACACGCTATCCAAAAATTTAGACAGGTTTGGGTGCTTCACTTGGTTTGCGGAAGCCTTCAGGTTTGTTGAAGTTTAAATTGTTCTTAGGTGTGAATGTTATTGAGACTGGTTGTTTAACTAAATGTATTCTGTGATAGGCAGGTAACCAGTTCAGAGTTGAACCTGGTCTTACGCTTGGCTCATGCTCAATCAAGACCCTAGTGAGATTGAGCAGTACAGAAAACACAATAGATGATGGAAGTGGGAATCCATATTAATGACTTTATTTAATTAAATATCCATTTGACGTAAAAGACAAAATAAGACCACACTTATTTTTACAATCTGCCCCCCTCAGCTCATCTACCTTTGCTGTTATTTCCAAATGAATCATTATTACATTAAACATTACCCGCTTGGTGATGGTGTCGATATGTGCCCTGAGACTCAATGGCGATCAGGTCAGAGTGTAGTCCGCCTTTTCGCCTGAAGTTAACTGCAATAGATTCCACCACCCCCAGTGCCCTTGTTAGGATAAGCAACTTGTAAAATGGAAATGGGAAAAGGAAATAAACTACAGTGAAATAATCATTCAATTGAAATGTATTGCACATAAAATTTAAATTAAAAAAAGTAACTTAATAAATGTTTGAAAACATCCATCCATGCACCCATCCATTTTCTTAGCTGCTTATCCTCATGGGAGTGCTGGAGCCTATCCCAGCTGTCAACGGGCAGAGTACACCCTGAACTGGTAGTGTTATTGAAAATGTACTGTACTGGATCTAAAAAAACGGACTTTTAAATCACTGTAACATGCACTGTTTGAACATTTAATTCACTTATTGTTACACATACCACTACAGGATTTCCACATTCCACTAGTGACCAACCTGAGGATCATTGGTTTAAGGAATTAATAATGTTGGACCTGGGGAATCGCTGGTCAGCAATTTATAATTACAACTATTGGAGTAAAATGTTATTACTCTCACATGACCTTTTATGAAAATGTTTTGCATGTTATTACATTAGTAAAAACAGGGAGTGGAAGTAAAAATTACTCCAGGAAGGAGCTGATTGGAAGTGATCTGAAATCAACATGAATAGAGTCTCTCGTGGGATACTCAATGGTGGACATTGTGGTTGTTTGCGATTGCTCCTTAAACCAGCTGGGACTACCCTCTACTTTCTTTAAGCCACTTACACTGAATATTTTAATGTACGAGATTAATCCAAAAGATATTTAGGATACATTGTGGGTGTCTTGAACCATGAACTTCAAATAACGATTTCATATGGGGCAGCACGGTGGATCGACAGGTAAAGCGTTGGCCTCACAGTTCTGAGGTCCCGGGTTCAATCCCGCACCCGCCTGTGTGGAGTTTGCATGTTCTCCCCGTGCCTGCATGGGTTTTCTCCGGGCACTCCGGTTTCCTCCCACATGCCACCTTAATTGGACACTGTAAATATCCCCAAGGTGTGATTGTGAGTGCGGCTGTTTGTCTCAATGTGCCCTGCGATTGGCTGGCAACCAGTTCTGGGTGTACTCCGCCTCCTGCCCGTTGACAGCTGGGATAGGCTCCAGCACTACCCGGGACCCCCATGAGGAAAAGCGGCGAAGAAAATGGATGGATGGATTTCATATGCAATCCTAACTAAATTAAACTCAGCAAAATTTACAGGATTAAATTTCTGGCCTGTTTGCTTCCTCCTGGTCCATCCTCAATTAGCTGTTTTGCAGTGATGAACTATAGCTTTTTTTTTTTTTTTTTAATTGTGAACTGGATGTGCTTCATGGATATGCAAAATTAGGACTTTTGTCTCCATGCATCTACTCTAAATGTTCTCATCTTTGTATAGTTTTCAGTTGTCCATTCTTTAATCTGTTTTTGTGAATGAAAAATTTGCAACTTTACAACTCTAAATAGCTCATTGCAGTGTACTACTCCACCACCCTAATCTGTCTGATTATAGATACGTCATCATGCCACACTTCCTTGGAACAGATCCAATTTTGTTTGACCACTTATACATAATCAAATGACTACAGTTTTCTAGGCACAATCTCCTGCTATTGAACTGAGGATCATATGACTCAAATTTTATTATTAATGGAATTCAACACACATTTTGCGAAATGGTCGTCACTTCAACTGAGAAAAAATGTGTGAATGAATTCCATCCTTTGAAAAGACCTGCATTCACAATGTCTACTTTATCAATTATTGTTTTCTGAAATTGTTTTATAACTGCAGTAAAGCTTTTCTATTTATCACAGATCCTTGTTGCTCCTAACGTGCAGTGGCAGTTCTAGCCCTTTTTTTTTTTTTTTTTTTTTTTGAGAGGTGGCCAGACAGGGGCCAAAGGTTTTGGTTTTGTTTTTTTCAGGGAGGCCAGGTCAGTGTCAGCTCCTGGTGCCAAGCCATGATGTGTCACTTTCCTTCTGTCAGACGTTTTCATCTCCCTCACATCGTCTTGAGCAAGAACAACAAAAGCATTTCAAGCTCCAGAATCTTAAGTCAGAGGGAAGGAAATTCCCCTGCCGTCATTTTTCTACAACGTTTGTTCCGGCCTGTGCTTCCTATTTCCTGTCCTCCTCAGCATGCTTCCTGCTTTGCCATTCCTGCATCACCATTGTGTCCTCCTCGCTGAAAAGAAATCTTGTTCATTGTGGAAACAATATCCAGTCTGTCAACAGTCACCCAAAAATTTCCTCATGGGTGAACCACTGCCTTAGAATGTTAAACGCTGGAAGGTTAACCACGTGTTAAGACTTTTGTTTTATTTAGCTATTTACGTCCCTTGTCATTTTGCGTGTGGAGCTCTGAGATCTGAAGACCCCTCCCCCCACACCTCCTACCCCTCATGAACATGATTAAGAATGTGCAACATCGCTCACTATCTGACAGCCAGGGTGTTTACAAGATATATTCAAATGGAGTCACAGGAGACAAATAAATCCTGACATCAGTCAGTATCCATGTTATAGAAACAACTCCTTTAGCAAATGGAGTCCTTTTGAGTTTAATTGTCTGTGAAATTTGAATTGTTCCAGTGATATTTAAAACATTATAGCTTTTCATTGCAGCAATATATTTGCAAATTGATTTAGCCATGTACTGTACCTCCCACTTGCCATCTCATTGCAATGGGAAATAGATGCATCATTGGCTGTAGTAATCAGTCGCCCTCATATGTGCACTATTTTTAATACTTAATAGAAACATTTTATGATGTACAGTAGTGAGGTTATAACCACATCAGCTCTAACCCAAGTAAGAAAGAAAAAGCACATTATTTAGATTGACATCTGCAAAAATGTGTTGGAATATTTAATTGGTGTTGGACCTTTTGCTGTACACATGCATACAGTTTGCAGATAAGGACATGCTGTATTCATGATGAGATACTGTATACCATCCTTATCCCCAATACATACAGCACAGTAGTTAAGCACATAAAAACATAATGACACAATAATAGGTCCACTTGTTAAATCTCCTACCAATGGAGATAAAGCATTAATTCCTGGAGCTGCTATACTGTATTTGTCAGTCTTTATTTAATATATTGCATCTTTAGTATTAGTTCCTTATTTGCATGCCAATTGCTGTTTGCTAATAAGCATATGCGTAACTCTGAAACAACACAATAACACAGCACCACTCGAGCTGGACTGCTCATATCCAGCCCATGTGAAAAACTGATGAAGCCTTTTGGATAAGGGGTGCAACATCCATCCATCCATCCATCCATCCATCCATCCATCCATCCATCCATTATCTGAGCCGCTTATCCTCAAAAGTGTTGTGAGAGAGCTGGAGCCTGTCCTAGTTATCAGATAGTTGGGGTCCAATCAGTTCAATGCCCTGAGAATAAAATTATTGAGACCGGTGAGAATATTCACAGATCTGAAACAACTGGTTCTGTACAAAAACACATTGCAGCATTTTGATGCAGAGAGGCATATACTGTACTGTAAATACTTCACGTCAAGAGAAATTACTACTAGTGAATGCATACTGTTCATTTTTATGATTTATTTTTTATTTTTATGAAGGTATATTCTGACAAATGAAAATGATATTCTGTGATGCTGATACATGACCAGGTAAAACTGGTGATCGGTACAAACCAAGTGGGTAAATAAATGATGGAACAAAGATGTAGGCATAGAATCAAATGTGTACATCACACATATATATTAGATTAAAAATAAACTCAGAAATACTGTCATGGTCCTGCCGTTCCAGCGCTGATTGCACACCTGCGCCTCATGCTGGCTGATTGGCCCCGGTGTATATAGGATCATGGGGGCAACTGGTCCGGTGCCGGATCGTTGCAACTCATGCCCCGTTCCAGCACTCCCGTACCTCCGTCTCGATGAGTCGTGACAAATACATGGTTGCGGAGTAGCTGTTTAACAAATTAGTCAAATTCCAGCAATAAACTCAGCTCAAATAACTTTTGGAGGACATTGAATCAATGAGAAGAGTATAACTTCATGAAAATTGAAGTTATAAGTGCAATTGATTGATGTGTGAGCCCCCCACAAAAAAAGTGATGACTTTCACACAAACAGCCACAACCCAGTTGTCAATTACTCTTGTGAAGCTGAGGATGCTGAATATTCATGATCAGTGGGGCATAAGGGAATTAAGAAAGTATCTAGTTCTGAAATGATTATCAGTGATGAGATTAAATCAGTTTCTCAACATTTATTGAGTTAAAACACCCATTTTAAATCATACAAATCTCAGACCACAAAACCAAGGAAAAATATCACAAAAAGAATTTCCTGCCCATTACTATACATCAATAGCATCGCCAGATGAACAAAGATATATATATGTCACGAATGTATAGTTATATGACGGTACGGTGGTACAGATGGAAAGTCTTGGCCTCACAGTTCTGAGGACCCGGGTTCAATCTTGGCCCCGCCTGTGTGGAGTTTGCATGTTCTCCCCGTGCCTGTGTGGGTTTTCTCCAGGCACTCCGGTTTCCTCACACATCCCAAAAACACGCAACATTAATTTGACACTCTAAATTGCCCCTAGATAGATGTGATTGGGAGTGTGACTCTTTCTCTCTATGTGCCCTGCAATTGGCTGGAAACCAGTTCAAGGCGTACCCTGCCTCCTTCCCGTTGACAGCTGGGATAGATTCCAGCACTCCCGTGACCTTTGTGAGGATAAGCGGCTAAGAAAATGAATGGATCAAGCATGTTTATGAATAAAAAGGTTCAACGTAACATAGATCATGTTTTTGTTACCTGTATTTCGTAGCAAGAGTGTCTTATTTAACTCTTGCATTGCATTTATGTTGCAATTTTTCTTGAAATCCTGACTGTGGGTTGTGTGCAGAAGCCCGACATCCTGGTCACCAGCACCATCATGAATGTAAACATTTATTTGTAAATTAGTTACTGTCATTCAAGTTCTGCCAGGAAGTTATTGTAAATCCTAAGAAATGTTGACCAGTGTCCTTATCCAGGCAGTGAATTTGACAAGCCTGGTTAAGTTACTAGTACAAGAAGTAGTCTTCGTATTTAAGGTTTACAGTGCTCTTAACAAGCAGCAAGCAAGATTGTGATTACATACTTTGAAATTTTAAGGCAGTGCATTACCTGAGATTTTCTTAGTAAACTTAGCCTTATTTACAGAATGTTGAGGAATCAGGTTATGAATTCATTATCCGAGAACTAATATGAAATGTTGAATATAACCAATGTAATGTTGCCCCTGTACATTACTAATTTAAGTACCAGTAATGGCAGTCTTGTGAAAGAAAATATGATGGAAAGACAGAGACACAGAACTAATCATTATTTGCAAAACCCATCATGACCCAAGTCAGAGTGGTCTCATCACTTTGCCCCTTTATAACTACTGAATAAAGAGAGTAATCCCATTAAGTCTCTTGGTGTCATCACTACTGGTAGCCAGTCTTGAAACCCACTTCCGGGTTCCAATGACACAACCAAATGCTCTAAAAATTAAAACAAGCTGCCAAGATGACAAAGTAAGAAAGAGAGTAATTCCTAGCTCTGCTGACTGGTCGAGGAGTCGAGGTGACAGTTCTTACCACAATATGCCTGAGGAGAGTGGAAATTAATCATTTCACCCCAGCTAGTGGGGATTTGCAGGTACTCCTTCAAAAGCAGCACAACCAAAGCTGCGGGTTTAGCCTACATTATACAGTAGTGTATGTAGGTCATTGGTGGTGGGCATTTTTTTCTGCGTGGAATATCAATTCTGGATCTAATTTTGCAGCATTGAGTGGTAATGATCATACACATCGTGTAAAACCCTTTCATTTTGGATCTTTATATTAAGGCAGAAAGTCATTTTTCGTATTACAACCTTGAGCATTTGCAGATGTAGCAGTACTAGCAATATGTTTCATGGCTGCTGAAAACATTATAAAACCAGTAATTCTGAAGATGTTTCACCCCCTGATGATGGCTGCCAAGCAAGAGATTAATAATGAAGTAGAAAATGAAATTATGCTGAGTCATTAAGTTTACTGCTCTCTCTAGGAGCAGATAATGAGCCAGCCAGCAAGCACAACTCCAGGCACACACACACACACACAAATGCTGGATTATAGATGAAATCCCTGAAATGTTTCACAGTTTAGACATACCTGAGAGGCTCGTCACCTGTTTCATTGAATTACTTCATTTCATTTCATTAGTTCTACATCCCGGATGAAACCATTCTGTTGTTATGATATGTCCTCTTTGTCAAGTACTCTTCACATTTTCCACTTTGCCATAATGAAGAATACGTCTTTTTATGAATCCAACTACAATATGCATCCAGCCATCCATTTTCTATGGTGCTTATCCTCATTAGGTTCACGGGTCTTCTGGAACCTAGCCCACAGGAGTGTGGAGCGTCCGCCACTCCAGAGCACGGACGAGAAGCGGCTGTGGAGACGTCGCCACCTCCTGGACAGCAACGTGAGGCGGCATCGGGTCGGTCCCCACTGCCACGTGAGCTTGCACTGCATCCGTTGAAACAGCAATGTGGGCGTGGCGCGGTGCCAAATCCGTTTCCAGGGCAACGTGAACCTGAGTAGGCGGAGAGTCAGTCGAAACTGACACGTGGGCGTGTCTCGGGAGCGGGTCAGTTCCGACTGCCGCGTGAGCTCTGCTCAGAACCGCCAACACTGCGACGTGCACTTGAGGTGGCGAGTCTGTTCCCACTGTGGCGTGCACTTGGCAAGGGGGCGGGTCGGTTTCCACGGCAACGTGAACCTGAGTCAGCAGTGAGTCCATCGCCGTTGCGACGTCAGCGTAGCTCGGCTGGTTCGGCAATCCTTGCCGGACCTGGGCCGTGAGAGCCGCCAATTCGGCGCTCTGCCTCTCTATCTGCGCCCGCATTTCGCGACAGAACGCCTCGTGGTTTGACGGCTCCTCCTCCCTCTGGGCTGGAAGCTTCGCCACCAGCTGCGGGTCTGCCGGTCTCACCGTTGCCGGCGAGGAGTGGGAGGACGGTGTCTTCGTTGCCGCGCAGCGAGAGACACCAGGAAGCGCCCGGCCGGGGCGTCTCCTCTGGCCGCCACGCGGAGGTCCCGGGTAGAAGGCCAAGCGGGTTCCCTCGTACCGATAGGTGCACTTGGATCTACCGGGCGAAGTCGCTCGGGTGCTGGAAACGCGGGAAGGCGGGGCAAACTGACTGGGATCAAAAGCCGGGCAAAGAGACTCAAAATCAAAGTCGTCGGAGTCGTACTCAGGCAGCCCGGCATACAAATCACGGTCCTCCTCATATTCCGAAAAGTCAGAGTCCAGAAGAATATGAGGAGCCGGACGGGTCGTGTTCGGGACGTATTCATACCTCGCTGGGGGAGCGTAAGACATGGGAGCGGATGATGTCAGGGAGCCTACCCGGATTGGACAGGCTTGGTCCTCCGGCAGACGGTCTACCTTGCGTCGGTCCCGGCGACGCCGGGTCTTTCCTGCTGGGTCCTGTATTGGCCAGTTCGTTCTGTCAGGTCCCATCGGAAACGAGAGTAGGACCCAAATGCAGGAACTCGGAAGACGCAAGGTAGTTCAAGAAGAGACACGTTTATTGTATGCCGAGGTCGGGGATCGAGCAGGCAGTCCGGTGCGGCAGCGGTAGTTGTGACGTCGGGCGAAGACAACAGATGAGCGGACAGGCAGGAGTCGGTACACGGGAGAACAATCAGCGCAGGCAGAAGTATCGAAGGAGTCAGGCTTACGGGGTTGGTCGGAGAACGGACGAAGGTCGGTACACACAGGTTCAATCAGGGATACGAGAGTGCTGGAACGGGGCATGAAGCTCAACGAACTGGCGGAGGACCAGTCGTCACCAGGTCCTATATATACGGGGGATGATCAGCCCGCATGAGGCTCAGGTGTGTGCCTCCCAATTAGCGCAGCCGCACGGGCACCCGCACAGCGTGTGTTGAAGCGGCAGGATCATGACAATCATGTACTGTAGCTATGAATGTATTAGTTAAAACCAAAAGAAAATGAGCATAACACTCCTAATATAATAATAATATGGCTGGTTTGAATGATAGCAGTATTCATCTGTTTCATTTTTACAATTTTTTTTTTTTCTGTTGAAGCAGATATACTTGTATGGAAGTAAATATGTGCCACCAGGATTTGAATTAAAAATCAAAAAGAAGGCAGGGTTACTTCAGGTCTTCTTAACATTGAACACTGAATTTAGACGCTGAATTTCAGACAGCGAATTGTAGCCAGTTGAATCTCAGGAGACTGAAAATATTGCATTTTTTGAAGATTGAATTTTTTTACAAGGCAAATTTGTCAAAATTGAAAAGTTACATTGAAATACAGCTTTTCCAAATGTGAGCCCTTTGAAATAACAATGTGAATTTTACAACATAAAATTTTCAGTGGCATTTTTAATTCAAATCCTGGTGGCACATATTTACTTCCATATGCTTGTCAAATCAAATTAGTGAGATAATATAGAAAATATTATCTTTCGACTGGGGATACAAAGAGAAAATGAATAATATAATCTTTGTACACAATGTAAAATATCCATAATAACAGTGCCCCAAAATCATACACAATGCATATTTTTCAAGCCGTGATAGCAGAAGATCATGCAACTCAGTTAGCCTTCAGCCACTGTTTGATCAAAGCCATATTTTGGCTTGGTTTATTCTTGTCTACTGTTTAGCCTTCCCATGGCAACATTGATGTTGATAAATGTGTGTCACAGACAAGAGGGTAAAAGTATAAATGCAGGTAATCAGAGAAGTGGTCATATTGCTCAGAAGAAATAACAAACTAAGATGCCCCTTAAGGGCAGTTTATAGGAAACATATAAAATTCCCTCCGAAGAAAGCCTACACAGCCCTGAGGAGCCAGTCTCAAGTGAATCAGCACAACATTGGTTTTATACAGACATTTCAACTTAGCGTCAAACAATGCAGCTCCATATATTTAAACAAAAAGATAGCCTTTGTAAAAATCATACCTTGGATTCTTAATGTAAGCATTGTCATCAAGACAGTAAAAGGCAGATAATAAATTTAACACCTTTCTTGTGAAAAAAAAAAAAAAAAAAGTGAGCAGACTATCACACTTCCAGATCAGAAAGCGTATGCATGGAGGTGGGATGCTCCTCACACAAGTTGATTTTCTGGTGGTGAAAGCACCAATCAGCAGTGTTAATCATATGGAGTGTTAAAACAAAAATTCTCAACGAGAAGGCTGCGACCCAAAAGTTGGTTGGAGAACCATTTTGGGTGGGTCGCAGAATTAAGAAAAAAAAAATACAAGTATTCACATTCAAAAGTTTTCTTTACTGTAGAGAGCCATACCATGTGCCCACATGGAATACATATAATAGGAAATGTTACTTCTTTGCACACTGGCCACTAGATTACTCTGTGAACAAACACAATCTACCTCAGCTTCTGGGTAGTGCACATTATGGCAATATGCTTTTGGTGGTACGTCATAATAGTTAAAAATGGAATTTGTAAATATACTGAACATGTGTTTTCAATGCAGCCCTATGGGGGCCAAAAAACAGTGCAATCTGTAGGCCGGTCCCAAGCCCGGATAAATGCAGAGGGTTGCGTCAGTCAGGGCATCTTACTAAGGGGCATCTCAAAACTGTGCCAAACAAATATGAGCGTTCATCTAAAGAATCCCATACCGGATCGGTCATGGCCCGGGTTAACAACGCCCCCGGCACTGCTAACCTGCAGGGCGTCGGTGGAAATTCAGCTACTGTGGGTCGAAGACAAAGAAGAGGAGGAAACCGGATGCATTGTCAGAAGAAAAAGCTTAATGCACAGAGCCTACAACTGAGTGTAGGGACTTTGAATGTTGGGACTATGACAGGAAAAGCTCAGGACTTGGTTGACCTGATGGTTAGGAGAAAGGTTGATATTCTGTGCATCCAAGAGAGCAGGTGGAAAGGTAGTAAGGCTCGAAGTTTAGGAGCAGGTCTTAAATTATTCTACCACAGAGTAGATGGGAAGGGAAATGGAGTAGGGGTTATTTTAAAGGAAGAGCTGGCTAAGAATTTCTTGGAGGTGAAAAGAGTATGAGATCGAGTGATGAGGCTAAAATTTGAAATTGAGGTTGTTATGTATAGTGTGGTTAGCGGCTATGCACCACAGGTAGGATGTGACCTAGAGTTGAAAGAGAAATTCTGGAAGGAACTAGATGAAGTAGTTCTGAGCATCCCAGACAGGGAGACAGTTGTGATTGGTGCAGATTGTAATGGACATATTGGTAAAGGAAACAGGGACGATGAAGAAGTGATGGGTAAGTACGGCATCCAGGAAAGGAACTTTGAGGGACAGATGGTGGTGGACTTTGCAAAAAGGATGGACATGGCTGTAGTGAACATTTATTTCCAGAAGAGGGAGGAACATATAGTGACCGAAGAGCGGAGGTAGAAGCACGCAGGTGGATTATATTTTGTGCAGACGATGTAATCTGAAAGAGATTACTGACTGCAAAGTAGTGGGAGAGTATAGCTCGACAGCATAGGATAGTGGTGTGTAGGATGACTTGTGGTGGGTAGGAAGATTAAGAAGACAAAGGTAGAGCAGAGAACCATATGGTGGAAGCTGAGAAAGGAAGAATGTTGTGCGGCCTTTCGGAAAGAGGTGAGACAGGCTCTCGATGGACAGCAGAAGCTCCCGAAAGACTGGACTACAACGGCCAAGGTTATTAGAGAGACAGGCAGGAGAGTACTTGGTGTGTCTTTTGGTAGGAAAGGGGAGAAGGAGACAGAAGGAGACTTGGTGGTGGAACCCAAAATACAGGGAGTCATACAAGGAAAGAGACAAGCAAAGAAGAAGTGGGACACTGAGAGGACTGAGGAGAGGTGAAAGAAGTACATCGAGATGCGACGTAGGGCAAAGGTAGAGGCGGCAAAGGCTAAACAAGAGGCATATGAAGACGTGTACACCAGGTTGGACATGAAAGAAGGAGAAAAGGATCTCTACAGGTTGGGCAGACAGAGGGATAGAGATGGGAAGGATGTGCAGCAGGTAAGGGTGATTAAGGATAGAGATGGAAATGTGTTGACTGGTGCCAGTAGTGTGCTAAATAGATGCAAAGAATACTTTGAGAAGTTGATGAATGAAGAAAATGAGAGAGAAGGAAGAGTTGAAGAGGCAAGTGTGAAGGACCAGGAAGTGGCAATGATTAGTAAGGGGGAAGTCAGAAAGGCACTACAAAGGATGAAAAATGGAAGGGCAGTTGGTCCTGATGACATACCAGTGGAGGTATGGAAGCAATTTGGAGAGATGGCTGTGGAGTTTTTGACCAACTTATTCAACAGAATACTAGCGGGCAAAAAGATGCCTGAAGAATGGAGGAAAAGTGTTCTAGTTCCCATTTTTAAGAACAAAGGCGATGTTCAGAGCTGTGGGAATTATAGAGGAATAAAGTTGATCAGCCACACAATGAAGTTATGGGAAAGAGTAGTGGAGGCTAGACTCAGGACAGAAGTAAGTATCTGCGAGCAACAGTATGGTTTCATGCCTAGAAAGAGTACCACAGATGCATTATTTGCCTTGAGGATGCTAGTGTAAAAATACAGAGAGGTCAGAAGGAGTTACATTGTGTCTTTGTGGATCTAGAGAAAGCCTATGACAGAGTACCAAGAGAGGAACTGTGGTACTGCATGCGCAAGTCTGGTGTGGCAGAGAAGTATGTTAAAATAGTATAAGATATGTATGATGGCAGCAGAACAATGGGGAGGTGTGCCTTAGGTGTGACAGAAGAATTGAAGGTGGAGGTGGGACTGCATCAGGGTTCTACGCTGAGCCCCTTCCTGTTTGCGGTAGTCATGGATAGGCTGACAGACGAGGTTAGACTGGAATCCCCTTGGACCATGATGTCCGCAGATGATATTGAAATATCCAGTGAAAGCAGGGAGCAGGAAGAGGAACAATTAGAAAGATGGAGACATGCACTGGAAAGGAGAGGAATGAAGATTAGCCGAAGTAAAATAGAATATATGTGTGGGAATGAGAAAGGTGGAGGGGGGAGAGTGAAGCTCCAGGGAGAAAAGATAGCGAGGGCGGACGACTTTAAATATTTAGGGTCAACAATCCAGAGCAATGGTAAGTGTGGTAAGGAAGTGAAGAAACAGGTTCAAGCGGGGTGGAACTATTGGTGGAAGCTGTCTATTGTGTTATGTGACAGAAGAGTCTCCGCTAGGATGAAGGGCAAAGTTTACAAAACAGTGGTGAGGCCGGCCATGATGTATGGATTAGAGACGGTGGCACTGAAGAAACAACAGGAAGCAGAACTGGAGGTAGCAGAAATGAAGATGTTGAGGTTCTCGCTCGGAGTGAGCAGGTTGGATAGGATTAGAAATGAGCTCATTAGAGGGACAGCCAAAGTTGGATGTTTTGGAGACAAGATTCGAGAGGGCAGACTTCGGTGGTTTGTTCAGAGGCGAAAGAGTGAGTATATTGTGGGTGCTGAGGATGGAGCTGCCAGGAAAAAGAGCGAGAGGAAGACCAAAGAGAAGGTTTATGGATGTAGTGAGGGAAGACATGAGGGCAGTTGGGGTTAGAGAGGAAGATGCAGAAGATAGGCTAAGATGGAAAAAGATGACATGCTGTGGCGACCCCTAGCAGGACAAGCCAAAAGGAAAAGAAGAAGAAGAATTGAACATATGTTTTCAGAGCATATTTTTACACACAAAAACAACTTTATTGTTCTTAAAGGTCCCCTGTTTTGCCTGTTTAAACCTCCACAGAGTGACTTTCTTTAATGAACTTTGTATGAAAGTGTCATTTTTATTTAAAAACACCTTGTTTTTTTCATTATAGTGAACAGGAAAGGTCCCCTGTGGCAGCAACTTCTGTTTGACTAAACTCAGACCCCCCACGTTCCTCTGATTGGTTGCCGCCTTCTAGAAGACCCTCTTGTGAGAGCACGTCACTGGCTTGGGAGCAAAATGTGAAGGTGCAGTTGTTTAAATGTCGTCATGCAATGGGGGAATTGTCCGCCGCGTGACCACAGGAGTATTAAGTCACAGTTGAGGTGCTGACTTTGGACAAGAGAAGGCGTAAACCCGGGACTTGTCGCCAGTCATTAGCAGGGCACATACAGTATAGACAGAAAGACGGGCACAACTGAAAGTCATCTATGAATCTAGTTTGCATGTTTTGGAATGTAGGAATTTCCTGGAGAAAACCCACACAAGCAAACATCGGATGGCCTGAGTTGAGATCTGAACACCAACTGTGTGACAAATGTGTTAACCACCAGATGACCATGATGATGGTGCAGTTCTTCGCCACTTAAAATAATAAACACATTAAGTGTACGTAATGGAATTGTTTACTCTATTCATATACTAGCAACAAAATCACAACATTTTACTGCTGTTGGGTGTCTACTTATACTGAAGCTAACACATGTAAACTTGTCAATTTGGCTAATTAGATTTGCTGACACAGCATAAACCAAATGTTTACATGATACATTATCATGTCAACCTGCAGCTGCATGCATCGCCATTATTGAATAGCTTGAGTAGCGGCAATAATGTTGGCCAAGCTCCTGTCTGCCAGCAGTGAAAGTCAATGACTTTATTGCTATTCATGAGTTTTGATTAATTGTTGGGAATTGGCTCTTCCAAGCTCATCGCACAGGAGTCGCTGTCGGCACTCATTACCATATTCGTGTTTGTGTTTGGATGTGCCCTTGCATTGTCATTCGATGGGGTAATGAATGCACATTGGTGATGAGATGGTGACAGCCTTGTCCTCAGCAGGTTAGGATTCAGTCTTGTGTAGCATTCCTTCATCATGCGTTGATCAAATTGTCTTCATAAATACAACGTTAAAACAAAATGTTTCATCAATATCCAATTATCTTTAACTCCAGACCTTAACCCTTGCCCTCACCTTTTGAGAGTAAAAAAAAACATCTTGTGCCTCTCAAAGACATGATGTGGTCGCTGCAAGGTGTTGCAGCCAGTAACAGCACGTTTAGCACAATGACCACATCCATCTGTAGAACAAAACAGGGATCAAACAGTGAGCTTTGCCCTCAGGAGGATATCTCCCATTTTACGACTTGCTTATGTCTGACTTAGCACAAACTTTGTAATGGAGCTCGTAAAACCGCTTGAAGGTGCAGCTTTTCTCAGTGTGCAACTTTCGCAGCCACATTGAAAACAGCAAGGATTTTTGTCCTCCACTTTTTATTAATGCCGTTTCATTGTTGAAGTCGTTAAATCATTGTAAAACGTGATACCAACCACACCAATACCAATCCAAATTTGGTGTACAAAAGGAAAATATTGGTGATTGTTACTGTTTATATCCTGGTGATACAATCATCTTCATATTCTTGTGTGACATGTTAGCCAAGTAGCTACCTTGCAAAAGTAAAAACAGATGCAATAAATTTTCTTGAATTTTTCTTTACTGCATGTTACAAATGAGGATGATAGTGTAATTGAAACGGAAAAAAAACATAATATCAGTAAAAAGTTGTATTACAATACTCGAGTCTTTTTTCTAAAGTAGTCATCATAGCCATCGAGCATAGTATAGTGAAAATAATTTCTCATTTCACGGTTTGTGAAAAGTTATAGTGTATGTAAAAAAATACACTCTACACTAATAATCAAAAGTCAGCTCAGGCAATGAAGTGATTGTGTAAACGAATGTATTCAGGAAAATGAACAGACTCATAAGCATCGAGTACATTATTAAATTAGAATACAGTATTTCAAATAGAAATTGTAATATTACAAGAGGACCAATCAAAATACAAATTAGGGAGGAATTTTCATCTTCCGACTTTCCCATGTTTTAATGAATTTATATAAAATATGAGGAGCCTTTATGAAGAACAGGGTACTGAAATGATTGAACTTTTCATTGTTATTCTAATATATGATGATGCAGCCCACTGTATTAAAACTATCAGCAATGTGTCTTTATTTTCATTAAATTGCGACTTTTTTCTAGATGAAAAATCTTTTTTAATCTAATAACATAGGAACATTTTTCTGATACAATGGTATTTTTTTCTTTTGTGTGTGGCCTTAATACTCCTTTGTAGAGGGTAATCAAATTTAACTGAATAAAAATAAATCACAATAAATGCTCCTTATTCTCTCTGGTGGCAGCTGTGGTCTCAGCTGTGCTTCACTTTAACTTAATCTCATCAAAGGAGAAAAACAAAATACAGTACTGTACTCATTTTCCTGCTCACACCCTCACACGTATTTTCAAACTGCAGCATTTGGGCTTAAATCCTCCGTACTTATTGCGGTGGCGGCAGAGTGCTGAATTAATACGGCAAAGTGACAGTCTGTGCAGACAATGGTCGCTGGGTCAGTGTGGGGTGAGGAGAGAACATGAGTCCCATGAGTTGGACCAGGAGGGATTTTCACTGCAACATATAATGACAGTACAAGCAATATAAACCTGCCAATGGGTTGAGGTGACAGTAACGATCGGCTGAGGTTCATTTTATCAAAGCTGACCTTTTTGACCTCCGGGTTCCCATGGAAACACATTTTCCCTTTCTGGGTGGTAGCTGCTGATTGACATCAGCTAAGAATGACACTCAGTCCGTGACCTGGGGCAGATATTACTTTTAGATAGTGTTATTGTAGGAGTCCTCCTGCTCTTCGTCTTTTCATTCAGCACATGACCGCACTTGCTGAAGATCAAGCTGGGTCCACTTCTTTTTTTAATATCAATCTTCTCACGCCACACTGACTGCGGAAATATTGCAAGCCATGCATTACTGTTCTATTAAACGCATGATCTAACACAGTGGTCACTGCATTTATTAGAGCACCACCCGACATAAGCTTTGTGTCTGCTGCCCTAAAGTAGCAGCATTGATATTTACAAGTGTCTGTTGTTATGGTTCAGCAGCATGGACGTATTGATTTTGGGAAGTGTGGCTCACAGTTGAGTGATTCCAGGTTTGAATCTCACCCCAGGCCCTTTTGTGTGGGGCAACTTCACAAACTTGTGTAGGTATTCCAATAGTGCTCTGATGTCCTAAAATATTTCAAAAGCATGCATGTTAGGTTATGATGTAAAATGAACAAAATGTTCTACAATGTGCCTAGCAACTGGGTGGTGGCCAGACAGCTGAGATGGGCTCCAGCTCACAGTGACCTAAATGAGGATAAGCAGTTTAGAATATGAACGGATCAGTGTACATTTCATTTTTCTTTAAATTGTAACAATATATAAAATCTATTTCACCAAAATTGTTTATTTAATGTCAGATGGTTATTAGTGGTTTTATTCAAATGAACTGTTTTACAAATGCATCATAGTAATCAAATAGCACAAATTTGGGCTTGGGGGTTTAAACCTCTAAGTGGATGGAGTTTCCATATTCTCCCCATGCTTGCATGTATTTTCTCCCAGCACTCTTCGCTTCCTTGCGCATTTTAAAACATACAACAGACTCTAAATTGTCATTAGTTGTGAATGTGAAGGACTGCTTGTCTATAAATGCCATGCAATTTTCTGGCAACCGATCAAGTGTGTACCCCAGCGCTCACCAAAAGTCAGCTGGAGCAGGCTCCGGCTCATCTGGGATTCAAATGAAGGAAAGGCAGCACTCTAGAAAATGGATGCATTTCATACAAGAAAAAATTAACATTTTTGAGGCACATTACTTATTTCTTTAATTCAGATGGAAAGATATATTTAATCATTATTGAATTTCATTCATGAATAGGATTTCATTTAAGTTGAATATTATGGTTTCATCAAAGAAGCCCATTGAACTGACTTATTTTTTTAATAACAAAGTGAATTTTGTTTAAAGGTCCCATGCCACATTTTTTCACCCATAAAGTTATGTATAAAGGAGTAAAATTTCAAATTCATTCTTTAGCCTACAACTGCAAAAGTGGATCCATGTCAAGCCTCCGATGGTTGCAATATACCCCACTGAGTCATTGCAGGGCTTTTTCATGCCATGACGGATGGCGCTGCCCACAGGCATGCTCGCAGGCTAACAGGCTTCTGGACACCGCAAACGTCACCGCCTCGCTCTGTGTTGTGTTGGAGAGCGGGTCTGCCGAACAGTGATATTTCAGGTAAATTAACCATTTACAGTATTAAACACAGCGACACACGTTGCTCAGCCTGTGGATCACACTATGTAGTAGACATTGGAGCACACACTTCGTGCTAATAATATACCTCACAATGCTTTGCATTTCAACATATTATGCTAGCCTGAATAACACAAGATACAGTGGTGCCTTGAGATGCAAGTTTAATTTGTTCTTTGACCACACTTGTAACTGAAATCTCTCATCAAAAAATCATCTATTCCCATTGAAATGTATAGAAACGTCACTAATTAATTCTAGCCTCCACCCCAAAAACAAAAAAAATGTGTAATGTATTTTTTATGAGAAAAATTGCAGTCAATAATATTGTACATTATAAAAACTGACAGGAGTGGCATTTTTAAATATAATTAAAAATACTCTGACCACCTTGGCCACCTCGGGGGCAGTATACAAGAGACAGGTGGATATACAGTACTCTACATGGATGTCAGTACAGTATAGCCAGTACATCAAGTCCGTCCAGCCACAAAAATAAAATTTACATTACTGTGAATACTGTTCTGTTAAATGTCTAAATGGATTGCTGCAAGATTTGTGTTCATATATCAGTTGCTTTAGGGGTTGTATGGATGTATGTTTGTACAGTACATAACATTTAAAAATTTAAATAACAATCCCAAGCTATACTGTAAATACTGTAGTGGCAAATCTGACAATGTGAAAGTTATATGGAAAATGGGCATTTCAAATGAGAGAGCAAATGCTGATGTCAGCATTATACTGACATGAAGTGTTTACAAGCATCAATAATTAACAGCAAATGGGCTGGCTCCTTTCTCAATTTATATAGATTATTGTTAAACAGAAGATCATTATGGGTATCTGTCAGTTCAAGGAATCAGTGTACTTTTGTCCATGATTATATTCATTTAATAATTGTGTTCCTATAGACTTTAAATTCAGAAGTTGTAAATTGTATTGTTTATAACTCAGTACATATTAACAGTGCTTTACTCAAGAATGTTCTGGCAATGCTCAGAAAACAAGGCAACAAATAGTATTAATTCAAAAATACAGTATTTAATAGCAGAGAGCTACCATCGGGCCACAGGGAGAATTAAACTGCCGACCACTGGTTAACAAGACCAGGTCTCTAACCACTGAGCTATGAGGCCATGACTTCTGTGGTCCCATTCATATAGATAAAAATAGGCACATATGTCAGACCGAAGTCTGAATAAATACAAAAATATAACTGAACAAAACAATAGAATGGCATTTCTAAATATAAAATATGATGATTAAAAAAAAAAACAATTTCTGTTCGCTAACTGAATTGTTGCGTGTCTCATAAAAATACAGAGCTCTCATTTCCGAACACTCTTGATTACAGAGGACATAATTATAAAGCTGTACTAATAACAGGGCGTATCGCAAACTGATATTGTTCCATCAAATGCAATTATGTGATCAGACATTATATTCTCTGCAAAAGTCAAAATTCAGCCAATAGTCTCACTGTCCTGACAGAAGAAGTAGAACTCAGGTGCTGCTTCTGGCCCAATGACAATTAAGGACTGAATATATAGTACATAATGCACAATATGTGCACATATGCCATCATCACATCATTCACTGATATCTTCACACACAGCCAGCATGATAACATTTGTATTGTCAAAAGAAGTTGGAAAGCCCCCAGATATTTTTTCCGTCTCGTGCGTATGAGAATTATTGTTTTCGTCTCTGCCGCAATTTATGAACATGTTATTCCTCTCAATGAACTGCTTTATCGGAGACTTTGACTTATAGTTCTGGTGATACTGTTCAGAATGGTTGTATTTTCTGTTATTTATGTTATTTACACGTTATTCTGATAATTCCTGTAAAACCCTGTTGTCTCCCCAACTTGTAGAAATTCAGAATATAGTACTCAAATACATATCCACACATTCATGGATATCATCCATAAGATTACCACATGGACCAATTTAAATGACAAAAAGTCATCCAATGAAAAATCGCGATGCTGCTGAACTATTTCTGACACGAAAAACCACCGTATAATACTTTGTCTGCACTATTGTGCTTTATTTGGACACAATTAATTTTTACATAGGGCATCTTGACGATTTTTATTTGGAACCAGTAAATCATTGTTTTTACAGTGGAGCTCTGAGGATTGTCTTTGCGCTTATAGTGAAAAAGAATAACAAATGTGTCTGTTATCAGAGTCTGACCTACTCTACAGGCTGCCGGCTAATTAATGGCAGTGTGACAGCTATTGTATTTTAGATGTGGCCTTTAACTACAGAGCTCTTTCTTTCTTTTTTGCAATGAAGCAACATTGCCACTTTTTTTTCCCCGAAATAGAAAGATTTGACACAAAAAGCACTGCTGAAAATCCCAACTTCAAGTAAATACAACACAATAAAATACATAAAAACTTGTTTGGCTGTGATTATTGAATGTTTTAACATACCATAATGTGTGTTTCAAAAACAAAAGTGAGTTTCTTGCCATTGATTATCTGCAAGGAATTCACTGGGGAATTAAACCTTTATTTCCTGTGTTGTGACAAAGTGCTGACCTCAATGCTCTGCAGCATGTGCATGTGTGTGCATAAATGTAAAGGCTGCTGGGGGGGAGTTGCAGCAGATACTGGCTTTACGTTGCAGAATGACGTTTTTATTTCAGGATTTATTTCACCAATAAAATGCATGTAAACCCCATACCACACACTCTCATGTGAAAACTTCAAAAATGTAATTCCAGAAACATATTTGGGTACAATAAGAAAATATTTTTGCTTGAGTAAATAATAAAACAATACATGTAATATGAGTCTCATGTTTATTGCATATTAATTTAACAGTACAGTATTTAGGTAAAGTTGTTTTTATTAATATGATTACTTCATTGTCTGGGTTAGATAGCAGGATTCCACTCTCTTATCTTAAGTTACCAAACATGGTTCCTTGCTTTATTGACGAGGAACCCTTTTCATCACCTCCACAAGCAATTGATGTGTTTCAGAAGCAAACTCCCAAAAGCCTTAAACTCTCTCTTTGCACTTATGACTTTTCACAAAGTCTCCTGTCCTATTATACTGTATATATTTTTCTTCGGGTCTAGAATTTTCTTTTCAAAATATAAAGCTGAGATAAAACACCCACGTCTTGGTAGAGCACTGTGGTTGGAAATCAATAATACATGTCAATAATGAGCCGATCCATTGCAGCAGTCAAAGGCTTTGCCATCCAATTACAAAGGTTTTCAGGTCACTTTAAAGAGTCAACCAGATTGTACTATCTCATATATCAGTGCCAAATCTTAATGCACTTCATATAGTTTGCATAAAGGGTTGATTAAGTACCTCCATCTTAGATATTAATTAGAATTTGAAACCTGGGGAGAAGATATTATGATGGAGCGCAGGCGAGAATGTGCTTTCCAGTAATCAGTGTAGCGCTTAAGTGTGATGTCACACTTGTTCGCACTCAGAGGGGAATAAAAACATTCAGCATATCCATTCAGTCTAGTGGGCAGGCGTTGGCAAAGCAGGTGTTATGGATTGTCTCTGCTCTGGGAACAAGTCGGTGATCCTTTTCCCTGATCCCTTTCCTGTTTGGAGCCGTGGGCAGCCGAGCAGAGTGGAGATACAGTTGGTTTGTTCCGTGCCACCACAGCATGTTTTCCTCACATCACAATTCTCCTCTATTTCAGTCGTGTCATGTTCCAGGTGGAGTGGCGCAGCGCAGCGCCCAGACACGGGCGGTCCAGGAAATTTGTGTCCTCTGTCCAAAAAAACATGTTTTGACCGTCTGTGCCACATCTGGAGGGATATTTACTCCTGAAGCCATTCTTTTCAGGAGCCACATGACACAATATGCTTGACAGGATCTATTTGCACGCCCCTGCAAAAGCAAAACACATTTTGGACAAATGAGAGCAAAAAGGTCAACTGTAGGGAGTGTGAATAGAAAACAAGAACAAAAAAAAACAGATGAGAGCTATCTTTAGTCATCTGATTAAAAAAAACAACAAAAAGAAAACAAAAGCCTGCTTTTTTTGCAGCCATAAATGTGCCATTAGTGTGCCACTAATTCTGCAACCTGGTTTCTGACAGTAGTACAATGCAGTAAATGGATAAAAAACAACTTGAGTCATATATTGTGCAACATACGCTAGATCAGTGGTGGGCAAAGTACGGCACATGGCCCACATATGACCCTCTCTGTTTTTCAATCCACTCCACCGAGCATTTACATGCTCAAGAATCCTCGAATACTTGTTGCATAAATTACAATTTACTATCCTAAAATTGGTCACCTAAATTTGATTCATCCATGTTTCATTAATTTGTCTTAGAAAACAATTGTATGATTGACATTGTAAATACTAAAGTGGAATATTATTCACTTAAATGATGCAATGGTAATGAATGAATAACACAGAGGAAAACTATTTTTATTCAGTTAGTTCTGACAGCTGTTTTAAACAAATTTTTTTGGTACTGAATCCAAAAGTGATCTCAGTTTTTCTCTATCATGTCAAATGTTTGAATGATAGATCCCTGTTTTCTTTAAAAAAAAAAAAAAAAAGTGAAAAATACTGTGGTCAAGAGATATGTGCTAGGATCCCAAAACCTTTCAGAGATTGACATACAATGAAATATGAAAGAAACGGGCATATCTGCAATGTTTATTTTACAGTCTTATGTTTCACAAAGGATATCGCACCTCTTAATTCGTACAACACGAGCTTTCTGTTTGCAGATATTGACAGTATTGACCTATTGGAAGCTGCTCACGCCTCTCACCCCAACTCAATTGTGACTGCACAAACAAGTTGCCACATAGCTGTAAATGAGTCCAATCGGAATCAGCTGGGCAATCTTATTACAGCTAATCAGTTGAATTTTGCTTATCCAGAGGGTAAACTGTGGAGAAAAAAACTTGACGTGCTAGAAAGAAATAGACAACAATTTTGGAATCATCATAAAAATCACTTTTTTTCTCCAATTTTCCTACAGTGTAATTTCATTATTGAAATGACGTATTTTACACATTCTACATGTATTTTTTTAATTGTCTATTTGTTTCTTTCATTAAACAGCTAATTGCCACATTACCTAGTTGATGTATTGTGAATGATAAAAAACATTTGCGAAAATTCTCCTTTGACAAATGTGTCATGTTGTTTTCACTTCAATTACAAAAAATGATACATATGCATCAAAACATTGTTTGTTTCTATGAGAGACGGTCAAACACCTTATGGGCAGCGGGGAGTTAGTGACTTTTTTTTGTCCCCGATTGTCTAATTGAGTCACTTTTTGGCTGCCGGTGTTTTATTACAACAGAAGGATTTTTTTACTGCGATGACCTTCATGCAAAAAAGTGCCGTCATTTCCAGATTCCGAGCAACCTTTTATTGCTCTCTGACTGTTCTCACAATCACCTTGTGTTTCAAAAGTATTCTGTCAAAAGACTGCTGTCGTACTAGTGTGGCTCCAACTACCAGAGACAAATTCCTTGTGTTTTTGACATACTTGGCAACACACAAATGATTCTGATGCAAGTGGGAAAAAAGTTACACAATAAAGTGATTACGGCGTACATCCTCCCTGACTCTCACAACTTAATCCTCCCTGGATCAAACCATCTGGAATGGGAGTTTTGATGAGGATGTATTGTATGGGTATATATGCGCTCCTGCTGTCACGTCTGAAGCCCAATACAGTTGTGCTAATCCGTTGACTGTGTCCCATTGCTCAAAAAGGTGTAAACTTCACCTCCCATATTGAAGTTTAGCTGCATAAATTAACCTTCAAAGTATGATGAAGAAAAGGAGAAATGAGGTGAACTATTCCCATCCCAGTATGTCAGCATCAAACTGGAGCTGTGGGCCATCAAATCTAAGACCCTAAGTGGCCGATTATTCCTGCCTGCCTGAGCAACACAAGGTGTCCTTGAAAGCGAGCTCCTCATTGAAGTTGGTCAGTGTTTGCATGTTCCTCGAGTGATCGGCCTCCGCACAGCATCAATCAATCATCTCCAAGAAAGGTTACTTAAGGGGTTAACACAGCCAACCTTTCCCATCTGTTGCTAAGGAAGTGTAGCCTGTTGTGCAGGAAACAGGGAGAGCAGTTTCCTGTTATGAACAGAGACTTTTAAAGAGTTGCATTCATTTAATCAGGCAACAGATGCTGGGTCAGGAACACGGGCCAAGAGCAAAAGCTTCGGTCTATGAGGTAAACTGTTTTTTGAAACTGTTTATAGGAACTTTTATACACAGCTCTGGTAAAAGAAATAATGCACTGATAACAGAATAATCTTTGCTTGCTCAAGTGATCATTTAGGGCACAGGTGTCAAACACAAGGCCCGGGGGCCAGATCCGGCCCACAGGGTGATTTTATGCGGCCCGTGGATACAAATCATGTGTAGCAACTTCCATTATTTTTTGTGCAAATCTGTACCAGAATTTCAAATTGTCATATCATAAATGATAACGTTGATATATCAGAAGCATTTTTGTACTACCACACAATAATAGTTGGAAAAGCCCATTACCCTTGATTTCTGATTCCAAAGATAGTTCATAAATTTCATGTGTAAATATGATGATTAAGGATTTTTATGGTTTCACAGCCATTATGCCTTCTTAGGGAAACCGCAAGTACAATGTGGCTTGTGACAAAAATGAGTTTGACACTGTTGCTTTTGTGCATTCAGTCAATATATTATTGTGGAACTTCCACCATTAGCAAACAGGTTAGATAGAACATTAGACGATGACATTACCAGTAAATTATCCATGCACCCAGCCATACCGATTGTGTGGCAACCAGTTCAGCGCAAATATGTAGAAAATATGATGTAAATGTCCATCCATCCATTTTCTTTGCCGCTTATCCTCACGAGGGTCGCAGGGAGTGCTGGAGCCTATCCCAGCTGTCAACGGGCAGGAGGCAGAGCACACCTTGAAGTGGTTGCCAGCCAATCGCAGGACACGTAGAGACAAGCAGACAGCCGCACTCACAATCATACCTAGCGGCAATTTAGAGTGTCCAATTAATGGTGCATGTTTTTGGAATGTGAGAGGAAACCAGAGTGCCCGGGGGAACCCCACGCAGGTACGGGGAGAACATGCAAACTGTACACAGGCGGGTCTGGGATTGAACCAGAGACCTCAGAACTGTGAGGCCAATGCTTTACCAGCTTTGCCAGCATGCCGCCAAAATGTAAATGTATAAAAGAAAAATAAAATCACAGAGAGATTATTATTAACTGTTCAACTTTGTCATGCTGATGACGAGATAACTGGGATGAATTGGGCTGGGAGTCCCTTACCTATTAAAAAATGATTCATCATTGTAAACCTTATAATGAATATGAGTTTCTGACAATACCACTGGACATGTATTTTCATTAAACAAATTAATAAAACAGTTAAATTATCATAAAAATGATAAAAAGTAAAAACATAATTCGATGGGTAAAATTTTCAGGCGTATTGGTGGCCAGTCGTAGATCATAGATCGTGCTTGTTTCATTGGTTGTCGTTTAGCTACTAGTTGCCAACCGCTTCGCTACTTTAGCTATTTCAATTACATTTTGCACAATTTAGCTACAAACACAGAAAGGACTGTGTTTTTACTTGTTATACGAATGCGGAGAATTGAACATTGTGTAGAGCTAAACCAGACACTTCCCGAGCGATCGTTTCATGTTACTAACATTGGTTTTGTGGCTCTTTGACGAAAGTAATAGCGCTACGTGTTTATTGTCAGTCAAGAACGAAAATTAATTGTAGTTATTTGGTTCGTCGTTCCCTTCACATTTGTAGGATGTGGTCCGCGGTTAGGAGATATGTTGGAGTGACGCAAAACACGAATGTGAAATGAGCAAATCGGCAATGTGTTTCATACTTCCAAAAGACACGTAGCGCTTGATATGTGTTGGGAAAAGAAGCATACGCGTATATTTAATGCGCGCGTTTGCGCTCCCTGAAGTCCTGCCTTCAGTCAGGAAGCCAAGAGCAGCAGCTCCCGTTAGTACAGAAGCTCACTTGAGTGGAGCATCAGTAGAGAACGTGCGCACCACACACCGGCTCCACGCTCACCATCATCTGGTACCGACCTCCCGGCAAAAACGGAAGGATATGAGCTGCAGCTCCGCTTTTGACAATTGATTTGCCCACCAACCTCTTTCCGCGTGTATGTGGATTAACTTTGTGGAGGATGCAGGCAGTGTGGCGGAAAATGAGCGTAACTCTCGGTTCCCGTGGATGATGATGTCCCACAATGAACACAGGTAGGTTGTTACTCTTTTTGTGTGTAGTTTGTTTCGCTGTCACAATCAAATAACGTGCTTTGGGGTTTACTAGAGTAGACAATGTGCTTTTGCGTGACCGATTGCGACAGCGATGGCTCAGTGGGCCATTTATTAAATTATTTCATTTCAGAGTGATCAATTAATGAATGACTGAAAATAGCAGCCCTCCAATAAAAACGTATAAAGAGAAGTTAAATTTGAACTTTAAGCAGTTTCAGTGTAATCTCTTTATATATATATATATATATATATATACACACACACACACACTCAGAATATTCATTCACTAATTATATGTTTTGTTGAATGGCCAGTGTAAGCTTGCATTTGTCAGTGTCGAATATAGAGGAGTATTATAGCTTTTACAGGTAGGATTTCACTTTGTGGCCATTGAAATCATATCCTGTGTCGGGAATTTCAAGGTCTGTCACCTTTGATTTTCCCAAAAATCTGCTTTACTTGAAATCTTGTTACATAATTCATATCCTGTTGTTTGCAGTTGGTTGCTTTGTCAGCCTGGGCTCCTTGTTTTCCTCTTGTTTTATTGTTCTTTGACACACTCAAAGAGCCCTTTCAGCAAAAGTGTATGTGTGTGTGTTTATGTGCTTTCAGTAAAAGAATGAGGAGAAGGAAGTCCATTTGTGAAGTGAAAATGTGTACTCTTAGACGTTCATGGTGACCGGAGGGGGGTTCTGCTAATGTCCTTCCCATGGACATCCTGTGTGGTGTCCTTCAAAAAAAGCATGGATGAAACAAAATGTGTCTCAAATAAGACATTGAGTACTTCACAAAAGATGATGGACATTCAGACACAGTGTCTAATAGGATGTGCGTCAGGGCAGGTGGTCAATAACAGGAAGCGACAAGGGGTGTGCACACTTTGTTAGGAAGGGGTGTGTTTCATGACAGTTCCAAACATCATATAAACAGAGAACTTCACAAAGAGCACAGAACTCTTATTTTTGAAGAAGAAATTTGCATGAGCAACCTTGATTCCAGAAGTACTACTGCAGAAAGAGTATAAAGAGTGTAACAAGGAGGCAGCAAAAGGATGGCTGTGACTGAGTTGGTAGAACGGGTCATCCATTGGCCAAGTGTCACCGGTTGGAATCCTAATTGTGACTGTTTACCTGTCCTTGAACAAGACTGAACGCTAATTCGCTCACAATGGTCTTGGCAGCACTCAGTGTGGCACCTGCCATCCATTGGTGCATGAAGGGATGAATGTGGGCCTCTATAAAGTGCTTTGGGCACCGTATGGTGTTGATAAAGCAGTATAATAATTGCAGACCATTAATCACTTTTTTTAAACTGTAGAACACAGATTTTGTCATTTAAACATACTCCATAAATTGACAATTTTTGGGTGAGAATCAGCCAAGCTATTGATTGTGAACCTTTAACAGTTACTGTGTGTGTGTCATTTCCCAGACAAGGAGATGTTATTGTTTTGCCTCTAAGTACGCTGTGGCTCTGTTGGTTTTCCTGCTGATAATGTTCCCTGCAGCCTTCTACATGTCACTGACTACTAGACAGGACATGGCTTCCCCTTCACATTCCATAGAGAAACAGTCCCATTTGTTTTTGTCACAATAAAGTCCAACAAGTGCCCATTTTCATGTAGGATTTTCTTTGACATGATCTTTACTCTTTTACAGATTTCCAAAATCCGCTGCAAGTTCCTCGACCAAAAGTCCGAAGTCATTTGACCATCAAAGTGCATTCCAAACTGATGTCAAGGCCTTGTCCTACTGTGAATGGGTCAAAACCTCTTGTCGCCCCCAAGCCCAAAGCTTTCAATGCATTTGTACCACAGGAAGAGCAATGCTCCTCACAAAGCCTCACTAATGGAGACCTGCCTCACTCTAATGGTGAAACAAGTCTTAAAAAAAAGGCTTATAAAAGCCAAAACAATGAGGGAAAAACTGAGACAGAGGAGATCAATAGCATGACAGATGGAGAGGTTACGGTCAAAACAGATAATGGGGAAATATTTGATGCTATTAAGGGCATTGGCTCTGAAGACACAGAAAGAGCAGATGATGATTTGACTGCAGACACCACTGATGATGAGAGTCTTGATAAAGACTTGACTCAAACTTATGGTGGTCAAATTAAAGATACTTCTGCTACTTTTTCACCTACAAATCAAAGCAAGGAGGGCATAACTAGAGAGGATGAGAAACGCAACGAACAAGGGTTGAGCGGAAAGACTGAAATACACTTAGATGAACATGTAATAGAAGAACAACTTGAACAAATACATTCACTTAGTTTAGGTGAGACAAACTGTGTTAAATTCAAGTTGCCCTCTAATAGCAATGAGCTCGAGATTGGAAGATTTGTATTTGGATTCCGCACACTCCCAACTGTAACTGAGGAGTATCCCTATGATGTCATTGGCCCCAAAGATGATACCAGTGATGCATGCGAGTCTTGTGATCCAATTGAAAGTGGGGATGCTGAAGTATGGCAGCCAGAACGGGCAACCAAAGATGTCTCTGGGTGTTTTCGTTTCACATCCAGTACTGAGGATGTGTTCGGGCCATATTCTGTCATTGAATCTGTTCCAACAGGTAAAACCTCCACTGCTGACCCTGAGTGGAGGGAGGATGAGACCAATGAAAACCACTCTAAGGATCAGCAAACATCAGTGGCTTCAAACCAGGAGCCTTTCTATGTGTTATCGGATGATATGGACAAACTCGAAGATCAGCAACTGCTCACAGATCATACTGAGGTTGAGATGGAAGCTGAACACTGCATTCAACATAAAGAACAAGCAAAGGACACCGAGTCAGCTGATGAGTATGCAGACATTGAGGATTCTTCCTGTCTCAAAGCTGATGACTTTGAGCAGCTGGAATGTATCTCATCAGAAGATTATGTGGAAATAGGTGATGAGGATGAAGAGGAACAGACAGAAAAGAAACAAGTTAAAGGAAAAAGTATAAAAGAGAGAACAACTCAACGAGAGCAGTCTTTCCTCAGTCAAAGAAGAAGCTGCCAACCTCGCCTCAGGTTGTGCAACATCACTGTGCCAAAAGACTTAGACTTGGGCCGCACCCCAGAGCTCACCAACCGGCTGGTATTTGCCCACACCACGGAGGCATTTGAAGAAGATATCGAAGAACTTGATTGCCACATTGTGCCTTTTTATGAGGACACTGACTCGGACAGTGAAGAGCATATTTATGAGGAGGCTGGCTTTGACTCTGAGGGGGAGAACTTTTTGAACCTAGATAAAAAGACTATTGTGACACGTTCTCGCTCTTATTCTGGGAAAGCTCCAGGTTATGTCCCAGAGACTGTGCCAGAAGAGACAGGCACTGAGTACCAAACACACGATTACTGTACAGTGTCCTTGGATCAGAATAGTGAGTCGATCAACCAGTCCCAAACACCTGGAGACAACTCCCTCAATCCATCTACAAAATCTCGTCACTTCCTTTTGTACTCCAAGTCTGCAGGGACTCCAGAATTGTCTTTGGCTGACCAATCTATAAATGAAGAGGTTAATAGGAAAGATGACACTCTTTCTCTCCCATGTGTTATGAATTCCTCTGGAAGTTTCTCCCAACGTAGTCACAAATCATCCAGTGGTGTTTCTACCCCAACCTCTCTAGTAGACATACCTCCACCCTTTGAACTAGCATACATTACCAAGAGACCAGTAACCAAGAGCTCCCCTTCCCTTTTGATCCAGCATGAACCTGACGACAAGCTCAAGAAGAAGAAAAATTCCTTTAAACGCTTTCTGGCTCTTAAGTTCAAGAAGAAGACAGATTCAAAAGGTTTCAGTGATGGTTCTGTCCGTTCTTCTCGGTCATCTTCTGAGTCCAGTCACCATGGCCATGCAAGAGTCATTGATCTTGACCGAAGAAGCACCTCCAGCTCCCCTCAGCTTCAATCTCATATTGTAAACCCCCAGCAGCATCACTCAGAACTGTCATCAACTTTTGTCCTCTACAAAGATCATCAGAGGAGGAAAGGTGACCTAAAAGCTTATGGCAGAGGTGTTTCCAGAGTTGAGTCTTTTGAGGAACGATCGCATCGCTCTGCCATGCCGCTGCCTTTAACCAAGCCTCGCTCAATCTCCTTCCCTAGTGCCGACACATCTGACTATGAAAATATTCCTGCTATGAGTTCAGACTATGAGAACATCCAAATTCCAGGCAGGCCCACCAGATCACACACTGTAACAGAGTTTTTTGAGGATCCAAATCGCCAGACAGCTCCCTGCAATGAGAATGATGGATACGTGGACATGAATAGTTTCCCCGGGATAGACAGCAAACCCGCAAAACCAGATGCTGAAAGGTATTGTACATTTCTACGAAACTTTTTCAAATTGTTCCACTTCAAATATTATATTGTATTGTAGTCTATTTGCTAAATGAAGGGATTTTAATAATTTGTTATATCCATTTATAATGATTACAGTAGTAAACAAATTAGCTGCGCTAATTCTATTAGACCTCTGCGAAACCCCCCTGAGACAGTTGTATTTGGGAGATAAAAACATTGACATTACATGCTGTAGATTACACAGAAAGAGAAAATGTATTCTAATAGCAGTGTTTTTGATTGGCATAAAAACTGAGTGCAAATGGTAATCATTACAAATGATTATACTGCTGTGTGTATCTATAGATAAGCTTGTAACACAGCTCATTTTACAATACATATGGCAGGACTCAACACTATATTTTCAAAGCAGTAGTCTGTGCTCACATGCAGTATTTGCAGACCTGTAAGAATCACACTAATTGCAGCCTTGATCCTTTAATGGTGTACTAATATGTTACCGTCTTAGAGCATCTTACATGAGGCTGAGTGGGATCTGCCTCCCATAAGAGTCTGTAAAATGAGAAGTGAGGACCCAGGTGGTTTGTGGGATAGCCCTTGTGGGGAAGCTTGCTAATGTTTTGTGGATTTAGAGGTCACTTACGATGCATGTGCCTCCAATGAAGGTTTGAAATGATAAAACATATAACCAATAGCTCACTGAGCACTGATTAGTCACATTAGATAAAGTCATCAAGGCTTCCATTAAAGGTGTGGGTGGAGGAAAATGGGGCATATTAGAAATAGAGGAGCACAATTCACACGAAAAAGAAGAAAAGAAGAGTGGTAAACATGCTAATAGATTGAGCAGAGCCATGAGAAAACAAAGAAAATGGTCAACTAAATCAAGAGCAGCTGGAACACGAGAGAAGGGAGAAAAAGCAGTTTGACTGTAATTGCTCCTTTGCACTTGACACTTATGGTTAAGTTTAGAAGAGCTTTTATTAAAGTACCACTCTCACGGGTCCCTCTCCTTCATTGGAGCCTTGGGGTCGCAGACTTAACTGCAGTGTGTGATGGAGTGAGGAATCACTATAGTCAAACAGTGCCAAATTTCCTCAGCCAGACTGTCAGATTCAGTTGCTATGAGGTCGCAATCTTTCACATTCTTAATAAAATATTAGTGCTCGATGACCCAGCTATCATTCGGTAGGAGGTGGGGTACAGCCTGAATTGGTCGCCAGCCAATCACAGTGCACCCACAATCATACTTAAGGGCAATTTAGAGTCTCCAGTGAATGTATGTTTTGGGGATGTGAGAGGAAAGCAGAATACCCAGAGAAAACCCAGGCAGGTACGGGGAGAACATATAAATTCCACACAGGCAGGGCCGGGATTTGAACCCCAGTCCTCAGAACTACGAGGCCAATGCTATAACCAGTTATCCACCATATCGCCCAATACAGATATTTATATCTATATTAAACACATTGATTTGAAATGTGTTTTTCCACATAGAGTGTATTTATTGATTTCAAGAAGACCTAGGCCCAACCAAATTCCTGTTTGGTGATAATATTAGCATTCTAGAGACAGACAAACAGTCAAAGGAATGGAAAGATACTGATGCCTGAAAGTTGACTGGGTAAATTTTCGTGGATAGCGCGTCAGCAGCAGTGTGGAAATAGCAACGAGTTGTGATTTCTGTACAAGGTCAAGGGTTTACCGATTGGTGGCAAGGTGGTCGTTCTGATGATGCGACAGTCTGTCCTTGGAGGTACAGCCAGTAGAGTAAAAATTTGATCTATGAAATTTAGCAACACCAGTCTAAAGGCCTCTTTATACTTCTGCTTGCGCGGCCGACAACACCAGTGACGCCAGCGTGTTCACCATCTGCGAGAGCATAGAGAAGCCTAAATTCACCCCTGGTACACATTGTGCCGCTGACCACGCCTGATCAATGCTGGTAACGAAAATAATACCCAATACGCTCATCATTGTGTGTTGTTGCAATCAATAGATGGGAAAATTTCTCTCAGATTGTTCTGAAATCCTATTTTCATGCCAGTCATGTACAAAACAAAATAATACTTCAGGACACCAGTAACTCTAGTGAGGATAAGCGGTACGGGGTACAGAAGATGAATGAATGACTTATACACTTACACACATCTCAGTACAGTATTTGTTACCTTTGCATTTTGATTGATTCATTCATTGATTCACTTTGTGTGCTTTATTTCTCTGTGTGATGGTTTCGATGTAGCTCATTGTGTGTTGAAGCGCTCGCAGGACTCACTATAATACAAAGTCCTGTCCCCTCCACAGTACCTTAGTCTTCTATTGCCAGAGTCAGTAATGTTTGTTCAAATGCAAGTGCACACCATATATTTTTGTATGTACATCCACATACTTTGTGGCCATATTGTAGCCTAAACTTTAATCTCAACATAAGCATGCTTCTATTTTGGTGATCTTACAGTGGGAGTGATTGAGAACACAGACAGTGTTGTCAATGAGTTTGTAGACTCACAGAGGAAAAACGAAATATTTTAGTGATGAGAATAACCAAATGGCCTCACAGCACTGCAGACAGCATCCTTGTTGCAGTGGCAGAAAACTATCTCCATTACACAATCATAGTTACAAGGGTCCGGTACAAGAAATCTGCATGTTGTAACATTTAGCATTGGTATGACTATATCAGGTGACACGGTGCGCCACTGGTTAGCGAGTTGGCCTCACAGGTCTGAGGACCGGGGTTCAAATCCCGGCCCCACCTGTGTGGAGTTTGCATGTTCTCCCTGTGCCTGTGTGGGTTTTCTCTCCTAAATCCCCAAATAATCCAGCGAGTGGAGACTTTAAATTGCCCTTCAGGGTGATTGTGAGAGTGACTTGTCTGTCTCTATGTGCCCTGCATTGGCTGGCAACCAGTTCAGGGTGTACCCTGCCTCCTGCCCGTTGATAGCTGGGACAGGCTCCAACACTCCCCGCGACCCTTGTGAGGATAAGCGGCTAAGAAAATGAATGGATGGAGGGTAATTAAATAATTGCCTCGCATAATGTACGAAGCTCACTAATGGTGCAAGCCTGGATAATTTTCTACTGATTTGTGTGTGGAAATTATGCATATACTTTGTCAAAGATGGCCCCCTTGCTGAGAATGCACTTTCATCTTGCCAATTAGCAATGTGGCAACAAATGAGCAGTGAACAACAGTTTGGCAAAGAAAGTGCAGAATGTGAGAATGAGTTGAACTTGAGACCATTCGTTGTCCCCTGATGTTAGTTTTAGTCAGATGCACTTAACAAAGCAAATTTGTTGCACTTGTGTAAGTTATGCACAGTTAATGTAATTCTGTAGTTATATGTAAAACACAGACCTTTTTACTGTCTAAATTTCTGCTATAATCGTCATGGCTTCTGTTGTGTTATGGATGAAGGAGTTCCCTTATGTTTTTTGTTGTACAGGGTGGTGGCTCTGTGGTGAGGTGGTGGACAGGGTGTGTCTCAAGCTCACCAGGCCCTTTGCCAGGCATTTTTAAGTCACAAGCAGGTCATTCCTAGGGAAGAAATGTCCTACCTAGGAGCTGTTTACAGGAAATGCAGGACAAGGGGTGAACTGTGGCAGGAGACAAGGACAGAGAGACAAGACTGGACCCATAGAATGAGTGTGTAGAAGAAGGGGGTCACCATGGTATTAGCCTAGAGGTTCACAGACTCTCCTCAAAGAGGTGTGGTCTTCCCAATAATGCCAGGTCTGCTTTTTTAGTGCTGTGTTTTATGGAAGTCTTGTTGTTTTGGGAGCCATTTGAACACATACCGAACGACACGTTTCAAACTGCTAATTACATTGCACACAGCATTGACCACTTAATCTTTGCCACAATGTGCAGATATTTTAAGCTGTTACCTGTCCTGTTATAGGTGGCATGACAGAAGTCAGCGACCTATGTTATTGGAACATCATATGGTCACATTAAAAGAACAACTGCCAAAGGTAACACATAATCATTACAAAAAGGAGCAAGAAATTTAAAAGTAAAGCATCCATTTTTTACAATTCTCCCATCAGTATTCCTTTCATTGTCTGTCATGGCAGAAAAAGATATTCTGACATCCCGACTTCTTGTAATAGTGCCACTAGAAGTGGAGAAAAAGCTTTTGTGATTGCACCTGATATATATTTTAATTCAACTAAATTACATTTTTATTTAAATTCAAATGATTTCTATAGAAAACCTTTTTTAGAAAGGAAATTTGTCCTCTATATTTGACACAGTAAATCTAATTTGTTGAGCCATAATGGCCCCGTCACACCATGACGTTCTGGTCAACGTTCTCTGAACATTTCAATCGTTCTATTTTTCAACTTTCTCAAATGAGGATGACACATCTGGCATGTGATTAACGGGTGTCTAACGCATGACTAGAAGCGTGTAACAGCGACCAAATAAGATACCCCTAAAAACTATTAGCATGTACTAACGTGTCACTGGCGCGCGACGAGCGATTTGTCAATGTTAGACGAGCGTGTTGAGCATGTGACTAAATGGGTGAATAACGACAGAATAGCGTTTTGCTGGCATGTAATTTTTACAGTGGAACGGGAACGAAAACGTTGGAAATTTCATACTCACTTCAGTTGTTCTCGTGAGTTTGAACAGTCAGCATCATGCCGCCAAGACGGAAAAAAGGTGGGGTGCGGACTTCAGCAACTAGCGCTGCAAGTAAGAATGGAAAACATCGCTTTATATAACCATATGCATGGATGTTCGGGAAACGCACGAATGACGCTCAATGGACACCAAAGGACGTTTGTTTGACTTTAGTTACACGCTGTGTGCGCTAGGGGATTGTTCAGTGGTCGTTGACAGGTCGCCAGTGAGTCGTTCACTGCAAAGCAAACGATTAAGTAACAACCAAGTAAAGCTCAAGTTACGACTGACTAATGATAGCCAAAAGTGTGCAACGCTCGGCGAACCATAGTAAAACGTTCCACGAATGTTCTTGAACGTTCTGGAGCGTTTAAAATTAAACGTTGATGAACGCTTATCTCGGTGAGAACTTTTGTGCATGTTCAAAACTTTTTTTCCGGACCGGCGTTCTCCGCCGATTCCCAGCGATCATTGACATTCACTAGCGTTCAAACAACACTCTTCTTGCGCTATCCCGGCGACCATGGGCGACCACCAACGTTTCCTCAAACGCTATAGAACGCTGACCAGAACGTCATGGTGTGATGGGGCCATAAAAGCCAACCCTGTAATCTAATAATGTTTCCATAATGATCCTGTTTAAAGGATTTACAATACATATTGTAATATAGGCTATGTATTGGGCTTACGGCCATGCTACCCTGAGAACGCCCAATCTCTTCAGATCTCGGAAGGTAAGCGGGTTTGGCCCTTGTTAGTACTTGGATGGGAGACCGGAATACCAGGTGCTGTAAGCTTCTCTCTCTGGCTAAAATGCAGAAGGGTTGCATCAGGAAGGGCATCCGGCATAAAACTGTGCCAAACAAATGTGCATTCATCTGAGATGACACGCTGTGGCAACCCGTAACGGGACAAGCCGAAAGGAAAAGAAGAAGGCTATGTAGTGGTTGAGGAAATGGAGTAGTTTGCTGGAGTAATCTTTGGAACTTCTTAGAGATGTTTAAATCCAGATTCATTTTCCAAGCCGCTTATTCACACAAGGATCACAGGAGTGCCTATCCCAGCTAACTCCAGCCAAAAAGCGGACTACACCCTGAATTTGTCACGAGTCAGTTGCAAGGCACATATCGACACAATCACTGAGCAGGAATTTATCCCACGCTGTCCGCACCAAAGTCAGGCGTGTGTACAACTACACCATCAGTGACCTGAAATCTTTAACATTTTATTTTAAATGTTTAAATATAATGTGGGCGGCATGGTGGATCAGCTAGAAAGCGTTGATCTCACAGTTCTCAGGTCTCGAGTTCAATCCCAGACCCGCCTGTGTGGAGTTTGCATGTTCTCCCTGTGCCTGCGTGGGTTTTCTCCAAGCAGTTCAGTTTCCTCCCACATCCAAAAAAACATGCAACATTAATTGGACACTCTAAATTGCCCCTAGGTGTGATTGTAAGTGCGGCTGTTTGTCTCTATATGCCCTGCAATTGGCTGGCAACCAGTTCAGGGTGTACCCCCCCTCCTGCCCGTTGACAGCTGGGACAGGCTCCAGCACTCCAGAGACCCTCGTGATGATAAGCTGCAAAGAAAATGGATGGATGGATAAATATAATGTATGTGTATTTAACCAGTTTTCTCTGGAATTTTGTACTGTTCATGGGGTGTAGTGCCGTAATCATGCTTCTCAATAGTTCTTCTCCTCCTATCTGTGAGCGTTATCTAATATTATTGTGTTTACGACTGAAGCTGCAGAACCTTGGCAAAGAGAATCTTCTATATATTTTCTATATAATGTATATACAGTGAAGAAACTAAGTATTTGAACACCCAGCTATATTGCAAATTCTCCCACGTAGAAATCATGGAGGGGTTTGGAATTTTCATCGTAGGTGTATGTCCACCATGAGACAGATAATCATTATTTTTATTTATGTATTTATTTTTTATTATTTGCAGCTGTCACACAAATAAATCGTTAAAAAAATCAAACGTTGCGATTTCTGGATTTTTCTTTTTAGATTATCTCCCTCACAGTGGACATGCACCTATGATGAAAATTTCAGACCCCTATATGATTCTAATTGGTAGAACTTGCAATGTAGCAGGGTGTTCAAATACTCATTTTCTTCACTGAAGCATTTCCATCAGAAGCCAACATCACCCTGGAGTCAAAATTTACCTTCATTGAGGTTCACCATGATTAACACCTCACCCAATGGGGTGTGTGTCTGTGAGCCCTGGAATACTCTAATAAATTCAAATACTGTATAGTTAAGTACACAATATTGTGTGACATACACAGTGGAACTTTAAAAGACAGAAGGTTCTATTCATTATGAGGCCACAAAATTGTCATAAATGAGACGACGAGAATACTAACTTCATTGGAAGAGCCCCTCTCATGTGACTTCATTATAAGAAACAGCTTTCAGTGTGATATGGTGGTGTTGTGTACCACTGCACTCCCAATGATTGAATGATTCATTTATACTGCTCAAACATTTTTCAGTTGTAACATATTGTTGTAAAGACAGGTGCAGGAGGTGTACCTTATGATGTGACACTCTTATTGCTGGTTTTAGATCATCGTCCAATCATCGTCCTTGTTAGGGGAGTTTAGTCAAATACACTAAATGGGTGTTAATGGTTTGAAGAACTTTAATAATTTCCCCGGGTAGCATCAAAGGGATTACAAGAGAACTGACCTACAGTGTGACTCCCTAGACCCCTGCTTCACTCACTGAAGGATTATGACTGTACAAGCACAACTCTGTCATGGAGAAAAGGATAAATTGGGAAGGGGATTAGAGTGTGGCATTGTGCTGCATGTGGGAAATGGAAATGCTCAGAGACACTATCGATCGATCCATCCTGTATACCGCTTATCCACACTTGGATCACAGGTGTGCTGGAGCCTATCCCATCTGATTTCAAGTGAGAGGTGCACTACACCCTGGACTAGTTGTCAGCCAGTGGGCAGGCATACAGAGCTGCTTGAGCATTTGTGAAACCTCTGGAAAATGGTCAGTCTTTTTTTTTTTTTTAAATAACATATTTTGTTAAACAAATCACAATTTGTAACACACAGAGAAAGAAATATATTTTCCTTATTTAATCTAACATTTTATTTTTTCACTCAAAACTGATAACTGTATAGGTGCAAAAGTACAGTATTTGAACCCCCACCTACACTGGTTAAATCTAGCAAATAGAAGACAAGATTTGCATTGTATATACATAATTTAAGCAGACCAATGAAAAAAAACATTCGGGAAAGGGTTTGGCTTGCTATATTTATTAGAGAGAGTAGAGCAACCAAACCAACTGTGGACTGATGCAAATCTACAAAACCAATAGCGAAAAAGACAGCTGAGGAGATGAAGAAAGTATTGACAGCCCTTCTGTGTGGTGAGGGCTGTCAGACCATTCTAGAAAGATTCTAGCCCCATCCATCCATCCCACAATATGACAAATAATTTACAAATCACATCGACTCTGCCAAATTGGACGGCCATCAAAACTATCCCTATCATCCCGAAAACACCAGAACAAAAAAAGAGGTAAAGGCTTACCCAGACAACAACTCAAGAGGGTTGCAGCTTTCTCTGGTAGCATGTCTCATAAATGTGCATGTGTCTTTTGTTTGAGGAAAACTGATTAGTGGTGACATTCATCAGAGTGTTTCTACAAGGACCCACCTGCTCTAAAAAAATAATAAAATAAAATTATATATATATACCCTTTTCAAATTTGCATGCAAGTACTGGGACAAGCCCTTTTGGAAGTCCTTTCTATGGACGGACAAGTCCGAAATAGAATTAGTTGGTCATAATTGAAACCACCGTGTTTGGAGAAAAGCCAACACTGCATATGAAGTAAAGAATCTGCTCCCAATAATGGAAATGTGAAGCTGCCTTTCCACTCTGGACTTGGACGACTGTATTGTAACTTCAAGGTCCCATATTTTGGCAATTTAGACCTCCATAAAAATGTCAATTTGATTTGGAAAAATAAAATCCTTGTTTTTTTCATACTAGTGGGCAGAAAAGGTTCCTCTGACAGCTACTTCTGTGTGACCCATTTTTTTTTTTTATGTGCTTTGTCTACATTTGGTTAAGACCCTCCTTTCCTTTGATGCATTTACTCTGTGTAGAAAAATCAACCCTCACATCTTGTGAAAGGATATGTGTTTGTTATGTTGATGGTGATGGCTTGGGAGCAGAGAAGTAGGTGAAAATCTTCACTAGTGACGTAGATAAGTTTAAGAAATTTGAATTACCTGATTTCAGGTCTTTCGGCTGAAAGAAGTCTGTAATTCAGGAATACACGGACAATTTTTATTCATATTTCACATGTTTACTGAGGCACCATGGAGCCAATATCTTCTTCTTTTCCTTTCGGCTTGTCCCGTTAAGGGTCGCCACAGCGTGACATCTCAGATGAACGCACATTTGTTTGGCACAGTTTTACAACGGATGCCCTTCCTGACACAAGCCTTCTGCATTTTAGCTAGGCAGAGAAGCTTACAGCACCTGGTATTCCCAGGCGGTCTCTCATTGAAGTACTAACCAGGGCCAAACCCGTTTAGCTTCTGAGATCTGACAAGATCGGCCGTAAGCCCCATAAAGACAATATAACATCTGAAATACTAGAAAACATTGGCTTGGTAAAATATGGGACCTTTTGTGAATTAGGAATTTCCAGGCATATTAAGAAATTATTGACCAGTATTTCCTATAATCATTCAGGTGGTTGAAGCTGGGATGGAAATTGATTACAGGGGACAACAGACAAACAATGCTCTTAGCCAAATATAAACAAATCAGATTTTAAAAAAAATGGGTCAAACAGAAGTAGTTGTCAATGGGGGGCTTGACACTAATTGACACTTTCAGACTACGTCCATGTTTGAAAGTCACTCTGTGGAGTGACTTGGATGGCATGTGACTATCTGTAGCACATTTTCTAATCATTTCTGTTCTACTATTATACTATTGGTCTACAGTACAGAGCAAGTCAATTTGCGAGTGAAATCGTGATTAGTACCTTGACTGCTCGTGCTCGTCTCTGCATGCATTTAAATTGTACAGCAGGGTTGAAGTAGTCTGATGGTATTCAAACTCGTAGCGATATGGTTAGCTAGCCAAGACGTCTGACGTGTGTATCATTTATCGTTGCACCAGGAAATCGCACATTGACAGACAGGTTATGTAACTGTTTGGAAAACAAACTTGCCATTAAAATGTGTCAATATTTTTCCCTCAATAAATTTATAAGAGAAAGAGAGAGAGCGAGAGAGAGAGAAAGTGTGTGTACATGTGTTCATAAGTGTGTGTGCGCATGTGCGTGTGATTTAAAGTTAAACTGAAACTTATTTCAAGCTATCCATCCTTACACCCTGGACTAGTTGCTACTCAATTATAGGGTGCATAGTGTATGGGCAAACAACCCTTCACAATTGCCTAGAGGCATTTTAAATACTTCAGTTTATCTTCAATGCATGTTTGTGTTGTTTAGATATGTACAAGCAAGACCCACTCCACGCTAGATTCCCTATGTTTTGATGTTGTACTTTGGTTCTACCCTGGTCTTGCAGTGCCTACACAGAACCTTTCCCGCTGAGCTCAGTCTCTGCAGGGTCAGCTGAGGAGGAACATGGACGTACCTCAGAAGAAGAAGAGGGTGCTTCTGAGCAAAGCTATGATCGACAAGTGAGTTATGGGACATACAAATAATTTAATTTGCTTGTTTAACTCTTGATTTTCGGCTACTTGTAGTTTATTACAGTAGAAGATGGCCTGAGAGACATAAGCTGCCAGAAAGGAATGATTATATTGAATGAAAATGTGTTTTCATCTCAGGGAAATTGTTTGGCAAGTGCCCCTCTTTAGAAAACAAAACACGGACAAAAGTTTGGTAGCTTTGCCAGTAAACCATTTAATGTTTTGAATGTGATGTGTTTCAACCTTTTGATTAGCTTTTATATCAAATAGCTGCATTGTTGTCACTGTACTGTACACAGACACTCATACATAATGCATCAGTATTTAAAAGTGCCATCATTGAAAGGGCTCTCATGTCTATGAGGCACTTTAATTAAATAATCAGTCTCATTCTGACAGGAGAGCTAAGGAAAAAAATATATATTTTTTTTATCAGTCCCCTTGGCTCCCAAATAGCTGCTTCTGTTTGATACTTGAGAGCAATAAGTGCCCTTTAAACATGAGCTGTGGTCATTCTTCTGTCACTGCTCTCACTTAGACTGATGGGCGATCCCGAGCGTTCTATGTCGCCAAGGAGCTTGTTGAATCGGAAAGACTGTGAGTATTGCCATGGTCACAAAACACCCAAACTCACGCATCCTGAAGATGTTTTTCCTGCTTTAATGTCGCCCACATATAAACTAATCCATCTGACTGCGTGCAGAGTAGCCACTTTATGCTCACCCTGCATTCCACTTCGCTAATCCTCTAACGTGGGTTGTCATCATACATAATTTATAGGTTTTGTAGTTTGGATGAACTTAGTTTCATTGAGCGAATGTTGAGATACAAGCTTTGACACTATTTCAAGAGTTGACAAATGTCTTGTATAAATATGGAGTAACAAATTAATGCTATTGAAATGATTGCCCAGTATGTATTCTTATAGTGTAAGTGCCGACTCTTTATTTATTTATTTATTTATCTATCTATCTATTTATTTATTTATTTGTTTAGTCCTATTTTTGATCTTTTGAGTGGGCCGTATTACTCCCCCTTTTGCTCCACAATTATGATCTACATTTTTGAAGTTGCACACCATGCTGATGTTATTGAACAGCAGACTGATGTACTTTGAAGGCATTACAATGGACTACCACGATTCGCGGAGGATAGAGACCACGTCCGCCTGTGTACAGAACCAAAGGGGGGAGGGGCATAACAGGAGGGGAGAAGGAGAGATCACGGACCAAAGTAACAACGTGTCAGTGATACCATGGCATCCTTATACTCCTCACAACACAATGAGCGCACACATTATTTGCTGCTGTCAATTGCTATGATTGAGTGAGGGTTATTAACTAGCAACAAAGTCATAGTTTTATTTCATATGTGTTTGGCAACAACCTCTCACATATAACCTTTGAGGGAGTTGTTATTTCTGGTTTTAAATCTGATTTTTCTGTCTTTTTCAGACATGTCAGTGCCCTCAAGTATCTTCAAGAGGTAAAAACTTGTGTGTCCTCCTATTACACTTTCTTGAAAACCCGCTGATAACATTATATCATGTCAGTCTACTCCCTAGCCGCTGTCTGCATCTCCTCCTGCCCCTGCTGTAAAGCTCTGTTGAAGTTTATCAATGTTGTTGCAGTAAGCGCTACTTCCTGGTCTTGACAAAGTTAAAATATTGTGCTCTGGTGTGGTCAGTTGTAAAGTGATGCAGTGTGTTTACAGGCATCTGCTGATTTTGTCCTTGTATCTTTTTTACCTATTGGACTATACTGTATTCACAAAAGTAGTTGAAGAACTGGTCATGGGACTTAACGGAGGTGAAAAGAAAAGAAACTAGGGATGTGGTTCCTTCTTCATCTTAAACCACTTTTTACATGATCTGTGTGATTTTTGTCCACAGTCTGTGTTCTTGTTCATCCTAATTGTATTTCATGGAGACCCTGAACAGTATTAGTGGTGTACAAAAATGGATGAATGGGGAATAAAGGGGTCTGTCGCAATATTTCATCCATATATTGAGTCCGTTACGTGGCTCAAATGCTTCAGGACTCAATTGATGAACCATCAAATCTCAAAAACTGCAAGAATTGTGAGCAATCAATTAAAGGATCATTTGCATCCCTTGTGGAAGCCAGCAGCTTTCAGCCACCACACGATCATGGAACGTTCTTTTGCAGTTTTATGAGGGGCACACAGGTTTCAATTTCTCATATTTTGTTTGTTTTACATCTTTGTAGTACAATTCTTGCCAAGGGACTTCAAGCTAAGTGGGGCGGCCATGCATTACAGCCAGCTGCTGTCATGAACAAAACAACTTTATTGCTCCCACACCAAACTGTTGGACAAGGAAACAGTTGCTTCAACGAATGACTTTTGACCCAAAAGAGGTTGCTTGAAAACATTTTCAAGAGCACTGTGTAAAAATCACTATTAATAGCGACCAATAAAGCTCTTACAGTTTGACACTGAACTCTTAGGAGGTTATCATTCAGCCTACATACTAACCTTCAACAAGGTTACCCTGAATCTCTTACATATACCCCTGTATGGTGATGTATGAAGGGCCACTGTGAGAATAAAATGACATGTAATTTGATGATATTCAACTTTAAGAATGCAAATATTGTACAGGAGACCTCACTAATGACCCCAAGGCTGCAGGATACCGATAGAAAAGCCATGCTTTTACTCTACTAAAAAATGTAGACATATTTTCAAATATTCTTACGATAAAAGAAAGGTCTCATGATATTACCGTCCATTGACTCTTGTCAAGAGGAAATTGAAGGCCTAGTGAGGCCTCTGTAACATTAATACCAGTAAGTCTTGTAATTCTTTATAAAGTTATCTGTTAAAATGGTCAGAGACCAACGAGTGTGGTGCATAAAATGAAGTCATTTCTCTTGGAACCATTACAGTGGCCAAACATGCTTGTTTTAGGGGGGGGATTTTGAGACTCGTATGAGCTATTGTTCCATTGTCTGATAAGGAACAACAAGAGCACCAAGAATTTTCAGAGCTTGTCTCCGCAAAGGAAGGGAGGCTGTCCTCCTCCTTTAAAGGACTTTTCGCTCAATGGCTTCAACATATGATGCTTATTATTTTGTTTTTATTTGCAACCTGTGACCCCTGGTCATATTCTATTGCAGTCAAGAATGACTAGCTACTCAAGAAGCCTCTCGTGTTGTTCCTTCTTGATCTAACTTACTTGATGAAAATGGGAATAGGCTGTCGAAAATAGATTGTGTGTGTCCATGCGTGTGTATGTAACCTAGGAGACAGAGTCACTCGGAGCTGTTTGAGTATGTCGCTGATCTTGTCTCTGGCAGATGTGATGAATGCAAACTCGTATGAGATCAATTGTGCAGGATGAAGGGCTTGTAGCGCCAGGTGTCATTCTATTATCTTGCACCCAACTGGGACATCTTTAGTTGGTTTATGTCTTGACTTTCCACAAAACTCCAATTGATGGGCTCCAGAAGTCAATCCGTTACACTAAGACTTTTGCTTTTATGGATGTTTGGTCGGGAGTTTGAGTGTCACGCAGATGCTGTCCCTTGTTTTTCTGGTATAAATGCTTTAATCTTCCACCTGTTTGCTGATGGATTGTATCCACTGTGTCCTAGTTGTTCATGTAAGATATATTGATGCCTCTTTCATAACGTTGATTCTGAATACATCACCGAACATTTACTCTTAATATGAAACAATACTGTGGCACCTAGGCCATTTTGCAACAACACCTGGTGGCATGTCTTATGCAGACAGTTCCTCCTTTCCTGAATGATTAGACAGAGCACAAAGTGAAGGGAGGACAGCCGGAAGGATGTTTAGGAAGGCCTGGCCTTCCTCTCATTTTCCTTCCCTTTTAAACCCTCATTATTTAACACACACTGGCCACAACATTAGGTTCACCTGCACAGTTGAATGTAATTGCTGCATGAGACGTTATGGCTTTAATTTACAGGTTTCTTTGGGAATTATTTGTAGGGTCACAGCTTTTTTGCATAGCAACCACATTGCAACCACAATAACTTGTTGCAATGGATCTATAAGAATGTAAGTCAAACCTGAACATTATTCTATCCACCATTTTATTACACTACGATGTAATATCTTGTTTTTTTCGGGGGGCTTTTCGTGATCAAAATTTTTGGGGCCTTATTGAAAAAAAATCAACGAGCATGCTGGAAGTGTAAAATTTTGTTTTTAGCCACCATAAAAAAACATTTTATTTTTAAATGAATTTTTGGGTATCTAATTTATAAGGTGGAATTAATGTTTTGGCCGGTGGGTTAAAAGACCTCTTCAGTCACACTGTCTGCCTTTCTTCTTTCCATAATTCCAGCCTTTTCTAGACATTTTTTTATCTTATTAACTTACTCCGTGACATTTTGTCTTGTGAAGGACTTCAGGCCAGCAGTGGCTGAGGCTGTGGGTGAGGATGGGGGTCCAGTTCTGGAGGAGCAGAAGTTGGAGGAGATATTGGGTGTTCTTCCTCAGGTTTTAACTCTCCACAGCAGTATCCTCAATGAGCTGGAAGAGCGCATTGATCAATGGTACACAACATCATAGATATTAACAAAGGCACTTAATCATCAAGTTTTTTTAAGGAGATTCCAATGTCCTCTCATGTACAGGGAGGAATGCCAGAGAGTGGTGGATGTGATTTTGTCACATCGTGAGGATTTTGGGGTGTTTGATACTTTCATCTTTGAGTATGATCGGAGCATGTCCTTACTGGAGGAGAGCTGCAAGGTCAATCCAGTCTTCGCCAGCACTGTCAAAAACTTTGAGGTAAAATCCAAAACTTAACCCTCTTTATTTGTTCTAGTTCACTCCACAAACAAAATGCATCTTAGTCTTTGGATAACAATATGTTTTTGGAGTTCCTGTATGTCAAACTCATTTAAACACCATTTAACAACATACTGTACATGATTTCAGAGGCTATTTTTAAACTAACAAAAAGAATGCTTTATTGTTCTAACTTCCATAAAAGTGAGTTACGATTTTGCAACAATGGCAAAATGAGGACAGTTGAGAACCACTGGTTTACAAATGTTCTTTTTATTGAAATGTCATACTTTCCCAATCCATTTCATACTACAAATCCTGTTTAGAGTCACGGTGAGCTGCAGCCTTACCCTTGACTAGTCATCTGTTAATCACAGGGCACATTAAAGACATAATCATTCGCATAGGCAATATGGAGTCTTCAGCTAAACTCGAATGCATGTCCATGATTTTTTTTTTTTAACATGAGAGTCCCGGTAAACATGGAAATTCCACACAAAAAGGTCAAAGCCAAGATTCAAACGCAGTATCTGTGATTATGAGGCAGATGTTCTAACTAAATGTTTCACTATGCTTAAAGCGCATAATCAATTCCCATATTTGTGAGTAACACCTTTTTTCCCCTCATCCACCAGACTAGACATCAAATTTCTTTCTTGTCTGCACCTCTCCATGGTACTGACATTGCCTCTGTTACACTCACAGTCTCTATATCTACTATTTTTTCGCCGTCATTTTTTGCTTAAAGAATCAGACAGTAAAGATTGAGGAAAAGGGAGTAGTCATCTTGTGACTCTTTTATAGCCCATTGTATTCTACATTATACATTTTCTATATTCACTTCTACAGCACAATTTGAAGGCAAAAATGCAGACTGGTGTTAATGGAAATATTGACAGCATTTAATAAGAAGACAGGATATTAAGATAGCAAGGATAGATAACCACATCAAATTCTCATTTCCATGCAGGTGTATGCTGGTCTGCAGACTAGATTCACTGTTTAGACAGAGCGAACTACATTCAACTGTTTACACAACGACCTGCACGTACTTGGATTTGCTGAATCTTTGTTGACACAGTGCTTCTAAGTTTTTCTAGTTTGGGAAGAAAGTGGACAATGCATCAACTGTTTACACTCATGAATATTTAACAGCAGCTGCGCCATCCTCAAAAAGAAACAACAAAAAAATTACCTCCTTGACGCTAGCCGATCTAATGTACATAAAAAGAGGGGTGAAAGGAATATTTTAAGATTTGTCTGTGTAAGCAGAGGCCTTGTCTCTTTATAACCTCTGTAAAAGTTGGGCCTAATGGGCCTCTTTTGCTTCATGAAGTTGAGTTGCACTAAATGCAGTAAATGATTTACAGAAAAAGTTGATTACATTTTCAAAGAATGGCTTACTTGTATTGTGGTGAGAGGTGATACTGGAGGTGATATACCATGAACATGGCACGTTGCATTTTCCTGTAATGTGCATGAGCTATGGGGTTTTTCTACGTCCACAGTTGTGGGCTGTTGGGCCATTGTATTTTGTGGATGATAATGATGGATGCTGTGCTTTGTCAGAACACTGCCTTGGGACTAGCGTAGAGAGTGTGATCCTTCCGGAATGAGAGAGAAGCAGCACCAAGGGAGAGCTAAGGGAAATGCATGGGTCGCTAGATACACAGGACCTACCACAATGAGGGACAACATTCAGTTATCTATTTACTGTATATTGTTGTTTTCATGAGTTCGTTTTGACATTTAATTGTACATTAGTGCATCACTATTGAGCTACTTTGCACACCCTCAACATTTTCACACTCCCCCACATTCATTGTAAGGCAAAGCCCCGGAATAGAAGTGTTGGTAATTTCATTTTGGATGTGGTGACAGTGACAAAGTACCCTGAGACCCTGATCAAATTAGAGTTAGCCCTTACAGGATTAGAGCATCCTCTCACAGCTAGTTTTTTGTTTTGCCGCACTATCTATAAACATTGGCCATCATGGGCCGACACAATTGTATTGGATTTCACAAAAATTCTTTTATGAATCTATTCCTAAATGGCCTAGCCAGTGCACCGCTAGGTTTGTCCAAAGCCTGTTTTATAATGTGCAAGAACGTCAAGGTAGCAAAAGGAAGCTTTGCAGCAGGTGGAAGGTGAGCGATAGAGCCAAAAGTGCAATGGAGTGGCTCGCTTTCTAGTCAAGGTAGCTGGCCAATGAGGCGGACAGAAAGTAATTAGAGGAGCACACTCCTTTACAACTCCCCAATTAGGTTACTTTTGTGTGTGCAGAAAGCAAATCAGTTGGCCATGAAAGAGACTGAAAATTGGATTTGTTTAACCGTGCTTGTGTGCACGGGTGTCTATGTGTCTGCATCGCAGCGTGAAGCATCACGCTTCTTCTTCTCTGGCTCACCAGCCCAAACAGGCCAAACGCTAATTATCGTCTCTGGCATGCATCAGTAAACCACTTCCTCTGAAGAAGTGTCAATTGGTTGGCGGTTTACATACGATACTCGAAGAGAGCAGATGCTATATTGGAAAGTGGGTTAACCATTTGATTTCCTGATTCTCAGTCTAAATTAGAATGATTTCACTCCCAAAGTGGTGGTGAGGGAAAAAAAACACAAATGTAGAAAGAGGCTTTTTTGACAAAGATGTGTACAAGTTTACAAAAAAAAGAGCATGTGTCTGCAGGTGCATGTGTGGATGTCTTTCTACCCTTTAGAGTGTAAATACCTGTCAGAGACAATTAGACTGATTGATTTTCCAATGCTCTTGATTGTGTGCTTTTTTTCCAGCACCCTTTCTCCTGCAAATGGCTCATCAGAAAAAAAGAATGGGGTTTCTTTCAGGTTTTTTGTCTCACGGAAAGATGTGAAGGTCACCTTGGTGAACACAATTGCCTCTGTCACTTCTGACCTTGCCTTACACCACACTGCAGAAGTTGACCTTCCTTCATGCTTTTGTGGACACACTAGTGTGTTTCAAAGGGGCAAGACTTAGATTTTCATTTATTTTTTTACCGACATTTATAAAACTCAAAGGCCACCTTAATCTTCATTGTATTTACATTTTTCCACAAACGCCATGTTGTCACAATAAAACAACAAACACAAGGACAGACTTTAGCAATAATATTAATAAAGCTTCGATTTCATTTTTATTTCAGAGGTATTGTCCTAGTATTGCTCAACTGGAAAAGAAATGTACATTAAATACCAATTTTTTTCTGCTTGTATTATGATAAATAAATAAATGGAAACCTCTGGCTTCATTTTACTAATTTCAGTCCCATGAGGTTTAATTCAATTTCACGTGCTGCATAGTGTGCAGTGATAATCAAGAATAATCGTTTTATCTTATAGAGGAAAGGTTCAGAGGAGGCCCAAGTCCCACTGAAACACCAGCTGCTGCAGGTCATAGTGAGGGTGCTGCAATACCGCATGCTTCTCACAGGTAACACACAAACATTCATCTTTCCAACAAGCTTGTAATTTGTAGCAGAGGCACATTGGATCCAATTTTCACGGTGTGGTGTCAGGGGCGGATCCAAATTTCTTTTCAATAGGGTGGGCCAAAATGTATTTGTGTGGAGTGGTTGGAGGTTGTTGATCTAAATTTTTGCCCCTTGAAAAAGAATTGTCACTGGGGAAAAGAGGAGGTCCTGATTGATTTTTTTCCCCTCCTTCAATAACAATTTTTGATGGGTGCATGCTCATCCAGTTTATACCCACGCTACAATGATGTTTTGTGGTTCATTATAAATGACGTGAAAATTGGCACAACACTAGGGTGTTGGATAACCTTCTGTCTACAACGGGCACCCCTGGTTCTGCCCTCGTCTACTATATACTGTAGACAGATTAGGCTCTTCATTTATATATTGGTCTTTCTTTTACTTCATCCACAGATTACCTAAACAACCTCTCACCTGATTCTAAAGAATACGAAGACACACAAGGTAAACCTGTGATATTTAGACACATTGATCTAGATGTATTACGGCTTACTTATTGAGATACGGTGGGATCTCTATTTTGTTTTTCTGTTTGTTTTGCAGCTGCCTTGGTGATTGTGTCTGAGGTGGCGGACCAGGCCAACGATAATCTGAAACAGGGGGTGAGTTCAATTTGGATGCAACTAACATGTTGATTAAAGGTGATTACATAGCTACAAAGGGTCTTTTGAAGAAACTTGCTGAATCAATCCCGAGCAACCGCATTGATAGATTATTATATAGAACTTCAAACCATTCACTTTCCATCATTCTATGATGGATTGTTTGTACTTTCTTTGCTAAAATATCTGGGCACCATTAGTATTTTTGTCAGTGCTAGAATGACCATATATATCTAGTATGTCATAAAAAACAGAACACAGAACAAGTAAGTGTATTAGAGCCAAACTAAAAAATAAAAATCAAGCATTAAGACACAATGTCAGTGGTCCTATTTTTTATTGGGAAAAAAATGGTCCTAATCGTAGTAAACTTATATTTAATGTAATTTTCTGCAAAAACTCATAACCTTTCCAGAGAATAGTCATATTTAAAAAAAAAATGAGAATAACTAATCTTAGTATAACTGTGAGGAGGGAGGAGAGACCCAGTTTTGGTAATGTTGTGGACTGGCATACCCCCAGCAAATTAAAAGTGGGAGGTCTGTGCTGATATAGGTCACATTAGAGTTGACTTGAATTTTGTTCAACCAAAGTGGCTTCTCTCTTTTCCTTTAAAAGCAGTCCAATAGTCTCGCATGGAGACATCCCCATATGCGGAAGAAGAAGCCCTAATCAATGCATTACTGAGGAGTTCAACGGTTACCCTTATTAAATACAGAAAGAGCAGGTGAACATTAATATGTCCATGGACCTCATGTATATTCCCTCTGATTTGTTCATTTAGCGTGGTATTTTTTTCTTTTCTCAGTATGGGTAGTGCCCGCAGCCCTTAACTATTCACAAAAAAGTTAAAATGTTTGTTTGTTAGATTCAACATCATAATTGACCAAGAATGATTTAATTTGTAATTTGATGCAAAAGTACTTCTCGTGGATATTGGGCAAGCAGACTAACGAAGGGTCTTCTGTGCTAGGAAGAAGAAGTCTCTTTCTCCATGTTGACTGCATGCGAAGGTCCCAGGTGTATCTTTACAAAGAGGAGCATTGTTAGATTGGCGAAGATTTACAATCTCCCTCAAACATCTCATAATTCTGAAATCTTTAATTCAAAATGCTGTCTCACTCACTTCACACTTTAGAGACCGCTGTGTTCCTCATGTTGTCTCACCTCCTCTGTTTATCATACGACACTGACACTCACACTCAGATAGGGTGCCAGTCAGCGTAAACACAAGCTCCCTCTATCTCTGCTCCCCCCACCCCCCGTCGGGTTATCACTATCACATCCCTTTCAGCCTCTCTTTCATTCCCAAGCAAACAAGAGTACTTTCATTCTATTTCTCCTTCTTGAATGATCACATCTCTTTGCATGCTCCAATCTCCCAGGAAAACTTGCTGCGTATGGTCCACATAGAATACAGCATGAAAGGCAAGAGAGACCTCCTGAAGGCTGGCAGGGTGAGCACAACAGAACTTGGCATGTTCACCACCACATCACTGCAACACATAACCCAAAAGCACATTCTAGGTGATGGTCTTTTATATCTAATGTCTTGACAATGATTCTGTTGACAGATGTTTGTTAAAGAGGGAACACTCATGAAGGTCTCGAGAAAAAGCAGACAGCCCAGACACCTTTTTCTGGTAACTCTTTTCTAACTTTATCACATGACAGTACCTCAAAGTTTGCATTGAATCTTTTTAAGTAACTATTTGCCTTTTGTTAGTCAGTTACCTAAATACAAATGTTAATTATCTTTGATCTTTGCTAAGCTTAGCAGAAATACAAGAGCTGTGGGCCCAGCCAGGCCTGACACAAAGTTCCTCAATTAACACCTCATCTTCATTGTGTAAAAAAGACAATTTGCAGTTTTAGAGAGCGATAGTATGTGCATGCCTATTTTCTGACAGTGTGTAATGCATTTTTGGTAACAGGTTGCATAGCAACTACACACAAAGGCTTTTAACAAGATTCAGTGTGTTAATTACTGAAATTTCGACGTATAGTGATCAGGCCATTTATGGCTAGCTGTTTTCCTCAATTCTGATTCCACTTATTGTTATTTTGTTGTGAAGTTAACAACATGAGAAATATTGAACTTTTAACTTTGGGGCTTATTTACGAGCCTTTGTTAAGAACAAATTAGTTCTTAAGTCCCACTTACTATAGCGGCAAAATAGAATGTGGCATGGACTCTCTCGAGAACTTTACAGAATGAGCAAAACAATAGCTTTTTCTGTCATTATTGAGTTGTATAAAGTAATGGAAAGAAATTGTATGACCACTGTTGTTTATTCATTTTCTTTTTCATTTTAATGCCTGGCACAAGGTATAATACCTGAAGCATGCGATGAACATGACAAAAATGCAGCTGGTTCTGTAAATAATGTAGCTAGTTCTGTAATACTTTATGTTCCATTCGACATGTTTAGGCTTAATGTTATTTCCATTGATTTTTGTTGCTGTCAAAACCCCATGAATAATAGTTAGATATAAGGTTTTAAACTAAACTCTTATTATCTATTTTTCTTGCCATCATTGTGTTTGTCAAAACAAATCTACCGGTACCTCTAGTTGAAAGAAACAAAGGCTGTTAAATATTTTTTTCTTTTACTGTACATTGAGTAGAATTTCAAATACCATTACATATTCATCCTCATAATGATAGATAGATAGATAGATAGATAGATAGATAGATAGATAGATAGATAGATAGATAGATAGATAGATAGATAGATAGATAGATAGATAGATAGATAGATAGATAGATAGATAGATAGATAGATAGATAGATAGATAGATAGATAGATAGATAGATAGATAGATAGATAGATAGATAGATAGATAGATAGATAGATAGATGGCAGGGGGGGCGGGGGAATTCCCCTAACTCAAAATCGGGACAAGAAGGAAAAAAAGCAAAATCCCTTCACCTCCAAATGTGGACATGCACAATAGGAAACATTTGGGTCCTACTTGTAACTTTGTTGTTATGTAGATAATCCTGTCTAAAGTATTTCGAAAGGTTGTCATTTCACTAAAGGCCACATTTACACTCACTTCCACAGCCTTAGGTTGCAATGTTGCACTTGCAATGTTCATTTAAAGTAAATATGGAATCCTGGCTTCAAAAGGATGATAATGTTTATTTGAACTATCAATGTCAGGTGTTTCTAATATTTCACTTGACATCAAAATACAACCAATAAAGGCACAAAAATAATTTTCCGATCGAACCGTGTCCATCAAAACAAACCATCATAGACTTTTGTAAATGTAGACTGTAAACTCACTTTTTAAGATAAATTGTATTATGTTAGTCATTTTTACTTTAGTGAAGAGCACCTACAGTAGCCAACACTTGCATGAGCTGCCAAAATATGAGGAACTTTGGGGCGGAGGTCAGTCTACGACTATTGAAGGGCAAATGGCCAAAGTAGTAAAATCTCCTCTAGGGCCTCCCTCGTCACTCTCCTCCCCTCTTAGGACTTGTTTTCCAGGGCCTTGCTTCCTTACAGGATGTTTGGTGTGGGTCACTGGATGCTGGCTTCCTGTGTATTGGGAGGGGACTGACAGCAAAGTGAAGGCCAGACAGCCTGTAGAATGCAGGGAGGGGAAGGTTGAAGAGTTTGAAGGGGTGTGGGGCGTTAGACAAACACATCACATGAAATAGAGACGTCCACTCTATTGTTCCATAACTAATTAGTTATATCTACTGTCAAGTTGCAAAGAAGAACAAGTATTTGCTATTTACCTCAGACCAGGTGACCCAAATGACATTTCAACACTAGCAGACAGTGTATTATTCATTCATATTTCAACCGTCACCTACACTTTTTGAATCAAGGTAACTGCTGACCATAATGCAAAGAGATGGGGGATGATACTGTACCTCTAAATCAGGCCTGCCAAACTCATTTTTGCCACAAGCAACATAGTTCTTGAAGCACCATAATGAATGTGATGAGAAAGAATTGAGGTGTATAATAGCCTGGTGAGATTGTTACATATAAACAATGAATTAAGGTTTAAAATCATCAAGGAAAAAAGTATAAATTATTGCTCAATTCATTTAAAAAAAATAAATGATAATTGCCTGCTACTGGCTGGCAACCAGTCCAGAGTGTACCGCACCTCCTGTCCAAAAATAGCTGGGATAGGCTCCAGCACTCCCGCAACCCTTTTGAGGATAAGTGGCTCACATAATGGATGGATGGATGGATGAATGAAAATTGCTTGAAATAGCTCAATATGATTAAAACATCAGACAATTTGAAATTTCGGTGCGGGGAAACTAAGACATAGCTAAATCAATGATTTGCTTTAGCAGAGCATGTGAAATCTGGCCATCTCAGCCATAAGATTTAACCTTTATCTATTGAGGTAAGGTATCTAAGAACAGAGTCTCTCTTGCAATGCTCTTGTGGCTACAGACAGAATGGTAAAACAAAGCATGACTGAATGAGCACGGATTGAATTTCAGGAAGGCAAGCGATGCAAAAAAAACTCCCATGGTTGAAGGAGGTGAAAGATCAGTGGTAGGAATGAAACAGCACTGATAAATTAGGAGTTTGAGATTATAATGTGAGCAAGTGAGCAATTAAGGGTGAGCAAGTGCCCCAAAGTTCATTTATTGCTTGTGTCATTGTGTCATTTATTATTCCATTTATTGTTATATAGCAAAGGCCATCACCCAGGAGAACATTTTCCCTTACGTGCTTGTTTTTGGTGCCGTGCTGGAGGTGGCCTGTCTCACCCAGCCCTGCTTGTCAGTGTAGGTTGAGAATGCTGGGAGAGCAAGGGGAGGCCCCGACCCCAGCACAGGGTGGAGAATTCCTGGATGCTGTCTTTTATGGCTCCAGCGGATGTTTAGAACGCGCATTAGGTGTGACCAATTATGTCATCTATTTTTGGGGGGAAAAATGAAATGCCTCTCATGCACAACACAATGGATCCTTGGTGTGTTCAGAGAATAACAATACTCTGCTCTTCCGTGCAAATAAACGCTTTATTGCCTTATTTACACTTAGTGTACATGGGAGTTGGGTGCTCCATAATTGTACAACGTTCTGTGAGCGCTGGGAAAGGAAATAACTTAGCTTTACAGATATAATTGTCACTGTGGTCAGAAAATGTGCCGCATAGATTAATAAATAAATAACGCTTTTAAAATTTCCAAAATTACCAATGGTTTGTCTTTACTTTTTTATTTATCTGTGTGGCTTCCTTGTCAATATTATCTTTATGTTGAAGTGATTGAAAGTACTGCAAAGCAGAACCTTCTCTCAAATTGTCACAGTAACAGCACAGTGCATTGCAGAAAAAAATATTCGGAATATTAATCTATTCTAGAGGAGTCATTAATGTAGTGGTACACTTGCCTGACATTGTCCGGAGTCAGCTGGGGTAAACTCCAGTGCCCTGTGACCCGAAACAGGATAAGTCGTGTAGAAAATGAATGGATTGATTAATTTATTTTTACACAAGCTACAGTGTCTCTATTTTTGTCCTGCATCAGATGAACGACATAATGCTGTACACCTACCCGCAGCAGGATGGGAAATACAGGCTTAAGAACACATTATCCCTGTCTGGAATGAAGGTACATTCATTTTTAATGTGTTACAGTCTTGGGATTATCTACTAAACTTTTTCCCCTTCATGGACACACAGGTGAGCAAACCTGCTCTTGACAACGTATTGAACTGTATTAAAATCGAGGTGTCTGACATCACCATTACACTCTCTGCCAGGTAAATAAAACTCACAATCTGACACGCAATCTGACAACAACAAAAAAAAAATCTGAAATTTACAAAGGTAATAATGCTGAGTTTTGTCTTGTCACCATCATGAGACAGGTTAGTTTTACCCTACTGATGATGCAGCCCCCGCAATTGTAATCGCGAATCTACAGTACAGGAAATCATTATTTGATCCCTCACTAATTTTCAAAGTTCACCTACCAACAAAAATATGAGCAGTCTATTATTTTAATGGTAGGTTTATGTTAACAATGCAAGATGGAATATCTAAAAGAAAATCTAGAAAGTTGCATTTAAAAAAAAAGATTAAAGTGTACTTGTATTTCAATGAGTCAGTATTTAAGTATTTTAAGTATTTAAGAGCCAACCAATAATAAAGAATTTTGGTTCCCACAGACCACTTCTCTCAATTTAAAGAAGTACTACTAATCTGAGCTCCCCCATAGCTGTATGAAAGACACCTATCTCAACGTATTTGTCCACAATCAATCAGACACCAACCTCTCCATGATGGGCAAGACCAAAGACATTTTTAAGGACATCAGGGAAAATATTGTAGACCTGCACAAGCCTAGAATAGACTACAAGAATATTGAGAAGAGGCTAGGGGGGAAGGAGACACCTGTTATTGCAATAATTAGAAAATGGAATAAACATAGAATTACAGTCAATCTAGTCAGTCTCCTCGGACGATTTCACCTTTTGGTGTATCAGTGATCATGAGAAAGTTCAGGCATGAGCTCAGAACTACATGGAAGGAGCTTGTCAATAATTTCAAAGAAGGGATAACGGTCACCAAGAAAAACATTCATAACAGACTATGCCGTAATGCAGGGGTGCTCAATGTCTCGATCGCGATATACCAGTCGATCAGGCTTGCCGCTTGAAAATAGATTTTGGGGTACAAAAATCTGGGCACACCTGCCGTAATTAATTAAAATCCTGCAGCGCCCACAAGGCAGATGTACAGGCGTGTGTGAAGTTTGCCTACAAACAGAATTCAGAGAATGATTGAGAGAAGGGGATGTACCCAGATGAGTCAACAATCAAGTTGTTTGGAATCAATTTTGGATGACCGTCAACCATGGAGGTGGATGCATTATGCTGTGGAGGCGTTTCTCTGTAAAAGGGAACACGTCAACTTCACTGCTTTTAAGTAAATATGGATGGAGCCTGGTACCATGAATTGAGTTATAAAACTCTCACCCAGAAAACTTTAAATGGGTCATGGATGGGTCTTCCAGCAAGACAGTAACCTAAAACACACCCACAGAAATGGAAGTGTCCAAAGAAGAAGCAGATTATGGTCATGGAATAGCCTAGCTGGTCTCTAGACCTAAATTACAAAAAAAAAAAATTACAAGAAAAAGGGTGACTGGAGATGAAACTTTGAGTTCCCAAGGCACATCCTTGAAACCTTAAAGATTAGGAGAGGATACACAAAGAGGAGTGGGACAAATCTCCTCATGAGATATGTGCAAACCTGGTGATCAAGTACAAGAATCATCTGACCCCTTGTACTGGCTAAGAGGGGGTGTTCCATCAAGTAATTACGTTTTGATAGGGAGACAAACACCTACCTCACTCAATGAATTGCAAAATAATTAGAATCTATTCTTTTGTGATGTACTAAGTTTCATTTTTGATATTCTGTCCTTCCCTGTATAAATATTTCAATTGTAGACTATTCTTGTCTTATTCGTGGGCAAAAATACAAAATCAGTGAGGGATCAAACAAATCCCCATTCCTTCCCATGGGCTCACTGCCTATGGGAGGGGTCATTTAGCGTAGAGAATTGAGCACGCACCAAAGATGAGGACCTTGGCAATCTGATTGCCAGCTGAAGAAGCTGGTTCTAGAGATGTTGGATGTTACTTCTCTGGCAGGGAAAGAACCTGAACCCAAAGGACATTTTGCTATTGGACTTCTGTGCTCATCATAGACTCTATTGCAACGACAATTTTCAAACATAAGGGTATCAATACATGCATTTGGCACTCGGGTACCCTTTGTCGCAGCTTGATGATCGACTTTATGGTCGTGTCAGCAAACCTGCGGCCGTATGTCTTGGAACTCGGGTGAAGTGTTCGAAGGGATGTGGGTGACATTTAGTCAAAATGGACTTCAATTGTTGAGGCGTTTGACCAGAGCTGTGGCTCTAAGGTGCTTGGTGCCTGTCATGACAGCAATCCCTGAACTAAGGTGATTAAAAACCTCCTCTATAGCAGGGCCACAAGGATGAATGAGCTCCATCTGGCATTCCTAAAAGTGTTGGATTTTGATGGGCTGTTTTGGATGACACAGCATTCCAACATCATATGGACATTGGCGACACTGCCTTTGAGTTGACAGACTAAGCTAGTGGTCCCTCTTTATATGAAGTGGGACTGGCAAGTGTATTCCAATTGTAGGGGGATCACTCCTCAGCCTCCCTGGTAAGGTCTACTCAGGAGTTCTGGAGAGGAGGGTTTATCTGGTTAGGGTTAGTCAGTCCGCCAATTTACAAGTAGCAGTATGTTCTTTGTCATGGCTATGGAACAGTGGACAAGCTCTGCACCTTTAACAGAATCTACGAGGTTGCATGGAATTTGCCGAACCAGTCTACATGTGCTCTGTGAACATGTCCCTCTGGAATTTCTGTGGGGGATGAACTGGGTACTGAACGACCAATACGAGCTGTTTGGTCACTATACAACCAATGTCCAAGTCTGGTTGGAATTGCCGGCAGTAATTTTAGACTATAGTCCATAGGAGTCTATAGTCTCCCACCTGGCATGGGAGCGCCTCGGGATGTTCCCGGAAGACCTGGATGAAGTGCCTGGGGAAAGAGAAATTTGGACTTCCCTGCTTAAGATGCTGCCCTGCCAACCAAACTCTGGATAAGCAGGGAAAAATGGATGAATGGATGGCTGAAATACAGTGGTACCTCAATTTACAAAATGTTTTTTTTCTGGAAGTCGTTTGGTGCCATGATTTTTTTTTTATGTTAGTAGAAGCATTTTTATGTGTAAATAATGGAATCTGTTCCAAGTCCCCTGACCCACCTGCCAAAAATAAGCATTCAGAGTACATAATGTAAAGAATAATAAAAATTGTATTCATTTACCTTTGGCGTTGGGTGACTATTCGAAAAAAAAAGATGAATGAGAAGCGAAACGCATGGTGGGTGACAGTGAGGGAACAAAGCGTTTGACAGCTCAGAGAAAACATACGTACGAATGTGCGCGGGCACGCAACTTAATTACACTAAAGTTTCTTGGGGCCCATGGTAGATAAAGATGAAAAAATTGCAAAAACACAAGCGAAAAAGTTGTACTTTTCCAATGTGCACGAACGTAATTTGGTAATGATCGAGTATTAAAGGGAAACAAGAGTATCACAAGTAAAGACTGAGGTCCCACCTAGCCAATGGGAAGCTAGGAAGATGCTGGGCGATAGCCAATGAGAGAGCAGCTCTATCACGCCTCTTTCAAACCAAGATACAGGATGTTTATGTTCAGAGGAATTTAGGGGCTGCGAATAGCAGCGCCGATTTTTGGATTTTGTATCCTGAATTTTCCTGCGTAACTAGAGAAAAATATTTTTCCGAAGAGATGTTTCATAACCTGAATTTCCCGTTACAAGAAACATTTGTAAGTAGAGGTACCACTGTAATTATTTCCTCTGTCACGGTCCAGCGACACAGGTGCAGACCTAAATGCAGGAGTTCCAGGCAACGACATAATATTCAAAGTGGCTTTATTCCAGGAATAGGTCGATAACAGTGTCATGGGCATGGCCAGGCCACTGCTCTGGGCTGCACCACCTCTGACAGCTGTCACACAGGTGCTGTTGATTTGACTGTAATTAGACCAGGCATTTAAGTTGGAGTTTTGTCACTGGCATTTGCCAGTTCGTTACGTTGCATTTACTGCATGTTGTATTCTCCACTATTGAGTGTTAGTCTAGTGTAGAGTTATCCTTGTCACAGTGAGTCTGTGTCCTTTTAGTTTTCCACATCTTGTCAAGTTACTTAGTTTGTTTCATAGTCATCGGACCTCGTTTCATGTTTTTGGATACTGCCTTTAGTCTAGCGTTTTTGTGCCTTGACAGACTGCAACACCTAGTATTGACCTATTTCTGGAATAAAGCCACTATGATCATTATGTCATTGCCTGGAAGTCCCACATCTGGGTCCAACCTCAAGCCACTGGTTCATGACAAACAGGCAGTTCAAAACAAGGCAGAGGCACAAAAAGGCTAGGCTAGCCAAGATCCAAAAAAGCATGAAACAAGGTCCGATGACTATGATGCAAACTAAAAAACGCAACAAGATGTGGTCAAACTAAAGGGCACAGAATCGCTGTGACTAAGAATTGCTCTAACTTAGGTACAGTAGCAGAGTGTCCCAGAATGCAGTGAAGCATGCGCAATGAACTGGCCAATGCAAGTGACAAATTCCAAACCTAAATGCCTAGGCAATTAGCGTGCCGAATGCAAAACAGCTGTGACAGGTGTCAGAGGTGGCACCGCCCAGATCAGTGGCCTGGACACGCCCCTCACAGCAGTGGCCAGGCCTTGCTCATGACATTCCTCCACTGTAAATTACAGAAAACCTAGTGACTATAATTTGCATCTTGACTTTTTTCAGCTCAGTTGGAGAGAGGGAGGACTGGTTCCACACATTGAGTCGAGCCATTGCAGACCACGCTGCGGGACTCTGTACATTTGGAGGACCTTGTAATGAGGTGAGACTAAAATTGTTACATGTGATCTGTTACAAGAATAACAATGGATGTAATGTGGTTTAGTAAAAATAACAGAATAAATAACGGCAAGCATGCCCTTTAATGTAATGCGAGATGTGAGATATGAGATAATAAAAGAGACAGTTTATGAACTGGTCCCTGGCAACTTCAGTTTCCCCGGTGTGCTCACCTTAAAGGTCAAGTCTCAAGCCTATAAACATTCTAAAATAGATATTGTAATGAAAAATACAAATAACATTATTCACTTCAATGTCGATATGAAAAAATAAATATGAGCAGAGAGCGTGCCATCCATGCGCAAAGTTGCGGAAGTCTCATTCGACATTCAAGTGGTAGCCATATTGGCTGCAACTTCTGTCCGCGACGTCACACTTGAAAACACGCTGTGCCACCTACTATGAGAGACAAACAACAGAGATATTCGGATTTTTGCGACGCCCCTTCTGACACGGAAGCCGAGTGAAGCGATATTACTCTATTGTTTCGAGCCATATTTAGATGATATGGGGATCACAGCCAAAACCCATGTGGCCAAACCACCTCCCCGCCCGATCCACCTCTGTGGCAGTGATAAACAACGCCGCCCGCGAGCGACGACGACGGCGCAGCCAAACTCCCTTCCTGTCAAATCCACCTCCGCGGCAGTGATAAACACCTCTGCCCACAAGTGACGACGACGACGCGGCCAAACCGCCTCCCCGTCCAATTCACCTCCACAGCGGTGATAAACAACTCCGCCAACGAGCAACGACGACGACGCGGCCAAACCGCCTCCCCGTCAAATCCACCTCCGCGGCGGTGATCAACAACACCCCCTGCGACTGATGATGTCGCCACGGCCGAACCACCTCTCTGTCCGATTCACAACCGCGGCTGAGATGAGCCACTGCGGCCCGGCGCCATCTCCACCGATCACGGCTTCGGCCGGGGTGGCACATCGACACATTAAACACCCCAGACTTACGGATTACGTCCCCCCCACCCAACTATAATTTTTTTCAGTAGCTGTATACAGACCCATCTGTCATTTGGAACCCACGAAGCTCTCGCCCTTTGCACCTTTGCAATCCATATTTCACGACGAACCGGGTCTTTTGGAAAAGTATCAAGAGCGAATTCATCCTCCTGAGCGTTCAAGCAATATCCAGCAATACAACGAGCTGGGTTTTTGGCTAACACGAAGGAACAACGAGCTGCCCTCCTTCAGGTAAAACTAATAGAAACACGCGAGGCCGCCTGAGTGCGCTTCTGCCCTGTACGTCACTTCCTCCCTCTTCTCAAAAACAAATCCCTTGAGAGGTGGTAGTTACAAAAAGCCATTTACATCAAAATCTTGTTTTGTGTTGAAAAAATGGATGGGTCCATATAGGCTGCCGTTTTTCATTAATAACATCCTAAAAATCATGCATTTCATGACAGTGGACCTTTAAAAAAGCTAGCATTGGCCAACAATTGTTAAAATTAGCTACACACTACAAGATGCTCTTTCTCTCTTTAAATTGTTTTCATTTAAGTGACAATTTCTCAAATGGCAATGCTGAAAAAAATGATGCTAAAACCTAAAGGTACAGCACCATCAAGTGGAATAGAATAGAATATTTGGGCGGGAGGCAGCATACTTTACATACTTTCCCAACTTTAATGTTTAAGATTAGCAAACAGATGTAAATATCAGAGATCAATATAATTGAAGTGAACTTAAGATTCAATATTTAAATGGTGAATTAATTTATCAAAGAGAAAAGCTATTCAGATACCAGGACCCGTGTTGAAAAAAACAATGGCTACCTAAATCTGATAACAGGATGGATTATTCTCAGCAACACCAGCCGAAGTCAACTGGCAATAAGTCTTTCACATCTATGTGGAGAACAAGTACACGCCTTCACAAAAAATATAAAAATAATAATATCCTCATTAATGAGAAAGGAAAAACACAATGCCGTCAACTGTTGATGTGTTTTGTATTTCCAACCAGTGTTTTGACATCATTCAATTCTTGCTCAAACAGGCCCGTGAGAAGTTGTGGATGGGTTTGGGTGAAGCAGCCCCTGTTCTTGTCCCTGTGTCCCAAGTGATGATGTGCATGAACTGCACCACTGACTTCAGCCTCACTCTTAGACGACACCACTGCAATGCCTGTGGCAAGGTTAGATTTCTCATAGTATAATTTCATATTAATCCCTTATGGACACTTTTGTCCGTGGGTGTGTCCAAACCTTTTTATTTCCCAAAGGCCACTTACACTGTACAGAACAATGAAGGACCATTTTGAAATTCTTCACTTTTAATTTATTTCACACACTTAAACCAATCCATATAGGTAAATATATGCTAAGCCAATACTGTATAAACAATATTATTCTTATACATATATTTATTAAAGGAAACAGCAAGGTGACAAAGCAAAAATCAAATCATGTGGTTTTGTATTATAATTTTGGGGAGGCCAGCAGCGCTGTGTTCAGGTCTGGACTGTAACAAAAAAAAAAATCAGCCCTGACATTTTTGGCTTAGGCACCTCAAAATTCGCAAACAACTGTCGACTAGTAATTTAGTGTATGCACGGTGCGTCTTCTTTAAAATAATATTTTTTATGACTATGGTAAACACAACTCCTGTTATTATTTTGGTATAGATGTTATTTATTAAGTATACAGTATATACACGGACTTCAGGCATGCTTATAACAAAATAAATAGGAGCACCATAATAATAATAATAATCACTTTTTTCTTTAGGCTTATTAGAAATTAGCAGTGTATCATTGTTATAGAAGTCTATAAAATAAAATCGTGGAAAGCAAATAAGTAAATTTTACTGAAGACAGGCGGCATGGTGGAGCAACTGGTTAGAGCGTCGGCCTCACAGTCCTGAGGACCAGTCTTCAATTCCCGGCCCTGTCCGTGTAGAGTTTGCATGTTATCCCCGTGCCTGCGTGGATTTCTCCGAGGGCTCCGGTTTCCTCCCACATCCCAAAAACATGCAACAACAATTGGACACTCTAAATTGCCCTTAGGTGTGATTGTGAGTGAGACTGTTGTCTGTCTCCATGTGCCCTGTGATTGGCTGGAAGCCAGTTCAGGGTATACCCTGCCTCCTGCCTGATGACAGCTGGGAATGTCTCCAGCAGTCCCACCCTTGTGAGGATAAGTGACTCAGAAAATGGATAGATAGATGGATGGATGGATGTGTTTTAGCTCCAGTGATTCTTTTTTTCTCTTTACTGAAATACTCTATAATGTATTTTCTGAATTTCCCTGACAAAGCAGTTCAAGTTTGAGGTTAAAAAAATGCTCCCCCATTTAAGAAACTATAATATGCATTTGTATCAAGCATAAACAGGGCTACTTTGTGGACTCAAGCAAAGCAACTATGTTTTAAAAGTATTCGGACACTGTCTTACTCTTAGAAAATTTGTATATGTTTTACCCAAAATAATTTCATGTATATATTTGATACATAAACACTGTTTGAATTGAAAGCTTGAACTCCTCATTTATTTCAATTATGTGAGTGCTTTTAAAACATGCATATCGACAGTAAGCAAACATATTGACATACTGGTGAATAGCTAAAATGCTATAACATAGCCTAAAATGAACACTTGCTCCTCATCCAACATTTTTCAGTACTGACCATTTGCCGTTCTGAATCACATCTCCACACTCAGAACCTAAGGAAGAACAATATGGACTTGGCTGATCTTGACACAGACTAGAAAGTGGTGCAAACAATTGCGATTCACGCTATTTGCTTCTGTAACTAAATTATCGTTAGCCGTATTTCATGGATAGCAATTTTGTGACTATTTCAAACAGTTGTGGGGCTTTTTTCTATATATATCTATTTTCTGACAGAATAAGTAAGAATCAGTTTTGTCTTTATGTTTTTTGTTTATGCTATCTACATGATATAAACAAAAAGACAGAAGGAGAAAGAATGGGGAGAAATATGAAACAGAAAGAAATTACAGAGGAGAGTGAGGGGGAGATGGCTAGCTAGACATCTTTATGAAACAATAAAATAATACAGGACAAAGGAAAGGCACTAAACATTATAAATGTGTATATAGGTAATTTTGGCAACTTCAAACTAAGTACGGTACTGTAGTCCAGTTGCCTCCAGGCAGTAGTTTTGACAACCCTGCTTTAGGTGAAGCTGTTTCTTTATACAATTTTACTACTGTTTGTTGCAATTATTCATTCATCTAATTTCAAATTGTTCATAATATGGGAATGCTCTTTGTATTCTGGCCCTGAAGGTAGTGTGCCGGGCTTGTTCCAGGAATAGATATCCACTCAAGTACCTCAAAGACAGGGTCGTCAAAGTGTGTGACCACTGCTATAAAGAGCTCAGGAAAAGAGGTGAAGCTTGCTTACTGTACTTACATATACTGTGGAGGTATCCTAGAAATACATTTGAATTTATTTCAAGTTAACAGTATATTAATTGTTTGATTATAGGTGGCAGTTTGTCAGGGGCCTCCAGCAACTCAAGTCCGCCAACTCACCGGGCCAGTCGTCCCCTCTCTGCTGTTTTCCAAAGTTTACAGACGCCAAGTCTTTGGAAAAGTAGGAAGAGTGCATCATCCATCAATCAGGTGTGTTACACTTGTGCAGATTATGTTGAAATTTAGTTATTCCTCTCCTATATTATTTGTCCACGTAGTCACAATGAGGTGGAAAATAGGGGCTTTCCCACCGCAGGAACTTCCCCGCTACCCTGATAACTTCAGTTGCCCCTGTGTCCTTACTTTGAAAAACTAGCAGGGTATGGAAGTTTGCCCCTGGATTATTTTTTTTACTCCTGGCAGCTACAGTCTTCCTCAAACTATAGTACGAGGAACTATTTGACGGGATGTGCTGTGGTGACGAACGCTGATCGGTTGACAGACCTCTGTAGGCGTTTACTTTTCCATTCACAGAGCCGCCATTATGCTGGGTTGCGTAAGGCTTTAATAAGAGGATTTAAATACATTGAAAAGCTTAATTTTTAATCACTGATCAAGCCTGGAGGTGCCTGACCTCGCCTCAGGGTGGCAGCAAGGTCTGCTTCTGCTGCCTGACTTGGTTCTGTGCAGGAGGGGCTAACCAAGCCCAAGTGGGCGCGTGCATCTTCCTCGGCTGGGCCAGACAAAGATCGGCGTGACGCTGGTCGGCGAGGACGCTCTGACGGTCCAATCCAGTTAGTCGCAGGGAAACATTAAATAAAAAACATTCTATTAACAAATCAGTATTTGTAATATACAGGCTGCGTTTTTTTTTGGCTCTCAAACCCATTTACAAATACCCAAATACATCACACTGCTGCATTTAAAAAACTAAGAGCTGACCATGAATTCATGTATTTTTAATTTTATTATTGAACCTTATGCAGGAAAAAAAAATGGAATGTCAACGTGGCTGAAGACAGCAGAGTAAGGCATAGCAATATAGAAACAAATTCATATAGAAACTGTACAAAGTGATATACTAACAAGGTGAATATTGCATGACATCGTACCGCATTGTGACTAAAAGTTCCTTAAAAAAACATGAGAGGATGTTCTCTAAATCTGGAGAACAAGTATGAACATAAAAAACAAATGTAGTTGCCTGAATACACAAACAATGGCAAAACTCATCTTTTTGAAAGGCAAAACTTATCTTTTTGAACAAATTAATATGTAAATAAATGTACAATCCTGCAGATGACTACAGATGTGATTTGTTATTAAATTTGTAGTTGAACTGTGTAAGACTTCAGGCTCATGTCCCGATTCAATTTTCCACCTGATAAATCATATCAATAGTCATATGCAAGCTTCTGTCCCATGATCCCTTTAAGTATGAGACCTCATCATTATCGAAGAAATAAATTGTAAGTTATTGTAATGTACTCACATACAATAAAAGATTGTCTGCAGACAGGTTGGCATTGCAAATGATAATAAATTTTCAATTGCCTCACCTGGATTAAGGGTTGGATTTAAAGGTATCGAAAATATTGGAATTTTTCATTAAGATACAAAGTAAGACACTGAAAGCTTCAAATGTCAGCATTTTAAATCCAGTAGGTGTCAGTAATTCTGAACAATGCATTGAGTATGAAACAACCTGAGCCAGAGGAACATTTAGGAGCCAGAACCAGGAACAGAAACCAGAAGCTAACAGTTGATGGGCTGGCCCTTCATATCCCAGCAGAATTTAGGTGAGGGGAAGGATACTTAAAAAAACAGGGATCACCTATGAAACCGCAGAGCATGTGTAAATCAAATTACCGTAACTCCTTGCAACTTCAATTGTAATCATTTAAACTACCCCCGAAAGCTGTGAAACTAATACATTTATCATTATTATGATGCTAAAAGTGTTAGAGAACATAATGACCGGGAATCAAACCCGGGCCACGGGGGTGAGAGCGCTGAATCCTAACCACCAGACCACCAGGGACTCAGTAAGTGTGTTTGAGTGGTACATTAAGACAACTAGTACATTTTACGGTTATTTTTTTTTTAAACACTATACAAAAATGTCAAAAAGAAAAGTGTACATATAATACTGAAATAATTCTGATCCAGTCTCTATTTTCTCACAATTGTATCTAAAGCTTGCTCACAATAATGAAGAATAATTTTCAGACCAATTAAGTGAGACTGGGTAATTTCCCACGGCCCATTCATTGTGTTTTGGGAATGACTGACCTACAGGATACTAGATCATAATCCTATAATAAAAATGTTGGCGTTCTGTTGACACTTGAACTATTTCGCATGTCTTCACAACAGCCAACTGCACTATTTTTAATTTTTTTTTTTTTACTTTGCCTGTGGATTAACAGTTGAATCTCGGGGTGGACGGGTCCACCATGAGCGGCATTTTACAGCGGCGTAAGAAGAGCAAGAGGAAATGGAAGCGGCTATGGTTCCTCCTCAAAGACAAGGTGCTCTACACCTTCACAGCCTGTGAGGTGAGGGGGCACAGAGTCTCCCACACCACAACATCCACTGTCCATCCACACACACACACAAATCTATGACCACTCATTAACAAACCCTTGTCTCGATCCATTAAATGCATTTGTTTCTGCATTTCAAGCTTTCCCTCTGGCCACTCTGACTTTTTAAGGGACTCTCGTTGCTCTCGCTGTTCTTTCTACAACCTGTTACTTGAATATGTTTTTATGTTGTTTCCACTCACGCCCTTGGACGTTCCTTCAGGATAAAGTGGCTTCCGAGAGTCTACCTCTGCAAGGCTTCACCGTCAAGATGACTGAGAGGCCGGAGGGAGATGACAGTAGCAACGTCTTCCATCTCTACCACAAGAAAACCCTGTACTACACCTTCAGGGCTGATGATCATCACACAGCACGCAGGTCAGCATCACTAATCTTCTTCTTCGTCTTTTTCATCTTGATACTGGAGATGGTTCTTTCCAAGTACTTGCGCTTTTTTCATGACCCGCCTAAAAAAATTTTAAATGCACTTTTTCACCAAAAAATCGGAATCAGCGTTACTCGCTAAATATATTCCAAGACACGTGGGAAATTTGCCATTTAAACAATTTTAAAAAACATTTGTCAATCTTTTTTTTTTTTTTTCCAGATGGGTGAACGCCATTGAGGAGGCTACAGTTTTATAGCACCAGCTCAGTATGAAACCAAAGGATCCTGACAATGGACAGTCAATGGAAGATAATGTAGTTATGTATCATTTTAGCACAGACGCTCCATCCATATCTAAATTACAACCTCCCTGTCGCATACATGTATCTCAACACATTGCTCACAGCTAATAGTCCCACCTGGTAAGGTGGTAAAAGGTGGGGAGGTCCAACATCTTGCTCAGCATGTGATCCAACACACAGCATTTCCTTTCTCAGTCTGCCAAGCCTGGACATGAGTGTCCACTCTTCAGAAGCAGCTAGTACAATGTAACGTTTCATTTTGTTCATATTTTGTTATATAAGAGCCAAAACGGTTTTCTCTCCATCCAGTAAACTTTCCACACGGATGATATTTTTCTACCTTTGAAAGTAAACACTGGGTTATGGATTCCATTGTGTTCTGGAGTCTGGTTCCAGGTATGAATGTACTGTGGTCTCTCTCATCCACATATACAAACACACATTGTTGGGGGGGGGGGGTGCCACTTTACCATTGTCAAGTAAAGTTTAATCTGAGTATATATAGTGAAGTATTACATCTGTAATAGTTCTGTAACAATGAACATACTTTGCATTTGTAGGTTTTGGAAATTAAATAAATTGTTTCTCAAGTGCCAGTTTATTTCCTCCGGTTACATTCAGTGCTATTTGCATTTAATGATTTTTGTGCCTGATATTGAATTATGATTGTTACAATGTTAGTCACTACTGTAGTACTCTTATGTCAGCTGAAGAAGTGTGCTTTTATACCTGCTTATATAGATTCCAAGTGTTTAGTATTTTTAAAGTGTTCAGTTATAGCCCAGGTAACTTGATTGTGCTCTTCTTTTAGTGCTCGATATTAGTGCTCTAAATATACTGGTGATCGAAATCTTTTTTGATTTATGTGACAAAAAATCCTGATTTTTAAAGATTCAAAATCTGAAGCTTCACACGTTCTCAGAGTTCAAGCGGAAATAATTTTCTTATATTGAAAAATATATATTTGTTAATGCAGTATTTAAAATAAAAATATCATGTGTATTTGTCACATACACTGGGTTTATGTACAGCCCTTTTAATTTTGGCAACAATTTATTATGTAGACGCACTGGAATGTAGTCGTAGGCAGACAGGATCATTCTAGCGCAATGTGAATCCAGAGCATTTGTTTAGTCAACACTTATACATTATCTATAAATCATGAAGTTTTAAAGGTTTATTCATCCCATCCAAAATCAATAGGTTTATTGATGAATATGTAATTGCTTAAAAAACATTCTACTGTGTCCTAAACTATTTATTATCTCTGAGTACAACTTCAAAGAACATTGGAGTCCACGTTAAGTGTTACCATGGCATCTCAAGCTAACGTTCTTTTCTGCTTTACAGACCTTAAGTGTTACATGAGATTGTACCTCTTGCATTTTGCATCCAGTGCATTGTAAATGTAAATGTTCGTGTATATAGATGCATATTAAAATACACTATCTGGAAAATATGCAATGCTCTTTATTTGTCTTTATGAACAAAGGTCCATATTTATACATATCCAAGAAAGGATATGGTTGGGGTACAATGTTGAGGCTTTTCACTTAGAAGTGAGTTACTAATTTAACAATGCACAATAGTAAATGACAGTGTTGGATTTATTTTCTAAGGTGGCCGTGAGTCACATATGTGCAAGTCTTAACTTTCCATTTTCAAGCCAGTCCCAATTTACAATGGCAAAAGAGGTTGCCAGGTTTACAGCACCGTTGTTGGTGGTTTGTAGCTGACGGGGGGTTGGATTCATATCTCATTTATCCAGCAGAGAGCAGCATACTCACAAAGTAGATTTTTAAAAAAGAAAACGTTGGGGGAATTACAAAATCATTTTGCACAATTTGCCCAAAGATAAATTTGAAATAGCGTATGAATGCTGCAAAGATATATTACGCATGTGATTTGTTTTTGCATATGTGCAGTTCCATCCTATAGAAATACTTGTTCGTGTCAGTCTGGTGCAATAAAAGACGATTCATGAGAAATGAATAATGGGTTTACTTCCATGTAACCAGGCTTCAGAACAGACTGCCTGCTAAATCGGATAGGAATCAGTCATGGACATAAATCTCTTGGTCCTTGTGAAAAACTTGTTTTGTAACTGCTGAATTACATTCTCGTGATATCAGCTCAAGACATTTTTAGCAATGAGTTGATGGAAATTTCCCTGACGCCATCTTGCATGAGCCCGTATCATGTCGATCAACAGATACAGTCACTTACCTGTCTTGTAAAACATCCATCATTATGTAAGATAAAGCAACATTTTGTGTCGCATCTTTGCCTATGTTAAATCGACTAAGTGCAGTTATTTAATCTAGTCATGGTAACGGGGACATGTAAAACTAAAATTGACTCTTTCATGACTTGTATGCAAATAGTTGGTTCTCTGGTGTGGCTGCACACATATCAAGTGTGAAATTGTGTTTGTGAGGAAGTCATCACTTGCACGGCACAGCCTTGAAGGGAGACCATGAAAACTGCTATTAAGATTTAAAGACATAGAAATATCACTGAACATTGGCCTTTTTACTTTTACAACATGTCCAATATTAATCACAGGGGATTAGCTACAAGACAGCACTTTCTGAACTGAAGATAATGTACTTAACTAAGCGCCTTTTGACACAGCAAAAGAGGCATTTATAATTAGCAGTGATACAAATCTGACAAGATAACGGTTTAGAAAGACATTGGAAATGTTTACAGCGAGCACTATGCCTGGATTTAAAGATTGAGAGTGAGTGATCAATTTCAATTTGGTGTGTGATCAAGATTGTGTATTGCATAGTCAGAAAGTAAACGTACATATCAAACAATAAGGAGATAGTGGCCCTAATTTTGTGATTCCAAGAGTGTCCTTGACCCAACAGGGCATTAGTTTGGTGGATCCTGCCCATGACGAGCATACATTTGATGAGTCTGTCTTTGACAATCGTGTGTAATTAATACACTTCAGTACAAGTCTAAAAACTGAACAAGCTGACCATGACAATTAAAAGTGGCCACTGACAGAGGCATAAAAACACCCTGACTGAGAACAAAGGCCAACGGCTTGGAGAGAGACACGAAGGCCTCACAGTCTACAATAATTCTACTTTGAATACACTCACTTCAAGGACATTGATACTTGCATTCTTCTAGCTCATTACTAAACAGAAAAAAAGACTGATTCGGCATGTACAGCAATTTGCTCCACAAGCAACTCCCTGCCTCCATCTTCAGTCCGTGTGTTTTCCTGTGGGGGTGGCGGTCAATGCCAGCAACCTAAATTGCAATATTTGTTCCTCTCGGCTGTACTTCTTCCAGTAGGCATATGTTTGTTTCTTTTTTTCTTTTTTGTCAAATATGATTTCAGCCTCTGCACTACCACGTCAGTCTAATCTGCCCAGGCCATCAGCAGTGCTAGGCGATATAATTTAAACTCTATTAGCAATTAGACCTTTCTTTTAAACCACTGATACTTCAAATTTATCCTCAAGGGATCTCTATGTTGTCAGAAGTTTCTGTCCTTTGATTTGTTGGTCCCAAAAAAAAAAAAAAAATTGTTATAGCCAACATTGACGAGAAAACTGGCTGTGGCAATTTGCAGACATTTAATAATCACTACCCTGTGGCTCCTGTCTTCTTTTCCCAATCTTTCACGCTTGTCTTTGGTTGAATCACTTTGACTATATGACTCAGTTGTGAGTTGAACGGGTGAATAATTAAATAGTTTCAAATGTACCTCTTAGAGGCCATTAGGTTGCAACAGCAGCACACTAGTCCTGTGTTGAAGTGACCCTGTAAGGGAAAGTTAGAGAATCTGTGAGGGGGACGCTTGATGACGTCTTACTCAGCCTTTACAATCAGCCAATCACCATTCACGCTTTAAGGTGAAAGGGCCCTTTCTTCCTCACCTGAGTAGACCATCAGTAACAGAGAACTAGTGTGGTCAGGAAGTTTCCAGACTGTTATCTCCAAATCTTGTTGTGCACTAGCCCCCCAAGCGCACCTGAGAAAAGTGACATTTCAAGAACTACTGCCCACTCTTTGTTCTCCTCCAGTGCTCCAGTTCTCAATGACATGAACACAAAAGATGTTTTAATGCAGATGGTAATTATTTATAACACCCATTTGGATTTTGTGCTGTATTGGATTACTGGTTTGATAGGTATGTGTTAAATGACTCACGCACGGTATGAATGAAGAATTGTGAATATTTCTGTTTACTGTAAGGCGCTGTAAAATATCTGTTAAATATTTGCATATAGTTTATCACGAGACCATTTAAGTGTCAAATAAACACCTCAAGTCCATCAGCAAATGTGCATTAAGCGAAGGAGATCGGGGACAAGCGACAAATGTAGTGTAAAGTTGGTGGAGGGAGTGGGTTGGTGGTACAATTCTGCCCTTATTCACTTATTCCCTCGACTTGAAAGAGAAGGTGTACAGACATCTAATAAAATGGACACAAAGTTAAAAGAATAATAAAAGAATAACAGGTGCACTCACTTACACTGAGTTGGGCTGATGATAAGGAGTACTGTCCAGCATTACACTTCTCGTACAGTCGTTAATACCTGCCTCTCAGCACAACTACAAAAATATCTCCTCCAATCTCTGACATGTGTGCCAAGGCTGTTGGAAAATTGTGTGGCATAAAGAACCAACTCTAGAGATTGTCAGTTTTGAGGTGAACAAACTGGTTTAACACAAAGATGGAATTACCGATGTCCCAACAGGTTATTTCTGTTGACAAGTGATGCGCAACATACGGGACATTTGAAAACAAGAAATAATTCTTTCCTCTGGCGTGGAGATGATGACAAAAGATCCTTGCTTGCAGATCCAGTTCCAGGAAACTCCAGGTTGTATTTTTTTATATGGAATTATTCAGAGGAGCTGGTTAAAAAGAAGTGATGAAAAGTGGTTAAAAGTGTGGCGTGGTTTTGAGATTACTTCACCAGTTAAGACTTTTGCCAGAGGTGAAAAATTGAGTATGCTTCCAAGTTCAAGTAACTTTATTGTCAGATATCATACAACATAGCTGAAATAGCATTCTTCTCAGACCTGCGGTGCTGTAATAAACTAAAGTACAATCTTGAGTGAGGGGAACTCCCCCCGCCCCCCTGCTATCTATCTATCTATCTATCTATCTATCTATCTATCTATCTATCTATCTATCTATCTATCTATCTATCTATCTATCTATCTATCTATCTATCTATCTATCTATCTATCTATCTTCTTCTTTTTCTTTCGGCTTGTCCCGTTAGGGGTTGCCACAGCGTGTCATCTTTTTCCATCTAAGCGTATCTCATGCATCTTCCTCTTTTACATCCACTGTCCTAATGTCTTCCCTCACAACATCCATCAACCTTTTCTTTAGTCTTCCTCTCGCTCTTTTGGCTGGCAGCTCCATCCTGAGCACCCTTCTACCAATATACTCACTCTCTCGCCTCTGCACATGTCCAAACCATCGAAGTCTGCTCTCTCGAACCTTGTCTCCAAAACATCCAACTTTGACTGTGACTCTAATGAGCTAATTTCTAATCCTATCCAACCTGCTCACTCCGAGTGAGAACCTCAACATCTTCATTTCTACCACTTAGAGTTCTGCTAGAGTTGAAGTCGTCCACCTTCGCTATCTCTTCTCCCTGGAGCTTCACTCTTGCTCCTCCGCCCCTTTCATTCATACACATATATTCTGTTTTACTTTGGCTAATCTTCCTTCCTCTCCTTTCCAGTGCGTGCCTCCATCTTTCTAACTGTTCCTCCACCTGTTCCCTGCTTTCACTGCCTATCACAATATCATCTGCGAACATCATGGTCCAAGGGGAATCCAGTCTAACCTCGTCTGTCAGCCTATCCATTACTACCACAAACGGGAAGGGGCTCAGCGCGGAACCCTGATGCAGTCCCACCTCCAACTTAAATTCTTCAGACACACCAACGGCACATCTCACCACTGTTCTGCTGCCCTCATACATGTCTTTGTCGTGATCCTGCCGCTTCAGCACGAGCTGTGGGGCTGCGCTGATTGGGAGGCACACACCTGTGCCTCATGCGGCCTGATCATCCCCCGTATATATAGGACCCAGTGACGACTGGTCCTCCGCCAGTTCGTTGAGCTTCATGTCCCGTTCCAGCACTCTCGTACTCCTGATTGATCCTGTGTGTACCGACCTTCGTCCGTTCTCCGACCAACCTTGCAAGCCTGACTCCTTGATCCTTCTGCCTGCGTGGATTGTTTCCCCGTGTACCGACTCCTGCCTGTCCGCTCATCTGTTGTCTTCGCCCGACGTCACAACTACCGCTGCCGCACCGGACTGCCTGCTCGATCCCCGACCTCTGCCTACAATAAACGTGTCTCTTCTTGAACTACCTTGCGTCTTCCGAGTTCCTGCATTTGGGTCCTACCTCTCGTTCCGATGGGACCTGACAGAACGAACTGGCCATCACAGGACCCAGCAGGAAAGACCCAGCGTCGCCGGGACCGACGCAAGGTAGACCGTCTGCCGGAGGACCAGGCCTGTACAATCCGGGTAGGCTCCCTGACGTCCTCCACTTCCGTGTCTTACGCTCTGCCGGCGAGGTATGAATACGTCCCAAACACGACCCGTCCGGCTCCTCATATTCTTCTGGACTCTGACTTTTTGGAATATGAGGAGGACCACGATTTGTTTGACCGGCTGCCTGAGTACGACTCCGATTATTCTGACTATGAATCTGCTCGTCCGATCTTTCATCCCAGTCAGTTTGTTTCACCTCCCCGCGTTTCCAGCACCCGAACGTCTTCACCCGGTAGATCAAAGTACACCAATCGGTACGAGGGAACCCGATTGGCCATCTACCCCGGACCTCCGCGGGGCGGCCAGAGGAGACGCCCCGGCCGGGCGCTTCCTGGTGTCTCTCGCTGCGCGGCAACGAAGACACAGTCCTCCCACTACTCGCCGGTAACGGTGAGACCGGCAGACCCGCAGCTGGTAGCGAGGCTTCCAGCCCAGAGGGAGGAGGTGCCGCCAAATCACAAGGCATTCCGCCGCGAACTGCGGGCAGAGATTGAGCGGCAGAGCGCGGAATTGGCGGCTCTCATGGTCCAGGTCCGGCAAAGATTGGCGATCCAGCCGAGCTTCGCTGACGTCGCAACGGCGACGGACTCACTGGTGACTCAGGTTCACGTTGCCGTGGAAACCGACCTGCCCCCTTGCCAAGTGCACGCCACAGTGGGAACGGACTCGTCATCTCAAGTACACGCCATAGTGGGAACGGACTCGTCATCTCAAGTGAACGCTGCAGTGGGAACGGACTCGCCACTTCAAGTGCACGTCGCAGTTTTGGCTGTTCCGAGCAGAGTTCACGCGGCAGTCGGAACTGACCCGCTCCCGAGACACGCCCACGTGTCAGTTTCGACTGACTCTCCACCTACTCAGGTTCACGTTGCCCTGGAAACAGATTCGCCACCGCGCCACGCCCACGTTGCTGTTTCAACGGATGCACTGCAAGCTCACGTGGCAGTGGGGACCGACCTGATGCCGCCTCACGTTGCTGTCCAGGAGGTGGCGACGTCTCCACAGCCGCTTCTCGTCCGTGCTCTGGAGTGGCAGTGGCGACCGGCCCGCGGACGCTCCACACTCCTGCTCTGTCGGCGACGGGCACGCCCTCACGTTCCTGTCCAGGAGGTGGCGACAGTTCCCCAGCCGCCTCACGCTCCCGTCCAGGAGGAGGTGGAGTTGGTGACGCTGCTGCCGCCTTCTCTCATTCCTGTCCAGGAGGCGGCGGCGACGGGGTCGCTCCCTTCTCTCGTTCCTGTCCAGGAGGCGGCGGCGAAGGGGTCGCTGCCTTCTCTCGTTCCTGTCCAGGAGGGGGCGGTACTGGCGCCGCCTTCTCAAGTTGCTGTCCAGGAGGGGGCGGTACTGGCGCCGCCTTCTCACGTTGCTGTCCAGGAGGGGGCGGTACTGGCGCCGCCGCCTTCTCACGTTGCTGTCCAGGAGGGGGCGGTGATGGTGCCGCCACCTTCTCACGTTGCTGTCCAGGAGGGGGCGGTACTGGCACCGCCGCCTTCTCACGTTCCTGTCCAGGAGGGGGCGGTACTGGCGCAGCCGCCTTCTCACGTCCCTGTCCAGCAGGAGCTGGGGAGTTCTGTGGAGCCACCCAGGAGCTGGAGAGACTTCGGGGTGGTGGTCATGGCTCTGGTCCTGCTCTCCATCATCTTCACTCCTGAGTTCGCCCAGCTGCTTCAGGACCTGGCCTCGTTGGCGACCAATCCCTGGTCGTCTTGCAACGACGGCGTGGGAGGTTCTCGTCTGGAGCAGTGGCCTGCCTCGTTCTGGTTCCTGCCTCGCCGTTTGGTTCCTCACAGAGGTCGTCCGCCCGAATCGCCCCGTGGGGACCCTGGTGCTTGGCGTCCGGGTCGTCCTCCTGACCTGTCTGCCCGGACGCCTCGTGTTTGGTGGCCTGGATGGCCACCAGTCTGGGGTTCAGGGGGGGGGGGGGCCTGCCCTCCTCCGGACCCCCTTCCGCCCACCCCTGCCTGTGTTAATTAGTGTCTGTTTTTTTTCGTTTAGGCACGTCTGGGAGCCGTGCCTTTGAGGGGGGGGGGTACTGTCATGATCCTGCCGCTTCAGCACGAGCTGTGCGGCTGCGCTGATTGGGAGGCACACACCTGTGCCTCATGCGGCCTGATCATCCCCCGTATATATAGGACCCGGTGACGACTGGTCCTCCGCCAGTTCGTTGAGCTTTATGTCCCGTTCCAGCACTCTCGTACTCCTGATTGATCCTGTGTGTACCGACCTTCGTCCGTTCTCCGACCAACCTTGCAAGCCTGACTCCTTGATCCTTCTGCCTGCGTGGATTGTTTCCCCGTGTACCGACTCCTGCCTGTCCGCTCATCTGTTCTCGTCGCCCGACGTCACAACTACCGCTGCTGCACCGGACTGCCTGCTCGATCCCCGACCTCTGCGTACAATAAACGTGTCTCTTCTTGAACTACCTTGCGTCTTCCGAGTTTCTGCATTTGGGTCCTACCTCTCGTTCCGATGGGACCTGACAGTCTTGTACTATTCTAACATATTTCTCTGGCACACCAGACTTAAGCATGCAGTACCACAGTTTCTCTCTTGGTACTCTGTAAAAATAAACTAAAACAACCAAACTAAAGTACATTACATCTCAATTTCTTTCTGTGTCGATTGTTGAATTCAGTATATAAGGCAAACATAACTCATAGCGTAGCCACTTGGTGTATCTCTTCCGTGTTGTGGGTCATCGCCGGGACCTCACCGGCGAGACGTCCAGGGCGTGTCCGAACCAGATGCCTTACACTATTGCGACATCTGTACATCTCCTGCTCCACTCTTCCCGTCATTTGCGAACAACACACCGGGATACTTGAACTCCTCCATTTTGGGCAGGATCACTATCCTGAGGCATAGTGAGCACCCCACCCTTTTCCAAATGACAAGCATGGCCTCACACCTTAAATACAATCTATTTGGGACTGATCAAACTGAGAAAGGACTGTGATTAATGATGTTGTGTTCCAAGTGTTTCTGGAGGTAATCTGGTGGTCACTTGGTCTGACAAACTGACTTTTGCAAGGGTTTCATCTTGGTGTTCCTTTCTTGACGTCGTTGTTGTGCTCTTTTTACGGCTATAAATAGCTGTGTAGGTGCTGAGGCAGACTGTTGAGATTTACGGCTCCATTCCCTCCCCTCTTATAGTTGTACATTTTAGGAGGTTGGGGGCTGATGACTCAGCACGACGTGGAACGCTCTGCTTTGTGCAGGAGTAGGACAGTGGAAATGATGTGGGCAGGGCCGGTGGAGAAATGCATGGCTGTCTGGATGCTCCCGCTGAATCTGCTCTCTGTGGCTGTGTCCCGGTGTTAAAAAAAAAAAAAGTTTTAAACAAGAGTGATAAAGAAACATATAAATTGGATATGGGCTGGGTTGGGCATGGAAGCTTTTTTTATTTTATCATGATCGATATATGTCGATTATCCCCCCCATATGTTCACTAAAGATGTTAATGATAAAACACAGTTCATTCACAATCCATTGCACAGATGATGAACACTGAGGAAGCTTTAAGTGAAACTGTCGTACGGACGCTCTATTGGAGGATTTGAAAGCACAGTGTTGTTGAATCTGTTTAAACATCAGTGGATCCATTGCAGTGTGTTTTGCCATAGTGATCCCTTGCTCACGGTGGCAAACTCAGATATCTAGAAATCCCGTTGCCCATTATTGGGGTACATGGTGACTTTCTGTTTAGCACATCTGCCTTACTGTCAAGAGGTCCTGAGTTTGAGTCTCATCTTTGACCTTCCTTAATGGAGTTGAGATGTTCTCCCCAATTCAAAATAATCAAAACATCCGTGTCAGGTTAATTGTATACTGTAACTCGTGCCTTGGTGTGAATGTGAGTGTGAATGCTTGTTGGCCTTTTGCACTCTGCAATGGGCTGACGACCAGACCAGGGTGTACCCCACATATTGCGCGAAGTCAGTTGGGATGGTTTCTAACTCTCCTGTGACCCAAATTTATATTAAAAAATATATATAAAATATAGAATGATGTGTGAGCATTGTAGGGTCACATCTTGATTGATCGAGATCTTGGAGTTTTTTAAAGTAGAAAAACAAGGACACAAATGACATGGAGGCACATTTGCCAGGGAGCATTAAGGTGGACATCAGCATATTCAGAGAAGCAAGATATTCCCCTAACATGCTCTTATTTAAGATACATGTAACTGTTGTTGACTACAAAATCATCCGTGATGAATGCGGCAAAAAAAAAAAAAAAAAATTACACAGAAGCTTCTGATGTTCAAAAATTATTCATCTACTCAGAGAAAAAAGACATGCAGTTAAGATGTATTTTATCAGTTTTTACCAGCCTTTTTTGTAACTACAGCCTGAATAAAGCTATGAGAAGATCTGGTTTTGCCAGCATAACAGCTTAGCCAAAGCTAACTACCACTTAAACAACACCGTGCAATATGTAACAGGATTTTTTTTCCCTCCATCTTCATCTCAGCTGAACACTATTTTTAGTTTATATTTTAGTTTGTGCCAAGTTATCAAAACAGGTAACAGTAAAAACGAAATAATTCTTACTTTTAACTTACGTACTCAACTACATTTCTGAATCTGTATTTTTTGAAAAACTTTTTTGTATCTGTGCTTCTACTTAACTACAGAGTTTGAGTGCTTTTGATACCATATGAATTAAATTAGTCTCCCATTTCCACATCTATCTGGAGCCAGACTAACTAACTAACTAATTATCCATTCATCCATTTTCTTTGACGCTTATCCTCACGAGGGTCGCGAGGAGTGCCAGAACCTGTCCCAGGTGTCAACGGGCAGGAGGCGGGGTACACCCTCAACTGGTTGCCAGTCAATCGCAGGAAACATCGAGACAAACAGCCAAACTCAGAGTTATGCATGTTTTTGGAATGTGGAAGGAAACTGGAGTGCCTGGAGGAAACCCACGCAGGCATGTGGAGAACATGCAAACTCCACATAGGTGGGTCTGGGATCGAACCCGGGACCTCAGAACTGTGAGGCCAACATGCAAACTCCACACAGGCGGGTCTGGGATCGGACCTGGGACCTCAGAACTGTGAGGCCAACGCTTTACCACCTGATCCACCGTGCCGCCCACTAACTAACTAGGATCGTATTTTTTCAAAAGTACTGAGTCTTTTTATTATGAATAAAATTATTTATTATTATTTTAAAAAAAATTTTTACATGTTTTTTTTTGTAGTCTACGGTATTAATTTTGTACCTATAGAAACTAAAAGAAGAGCCAAAACAAGAACTATGATGAATGCAAATGCACATTGACTTGTGGCTTTTTATGTGTATTTATTTATTCATTCACTGGTGTAATGGTACACACGCCTACCTTTGGTGCGGGCAGCGTGGGATCAACTGCGACTGACTAGCAACCAGCTCAGGGTGTAGTCCGCATTGCGCCCGAAACGAGCTCGGATAGGCTTCAGCTTTCCCGCAAGCCTTGTCAGGATAAGCGACTTGCCTAATGACATGACATTCCTGTCATTTTTGTTTATTCTTCATTCTTGTCTCTCTCACGTGGGATAAGGTGCTGTTTGGAAGTTTCCAATGACAGGCTCGTCGAGGCGGAAGCCACCTGCGTGACGTCATGCGATTCAGCAGTGAACAGCAGCAGCAGCAGCAGTAGGAGCAGCAGGACGGCCACAAGTACGGCTCCGGATTCCTGTTCGGTCCCACTCCGTATATCTTTGGGTTGCTACACGCACCCTGGAAGCAGCGGAGAAGAGTTACAAGTCGACTACCCGAACAAGTTGTGGCCCCGGAGGAGGAAATTCGCTTCTCGAGGTACTTTGCGGCTCGGCGGAAGCGGTCAGTCGCGAATTCCTCGTGGCATTTGTTCGGGACACATTGTAGCTGTCTCTCTTTACGATTGATCCACAACTTTAAGACAGGCAGCCGGAGGACTTTGATTTTATTGCACTTAGTAAAATGAACGCACCGACAACAAAACCCCTTTGGTAGTAAGAGGCGCTTCTAATTTTCCTCTGGGAGGTAAACGTATTTTACGTGAACATTTACTAGACCATTGCTTTATAAATACCCAATGGCGCCTCGTCGTAGCCTATGGCAACCGAGGCAGTGACGCAAACTAAGTTTATACAACAAATTTAGTTTCGGAGCTCAGGCAAAGAAAATAGCACACTTTTCCATCAAAATAATGCCTGACTGTACGGTGCATAAAAACTCTAGTGCCATTAACATGAGATTTCATCACAAAGTTGCTAAATGTATTAAAGTCTACACGGTTGGTCAGAATATAACGTGTTTTTTTTTTTTTTTTTTTTTTTTTTTGCTTCTCAGAACTTGAGTCTCTGTGACTCATGCTTTGCTAAGCAAAAAAAAAAAAGTTCTGAGTATGAGATTGTTTTCTAAAACAGACAATGTCACTGAATTTGGGAGTAAGTGTATTGATGAATATTTTATATTTGTGTGCTTATTGTATTTTATTTCATGAATTTATTCCCGTTTATATCGTTCTTAATTACTTGTTTTACAAGATTTCGTGTTAAATATAGGTGAGTCATGAATTTTGGCTCACAATCTATGCAACAAAATATTTGAACTTAAACTCATGACTTGATGCCCAATTTAAGGTGTCGTGTAGATTTTATGAACAGTCATGTAATAGTTTCCGTTTCCCAGAAAGCTGCAGCATATGCCATATTAGGCCAACGAGAGGATTTGAACCAGTCAAGGCATGCCTTCTATAAGAAAAGAAAATGCTTTTATTAAATAATTACAGTTGTTCAATTGCAGATTTTTTTACTTTTTAATTTTCATTTTGTGTGGCCCTCATAATGACATATAAGGTTCCCCACCACATGTACTGTATACCATCTGCATTTGCAATTGATCATTAACACTTTTAATCAACTACTATTCATCCTATTGATGCGTAGAACTATATATGTATGTGTGTGTATATATATATATATATATATATATATATATGCACAAAAAATCTATTAGATTCTATTCCTAATCATAGCATCTCTTGGTCATGTTGCTTTCTTCTGGCAGTAAATATGTTTACACATATGTTTCATCTCTCCCTTCCTCCCTCTGCTGAGAAAACTGCGAATGGCTTTCAGTAGTCACTTCGTTGTCCATGTTTTTGGAGTCAGCAGTGTTTGTGAGGACATGTAATGCTATCTGCTTGCAGGCAGTGCAGTGTCAATATTAGCTTGTGGCTTCCTGAGCAGCTTTATGGATGCTCTCTGGACATCTGCCTAGTAAGTAGTCAGCCATGTGCAATATTAAGATTCATCTGCACTTATGGAAATCAAAAGTTCTTCTCTGCAAAGTTGCTTTAGGCTGAGTTGTGATTCGCCCAGAATCTGATAAACATTCTCCCCGCTCAGATGCTATGTTGAAAGGCTTTCTGAAGCTGAAATGCACACCACTCTTGATGCGTATGCAGAAAAAACTTCATAGTGGAAGGATTCCAGCTCTGCTAGTATAGCAGGTTTGACACGCTTTTATAGCGCTGAGCACAGGAGTCAGAAACATTCAGACATTTATTCAGGAAAGTATAATACAATGTTTGAAGAGCTATATAACAGAAGTCTGTAAGCATTTGCTTCCTGAGACAAAATTGCATTTAATTACATTTCAGTTTTGGTGGTGTCATTGACAGCATTTGTATCAATGAACCAGGCTCACAAGTTCTTGACCTCTGCTTGCATGTGTGTGGACGTTGCCCGTGCTGTTGGACATTAATCTTCCTTAGTTAATGAGGGGGAGGGGCTTTGATTCTGTCAAGCAGCTCGCTGCTGAAATTCATTAAAGCCTGCTTTGTTCAAGGTTATTAGCATGTGGTAATATTACATGCCACTGTGGTTCAGCAAAAGACTTGACAACTAAAGACACATTTTGTCCACTTATAACATATTTAGTTGTACAGTCGGGGAGCAAATTGAAGTTGCATTTATTTTTCAGCGGGAAAAGAAGTTACTGTAAGTTGAATCCAAAAGCTCGACACTCAGTAATTGGGCTTTACGTGATCAGGATTTTTAGGGCCGATAGGCAAGTTTAGAAAAACTCATCACTGATCCAATCCCAAGAAGGAGCAATGACTGTATTTAAATTACCTGGTCATTGACTGCATATGCAGTACTTGTGTACTTAATTGTTCGAAAAATATAGATTTACAGTAAATAATGTATCTTTGTTCATCTATTTATGTCAGGGAGGCATAGTGACAGAACAAATTAATGATCTTATATTAGATGGCCGTAAGTACATACGGCATTTAATGTATCTAATTGTTGTGACAATTTTCTTTGGTGGTGGGCTATAAGATTTTTCAACTGCAAAGTTTATGCTTTTAGCTATTACGCTGCAAAAACAAAATAAAAGGAATAAGGTGCCAACAGAGGTGACGTCAGCCCCAAGTGTGCGTTTTCAAATCCAAATTAAAAGCTTTTTTTTCTCATGTGTTTTGGAGTAGTTTCACTTTACAGTGATATTTCTTGCCCCATTAGCTTGCTAGACTATGTAATATTTTAATGTCTTACGACCCATATTCAATTAAAAGTCCGTGAACATTACCTCAAGCAAGCCTTACACGAAATCCCTTCTTGTTCTGAGTACTGGTGATCACCCACCAACACGTTTCCCCCCCATTTTCTTCTTATTATCCGATCTACTTGTGTTGTCATCCCCACGGTAACGAGTTTCTTTGCATCTGAGTTGACAAGATAAAGCCCAATGATCGTAAAATATTTATACAAGTATATATAATTATTACGATATAAAAATAAACCAGCTTTTAAATTCAGATATACTGTGTACACAGCGACACTGAGTAATTGTCTTTCTTGGAACCAATTAAAGACATCATTGATCGGATCAGCAAATTATGACATCAAAACCAATCAGCTGATCAGCAAAAAATGCTAATTATCAGCAGATCCTATCAGGCCAATCAAATTGATGTAATGTGTATTGTTAATGTCTTTTTTATTTTTATTTTATGAATTTAGGGTTAGGGTTCAGTGTGAATGTGATGACATCCCCCTCCAAAAAAAACTTTAAACACTGCCTTATTCCTTGCCTGATTTTTAAAGTATTGTCATTATACTCTTTCTGGTTTGTCTTAGTTATGTTTTTTTTTGCAGTTGACCCATGTTTTAAAAGTCCTCTCTATGAAGTTTGTATGCAAAAAAAAAGCACAATGTTAGGAAAGCAATATTTGAGTGGATGATGTTCAAGTTTAACAATGAGGCCTTGCTGTTAAATTTCTCAGTTGGATGTTTTTTTCTTCCACTTATCCATAACGTCATAATTATCTCTGTCAAGTTATCATGGACATTTACTCATAAATACACACCGGGTTATTACCCGTTGTCACGTGAAGGCTCGGCACAGCTATTTTACTTGTGTGTGTGTGTGTGTGTGTGTCACCTGGCATCGCTCTCTGAAGTTAGTCTACTCTCTGAACTTTATCTTTCGTTCTGCCTTGCACTTCCACTTCCTTGTCTGGTGGATTCTAAAGGGAAACAGTAAAAGCTTAACAAACAGCCCCTTTGACCTTCAGTGAGATCACGTTAAATGCAAATTTTGAATATCATTAAGTAGTGGTTCTACCTTTGATCACCTCTAACAAAATTCATTAGTTGAATCCGTGAGGATGCATTACAAGGAGCTCTGCTCTTGTAACTAGTGAAATGGAGACTGTCTGTTTCCTTCATCCCACAGTTCTTCTTTATTTAGCCTGCTGTTAGTCATGTTTTATTGCTCAAGGTCTGCCATGGAGGCAAACGTACTGTAATTGACAGCTTTACACATACTGTCAAGTTTTCCTCTGTCAAGTAAAATATTTTCAGTCTGTTAAAAGATGTGAAAAGACAGTGTTTCATTTATTGTTCCCCATCTAGACTTATTTGAATTCCAAATGCTTCCTAAAATTGTCATCCAATCTGAACATAAACTATGTTCTCATCATCGAGTTAGAGGACATTGTAGTTGCTTCGACTAGAGTGGCAACACTGATGCAGCACAAAAAGAACCCTGAAACCATAGCAACCAAAATGCCAAGTAGTCATTAGTGACTCAATCATTTATACCTTTGACCTTCTGACAAGGATACAATAAAATGTGAAAAGAGGCTTAGTGGTGGTGACTAGAGAGGTATGTTAAACTAAAATTAGCCGAAATGTAACGTATACCATTCATAAAATGACTGAATTCACAATTTAAAACAACCAAAATATTCAGCTTCATCTTTTTCTTTGCCACATCACAACGTGCTTTGAGTGCAAAAGACTTATCCAACGCTCTCATTGTTATTTCTGTAAAGAATGCTGTTTACTGTACGTGTTACTTTGAGTGTTGATAGGTCCTTCAATGCACAAATGAGCAGCTGCCACTGTAAACCTTCCCTACTCGTGTGGCCGGTTTGGTCAGTTCTTATGTCAAATATGAATTTCCACCAATTCCGTGCGTACCAAACCTTTTATCAACATGCGTTGTATCAGTTGGGTGGTGGAGTTTAAATCATGTCTCAATTTACTTACTGTATTTATGAATAGGTTAATTATTTAATCATTGCAAAACAAAAAATGGCCTTTCAATATGCTTACAAGAGGAGACTGATTTTAATAAAAGGAAAGTGGGCATTTAATTGGATGCATAGATATTTACCCGAACAGCACATTCATTTGGTACGTACTGTGTATGTATGTAACCCGTTCCAGTTTGTTTGTACTGTATTTTGCTGAGTGTAAGGCATCATATCGCCCCCTGCTGCTTAAAGTACAGCAACATATATCAGACGTTGAAATTCCTGAGTTGCTCACATGAATACACGCACGCATGCACATGCACTACTTGAGAGCAATGTTCTGTCATTAAGTTTCCTTTCATCTCACCAGAATGTTTTCCTGTCCTGCCCCTTCCTCAATTGCATGTACTTTACTCAGTTTTTCCTGCCTCTTTGTGGGCATAAAGCTCTCTTTTTTGCAAGTGGCAAGATAGGAGTTTTTGCCATTGTTTGTAAAGAATTTAGAAGAGTAGTCTTGACTATTTGTATTGAGTTCGTGTTATATGGATTGATCTGTGGTTATGAGAGTAAATAAGGCCAGCGGTATGGGAGCTTTAAAAGCTTCTCAGGTTTCTTGACCTTTCAGAACCCGGCCTTCATCTCTATTATTCTTCTCTTGTCACCAGTACAGCTATTTTTTTTCCTTTCACAAAACTCCCCCAAGACAGATGTATTTGTCATTAGTATATTGATTTTATGCTGGCGGCATGTTGGCTCAGCTGGTAAAGCGTTGGCCTCACAGTTCTGAGGTCCTGGGTTCAATCCCGAACCAGTCTGTGGGGAGCTTGCATGTTATCCCTTTGCCTGTGTGGGTTTCCTCCAGGCACTCCGGTTTCCTCCCATATTTCAAAAACACGCAACATTAATTGGACACTCTAAATTGCCCCAAGGCTGTTTGTCTCTATATACCCTGCGATTGGCTGGCAACCAATTAAGGGTGTACCCCACCTCCTGCGCGTTGACAGCTGGGATAGGCTCCAGCACTCCCTGCGACCCTCGTGAGGATAAGTGGTGAAGTAAATGCATGGATGGATGATTTTATGCTACGTAGGATTTATGTATCTCTTATGGACATAAGATCTGCTCCCAAAATTAGTTTTGTGCTAGTCTTTTGGTGCACTGTATATCCTCCATCAAGTCTTGTTTGGTGTTTGAGTTAATGGTAGATTGAGCTTCCGGAAGTCAAGGTAAACTTAAAAGTTTTTGTGGGATAAGAATTCCCAATTCCACAACCTTTTATTTATTTTGTTTTAAATTACACAGTGAATCAAGGGTATCCAACTCCTACTCTAAAACACACTCAGCTTTTTTCTTTTTTTTTTGCCAGTTAATTGTACTACTTTATTGGTGGTAGCACTTTTTGAGGTTCAGGAACTGTGCCTGGTGAACTGTGACTGCTGAAAATTTAGGGGAGTATTTTATATTTACTGGATAGCAGTAATGAGCAAACCATTTAAAATTTTGATTTAATTTCAAGCTGACCTCATAAGCAATACTGTCAACTACACCATATCAGACCTGACGTATACTTTGCTCATCTTGTCAAAACGTAAATGCTTCGGCAAGAATATGGAGTACAAAGTAGACAAGCAGCAAACAAAGAATAAAATGCATGCAATGCAATTACGTTTAACTGATGCATTTAAAATATGCTTTGTTTCACTTCACTTTTTGAAATGGAATGTCAAATCCCCTTAAGATACTGTTGTAGGACACCCAAGTATTACATGACTTACTCCAGCTTCTGTATAAAAGTGTTGTCTGATAACAATCTTAACAATAATAAATGGATTTCAGATGTTTATTCTCATAGACTCAAGTGTATCATCCTAGTTGTGCAGAAGTAAAGATCCAAAGAGTCATTGACAAATGAACACAAAAAAACTCAACCAAAATGGCCAGAATCTAATTTGAAAAGGTTATGGGCTTTTACAATAAATGGATGGATACCCAGCTAAACAGATTATTCAATCCGTGAAGGAAATTAAGTGAAGTTAATTTTTATGTGAAACTTGTATATTTACTGGAACTCAATTTTCCACTTGTGTACTTTTAGATTTTCCACTAACTGTAGATAAAAGGTAGTTTCCCAAGTACTGTCATGGGCTGGAAAGCTCTACTTCCTCTCTTCTTGTGATAACATTGGCCACCTTCCTTATTTATGTATTTATTTATTTATTTATTTATTTATTTATTTATTTTATATACATTTATTTATTCATTCATTCATTGTGAAGGACTTGTGTAAAGCCTGCGTCTTCCAAATGTCATTGGCAATCTGATGTTACCCTAGGGGCTGAGGTGAGTGAGCTGTCGCCATGGCACCCTTCCTGCGCATCGCCTTCAATGCCTATGATGTGGGTGAACTGCCTGCTCCTTCTGAACCCCCCATTTGTGCCATCAAGGTGAAGGAGTCTATCAGCACAGGTATGTGCAGCAAATGGACTGGCGTGTTGTAGACATGCTTCAGCCACATGTATCACTGTAATCAAATGAAGTGCAACCCATCCTCTAGTGAGCGGTATGCTTTTCGCTGTGTGTCAAAAATCACAAGTAAGAAGAAATGCTGTCGGTGTTTAGAGTAATTCAGCCTGTTCAAACTGTTCCTGTTGGACTTGTCTGAACCATTTATCTCCTAAAAAGAAGACAAACTATTAGTTTTGCAGCATTGGTGCTATGTTTTATTAAGTTCTGTTCCGGAAGTCGTTTCATAACATGAAACATTTGTAAATAGAAACACATTTTACATGTAAATAGCCTAATCCGTTCCAAGTTTTTATATTTGATAATCTTTCATTTATTGGATGAATTAATTGCTACTAGGTATCAGTTTTTCCTTTAATTTAAAATTTAGTGTGCAAGCATGAAAAGATGTTTTCCCTGGCCTGAGGGGGGAGCGCTGAATCCAAACCACCAGGTCCCCATTATGCTTTCACCTCCCCCTCACTCCACTCCATTCTTATATCCTGCTACAACGGTCCTTAAAAATCCCATCAAAAGATTTTTCTCCTGTTTATGCATAAGAGGTCTAAATGAGTCTGTGATCTGGTTTAAGTTCAACATCTAGATTAGAGATGTTAAGTATTTGAACACCCTCCTATATTGCAAGTTCTCTCACTTAGAAATCATGGAGAGGTCTGAAATTTTCATCATAGGTGCATGTCTACTGTGAGAGAGTCTGAAAAAAAAAAAAAATTCCAGAAATCACAATGTATGATTTTTTTTCAAATGATTTATTTGTGTGATACAGCTGCAAATAAGTATTTAAACACCTGAGAAAACCAATATTAATATTTGGTACAGTAGCCTTCGTTTGCAATTACAGAGGTCAAACGTTTCCTGTAGTTGTTCACCAGGTTTGCACACATCGCAGGAGGGATTTTGGCTCACTCCTCCACACAGATTTTCTCTAGATCAGACAGGTTTCTGGGCTGTCGCTGAGAAACACGGAGTTTCACCTCCCTCCAAAGATTTTATATTGGGTTTAGGTCTGGAGACTGGCTAGGCCACGGCAGAACCTTGATATGCTTCTTACAGAGCCACACCTTGGTTTTCCTGGCTGTGTGCTTCGGGTCATTGTCATGTTGAAAGACCCAGCCATGACCCATCTTCAATGCTCTGACTGAGAGAAAGAGGTTGTTCCCCAAAATCAATACATGGCTGCGGTCATCCCCTCCTTAATACAGTGCAGTCGTCCTGTCCCATGTGCAGAAAAAGACCCCCAAAGCATGATGCTACCAACCGCGTGCTTCACAGTACGGATGGTGTTCTTGAGATGGAACTCATCATTCGTCTTCCTCCAAACACGGTTTGTGGAGTTATGACCAAAAAGTTCCATTTTGGTCTTATCTGACAACAAAACTTTCTCCCATGACTCATGAAGCAGGGGAACCTTCCTTCTTTGGACAGCCCTTTGGTCTTGGCCATGTTACAAGTTTGAGTCTTACCGATTATATGGAGTGGGCAGGTTTCTTTATGCTGCTAATCACTCGATTAGTAATGTTAAAGTTCCACCTTGGCACACCTTCATCATGGCTGAAAGCGCAGAATACTGTGCACAAAAAGATAGTTCTTGTATTTTAAATACAGGGAGCCAAATAACATTTACAGTGAAGACAGCTCTTTGGTCCTGGCCATGTTACAAGTGGGAGTCTCACTGATTGTATTGGGTGGACAGGTGTCTTTATGCTGCTAACGACCTCACACAGGCCCATCTGATTGAGGATAATACATGGAGTGGAGGTGGACTTTTAAAGGCGGACTAACAGGTCTTTGAGGGTCTGAATTCTAGTTGATAGACAGGTGTTCAAATGCTTATTTGCAGCTGTATCACACGAATAAATCATTAAAAAAAGCATACATTGGGATTTCTGGATTTTTCTTTTTAGATTATTTCTCTCTCAGTGATCATGGACCTACGATAAAAATTTCAGACCCCTCCATGATTTCTAAGTGGGAGAACTTGCAATATAGCGGGGTGTTCAAATACTTGTTTTCTTCACTGTATGCAGTTTGTGTATTGAATGCAATAGCCTTTGAGCATCAAACTGCTTGCAAATTATGTTGTCACAATATAGTTTTGCCCATCAATATTCATATTCTTACTACAGGCAAACTGGTTGAATGATAATCCAGCTGTGTCATGCAAAGCTTTGTGTCATCTGCCAAAATCAGAGGGGTTGAGGACTAAATGGCTTAAATGCCATCAACCAACTTTCACATACTATGGAAACTGCATTCCTAGATTTTGAGTCAGTGAGCCAGCTGGGCAGCTGCCCCCAGACCATGAAAATACAGACTATAAAGGCATACCTGTTGTGCTTTACAACAATACTTAGCTACAGTATTTTTAGCTTGTTGAATGTAACCATAGATTAAATAGCAAAGCGTGTTGTCACTGTTGGTAAAATGTGCATGAGAGATAAATGTCTTAAGCCGGTTTCATTTAAGTGATTGAAAAGCTTCTCAAAATATCCTCGTCTCGTTTACTTCACTCACATGACAGGCGCCCTACTCTGTGGGGTTGTGACTACTGGGCAAACAATCGAACACTAGGGGACTCCCACTTTACAGTGATAGGAAGACCTCGACTGATACAAAGCGAGATCGCTATAAACACACGGCCTCAGCAAGCCGTAACATCGCAAAGGAACAATGAGAGCAAAGCTCTTCTCCCCTCGTTAAAATGGGGAAGATGAGCAATCCAATCTGACTAAACCTTATTTACACATTAAATACATATTAAGGAAAAAAAATCATTTAGCAAGAAAAAAGACACACTAGATTAGTTTGGATCTGTTCTTAAAAGCATCTGCTTAGGCTCTTGTGGAGGAAATTTGCATCAAGATCAGATAGCTAATTAGATCACGGACGTATCGGCCATTGAATCTGCTCTGATAACATTTAGTGTCTTTTAACCGGTTGATCCCCTGACTGTGAATCAAAGCCGAACCATACCGGTGAGAGTGCTGTATCCTAGCCCCTTCACTGGACCGCTCGGAACTACTTCTGGCCTTTTTCTGATTGTCTTCTGCCACCTGATGTGGAGCCTGGGAAGCACCTGGCTGTACCTTTAACACCTTTAGTGTTTGTCCTTTATGTACAGATAACACTGTTGTCAAAATTAATTGTGTTCACGGTTAAAAGGACTGAAAATACTTTATTTCCATGCCAGTAGCCAGAGTTAAACACATTAACTAATTTTCTAATCTTCTTATTTAGCCTAAAAGTTTTTTGAGGATTCACCACACAAAAGAGGCTACAACGTCACCTTACAATACTGCTTGCAGTTTTAATTCATATTGTTACTTTGTAGTCTTCATTTAGCAAACTGTAGATACAGTTGCTCTTGTTTTCACAAAGTAAAATCACTCTTTTTCCACAGATCGAGGAAAGACATTGATTCAGAAGAAGCCCACTATGTATCCATCGTGGAAGTCCACGTTTGATGCTCATATCTACGAGGGGCGTGTTATAGAAGTGGTTCTTATGCAGAGCGGCGAGGAGGCCTTGGCGAAGGCTACTGTTGGTGTGTCTGTCCTCGCAGAACGCTGTAAGACCTCTAAGACCAATGGTCGTACTGAGTTCTGGGTAGACTTGATCCCTTCTGGGAAGGTCCAAATGGCTGTACAATATTTGCTGGAGGACAGCGACACAGGTAAGCCAACCGGATCTTACATCAGTAAGTTGAATTCACACTGTCAGATGACCAATATTAAACATGTAGGCAAAAGAAAAATCTAGTTTTATACTTCAATAAGAGATTTAGCAAATACACTATTGTTTTTGCTCCTCATGTTAAATGCTGGTAAATTCAAGCCCATGCCAGTAAAGTAAAGGCAGAAAAGTGAAGAGTGTTGAAATCCTCCATTGGGAAAAGTGGAGGGGTTACAAGATAAAGCCCAGTGATTGTAAAAGCTCGGATGCGGTGGTATTGGAATCCAAAATTTTATTGCAGTAGACTTACATAGTGCAATCACGTAATACAATATTTGTCTTGTAGTCTGTTCCACGCATTAATTTGTCTGTCTCAGACGTGTTGTCTGTCCCACACCATCGAAATGTTTTTTTTCTTTAATTAAGTAGATATTTTCCGATAATTATATTACTATGTCAAAAGACATGTGACAAGACTAAAAATAACATCGCTTTTGTATTCAAATATACTGTACACAAAGGCGACGTGGAGTGAATGGGTTTTTGCGGAACCATTGATCGGATCAGCAAATTATGACATCAAATCTGATCAACATAAAATAGTAATTATTGACCGATACTGAACAAGCCAATTAGGTCACTCGAAAGTTAAACTGAAATTATCCCAGTGAGGATGCCAGGACTCGCAATTAAAAGCACTTGGGAGTAGATTCACTGCGTAGTACGTTATTCCTTACGCAAACAAATCACTCATTGTACTACTACGTCACTCCTTAGAGGATCACAAACAAACCAACGAATGAATCGATACGAATAAGTATAAGTATAGTATAAGTAAATGGTAAGTTCCACAAAAGGAGAAGAGGGATTCTACATAGAACGAATCCTTTCATAAACTGATTCAGTTGAGTTCGTTCAATAAAAAGATTCGTTCTTCTGATTGAAACGTTCGCAGACGGAACAACACTATTTCTCAGTGCTTTCATCAAAGAAGTAAGTCTTTTGAATGTTTTGGTTCAAGTTCGACTCAAGTAACGAGTCGTTGGTGTACAAGTCCAGTTCCGGTTGCATGTTTTTTAATATTTTATCAAGTTTAGAGTCATGAGTCCAGACCTCTGCCTCAAGGTTATGATACTTGTTCAAAAGCACTTTGTGTGAGAGAAGGCCTGGCTAAGGTGGATGGTTTTGGGTTTGAATCCATAATTAATCTGCTCTCTGCCACGCACGCCACGTTTCCTGAAAAGTAACACTGAGTATTTTTAGGTATGTGAGAACAGCTTTTCTCTGCATACTTCCCCGCCCCCAACTAAAGGGTAGTCCAAACACAAGCAGCTATCACTCAAGAGCAAAAAGAAAATTAGGTTATTTTTACATCATTCAATTTCTTTCAGTCTCATCAATGGTCTCTTTAGGCAACTCTTTTTGCCATACAGAGGGCACCCATTCACTCGCCCACTCTCCTTATCACCGTAGTTTCTGCCTGCTTTGTTTACCTCTCTCACATCTCTTTCACCGTCTTTTGCGAGTGACTTTTGACCCCAGACAGTTGACATGCTTCAGCTACTTGTTCACTGTTCTATTTTTCTGTGTTCAGCCTCCAGTTTCGAGATGTGCCAAAGTCCTCTAACCATATGTAACTGAGGATTTTGATGTGAATTTCTAGCATTTTGAATTATAAAACATAAATGTCATAGATTTATAGGAAAACAAAAGATAAATATTTTCAACACACTAAATTAAATAGCAATTGCATGTTCTGTGACTTGTTCTTCTCAAATGAAATAATTACCTGAATAAAACTTGGGGATAGGGATGTTAGGATAAACAAGATTGCGGCATTGCTATTTAAACATTTTTTGTTTGCAGAGGCTGTTTGTGATGGTCCCTAAACACTATAATTAGTTTTTATTATATACATGCTAATACAGTATTTTGTATTTGATCGTTCAAACATGATGCAATACACTCACAAATACTGTCTAAATTTAACTTTGTCATTCGTATGTGAATAGAAGTTTGTATAGAAAGAGAATAAAATTTTGCTCTGTGAATTTGGTCGACTCGTTCTCTTTCTGAACTCTAATACTTAACAGTAATTCCTGTACTGTGATCCTGACTGTTTCCAAACAACACCAAACAATAGTAACGGAAATATATTTTGTTTGACATGGGAATGAGGCACATTTTACAATGCACAGTGCACAAACTATAAGAAGGTATGCTGGCTATCCCACCAATGTACATAACTTCAAAAGGACAATATTTTCTAGAGGATGTTTGAATCAAAATAAAATGTATTGGCTTGTAGCACCCTTACAACAGCTAATCATTCTAGCAAATATACATATCTGATTTGTTTTATTTGCTGTTGATGTAAGAGAATGTACTGAGCACAGGCACAATGTTATTTAAACAGCTCTCAATGCAAAGCGGTAGACGTGTACCATTGCAAAGAAACAAATATCACAAATATCTCCCTGACGCATGACTTTGGATCTTGTTGGATTTTTTTCTACATATAAAGTGTTTCCCTAATCACGTAATGATTTCTTTTTTTCTGATTTCTCTTTCGTTTAAGCACCAAACAAGCCTTCTGTGAGGGTTGCACCCGAGGATGGACTCACAACCCTGAACAAGAGGAGGGGAGCCTTCAAGCAGCCCAAGATTCACGTCATTAAGAACCACGAGTTTACTTCTACTTTTTTCCACCAGCCTACCTTCTGCTCTGTATGCAGAGAGTTTCTCTGGTGAGTCCAGTCTTTGCTTAGCAAGTCATCATATCAAAACACAAAAAGAATGGAAGAAACAACAATAAAACATTTTATTGTTACAAGAGTGAGTCACCAGGGGAATCCACCAGGTTTTGTTGCATTGCAACTACTGTAAATCAGCAGGACTAACCTTTTGGCTAACCTAATTTTTTTAATCACATAGACAGGTTTTTCACCACAGCACAATCTGGCATACAACATTCGTTAGAACGCCACAGAAAAAAATGTAGTTGATGACGTTCCTTGTCTTGCCAACATTTACTTGCTCTTTAGCGGAAGTCGTGGATGGATAGCTGGATGGATACTTGATTGATTCTGTGAGGGGAAATTGGAGTTAGTAGGTTCATTACAAAGCTTTTTACACTCGGGGGCACACCCACGTAGCTTCGCAGCGATTATATGACAAGATTATATGGTTATACGATTATATGACATCATGACCATTAAATTTATTTATTTTTTACTCCCAATGACAACTTTAGCCATTGATATTGATAATACAGTGCAGGGTTCAAATAGGTAAAGCAGTGGGTGATCTCTGATGGGGTTGTGAAATACAGTACAGTATTTTCTTCCCAACAACTGTGGCAGCAGTCGGGCAATGCTAGGTACCGCCTCCATTAGCCTCAGCAGGAGTCGGGATGACGTTGACAGCACAGAGTTTTCTTTGCAAATGTTATCCAAAATAAATCAATCATCCAGTGAGTATATGACCAAAACAGCACGCTCCATCCTTTTCTTTTTGCTTTTGAATTGGCCACGTTTGAGAAGCTCTCACATTGAGTTGCCCGTGTCATTTTCCTCTAGGCCAACTGCTATAGGCTACATGCATTGCATTGAGGTCCACTGTTTCAATTCACCCACTTGGTAAGATGTTGAACTACTTGAAAAGGTTGCTCGGACCACTAGTTTGAAATCCAAAGATTATTTTGCTTCCCAGTGAGTCACATACGTAAATCATGTCCGCTGATTCAGGGAATGAGGACAGTATGAATACTCTGATAACGTAAAACTGCACATCATTAAAGCAATGTTCATGATTATAGCAAAGGCAATAAATATATGCAGTATATCGCCAGATAATGTCCGTAATATATTGTCATTCAACAAAAAAACAGTTTATTTTTGTAAATGTTAGACATTATTAGGATTCTCACATGGTTTCTAGGCAGCACGTGGCCCACTGCTACATGATTGGTTCCTGTGTCGCTGGAAGGGCATATTACGCAGTTGTAACCAGATGAGCATCTCAAACGTGGATCACATTTATACAAAATCAAAACAAAGAAGGTTTAGCGCTTGGCTGGGGCTTAGAGTAGTTTAGGACGGGTTAAGGCCAAGATTATGGTGGTTTACGGTTAGTGGGAAACATTAACGCCGTCACACTTAAGTCACAGACCTGTTTTTCCATCTGGAAACAGAATGATGTGTTCTACTCTGATACACAAGCCAGTCCGAATGCATGTCCTTGAGCCAGTAGTAATACCCGAGCTCGCCGTGTTCTGCTGGGAAACTGTGGGAATCAACATTGAGCTTGGCAAATATTTTTAGCCTTGATATTATTAGTTATGGTCGTCATATAAATTATGTTATGCAAACTCACTATCCACAAAATTTGGTACATCATCATCATTTCACATTCAGCACAGATATAATTGGTTAGTCAAAAACTGTTTGGAATTGTCATAAAGTTATTTTTAACTATACTTATTGTTGTAGTTTGCAACTAGCAGTGGTTTAGACCAGCTCTGTATTAAACTGGGAGCTTGTAATCATTTGGTTGTCTTAGTTCGTGACTATACATGGTAGAAGAAGTGCAAACTACAGTATACTAATGCTCTAAGCTGTCATTAGACTATTGTTAGAATGATCTGGTCTGACTCACTCAAAATGAGTTACATTGTTTTAATAGCAGTGGCTACATTTCTTATGTGATCATACACAAACAAAAGACAGTTCTGTTTTTTCCCACTCAGGGGGCTGAAAAAGCAAGGCTACAAGTGCAGACGTGAGTTTTTCCACTACCACTTAGCACTAACAGATGACAGTTGATGCTTTTTTCAAAATGTACTTCATATCTGCACATTTTGACACACTATTTGCTCATGTATTCCACATAGAATGCAATGCAGCAATCCACAAGAAATGCATCGAAAAGATTATTGGCAGGTGCACCGGGACTGCAGCAAACAGTCGTGATACTGTGGTGAGTTATGGTTTTCAATTTTCAATTTCGTGTGTATGTGGGTGTGGGTGTGTGTGTGTGTGTGTGTGTGTGTGTGTGTGTGTGTGTGTATATATATATATATATATATATATATATATAGTGAGAGAGAGAATAATGGGAACAACCCAATCCATACATACAGTAGTGTTCAAAATAATAGCAGTCCAATGTAACTATCCAGATTAATCCATATTTTTTATTAGTACTTGTCAAACAAGTTACCGCTGAGTGCAAAAGATTCTCAGAAAACCAACAAGACCCAGCATTCATGATATACATGCTTTTTTAAAGGCTGTACAATTGGGCAAGTTGTTGAAAGAGATGTGTTAAAAAAATAGCAGTCTGCCCTTGACTCTACAAACTCAAAACTCTTTGTTTCTAGGATTTACCAATCCATTGAATCACTGAACCGATATTTAGTTCTATGACCACATTTTTTTTTTTTTTTACAACTGCTTCACATCTGTGTAGCACGGAGTCAAGCAATTTTGTGGAACCTTTCAGCTCTTATTCTACTCCCAAGATTCCTCAACGACATTCCACAATTCATTTAAATTTCTTGGTTTTGCTGCAGAACCAGCACTTTTGACATCACCCCACAAGTTCTCGATTGGATTAAGGTCCGTGGTTTGGGCTGGCCACTCCATAACATTGACTTTGTTGGTTTGGAACCTAGAGTTTGTATGTTTACTTGTGTGTTTGGAGTTACTGTCCTGTTGAAACACCCATTTCAACGTCATGACCTCTTCAAGTATTTTGACATATATGAACCGATCCATCATCCCTGGTATGCTATAAATAGGCCTAACACCGCAGTAGGGAAAAACTTGCCCATATCATGATGCTTGCACCACCATGCTTCACTGTCTTCACTGTGTACTGTGGCTTGAATTCAGAGTTTGGGGGTCGTCTCACAAACAGTCTACAAACTATGAACAATTTTACTCTGTCCATAAAATGTTCCTACATTTCTTTTTAGGCCAATTGACATGTTCTTTGGCAAATTGTACCCTCTTCTGCACATGGCTTTTTTTAAAATTTTAAAACAGAGGGACTTTGCGGGTGATTCTTGTCAATTTGCTTAGATGTCTTCTCGCGGTCACGGTACTTACAGGTAACGCCAGAGTGTCTTCGATCATCCTGGAGCTGATCTTTGGCTGAGCCTTTGTCATTCTGGTTATTCTGCAATCCATTTTGATCACTATCTTCTATTTTCTGCCACAACTCTCTGGGTTTGCTTTCCATTTTTAAGGTATTAGAGATCATTTTAACTGAATAGCCAATCATTTTATTTTCACCTGTTATAAGGTTTCCCTTCTCCAATCAAACTTTTAATCAAAGTACACAGTTCTTTTGAACAATGTGTACCTTTTCCTCAGGCTTATGTAGATGATATGCGCATCACTTCTAAATAACAACAGACTCCCCGACAGTATGTATGACAATATATAGCGTACTCAGCCGCGAGCGACAACAATGCCACCGCCACCGCCCGCCCACAATGAGCCACCACCGCAGCCCGGCCGCGACACATCGACACATTTAACACCCCTGATTTACGGATTACGTCCCCTCCCACCTAACTATAATTTTTTTCAGTAGCTGTATACACACCTATCTGTCATTTGGAACCCACGAAGCTCTCGTCCTTTGCACCTGTGCAATCCATTTTTCATGACGTACCGGGTCTTTTGAAAAAGTGTGAAGAGTGAATCCATCCTCCCGAGTGTTCGACCAATATCCAGCAATACAACGAGACAGCATTTTGGCTAACACACAGGAAAAAACAGCTACTTTCGCACCAGTAAAATAGGTATAAACATATGAAACCACCAGTGTGGGCTTCTTGGAAAAAAAACAGCACTTCCTGCTTCTTCTCCAAAATGAATGCCTTGAGATGATTTTCATGGCGGGAGATAAAAAAATCCATGTACGACAACATCATTACGTGTGGTGAAAAAACGGATGGGTCCATTCTGGCTGCCTTTTTTTCATTAAAAACATACCGTATTTTCCACACTATAAGGCGCACCGCATTATAAGGCGCACCTTCATTGAATGGGCTAGTTTTAAACTTTTTTCATTTATAATGTACACTGCATCATAAGGTGCATAGAATCGACCCTGCAGTAGAGGCTGGGGTTATGTTATGCATTCATTTGATGAAGTTGCGCTAAAAAGAATGTCAGTCAAATAGGTCAGTCAAACTTTCTTAATGCGTTATAAACCAGTGTGGTGACAACTCCATTCACTCCCAATATGAACAAACAGCCTTTTTATTATTTTCCCTGAGGTAAAGTCAGTGATGTTGTATTGTAGTAGTAGTATAGGAGCATTTTGGTGTCTTTACACAAACACACAAATGAAAATGAAAGGGCACATTTCGCGCAGTCATATATCCCACCATACACCACGCGCTACTTCTTCTACTGGGGAAAATGGAGTCGGCAGCTGCTTACTGTAGTTGTGAGACCTGTTGCTGCTCAATATTGATCCATATATAAGGCACACTGGATTATAAAGTTCTGAGAAAATTAAAGGCTCTTAGGTGCACCCTATAGTGCGGAAAATACGGTACTAAAATCATGCTTTGAGTGTAAATAGCCCTTTAAAAGTGTATATCATGATTGCTGGGTCTTATTGGTTTTCTGAGGGTCTACTACACCTACTTAAATATATACTACAAAAAATTTAACTGAAAATGTGGATTAATCTGGTTAGTAACACTGGACTGCTATTATTTTGAACACTACTGTGCAACGAAATAAGAGTAAGATCAGAAGTTGTTGTCACAGTGTGAAATTACACAAAGAAGTAATTTTATTGAACATACCAACTGGTATTGAATACTTTGGAAAAAACATTGTTTGCAATGACAGCTTTAAGACAGCTGTATAGAGAAACTAGTGACATGCATTGCTCTGGGGTGATTTTGGGCTTCTATTATGGACCTTGAGTTTTATTTCTTTCCATCGATTGGATTCAAGTCATGTAATTGGCTGAGTCCTTCTAGCAGTTTATTTTAGGGTGATGTGCAATGCCATTTCTCCTCCAAACGTGTTCTGCCTCATGGCATCCATCCATATAGCCATCCATCCATTTTTTATTTTGCTGCTTATCCTCACGAGGGTTACGAGGAGTGCTGGAGCCATTCCCAGCTGTTATTGGGCAGGAGCCGGGGTACACCCTGAACTGGTTGCCAGGCAATCGCAGGGTACATGGAGACAAACAGTTGCACTCACAATCACACTTAGGGGCAATTCAGGGTGTACAATTGATGTTGCATGCAGGCACGGGGAGAACATGCAAACTCCACACAAGCAGGTCTGGATTTGAACCCGGGACCTCAGAAATGTGAGCCCAACGCTTTACTAGCTGAACCACCATTCCGCCCCATCCATATATGTTTTCATACATTAATTCATTCATTCATCTTCCATTTTGCTTATCTTCACTTGGGTCATGGGCACACTGGAGCCTATCCCAGTTAGGGGAGTACACCCTGAACACTCTCAACTGGTCGCTAGCCAATCGCAGTATATGCCATCCAAACATTTCATTTGTGCTGTCATCTGATCAAACTATATTCTCCCAGTATTTAACTGGCTTGTCCAAATGTTGTTCAGCAAGTTTTAAGGTAGCTTTGACCTCCTTTTTCACCAATGCCCTCTTGCGTGATGTGTGCATCCAGGACATGGCGGCGGAGTACATTACTCACTGTTTTCCTTGTGACACCAGGGCCTGCTAATTCCAGGTGTTTTTGAAGCTCTTCACATGAGGTCCTTGGTTCTTGGACAACTCTTCTGATTATTCTTTGCACTCCTCTCTCACAAATATAAGGAGAACCTGATGGTGGCAAATCTATGCTGGTATGATGGACTTTCCACTCGCGTATTACGGCTCCTATTGTGCTCACTGAGACGTTCAGAAGGCTGTATATGTGCCTGTAACCACTGCCATCATTGTTTTGCAACAATTGCTTGGCGTGTGGTCTTGAGACAGCTCTCTGCTCTTACCCATCATTCGATGTGACTTGACTCACTCTGCAATGACACCTCTTTGTAGGCCATCAATTAGCACTGAACCATGTAATATTCATTTGCACTCACAACCAGTTGAATTGCTGTTTGATTATTGGCAAATTTTAGGAATTCTTTTGGAGTTCCATAACTTTTTACACCTACCTTTCTTCATGTGTTCAATACCCTGTGTCAATTCACATTTTTACAAACAACTTCATTTCTGATCTTATCTTTTCTACTTTCTTTGTATGTGCTGTATGTGTGCATTACTTGGGCTGTTCACAAGATCTGGTGAAATTTTCAAGTTAATAGCACCTTTGGAAGTATATTTTACAAGAACAATTATGAGATTAAATATAGCCACTGTGTCAGAGTGTGTGTCTGCACACACACGGATAGATAGATAGAATTACATCATGAATGGTGACATGAATAGTTATTTTAAAAAATACTTTTGGTTGAAGGGACTTGAAATGTAAGACATCCTTACTCTCAACTGATTGTATCATTTGGTTGTGAGTGTAGTTCCAGAAAGAGCGGTTCAAGATTGATATGCCGCATCGCTTCAAGTACCATAACTACAGAAGCCCCACCTTCTGTGACCACTGTGGCAGCCTGCTGTGGGGTCTCTATAGACAGGGCCTTAAATGTGAAGGTAGGACCAATTGTCTTACGGTATTTTGATGTCAAATAATTTCTTTCACTTGTGACATTTTGTTCTAGAATCACCACTTCACTACTCCATCCATTGTTATTTTTTCTCTTACCTCAGATTGTGGCATGAATGTTCATAGTTACTGTCAGAAAAAAGTAGCCAATTTGTGTGGAATCAACCAGAAGCTACTGGCTGAAGCTCTCTCTCAAGTCTCCCAGGTTTGTACCACACAACAACCACGGAATAGATTGTTACACATATAGTGTTATCTCGTCCTCAGATAGAGGGATAAAGTCAATTGTAACCATGAATTGGGACTGAGTACAACAGATGCCTAACATATAAAGGTTACTGGTACTTTGTTAATTTTAAATTAATCCATACTTTATATCCAGAGATTTTTTTTTTTTTGCATTACACAGTTTTGCACATTTCATACTACCTTAGATTATGTACACATCCTGATGTCAGTGTTCAACATCACCCTCACATTGTTCCTACTTCTCTCAGCCAATTTATCAACTACCCAAATGGCAAGAGTAACTGTTGTACTCAATGTAATCCTAAAACAACCTTCTCTGACTGGGAATTCATCCTGGGCTGCACATCTGAAAGTGCAAAGGATTTTATTCTGAGAGTAGAAAAAACAGAAGGCAGGATAATCAGATGGCCATTACTTTGCTACAACTCACTGGTAGCAGTACATGACTAGTATTTCACATTGTAGAAATCCCTGAAGAAGTCCGATAGCTCCAGTACAGCAGATATTGGGATCTACCAAGACATCCGTGCAGGAGCGGACCCTGATGGTAAGGTGTTGTCATTGCAGTTTAATAATGCCAAAACTTCAAATCTGTTAGGAACTTCAAATACTTTTTTGCCATTACATTCATTTTCAAATCTATCGTTGTCATATATTTTTCTACACAAGTTTTCATAACTGTGTGTGCACTCTGACGTGAAAATTCTCATAGCTGATAAGAACGGCAAAGTGAGTGATGGTTCGAGCTCAGTTGCACCTTCTGTTAAGCGGTCCCACCTCACCGTCAACCACTTGGTCTTCCACAAGGTTCTGGGCAAAGGCAGTTTTGGAAAGGTGGGTGGGTTTTCTACCCCATACCACTTACTAGACATTAAATGAAGGACTCCACTTCCACCCCTAAATTGTCTTCGGTTATGACACTGCATTGATAATACTCGTTTATTACTCTGGCTTCTCAGGTGCTGTTGGCTGAGCTAAAGGGCCAGGGTCAGTACTATGCTGTGAAGGTTCTCAAGAAGGATGTAGTTCTCATGGATGATGACGTAGAGTGCACAATGGTGGAGAAGAGAGTACTTTCCCTTGCCTGGGAGAACCCCTTCCTCACACACCTTTACTCCACCTTCCAGTCTAAAGTAAGCAACTCAAAGCCTGAAATCTTACATCATCCCAGCACTGTAGTTACTGAGTCAATCCCCTAACACAGAGACCACTAGTTGACCCCTTTTTTTAACAATCTTTATCCGAACCTTTGCAAGCAGTTAATCAATTTATCTACAACAATGAGCTGATGAAATTATTATGTTTACCCAGGAGCATCTCTTTTTTGTGATGGAGTATCTCAATGGGGGCGACTTGATGTTCCACATCCAAGACAAAGGTCGCTTCGATCTAGCCCGAGCCACGTAAGTACACTGCCATACTGGAATGGAAGAGATTGTTGCAATGATTTTATCTTTGTATCTGATGGTGGGTGTGGTGCAATTTTGACACCTTCAGATTCTATGCTGCTGAGATAATAGTGGGATTGCAGTTCCTCCACTCCAAAGGAATTATCTACAGGTAATAGTTTCTCGAGGGATAAAATAAATATAATGAATATTTAATGTTTTTGCTGCAACACCAACCTGGAACTTCTCTAATTTGGATGTTAGACGATGGGATTTGAAGATGGAACATTTGAACATCAACTAATATAACGTTAGATTTTGGGACTAGTGGAGTCACTGATGGTGTTGTGGTACAAACGCCCGAGTTGATTGCATTTATTCGAAATTAAGAAAAGTTATCAAAATGCAATCTAATGTAATCAGTTATGTTACTTCAATAAGTAGTTGGAATAGTTATACTACGATTTGATTTTCAACATAGTAACTTGTAATTACAGACAACTCTATTTTTCAAAATGTGTAACAGGTATAATAATAATCCACAGGGATCTGAAACTGGATAATGTGATGTTGGACAAAGACGGTCACATCAAAATAGCAGACTTTGGCATGTGCAAGGAGAATGTGTTTGGAGATGCCCGGGCATCTACATTCTGTGGAACTCCAGACTATATCGCACCTGAGGTATTTATTCCTCCAGTGCCTCGAGATCAGGGATTGGCAAAGTATGACCTGCTCCATGCTTTCATCTGGCCCCTCGACCATTCATGTTATCTGCAGTTCGGTAGTATTTGTTGCATTAATTTAGTAATTTGTTTCCCCACAATTGTTTATTTTTTTTTCATTATTGATTATTTTCCTTTATATCGGTCAATAATTAGTTTTGTTATATATTTTTAATAACAAAATTAAAAATATATTATTAAACTATTATAATTGAGACATTTAACATTGTATTTTATTAAATAATGGATTAGTAGATTATAATTAATTATCATTTTACAATTATATTTTAATTTATTCTTTTTCAATTAAAATAAACGGGTTTTTTTACGCTATGAATGACCGGACAGATCTGTGTATTTTAAAACTCATGTGTGGCCCCCTTGAGCACACAGTTTTGCCCATCCCTGCTCTTATCGAGAATAATCCAGTCATATTTGCCTCCTGCGGTGTTGGAAACCACCTTCGTTCCACTAAAGTGTCTTGCTTTTCTGTCGCTCATGGCAGATACTCTTAGGTCAGAAGTATACCTTCTCAGTGGACTGGTGGTCTTTTGGTGTACTGGTCTATGAGATGCTGATTGGCCAGTCCCCTTTCCAAGGCGATGATGAGGATGAGCTGTTTGAGTCCATCAGATCGGACACTCCTCATTACCCTCGCTGGATAACTAAGGAGGCCAAGAAATTGCTTGAGCTGGTGATTCTACGTCATCTTTTTAGATGTGCTTTTTACAAAAGTGGTGCAATTCAGAGTTTGTGGAAAAAAGATATGCCACAAAAGAGCTAAGTATCAGCAAATCTGGTAAGACTTCACCTTGGCGAAAATGGAAAGGCCTTGCAAGAATCTTTCACTTTTTCAGTTTCGTTTACCGCCAATACCAATGAGCACCAGTGATGGCAAATTGTAATTATTAAAATGGAAATACTCTCTCTACGTTGTATGAGCAATCCATTTTCTAAATGGAGAGCCTATCCTAACTGTTTGGAGAGAGGTGGGGTACACCCTCAACTGGGTGGCACCAAGAAGCATTCACATTTCATGGAAAACTCTATTATCAGTTAACCTAACATGCATGATTTGAATGTGGGGGAGTTGAGATTCAAAACCCAGAAATTCCCAAGTGTCAGGCCAATTTGTTTACTACTCACTCGTCATGCTTCCTCAGTATGATTGATTAAATCAGAATTACTAATTTTACCAAGCATAACATACTGTAAACAGGATAATGGGGTATTACTTGCAGGAAAAATTACAGTGAAGCTTTCCCACAATTGGTATATTTTTAATGTGCTAAAAACATGCATTCATACTGCACAGATGAGTATTTTTACTTCATTTTAATTTTACAAGAGTAACATCTGTTCTTTGTGTATTAGGGTCATTTTAAATGTGACTTAAAATATTGTTGTTACAGTATATAAAGGTTATATGAGAATAATTTGAGCCTTGAATGAATTAATTCACGTACTTTGTGTTATTACAACAACCAGCATGAATGAATGAATGGATTGTTTGCATTTGATTTTGGAGGGTCTACTGTATTCAGACTGGCCACAAATAACAAATTTGGAAAGGTTGAACACAGGTAAAATAATATTATGGCCACCATCTAGAGAACAAGTTCTTCAGCATAATTTCTGGTCTCGTGGCCTTTAAAGTTTGTCATTTGTCGAAAAACAATTCCACCGTAACATACAGTAATATTTTAAAGGGTTGTTTTGCCCAATAATCTAAACACTTGTGTTCTTCCATCATGCTGGCAGCTGTTTGAGCGAGATCCCACTCGGCGGCTTGGAGTGGTCGGAGACATACGTGCACAGCCCTTCTTCAAAAGTACCAACTGGCCCACTCTGGAGAAGAGAGAAGTGGAGCCTCCTTTTAAGCCCAAAGTGGTGGGAACCATTCAAATTTTTTGACTCATTTTGTGCTGTTGTAAAGTTCTCAAGCCGTCTCATGGCATTGGCTTGTACTGCACTGTACTTTTCTTCTCATTACGCTATTGTGTGGTAACTGGAATCCTGCCATCCACAGAAATCCCCAAGTGACTGCAGCAACTTTGACAGAGAGTTTCTGAGCGAAAAGCCGCGACTCTCCCATGGCGACAAGAACCTCATCGACTCGATGGATCAGTCAGCGTTTTCTGGCTTTTCCTTTGTCAACCCAAAACTGGAGCATTTGATAACCAAGTGAAAAGACTAACTGGGACCATGGTTACTGACTTACTGTACAGTTTCTGATACACTCTGGACTTTTTTCCTTCATTTCCATTTTACTGAATACCTCTTTCAGAGGATAAGAAAATAATCTGTGTTATTAAGGGACACAGTCTACTTTACACACCATTGTAACTATAATTGAAACTGAGAAGGGATTTTTTTTTTTTTTGAATCTTTGTAACATTGTTTTGACCATGTAATCACTTCTAATCCAATCATATATGTACTGAATTTTGAAATAGACTTTTGAAAAAAAGACAGTCCCATGTCCATCTTATCATATCCTGTGCATATGCAATTATTGATAGATCAAATTAATAGAGTGATTGTACATATATCTAATGGATAATAACTTCCTAGATGATTGGATAGGGGAAAAAATATACAATAAGATGAATTAAATCTCCAGACAAGACACATCCTTAGTTCCAGCACTGACTTAATACTTACTGGAGGCAAACTGGAGATTGTAAATACACAAATGTTTTCAAAACAAAATGATTAATTTATTCTCTATCGGTTTTCAACTACTTTAAACCTACACCCTTGGATGGAACTAAGCACAACCGGTGATTATAATTAGTGTGAGAGAAATAGGTACTACCCTGTAGTCAATATGTATTTGTATTGATGTGTTTATTCATGGAATGAGCATTTAAAGTAAGTAACTCTGAACTTCATCATGTGGCATATCTGGACAATGTTTAATCTTTTTTTTTAATTAAACTTTTACATGTGATTATAAATAAACATAGCTTTTATCCATACTTTTTCTCAAGTGTAATTTCTCATTCACACAAATGGGATACATGCTGGATTGGTTACGACTCAGCTGTCAACTACTGGGCTTCATCTCAAGTCATTTTATTTTTTTTGGTAGGAAAGTATCAAAACTTTATTGGTGTAATGTTATTTTTCTTCCCAGGTATTTGTTTTCATCCATTTTATGTATCATTTATCCTCAATCAGGGTTGCAGGCATGCTGGAGCCTATCCCAGCTATCTTTGGGGGGAAAGGCAGGGTACACACTGAACTTGTTGCTATCTGACAACTTCACTTTAACTCCTTTGTACATAAACATTTGTATTTTCTAATCGTTACATTGTCAAAACAGCGTTTTACTTCAAATGTAACACGTTAAAAAAAGAAGAAGAAACAACAGCGGTAACAAGACAAGACAAGTCAAACACGTTTGAGATTTGGATTGAGATCGTGGGGATTTAAAAAGTAATTGGCAAACGGCGAATTTTCAACAACGACTCTATAAACTAAAAGCAAAAGTTTCCACATCTGTGGTCTAATTATTTCAACTGATTTGTGGCAAATGTCCTCCATTGCGCCGACGACAAAACCACCAGCTTTTACCATTCAAGCGTTAACGCCTGATCTGGGGGGAAAAAAAAAAAAGCACCCAAGCATTTTTTTCCTCTCATTCTTTTCCTTTTGGCTCATTTCATTAGAGATCACCACAGCAAATTATCCTGGTCCATATGTCTTCTTGTCTTCTTGCACTACATCAATCAACCATCTCTTGCTTGGCAGCTCCATCCTCATCATCCTTCTACCAACATAACTACTCACTCTCTCACCTCTGAACATGTCCAAACCATCTGAGTCTGCTCTCTCGAACCTTTTCTCCAAAACGTCCAACTTTGGCTGTCTCTCTCATGACCTCATCTCTAATTCTATCCAACCTGCTCTCAAGTTGTTGTTGTTTTTTTTTTTGTTTGTTTGTTTTTTAACTGAAACATATGCAGTAATTGGTTGATGGACTGGTTTCACTGTAAACAAAAGAAAATTGAGAGATGTTAAAGTGGGCTTTGTATCTGTAGATTTGTACATACAGGACTGTCGGAGAGAAACGTTTGGACAAAAGAGTTGAATTAGTACTTTTACTGGTCTTTTATACAAGTATAGTATCTTAACTAAAGTACGTAGTACTTTTTTCGCTGTTTTGTTTTTTTAATATTGTTGTTTTTTTGGCACGGTGGATCAGCCAGAAAGCATTGGCCTCAACGCTGCGAGATCCCGGGTCCATTCCCGGACCCGCCTGTGTGTAGTTTGCATGTTTTCCCCATGCCTGCTGCCTGTGTGGGTTTTCTTCTGACACTCCGGTTTCCTGCCACATTCCCAAAACATGTATCATGAATTGGACACTAAATTGCCCCCTAGGTGTGATTGTGAGTGCAGCTGTTGTCTGTCTCCATGTGCCCTGCGATTGGCTGGCAACCAGTTCAAGGTGTACCCTGCCTCCTAGCTATTGACAGCTGGGATAGGCTTCAGCACTCGATCCCCCCCGACCCTTGGGAGGATAAGCGACTAAGAAAATGGATGGATGGATGGACAGACGTGTGAAGACACTGCTGTTAATGATTTGTCACAATATTTTCCAACAAGATAAGGAAAGAGTTACAGTGACTATCAATATGTAAAGCATTATTTCTATAAATCTCTGCAGGTATTTACATTTTCAAATCGTTACTATTACAGCATTCCTAGAAATCACAATGCCCCATTATGTCTCACTGATCACACATTATTTAGTAAGATGAGGACTACTGCATTCACAGCTACGACTAATCAAAATAATGATCATGAGTGGGTCACATACAAAGGCTTTCTAGATCGACAAACATGGCATGAAATTGTTGCAATTAGTATAATGTAAAAAAATGCAAACACCCCAGTGAATGAAGGTAATTCAGTTAAAGAAGTAAATATCATCAATCGCTATTCTTCGCTTCACTTTCTGAAGGCTATCTCTGTGTGTTTCCCCTTGGAAGAGAATTTTTGGACAACCGTGCTGCGCCCCCCCTCCCCGGGTATCTGCCTCGTCTGGCACACTCGTGTGCTGTATTGCTCCCCAGCGGTCAGGTGCTGCGACTGCACCCACCGGTGAAACGTGAAGTGGATGACAGGCAAGCAGACATTCCTGCAGTGACCCGTTCGGTCGCTGGCAGCCTCCCGTCGGATCCAAATGAGAAGAAAAGACCGTTGGCGTTGAGCACTCACACGACAAACTTCTGTTTAAACACATTTACACAATTCATCTTTTTTTCTTCTTCCAAACGAACTTAACAACACTCAGGTGACGACCTCCGCCGCCTCACCTTAAAAAAAAATAACCCGCACACAGTCGAGGCATTCCTTTTTGCATTGAAATGCCAGTTCAAATCACTACTCCCGATCGTAGTTTTCACCGAAACACTTTTGCAAATAAATTATTTTCAAGGCTCTGCCATTTTTTCCTCCCCTGCCGCTGCTGCAAGATCGCTTTTGCTGCAGCACCTCGAATTTACGACAGTGTTGCTCTTCCATCCCGACGCACGACAAATGCTGAGGTATTTTTTTCTTTTGTTTAATAGGCATCCAAAAGGGTTTGCCTATTGTGGAGGATTAGCAAAGCCTCGCGTGGCCCGAGTGAGCGACAAAACCGGTTTCCGAGTGAAACAAAAATACATCAACATAATCAGCATTTTAGATATTATAGGCTACATATTGAGTCAAAATATGTTCCGGGGAACGAGTGAACTTGGAGCGTTGAATTTTCGGAGTCGGTTCTTATTTCCAGCAGTTTCTCCACCCCCCCCCCCGCTCTCCTCCCACCCCACCCCGACTTGAGATCTTTGTGCAGCACAAGTGCAACGTCTGCCATTTAAAACGAGCTTCCTTTGGTTCATTTACAGTCGGTTGTCACATGAAGCTTTTCTGTTGTGCCACATTTGGCTAATTCGTCAAATAGTGTTGGAAAACGGGGCGGCGCGAGATCATCGGAACAGAAACAATTGTGTTACACGTTACGAAATGAAAACGAAACAAAAAAACCTTCTTGCTGATGTTTTTTTTTTTCTAGTTATGGAAAGTATTTGAATTATATGGCTAATTTATTACACCTCAACGCCCAGAGAAGGGATTCCGCTGAGAGTTAAACATACTCATGATTGATGGGAATACTTCTAAACATGAGAAATAGCACTACGCCTTATTTGCCTTTGTCCTTGTTGTTTTCGAGCGATTTCTCGATGTTACTGTGAATTGCAGTTGTGTGACATTTTTGATTGTGTGTGAAGATGGAAGTCGGCGTGATGTAGCCGGGCTCAGAAGGATATCATGCAGCGCATGCGCACTAGCCGTTTGTGCCATATTGGAATGAGGTCGTGGACTAGAAGTGCATCAAGTTGGAAAGACGTTACACAAGCCAAACCGGAAGTGTCTTCCAAGCAATTTTTTTTAGTCATTAGTGATCGGCTACGCATGTACTAGATCTGTATTTTGAAATTCCCAAGCCGGAAGCGAGTATTTGACTCACGCTCACTTCACGTAACAGCTCGAGAGCAGGCAGTCAGCGAGAAGCTCGGCATCTAAAAAGCGACTTGGAAAAACTACTTAACGGTAAGAGACGAATTCGGCGACCAAATATTCACGTACTGCGCACTGTTTGTTACATTTTCCTGTCAGTGTTTTTCGCCGCGGTGGGGCACGCGTCTTTTTTCCCGTCTCTCAAAAAGACGAGTCGGGTTCGGTGGTGGAAAGCGCCCCCTTATTGCTCGTCAGCCTGTGCTCGCTCTTATTGCTGCGAGCCCCGTGACGTGCAGAAACTTGACTCGCTCGTTACACGCGGCCAAGAAGTCCACACACACACACACACACACCACACACACACACACACAACACACACACACACACACAACACACACACACACACACACACACACACACACACACACACGTGTCGTGCTCCCATCAGTGTGAAAGTTACCAGTTATCTTTTGTCAGCACAGTGTGGGGAACGGTGCAGCCTAAAAGGACATTTGCCCTTGAACAGCTCAACAGTCTTTCATAATACTTCATATGTTCGCCCGTATTCTGTAAGTAAAAATGCCAGTGTGGTTCCAATAGGGATGCTAGATCGCTTGGAAAGATGTTGACTTCTTTTGCAACCGACTTCTGGTCCCCCACTTCCCCTTTGTGCAACCTGACTGACACAAGTGCAGCTCTTGAAGTGGGGCAAACATAGTGCAATGACACTTGTGACAGTAGCTCCCAAAAGTAGTACACCTGCACATTTTTGTTTAAAATACCTTCTAACACTAAAGAAATGATATTTTGTTGTAATAGTTAGTTTACAGCTCGTGTATGAGTGGGTGTATCCCGTTCCCTGAAAATAAGAAAACACAAACATTAATGTAACAAAAGTGAGTACTGTCCTGTGAAGTGCAATAAAATTGCAAGGCAAGCGCAGTACAGTAATCACTTTTGTGAGATACACCAGTACGTTAACTTATAAGTTTAATTGGTTGTGACCAAGCTCATAACTCCGTGTACTCCTGTATACCATTGAAAGGAATTGAAATGCCATTATTTGTGTACAAATATATATGTATATATATATATATTTATTTATTTTTTTTTCTGTACCGCCTGTCCTGTCCCTAACATGCTTTGTTTCTTCAAAATATCACATAGATCAAGAATTAAATTAGAGTTTACACATCCTTTTTTTTATCTCACTGACATTAGCTTTCTTTTTTTTTTTTTTTTTTTTAATGGGCTGACTCTGCCTCATGCAAATGTGCGGCTGTGTAGCCCTGCCCCAAAATATTGGTTGACTTGAGCGGGAGGCCTGCAACAAGCGTGGCTTTCACCACCACTTTGTTCTGTTCAACTTTGATTCCAATCAAACATCAATTCTAATATTGAGAAACCACAGCGGAATCTTAGAAACTTCACTCCGGCGCAGCAAAACTGTTCTAGCATAGAAGGGACACAGAACCTTTATTCTATTTGACCTAACAGGCGAACAGAACAAAACAAAGAAAAGAAGAAGAGTGGCTTCCACCTGTGGGAGCAGAGCCCAGATTTTGGGGGAAAACACACACCCATACGTCAAGACAATACATACATTTTTAATCACAAAGACATCACCGTGCACAAATACTCTCCAAGATGTAGTTACTCAACAACGAATTGACAGAATTCCCAATGTCCAGTTCATCAAGATATAGATTAACTGGGTATATAGATATAGGTTTTTGAATTGGAAATCAGGTAGATGAAAAAAAGGAAATCAGGTATATGTTGTTTCCAAGTTTAAAAAAACAATAAAAACAGGAAACAAGTATGTGATCATGAAAAGAAAAGAGGATGTGTTTATTTGATTATGTCCAACAACGCAGGAGTCGTCCGACTATTGATAAAGAATCATGGTTGCATTTTATGTGCAAGAAACGTCGTGGCTGACTGTAATTGTGGAGCTCGTCATGTCGCACTTCCTGCTCAGAGACCTCAGAGGTTTAGGAACACTGCAGAAATGCTTAATCACATGAGAAGTGCTGATGAGAATTAGATTATAGGATTATAGTGCTTGAGTTATAAAAAAAAAGAAAAGAAAAGAAAAAGTGTGTGAGTGTGGGTGTGCGTGTGTGTGTGTGTGTGTGTGGGTGGTTGAATTGGCACTTTTTCTTTCCAGCTAGGTCTGTCTCAGGTGGTGCAGAGTGATTGAAAGTGGTTGGCTGCTGGTACTGTGGTTCTGCCTCTTGTACACCGTTTACTGTATCTCAAACAGGCCAAGTTGTTTCTCTTCCTCTTTGTGTGCGTGTGCATGTGTGTGTGTGTGTGTGTGTGTGGGTGCAGAAGGCTACACTAGAGGCAGTAAAACAAAAATAAACAAGATATATTTCACAAAAGGGCCACTCAAAGAAGCATTTAGTGATAGGTTTACATGCACAAATTATTTGGGTAGCTGGCAACATTCACTACACTTTTCTATTCATCCTCATTTTACATGCATTAATTAAACCTATTTTGATGCTCTAGTCAGGTGGTTCAAGTTGAATAAAGGAAGAGTGGATTGTTGCTACTTGCTAACTGGCAGAATGTTATAATTCATACATAAAAAACGTCGTTGTGGTAACACTCAAAGACTGAAACAAAGAAATCATGCTGTCCATTTTTGAGAGTACCATGAAGGTCCTGTAAGAATTATCGGTTGCTAAACAGAAGTCAAGAGCGGTGTGGTAAGAGTAGACAAATATTTGATTTACGTGATTCACTTACCATGCTCTTGATTGTTATTGTTTTGCACATTATTATTTGACAAAATCGACTTTGATCAAAGAGATACGGCACTTCTTGTGGATGGTCTTTCCACTCACTGAATGTTTTTTTTAGGGGATTTTAATTTGGGTAATGAGTCACAGTTGATGGCCATGAAGTAAGGATAGTATACAGATTTCAGTCGTAAATCAAACAGAAAAGTGATGTTGATGTTAAAATGTGTTTTAGATGTGGTTCGCTCATTCATCAGATTATATTTTAAAACAGAAATTCAGAGATATTCCATTAAAAGTTTAAAATGTTTTTCTCCGTCCAACGTCTTTCATTACTAACTTATTTAAAGGGCCACTGTCATGAAATGCATGATTTTTAGTATGTTATTAATGAAAAAACGGCAGCCGGTATGGACCCATCCATTTTTTCACCATAAAACATGATTTTGAGCTATATGCCTTTTTGTAACTCCCACCATGAAAATCCTCTTGAGGGATTTGTTTTCGAGAAGAAGCAGGAAGTAACATACAGGGCATTAGCACATTCAAGAAGTCTCGTCTGTTTACACTAGTTTTACCTCCAGGAAGGTAGCTCGTTGTTCCTTCGTGTTAGCCAAAATGCCGGCTCGTTGTATTGCTGGATATTGCTCGAAGACTCGGGAGGATGGATTAATTCTTCATACTTTTCAAAAAGACCAGGTTCGTCGTGAAAAATGGATTGCACGGGTGCAAAGGGCGAGAGCTTCGTGGGTTCCAAATGACAGATAGGTGTGTATACTGCTACTAAAAAAAAATAATAGTTTGACGGGGGGCCTAATCCTCTGAGAATGTAATAAAAGATCCGCGCACCTAAGTAAGGGTTGCTAAATATGTCGATGTACCCGTCGGCGCAGAGCACAGCTTCGGACGAGCCGCTGCCGAAGCCGTGCTTCATCCACCGCGGTCACGGCTTCGGTCCGGGGTGGCTCATTCCGGCGCTGAGCTGGTGTGGCTCATCGTGGCGCCTAGCAACCGTGGCTCATCTCTGCCGCGGGGGTTTGGCCATGGCGTTGTGGTCGCTCGCGGGCGGGGTTGTTTTTATCACCGCCACACGGAGGTGGATCGGACGGGGAGGCGGTTTGGCCGTGATCCGCATATCATCTAAATATGGCTCGAAACGATAGGCTAATATTGCCCCGGTCACTTCACTCGGTTGTTAGTTGTTTGTTTCTTCGAAAAGAACTTCTGTGTGTAAAGTGGGGGGGGGGGGGCATAGTAGGTGGCACCGCGTGTTTTCGATCGGACAGAAGATGCAGCCAATATGGCGACCACTTGGATGTCGAATGAGATTTCCGCAACTTTGCGCATGGATGACGCGCTCTCGGCTCATATTTATTTTTTCGAATAGACATAGAAGTGAATAATGTTATATGTATTTTTCATTACAATATCTATTTTACAATGTTTATGGGGATGACACTTGACCTTTAAGAAGTTGCACCATTAATTTATTCCCTCCACTGATGGAAGTGATTTGTTTTATAATTGAATAAACAACTTATTACGGATACTTGGGTGGCTGGTCATTGATTTTATTAGGGTTAGGCCATGCTTTTGTCTGCCGCCATTGGGCGCGGGCACATCTTCGTGCTGGGGGCCCCAAGCACTCTGGGAGGGATAAGGTTGGTGTTAGCGGTGGGGCTTACTTGGTGGGGGAGGGGGCGGTGGTCCGGTGGCCGTGCGCCTCCCCTTGGGACGAGTCGGAGCGTTTCGGCCAGGCTTGGAACCTCCCTGTATCCTGGGCGGTCGGTGGCTTCCTCCTGGTTGCGTTCCCCCGTTGGACAGGCTTGCTGACTCGGGCCCTCCCTTGTGGGCAAGGCTCACCCTTCCTCAATGTGCTGGCCAAGCAACTCTGCACACCAGTTGACGAACATGCATATGATGTGGTGTTCATTCACTAATAAGTCTGATGGAAACACTATCGACATTTGACTAATTACTTGTGCTGGAATCACTTAACGAAACAGGTTATACTCATACATTAACTCACAGGTTCTCTACAAAACTAAAAGAATCCCACCAAAACACTTGACAGTCGCACTGCATTGCTCATTTTCCCACATCCTCTCCTGCCCTTTTTTTGTCCTCTCTTATCTTGTTCTCTTAGTTAGTTATTGAATGTCGTCACTGGGTTCCCCCGACCACAATAATCTCCAAATAACTGTTGTAATGTTACTTGTCTTCAAATATTCAGACTATATCGCTATTGTTCTGCTGTGATTTTTTTACTCCTCGTCCCCTTGTCCACATTGTTCCTCTGTCTGTCCCCTAAAACCATTTTTGTCCAGCTAGATTTTGAAAAAACATCAGAATAATACAAATCTGAATCAGAATCCCCCGTTGCATAGTAAAACTGTTCCAGCACCGCCACCATTCTATAAAGTCGTGCAGCTGAACAGGACCGGTTAAAAAAAAGTTAAAAAAGAATATATACTGTAATTTAATAATGCGATCAGATTAAGTTGTTTAGCTGCTTTTTCAAAACCAGGTTTCAATCAATTTAGTACTTACTTTATAGTGCATGTAAATATAATCCAGGTTATATTATTTTAGGACTTCAACATTTTTCTTTCATAGAAAATGCAAAAGACGATTTTGTGTGTGTGTGTGTGTGTGTGTGTGTGTGTAAACATCTTTGCTTTCATTATTGAGATCAGCATCAGTTTTAAGAATAGAGCCTGTCAACTTTAGTTCTGTTCCACTGGCCTTTTTCCCCCTACTCTTACGTTAGAGAGTGTGACCCCTGGGACAATGTGATCTTCTGGTGCGTATGTATGTATGTGTCGGGGGGTGGGGGCAGAAAGACAGAAGGTGGGGTCAGGGTGAAAGGCGGCGCGGATCCTAGTGGAGCACGGGGGGTCACCGTGACGGTGGGGTGGGCAAGAGGGGGTGGTATGCAATCTGGGCCCCGGTTTTAATAGAGACGTCCCGTGTGACAAAGACGAGACTGACAGGCAGCCTCAATGCAGCTGCTGTGACAGACCAGCATCCTGCTTACGTCGTAGCCCCGCCCAGCGCCCCCCTCATTCAGGCCGCAACTCTTGTTGAATTAACTTTATTTGATGTGTGTGTCACAATGTGGCGGGTCACGTTGATGTGTCAAAGCTTGATGTGTGTCCACATTAGTGTCAAGCATATCTTGGTTACGAATGCACATTTGAAGAACCAGTCGGTGTTGAACTAAGACCTTTTTAAAAGGGGAGTTTGGGCTAGATTAGACAGTTTATATTTTGTATGCACATTTAAAACGTTTTAACCACTTTACAGTAAAATATGCATCACAAATGAATGATAACTTTTATCTTCAAAAGTTTTCACATTTCGTTTCAACTAATCGAATTAATCGGAACGTGATAGAGTTGTTGAATTTTGTACTCCAAACACACATATACAATAAATAATTAGTGGAGCATAAGTGGAATGGTTTGTGGTCTCTGGTTATGATCCATTTTTTGTTTTCTTTGTTTTATTTCCATCTTCTTTATTTATAACCACTCTGAATTAGAAAACCCATGTTTTAATTTATTATTGAAGGTTGTAGATTGCAGTCACTTGTCAATGGTTCCCTCGTTTGATGCAATACGGGAATATCATCGGAATCAGGAATCAATGATTTGTGTTTGGGGCTGTTTTTGTTTTGAGGGCTGACCTTTTTATTTTTATTTGATGAATGGTTCCTCTTCTATTCTTCTCCAGAGCTGCTAATCTTGGTTGAAGAGGATTTCACACCAGCATGAGCCAGGAGTCAGTGGAGTCTGGTAGGATTTGAGATTCTTCTCTTCTAAACAGCAGAATGAAAAGTGCAAGCTCATATTTTCGAAAGCAGTTTCTAAAAGGAGAGAAATGTGCCCTTGTGTTCCAGATGGAGGCTGTGCTCAGGATGTATCCGACTTCAATTGGGACGACTATTTGGAAGAGACCAGCGCTACGTCTGTCCCTCATCACGCCTTTAAACATGTGAGCCCTCACTTCCTTAAACTTGATCGCTTTTCAAAATAAGTATATAAAAGTAGTTGGTACACAATTAATTAAAAAAAAACTAAAACACAGAGTGGATAAAGTTGAGACGGTTGCCATCTTTTTGTTAGAGCTTACCTTTGAAGAATGATACAGTTAAAGAGAGGCAAATTTCCTTCCTGAACTGTTCTAAGGCAATTGCTGACAGTGTCTAACAATAATACATTTAAAAATGTGAAGTCAGTCATTGTGTGGGATCTGTGGCAAATTCCTTTCCATCTACAAGTTGCCTGCAGACCTCGCATGGTCGATAGCTCTCACCAAGCTACAAAACCAATGACTCGATAAAGCGGTGAAGATGTTGTGCATTTGTGCAGTGTGTTACATCATTTTAGACTTTCTATGCCTGCTGCCCTCCCTTCTTCCCCTTTCGGATCTTCCACCCTCTTGAAAAGTGTCTCTAGAAACAAAGCAAGCTCTGGCCATACGAAATGAATGCAGCAGCTCAAGTCTCTTATTTTCCCAATTGAATTGACACTGATTTATGTATTTTATCAGTGTGTGTGGTTTGCTTCATATTTAAGAGCAGCACCAAAGCAAAATGCTAGCAGTTGTGTTGGCATGGCAATACGGTATATTTTTAACCCTTTGGTGAAATTGGTTACTAAGAAACAACATCTATTGAATGAAGTACCAGCACAAATAAGGTTGACCATTTTGGTCATGATGTAGAAAATGGATTAGGAGTGTTACAAGTGCTGCATAGCAGTTTACAATTGAGTTTTAATTACGTACTATTAGGTCCAAAAGGGCACTCGTTGTGGAAAAACTTTTATTGTAAAGACAGTCATTCTCCAGTTGTAGGGCACCTTGTCATCATACTCGTGCACTCAGCGGACAAAAAGTGTACTTCTGTGTGGTACAGGGACCTAAACAGTATATCACGGTTATCAAATGAATGCTAAAAGGGTTTTCATACTTTGTATATAAGTCACATATAGTCTTTGTCACTAACCTACACGAACACAGTAGTTGAGTACTGATAATTATTAAATGAAAAGGGCTTTTGGGATAAAAGATAAAAAAGATTCCATTTGTTAAATTGACTCCTTTTGGTTGGATTGACTACTGAAAGGGGGCGAACTAATTCACTCCATGCTGTTCATATTGTAAATGCTGGTCCCCCTGAATATGAACGTTTCCTTCACCTTTTTATTTGGTGAAGGAGCCTTTTTAACCTACTGTAAAGCAGTAAAAATGAATTCTTTATTGTGGCGTAAGGGAAAATCATTAACATTCTACATTAGTGTCTTTGTATACATTTTCTTTTCCTTTCAGCTTGTCCTGTTGGGGGTCGCCATGCAAATCCATATCCAGCATCTTGCTCTCTTTACCCCAACTGCCCTCAAGTCTTCCCTCACAACATCCATCAATCTTTTCTTTGGTCTTCCTCTCGCTCTTTTGCCTGGCAGCTCCATCCCGAGCACCCTTCTACCAACATACTCACTCTCTCGTCTGTGAACATATCCAAACCATTGAAGTCTGCTCTCTCAAACCTTGTCTCCAAAACATACAACTTTGGCTGTCCCTCTAACGAGCTCATTTCTAATCCTGTCCAACCTGCTCAGTCCGAGCGAGAACCTCAACATCTTCATTTCTGCCACCTCCACTCCTGGTTCCTGTTGTTTCTTCAGTGCCACCGTCTCTAATCCGTACATCACCACTGTTTTATAAACTTTGCCCTTCATCCTAGCAGAGACTCTTCTGTCACAGAACACACCAGACACCTTCCGCCAGCTTTTCCAACCCGCTTGGACCCATTTCTTCACTTCCTTACCACACTCAACATTGCTCTGGATTTTTGACTCCAAGTATTTGAAGTTGTCCACCCTCGCGATATCTTCTCCCTGGAGCCTCACTCTTCCCCCTGCACCACTCTCATTCACTCACATATATTCTGTTTTACTTCTGCTAATCTTCATTCCTCTCCTTTCCAGTGCATGCCCCCATCTTTCTTGTTGTTCCTCGACCTGTTCTCTGCTTTCACAGCAGATCACAGTGTCATCTATCCACATCATGGTCCACAGGGATTACAGTCTTCTGTCGCACCTACAGCACATCTCATCACTGCTCTGCTGCCCTTGTCCTGTACTTTTCTAACGTACTTCTCTGCCACTCCAGACTTCCGCATGCAGTACCAGTGTTTTTATATATACAGAGACTAGAAAATATAAAGTACTAAGGCTGAATGGACAAACAGTGTTTTGCCCTGAGCAATTTTGGGTCATGCCTTACTTTAGGGTATTTTGGCAGAGCTCAGCAAGTTTTCAACTCTCTTGCAAATAAAATTTGGTCCATTACAAGTCTTTAACTGGCCACCCTCTCCCAAAGATGATGTTCTTAAAGACTGAGCTACTGCAAATGAACTGTATGTGTCCCGGTTTGTTCTTTGTTGCTGTCTCAGGTGGACCAGGGTTTGCAGACAGGTTTGACTCCTGGGATGAAGCTGGAGGTGTGTGTGCGCTCGGAGACCGACAGTCCATACTGGGTGGCAAGCATCATCACAACATGCGGCCAGCTGCTGCTGCTTCGGTATGAAGGATACCAGGATAATCGCAGCGCCGACTTCTGGTGTGACACCATGACTGCCGATCTGCACCCACTCGGTTGGAGCCGGCAGCATGGCAAAATCATGAGAGCCCCTGAAGGTGAGACTAACTTGGAATCTTTTTGTTGTTCTCGACTGAAAAGCAGTAGTGATATAATGGTGGATTTGTGTATTATTCGCTCAACTCGTTTTCATTTGACAATCGCAAATAAAAAAAAACACAAAATGAATTTATTTTGTCGTTTGGTTTTTAATCTAACTCAAAATGGAAAAAAAGCATCCATCCATCCATTTTCTTAGAAGCTTAACCTCACAAGGGTCGCCTGAGTGCTGGAGCCTATCCCAGCTGTCAACAGGCAGGAGGCAGGGTATACCCTGAACTGGTTGCCAGCAAATCACGGGGCATATGGAGACAGACAACAGTCGCACTCATAGAAGAATTCCCTGCTCTCTTTTTCTTTATTAATAACATTACAAAATAATTAGTGGTGGTTTTGGGGGGCTAGGACAGATGAATAGAATTTCAGTTATTTCCTAGGGGTATATTGATTTGCTATAGGAGTAAATATTGTTACGAGCTTGGTGATGGAACAAATTAAATGTGTAAGTCAAGGTACCAATGTATTTAATTTACCCTGTAAATGTATTTTGCATAATATATGTAATGCTATACTGTATTATCAAGCTGAGCTAACTTTAATACAGTAGATTACTTGATTTTACAACTGATAAGCACAAGTCCAAATACAGTCAGTTTGGTACCAAAGCATTTGTGATCTTTCGCAGGTGTGCGTGAAAAGCAACAGGACTGGGAGGCTTTACTTGAGAAGGTCCTGGCTGAGGAGCGCAGTGCGCCTGCCAACCTGCTGGAACTGGTAAGCAAAGAAACCACAGCGGCGCCCATTCAACATGAGCTGGGTGGAGCTTGAGTAGCGTTTCTCACGAATGTGTGCATGTGCCAGGGACGTTCGAATGTAACTGCTGATTTGAAAGTTTTGCCAACTCAATGCATATTGCTTCAAATGATCGAATTCAAGTGCTGTATCATTAGTTGGCAAGAAACTGGAAAAATTAAAGGTGACACAAGACAAGTTAGATGCACGCATAATTGGCACTTTAATGCACTGTGCACTGTTAAGATGTCAACTTTGTTTCCTATTGTAATTGGCCTGGTGGGAGAAAACCCTTTGCTGCATTTTTGGAGAAAAGGCAGTGTAAATTTCAATTCAATTTAGTTTCACTTTGAATCTATTCTTTTAAAAAGTGCATGAATTTTAGCCTGTGACCACTCAACTGTGAAGTTGACAGACTTATCGCTATCGCACTGTGCTGTGCAACATTTAAAAGACAAAAACAAATTATGCTGTATGCATTAAGAACATTCCCTGAAATATTAATTTGTTTTTCAGTTACCAGGCTTTACTTCTCTGACTTGGTCATGCAGCAGATTTTCTCCTCGTGTGAATTCCTCACCTTGTTTCACCATGTGGGCATTTGTGTTTGTGTGAGCACACTCTGGTCTCCTCTTTTAACCCTTTCCTCCACTTTCCTCAGCCTCAACGTGGTCAGGACCCAATGGAGCTGCTGAGCGCTGGCTGCTACGTGGAGCTGCAGGACACTGTTGACCCAGGGCTAGCCTGGGCAGCTGAGGTGGAGGAGAATGTCGGGGGACGGCTGAAACTCCGGCTGGTCGGCACAGAGGGCCTTCCGGACACACCCACAACCCTTTGGCTCTTTTACCTCCACCCACGCCTCCACCCACCCGGCTGGGCTCAAGAGCACGGTTGCACCCTCAGGCCTCCTCCTGGTCAGTGGCTCGGACGTACTGTGGTTCTCTAGATTTATATTCTTATGTGTTCATGGACACAAAAGAAGGAAATTCAACATGCTAGTATGTTATAGAGCTGCCAAAGATTACCGAGGTTGGAGACTTTGTGGGTATTGTTGGAATGCTGAAAAAAAATCAGGCATTCACACTGTTTTTCTCCAACAAAAGGTGAATGTCTGCACTCCACGGAGTGTGTGGTGTATCAAGTGTATAGTCATTATAGAATTGTTAGAACTCGCACTGTAACCCTTCCTAACACTTTTGCACAGTACTGTATACTTAGTTTATATAACAACAATTTTAAAAGTATAATGGCCACACTGATAAAAATTGAATTGTTAAAGCGAATCCAATTTTATGGGAGGAAATAATATTTATAAGGGGGGAAAAAAACCCAGACACTGCCAGAAATCACCTACTATATTTTGGTGGGCTTTATTCACATGTCAATTAATCTGACCTGATTTGTAAAGCACTTTAAATAGAGGTGTAACAATAAATTGATTAATCGGCAGCAGATTATCACATTATCACCGGTTTTGATAATTAGTTAGTTTAGAGCCATTGTTTAAGTTAAAATTCTCCCAATTCTGATTTGATCCTCTCAACAGTAAATAGTCTCTCATTTCTGAAAGCCACCACAAAAGTAGACAGGTTATCTCTCTGTTTAATAGAAATATGGCATTTGAAAACACATGTTTTTACTTTGGAAAAACATTGGTCAAAATTCTTGCCCATTTTTTCACATGTACGGCCCAATCCAGTAACTAAATCATGCGATCAGTCTCCTATGGATTTTTGACATAGTTATCGTTTCTAAGGGCTGCAGTGTAATTTAACAACTAAAATGACTTGCTTGAATCAAGCATTTTAGTCGTACTGTAATTCAAGTGAGTAATAGTGAGTGGTTTTCTGCTGCTCTTTTAAATATATTTAAGACACAGCAAGGCAGTTTTCAATTAGGGGTGGGAATTGAATTAAATTTCCGACTTTGAACCGTGTCCAATTAACCGATTCCATTGGAATTGTATAGCGCCAACAATGCCGCTTCTCCTGAACAACACTTTAATTTTCCAGCCTAGCATAGCTCTGCGGTGCGTTGCATTTACAGCATATAACGTGTGACACAGACTTCCTCCTTTTAGCCACGCCAGGGTCAGACATAAAAAAAAAAAGATACATCATACGAGCTGTCAAGGTGGGGACTTCTCCAGCAGTAAAACTCCTCCCAACTTTACTTCATGGTAGGCTACCAGGTCAGCATTTTCAAATTTGGGCCTGTTGTACCGGGCCCCCGTGGTCAATACTGCTGTGTCGTGCAGTCGTTTCACATTGAGCAAGTTTAGTGTTAAAAGGACTAGCCACCTATCTCACGCCATACAAGTCATTTGCCAAAGCTAAAGAATTTAAAGCCAGCAGGGAAACACCGAATGCCGTTAAAGGAGTGACACAAAGTGAAGCTTTATTGCCAACGTATGTCAAAAGCTAAAGAATTTAAAGCCAGCAGGGAAACACCAAATGGCGTTAAAGGAGTGACACAGAGTGAAGCTTTATTGCCAACTTATGTCAAATTATTCACGGACAAACAACTGTGCGATAATGGAAGCTTTACTGATCATAAAAGTAAGAAAAATGCGCAGTAACGCATGAAACTTCATGGGTCAGCATCGTTACATTATGTCATAATACTTGTCGGAACACGGCATAATGGCAGCAGTAAAAGAATACCTCGTAATCACATGTTTATTCATCTCAATGGTTTAAATAACCAAAAATGTATTCACATGAAAATGGTCGGTTGCATTCAAATATTTTAGGACCACTGCCTTTATGTAAAAAAAAAAAAAAAAAAATATATATATATATATATATATATAATATATATATATATATATATATATATATACTGTGCATTTATTAGTTTGTATATTTATTTATTTCAAGGTCATTTTCAATGGGGTCCTTTCAACAGGTAAACACCCTTCAATTAGGAATTAATTTCTTCTTGGAAGCATTCTTATTAATTTGTGAAATTGCAATGCCTTGAGTTTAGTGTTGTTAACAGAGGTTGCACTGGCACTGATATTAGTCAAATCTTATCAATTCCTACCCACCCCTATTTTCAATCTTTAGATATTCTTCAAGAGTGTAATTTTTTAAATGATCAAACTGTCTGCAGGTATTTCTCTACTGTCATGTGGCTCGTCAAACTTCAGGTCTTATGGTTGGAAAATGCTCTATTGGATGAAAACCCATGCAGAATTGATGCTTGGATGGTCTTTTTTTGTCCGTTTTTTTACTTGGATATTGCTGTTAACAATGTGATGTTTGTGGTGCATGTACTTTCTTAGAAGAATACTATGATATGACTTTTATTATTGTACAAAGATAACAGGGAAATCAATGTTATTAGTGAGTTCAGCCCTTTTCAGAATTCGGTCCGGCTAAGTTTTGCGATTGACTGCAGCGTTATACAACACTTTGTGAGCAATTGGCTTTCTGCAGCTGATTTTTGTATGTTTGGTCCAGAATTGTTGGCCCTGCGAACAGAGGAAGAGTGGGAGGAGGTGAGGCAGAGGATCATTGACCTTCCTCAAGATGCAGCTCTGAGTGCAGAGCTCAATAAGGTACTGACCTTTCTCTGCTTTTCCTTAAGTTATGAGTTATGATTTTATTCTTTAAAGCAAGGGTTCACAAAGTGGGATCCGGGATGCCCATGGTCCTTGAAGAATTTCTTCCTTGTAAGGGGTCCCTGGAAGCCCCTTAAACCTTGTGGGTGTGCATGATTTTTTAAATATGGACTTGTGTGGTTGTCTCAGGACCAGCCTGCCATTGCTACTCATTGTTTCAAAGAAGGGATGAAGTTGGAAGCGGTCGACCCTGCTGCTCCAATCTCTATCAGGCCAGCCACTGTCACCAAGGTAACAGACTTAACTGTCAAAACAGTCGGATTCCTTACAGTATGTTTGCTTTTTTATCGCTCCGTTGGCTTTACGATTGTCAAATGTTGAGCTTGACACTGAGACTGACACTTTTTTTAATGTAATGCTTTCACCATCTGTAGGTGTTCAATGAGCAGTATTTCTTGGTGACAATGGATGACCTTTGTGGTATTGAGGAGTCTGAAGGTTCTGGGCGCTCTTTCCTGTGCCACAGAGACAGTCCAGGAATCTTTCCTGCTCAATGGAGTCTCAAAAATGGACTCCCACTAAGCCCGCCACCAGGTATGTTTTGTAACATGTCGTCTGTCCATCACAATCACAGCACCTGATTAGACCTCATTTTGGATTTTTTTTTTCTGTGAGACAAATTTCCCTCGATCACACATTGTCATTAGTGTGCCCTTTCCCATTTGCGGTTCACCGTTTGCGGCCCTGCATATTCACGGATTTTGGTCTCCAAGTTCTTATTAGTATTCTGTATATTCATGATTGTAGCGGTATTAAATTCTCTTCGAAATAGAAGAAGCGCCACATTAGACATGGTACCTTACAATCTAGTGCACCTTTTGTGCACAGTGAGTTCCAACATTTACAAATGTTGTTGTATGACTCAGCCAACAAAGTACACTTAAACACACTTGTTACACTATTGGCATGCCTGCTAGCACGTGTTTTAGCATGTATGTAAACTACCATATGATGGTGCTCACGAAGCAGTGATGAACAATTTCATGTGTAAGCAGAAAAAGCTTATATTGACCAGTGCAGGCAGGTCATTACTGACGATGTACACCCTTACGGTGTCACATTGAAACTAAAATGATCACACGACAGCACACGGAATACCATAACTAGCAAATAATAAAACAAATAAAAGAATGACTAAGGAAATAATTGACACAGAACATGCACTTTAACTATTTACCATTTATATGCTCCCAAGGAGGGCCTATGTGCCGCAAAGCATGCTAAAATGTGCTAGCATAGATGTTAACAATGTAACCAGTGTGTTCAAGTGTACTTCACACTTCACACAGCAATTGTGCACTTAAGGCATTCTGTCCATTTTGGAGAAAATGTAAGAATTTTAAATGCATCTTATAGTACATACATAGGTATATTAATACTGTCTTCATTATTTGCAGATTTTCGTTTTTCGCGGGGGTTGTAAGGAACGTAACCCCCGTGAATAACAGGGGAACACTGTATTCCTTTTTGTTTACTTTGTGTTGTATATAGGCTACCAGGGTCCGGACTTTGACTGGGCCGATTACCTAAAACAGTGTGAAGCCGAAGCAGCTCCTCAGCACTGCTTCGCAACTGTAAGTCAAATGACTTTTAACATATGCCAGTGATGTTCCAGTGTTCCAGTCAAATGTGAAGCTTATTGCTAGCGAGTACTATCACAATTGTGTTTTGTGAAGATTGAATTAAATGTGGCCTTGGAAGCAGAAACACAATGGAGCAATAGAATTTGCCAGTTCCCTTTACGCACCTCACAACATTAAAAAATGAAGTAAAATGTATTAATGTAACCTTACCGTAAGAAATATAGAGTTGTTAAAACTGTACAGTTTAATGTACATGAGAGAAGAGTGAAAAGTGGAGCTCAGTATGTGCAGTACAGGTCTTTTTATTATAGTAAGAGTCAGAATGCTAAGATTATATAGCTCGTGTACTAAATATATTGTAAATGTGCAGACACGTCCTTCATTTCTTTTGGCCCCCTTTGTAACCAATTCCTCTCTATCCCACCACCACAAATTAGCTATGTGTGAACCAATAAACTATTTGCAGGACAAATGATAATTTTGCGTAGGTTGTCATAATATACAATACATGTACATGTAGGTAGATAGAATGGAGAGAATACTCTTACAGAGGGATCTTTGAAGTCCATAGCAGCTTGTGCACACTGCTGACTTAATTAAAAATGGCTCTCTCTAGCCTGTCATTGTGAAATATCGACTAATATTTATTGACATGTGTGTAACAAGATTTACAATTTGGAACAAACTTAATATTTTTTATTTTTATGCAGGGTACTTATTGACAACATAATCAGACCCAAAGTGTTTAATTGTATCCCAGCAGTTGAAATGTTAGTCATCCATCCTTCCATTTTCTGTAATGCTTATCCTCACTCGGGTCATGGGCATGCTGGAGCCCATCTCAGCAAGCTTTGGGCGAGCACCCTGAATTGGTCACTAGCCAATCACAGGGCAGATTGGAACAAACAACCATTCACACCTATGGGAAATTTAGAGTCTTCAATGGATGTTTTTAGGAGGAAACTGGAATACCCAGAGAAAGCCCACACAGGCACGAACAGAACATGCAAATTCCACACAAGCAGAGCTGGGATTTGAACCCCGATCTTCAGAACTATGAGGCAGATATGCTGACCAGATAGATACAATACATTGTAAATATCAGAATTTCCTCAGAGGTTTTATTTTAAAAAAAATTTTCACCAGCACCAGAGATGGAGGATATGCCTTTGATTTGCCTAAAACTGTTTTCTTGTTTCATTCTACAAAACCAGGAAACAGGTGAACATAGCTTTAAAGAGTCCATGAAACTGGAGGCTGTCAACCCGCTGTCACCAGAGAACATTCACGTGGCAACAGTCACCAGGGTCAAAGGGCAATATATTTGGCTCAGCCTGGAAGGTGAGAATGAGGATGAGAAAGAAAGATTCCTGCGTGTAGATGCTTTGGTTTGTCTACATAAACACATATTCCGTCATGCTACTGTAAATGATAAGAGTACTGTGTGTGTAACCTAAGCCATGTCACTCTAATTGAGCCTCTTATGGAGGAGAAAAAAATGTGGATCATAACATATTAAGACACGTAATTTTAAAAAAAAAAATTACTCGCCAACAGTGTTTCATAAAGAAAGTCGTAATGTCTTTATGCATGTTTATTCAGGTCTGAAGCAGCCCATGCCAGAGGTGACCATTCATGTGGACTCTCTGGACATCTTTCCTGTAAGTTGGTGTGAAACAAACGGCTATCCGCTTGTGTACCCCATCAAGCCCTCAGGTAAGCAGCTCTTCAAGAACCAATGTAGTACAGCTATGCTCCGAAGGTTTTACTGCGAAATCAATGAACTTTGACTGTGGTTACTGATATTGTGTTCCCTTTGGACCCAGAACAAACATTACCTTTTTTCAGGATTCTACATCAACACAAGATATAACGCAATATAACACCTAACGTGTTATAACTGGACAGAAGCCTATATACTTTTGATAGTTATGAAATGGAATGATGATAGTTATGAAACGGGATGACCCATCAATCTAAATGACAAATAAGGCAACTTAAATCAAATCTGGATGAAGGGAGACTGCTCCTCCCTTTGTTCCAAAACAAATAAAATGGGAATGGTATGCTTCGGTAATAGTATGGTCAATTACATTTAGATCCATCCTATTGTGAACAATATGGCTTTTTTTTCCGTATTTTATCACGAGTTGTTCTAAGTCTAGCATCCACTTGCTCTTCCTGCTTTAACGACAGAGGCCAATATTCTCTGCTTTGCGACGAATCCCACTGAGGGCTCTTGTTGCAAGTGACAAACAATCTGCATGTGGCCTCTGCAATGAGGTTCCTCCCTAAGAGGAATTAACAATGAACACCAAGTGTAAATATTACATACATATACAACAATGGTTTCCCGAGACAGTGCCGTATTCTTCAATGTTCAGTACCTTTAGACAATGAATTTGTATTGTCATTTGCTTCCTTTGTACTGCAAATGCAGAGGGTTGCGTCAGGAAGGGCATCCGGCTGTCATGATCCTGGATTCCAGCCAGGGCTGGGCGTGGCCGTCTAATTGGAAGGGTCACACCTGCGCCTCATGACCTCCGATTAGACCCAGTACATATAGGACCCGGGGGACGACAGAGACTCTGCTAGATCGCTGCCTCTCATGCCTCGTTCCCGCACTACCGTACTCCTGACGTCTACCTCCCGTGTACCGACCAACGCCTGTCTCCCGACCTAACCCGTAAGCCTGCCGTTACTGATCTTGCTGCTTGTTTGGACTGACTCCCTGGTAACCGACATTGGAACGAATAAAGGCTTATTCCGCACTGCTTACCTCTCACCTGAGTCGTGCATTTGGGTCCACCCCCGAGTCTCGTCCGTGACAGAGGTGCTAGATCGTTCTGTCACGGACGAGACTCGGGGGTGGACCCAAATGCACGACTCAGGTGAGAGGTAAGCAGTGCGGAATAAGCCTTTATTCGTTCCAATGTCGGTTACCAGGGAGTCAGTCCAAACAAGCAGCAAGATCAGTAACGGCAGGCTTACGGGGTAGGTCGGGAGACAGGCGTTGGTCGGTACACGGGAGGTAGACGTCAGGAGTACGGTAGTGCGGGAACGAGGCATGAGAGGCAGCGATCTAGCAGAGTCTCTGTCGTCCCCCGGGTCCTATATGTACTGGGTCTAATCGGAGGTCATGAGGCGCAGGTGTGAACCTTCCGATTAGACGGCCACGCCCAGCCCTGGCTGGAATCCAGGATCATGACACCGGCGTAAAAACTGTGCCAAACAAATATGAGCGTTCATCTAAAGAATACAATACCAGATCGGTCGTAGCCCGGGTTAACAACGCCCGCCCCCGGCACTGCTAACCTGCAGGGCGTCGGTGGAAATTCAGCTACTGTGGGTCGAAGACAAAGAAGAGGAGGAAACCGGATTCATCGTCAGAAGAAAAAGAGGAATGCACAGAGCCTGCAACTAAGTGTAGGGACTTTGAATGTTGGGACTATGACAGGAAAAGCTCAGGAGTTGGTTGACATGATGATTCGGAGAAAGGTTGATATTCTGTGCATCCAAGAGAGCAGGTGGAAAGGTAGAAGTTTAGGAGCAGGGTTTAAATTATTCTACCACGGAGTAGATGGGAAGAGAAATGGAGTAGGGGTTATTTTAAAGGAAGAGCTGGCTAAGAATGTCTTGGAGGTGAAAAGAGTATCAGATCGAGTGATGAGACTAAAATTTGAAATTGAGGGTGTTATGTATAATGTGGTTAGTGGCTATGCCCCACAGGTAGGATGTGTCCTAGAGTTGAAAGAGGAATTCTGGAAGGAACTCGATGAATTAGTTCTGAGCATCCCAGACAGAGAAAGAGTTGTGATTGGTGCAGATTGTAATGGACATATTGGTAAAGGAAACAAGGGCGATGAAGAAGTGATGGGTAAGTACGGCATCCAGGAAAGGAACTTTGAGGGACAGATGTTGGTGGACTTTGCAAAAAGGATGGAGATGGCGATACAAGGAAAGAGATTAGCGAAGAAGAAGTGGGACACTGAGAGGACTGAGGAGATGCGAAAGGAATACATCGAGATGCGACGTAGGGCAAAGGTAGAGGTGGCAAAGGCTAAACAAGAGGCATATGAAGACATGTACACCAGGTTGGACATGAAAGAAGGAGAAAAGGATCTCTATAGGTTGGCCAGAGAGAGGGATAGAGATGGGAAGGATGTGCAGCAGGTAAGGGTGATTAAGGATAGAGATGGAAATGTGTTGACTGGTGCCAGTAGTGTGTTAAATAGATGGAAAGAATACTTTGAGAAGTTGATGAATGAAGAAAATGAGAGAGAAGGAAGAGTTGAAGAGGGAAGTGTGAAGGACAAAGAAGTGGCAATGATTAGTAAGGGGGAAGTTAGAAAGGCACGACAAAGGATGAAAAATGGAAAGGCAGTTGGTCCTATTGACATACCGGTGGAGGTATGGAAGCAATTTGGAGAGATGGCTGTGGAGTTTTTGACCAACTTATTCAACAGAATACTCGCCGGCGAAAAGATGCCTGAAGAATGGAGGAAAAGTGTACTCGTTCCCATTTTTAAGAACACGGGCGATGTTCAGAGCTGCGGGAATTATAGAGGAATAAAGTTGATGAGCCACACAATTAAGTTATGGGAAAGGGTAGTGGAGGCTACACTCTGGACAGAAGTAAGTATCTGAGACCAACAGTATGGTTTCATGCCTAGAAAGAGTACCACAGATGCATTATTTGCCTTGAGGATGCTAGTGGAAAAGTACAGAGAAGGTCAGAAGGAGCTACATTGTGTCTTTGTGGATCTAGAGAAAGCCTATGACAGAGTACCAAGAGAGGAACTGTGGTACTGCATTCGTAAGTCTGGTGTGGCAGAGAAGTATGTTAAAATAGTACAGGATATGTATGATGACAGCAGAACAATGGTGTGCCTTAGGTGTGACAGAAGAATTGAAGGTGGAGGTGGGACTGCATCAGGGATCAGCTCTGAGCCCCTTCCTGTTTGCAGTGGTAATGGATAGGCTGACAGATGAGGTTAGACTGGAATCCCCTTGGACCATGATGTTCGCAGATGATATTGTGATGGGCAGTGAAAGCAGGGAGCAGGAAGAGAAACAATTAGAAAGATGGTGGCATGCACTGGAAAGGAGAGGAATGAAGATTAGCCAAAGTAAAGCAGAATATATGTGCGTGAATGAGAAAGGTGGAGGGGGAAGAGTGAGGCTAGAGGGAGAAGAGATAGTGAGGGTGGAAGACTTCAAATATTTCGGGTCAACAATCCAGAGCAATGGTGAGTGTGGTAAGTAAGTGAAGAAACGGGTGTAAGCAGGTTGGAACAGATGGCGGAAGGTGTCTGGTGTGTTATGTGACAGAAGAGTCTCTGCTAGGATGAAGGGCAAAGTTTACAAAACAGTGGTGAGGCCGGCCACGATGTACGGATTAGAGATGGTGGCACTGAAGAAATAACAGGAAGCAGAACTGGAGGTAGCAGAAATGAAGATGTTGAGATTCTCACTTGGAGTGAGCAGGTTGGACAGGATTAGAAATGAGCTCATTAGAGGGACAGCCAAAGTTGGATGTTTCGGAGACAACGTTCGAGAGAGCAGACTTCGATGGTTTGGACATGTTCAGAGGCGAGAGAGTGAGTATATTGGGAGAAGGGAGCTGAGGATGGAACTGCCAGGCAAAAGAGCAAGAGCAAGACCAAAGAGAAGGTTTATGGATGTGGTGAGGGAAGACGTGAGGGCAGTTGGGGTTAGAAAATAAGATGCAGGCAATAGGCTAAGATGGAAAAAGATGACACGCTGTGGCGACCCCTAACGGGACAAGCCAAAAGCAAAAGAAGAAGAAAAGAAGAAGAATTCGCTTTCTTTGTCCTTACTTTCATTTGTCTCTTGTTTACCTCATTTACTAATCCTTAAAACACCTTGGACACGTTACAGTGCATGCTTGGAATTATGGGTAATTTTCATAAATCTTCTATTCTATGATACAAAAAAGATACAATACAATATATAATATACAAATATTATTTTGACAGTGAACAATGCTAACTGTGATGAGCAGTGTGAAAGGGGGTTATGACTAAAACTAATAACACTCTTAAAAAATCTTTTCTGTATTACACAAATGGGCTTATTGTCTTTTAGTGGAAAATGAGAGGAAGATTGCTGTGGTGCAGCCTGAGAAACAGTAAGTATAAATTTGGCTATGAGTCAGAAGCCTGAATTCCTTGAACTGAATCAACTTTCTTGACTGACTCATTTTTGCATCACTTTCCAGCAGAGCGCCACTAAAGTCGTCATCACCTGACGCTGTCAAGCAACAGATGGCAAATCAGCCAGAGGCTGGTCAGTCAAATCTGTCAATTACAAAGCTCGAAATATTTTACATTTGTTGCCTGCCACAGTCATATGGATGTTGTGTTTTGATCCACATTGAAGGTCAAGGAAACGGAAAATACTGCTGTCCCAAGATCTACTTCAACCATCGCTGTTTCTCCGGGCCATATCTTAATAAGGGACGGATAGCTGAGCTGCCTCAGTTCATTGGCCCTGGAAACTGTGTCCTTGTGATCAAAGAGGTCATTTTTTTATCATTCAATTATTGTGGCATCCTTATATACTTACTTCAAATAAAAAAGAAGTCAATGACATGACAAGAAGTAAAACATTACTTTGTCCCCATTATCTTACTAGAGCAGGAGTCTCAAAGTCAATTTACCTTGGGGATGCTGGAGTCTGAGTCTGGCTCAGCAGGCGCCATTTAAATTAGAAATGTAAAATGTCCAACCTTCTCAAATGTCTTTTTTATTTTCTAACACATAATAAGATAAACAAGGGCGCTGGTGCAAACATGTTGTGTGCAAAACTACTGATAAAACTCTCTCTGTAAATGTTGCTCTAACTTTCACTCATTGAAAAATGTTACTGCTTGCATTAAGACTGATCGATGTCACAAACCCCAAAAGCTATACTGTATAACCCACTGTTATTGGTAGGCTCATCAGCTCCTCACACAGCACTGTAAAAGCCACAAAATATCGTCTTGTGGGCTGCAAATGGCCCGCGGACCGCCAGTTTGAGACCCCTGTACTACAATTCTATAGAACTCAAAGACTCACAGATGATCTCAATTAAAAAAAAAAAAAAAAAAAAAAAGAGTATTGTGGAAAACTTTTATATTTTGGATTATTACACCATACAGCTAACAAATTCACCAACTCAAAGAGTTTCAATATTCTATTTGATAAAATATTTTCACTTTTTGGAAGTTAACTACTAAAATAAATCAACTTGTTCTAATTTATCGTGAGCCACTTGTACATGAATATAATGTACATCTCTCCAAACTTACACATTAATATTGCTTTATTACAGTGTTTGCCGTGGATTATTGATCCAAGACACATTTTACATTTGAAAAATCTCAGAACGCCATTAAATAAAAATATCACAAAAACTGCATACGGTAGACACCTACACACTCGCAGTTTGCTACCCGTGGATTCATGTTTGTGTTTTTTTTTTTTAATTCTATTTTCGTGTTAAGTAAGACTTTTTTTCACCTTTCCTTTTTTTGTGGGGCACCCAATCCCGTGAACGCTTTTTGACAGTGGATTAAAAAAAATACACACGTATAGACACATTACTATTTGCAAAGCAGTTATATGTGCAGATTTTCACTCTTCCCCAAGAATAGCTGGGGTGTACACCAAACTAATGGTAATCTTGTATCAATTTCCTCCCCAGTTTTCTTACTTTGTGTTCAAGCTGATCATATTTTAAACACAAAACTGATTAACTCATTGGAGACTGACACACATGGAAATCTTAAATGATAATTTTTGGACCATTTAAGTGAAACTTGAACATTTCCCGCATCATACCTATTAATCTGTGGCACAAAAGAAGGGAATCACGAATCAACCTTATGACTGGGATTAAATATAATAAGGATACATGTGTAGGTGACGACACAGCCAGGTAATCATGTGACACCAAATCTCAAAATAAGTACTTCCTTGATTGTGCTCCACATGACACCAGTTCCAACATCCAGATAACCATCAAGTGTTGCACTTGTTCCTGTCTATGCAGGTTTTGACTCTTTTGATCAACTCTGCATACAAGCCAAGCCGCGTGCTGAGGGAGTTGCAGCTGGACCAGGAGAGTCGCTGGCAAGGCCATGGAGAGACTCTCAAAGCCAAGTGAGCGGAAACACCATTTCATATAAGATAACTAGCAGTTAGAAGTACAAGTGTTCACAGCTGGGCTAGTAGATTATACATACTAGTCTCCAAATATCCTGAAAGCACAGAAAAGCCCACTTTTCTTGTTTTTCAGATACAAGGGAAAGAGCTACCGAGCTACAGTAGAAATTGTCCGCACAGCGGATCGAGTGGCAGACTTCTGCAGGAAGACATGCATCAAGTTAGAGTGCTGTCCCAACCTGTTTGGACCTCGCATGGTTTTGGAGCACTGCTCGGAGAACTGCTCTGTCCTCACCAAGACTAAATACAGTAGGTGGAGACACCACACAGCCAAAGACGTTGCATATAAAGCCTTGACCTTTAGTATTGTTGAACCACTAATTTTGGGAATTGAAAATTGAAAACCGTTGGGATGCGTGATATCATGACAGACATCAGCGTGCTAGATGAAATCGTAGTTCAGTGAGCCCTTCCGCAGTCCAAGTTAGTTAGGCCAGGTTCATTCAAGACTCTACTGTAAATTGCCCTAAACTGTCAACGCAAATGGTTGTCTACATGGCAAGTGGCCGTCATCTTGGTAGGATTTTCGAAAAAACATGTAATGAGGTCTTCAACCTGAGAAATTGAATTGAAGTTTTTATGCGAGTAATTGAATAGACAAATGAATGATTTTACAAGCAGTGTGTGCAACACAATATGTCCACTTGTACATTTACTTGATACAAAGTAAGAAAATGACTAAAAGTAATATTGAAAACTTTCTAAACAAAATAAAATACAAATGACTGTTTTAAAAAAAGACACATTGTTTGCAAAACAAACTCATTATAATTACAGTGCAAATGTCCTTAGTTTTCGTCTTTGTCAATTAATTTTACGCGTGCTTTCTGTTTTTCTCAAATGTATTTATTTCACATAATACATACTGTAGTTGCATAATGGATACAGATGAGATGTGATTGTAGTTCACTTACTGGGTCTTGCCTAGAAATTGGACTGCACCGTCGTTTTGACTTCCCGTCAGACTGACAGCCAGACCAAGGGCAAGATTTGCTGCAAAGCTAAGCTTGACATCCAAACTGTTTTTCTTGCTACCTGTTGCTCACAGAAATAGGTAGATGGCTACCGACTAACTAGTGCCCTCACGGAATCTGCATATCGGTTATTCGTCCTTTGGGGAAAACATCGCTGCATCCTGCCACATACGGCAGATTTGAAAGCAGAAACAGTGTTTGTCTGACGGACACAGCAGATGATTGAACGACTGCAACAACAAGACATTTTCGCAGCACAACTTAAATACTTTGAAAACTTGAAAATAATCAAAAACTCTACAACAAAAAAAGACTGGATGGGCTTTTAATGGATATACAGCAGATGAAAGCAAGCTTATGCTCTTTCTATCTGTCTATCTAACTGTCACAAATCTGAAAGTCTATTTCACAAGTTTGGTATCTAGCATTAAAGGATAGAAAACATGCCTAGTAAGAAGTTGATTTAACATTAATAAATTAAAAAATACAAAAGCCATCCTTAATACAGCATGTGTCAGATGAATGATTTTATTGTACATTGTTATGCGTCTAATCTAATCTTACAAGCAGTATTACGCACTGAAGCTATTGCACTTCAAATTCTGTGGACTGTTATCAGGTCCCTGTACTTGATCTGTGGATGTTTTTTCTTCTCTTAATGAGTAAATGTTTTGATCCTATTATTACATAATTCTTATTGTGCTCTTTCTCACATTTAACTAAAAACTAAACTAAACTAAAATGAAGTGTTTTTGAAAAAAAAATTAACAAAGCTGGTCTTAAGACTAAGTAAAACTGAATATGAAAAAGAAAAGTCAGAACAAAATAAAATGTATGAATAGCTATACCTATATATATATATATATATATATAATATATATATATATATATATACCTATATATATATATATATATATATATATATATATATATATATATATACACACACACACACACACACACACACACACATATATGGTGTGTATATACACTCACAAACACACACAAGTACATTATTGTTGGTGACCGGGAATGGATTATGTTAAACCTTAGGGGTTCCACTATAATCCATGTGTTTGTTTTACCCGTTTATTTAAACTCTCAGTTACGCTCAGATTGAAATGGCAATTAAAAGACTAGCTGTGTCTTGCCAACAGCATATTACTACGGCAAGAAGAAGAGCAAACGCGTGGGCCGTCCGCCCGGAGGCCACTCAATTCTCGAGGCCGGAGTGAAAAGAAAAGGGAGGAAGAGGAAGAGAAGGAAGCAGCTCTTTGTCCATAAAAAGAGACGCTCTTCAACGTCTGTAGATAATACACCCGCTGGATCACCACAGGTAACAAACTGGCACTTTCCTCCTCAAATGTGATTACAAACCACTACATGCTGTTGATTTTTCACACACGAATAATACACAACTGTCACCTCCTCTCAACTTTAACAAAAGCAAATGTAGTTGTAACTGTGTGTTGTCCATACATTGGAATGTCCAATAAGAGTAATAATGGAAAAATAATATTTTATACACATCCCATTTTGAATACAGGAGGTGCTGGTTTTTTTCCCCTTTTTGTTGTATTGTCTGCATTTTTTGTCGATGAGTGAGAGGAACGTGATTGAAGTGTCCTTTGACCAGAATGAGCGCGCCGAAATGCTGACCACAGCGTGCGTGAGGGTACTCATGTATGCTATAGCCTAAAGTTTGAATCAGAATCAATCATCTTTGCTTGCCACATATGTAAAAAACACGAGGAATTTGTCTCAGGTAGTTGGAGGCGCTCCGGTACGACAGCAGATGTAATTAAATATTGTAACTGCAGTTTTCAAGCAGCCGTTAGTTTGTCCATTGCGGAGTAACACGCTTCTCCTCTCTTACTGATTCCTCTTTCTTGCATCACTTTATGTCGACTCTCTGCCCTTCCCGTTTTGCCTCGAGGATGCATTCCTCACAGAGGGTACATTAGTAGTTTCCATGTCGGGGTGAAGCTCCTCGCTGTTGTTGCATCGTAAACAAAGGACAATGTCCATTAGAAAAAATATCCCCAGAGCTAAAGTACTGCAATAGTGCAAACAATTTTACTACATTGCAAAAAGAATGAAGGGAAATTAAAGGAGGTTGACGGCGCTGTTGTTAACTGGGTGCTACTTCAAAAGCACACACAACGACAAATTACGTCTTAAAGTATTTCATTTATTTTTTGAGGGGGTATGCGTATTGGTGGTATAGCCCTCACTTATGTGGCAATTTTCTGGGCAAAATACAGTGAAGAAAATAAGTGAAGAGTTTGTTTTCAAAACGAGACATAGGCATTTTTTTTCAGATTTACGAAACTCGCGCCAAAATTATCCAGCTCCGAATGGATAATTGTCTTTTGTATTATTTTTCCAACAACTAACAATATAAAACCCAAATCCCAGAGATAATGATTTGAAGAAAATGAGGGACTGTCTTTTTTTCCCCCCCAGATCATAATTTTACTGTGAAGAAAAGTATTTGAACACCTTGCTATATTGCAAATTCTCACACTTAGAAATCATGGAGGAGTGAAATTTTCATCGTAGGTCCATGTCCACTGTGAGAGAGATAATCTAAAAAGAAAAATCCAGAAATCACAATGTATGATTTTTTAACGATTTATTTGTGTGATACAGCTGCAAATAAGTATTTGAAAACCTGTCTATCCGCTAGAATTCTGACCCTCAAAGACCTGTTAGCATGCTTTTAAAAGTCCACCTCCACTCCATGCATTATCCTGAATCAGATGCACGTGTGTGAGGTCGTCAGCTGCATAAAGACACCTGTCCACCCCATACAATCAGTAAGACTCAAACTTGTAACATGGCCAAGACCAAAGAGCTGTCCAAAGCACCAGAGCCAAAATTGTATAACTCCACACGGCTGGAAAGGGCAAGAACACTATCCCTATTGTAAAGCACGGGGGTGGTAGCATCATGCTTTGGGGGTGTTTTTCTGCACATGGGACAGGATGACAGGACTGTATTAAGGAGAGGATAACCACGGCAATGTATTGTGAGATTTTGGGGAACAACCTCTTTCCCTCAGTCAGAGCATTGATTGAGGTGGGTCGTGGCTGGGTCTTTCAACATGACAATGAACCGAAGCACACAGCCAGGAAATCCAAGGAGTGGCTCCATAAGAAGCATATCAAGGTTCTGGCGTGGCCGAGCTAGTTTCCAGACCTAAACCCAATAAAAAATCTTTGGAGAGAGCTGAAACTCCGTGTTTCTCAGCGACAGCCCAGAAACCTGTCTGATCTAGAGAAGATCTGTTTGGAGGAGTGGGCCAAAATCCCTCCTGCAGTGTGTGCAAACCTGGTGAACAACTACAGGAAACGTTTGACCTCTGTAATTGAAAACAAAGGCTACTGTACCAAATTTTAACATTGGTTTTCTCAGGTGTTCAAATACTTATTCATTAATTAGCTCGCTATTATTAATTATCTCTCTCACAGTGGACATGCACCTACGATGAAAATTTCATACCCCTCCATGATTTCTATGTGGGAGAAGTTGCAATATAGCAGGGTGTTCAAATACTTATTTTCTTCACTGTAAATACATAAATAGCGGGGGTCCATTGTATATGATCATTCAAATGCTGTTTAAGTGTTTCACTATTTGGAGATTCCCCATTGAACGTTCCTAGACCAACAAGTGCACATTTCTGCTGGAAACCTCTGCAAATGTGGTGGGAACAGAGAACGTTCTCAAGACTGCTGCTGGCTGCCTCTTGAAAACTGTTATTGTCACCCTTCAAAAAATGCATACTTTTATGTCATTCAATAATTTAATTTTAAAGATTCACAGCATTACCACCATTTCTTGGATTTATCACAATTAAATTTCTGAGTGAAAGAATGAGGCTTTAGGGTACTTTTCTTTCCAATGTAAAATTTGACTGGTACACTCAGTTAATGGGTTTTCTGACAAACCTGCCTTAATTTCATTGCATTTCTGATAACAGAGCTTTGATTTTCCTGTCTGTGGCTCACAGGGTAGTGGCGAAGAAGAAGATCTTGATGAAGATGACTCCCTGAGCGAAGATTCTGGTTCAGAACTGCAGGAAGATGATTCCGAACAATCGGTAGAAAAGTCGCAGCCCCCTACCCCATCCCCATCCCCACCGGCAACGCCCAGGCCCACACGGCGGCGACGGAAACCTCGCTCGCCCTCTTTCTCTGACGATGAGAACCACCCCCCGTCACCAAAGGTAGTCACAAAATAGTTGTTTTGGGCTGTAGTGTGATATAATTTTGGTAAATCTCTTAACATGCTGTCACTAAGCAGATTGAATGTTCGCCATATTAGTTTAGCCTCTCAGTACACTATGGAATTACCAAGAGTGCTTCTCAGATGTATTTGTACTTTTATCATAATCCAAAATCACCCAATAGCCAGTCTAAATATCTTGATGACCTGAGAGTGTCATCAGATGAGAAGTGAGATGTTTAAACTGTGTAAAGTACAAGGTTATTGATTTTTAAATGTTGCACGATGCGAAAAATATTGATCTCAATACCAAATTAAAAAAAAAACAACACTTGGTGTAAGCAAAGCATCCCCCAAAAACAAATTTTAATAGTGAGGTCGTAGAATCTGACCCAGATGTTGATGAACCAGAGTGGTAAACACATTTTGCATAAACTATCTATTAGCGATGCACCAAAATTTCAGACGCTGAAATGTTTTGGCCAAAAATGACCCTAAAGTGATTTTTTTATCTTTCAGACCAAAAGTGTCACGTGGGCGTCTAAAGTAAGCAAGCAGCAAACCAGACGCCTGATAACATGAATCAGACAATATTTTATGAACAAAAAGCACACAAGTATGTGGAAGGAAAAAGTGTGTAGAGGATCAATCAAAATAAAGACAACCAATAGTGTGTCATGAAGGTATTAAAAAGGGCATTGTTCTAGGGTTGGGTTTATGGTGTTTTAGGATGGGTTAGGGTTAAGATGAGGGTTAGTGGGATTCTTATTAACACATACTTCTTTCACCATCTGGAAGCTATAGGCAGTGTTGGACTGGGATACAGCAGGCAATCATAGTGCAGCGGTGCATGTCCTGCAGCCAGCAGGATTGGAGCAAGGGGTGTCCTGCCCAGAACAGTTGCTTTCCTCATGACACATCCCGGTCTCATTTTATTTTGTAGACGTCAAAGGCGGAACCTCCTCAAAAGTTGTGTTTTGACACCAGCCCCCTGGAGTGGAGCGTGACCGATGTGGTTCGTTTCATCAGGACTACTGACTGCGCACCTCTTGCACGCATTTTCATGGATCAAGTAAAATAAGCACATCGAGACACATGCATGCACAAGTTCCTTAGGGTAACTCCAGTCTGCTGTAACAACTGTCAAACATGCTTGTAGGAGATCGACGGACAAGCTCTCCTGCTGCTCAACCTACCAACTGTGCAGGAGTGTATGGACCTCAAGCTGGGACCGGCCATCAAGCTGTGCCACCACATTGAAAGGGTCAAACTGGCGTTTTATCAACAATTTGCAACGTAGCTGAAGGGCAATAAATCAACAAGGGACCGTTTATTCATACTTTAAAAACACTGTCATGTCCCATTTTGACCTTGCTTACACTGGATGTCTTGAAACCTTGCACATGACCATGTGATGTTGGACATCAACAGAAGAGAGCTGGAACGAGCAACATCAACACTGAGATCTATGGGTGTTAAAAAAAAAAAAAAAGAAGTACAAAGAGCTGCACAATGTAAATAAAACACACAACCAGCCCTCTTCAGCTAAAGACTTAAAGTAAACTAATTGTTGCCGTGAAGCCTTTGAGTAACTTGAAAAGCCTTTATCAAATTTGTTTTGAATACAGTGAATTTTGAGACTGTGAAGCTTATGTTTTCATAGCAGGTTTTCGATAAGGCTTTTTAACTTTGTGTGTGTGTGTCTTCTGATTGCTTGACCACCTGCCATCACCTTTTTATTTTTCATTTTGTTGTTACACCGATATATTGTCATACATGCTTGTGAATATTTGATATTGCTTTGCCAAGGCAGAAACGATCTTTTCCCCCCAAATCTGGTATGCTCACTTTCACCAGTTCAATTCAAGTGTAAAGGAACATTGGTGTCATTTTATGTAAAAGGTATCATAAGCATTTGATAACAGAAAATCTCCTTACATTGAAAACATTAATGTTGCACCTTAGAAGTGACACCCTTTGACAACTAAATTGCATTTTCTCACAGAGATGAAAATATCATCAATTTGAAGCCAACCACAACACTTTGCATAAATATATTGAAATGATTGTGGTAGGGAATTTCATAAACTGATACTTTCTGCACTCAGTGAGGAAAGAGCTAATAGTTTTTTAGTTGTGTTCTGATACAATGGCATGTAAAACCGCGCACCGCATAGCAATAATGAGGTGATTGCGTGGTTGTACATAGTGTATACAAATATCTTTAGTGTAACAGGGTAATTAAATGAAATTTGAAAAAAGTAAATACTCTTACTAAGCAATGTGGAAATGCTCTAAATATTCACTATATTTGCACAGAATAGTTTCTTTTTCTCTTTACAATTACTTTATTTGGCACAATATTCCAGAGATTATTTGAGAAAATTTACACAATAATTTATTTTAGAATGACTTAATGGTGAGCACCAAATGAACTGACAGATTGAAAAAAATGGGATGGTTTTTGAAAAAGAGAAAAAAAAATCACTTAACGTCTTTGTAATGTTATCAGTTGTCATGAGGTATGTTATGTTTTGGAACAAAAAGAAAAGCTTCTGTTGTGATTCTTTTGTCGTCTATTCTTAATACAATGAATTACTGTCGAACATAAATATTTAAAGAAAACTGGAATAAAAAAAATACAGCAAATGTCACTTCATTTCCCAGAATGCATATCGCGCATGCGTAGGTCACGTGACCCCCGTCTGTCAACACGAGTGTTCGTAGGTGTAGGGAAGCTGTAAGATGCAAGCGAGTCATGACCTGCGTGTTTTCATCTCGGTTGCCTTTTTAGAACGCAGAGGACAAGCGCTCTTGTCAGCATTTAAACCACGGAGTGCACGCCCAAATGCCATCGACGTCTCGGGCAAGAAACTGGGGTTGTTGCGTTAGCTTAGCGTAGAATGGTTAGCTTGAAGGCTGGGGAGTTAAGCTAGGAGAGCAGCATCACTTGTTGTGACGGTGTCTCTTTGAACATAATTTAGGGACTTGCTTAATTCTACGTATGCACAGGGTTCCTGTTGAATTACAAGCATGTTTACTGCGTCCAAATTACCCGGGTTCCGTTCGGTGACTTTGTCTACTTTCTGAGTTCGAGAGAGCAAATGTCATCCGCCAAGCCTTTTTGTTTTTTAAGTCGCAATTGATGTTACAGAACAACGTTACTTAAAGGTTCCCTGGCCCCATTGAGTTTAGAGCTACTTCATACATGTCTGAATCGGGATAATAAATATGAAAGGTCTACATCTCTCACACAAGACTGTGCAGCTTCCCTTATCGATTAGCTGACTAACATCTGCCGCAGCCGGGGGAGGAGTGAGCAGTCCTCTGCCTGTGAGCAAGGAGAAACCGTCCGAAGGTCCCCCACCTCCCATCCTTCAATATCTTGGGCCTGCTGCATATATTTCAAATAATGGGTGCTAGTGGGCTGCACACGCTGTCCAAACAGGGCGACGTGGCAGTAGCAGGACTGTCAGTAGGGTCGATCAGCAACACGTCCTTGGGGCTGACCCCTGCTCCTGACAACAGGGGTTGCGAGAATGGCGCCCTGATGGACTCGTTTGGGATCTTCCTCCAAGGTGTCCTTGCTATGATGGCTTTCAGCATTCTCATGTGTGAGTATGACCACACATTTCTTACTCAAGTTTCACTGTCCAGAAGTATCACTCTCGTGTCACAGTGGTTCACCATAGAATTGTGAGGGGGTAAAACTAAGCCTTTAATGCAATGCAGTATTCTATATTTAAATCACTCCACAGCATTAAAAAACGATTTCCCAGTTTTTGTTAACTCTTTGTGAAATGTGTGGTCACATGCTACATTTGCTCACATCCTCTGCATCTTTGCCCCCATATCCGTAAAACATAGTGATGATCGTCCAACTTACCTATGACCCTAATGAGGACAGGCAGTATAGAAAAAAAGATGGATATTCTCAACCTTAACTTTGATGATGGCGTACATGAAGGGAAAATGGCGAGGGATTCTATTGCCTTGAAGCCAAGTCACTTTGCCATATTCCACTTTTCACTTACTGTCATACTGAACAGATCAAAGTTAATTGTGGATAAAACAAAAAACAGTTTCAAAGGAAGAATGCCTGTCTGCTGAGTTGAATGAGTTCCTATGAGAACAAGATGTAGACGCATTTTTGCCATTATTTAATTTTGACTAAGCAGCCTGGACAGAGAAGCGACATTGGTGATTGGCGCTTATGGCGCCGTCTGCAAAAGTTCAAGATGAAGTCTAAAAATAGACTCACACACAAATGAATGGGTAAATAAAAGTAGCGAACGCCATGTCTATCATTGTAATGGAGTAAACGTATTGATCCTTCTCCAAATAAATACTCAAAGTAAAAAGTCCAGTACATTTAAATTGCTTTGACAAGTCCAGTTTATACTCGAGTAAATGGAACTGTGAAAGTGTAGCGCCTAACAACTCATCTCTGAGTGAAAACGGACAACATTTACCTTTGGTCTGTCACAGACATTGTCTTGAGATTCCAAACTTATGTTTCGCCACTTGGAGTCCTGAACGTTTTGTCTCCAAAGTCTCAGCGAGAACAAGTTTCTCCCTCCTTGCTGTCTACAATGGCTGCATTGCATCAAGACCTACGCATTGACGCAGCACCTTTGCGAGCTTGCCGCGCAGAGGAAAAAAAAAGTGGCTGCATGGAGAATGAAGCGAAGATCATCTTTTGTGGTTACGGTCGTCCATTTCAGTCACATGCTGTGATGATGTACTCGCCGTTCCTCCTTGCTCCATACATCTATGTCACTGTCTTTTTGATCGATTTTGCAGCATAATTAAATATATGATCTGCTTATATAGGTCCATTTGTTCAAAGAGACACTGTTCCATAGTCACCATTGATGTTACTGTGTTCCTTGTTATGAGAAGGAAAGTAATAACGGCAACTGGAAATAACCCAAAAGTGCTGAGGAAACGCAACCCTGTGGCATCCTAGCCAATACCAGCCATAGTGACACCTGTGACTTGGAAAAGAACTGCAGGACATTTTCAAAACTCCACGGGTGAGTTGCATTCGAGTATAAAGGCAAACTATGCACGGGATACTTGCAATGACGTCAGTGCAGTCCCTGCATGCCCGAGTATAAAGAGGCCTCAAGAGGGGAATACTGCAACAGCGCTGTGGTTCCATTGGATCAGTGTCTGGCACGGGACTGACAGCTGTGTGACTTAATGAGTGTGTCCCGTCACAGTGTAGCCTCTTGTATAGAAAGCACTGAGGAATGTTTCAGTTTGAGTTTTGCTCCAGGCAGCAGGGTGACCAGGAGGTAAACGGTGTGCCTGCGTGCCATGTGAATGTGTGTGTGTGTGTGTGTGTGTGTGTGTGTGTGTGTGTGTGTGCGGCCTCAGATTCACACATCATGATCAGTGTGTGTGCTGGTTGTGTTCAGTCTGAAGTCATACTTTAGTAAATAACCTCATAGCCTCCAGTGTAATTTGCCCACGTGAAACAGAAAAACGTTTTACTATTAAGGCTTCTTTATACTCACTTCGGTGTACTCCGCCTTTCGCCCGATGTTAGCTGGTATAGGTTCCAGCACTTCCCCAATCCTTATGAGGATAAGGGACTTGGAGAAAGGATGGATATACTCGCGTGTGCGGCAACCCCACTGACGTCCCTGCGGTACTTTCTTTGCAGTGTATACTCGCGTAACCCAGTTTTGAAAATGTACTGCACTTCTTCTCCAAGTCAGAGGTCTAGCCATTTTTACTTTTCTTTCCGTAACAAGTACAAAACAACAATGGCGTTCGTGTAAGTGCGTCTTCTTGAACAAATGGACCTAAATAACAACATGTTTAATTATGCTCGAAAGTTGATTAAGAACTCCTGCGCAGGCCAATGGGTAGGTCACGGGATGCAATCCAGGCGTTGTTGGCCACGGGAGTATAAAGTGGCCCATGGAGCAGCACTAAAATTTTAAATAAAATGGTAGATTGGTTAGAAGTCACAGAAAGTTCAGCGAGCATTCATTTTGAATTAGTTGTATAAAAAGAAAAAGTAAAACTCCTTGCACTTGGACATGGACTCGTGGAGCTGAGGTTATGGAAATCGGCAGAAGCACAAGCTTTTTTTTGTGTTGAATATGTCTGCTGTCAATGGCGCGCCCTCTTGCATGAAACCAATGAGACTGCATAACATTAAAAGGATTAATTAAAGGGAGGACTTCTGAATTACTTAAGATAGCTCAGGGGTGTCAAAACTTATTTTTCGTGTGGGTCATATTCATCCCAGTTTGATCTCAAGTGTGGTGCCGTGGCCTGAAACGTGTTGAGTAATGACAATGGAATTTTTTTCCACTTTGAGAAAACATTCACATTTATTTATTTATTATATTGTTTCAAATTATGTAGTATACTGAAATGTCAAAACAAAAGTAAGTTTTAAGTCAATCAGTTCTTTCATTTACATGTGCAAATTATACATCAGATTATATCTATAAACTCACAACTTCATTCCCAATTCCGGTTGCAAACGATTCTTGATTCCGAGGAAAAAAAAGTTTGCAAGTTTTAATTAATGATTGTCAAAATTACGAACATCCATTTTGTTAGAAGTCTGCAGCATAAACTAAAATGAAAATTTGACACGGGATTCTTTTTATTAATATCAAACCTATGAACTAAAAGGCAGTGTGCGCGTGGAAGTAACCCAATTGACTTAATATTTAGTATTTTCGCTAAAGGTTTAAATACAGAATTGTTAAACTAGTTATTTACAACTTTTATCAAGTAAAATGTTTTTTGTACCCATTTTAACTGGACTTCCTGTTTTAAGCAAGTAGTAGTAGTATTTTGAAGGGTGTGCACCGGAATTTGGGAATTCGGCATGAAAAATAACTTCACACGACACCGCAACAAAAAGAGTAATGAATGGAACCAATGCTCTGTGAAACATTGTTTCAGATTAAAAGAATAAAACTAAAAGATAAAGACAAAATAAATGTATTACTAGTAGATATGCCCATTTAAAAGAGACGTATTCATTTATGTTTTGCGTGATGTAAATCAACCATTTATTAGTGGTGGGCAAGTGAAGCCCCCTTAACCTCTGACGCTTTTCTAACAGTTGTGGCGATAAAGATTCAAAGCATCAAGACTTCAGTTACGACGACTTCTGTTGGGCATTGAAGCCATAGCGATCTCTTAAGTGCACGATTGAAGCCCTGGCACTGTTTCTCTCATGACAGCAATAAAAGTTAAAAGAGGTTGTCACTGGCTCAGAAGGCATTGAACACCATGAGCCAATGAAAAGCTTCAAAACATTTTGAAGGAATGAAGCGCAAAGTGAATCAACAATGATGCTCAAAGACATCGCGTGACGCTGGTGTTTTGATATCGAGCTTGTATCAAACTACCAGTGTCACGTGACCGATGACGTTCAAAACGTCAAATCTTCTTTTCCTTTCGGCTTGTCCCGTTAGGGGTCGCCACAGCGTGTCATCTTTTGCCATCTTAGCCTATCTCCTGCATCTTCCTCTCTAACCCCAACTGCCCTCATGTCTTCCCTCACCACATCCATAAACCTTCTCTTTGGTCTTCCTCTCGCTCTTTTGCCTGGGAGCTCCATCCTCAGCATCCTTCTACCAATATACTCACTCTCTCGCCTCTGAACATGTCCAAACCATCGAAGTCTGCTCTCTCGAATCTTGTCTCCAAAACATCCAGCTTTGGCTGTCCCTCTAATGAGCTCATTTCTAATCCTATCCAACCTGCTCACTCCGAGCGAGAACCTCAACATCTTCATTTCTGCCACCTCCAGTTCAGCTTCCTGTTGTTTCTTCAGTGCCACCGTCTCTAATCCGTACATCATGGCCGGCCTCACCACTGTTTTGTAAACTTTGCCCTTCATCCTAGCAGAGACTCTTCTGTCACATAACACACCAGACACCTTTCGCCAGCTGTTCCAACCTGCTTGGACCCGTTTCTTCACTTCCTGACCACACTCTCCATTGCTCTGTATTGTTGACCCCAAGTATTTGAAGTCGTCCACCCTCGCTATCTCTTCTCCCTGTAGCCTCACTCTTCCCCCTCTACTTTTCTCATTCACGCACATATATTCTGTTTTACTTCGGCTAATCTTCATTCCTCTCCTTTCCAGTGCATGTCTCCATCTTTCCAATATTTCCTCTGCATGCTCCCTGCTTTCACTGCATATGACAATATCATCTGCGAACATCATGGTCCAAGGGGATTCCAGTCTAACCTCATCTGTCAGCCTATCCATTACCACTGCAAACAGGAAGGGGCTCAGAGCTGATCCCTGATGCAGTCCCACCTCCACCTTAAATTCCTCTGTCGCATCTAAGGCACACCTCACCATTGTTCTGCTGCCATCATACATGTCCTGTACTATTTTAACATACTTCTCTGCCACACCAGACTTACGCATGCAGTACCACAGTTCCTCTCTTGGTACTCTGTCATAGGCTTTCTCTAGATCCACAAAGACACAATGTAGCTCCTTCTGACCTTCTCTGTACTTTTCCACGAGCATCCTCAAGGCAAATAATGCATCTGTGGTACTCTTTCTAGGCATGAAACCATACTGTTGCTCGCAGATACTTACTTCTGTCCTGAGTCTAGCCTCCACTACTCTTTCCCATAACTTCATTGTGTGGCTCATCAACTTTATTCCTCTATAATTCCCGCAGCTCTGAACATCCCCTTTCTTCTTAAAAATGGGAACTAGAACACTTTTCCTCCATTCTTCAGGCATCTTTTCGCCCACTAGTATTCTGTTGAATAAGTTGGTCAAAAACTCCACAGCCATCTCTCCAAATTGCTTCCATACCTCTACCGGTATGTCGTCAGGACCAACTGCCTTCCCATTTTTCATCCTTTGTAATGCCTTTCTGACTTCCCCCTTAGTAATCATTTCCACTTCCTGGTCCTTCACTCTTGCCTCTTCAACTCTTCCTTCTCTCTCATTTTCTTCATTCATCAACTTCTCAAAGTATTCTTTCCATCTATTTAGTACACTACCGGCACCAGTCAACACATTTCCATCTCTATCCTTAATCACCCTGACCTGCTGCACATCCTTCCCATCTCTATCCCTCTGTCTGGCCAACCTGTAGAGATCCTTTTCTCCTTCTTTCGTGTCCAACCTGGTGTACATGTCTTCATATGCCTCTTGTTTAGCCTTTGCCACCTCTACCTTTGCCCTACGTCGCATCTCGATGTACTCCTTTCGCCTCTCCTCAGTCCTCTCAGTATCCCACTTCTTCTTCGCTAATCTCTTTCCTTGTATGACTCCCTGTATTTTGGGGTTCCACCACCAAGTCTCCTTCTCCCCTTTCCTACCAGATGACACACCAAGTACTCTCCTGCCTGTCTCTCTGATCACCTTGGCTGTCGTCGTCCAGTCTTCCGGGAGCTTCGGTTGTCCATCGAGAGCCTGTCTCACCTCTTTCCGGAAGGCCGCACAACATTCTTCCTTTCTCAGCTTCCACCACATGGTTCTCTGCTCTAACTTTGTCTTCTTAATCTTCCTACCCACCACCAGAATCATCCTACATACTACCATCCTATGCTGTCGAGCTACACTCTCCCCTACCACTACTTTACAGTCAGTAACCTCCTTCAGATTACATCGCCTGCACAAAATATAATCGACCTGTGTGGTTCTACCTCCGCTCTTGTAGGTCACTATATGTTCCTCCCTCTTCTGGAAATAAGTGTTCACTACAGCCATCTCCATCCTTTTTGCAAAGTCCACCACCATCTGCCCTTCAAAGTTCCTTTCCTGGATGCCGTACTTACCCATCACTTCTTCATCGCCCCTGTTTCCTTTACCAATATGTCCATTACAATCTGCACCAATCACAACTCTCTCGCTGTCTGGGATGCTCAGAACTACTTCATCTAGTTCCTTCCAGAATTTCTCTTTCAACTCTAGGACACATCCTACCTGTGGTGCATAGCCGCTAACCACATTATACATAACACCCTCAATTTCAAATTTTAGTCTCATCACTCGATCTGATACTCTTTTCACCTCCAAGACATTCTTAGCCAGCTCTTCCTTTAAAATAACCCCTACTCCATTTCTCTTCCCATCTACTCCGTGGTCGAATAATTTAAACCCTG